>NW_027361794.1:19655000-22545000 GCF_039654945.1 Dendrobates tinctorius
CCCACTCACAAAATCGGACCCTGAGGGGCCCCACCCACAAAATCGGACCCTGAGGGGCCCCGCCCACCAAATTAGACCCTGAGGGGCCCCACCCTCAAAATCAGACCCTGAGGGGCCACAGCCACAAAATCAGACCCTGAGGGTCCCCAGCCACAAAATCGGACCCTGAGGGGCCCCACCCACAAAATCGGACCCTAAGGGGCCCCACCCACAAATCCAGACCCTGAGGGGTCCCAGCCACAAAATCGGACACTGAGAGACCCCGGCCACAAAATCGGACCCTGAGGGGCCCCAACCACAAAATCGAACACTGAGGGGCCCCACCCACAAAATCAGACCCTGAGGGACCCCAGCCACAAAATCAGACCCTGAGGGGCCCCAGCCACAAAATCGGACCCTGAGGGGCCCCACCCACAAAATCGGACCCTGAGGGGCCCCGCCCACCAAATTAGACCCTGAGGGGCCCCACCCTCAAAATCGGTCCCTGAGGGGCCCCGGCCACAATATCGGACCCTGAGGGGCCCCGGCCAAAAAATCGGACCCTGAGGGGCCCCAACCACAAAATCGGACCCTGAGGGGCCCCAACCACAAAATCGGACCCTGAGAGACCCCGGCCACAAAATCAAACCCAGAAGGGCCCCACCCACAAAATTGGGCCCCGCCCACAAAATCGGACCCTGAGGGGCCCCGCCCACAAAATCGGACCCTGAGGGGCCCCACCCTCAAAATCGGACCCTGAGAGGCCCCGCCCACCAAATCGGACCCTGAGGGGCCCCGCCAACCAAATCGGACTTGGAGGGGCCCCACCCACAAAATCGGACCCTGAGGGCCCCCAACCACAAAATCGGACCCTAAGAGGCCCCGGCCACAAAATCGGACCCTGAGAGACCCCGGCCACAAAATCGAACCCAGAGGGGCCCCGCCCACAAAATCGGACCCTCAGGGGCCCCGCCCTCAAAATCGGACCCTGAGGGGCCCCGCCCTCAAAATCGGACCCTGAGGGGCCCCGCCTACCAAATCGGACCCTGAGGGGCCCCGCCAACCAAATTGGACTCTGAGGGACCCCACCCACAAAATCGGACCCTGAGGGGCCCCACCCTCAAAATCGGACCCTGAGGTGCCCCGCCCTCAAAATCGGACCCTGAGGGGCCCCGCCTACCAAATCGGACCCTGAGGGGCCCCGCCAACCAAATCGGACTCTGAGGGGCCCCACCCTCAAAATCGGACCCTGAGGGGCCCAACCAACAAAATCGGACCCTGAGCGGCCCCAGCCACAAAATCGGGCCCTGAGGGGCCCCGGCCACAAAATCGGACCCTGAGGGGCCCCGGCCACAAAATCGGACCCTGAGGGGCCCAGACCACAAAATCGGACCCTGAGGGGTCCCGGCCACAAAATCGGACCCTGAGGGGTGCCACCCACAAAATCAGACCCTGAGGGGCCCCGGCCATAAAATCAGACCCTGAGGGGCCCCGGCCATAAAATCGGACCCTGAGGGGCCCCACCCACAAAATCGTACCCTGAGGGGCCCCACCCACAAAATCAGCCATGAGGGGCCCCACCCACAAAATCGGACCCTGAGGAGCCCCACCCACAAAATCGGACCCTGAGGGGACCCACCCACAAAATCGGACCCTGAGGGGCCCCACCCACAAAATTGGACCCTGAGGAATCCCGGCCACTAATTCAAATCCTTATTAGCCCAGGCCACCGAATCGGATCCTGAGGGGCCCCACCCACCAAATCAGACCCTGAGGCCAAAGTGGCCCCTGAGAGGCACCCACATTTAAAACAGATCCTGAGTTGAAAGTCTTGCAGGGGCAGCAGGCAAGTCTCTCTTAAAGGGGCAGCCCAGGCACCATTTCAAACCACTATCTGTACTTCCTTCAGGAAATACACATCTAGTATTAATGTTGTAATCCGAACGCTGCTAACTTATTCGTATTATTCAGTTGATTTCCGCAATTAATGCGACCCGAACCGCTAAACGCACAGACTCCGTTGAGGTGTCGTTTCGAAGTCAGCGTCCATGAGAGGTGTGCTAAGTAATTTTCGTGTCGATCGGATTTGTAGTTTGTGCAATTTGTGCTAGAAAAATTTTTTTCCCCGTCATTGGAATGTATTGTCTCAATGCTTTTCAATGGGGAAATTTTGCCATAGAGAAAACATGCCCTGAGGTGATTCAAATGGCAGTAAAGCTCATTGATATGCACAGGCAGACCCAGTTACTATGCCAACGCCTACGAACTTTACATGACGCCCCCAGGACACAGTTTCTGGCAGATAATATCAGCTCTTAAAGCGAAACCCACAGCACAAATGCAAATCTAGCTTCATCACATGACGCATGCCCCTGAGAGAGAATGAACGCCAAAGTGGATTTAGAAGCCCAGTCCGCCAAACTAACTCTTTTAACGGCCGACGAGCCTAAGTGATTCTTAAAGGGCCGGGGCACCAAAATGAGCATTAAAGGGCGGGCGCGCCAAATCGAAAGCTGAGTGACCCGTCATTAATGCGGCCCGAACCGCTACACGCATAGACTCCGTTGAGGTGTCGTTTCAAAGCCAGCGTCCACGAGAGGTGTGCTAAGTATTTTTCGTGTCGATCGGATTTGTAGTTTTTGTGCAATTTGCGTTTGAAAATTTTTTTTCCCGTCATTGGAATGCACTGTCTCAATGCTTTTCAATGGGAAACTTAAACCGTGCCCTGAGGCGATTGAAATGGCAGTAAAGCTCATTGATATGCGCAGGCACACCCAGTTACTATGCCAACGCCTACGAACGTCACATGACGCCCCCAGGACACAGATTCTGCCACATAATATCAGCTCTTAAAGCGCAACCCACAGCACAAATGCAAATCTAGCTTCATCACATGACGCATGCCCCTGAGAATGTGCGCCAAATTGCGCCCCCACCCACCAAATCGGACCCTGAGGGGCCCTGCTCACCAAATTGGACCGAGGGGCCCCGCCCACCAAATCGGACCCTGAAGGGCCCCGCCCACCAAATCAGACTGAGAGATCCCGCCCACCAAATCGGACACTGAGGGGCCCTGCTCAACAAATCGGACACTGAGGGGCCCTGCTCACCAAATCGGACCCTGAGGGGCCCCACTCACCAAATCGGACCCTGAGGGGCCCCGCCCACCAAATTGGATTCTGAAAGGCCCCAACCACCAAATCGGACCCTGAGGGGTCCCGCCCACCAAATCGGACCCTGACGGGCCCTGCCCACCAAATCCAACCCTGAGGGGCCTCGCCCATCAAATAGGACCCTGAGGGGCCCCACCCAGCAAATCGGAACCTAAGGGGCCCCGCCCACCAAATCGGACCCTGAGTGGCCCCACCCACCAAATAGGACCCTGAGGGACCCCGCCCAACAAATCAGACACTGAGGGGCCCCACCCACCACATCGAACCCTGAGGGGCCCTGCCCACCAAATCGGACCCTGAGGGGCCCCGCCCACCAAATCAGACCCTGAGGGGCTCCACCCACCATATCAGACCCTGAGGGGCCCCGCCCACCATATCAGACCCTGAGTGGCCCCATCCACAAAATCGGAGCCTGAGGGGCCCCATCCACAAAATCGGACCCTGAGGGGCCCCACCCACCACATCGGACACTGAGGTGCCCCAAACACAAAATGGGACCCTGAGAGTCCCCGGCCACAAAATCGGACCCTGAGAGGCCCTGCCCACCAAATCGGATTCTGAAAGGCCCCAACCACCAAATCGTCCCTGAGGGGCCCCGCTCAACAAATCGGACCCTGAGGGGCCCCACCCACCAAATCGGACCCTGAGGGGCCGCATCCACCAAATCGGACCCTGAGGTGCCCCAAACACAAAATCGGACCCTGAGGGGCCCCACCCACAAAATCGGACCCTGAGGGCCCCGGCCACCAAATTAGACCCTGAGGGGCCCTATCCACAAAATCGGACCCTGAGGGGCCCCACCCGGCAAATCGGACCCTGAGGGGCTCCGCCCACCAAATCGGACCCTGATGGACCCCACCCACCAAATCGGACCCTGATGGGCCCCGCCCACCAAATCGGACCCTGAGAGGCCCCGCCCACCAAATCGGACCCTGAGGGGCCCTGCCCACCAAATCGGACTCAGAGATCCCGTCCACCAAATCAGACCCTGAGGGGCCCCGATCACCAAATCGCCCTGCTCACCAAATTGAACTCTGAGGGGCCTCACCCACCAAATCGGATTCTGAAAGGCCCCAACCACCAAATCAGACCCTGAGGTGTCCCGCCCACCAAATCAGACCCTGACGGACCCTGCCCACCAAATCCGACCCTGAGGGGCCCCGCCCACCATATAGGACCCTGAGGGTCCCCACCCACCAAATAGGACCCTGAGGGTCCCCGCCCAGCAAATCGGACCCTGAAGGGCCCCGCCCACCAAATCGGACCCTGAGGGGCCCCACCTACCAAATCGGACCCTGATGGGCCCCGGCCACAAAATCGGACCCTGAGGGGCCCCACCCACAAAATCAGGCCCTGAGGGGCCCCACCCACAAAAGCGGACCCTGAGGCCAAAGTGGCCCCTGATATGCACCCACACTTAAAACGGATCCTGAGTTGAAAGTCTTGCAGGGGCAGCAGGCAAGTCTCTCTTAAAGGGGCAGCCCAGGCACCATTTCAAACCACTATCTGTACTTCCTTCAGGAAATACACATCTAGTATTATTATTACTATTCAGTTGATTTCCGCAATTAATGCGGCCCGATCCGCTACACGCACAGGCTCCGTTGAGGTGTCGTTTCGAAGCCAGCGTCCACGAGAGGTGTGCTAAGTATTTTTCGTGTCGATCGGATTTGTAGTTTTTGCGCAATTTGCATTTGAAAAAACATTTTCTTGTCATTGGAATGCATTGTCTCATTGCATTTTAATGGGAAAATGTTGCCATAGGGAAAACATGGGGCAGTCGTGAGGTGACGGTTATGCTCATTGATATGCGTAGGCCAGGGCCGGCGTCAGCACCCGGGCAAGTGCCAGGGCCCTGGCGAGATGGGAGGACCCACTCACGCTGTCTGGGATACCCGCCGGCCGCCGCCACGCCCCCCATGTACTGACCCCATCCTGCGCCCTCCACGAGGGACCCACGCAGTGACGCAGCCCCTTAGGCTGAGTGCAGACGACTTTTTAGCCCTGCGGATTTTTCCACTCAGAATGGAAGAAATCCGCAGGTTAAATGACCTGCATTTTTCCTGCGGATTTTTTCCATTTTTCCTGCGGTTTTTCTGTGGTTTTCCTCCTGCGGATTTGGTGACAGGGGAGATGGAAAACCGCACAAAAGAAGTAACATGCTGCGGATTTTGTACCGCAGGAAAACTGCGCAGAAAAATCCGCAGCGTCTGCTGTACGTTTTTTTTTTTCATTGATGTTAAGGCTACTGTACATCACAATGCGGATATGCAACGTTTCTGCGCGGTAAAATCCGCTGCGGATCCACTGGATATCTGCATCGTGTGCACACAGCCTTACTGCCAGCAATGGTCATCGCTTCCTTCGGCTGTAATCTTGTGTGCGGTGTTGACACAGGACCTGTGATGAGGTCACAGGAGGGGAGGAGTCAGGGGTCACATGATCAGGGCGTCTGCAGGACTCTGCTGTGCTGGTCGCTTGTCATTACGGTGCTGGTCTGGATGGATGAGGTAACATTTATGTGTGGGACAGTGGGGTCAGGGAGGTGTTTTACAAGGTGGATGTAGCAGAGCCGTGTGTGTACTTGTGTGGGGTCAGGAGGGTTTTACAAGGTGGATGTAGCAGGGCCGCGTGTGTACTTGTGTGGGGTCAGGAGGGGTTTTACAAGGTGGATGTAGCAGAGCCGTGTGTGTACTTGTGTGGGGTCAGGAGGGGTTTTACAAGGTGGATGTAGCAGTGCCGTGTGTGTACTTGTGTGGGGTCAGGAAGGGTTTTACAAGGTGGATGTAGCAGAGCCGTGTGTGTACTTGTGTGGGGTCAGGAGGGGTTTTACAAGGTGGATGTAGCAGAGCCGCGTGTGTACTTGTGTGGGGTCAGGAGGGGTTTTACAAGGTGGATGTAGCAGAGCCGTGTGTGTACTTGTGTGGGGTCAGGAGGGTTTTACAAGGTGGATGTAGCAGGGCCGCGTGTGTACTTGTGTGGGGTCAGGAGGGGTTTTACAAGGTGGATGTAGCAGAGCCGTGTGTGTACTTGTGTGGGGTCAGGAGGGGTTTTACAAGGTGGATGTAGCAGTGCCGTGTGTGTACTTGTGTGGGGTCAGGAAGGGTTTTACAAGGTGGATGTAGCAGAGCCGTGTGTGTACTTGTGTGGGGTCAGGAGGGGTTTTACAAGGTGGATGTAGCAGAGCCGCGTGTGTACTTGTGTGGGGTCAGGAGGGGTTTTACAAGGTGGATGTAGCAGAGCCGTGCGTGTACTTGTGTGGGGTCAGGAGGGTTTTACAAGGTGGATGTAGCAGGGCCGCGTGTGTACTTGTGTGGGGTCAGGAGGGGTTTTACAAGGTGGATGTAGCAGAGCCGTGTGTGTACTTGTGTGGGGTCAGGAGGGGTTTTACAAGGTGGATGTAGCAGTGCCGTGTGTGTACTTGTGTGGGGTCAGGAAGGGTTTTACAAGGTGGATGTAGCAGAGCCGTGTGTGTACTTGTGTGGGGTCAGGAGGGGTTTTACAAGGTGGATGTAGCAGAGCCGCGTGTGTACTTGTGTGGGGTCAGGAGGGGTTTTACAAGGTGGATGTAGCAGAGCCGTGTGTGTACTTGTGTGGGGTCAGGAGGGGTTTTACAAGGTGGATGTAGCAGTGCCGTGTGTGTACTTGTGTGGGGTCAGGAGGGGTTTTACAAGGTGGATGTAGCAGAGCCGCGTGTGTACTTGTGTGGGGTCAGGAGGGGTTTACAAGGTGGATGTAGCAGAGCCGTGTGTGTACTTGTGTGGGGTCAGGAGGGGTTTACAAGGTGGATGTAGCAGAGCTGTGTGTGTACTTGTGTGGGGTCAGGAGGGGTTTTACAAGGTGGATGTAGCAGTGCCGTGTGTGTACTTGTGTGGGGTCAGGAGGGGTTTTACAAGGTGGATGTAGCAGAGCCGCGTGTGTACTTGTGTGGGGTCAGGAGGGGTTTACAAGGTGGATGTAGCAGAGCCGTGTGTGTACTTGTGTGGGGTCAGGAGGGGTTTACAAGGTGGATGAAGCAGAGCCGTGCGTGTACTTGTGTGGGGTCAGGAGGGGTTTACAAGGTGGATGAAGCAGAGCCGTGCGTGTACTTGTGTGGGGTCAGGAGGGGTTTACAAGGTGGATGTAGCAGAGCCATGTGTGTACTTGTGTGGGGTCAGGGAGGTGTTTTACAAGGTGGATGTAGCAGAGCCGTGTGTGTACTTGTGTGGGGTGAGGAGGGTTTTACAAGGTGGATGTAGCAGGGCCGCGTGTGTACTTGTGTGGGGTCAGGAGGGGTTTTACAAGGTGGATGTAGCAGAGCCGCGTGTGTACTTGTGTGGGGTCAGGAGGGGTTTTACAAGGTGGATGTAGCAGTGCCGTGTGTGTACTTGTGTGGGGTCAGGAGGGGTTTTACAAGGTGGATGTAGCAGAGCCGTGTGTGTACTTGTGTGGGGTCAGGAGGGGTTTTACAAGGTGGATGTAGCAGTGCCGTGTGTGTACTTGTGTGGGGTCAGGAGGGGTTTTACAAGGTGGATGTAGCAGAGCCGCGTGTGTACTTGTGTGGGGTCAGGAGGGGTTTACAAGGTGGATGTAGCAGAGCCGTGTGTGTACTTGTGTGGGGTCAGGAGGGGTTTACAAGGTGGATGTAGCAGAGCTGTGTGTGTACTTGTGTGGGGTCAGGAGGGGTTTTACAAGGTGGATGTAGCAGTGCCGTGTGTGTACTTGTGTGGGGTCAAGGAGGGGTTTTACAAGGTGGATGTAGCAGAGCCGCGTGTGTACTTGTGTGGGGTCAGGAGGGGTTTACAAGGTGGATGTAGCAGAGCCGTGTGTGTACTTGTGTGGGGTCAGGAGGGGTTTACAAGGTGGATGAAGCAGAGCCGTGCGTGTACTTGTGTGGGGTCAGGAGGGGTTTACAAGGTGGATGTAGCAGAGCCATGTGTGTACTTGTGTGGGGTCAGGGAGGTGTTTTACAAGGTGGATGTAGCAGAGCCGTGTGTGTACTTGTGTGGGGTCAGGAGGGTTTTACAAGGTGGATGTAGCAGGGCCGCGTGTGTACTTGTGTGGGGTCAGGAGGGGTTTTACAAGGTGGATGTAGCAGGGCCGTGTATGTACTTGTGTGGGGTCAGGAGGGGTTTACAAGGTGGATGTAGCAGAGCCTTGTGTGTACTTGTGTGGGGTCAGGGAGGGGTTTTACAAGGTGGATGTAGCAGGGCCGTGTGTGTACTTGTGTGGGGTCAAGGAGGGGTTTTACAATGTGGATGTAGCAGAGCCGTGTGTGTACTTGTGTGGGGTCACGGAGGGGTTTTACAATGTGGATGTAGCAGAGCCGTGTGTGTACTTGTGTGGGGTCAGGAGGGGTTTACAAGGTGAATGTAGCAGAGCCGTGTGTGTACTTGTGTGGGGTTAGGAGGGGTTTACAAGGTGGATGTAGCAGAGCCGTGTGTGTACTTGTGTGGGGTCAGGAGGGGTTTTACAAGGTGGATGTATCAGAGCTGTGTGTGTACTTGTGTGGGGTCAGGAGGTGTTTTACAAGGTGGATGTAGCAGAGCCGTGTGAGTACTTGTGTGGGGTCAGGAGGGGTTTTTCAAGGTGGATGTAGCAGAGCCGTGTGTGTACTTGTGTGTGGTCTGGAGGGGTTTTACATGGTGGATGTAGCAGAGCCATGTGTGTACTTGTGTGGGTCAGGAGGTGTTTTACAAGGTGGATGTAGCAGAGCTGTGTGTGTACTTGTGTGGGTCAGGAGGTGTTTTACAAGGTGGATGTAGCAGAGCCGTGTGTGTACTTGTGTGGGGTCAGGAGGGATTTTACAAGGTGGATGTAGCAGAGCCGTGTGAGTACTTGTGTGGGTCAGGAGGGGTTTTACAAGGTGGATGTAGCAGAGCCGTTTGTGTACTTGTGTGGGTCAGGAGGGGTTTACAAGGTGGATGTAGCAGAGCCGTGTGTGTACTTGTGTGGGGTCAGGAGGGGTTTACAAGGTGGATGTAGTAGAGCCATGTGTGTACTTGTGTGGGGTCAGGAGGGGTTTTACAAGGTGTATGGAGCAGAGCCGTGTGTCTACGAGGTGTACGGAGCAGAGCCGTGTGTGTACGAGGTGTACGGAGCGGAGCCGTGTGTGTACGAGGTGTACGGAGCAGAGCCGTGTGTGTACGAGGGGTACGGAGGGGAGCTGAGTGTTTATGAAGCAGAGCCGTGTGTTTATGGAGCGGAGCAGAGCCGGGGGTGTACGAGGTGTATGGTGGGGAGCATTTATACCTCCCGTGTCCCAACTGTCCCGGATCCAGCGAGACAGTCCCGATTTTGAGAGAGAGACTGCCCCAGCCGGGAGCATACTTTCCCCGCGAGACACAGGAGTACACAGCGGAGCCCCAAGGAGCAATTTAAAACTTGCACGTAACTTTCTACCGGAAGTGACGTGCTGGAAGCTGACCAGAAATGAGGTAATTTCGGGAGGAGATTGTGACGGAACCATGGAGGCACTTCAGGGAATGCTTCAGATCCATTACCGTGTCCTCCTCTGATAGCGCGGACAGTGGATCGCCTTGGAATCGGGGATGTCGGCCATGTGAGCGGATCATGATATGTCCTGCACCAGGAGGCTCAGGTAGGCACTACAATGGGATCTGGGCTGCTATAGTATCTTTATAGAATTTTTCTTTCTCTGTTTCTCTCTCTCTGTTCTCTTTCTTTCTTTCTTTCTCTCTCTCTCTGGCCCCGCCCACCAAATCGGCCCCCGAGTGGCCCCCACAGTTAAAACGGATCCTGAGGTGAAAGTCTTGCAGGGGCAGCAGGCAAGTCTCTCTTAAAGGGGCAGCCCAGGCACCATTTCAAACCACTATCTGTACTTCCTTCAGGAAATACACATCTAGTATTATTATTATTATTCAGTTGATTTTCCGCAATTAATGCTTCCCGAACCACTACATGCACAGACTCCGCTGAGGTGTCGTTTCGAAGCCAGCGTCCACGAGAGGTGTGCTAAGTATTTTTTGTGCTGATCGGATTCGTAGTTTTTGCGCAATTTGCATTAGAAATTTTTTTTCCCGTCATTGGAATGCATTGTCCCAATGCATTTGAATGGGGAAATTTTGCCATAGACAAAACATGCCCTGAGGCGATTGAAATGGCAGTTAAGCTCATTGATATGCGCAGGCACACCCAGTTACTATGCCAACGCCTACGAACGTCACATGACGCCCCAAGGACAGAGCTTCTGCCACATAATATCAGCTCTTAAAGCGAAACCCACAGCACAAATGCAAATCTAGCTTCATCACATGACGCATGCCCCTGAAAGAGAATGTGTGCCAAAGTGTATTTAGAAGCCCAGTGAGCCAAACTGGCTCTTAAAGGGCCGAAGCGCCAAAGTGATTCTTAAAGGGCCGACACGCCAAATCGAAAGCTGAGTGACCCCAAGCTCCAAATCGGAGGCTGAGCCACCTTGGCCTCCAAATCGGACCCAGAGTGGCCCCGCCCACCAAAAACGGACCCAGAGTGGCACAGCCCACCAAATCGGACACTGAGGGGCCCCGCCCACCAAATCAGACTCAGAGTGGCCCCACCCACCAAATCGGACCCTGAGGAGCTCCGTCCACCAAATCGGACCCAGAGTGACCCCGCCCACCAATTCGGACCATGAAAGGGACCCGCCCACCAAATCGGACCCTGAGGGGCCCCGCCCACCAAATCGAACCCTGAGGGTCACTGCCCACTAAATCGGACCGAGAGGCCACGCCCACCAAATCAGACCCTGAGGAGCCCCGCCCACCAAATCAGACCCCGAGGGGCCCCGCCCACCAAGTCAGACCCTGAGGGGCCCCGCCCACCAAATCGGACCCAGAGTGGCCCCGCCCACCAAAATGGACCCAGGGGGCCCCACCCACAAAATCGGACCCTGAGTGGCCCCGGCCACAAAATCGGACCCTGAGGGGCCCCGGCCACGAAATAGGACCCTGAGGGGCCCCGGCCTCAAAATTGTACCCTGAGGGGCCCCACCCACAAAATCGGACCATGAGGGTCCCCACCCACAAAATCGGACCCTGAGGGGCCCCACCCATAAAATCGGACCCTGAGGGGACCCACCCACAAAATCGGACCCTGAGGGGCCTCACCCACAAAATCGGACCCTGAGGGGCCACACCCACAAAATCAGACCCTGAGGGGCCCCACCCACAAAATTGGACCCTGAGGAATCCCAGCCACTAATTCAAATCCTGAGGATCCCAGGACACCGAATCGGATCCTGAGGGGCCCCACCACCAAATCAGACCCTGAGGCCAAAGTGGCCTCTGAGAGGCACCCACATTTAAAACATATCCTGAGTTGAAAGTCTTGCAGGGGCAGCAGGCAAGTCTCTCTTAAAGGGGTAGCCCAGGCACCATTTCAAACCACTATCTGTACTTCCTTCAGGAAATACACATCTAGTTCTTCTTATTATTATTATTTTCCAGTTGATTTCCGCAATTAATGCGGCCCGAACCACTACACGCACAGACTCCGTTGAGGTGTCGTTTCGAAGCCAGCGTCCATGAGAGGTGTGCTAAGTATTTTTCGTGTCGATCGGATTTGTAGTTTTTGCGCAATTTGCGTTTGAAAATTATTTTTCCCGTCATTGGAATGCACTGTCTCAATGCTTTTCAATGGGAAGCTTAAAACATGCCCTGAGGCGATTGAAATGGCAGTTGAGCTCATTGATATGCGCAGGCACACCCAGTTACTATGCCAACGCCTACGAACGTCACATGATGCCCCGAGGACAGAGCTTCTGCCACATATCAGCTCTTAAAGCGAAACCCACAGCACAAATGCAAATCTAGCTTCATCACATGACGCATGCCCCTGAGAGAGAATGTGCGCCAAAGTGGATTTAGAAGCCCAGTGAGCCACCCTGGCTCTTAAAGGGCCGACGTGCCAAAGTGATTCTAAAAGGGCCGGCGCACCGAAATGAGTCTTAAAGGGCCGGCGCGCCAAATCGAAAGCTGAGTGACCCCAGGCTCCAAATCGGAGGCTGAGCCACCCCGGCCTCCAAATCGGAGGCTGAGCCACCCTGGCCTCCAAATCGGACCCAGCGTGGCTCAGCTAAAAAAATCAGACCCAGAGTGGCACAGCCCACCAAATCGGATCCTGAGGGGCCCCGCCCACCAAATCGGACCCAGAGTGGCCCCGCCCACCAAATCGGACCCAGAGTGACCCCGCCCACCAAATCGGACCCCGAGGGGCCCCGCCCACCAAATCGGACCCAGAGGGGCCCCGCCCACCAAATCGGACCCAGAGGGGACCCGCCCACCAAATCAGACCCAGTGGCCCCGCCCACCAAAAACGGACCCAGAGTGGCACAGCCCACCAAATCGGACACTGAGGGGCCCCGCCCACCAAATCAGACTCAGAGGGGCCCCGCCCACCAAATCGGACCCAGAGGGGCCCCGCCCATCAAATCGGACCCTGAGGAGCCCCGCCCACCAAATCGGACCCAGAGTGACCCCGCCCACCAAATCGGACCCAGAGGGGCCCCGCCCACCAAATCGGACCATGAGGGGCACCGCCCACTAAATCGGACCCAGAGTGGCCCCGCCCACCAAAATGGACCCAGGGGGCTCCACCGACAAAATCAGACCATAAGGGGCCCCGCCCCATCCACAAAATCAGACCCTGAGGGGCCCCAACCACAAAATCGGACCCTGAGAGACCCCGGCCACAAAATCGGACCCTGAGGGGCCCCGGCCACAAAATCGGACCCTGAGGGGCCCCACCCACAAAATCGGACCCTGAGGGGCCCCACCCGCAGAATCGGACCCTGAGGGGCCCCACCCGCAAAATCGGACCCTGAGGGGCCCCACCCGCAAAATCGGACCCTGAGGGGCCCCGGCCACAAAATCGGACCCTGAGGGGCCCCGGCCACAAAATCGGATCCTGAGGGGCCCCGGCCACAAAATCGGACCCTGAGGGGCCCCACCCACAAAATCGGATCCTGAGGGGCCCCACCCACCAAATCAGACCCTGAGGCCAAAGTGGCCCCTGAGAGGCACCCACACTTAAAACGGATCCTGAGTTGAAAGTCTTGCAGGGGCAGCAGGCAAGTCTCTCTTAAAGGGGCAGCCCGGGCACCATTTCAAACCACTATCTGTACTTCCTTTAGGAAATACACATCTAGTATTATTATTATTCAGTTGATTTCCGCAATTAAGACGGCCCGAACCGCTACACACACAGACTCCGTTGAGGTGTAGTTTCGAAGCCAGTGTCCACGAGAGGTGTGCTAAGTATTTTTCGTGTTGATCGGATTTGTAGTTCTTGCGCAATTTGCGTTTGAAATTTTTTTTCCCGTCATTGGAATGCACTGTATCAATGCATTTGAATGGGAAGCTTAAAACGTGCCCTGAGGCGATTGAAATGGCAGTAAAGCTCATTGATATGCGCAGGCACACCCAGTTACTATGCCAACGTCTACGAACGTCACATGACGCCCCCAGGACAGAGCTTCTGCAACATAATATCAGCTCTTAAAGCGAAACCCACAGCACAAATGCAAATCTAGCTTCATCACATGACGCATGCCCCTGAGAGAGAATGTGCGCCAAAGTGTGCCCCCCGCCCACCAAATCGGACCCTGAGGGGCCCCGCCCACCAAATCGGACTCTGAGAGATCATGCCCACCAAATCAGACCCTGAGGGGCCCCGCGCACCAAATCGGACCCTGAGGGGCCCCGCTCACCAAATTGAACTCTGAGGGGCCCCGCTCACCAAATCGGACCCTGAGGGGCCCTGCTCACCAAATTGAACTCTGAGGGGCCCCGCTCACCAAATCGAACCCTGAGCGGCCCCGCCCACCAAATCGGATTCTGAAAGGCCCCAACCACAAAATCGGACCCTGAGGGGCCCCGGACACAGTATCGGACCCTGAGGGGCCCCACCCATAAAATCGGACCCTGAGGGACCCCAACCACAAAACCGAACCCAGAGTGACCCAGCCCACCAAATCGGACCCTGAGGGGCCCCACCCACAAAATCGGACCCTGAGGGGTTCCGGCCACAAAATCGGACCCTGAGGGGCCCCAGCCACAAAATCTGACCCTGAGGGTCCCCAACCACCAAATCGGACCCTGAGGGGCCCCAGCCACAAAATCGGACCCTGAAGGGCCCCGCCCACCAAATCGGACCCTGAGGGACCCCACCCACCAAATCGGACCCTGAGGTGCCCCGGCCACAAAATCGGACCCTGAGGGGCCCCACCCACAAAATCGGACCCTGAGGCCAAAGTGGCCCCTGAGAGGCACCCACAGTTAAAACGGATCCTGAGTTGAAAGTCTTGCAGGGGCAGCAGGCAAGTCTCTCTTAAAGGGGCAGCCTGGGCATCATTTCAAACCACTATCTGTACTTCCTTCAGGAAATACACATCTAGTATTAATATTATTATTCAGTTGATTTCCGCAATTAATGCGGCTCGAACCGCTACACGTAGACTCCATTGAGGCGTCGTTTCGAAGCCAGCGTCCACAAGTGGTGTGCTAAGTATTTTTCATGTCGATCGGATTTGTAGTTTTTGCGCAATTAGCATTTGAAAAAACATTTTCCTCAATGGATTTCAATGGGAAAATTTGGCCATAGGAACACATTGGGGCAGTCGTGAGGCGATGCAAATGGCAGTTAAGCTCATTGATATGCGCAGGCAGACCCAGTTAGTATGCCAATGCCTATGAATTTTACATGACCCCACAGGGTGGCCGCACTTAAATGAGTCTTAAAGGGCCGGCGCGCCAAGTCAAAAGCTGAGTGACCCCAGGCTCCAAATCAGAGGCTGATTGACCCCGGCCTACAAATCGGACCCTGAGGGGCCCCGCCCACCAAATCGGACCATGAGGGGCCCCGGCCACAAAATCGGAACCTGAGGGGCCCCGGCCACAAAATCGGAACCTGAGGGGCCCCACCCACAAAATCAGACCCTTAGGGGTTCCGGCCACAAAATCGGACACTGAGGGGCCCCAACCACCAAATCGGACCCTGAGGGGCCCCGGCCACAAAATCGGACCCTGAGGGGCCCCGCTGACCAAATTGAACTCTGAGGGGCCCCGCCCACCAAATCGGACCCAGAGTGGCCCGACCACCAAATCAGACCTAGAGTGGCCCCGCTCACCAAATCGGACCCCGATGGGCCCCACCCACCAAATCGGACCCCGCCCACCAAATCGGACCCCGAGGGGCCCCGCCCACCAAATCGGACCCCGAGGGTCCCCGCCAACCAAATTGGACCCTGAGGGGCCCCGCCCACCAAATCGGACTCTGATAGATCCCGCCCACCAAATCAGACCCTGAGGGTCCCCGCCAACCAAATTGGACCCTGAGGGGCCCCGCCCACCAAATCGGACTCTGATAGATCCCGCCCACCAAATCAGACCCTGAGGGGCCTCGATCACCAAATCGGACCCTGAGGGGCACCGCTCACCAAATCGGACCCTGAGGGGCCCCACCCACCAAATCGGACCCTGAGGGGCCCCGGCCACAAAATCGGACCCTGAGGGGCCCCACCCACAAAATCAGACCCTCAGGGGCCCCGCCCACAAAATCGGACCCTGAGGGGCCCCACCCACAAAATCGGACCCTGAGGGGCCCGGCCACAAAATCGGACCCTGAGGGCCCCACCCACCAAATCAGCCCCTGAGGGGACCCGGCCACCAAATTGGACCCTGAGGGGCCCCACCCACCAAATCGGACCCTGAGGTGCCCCGGCCACAAAATCGGACCCTGAGGGGCCCCACCCACAAAATCGGGCCCTGAGGGCCCCACCCACAAAATCGGACCCTGAGGCCAAAGTGGCCCTGAGAGGCACCCACAGTTAAAACGGATCCTGAGTTGAAAGTCTTGCAGGTGCAGCAGGCAAGTCTCTCTTAAAGGGGCAGCCCGGGCAGCATTTCAAACCACTATCTGTACTTCCTTCAGGAAATACACATCTAGTTATTAAGTTGATTTCCGCAATTAATGCGGCCCGAACCGCTACACGCACAGACTCCGTTGAGGTGTCGTTTCGAAGCCAGCGTCCATGAGAGGTGTGCTAAGTATTTTTCGTGTCGATCGGATTTGTAGTTTTTGCGCAATTTGCGTTTGAATTTTTTTTTTCCCGTCATTGGAATGCACTGTCTCCAATGCATTTCAATGGGAAATGGCAAAACGTGCCCTGAGGCGATTCAAATGGCAGTTAAGCTCATTGATATGCGCAGCCAGACCCAGTTACTATGCCAACGCCTACGAACGTCACATGACGCCCCGAGGACAGAGCTTCTGCCACATAATATCAGCTCTTAAAGCGAAACCCACAGCACTAATGCAAATCTAGCTTCATCACATGACGCATGCCCCTGATAGAGAATGTCTGCCAAAGTGGATTTAGAAGAAGCCCAGTGAGCCAAACTAGCTCTTAAAGGGCCGACGCGCCAAAGTGATTGTTAAAGGGCCGGCGCACCGAAATGAGTCTTAAAGGGCCGACACGCCAAAGTGAAAGCTGAGTGACCACAGGCTCCAAATGGGAGGCTGAGCCACCCCGGCCTCCAAATCGGAGGCTGAGTGACCCCAGCCTCCAAATCGGAGGCTGATCGACCCCGGCCTCCAAATCGGAGTCTCAACAACCCCGGCCTCCAAATCGGAGGCTCATCGACCCCGGCCTCCAAATCAGAAGCTCATCGACCTCGGCCTCCAAAGCGGAGGCTCTTTGACCTCGGTCTCCAAATCGGAAGCTCGTCGACCCCGGCCTCCAAATCGGAGGCTGAGCGACCCCAGCCTCCAAATCTTACCCAGAGTGGCCCCACCCACCAAATCGGACCCAGAGAGGCCCTGCCCACCAAACCGGACCCTAAGGGGCCCTACCCACCAAATCGAACCCAGAGGGGCCCCACCTACCAAATTGGACCCAGAGGGGCTCCGCCCACAAAATCGGACCCTAAGCGGCCCCACCCACAAAATCGGACCGAGAGGCCCCGGCCACAAAATCTGACCCTGAGGGATCCTGTCCACCATTTCAAGCCCTGAGGAGCCCAGGCCACCGAATCGGATCCTGAGGGGCCCCACCCACGAAATCAGACCCTGAGGGGCCCCGCCCACAAAATCGGACCCTGTGGGGCCCCGCCCACTAAATCGGACCCTGAGGGGCCCCGGCCACAAAATCAGACCCTGAGGTGCCCCGGCCACAAAATTGGACCCTGAGGGGCCCCACCCACAAAATCGGACCCTGAGGGGCCCAACCACAATATCGGACCCAGAGGGGCCCCGCCCACCAAATTGGACCCTGAGGGGCCCCGCCCACAAAATTGGACCCTGAGGGGCCCCGCCCGCCAACTCGGACCCTGAGGGGCCCCGCCCACCAAATCGGACCCTGAGGGGCCCCACCCACCAAATCGGACCCTGAGTAGCCCGCCCACTAAATTGAACCCAGAGTGGCCCCGCCCACCAAAATGGACCCAGGTGGCTCCGCTCACATAATCAGACCCTAAGGGGCCCCACCCACAAAATCGGACCCTGAGGGGCCCCACCCACAAAATCGGACCCTGAGGGGCCCTGGCCACAAAATCAGACCCTGAGGGGCCCCGCCCACCAAATCGGACCCTGAGGGGCCTCGCCCACCAAATCGGACCCTGAGTAGCCCCGCCCACCAAATTGAACCCAGAGTGTTCCCGCCCACCAAAATGGACCCAGGGGGCTCCACTCACATAATCAGACCCTAAGGGGCCCCACCCACAAAATCGGACCCTGAGGGGCCCTGGCCACAAAATCAGACCCTGAGGGGCCCCGGCCACAAATTCAGACCCTGAGGGGCCCCAGCCACAAAATCAGACCCTGAGGGCCCCAACCACAAAATCGGACCCTGAGGGGCCCCGGCCACAAAATCGGACCCTGAGGGGCCCCACCCACAAAATCGGACCCTGAGGGGTTCCGGCCACAAATTCGGACCCTGAGGGGCCCCGGCCACAAAATCGGACCCTGAGGGCCCCAACCACAAAATCGGACCCTGAGGGGCCCCGGCCACAAAATCGGACCCTGAGGGGCCATAACCACAAAATCGGACCCTGAGGTGCCCCGGCCACAAAATTTGACCCTGAGGGGCCCCGGCCACAAAATCAGACCCTGAGGCACCCCACCCACAAAATCGGACCCTGAGGGGCCCCAACCACAAAATTGGACCCTGAGGGGCCCAACCCACAAAATCGGAACCTGAGGGGCCCCGGCCACAAAATCAGATCCTGAGGGGCCCCAACCTCAAAATCGGACCCTGAGGGGCCCCCACCCACCAAATCGGACCCTGAGGGGCCCCACCCACAAAATCGGACCCTGAGGGATCCCAGCCACCAATTCAAACCCTGAGGAGCCCAGGCCACTGAATCGGATCCTGAGGGGCCCCACCCACCAAATCAGACTCTGAGGCCAAAGTGGCCCCTGAGTGGCACCCACAGTTAAAACGGATCCTGAGTTGAAAGTCTTGCAAGTGCAGCAGGCAAGTCTCTCTTAAAGGGGCAGCCCGGGCACCATTTCAAACCACTATCTGTACTTCCTTCAGGAAATACACATCTAGTTTAACCTATAATTCTATATTATTCTGTGTCCTGCAGAGCATCTCACCTGTACCTGTATACTATCCCCCTGTCCTGCAGAGCATCTCACCTATTCCTGTATACTATCCCCCTGTCCTGCAGAGCATCTCACCTATACCTGTATACTATCCCCCTGTTCTGCAGAGCATCTCACCTATACCTGTATACTATTCCCCGTCCTGCAGAGCATCTCACCTATACCTGTATACTATCCCCCATCGTACAGATCATTTAACCTATAATTCTATATTATTCTGTGTCCTGCAGAGCATCTCACCTATAATTGTATATTATTTTCCTGCCCTGCAGAGCATCTCACCTATACCTGTATACTATCCCCTTGTCCTGCAGAGCATTTAACCTATAATGCTATGTAGGGAAGGTGACCTGATGGACGGACAGACTTGTCAGAATAGAGAAAGATAGGTTTGCACAGTTTAGACAGGTGTCAGTTACTACAGTGGGGAAACAGCTGAGAAAGTGTAGTGGACGTGCAGTACCTTGGGTTGACCATTAGAGGGCAGGGAGGAGTGTGAGCAAAGGACTTGACATCAGCTTAGGGCTTAGAAAACCATTGGTCATGAGGGGCGGAGTTACAGGGAACCGGGAATGATATAAATTTGACAGGAGGGTTCCAGAAAGTTCCAGTCCCCAGGGGGAGCTCCAGTGACAGGAGGACTACGACAGTTTGTGCACTGTGAGGAAAACCAAACCAGGGGGACTGAGGAGAGACAAAGTCAGGGGGACGGTCCTGACAGGAAAGTACCGCAGCATACAAGAGGCACTGAGGTAAAGCATACCGAATTGAGACGACTGATCGGTAAAAGTACTGTTTGTTTATGGGCCTAAGGCGGCCACAGTGACGGATCTGACAGTATCATCGAAGAGTGAAGAGGGGACGGTGCGTATATGTACGTCGCCGGTGTAAAGTACGATGTGCGGGAAGCAGCCCTGGAAACGGAGGGCCGATAAGTGAAGTGAAGTGCGGTGTACTTCGGAGGCCGTCAGGCGGACGGCAAGAGAATAAACTTGGACCTGTTGTACCCAAAACCTGCCTCATCTTGTGTCTGTACGTCACTGCGCGGTATACAGAGGGACCACCCCCCAGCCCGGCCCACCGACCCTACAGCTATACTATTCTCTGTCCTGCAGAGCATCTCACCTATACCTGCATAGTATCCCCCTGTCCTGCAGAGCATTTAACCTATAATTCTATACTATTCTCTGTCCTGCAGAGCATCTCACCTATAATTCTATATTATTGTTCTGTCCTGCAGAGCATCTCACGTATACCAGCATACTATGCCCCTGTTCTGCAGAATATTTAACCTATAGATCTATGCTATTCTCTGTCCTGCAGAGCATCTCACCTATAACTCGCTACGGTTTTCCTGTGGGTATTCATGTCTGTGGGCAATTTTCTGTGGGCATTTTTCACATATCATGTGAACATCCTCACCTTGCACCTCAAATATCATAGATCTGAAACTTTGCGATGCTGCAATTGGCAATTTTTCATGTGGGTGTGGCGCCCCTGAGGCTTCAGTCGCCACAGAGGTACTGCACCTTCTCCTAAGGTGTAGTGCCCCACCATCCAGGTAGGGTGGGAACTCCTTTCCGCATTCCAACACCTGCACCCCACACACAGGATAGTTCAGCAGGGACCCATCCATGCTTTATGCTGGAAAGGTCATAGGGTGCCTTTTGTGGTCCCTGGCTTCGTAACACGAGAGTTGCTGGGGAGGCGGGTGGAGTTAGATATAAAAGAGAGGGAAGGTGTAGGATTTCAAGTCAGTCTGACAGAAGGTCAGTCTGGGGTGAGTCCCAGGGAGAGAGCAGGCTGACAGCAGGTCAGCCTGAGAGGAGCTCAAGGCGGAGGAAGGCAGTCAGTCAGGAGAGGCTGAGGACTGGTCTTAGTGGAACGAGCTCCCTAGGAGAGGAAGAGAAGGAGAAAGAGACGTAGACTGCAGACTACAGATTCCATAAGAGAGATAGAACAGATCGGAATGAAGGAGAATAGAAGGACGGTGGGAAGCAGGTTGAAGAAAGATAGAGAACCCTTCCAGTCCAGAGAGCGCAAAGGCCGGGTCCCGGTCCCCGAGGTTGATTGGATCTTTATGTCCGGCAACAGACACCGGAGGAGTAGTGAGCCGCTAACGCCTTGCTCCCATCATAGACTTGAGACACAACAGCAACTGAATAGAGAGCCGGGACTCAGTGAGGAGTCCCCGAAGCAGGCTACAGCTGTCTGTCATACAAGTAAAGACTAGGAACACCTAGAGAGCGGCATTCCAGGGTAACTAAGTACTGGAGTGCTTCGCATCTAAAGGCGCATTGGAGGAGTCGTTCAGTAAGGTACATGTTGGCGGAGTGTGGAAGGGAGAATCCTATCCTGCCTGGAGGTTGTCTGGAGCCCTGACCTGGAGAACACAGTGCGGAGGCAGGCAGTTGTGTGAACTGCAAACAGTGAGTAAAGCTTTGGAACCGCATACTCTGGTGTCCTCCAGTTATTCCAGCACCGCTACATCTGGGTAACCACATCTGTGCCATTCTGCGCCTCTCCTCACCCATTGCACCTACACTGCCCTGGGACTACAGCTCCACCTGTGGGGAGCTATACCATCTCTGCTGCACCACACCATCAGTCCCAGTGGATCTGCATTCAGCATTGGCTCAACACCTTACTTGCCAAACACCACGGGTGGCGTCACGAACTATTCATATAAACTTTAACACCATTAACATCACCGCCATTGATATTGGGCGCCCAGGGCCACGGATCGGGTCACCGCTGCTGTGACACATTCCCGCCTTGACACCGGCCCGATACCGAGTACCCCGCTGCCCTGGGTGTGCGAGGGCGACCCATGGGCAGTTTTCCATGTGGGCAATTTTCTGGTCACCGGCTGAACTACACCACTGATAAAGCAGAGAATCTGTGACTTCTTTGTATTTAGTGGTTACTGCTCACCTGGGTAGTCATATGTAGGAATCTCTTCTTTACACCGCTCATCACCCCTCACATATGTCTCTGTAGTATTAATATGGGTCAGATCTTCACCCTGAAATAATTATAAAAGTCACAGACAGATGGAGAAGTCACATATATGATTAGCTCTAATCCTGCCATCTCCACCGTTCTCATTACACAAGTATAAAACATATAATACTGGTGGATAAAACAAGACTGAGCACAAGACCTTCACAGCCATCTACACATCATAGGGGAGATCTCATGACACCTTCTCTCCATCTACCTGATTCTGAGGAACATTGGGATCTTCTTGTTTACAGTCCTGTGGAAGAAGAGGACGGGGACATCTCTCTGGTGCTGTCCTCTTACTGGATAGAACTGGAGGAAACACATACAGGGACTGAATTCATTCTTTACATACAGATAATTATAAGCCGTGTGTATTCAGTCCTGTCTATTACCTGGTGATGTGAGGGGCTGGGGAGCCTCCATCATGATGTCATCATACACATGTTTGTGTCCTTCTAAATACTCCCACTCCTCCATGGAGAAATAGACGGCGACATCCTGACACCTTATAGGAACCTGACACATACAATGATACTGTCATCCACCCGATCCCTTCATAGCGTTACTGTATAATGTCCCAGCATTCCCAGCAGTGTCACCTCTCCAGTCAGCAGCTCAATCATCTTGTAGGCGAGTTCTATGATCTTCTGGTCATTGATGTCCTCATGTATCACGTGGTGAGATGGAGGCCCCGTGACTGGGCTCAGGGGTCTTCCCCATTTGTCAGACACTGAGTCCTGACAGCGCTTACTAGAGGTCTTCTTCACTACTGTGTAATCCTGGTTATGGAGAGACACATTAATAAATCTCACTACAGACATTTCCAGAGTCCTCACCTCTCCAGTTCTGTCCATCTGTTATTCCCATAGATAAGAATGATGTAATGTGACGTCATCAGAATCTCTCACCTCTCCAGTAAGCTGGAAGAGGATCTCTAGGGTGAGGTGTAATATCCTCTCCGCCATCTTGTCTCTGTCCATATCCATCCTTGATGGGTAAATCAGGAAAATTCTCTTATGTAGAAGATCTTCACTGAGAGGATCCGATATTGTAGAGACCTGAATGAGAAGATGAGCCGATGTGACATCATAAAAATCCTGTGTAATAATACAATTACTGGAGATAATAAGGGGAACATATGAGGAGATAGAACATGTAGCTGTTGTATTTTCTAGTCATATATGGACTGGATCACAAGTTGAATTGCTGACTTAGACATCTCCTCCATGCTCCCAGTCACTGGCTATGTTACTTCAGGAGCTGATTATCTGTAGGAATGACAAGATTGTTAGGACTGAGCAGAAAATGCAGAGACTGGCGGGGACCCAAGCTGCAATGGTATTTTTATTATTTTACAACATACTGCGTTCTTCCCTGACATCTACTAATAAAACCTATATATTTAGGCCACAGACAACAAGCAGTTTCTTCCTCGGAGTCGGCAGCTGAATACGTTCCTCATAGACTCCTCTTCCATAACGCTAATTCTCGTCTCATTTACCGACACTGGAATCGGCCTTAGCAATACTGCAGGAGATATTCATTACACGTGACAGGAGAAATATCCACTTCATGATGAGGAGGACATCTCCATCTTCTACTACGGCTCTAGAAACATATTTTGCTAGAGTCTGTCACTAACTCCATCCCCACTGGCCATCTATATGAAGGTTTCCCGTCTTCCCCGCACTGTAATCTATCACGTTAGATCTCAGGTCTGAGTCAAACACAGAAGTTTGAGGCTTTTATAAAAGCTTGTTTGTAAGTGGGTCGCCCTCCCAGGGATGTGGGGTACTCGGTACCGGGCCGGTGTCAGGGAGAATGGGTGGCGGTGCCGGTGACCCGGTCCGTGGCCCTGGGAGCCCAAGTAATGGTGGTTCAATGTAATGGATTAGGTGAATAGTTCGTGACGCCACCTGTGGTGTTTGGCAAGGGAGATGTTAAGCCAACGCTGCATGCAGATCCGCTGGGACTGATGACATGGTGCAGCAAAGATGGTGCAGCTCCCCACAGGTTGAGCTGTAGTCCCAGGGCAGTGTAGATGTGAAATTGTAAGAGAGGGCTCAGATGTAGCAGTGCTGGTTGTGTTGGCGTGAGAATAAGTGGAGGACACCAAGGCCTGTAGTTCCAAAGCTTTACTCACAGTTCCTAGTGCACACAGGTGCCTGCCTCCGTACCGTGTCCTCCGGGGCAGAGACTCAGTCCACCTCCAGGCAAGATGGAATGCTCCCTTCCAACACTCCGCCAACATGTGCCTTCCTGAACGTCTCCTCTATAGCGCCTTGTGGTGTGAAGCACTCCAGTACTTAGTTACCCTGGAATGCCTCCTGACAGATGTTCCCAGAACTCTACTTGCACGGCAGACAGCTGTAGCCTGCTTCGGGACGCCTCACTCCCGGCTGTCTATCCGTGTTGCTGTTGTGCCCTCAAGTATTAGATGGGAGTAGTGCATTTACAGCCAACTACTCCACCGGTGTCTGCTGCAGAACCATAAGTTTCCATACAACCTCGGGGACCGCGCCCCGGCCTTGCGCTGGAACCTCTAGGCAGGGTTCTCTCTCCAACCCATGTCCTCTCTGTTCCCTTCTCTCCTTCGTTCCGTACTTGTCTTTCTCTCTCTTATGGAAGCTTAGATTACAGTTCTACGTCCTTCTCCTTCTCTTCCCTTTCCCGTGCCAGCTGGCTCAGATCACTGAGGCAGCTGCAGCACTCCTTCCTCCATCCCTCTTCCAGGGATCTCCTTCCTCGCTCTCCTCCTGTCAGACTGACCCATCCCCAGACTCTCCTGACTGACTGTCCTGCTGACTGACCTCCTACTGACTGACATGTAATTCTACACTTTCCCACTCTTTTATATATCTAACTCCACCCACCTCCCAGCACGTCCAGTGTTCCAAGCAGGGAACCACCAAAGGTGCTCCCAGAGAATATAGGAGAAAGATCCCCAATGTGGATGTGCTCAACTACCCTGTCGTGTGGGATGCAGGTGTTGGAGCGTGGTCAGGAGTTCCCACCTTACCTGGATGGTGGGGCACTACACCTTAGGAGAAGGTGCAGTACCTCTGTGGCGACCGAGCCTCAGGGGCGCCACATTATTACATCAAGACAGGAGATATATGAGACCAATGTCTCCATGTACAGTGTTTTTTTTCATATGGTAGGGATATGATTTTTTTTTAACATTTTCCATAGGCTTCCGTATATATTACATTAAAAACACCCAAACAAAAAAGTTACAAAAAAAATTACACATTGTGTGTGGGGGATGGCAGTAAAGTGCGAAAATTATGCTGTGTGTAGGAGCAAAGAAAGAGGCACCGAACGTGCTGCATCAAGAATGAGGATAATTGAGGATTTATTATCAAGTGGTTTAGGTAGCAGCACCTCGCGTTTTCATAATGTGTGTGGAGGATGGTGGTAATGGGGTAACATTATACTGTGTGGGGGCCAAGAAAAGGGCACTGTACTATGAGAGTAATGCATGCTTTCTTCAGAAACCCCCCCAAATATAACATTTTATACCAACCCCACAATCTGTGACTCTTCAGGGTAAATCGCTCTCTCACCATTGGATTAGAGCTGATACTATGAAGCTAAAGAGACTAAACAGACTTTCTGTCAACTCCATAAAGGGGCACGTTACTGTGTTTGTCAGAACTGTCCGAGGATTATTAGAGGTGAGAGTTTCCCCCCAATTAGAAGGGACACCTGTGGATATTGGGGTCTTTACCTGCTACAGTCCTGGTGGGATTTACTCAGTAAAGTGCTGGAATCACTTTCTCCCAAAGGGTTAAATGCTGTCTGTAACTTTAATGTCTTTCTATGAAGCTTCTTCTCTGAACTTTCTTCCTCTGTTTTCTGTCGAATTTCTATTCCTGTCCGGAATCAGGAATGTATTAAAAGGGAATCTGTCACCTATTTTTTTGCATATAAGCTGCGGTCAGGGGCTTATCTACAGCATTCTGTAATGCTGTAGATAAGCCCCAGATGTAACCTGAAAGAGAAGAAAAATGAGATAGATTATACTCACCCAGGGGCGGTCTGGGTACGATGGGTGTCGCGGTCCGGCGCCTCCCATCTTCTAGTGATGATGTTCTTTGCTTCCCATCGCGGTTCTGGCGCACTTCTCTGCCCTGTTGAGGGCAGAGCACAGTACTGCAGTGCGCAGGCGCCGGGAAAAGTCAGAGAGGTCTGGCGCTGCACAGGAGCCGCGACAGGAAGCAAAGAAGAGGACGTCATCACTAGAAGATGGGGGGCGCCGGACCCGGACCGCGACACCCATTGGACTGGACCAGACCCGGACCGCCCCGGGTGAGTATAATCTAACTTGTTTTTCTTCTCTTTCAGGTTACATCTGGGGCTTATCTACAGCATTACAGAGTGCTGTAGATAAGCCCCTGATGGCGGTGGCCGCATCTTATATACGAAAAAATAGGTGACAGATTCCCTTTAAGTCCTATAGAAACTGCGGAGAAAGAATCATTTCTAATTCTGTTTCCAGGATTCTTCTTGTGGGAATTGGCTGCGATATCCCTTGATATCCCTCCAGCACCTACCTCCACCCGCAGAGCCGCACTCCACATATATGGCTGCTCTGTGCGCACAGGACCTGTGATGAGGTCACAGGAGGGGAGGAGTCAGGGGTCACATGATATCCGGAGTGCAGACGCTACATGGAAAATTCTCAGTGACCTTCCCGCCATTATTTCCCCTCACTACTGGCACAATTACCCCACGCCGCCTTTTCTACACACCGAGAATGTATATAAAGGTTTGTCGAGCTATTCTGTTAATGGAGCCAAATAATTTGTTCCCATCCAGGATGCCTATTAGAGGTTGGAGTCTATTGAAAAATGAATACATACAATTGTGTGTGAGGTGATCCCCACTGTATTGGAGGCCAAGATTCAAGAATGTATATTAAACTATAAATCAAAATATGGTAATATAATATGGCATCCAAAACAGAAAACCACCAAACACAGCCGTCATCGTCACTATACAAAGTCCGTAAGCCGTGCACGACAGAAAGAAGTATAACATGAAGTTGCAGTGGGTAGGACACTCATTAAAGCTTGTCAGGCATGTAACCTACCCTGCTGTTGCACCGTTCCAGTGTGAACCTGTAGGTACTTGCCGGTGCCGGTCTATTGCTGCGGTCCAAGAAAGAAAAGTCCAGCTCCGTTGGGGAGGGGCTCACTGTGCGCTTCCTTAACCCCTTCACTACCAAGGGTGGTTTGCACGTTAACTACCGGGCCAATTTTTACAATTCTGACCACTGTCCCTTTATGAGGTCATAACTCTGGAACGCTTCCATGGATCCCGGTGATTCTGACATTGTTTTCTCGTGACATATTGTACTTCATGTTAGTGGTAAAATTGCATTCAAATAACTTGCGTTTATTTGTGAAAAAAATGGAAATTTGGCGAAAATTTTGAAAATTCCGCAATTTTCCAACTTTGAATTTTTATGCCTTTGTGACCCTGTTGGAGGAAAAGTTGCAAAATCTCGAAGAGAGGTTAGCTACATTGAAGATCATTAAGGAAGGTGAAGAGTTCTTGGACAGAGCAGAATTATCTCTTCATGTTACAGAAAGAGAAGAAATTCGAAGTGCACCTGAAGAAACAGAGGAATGGAGACATGTGACCCAGAGAAGCAGGAGGATCAGGAGGCAGTCAGCACCCATACTGCTCAGAAACCAGTACCAGGCTCTCACGCAGGAAAACGATGAAGAAATACATCAGGATAAGACTTTGCCAACAAACAGCAACCTTGTACGCCTTCAGAGTCCTCCTGGATGGAGAAAGAAAAATGTTGTGAAGAAGAAACGGAGAGTGGTGGTCATGGGGGATTCCCTGTTGAGAGGAACAGAGGCCGCTATCTGCAGACCGGATATAACTTCAAGAGAAATGTGCTGTCTTCCAGGTGCAAAAATTAAAGATGTGTCTGACAGGATATCAGGACTCTTCAGACCTACAGATGACTACCCATTCCTGCTACTACATGTGGGGACAAATGACACCGCAAGAAACGACCTGGAAACCATCTGCAGAGACTTTGAAGACTTAGGCAAGAAAGTGAAAGAACTGGGAGCGCAGGTGGTCTTCTCTTCCATCCTCCCAGTGGATGGCCATGGAACAAGGAGGTGGAATAAGATTCTGCAGGTGAACAACTGGCTACGTCGATGGTGCCGTCAGCAACGATTTGGATTTCTGGATCACGGAGTGAACTACTTATACGATGGACTACTTGCTAGAGATGGGGTGCACCTTACGAAGACTGGAAAGCAGGTATTTGGAAGTCGCCTTGCTACACTTGTAAGGAGAGCTTTAAACTAGAACAACATGGGAAGGGAAGCAAAAGACCAGAAAAAGCCATACACCTGACAAATGCTATTGAGAACTCTGCTATTAGAAGTGGAAAGGAAGAACAAAGACGAAAGAATCTAATTAATACAAATATTGGAGAAAGAGAAACCAATCACAAACTAAAATGTTTCTATACTAATGCACAAAGCATGGGCAACAAACAAGGAGAATTGGAACTACTAACACAGGAAAAGAAATATGATGTCATTGGAATCACTGAAACTTGGTGGGACAATACACATGATTGGAATACAAGACTAGAAGGATACAACTTATTTGCAAGAAACAGACTTGATAAACGAGGAGGGGGTGTCGCATTGTATGTTAGAAATGCGTATATTTGCACAGAGATTGAAGCTTCAGAGACTGGGAGTTCTGTGGAAACTGTTTGGGTAAGAATACAAGGACAGAACAATGGAAAGGACACCATTGTAGGCATTTACTACAGGCCGCCTGTGCAAGCTGAAGATATGGATGAACTCTTTATGCATCAAATGGCCAAGTTCTCCAAAAAATATGACATAGTTGTCATGGGAGATTTCAACTATCCAGACATTTGTTGGGAATCTCTCTCAGGCAAAACTAACAGGTCAAGGAAATTCTTATCCTCTCTTGCTGACAACTTTATCTTCCAAAAGGTAAAGGAGAAAACAAGGGGAACTGCTACCTTGGATCTAATCCTTATAAACAGGGAGGAAATGGTTGAGGAGGTAAAAGTGGCTGGGACCCTAGGAGGTAGCGACCATGCTATTTTAGAATTTTGGATAACTAGAGGCGGAAGACCTGTGAAGACTCAGACGTCAAGGTTAGATTTCAGAAAGGCAGATTTTAAGGGATTCAGAAAGAGAATTGGAGGGATCCAATGGCTGGATATCCTTAAAGACAAAAATGTCCAGGAAGGATGGGAAATCTTGAAAAATGAAATTCTCAAAGCACAGTTGTTAACAATTCCGAAAAGAGGGAAGAATAGGAAGCATTTAAGGAAACCAGGATGGATGAACACAGAACTTAAGCACATGCTAAAAAGGAAGAAAAAAATGTTTATAAAATGGAAAGAGGGAGGCATATCTAAAGAAGAATATAATGCTGTCTGCAGAACCTGCAGGGCACAAATCAGATTAGCTACAGCTGAAAATGAATTGAGGCTTGCAAGAGATGTCAAAAGCAATAATAAAGGATTTTGGGGATATGTCAAAAGTAAAAGAAAAGTCAAAGATGCTATAGGATTTTTACAGGATGAAAATGATGAAATGGTAAGACAGGATGTTGAGAAGGCTGAACTTTTAAATTCCTATTTTGCATCTGTTTTCTCTCAGAAAGGAAATGTAACATCAACTGTTATTCACTGTCCTATTAAGGGAATAGAAGAATCCAGGATATCTATAAACAGAAAGATAGTGAGGAAACACTTAGCTAACCTAAATGAATTCAAGTCTCCAGGTCCAGATGAATTACACCCCAGAGTACTGAAGGAGATAGCAGAAGAAATTTTTGAACCACTCTCCATAATCTTTGAAAATTCTTGGAGAACAGGAGATGTGCCAGAAGACTGGAGAAGAGCAAATGTTGTTCCTATCTTCAAAAAGGGGAAGAAGGTGGACCCAGGCAACTATAGGCCGGTGAGTCTGACTTCTATACCAGGAAAGATCTTTGAACAAATTATTAAACAACATGTATGTCAATACCTGGATAAGAATGAAGTGATTAAACAGAGTCAGCATGGGTTTGTAACTAATAAGTCATGTCAGACTAATTTAATTTCCTTCTATGACGGTATTACTGATTGGGTGGATCAAGGAAATGCTGTAGATATAGTATATCTTGACTTCAGCAAAGCATTTGACAAAGTCTCTCATACAATCCTTATTGAAAAAATGACTAAGTATGGAATGGACAAGGCAACTGTTAGGTGGATTCATAACTGGCTTAGTGATCGGACCCAAAGAGTGGTCGTAAATGGCTGCACATCCAGTTGGAAGAATGTCTCAAGTGGGGTACCACAGGGCTCTGTCCTGGGCCCTGTATTGTTCAACATCTTTATCAACGATTTAGATGAAGGAATTGAGGGTAAACTGATTAAATTTGCTGATGACACAAAGCTAGGAGGGATAGCTAATACTAGAGAAGAGAGAGAGAGGATTCAAAAAGATTTAAATAAACTGGAGAAGTGGGCAGCAACTAACAGAATGGTTTTTAACAGGGAGAAATGCAAAGTACTACATCTGGGCAATAAAAATGAAAAAAGCATATATAGAATGGGAGGAATAGGGCTAAGTGACAGCACATGTGAAAAAGACTTGGGTATACTAATAGATCACAGACTGAATATGAGTCAACAGTGTGATGCAGCAGCAAAAAAGGCAAATGCAATTCAAGGATGTATTAACAGAAGCATACAGTCTAGATCACGTGAAGTAATTATTTCCCTCTACTCCTCTTTGGTCAGACCTCATCTGGAATATTGTGTCCAATTTTGGGCACCACATTTTAAAAAAGACATCAACAAACTGGAGCAAGTTCAGAAAAGAGCGACCAGAATGGTGACCGGTCTGCAAACCCTGTCTTATGAGGAAAGGTTGCAGGATTTGGGAATGTTTAGTTTGCAAAAGAGAAGACTGAGAGGAGACTTAATAGCTGTCTACAAATATCTAAAGGGCTGTCACATTGTAGAAGGATCAACTTTATTCTCATTTGCACAAGGAAAGACTAGAAGCAATGGGATGAAGCTGAATGGGAGGAGACACAGATTAGATATTAGAAAAAACTTTTTGACAGTTAGAGTGATCAATGAGTGGAACAGGCTGCCACGAGAAGTGGTGAGTTCTCCTTCCATGGAAGTCTTCAAACAGAGGCTGGACAGACATCTAACTGGGATGATTTAGCGAATCCTGCTTTGAGCAGGGGGTTGGACCAGATGGCCCAGGAGGTCCCTTCCAACTCTACGATTCTATGATTCTAAATCACAGCGATACGGCACACAAAAAACTTAATACATAACATTTCCCACATGTTTACTTTACATGAGCACAATTTTGGAACCAAAATTTTTTTTTGTTAGGAAGTTATAAGGGTTAAAAATTGACCAGCGATTTCTCATTTTTGCAACACCATTTTATTTTTAGGGACCACTTCACATTTGAAGCCACTTTGAGGGGTCTATATGATAGAAAATACCCAAAAGTGACACCATTCTAAAAAATGCACCCCTTAAGGTGCTTAAAACCACATTCAAGAAGTTTATTAACCCTTTAGGTGCGTCACAGGAATTTTTTGAATATTAAAAAAAAAATGAACATTTAACTTTTTTTCACAAAAAAATACTTCAGGTTCAATTTTCTTTATTTTACCAAGGGTAACAGGAGAAATTGGACTGCAAAAGTTATTGTGCAATTTGTCCTGAGTACGCTGATACCTGATATGTGGGGGGGAACCACTGTTTTGGCGCATGGCAGACCTCAGTAGGGAAGGAGCGCCGTTTGACTTTTTCAATGCAAAATTGGCTGGAATTCAGATCGGACGCCATGCCGCGTTTGGAGAGCCCCTGATGTACCTAAACAGTAGAAACCCCCCAAGTGACCCCATTTTGGAAACTAGACCCCCCCAAGGAACTTATCTAGATATGTGGTGAGAACTTTGAACCCACAAGGGCTTCACAGAAGTTTATAACGTACAGCGGTACAATTAAAAAATCATATTTTTTCCACAAAAATGATCTTTTCACCCCCAATTTTTATTTTTCTAAGGGTAACAGGACCCTAAAAGTTATTGTGCAATTTGTCCTGAGTACGCTGATACCCCATATGTGGGTGTAAATGACTATTTGGGCGCATAGCAGAGCTCGGAAGGGAAGCAGCGCCATTTGACGTTTTTGGCTAGAATTGAGATCGGACACCATGTCGCGATTGGAAAACCCCTGATGTACCAAAACACTAGAAACCCCCCACAAATGACACCATTTTGGAAACTAGACCCCCCAAGGAACTTATCTAGATGTGTGGTGAGCACTTTGAACCCCCCAGTGCTTCACTGAAGTTTATAACGTACAGCAGTACAATTAAAAAATCATATTTTTTCCACAAAAATGATCTTTTCACCCTCAATTCTTATTTTTCCAAAAGTAACAGGACCCTAAAAGATATTGTTCAATTTATCCTGAGTATGCTGATACCCCACATGTGGGGGTAAACCACTATTTGGGCGCATGGCAGAGCTCGGAAGGGAAGCAGCGCCATTTGACGTTTTTGGCTGGAATTGAGATCGGACAACATGTCGCGTTAGGAAAGCCCCTGATGTACCAAAACAGTAGAAACCCCCCACAAATGACACCATTTTGGAAACTAGACCCCCCAAGGAACTTATCTAGATGTGTGGTGAGCACTTTGAACCCCCCAGTGCTTCACTGAAGTTTATAACGTACAGCAGTACAATTAAAAAATCATATTTTTTCCACAAAAATGATCTTTTCACCCTCAATTCTTATTTTTCCAAAAGTAACAGGACCCTAAAAGATATTGTGCAATTTATCCTGAGTATGCTGATACCCCACATGTGGGGGTAAACCACTATTTGGGCGCATGGCAGAGCTCGGAAGGGAAGCAGCGCCATTTGACGTTTTTGGCTGGAATTGAGATCGGACACCATGTCGCGTTAGGAAAGCCCCTGATGTACCAAAACAGTAGAAACCCCCCACAAATGACACCATTTTGGAAACTAGACCCCCCAAGGAACTTATCTAGATGTGTGGTGAGCACTTTGAACCCCCCAGTGCTTCACTGAAGTTTATAACGTCCGGGCGTGAAAATAAAAAAATCGTATTTTTTCCACAAACATCATCTTTTAGTCCCCATTTTTTTATTTTCCCAAGGGTAACAGGAGAAACTGGACCCCAAAAGTTGTTGTCCAATTTGTCCTGAGTACGCTGACACCCTATATGTGGGAGAAAACTACTGTATGCACACACGTCAGGGCTCGGAAGGGAAGTAGTGACGTTTTGGAATGCAGACTTTGATGGAATGGTCTGTGGGTGTCATGTTGCCTTTGGAGAGCCCCTAATGTACCTAAACAGTGAAAACCCCCCACAAATGATCCCATTTTGGAAACTAGACCCCCTGAGGAACTTATCTAGATGTGTGGTGAGCACTTTGAACCCCCAAGGGCTTCACAGAAGTTTATAATGCCCAGGCATGAAAATAAAAAAATCGTATTTTTTCCACAAACATGATCAATTAGTCCCCAATTTTTTTATTTTCCCAAGGGTAACAGGAGAAATTGGACCCCAAAAGTTGTTGTCCAATTTGTCCTGAGTACGCTGATACCTCATATGTGGGAGAAAACTACTGTATGGGCACACATCAGGGCTCGGAAGGGAAGTAGTGACGTTTTGGAATGCAGACTTTGATGGCATGGTCTGCGGGTGTCATGTTGCTTTTGGAGAGCCCCTGATGTACCTAAACAGTGGAAACTCCCCACAAGTGACCCCATTTTGGAAACTAGACCCCCTAATGAACTTATCTAGATGTGTGGTGAGCACTTTGAACCCCCCAGTGCTTCACAGAAGTTTATAACGACCGGGCGTGAAAATAAAAATATCATATTTTTTCAACAAACATCATCTTTTAGTCCCTAATTTTTTTATTTTCCCAAGGGTAACAGGAGAAATTGGACCCCAAAAGTTGTTGTCCAATTTGTCCTGAGTACGCTGATACCTCATATGTGGGAGAAAACTACTGTATGGGCACACGTCGGGGCTCGGAAGGGAAGTAGTGACGTTTTGGAATGCAGACTTTGATGGATTGGTCTGCGGGTGTCATGTGCGTTTGGAGAGCCCCTGATGTACCTAAACTATTGAAACTCCCCACAAGTGACCCCATTTTGGAAACTAGACCCCCCACGGAGCTTATCTAGATGTGTGGAGAGCACTTTGAACCCCCAAGTGCTTCACAGAAGTTTATAACGCCTGGGCGTGAAAATAAAAAAAACATTTTTTTCCGCAAAATTATATTTTTGCCCCCAATTTTTTATTTTCCTAAGGGTAACAGGAGAAATTGGACCCCAAAAGTTGTTTTGTAATTTGTCCTGAGTAGGCTGATACCCTACATGTGGGGGTAAAACACTGTTTGGGCGCATGGCAGAGCTTGGAAGGGAAGGAGCACCATTTGACTTTTTCAACGCAGAATTGGCTGGAATTGAGATCAGACGCCATGTTGCCTTTGGAGAGCACCTGATGTGCCCAAACAGTGGAAACCCCCCAATTATAACTCCAACCCTAACCTCAACACACCCCTAACCCTAATCTGAGCCCTAGCCCTAACCCTAGCCCTAGCCCTAACCCTAGCCCTAACCCTAACCCTAACCCTACCCTAACCCTAACCCTAGCGGGAAAATGGAAATAAATACATTTTCTTTTAGTTTTATTACTTTTCCCTAACTAAGGGGGTGATAACGGGGGGTTTGATTTACTATTTATGGCGGTTTTTATGTTTGGCGGCTGTCACACGCTAAAAGACGCTTTTTATTGTAAAAGTAGTTTTTGCATCACCACATATTGAGAGCTATAATTTTTCCGTATTTTGACCCACCGAGTCATGTGAGGTCTTATTTTTTGCGGGACGAGTTGACGTTTTTATTGGTACCATTTTCGGGCACGTGACATTTTTTGATCGCTTTTTATTCCGATTTTTGGGACGCAGAATGAACAAAAACCAGCATTTCATGAATTTCTTTTGGGGGGGTGCGTTTACACCGTTCCGCGTGCGGTAAAATTGATAAAGCAGTTTTATTCTTCGGGTCAGTACGGTTACAGCGATACCTCATTTAAGTCATTTTTTTATGTTTTGTTGGTTTTATGCAATGAAAACTATTTTATATAAAAAATAATTATTTTTGTATCGCTTTATTCTGCGAGCTATAACTTTTTTATTTTTTTGCGGATGATGCTGTATGGTGGCTCGTTTTTTGTGGGACAAGATGACGTTTTCAGTGGTACCATGGATATTTATATGTGTCTTTTTGATCGCGCGTTATTGCACTTTTTGTTCGGTGGTATGATAATAAATCATTATTTTTTGCTTCGTTTTTTATTTTTATTTTTTAAGGGGTTCGCTAAAGGGGTTAACTAATGGGACATTTTTATAGGGCAGGTCATTACGGACGCGGCGATACCAAATATGTGTACTTTTATTGTTTTTGGTTTTTTTGATTTTGAAAAAATTGATTTATTGGGGAATATTTTTTTTTTTTTTTACTAATTTATTTAGCGATTTTTTTTAAATTATTTTTAACACTTTTTTTTTTTTTTTTTTTTTTACTTTATTACTTTGTCCCAGGTGGGACATCACTGTCCTGTGACAGATCGCTGATCTGTCACACCACAGATCACTGTGACAGATCAGCGATCTGTCACAGGCACTGCTGCAGACTTCCTCATGCCTGCGCTTTGCAGGCACTGAGGAAGCCTCAGGCCCCCGAAGGCCCCCGTCGCCATCTTGGATTCGGGGGCCTGGAGGAAAGGAGCCCCCCGCAGCAGCGCTGCACATTGCGCTGCTGTGGGGGGCTCAGGGAAGCACGGAGGGAGCCCCCTCCCTGCCGATGCTTCCCTTTAACCCCCGGTACACCGCGATCGCGTTTGATCGCGGTGTACAAGGGGTTAACGTGTCGGGTGCGGTCCGTGACTGCCCCTGAGACATTGTGCCGGGTGTCAGCTATGATAATTAGCTGACACCCTGCCGCGATCAGCGGCGCTCACCACGTGGGCGCCGCTGATCATGGTGACGTGATATTCCGTCCATGGTAATTAGGTCCATGGTCACATGGACGGAATATTACGTCAATTGTAGGTAAGGGGTTAAGACTCAGGGAACAACGCAATGAGCTCATGTTGTTCTGAGGGCCTCCTCCCTTCCGGGTCCTGCAGGGAGGTGGCTTCTCAGTGCCTGCTGAGAAGCCATCTTCAGTGCCTGTCAGATCGCTGATCTGACACAGTGCTGTGCAAAGTGTCAGATCAGCGATCTGACTTTATATAGTAATGTCCCCCCCCCCCCGTGGACAAGGTAAAAAAGTCAAAAAAATAACAAAAAAAACAATGATGAAAAAAAAATAATTAAAAAAAAATTCCTAAATAAATTTTTTTTTTGTAAATAAAAAAAACAATAAAAGTACACATATTTAGTATCACCACGTCCATAATGACCCGCCCTATAAAACTGTCCCACTAGTTAACCCCTTTACCGCCGAACAAAAAGTGCAATAACACGTGATCAAAAACACGGATATAAATGAACATGGTACCTCTGAAAACGTCATCTTGTCCCGCAAAAAACGAGCCACCACACAGCGTCATCAGCGAAAAATAAAAATTTATAGCTCGCAGAATAAAGCGATGCAAAATTTTTTTTTATAGAAAATAGCTTTTATTCTATTAAAGAGCCAAAACATAAAAAAAATATAAATGAGGTATCCCTGTCATCGTACTGACCCGAAGAATAAAACCGCTTTATCAATTTTACCGCACGCGGAACGGTGTAAACGCACCCCAAAAGAAATTCATGAATTGCTGTTTTTTGTTCATTCTGCGTCCCAAAAATCAGATTAAAAAGCGATCACAAAATGTCACGTGCCCAAAAATGGTAACAATAAAAACTCCAACTCGTCCTGCAAACATAAGACCTCAAATGACTCGGTGGGTCAAAATATGGAAAAATTATAGCTCTCAATATGTGGTGATGCAAATACTATTTTTTGCAATAAAAAGCGTCTTTTAGCGTGTGACAACTGCCAAACAGAAAAACCGCCATAAATAGTAAATCAAACCCCCCGTTATCACCCCCTTAGTTAGGGAAAAATAATAAAATAAAAAAATGTATTTACTTCCATTAGGGTTAGGGCTAGGGTTAGGGCTGAGATTAGGGTTAGGGGTGTGTTGGGGTTCGGGTTGGAGTTACAATTGGGGGGTTTCCACTGTTTGGGCACATCAGGGGCTCTCCAAATGCAACATGGCATCTGATCTCAATTCCAGTCAATTCTGCGTTGAAAAAGTCAAATGGTGCTCCTTCCCTTCCAAGCTCTGCCATGCGCCCAAACAGTGGTTTACCCCCACATATAGGGTATCAGCCTACTCAGGACAAATTGCAAAACAACTTTTGGGGTCCAATTTCTCCTGTTACTCTTGGAAAAATAAAAAATGGGGGCGAAAAGTTCATTTTTGTGGAAAAAAATGATTTTTTATTTTCACGCCCGGGCGTTATAAACTTCTGTGAAGCATTTGGGGGTTCAAAGTGCTCACCACACATCTAGATAAGTTCCTTAATGGGTCTAGTTTCCAAAATGGTGTCACTTCTGGGGGGTTTCCACTGTTCAGGTACAACAGGGGCTCTCCAAATGCGACATGGCGCCCGATCTCAATTCCAGCCAATTTTGCGTCAAACGGTGCTCCTTCCCTTCCAAGCTTTGCCATGCACCCAAACAATGGTTTACCCCCACATATGGTGTATTAGCGTACTCAGGACAAATTGCACAATATCTTTTGGGGTCTTGTTTCCCTTGGGAAAATAAAAATTGGGGATGAAAAGATCATTTTTGTGGAAAAAATATTATTTTTTAATTTTACGGCTGTACGTTATAAACTTACCGTATGTGAAGCCCATGAGGGTTCAAAGTTCTCACTACACATCTAGATAAGTTCCTTGGGGGTCTAGTTTCCAAAATGGGGTCATTTTGGGGGGAGTTTCCACTATTTAGGCACATCAGGGGCTCTCCAAATGCGATATGGCTTCAAGCCAATTCTGCGCTGAAACACGACGCTCATTCCCTTCCAAGCTCTGCCACGCACCCAAACAGTGGTTTACCCCCACATATCAGGTATCAGCGTACTCAGGACAAATTACACAATAACTTTTGGGGTCCTGTTTCCCTTGAGAAAATAAAAATTGGGGGCTGTACATTATAAACTTATGTGAAGCCCATGAGGGTTCAAAGTTCTCGCCACACATCTAGACAATTTCCTTGGGGGGTCTAGTTTCCAAAATGGTGTCATTTGTGGGGGGTTTCCACTGTTTAGGTACATCAGGGGCTCTCCAAATGTGATAAGGCGTCAAGCCAATTCTGCGTTGAAAAAGTCAAGCAGCGCTCATTCCCTTCCGAGCTCTGCCATGCGCCCAAACAGTGGTTCCCCCCACATATCAGGTATCAGCGTACTCAGGACAAATTGCACAATAACTTCTGTAGTCCAATTTCTCCTGTTACCCTTGGTAAAATAAAAAAAAAATTAGACCTGAAGTAATTTTTTGTGAAAAAAAGTTAAATGTTCATTTTTTTAAACATTCAAAAAATTTCTCTGAAGCACCTAAAGGGTTAATAAACTTCTTGAATGTGGTTTTGAGTACCGTCAGGGATGCAGTTTTTAGAATGGTTTCACTTTTGGGTATTTTCTATCATATAGACCCCTCAAAGGGACTTCAAATGTGATGTGGTCCCTAAAAAAAATGAATGAAATTTTACGACTAACATGAAGTACAATATGTCACGAGAAAAACAATGTCAGAATCACCAGGATTCATGGAAGAGTTATTACCTCATAAAGGGACAGTGGTCAGAACTGTAAAAATTGGTCCGGTCATTAACGTGCAAACCACCCTTGGGGGTAAAGGGGTTAAAGGTGAGAGCCTGTAGAGTCTGTACTTTAAGACCAGATTGATATTATTTTTTCTTGAATAAGGTTTGGTAAACAGATAAAATGCCAAAACTTGTGTCACTGTCCAAATATGTTCTGGACTTAACTATCTAAAGGTGCTGTTGACATGAAATTCTCATCAGATGACAGTACCGACATGAAATTCTCATCAGATGACAGTACCAACCCATCCAATCCACACAGGCAAAGAAATCATGTCTGCTATGCTGCAAGATTCCCAGAGCAGTGTGCACGCGCACCTCATGTCTGCTATGCTGCAAGATTCCTGGAGCAGTGTGCCTGCGCACCTCATGACTGCTGTGCTGCGTGACTCCTGGAGCAGTGTGTATGCGCACGCGTACCTCATGGTTGCACGCCGTTGCTGTGTGCGTGCCTGTCTCTGCTCTGCCTGCTGTGTTTGTCTCTGTGGTCCTGGAGACCCTGATCATGTGACCTTTCCTATGGTCTTGGAGTACTCGCCCATGTGATCCACTCTATGATCCTTGAGGATCTGACCCGGAAGTGCAGGTGCTATGGTGCTATATCAGACCGCCCCTTCCTATGGTCGGGGCCTGAGTATCGTGTTGCTTCCCTGCATGGCTGCTTGGTCTGCTCGGTCGCTCCCCGTATTCTGTGCCCCTGCACTTTGCGCTGTCGTGCGTTCCTGCACTCACCTTGTGCTTGTACTCTGCCTCTTGTCCTGTGCCATGTCTTGTGTTGTCCTTTGTGCCATGTTTTGTCTCTGTCATGCTTGGACTTGTAGTCCTTCCTGTGTTCTCTGCCTTTGCCTGCTTTGCCATGTTTTGTCTATGCTATGCTTTCCTTGTACTGCTTCTGCTTCCCTGTTTCTGCCTGGTCTTCCTTGTTCTGACCTAGAGTGCTCTGTTGTGCCTCCTGGCACATGCACCATTCCTTCTCTCTTACCTATGGTGCTCTGTTGTGCCTCCTGACACACGCACCATTCCTCTGCTCTCTGACCTGGGGTGCTCTGTTGTGCCTCCTGGCACACGCATCATTCTGCCTCTCTTACCTATGGTGCTCTGTTGTGCATCCTGGCACACGCACCATTCCTCTGCTCTTTGACCTATGGTGCTTCTCAAGCACATTTTCAGGCTAGTCTCAAGGTTCTCAACCTAAAACAGTTCCGTGGCCAGACGGATATACCTCTCAGGCCTCACGCTATAACCAAAAAAAAAAAAGGCCGAAAAAGTACACATCTCATTTTCAAGCCTAAAAAATAAGGCTGTATGTAACATAGATAATAATCGAATGTTTAATAAATGGAAAAGAAATCACCATCATAGAAACGATTTAATACAATAATATAAATTTTATTGCACATATATTATAATGACATACAAAGTGTTTAGGATGAGGTAGATGAAATATAGCAACTAAAATTAAATGGCATAAAAAAGAATGACAAATATAATGCCAGACAGAAGAAGCGTCTCAGGACTATATCCTGCACAAAATAAGGTAATCTATAGCAAACATTCAAATTCTAAGCATGATTAATGGCAACACTAGGTCTATAAAAGTTAAGTCCGATGTATCAGGCAAAAAGCCAGGATCAAATGGTGCATAAGCAGTTGATTTCAATGAGCAGTGTTATCTAAGCATGCTCAATGTATGAGAAAATGGGGCCCAAAGTAATGTCCCAAATATATATCAACTGCAATCCCCAGTGGTGCAGTACCAATATAGCATCAATAAGCAACACAGACGGTCTGGTTATCCGCATGTTGAAATAATATATGCCCGTGTGTTACATTTATGCCAAGAACACCAGAGAGTCTGTGCATATAGGCTCAGATTATGGCCGCATATCGAAATTACAATATATAATATAATGGCACTAGCCAAGCTAAGTTGAATAGGATGAAATACCTTGTGCCATGATCCCAAATGTGTGCAGGGATATCCACGGGACGCGCTGAAGCCCCGACGCGCATTTCACCGTCCTCGGTTTCGTCAGGAGGCGTAGTTAAAATGTAGATGGCACAGAGTTTAAATATGAGTGAAAGGGGTCCGTCAGCCAATCGGCGCGCTTCCCAGTATGTTGTCCCGCCCCGTGGGGGAGCGAGCAGGCACGCCGTGCATGGTGAAGGGGAGGACGTACGTCATCACCCAACATCACCACGGCAATGCGTCCCGCCCACAACACCACGAGCCAGACACATGTATGGGGCGCATCTATGTGATGTGGTAAAGATGTGGAGGGCACAGAATTTAAATATGAGTGAAGGCAGTCCGTCAACAAATCGGCGTGCTTCCCAACATGTATGTATGAAGTATGAGGCATATAGACAACTCCATAATCAAACATGCTATCGGCGTTTAGATTCTTTGCCAACTTCCAAATTTCAATTAGAATTGACCCATCTTCTAGACAATGGAGTGCATGAAATTTTTTAGGCTTGAAATTGAGATATGTGCTTTTTCACCCTTTTTTCTTTTTTGGTTGTAGTCTCAAGGTTCTTCCTTGACCCGGCTCTAGGCTTCGGCCTATGCTCCACTGCTAGCCCTGTTTTCTGCCTGGTGCTCTGTTGTGCCTCCTGGCACATGCACCATCTCTGCTCTCTGACCTATGGTGCTCTTTTGTACATTTCCAGGCTAGTCTCAAGGCTCTGCCTTGACCCGGCTCTGGGCTTCGGCCTACGCTCCGCTGCTAGCTCTATGTCTCTGTACACGGCTCTGGGCTCTAGCATACGCTCCACTTCTCTTCTCTTGTACCCGGTTCTGTGCTACTGCCTACGTTCCGTTCCTTGCTCTGTACCTTGCCTTGTTTCTTCGCTTGTCCTTTGCACGCGCCTGGCCTTCTTAGCCTACTGTCTGTGCCTCAGCCATGCCGCCCTAGCCACAACGTGTCTCCTAGCACGCAACCTGTCTTGGACCCTGGCGTGTCTCCTAGCACGCACCCTGTCTTGGACCCTGGCGTGTCTCCTAGCACGCACCCTGTCATGGACCCTGGTGTGTCTCGTAGCACGCACCCTGTCTTGGACCCTGACGTGTCTCCTAGCACGCACCCTGTCTTGGACCCTGGTGTGTCTCCTAGCACGCATCCTTCCTTGAAACCCTGTTGTGTCTCCTAGCACGTACCCTGCCTTGGACCCTGGTATGTTTTCTAGCACATGTTATGCCTTGAACATTTGGCGTGCCCTTGCACGCACTTTACTGTGTTTCACTGTTTATGCCTTGCACCTGATTAAAGCTTGAAACCACGTTTATTGAAGAAACCCAGTGACCTTGCTTTATGTTTTGCATCCTGCTCATCCTGCTGCCAGACACTCACTAGTGTCTCCCCGAGCCGGCCGTCTGGTCCCATCAGTCGTGCTGGCTCACCCCCTTGGTCTTACCCCTGACGCTCCCTGTATAGGGGGTGGTTCCTCACTAGGTCAGCTCGCCCTAGGTGGGTGGGTGCCACTGCCCAGAGGGTCCACTCAGGTCCCGTGCCTGTTCCGATTGGACCATCAGGAAGGTCCCGGAAGGACGCTGCTATAAAAGGTTCACATGGCCGTTCGGCCATGCGCTAGTATAGACTCCAATGGTTATCTGTGTGTATGATGATGGATGCATATATCTGGTGACCGACTCCTTAAGACTCCCTCCCTCTGGTTATGTTTGTGTTAGGGATTCAGAGTTAGAGTCAATGCCCATGGGTGGCTATGCTCACACCACTGTGCTCCTAGTACTCTGCACACACTAGCGTCCGATGGTGTCACCCACTGCAGATCACTATCGTACCGCGGCTAGTGACTGTCACAGCCTGTGCAGCGCCGTGCGCAACCTGTGTGCTTATCTGGCCCAACCCTGGACGATTAGTGGCATCCGCCTGAGTGGCACTGTGCACACTTGCACGCTTTGTCTGAAATCGTATCCCTTGCTGGCACCGCAGTCACAGCGCCGAGCGCTGATGGTCTAGAGGCACTCTATCTCTTGTTTCTGGGACAGAGTCCTGTGACCGTTCAGCAGCGCTCCCTTTGCCGGGTCCTTTGATGTAAACAGGCTCCAGCGTTTCTTTGGCTCTGTGAGGTAACAGTTTGACCCTGTACACACCGGATCAGTGGTTAACCCACCAGTGTTCAGTTAGTTCTCCGCCATTACTGAGCAGCAGTTTTCCATCTCTGCACGGTGGACCCCGAGTTGCGATCGCACTTCCTTATATTTTATATTTAGTGCGATCCGCAACACTAACAGAAGGTGAGTATGAGTGCTTTTATTTTGACCAGGCCAAACATGAGGAATGACAAGAGGTTGTGTAGTAGTGGACAACCCCTTTAAGAAGATACAATTTTCAGTTAAACGTTTTCAAAATTGTGAACATTAAAAAGTCTTTGTCCCTGTGTGACATCCCTGATGTTTATTAACAGTTAATTTATGGATAAAACATTTCCCACATTAAGCACATGAAAAGGCTTCTCTCCTGTGTGGGTTCGCTGGTGTCTATTAAGATTCGATTTCCGGTTAAAACCTTTACCACATTCTGAACAGGAAAAAGGCTTCTCCCCTGTGTGAATTCTCTGGTGCATAATCAAAGCTGATTTCTGGTTAAAACATTTCTCACATTCTGAACAGAAAAAAGGCTTCTTCCCTGTGTGACTCCTCTGGTGGGTATTAAGATTCGCTTTCCGGTTAAAACATTTTCCACATTCTGAACAGGAAAAAGGTTTCTCCCCTGTGTGAGTTCTCTGGTGCTTAACAAAATTTGATTCATTTGTAAAATATTTCCCACATTCTGAACAGAAAAAAGGTTTCTCCCCTGTGTGGGTTCTTTGGTGGATATTTAGATTTGCTTTCCGGTTGAAACATTTTCCACATTCTGAACAGGAAAAAGGCTTCTCCCCTGTGTGAATTCTCTGGTGCTTAACAAAATCTGATTTCTGATTAAAACATTTCCCACATTCTGAACATGAAAAAGGCTTCTTCCCTGCGTGAAATCTTTGATGTACAACAAGATTGCATTTCTGGTTAAAACATTTCCCACATTGTGAACATGCGAAAGGCTTCTCCCCTGTGTGAGTTCTCTGGTGCTTAACAAAATCTGATTTATGGTTAAAACATTTCCCACACTTGGAACAAGAAAATCTATTCTGTGCTGTGTGATTTTTTTGATGTTTTAGTAAACAGTTTTCGAGGGGAAAACTATTTCCATATTCTGAATATGAAAATGACTTTCTTGCTTTTGGGGCAATTTGTTTTTTAAGGTTTATTTTGTGACTTTGATTTTCCTTAGTAGTCGGTAATGAATCAGTAGACAGGACCTGTTTCAAAGGATCAGATGACAGATCTTCGCTGTGAAGGGAAGATGGTATATCTGGAGTAATGGCATTCATTTCAATTGTATCCTGCGGAATCTCAAGATCATCTGATTTAAAAATTGAAGATGTCAGCTGTCCCTCTCTTCTCCTGGTACATTCATCTGCCAAGAATAAAACCAATCATTATTTTTTAGTAAAATATCATTGAATTTTATATTTTTGAAAATTTCTACTTAAACGGTCAGTAAAATTAGCAAGTTATGTAAAAAAAATTACTCACAATAGAATGACAGTTCATTATTAGTGGTTCAAAGGCTCTTAAAAAGCAACATGGCTTACACAAACCCATCCAGCAATATCCGCTATCCCAAAATTCAAATCTTCCCCTCACTTATGAGCCTTGCAGTTTGCTCAAAACACATTTAGCAGCCATGTATTTGGCGTTACTACAGGGAGAAGAAGCCACTTAATTTATGGTGCACACGTCTCTCCTGAAGCACAATCTGGGCACTATGTGTTCAGTAATAAAATGGCAAATATCCTATTTTCTCTCCAACATCCACTGTGTGTTAATTTTCGGAAAGTGGCAGTGGAGTAAAAGTTGTCACTACTCCTATAAATTAATTCACTGTGGGCTACAATTTCCAAAATGGAGTCACCTTATGGGAATATCTACTGCTCTAGTTTTCTGCCATTTTGTCATATTAGGAATTCTGAAGATAATGTGTCCCATCTCCTCAAGGATCTGCTACTGCAACATCTGCTTCTGTCACCAGAGGCCACCTTATTAATTCTGCAGGCGAGGCTGGTGATGGAAGAGTCATTGGAACCAGAAGCTCTGGGTGGCACAGGCCCTGTCCAGCCAATAAGATTAGGGTTCCTGGGACCTCTAGTACCATCAAGTCTGGAAGCTGCTAGATACAGCCTTGTTCTCCTCTTGTTCAGTCCTGTGTGCTCAGCTCCCAGCTTGTGTATTTGTTTCTTGTTGCAATCCTGGCCAGTTTACGGACTACTCTAGTGTCTTCAGATTTTGTACTATCTCTGCCCTTCTGGTTATGACCCGGCTACCTGATTCTTCTTCCCATCTCACACCACAGAATAGCAGGTAACACCGTGGCTCAAGCCTAGGGGTTTCTGTGTAAGTCCAGATTTATGTATATGAGTTGAAAGGTGATAAGCAAGGCAAACCTTGGGATCTGGAAAATGGAGTAGATAGTGCCAAGTCTGTTTGTTGTGGACATTTTTTGGGCTGCCATGTGACCATGAATAGTGCCCCCAATACACTGTGTCTGCAAAATATTCCAGAAAGATCTGCATTCAAATAGCTAAATGGTGCTCCTTCCCTTCTTAACACTGTCATGTGCCCAGAGAGTATTGTACAACTGTATATAGGGTAATTATGTAAAAATTATAGTCCTTAACCTCACAACTGGGTCACATTCCGTATGCAACTAGAAACAATTATACCCTCATAAAATACAAGGATGCAAGGAATGTATGAAAAATATATACCAAAAGATAGATTTATTAATTCACACACATGTACATGTCAAAATAATGGATGCTAATTAGTCAGAAACCATAAAACAGGCAGAAACTAACACATAACCATAGGCAAAATTATCACTATATAGCTCAGGGGTCCATATGTAGTTATAACTAGCAGCAAGTAAACCCATTAATGGTAGCAGCAGATATGGATGTGGAATCTTTGTACTCTAATATCCCACACCAGGATGGATTAAATGCCTGCAAAGTCTTCATGGAAAACACCGGGAATGATGCGAATTCTGTGGTGAAACTCACAAAATTTATCCTCACCCACAATTACTTTGAATTTGACAATAAGAGCTATTTACAGGAGAGCTATGGGAAGTAAAATGGCTCCACAGTATGCAAATCTCTTCATGGTCAAGTTTGAAAGCGACTTTTTGTCCTCATGTCCCATCAGGCCTCTGGCCTACTACCGCTTCATTGATGATATTTTAATCATCTGGATGGAGTCTGAGCAACAGCTAAAGACATTCCACGAACAGTTTATTCAATTTTATTCCACCATCAACTTAACACTCAACTATTTCAGCACTGAAATTAACTTTTTAGACACCATCATTAAGCTAAAGAACAATGAAATAGAGACATCCCTGTATCAGAAGCCAATCGACCGTCCAACATACCTTAAATGGGACAGTTTCCATCCAAAACACACAAAAAACTCTATTGTCAACAGCCAAGCCATCAGATACAATCGTATATGTTCCAACCCCATGGATAGAGACAAACACCTTGGTCGCCTCAGAAAGACCTTTTTGAATCAGGGCTACCATCCAAGAACAATTGAAAACCAAATTAAAAGAGCCACAAGAATATCAAGGAATCACCTGCTACATTACAAAGCTAAAGAAGAAAATAACCGGGTGACTAGTGGTCACCTACAATCCAAATCTGGAGGTGCTAAGGGGAGCTGCACGGAAATTACAACCTTTACTGCAAAAAGATAGCCGATTACAATCCATATTTCCAGACCCCCCACTGCTGTGATTTAGCCAGCCCCCAAATTTAGGAAGCATAGTTGTCAGAAGCTCCCTGTCCTCTCCAACAGCTGCAGGAACCTTTCCTTGCAACCAGAAAAAATGTAAAACCTGACCGTTTATAATGACCACGGACAAGATAAAGATCCCCAACTCGCATCGGGACTGCGGGATCCCGGGTACTTTCGGCTGCATCACATCTAATGTGGTGTACTTAATGTCCAACTGGGGGTCTGTATGTGGGGGAGACAGGGCGGGGACTGGGAGTGGGGATGGATTCTCATCGTCACACAATGAGAGAGGAGGGAGTGGATCTACCTGTGGCAGGACATTTTTGTATCCCTGGCCATGGCATGATGGACATTGGATTACTTGTACTGAAGGGTGACTTCAAGTCTTGGAGAGACAGAGGGGTCTCGGAGTGCAAATTTGTGAAGGCTTTTGACACATTCAGTGCAGGAATGAATGTGTCGCATTGATTTGTGTCTTTTTGCATCAATTGAGGAGTTTGCTCTTCGGACCATCTGAGGTCATCACGGCACGGGGCTGGACCCCATCGGAGGGCAATAAAACTTTTGCGGTCCTTATCTATGAACTGCTCCAATGTTTATGTTTAACCCTCTCCCGTAATGACAATTCTGCTTCACATCGCTTGTCTTTTCTGTTGTGTTATTTCTATACTGTCTTGTGTATAAATATGTCATTTTTCAGATGTTGTATTAGTCTAGCCTGATGAAGAGACCTGAGTAGTCTCGAAAGCTTGCAATTTTTTTTACCATCTTTTCAGTTAGCCATTAAAAGGTATCAACCACTGAGGACTCTCAATTCTAAATATTGTTCTATGACCATGTGATATTTCAGTTTCTCTTTTTTTAAAAATTGCAAAAATTTCTACATTTCTTTTTTTTTTCAGTCAAGATGGGGTGCAAAGTGTACATTAATGAGAAAAAAAAATAACTTTTTTGAATTTACCAAATAGCTGCAATGAAACAAAGAGTAAAAAATGTAAAGGGATCTGAATACTTTCCATACACACTGTATATTTCAGCCATCAACCATGCACAAATTAGAGACATATCATGGCTTGGGTGTAACATTTTTTGTATAGTTTATCGAAATCTTGTTTGAACATAGTCAATTTTAAAAGAAACGGGAAAGTCAGCATGAAAGGAAACGGTCATGATATCCTACAAAAATTCACACTTGACCCTCACTGCACATTTAATGTTGTCGATCATAAAAGTTAAGTTTGGTCAGAAAGACTGGACCTGGTCTTGTAGGGACCATATGAGACATTCAGCAGCACAGAAGGGAGAGAAGGTGGATTCATCCAATAAGATATCAGGGTTCTAGGAAGCCAACAGCATCATTTCCCTCCGCTTTCTCTTACAGACCCATCATAATACTTTTCTTCAAGTGATTTTCTAACTTGTCAGCACATTCTATGTACACTGTCATTTGGCTTTGTAGTTTACAGATCTGGGCAGGCAAGGGTCAGCGTCTTCTAATTTAGGTAGGTGAATCTTCCAGTTTGTAAGTCCTATAGAAAAGGATTTTCAATGCCCAAAGTCATTTGAACAGTTTTTGGTGGAGGAGAATGTTGTGGTCTAGAGGAAAAATGGTGATCAAATGATTGTGATACGGCCGGACTACACCACCGATAAAGCAGCCACAGCTGGTGACTGAAAAGAGAATCTGTGACTTCTCTGCATTTAGTGGTTACTACTCACCTGGGTAGTCATATGTAGGAATCTCTTCTTTACACCACTCATCACCCCTCACATATGTCTCTGTAGTATTAAGATGGGTCAGATCTTCACCCTGAAACAATTATAAAAGTCACAGACAGATGGAGAAGTCACATCTATGATCAGCTCTAATCCTGCCATCTCCACCGGTCTCATTACACAAGTATAAAACATATAATACTGGTGGATAAAACAACACTGAGCACAAGACCTTCACAGCCGTCTACACATCATAGGGGAGATCTCAAGACACCTTCTCTCCATCTACCTGATGATCCTGAGGAACATTGGGATCTTCTTGTTTACAGTCCTGTGGAAGAAGAGGATGGGGACATCTCTCTGGTGTTGTCCTCTTACTGGATAGATCTGGAGGAAACACAAACAGGGATTGAATTCATTCTTTACATACAGATAATTATAGGCCATGTGTATTTAGTCCTGTCTATTACCTGGTGATGTGAGGGGCTGGGGAACCTCCATCATGACGTCCTTGTACAGATCTTTGTGTCCTTCTAAATACTCCCACTCCTCCATGGAGAAATAGACAGCGACATCCTGACACCTTATAGGAACCTGACACATACAATGATACCGTCATCCCCCCAATCCCTTCATAGCGTTACTGTATAATGTCCCAGCATTCCCAGCAGTGTCACCTCTCCAGTCAGCAGCTCAATCATCTTGTAGGTGAGTTCTAGGATCTTCTGGTCATTGATGTCCTCATGTATCAGGGGGTGAGGTGGAGGCCCCGTGATTGGGCTCAGAGGTCTTCCCCATCCCTCAGACACAGGGTCCTGACAGCGCTCACTAGAGGTCTTCTTCACTACTGTGTAATCCTGGTTATGGAGAGACACATTAATAAATCTCCCTACAGACATTTCCAGAGTCCTCACCTCTCCAGTTCTGTCCATCTGTTATTCCCATAGATAAGAATGATGTAATGTGACGTCATCAGAATCTCTCACCTCTCCAGTGAGACGGAAGAGGATCTCTAGGGTGAGGTGTAATATCCTCTCCGCCATCTTGTCTCTGTCCATATTCACAAATGCGCAATTCGGAAAAAGATCTTCACTGAGAGGATCCGATATTGTAGAGACCTGAATGAGAAGAAGATGAGCCAATGTAACATTATAACAATCCTGTGTAATAATACAATTACTGGAGATAATAAAGGAAACATATGAGGAGATAGAACGTGTAGCTGTTGTATTCTCTAGTCATATACGGACTGGATCACAAGTTGAATTGCTGACTTAGACATCTCCTCCATGCTCCCAATCACTGGCTATGTTACTCACTGCTTCGGGAGCTGATTAGCTGTAGGAATGACAAGATCGTTGGGTCTGACCAGGAAATGCAGAGACTGGCGGGGACCCAAGCTGCAATGGTATTTTTATTATTTTACAACATACTGCGTTCTTCCCTGACATCTACTAATAAAACCTATATATTTAGGCCACAGACAACAAGCAGTTTCTCCCTCGGAGTCGGCAGCTGAATACGTTTCTCATAGACTCATCTTCCATAACGCTAATTCTCGTCTCATTTACCGACACTGGAATCGGCATTAGCAATACTGCAGGAGATATTCATTACACGGGACAGGAGAAATAACTACTTCATGATGAGGACGACATCTTCATCTTCTACTACGGCTCTAGAAACAGATTTGGCCGGAGTCCGTCACTGACTCCATCCCCACCGGCCGTCTATATGAAGGTTTCCCGTCTTCCCCGCACTATAATCTTCTATCACGTTGGATCTCAGGTCTGAGTCACACACAGAAGTTTGAGGCTTTTATAAAAGCTTGTTTGTAAGAACATCATGACAGGAGATATATGAGGCCAATGTCTCCATGTACAGTGTTTTTTTTCATATGGTAGGGATATGATTTTTTTTTAGCATTTTCCATAGGCTTCCGTATATTACATTAAAAACACCCAAACAGAAAAGTTACAAAAAAAGTTACACATTGTGTGTGGGGGATGGCATTAAAGTGAGAAAATTATGCTGTGTGTAGGAGCAAAGAAAGAGGCACCATGCTGCATCAAGAATGAGGATAATTGAGGATTTATTATCTAGTGGTTTAGGTAGCAGCACCTCGTGTTTTCATAATGTGTGTGGAGGATGGTGGTAATGGGGTAACATTATACTGTGTGGGGGCCAAGAAAATGGCACTGTAGTATGAGAGCAATACAAGCTTTCTTCAGAAACCCCCCCCAAATATAACTTTTTATACCAACCCCACAATCTGTGACTCTTCAGGGAAAATCGCTCTCTCACCATTGGATTAGAGCTGATACTATGAAGCTAAAGAGACTAAACAGACTTTCTGTCACCTCCATAAAGGGGCACTTTTCCGTGTTTGTCAGAACTGTCCGAGGATTATTAGAGGTGATAGTTTCCCCCAATTAGAAGGGACACCTGTGGATATTGGGGTCTTTACCTGCTACAGTCCTGGTGGGATTTACTCAGTAAAATGCTGGAATAACTTTCTCCCAAAGGGTTAAATGCCGTCTGTAACTTCAATGTCTTTCTATGAAGCTTTTCTCTGAACTTTCTTCCTCTGTTTTCTGCCGTATTTCTATTACTCTTTGGAATCAGAAATGTATTAAAGGGAATCTGTCACCTATTTTTTTGCATATAAGCTGCGGCCACCGCCATCAGGGGCTTATCTACAGCATTCTGTAATGCTGTAGATAAGCCCCAGATGTAACCTGAAAGAGAAGAAAGAGAAGAAAAATTAGTTAGATTATACTCACCCAGGGGTGGTCCGGGTCCGATGGGTGTCGCGGTCCGGCGCCTCCCATCTTCTAGCAATGACGTCCTCTTCTTTGCGTCCCATCGCGGCTCTGGCGCACTGCTCTGCCCTGTTGAGGGCAGAGCATAGTACTGCAGTGCGCAGGCGCCGGGAAAAGTCAGAGAGGTCCGGTGCCTGCGCCGCGACAGAAAGCAAAGAAGAGGACATCATCAGTAGAAGATGGGGGTGCGCCGGACACAGACCGCGACACCCATCGGACTGGACCGGACCCGGACCGCCCCTGGGTGAGTATAATCTAACTTGTTTTTCTTCTCTTTCAGGTTACATCTGGGGCTTATCTACAGCATTACAGAGTGCTGTAGATAAGCCCCTGATGGCGGTGGCCGCATCTTATATACGAAAAAATAGGTGACAGATTCCCTTTAAGTCCTATAGAAACTGCGGAGAAAGAATCATTTCTAATTCTGTTTCCAGGATTCTTCTTGTGGGAATTGGCTGCAATATCCCTTGTGCAATTTTTGTTACTATTAATGCGCCAGTAATTGGGAATCTCCAGCACCTACCTCCACCCGCAGAGCCGCACTCCACATATATGGCTGCTCTGTGCGCACAGGACCTGTGATGAGGTCACAGGAGGGGAGGAGTCAGGGGTCACATGATCTCCGGAGTGCAGACGCTACATGGAGACTTTTCCTCGGTCAGTGACATTCCCGCCATTATTTCCCCTCACTACTGGCACAATTACCCCGCGCCGCCTTTTCTACACACCGAGAATGTATATAAAGGTTTGTCGAGCTATTCTGTTAATGGAGCCAAATAATTTGTTCCCATCCAGGGTGCCTATTAGCACTAGGACTACTGGACTCGTGACCCCGACTAGAACTACTGAATGTAGTCATTCTGACTACTGACTTGTTTTCGTTTATTTTTAGAGTTTCATTTGTGGTTATTTATTAATAATTATATTTTTTTTAATGTATTATTATTGTGAGATCCAACAGTAATGCTTTGGAATGTTTTCTTTCTGATTTTTCATATTTTTCTACAGGAAATAACAAAAGTAAACTAAGTAAAACAATAATAATAGACGTTTTACAATCATTTATTATTAAAGTGCACACATATAAACAACAACTCAAGAACAACAAGCAGAGAAAATGACTACTAGGTCAGTCAGTGCTCCTTCTCTTCAGTACCTGAAGAAGGCCATTGGGTTGATACCGGTTGTACTTCATAGTAACGTTTTATTGAGATTCAGCTCCAATTCTACATTTTCCTTCTCCTCCTAAAAAGTACGGCATAATTGACCTTCTAAACATTTGTTGATTCGCATTTCAGGCATCATCTTTCATTTACGGCGGTACATTGCCCACACAAAGACTTACGGCAAGTCATACAATAGCCAACAGATCTATTATTTTTGCTTTTTTTTTTATCTGGCAAAATTTTTTTTGAAGCATCACATCTGAAAATGTAGTCCTGGACATATATACAGTATATATTCATATAACACAGCATACAATGAGAATCACCAGTAACATATCCCTGCTGTTCTGTTCGCTACCACTATACAAATATAATGTTTGTCCATTTTTGACTGGACCTATAAAAGTCTTGATGTTTTAGCTAATTTATACATTTTTTCGCAGAATTATACTGCATGTGAACATGGTTGATCATAAACAAAAGAAAAATGAAAAAAAAAAACAAGTAATTTTTATCGTTTTCGCGTCATAAACCATTACATTGCATGATTGCTATATTCATGCATATTGCCCATTTGCAGATAAAAAAATATTCTTTCTAGCTGTAAACTATAACTAATAACATCAAGCTGTATGCAAATATAGTTTTTCCACCAAAAAAATTGCTGCTTCACACTATACAGTACAAAATAATCGAATAATATGACAATAAAATTTTGGCTCATCTTTGATCGTTTTTAAGAAATCTCAAGATGGAAGAGGCCAGGAGCCATTTGGTGAGCTGCATTTCTTGCTACATGTTCACAGATTTACCAGTGGAAAAGCCAAACTTCACATGCCACAAATGCAAGCTTGTGTCCCTGTTGGAGGAAAAGTTGCAAAATCTCGAAGAGAGGTTAGCTACGTTGAAGATCATTAAGGAAGGTGAAGAGTTCTTAGACAGAGCAGAATTATCTCTTCATGTTACAGAAAGAGAAGAAATTCGAAGTGCACCTGAAGAAACAGAGGAATGGAGACATGTGACCCAGAGAAGCAGGAGGATCAGGAGGCAGTCAGCACCCATACTGCTCAGAAACCAGTACCAGGCTCTCACGCAGGAAAACAATGAAGAAATACATCAGGATAAGACTTTGCCAACAAACAACAACCTTGTACGCCTTCAGAGTCCTCCTGGATGGAGAAAGAAAAATGTTGTGAAGAAGAAACGGAGAGTGGTGGTCATGGGGGATTCCCTGTTGAGAGGAACAGAGGCAGCTATCTGCAGACCGGATATAACTTCAAGAGAAATGTGCTGTCTTCCAGGTGCAAAAATTAAAGATGTGTCTGACAGGATATCAGGACTCTTCAGACCTACAGATGACTACCCATTCCTGCTACTACATGTGGGGATAAATGACACCGCAAGAAACGACCTGGAAACCATCTGCAGAGACTTTGAAGACTTAGGCAAGAAAGTGAAAGAACTGGGAGCGCAGGTGGTCTTCTCTTCCATCCTCCCAGTGGATGGCCATGGAACAAGGAGGTGGAATAAGATTCTGCAGGTGAACAACTGGCTACATCGATGGTGCCGTCAGCAACGATTTGGATTTCTGGATCACGGAGTGAACTACTTATACGATGGACTACTTGCTAGAGATGGGGTGCACCTTACGAAGACTGGAAAGCAGGTATTTGGAAGTCACCTTGCTACACTTGTAAGGAGAGCTTTAAACTAGAACAACATGGGAAGGGAAGCAAAAGACGAGAAAAAGCCATACACCTGACAAATGCTATCGAGAACTCTGCTATTAGAAGTGGAAAGGAAGAACAAAGACGAAAGAATCTAATTAATAAAAATATTGGAGAAAGAGAAACCAATCACAAACTAAAATGTTTCTATACTAATGCACAAAGCAAGAGCAACAAACAAGGAGAATTGGAACTACTAACACAGGAAAAGAAATATGATGTCATTGGAATCACTGAAACTTGGTGGGACAATACACATGATTGGAATACAAGACTAGAAGGATACAACTTATTTGCAAGAAACAGACTTGATAAACGAGGAGGGGGTGTCGCATTGTATGTTAGAAACAAGTATATATGCACAGAGATTGAAGCTTCAGAGACTGGGAGTTCTGTGGAAACTGTTTGGGTAAGAATACAAGGACAGAACAATGGAAAGGACACCATTGCAGGCATTTACTACAGGCCGCCTGTGCAAGCTGAAGATATGGATGAACTCTTTATGCATCAAATGGCCAAGTTCTCCAAAAAATATGACATAGTTGTCATGGGAGATTTCAACTATCCAGACATTTGTTGGGAATCTCTCTCAGGCAAAACTAACAGGTCAAGGAAATTCTTATCCTCTCTTGCTGACAACTTTATCTTCCAAAAGGTAAGGGAGAAAACAAGGGGAACTGCTACCTTGGATCTAATCCTTATAAACAGGGAGGAAATGGTTGAGGAGGTAAAAGTGGCTGGGACCCTAGGAGGTAGCGACCATGCTATTTTAGAATTTTGGATAACTAGAGGCGGAAGACCTGTGAAGACTCAGACGTCAAGGTTAGATTTCAGAAAGGCAGATTTTAAGGGATTCAGAAAGAGAATTGGAGGGATCCAATGGCTGGATATCCTAAAAGACAAAAATGTCCAGGAGGGATGGGAAATCTTGAAAAATGAAATTCTCAAAGCACAGTTGTTAACAATTCCGAAAAGAGGGAAGAATAGGAAGCATTTAAGGAAACCAGGATGGATGAACACAGAACTTAAGCACATGCTAAAAAGGAAGAAAAAAATGTTTATAAAATGGAAAGAGGGAGGCATATCTAAAGAAGAATATAATGCTGTCTGCAGAACCTGCAGGGCACAAATCAGATTAACTAAAGCTGAAAATGAATTGAGGCTTGCAAGAGATGTCAAAAGCAATAATAAAGGATTTTGGGGATATGTCAAAAGTAAAAGAAAAGTCAAAGATGCTATAGGATTTTTACAGGATGAAAATGATGAAATGGTAAGACAGGATGTTGAGAAGGCTGAACTTTTAAATTCCTATTTTGCATCTGTTTTCTCTCAGAAAGGAAATGTAACATCAACTGTTATTCACTGTCCTATTAAGGGAATAGAAGAATCCAGGATATCTATAAACAGAAAGATAGTGAGGAAACACTTAGCTAACCTAAATGAATTCAAGTCTCCAGGTCCAGATGAATTACACCCCAGAGTACTGAAGGAGATAGCAGAAGAAATTTTTGAACCCCTCTCCATAATCTTTGAAAATTCTTGGAGAACAGGAGAAGTGCCAGAAGACTGGAGAAGAGCAAATGTTGTTCCTATCTTCAAAAAGGGGAAGAAGGTGGACCCAGGCAACTATAGGCCGGTGAGTCTGACTTCTATACCAGGAAAGATCTTTGAACAAATTATTAAACAACATGTATGTCAATACCTGGATAAGAATGAAGTGATTAAACAGAGTCAGCATGGGTTTGTAACTAATAAGTCATGTCAGACTAACTTAATTTCCTTCTATGACAGTATCACTGATTGGGTGGATCAAGGAAATGCTGTAGATATAGTATATCTTGACTTCAGCAAAGCATTTGACAAAGTCTCTCATACAATCCTTATTGAAAAACTGACTAAGTATGGAATGGACAAGGCAACTGTTAGGTGGGTTCATAACTGGCTTAGTGATCGGACCCAAAGAGTGGTCGTAAATGGCTGCACATCCAGTTGGAAGAATGTCTCAAGTGGGGTACCACAGGGCTCTGTCCTGGGCCCTGTATTGTTCAACATCTTTATCAACGATTTAGATGAAGGAATTGAGGGTAAACTGATTAAATTTGCTGATGACACAAAGCTAGGAGGGATAGCTAATACTAGAGAAGAGAGAGAGAGGATTCAAAAAGATTTAAATAAACTGGAGAAGTGGGCAGCAACTAACAGAATGGTTTTTAACAGGGAGAAATGCAAAGTACTACATCTGGGCAATAAAAATGAAAAAAGCATATACAGAATGGGAGGAATAGGGCTAAGTGACAGCACATGTGAAAAAGACTTGGGTATACTAATAGATCACAGACTGAATATGAGTCAACAGTGTGATGCAGCAGCAAAAAAAGGCAAATGCAATTCTAGGATGTATTAACAGAAGCATACAGTCTAGATCACGTGAAGTCATTATTTCCCTCTACTCCTCTTTGGTCAGACCTCATCTGGAATATTGTGTCCAGTTTTGGGCACCACATTTTAAAAAAGACATCAACAAACTGGAGCAAGTTCAGAAAAGAGCGACCAGAATGGTGACCGGTCTGCAAACCCTGTCTTATGAGGAAAGGTTGCAGGATTTGGGAATGTTTAGTTTGCAAAAGAGAAGACTGAGAGGAGACTTAATAGCTGTCTACAAATATCTAAAGGGCTGTCACATTGTAGAAGGATCAACTTTATTCTCATTTGCACAAGGAAAGACTAGAAGCAATGGGATGAAACTGAATGGGAGGAGACACAGATTAGATATTAGAAAAAACTTTTTGACAGTTAGAGTGATCAATGAGTGGAACAGGCTGCCACGAGAAGTGGTGAGTTCTCCTTCAATGGAAGTCTTCAAACAGAGGCTGGACAGACATCTGACTGGGATGATTTAGCGAATCCTGCTTTGAGCAGGGGGTTGGACCAGATGGCCCAGGAGGTCCCTTCCAACTCTACGTTTCTATGAAAATGTTGTATCTGCTAGATACTTGTATGAGTTTTTTGAGCTCTTATGTCTGCATGTGTTCTCTTTGTCTCTTCAGCTGAACTGAAAGTAAACTTAAGGTACTGTCACTATGACCCGGTCAGGATCGCTGGTGCATCGCTAAGTGGTCGCTAGTGAGCTGCCACACAGACAGATCTAACTAGCGACATCGCTGGGGACGGGGGTCGCTACTTACCTGTCAGACGCGGCGATCCTGACGTCCTCCCGCCCGGCTCCAAGCATCGCTCGTCGTCACAGCAGGAAGCGCCGCAGGAAGCTGACGACGAGAAGCGGTCCTGAACGTTCTCGCGCGATCAACGATAACCAGCGGGGGAGCGGTCGTAGGTAAGTATCAGACACAGCGATATCGCTAGCAATATCGCTATAACGTCACAAGTTATAGCGATATTGCTAGCGATATCGCTTACTGTGACAGGCCCTTTACTATCCAGACCACTGTCTACTGCTAGGACCAGAGAAAAACAACACCCTTCTTTAGCATAAGATAAGAGCCTACAGTATTACAAACAAGCTCTTTTCAGTTCAGCATTACACAGTAATAGAACCAGGTAACACAAGAAAAATGTGAAAAGTTGACATCTGAATTGAACTACATCTATATGAACAGCGGGGTAAATAAGATACAGTGAAAAAAATATGCACAAAACTTTACAGCAACATTTAGTGACAAAAGGACAGCAAAATATAGTAGGTAGTCAACATGACTACCTTTAGCAGTTAAAGGTAAATTTTGAAAAAAACGTGCAATTTTTTCACCAAAATTATTTATTGTCACAAAATCTTTTTTCACATCCTATTTGAGGAAAAGTCACCGAGTCTCAAGCCGGAATTCCGAAAAATGTAGTCACAGAAGAGAAATATAAAGTGCAAGTAGTCAAAATGACTATACCAATAGTCCTAGTGTTAGAGGTTGAAAAATGAATACATACAATTGTGTATGAGGTGATCTCCACTCTATTGGAGGCCAAGATTCAAGAATGTATATTAAACTATAAATCAAAATATGGTAATATAATATGGCATCCAAAACAGATAACCACCAAACACAGCCGTCATCGTCACTATACAAAGTCCGTAATAGGAATCTTCACAGTTGTAAGAAGTATAACATGAAGTTGCAGTGGGTAGGACACTCATTAAAGCTTGTCAGGCATGTAACCTACCCTGCTGTTGCATCGTTCCAGTGTGAACCTGTAGGTACTTGCCGGTGCCGGTCTATTGCTGCGGTCCAAGAAAGAAAAGTCCAGCTCTGTTGGAGAAAGGACTGAGGTGCGCACGGCTCCGTTGCAGTGGAGAACAAGGTGCGTACGTGTAGAGCCAGGGGCGCTCCGGCCGGTAGCGTCTCTGGTTACTCGGCAGAAAGAAAAACGGCAGCCGATGCTGTGAGAAAGCGTTTCACGTCACACAGGTACGGATTGGCTATATGGCCAATAAGCAGACGGCTTTCAGGCAATACATGGTTCCCCTTCCTCAGGGTGTCTTTGCTAGGATGAACAGAACAGCGCTTTATAAGCTCGCACTACGTTGTTTTCATCACTCTCTTTCTCTCCAAGCATATAACTAGATGTTAACACTACCCACCAATATTAAGCTCAATACAAGTTTTTTTGTGGCATTCTATGAGCTAGCTTCAAGACAAAGAATTTTTTCCGATATTGGAAATTTTTCCAGAAAACCATCAACTTTATTCAAAAAAATCTTCATGGTTAAAAAACAATACATGAGGGGGGAGCCCCCAACTCCTGATGTGTTTCGGACCTGAAATGGTCCTTCCTCTAAGGCATACTGACATAAAATCAACATATGTTCTCAACCAATACAAAAGCACATGCAGCTAATCAAGGAGACCACTTTCTTCATGGAATGTGGTCAGACAGAAAAAAAAACGCATGCCACTGTTATAATACCACACAGAGTGCCTATGTGCATGCTAATTTCATGTGCATATTAAATAAAGATATCAATATTCATCAATCATTGTGAACTGAGAAAATTGAACTGAGATCTGCATAAACATTAAATTCTATTAATTTCCAAACCCTTCTTTTTATAAATACAATATGCCAAAATTTCCTAAATTGATACAGATGTTTTGACAAAAATAAAAGAAAGGCATTTTGCAAAAGGTTAGGAAAATGATCTCATAAAAAAAAAAAAAAAAAAGTGCATGCTGATACCTAAATGCCGCAATGGATATATATACGCATACCCATTTTCATGTGCATATTAAATAAAGACAATATAATTAGTCAATCACTACAAATTACCAGCATAAATATTCAACCCCAATAATTTTCATCTATTTTCTATTATTTCTCTAACATTCAATGAGAAAATTTTCAGTTATCCCATATTATATGGAAAAAAAAGGGGAAATCGAAAAAAAAAGGATTGAAAGATTAAGAGCGAGATGGAAGTATAGAAGTTAGATAGTAACGTCTACCTCTCTACGTCTAAGGCATATAGATTATGGATATATTGAACATAACAAAAACTGCAAAACAAGCAGATCTCAATTCAAATCCGTAACTGGTAGTTGTCTTTACAGGCGTCTTTCAGTCCTATGGATCCTATTAGGGGGATCCATGGAATATATAGTGAGTAAAGTAATACAGCCTGATATTACAGTAATATAATGTGAACTCAACTTATATGCTGATCTAAGATCTTATATGAACTGAGACATTCTATATAATGGGAGAGGGGAACATAAAACTCTATTAAGCTATATCTAATTATATTCTTCAAGAAAATAGTAATCATCTGCAAACTGTCCCATTAGAGAAGACCAGATTAATTTCAGGAGCTCATATGATTGTCAGGTTCCTTTCCAGTCTAAGTGCATCGTCATCAAGTACTTGATCAATTGAGCTTTTTCTCAGATGTGCTGGAACTCTCTGTGGCAATGGTGGAGCAGGTGTCCAGTCAGATTTATAGATTCTGGGAATATCCATAGCATCACAGAATGGTCTCATGCCGCTTGGATATTTCAAAGCAAACATTGTTCCATTTTTCTCGACCTGAAGCTGAAAGAAGCACCCCCAGGAGTACATCAGGCCATTTTCCTAGAGGGCATCAAGTAGTGGTTTCAACATCCTTCCTTTAGCAAGTGCCATTCAGGATAGTTCTGTGAGCAATTGCATGAATTTTCCATTGAAATTAACATGGGCCATGATTGCCTAGTGTACGGTGCGCCTTGTCGATCTCCAGCTCCTTATCAATAGTACCAACAAGGATATTATTGAATAATGTCCGCAGTGTTGGCATAAGCGCTTGTGTATTCATACTTTCAGGTACACCCCTTATCTGGATATTATTGTGATTTTCTTGGTCATCAACCACATTATCACAATGTTTTTGCTGGCTGTGAAAATCCAGTGTTTGTTTATGACTTTAAGATGGACCACACCTTGTGTGACATCATCCTCTAATGTCTATACTTGGTCAATAAGCTGTTACATGGAATACGAGTACCGACACCTCTGGAACAGAGCCATAATGGAACGCGAGAACAAGTGTTTTTTGGTGAATAACAAGACCCTGTTTATGGTTAAAACATTTCCCACATTCTGAACAGCAAAAAGGCTTCTCCCCTGTGTGAGTTCTCCAGTGGCTATCAAGATGCGCTTTCTGGTTAAAACATTTCCCACACTTGGAACAAAAAAAAATTATTTTTCCCTGTGGAAATTTTTTGATGTTCAAGAAAAGAATTTTCAAGGGGAAAACTATTTCCATATTCTCAACGTGAAAATGGCTTCTTTGCTTTAGACGCAATGCATTTTTTTAATGCTTATTTTATGACTTTGATTTTCTTTAGTGGTCGGTAATGTTTCCTGTTTCAAAGGATCAGATGACAGATCTTTGCTGGGAAGGGATGATGGTATATCTGGAGTAATGGCATTCACTTCAGTTGTATCCTGTGGGATCTCAAGATCATCTGATTTAAAGATTGAAGATGACAGCTGTCCCTGTGATTTCCTGGTACAGTCATCTGCCAAGAAAAAAAACAAAATTTATTTTTGAATAAAATATGCTTACATTTTATGTGTTTGAACATTTCTACTTAAACTGTCCTTTAAAATAGCAAGTTATGCAAAAATCTTAAATTATTCACCAAGACAATTGTTCTGCCTTCTTCCACGTATGACGCTGTGTGGATTCTGGCATACGGCTTAACCTTTCATCCACTCCCAGAAACAAGACTGTGTGGGTGCTTAAGTCGATATTTATTGGGATGATATGGACAACAATGGGAGATGATAACAGATGGTATAGTAGAACACAGTAGTAGATGAGATCAGGGGTTGTTGTACAAAGTTGTAGATGATATCAGAGATTGTTGAACACAATGTGGATGATTCAGTAGATTGTTGTACAAAATGTGCATGATTCAGGTAAAAACTATGAGAGACAGATATAATGCAGAATGTCAGTACTGGTAGATAATATACAATACACAAATACTGGCAGGTAATCACAGCAATACAAGGTACTATCACAACAGTAGCATTAAAACAGGATGCTGTTATATAGGCAGCATGCATTATATGGAAGCTGAGCAGTACAATATACACAGCAGTAAAAGAGAAAGATGTCTAAAACAACTAATGGCTGCAAGTTTTGCACTGACTGAACAGAGGATGCATATCAAGAGGATGCATATAACTAACATGCATTGCAAACATCATAGGGGGGGCTGCATTATAGCTGCTAACACAGATGCATAACATAGTTTACATAAATGCATTAAACCTTACAGGAATCCACTTGTTAAAAGCAATGGTTTTGTAGGGAGCTGAGCAGGTGTGAGCTACTCAGAAGACAGCTGAAAATGGTTACATGTTGTTGACCAGGGCAGGAAGAAGGGGCGGTTCTGAACAGTTAACCATTTGGGGAACAGAAGATTCCAAAGGCATGAATAAAAAGGAGAAAGACAACTATGACACCTAATGGCCATAGCTGGGACAGCACTTAAAATATCTTGCTGCACAGAATGGGCAGAACACTCCCTGCTTGGCATCAACGGATGCCACAATTTGACTCTTTTGGGGATAATAACAGTACAAGTTCAGTAACTGGCCTGAGGAACAGTTTGTTCTATCCAAGTTTGCTCACTTTGACCACTACCTTGCGCACTTTCACATCCTTGCGGGGAAGAGGCTTGGTGACTAGGCCGAGTGGCCATTCATTACGATGTGACTGAGTGTCTTTGGCAAGTACCACATCGCCTGGTTGGATGTTTGGTCAGTCTTTTTGCCACTTTGTCCTGGTTTGCAGAGTGGAGAGCTATTGCTTCTTCCATCTGTCCCAGAAGACATTGGACACACTTTGCACTCGCCGCCATTGGCATCTGAAGAGGTCCTTATCGTTGAATTCTCCGAGTGGAGCTCTTGGGACACAGGTTTTCTGTGTGAGTAGCATTGCCGGAGTAAGGACTGTCGGGTCTCCGGAATCACTGGAAAGTGCTGACAGTGGCCTGGCGTTCATGATAGCCGATACCTCGGCCAAGAACGTGGTTAAACTTTCAAGTTTGAGTCTGGTGTTTGCTTGCAAGAAGATAGAGTCTAGTGTCTTGCGTACTATGCCTATCATTCTCTCCCAGGCATGTCCCATATGCAAAAAGTGTGGCGGATTGAAAGTCGAGGTGCTTCCTAGCTCACCTACAGTAGGTACCTATCCACATTAGTGATGTCCAAATTGGAAGGGATTTGGAGTTATCTTGCCGCTTCAATGAAATTCGTACTTCTGTCGGAGCAAATATGCTTCACAGGGCCTCCGAATGCGGTGAAGCGTCGAAAGGCATTTATGAAACTTGAGGTGTCCATAGACTCGATTACTTCGATATGAACAGCTCTGATGGACAGACAAGTGAATTGAACTGCCCAACAGTTTGCTTCAGTATTGGCTTTCCTAGTGCGTCAAGTAGCCACGGACCAAGGACCGAATACGTCTAGTCCAACGTTGGTGAAGTGAGGTTCGGTATTGAGTTTGTCGCATGGAAGATTGGCCATCTTTAGATTTTGGAACGAGTCACGGAGTTGCGACACGTAACACAGTTGAAGATGAGTTTGCTCACGCTTCTCTTTGCGCCTACTATCCAAAGACCAGCAGCTCGCAGATTCCCTTCAGTGAACGGCCTTGGTGTCTCATCAAGTCATGATGATGCTGAATGAGCAGGGTTGTGACGTGATAACATCCAGGGATTATTACCAGGTGTTTCTCTGAAACTTCTCCTTCAGCTTCTTGAAGACAGCAACCTACTCTAAGCAGCCCGTCTTGGTCAACAATTGGATTGAGCTTCTTTAGCACGCTGTCTCCAGAAATAGGTTGTCACTTGTTGAGGTTGTCTTTGACTATTTGTGTATCCATGCTGTCCAGGAACATCCTATCTTCCATGGACATCGCTACCTTGTCGTCCTCCTTTGTCCTGTGGAAGACCGTACATCCCATGTGGTCTTGTTCACCCTCACAGGCGTGGTCTTCATTGGTAGGTGCTGAGGAAGGGCAAGGTAGTGGAGTGCTATTTGGCAATTCCTTTACCAGCAGACTATTGTGACATGGCCGGAAGAGAGATGACGTCCATTTTCTAGTGTGCTGGTAAGCATACTGTTGACTGAGGCCAGCTTGTGTGCTCCTCCTAGACAGACGTCTCCTATGATGACCCATCCAAGGTCGAGCCTCTGTGCATACGGAGCGTTCCTGGAGCCATTTAAACATCCTCTAGCCTTGTGAACACGTATTATATCTTTTCCCAGAAGTAGAGCTATTGGGGTTCCTGGATCCACCTCAGGTATCAGGTGGGCTATATCCTTTAGATGGGGGTGATGTGTCGCCACCTCCCGAGAAGGTATCTCTCTCCTGTTGTCAGGAATCTAGTTGCACTCCAGGATGGTCGGTAGCGATAGGCAGGTTTGGCCATCTATGGACTCCACCTTGAATCCGTTTGCTTTTCTCCCCGCCGTCTCAACGGTACCTGAACACATCCTCAGGGTGTAGGGAGAACCAGGGCCTACAATGCTGAAGTTGTCAAAGAAGATGGACTTGGCTAGAGACCTGTTACTTTTGTCATCCAGGATTGCATATATCTTGAAGGCTTTGTCTTTGCGGCCTGCAGGATAGACTTGGACAAGGCAGATTTTTGAACAGGACCTTCCTCCTGTGAGTCCCTTACAGTTCTCCATACATTGAGAGCTGACCACAGGGGTATCTTTGCCAGTGTCCTCCTGCTTCCCATCTTGCTCCTCTGCTTGCGACAACGCTCATGGAGGTGATTCAGGGTGCAAGGCTGTATTGTGATCCGTGCTGCTGCATTCTGCAAATTTCATGCTATCTTCACAGTTTCATGTCGCCGTCAAACTCAGGGCCTGCTGTCCCGGCCTTGGCCACTAGGAGGCGCCGGACTGTCACATCGCCGTCTAACTCGGCACCTGCTGTTCCTGCCTCGGCCACTGGGAAGCGCCGTGGTTCGCCCCCGATTGATGGCGGCAACAGAGATGGGGCTCCTGCGCAGGCATCTGGTGGACACAGGCTCAGCTCCTCTGTCAGTCTTGAAGGGGTTGGTGCATCACCATCCGGCCTGGTCCTGGGGGCGGTCCTGATGACATCATCAGTCCGGGAACCTGTGAGGGATGACCTGATCCCACAAATACCTTGGGACTGGTCTTGCAAGCCGCCGGATATATTCTTGGTTCCCCTGCGTGCTACTGTGTGATTTGCTAAAGTTAACTCTGACCTCAGCCTGGATTTCTGACCATTCTATTGCCTGCCGTTTTTGTACCTTTGCCTTTCTCCCGACTTTTGACGCTGACCTTGGCTTGGATTCCTGACTAGTGTTGAGCGATACCACCTGATATTGAAAAATATCGGATCGGATTGGATCGGCCGATATCAAAAAAGTATCGGGTATCGACGATTCCGATCCCGTAAGTCCCATTCAAGTCAATGGAACAGAAATATCGGAATTAAAAAAAACCCTTTCTTTCCTTGTAGGTTAATTCTACATGAAGAAAAACAACTAATAATAATGCAGAATGTATTGTGGGAGGTGTAGGAGACATTAAAGCCATAGAGGTTTAGCGCAATCAAATGGAATAACAGGAATTAATTTTTTTTTTTAAAGACGCTCGGAGTTACAAAGATATTGACTATGTTAACCTCTTTTATATTTTGTCAGATATGTATGTTTCACTACTTCCATGCTCTTCACCTTCTTTTTTTACTTCTACCACACTTTCTCCTTCATGATCCTCAGCAGCAGCAGCAGCATCTTTTTCATCAACTTCTTCTTCACCTTATTCATCTTCTTCGTCACCTTCTTCCTATTATTCTTTTTTTGTACATTATTCATATTCTTCTTATTCAACAATTCTTCTTCTTCATATTCTACTTCTTCATCTTCTTCCTATTCTTATTTGTGACAAGCATTCCTGTAGTTGTTATCTTTAAAAGTTTGAAGATTACACCTTCCGTTTTGCCTGTCACAAAATATTTACAACAGGATTTGTCCGCGTTCAGTTTGGCCTGCAGCAGCAGGCATTTTACAGGGGCACCACGAGGAGGAACGGACTCACCTCCATACACTGCTTAGTCTTCTTCTGCTTATAATTTAGATAATATTTTTTGCTCTGATTTTTAGTCTTATGCTTAATGTTCTTCTGCTTTTGGTTCTTCTGCTTTTTGTTCTTCTGCTTCTTCATCTTCTGTCTCTTGTTGTTCTGCATCTTGGTGGTTGTCTTCATGTTCTTTGTCCTCTTGGTCATCTTCTTGTGGGTCATCTTTTTGGTCTTCTTCGGTGTGGTCTTCAGGGTCGTCGTCTTCAGGGTCATCGTCAGGGAGATCCAGAGTTAGAACCAAAAAAAATTTCAACAAGCCTGAACTTGGAAAAGCAGCAGAAGGTACAAGAAGGCTGAAGAACTGCCGAGAACCAGCTGATGGTACTGGAACCCGGATGGGTAGCAGAAGGAACAAGAGTAAATGGAACTAGCGAGGACCAGCTGACGGTGCTGGAACCCGGAGGGGCAGCAGAAGGAACAAGAGCCAATGGCACAACCGTGGACCAGCTGACGGTGCTGGAACACGGTTAATAAGCAGTAGGTACCTGTGCTACAAAACACTACCAAGGACCAGCTGACGTAGCTGGAACTCAGATACCGAGAAGGAGGCACCTAGGCCAATGGCACTGCCGAGAACCAGCTGACGGTGCTGGAACCTGGATGTGTAGCAGAAGCTGCAAGAGCAAATGAAACTAGCGAGGACCAGCTGACGGTGCTGGAGCCCGGAGGGGCAGCAGAAGGAACAAGAGCCAATGGCACAACCGTGGACCAGCTGACGGTGCTGGAACACGGTTACTAAGCAGGAGGTACCTGTGCTACAAAGCACTACCAAGGACCAGCTGACGTTGCTGGAACTCGGATACCGAGAAGGAGGCACCTAGGCCAAATGCACTGCCGAGAACCAGCTGACGGTGCTGGAACCCGGATGGGTAGCAGAAGCTGCAAGAGCAAATTAAACTAGCGAGGACCAGCTGACGGTGCTGGAACCCGGAGGGGCAGCAGAAGGAACAAGAGCCAATGGCACAACCGTGGACCAGCTGACGGTGCTGGAACACGGTTACTAAGCAGGAGGTACCTGTGCTACAAAGCACTACCAAGGACCAGCTGATGTTGCTGGAACTCGGATACCGAGAAGAAGGCACCTAGGCCAAAGGCACTGCCGAGAACCAGCTGATGGTGCTGGAACCCGGATGGGTAGCACAAGGTACCCATAATAAACAAAGTTGCAAGGCCGGGAGCAGGACGCAGTTACCGAAACCCATAGTCCAACAGGGGGTGCTTGTCCTATTGGCACTACGGAAACAGCCTTTATTACCAGAACCAGCAGTCCACATAGGAAGCACCGAAACTGCAGGCACCATAGACTCGCCTAACCCGACCGCAACACGACAGGACAACGTATTGGTGGCAAAGTGACGTTGACACTACCCGGAAACAGCAGGCGTGCTGGAACCATACTGGGTAGGAGGGAGTATCCGTGCCAAAGACACTACCGAGAACCAGCTGACGGTGCTAGAACCCGGATGGGTAGCAGAAGCTACAAGAGTCAATGGAACTAGCGAGAACCAGCTGACGGTGCTGGAACCCAGAGTGGCAGCTGAAGGAACAAGAGCTAATGGCACAACCGTGGACCAGCTGTTCTGAACCAGAACAGCTTCAATATCCATCTCATGTATGCTTTTCACCATCATCAAATTACATTTCTTGATGTTATGTTAAAAGTACAGGATGATGGTTTAATTCACACCGATCTATATAGAAAGGAGACTTCTGTGAATGCCCTTTTGCATGCATCCTCGTCACATCCGCATTCCACAATCAGGTCTATTCCAGTTGGACAATTTTTGCGTGCCAGGAGGATTTGCTCAACTGATGCCTTATTTGAGGCTCAGGCGGTGGACCTTGGGGAAAGATTTGCCCAAAGAGGCTACAGTGGTAAAAGCATTAGGAGAGGTTACTGGCGGGCAAAAAGATCTTCTAGGGTTGATCTCTTGGGAAACAGGTGGAAAAAATCCAAACCTAAAATGGATGGAGAAGTAAGATTTATTTCAACATACAATCATAAATGGGACCTGATGAGATCTATCTTGAACCGACATTGGGCGGTTCTGAGAACTGACCCAATTGTACGTGAGTGCCTTTCTGAACGCCCCCTTATGACTGCGCGGAGGTGTAATACCCTCAAGAACATGCTAGTGAGGAGTCATTATACCACCAAAACTATAGATTTTTTTCAGGCTGGCACACCCAGGAATGGATTTTTTCCATGTGGTGTGTGCCTAGCATGTAGGAATCTTCGGAGAGCATTATCGTTCACTTCATCGGATGGCCGTCGTGAATTCAAAATTAGAGGTTACATCACGTGTAGTACCACATATGTGGTCTATTATGCAGTTTGCCCGTGTGGGCTAATATATGTTGGATTAACTACACGTGAACTACGCGTTCGCATAAGAGAACATGTGAGAGATATAATGGCGGCACGTGAAGTGGAGGATATCAATGCTCTCAAACCTATTCCGAGACACTTTCGGTTGAAACATAAATGTGATCCGAGTGGACTCCAAGCTTGGGGTATTGACAGGATCCGTGCGGGAATAAGGGGGGGTGACACTAAACGTGTCTTAGCTCAAAGGGAGTGCCGGTGGATCACAGTTCTTGATACCATCACACCGGCTGGACTCAATGAGCAGTTGAGTTTTAGCTCATATCTGTAATTTTTGTGTTGTGATATGGTTTTGTTTTTATTATATATGTTTGTATGTTTACTGTATTGGTTTGTTTCCCTTCAGTCATCTTTAATGGAACACCGTAATTTCTAGGACGTTTAGTGGGGAAGATCTGGAGGGACCTTTGGTGTTATATCCTGGCTCAAGTACATCACATCAAGTTAGGCTTATGGGACTATTTTTAATTAACAAGAAAAAGAAGAAAAAAGATGAATAATAAAAAGAAAAGAAGATAATTACTTTTATTCACGTTGGTGCATCATTTTATATATGTCATATGTATTATGTGTGCACCTTTTTTGAAGCATTTCACATGCACCATTTTTCCTTTATATATAAAAGGAATACATAGTTGATAGTATAATCACATTTATGTGTGCACCTTTTTTGAAGCATTTCACATGCACCATTTTTCCTTTATATATAAAAGGAATACATAGCTGATAGTATAATCACATTTATGTGTGCACCTTTTTTGAAGCATTTTGCATGCACCATCTCTCTTTTATATATAAAAGGAATACATAGTTGATAGTATAATCACATTAATGTCTATTGTAAGGGATTATATATTTTTTATTTTTTATTTTCACTATTATTAATGATATAGTTGTTATTAGCTAGTATTCATTAATCTCTTGGATTTGTTCATATATATATCCACTTTGTACACTCTGTTATATTTAGGACCCATTTCCCTTTTCTTGGATGTATTACCTAGATTGTTGGCTCCAGTGCGCATGTCTGCGGTGTGTGCCCATGGAGCATTGCTGAGGCGCATCAGTGGCGTCTGCGGGTCAGTGACGTCACAGTGACGTCGTCTGAGACGCGACGCCGCGCTGTCGCCGGTGGTGATGCAGCTTCCGGGGCAGGACCCCGGACACATGCGCCGCTTGATTGGAGCACCTGGTAACAGGATATATAACTCGGCCCCTTACACAACACAGTACGGCACCTTGAAAAAGAGGCGAAACGCGCGTCGGTGGCGGTGCTGCTTGTGGTCCTTGGCAGAGTTCAATATGGGTAAGCACTATGGCTTGGGATTGTGATTTTTTCAGGATGCGCACCTGTTAGGATCTCTCTTACTTTTATATCCCTCAAGTATGGCCCATATTTGTTACAGGCACTAAGCACTTTATTTTGTCAATTCTTAGGACTAACAAGCAGCAGATACTTATCTGATCCTTTATATATCTTCTGTCATTTATGTAATTGTCAGTACTACATGTTTAATAAACTTTGCTTATTATTTTTATGTTATTGGACTTGTACTCCCCTTTTTTCTCTGTTTAATATGTTATGCTGGAGTGTCCATTTCCCATTGAGACGGCACTACATAGTGGGCGACTCTACTGGGATATACATTTGGTTCCGTATGGTTTTGTGTTATATGCTTGCTATCTGTGTTTTCACAGTTACCAATAAGGAACATATGGATTTCCGTGAACGCGAAAAAGCGTGGCAGACTGAACTTGATAAAGTTTTTAATGAAGGATCTGGTATCAATACTGATTGTAAATTTGGTGACACTAGTACATTGATTATTAAATATAAAGAGCTACTCAATAAACGTACACGGTTATGGTGGAATAAGGCATTCATGGATAAGTACCTAATCTGTGGCCTCATACCAAGAGGCTTACGGATACAAGTGTTCCCATCTTTTAATATTAATGACAGTGAGTTTGTCAACCAGTGGGAGGATGCTGCGTCCACATGTTCAAGGAAATATATGGAATTACTGTCTAAATATAATGAAAAACAACTAAATGAATTAGATGTAGAAATTGGATCTATACAAGATGAGGTGAACAAAAACCTTACTGGTGAGATGGCAGCCAAGGTGAAATTGGAGGTGGAGACATTTTTAAAAAAAATGTGAAACGGAGGTTGTTCAGAGAAAAACTAAAAAATATCAGCGTGACCTCACTGATCGACAACAGGATCGGATTTATAAATGGCGCTATCGCCAAATGAATGGTAATAATAATAAAAATCTCATAAGAGGAAGGTCCACCTCACTTTCATCGGTATCATCACTGGAAGAACCTATGAACACTTCAGATGGTGCACGGCCTTTGTGGGACAGGAGGGATCATGTGAGAGATAGACGTTGGAAGAATGGAAAAACCAACAAAAGAAAAATGGCTAATTCACCTAAGAGTGATAAAAAAGCTCGAACAAACACACTAGAGGTAATTAACCTCTCCTCACATGTGCTCTCTGATCTTCACAAAAGTGTATTACAACTTGGTTTATCGTTCTCTCCAGTAAATAATTTTGATTACTTTACAGCGGTAAAGGATCTCCACCTGTTTTCCCGAAAGATCATCCTTAGAAAATTACATTCATGCCCTCTGTCAGACCAAAGTTTATCGGTCTCAGAAGTTGAGGCAATACGTACTCTAGAAGAATTGGAGAGTGAGTCTCATGGAGATTCGGTAAGTGGATCTTTACCTCCTATTGCAGCCAGATGTACCACGTTTCCCCCTTTCTCACTTTGTCCCCAGGTCGAGATATTTACAAGGTTGGTGACTGAAGATCTCAAGACCATCACCAATTATAAAAAAAGCGATAATTTGACCCCACAACAAAGAGTGGCTTTATGTGAAATTGGAAGTTGGGATGACATTGTTATTAAATCGGCTGACAAGGGGGGAAACGTGGTTCTCTGGCCTGTAGATAAATATGAAAAAGAGGCCTTCAGACAATTGAGAAATAAAGAAAATTATTCTCAGTTGCCAAATAGTCCTCTTAAGATTTTTCAGAATGAATTACATAATATTCTTGAAATGGCATATGAAAGAGGTATTATAACTAAAAAAGTCTTGCAGGGCCTTTTGGTTCATACTCCGGTGATCCCCACTTTTTATCTTCTCCCCAAGGTCCATAAGGATCCTGCGCTTCCTCCTGGACGTCCCATTGTGTCTGGCATGGGGGGGCTATGCGACCCAGCCTGCAAATTCATTGAATACTATCTACATCCGCATGTTGAGACGCTGCCCTCCTATGTCAGGGACACTAATGATGTCCTCAGGAGATTGGATGGCCTGTTTGTGGATGCGGATATGATTTTGGTTACAGCAGATGTCGAATCGCTTTACACCAGTATTCGACACGTGGATGGATTGAGGGCTTCCAGATTCTTCCTGGAAACGAGTAATTTAGATCCGGACATGCGTGAGTTGGTCTTGGAGCTGTTGGAGTTCGTTCTTACCCACAACTTCTTTACCTTCAAGGACAGATATTTTCTACAGAGACAGGGCACCGCGATGGGGGCGGCCTGTGCGCCATCCTATGCTAATCTTTTCTTGGGTTATTGGGAGAGGGAGATTTTCTTGGATGGCGCGCTGGCCGCTCCCCAGATTGCGGGATGGTTCAGATACATTGATGACGTTCTATTTATCTGGCAAGGCCCTGTCTCTGAGTTACATGACTTTGTGGGGGTTCTGAACCAGAACAGCTTCAATATCCATCTCACGTATGCTTTTCACCATCATCAAATTACATTTCTTGATGTTATGTTAAAAGTACAGGATGATGGTTTAATTCACACCGATCTATATAGAAAGGAGACTTCTGTGAATGCCCTTCTGCATGCATCCTCGTCACATCCGCATTCCACGATCAGGTCTATTCCAGTTGGACAATTTTTGCGTGCCAGGAGGATTTGCTCAACTGATGCCTTATTTGAGGCTCAGGCGGTGGACTTGGGGAAAGATTTGCCCAAAGAGGTTACAGTGGTAAAAGCATTAGGAGAGGTTACTGGCGGGCAAAAAGATCTTCTAGGGTTGATCTCTTGGGAAACAGGTGGAAAAAATCCAAACCTAAAATGGATGGAGAAGTAAGATTTATTTCAACATACAATCATAAATGGGACCTGATGAGATCTATCTTGAACCGACATTGGGCGGTTCTGAGAACTGACCCAATTTTACGTGAGTGCCTTTCTGAACGCCCCCTTATGACTGCGCGGAGGTGTAATACCCTCAAGAACATGCTAGTGAGGAGTCATTATACCACCAAAAGTATAGATTTTTTTCAGGCTGGCACACCCAGGAATGGATTTTTTCCATGTGGTGTGTGCCTAGCATGTAGGAATCTTCGGAGAGCATTATCGTTCACTTCATCGGATGGCCGTCGTGAATTCAAAATTAGAGGTTACATCACGTGTAGTACCACATATGTGGTCTATTATGCAGTTTGCCCGTGTGGGCTAATATATGTTGGATTAACTACACGTGAACTACGCGTTCGCATAAGAGAACATGTGAGAGATATAATGGCGGCACGTGAAGTGGAGGATATCAATGCTCTCAAACCTATTCCGAGACACTTTCGGTTGAAACATAAATGTGATCCGAGTGGACTCCAAGCTTGGGGTATTGACAGGATCCGTGCGGGAATAAGGGGGGTGACACTAAACGTGTCTTAGCTCAAAGGGAGTGCCGGTGGATCACAGTTCTTGATACCATCACACCGGCTGGACTCAATGAGCAGTTGAGTTTTAGCTCATATCTGTAATTTTTGTGTTGTGATATGGTTTTGTTTTTATTATATATGTTTGTATGTTTACTGTATTGGTTTGTTTCCCTTCAGTCATCTTTAATGGAACACCGTAATTTCTAGGACGTTTAGTGGGGAAGATCTGGAGGGACCTTTGGTGTTATATCCTGGCTCAAGTACATCACATCAAGTTAGGCTTATGGGACTATTTTTAATTAACAAGAAAAAGAAGAAAAAAGATGAATAATAAAAAGAAAAGAAGATAATTACTTTTATTCACGTTGGTGCATCATTTTATATATGTCATATGTATTATGTGTGCACCTTTTTTGAAGCATTTCACATGCACCATTTTTCCTTTATATATAAAAGGAATACATAGTTGATAGTATAATCACATTTATGTGTGCACCTTTTTTGAAGCATTTTGCATGCACCATCTCTCTTTTATATATAAAAGGAATACATAGTTGATAGTATAATCACATTAATGTCTATTGTAAGGGATTATATATTTTTTATTTTCACTATTATTAATGATATAGTTGTTATTAGCTAGTATTCATTAATCTCTTGGATTTGTTCATATATATATCCACTTTGTACACTCTGTTATATTTAGGACCCATTTCCCTTTTCTTGGATGTATTACCTAGATTGTTGGCTCCAGTGCGCATGTCTGCGGTGTGTGCCCATGGAGCATTGCTGAGGCGCATCAGTGGCGTCTGCGGGTCAGTGACGTCACAGTGACGTCGTCTGAGACGCGACGCCGCGCTGTCGCCGGTGGTGATGCAGCTTCCGGGGCAGGACCCCAGACACACGCGCCGCTTGATTGGAGCACCTGGTAACAGGATATATAACTCGGCCCCTTACACAACACAGTACGGCACCTTGAAAAAGAGGCGAAACGCGCGTCGGTGGCGGCGCTGCTTGTGGTCCTTGGCAGAGTTCAATGTGGGTAAGCACTATGGCTTGGGATTGTGATTTTTTCAGGATGCGCACCTGTTAGGATCTCTCTTACTTTAAGGCTGTGTGCACACGCTGCGGATTTTGCTGCGGTTCCGCAGCGGTTTTGGCCGCTGCGGACCCGCAGCAGTTTCTGCTGCGGTGTACAGTACAATGATTCCCTATGGGAATCAAAAACCGCAGTGCAGACGGTGCGGAATTTTCCGTGCGGATTATCTGCGGTTTTCAATCCGCAGAAAGAATTGACATGTCAATTCTTTCTGCGGATTCTCCTGCGGTTTGCCATCTCCTCCATTGAGGAGATGAAAAACCGCAGGGCAAAACCGCAGAGCAATCCACAGGTAAAACCGCAGGTCTTTTGACCTGCGGTTTCATCTGCGGATTGTACAAAATCCGCGCGGATGAATCCGCACCTTTTCCGCAGCGTGTGCACACAGCCTTATATCCCTCAAGTATGGCCCATATTTGTTACAGGCACTAAGCACTTTATTTTGTCAATTCTTAGGACTAACAAGCAGCAGATACTTATCTGATCCTTTATATATCTTCTGTCATTTATGTAATTGTCAGTACTACATGTTTAATAAACTTTGCTTATTATTTTTATGTTATTGGACTTGTACTCCCCTTTTTTCTCTGTTTAATAAGAGCAAATGAAACTAGCGAGGACCAGCTGACGGTGCTGGAACCCGGAGGGGCAGCAGAAGGAACAAGAGCCAATCGCACAACCGTGGACCAGCTGATGGTGCTGGAACACGGTTACTAAGCAGGAGGTACCTGTGCTACAAAGCACTGCCAAGGACCAGCTGACGTAGCTGGAACTCGGATACCGAGAAGGAGGCACCTAGGCCAAAGGCACTGCCGAGAACCAGCTGACGGTGCAGGAACCCGGATGGGTAGCAGAAGCTGCAAGAGCAAATGAAACTAGCGAGGACCAGCTGACAGTGCTGGAACCTGGAGGGGCAGCAGAAGGAACAAGAGCCAATGGCACAACCGTGGACCAGCTGACGGTGCTGGAACACGGTTACTAAGCAGGAGGTACCTGTGCTACAAAGCACTACCAAGGACCAGCTGACGTAGCTGGAACTCGCATACCGAGAAGGAGGCACCTAGGCCAACGGCACTGCCGAGAACCAGCTGACGGTGCTGGAACCCGGATGGGTAGCACAATGTACCCATAATAAACAAAGTTGCAAGGCCGCGAGCAGGACGCAGTTACCGAAACCCACAGTCCAACAGGGGTTGCTTGTCCTATTGGCACTACAGAACCAGCCTTTATTACCAGAACCCGCAGCCCACATAGGAAGCAGCTAAACTGCAGGCACCATAGGCTCGGCTAACCCGACCGCAGCACGACAGGACAACGTATTGGTGGCAAAGTGACGTTGACACTACCCGGAAACAGCAGGCGTGCTGGAACCAGGCTGGGCAGGAAGGAGTACCCGTGCCAAAGACACTTCTGAGCAGCAACTGGCGATGTTGGAGCCCAGAGTCAATCATGCAGCAGGCTGAGGCCTACTTGGAGCGAGTAGTAAATAAGATGTAGTGTGATTTTGGAGGCAGCAGGAGACTTTGTCGTCCACACAGCAGGGGAGCAGCTGGCGTTACTGAACCCCACTAACACTGGAGCATGTGTTTTTCTCTGTGCAGACGGCACTTCCGAGCAACAACTGGCTGTGTTGAAGCCCAGGATCAATCATGGAGCAGGCTGAAGCCTACTTGAAGCAAGTTTTATATCGGTTGTACACTACTACTGATTGTAACCGTGCTCCACTTAGGCCTCTGGCTCTACTGTCACTAATATTTCCCCTGGCCTCCAACCCCGCCAGTTGCTGCTCTGAAGTGGCGTCTGCACAATCCACACTTGTTCCTGGGTTACAGGGGCTCAGTCACGTCAGTTGATCCCCTGATGTGTGTCCGGCAAGGTCTCCTGCTCTGTCCACATTCCCACTACTAGTAATGGCCTGATGATTTTTGAATGTGGAGGCAGCAGGAGACATAGCCGTCCACACAGCAGGGGAACAGCAGACGTTACTGAACCCCACTAACACAGGAGCTAGTGTGTTTTTCTCTGTGAAGACGGCACTTCTGAACACCAACTGGCGTTGTTGGAGCCCAGGATCAAGCATGGAGCAGGCAGAGGGAGGCATGATGGTTTTTGAATGTGGAGGCAGCAGGAGACTTTGTCGTCCACACAGCAGGGGAGCAGCTGGCGTTACTGAACCCCACTAACACAGGAGCTAGTGTGCTTTTCTCTGTGAAGATGGCACTTCTGAACACCAACTGGCATTGTTGGAGCCCAGGATCAAGCATGGAGCAGGCTTAGGCCTGATGGTTTTTGAATGTGGAGGCAGCAGGAGACATTGTCGTCCACACAGCAGGGGAACAGCTGACGTTACTGAACCCCACTAACACAGGAGCTTGTGTGTTTTTCTCTGTGAAGATGGCACTTCTGAACACCAACTGGCGTTGTTGGAGCCCAGGATCAAGCATGGAGCAGGCAGAGGCTTGATGGTTTTTGAATGTGGAGGCAGCAGGAGACATTGCCGTCCACACAGCAGGGGAACAGCAGACGTTACTGAACCCCACTAACACAGGAGCTAGTGTGGTTTTCTCTGTGAAGACGGCACTTCTGAACACCAACTGGCATTGTTGGAGCCCAGGATCAAGCATGGAGCAGGCTTAGGCCTGATGGTTTTTGAATGTGGAGGCAGCAGGAGACATTGTCGTCCACACAGCAGGGGAACAGCTGACGTTACTGAACCCCACTAACACAGGAGCTTGTGTGTTTTTCTCTGTGAAGATGGCACTTCTGAACACCAACTGGCGTTGTTGGAGCCCAGGATCAAGCATGGAGCAGGCAGAGGCTTGATGGTTTTTGAATGTGGAGGCAGCAGGAGACATTGCCGTCCACACAGCAGGGGAACAGCAGACGTTACTGAACCCCACTAACACAGGAGCTAGTGTGGTTTTCTCTGTGAAGACGGCACTTCTGAACACCAACTGGCATTGTTGGAGCCCAGGATCAAGCATGGAGCAGGCAGTGGCATGATGGTTTTTGAATGTGGAGGCAGCAGGAGACTTTGTCGTCCACACAGCAGGGGAGCAGCTGGCATTACTGAACCCCACTAACACAGGTGCTAGTGTGTTTTTCTCTGTGAATACGGCACTTCAGAACACCAACTGGAGTTGTTGGAGCCCAGGAACAAGCATGGAGCAGGCAGAGGCCTGATGGTTTTTGAATGTGGAGGCAGCAGGAGACATTGCCGTCCACACAGCAGGGGAACAGCAGACGTTACTGAACCCCACTAAAGGGGGTTTTACACTAAGCGATATCGCTAGCAATATCGCTAAAACGTCACTGGTTTTGTGACGTTATAGCGATATTGCTAGCGATATCGCTATGTGTGATACTTACCAGCGACCGGCTCCCCCGCTGTCCATCGCTGATCGCGCGAGAATGTCCGGCTCCATTTCTCGTCGGGCGCTTCCTGCTGTGACGACGAGCGACGCTGGACGCGGGCGGGAGGACGCAGGATCGCTGTGTGTGAATGGTAAGTATCGTGCGCTGCGTCGCTGCTGCATCGCTGTGAGATCTTTCTGTATGAAAGCTCACTAGCGATCATTTAGCGATGCACCAGCGATCCTGACCGGGTCGGATCGCTGGTTGGATCGCTGGTGCATCGCTAAATGTAAAAGGGCCTTAACACAGGAGCTAGTGTTTTTCTCTGTGCGGACAGCACTTCCGAGCGACAACTGGCTGTGTTGAAGTTTTATATAGGTTGTAGACTACTGCTGATTGTAACCGTGCTCCACTATGGCCTCTGGCTCCACTGTCTCTAGTATTTCCCCTGGCCTCCAACCCCGCCAGTTACTGCTCTGAAGTGGTGTCTGCACAATCCACACTTGTTCCTGAGTTACTGGGGCTCAGTCACGTCAGTTGATCCCCTGATGTGTGTCCGGCAAGGTCTCCTGCTCTGTCCACATTCCCACTACTAGTAATGGGAATGTGGACAGAGCAGGAGACATTGCCGGACACACATCAGGGGATCAACTGACGTGACTGAGCCCCAGTAACACAGGAACGAGGGAGGATTGTGCAGACGCCGCTTCAGAGCAGCAACTGGCGGGGTTGGAAGCCAGGGGAAATACTAGAGACAGTGGAGCCAGAGGCCTAAGTGGAGCACGGTTAAAAATCAGTAGTAGTTCGATTGTGGAGGGAGTAGGAGACTTTGCTGTCCACACAGCAGGGGAGCAGATGGCGTTACTGAACCCCACTAACACAGGAGCTAGTGTTTTTCTCTGTGCCGGCGGCACTTCTGAGCGACAACTGGCGGTGTTGGAGCCCAGGGATTACAGTTCAGGTGGTAGAAACTTGAACACAACAGGAGACCTGGATACTGTTGCCAACCAATTATTTATTCTGGTAGAGGACTGGCAAATTCTGGCAAGATCCAGGCCTTGTTCATTTTCAGAAAAGTAAGCCGTCAACGTTATTGGAGGATAGTCGCGTGCGACGGTCTGTTAGTACACCACCTGCGGCACTAAAGACGCGTTCCAATAATACACTGGCAGCAGGGCAAGGCAGCACCTCCAATGCATACTGGCTAAGCTCTGGCCATGTATCCAGCTTTGAGACCCAAAACTTGAAGGGGGAAGAGCCATCTGGCAGTACACTGACAGGGCAAGACATGTAGTCTGTCACCATCTGACGGAAACGTTGCCTCCTGCTGACTGGAGCCGTCTGTGATGGTGTAGACATTTGTGGCGGACACACAAAACTTTGCCACATTTGGGCTATAATGGTCTTGCCTTGTGCTGAGGCGCTGCCTCTGCTCCCTCTTTGTGCCGAGCTTCCTCCACTGCCTCGACGCACAGAGCTGCTTTGTAAAGCACTAGCACCTCTGCTGTCGGGTGGAATGGAGAACATGATGGACTGCACCATTGTGTCTTGGTACTCCTGCAGTTTACGCTCCCGATTCAACAGTGGTATGAGGCTTTGTAAGTTGTCCCGGTAGCGAGGATCTAGGAGGGTTTACACCCAATAATCAGTCGTGTTGAGAATGTGGGCAATGCGGCGGTCGTTTCTCAGGCACTGCGGCATGAAATCAACCATGTGCTGCAGACTCCCAACTGCCAAAGAAACGCTGTCCCCTGCTTGAGTCGTCATCTCTGCCTGCTCTGCATCACCCCACCCTCGCTGTACATACTGACTAGAGCATTGTGTACCTCCCTCCTCTGGAGAGATGTCTTCCTCCTCCATTGACTCCTCCTCATCCTCCTCACAAAGTGTCCCCTGCCTAGGCCTTTGTGAGGAACCACGTAGCGCAGACTGTCCAGAAGCAGATGGCATTTGTGACTCCTCATCCTCCACCTCTTCCAAAACCTCCTCCCTTAGTGCTTGCAGTGTTTTTTGAAGCAGGCAGATAAGGGGGACAGTCATGCTGACTAGTGTATCATCTGCACTCGCCATCCGCGTGGAATCATCGAAGGCACGCAAAACGAGGCAGATGTCCTTCATAGAGGCCCACTCAGTGGTGCTGAAGTGTGACCGGTGCACAGTGCGACTTGTTTGCGCCTGATGCAGCTGATACTCCATGACTGCTGCCTGCTGCTCACACAACGGCTCCAACATATGTAACGTTGAATTCCACCTGGTGGGTAGGTCACATATGATGCGATGTTCCGGAAGGCGTAATCGGCGCTGCAGAGCAGCAAGGCGCGATCTTGCCGTGCTGGAACGCCGCAAGTGAGCGCATTCTATGCGGACCTTGTGCAGCAGTGCATCAAGATCCGGATAGTCCCTCAGAAAGCTCTGCACGACCAAGTTCAGCACATGTTCCAGACATGGGATGTGAGTGAGGTTGCCTAGGCCCAGAGCTGCCACCAGATTTCGGACATTGTCACACACTACCAAGCCCGGCTGGAGATTTGCTGGCACAAACCACACGTCGCTCTCCTGCTTGATGGCATTCCAGAGCTCCTGCGCTGTGTGGCTTCGATTCCCCAAAGAAATTAATTTGAGTACGTCCTGTTGACGTTTGGCCACGGCTGTGCTCATATCGGTCGTAACAGGCTCCTGCAGCGCTGTTTCTGAGGAACTTGAGTTGGAGGAGGAGTCAATGTGTACAGACTGGATTCCTGCAATCCGTGGAGTTGGCAGAACACGTACAGCGCCACTCTCCAGATCTGTACCCGGCTCCACAACATTGACCCAATGGGCAGTGAGGGAAAGGTATTGTCCCTGTCCATGGTTACTGGTCCACACATCGGTGGTCAGGTGGAACTGGCTACTGACGGCATTTAGTAGCACATGTTTTATTTTTCCCTCCACATGTTTTTGCAGGGCAGGGACGGCTTGCCTGCTGAAATAAAAGCGGCTGGGCACGGTGTATTGTGGGACTGCCAATGCCATGAATTTCCGGAAGGTGTCAGTCTCCACCAGCCTGAATGAGAGCATTTCAAGGGCCAGTAGTTTGGCAATGCCAGCATTCAGAGCCTGTGCTCGGGGATGGTTTGCCGAGTATGGCCACCTTTTATCCCATGCCTGTGCTACCGATGGCTGTAGAGTGATCTGGGAGTGTGAGGAGGACTGGGAGCATGGTGCTGTGGGTGGAATGTCACTGGGTCTCCGGACAACAGTGCCAGAGGTTCTTCCTTGGCGATCCTGTGAGGAAGCCAAACCAGCTGTCTGTGAGCTGGAGGAAGAGGCCCCAACACGAGCTGAAGAGGTGGTAGGTGGTGCTGTACGTTGGCCTACGTCTTCAATGTGTCTGTGTAACTCCACCTCATGCTTGGTCCGCATATGTTTCCACATACTAGTGGTATTGAGGTTGCTGACATTTTTCCCTCTTTTGACTCTCAGATGACACAGCTTGCATTTGACAAAGCAAATGTCATCTGCAACTGTGTCAAAAAAGGACCACGCACTGCAAGTCTTGGGAGCGCCCGTTTTGCTTTTTGAAAGAGGAATGCTCCTAACGGGTGCCGAAGTGGAGGCTACAGGCAACCAAGTCTGCCCCCTCCCTCTCCCTCCGGTTTTGGCCGTTCGGGGAATCTCTTCCTCAGAGCTGCTCCCACCACCTTCCTGTTCCTCACGCCATGATAGGTCAAGGACCTCATCATCTACACTCCCCTCTTCAAACACCTGCTTCTCCTGGGTTGTCTCGCCAGCACCGTACGCACCAGAAAGTGGTAACTGAGTCTCGTCATCATCTGATGCGTACTGAGGTGTGCTGACCATAGGCACTGGCCCACCCGCCTCTTCAGATTCAGAGGGACAAAGAAGTTGCGCATCACTGCATACTCCCTCTTCTTCACATTCTGGAATGCTGCTTGGCTGGCCCCCTCTTTCCAAACCAACAAATTCCGAGAACAGAAGTAGAGACTGTGATGGCTCCTGTCCAGGGCTATCTGACTGCCAGGGCACTTTGGCAGGTGGTGAAGAGACAGATGGTTGCTCTTCGGTGCTCTGGCCCTGAGAGGATGTGGAAATAATTGAAGTCGATGCGTTAGCTGCCATCCATCCGACAACGACTTCAATTTGTTCCTCCCGCAGCAGTGGGGTACGGTGAGGTCCTACAAAGCTGCGCATAAAGGACTGTTGCCTGCTAAAACTGGGGGATGCTGACTCACTGATGCCAAGAGCAGGCACAAAATCCCCACGTCCTCTCCCTGCAGAATCCCCGCGTCCTCTCCCTGCTGAAATTCCACGCCCACGGCCACGTGCCTTTCTCCCTGCCTTCTTCATCTTGGTAGACTGAGAAAGATAGGCAGAAAAGTACAAAGGGGGCCTTAGTGTGCTTATTCCTGAACAGCTGGTTACACGTATAAGAAACACTAATTTTATGAAGTGTGTGTGTCGACTACACTTTAATGGGAGCTAATGTGGCCTACAAAACTTTCAAATGTAGTGTTTGGTGAACTTTGTTGTTTTTTTTGGGGGGGGGGAAAACTAAAAGGATGTGACCAAAGATTTGAAAGTCAGAGTATCACCAACTTTCTGGAGCTATTAAAATGCAGGCAGGTAACCTACAATGCAAAAGATGAGGCTCCAAAAAAATTGGGTAATACTAATCTGGCTGCAGCTGAAGGGCACAAGCCAGAAAAAAGGCTCCTCTATCTACTCCTGTATAGTGTTTGCAACCAACCAATGTAGATGGATACGGATGGATGCACACTAATAGGAGAAAAAATGAGCTGCAATAAAAGAAAAATGTGTGAAGCAGTGACACGCTGAGCGGCCTACAACCAGACATAGCTGCAGGACACACTACTCAGCGTGAGCTGCACTCACACAGTCAGAGACCTCTCAGACAACCGTGAACAGTGCAGCTAAGTGGGCACTAGCACTGAAAGGCTGCAGAAAGGCTCCTCTGTCTACTACTAGTGTTTGCAACCAACGTATATGGATACGGATGGAAGCACACTAGATAGAATTTTTTAAAAATAAGCAGCTCAAAAAGAAAAATATGTATGAGGCAGCAGTGAGGCACACTGGGCAGCCTACAACCAGACGTGGCTGAAGGACCCACTCCACAGCATGAGCTGCACTCACACAGCCCTTGTAGACAGCTGTGAACACTGCTGCTAGGGAAAAGAAAGCTACAGTGGTGGTTTATGTAGCCTGGGGAAAGCACAATATTGTTTTGAGAATCGCTATTTCTAACTGTCCCTCACAGTCTTCAACAGCAGCCTGTCCCTAACTGAATTCACAGCAGAGTGACCAGAAATGGCGGCGGAGGTGGCTTTCATAGTGCATCATGACATCATTTCAGCAGCCAATCACAGCCATGCCAATAGTTAACATGCCTACATGCCTAACAGGATGTGCCCACACTTCTGAGGATTCCCATTGGCTGAATCAAAGCGAGCGGGCTGATAGCATTATGGGAACTTCCGATTCCGGTATCCGATATGAAAAAAAGTATCGGAAGTCAGTATCGGAATTCCGATACAGCTTATATCGGCCGATACCCGATACTTGCGGTATCGGAAAGCTCAACACTAGTGCCCACCTTTACCAGAAAGGATGTATTTGATGGAGAACATTCCAGAAGATTGTCCTCCACCACCCCCTTGTGGGGAAGCTTCTTCTCCAGCACAGCCCTACGGTCGGCAGTCCACGGCAACACTTACCCCGTCTCCCCGAGACGAGCTGCATGAGTCCGAAGGCATCCCAAGGCTACAACAGTTTGACCTTTCCCCTCATCCCCGGAGAATGCCGGCTGGATCTGTACCAATGCAAAGAGTCCCAAGTCCTCCTCTAACAGTTTAACCCGAGTCTTCATACAGAGGGAGGGGAGACGCCGCGGCACGGACATAGACGAAACCTCAGCCAAAATCCCACAATCAGCTCAGAGAATGTTAATTACCACAACCCAGTCACTAAACCTGACAAAACGACTTCCTGAAACCTGTACAAGAAGTAACAGGATCAGACTCGGAAGGAGGAAAAGGAAAGCTGGATGTTAAATTGGCAAAAGCACTGGGCTCCAAGAAACCGTCTACCTCAAACCGCCTACCTCAAGACAGACCTAGTCTACCTCAAAGTGTGTACCCTATGGTGGTTCAATGGGCACATGGCCCTGCACAGAATTGAAGACACAGATGAATGACCTGATTGGACTCAATCACACCTTAACAGCCAAATTCACAGGAGCGGTTTGTCCTCCAACACATTCAACGTCGGACAAGCGGGAAAAGTTCCCCCACGCCATCTGGCCTGAAGACTTCCCAGTAAGGAATTAGTTGGCAAAGACTACTGCAAAGAAGCTACTCTCAAAAATATGTGCAGATATGGGGGTTGCAGAAGTGATAGCAAATGATCAGGGACCCACATTCACAGCAAACCTGACACAAGAGACCTGATCAGCAGTAGGGTCAGACTTAGGCCTACACACTTCTCACCATCCCACACCATAGACTAGGTGGGACACTTAAGAGCAGCATGCTAAAAATTTGCCAAAGAGACAGACAAACCCTGGCATTAGACTCTCCCCTAGACTCAGAAAAAGCTGTCACCGAGATGAAACTTTATTTGGGTAAAAACCCAGTTTAGGGGTATTCTTTACTTAGCAGTTGACTATGCAAAATGATACTTTGTCTGCATGTGTAATTGAATTTATCAAGAATCTTGCTAATGTCCATTCTCAAGTTTTTTTCCTTCATTGCCAGGTCCAGATTCGGTGCCTGGTATGCACGCCCTGAAGTCAGGAGACTGAGTGTGGGTGGAAAAAGTCCGTAAGGAGAAGCACTCGATCCCAGATCCGATGGCCCTTCTCCAAGTGCTGATGCCACCAACCTGGAAGGAAAACCTCCACCTAGATCCACGCACCGCATTGCGGGAAAAGGCCTTCATACCAGAAGATACACCTGAGCTGGAATGATGCTGTGGATGACCTACTTGACTGAATAAATTACCTACCTGATAGAGAATACACATGCATTGACTGCATAGACTGCTAACTAAGAGACTTCGATTACATTGCACCAAACCCCCGTTAGGGACAGATCTCCTGACCGCCCATTTGCGAAAAGTCAGTACAAAGGAGGATGTATGCAGCAATCCACCCTGCAGCTCAATGCACTTCCAAAAGAACTGGAAGCCCCAACCAGCTGCCACTTATAAACCCTTAATAATGAACCCCCACCCTTAATTAACCCCTTATGAGTATAGCTACACGTCAGGATTTAAATGCAATGTAGTTAACCCTTAAACACACAGAGAGTAAAATAAGAGACTAATCTTGTAGAGAGAAAAAATAGGTTAAGAAAGCCCCCCCAAAAAATTAAACAGGTAGAAAATCACTCAGCAATTCACAAATCAGCAACTCACATCAATTCACACAGGTATGTGTTAAAGGATTCCTAAATACCTCTTCACTGAATCACAAGTCATACACTTACCACCGTTTGCACTTATGCTCCAGTCACACTCAGCTCGTTCACACAAGCTTCAGGAAGAAGATTTAAAGGGAATCTGTCTCCCCTTTTTTCGAATATGAGCTGCTGGCACTGACATCAGGGGCTTATCTACAGCATTCTGTAATGCTGTAGGTAAGCCCCCGATGTAACCTGAAAGATAAGAAAAAAAGAATTAGCTTATGCTCACCTCTGCGTCCGGTCCGGCGCCTCCCATCTTCATACGAAGCCATCCTCTTCTTTCCTTCCTGTCGTGGCTACTGCGCAGGTGCACTGCTCTGCCCGGTTGAGGGCAGAGCAGAATACTGCAGTGCACAGGCATCAGGAGAGGTCCGGCACCTGCACACTCCAGTATTCTGCTCTGCCCTCAACAGGGCAAAGCAGTGTGCCTGCGCCGGAGTCACGACAGGAAGGAAAGAAGAGGACGGCATTGTATGAAGATGGGAGGCGCCGAACCGCAACACCCATCGGACAAAGACCGGACCGCCCCCAGGGTGAGTATAAACTAACTCTTTTTTCTTATCTTTCAGGTTACATCGGGGGTTTATCTACAGCATTACAGAATGCTGTAGATAAGCCCCTGATGTTGGTGCCGCCAGCGCATATTCAAAAAAAGGGGTGACAGATTCCCTTTAAAGGGATTTTTTTTTCCTTCAGCAGCAATCCACCCTGCAGCTCAATGCACTTCTATTTCTCTTTAGCAGCGGCACAGTTACAAGCTCCTGCCTCTGTCACCTGCTGCTCCGCTGGCTTTCTTTGAAAATCACTCGTGTATAAGCCGAGGGGGGGTGTTTTCAGCATAAAAATGTGCTGAAAAACTCGGCTTAAACACAAGTATATACGGTAATTTATTTCTCATTACATTATCTAAATAAAATAACATCTCTCTTTTTGCACATCCTAATACTGATTTATTTATATTTTAAAGAAAACATTTTATAAGTGTATACACTTCTCAACAAATACTTTTCCATATATTTTAATTATATTGTAAGGTAGCACCTATTGTGCGTGTTGGGAGACACTCACTTTTTCAACATAACCAGTCCATACGGTTTATTGTTACACAGCATAAACCATAGAAGCATGAAGAAATGGTAACAGCCTTACACCAGACCAAACGAATGTTCATAATAGAGCTCCGCTCTCTTTGCCCTGTGGTCACACAGGCTGTGCTTTGTCCAGCAACCAGGCTCTATATAGCCTCACAGTTATTTCCACCTGTCCGGGGTTACCTCTTAGTTGCTTCTCATTCCGGACGTCCATTCCCTCCTGGGGACTGTCCAACACACACAGGCGAATACACACAGACCTCACCAGGTCAGCGGCCTCAGCATGAGCTCTTCAGGGAGGCAGCACACCTTCCAGCACCTAGGCCTTCCGGGACCTTCCACATGGCCCAATCAGATCCATGCACTCCCTCATGTGACCTACTCTGGTCACCTTATATAGTCCGTAGCCACACCCACAGGTGAGGTATGGATCACATGGCTATGACCTCATTGCAGGTCCTTTCCAGACACCCAGCCATACACACACATATACAGGTTTTACTGTGGGTGTTCAGACACACGCCCCTGGGTGGGTTTGTAGGTGACCGGTCCCACCCATCTCCCCAAGCCACCTGGAAGCTTCCCTATTGTAGACAGAAACCATCAGCAGAATATCTGCTGATTAATACCGGTTCCAGCTTCCATCCCAGGGCCACCCACCCTGGGATACATATCGGTCATTTACCATCCTGCCGTTCATCCTTTCTCCCTTACAATAATGGAGATGCCTGTATGCATGTCCTGGGATGCTCACACAGCACCCCCTAGCTGTCACAGTGGTCACTGCACCACATAATATATTTTTTCTCAAATTCCATCACTGTTTTTTAAGCTGCTTTTATTTTTATAACTTAGTGATATAAATATCACTATTTATTATGCATTTCTCATCCGTTGCACATTTGACACTTTTCACATGCATTGTTTTGTTTCCTGACACCCCTCACTATCACTTTGCCTGATTGATCTCTACCAGATAGCTCTATGCAGCATTATTGATCTTGGTCTAACCAACAGGTTTTCATCCTGAACCTCCTGCTTCACTGGGGATGCTGAACACTCTTGTGGTGTGGGCCCGTTTGCTCTCCATGGCGATGAGTCCAGCCAGCGTCGTTTCAGTCACTCCCCCTCACTGACCAATCGGAGGTGCCTGGAGGCAGAGTAACCCAGGATGGTGTGTGATGCCATTTCCTGGATCCCGCATGTGACACATCACCCAGAGCATCACAGCTGCATTTACCCACGTGGGGTATACTCACTGCCTCTGGGCTCTGACTGGCATTTACCCCAGGTCATTCGGTTTACACCAATAAGCCATCAGGGGTATGTCCCAACCACTATTAGGTGTCACACCAATAACATGAGCCTGGATAGGAAAGGGCTGGTATAAACAATAACCACCAATGTGATTGGCAGAATCAATCATGTGTTCCATAGATATGACCGGGGAACAGCCCCAATTCCTATAGAAACACTCCCACTTTATCCCAGAGTTAGGGTATGTTTCCACTTGCTGGATTACATCCGGATTAGCTGCGGGTTGTACGCTGCGTACAGCCGCAGCGTTCAATCCGCAACGTCCAGATGTTACAGCATAGTAGAGGGGATTTTATGAAATCTCGTCTCCACTATGCGTGCAAACACGCATCCAGCAGCCTTGTGTTTCTGGACATGTGGCCTGTCTTTTTAGACTGCAGCATGTCTGTTTACCTTGCGAAGACGCTCCATCTCTGCAAGGTAAATAGCCTACTCTATGTATACGATGCAACGATTCTGGATGTGTTCAATGAGCACAGCCAGAATCACCGCGCGTACAGAAGGGGTCGGTGCTTTGGGCGGAGCGGGGTTTCCGCTCTGTCCAAAGCGCAAGGAATGTGCATAGTGGAAACTCACCCTTACTCTCCTTTGCCTTGATTAGTGCTGGACCTTGGTTTGTTGGAAACACTAATCCATACCCTCTCTGAGGAAGCTGACGTGGTGAAAGGTGCATAAGAAGGAATAGTGGTAAATATTTCATCTTTATCTGTATACTACTGGCATGTCATCTACAATATTTGTAACCTCCATCTCTTGTTAGGATGTTTACTCCTTTAACCCCTTAGTGACAGAGCCAATTTACTACTTACTGACCATCCATGTTTTACAATTCTGACCACTGTCATTTTATGAGGTTATAACTTTGGAATGCTGTAATGGATCCCGCTGATTCTGAGAATGTTGACCCTAGGAGGTAGCGACCATGCCATTTTAGAATTTTGGATAACTAGAGGCGGAAGACCTGTGAAGACTCAGACGTCAAGGTTAGATTTCAGAAAGGCAGATTTTAAGGGATTCAGAAAGAGAATTGGAGGGATCCAATGGCTGGATATCCTTAAAGACAAAAATGTCCAGGAAGGATGGGAAATCTTGAAAAATGAAATTCTCAAAGCACAGTTGTTAACAATTCCGAAAAGAGGGAAGAATAGGAAGCATTTAAGGAAACCAGGATGTATGAACACACAACTTAAGCACATGCTAAAAAGGAAGAAAAAAATGTTTATAAAATGGAAAGAGGGAGGCATATCTAAAGAAGAATATAATGCTGTCTGCAGAACCTGCAGGGCACAAATCAGATTATCTAAAGCTGAAATTGAATTGAGGCTTGTAAGAGATGTCAAAAGCAATAATAAAGGATTTTGGGGATATGTCAAAAGTAAAAGAAAAGTCAAAGATGCTATAGGATTTTTACAGGATGAAAATGATGAAATGGTAAGACAGGATGTTGAGAAGGCTGAACTTTTAAATTCCTATTTTGCATCTGTTTTCTCTCAGAAAGGAAATGTAACATCAACTGTTCTTCACTGTCCTATTAAGGGAATAGAAGAATCCAGGATATCTATAAACAGAAAGATAATGAGGAAACACTTAGCTAACCTAAATGAATTCAAGTCTCCAGGTCCAGATGAATTACACCCCAGAGTACTGAAGGAGATAGCAGAAGAAATTTTTGAACCCCTCTCCATAATCTTTGAAAATTCTTGGAGAACAGGAGAAGTGCCAGAAGACAGGAGAAGAGCAAATGTTGTTTCTATCTTCAAAAAGGGGAAGAAGGTGGACCCAGGCAACTATAGGCCGGTGAGTCTGACTTCTATACCAGGAAAGATCTTTGAACAAATTATTAAACAACATGTGTCAGTACCTGGATAAGAATGAAGTGATTAAACAGAGTCAGCATGGGTTTGTAACTAATAAGTCATGTCAGACTAACTTAATTTCCTTCTATGATGGAATAACTGATTGGGTGGATCAAGGAAATGCTGTAGATATAGTATATCTTGACTTCAGCAAAGCATTTGACAAAGTCTCTCATACAATCCTTATTGAAAAAATGACTAAGTATGGAATGGACAAGGCAACTGTTAGGTGGATTCATAACTGGCTTAGTGATCGGACCCAAAGAGTGGTCGTAAATGGCTGCACATCCAGTTGGAAGAATGTCTTAAGTGGGGTACCACAGGGCTCTGTCCTGGGCCCTGTATTGTTCAACATCTTTATCAACGATTTAGATGAAGGAATTGAGGGTAAACTGATTAAATTTGCTGATGACACAAAGCTAGGAGGGATAGCTAATACTAGAGAAGAGAGAGAGAGGATTCAAAAAGATATAAATAAACTGGAGAAGTGGGCAGCAACTAACAGAATGGTTTTTAACAGGGAGAAATGCAAAGTACTACATCTGGGCAATAAAAATGAAAAAAGCATATACAGAATGGGAGGAATAGGGCTAAGTGACAGCACATGTGAAAAAGACTTGGGTATACTAATAGATCACAGACTGAATATGAGTCAACAGTGTGATGCAGCAGCAAAAAAGGCAAATGCAATTCTAGGATGTATTAACAGAAGCATACAGTCTAGATCACGTGAAGTCATTATTTCCCTCTACTCTTTGGTCAGACCTCATCTGGAATATTGTGTCCAGTTTTGGGCACCACATTTTAAAAAAGACATCAACAAACTGGAGCAAGTTCAGAAAAGAACGACCAGAATGGTGACCGGTCTGCAAACCCTGTCTTATGAGGAAAGGTTGCAGGATTTGGGAATGTTTAGTTTGCAAAAGAGAAGACTGAGAGGAGACTTAATAGCTGTCTACAAATATCTAAAGGGCTGTCACATTGTAGAAGGATCAACTTTATTCTCATTTGCACAAGGAAAGACTAGAAGCAATGGGATGAAACTGAATGGGAGGAGACACAGATTAGATATTAGAAAAAACTTTTTGACAGTTAGAGTGATCAATGAGTGGAACAGGCTGCCACGAGAAGTGGTGAGTTCTCCTTCAATGGAAGTCTTCAAACAGAGGCTGGACAGACATCTGACTGGGATGATTTAGCGAATCCTGCTTTGAGCAGGGGGTTGGACCAGATGGCCCAGGAGGTCCCTTCCAACTCTACGATTCTAAGATTCTATGACTGTTAGCGTGGGTGGTCTGGAGAAGGAACCTCCGGGAGTGGACCCTCTGGACCGTGGCACCGAGGGGCCCCGGGCGAGCTGCTAGATGGAACCGACCCCTATACAGGGACCGCTAGGAGCAGGCCCAGGGGTTCGAGTACCACGGTAGCCTGTACCGAGAGGGGTGGCTCAGGATGGACCGGAGTAAGACTGAGACATGAGTAGGATGGCAAGGACACTGAAGGCAGGACTGGAGTAGGACAGCAGGAACACTGGAAGCTGGACTGGAGCAGGACGGCCGGAGCTGTGGAAGCAGGACTGGAGTAGGACGACAGGAACACTGGAGACAGGACTGGAGTAGGACGACAGGAACACTGGAGACAGGACTGGAGTAGGACGGCAGGAACACTGGAGACAGGACTGGAGTAGGACGGCAGGAACACTGGAGACAGGACTGGAGTAGGACGGCAGGAACACTGGAGACAGGACTGGAGTAGGACGGCAGGAACACTGGAGACAGGACTGGAGTAGGACGGCAGGAACACTGGAGACAGGACTGGAGTAGGACGGCAGGAACACTGGAGACAGGACTGGAGTAGGACGGCAGGAACACTGGAGACTGGACTGCGGATGAGAACAAGGAACACAGGTAGCAGAACTGAGAGGCTGCTGCGGGGAGCAGCCGAGAACGGAACTGCAGGAGCAGAGAGCACACGATGAAGCAAGGCCAGAGTGCTAGGAAACACAACGATCAGGCACCTCCCTCAGGGGGAAGCGGCCTGATATGGCCCCATCTGGTCAGCCATTGGTCCAAAGGTGCTTCCGGGTCAGGGCACAGGCGGAGCATAAGAAGCAGGAAGGAGGCGAGGCCGCGGCCTATGGCGCATGCGCATAGCATGCAGGGAAGGCATCGGTCGCGAAACCGTCTCAGGTGACCGCCGCGGCCGTCGGGTGGAGAGAGGCTGCGGCGTGAGAGCGGAGGTCGGGTGAGTATGGTGGCGCGTTGTAACAATGACATATTGTACTTCATGTTAGTGATAACATTTCTTCAATATGACTTGTATTTATTTATGAAAAAACAAATATGGTGACAATTTGTAAAATGTAGCAATTTTCAAATTTTTAATTTTAATGTCCTTAAATCAGAGAGATATGTCACACAAAATACTTAATAAGTGACATTTCCCACATGTCTACTTTACATTAGCACAATTTTGGAAACAATTTTTTTTTTGTTAGGAAGTTACAAGGGTTAAAAGTTGACCAGCGATTTCTCATTTTTTCAACAAAATTTACAAAACCATTTTTTTTTTTAGGGACCACCTCACATTTGAAGTCAATTTGAGGGGTGTACATAACAGACAATACCCAAAAGTGACACCATTCTAAAAACTGGAACCCTCAAGGTGCTCAAAACCACATTCAAGAAGTTTGTTAACTCTTCAAGTGCTTCACAGGAACTGAAGCAATATGGAAGGAAAAAATGAACATTTAACTTTTTTCCAAAGCATTATACTTCAGAACCAAATTTTTTTTTATTTTCACAAGAGTAAAAAGAGAAAATGAACCACAAAATTTGTGCAATTTCTCTGAATACGCTGATACTAGGGCTCGGAAGGGAAGGAGCGCCGTTTGTCGTTATCAATGCAGAATTGGCTGGAATTGAGATTGGAAGCCATGTCGCGTTTGGAGAGCCCCTGATGTGCCTAAACAGTGGAAACCCCCAGGAGTGACACAATTTTGGAAACTAGACCCCTCACGGAACTTATCTAGATGTGTGGTGAGCACTTTGAACCACCAAGTGCTTCACAGAAGTTTATAATGTAGAGCCGTGAAAATAAAAAATAATTTTTTTTCCACAAAAATTATATTTTGCCCCCAAAGTTTTAATTCCCAAGGGTAACAAGTGAAATTAGACCCCCAAAGTTGTGCTATTTGTCCAAAGTATGCTTATACCCCATATGTGGGGGTAAACCACTGTTTGGGCGCACAGCAGAGCTTAGAAAGGAAGAAGCGCCGTTTGACTTTTTCAACTCAGAATTGTCTGGAATTGGCGCCATGTCACGTTTGGAGAGCCCCTGATGTCCCTAAACAGTGGAAGCCCCCAAATTCTAACTCCAACCCTAACCCTAATCCCAACCCTAACCATAACCCTAACCTAGCCCCAACCCTAAACTTTAGCCCCAACCCTAAATTTAGCCCCAACCCTAACTCTAAATTTAGCCACAACCCCAACCCTAAATTTAGCCCCAAACCTAAGCCTAACTTTAGCCCTAACCCTAACTTTAGCCCCACTCACTTTAGCCCAACTCTAACCCTAATGGGAAAATGGAAATACATACTTTGTTATTATTTTTCCCTAACTAAGGGGGTGATAAAGTGGGGTTCGATTTACTATTTTTTTTACTTTGATCACTGTGATAGACCCTATCACAGTGATCAAAATGAACCAACAGGAAAAATTTCCTAATGTTGCTGGGTGCCGGCCAGCAGATCTCGGCGGGAGCACTGTGCATGCGCAGGCCATTTTCTTCCAGCAAAAATATGTCAGGAGCCGTGGGGGGGATGCCTCAGGGTCCAGGAACACTGGGAGGTAACGGGCGGTGATCGGGTGATCTGGGGACCCTATTTCTCTCTCCTCTGATGTGCAATTACATCAGAGAGAGAAATTAAATGGAAAATCAAATTTATTTTTTTTGCGGTCGCCATGATATCGTTAATTACGGAGATCGCAACACTGAGGTCGGTAAAAACGGACCCCAATCATGTTCTCTGGGGTCTCAGCTACCCCTGGTAACAGAGATCCACTAGAAATTCCGATGCTGGGGGGCGCCATAACCTTAAACCTCAGTGTCGTTAAAAAGCTACGTTGTGGTTTAAGTACCCTTAACTGCTGCCATTAAAAGGCGTATCGACGGTCGTCAAGGGATTAAACTATATGGGTTGTAATTAGTGATGGGCGAGCACTAAAATGCTCGGTTGCTCGTTGCTCGGGTCGAGCAAATTTGAATACTCGGGTACTCGGACAGAACAACGAGCCCAATGTAAGACTATGGGAGTCCCGAGCATTTTTACCATGATCCCCCCTCGGGTGTCCATTTAAGGTCTAAAAATGTCAGAAAATGATGGACATACTGCTCAAATGACACTGGAACATCATGGGGATTGCCCCTGGAAGCATTCCTGACTCCTAGTTCACAGCTTTAAACAATATTGTCAGTTTCATGCAACTTTTACTGGTGCACCAAAAAACATACCAAAACGAAGCCAAAACAAAAATCCTACCTACTTTGCCTGCGCACCCACGTAGCATCTCGTTCTGGTGCCGACAGCTCTTCCTGTGCTGAGCAATCACGTGGCCCCGCTTATTAAGGTAATAATGAATATTCACTCTACGCCTATGGGAGTGGAGAGGTGTACATATTGATTACCTTAATGAGCGGGGTTACGTGATCCCTCAATTGGAAAAGCTGCAGGCACCAGAACGAATGAGATGCAGCAGGGCACGCAGGAAGGTGAGTAGGATGTGTGTTGGAAGCCGGCGGCTGCCACTGTGCTCTATTACAGAGAAATAAATATTAATTTCTCTTTTACAGCAGCACAGGCTTTAGACACCGCCGCAGGCTCCTGCCTCTGACCTGCTGCTTCGCCGCTCCTCCTCCCTGTCGGCTTTCTGGGACAATTGACTCGTGTATAAGTCGAGGGGGGGCATTTTCAGCACAAAAAAATGTGCTGAAAAACTTGGTTCATACACGAGTATATAAGGTATTTCTATGTTTTACTCATCCTAATACTGATTTATTATTATTTCTATATTTTAAAGAAAACATTTTCTGTAAGTGTATACTCTTCCCAACAAACACTTTTCCATATATTTTATTATATATATTTGTTCTCAAATTATCCAGTTTTTTTAAACTGCTTTTATCTTTATAACTTTAGAAATACAGAGATACTCTAGGAGAGAAAAGCGCAGAATAGGGTCTTATCCGATGACAGTTCTAAAAGATTTATTAGTTTGCACTCACCTAGTTTTCCAAAATATAAAAGTATGTAGGACTCAGAGTCGACAGCTGCCGCAAATCCACAGGTCAAACCATTTGATCAATTCACAATAGCAAATAGAAGGAGACATGGATGTTACCGCGCTGCTGTAGAAATTACAATCCCAAAATATGGATATAAAGTTGATATTTTATTCACTATTCTCTCAACGCGTTTCAAAGTTCACATAACTTCTTCCTCAAGAGATTTACACACATTATATTTTCTTGTTTTAACTCTATATTAATTAACATTATTTTAACTGTGTATCTTTGTATTTATTTGTATGTATAGATGATTGATTACCACTTCTGTCTCTGTAAAATCAATCCCCTTTAACCCATTTCTGACATCGGGCGTAAATGGGCGCCAATGTGGGCTCAGTGCCGGAGACCACATCTTTTCCGGCACTTGTCAGCTGTTTTGAACAGCTGACATGTGCCTCTAACAGCTCTTGGTGGAATCGCAATCCATCCGCGGCTGTTAACTAATTAAATGCTTCTGTCAAACTTTGGAAATTTTTTTCACCACTTACCGTATTTTTTGGACCATAAGTCACTTTTCACCCAAAATTTTGGGGGAAAATGGGGGTGTGTCTTATGGTTGCAATATACTTACAAATCCTGTGGTGGTGGCGGCGGCAGCGGTCCCGGTGGTGGAAGTGGTCCCGGTGGCGGCGGTCCCGATGCAGCCTCCCTTTCCAGGCTGGTGCAGCGGTGGCTGTGCTCTGTGGTGCGGTGGTGTCGGGGCTCTGTGCTGGGTGGGGGGCTCCGTCAGTATTTTATCAAAGCCCGGAAGCCCCCACAGCTCTATTGCTGTGACACGGGGGCTTCCAGAAAGTTGGCCGCAAGGGGATGCGCATGCTCAGATTCAGATCTCGGCAATGAGATCTTGTCCCGAGATCTCAGGAAAAGATCTCGGGACAAGCACATTGTGAATTGGAGAATGTGCCGCCCCGGTGGCCATCTTTCCAGAAGCCCCCAGCGGCCATCTTTCTGGACGCCTCCACATCGCAGCAACAGAGCTATGGGGGCTTCCAGGCTTTGATGAAATGCCAAAGGAGCCCCCCACGCAGCACAGGACGGCTGCCACCTCAGGACAGAGCACTGCCACCCCTCAAAGCCCAATCCACCCCTCAGAGCCCAAGCCACCCGAGTCCCGCCGCCCCACAGAGCCCAGCCACCCCAAAAACCACAGCCACCCCACAGAGCCCCGCTGCCCGAGCCCAGCCACCCTTCAGAGCCCCGCCGCCCCACCGAGCACCGCCACTGCCTGGGATGTGATTTCCCGGAGGCTACCGCACCTGCCTGGACCACCGAACAACCCCTGTGACCACTCCTCCACCTGTGCCGATCCCTTCCCTGGTAAGCTGAATTCGGACTGTAAGATGAACCACCATTTGACACGTTATTTTTTTTCCATATTTTCCTTCTGAAAATTTGGGGTGCATCTTATGGTCCGAAAAATACGGTAAATAAAAAAGAACCTATAAAAGGTTCAGTGTCTACGAACTCATAATGACCTGAAGAATCATATTGGCAGGTCAGTGTTAGCATTTAGTGAACATGGTAAAAAAAAAAAAAAAAAAAAAAACAACAAATGTGGGATTGCACTTTTTTTTTCAATTTCATCGCACTTGGAATTTTTTTCCCATTTTCCAGTACATGATGTTAAAAAAAAGGTGTCATTCAAAAGTACAACTTGTCCCGTGAAAAACAAGCCCTCATATGGCCATATTTACCGAAAAAAAAAAAAAAAAGTTATGACTCTGGGAAGAAGTGGAGCAAAAAACAAAAGTGTAAAACCAAAAATACCTCTGGTCGTTAAAGGGTTAAACTCGGTTTTTAATTGTATGTTCTTTAACACTTTACCTAATAAAGAGTTATTTTTACTGATAAATACTTTACCTAATAAAGATGAGTTATTTTTACTGATAAATACTTTACATAATAAAGATGAGTTATTTTTACTGATAAATGTTTGTTTTGGGTAGTTTATTTTTTGTTAGCATTCGGTTTATCCTATAAAACTCCCATATAATAGTCCTTCCTTGAAAGCAGGCTATGTGCAGCATGTTTTTGTACAATTTGTCAATAATGTTAATACGTGTCGGAGTTATTTTTCATTGTTAACAAAATACGATTTTCCTGTAATTCATTTCTCACTCTAGGTATGATAATGACCAATCTCTGTGTGGGATTTTTGATGTTTAAAAAGGTTGCCCACAACTTGGACAACCCCTTCTCATTCCTCATGTTTGGTCCTGTTAAAATAAAAACACTTATACAAACTTACCATTCTGGCACCGTTTCAGCGGTGTTAGCACTTGTGTTTTTGGGTCTCTTTTGAGGTTTTTACATCTTATGAGCCCTGTGCCCAATCAGTGCTGGAGTCACTGTCCCCATCTTCGGACAAATTGAACATCATGAGGCAGTCAGAGAGCAGCCGCAGCCTTGGCTTCCTGTTGATGTTCAATACATCTGATGGCGGAAACAGTGAAGCTGCCGCTGATTGGGCACAGGGCTCGTGTGATGCAAGAACCCTACATAAGCCCCAGGAAAGTCTCGACACCGCTGAAGCGGGGTATGAGTGTTTTTATTTTAAAGAGGCAAAACGTGAGGAATGAGTTCACTGAAAATAACAAAGAATATATAATTTTAAATATATATATATATATATATATATATATATATATATATATATAATCATCCCTCGATTAGAAAATTCACTGACAAAAGGATAAAACTAAACTTTATTAATTCCAAATGTACAACTATACCTACAATTCACTCCTTGAAGGTTAGTCAGAAGGTGACTAATAGAAAAGACATATACCCCATGTCTCAGTATATAGGGTGAGGTGACGTATACACACACACTCTCCAAGCTTCTCATTTCTACAGGTTTCGTTGTCCTCACCAAAGATGACTAAACCCGTGTGTGTGCATGTGTCACCTCACACTATAAACTGAAACATGGGGTATATGTTTTTTCTATTAGTCACCTTCTAACTAACCTTCAGGGGGTGAATTATGGGTATAGTTTTACATTTGGAATTAATAAAGTTTAGTTTTATCCTTTAGTCAGCAAACATGAGGAATGCAACACACAACCCCTTTAAGAAGATCCAATTTTGGTTAAAACGATTCCAACATTCTGAACATAAAAAAGCTTCTCCCCTATGTGACATCTCTGATGTTTATTAACAGTTGAACTCCAAGTAAAATATTTCCCACATTAAGAAAATTAAAAAGGTTTCTCTGTGTGACTGCTCTGATGTCTAACAAGATGCGCTTTCTGGTTAAAACATTTCCCACATTCTGAACAGGAAAAAGACTTCTCCCCTGTGTGTGTCCTCTGGTGGTTAACAAAATATGATTTTTCTGCAAAACATTTCCCACATTCTGAACAGGAAAAAGGTTTCTCCCCATGTGAGTTCTCCAGTGGCTATCAAGATGCGCTTTCCTGGTAAAATATTTCCCACATAATGAACAGGAAAAAGTCTACTCCCCTGTGTGAGTTCTCTCGTGCTTAACCAAATCTGATTTCTGTGTAAAACATTTCCCACATTCTGAACATGATGAAGACTTCTCCCCTGTGTGGGTTCTCTGGTGCTTAACCAAACCTGATTTCTGTGTATAACATTTCCCACATTCTGAGCATGAAAAAGGCTTCTCCCCTGTGTGGGTTCTCTGATGACGATCAAGATTTATTTTCCATTTAAAACATTTCCCACATTCTGAACATGAAAAAGGCTTCTCCCCTGTGTGAGCTCTCTGGTGCCTATCAAGAACCGATTTCTGATTAAAACATTTCCCACATTCTGAACAGGAAAAAGGCTTCTCCCCTGTGTGGGTTCTCTGATGGCGATCAAGATTCATTTTCCATTTAAAAGATTTCCCACATTCTGAACAGGAAAAAGGCTTCTCCGCTGTGTGAGTTCTCTGGTGGGTAACAAAATGTGATTTCTGTGCAAAACATTTCCCACATTCTGAACATGAAAAAGACTTCTCCCCTGTGTGAGTTCTCTGGTGCCTATCAAGAACCCATTTTTGATTAAAACATTTTCCACATTCTGAACAGGAAAAAGGCTTCTCCTCTGTGTGAGTTCTCTGGTGGGTAACAAAATGTGATTTATGTGCAAAACATTTCCCACATTCTGAACATGAAAAAGGCTTTTCCCCTGTGTGGGTTCTCTGGTGGCTATCAAGAACTGATTTCCAGTTAAAACATTTCAGACATTCTGTACAGGAAAAAGGCTTCTCCTCTGTGTGAGTTCTCTGGTGGGTAACAAAACGTGATTTCCATGTAAAATATTTCCCACATTCTGAACATGAAAATGACTTCTTTGCTTTAGGAGCAGTTTGTTTTTTAATGCCTCTTTGGTGACTTTGATTTTCCTTAGTAGTCGGTAAAGAATCAGAAGACAGGATCTGTTTCATAGGATCAGATGACAGATCTTTGCTGTGAATGGATGATGGTATATCTGGAGTAACAGCAATCACTTCAGTTGTATCTTGTAGGATCTCAAGATCATTAGACTTAAAAACTGAAGATGTCAGCTGTCCCTCTGATCTCCTGGTACAGTCATCTGCTAAGATAAAAAACAATTCTTTTTAATAAAATATCCTTGAGTTTTATATTTTTGAACATTTTTAAACTGTCCAAAAAATGGCAAGTTACGTAAAAGACTTTAATTATTTACCAAGACAATGACAGTTCACAGTCTAATAGAAAACCTTGTTGGATGAACCAGTAGTGCATGGTGTCCAACTGTTTTTTACATTCTGCCTCCCAAATATTGAAAAAAAAAAGAAACCAATGAAACCAATCAATGTTATGTAGGTGAAAATAATACCAATTCTAAACTCACAAAAAACAAGTTCCCACTCTGGTCCATCATCTGTCAAAGGAAAAATAGAAGTTTCCACATTATTAGTGGCTCAAAGGCTGTTGAAAAGCAACAAGGTTTCTATAAACCAATCCAAAAAAAAAAAAAAAAAGCATTTCAGTGTCAGTGGATGACGCATTTAAGTGCGAATCGCGCGTCGGGTGTGGTGGGGTTCCCCAGGAGTGCTCCCTAGGTAATTATGCTTCTTTAAGTGTACATACACTGTTATTAATGATATATATATATATATATATACCTTTGGCGGTTGTTTTAGGGTATTATTTGGGTTATTAGGGTAACACATTTGTTCAGAGTGGCCTATCACATTCACTAATCAAAGTCATTCTATGTGTAAGTGTGCATGTGTAGCCCATTCACTATCTCCATCCATCCCTCACTCCCTCAAGATGGCTGGACCATCATTATAAATACACACCTGTACTCTGTATCTCCCCCACCTCATTGTGGATTGTAAGCTCTCATGAGCAGGGTCATCCTATTTTGCTTTAATTATTGTATTGTTAACGTTGTTACTTATGACTTGTGTTTTGAAACTGTTAAACTGTAAAGCGCTGCGGAATATGTTGGCGCTATATAAAGAAAGATTATTATTATTATATTGCTACCATTATATCTTTACCTGTTTGTTTGTAACCCTGGGCACATTGTTTTTTCGTACATCTAGAAATTTACCTTGACAACTTATGCTTTAACTTTTACTGTGTGCCCTGAGGTGGAAACAACGGGTCTTAACGTATATATTTGTTATGATGTATGCCGATAGTCCCCCTTTTTTTGTGCATAGTTACATGCAACCAATTTTGGTCCTCTTTTACATATGTGTATGTTACTTATGTGTATGAATCATAGAATTGGAAGGGACCTCCTGGGCCACCTGGTCCAACCCCCTGTTCAAGGCAGGATTCGCTAAATCATCCCAGACTATATTTATATACATTTTTCTGGTCACTCCTTGGGTTACCCACCTTCTTTTCCTGTACCTGTGGTGCCTGCCTGGCTCTTTTTTATATTTTATGATTTTTCTTCATAAAGATTATATTTAGTTTTATTTTGCCGTGTGTGAAGTTTTGTGGTTTGGTGACGTATAAACCAATCCAGCAAAATCAGCTCTTACTTCTGAGCCTTGCAGTGTGTTCAAACAACATTTAGGATCCCTGTATTTAGCAATATTAACCTCCCTGACAGAAGTTATGTCGCTTATCCATGTTATGTAAATAAAAGCTTATAACCTGACATTAAATTCATCCATTGGTTATATAAATTATTCTTTTGAAAGCTGAAACCCTCCAAAATGTGGTTTAGGTTAAGAAAATAAAATGCCATCAATGCAGAAATATTGATCATTTAATGGACACAGAATGGTCGGATTTTGGCTAGACAAAAGTTTTGTCGCCTGGTCATATAATGCACCCAATCCTAGTTTACATCCTCACCTGTGCTCAGTAATTGATCGGTTAATTAGTGGGTGTGTAAAAAGAAACCTAGCACACCAGACCTTCACTTAAATTGCAACTTGAGCTCAGACAACATGCCAAAAATCCACCCTGCGACCAAAGCCTGGATTATCAAGAGGCTGAAGACCAGATCCACTGCAGAGGTGGGTGGCACCTTTAATGTGTCTCAGCATCAAGTACAAAGAATTAAAAAAAGATTTGAAGAGACTAGAGATGTGTTTGACAAGCCCAGATCCGGCAGACCCCGCAAGACAACTGCTCAGGAGGAATGTTTGTTGGTTAGAAAATCCAAAGCAAGCCCCTCTTCCACTGCAGCAGAGCTCCAACAGCCTGGTCACCTTAAGTCCCTGTGTTAACTAGAACAGTTTGTAGGATTCTGTCTCAAAATGGCCTCCACGGTCGAATCAGTACCCAGAAGCCAGCACTAAACAAAAGGCAAATAAAAAACTGTGTGGCATTTGCAAAGTCCCAAAGCCCGCTAAACAGATGGTCGCTGGAAAAGTGGCAGAAGTGGATTTCTCTGATGAATCTTCTGTAGAATTACACCACAGCTGCCACAAATACCGCAGGAGACCTACTGGAGCCCGTGTGGATCCATAATACACCCAGAAAACAGTTAAATTTGGTGGTTGAAAGATCATTTTCTGGGGTTACATTCAGTATGGGGGTATGCAAAACATTTGCAAGGTGGAAGGCAATATCAATAGCCTGAAACGTCAAGAAGTATTAGCTACCTCTTATATTCCAAATTATAAAAGGGGTCAAATTCTGCAGCAGGATGGCGCTCCATCTCATACATCCATCTCTACAACAAAGTTCCTCCAGGCAAAAAAGATCAAGGTGCTCAAGGACTGGCCAGCCCTGTCACCAGACATGAACATCATTGAGCATGTTTGGGGTAGGATGAAAGAGGAAGCTTGGAAGACAAAAGCAAAGAATCTAGATGAACTCTGGGAGGCATGCAAGACTGCATTCTTTGCTATTACTGATGACTTCATTAATAAATTGTATGTATCACTGTAGAACCGCATGGATGCAGTCCTTCAAGCTCGTGGAAGTCACACAAAATATTAAATATGACTAATAGCACCACAACTTCATTCCCCAATGTTATGCAACATATTGTTGTATTTTAAGTTAATTATTTGTTTGAATATCACATTACTTTCTGTGGCCGACAAAACTTTTATCTTGCCAAAATCTGACCATTCTGTGTCTATTACATGATCGATATTTCTGCATTGATGGCATTTTATTTACTTTACTAAACCACATTTCGGAGTGTTTCAGCTTTCAAAAGGGTAATTTATACAACCAATCGATGACTTTAACGCCAGGTTATAAGCTTTTATTTACATAACATGGATAAGCGACATAACTTCTGTCAGGGAGTGTATAGTGAGAAGAATCCACTTAATTTGCGGTGTGTGTCTCCTGGAGCACAATCTGGGCACTATGTGTTGGGTAATAAAATGGCAAATGTGTAATTTTCACTCTCCAACATCCACTGCGTGTTAATTTCCAGAAAGTGACTGTGGAGTTAAAATATTCAGTCCTCCTATAGATTATAACCCTCAGTGAATTCATTTATAACATGGAATCACTTTATGGTGATTTCAACTATTCTGGGTTTCTGTAATTTAGTTATATTAGGCCTTCGGCATATGGTGTGTCCAATCTCATCTGGGATCTGTTCCTGCTGTCCAGCTGGAGTAATCTGATCCCTACTTCAGCCAATTGGAAAGTACCACACCCTACTAAAGCTCAAAGCATATGGCCGGAATCTGCCAGATACAGCGCTGTTCTCCTCTGGTTCAGTCCGGTGCTCAGCTCCCGGCTTGTGTATTTGTTTCCTGTTGTGACCGTGGCCCATTTACTGACTACTCTTGTGTCTTCGGATTCTGTATTCTGTCCTTCTGGCTCTGACCCAGCTAGCTGACTATTCTTCTTACCACCTAACACCACAGAATAGCAGGTAACGCCATGGTCCAAGCCTAGGGGTCCCTCTGTAAGTCCAGATCCGTGTAAGAGTGTTAAAGGGCGATGTGCAAGGCAATCCTTGGGATATGGAAAGCAGAGAAGATAGAGCCAAACATGTTCATGGTGGACATCTTTTGAGCTGTCAGGTGACCACGAACAGAGCTCCCAATACATTGTGTCTGCAAACTATTCCAGCTAGATCTGCATTCAAATAGCTAAATGGCGCTCCTTCCCTTCTGAACACCGCCATGTGCCCAGACAGTAGTGTACAACCATATATAGGGTATTGTGCGAAGCTGGAAAATAATTTGTAAGATCCATTTGTTTTCTATTTTCCTTTGTGAATAATTCCAAAGTTATCACCACATAAAGTGACACACGTCAGATTTTAAAAATGGGGCCTGATTAGCAACACAAAACTGGCTGCAGGAAGAGGTTAAATCAGAGTAAACTACTGTAGTTGAAAACTGTGACTATAGACAATAACATCTACTGAAATGATCAAACTCAACAGTCTTCATCTATATATATATATATATATATATATATATATATATATATATATATATATAATCGTCCTATCATGTCTGTCTGTCTGTCTGTAACCGAAATCCCATGTCGCTGATTGGTGGAGCCCGGCCAGCTGCGACCAATCAGCGACGCAGGATCTCCGTGACAGACAAATACTGTATGGTAATATGTACTGCGCCATACTTACATACTTACCTCACCGGGAGGAGCGTTGCCGCGGCGCTTCTCTTCTTCCAGTGACCAGGGCAGGAGTGCGCGTGAGAATCGCGCATGCGCATAACGCTATCCGGCGCCATTTGCCGGACAGCGCGGTATGGGCATGCGCTACTCCGGCACCAGTGCCACACTCCTCCACCAGCCTCCCACAGAACGGGACAGCACTGGACTACAGGAAAGATGGGTGAGTATAAATGTTTTTTTTTTTTTGTGTGTGCAGTTTCTTAGGGGTGAGGGGGACCAAGCATACCAGGAAAGGGGGGTGAGGGGATCATGCATACCAGGAAAGGGGGATGAGGGGGACCATGCATAACAGGAAAGGGGGGGTGAGGGGACCATGCATACCAGGATGGGGGGTGAGAGGACCATGCACACCAGGAAAGGGGGGTGAGGGGAACCATGCATAACAGGAAAGGGGGGTGACAGGACCATGCATACCAGGATAAGGGGGTGAGAGAACCATACATAACAGGAAAGGGGGGTGACAGGACCATGCATACCAGGATAAGGGGGTGAGAGAACCATGCATAACAGGAAAGGGGGTTGACAGGACCATGCATACCAAGAAAGGGGGTGAGGGTAACCATGCATAGCAGGATTGGGGGGGACCATGCATACCAGAAAAAGGGCTGAGGGGGAACATGCATACCAGGAAAGGGGGGTGACGTGACCATGCAAACCAGGAAAGGGGGGTGAGGGAACCTTGCATATCAGGAAAGGGGGGTGAGGGGGACCATGCATACCAGGAAAGGGGGGTGAGGGGGACCATGCATACCAGGAAAAGGGGGTGAGGGGGACCATGCATACCAGGAAAAAGGGTGAGGGGGACCATGCATACCAGGAAAGGGGGGTGAGGGGGACCATGCATACCAGGATAGGGGGGTGAGGGGACCATGCATACCAGGAAAAGGGGGTGAGGGGGACCATGCATACCAGGAAAAAGGGTGAGGGGGACCATGCATATCAGGAAAGGGGGGTGAGGGGGACCATGCATACCAGGAAAGGGGGGTGAGGAGAACCATGCATACCAGGAAAGGGGGGTGAGGAGGACCATGCATACCAGGAAAGGGGGGTGAGGAGGACCATGCATACCAAGAAAGGGGGGTGAGAGGGACCATGCATACCAGGAAAGGGGGGTGAGGGGGACCATGCATACCAGGATAGAGGGGTGAGGGGACCATGCATACCAGGATAGGGGGAAGAGGGGACCATGCATACCAGGATTGGGAGGTGAGGGGACCATGCATACCAGGAAAGGGGGGTTAGGGTAACCATGCATACCAGGAAAGGGGGGTGAGAGGACCATGCATACCAGGATGGGGGTGAGGACCATGCATAACATGAAAGGGGGGTGAGGGGGACCATGCATACCAGGAAAGGGGGGTGAGGGGGATCATGCATAACAGGAAAAGGGGAGTGATGTGACCATGCATACCAGGAAAGGGGGGTGATAGTAACCATGCATACCAGGATTTGGGGGGTGAGGGTAACCATGCATACCAGGAAAGGGTATCAGGATTGGGGGTGAGAGGACCATGCGTACCAGGATTGTGGGTGCTTTATTGCATTATTATTAAATCTTCATATAGAAACTACATACATATTCTAGAATACCCGATGCGTTAGAATCGGGCCACCATCTAGTCAGTAATAAATGAGTAACTAGTTGTGAAACCTCTCTGGGGTAATTAGAGTATGGGGCCCGGTGACTTTACAATCTAAACTATCGTAAAGTCCAATATTTTCTGTCAGATGAGTTTGAAGAAGAAATATTAGGCATTTAAAGAGAACTGTGTATAACAGTGCAGAGATGAGATGCCTTAACGGGAACCTGTCAGTAGGATTGTGCACAGTAACCTACAAACACTGTCAGGTCGGCGCCGTTATACTGATTACAATCATATCTTGGTTGATGAAATCCATCTTGTGGTTGTTGTTTAATCTGTATTTGTTGTTTTCAGAGATTCTCATGCTTCAGGGCGGGGCTGTGGTGATTCTGTGGGCGGAGCTTTATGTGGTGCTCTGATTACATATGCATTTGTATTGGCTTATGACAGGTCACTGATCCCTCAGTGACCTGCCCCTCATTTTTACATAATGCATATAATAGCATTGATATTACTGTTGATAACGGCTATAATATTGTGGGGGACCATGCATACCATGAGCTTAGAAAAAAATTAAGAGATAGATGCTACTGGACAGGCGCCACCGATGTCATTTTGTTGGATGTAATTTTTCTTTCTAAGCCTCACAATAGACCCAATATTACAGGCATGATCAACTATAATATCAATGCTATTATATGCATGTAAAAATGGGGGGCAGGTCACTGAGGGATCAGTGACCTGTCATAAGCCAATACGATGAATATGTAATTAGAGCACCACATAAAGTCCCGCCCACAGCCCCGCCCCAGAGCACGAGAATCTCACTAACTGAAAACTACAAATAAAGATTAAACAATAACCGCAAGATGGATTTCATCAACCAAGGTATCTGTTAGGCGTCGGGTTCCTGCCACTGCACAGCAGGTATCCAGAGCCTTGCACCCAGCGGTCTCCCATTCTTCTTCGGTCGCAGTGGAGCCTGCTCAGCAGATTCGTCGGTCCCGGTGCTCTGCCCAGGCCAACTCCGTGGGTTTGCTTGCTGCTGCCACCTCTGGCACAGCTATGACAATGCATGCTGCTCAGCAGCGAGATTCTCCAGGGACTAAGTCCTCATGTCAGGCCACTGAGCATGCCCATGGAGTGATCTCCCAGTGCACATGCTCGCCTCAGTGCACGTGCTCCATAGCCAGCATCTACAGCGGAGCTCGCGGCAGCGACGCCGCGCGTTCAGTGGGCCTAGAAGGACCCTAACCCTGTGTCCTTGGGGCAGAGTTCTGTGGCTGTACACTGTGCGCTTTTTTGGCCGAGCTCTGTGAGTTAACAGGCTCCGGCATCTACTTTCAGTGGTGGTGCGGCTCTTTGCAGTAACAGAGTTCGTCCTGTTCACATTGGGTGATGTAACCTGCGTGTGACTGGTTTCACACCGCTTAATTCTTCCGCCATTACTTAGCAGCAGTGTACCACCTCTGCACGGTGGACCCCAGGGCTGCGAACGCGCCTACTATTATTTTACAATTTGGTGCGTTCCGCCAGCCCTAACATTATACTAGTGCCAGGGTCTGGCTAGTAATGGCGGATGAACAGCGACTGCTGCAGTACATCCGGCAGCTGCAGGGCATGTTGGTGGCTCTCGAGCGTTCAGCCTCAGCTGCGGATTTTACTGCGGTCGCTGTTCAGTAAGCCACCGAGGCTGTCTCCCGTGTGACCACAGCCATCCCTGCCCCGACTTTGTCCCGCCTCCCGAGAAGTTCTCGGGTGATAGTGCTTCTTGTAGGGGTTTCGTAAGCCAGTGCTCTATACAGCTGGAGCTGCTGGCCACACGATTCCCCTCTGAGCAGCCTAAAGTGGGATTTATTATTTCCCTCTTGTCGGGCAGGGCTTTGGAGTGGGCCACACCGCTGTGGGAGCGTGGTGATCATGTGGTGCAGAGTGTCTCGCGGTTCTTGGACACTCTGAAGCAGGTCTTCCTGGGGCCATGAGTCACCCATGACACCGCGCTCCGGCTGCTGGCATTATCACAGGGCTCGTCCATGGTCAGCCACTTTGCCATCCAGTTCCGGACCCTGGCCTCAGAGTTAGAGTGGCCAGATAAGGTCCTCATTCCGGCATTTTGGAGAGGTTTGGCTGGCCATGTGAAGGACGCTCTGGCCACCAGGGAGATTCCCACTACAATGGAGGAGCTTATCACTGTCTCCACCCGTATTGATCTTCGCTTCGCCGAGCGAAGGTTGGAGCGGGCCCAGTGTAGGCTGAGGTTTAGGTTGGCACCTAGCTTTGCTAAACCTCTGGAATCTTCCGATCGGGCATCCGAGCATCAGGGGGCTTCCCGTGAGAGATCCAGGCCCCAGTCCGCTAGAGCTTCTGTGAGCTGTCATGTTTGCCGGCAGTCCGGTCACCTTGCCAACCGGTGCCCACAGCAGCTGGGAGAACGCTCGCGCCTAGTGGCCGTAGGAGGCGGCGCAATAGAATCAGCGGCTTTTTCCTCCAAGCTGTCCTTTAAGGGGACACTTGAGGTTGATTCTTCCACTCTGGCAGTGGAGGTTTGCGTGGATTCCGGGGCAGAGGGCAATTTTATGTCGTCAGCCTTTGCTCAACGGCACGCAATACCTCTAGTTATGATGTCTACACCAGTCACTGTCAGAGTGGTGAACGGTGCCACTCTACCCTCACAGATAACCCACCAGACCGCCCCCTTGTTACTCTCAGTGGCTCCATCTCATCAGCAGACGATATCCCTCCTCGTCATGCCCGAGGGTATTGACCAGGTACTTCTAGGGGTCCCCTGGTTGCGGTACCACTCCCCCCATATAGAGTGGTCCTCAGGGAGGATTATTGGGTGGAGTAAATCATGTGAGGGTAGATGTCTGAGGGAGTGCGTTCAGGTTGCCTCCACCGAGGTTCCCGCAGATCTCTCCTCGCTCCCCAAACACTATCGACAGTATGAGGACGTGTTCTCCAAAAAGGCGGCGGAGACCCTTCCACCGCATCGCCCCTATGACTATCCTATTGACCTCTTGCCTGGTGCTGAGCCTCCCCGGGGTCGAGTCTATCCCCTATCTCTCCCAGAGACAGAGGCCATGTCTCAATACATCAGGGAGAATCTGGCAAGAGGATTCATTAGGAAGTCAGTGTCACCAGCGGGGGCAGGATTATTCTTCATTCAGAAGAAGAGTGGGGAACTACGTCCTTGCATTGATTGCAGGGGTCTTAATGCCATCACCGTTAAGAATAAGTATCCTCTGCCCCTGATATCAGAGCTGTTTGATAGGCTACGGGGAGTGAGAGTGTTTACCAAACTTGATCTGCGGGGGGCTTACAACCTGATTCGCATCCGTGATGGGGACGAATGGAAGATGGCATTTAACACCAGGGATGGGTACTATGAATACCTGGTGATGCCCTTTGGCCTCTGTAATGCCCCGGCTGTCTTCCAAGACTTTGTGAACGATATCTTCCGGGATATGCTTACCACCTCGGTTGTAGTCTATCTGGATGATATTCTCATCTACTCACCGGATATTGACTCCCACCGGAGAGATGTTTGCAAAGTTTTCGATCTGCGGGCAAACTCCCTCTATGCCAAGTTGGAGAAGTGTGTGTTTGAGCAGGAGTCCTTGCCTTTCCTGGGCTATATCATCTCCGTCCGGGGGTTGGCCAAGGATCCTGCCAAGCTACAGGCAGTGATGGATTGGCAAGAACCTCATTCTCTCAAAGCGGTGCAGAGCTTTATGGGGTTCATAAATTACTATCGCCAATTCATCCCCCACTTCTCGACTTTGGTAGCACCCTTGGTAGCCCTCACCAAGAAGGGTGCAAACCCCAAGTTGTGGTCGGAACCGGTCTCCAAGGCCTTCTAATCCATCAAGTCCCATTTCGCTAGCGCTCCCATTCTTCATCGCCCCGATGTAGATAAGCCCTTCATTCTGGAAGAGGATGCCTCTTCCGTCGGTGCTGGAGTGGTCCTGTTTCAGAAGGACACGCAAGGTCGGAAGCATCCATGCTTCTTTCTCTCCAAGACCTTCACACCGGTGGAGAGGAATTATGCCATCGGGGACAGGGAGTTGCTAGCGATGAAGTTGGCCTTCTCGGAGTGGAGACACCTCCTGGAGGGGGCTCGCCATCCTTTCCAGGTGTTAACCGATCACAAAAACTTAGTGTATTTACAAACAGCCGAGCGGCTACTGTAAATTTTCGCCAGGCCAGATGGTCTTTGTTCTTTTCCCGGTCCCACTTCACCTTCCATTTTCTTTCCGGGGGAGAAGGACGTCCGGGCCGATGCTCTCTCCCGCTCCATGGTGTCATCGGAGGAAGAGGAGGAGGAGCCTTGGCTGATCGTCCCATCCAAGAGCCTGAGGACAGTGGCTCCGGTTGCCCTTGAGTCAGTACCTCCGGGCAAGACATTTCCCCCTGCCCGTCTGCGACCGGAGGTCCTCTCTTGGGCTCATTCGTCCAGAGTGAGTGGACATTTCAGGATAAAACGGACCTCTGAGCTTCAGGCGAGGACGTACTGGTGGCCGCATATGGCCCGTGACGTCAGGGACTATATTCAGGCGTGCGTCTCTTACGCCCAGAATAGGTCCTCTCGGCAGCGGCCCGCTGGGCTTCTTTTTCCTCTGCCAGTAGCGGGCAGGCCCTGGGAGATGGTCGGTATGGATTTTGTGGTGGGGCTACCCAAGTCCAGTGGTAGCACGGTCATTTGGGTTGTCACCGACCATTTCTCTAAGATTGTGCACCTGGTACCTCTCTCCCGGTTACCTTCTGCACGGGGCCTGGCAGTGTTGTTCATTAAGCACGTTTTCCACCTGCATGGCATGCCGGACAAGATTGTCAGTGACAGGGGTCCTCAGTTTGCGTCCCGGTTTTGGAGAGAGCTTTGTTCCCTGCTCAGCATTGAGCTGAATCTCTCCTCGGCCTATCATCCCAAGATGAACGGGTTGGTAGAGAGAGCCAACCAAACCCTGATCACATATCTTCGATATTTTGTCTCGGCCAGGCAGGACGACTGGGCATCCTTGCTGCCGTGGGCAGAGTTCGCTTTGAACAATGCTGTGGCCGACTCCACCGGTCAGACCCCATTCCTCCTAAATTACGGCCAGCATCCGCACGTCCCTGTGCCCATGCCCGTGTCATCCACTGACTCCAGGGTGGCAGACTGGGCGGTGGAGGCACGCGACATTTGGGATCGCACCCAGGATGTTATCCGGGCTTCCAAGGAGAGAATGAGGACCTCCACTGATGCACACCGGCGCCCTGCTCCGACTTTTGCCCCTGGCGACTTGGTGTGGCTCTCCGCCCGAAACATCAGGCTGCGGGTAGAGTCCGCTAAGTTCGCACCACGCTACATTGGCCCCTTCAAGGTCCTCGAGCAGATCAGCTCTGTGGTCTACCATCTGGCTCTTCCACCACACTTGGCTATCTCTGATACATTCCACATGTCCCTCCTTAAGCCTGTTCACTTGTCCCGGTTCTCCGAGTCATCTGCCGGGACATCAGACTTGTCTTCAGACGAGTTTGAGGTCAATGCCATCGTGGGATGCAAGGTGATGCGGGGCAAAAATTTTTTGGGTGGATTGGAAGGGTCATGGTCCAGAGGCTCGGACCTGTGGAGAACATCCACGCTCCGCTCCTCATTGCAGCGTTTGAGCGTAGCGAGGCTCAGAGGGGAGGGGGCCCTAGGAGGGGGGGTAATGTTAGGCGTCGGGTTCCTGCCACTGCACAGCAGGAATCCAGAGCCTTGCACCCAGCGGTCTCCCATTCTTCTTCGGCCGCAGTGGAGCCTGCTCAGCAGATTCGTCGGTCCCGGCGCTCTGCCCAGGCCAACTCCGTGGGTTTGCTTGCTGCTGCCACCTCTGGCACAGCTATGACAATGCATGCTGCTCAGCAGCGAGATTCTCCAGGGACTAAGTCCTCATGTCGGGCCACTGAGCATGCCCGTGGAGTGATCTCCCATTGGAGATCGAGAGTCACGTGCTCAGGTCCTGCTCGTGTTCGGATTGGCCCATCCGAGAAGCCAGGAATGTCCCGGACGTCCGTGGCTATAAAAGGTTTGCATGGCCGCTCGCCCATGCGCTAGTATAGACTGTATTTACAGACTATGTGGAGTGAGTGATGTATGCACGTATGAATGTCTCTGGTGAATGACTCATTAAGAAACCCCTACCCTTGGTACGCATGTGTTGTGCAGCCTAGCCTGCTAGCGCCCAGGCTTAGGCGTAGGTAGGTCTGAGGTTGAGTCAGGCATCTGGCCTCACCAGGGACTCGGCACGACTCAGTGCACGTGCTCCATAGCCAGCGTCTATAGCGGCGCTCACGGCAGCGACGCCGCGCGTTCAGTGGGCCTAGAAGGATTCTAACCCCGTGTCCTTGGGGTAGAGTTCTGTGGCCTTACACTGGGTGCTCTTTTGGCCAAGCTCTGCGAGTTAACAGGCTTCGGCATCTACTTTCAGCGGTGGTGCGGCTCTGTGCAGTAACAGAGTTCGCCCTGTTCACATTTGGTGACATAACCCGCGTGTGACTGGTTTCACACCGCTTAATTCTTCCTCCATTACTTAGCAGCAGTGTACCACCTCTGCACGGTGGACCCCGGGCTGCGAACGCACCTACTATTATTTTATAATTTGGTTTGTTCCGCCAGCCCTAACAGTATCATTGCAATCAGTATAATGGCGCTGACCTGACAGTGTCAGTAGGTTACGGTGCACAATCCTGCTGACAGGTTCACTATAAAATTAGATCTTAAGCATTTGGAAGAGGCAATGGAGAGCTTTTTTTAAGGCTATCAGGGAGTTACAGACGCACATAAGTGAGCCAGGCCGATCCCACCATAATCAAACTATGATACAGAATGAACAGGTAAAAAAAGACTACATCTCCAACAATGTATGTACGAAGGGAGAACTCCAACAGTAAAGCGGAGTTGCATTCATTTATGGTGGATCATTGGAGCTACTATGAGTCATGACCAGAAGATTAGAGAAAATAATATTGGTCCCCATATCAGGAGAGATTGTGCAGTAATCTGAATTTCTTAGGATCAACAATAATGTAACATGACGTGGAGTGAATCCATGAATCCAGGGCTCGAGCCATGCCAACACATCTCCTGCTGGTGTGAATAAATGTATATTACAGCCATCAGCCACACACAGCTTAGAGATATATCATGGCACAGGTGTAATGGTTTTCCTGTAGTTTATCACAATCCTCCTTGAAATTAGTTAGTTTTAATACAAATTAAAAAGTCAGGATAAAGGGAAATTCTTGTTATTGTACAGAAATTCACACTTGGCCTCACTGCGCATTTAATGTCGATCATAAAAGGAAAGTCTGGCCAGAAAAACTGGACCTGGTCTTGTAGGGACCATATGAGCACATTCAGTAGCCCAGAAGGGAGAGAAGGTAGATTCATCCAATAAGATATCAGGGATCTAGGAAGCCAGCAGCATTACCCTCCGCTTTCTCTTACAGACCCATCATAATACTTTTCTTCAAGAGATTTTCTAACTCATCAGCACATTCTACATACGCTGTCATTTGGCTTTGTAGTTTACAGATCTGGGCAGGTAACGGTCATCATCTTCTAATCACAGGAAGTAGGTGGATCCTCCTGGTTGTAAGTTCTATAGAAAAGGGCTTTCAATGCAGAAAGTCATTTGAATAGTTTTGGAAGGAGGAGAATGTTGTGTTCTGGAGTCAAAATGGTGATCATGTAGGGGGTGGACTGACCTATGGACCTGTCTGATAATGAGAGAAATGTAAAGAGATGTTGTATACAATGCTCTATTCTGACTTGTATGTATATTGTGTGGGACAACAGCTAGAATTAGTAAAAGATGGTGTAGTACAGGGTATTGGCCACAAGATGGTGACAGAGCAGTGAGAAAAGGACTCAACAGCAAGCCTAAGGCTAGAGAAACCACATAGTCATGCTGGGCGGAGTTACGGGATTGAGAAGGGGATTTCCAGAAAGAGGAGATATAAGGAAGGAGAGTCCCAGGGGAAGGGCAGACACCCAGGAGGAATAGAGAAGCGGGAAGAGCTCAGGAGAGGACAGAGGAAGGAGAAGCTCAGGAAAGACAGAAGAGAAAGACGGTGATTCGGAGAAAGAGGTAGCCCTGAGAGGAGAGCTGCAGGACGGGACGGCAGTGACTAACGGAGGTCTTGGGTACAGGACGGCTGGACACCGAAGAGTGAGTAGGTGTTGCAGCACACAGACTCGGACGGGGGAAGCGCTGTGGCCGAGGGCCCTAACAGCAGCCACAGTGAAGGAACACATGGGTCTTCTCGAACAGAAGTTGAAGGAAGGTGACAGGTACCCAGGCCAGGGAGCAGAAGCTGTTGTGTCTGCTGTGGATGTCAAGAGGACATTCAAAGTTTGGACCTGATTGAACAGATTTCTGTGTCTGTCTCCCGTCTGTTCCGCAGCCGAAAAGGACCACCCCCCCAGTTGGCACACGTACTACAATCACACGATTGTGATACGGCCGGACTACACCACCGATAAAGCAGCCACAGTTGGTGATTGGGAAGAATCTGTGACTTCTCTGAATTTAGTGGTTACTACTCACCTGGGAAGTCATATGTAGGAATCTCCTCTTTACACTGCTCATCACCCCACACATATGTCCCTGTAGTATTAATATGGGTCAGATCTTCACTCTGAAACAAATATTGTAAAAGTCACAGATGGAGAAGTCACATCTATGATCAGCTCTAATCCTGCCAACTCCATCGTTCCCATTACACAAGTATCTATAATATAATGGTGGGAGCGTCACTCTTTTTGAAGCCTCTATAGTCTGCGCCTGCGCAGTGCAGATTGACGCTCCAAGCGTTATATTATAGAATCATCTCTGGCGCCATCATGGTGGTGTGGTTCACGGGGAACTCCCCAATGACGTCAGTGACCCACACCCCTCAGGCGCCGGAAGCGATGCCCGTCCGCACTCGCATCGGACAAAATATAATGACACGTCACTCCTCAAAATATGGTGGTGCCTGGATAAAGGTAGCCAGTCCTTAATCAATGTAAAAAATTAATCCGGCACTCAAAAGATCAATGCTGATAATTAATATTTTATTTTATTTCAGAGGGCATAATCCAAAAAACATGACGTTTTCGGTCTATTCATTGACCTTCATCAGACGGTTTAAGATTGAAGCCCATAAGGAGAGAAATCATGGGAGAATCATGAGCAGGTCATAGGAGACAATCTGGTGCAGAAGCGCTGTGCAGTAACGGGTGGGAGCCGGTGAAAAATACGAGAGTGCATTTTTCACCGGCTCCCACCTGTTACTGCACAGCGCTTAATTTTTTGCACTCGCATCGGAGACCTGCACATTAGTGTCTACACTGACCTGTCAGGGTTTCTGTCAGTTGCCGGGGGTGGCGCGGTGCCAGGCTCCGGAGCACGGGTGCGCGCAGCCTGTCAGGTAGACTGTGCGCAGGGCCTGTGTCTCCACTGCACATGATATGGATGAGGGGGCCATGCATACCATTATAGGGAAGAGGGGGCATGCATACCATGATATGGATGAGGGGTAGCATGCATACAGGATAGGGATGAGGGGGCCATGCATACCATTATAGGGATGAGGAGGGCATGCATACCAGGATAGGGATGAGGGCTCCCATGCATGCCATTATAGGGATGAGGGGGCCATGCATACAGGACAAGGTTGAGGGGACCATGCATACCATTATAGGGATGAGGGGGGCATGCATACCAGGATGGGAGACCATATAACAATAAAAATGTTCCCCACCCGGGCGTAGAACGGGTTCATAGCTAGTAAAACATATAATACTGGTGGATAACACAAGACTAAGCACAAGACCTTCACAAACGTCTACATATCATAGGGGAGATCTCATGACACCTTCTCTCCATCTACCTGATGATGCTGAGGAACATAGGGATCTTCTTGTTTAAAGTCGTGTGGAAGAAGAGGACGGGGACATCTCTCTGGTGTTGTCCTCTTACTGGATAGAACTGTAGGAAACACATACAGGGACTGAATTCATTCTTCACATACAGATAATTATAGGCCGTGTGTATTTAGTCCTGTCTATTACCTGGTGATGTGAGGGGCTGGGGAACCTCCATCATGATGTCCTTAATCAGATATTTGTGTCCTTCTAAATACTCCCACTCCTCCATGGAGAAATAGACAGCGAAATCCTGACACCTTATAGGAACCTGACACATACAATGATACCGTCATCCCCTCGATCCCTTCATAGCATTACTGTATAATGTCCCAGCATTCCCAGCAGTGTCACCTCTCCAGTCAGCAGCTCAATCATCTTGTAGGTGAGTTCTAGGATCTTCTGGTCATTGATGTCCTCATGTATCAGGGGGTGAGGAGGAGGCTCCGTGAATGGGCTCAGGGATCTTCCCCATCCCTCAGACACAGGGTCCTGACAGCGCTCACTAGAGGTCTTCTTCACTACTGTGTAATCCTGGTTATGGAGAGACACATTAATAAATCTCACTACAGACATCTCCAGAGTCCTCACCTCTCCAGTTCTGTCCATCTGTTATTCCCATAGATAAGAATGATGTAATGTGACGTCATCAGAATCTCTCACCTCTCCAGTAAGCTGGAAGAGGATCTCTAGGGTGAGGTGTAATATCCTCTCCGCCATCTTGTCTCTGTCCATATCCATCTTTGATGGATAAATCATAAAAATTCTTATATAGAAGATCGTCACTGGGAGGATCCGATATTGTAGAGACCTGAATGAGAAGAAGATGTAACATCATAAAAATCCTGTGTAATAATACAATTACTGGAGATAATAAGGGAAACATATGAGGAGATTTATTATTTTACAGTATTTAGTTTCCTTCTTTACATCTACTAATAAAACCTATATATTTAGGCCACAGACAACAAGCAGTTTCTTCCTCGGAGTCGGCAGCTGAATACGTTTCTCATAGACTCATCTTCCATAACGCTAATTCTCGTCTCATTTACCGACACTGGAATCGGCATTAGCAATACTGCAGGAGATATTCATTACATGTGACATTATTATTATTATTTATTTATAAAGCACCATTGGTTTCATGGTGCTGTACATGAGAAGGGGTAACATACAAAGAACAGATATCACTTACAGTAAACAAACTAACAATCACAGACTGATATAGAGGGGAGAGAGGACCGTGCCCTTTCGGGCTTATATTCTTACAGGATGGTGGGGAAGGAGACAGTAGGTTGGGGGGTTGCAGCAGCTCCAGTGATGGTGAGGCGGTAGCTCCAGTAGTGGTGAGGGGGCAGTGGGGGATCATTGCAGGCTGTAGGCTTTCCTAAAGAGATGGGTTTTCAGGTTACGTCTGAAGGATCTGATTGTGGTTGATAGTCGGCCGTGTTGGGGCAAAGAATTCCAGGGGATGGGGCTATTCGGGAGAAGTCATGGAGGCGGTTGGGTGAGGAGCGAATAAGTGTGGAGGAGAGAAGGAGGTCTTGGGAGGACCAGAGATTACGTGAGGGAAGGTATCGGGAGATTAGTTCAGAGACATGGGGGGAGACAGGTTATAGATGGCCTTGTAGGTCAGTATTGTCATGATACCGATGCTGCTGGACCTGCACTTCTGGGGTTAATGTTTTGATCTCAGTGCAGACTCTTACCTGCACACGTGGGGCTTATTATTGTGGCCTTTCATTGGTTCTGGGAAAGCTTCTTATAGCCTCAGGAAGCTCCCATCCCCGTCAGTTATACTTTCGCCTTTGGCAGAGTTGTGTTGACCCCTGAGTGTGTTTGTGCTGTGTTCTGGTTGCTTGATACTTTGTGTATGACTCGGTCTGTTCTCTGGATATTGCTTGTTGGATTCTGCTTGGTACCTTCTATGTCTGTTTGGTTTTTTGACCCCTGCTTGGCCCCGACTATCCGTTCTTTCTCATCCCTGGTATTTTACTGCTATCTCTGTGTATGACCTCCGTTTTGCCTGACTTTGAGTATTCCTGTATACTGTGCTGCCGATCTCTGGAAGCAGGACACTAAGACCCGCCCCTTGCAGTCACATGACCGTAGGTCCTTCACTGCTTGCAAAATTTCAGCGTCCCCAGGTCCTGTTTGTCTGTACTTTCCAGCCGTACCTGACCCCAGGCCCCCCAAAAGTGCGGGTGAGTCCCTGTTCAGCGATGGCTGCACGCCGGCGCTGACAGGACCCTGACAAGTATGAGTAAATTGAATTGGATACGCTGAGGGAATGGGAGCCAGTGAAGAGATTTGCAGAGGGGAGAAGCGGAGGAATAGCGAGGAGAGAGATGAATTAGTTGGGCGGCAGTGTTAAGGATGGACTGGAGAGGTGCGAGGGTGCTGGCAGGGAAGCCACAGAAAAGGATGTTGCAATAGTCTAGGTGGGAGATGATGAGGGCATGTACAAGCATTTTAGTAGAATGAGAGTTGAGGAAGTGACCGATTCTGGAAATATTTTTGAGCTGGAGGCGACAGGAGGTGGAGAGAGCTTGGATGTGCGGTTTGAAGAACAGGGCAGAGTCAAGGGTTACTCCCAGGCAGCAGACCTCTGGAATGGGCTAAGGCGTGATGTCGTCAATTGTTATAGATAAGTTGGGTAAGGAAGATCTGTGAGATGGGGGAAAGATGATCAGTTCAGATTTGTCTGCATTGAGTTTGAAGAAGCGAGAGAAGGAGGATATGGCTGATAGACACTCTGGGATTCTGGACAGCAGAGAGGTGACATATGGGCCAGAGAGGTAGATCTGAGTATCATCGGCATAAAGGTGGTACTGGAATCCATGGGACTTTATGAGTTGCCCAAGTCCAAGTGTATAGATTGAGAAGAGTAGGGGTCCTAGAACATAGCCTTGGGGTCTCCAACAGAGAGAGGATGGGATGAGGAGGTAGTGTGGGAGTGGGAGACACTGAATGTGCGGTTGGAAAGGTATGAGGAGATCCAGGATAGGGCGAGGTCTTTGATGCCAAAGGAGGAGAGGATCTGTAGTAGGAGGCAGTGGTCAACTGTGTCGAAAGCAGAGGACAGGTCTAGAAGTAGGAGTATAGAGTATTGTCCGTTCACTTTGGCTGTAAGTAGGTCGTTGTAATTTTGGTCAGGGCTGTCTCAGTGGAACGATGGGGACGGAAGCCAGATTGTAGATTGTCAAAGAGCAAGTTGGATGAGAGGTGAACAGCGAACATGCTGTTCCAGGAGTTTAGAAGCGAATGGGAGCAGCGATATTGGGCGATAGCTGGACATGGCTGTTGGGTCAAGAGTTGGCTTTTAAAGGATAGGCGTGATTGTGGCATGTTTGAAAGCAGAAGGGAAGGTACCGGAAGTGATAGGTTGAAGAGGTGGGTTATGGATGGGATAAGAGTGGTGGCGAGGTTGGGGAGGAGGTGGGATGGGATGGGGTCGAGTGCACAAGTGGTGAGGTGTGATTTGGAGAGAAGATGAGCAAGCTCCCCTTCAGTGATGTTGGATAAGGTGGTTATGGGGTTTGGGCATTGATCTGGTATACAAAGGGGTTGTGGTTGTTGAATAATGTGACTACTTCATGATGAGGACAACATCTTCACCTTCTACTACTGCTCTAGAAACATATTTGGCCAGAGTCCGTCACTGACTCCATCACCACCAGCCATCTATATGAATGTTTCCTCTGTTCCCTGCACTGTAATATTCTATCACGTTAGATCTCATGTCTGATTCACACATAGAAGTTTGAGGCTTTTCTAAAAAAAAATTTTTCCACAAACATCAAGGACAGAAATGATCTGATCCCACAGTTTCCATGTGCAGTGATTTTATGGGGCTATTTCTGGCCTTAGGCTTTCCTATTTTACAAGAAAAACACCTGAAATAAAGCAGATTTTAAAATGTTTCTAAAGAAAACTGGCTCCAACAATTCTTGTAAAAAGAAAAAAACATGGAAAAAGCAGAAGACACTTTTTTTCACATAATAAACAATTGCTTAAAAAAATAATTCTTTTGGGCCCCAGAACATAGCTGTACAACCTAGGGATGGCACAGGAGCGGCTGCAGCAAAAACCCTGGTAATTTAAAGGGAATCTCTCACCAGTTTTTTGGCCTATCAACTAAATATATCATCTAATAGAGTGTGAGCTATACATTCCCCAACTACTTGTGAAACCCCCTGACTACCAATGAATCCCCCATTAAAACCTTTTATATTGCTCCCGCACTGTATGTAAATATCCTCGGTCCGGTCCGATGGGCGTTTGTTCTGGTCCCTCTCTCCACCCCAAATCGGCATGCTGTACGTATTCCGTTCTATGAATAGCGTTGTTCGCTTACAGGTCCCGTGCGTGCTCATTCAAATTGCCTCCCACGCGTGTGCAGTATGCTTTGCCCAACTGCGGCCTAAGCCAAAAAGCATTAGTGCGCATGCGTCGGTAAACTATGTTCCGTAATACAGCTAAATACTTCCGGAACATAATACTTCCGGCGCATGCGCACTAATGCTTTTAGCCTTTGCCCGCAGTTGGGCAAAGCATACTGCGCACGCGTGGGACCAGTGTTCGAACAACGCTATTCATAGAACGGAATACGCACAGCACGCTGAGGAGGGGTGGAGAGAGTGACCAGAACCAATGCCCATTGGACCGGAACGAGGATATTTACATACAGCGCCGGAGCAATATAACTACAGGGGTCTCTGGCCTTTTACAAAATGTCGCCAGAGCCCCCCGCAGCACCGCCACCAGAACACAGCACATCACCGTGCCGATAAGGTATATCCGCATTATAAAACGCACCCCCATTTTCCCCAAAAAATTTTGCGAAAAAAGTGCGTCCTATAATCCGAAAAATACACACATACACAGTGGGTACGGAAAGTGTTCAGAACCGTTTAAATTTTTCACTCTTTGTTTCATTGCAGCCATTTGGTAAATTCAAAAAAGTTTATTTTTATCATTAAAGCACACTCTGCGCCCCATCTTGACTGAAAAAAACAGAAATGCAAATTTATTAAAAAAGAAAAACTGAAATATCACATGGTCATAAGTATTCAGACCCTTTGATCAGTATTGAGTAGAAGCATCCTTTCGAACTAGTACAGCCATGAGTCTTCTTGATGCAACAAGTTTTTCACCCCTGGATTTGGGGATCCTCTGCCATTCTTCCTTGCAGATCCTCTCCAGTTCCATCAGGTTGGATGGTGAACGTTGATGGACAGCCATTTTCAGGTCTCTCCAGAGATACTCAATTTCATTTAGGTCAGGGCTCTGGCTGGGCCAGTCGAATGGTCACAGAGTTGTTCTGATGCCACTCCTTTGTATTTTTAGCTGTGTGCTTAGGGTCATTGTCTTGTTGGAAGGTGAACCTTTGGCCTGATCACTCAGGAAGAGGTTTTCATTTAGGATATCTCTGCACTTGGCCTCATTCATGTTTACTTCAATTGCAACCAGTTGTCCTGTCCCTCCAGCTGGGTTTCTTCTTTACCTCTCTCAAGGCTCTTCTCCAGCGATTGCTCAGTTTGGCTGTATAAAGACTTCTGGTTGTCCCTCCATTTAAGGATTATGGAGGCCACTGTGCTTGAGTACAGCAGAAATTCTTTTTTTGTAACCTTAGCCAGATCTGTGCCTTGACACAATTCTGTCTCTGAGCTCCTTGGCCAGTTCCTTTGACCTTATGATTCTCATTTGGTCTGACATGCACTGTGAGCTGTGAGGTCTTATATAGACAGGTAACCAAAAAAAACAAAAATGGGTACAAGAGCAAGTAGTAGAAAGATGAATATATTAAAATTTTATTAATAAATATACAGAAAACGACAAGTAAAAATACAGGATAAAAAATTCCTATAATAATAAAAGGGATGGCGACACCTAGGTGCCACGTCCAACATGGTGCGTATACAGATTAATAAATATGGCAAAACAGGGTAAAAAGGAGATTACCGTAATCTAAAAGGAGAAAGGTGCTCAAAATTATATAATGATAATAATGCACGGTGGAATCAATCAAAAACCTTTTCATTATAAAAGACTTTATCAAAATATATAAAGTGGCAAGTGCAGCAACATGGTCAGATCAGACCTACGAGTAGGTAAAGACAACCTCTTATAATGCAGAAAAAATTATTCAAATCAATTTAGAGCAATTGAGAAATCATATATCAGTAATGAAAAGATGCAAGATCCTCATATATATATATATATATATATATATATATATATATATATATATATATATATATAAAAACCATGTGGTCGACTAGGCATATATAATAAAGGGACCAACCTTAATGAGGACGTGGGAAGAGGAACCCCAACGCACGTTTCGCAATTGTGCTTCTTCGGGGGGCGTCTATACAAGACCTCGCGGTGAGCTCTTATATAGACAGGTGTGTGCCTGTACAAATCAAGTCCTATCAGTTTAATTAAACACAGCTGGACTCCAATGAAGGAATAGAAACATCTCAAGGAGGATCACAAGGAAATGGACAGCATGTGACTTAAGTATGAGTGTCTGAGCAAAGGGTCTGAATACTCATGTGATATTTCAGGTTGTTTTTTTTAACAAATTTGCAAAAATTTCTACATTTCTGATTTTTTCAGTCAAGATGGGGTGCAGAGTGTATATTAATGAGAAAAAAATTAACTTTTTGGAATTTTCTAAATGGCTGCAATGAAACAAAGAGTGAAAAATTTAAAGGGGTCTGAATACTTTCTGTACCAGAACGCATCCCCCACAGAGTGATGCAGACCCTCAGGAGATCGCGGTAATGCGAAAGCACTGAACGCATACCGCCATCTCCGCAACACCTTACCGAACCCGCTGTTGCTGTTGCCGGCGGGGTCTTGCGTCTTCAGGTGATGTCTGGAGTGGGCGTGTTGTAGCGCCAGAATCGGCGCCTGCGCAGTCCGCGCTTACCGCCGCCATGTTCTTGAAGACACACTGCAGTGTATCTTCAAGAACATGGCGGCGGAAAGCCAGGACTGCGCAGGCGCCGAGTCCGGCACCACAACACGCCCAGAAAAGGACAGCGCTGGACGCAGGGAAGAAAGGTGAGTATAAATGTTTTTTTAATGTGTGCAGTTTAATAGGGGTGAGGGGACCATGCATACCAGGATAGGGGGGTGAGGGGACCATTCATATATCAGGATTGGGGGGTGAGGGGACCATACATACCACAAAAGGGGGGTGAGGGGACCATACATACCAGGATAGGGGGGTGAGGGGACCATGCATACCAGGATAGGGGGGTGAGGGGACCATGCATAGCAGGATTGGGGGGTGAGGGGACCATGCATTCCAGGATAGGGGGGTGAGAGGACCATGCATACCAGGATAGGGGGGTGGGAGGACCATGCATACCAGGATAGGGGGGTGAGAGGACCATGCATACCAGGATAGGGGGGTGAGGGGGACCATGCATACCAGAATAAGGGGGTGAGTGGACCATGCATACCAGGATAGGGGGGTGATAGGACCATGCATACCAGGATAGGGGGGTGAGAGGACATTGCATACCAGGATAGGGGGGTGAGAGGACCATGCATACCAGGATAGGGGGGGTGATAGGACCATGCATATCAGGATTGGGGGGGTGATAGGACCATGCATATCAGGATTGGGGGGTGAGGGGGACCATGCATACCAGGATAGGGGGGTGAGGGGACCATGCATACCAGGATAGGTGGGTGAAGGCATCATGCATACCAGGATTGGGGGGGGAGGGCACCATGCATACGATAAGGATGAGGGGGTACCATGCATACCACGATAGGGATGAGGGGGTGCCATGCATACCAGGATTGGGGGGTGAGGGAACCATGAATACCAGTATATGGATAAGGGGGTACCATGCATACCAGGATAGGGATGAGGCGTGCAGCACATGCCAGGATGGGAGACCATATACCAATAAAAATGCCCACCACCAGGGGGTTCAGAGCTAATAGATATTATATATATATATATATATATATATATATATATATATATATATATATAGTATATCTGAGTCTCCCGACTCTGCAGATTGCATGCTGTCCTTGTAGGCCCGGATCAGATGGTATGGAGATCAATGTGGGATATCAAAGTTCAAAAATAGACTTTCCTTTACCCAACAAGAACTTGATGTGAAGTATATACATCAGATAGGAGGCACTATACTTTATGAATGCTTCTTCTGCATTATGCAGAGTCAAGAACTTTCCGGTTACATGTGGTGGTACATAACTTTTGCTATAAGCCACAATAGTGCAGCAAACCTGAGCTAGTGACCTCTTTGTCTCCGCTATTCTCTGTCTGGAATCCGAATTCTCACTGCCATTACATCTTTCCATTCCTTCAGAACGTACTATCTGATGTCTCCCTCCTGACCAGGGCTGCCACTAGGAATTTCGGGGCCCCATACTGGCAAAATTTTCGGGGCCCCCTTGAGACTCCGCCCAGGCTCCACCCCAGCTCCGCCTCCACCCCTCAAACTGTCCACAGACCCACCTCTCTCTTGGAAAAACTGCACTTCTCATCAATCATCAATGTCCTCCGTACATCTGTGACCTAGTCTCCCGGTACTTACCTGCACGAAACCTCCAATCCTCACAAGATCTCCTTCTGTAGTCCCCTCTTATCTCCTCTTCCCACAATCGCATACAAGATTTCTCCCGCGCATCCCCTCTATCCTGGAACTCTCTACCACAACATATCAGACTCTCGCCTACCATGGAAACCTTCAAAAAGAACTTGAAGACCTACCTCTTCCGACAAGCCTACAACTTGCAGTAACCACCAATCCACCAAACCGCTGCACGACCAGCTCTACCCTCGCCTACTGTATCCTCACCCATCCCATTGTAGATTGTGAGCCCTCGCGGGCAGGGTCCTCTCTCATCCTGTACCAGTCGTGACTTGTATTGTTAGATTACTGTACTTGTATGTATTATGTATACCCCTCCTCACATGTAAAGCGCCATGGAATAAATGGCGCTATAATAATAATAATAATCACACATTACCAGATCACACATCTAGCCAGCAGCTCTTGTTCTGGCCAAAAGATTTTTTAAATCTGCCACCACGACAAGGTAGACTCTTTTGGCCGAGCTCTACTCTGCTGTAACCTATTAAACATTTGCTAAAATATCCAATACAATTTAGGGATATTTTTTATATATTTTTCAATTTTTAAAATGACTAATAATATCACATCCAAAGGGACAAATACCATCGCACCTTGTCCAGACCACATATTACCACCACATAGTGACCTATAATATCACATACATGGAACAAATACAGCCACACCATGACCAGACCACATATTACCATCACAGAGACAGAATAATAGCACTTACAAGGGACAAATACCACCGCACCATGTCCCAAACACATATTACCACCATATGGTGACCAATAATACTACATACAAGTAACAAATACAGCCACACCATGCCCAGACCACATATTACCACCACATGGTGACTGAATACTACAATACTGATCATTAATAAAAAAACATAATACTATCACCATAAGTGCTATTATACACAGGAGAGCTGTACTTAGCATGTAGTGACTGTGTACAGGTAATACAGTGATCACCGGTGACATTATGCACAGGAGTTCTGTATATAGTGTCAGTGTACAGATAACACAGTGATCACTGGTGACATTGTACAAAGGCATTCTGTATATAGTGTATAGCGTCAGTGTACAGGTAACACACTGACTCACCACTGACGTCTCTAGGTGAAGTCCTTCATCTTTGTTTTTCATCTTTCATCCAGCACACACCGCCATCACGTCTTCCAGCCAGGGCTCGTCTCTGCAGGAAATAACAGATTTATCTAGAGCTCCACTTGCAGAACACATTACTTATTTTTTTCCCAACTTCTACACTATACCAGATGAAGAAAAAAAGGCGACATAGTGTCGCTCTGCACAGTAACAGGACCTCACCCCCATTTAAAACAGTATCCTCAAAAAAATAAAATAAATACATCACTGCAGTAATAATATCCCTTAATCAGCCCCTATGGTAATAATATCCCCCATCCTGGCCCCCGTTTGTCTCATTCCTGGCTTCAGCCATATTTTCTCTCATCCTGCCTTCATGAGTATCCATTCTGCCCCATATGATCTCCTGATCCTGCCCAGTCTACATCGTATCCATCCTGCCCCATGATCCTGCACCATGTCTCACATTCTGCCCCGTCCTGTGTCTCACTTTCACGTTCTGCCCCCTCCTGTGTCACATTCTGCCCTCGTGCCTCACATTTTGCCCCTCTTGGGTCTCACTGTCACATTCTGCCCCCTCCTGTGTCCTATTTTCACATTCTGCCCCTTCCTGTGTCTTACTGTCACATTCTGCCCCCGTGCCTCACATTCTGCCCCCTCCTTTGTCTCAGTGTCACATTCTGCCCCCTCCTGTGTCTTACTGTCACTTGCTGCCCCCCTCCTGTGTCTTACTGTCACATTCTGCCCCTTCTGTGTCTCACTGTCACATTCTGCCCCTCCTGTGTCTTACTGTCACATTCTGCCCCCTCCTGTGTCTTACTGTCACATTCTGCCCCATGTCCATTCTGTCCCCGTGTCTCACATTCTGCCCCCTCCTGTGTCTCACTGTTGCATTCTGCCCCCTCCTGTGTCTGTCACATTCTGTTCCTCCTGTGTCTCACTGTCACATTCTGCCCCCATGTCTCGCATTCTGCCCCCTCCTGTGTCTCACTGTCACATTCTGCCCCCTGCTGTGTCTTACTGTCACATTCTGCCCCCATGTCTTGCATTCTGCCCCATGTCTCACTGGCACATTCTGCCCCCATCATGTCTGCATTCTGCCCCATGTCTGCATTCTGCCCCCATCATGTCTTGCATTCTGCCCCATCATGTCTTGCATTCTGCCCCATCATGTCTTGCATTCTGCCCCCATCATGTCTTGCATTCTGCCCCATCATGTCTTGCATTCTGCCCCCATCATGTCTTGCATTCTGCCCCCATCATGTCTTGCATTCTGCCCCCATCATGTCTTGCATTCTGCCCCCATCATGTCTTGCATTCTGCCCCCATCATGTCTTGCATTCTGCCCCCATCATGTCTTGCATTCTGCCCCCATCATGTCTTGCATTCTGCCCCCATCATGTCTTGCATTCTGCCCCCATCATGTCTTGCATTCTGCCCCCATCATGTCTTGCATTCTGCCCCCATCATGTCTTGCATTCTGCCCCCATCATGTCTGCATTCAGCCCCATCATGTCTCACATTCTGCCCCATCATGTCTGCATTCTGCCCCCATCATGTCTTGCATTCTGCCCCCATCATGTCTTGCATTCTGCTCCCATCATGTCTTGCATTCTGCTCCCATCATATCTTGCATTCTGCCCCAATCATGTCTTGCATTCTGCCCTATTATGTTTTGCATTCTGCCCCCATCATGTCTACATTCTGCCCCATCATGTCTGCATTCTTCCCCCATGTCTTGCATTCATAGAATCATAGAATCGTAGAGTTGGAAGGGACCTCCTGGGCCATCTGGTCCAACCCCCTGCTCAAAGCAGGATTCGCTAAATCATCCCAGTCAGATGTCTGTCCAGCCTCTGTTTGAAGACTTCCATTGAAGGAGAACTCACCACTTCTCGTGGCAGCTTGTTCCACTCATTGATCACTCTAACTGTCAAAAAGTTTTTTCTAATATCTAATCTGTGTCTCCTCCCATTCAGTTTCATCCCATTGCTTCTAGTCTTTCCTTGTGCAAATGAGAATAAAGTTGATCCTTCTACAATGTGACAGCCCTTTAGATATTTGTAGACATGTATTAAGTCTCCTCTCAGTCTTCTCTTTGGCAAACTAAACAATCCCAAATCCTGCAACCTTTCCTCATAAGACAGGGTTTGCAGACCAGTCACCATTCTGGTTGCTCTTTTCTGCCCACATCATATCTGCATTCTGTCCCCATCATGTCTGCATTCTGCCCCATCATGTCTTGCATTCTGCCTCCATCATGTCTTGCATTCTGCCCCCATCATGTCTTGCATTCTGCCCCATCATGTCTGCATTCTGCCCCCATGTATGCATTCTGCCTCCATCATGTCTTGCATTCTGCCCTGTTGTGAGTTCATCTGTTCATTCATCTTTTGTGTTTGAGGATCTCCCTCTTCTGGTGAAGGAAGGTAGTGAGGATGATTTGGATGAAAGAAACCAAACACCTGATCAGGTGGATCGTGACTGGGTAACGGGAACTACTGACCGGATATAAGGCAGCCGACGCCCTTCTGAGTCGCTGGTGATTTCTCTGCTGGATTCTTGGAGACCAGTCTGATTCCTGCTTCCCAAAGATAAGTTTTTGCTCTGCTATTGAACTTATTAGTTTTGGTTTTGCTTACCTTGTTTTTTGAGTTCAGCCATCCCCGGCCGGGGGTGTGCTGGATTCTTTTTCCTTGATCAGTGTTCTCTTTTGCTCTGCTTCCAGAATATTCTGAGTGCTGATATAGGGTTTGAAGTCTAGTGACTTCAGGGTCCTTTTTGCTTATCAGTTGTGTTGGTAGTATTTTTTGGCAGGGTTTTCTCGGATTGCAGACAGCAGCTTTTCTGTCCTGTCCTTTTTAGTTAGCTTGGGCCCCATCGTTTGCTCAACCTATCTTTCTATCTGTGTTAGTGTTTTCATCTTGCTTCACCGTCATTATATGTTGGGGGCTGCCTATTGCTTTGGCTTCTGCTCTGGGGCAGTCAGTTTTTCTCTTTTCTCTCTTTAGGCTTGTGTAGATCTCCGGCTGTGACGAGGTGTCTAGGATCACCGTAGGAACATTCCACGGCTACTGCTAGTTGTGTGATAGGATCAGGCGTCTGCAATACGCTAGTTTCCAACCTCTCTGATTTTCTGGGCTGAGCTTGTGTTTTGTTTTTTCTTCCTCGGTGACTCAATCAGAACACTGCCCCCATCATGTCTTGCATTCTGCCCCCATCATGTCTGCATTCTGCCCCATTATGTCTTGCATTCTGCCCCCATCATGTCTGCATTCTGCCCACATCATATCTGCATTCTGCCCCCATGTCTTGCATTCTGCCCCCATTTCTCCATATTTGCTCCTGTGTGTATCCAGTCCTGCCCCCGAGTCTCCATTCAGCCAGGGAAACATATTGCCCCTTTCAATAATAAAATAAAATAAAAACTTTTTTCTTACCTGGCCTCGCTCCTGTGTTGAAGATGGAGCTGCAGCTGTCTGAGCTGAAAGGACCTGTGGTGACGTTATCGGCATGTGATCAGGGGGCGGTGCTGATCAATGGTGAAAGCCTGTGGTAATGATGACGTCACCACAGGTCCTTCAGCACTTCTGTAGCTCTGATGTCGGCCGCTGTGGCGGCTCTGTGATGTGTGCGCTGCAGGCCCGGCCGCAGTGAACACTTGGGGCTCACCTGGCGCACCATGATACGCAGCACTGGGGCCCGATGACTGTAAGCACAGGAGCGGGGCCCCTGATCTGCGGGTCCCCCCTTCTGTACTGCTGTTCAAGGGGCCCCATACAGCAGTAAGGGCTGTCATGCCCTGATGGCGGCCCTGCTCCTGACACCCAACACCATATCAATTCAGGAGGACTGCAATCAGATAGAAAGTAAGAAATACAGACCTTTGGTCTATCTGACTCATCACAAGGAAATTGTTCTCCTGTGTGCCCAGGTAGCTCAGTATGATGGCTCCCACACAGTATGATGGCCGCCACAGACCCCACACAGCATGACTGGCACCACTACCTGCTACACAAAGTAAGAACTCCCAGCCACACATTCAGTATGAGAGTCCTAACAGCACTTCTCTTAACATGATGCCCCACAATTCCTGATATTTGAAAAAAAAACCCACACACTCCTCACCCAACCCAGTTCCTGAGCTGCGCTGCTCCAGTCTGAGCACTGAGGCTCCATACTACAGATGTGATGTAGTGACATCATTGTGTCTGCAGTGCATGGAGTCTCAGACTCAGAAGCGAAGGCTGAATGGTGGATGAGAAGCTTTCAACTCCCTGATTCACTATTCTATTCAACGGTATCAGGGTCGGACTGGGGTGTCTGGGGCCCACCAAGGGAATGGACTCTAGGGGCCCACCCTACTGCTATATGCAAGTATCTGTCAGTCATTATCCCCATTATAATGGAGCATCGAATGTAAAACACAGGCGGCTCCTGCACATCTACTGTGCGTCCCCATAACTGGAATGTATAATTATGGTATTTTACATTAAATGTTCTATGGTTAAATGGGCTCCACAGGATAGGTGATCGTTTAGATCTGACCATTAGAAACTGCTCCGATCAGAAGAATGGGAAAGATTTATCCCTGACAGGACACTTATCCCCATTTTAAAATGCTGCAGCAGCAGTTCAGATGTCTGACCGCAGCTCCATTCATTCTCTTTGGGCCTTCCAGAAAAAAACAAGAGCAGCGCTCGCAGCCACAGAGTGAATGAATGGATCAGTGATCAAGTCGAACATACTGCTTCAGTGTAATGGGGATATAAATTTCACATTCTACCGACTGGGTCCCAGTAGTCAGACCCTCCCACCATAACAAACAGGCAACCCCCCGTATTCAGGCTGTCTAGCAGCCGCATATCATGCAGCTGCGGCAACAAAAACTAAATCTCCGAGCACGCCAAAATACTAGGAGACCACCTGAGCATGCTCAGGGAAACCTGAGTAATGAGTATACTCGCTCATCACTAGTTATCACTAATCCTGTGGAGAGGTGATTATTTTTTTCCACAGGAGTACCCCTGTAGCATCTCTGATGCTGTGATCCAAGTTTCTAATCTCTAATAGAAATAAAGAATCTTCTCCTAATTAATATCAGAGAGAACAGATGACTGCTATACACAACACAATCCACTATACCAAGACCAATAATACCCCATACAGGGAAGAAAAACCATCACACCATTAACAGATCACATAGTGACCGAATAATACTACATATTACCAGCATATAGGTACCAAATAATACCACATACAAAGAGAAATACCACCACATCTTTACTAGACTACACATTCCACCACATAGTGAGCAAATAATACCACATATAGGGGATAAATACCGCCATACCGTGACCAGATCACAAATTACCACCACATAGTGACCAAATAATACCACATATAGGGATAAATACCAACACACCATGACCAGATCACATATTACCATCATATAGTGACTGAATACTACAATATTGATCATGAATACAAAGCACAATACTAACAACACTGTTAATACCACCAGTGACATTGTACACAAGAACTCTGCATACACTGTCAGTGTACAGGTAATACAGAGATCACTAGTGACATTATGCACAGGAACTCTGTATATAGTATCCGTGTACAGGTAATACAGTGATCACCAGTGATCTTATACACATGAGCTCTGTATATAGTGTCAGTGTACAGGTAATGCAGTGATCCCCAGTGACATTATACACAGGAGTTTTGTATATATTGTCAGTGTGCAGGTAATACAGTGATCATCAGTGACATTATACACATGAGCTCTGTATATAGTGTCAGTGTACAGGTAACACAGGGATCACCAGTGACATTATACACAAGTGCTCTATATATAGTGTCAGTGTACAGGTAATGCAGTAATCCCCAGTGACATTATACACAGGAGCTTTGTATATACTGTATTGTAGTCAAATTTTTGAAAATGGAATTTTATTATCGTTTGAACAAATGCATGTGAGATTTGGAGTCTCTTAGGCTGTGTGCCCACGTTGCATTTTTTTAAGCATTTTTGAAGCATTTGTTGGATCAGACGCTTCAGATACGCTTAAAATAAGCTTCCCATTCAATTTAATGCATTTTGGCCTTTTTGTGCCAATGCATGCGTTTTTTTCCGCTCAGAAAACGCTTAGCGGCTAAAAACGCAGCATGCTCATTATTTTCCGCATAGGTCCGCGTTTTTAGCTGTTTCCAATGTTCCCAGAAAACGTGCAGAAAAAAAGCATCAAAAACGCACGTTTTTGTGCAAAAATCGCGCAAAAAACACATGGAAATAAAACGCGCGTTTTCTGGGAAGGAGTCCGGTTTTCTGAGCGTTTAAAAATGCTAACTTGGGCACATAGCCTTACAGAGAATTTTATAGACATCTGCAGCTGAGGCACGCTATAATGTATCAATTCCCGCTTCCTAGAATGAGAATATCTAGATACCCATTGATAGGAATATTATCAACTCAGGGACCTACGGGGATGATTTCCTCTCTCTACAACTTTTATTGAACTCTAAGATTGCCTCCACTCAGCTCATTGTAGAAAGTAAGTGGCGCCGCTTTATACCTTCTATCACTGATGAACAGTGGAATGACGCCCTGGCGGCACACACGATGGGGTCACCAGCTGCAAACAACAATTTGATCCAATTGTATATTCTTCACCAGTCGTACTTGACCCCAAGCAGACTTCATAAATTCGGCAGAAGAGCAACGGATGAATGCCATAGATGTGGGGAATCGGGGGGGGATTTTTGGCACCTAAGGCCTCTTTCACACATCCGGTTTGTGCCGTCAGGCATAATCCGGCATGTGTGTAAAAAAACGGATCAGTTTTTTATTAACGCCGGATGCGTTTTTTTGTAATTGAGAAGCACATACGCCGGATTGCGCCGCATGTGCTTCTGTTTGTTCCGGTTTTTACCGGATCCGGCAGAATTCTCCCGTCTGGCGGCCGGACAGGACGCATGCTGCAGCGTTTTTTTGTCCGGCGCAAAAAGCCGGACATGGCCGGATGCGGCCCTCCCGGCTCTGCGGGACAATGTTACTCTATGGCACATTCCGGCCGCCGGATCAGGCTTACATCTGATCCGGCCGCCGCATGCACCATTTGACCCTGTGCGCATGCCCGGAGCGCTCTCTTTCTCCTTCCTCTCTCTCTCTCTCTCTCTCCTCACCGGCCTCGCTTTTCTTCCCCGCTCTCCTCACTGGCCTCGCTTTTCTTCCCTGCTCTCCTCACCGGCCTCGCTTTTCTTCCCCGACTTCTTTACAGCTAATCCGGCGCCGTAAGTTGCGCCGCATACCCTGCGTTCCCAGCTGCATCCGGCTCTCCATCTTTTCGCCGCACCACGCCGGATTTCCAACGCCGGATGTGTGAAAGAGGCCTTATCTGCAGCTGTGGTAGTATACGGGGTATTGGAGTGATGTCATGTATACGTTGGAACGAATATTGGGAATACCGATTGAATGCACTCCTGGATTATGTCTCCTGGGTGTTGTGGATGAAGAGATGTGGGTTCATTATGATAGAGGTTTTATTTATGGCTAGGAAGGCAGTGGTGTTGATATGGATGGGAGGGAGATCCCCTTCGATTAATCAATGGAAAAAATTGGTAAATGATATAATTCCTTACGAGAACATATTATATAAAAACAGGAAGTGACCCCAGAAGTTCCATAGGATTTGGGAAAGGTGGTGTGACTCCCCTTAGACACACTTTGCTCCTAATGATATGGTCTCTTTGATTTCGAGATATGGCCCATGATGTGTGTCGCTTCTAGACCATGCAAGCTTTGATTTATGTGAATTTTAGAATGTGTATCTTCTATAATCCGACCTGATACGAGCTCAAGGATCCTAAATAAACCCTGTAAGCTAAAAGATGCAACAAATGGTATAATGTACTGAGTAAGAATATAGCGTTGTAACTGTTTTGTTTGTTTCTTATTACTGAAATATGATATCATGGTTATGTCACTATGAATAACTCTGACTCTATAATGTAATGTTCTATGTTTGATATACTATGTTGTGGAATCCTTTAATAAAAAGAGTTAAAGAAAAAAAAGAAAGAAAAGGACATAGTGCAGCTCTGCACAGTAACAGCACCCCCATTTTGAACCCTCCATGGAAAAAAGCTTCCTAGAAATTAAATTATATTACAGTAGTAATAATGTCCCTAATTGGACACTAAAGAAATTATGTTCCCCACTTGTCACCATAAACTAATATAGCATGTTCCTCATTCTGGCCCCCAAACAGTAATTAAGTCCCTCATCCTGGCCCCCATTATTTAATAATCTCACCTAGCCTGACCCCCTATATTTTATAATATGCCCCAGCCTGGCACCCTATGTCCCTTGTGCAGCCTGGTCCCCAGATATCCATACTGGCCCCCATATGTCCCTTGTCCTGCCCCACCCCATATGCCTTCTCCATAAATCCATGCTGGCTCCCCCCCATATGTCCATCCCGGCCCCACCCATATATATGCATCCTGGACCCCCCCATGTATGCATTGTGCTTGCCCCCCTTATATCCATCCTGGTCCTTTTTTCCTGCCCCCCATATATCCATCCAGCCACCCCCTTATATCCATCCTGATCCTTTTTTCTTGCCCCCCCCCCCATATATCCATCCTGCCGGCCCCCTTATATCCATCCTGATCCTTTTTTCTTGCCCCCCCCCCCCACACACACACATATCCGTCCTGATGCTTTGTTTTTTTTTTTTACTGCCCTCGATATATCCATCCTGCTTGCCTCACTTTTATCCATCCTGGCCCTTTTTGCTGCCCCCATATATCCATCGTGTCGTCCCTGTTATATCCATCCTGGCCCTTTTTGCTGCCCCCATATATCCATCGTGTCGTCCCTGTTATATCCATCCTGGTCCTTCTTTACTGCCCCCCTTATATCCATTCTGCCGCCCCCTTATATCCACCTTGGTCCTCTTTCCTGCCCCCATATATCCATCGTGTCATCCCTGTTATATCCATCCTGATCCTTTTTTCCTGCCCCCCATATATCCATCCTGCTTGCCTCCCTTAAATCCATTCTGGTTCTTTTTCCTGCCCCCCATATATCCATCCTGCCACCCCCCTTATATCCTCCTGGGTCCTCTTTCCTGCCCCCATATATCCATCGTGTCATTCCAGTTATATCCATCCTGATCCTTTTTGCCTGCCCCCCTATATATCCATTGTGCCGCCGGCCTTAGATCCATCCTGGTCCTTTTTTTCTGACACTGACTTTTTTTCTTGTTCTCCTTCTCTCCTTTCCTTCCTCTGCCAAGGGCCCACTGGGGGAATCCCCGGTACCCCGCCAGGCCAGACCGACCCTGAACGGTATCACCGTCATGGGAATGTGGATATCACTGAAACTGTGATGATGGGAAGGAGAGGGTGACCAACACCAAACCCCACGAGCCCTCTCAATTCATAGGCATAATAGCGACCGAGTGGGCTACCGTTATGGATGATACACTCTGCCTATCCAACTATCGTATGGGAAATATCTCATAGATCCTGGGGTCATTAGTATCTGCACCAAGAATGAGGCTGAGTATTTGTTAATTAACTGTTGGTGGTCAGAGGTAGTCAGTGAAGTGGATGGTATCATATTGCACATGTAGGGGGCAGTACTGTGGGGACATTATCCTGTGTGGTGGGTGTGGGAAGCCATTATTGTGGGAACAAAATACTGTGTGTGATAGGATGGTGATACTTTGGGAACATTATACTGGGTGGTGGGATGGTGGTACTGTGAGATTATACTGTGTGTGGGGTGATAGAGAAGAGTTAATGGTTTGCTTTTATATCCCTTTAAATGCCTTTAAGACTTAAATTGTCTTTTGCCTATTATTGCTAGAATTATTCTTATGTAGACTACTAGTCTCTGTTTTCAAGGAAACTATACTTGTTATCATATGTGCTCTCAATAGTCAGTAACAACATGTTCTGGGTACATTGTAGACATGTTGTAATCCTGAAGGTGATGGTGGGGGCCACATGCCATCGAATTACATATTGTTGTAAATGGTATAAAAGATTGCCTTGTATTTCATTACATCAGATAAAGTGATTTGACCACGGCTCGTGTGTGTTGAGTCTCTTTGTCTCCAAGCGCTTGTGAACAGAAGGGCAAAAAACTCCTAATCTGGACTCACTGGTGATCTGGCATATCTGACGCTTGGTCAGAACAAAAAGCAGCTACAACAGGGGGGATGGAGGTACTGTAGGAACATTATATGTGTGGGGGTATGGCAATACTGTGAATATATCTTTGTGTGATAGATGCCAGTACTGTGGAAACTTTATACTGTGTGAGGGGCATCATACTGTGGCATACAAAAGTTTAGGCACCCCTGGTCAAAATTACTGTTATTGTGAACAGTTAAGCAAGTTGAAGATAAAATGATCTCTAAAAGGCCTAAAGTTAAAGATGACACATTTGTTTTGTATTTTAGGCTAAAAAGTAATACACATTGTAATTTTTTCACATTTTAAAAATTACAAAAAGAAAAATGGTCCGATGCTAAAGTTTGGGCACCTTTGGAGATTTGTGTGCTCAGATAACTTTGACCAAGGTTTCAGACCTTAATTAGCCTGTAAGGGATATGGCTTGTTCACCCTCAATGTTAGGAAAAGCCAGCTGATGCAGATTCCACAGGTTTAGAAACACATAGCCTCCTCTAACCTTGTGCGAAAAAACAGCCACCATGGGTTCTTTTAAGCAGCTGCCTTGCACTCCGAAAATGAAAATGGTGGAGGCCCACAAAGCAGGAGAAGGCTATAAGAAGATAGCAAAGCGTTTTCAAGTTGTCCTTTCCTCAGTTCAATATGTAATTCAGAAATAGCAGTTTACAGGAACAGTGGAGGTCAAGATAAGGTCTGGAAGGCCAAGCAAAATTTCAGAGAGAGCTGCTTGTAGGATTGCTAGAAAGGCATATCAGAACCCCCACTTGACTGCAAAAGACCTTCAGAAAGATTTAGCAGATTCTGGAGTTGTGGTAATTGTTCTACTGTTCAGAGACACCTTATCAAATATGGCCTTCATGGAAGAGTCATCAGAAGAAAACCTCTCCTGCACCCTCATCAGAGGTATGCAACATCTAAACAAGCCCAATGCATTTTAGAAACAAGTCCTGTGAATCGTTGAAGTTAAAACTCTTTGGTCGCAATGATCAAAGGTATGTGCAGAGAAAAAATTGCATAGAATTTCAGGAAAAGAACATCTCTCCAACCATTAAGCATGGGGATGGATCAATCATGCTTTGGAGTTATGTTGCAGACAATGGCAAACAGGGAACATTTCACAGGTAGAGGGAAGAATGGAGTCAATGAAATTTCACCAAATTCTTGATGCAAACATAAGACCATGTGTAAAAAAGCTGAATTTGAAAACAGGATGGCTTCTACAAATGGATAATGATCACATACATCAAAATCCACAATAGACTACCTCAAAAGGCGATAGCTAGAGGTTTTTCAATGGCCCTCACAGTCCCCCGATTCGATCATCATTGAAAATCTGTGGCTAGTCCTCAAAATAGCAGTGCATGCAAGACGACCCAGGAATCTCACAGAAATGGAAGAATTTTCCAAGGAAGAATGGATGAAAATCTATTAAACAAGAATTGAAAGACTCTTGTCTGGCTACTAAAAACATTTACAAGCTGTGATATTTTAAAAGGGAGTGCTACTAGGTACTAACTATGCAGGGTGCCCAAACTTTTGCATTGGCCTATTTTCCTTATTGTAATTTTTAAAATATAAAAAAAGACAATATACAATTTTTTGGGCCTAAAGTACAGAGAAAATGTGTCATCTTTAACTTTAGCCCTTTTAGAGATTATTTCATCTTCAACTTGCTTAACTGGTCACAATAACAGTAATTTTGACCAGGGGTGCCCAAACTTTTAAATGCCACTGTATATACTGCATAAGGGGTGTAAAAAGGTGTCATAAGAAGAACGAATCCTCAAGGCTGTGCTGCTTTTATACAAAAACACTGCCATCCAGACTGGGCCCTGTGGAATCAATGGGAAGAGGGAGAGTTTCAGTTGCCAGTGAAGAATCTGAGCTACCGGCCATGGCAAAGTGCCTGAGGCAGCTGGTTGTGGTGGCAGAACCCTGCTTACAGGGGCATAATGGGAGCATTACACTGTGTGCGGCCAAGAAAGGGGCCCAGTACTATGAGAACAATCCGTTTCCTCTCTTCCTGTCTTCCATAGTTGGGTCGTATGTATCTCTTACAGGAAGCAGAACAAAAACGTAATGATTCTTATAAAGTGGCAACAACAACCCTAAAAGAGTCTGAAGGGGTTAATGTCCCCCACGCTCAGTAATGGGGAATCTCCAACACTTACCTCCACCCGCACTCCACATAGAGAATAATGGAGCCTCCAGCACTTACCTCCACCCGCAGAGCCGCACTCCACATAGAGAATAATGGAGCCTCCAGCACCAACCTCCACCCGCAGAGCCGCACTCCATATAGAGAATAATGGAGCCTCCAGCACTGACCTCCACCCGCAGAGCCGCACTCCACATAGAGAATAATGGAGCCTCCGGCACCGACCTCCACCCGCAGAGCCAGACTCCACATAGAGAATAATGGAGCCTCCAGCACCAACCTCCACCCGCAGAGCCGCACTCCACATAGAGAATAATGGAGCCTCCAGCACCGACCTCCACCCACAGAGCCGCACTCCATATAGAGAATAATGGAGCCTCCGGCACCGACCTCCACCCGCAGAGCCGCACTCCACATAGAGAATAATGGAGCCTCCGGCACCGACCTCCAGCACCGACATCCACCCGCACTCCACATAGAGAATAATGGAGCCTCCAGCACCGACCTCCACCCGCAGAGCCGCACTCCATATAGAGAATAATGGAGCCTCCAGCACTGACCTCCACCCGCAGAGCCGCACTCCACATAGAGAATAATGGAGCCTCCGGCACCGACCTCCACCCGCAGAGCCAGACTCCACATAGAGAATAATGGAGCCTCCAGCACCAACCTCCACCCGCAGAGCCGCACTCCACATAGAGAATAATGGAGCCTCCAGCACCGACCTCCACCCGCAGAGCCGCACTCCACATAGAGAATAATGGAGCCTCCAGCACCGACCTCCACCCGCAGAGCCACACTCCACATAGAGAATAATGGAGCCTCCAGCACCGACCTCCACCCGCAGAGCCGCACTCCATATAGAGAATAATAGAGCCTCCGGCACCGACCTCCACCCGCAGAGCCGCACTCCACATAGAGAATAATGGAGCCTCCGGCACCGACCTCCAGCACCGACATCCACCCGCACTCCACATAGAGAATAATGGAGCCTCCAGCACCGACCTCCACCCGCAGAGCCGCACTCCACATAGAGAATAATGGGGCCTCCAGCACCGACCTCCACCCGCAGAGCCGCACTCCACATAGAGAATAATGGAGCCTCCAGCACCAACCTCCACCCGCAGAGCCGCACTCCACATAGAGAATAATGGAGCCTCCAGCACTTACCTCCACCCGCAGAGCCGCACTCCACATAGAGAATAATGGAGCCTCCAGCACCGACCTCCACCCACAGAGCCACACTCCACATAGAGAATAATGGAGCCTCCAGCACCGACCTCCACCCGCAGAGCCGCACTCCACATAGAGAATAATGGAGCCTCCAGCACCAACCTCCACCCGCAGAGCCGCACTCCACATAGAGAATAATGGAGCCTCCAGCACTTACCTCCACCCGCAGAGACGCACTCCACATAGAGAATAATGGAGCCTCCAGCACCGACCTCCACCCACAGAGCCGCACCCCACATAGAGAATAATGGAGCCTCCAGCACCGACCTCCACCCACAGAGCCGCACTCCACATATATGGCTGCCCTGTGTGCACAGGACCTGTGATGAGGTCACAGGAGGGGAGGAGTCAGGGGTCACATGATCTCCGGAGTGCAGACGCTACATGGAGACTTCTCCTCAGTCAGTGACCTTCCCGCTATTATTCCCCTCACCAGGGGCAGACACTGACAGCTTGGGGCCCCTGTGCAAGAAATGTGTTTGGTCCCCCCTCTTTTTATGGCATCAAAGCTACGTGTGTGTGTATATATATATATATTTATACTATTATATAATCACACACATACATGTATATACATTACATAGTCTCCTTTATTATGTATATTGCCATTCCTTATTATACAGTGCCCTCTCTTATGTACAGTACCGTCCCTTACATAATGGATTATATAGAGCCCTATTTTTTATTACATACCGTCCTGTCTTGTTAGCTGTATAATGCAATGATGGCTGATGGTCATGGGAAAGCTTCCTTTCTAATGGAGGAGCTGATGGACTGGTAGTCTGGTCACCGGCTCCTCCATCAGCAGTCATTTTATATCTAAAAAGAGAGGAAACTATGTAATAAGAGGGCGCTGTGAATAACAAAATTAACAAGAATACACTATGTAAGAGACAGCACTATACATAACAGCAGAGGAAGCTATATAATAAGGGACAGCACCATATATAACTAGAGAGGATGATACGTAATAAGAGACGGTGTTATATATAATAAAAGAGGACACTATGTAACTAAGGATGGTGTTATACAGAATTAGTGTTAGGGACGGCGGAACGCACCGAATAAAAATAAATAATAAAGTGCGTTCACCGCTCGGGGTCCACCGTGCAGTAGGTGTTACACCACTGCTAGATAATGGCAGACGAGCAATATGGCGGAAATGCGCACGCGGGTTGAACGTCACCCAAGTGCGGTAAGCAATCTCTGTTTGCTCACAGAGATGCCAGCAGAGGTAAACACAAAAGGCTGAGCCTGTTAGTGTCACAGGTCTCAGGTAAATGCACACACGGTATCAGGTCACAGGAGCAGGGCCCAAGACAGAGGAGCTGCGTCCGTCTAGACCTACTGTGCGGACGCCAAAGAGGGCTGCAACTGCAGCGCGGCGTAGGACACTGCCCCTAGTCGACAAAGCAAGGAAGCAGGTGCAATGTCAGACGCTAGCACTGTGGATGATGCTGTAGTGGCTTGAGGCTTACCACACGCTGGCGTTGACTCTAATCTAAGTCCCTGTACACATTCGTAATATCAGAGGAAGGGGATCTTAATGAGTCATTCGCAGGTTCATACATTCATCATCATTCACACAGTAGCAACTAGAGACTATACTAGCTCATGGCCGAACGGTCATACGCGCTTTTTATAGCCGGGACTAGAGTTGAGCGAAACGGGTCGAAAAATTTCAAAAGTCGCCGACTTTTGGCAAAGTCGGGTTTCATGAAACGAAACCCGACCCTAGGATGAGGTCGGCGACTTACGAGCCAAAGTCGCGTTTCAAAAGTTTGTTTTGCGCTCTTTTTCAGCCAATCAGGATCCACGGACACTGTGGGCAACGTGATGACATAGGCACGGGTCACCACCATCTTTCAGAAGGGCATGCAAGTGATTGGCTTGCTTTGGTGGGCGTCACAGGGGGTATAAAAGGGCGTGCACGCCGACCGCCATCTTACTTCTGCCGATCTTAGTATAGGGAGAGGTTGCTGCTGATTCTGTAGGGAGAGCGTTAGGCAGGGAAGAAGACAAAAAAACTGCTTCTGCTGCTAGCGATTGTGCCTGTACAACACACCAGTCACTGTGTGTGCAGTGCAAGGGGAGGCTATATTGTGGTGTATCAGTGGTGTTGGTTGTTGGGCTGCCTTCTAAGGCTACTTTCACACATCAGGTTTTCGGCGTCAGGCGCGATCCGGCGTCGTGCCGGAGCGCCGGATCCGGCAAATATTTCGTAAAACCGGATGTGATGGATCCGTTTTTCTGCCGGATCCGTCTTGTTCGTCACAGACAAAACCGGATCCGTCTCATCCGGTTCATCCGGTTTTTGCTCCGTTTTTCGACGGATTACGCCGGATCCGGTTGTTAAAATCGCCCCTTGTGGCCTTCCGAACGGGATTGGCTACTGAAAAACTATATATAGCATGTTCCTACAGCCCTTCTTTGACAGGTTGGAGAGGAGAAAGTGCAGGTTGGAGAGAAGAGCAAGTTACTGGCGAAGATGGATGTTGTGATTGGAAATATTTTGAAGAATTTGGCGGATTTTACAGCGGAGGCGAATCGTTTGAGGGTGATTGTTCTGGAGAAGGAGAGAGCGAGACAGCAGCGCATCAGGCATCGTAGACGACGTTTGTGGATCCACCCCATCACAGCCAAGAGAATGACGCGTGGGGTCTATTCTACACTCTGCATGAACCTTAGACGAAACCTGGATAAATTTTTTGGATATGTTCGGATGAAAATGGAGAATTTTGATTACTTGGTGGAGCGCATTGCACACCTCATAAGAAAAGCGGACACCTATTGCCGCTTCTCCGTTTCACCCGCAGAGCGTTTGATGGTGACTTTAAGGTAAGCCACATTTATTGGATGTGCTCGCATCAGAGCACACTTTCACTGCAATCTTGTTGGTGGTAGTTTGTATCTCCAAGTGTTAGAGCTGAGTTTTGGTATGTAATGCTGTGATTTTAAACTAATTGATTGTTTTTTAATTCCCCACAGATTTCTTGCAACTGGAGAATCCCTTTCGTTACTGCATTTCCAGTACAGACTCGGGATTTCCACCATATCTGGAATAGTGAAGTACACATGCCGTGCACTGTGGGACTCCTTAGCTGAAGAGTTTTTACCAGAGCCCACAACAGAGGAGTGGATTGAAATTTCAGAAAAGTTTCAACAGATAAGTCAGTTTCCCAACTGCTTGGGCGCTGTGGACGGGAAACATATCCGCATTGTAAAGCCAGCCGGATCGGGATCGGAATATTTCAATTACAAGAAATATTTCTCCATTGTCCTCATGGCCATCACTGACGCGGAATACAAATTTATTGCTGTTGATATTGGGGCCTATGGCCGCTCCAATGACTCTCAAGTTTTCAAACTGTCTGCCATGGGGTGTAAACTGTATGGAAACACCTTCCAGTTCCCACCCCCTAGACCGCTGCCGCAAACATCTGGTCCACCTATGCCATTTGTCTGTGTAGGGGATGAAGCCTTCCAAATCTCAGAACACCTTTTGAAACCGTACTCTAGCAGAGGATTGCCAAGAACAAAACGCATTTTTAATTACCGCCTCACAAGAGCAAGAAGAATGGTTGAATGTACCTTTGGTATTCTGACAGCCAAATGGCGGGTCCTATTGACTGCGATCAACCTCAAGACAGAAACTGTGGACGAGGTGATCAAAGCTTGCGTGGTACTCCACAATTTTGTTATCTGCAAGGAATCCATTTCCATTGAGGACACCTCTGAAGAAACCACCTTGCAAGATTACCATGACATTACCACTAGAAGTTCTGTGACGGTTTCAGTAATGAGGGACAATTTTGCACTATACTTTATGTCACCTCAAGGCAGAGTACACTGGCAGGATGACAGAGTGTGAAAGATTTGTGCCCTTAACCAAACTTGTGTACCAACAGTATATACCTTTGCCAACCAAAGTTGGCTATCTTGTCATGGTCTCTATTTTTACCTTTAGGCCACAGGTGTGTACCTGGTTGTGTTTTATGCAAAGTGTTTCACCTTTTAACAAAAGTTGTGTACATTGTTAGGAAATCACCAACAATAAACACAACTTTTTAGGTGAAATACTTAGCTTCCAACACAACCAGGAACACAACTGTGGCAAAAAGGTAAAATTTACCCACAGTTATATACCAGGTTTTGAATACCTTTTGACCTTTGAAATTATTTAACCTTTTTTGTAAACATATTTCGCTGCAGAAAGAAATGACAGACAACCATTGTAAAAGTAATTTAACTTTTATTTAAAAATTTTTTTTTTTGTAAAATGTTTTTAAAGTTAGTTAAAAAAACTTTTTGAATAAATGTTTGAAAACAAACAAATGGGCATTTTTATTAAAAAAAACCATTACAACTCGGTGTAGTGTGGGGTGGAAATACTGCTGGAGGGGCTGCGGGACACTTCGACACTGGGAGTGTGGAGAGAGGACTGGGATCGTGGTGGGGAAGGAACAGTTAGAGGTGAAGGTGTGGAAAAAGCTACAGAATGGGTGGACATGTGGGAGGCAGAAGAGGTGGTGGGCGGTGGAGTGGAGGGTTGGGCAGGGACTGTAGGAGCAGATGATGTTGATGGCAAGTTGTATGGGGAAGGAGTTTGGTACGGGGAAGGAGTTTGGCACGGGGCAGGTTGCTGGAAGTGGGGAGATGTCTGGTACTGGGGAGGTTGCTGGTACTGGGGAGGTGGCTGGTGCTGGGGAGGTGGATGGTATGTAATAGGAGGGGGAGGATGGAAAGTGGCTGGAGGGGGTGCAGGTGGAGGAACTACTGGGGTGGGAAGAGGAGGTTGGGAGGTAACGTGCTGGAGAGCACCGTGGCATGAATGCATTACATGCATCTGCTGGGTAGGAGAGAGCGTTTCCATGCGCTCCACAACAGACCTGAAAAAGGTGTGGTTTGGCGAAGATCTTGCTTCTGAATGCATGGTTTGCAGAAGTGTCTTCACCTCCAGAATGCTGGAGTTGATCTGCTGAAAGCCTGCGGAGATTTGCTCTGACAAGACTTTTAGACAGTTCTGGAAAGATGCATTCAGATGCAAGAACTCTGGCGCATAAGTCTTTTCCTGACCCCTCTGCCGCTGCCGCCCAGTACCCGCAGGTGTACTAGAGGTGGCAGGGGCAGAAGGGTGGGGTAAAGGGAAAGCGATCTCCTCACCAGCAGCTTCATGTAATGTAGGCGGCCACGATGCTCCTGTGCTGGTGGATGGGACAGATGGGTCGAATGTGTGGGAAGGCTGGGAAGGTGCAGATGTACCGGGGCGGTCGAAGTGTCCCTCGGTGCCGGTCTCCTCAGAGATCGCCTCAGAAGGGTCCAATCGTGCAGGCTCCCGAGTGCTGCTCACCGTGCTGTGGAATAAAGAGAAAAAAAAACAATTAAAATACTGACATGGTATGGCCCTGGCTGAAAAAAAAAGTTACATCTAAACATTTTTTTGTCACATGTGGTGTGTAATATTTACCTTCTGGTGACCATTGTATCCCGGAGGAACGACAGGGCTCGTGCGTACTTGTACTTGCTCCTGCGTCCTCCAGATCCACTCGGGGCCCGCATCTCTTTATTGAACTCCTTCTTGAAACGATCCCTCACAGACCGCCACCGCTTCACAATTCTCTCCCCTGAAACGAGAAAGGACAAAGTGGTTAGTATACAACATCAGTGTTTCCCAAACTCCAGTCCTCATGGTCCCCAGGGGTCATGTTTTCAGGATTTCCAAAGTAAATAGAAATCCTGAACACATGATCCGTGGGGACCACGAGGACAGGAGTTCGGGAAACACTGGTTTAAATCAAGCAACCGGTACTGTATATACTTACGCTCTTTAATCTGGGCCCGAGCATCGAGGTCCTCCCAGCGGTCCACAAGGAGCGAACAGATTTCCTCCCAGAGTCGTCGGGTAACGATAAGGTCAGCATGGCGGCGGTCAGCCATATTCCAGAGCGGCTCCCTTTCTCTGACGAGATCGATGAGGTGGTCCACATCGATTCCTCCATCCTCACTGTCAGAGTCGGGAGCACGCTGTGAAGGCTGTTAAAGAAAAAGACAAAAATAACATAATTAGCCTCCACAAAAGAAATGAAATAAAAAGTGCAAAAAAAACAAAGCAAAAATATTTATACTTAGACGCTGGTGACCGCCGCGTTGCTGTCGCCGACGACCCTGGGAGGCACTGCGAGGACCTCTTGGCCGAGCACCAGATTGGGAAGACTAGAGAAGAAAACAAAAAATGTTATGTCTTTGGATGTAGGCATTTGTTTTTTCTGTGTGTGGTCTGCAGAACATTGTTTTCTATGTGTTGTGTGTAGTGTGATGTTGTGTTTCTGCGTTTGATGCAAAAATCTTACCAATTGTGAGCCCACTCCAGGTGTCTGTCCACCCCTTCCTTCTTCTTCTGGGAGCTCCTCTTCATCTTGTGATTCCTGTTTTGAAATAAAAGGCAATGAATAGACATATATTACAGAGATGATGGATTTTGGAAATAAAAACTTACCGTCAAACGCTGACGATGCGAGGGAGGGCTCCCAGAAGAAGATGTGCTGTCTTCCTGCTGGCCAGACTCCATGGCTGTGGGTGGTGTTGCTGCTGCCAGTGCTGCCATTGCTGCTGCTGCATCTCTTGGGCGGCTGTTGAATAAAGAGAAACAAAGGGCCAATGAATATCTTGATATTCCATGGCCCTAGTTTGGAGGAATGGGGGATTTGATAATTACCGTCTCTCATCTGCTGCTGGACTCCCCTCCCGTTGTTCAGCATGCTGCTCCATTTGGGGTGGTGGTGGTGCTGATGGTGCTGCTGCAGATGTCTTCTGCCTTCTCCTGCACCTGGTTCTTGTCTTGGGTGGCATGTTGGGTGTGGCTGAGGGTCCCACTGTCTTGCTTTTATATATGTCTTGTGGGCAGAGCTACTGAGCATGCTCAGACCAAAAAAAAACGGATCCGGCCACCGGATCCGGCTGTCGCCGGATCAGGCGCATTGCGGTGCTCATAGGCTTTCATTGTGTGAAAAAGCCGGACATGCCGGATCCTGCGTGTCCGGCTTTTTCGCCGGAGACAAAAAACGTTACAGTAGCCGTTTTTTCCAGACGCCGGATCGCGACACATTGCCGGATCCGGCGAAAACCGCATGAAACGCATGGCCATCCGGCTCGATCCGGCTCTAATGCAAGTCAATGGAGGGGAAACTGGATCCGGCATTGCATTTCGCCGGATCCGGTTTTTGTCAAAAGCGCCAGATCGCGCCTGACGGCGAAAACCTGATGTGTGAAAGAGGCCTAAGGCTTCCTGACAGCTGCATTGCTGTTTACCCACTGCTCTGTAAACTGCTTTTTTAAAAGCAATCCCAATTTTTTTTTTTTTGTCCTGCTGAGGTACTGAGCCGCAAACTGCTTTTTTAAAAGCAATCCCAATTTTTTTTTTTTGTCCTGCTGAGGTACTGAGCGTGCATGTTTTCACACCATACAGCGGTGTACGCTCCTCACACAGTACCGTGTAACGGCTGTTATCACAGCCACAGTGAAGCTATCTGTGTCACTCTGTGAGAATAAGTCGAGGACATGTTCCGTTCTTACAGACCTGCACTCTAGGGAGATTCCTACTCTGCCCAATTCTACATACACCTTGTAGTTTGTGATACACTAGCCAATTTCTGCCTGTGACATAGCGCTGTGATATTCAGTGGGCCTCACACAATCCAAAAGTGTCCAGTGTCCACAAGTGTCTGCAGAAATTCAAAATCTCCCTTATCCTCTAGTCACTTTGGTCACAGCTGTGCCATCGAGCCTGTGACATAGTGCTCAGACATTCAGTGGGCCTCACACAATCCAAAAGTGTCCAGTGTCCACAAGTGTCTGCAGAAATTCAAAATCTCACTTATCCTCTAGTCACTTTGGTCACAGCTGTGCCATCGAGCCTGTGACATAGCGCTCAGATATTCAGTGGGCCTCACACAATCCAAAAGTGTCCAGTGTCCACTAGTGTGAGCAGAAATTCAAAACCTCACTTATCCTCTAGTCACTTTGGTCACAGCTGTGCCATCGAGCCTGTGACATAGCGCTCAGATATTCAGTGGGCCTCACACAATCCAAAAGTGTCCAGTGTCCACAAGTGTCTGCAGAAATTCAAAATCTCACTTATCCTCTAGTCACTTTGGTCACAGCAGTGCCATCGAGCCTGTCACATAGCGCTCAGATATTCAGTGGGCCTCACACAATCCAAAAGTGTCTAGTGTCCACTAGTGTGAGCAGAAATTCAAAACCTCACTTATCCTCTAGTCTCTTTGGTCACAGCTGTGCCATCGAGCCTGTGACATAGCGCTCAGATATTCAGTGGGCCTCACACAATCCAAAAGTGTCCAGTGTCCACTAGTGTGAGCAGAAATTCAAAATCTCCCCTGTCCTATAGACACCTTGTACCTTGTTTTACATTACTATATAATTTGTTGGATTTTGACTACATTTCTACCAAAAATGAGGAAGGCTGGTGGAAGAGGCCGTGGAATTGGGCGGGGGTTGGCAGCTGGTAATGATGGTGTTGGTGGTGGATCTGATGGTAGTGGCAAGAGCAAAATAGGACCGAATGCAGGAGGTGTTGAGCCTGCGTCATCGTCTGGCTACATAAGGCTTCGAAGGCTTAGTTTTCTAGGAGTTGGCAAACCGCTTTTAAAGCCAGAGCATCAGGAAAAAGTTTTGTCTTACATTGCTGACTCAGCCTCCAGCTCTATCGCCTCCTCTTCTTCAGTTGTAAAAAGTAAAAGCACTGAGTCGTCATTGGAGGCTCATGTTCATGAACCACACCTTTCCTTGTGTCCTTCACCCCAACCAAGATTGAAGGATTACGCAGGCCATACTACTGATTACTCCATGGAGCTGTTTTCACATACCATGCCTGGATTATCAAGTCAAATGATGAATTACCCAGGCCAAGATGAATCTGACATGGAGTGCACTGATGCACAGCCGCTGATGGATGATTCTGCTGGTACATTCACTCAGAGCACTACATTGTCCTCGCTGTGTACAGAGCCAGATTCTGACCCTGATGAGACTCAGGTGCCCCTTCCCGCACACTATACCACCATACACGGTGACACAGAGGAAGGTGCACATGACATTGAAGAGGAGGTGATGGATGACCCAGTTGTTGACCCAGATTGGCATCCATTGGGGGAAGAGGGTGCTGCTTCCAATAGCTCAGATAAGGAGCATCCACAGCAGACATCGACATCGCAACAGCTGTTATCTGGCAGGCCCGGAGCACTCCAAAGACAGGTTCCAAAAATCAAAAGAGTTGCTGGACAGCTTGTCCAGAGGGTCAAAAGATCACAGCGTGCTAGGCCGCAAAATGTCTGCCAAAGTAGGAAGAGTGCAGTGTGGCACTTTTTTGAACAAAATCCTCATGATCAGGCCAAGGTTATCTGTAAGAAGTGCGCAAAGACCTTTAGCCGAGGGAAAAATCTGAAAAATGTGAATACCAGTTGCATGCTTAGACATTTAAACACCGTGCACTTGCAAGCGTGGACACAACACCAAACCTCAAGTGCCACACGTGCAACTGATCACAACGAAGGTAGTCAGCAACGCTACATTGTTTCCCCCACTGTAAGCCCACCGGTTAGCACAGCAGCAAATGTTGAGGTGTCGTTGCAAGGCCACAGCAGTCAGGGAATGTCATATCAACGAAAAATTGATTCTAGGTCATCAGAAAGAACACCAACTCCATCACCATCATCAACCCTCTCTCAGTCCGCCCTGTCCACCGCTACTTCCACCATATGCAGCTCTCAAGTCCAGCTCACCCTCCCAGACACTATGAGTAGGTCAAGAAAGTACTCAGTCTCTCATCCGCGTACACTGGGTTTGAACGCCCACATTGCCAAACTAATCTCGATTGAGATGATGCCCTTTCGGTTGGTGGAAAGCGCAGCTTTCCGCGAACTCATGGCCTATGCAGTACCACGCTATGACCTACCCAGTCGCCACTTCTCTCGCAAAGCCATCCCAGCCCTCCACCATCATGTGAAAGACCGCATTGTCCATGCACTCAAGCAGTCAGTGAGCGGAAAGGTGCACCTCACAACTGATGCATGGTCCAGTCAGCATGGCCAGGGCCGTTACGTGTCCATCACTGCGCACTGGGTTAATGTGGTGGATGCAGGGTCCACAGGGGACAGCGGTGGTGGGACAGTGCTGCCTAGCCCACGGTATAGCAAACAGTTGGCTGTAGGCGTTCGACCCTCCTCCTCCTCCTCCTCCAGAAGCGAAAGCTCGTCCACAGAGCGCAGTCGTACGAGCACTCCATCTGCAGCTGCCACTGTTGCACACGAGGTGTCCCCCTATCGAGCAGCTAGTGGAAAGCGTCAGCAGGCTGTGTTGCAGATGATGTGTTTGGGCAACAGACACACCGCCGAGGTGCTGGCCGAGTACTTGAAGCGACAAACTGAGTCATGGCTGTGCAGTGTACATCTTGAGGCAGGCAAGGTAGTTCGTGATAACGGCCGTAATTTTGTGGCAGCCATAGCCCTTTCAAAACTCTGCCACATACCTTGCTTGGCTCACACCTTGAACCTGGTGGTGCAGTGCTTCCTCAAAAATTATCCGGAGTTAACAGCCCTGCTCCAGAAGGTGCGAAGACTGTGCGCGCACATCCGCCGGTCGCCTGTACACTCCGTTCGTATGCAGAAGCTGCAGCGATTGCTCCACCTTCCCAACCACCGCCTCATTATCGACATTGCAACAAGGTGGAACTCCACCCTGCACATGGTGGAGCGGCTGTGCGAGCAGAGGCAGGCCATAATGCATTTGTGGGAGGATACACGGCCAGGCACTTTGAGAGCAGACATGGAGTTGATAGGTGTGCAGTGGTCGAAGCTGAAAGACCTCTGTAAAGTCCTTCAGTGTTTTGAGGAATGCACACGGCTGGTAAGCGCAGACGACGCCATCCTAAGCATGAGCATCCCACTTATGCGTCTGCTCATGCAAACTTTGACGCACCTTAAGGAGCAGGCTTCTGCAGCCAATGTTGATGAGGAGGAAGAGGAGGAGGGAATCCTTGATGACATTCAGCCATTGTCTGCTCAGGGACCTCTCCTGGACGAGGTGGAGGAAGAAGAGGAGGAGGAGGAGGAGGATGATGGGGATGATTACTTAGGGGAGGAGGATGCATCTCGTGGGGCAAGTGAAAATGTTGGCGTGGCAAGGTCTGGTACAGGGTTTGTGCGTGACTGGAGGGATGTGGATTTGCTAGAAAGTGCTCCTCCAACCAGCACTCGCAGTGCATCATTGACACCGGGAACATTGGCCCACATGTCAGATTATTCCTTGCAGATCCTAAAAAGGGACCCCCACATTGCCAAAATGATGAACGATGACGACTACTGGTTGGCCAGCATCCTGGATCCACACTATAAAGGCAAATTACAAAACATCATGCAACAGGAGAACCTTGACCTAATATTGGCTAATAAACAAGCAACTCTGGTAAATCGGTTGCTTGAGGCATTCCCAGCACACAGCAGCGGTGATGGTTCTCACACGAGCCGTACGGGCCGGGGTCAGCTTGGCAGAGGTGTTCGTGGTGCACACAGCAGAAGTGGCGTTGGAGACAGGGGTTTCATGACAATGTTGTGGACTGATTTTTCAAGTACCGCTCACACAACTGGTAATACTGCATCGATGGAAAGTGACAGGAGACAGCAGTTGTCAACTATGGTTACAAACTACTTTTCCTCCCATATCGATGTTCTCCCACACAGGTCATTCCCCTTTGACTATTGGGCCGCTAAACTGGACACCTGGCCTGAATTGGCACAATATGCCTTACAGGAGCTCGCTTGCCCAGCTGCAAGTGTACTATCGGAAAGAGTCTTCAGTGCAGCTGGATCAATCCTGACAGAAAAAAGGACCCGTCTGTCAACCCAAAATGTGGATGATCTAACCTTCATTAAAATGAACCACGCATAGGGTGACAGAAAAATGGCTTGCTTTGGTCCACCTCTTCCTGGGACTTGACCTATTTCACCTTTTGCATCAGCTGAATGTCCAACATCAACATATGCCACTTTCTAAAACTCCCTAACTGTGCTGCCTCCCCCCCCATGGCCGGGGTCACCACCTAGCGCACGACACCGTGCGAGTGCCGTTGCCCTGGACAGGTGGGTAGGCCGACTCTTGGGCGCGGGCACTGGCACAGGGTCCCTCATAGTGCAATCAAGTGTCTCTGACGGTGGTGGTGCACACCCGCCGTCAGACACACCGCCGTACTATGAGGGGCCCAGTGCCAGTACCGACGCCCACGAGTGGGCCCCCCTTGCTTGGGCAGGCCCCCAGCATTTGCAATCTTTACCTCTCCCTGCTCCTCCGCTGTGTAGTCTGGGCCGTCAAATCCATACTGTGCCTGACACCGTTTGAGCCTGCCTCCTGATGTATAGACATATTTTGAATGTGTACACTATCCATACATGTTATCTGGGGATACGGTACCCTTTCTAACCTTTATGCAATCACGTGCAATCCATACTGGGCCTAACACCGTCTGAGCCTGCCTCCTGATGTATAGACATATATTTTGAATGTGTACGCTATCCATACATGTTATCAGGGAATACGGTACCCTTTCTAACCTTTGTGCAATCACGTGCAATCCATACTGTGCCTGACACCGTTTGAGCCTGCCTCCTGATGTATAGGCATATATTTTGAATGTGTACGCTATCCTTACATGTTATCTGGGGATACGGTACCCTTTCTAACCTTTGTGCAATCACGTGTAATCCATACTGGGCCTAACACCGTCTGAGCCTGCCTCCTGATGTATAGACATATATTTTGAATGTGTACGCTATCCATACATGTTATCTGGGGATACGGTACCCTTTCTCACCTTTGTGCAATCACGTGTAATCCATACTGGGCGTGAGAACGGCTGGCGAGCTGTTAAGCAAGCTACAGCACCTGTGGTTTGCATACGTAAGTTTTTCATTTTTTCAGGAATGACGGTTAGGCCTAATTCCGGAACTGCGGTTGACCTGCACTTACTGGGAAATCATTGTTCGCGGGTAATAATTGTAATCAGTGATCCCCATCACTAACGTTGTTCAGCGGGTTATCTGCACCTGTAAGCGACAAACGCTCCTTTTCAGTGTAGCGCACATGCAGCCACGGACATTAAGGGCAAGACACACCAGTTATTGGCCAATCTCATGTGCCAGAGCCTCACGTGTCCCTCTAGTAAGCCGGACTCGGACCGCGGGGCATGACGGAGTCTCGTTCGTTAACGGAATTAAGCTTGCAATGTGTGCATCTGTTCTGTAGCTGGCATGGTTGAGGTTTCCCAGGTGGAGTCGAATTTAACCGTAGGCTCCACTCCTGGTGGTGCCCTTCTGGACATTCCTTTAAGGTTCAGCTTTGCAACCATACTGCCCACGTAAAACAAACACTTTGCCTTCATGAACGCTGTTTGGAGGGTCATGACTCGTGGGAATAACGCCGCCCAATCAGTTAACCTGCTAGAGAGATCGTTCGTTGCTCCCAAGCATGACATCACACTCCCTAGGAAGAAGGTAATGCCACTGTGGCGACCATACTCCTGGGGGGCGACACAAGTGCACTGATGCCCAGCCACTGCTCGATGAATCTGCTGGTACATTGACCCAGACCACTACATTCCCCTCGCACGCTACACGGCCTGAATCTGACCCTGATGAAACTCAGGTTACCCTTCCCATATACAGTTCCATCTTACACGGTGACAAAGAGGAAGCTGCAGATGAAAGTGCAGGTTTGGCCCACCCGCCATCAGACACACCACCTTACTATCAGGGGCCCTGTGCCAGTGCCGTCGCCAACGAGTGGGCCCCCCCTGCTTGCTCAGGATCACAGCACTTGCAAAGTTGAAATACTGTGCAGTGAGATGGAAGATGGGGACGACGAGGAGTCCAGACAAGTACAGGGATTCCCTAGCGAGGAGACTTATTTGATTGTTTTCAATGTTGGGACAGCAATTTTTGGGGAGCACTATACTCTGGAGAATGATAGGTGGGGCCCACCATACACTGGAACATTCCAAAGGTGGACATCAGACACTGGAGCAGCATTTACAGGGCCCATTATACACTAGAGCATTAGAAATGGGGCCCATTATGTTTGGAGCATTATTTGGCCCATAAGACAGTGGAGCTTCATCCATGGGGACCAACATATACTGTAGCATTATGTGGAGCTCATCATATACTGTTTCAAACATTATATGGGACCAATGATTCTGTATGGAGAAATAGATGGGCCTCGTCATGAGATGTAAAAAGTGAAGTATTTTTCATTGTACTATACCGCTATTTCTCTGCCGTATCGGAGCATGATGAGTTGTGGTATGTGTTAAAGGGGCGCTCTTTCGCCCAGGGCACATGAAAACCTGGAGCCAGCCCTCCCCACCACAACTGTAGCCAAATAACCCCCATTTTTCAGTGCGTAACTTGTATTATGAAGTTAATTAAGGTTGACAAGCTTAAGTAAGAAGAATTGATGCTTTTGGCATTCAAATGGGCACTGTTGGTGTGTTTCCTGTCCTCCTCTCACTGCCGACTTTTATTCCCCATTGACTTACACTGGGTTTCGTGTTTCGGTACAACCCCGACTTTTCCCTATAATCGGCCGATCTTGCTCGACCCGACTTTTGGAAAAGTCGGGTTTCACGAAACGAAACGCGACCCTAAAAAACCAAAAGTCGCTCAACTCTAGCCGGGACCTTCCGGAAGCTTCCAGATCTCAGAGATGGACCAATGAGATCTGGAGCAGGACCTGGGCACATGACTCCCGATCTCCAATGGGAGATCGTCTCGTGAGCATGCCCAGTAGGAGAACAGAGGAACTTAGTCTCTGGAGCGATCTGCTTCAAAGCAATCTCCTCTGCGGTAGATAGACAGCAGGAGACCGCAGAATGTGAGGCTCTGGATTCCTGCATAGCAGATGCAGAAACCTGATGCCTAACAATTAGTGAGTACACTATATACTAAGGGACTGTGTTAGACAGTGAGTACATACACTATATACTAAGGGACTGCGTTAGACATAGTGAGTACACTATATGCTAAGGGACTGTGTTAGACATAGCAAGTACACTATATACTAAGGGACTGTGTTAGACATATTAAGTGATAATAATATCTTCCTCCACCTCCCCCTGTTCCTAAGTCCATTATAAGTCCTCCTTCCTCCCTTCCCAATCCCCACATCCCTCATTATCCTCCTCCCCTTGCATCTCATTCCCCTCTTCACCACCTCCATCATTTTCTTCTCCCACACCCCTATCTTTGCTTTCTCCCCCACCACTCCCATCATTGCCCATTCCACCACCTCCATCATTTCCTCCTCCTCCACCACCCCCATTATTTCCCTTTCCACCACCACCATCATTGCATTCTCCCCCACCACCCATCATCATCTCTTTTTCCCCCACCACCCCATCATTGCACTCTCCATCACCCCCATCATTGCCTTCTCCCCATCACTCCCTTCATTGCCTTCTCCCCATCACTCCCATCATAGCCTTCTCCCCATCCCCCCATCATTGCCTTCTCTCCATCACCCCATCACTGCCTTCTCCCCATCACTCCTATCATTGCCTGCTCCATCACCCCATCATTGCCTTCTCTCCATCACCTCATCACCCCCATCATTGCCTGCTCCATCACCCCATCACTAATATCATTGCCTTCTCCCCATCACTTCCATCATTGCCTGCTCCATCACCCCCATCATTGTTTTCTCTATCACCCCATCATTGCCCTCTCCATCACCCCATCACTGCCTTCTCCCCACCGCTCCCATCATTGCCTGCTCCATCACCCCATCATTGCCTTCTCCCCATCACTCCCATCATTGCCTTCTCTCCATCACCCCATCACTGCCTTCTCCCCATCACTCCCATCATTGCCTGCTCCATCACCCCATCACTGCCTTCTCCCTATCACTCCCATCATTGCCTGCTCCATCACCCCATCATTGCCTTCTCCCCATCACTCCCATCATTGCCTTCTCCATCACCCCATCACTGCCTTCTCCCCATCACTCCCATCATTGCCTTCTCCCCATCACCCCATCATTGCCTGCTCCATCACCCTATCATTGCCTTCTCCCCATCACCCCCATCATTGCCCTCTCCATCACCCCATCACTGCCTTCTCCCCATCATTGCCCTCTCCATCACCCCATCACTGCTTTCTCCCCATTGCTCCCATCATTGCCTGATCCATCACCCCATCATTGCCTTCTCCCCATCACTCCCATCATTGCCTTCTCTCCATCACCCCATCACTGCCTTCTCCTTATCACCCCATCATTGCCTTCTCTAGCACCCCATCTTTGCCTTCTTCTCATCACCCCCATCATTGCCTTCTCCATCACTGCCTTCTCCTCATCTCTCCCATCATTGCCTGCTCCATCACCCCATCATTGCCTTCTCCCCATCAGTCCCATCATTGCCTTCTCCATCACCCCCATCATTGCCTTCTCCCTATCACTCCCTTCTCCCCATCATAACCAACATTGCCTTCTCACCATCACTCCCATGATCCCATTAATGCCTTCTCTCCATCACCCCCATCATGGCCTTCTCCCATCACCCCCATTATTGCCTTCTCCCATCATTGCCTTCTCCATCACCCCCATCATTGCCTTCTCCATCACCCCTATCATTGCCTTCTCCCCATCACCCCCATCATTGCCTTCTCCATTACCCCTTCACTGCCTTCTCCCCATCACTCCTGTCATTGCCTGCTCCATCACCCCATCATTGCCTTCTCCATCACCCCATCACTGCCTTCTCCCCATCACTCCCTTCTCCCCATCATTCCCATCATTGCCTTCTCACCATCACTCCCATTATCCCATCAATGCCTTCTCTCCATCACCCCCATTATGGCTTTCTCCCATCGCCCCAGGCATCATGGCCTTCTCTCCCCATCACGGCCTTCTCCTCATGTCCCCATCTACTCCAGGGCCAGGCGCCACCTACACAGACACACACACAAACATACACATATACACTGACACCCACAGACATACACCCACACACACAGGCACACACAGACATACACACAGACATACACACAGACATACACACACACACCACCTCTCACCTGTCCGCAGCATCGCCCGTGCTTCCACACTCTGTCACAGCAGTCGCTGCTGAATGATGTCATTCAGCAGCACGCTCCTCTCTGTGTCAGGGACAGGAAGCGCAGCCTCCGGGCAGGAAGCAGGATAGATCCTTGCAGCTCCGCTCCTACAATTTTCTCTTGCAGGCAGCGGAGCTGCTTGGATCGCTCCCTGCTGCTGAACATGAGAGCAATCTGGCCAGGGGCCCCCGGAGCCTCGGGCCCGGAGAAAACGGCCAGATTGCCCTCATCATTAGCCACCTTGCAGGGCCCCCTGGAGGCTCTGGGCCCCGGTGCACTCGCACCGCTTGAACTGGCGGTATGTCTGCCCATGCCCCTCACTACTGGCACAATTACCCCACACCGACTTTTCTACACAGTTTTATATGTGGAATGCAAAGTGTGATTTCTTTGCTTGGAGACAAATAATAATAATAAATTTTATTTCTATAGCGCCGACATATTCCGCAGCAATTTACATTTCAGAGGGGACTTGTACAGACAATAGATATTACTGCATAACAATAATCACATAGATCATAACAGATACCAAGAGGAATGAGGGCCCTGCTCGCAAGCTTACAATCTATGAGGAAAAAAGGGAGACATGAAAGGTGGCTGGGAACAGTTGCCCTGATTGTATGGACCAGCCATAATGTTAAGTGTGTAACAGTACAGACGCAGAGGGCTAATGGATGCATAAAGCATGTGGGAACATGATGCGGGGAACCTGGTTATGGTAAAAACTTTTGGCTGTGCCACATAGGGATAGATTAGGTTAATGTGTTGAGGCGGTAGGCCAGTCTGAATAAATGAGTTTTCAGGGCACGCTTAAAATTGTGGGGATTGGGGACTAATCGTATTAACCTGGGAAGTGCATTCCAAAGAATTGGCGCAGCACGTGTAAAGTCTTGGAGACGGCAGTGGGAGGTTCTGATTATTGAGGATGGTAACCTCAGGTCATCAGCAGAACAGAGGGCGTGGGTAGGATGGTATACTGAAACAAGGGAGTAGATGTAGGGTGGTGCTGAGCCATGAAGCGCTTTGTGGGTGAGGGTAATAAGTTTGTACTGGATTCTGGAGTGGATGGTTAGCCAGTGTAATGACTGGCACAAGGTAGAGGCATTGGTGTAACGATTGGCGAGGAATATGATCCTGGCAGCAGCATTCAAGACAGATTGGAGAGGGGAGAGTTTGGTAAGAGGGAGACCGATTAGAAGAGAGTTACAATAGTCGAGATGAGAATGAATAAGAGAAACAGTAAGAGTTTTTGCGGAGTCAAAAGTAAGAAAAGGTCGAATTCTAGAAATGTTTTTGCGGTGCAGATAACAAGAGCAAGCCAGTGATCGTATGTGGGGGGCAAAGGAAAGCTCGGAGTCAAGCATGACCCCAAGACAGCAGGCATGTTGCTGTGGAGTAATAGTGGAACCACACACAGAAATGGTAATGTCCGGTATAGGTACATTAGTAGCGGGAGGAAACACAAGGAGTTCAGACTTTGACAGGTTCAGTTTCAGATACAGTGAGGACATGATGTTAGACACAGCGGTTAGACAATTGCCGGTGTTTTCTAGAAAGGCTGGCGTGATGTCAGGAGAAGCATATAATTGGGTGTCATCAGCATAGAGATGGTACTGGAAACCAAATCTATTGAGTTTGACCAATAGGGGCAGTGTACAGAGAGAAGAGGAGGGGGCCTAGGACTGATCCTTGAGGAACCCCAACAGTAAGGGGAAGATGAGAGGAGGAGGAGCCAGCAAAAGATACAGTAAAGGAGAGGTCAGAGAGATAGGAGGAGAACCTGGAGAGAACGGTGTCCTTGAGGCCAATGGAACGGAGCATAGTGAGGAGGCGCTGATGATCCACAGTGTCGAATGCTGCAGGGAGATCCAAGAGAATTAGCATGGAGTAATGACCATTTGATTTAGACCCCATACATGAGGGAATTATCACCAGTTACCGGACGGCTACTATGTGGCGGCATATGATTGTGCTATCGACTCCATACCAGGAGCGAAAATGCCGAAATCTCATTTGTTTACTCCTTTCCAGAGTCCGGCTGTGTAGCAGAGTGTATCTTTTGAGAATGACCAATGATACATCAGAGAACTTCACTGAGCAAGTTATCGTGAGTAAACAGTATTTACTTCTTATGGGTAAACATGAGATAAGAATTCAGAAGCACACAGCCCGTGCTGCTGGCATAATACACTCAAAAGCTAAAGTAAATGTAACAACAAGAGAGCTTCCCTCCCCACAATACAGCAAACATATAACTTCACACTATCACCATCTGCTGTCAGGCAAGTGTAAAGTCCTCCTTTACATAAACAATAAGTCCATGACTTATGGATATGGGACAGGCCCCCACTCCATCTTAAAACCACCGTAACTACAGTAAACCTAGGCACTAGAATAAATACACAATGCATTATTTTGGTTGTCAAAATAGCCACAGCTTTATTTAAATCACAGGATTAAAACAATCACAGTAGGAGTCAGGTCAAGTGCTAGTACATTGTGTGAGGTAGCGCTGTCATTCAGATAGGGGATCCTCGCTAGGCAGTGAACAAAACACATCCGGCACCGTGTTTTCCATATAACATAACATAGTCCATGCGGTTTATTCAGCAGCATAAACCCATAGCAGCAATGTAAACTTCATATACAGCATAGCGTCCCTAGAGTTTCACTCCGTAATCCCTGTGGTCACACAGGATATTCAAATGTCCAGCATACAGGCTCTTCAGCCTCAGTATTTTCTCACCCACGTCAGGGTCACTCATGGTTCCTTCACCATCATGCGACAGACGTCCATTCCCTCCAGGGAACTCTCAGGCACGTGCAGCCATTAACACAGCATTCACTTGCTGTCAGAAGGCAGCCCCATCTCACTCAGATGGGACCTTCCACACTGGACCAACCAGGTCCCAGCATTCACCTCATGTGACCTTCCCTGGCCACCTTATATGGTCCGTAGCCATGCCCTCCGGGTCACATGGCTATGACCTCATCACAGGTCCTTCACACACACACATATACACTTTACAATAGCGTTAATAAACACACCCCCTGGGTGGGTTTGGAAGTAGCTAGTTCCTGACACATTGAACCAGCACCTCAGCAGTTTCACTGCTGATTCAACACACACACATAAATCTCCATCTCAAGGCAACCCACCTTGAGCTACATAACGGTCATTCCGTATTTCGCCATTCATCCACTCTCCTGGGACATCCATACAATGCACCCTAGCGGACACAGTGGTCACTACACCACATACCTCTCCCCTCTGCTCAAACTTGTGGGGTTGAACACACAACCTTACACCAGGCTCTCGAGACCGGCCACTCACTACACCTTGCCCCACAGGTCGAGAGAACCGTCTCCATCCGTCATACGGCCTCGTCTCTATGTTAGGCCTCCCCCGCCCCCAGCGGTCATAAGTCTTAGTTAAGCCCGAGTCTGACTCATTCATCGTCTCACAGGAACTACGGTGTTATGATTGAGTCACCGTAGGAGGCAGACACAAAAATAGAAGCTACGTCCAGAAAAACAGAGAAGTTGGCAACTATCAGACTGCAGACCCCTGAACCTATCAACACAACTAGCAGTAGCCGTGGGGGGTTCCTACTGTGCCCTAGACCCCTCGATCACAGCCGGAGAGCTAAATAGCCTAAAGACAGAAAAGGAAATCTAACCTGCCCCAGAGCAGACGCTAAAGTAAAAGGCAGCCCCCAACATATAATGACGGTGAAGATGGAAAAACACTTAGATAGAAGGATAGGCTGAGCAAACGATGGGGCCCAAGCTAACTAAACAGAACAGGAAAGAAAAGTTGCTGTCTGCAATCTGCCAAAACCCTATCAAAGACATAAGCCAACAAGCTGATATGCAAAAAGACCCTGAAGCAGCTAGGCTTCAAAAACTAAAATCAGCACTCAGGTATTTTCAGAAGACAGAGCTAAAGGAATTCAGCTCACCCCAGAAGGGAATGGCAGAAATCCAGAAAAACAAAGCAAAACAAAGTCAAAGCAAAAATGCAAAAGGCCGAACAGAAAACTTAGCTTTAGAGGAGCAGGAATTCAGACTGGTCTCCAAGGATCCCACAGAGAAATCACCCGCAGGGCAGAAGGGCGTCGGCAGCCTTATATCCAGTCAGTAACTCCACTCAGCCAGTCATCATCATTAGGCCCAGGTGTTTGACAATCAGGCTCATTACCTTTCTTCACCAGAAGAGGGAGTTCCTCGGGCCTCAGTAGTGAAGGGGAAAATGAACTCACAACAGTACCTCCCCTTGAGGAGGGGTCACCGAACCCTCAACCACGCCACCAGGGCGATCAGGGTGAGCCCGATGAAAGGCACGCACCAATCTTTTGGCATGAATATCAGAGGCAGAGACCCAGGAATTATCCTCCTGACCATAACCCTTCCACTTAATCAAATACTGGAGTCTCCGTCTAGCCAGACGGGAATCCAGTACTTTCTCTACCTCATATTCCATGTTACCTTCAACCAATACAGGGTCTGGAGGTGCCACCCCCCGGAACAACAGGTTCAACAAACCTCTTCAACAAAGATTTATGGAACACATTATGGATTTTAAATGTGACAGGAAGAGCAAAACGAAAAGAGACCGGATTAATAATCTCCAAAATCTTGTAAGGTCCAATAAATCTAGGCTTAAACTTAGGAGAAGCCACCTTGATAGCAATATTTTTTGATGATAACCACACCCTATCACCAACCTTAAACTGGGGACCAATGGTCCTATGTCGGTTGGAAAACCGCTGGGCCTTTTCCTGGGAGAGAGATAACTTATCCACCACTTGGCCCCAGATCTGGTGCATTCTCTCCACCACAGTGTCAACACCTGGGCAGGCAGAGGGCTCCACCTGCCCTGAAGAAAATCGAGGATGAAACCCAAAGTTACAAAAAAAAGGTGACATCAAAGTGGCAGAAATAGCTCTATTATTTAAAGCAAATTTGGCCAAGGGCAAAAATGAAACCCAATCATCCTGATCAGCAGAAATAAAACATCTCAAATATGACTCCAAGGTCTGGTTTGTTCTCTCTGTCTGCCCATTGGTCTGAGGGTGAAAAGCAGAGGAGAAGGACAACTGAATTGCCAGCTTGGAACAGAAAGTTCTCCAAAATCTAGACACACACTGAACTCCTCTGTCAGATACAATGTTCTCAGGAATCCCGTGCAAGCGAACCACCTGTTGCAAAAACAGGGGCACCAACTTAGACGGCAACTTAGGGAGTGGTACAAGATGAACCATCTTAGATAACCTATCACAAATCACCCAAATAACAGTCATCCTTTGAGAGACAGGCATATCAGAGATGAAATCCATTGAAATATGGGTCCACGGCCTCTTGGGGACAGGCGAAGGCATCAACAACCCACTAGAGCGAGAACACGATTTAGACCGGGAGCACGTCCCACAGGACTGCACAAAATTCCTGACATCACGAGACAAGGAGGGCCACCAAAAAGACCGACTCACCAGATCTCTAGTACCAAAAAATGCCTGGATGACCAGCCAAAGCAGAGCAATGAACTTCAGACATCACTCTCTTCTTCCACTGGTCAGGAACATACAACTTTCCAATGGGACAACGCTCAGGTTTGTCCTCCTGGAACTCTTCCAGAGCACGTCTCAAATCGGGAGAGATGGCAGAAAGAACTACCCCTTCGCCTAAGATGGTAGCAGGCTTGGTCACCACAGGAGAATCAGCAAAGAAGCTCATAGAGAGGGCGTCTGCCTTGACATTCTTAGTTCCAGGAAGAAAAGAAACCACAAAATCAAAACGTGTAAAAAACAAGGCCCACCTAGCCTGTCTAGGGTTCAAGCGCTTAGCCGACTCTAGGTAAATCAAATTCTTGTGGTCAGTAAGGACCACGACTTGATGTTTAGCTCCCTCCAACCAATGTCTCCACTCCTCAAATGCCCATTTCATGGCCAACAGTTCCCGATTCCCCACATCATAGTTACGTTCAGATGGAGAGAACTTTCGGGAAAAGAAAGCACAGGGATTCATTTTAGATGTTACAGGATCCTTTTGGGACAAAACAGCTCCTGCACCAATCTCAGAAGCATCCACCTCTACCTGGAACGGAAGTGAGATATCAGGTTGCCGCAAAACCGGGGCGGAGGTGAATCTTCGCTTCAGCTCCTGAAAGGAAGAAACAGCCTCCGGAGACCAATTTAACACATCAGCACCCTTCTTAGACAAATCAGTCAATGGCTTGGCAATACTAGAAAATTTTGCTATAAATTTCCGATAAAAATTAGCAAAACCCAAAAATTTCTGGAGGGCCTTCAAAGAAGTGGGCTGAACCCAATCGTAAATGGCCTGTACCTTGGCCGGGTCGATTTCAATAGTTGACGGGGACAAAATAAATCCCAAAAAAGAAATCCTCTGTACTCCAAAAAGGCATTTAGATCCTTTGACATACAGGGAATTCTCCCTCAAGATCCGGAACACAGTCCGAATATGTTCCACATGAGAATCCCAATCCTTGGAGAAGATCAAAATATTATCCAGATAGATAATCAAAAATGTATCCACAAAGTCTCGGAAAATATCGTTCATGAAGCACTGGAAGACAGAAGGGGCATTAGTGAGCCCAAAAGGCATCACCAGGTACTCAAAATGTCCCTCTGGAGTATTAAACGCCGTCTTCCATTCATCCCCATGCTTAATGCGAATAAGATTAGACGCCCCCCTGAGGTCAAGCTTGGTAAACCAGCAAGCATCTTTAACTCTGGAGAATAGATCAGAAATCAGGGGTAACGGATACTGATATTTAACAGTAATTTTGTTGAGAGCACGATAATCAAAACAAGGTCTTAATGATCCATCCTTTTTGGCTACAAAAAAAACAAAAAACGGCACCTAAGGGTGACGAGGATGGTCTAATATGACCCTTCTCCAACGCCTCCTTAATATAGGATCGCATAGCCTCGTGCTCGGGTACAGATAAATTGAAGAGCCGACCCTTGGGAAATTTACACCCCGGGCTCAGTTCAATTGCACAGTCATAACTCCTATGAGGAGGCAGAGACGCAGACTCATTCTCACTAAATACATCATAAAAGTCCGCCAAATAATCAGGAACATCATGCGACTGAGGAGAGGTGGAAAACACCGGAGCCTCACTAAAGGCACACCGACAACCCCAACTCACCACAGACACAGATTTCCAATCCAAAACTGGATTATGAATTTGTAACCAGGGAAACCCCAGAACAATAGTATCATGCAGATTATGCAACACCAAAAATCTGCAATTTTCTTGATGGTCTGGGGCGACCCGCATTACCACCTGGGTCCAAAACTGAGGTTTATTTTTAGCCAAAGGAGTAGCATCAATCCCCCTCAAAGGGATAGGCGTCTGCAGAGGTGTCATCGGAAATCCACAACGTTTAGCAAAATCCAAGTCCATTAGATTCAGGGCTGCTCCCGAATCCACAAAAGCCATGGCGGAAAATGTGGACAGGGAGCAGATCAGAGTAATTGCCAGAAGAAACTTAGGTTGAACACCACCAACAGAAAACGTGTGTGCAAAGCGTTTCTCTCGTTTAGGACAGACAGAAATAATATGCGAGGCATCTCCACAGAAAAAACACAACTTATTACGCCTTCTGAACTCCTGACGCTGTTCTCTAGACAAAACTCTATCACATTGCATAGGTTCAGACATTTGTTCAACAGGTGGCAACACCTCTCGTGCAGCTTTGCGTTCGCGCAAACGCCGATCAACCTGAATGGCTAATGACATAGAATCGTCAAGACCAGAGGGAACAGGAAATCCCACCATAGTATCTTTTACGGCTTCAGACAACCCCTTCCGAAAGAGAGCAGCCAAGGCATTATCATTCCAGGTAGTAAGTACTGCCCACTTTCGGAATTTTTGACAGTACAATTTTGCAGAATCTCGACCCTGGTTCAATGCCAGCAGGGTCTTTTCAGCCTGATCAATGGCATTAGGTTCGTCATACAACAACCCTAAAGCTTGAAAAAATGTGTTCACATTAGTCAGAATAGGATCATTTGGTTTCAAAGAAAACGCCCAATCCTGGGGATCGCCACGCAGCAAAGAGATGACAATTTTAACCTGCTGCGCGGAGCTCCCTGACGAGTTAGGCTTCAAGGCAAAAAATAATTTACAATTATTTTTGAAATTCAAAAATTTAGACCGATCCCCAAAAAATACATCAGGTGTAGGAATCTTTGGTTCAGCAGCATGTGAATGAGCAAGGTAGGCGGAAATTCCCCGCACTTCTGCAGCGAGCTGCTCCACACGATCAGACAATTGCTTTATCTCCATTGAGAGAAAAAAAAATTCCCCCTACGGCCTCAGAGATATAGAGGAAAAAATATACACACTTTTTTTTTACAATTCTTTCCTGCTATTGAGTACCCTAGGATATGCGGTATGGCGGGTGATTCTGTTATGATTGAGTCACCGTAGGAGGCAGACACAAAAATAGAAGCTACGTCCAGAAAACCATAGAAGTTGGCAACTATCAGATTGCAGACCCCTGAACCTATCAACACAACTAGCAGTAGCCGTGGGGGGTTCCTACAGTGCCCTAGACCCCTCGATCACAGCCGGAGAGCTAAATAGCCTAAAGACAGAAAAGGAAATCTAACCTGCCCCAGAGCAGACCCCAAAGTAAAAGGCAGCCCCCAACATACAGTGGGGAAAAAAAGTATGTAGTCAGTCAGCAATAGTGCAAGTTCCACCACTTAAAAAGATGAGAGGCGTCTGTAATTTACATCATAGGTAGACCTCAACTATGGGAGACAAACTGAGAAAAAAAAATCCAGAAAATCACATTGTCTGTTTTTTTTTCATTTTATTTGCATATTTTGGTGGAAAATAAGTATTTGGTCAGAAACAAAATTTCATCTCAATACTTTGTGATATATCCTTTGTTGGCAATGACAGAGGTCAAACGTTTTCTGTAAGTCTTCACAAGGTTGCCACACACTGTTGTTGGTATGTTGGCCCATTCCTCCATGCAGATCTCCTCTAGAGCAGTGATGTTTTTGGCTTTTCACTTGGCAACACGGACTTTCAACTCCCTCCAAAGGTTTTCTATAGGGTTGAGATCTGGAGACTGGCTAGGCCACTCCAGGACCTTGAAATGCTTCTTACGAAGCCACTCCTTCGTTGCCCTGGCGGTGTGCTTTGGATCATTGTCATGTTGAAAGACCCAGCCAAGTTTCATCTTCAATGCCCTTGCTGATGGAAGGAGGTTTGCACTCAAAATCTCACGATACATGGCCCCATTCATTCTTTCATGTACCCGGATCAGTCATCCTGACCCCTTTGCAGAGAAACAGCCCCAAAGCATGATGTTTCCACCACCATGCTTTACAGTAGGTATGGTGTTTGATGGATGCAACTCAGTATTCTTTTTCCTCCAAACACGACAAGTTGTGTTTCTACCAAACAGTTCCAGTTTGGTTTCATCAGACCATAGGACATTCTCCCAAAACTCCTCTGGATCATCCAAATGCTCTCTAGCAAACTTCAGACGGGCCCGGACATGTACAGGCTTAAGCAGTGGGACACGTCTGGCACTGCAGGATCTGAGTCCATGGTGGCGTAGTGTGTTACTTATGGTAGGCCTTGTTACATTGGTCCCAGCTCTCTGCAGTTCATTCACTAGGTCCCCCCGCGTGGTTCTGGGATTTTTGCTCACCGTTCTTGTGATCATTCTGACCCCACGGGGTGGGATTTTGCGTGGAGCACCAGATCGAGGGAGATTATCAGTGGTCTTGTATGTCTTCCATTTTCTAATTATTGCTCCCACAGTTGATTTCTTCACTCCAAGCTGGTTGGCTATTGCAGATTCAGTCTTCCCAGCCTGGTGCAGGGCTACAATTTTGTTTCTGGTGTCCTTTGACAGCTCTTTGGTCTTCACCATAGTGGAGTTTGGAGTCAGACTGTTTGAGGGTGTGCACAGGTGTCTTTTTATACTGATAACAAGTTTAAACAGGTGCCATTACTACAGGTAATGAGTGGAGGAAAGAGGAGACTCTTAAAGAAGAAGTTACAGGTCTGTGAGAGCCAGAAATCTTGATTGCTTGTTTCTGACCAAATACTTATTTTCCACCATAATATGCAAATAAAATGAAAAAAAAAACAGACAATGTGATTTTCTGGATTTTTTTTTCTCAGTTTGTCTCCCATAGTTGAGGTCTACCTATGATGTAAATTACAGACGCCTCTCATCTTTTTAAGTGGTGGAACTTGCACTATTGCTGACTGACTAAATACTTTTTTTCCCCACTGTATAATGACGGTGAAGCAAGATGGAAAAACACTTACACAGATAGAAGGATAGGCTGAGCAAACGATGGGGCCCAAGCTAACTAAACAGAACAGGAAAGGAAGGTTGCTGTCTGCAATCTGCCAAAACCCTATCAAAGACATAAGCCAACAAGCTGATATGGAAAAAGATCCTGAAGCAGCTAGGCTTCAAAAACTAAATCAGCACTCAGGTATTTTCAGAAGACAGAGCTAAAGGAATTCAGCTCACCCCAGAAGGAATGGCAGAAATCCAGAAAAACAAAGCAAAACAAAGTCAAAGCAAAAATGCAAAAGGCCGAACAGAAAACTTAGCTTTAGAGGAGCAGGAATTCAGACTGGTCTCCAAGGATCTCACAGAGAAATCACCCGCAGGGCAGAAGGGCGTCGGCAGCCTTATATCCAGTCAGTAACTCCACTCAGCCAGTCATCATCATTAGGCCCAGGTGTTTGACAATCAGGCTCACTACCTTTCTTCACCAGAAGAGGGAGTTCCTCAGGCCTCAGTAGTGAAGGGGAAAATGAACTCAACACTACGGTCTCTCAACATCGTCCTGCCAGTCGAACTACCACTTGCTGACATTCTTCACCCACCTGCCATGTCACTTCTTGGAGGAACCCTTCGGGTCCTTATATCTTGGGTTGAAGGCGGTCGCCACCTGGTATTCCGTACTTCTTTATTAATTCGCCGATGGTCCAGCCTCAACTGCTCAATCTCTTGCAGGTACCCCACTCGATACTCCAAGAGCATCCGAAAGTTTCTCAGGCTTTCCACGGAACCAACCACCAGGATGGGAATCCTACCCTCTTCACTGGATACCTGGTCTTCCTCATCAGGAGGGATCCTCACCCTCACCACACCGGAGCTATTTACAAGGTCTTGCATTACCTTCCCGAATCTTCCAATGATTCTCCCAATCAGACCTTTGGGAACCGGAACTACCTCTTTCCGCAAACCCAACCGATCCATAGCCTCTCTTGCTAACTCTAGGCATTGAGCAGCTTTCACATTACTCCGCCTAACCAACTGTTTGACATGGAGACACTGCAGATGTATGTTTTTAAGGGCAGCCACCCGCTTTTCTGTGTCTTCCCTGGCTGACATTATCACCAACTGCCGAGTCTCAGGTGCCCAGTGCACCTTACACGCTTTGACTGCCTCTTTGAAAGCTTCATGCACACCTTCCTCAGCGCAGGCCTCTTACATGTCTTTTGGTACATCAATCACAAACTTGAAGGTCGTGGTCTTGCTCTCTTCCTGACCAGGAGGCTCTGGCTTTACCATGGACACTTCCCTCACTACAGTTGCCCCGACCGGGTAACTGTCTTCTTCAGTTCTCAGCTCCTCAACCGCACGAGATCTCATCTCTTCACGATCATCTGCCAAGACAGGCACTGGCAGCTCTGTTCCACCACTAGTTGGACCCGGCCACTGTTCATTACTGTCCAAGTTCTTCTCCCGCAGAAGACCACTTACAGTTTCTTTGAGCTCCAAGACTTCTTTCTCGAGCTCCTCAACCCTGTGCTTGGCCATTTGTCTCAGGACTCTTTCCCGTTCGAGATGTCCTACCACTGTCTCCTTTATCAGCTGTATCTCACGATCCAGTTCTCTTTTGGCCAGCACGTGTCTCACCACTACCTCTTTGATTCGATTGTCAAAGGGTACCACTGGGTCAGTCCCACCAGTCGAGTGAACCCTCCAGTTACCCTCTGACCGTGTGTCTAGTCCAGTCACCTCATCTCCCAGCCCACCATCTGTCGTGTCACGAGACGTCAGGTCCGTCAGTTGGGCAGATGGACCCCTTCTTCCAGTCACTTCTACATCAGACCTGTCCATGTCAGGAACCGTCACTGTCTCAGTGTCTGCTGGCCCCACAGTCGAAACGTCTCCATCGTCTGACCATACGTCATCAAACAAAACAAAGTCCCGGCCCCTCTCCAAGGCATAAACTAAGTCACGTGGTATCCCACCCTCTTGGCATTCACCACCTTTAGTCCCCTCAAACATTACTCGGTCTACTACATAGTTCACCGTGACCCCATGTTTACAGCGAACCCTGGTGGTTTTCTCGGTCAGAGATAAAACGAGAGGAGTTCCTGTCAGAGTCACCTGACCAAAAAAAAACATTTTTGGGTTGCCTCCCCAATTAGGGTCACTGCCCCCCTCTGGGACTCCACTTCTTTTTGGGTTACCACCCCACTTTGGGTCATCGCCCCTTCCGGGACACCACCCCCTTTTGGGCTACCACCCCGATTTGGGCCACCGCCTCCTTTCAGGATTTCCCCATGACCTTTATACCGTTCTCCTTAGACCACAGTTCACACAGCACAGTTTGTCTCTTTTATGATACCACACAAGTCCTTGTTGGCACCACCACAGCTCCTGCTGTCACCAACACCACAGGCTGCTGTTCACACACAGCGGCTGGTGTCCTCTTCGTAACCTCGCCGAGTTACAGGAAGCCGCTTGTCCCCTTCGCAACCTCGCTGAGTTACCGGAAGCCGCTTGTCCCCTTCTTGACTCCCTCTGAGCCACCGCAGGCTGAGTTGAGAAAAGAAGAAAAAAAAAACACCACAAAAAAAACTCACGTGTCCTTTCTGTGTGCTATTCAGGACGTACCGTCTCCGCCTGAGACCGTCCTACACATAGGGTGCACCGGGTGCTATTCAGGGAGCCGACCCTCTTCCCAGGGTTTCCCCAACACACTGGCCTCACCAACACCACACAAAACTCACGTGTCCTGTCTGTGTGCTATTCAGGACGTTCCGTCTCCGCCTGAGACCGTCCAACACACAGGGCGCACCAGGTGCTATTCAGGGAGTGGCCCTCCACCCAGGGTTTCCCAACACACCGGCCTCACCAGGTCCAGGGGCTTAGCGGGTGCTATTCAGGACATCCGTCTCTGCCTGAGATGGCCCAACACTTACGCCTCACCAGGTCCAAGGTCATACCATGTGCTCCAGGGATCCAATTGTTCTCCCAGAACCTCCCAACACTGACCCTCCAGGAGCTTGCTCACTGAACCCTCCAGGTACAGTCTTTATCACTGACCCAGGTCAGTACAACACGAACACCTGTCCGTTACCTGTGTCGGCCACACAGGTCCTTGGATACCTCTTCTCCACAGAGGCACCGTATAGTAATCACCAGTCTTTCTCACTGACCTCGGTCAGTACAATACGGTTTTCACGACCGTCACCTGCTGGCCGCGCAGGTTCTCGGACCCCTCTACCGCAGAGGTATCCTATAAGTCTTTTCCGTCCGGGGAAATGGCCCCACTGGGCTCACCGATCCGGACAGTGCCTTACTCACTAGGCCGCCTCATGGTTCCAGAACCACAGCCGGGCAGTGGCTTCCCCAACCGTCAGCCTTCCTGGCTCAGCGTTGCCAGCACTGCAACATACGCCTTTGGAAATTGTTGCCCTTAGCAACCAAAACTTTGCAGTCCTCTTCCGTTGCTCCTAGCAGCAAGGCTACAACATTGCCCGCATTCTCCACCAATTGTGAGGTAGCGCTGTCATTCAGATAGGGGATCCTCGCTAGGCAGCGATCAAAACACATCCGGCACCGTGTTTTCCAAATAACATATCATAGTCCATGCGGTTAATTCAGCAGCATAAACCCATAGGAGCAATATAAACAGCATAGCGTCCATAGTGTTTCACTCTGTATTCCCTGTGGTCACACAGGATATACAAATGTCCAGCATACAGGCTCTTCAGCCTCAGTATTATCTCACCCACGTCAGGGTCACTCATGGTTCCTTCACCATCATGTGACAGACGTCCATTCCCTCCAGGGAACTCTCAGGCATGTGCAGCCATTAACACAGCGTTCACTTGCTGTCAGAAGGCCGCCCCATCTCACTCAGACGGGACCTTCCACACTGGACCAACCAGGTCCCAGCATTCACCTCATGTGACCTACCCTGGCCACCTTATATGGTGCATAGCCACGCCCACTGGGTCACATGGCTATGACCTCATCACAGGTCCTTCACACATATACACTTTACAATAGCGTTAATAAACACACCCCCTGGGTGGGTTTGGAGGTAACTAGTTCCTGACATATTGAACCAGCACCTCAGCAGTATCACTGCTGATTAACACACACATAAATCTCGATCTCAAGGCCACCCACCTTGAGATACATAATGGTCATTCCATATTTCGCCATTCATCCACTCTCCTGGGACATCCATACAGCGCCCCCTAGCGGACACAGTGGTCACTACACCAAAATTGGGATTCACAAGTACTGCGATATCCCCAGCTGTCTGACATACAGAACCAGGACAGACAGCCATAAAGGGGCGGCACGCACTGGCTTGCCATTCAAGCAGAGCCAGTAAACTTTCAGGGCACCAATGACCCCATTATCCTCACTCCTGTGCTTAACCACTGTGCCTGCCCCTGATTGACGTTACCATTACAACGTCCTTGAGGCTGGCCACCAAAGCCGAGCCTGTTGACCACCATGAGGTTTTACCACCTCTATTAGTTAAAATGAGTCCACCTTAACTTGTCTGCAACTTCCACCTGACTCCTAAACCGCAAAGCTGTGACGGGTTATAAATTCACATTTGATACCCTTTTTTTTTTTCTTTTTTTAATTAATCACTTTAGTAAATTTATAAACTAGAAGTCCCTGCAAAATCATTAAGGGGATTAACGTGACAAACCTCCCACTCAGAAAGAGTCATCCTACACCGCTCAGGAGAGGAAAATCCCCCAGTGGAGGAAACCTCTCGGGAACCATGGCTGAAGGATGGTCCTTCCCATGGGCTTAGAAGTTAATGTTGTTAACTCTTTATAGCCATGATAAAATTGAACCTGGAACAAAATATACAATGGTAATTTCAACAATACAGTGAAGCATTCATCATACAAGCAATAATTAAAACGCTTTAGGACAATGATTATAAACAGGGGCGGGAAATGCTTCTTCCTATTCATCCTGTGCAAGAAAGAGGGAGAGAGACAGATTTCGTGTTCTATATAAACCCCACCCTCCTCACTGTAACCCACCAGGCACAGACATACTGGGCTTCTTACTCTTAAAGCAACATCCCTCGTGCATAAAAATCTACACCACTATACCAAAAAAGCTGCAGGAGTAAAGGTCCACCCATCCCCAAGTCATGTCCTCCTCCGTCTATGGCTCCAGTGGTTTCTTGACTTATGGATATGGGACAGGCCCCCACTCCATCTTAAAAACACCATAACTACAGTAAACCTAGGCACTAGAATAAATACACAACACATTATTTTGGTTGTCAAAATGGCCACAGCTGTATTTAAATCACAGGATTAAAACAATCACAGTAGGAGTCAGGTGAAGTTCTAGTACATTGGGATTCACAAGTACTGTGATACCCCAGCTGTCTGACATACAGAACCAGGACAGACAGCCATAAAGGGGCGGCATGCACTGGCTTGCCATTCAAGCAGAGCCAGTAAACTTTCAGGGCACCAATGACCCTATTATCCTCACTCCTGTGCTTAACCACTGTGCCTGCCCCTGATTGACGTTACCATTACAACGTCCTTGAGGCTGGCCACCAAAGCCGAGCCTGTTCACCACCATGAGGTTTTACATCCTCTATTCCACCTTAACTTGTCTGCAACTTCCACCTGACTCCTAAACCACCACCAGAGAGGCCATTTGACACCTTAAATGGACTCGACCCCCATCAACCATGCCTAATAAAGCCATCAACCATTTTTACATGCTATGGAAAGACTGTGCACACAAGTAATAAAAAATAAAATTCCAGAGCTCCGACAGATTAATTTTATCAATGCCATGCTACCAAATTATGATCGATAATACGGTAACTACAGCAAAAATAACAGTTGCTAAACATCCTGCAATGAGGATCGCATAATGGGGAATGTGGAAAGTAAACCATAATTAAGGTCGTAGCTACAATCTGAATATCTGTATAATGACATCTGTCATGCCTCAAAAAACTATTATACTGCATGTATTGTAGCCAGCTCTAATAATTCACCAAATCACAGATTTTAGTTCTAGAAACCACCATTATTTACAGTAGCTGTGCAGTAAAATTTCTTAAACTCACTTACTATCACTACCCGAAAAGTGATGAACATATCAATAGAAAGATATTATAAAATAGGGAGTAGAGTTGAGCGACTTTTGGTTTTTTAGGGTCGCGTTTCGTTTCGTGAAACCCCACTTTTCCAAAAGTCGGGTCGAGCAAGATCGTCCGATTATAGGGAAAAGTCGGGGTCGTCCCGAAACACGAAACCCAATGTAAGTCAATGGGGAATAAAAATCGGCAGTGAGAGGAGGACAGGAAACACACCTACAGTGCCCATTTGAATGCCAAAAGCATCAATTCTTCTTACTTAAGCTTGTCAACCTTAATTAACTTCATAATACAAGTTACGCACTGAAAAATGGGGGTTATTTGGCTAAAGTTGTGGGGGGGGGGGGGAGGGCTGGCTGCAGGCTTTCATGTGCCCTGGGCGAAAGAGCGCCCCTTTAACACATACCACAACTCATCATGCTCCGATACGGCAGAGAAATAGCGGTATAGTACAATGAAAAATACCTCACTTTTTACATCTCATGACGAGGCCCATCTATTTCTCCATACAGAATCATTGGTCCCATATAATGTTTGAAACAGTATATGATGAGCTCCACATAATGCTACAGTATATGTTGGTCCCCATGGATGAAGCTCCACTGTCTTATGGGCCCAAATAATGCTCCAAACATAATGGGCCCCATTTCTAATGCTCTAGTGTATAATGGGCCCTGTAAATGCTGCTCCAGTGTCTGATGTCCACCTTTGGAATGTTCCAGTGTATGGTGGGCCCCATCTATCATTCTCCAGAGTATAGTGCTCCCCAAAAATTGCTGTCCCAACATTGAAAACAATCAAATAAGTCTCCTCGCTAGGGAATCCCTGTACTTGTCTGGACAGGTGCTGTAGCTTGCTTAACAGCTCGCCAGCTGTTCTCATGCCCAGTATGGATTACACGTGATTGCACAAAGGTGAGAAAGGGTACTGTATCCCTGGATAACATGTATGGATAGCGTACACATTCAAAATATATGTCTATACAGCATGAGGCAGGCTCAGACGGTGTTAGGCCCAGTATGGATTGCACGTGATTGCACAAAGGTTAGAAAGGGTACCGTATCCCTGGATAACATGTATGGATAGCGTACACATTCAAAATATATGTCTATACAGCATGAGGCAGGCTCAGACGGTGTTAGGCCCAGTATGGATTGCACGTGATTGCACAAAGGTTAGAAAGGGTACCGTATCCCCGGATAACATGTATGGATAGCGTTCACATTCAAAATATATGTCTATACAGCATGAGGCAGGCTCAGACGGTGTTAGGCCCAGTATGGATTGCACGTGATTGCACAAAGGTTAGAAAGGGTACCGTATCCCCGGATAACATGTATGGATAGCGTACACATTCAAAATATATGTCTATACAGCATGAGGCAGGCTCAGACGGTGTTAGGCCCAGTATGGATTGCACGTGATTGCAAAAAGGTTAGAAAGGGTACCGTATCCCTGGATAACATGTATGGATAGCGTACACATTCAAAATATATGTCTCAGGAGGCAGGCTCAGACGGTGTCAGGCACAGTATGGATTTGACGGCCCAGATTACACAGCGGAGGAGCAGGGAGAGGTAAAGATTGCAAATGCTGGGGCCCTGCCCAAGCAAGGGGGGCCCACTCGTGGGCGTCGGTACTGGCACTGGGCCCCTCATAGTACAGCGGTGTGTCTGACGGCGGGTGTGCACCACCACCGTCAGAGACACTTGATTGCACTATGAGGGACCCTGTGCCAGTGCCCGCGCCCAAGAGTCGGCCTACCCACCTGTCCAGGGCAACGGCACTCGCTCGGTGTCGTGCGGTAGGTCGTGACCCCGGCCATGGGGGGGGAGGCAGCACAGTTAGGGAGTTTTAGAAAGTAGCATATGTTGATGTTGGACATTCAGCTGATGCAAAAGGCGAAATAGGTGAAGTACCAGGAAGAGGTGGACCAAAGCAAGCCATTCTTCTGTCACCCTATGTGTCATCAGGGGAAGGTGGGACAAAATCCTTGGAAACCCATGCGTGGTTCATTTTAATGAAGGTTAGATCATCCACATTTTGGGTTGACAGACGGGTCCTTTTTTCTGTCAGGATTGATCCAGCTGCACTGAAGACTCTTTCCGATAGCACACTTGCAGCTGGGCAAGCGAGCTCCTGTAAGGCATATTGGGCCAATTCAGGCCAGGTGTCCAGTTTAGCGGCCCAATAGTCAAAGGGGAATGACCTGTGTGGGAGAACATCGATATGGGAGGAAAAGTAGTTTGTTACCATAGTTGACAACTGCTGTCTCCTGTCACTTTCCATCGATGCAGTATTACCAGTTGTGTGAGCGGTATTTGAAAAATCAGTCCACAACATTGTCATGAAACCCGTCTCCAACGCCACTTCTGCTGTGTGCACCACGAACACCTCTGCCAAGCTGCCCCCGGCCCGTACGGCTCGTGTGAGAACCATCACCGCTGCTGTGTGCTGGGAATGCCTCAAGCAACCGATTTACCAGAGTTGCTTGTTTATTAGCCAATATTAGGTCAAGGTTCTCCTGTGGCATGATGTTTTGTAATTTGCCTTTATAGCGTGGATCCAGGATGCTGGCCAACCAGTAGTCGTCATCGTTCATCATTTTGGCAATGCGGGGGTCCCTTTTTAGGATCCGCAAGGCATAATCTGACATGTGGGCCAATGTTCCCGGTGTCAATGATGCACTGCGAGTGCTGGGTGGAGGAGCACTTTCTGGCAAATCCACATCCCTCCAGTCACGCACAAACCCTGTACCAGACCTTGCCACGCCAACATTTTCACTTGCCCCACGAGATGCATCCTCCTCCCCTAAGTAATCATCCCCATCATCCTCCTCCTTCTTCCTCCACCTCGTCCAGGAGAGGTCCCTGAGCAGACAATGGCTGAATGTCATCAAGGATTCCCTCCTCCTCTTCCTCCTCATCAACATTGGCTGCAGACACCTGCTCCTTAAGGTGCGTCAAAGTTTGCATGAGCAGACGCATAAGTGGGATGCTCATGCTTAGGATGGCGTCGTCTGCGCTTACCAGCCGTGTGCATTCCTCAAAACACTGAAGGACTTTACAAAGGTCTTTCAGCTTCGATCACTGCACACCTGTCAACTCCATGTCTGCTCTCAAAGTGCCTGGCCGTGTATCCTCCCACAAATGCATTATGGCCTGCCTCTGCTCGCACAGCCGCTCCACCATGTGCAGGGTGGAGTTCCACCTTGTTGCAATGTCGATAATGAGGCGGTGGTTGGGAAGGTGGAGCAATCGCTGCAGCTTCTGCATACGAACGGAGTGTACAGGCGACCGGCGGATGTGCGCGCACAGTCTTCGCACCTTCTGGAGCAGGGCTGTTAACTCCGGATAATTTTTGAGGAAGCACTGCACCACCAGGTTCAAGGTGTGAGCCAAGCAAGGTATGTGGCTGAGTTTTGAAAGGGCTATGGCTGCCACAAAATTACGGCCGTTATCACTAACTACCTTGCCTGCCTCAAGATGTACACTGCCCAGCCATGACTCAGTTTGTCGCTTCAAGTACTCGGCCAGGACCTCGGCGGTGTGTCTGTCGCCCAAACACATCATCTGCAACACAGCCTGCTGACGCTTTCCACTAGCTGCTCGATAGGGGGACACATCGTGTGCAACAGTGGCAGCTGCAGATGGAGTGCTCGTACAACTGCGCTCTGTGGATGAGCTTTCGCTTCTGGAGGAGGGTCGAACGCCTACAGCCAACTGTTTCCTATACCGTGGGCTAGGCAGCACTGTCCCACCACCGCTGTCCCCTGTGGACCCTGCATCCACCACATTAGCCCAGTGCGCAGTGATGGACACGAACGGCCCTGGCCATGCCGACTGGACCATGCATCAGTTGTGAGGTGCACCTTTCCGCTCACTGACTGCTTGAGTGCATGGACAATGCGGTCTTTCACATGATGGTGGAGGGCTGGGATGGCTTTGCGAGAGAAGAAGTGGCGACTGGGTAGGTCATAGCGTGGTACTGCATAGGCCATGAGTTCGCGGAAAGCTGTGCTTTCCACCAACCGAAAGGGCATCATCTCAAACGAGATTAGTTTGGCAATGTGGGCGTTCAAACCCAGTGTACGCGGATGAGAGACTGAGTACTTTCTTGACCTACTCATAGTGTCTGGGAGGGTGAGCTGGACTTGAGAGCTGCATATGGTGGAAGTAGCGGTGGACAGGGCGGACTGAGAGAGGGTTGATGATGGTGATGGAGTTGGTGTTCTTTCTGATGGCCTAGAATCAGTCTTTCGTTGATATAACAGTGGGATTCCCTGACTGCTGTGGTCTTGCAACGACACCTCAACATTTGCTGCTGTGCTAACCGGTGGGCTTACAGTGGGGGAAACAATGTAGCGTTGCTGACTACCTTCGTTGTGATCAGTTGCACATGTGGCACTTGAGGTTTGGTGTTGTGTCCACGCTTGCAAGTGCATGCTGGTTAAATGTCTAAGCATGCAACTGGTATTCAAATTTTTCAGATTTTTCCCTCGGCTAAAGGTCTTTGCGCACTTCTTACAGATAACCTTGGCCTGATCATGAGGATTTTGTTCAAAAAAGTGCCACACTGCACTCTTCCTACTTTGGCAGACATTTTGCGGCCTAGCACGCTGTGATCTTTTGACCCTCTGGACAAGCTGTCCAGCAACTCTTTTGATGTTTGGAACCTGTCTTTGGAGTGCTCCGGGCCTGCCAGATAACAGCTGTTGCGATGTCGATGTCTGCTGTGGATGCTCCTCATCTGAGCTATTGGAAGCAGCACCCTCTTCCCCCAATGGATGCCAATCTGGGTCAACAACTGGGTCATCCATCACCTCCTCTTCTATGTCATGTGCACCTTCCTCTGTGTCACCGTGTATGGTGGTATAGTGTGCGGGAAGGGGCACCTGAGTCTCATCAGGGTCAGAATCTGGCTCTGTACACTGCGAGGACAATGTAGTGCTCTGAGTGAATGTACCAGCAGAATCATCCATCAGCGGCTGTGCATCAGTGCACTCCATGTCAGATTCATCTTGGCCTGGGTAATTCACCATTTCACTTGATAATCCAGGCATGGTATGTGAAAACAGCTCCATGGAGTAATCAGTAGTATGGCCTGCGTCATCCTTCAATCTTGGTTGGGGTGAAGGACACAAGGAAAGGTGTGGTTCATGAACATGAGCCTCCAATGATGACTCAGTGCTTTTACTTTTTACAACTGAAGAAGAGAAGGCGATAGAGCTGGAGGCTGAGTCAGCAATGTAAGACAAAACTTTTTCCTGATGCTCTGGCTTTAAAAGCGGTTTGCCAACTCCTAGAAAACTAAGCGTTCGAGGCCTTATGTAGCCAGACGATGACGCAGGGTCAGCACCTCCTGCATTCGGTCCTATTTTGCTCTTGCCACTACCATCTGATCCACCACCAACACCATCATTACCAGCTGCCAACCCCCGCCCAATTCCACGGCCTCTTCCACCAGCCTTCCTCATTTTTGGTAGAAATGTAGACAAAATCCAACAAACTATATAGTAATGTAAAACAAGGTACAAGGTGTCTATAGGACAGGGGAGATTTTGAATTTCTGCACACACTTTTGGACACTGGACACTTTTGGATTGTGTGAGGCCCACTGATATCTGAGCGCTATGTGACAGGCTCGATGGCACTGCTGTGACAAAAGTGACTAGAGGATAAGGGAGATTTTGAATATCTGCACACACTTTTGGACACTGGACACTTTTGGATTGTGTGAGGCCCACTGATATCTGAGCGCTATGTGACAGGCTCGATGGCACTGCTGTGACAAAAGTGACTAGAGGATAAGGGAGATTTTGAATTTCTGCACACACTTTTGGACACTGGACACTTTTGGATTGTGTGAGGCCCACTGATATCCGAGCGCTATGTGACAGGCTCGATGGCACTGCTGTGACAAAAGTGACTAGAGGATAAGGGAGATTTTGAATATCTGCACACACTTTTGGACACCGGACACTTTTGGATTGTGTGAGGCTCACTGATATCTGAGCGCTATGTGACAGGCTCGATGGCACTGCTGTGACAAAAGTGACTAGAGGATAAGGGAGATTTTGAATATCTGCAAACACTTTTGGACACTGGACACTTTTGGATTGTGTGAGGCCCACTGATATCTGAGCGCTATGTGACAGGCTCGATGGCACTGCTGTGACAAAAGTGACTAGAGGATAAGGGAGATTTTGAATCTCTGCACACACTTTTGGACACTGGACACTTTTGGATTGTGTGAGGCCCAATGAATATCTGAGCGCTATGTGACAGGCTCGATGGCACAGCTGTGACAAAAGTGACTAGAGGATAAGGGAGATTGGATTGCTTTTAAAAAAGCAGTTTGCGGAGCAGTGGGTAAACAGCAATGCCAGCCTGTCAGGAAGCCTTAAAAGGCAGCCCAACAACCAACACCACTGATACACCACTATATAGCCTCCCCTTGCACTGCACACACACAGTGACTGGTGTGTTGTGCAGGCCAAATTGCTAGCAGCAGAAGCAGTTTTTTTTTCTTCTACAGCAGGACAAAAAAAAAAAAAAAAATTGGGATTGCTTTTAAAAAAGCAGTTTGCGGAGCAGTGGGTAAACAGCAATGCCAGCCTGTCAGGAAGCCTTAAAAGGCAGCCCAACTAACACCACTGATACACCACTATATAGCCTCCCCTTGCACTGCACACACAGTGACTGGTGTGTTGTGCAGGCCAAATCGCTAGCAGCAGAAGCAGTTTTTTTGTCTTCTTCCCTGCCTAACGCTCTCCCTACAGAATCAGCAGCAACCTCTCCCTATACTAAGATCGGCAGAAGTAAGATGGCGATCGGCGTGCACGCCCTTTTATACCCCCTGTGACGCCCACCAAAGCAAGCCAATCACTTGCATGCCCTTCTGAAAGATGGTGGTGACCCGTGCCTATGTCATCACGTTGCCCACAGTGTCCGTGGATCCTGATTGGCTGAAAAAGAGCGCAAAACAAACTTTTGAAACGCGACTTTGGCGCGTAAGTCGCCGACCTTGTGGCCGACCTCATCCTAGGGTCGGCGACTTTTGAATTTTTGCGACCCGTTTCGCTCAACTCTAATAGGGAGTAATTAAAAACTATACACAATATAACATCAACATTATAACCGACCATAAAATAACATTCAGAATATCTGGAAGTAGTAATTTAAATAAACCTAAAGCAGAAAAAGTCTACAAAGGCATTATTAATAACCCTGCCACGGTATTGTTAATTGTTTTTCATGCACTTGATAACATTTACTGTTGACCTCTCCAGCTGGGTCAAAGGCATTAGGAATAGGCATATTGCCCTTCGTGTTAATGCACTTGATTACTTTACCCTTAGCCGCTCCCACTGGCTCAAGGGCACCGGGAGTAGGCACACTGCCCTTTGTGTTAATGCACTAGATTATGCCCTTAGCTTCAATTTGTTCGTCCCGCAGCAGTGGGGTATGGCGAGGTCCTACAAAGCTGCGCATAAAGGACTTTTGCCTGGTAAAACTGGGGGATGCTGACTCACTGGTGCCCGCAGCAGGCACAGAATCCCCACGTCCTCTCCCTGTTGAATCCCCACATCCTCTCCCTGCTGCAACTCCATGCCCACGACTACGTGCCTTACTCCCTTGCCTTCTCCATCTTGGTAGACTAATAAAGATAGGCAGAAAAGTACAAAGGGGGGGCTTAGGCCTCTTTCACACTTCCATTTTTGACAATCAGTCAAGATCCGCCAATTTTGAAAAATACGGATCCGCCATTTTTCTTTGCGGATCCGTTTTTTTCCCCATTGACTTTCATTATTGGCGGATCCTGACTGATTGCCGTCCGTTGCATCCGTTTTTTTGAGGATCCGCCACAATCTTAGTGTCCGTCAACATCCTCAAAGATTTCCAAACGGAGCTTGCAACGTTTTTTTTGCCGGCGGATCCTCCAGCCACTGAATTAACCCCAAAATCTGTCTGGGTGCCGGACCAAAAAAAATCTCTCTCTCTCTCTTTTTTCCCGGCCAGCAATTCCTTTAAATTTCCTCATTTTCAGGATCCGTCTAAAAACGGATCCTGTGCCATCCGTTCACATCAGTTGAGAACGGATCCGCTTGTCTGCCTTTTTGGCGGATTATAACTGATGCAAATAACTGAAGTGTGAAAGAGGCCTTAGTGTGCTTATTCCTGAACAGCTGCTAACAGAATAAGAAACACTAATTTTATAAAGTGTGTGGACTACACTTTAATATGAGCTAATGTGGCCTACACAGCTGTCAAGTAGAGTGTTTGGTGAACTTTATTTTGTTCGTTTTTTTAAAAAAAACAAAAAGCGTGTGACCAAAGATGTGAAAGCGATAGTATCACAAACTTTTTGGAGCCATTACAATGCAGGAAGGTAACCTACAATGCAATAGATGAGGCTCCAAAAAATAGGGTAATACTAATCTGGCTGCGGCTGCAGGACACAAGCCAGAAAAAAAGCTCCTCTATCGTGTTTGCAACCAACGTATATGGATACGGATGGATGCACACTAATAGGAGAATTAATGAAAAATGAGCTGCAATAAAAGAAAAATGTGTGAGGCAGTGACGCACGCTGAGCGGCCTACAACCAGACGTGGCTGCAGGACACACTACAGCGTGAGCTGCACTCACACACAGAGACCTCTCAGACAGCCGTGAACAGTGCAGATAAGTGGGCACTAGCACTGAAAGGCTGCAGAAAGGCTCCGCTGTCTACTCCTATAGTGTTTGCAACCAATGTATATGGATGCAGATGGAAGCACACTAGTAGAATTAATGAAAAATGAGCTGCAATAAAAGAAAAATGTGTGAGGCAGTGACGCACGCTGAGCGGCCTACAACTAGACGTGGCTGCAGGACACACTACAGCGTGAGCTGCACTCACACACAGAGACCTCTCAGACAGCCGTGAACAGTGCAGATAAGTGGGCACTAGCACTGAAAGGCTGCAGAAAGAATCCGCTGTCTACTCCTATAGTGTTTGCAACCAATGTATATGGATACAGATGGATGCACACTAATAGAATTAATGAAAAATTTGCAGCAATAAAAGAAAAATATGTATGAGGCAGTGACGCACGCTGAGCGGCCTACAGTCAGACGTGGCTGCAGGACACACTACACAGCGTGAGCTGCACTCACACAGACCTTGCAGACTGCTGTGAACAGCGCTGCAAGGCAAAAGAAAGCTACACTGATTGATAATGTAGCCTGGGTAAAGCACAATATTATTTAGAAAATCGCTATCTCTAACTGTCCCTCAGAGTCTTGAACAGCAGCCTGTCCCTAACTGAATTCACAGCAGAGTGAACCCGAAATGGCGACGGCTTTTATAGTGCACCATGACATGTGCATCATTTCAGCAGCCAATCACAGCCATGCCATTAGTTAACATGCCTACATGCTTAACAGAATGTGCCCACACTTCTGAGGATTCCTCACTGGCTGAATCAAATCAAACTGGCTCATAGCATTATGGGAACTTCCGATTCCGGTATTCGATATGCAAAAAGTATCGGAACTCAGTATCGGCATTCCGATACCGCGAATCTCGGCTGATACCCGATATTTGCGGTATCGGAATGCTCAACACTAGTGATGAGCAGTACCTGGTTTTCTCCATACATAGCGCTTAAAATTATCACCACAAAGGTCTATCTTCATCTTATCAGACCAGAGAATCTTATTTTTCATAATGTGGGAGTCCTTCATGTGAGTTTTAGCATACTCTATGTGGGCTTTCAAATGTATGACACTGAGTAGAGGCTTCCGTCAGGCCACTCTGCCATAAATGCCCGACTGGTGGAGGGCTGCAGTGATAGTTGACTTTGTGGAACTTTCTCCCACCTCCCTATTGCATCTGTGGAGCTCAGCCACAGGGATCATGGGGTTCTTCTTTACCTCTCTCACCAAGGCTCTTCTCCAACGATTGCTCAGTTTGGCTAGACAGCCAGGTGTACGAAGACTTCTGGTGGTCCCAAACTTCTTCCATTTAAGGATTATGGAGGCCACTGTGCTTTTAGGAACCTTGAGTACTGCAGAAATTCTTTTGTAACCTTGGCCAGATCTGTGCCTTGACACAATTCTGTCTCTGAGCTCCTTGGCCAGTTCATTTGACCTTATGATTCTCATTTGGTCTGACATGCACTGTGAGGTCTTATATAGACAGGTAACCAAAAAAAAACAAAAATGGGTACAAGAGCAAGTAGTAGAAAGATGAATATATTAAAATTTTATTAATAAATATACAGAAAACGACAAGTAAAAATACAGGATAAAAAATTCCTATAATAGTAAAAAGGGATGGCGACACGTCCAACATGGTGCGTATACAGATTAATAAATATGGCAAAACAGGGTAAAAAGGAGATTACCGTATTTTTCGCTTTATAAGACGCACCTGATTATAAGATGCACCCCCAAATTTGGTGGAGGAAAAATGTTTTTTTATGTTAAATGGAGGTGTGTCTTATAATGCCAGTGTCCGTCTTTCAAATCATATACCGTATATGTCCCTCATCCTGGTATCTATATAACCCCCATCCTGGCACATTGCCCCCCTGTGCTGGCACATAGTCCCCCCATCCCATCCTGGATATGGCCCCCCCTCTCTCTATATTTCCCCCTGCTGGCACGCACATGGCCTCCTCTCTCTTTGTATGCCTCCCTGCTGGTACACACACGGCCCCCGCGTCCCTATATTCCCCCCTGCTGGCATTCACACACCCCCCCGTCCCTATATTCCCCCTGCTGGCACACATTGTTCCCCCCCGTCCCTATATTCCCCCTGCTGGCACACATTGTTCCCCCCCGTCCCTATATTCCCCCCTGCTGGCACACATGGTCCCTGTCCCTATATTTCCCCCTTGCTGGCAAGCACATTATAAAATAATAAACAGTTAACTCACCTTCTGATGACTCCTGCTCCCAGCTCCCCCCCCCCGTGGCTTTCCTGTGTCTGCTGAGATCCTCCTCCTGCGAGGGCGCACGCAGCTGCTGCTCATTCAGGCAGCTCATTGTAGCTACAGGACCTTCCATGATGTGACCAATAGGACCTGGGAGCACACTGGGAGTCACGTGACCGCAGGTCCTATTGATCACATCATGGAATGTTCAGAAGCGATGAACTGCCTGATTGAGCAGCAGCTGCGCGCGCACTCGCAGGAGGAGGATCTCAGCAGACACAGGAAAGCCACAGGGAGAGCTGGGAGCAGGAGCCATCATCGGTAGGTGACTATAGTGATGGGGCGGGGGGGGGGGGGGGAGTGCAGGCACATGTAATATGCAACGCTTCCCTGTCTACTACCAACTCGGCGCTGCTTCAGCACCGAGGTGATGGACAGCGGGTGCAGTGAATATTACATGAGCCTAATGAGCGGGAGCACAGGACCTCCCACTGTCTCTGCAGCCCACAGCCAAGTCAAGATGGGGTGCAGAGTGTATATTAATGAAAGAAATAGTGAAAAATCTAAAGGGGTCTGAATACTTTCTGCACCCACTGTATATATATCTAATACTAGCTGAAGAGCCCGGCACTGCCCGGGCATAGTAACTAACTGTGGTTAGTTATAGCAAACTATAATTATCCTCCATGCCATAGTCCCGTGCCCATATACCCATCATACATATCCACGATCCCATAGGCCCGTGCCCATATACCCATCACACATCCTCCATCCCATGCCCACATACCCATCACACATCCTCCATCCCATAGTCCCATGCCCATATACCCATCATACATATCCTCCATTCCATAGTCCCGTGCCCATATATCAATCATACATATCCGCCATCCCATAGTCCCGTGCCCATATACCCGTCATACATATCCTACATCCCGTAGTCCCATGCCCATATACCCATCATACATATCCGCCATCCCATAGTCCCGTGCCCATATATCAATCATACATATCCGCCATCCCATAGTCCCGTACCCATATACCCGTCATACATATTCTCCATCCCATAGTCCAGTGCCCATATACCCATCACACATCCTCCATCCCATAGTCAACCATTATGACATGAGCGGCGGGGCTTGCAACCTATGACATCAGCATCGCCATGGCAACCATTATGACATAATGAGGGGCGGGGCTTGATATACAGACACTTTTTCCCCCCCCATTATGTAGATAGGGGCAAAATTGTTTTGGTGAATTGGAACGCACGGGGTTAAAATTTCACCTCACGACATAGCCTAGGACACTCTCGGGGTCCAGACGTGTGACTGTGCCAAACTTTGTGGCTGCTCCCTTACTTCATCCTTTGGACTTACTCAGTGATTCTCCTCAGCCATCCACAGAGACGGACACACACTAGACCTGGTCTTCACCCGTCTCTGCTCCCTATCTAACTTCACAACCTCCCCTCTATCTGACCACCATCTACTCACTTTCTCATCCCTGGCACCCATGTCCAGCAACATGCGCACTCCCGCAGAAACCTTGCACACCTAGACACCCACACGCTCTCTGACTCTATTCTACCACTGGCATCCATATTCTCACTCCAAGACACAATGCCACTGCTTTCTACAATGCCACTCTCGCATCAGCTATTGACACAGTCGTCCCTCTCGTTCATGGCAGAATGAGACATACCAACAGACAACCCTGGCACAATGACACCACTAAAAAGCTCCGGCAAGTGTCCAGGGTTGCAGAGCGGCGTTGGAAGAAAACAAATTCGCAAGATGACTTCACTGCATTCAAACAGGCAACACTCGCTTTTAAATCTGCCCTCACCTCTGCTAAACAGGCCTACTTCACAACCCTCGTATCTTCCCTATCCTACAATCCCAAACAGTTATTCAAAACTTTCAACTCCCTGCTCCGCCCACCACTGCCTCCTTCAACCTCCCTCATCTCTGCTGAGGACTTTGCCACACACTTCAAAAATAAGATTGACCAAACAAGGCAAGTATTCATTGTTCAACCACCACAACCCCTTTGTATACCAGACCAATGCCCAAACCCCATAACCTCCCTCTCCAGCATCACTGAATGGGAGCTTAATCGCCTCTTCTCCAAATCGCACCTCACAACCTGTGCACTTGACCCCATTCCATCCAGCCTCCTCCCAAACCTCACCACCACACTTATCCCATCCCTAACCCACCTCTTCAACCTATAGCTAACGTCTGGTACCTTCCCTTCTGCTTTTAAACATGCCACAATCACGCCTATCCTTAAAAAGCCAACCCTCGACCCAACCGCTATGTCCAGCTATCGCCCAATATCACTGCTCCCATTCGCTTCCAAACTCCTGGAGCTGCACGTCCACGCTGAACATTCCTCCCTCATCTCATCTAACTTGCTCTTTGACAATCTACAATCTGGTTTCTGCCCCATCACTACACTGAGACTGCCCTGACCAAAATTACTAATGACCTACTTACAGCCAAAGCAAATGGACAATACTCTATACTCCTGCTTCTAGACCTCTGCATTTGACACAGTTGACCACTGCCTCCTACTACAGATCCTCTCCTCCTTTGGCATCAAAGACTTCACCCTATCCTGGATCTCCTTATACCTTTCAAACCGCACATTCAGCGTCTCCCACTCCCACCTCCTCATCCCACCCTCTCTCTGTTGGAATCCCCCAAGGCTGTGTTCTAGGACCCCTACTCTTCTCAATTTATACCCTTGGCCCGGGTCAACTCAAAGTCCCATGGATTTCAGTACCACCTTTATGCTGATGACACTCAGATCTACCTCTCTGGCCCAGACATCACCTCTCTGCTGCAAAGAATCCCGGAGTGTCTATCAGGCATATCCTCCTTCTTCTCTCGCTTCAAGCTCAATGTGGACAAATCTGAACTCATCATCTTTCCTCCATCTCACAGATCTTCCTTACCTGACCTATCACAATTAATTACATCATGCTTTCCCCAGTACCGGAAGTCCGCTGCCTTGGAGTAACCCTTGACTCTGCCGTGTCCTTCGAACCGCACATCCAAGCTCTTTCTACCTCCTGTCGCCTCCAGCTCAAAAATATTTCCAGAATCCGTCCTTTCCTCAACCCTCAATCTACTAAAATGCTTGTGCACGCCCTCTTCATCTCCTGCCTCGACTAGTGCAACATCCTTTTCTGTGGTCTCCTTGCACCACATTTGGATCCTTCAGATGGAACCTGAAAACCCACCACTTCAAGAAAGCCTACAGCCTGCAATGACCCCGCTGCCTCCTCACCACTACCGGAGATATCGCCTCAATCAAAACCAGAACTGCTGCAACCCACCAACCTACTGTCTCCTTCCCCACCATCCTGTAGCATGTATGCCCAAAAGGGCAGGGTCCTCTCCCCTCTGTATCAGTCTGTCATGGTAAGTTTGTTTACTGTAAGTGATATCTGTAATTTGTATGTAACCCCTTCTTATGTACAGTACCATGGAATCAATGGTGCTATATATATATATATATATATATATATATATATATATATATATATATATTTGGCAGAGTCATGTCTCCCGACTCTGCAGATTGCATGCTGTCTTTGTAGGCCTGAATCAGATGGTATGGAGATCAATGAGGGATATCAAAGTTCAAAAATAGACTTTCCTTTACTCAACAAGAAAATGATGAGAAAAATAAACATCAGATAGGAGGCACTTCACTTTATGAATGCTTCTTCTGCATTATGCAGAGTCAGGAACTTTCCGGTTACATGTGGAGGTACATAACTTTTGCTATAAGCCACAATAGTGCAGCAAACCTGAGCTAATGACCTCTTTGTCTCCGCTATTCTCTCTGCCTGGAATCCAAATTCTCGATGCCATTACATCTTTCCTTACCTTCAGAACGTACTATCTGATGTGTCCCTCCTGATACACAACACCATATCAATTCAGGAGGACTGCAATCAGATAGAAAGTGAGAAATACAGACATTTGATCTATCTGACTCATCACAAGGAATTTGCTCTCCTGTGTGCCCTGGTAGCTCAGAATGATGGCTCCCACATAGTATGATGATCCCAACAGCACTTCACACAGTGTGACGGCCCCCACAGCACCTAACAGTATTATGGCTACCACAACCTGCTACACAAAATAAGAACCCCCACTCAGTATGGAAGCATTTACAGTCCACCACAACCCCAGTATAATGGCCCCTACCAGCAATGCTCCAGTCTGTGCAGTGTGAGTACTGAGGATCCATACTACAGATGTGATGTAGTGACGTCATTGTGTCTGCAGTGTGCGGAGTCTCAGACTCAGAAGCGAAGGCTGAATGGTGGAAGAGAAGCTTTCAACTCCCTGATTCACTATTCTATTCAACGGTATCAGGGTCAGACTGGCGTGTCTGGGGCCCACCAAGGGAATGGACTCTAGGGGCCCACCCTACAGGTATATACAAATATCTGTCAGTCATTATCCCCATTATAGTGGAGCAACGACTGTAAAACACAGGGTGCTCCTGCACATCTACTCTGCACCCCCATAACTGGGATGTACAATTACGGTATTTTACATTTTTAGGTTCTACGGTTAAGACAAGTTATCACCGATCCATGGGCTCCACAGGATAGGTGATTGTTTGTTCTGACCATTAGAAACTGCTCTGATCAGAAGAATGGGGAAGATTTATCCCTGACAGGACACTTATCACCATTTTAAAATGCAGCAGCAGTTCAGATGTCTGACCGCAGCTCCATTCATTCTCTTTGGGCCTTCCAGTAAAAAACAAGAGCAGCGCTCGCTGCCACAGAGTGAATGAATGGATCAGTGATCAAGTCGAACATACTGCTCCAGTGTAATGGGGATATAAATTCCACATTCTACCGACTGGGTCCCAGTAGTCAGACCCTCCCACCACAACAAACAGGAAGCCCCGAGTATTCAGGCTGTCTAGCAGCTGCAAATCATGCAGCTGTGGCGACGAAAACTAAATCTCCGAGCACGCCAAAATACTAGGAGACCACCCGAGCATGCTGAGTAATGAGTATACTCGCTCATCACTTGTTATCACTAGTCCTGTGGAGAGGTGATTATTTTTTTCCACAGGAGAACCCCTGTAGCATCTCTGACGCTGTGATCCAAGTATCTAATCTCTAATAGAAATAAAGAATATTCTCCTAATTAATATCAGAGAGAACAGATGACTGCTATACACAACACAATCCACTATACCAAGACCAATAATACCCCATACAGGGAAGAAAAACCACCACACCATTAACAGATCACATAGTGACAGAATAATACTACCTATTACCAGCATATAGGCACCAAATAATACCACATACAAAGAGAAATACCGCCACATCATTACTAGACTACACATTCCACCACATAGTGAGCAAATAATACCACCTATAGGGGATAAATACCACCATACCGTGACCAGACCACAAATTACTACCACATATAATACCAAATAATACCACATATAGGGGATGAATACCAACACACCATGACCAGACCACATATTACCATCATATAGTAACTGAATACTACAATATTGATCATGATTACAAAGCATAATACTAACAACACTGTTAATACCACCAGTGACATTGTACACAAGAGCTCTGCATACACTGTCAATGTACAGGTAATACAGGGATCACTAGTGATCTTATACACAGGAGCTCTGTATATAGCGTACAGGTAATACAGTGATCACTAGTAACATTATGCACAGGACCGCTGTATATAGTATACAGTGTATAGTGTCAGTGTACAGGTAATGCAGTGATCACCAGTGACGTTGTACACAGGAGCTCAGTATATAGTGTATAGTGTAGAGATGATACAGTGATCAGTGACATTATACACAGGAGCTCTGTATATAGTGTCAGTGTACAGGTAATACAGTGATCCCCAGTGACATTATACACAGGAGCTTTGTATATAGTGTATAGTGTGCAGGTAATACACTGATCACCAGTGACATTATACACAGGAGCTTTGTATACAGTGTATAGTATGCAGGTAAACACAGTGATCACCAGTGACATTATACACAGGTGCTCTATATAGTGTCAGCATACAGGTAATACAGTGGTCACTGGTGACATTATACAGAGGAGCTCTGTATATAATGTCAGTGTACAAGTAATATAGTGATCACCAGTGACATTATACACAGTACCTCTGTGTATAGCGTACAGATAATACAGTGATCACCAGTGACATTAAACACATGAGCTCTGTATATAGTGTCAGTACACAAGTAATACAGTGATCACTTTTGACATTATACACAGGAGCTTTTTATATAGTGTATAGTGTGCAGGTAATACAGTGATCATCAGTGACATACAGTCATATGTTAAAGTTTGGGCACCCCTATTAATATTATCCTTTTTTCTTTATAATAATTTTGGTTTTTGCAACAGCTATTTCAGTTTCATATATCTAATTACTGATGGACTCAGTTATATTTCTGGATTCAAATGAGGTTTATTGTACTAACAGAAAATGTGCAATCTGCATTTAAACAAAATTTAACTGGTGCAAAAGTATGGGCACCTCAACATAAAAGTGACATTAATATTTTGTAGATCCTCCTTTTGCAAAAATAACAGCCTCTAGTCGCTTCCTGTAGCTATTAATGAGTTCCTGGATGAAGGTATTTGTGACCATTTCTGTTTACAAAACAATTCCAGTTCAGTTAAGTTTGATGGTCGCCGAGCATGGACAGCCCGCTTCAAATTATCCCACAGATGTTCAATGATATTCAGGTCTGGGGACTGGGATGGCCATTCCAGAACATTGTAATTGTTCCTCTGCATGAATGCCTGAGTAGATTTGGAGCAGTGTTTTGGATCATTGTCTTGCTGAAATATCCATCCCCTGAGTAACTTCAACTTCGTCACTGATTCTTGCACATTATTGTCAAGAATCTGCTGATACTGAGTTGAATCCATGCGACCCTCAACTTTAACAAGATTCCCGGTGTCGGCATTGGCCACACAGCCCCAAAGCATGATGGAACCTCCACCAAATTTTACTGTGGGTAGCAAATGTTTTTCTTGGAATGCTGTGTTTTTTAGCCTCCATGCATAACGTCTTTTTGTATGACCAAACAACTCAATCTTTGTTTCATCAGTCCACAGGACCTTCTTCCAAAATGTAACTGGCTTGTGCAAATGTGCTTTTGCAGACCTCAGGCGACTCTGTTTGTGGCGTGCTTGCAGAAATGGCTTCTTTCGCATCACTCTCCCATACAGCGTCTCCTTGTGCAAAGTGCGCTGTATTGTTGACCGATGCACAGTGACACCATCTGCAGCAAGATGATGCTGCCGGTCTTTGGAGGTGGTCTGTGGATTGTCCTTGACTGTTCTCACCATTCTTCTTCTCTGCCTTTCTGATATTTTTCTTGGCCTGCCACTTCTGGGCTTAACAAGAACTGTACCTGTGTTCTTCCATTTCCTTACTATGTTCCTCACAGTGGAAACTGACAGGTTAAATCTCTGAGACAACTTTTTGTATCCTTCCCCTGAAAAGCTATGTTGAATAATCTTTGTTTGCAGATCATTTGAGAGTTGTTTTGAGGAGCCCATGATGCCACTCTTCATAGGAGAATCAAATAGGAGAACTACTTGCAAGTGGCCACCTTAAATACCTTTTCTCATGATTTGATACACCTGGCTATGAAGTTCAAAGCTCAATGAGGTTACAAAGCCAATTTAGTGCTTCAGGAAGTCAGTAAAAAGTAGTTAGGAGTGTTCAAATCAATAAAATGATACGGGTGCCCATACTTTTGGACCAGTCAAATTTTGTTTAAATGCAGATTTCACATTTTCTGTTAGTACAATAAACCTCATTTGAATCCAGAAATATAACTGAGTCCATCAGTAGATATATGAAACTGAAATAGCTGTTGCAAAAAACAAAATTGTTATAAAGAAAAAAGGTTAACATTAATAGGGGTGCCCAAACTTTAACATATGACTGTATATACGAGCTCTGTATATAGTGTCAGTGTTCAGGTAATACAGTGATCACTGGTTACTTTATACACAGGAGCTCTGCATATAGTGTCATGGTACAGGTAATACAGTGATCACCAGTGATATATATATATAGGAGCTCTGTATATAGTGTCAGTGTACAGATAATACAGTGATCACCAGTGACAATATACACAGGAACTCTGTACTCAGTCTATAGTGTATAGTGTGCGTGTACAAGTAATACACTGACTCACCGGTGACGTCTCTAGTTGAAGTCCTTCTTCTTTGCTTTTCTCCTTCAGTCAGCACAGACTACCATCACTTTTTCCAGCCAGGACTCATCTTTGCAAAAAAAAAAAACACACAGTCATCAATAGCTGATCGCTTCCAGAGCACTTTCCCCACTTTTTTCCTGACTTCTACACTACGCCAGATGAAGAAAAAAAAAAAAAAAAGACAGTGCCGCTCTGCACAGTAACAGGACCCTAAAGAAATTATGTTCCCCACTTGTCACCATAAACTAATATAGCATGTTCCTCATTCTGGCCCCCAAACAGTAATTAAGTCCCTCATCCTGGCCCCCTTTATTTAATAATCTACCCAGCCTGGCCCCCTTTATTTTATAATATGCCCCAGCCTGGCCCCCTATGTCCCTTGTGCAGCCTGGTGCCCAGATATCCATACTGGCCCCCATATGTCCCTTGTCCTGCCCCACCCCTGTAGTGCTAATATATAAATGGCTATTTTGAGTCCATATTGAAATATATAGAATGTATTCTTTATATTACATAGCTGCATTTCTAGTTAGACATTAACAGCTACAGACCGGGACAATGCTCATCTTAAGAACTATTGTTTATTACCTGAAACCATTTCACGTCACAAACAGTTCTGTTTATCTATATTTGTTGTTTGTCATTGTAAAACATTAAGGTTTATTTAACCTCTCTCTGTGTTGGTTTTATCTATATCCATGTGACTTTTATATTGTAACGGTTTATGACCCATTGTCTGATGATGCCATGTTGTCTGTTTAATCCAATCTTGAAAGCCGGCCACTGGAAGGGTTGGGTGAAGCAAGTTAAGGGCCTGTCACACTAAGCGATATCGCTAGCAATATCGCTATAACGTCACTGGTTTTTGTGACGTAGCAGCGATAATGCTAGCGATATCGCTATGCCTGATACTTACTTCCGACCGGCTCCCCTGCTGGTTATAGCTGGTCGCGCGAGAGCGTCCTGGGCCTGTTTCTCGTCGGCCACTTCCTACTGAGGCTTCCTGTGGCGCCGACGAGCGACGCGTGGATGCGGGCGGGAGGACGTTAGGATCGCCGCGTCTGACAGGTTAGTAATGATCCCCGTCCCCAGCGATGTCGCTGGTGAGATCTGCCTGTGTGGCAGCTCACTAGCGACCACTTAGCGATGCACCAGCGATCCTGACCGCGTCATATCGCTGGTGCATCGCTAAGTGTGACAGTACCTTTACACATAAGTGTAATTTAGTATATAAGGCCAGAGAAACATGACTAAGACAGAAGCAAAAACTGGATACCTGTATGTGTACAGTGTGGATACCTGCATAAGCGGGGACGCCCGTGCAGTGTTGTGAATCTTCCAGGGGTCTCTGTCTTGGTGTTGCTTCTCTGATATTCCAGACGGATGATGTTTAAAAACCTCTCGGTGATGATGTGAGTACACTGTATATAGTTAATCTTTATATATATACCTAATCATTATATGTATTCAATCTTTATCTGTACTCAACCTTTGTATCTTAAAATATACAAAAATGTACACAATCTATACTATCTAATCATACCATTCCTTTAATTTTGTACCTTGAAATAAAATTGCGTTATATCGCAAGCAGTAGCCTTCTTTAAAGCCATATCCGAGCCTTAGTGTTAAAAACTTGGCAATACACACCCCATATATCCATCCTGGTCCATTGTCCTGGCCTCCTCCATAAATCCATGCTGGCTCCCCCCATATATCTATCCTGGTCCCACTTATATATGCATCCTGGTTCCCCCCAATATATCCATCCTGGTCCCACATATACATATATATGCACCCTGGCTCCACCATATATATATGCATCCTGGACCCCCATGTATGCATTCTGCTTGCCCCCTTATATCCATCCTGGTCCTTTTTTACTGCCCCCCATATATCCATCCTGCTGCCCCCTTATATCCATCCTGGTCCTTTTTCCTGCCCCCCCCCCCATATATCCATCCTGCCGGCCCCCTTATATCCATCCTGGTCCTTTTTTCCTGCCCCCCATATATCCATCCTGCCGCCCCCTTTATATCCATCCTGGTCCTTTTTTCCTGCCCCCCATATATCCATCCTGCTGCCCCCTTTATATCCATCCTGATCATTTTTTCCTGCCCCCCATATATCCATCCTGCCGCCCCCTTATATCCATCCCGATCATTTTTTCCTGCCCCCCATATATCCATCCTGCTGCCCCCTTATATCCATCCTGGTCCTTTTTCCTGCCCCCCCCCCCATATATCCATCCTGCCGGCCCCCTTATATCCATCCTGGCCCTTTTTTCCTGCCCCCCATATATCCATCCTGCCGCCCCCTTTATATCCATCCTGGTCCTTTTTTCCTGCCCCCCATATATCCATCCTGCCGCCCCCTTATATCCATCCCGATCATTTTTTCCTGCCCCCATATATCCATCCTGCTGCCCCCTTATATCCATCCTGGTCCTTTTTCCTGCCCCCCATATATCCATCCTGCCGCCCCCTTATATCCATCCTGGTCCTTTTTTCTTGCCCACCATATATCCATCCTGTCATCCTGCCACCCCCCTTATATCCATCCTGGTCCTTTTTTCCTTCCCCCTATATATCCATCCAGCCGCCCCCTTATATCCATCCTGGTCCTTTTTTCTTGCCCCCCCCATATATCTGTCCTGGTCCTTATTTGTTTTTACTGCCCCCCATATATCCATCCTGTTTGCCTCCCTTAAATCCATTCTGCTTCTTTTTCCTGCCCCCCATATATCCATCCTGTCGCCCCCCTTATATCCTCCTGGGTCCTCTTTCCTGCCCCCATATATCCATCGTGTCATTCCAGTTATATCCATCCTGATCCTTTTTTCCTGCCCCCCTATATATCCATTGTGCCGCCGGCCTTAAATCCATCCTGGTCCTTTTTTTCTGACACAGACTTTTTTTTTTTCTTGTTCTCCTTCTCTCCTTTCCTTCCTCTGCCAAGGGCCCACTGGGGGAATCCCCGGTACCCCGCCAGGCCAGACCGACCCTGAACGGTATCACCGTCATGGGAATGTGGATATCACTGAAACTGTGATGCTAGGAAGGAGAGGGTGACCAATACCAAACCCCACGAGCCCTCTCAATTCATAGGCATAATAGTGATCGAGTGGGCTACCGCTATGGATGATACACTCTGCCTAACCAACTATCGTATGGTAAATATCTCATAGATCCTGGGGTCATTAGTATCTGCACCAAGAATGAGGCTGAGTATTTAATTAACTGTTGGTGGTCAGAGGTAGTCAGTGAAGTGGATGGTATCATATTGCACATGTAGGGGGCAGTACTGTTGGGACATTATACTGTGTGTGTGTGGGAACAAAATACTGTGTGGAGGGATGGTGGTACTGTGAGATTATACTATGTGTAGGGGTATGGCGATACTGTGGAAATATCTTTTGTGTGAGAGATGCCAGTACTGTGGAAGCTTAATACTGTGTGAGGGACAACATATATACTGCATAAGGGGTGTAAAATGGTGTGTCATAAGAAGAACGAATTCTCAGGGCTGTGCTTGTGCGACATTTATACAAAAACACTGTGTGGGGGCATCATATATACTGCATAAGGGGCATAATGGGGGCATTACACTGTGTGGGGGCATCATATATACTGAATAAGGGGCATAATGGGGGCATTACACTGTGTGGGGACATCATATATACTGCATAAGGGGCATTATGGGGGCATTATACTGTGTGGGGGGCATCATATATACTGCATAAGGGGCATAATGGGGGCATTACACTGTGTGGGGGCATCATATATACTGCATAAGGGGCATTATGGGGGCATTATACTGTGTGGGGGTATCATATATACTGCATAAGGAGCGTAATGGGGGCATTACACTGTGTGGGGGCATCATATATACTGTATAAGGGGCATAATGGGGGCATTACACTGTGTGGGGGGCATCATATATACTGCATAAGGGGCATAATGGGGGCATTACACTGTGTGGGGGCATCATATATACTGCATAAGGGGCATAATGGGGGCATTACACTGTGTGGGGCCAAGAAAGGGGCCCCATTATTCTCTATGTGGAGTGCGGCTCTGCGGGTGGAGGTCAGTGCTGGAGGCTCCATTTTTCTCTATGTGGAGTGCGGCTCTGCGGGTGGAGGTAAGTGCTGGAGGCTCCATTATTCTCTATGTGGAGTGCGGCTCTGCGGGTGGAGGTCGGTGCTGAAGGCTCCATTATTCTCTATGTGGAGTGCGGCTCTGCGGGTGGAGGTCGGTGCCGGAGGCTCCATTATTCTCTATATGTAGTGCGGCTCTGCGGGTGGAGGTAAGTGCTGGAGGCTCCATTATTCTCTATGTGGAGTGCGGCTCTGCGGGTGGAGGTCGGTGCTGGAGGCTCCATTATTCTCTATGTGGAGTGCGGCTCTGCGGGTGGATGTCGGTGCTGGAGGCTCCATTATTCTCTAACTCCTCCCGCACTCCACATAGAGAAAAATGGAGCCTCCAGCACCGACCTCCACCCGCAGAGCCGCACTCCACATAGAGAATAATGGAGCCTCCAGCACCGACCTCCTCCCGCAGAGCCGCACTCCACATAGAGAATAATGGAGCCTCCAGCACCGACCTCCACCCGCAGAGCCGCACTCCACATAGAGAATAATGGAGCCTCCAGCACCGACCTCCTCCCGCAGAGCCACACTCCACATAGAGAATAATGGAGCCTCCGGCACCTAACTCCTCCCGCACTCCACATAGAGAATAATGGAGCCTCCAGCACCGACCTCCTCCCGCAGAGCCGCACTCCACATAGAGAATAATGGAGCCTCCAGCACTTACCTCCACCCGCAGAGCCGCACTACATATAGAGAATAATGGAGCCTCCGGCACCGACCTCCACCCGCAGAGCCGCACTCCACATAGAGAATAATGGAGCCTTCAGCACCGACCTCCACCCGCAGAGCCGCACTCCACATAGAGAATAATGGAGCCTCCAGCACTTACCTCCACCCGCAGAGCCGCACTCCACATAGAGAATAATGGAGCCTCCAGCACCGACCTCCTCCCGCAGAGCCGCACTCCACATAGAGAATAATGGAGCCTCCAGCACTTACCTCCACCCGCAGAGCCGCACTACATATAGAGAATAATGGAGCCTCCGGCACCGACCTCCACCCGCAGAGCCGCACTCCACATAGAGAATAATGGAGCCTTCAGCACCGACCTCCACCCGCAGAGCCGCACTCCACATAGAGAATAATGGAGCCTCCAGCACTTACCTCCACCCGCAGAGCCGCACTCCACATAGAGAATAATGGAGCCTCCAGCACCGACCTCCTCCCGCAGAGCCGCACTCCACATAGAGAATAATGGAGCCTCCAGCACTTACCTCCACCCGCAGAGCCGCACTACATATAGAGAATAATGGAGCCTCCGGCACCGACCTCCACCCGCAGAGCCGCACTCCACATAGAGAATAATGGAGCCTTCAGCACCGACCTCCACCCGCAGAGCCGCACTCCACATAGAGAATAATGGAGCCTCCAGCACCGACCTCCACCCGCAGAGCCGCACTCCACATAGAGAATAATGGAGCCTCCAGCACCGACCTCCACCCGCAGAGCCGCACTCCACATAGAGAATAATGGAGCCTCCAGCACCGACCTCCACCCGCAGAGCCGCACTCCACATAGAGAATAATGGAGCCTCCAGCACCGACCTCCACCCGCAGAGCCACACTCCACAGAGAATAATGGAGCCTCCAGCACCAACCTCCACCCGCAGAGCCGCACTTCACATAGAGAATAATGGGGCCTCCAGCACCGACCTCCACCCGCAGAGCCACACTCCACATAGAGAATAATGGAGCCTCCAGCACCAACCTCCACCCGCAGAGCCGCACTCCACAGAGAATAATGGAGCCTCCAGCACCTACCTCCACTCGCAGAGCCGCACTCCACATAGAGAATAATTATGGAGCCTCCAGCACCGACCTCCACCCGCAGAGCCGCACTCCACATAGAGAATAATGGAGCCTCCAGCACCGACCTCCACCCGCAGAGCCACACTCCACATAGAGAATGGAGCCTCCAGCACCGACCTCCACCCGCAGAGCCGCACTCCACATAGAGAATAATGGGGCCTCCAGCACCGACCTCCACCCGCAGAGCCACACTCCACATAGAGAATAATGGAGCCTCCAGCACCGACCTCCACCCGCAGAGCCACACTCCACATAGAGAATGGAGCCTCCAGCACCGACCTCCACAGAGAATAATGGAGCCTCCAGCACCGACCTCCACCCGCAGTGCCGCACTCCACATAGAGAATAATGGAGCCGCCAGCACCGACCTCCACCCGCAGAGCCGCACTCCACATAGAGAATAATGGGGCCTCCAGCACCGACCTCCACCCGCAGAGCCACACTCCACATAGAGAATAATGGAGCCTCCAGCACCGACCTCCACAGAGAATAATGGAGCCTCCAGCACCTACCTCCACCCGCAGAGCCGCACTCCTCATAGAGAATAATGGAGCCTCCGGCACCTACCTCCACCCGCAGAGCCGAACTCCACATAGAGAATAAAGGAGCCTCCAGCACCGACCTCCACCTGCAGAGCCACACTCCACATAGAGAATAATGGAGACTCCGGCACCGACCTCCACCCGCAGAGCCGCACTCTACATAGAGAATAATGGAGCCTCCAGCACCGACCTCCACCCGCAGAGCCGCACTCCACATACAGAATAATGGAGCCTCCAGCACCGACCTCCACCCGCAGAGCCACACTCCACAGAGAATAATGGAGCCTCCAGCACCAACCTCCACCCGCAGAGCCGCACTTCACATAGAGAATAATGGGGCCTCCAGCACCGACCTCCACCCACAGAGCCGCACTCCACATAGAGAATAATGGAGCCTCCGGCACCGACCTCCACCCGCAGAGCCACACTCCACAAGAGAATAATGGAGCCTCCGGCACCGACCTCCACCCGTAGAGCCGCACTCCACATAGAGAATAATGGAGCCTCCAGCACCGACCTCCACCCGCAGAGCCGCACTCCACAGAGAATAATGGAGCCTCTAGCACCGACCTCCACATAGAGAATAATGGAGCCTCCAGCACCGACCTCCACCCGCAGAGCCGCACTCCACATAGAGAATAATGGAGCCTCCAGCACCTACCTTCACCCGCAGAGCTGCACTCCACACATAGAATAATGGAGCCTCCAGCACCGACCTCCACCCGTAGAGCCGCACTCCACATAGAGAATAATGGGGCCTCCAGCACCGACCTCCACCCGCAGAGACACACTCCACATAGAATAATGGAGCCTCTAGCACCGACCTCCACATAGAGAATAATGGAGCCTCCAGCACCGACCTCCACCCGCAGAGCCGCACTCCACAGAGAGAATAATGGGGCCTCCAGTACCGACCTCCAACCGCAGAGCCACACTCCACACAGAGAATAATGGAGTCTCCAGCACCGACCTCCACCCGCAGAGCCGCACTCCACATAGAGAATAATGGGGCCTCCAGCACCGACCTCCACCCGCAGAGACACACTCCACATAGAGAATAATGGAGCCTCCAGCACCGACCTCCACTCGCAGAGACATACTCCACATAGAGAACAATGGAGCCTCCGGCACCGACCTCCACCCGCAGAGCCGCACTCCACATAGAGAATAATGGAGCCTCCAGCACCGACCTCCACCCGCAGAGCCGCACTCCACATAGAGAATAATGGAGCCTCCAGCACCGACCTCCACCCGCAGAGCCGCACTCCACATAGAGAATAATGGAGCCTCCAGCACCGACCTCCACCCGCAGAGCCACACTCCACAGAGAATATTGGAGCCTCCAGCACCAACCTCCACCCGCAGAGCCGCACTTCACATAGAGAATAATGGGGCCTCCAGCACCGACCTCCACCCGCAGAGCCGCACTCCACATAGAGAATAATGGAGCCTCCAGCACCGACCTCCACCCGCAGAGCCACACTCCACAGGGAATAATGGAGCCTCCAGCACCAACCTCCACCCGCAGAGCCGCACTTCACATAGAGAATAATGGAGCCTCCAGCACTGACCTCCACCCGCAGAGCCACACTCCACATAGAGAATAATGGGGCCTGCGGCACCAACCTCCACCCGCAGAGCCGCACTCCACATAGAGAATGGAGCCTCCAGCACCGACCTCCACCCGCAGAGCCGCACTCCACATAGAGAATAATGGAGCCTCCAGCACTGACCTCCACCCGCAGAGCCGCACTCCACATAGAGAATAATGGAGCCTCCAGCACCGACCTCCACCCGCAGAGCCACACTCCACATAGAGAATAATGGAGCCTCCAGCACCGACCTCCACCCGCAGAGCCGCACTCCACATAGAGAATAATGGAGCCTCCAGCACTTACCTCCACCCGCAGAGCCGCACTTCACATAGAGAATAATGGAGCCTCCAGCACCGACCTCCACCCGCAGAGCCGCACTCCACATAGAGAATGGAGCCTCCAGCACCGACCTCCACCCGCAGAGCCGCACTCCACATAGAGAACAATGGAGCCTCCAGCACCGACCTCCACCCGCAGAGCCACACTCCACATATATGGCTGCTCTGTGTGCACAGGACCTGTGATGAGGTCACAGGAGGGGAGGAGTCAGGGTCACATGATATTCGGAGTGGAGACACTCAACTGGTTTCAAGTTAGTCCGCAGTTCGTCTTTAGCTATTAGATTTTCATCTATGGGGCACCAACTGTATATACATTTTATTTTGATCAAGGTTCCCTGGGCCACTAGTGCTCACAATGAGCAGCTCAATGTCCTGAATAATATTTGCCCCAAAAATGATCAACTCTATGTGTAGCTCAGAAGTATATGATTTGCTGCGGATTAAAGAAGGCGATGAATGGAAGGCAGCCTTTAATACCCTAGAAGGTCATTTTGAGTGTATAGTATTGCCTTTCGGCCTTACAAATGCTCCGGCTTCTTTCAAAATTTCATTAACGACATTCTGAGGCTGTTGATTGGTAGGACTGTTATCGTTTATTTGGATGATATTTTGATCTATTTGCCCAATCTGGAGTCACATTGGCTGAGAGTCTGCGAGGTTTTGCAGATTCTAAAAGAAAACACACTCTTTGCTAAACTGGAGAAATGCGAGTTTGCGGTACAGAAAATTAGTTTTTTGGGGTACATTGTTTCCAGTGATGGTTTTGAGATGGACCTGGTGAAGGTTCTGGCGATATTGGAGCGGCCTACACCTGAATGCTTGAAGTCAATTCAGAGATTCTTGAGGTTTGCTAATTATTATAGAAAATTCATAAAGATTTTTTCTGTTTTTGCAAAACCTCTTACTGATCTTACTTAGAAGGGTTCTAATTCTGTCCAACGGTCCCCTGAGGCTGTTAAGGCCTTTGAGCATCTCCAGGTGAAGTTAAGCTCTGCTCCTGTGTTGACAGATAGACGAGACTAAGTCCTTTCTGGTAGAGGTGGATGCCTCATCAGTAGGAGTGGGGCTGTTCTGTCACAGGAGGGAGAGGATGGGGTGCATCCTTGTGCGTTCTTTTCTAAGAAATTTTCAGAGGCGGAGCTCAACTACGATGTTGGGAACTGAGAATTGCTGGCTAATAAGCTTGCATTTGAGCATTGGCGACATTTTTTGGAGGGCGCTAGAAATCCTATACAAGTCTTTACTGATCATAAGAATCTGATCTATCTAGATGCTGCTAAACGTTTGAATGCCCGTCAAGCTAGGTGGACATTGTTTTTTGCCCCATTCCATTTCTCTGTGACATATATCCCTGGGACAAAGAATGTTAAAGCTGATGCTTTGTCTCGAAGTTTCTCCCCAGTGGATAATACTGAAAAGGAGGAATCTATTCTGCAGAGAGGTGATGGTGGCAGCATTTGGTTCTGAGTTGGAAAATAGCATTCTTAAAGCCCACCAACACTCCGTTTGTGAAATTATTTGTGCCTAAAGGCCTGAGGAGAGCTTTGTTTACGGAATGTCATGAGTCCCGTTTGCCGGGTCATCCAGGGATTGCCGAAACTAGAAAGTCGATCGGTCGGTCTCGTGGCTAAGAGAAATCGTAAGTGGGTACGTCAGTGTACTGTGTGCGCGAGGTCTAAGGCTTCTCATGCTCTGGCGTCAGGGTTGCTTTGCCCATTAGAAGTTCCTAGTTCTCCATGGATGCATCTTGCAATGGATTTTATCACTGACCTGCCGGTCTCTGAGGGTTTTTCTGTCATCTGGGTTGTAGTGGACCGATTTAGTAAGATGTGTCATCTGGTCCCGTTCAATAAATTACTCTGCGCTAAGACACTTGCCAGGGCATTTGTGGAAAAGATTGTCAGACTCCATGGTGTTCCCACGGACATTGTCTCCGATAGGTTGCCACAGTTTGTGGCTCGCTTTTGGCATGCCTATAATGACAGACTTAAGGTTCATTTGTCATTTTCGCCGAGTTATCATCCAGAGTCCAATGGACAGACCGAGAGGAAGAACCAGGACGTTGAGCAGTTTTTGAGATGTTTTGTAGCAGACAATCAGGAGATGTGGTCGGAATATCTACAATTAGCTGAGTTTGCTCTCAATAATGATACGTCTTCTTCGGCTGGGTGTTCTCCTTTTTTTGTTGTACTGGGAGGCCTCCATCTTTCGGTCCTTTTTCTAAGATTGGGGCAGCGGTGTCTGAGCAGGAGAGTTTTTCTGGAAATTTGGAAAGGATTTGGACCAGTGTGTGCCATAATCTGAAACAGGCTAATAGGAGGTCTAAAAAATATTTTGACAAGAGAAGAAGGGAGGCGAGGTTTGTTGTTGGGGACATGGTTTGGTTGTCCTCTAGGAATCTGCATTTACAGATCCCTTCTAAAAAGTTGAGGCCTAAGTTTGTAGGACCCTTCAAAATGGTTCAGATTGTCAACTCAGCAGCGGTGAGATTAGACATTCCTTCGTCTTAGAAAATTAATTCAGTTTTTCATGTATCTTTCACGAGAAAGTTGACAAGCCAGATAAGGTGGCTATGCCTTCTGCTCCTCCAATTGATGAGGACTGCGAGTTCAAGATTTCACGCATTCTTGATTCCAGGTGGCACAGATGAGGCTTACAGTATCTCATGTCCTGGAAGGGTTTCGGTCCCAAGGACGTTTCCTGGGTGAAAGCTGGGGACGTCTCAGCCGCAAAGTTAATTAAAGCTTTTCACAGGCGATTTCCGAATAAGGCCCGGCCTAGAGGATCCGGGGGATCCTCGTTAAAGGGGAGGTACTGTTAGAATCTGTTTTGCTTGACCGTCCGCCATTTTCTTGTGGTGTTCAGGCTGCTGGTCTTTCTCCTCTGATGCTGGGTTTGTCTTGGGTCAGGTGATTGCATCACTCTTTATTAACCTGCATCTGTCTCCCTATCCTTGCTGCACAACAGTGTTAATCTACTTGAGGTCTGACTTGGTGCTTTGCTTTGCCTTCTGTGTTTGTAACCTGTGCAATGCTTCGACTTCTGGTCCTGCTAGCCTTTGTTTCTTTATCCCATTTGTTTCTGCAGCCTTCTGTGTGCTTTCTATTAGGATGTGACCCTTTTTTAAATCCAGTCCTTAGGTCTTTCAGGGATCCCCCTCCCCCTATCTATAGGTCTTCGCTTGAGATTAACTTAGGATCTTCGGGGGGGGTCTATTCGGTAGGAATGGGTCGCCCACTCCATCGTAGGGTATCAGTCTAGTTGTAGTGCAGGGTCAGTTTTCCCCCTTCTATCCTAGTCCTGTGCTGCAGAACCGTAACATCTAGCACACTCTTATTCCACCAATCATGAAGCCCCAACGGTCTGAATTGAGAGCTCAGGGGTATAGAAGAAGGACTGTCCAGTGACCAAGTCTCTCTTGCTGCATGGTACCAATTTTGGATCTGCGGATCCGATAGGCAGGCCTAACCGAACCTGGATTATAAGACTACTTGGACTTCAGCATTGAATGCAAGGAATCAGCTGAGATATCAAAGACTACATAAGGACGGAATCCAGATTGGGACAATCCAGTCACCTGACTACAGTCTTTGCGGTACTCAGTCAGCTTCCTAAATCTGGCATTATTCCTTTCTCGGTGGGTGCCTGCCGAAAGTGTGGTGCTGCTGGCTTGGAGTAAGTAGCCCTGGAAGCTCTGAGGCATGGAAGGGTGAGAAATTGTTGCCTGTTACATTTTGTGTTTTGCTGGTTATGTGATATATGCCGTTAATTGTTTGGGGATCCAATAAAGTCCTAATATTGTGATTCCCTCACCCTGTGTTGTCTGAGTAGTGTTCCGCGCACTGTTAAGGAGGTCGGGCGTTCAGTTGGGATGAGCCATGGTCCATGCTGTCTTTGTAAAGGCGGCTGGGCCAGCGGACGAGAGCACCCACTGACCCCCGTGTCTACACAAGAACCACTATGTAAAGTTAAAAAAAGGTTAATAATGCCCTTACAATTATATATAAACTAGATTAAGGCCCGATGCTATCGCATCGAGAGGATAGTGACACACCTCTTGCCATGTTAACCCTCAATACACACACACCTCCTCAACACACACTCCTCTCACCTTTCACCATCTCCACTCACATCCACTCACTCTTTCACTCCACATACGACCCTTTCTCTCACTCCGTCTCTCATACTCACACTGTCATCGTCGCTGCTCCATGATCCCCGACATCTTCTTCCGCCGGCGCCATCCTGGATCCCGACGTTGTCCACGCCGGCGACATGTTCTTGCGGCCATGCCATCTTGAGTATTCTGAAATCCTGCGAGTGGACATTAGTGGAGATAGTGAAAGGTGAGAGGAGTGTGTGTTGAGGAGTGGTGTGTTGAGGGTTAACATGGCAAGAGGTGTGCTGTGACGTCACCAGTTACAACTGGACGGAAGTTGTTACAACCCGGAAGCTGCTTAGCGCATTTATTATAGTAGATTAAGGCCCGATGCTATCGCATCGAGAGGATAGTGACACACCTCTTGCCATGTTAACCCTCAATACACACACACCTCCTCAACACACCACACCGCCTCAACACACACTCCTCTCACCTTTCACCATCTCCACTCACGTCCATTCACTCTTTCACTCCACATACGACCCTTTCTCTCACTCCGTCTCTCATACTCACACCGTCATCGTCGCTGCTCCACGATCCCCGACATCTTCTTCCGCCGGCGCCATCCTGGATCCCGACATTGTCCACGCCGGCGACATGTTCTTGCGGCCATGCCATCTTGAGTATTCTGAAATCCTGCGAGTGGACATTAGTGGCTCACCATTGTCATTTTGAAACACGACTGCTACTTCACTGACAGTGGGATTATTGTAGCGTCGAGGGTCTTGAGTACGATCTTGTTTAATAGCCATAGTGATGTTTGGCATGACAGTTCCGTTTTGTACATTTTTGATTTTCTTTACATCGTAAGCGTTGTTCGTTTGCGGTAGTGGTATCGAGAATGTAAAGTTGGGCAAATGCGCGTTGCTGGTCATCTGAGGGATGTAGTGTTCCAGTTCTATGATAGATCTGGCCATGTATGCGGAAACAGTATGGGCCATATCCAGGAGGTGGTGAAATATTTGCACCCATGGAGGCAAAAGCAAAGGAACTGTTAATACTTCGTATATTATCCATGAAATTTTTGCTAAATTCACTTTGCCCTTTCAGCAAACGTGTAAAGACATCAGGATATTGTAGTATGGGTACATAGACTTTACCCTTCTGACAGCAGAGCGTAAAGTTGTTATCAGAAGGTATCTCTGCTACAAAATGCAAAGCTTCGCAATGCTCACATACATGGGTCATGTCACCACAGCTGTGTTCGGTAATACTATTTTCATCATTAGTGAAAATGTGAGGTTGTAGTAGAAGTGCATGTCCAACCGATGGGGTGCGCCTAGTTTTGAGACCAACGTATATTTGTCTTGGTTGCACTTTCTGCAGGCTAACTGCAGCTTGTATGTGAAGAAACTGTGCGTTGGTATTGACTAATGGTGGTATTGATAGGGCAGAAACAGATTGCTGATTAGTTATGTCAGTGAACGGCATATAGGATGAAGTGTGGTAGTAACTTGTTCCACATGCTGATGTGGAAGCATCCTGTTGTGAGTCTACTAATAATGATGAGGAAGAAGCCGTCTGTTGTTGGCGGTGATGGCGTGTAGAGGCTTCTTCAGCCAATGTAATAGATTTAGAGTTAGGGGATTTGTGTGTGAGACAACGGCGTTTATAAGCCTTAATCTTGTCAAGTCGATGCTGTTTTTCCTCAGGAGTCTCATTAGCACGGCGTTGTTTTTGTCGTAGTGCTAAAGCTGCTTTCCTTTCACTGGCATTGGCATACTGTGCATCGGTATTGAATGGTGGTATTGATAGGGCAGAAACAGATTGCTGATTAATTATGTCAGTGAACGGCATATGGGATGAAGTGTAGCAGTAAATTGTTCCACATGCTGATGTGGAAGCATCCTGTTGTGAGTCTAATAATAATGATGAGGAAGAGGCCGTCTGTTGTCGGCGGTGACGGCGTGCAGAGGCTTCTTCAGCCAATCTTATGGATTTAGAGTTAGGGGATTCGTGTGTGAGGCGACGGCGTTTATAAGCCTTAATCTTCTCAAGGCGATGGTGTTTTTCCTCAGGAGTCTCATTAGCACGGCGTTGTTTTTGTCGTAGTGCTAAAGCTGCTTTCCTTTCACTGGCATTGGCATACTTTTTGTTATGACTCATGTTGGCACAGGTAAAGGAGTCTATTTGGCAGTTATCTGGCAGTGAAGAAGGCGTCCTGGAGTATTGTAGAGTAAACAGATACTAATTGACCCTGTAATTGCCCAGCAGTAGTTATGAAGTGGTAGTGGCAAATTGGCCCTGTAGTTAGACACCGGCAGAGGAGCAAGGCAGCAGTAGTTATGGCGGTAGAGGCAAATTGGCTCTGTAATTAGACACCGGCAGAGGAGCAAGGCAGCAGTAGTTATGGCGGTAGAGGCAAATTGGCCCTGTAATTAGACACCGGCAGAGGAGCAAGGCAGCAGTAGTTATGGCGGTAGAGGCAAATTGGCCCTGTAATTAGACACAGGCAGAGGAGCAAGGCAGCAGTAGTTATGGCGGTATTGGCAAATTGGCCCTGTAATTAGACACCAGCAGAGGAGCAATGCAGCAGTAGTTATGGCAGTAGAGGCAAATTGGCCCTGTAATTAGACACCGGCAGAGGAGCAAGGCAGCAGTAGTTATGGCGGTAGAGGCAAATTGGCCCTGTAATTAGACACCGGCAGAGGAGCAAGGTAGCAGTAGTTATGGCGGTATTGGCAAATTAGCCCTGTAATTAGACACCGGCAGAGGAGCAAGGCAGCAGTAGTTATGGCGGTAGAGGCAAATTAGCCCTGTAATTAGACACCGGCAGAGGAGCAAGGCAGCAGTAGTTATGGAGGTAGAGGCAAATTGGCCTTGTAATTAGACACCGGCAGTAAACAGGCAGATGACCAAAGCAGCAGTAGTTATGGCGATAGAGGCAAATTGGCCCTGTAAATAGACACTGGCAGAGGACAAAGGCAGCAGTAGTTATGGCAGTATAGGCAAATTGGCCCTGTAATTAGACACCGGCAGAGGACAAAGGCAGTAGTTATGGCGGTATAGGCAAATTGGTCCTGTAATTAGACACCGGCAGAGGAGCAAGGCAGCAGTAGTTATGGCGGTACAGGCAAATTGGTCCAGTAATTAGACACCGGCAGTAAACAGGCATAGGACCAAGGCAGCAGTAGTTATGGTGGTACAGGCAATGCCAATCGTCCGCACAGCAAGTCGGCGTGAGGTAAATGACGCAATTTCACGAATGCAAGATGGCGTCGGCGAAATCTCGCGAGATTTCGCCGACGTCGTTAACACCTCTTGCCATGTTAACCCTCAACACACCACACCGCCTCAACACACACTCCTCTCACCTTTCACCTCCACTCATGTCCACTCACTCTTTCACTCCACATACGTTCCTTTCTCTCACTCCGTTTCTCATACTCACACCGTCATCGTCGCTGCCCCGACATCTTCCTCCGCCGCCGCGATCCAGGATCCAGACGTTCTCCAGGCCGCCGACATGTTCTTGCGGGACGCCATCTTGGATTTCGTGAAATCCCGCGATATTCAAGATAGCGTCGCCGCAACAACATGTCGCTGGCGTGGACGACATCGGGATCCAAAAAGATGGCGTCGGCGAAATCTCGCGAGATTACGCCAACGCCATTTTGGATCCCGATGTCGCCCACGCCAGCGACATATTCTTGCGGGACGCCATCTTGGATGTCGTGAAGTCCAGCGATATTCAAGATGGCGTCGCCGCAACAACATGTCGCTGGCATGGGCGACATCGGGGTCCAAAATGGCGTCGGCGTAATCTCGCGAGATTTCGCCGACGCCATCTTTTTGGATCTCGATGTCGTCCACGCCAGCGACATATTGTTGCGGCGACGCCATCTTGAATCTCGCGGGACTTCACGACATCCAAGATGGCGTCCCGCAAGAACATGTCGGCGGCCTGGAGAACGTCTGGATCCTGGATCGCGGCGGCGGAGGAAGTTGTCGGGGCAGCGACGATGACGGTGTGAGTATGAGAAACGGAGTGAGAGAAAGGAACGTATGTGGAGTGAAAGAGTGAGTGGACATGAGTGGAGGTGAAAGGTGACAGGAGTGTGTGTTGAGGCGGTATGGTGTGTTGAGGGTTAACATGTGCGTGTGTGTGGTGACGTCACCGGTTACAACTGGACGGAAGTTGTTACAACCGGAAGCTGGTTAGGGCATTTATTATTATAGATAATTTGATGACATAAAACTTTATTAAGTGTAATTTCACACACAAACTTAGCATCTGTTCCACAACCCTTGAATTAAACATAGATTAGTGGGTTAAGCCCTTATGGAAACTTCACGTAAGTTGTGATAGCAAACAGTGAGGTACCTATAAAATGTTTCACATGTGGAGTTAGCATATTTTGCATAACTCTTCAACTATACATAGGGTTGTGAATTTTTTTGGCAAATTTTGTTTGTTTGAGTACGTTTGATAATGCGCGTGTAGCATTATGTAACACAGAATTTCAAGTTCATACAGAATCTGTGACTGATGTCTCACTGGATGTAGTTCACAACATTCTGGCCATGAAGGACATTGTGATGATCGTCCGAGCAAGTGACTGGGGAAACTTCCAAGTTTTCGTTAACATACATAAAGAAGCGACTCACGGGAATAACTTCTGAACTACACATAGAGTGGATCATTTTTTGGGCAAATATTATTCAGGACATTGAGCTGCTCATTGTGAGCACTAGTGGCCCAGGGAACCTTGATCCAAATAAAATGTATATACAGTTGGTGCCCCATAGATGAAAATCTAATAGCTAAAGACGAACTGCAGACTAAAGGCCCCTTTACATTTAGTGATGCACCAGCGATCCCGACCACGATATGACCCGGTCAGGATCGCTGGTGCATCGCTAAATGGTCGCTAGTGAGCTGCCAAACAGGAAGATCTCACAGCGATGCAGCAGCGACGCAGCAGCGGTCATTACATACCTTTCAGACGCGGCGATGTTGACGTCCTACACCAGCGTCAACACGTCGCTCGTCAGCGCCAGCAGGAAACGGCCGACGAAAAATGGACCCGGCCGATCTCGCGTGATCAGCGATACCCAGCGGGGGAGCCGGTCAGAGGTAAGTATCACACATAGCGATATTACTAGCAATATCACTGCTACGTCACAAAATCGGTGATGCTTTAGCGATATTGCTAGCGATATCACTATGTGTAAAGCCTCCTTAATTTGAAGCCGGTTGAGTGTCTGCACTCCGGATATCATGTGACCCCTGACTCCTCCCCTCCTGTGACCTCATCACAGGTCCTGTGCACACAGAGCAGCCATATATGTGGAGTGCGGCTCTGTGGGTGGAGGTAGGTGCTGGAAATTCCCTGTTACTGAGCGTGGGGGACATTAACCCCTTCAGCACAGAGACTCTTTTGGTGTTTTTGCTGCCACTTTATAAGAATCATAAGATTTCTGTTCTGCTTCCTGTAAGAGATACATACGACCCAACTATGGAAGACAGGAAGTGAGGTAATGGATTGTTCTCATAGTACAGGGCCCCTTTCTTGGCCCCACACAGTGTAATGCCCCCACATTAGTGCCATTCCCCCACACACAGTATATTGTTCTCACAGTACTACCAACTGCCATCCCTCCACACTCAGTATAATGTTCCCATAGTACCACCATCCCCCACACAGTATAATGTTCCCACATTACTGCCATCCCCAACACATTGCAATGTTCCCACAGTACGGCCATCCCCCCATGCACTGTATAATGTTCCCACAGTACGGCCATCCCCCCACACACAGTATAATGTTCCCACAGTACGGCCATCCCCCCACACACAGTATAATGTTCCCACAGTACGGCCATCCCCCCACACGGTATAATGTTCCCACAGTATCGCCATCCCCCCCACACGGTATAATGTTCCCACAGTATCGCCATCCCCCCCACACAGTATAATGTTCCCACAATACCACCATCCCCCCCACACAGTATAATGTTCCCACAGTACCACCATCCCCCCCACACAGTATAATGTTCCCACAGTACGGCCATCCCCCCACACACAGTACAGTTATGGCCAAAAGTTTTGAGAATGACACAAATATTATATTTTCACATGATCTGCTGGCCTCTGGTTTTTATGTGTGTTTGTCAGATGTTTTTATCACATACAGAAATATAATTGCAATCATATTATGAGTAACAAAAGGTTATATTGACAGTTAGAATGAGTTAATGCAGCAAGTCAATATTTTCAGTGTTGACCCTTCTTCTACAGGACCTCAGCAATTCTCCCTGGCATGCTCTCAATCAACTTCTGGATCAAATCCTGACTGATAGCACTCCATTCTTGCAAAATCAATGCTTTTATTTTGTCTGAATTTGAAGGTTTTTGTTTGTCCACCCGTCTCTTGTTGATTGACCACAAGTTCTCAATGGGATTAAGATCTGGGCAGTTTCCAGGCCATGGTCCCACAATCTCTATGTTTTGTCCCCTGAGCCATTTAGTTATCACCTTTGCTTTATGGCAAGGTGCTCCATCATGTTGAAAAAGGCATTGTTGATCGCCAAACTGCTCTTGGACGGTTGGGAGAAGTTGCTCTTGGAGGACATTCTGGTACCATTCTTTATTCATGGCTGTGTTTTTAGGCAAGACTGAGAGAGAGCCCATTCCCTTGGCTGAGAAGCAACCCCACACATGAATGGTTTCAGGATGCTTGACAGTTGGCATGAGACAAGACTGGTGGTAGCGCTCACCTGGTCTTCTCCGAATAAGCCGTTTTCCAGATGTCTCAAACAATCGAAAAGGGGATTCATCAGAGAAAATGACTTTACCCCAGTCCTCAGCAGTCCACTCCCTGTACCTCTTGCAGAATATCAGTCTGTCCATGATGTTTTTCCTGGAGAGAAGTGGCTTCTTTGCTGCCCTCCTTGAGACCAGGCCTTGCTCCAAGAGTCTCCGCCTCACAGTGCGTGCAGATGCACTCACGCCTGTCTGCTGCCATTCCTGAGCAAGCTCTGCACTGCTGGTAGCCCGATCCCGCAGCTGAAACACTTTTAAGAGACGGTCCTGGCGCTTGCTGGTCTTTCTTGGGCGCCCTGGAGCCTTTTTGGCAACAAGGGAACCTCTCTCCTTGAAGTTCTTGATGATGCAATAGATTGTTGACTGAGGTGCAATCTTTCTAGCTGCGATACTCTTCCCTTTTAGGCCATTTTTGTGCAGTGCAATGATGACTGCACATGTTTCTTTAGAGATAACCATGGTTAACAGAAGAGAAACAATGATGCCAAGCACCAGCCTCCTTTTAAAGTGTCCAGTGGTGTCATTCTTACTTAGTCATGACAGATTGATCTCCAGCCCTGTCCTCATCAACACCCACACCTGTGTTAATGGAGCAATCACTGAAACGATGTTAGCTGGTCCTTTTAAGGCAGGGCTGCAATGATGTTGAAATGTGTTTTGGGGGATAAAGTTCATTTTCTAGGCAAATATTGACTTTGCAAGTAATTGCTGTTAAGCTGATCACTCTTTATGACATTCTGGAGTATATGCAAATTGCCATTAGAAAAAATGAAGCAGTAGACTTTGTAAAAATTAATATTTGTGTCATTCTCAAAACTTTTGGCCATGACTGTATAATGTTCCCACAGTACGGCCATCCCCCCACACAGTATAATGTTCCCACAGTATCGCCATCCCCCCCACACAGTATAATGTTCCCACAGTACCGCCATCCCCCCCACACAGTATAATGTTCCCACAGTACCACCATCCCCCCAAACAGTATAATGTTCCCACAGTATCACCATCCCCCCACACAGTATAATGTTCCCACATTACTGCCATCCCCAACACATTGCAATGTTCCCACAGTACAGCCATCCCCCCATGCACTGTATAATGTTCCCACAGTACGGCCATCCCCCCACACACAGTATAATGTTCCCACAGTACGGCCATCCCCCCACACAGTATAATGTTCCCAAAGTATCGCCATCCCCCCCACACAGTATAATGTTCCCATAGTACCGCCATCCCCCCCCACACAGTATAATGTTCCCACAGTACCGCCATCCCCCCACACAGTATAATGTTCCCACAGTACCACCATCCCCCCCACACAGTATAATGTTCCCACAGTATCGCCATCCCCCCCACACAGTATAATGTTCCCACAGTACCACCATCCCCCCCACACAATATAATGTTCCCACAGTATCGCCATCCCCCCACACAGTATAATGTTCCCACAGTACCACCATCCCCCCCACACAGTATAATGTTCCCACAGTACCGCCATCCCCCCACACAGTATAATGTTCCCACAGTACCACCATCCCCCACACACAGTATAATGTTCCCACATTACTGCCATCCCCAACACATTGCAATGTTCCCACAGTACCACCATCCCCCACACACAGTATAATGTTACCATAGTACCACCATCCCCCCACACACAGTATAATGTTCCCACATTACTGCCATTCCCCACACAGTGTAATCCCTCCATTATGCTCTTTAGGCAGTAAGTATAATACCCCCCACACAGTGCAATGTTCCTCCAGTACCACCATCCCCCTACACACAGTATAATGCTCCCATTATGCCCCTGTAATGAGTGACCAGATACATAACACAAACAAACAAGGCTGAAGTTACCAAAATCATTATTTATTTCCCTGATAATTTGAATTGTGACAACTACAACAACAGTGAATAATGAAAAACAGGGTGATTACGAGGTGAAATATACAATATCAAATATACAATGAATTCTCCGGCTCACTCTCACTGTAATAACAGCCTTTAATTGTATGTTACTTTTGCTACTGACAAGAGTGATGGTCCTGACACATAGTCACTTAGTCCTCAGTCCGGGACAACAGATCCCGTCTATTCAGCACGTCTGTGTCATGATCCCAGTGCAGGTTTTTGAGCTGCACGTCAGGGGTTAATGTCTGTAGTTCGGTGCAGGTTTTGACCTGCACACCTCGGGTTAATGATTGTAGCCTCTTTCAGGTTCTGGGAGAGCCTCTTAAGCCCCTGGGAAGCTCCAATCCCTGCCAGTTATACTTTTGCCTTTGGCCGAGTGTGCTGACCCCTGTGTGCCTGTTCGTTGTTATAGCTTGTTTATATGGTTCTGACCTGGTTTTGTTCCCCGTTGTGAGTTTGCCTGTTGATTCTGTACTGTGCTATCCTCTCTGTGTATGACTCATTGCCTGTGATCTGACTACTCTCTGCTCGCACCTCTTGTACCTTGCAGCTATCTCTGTGTGTGACTCATTGGCTACGTCCTGACTATTCTCTCTGTCTTTGCCCCCTGGTAACTTTGTCTTGCAGTTACCCTGCTAGGAGTTCTCTTGCAGCTCCTAGCCCTCTGGAGTTTAGGCCACACCTCTAGCAGTCACGTGCTTCAGGTCCTGCTGTTCTGAAGTACGCATCTACTCGGCTGCTGCCCGCTCCACAGGTATCTTTGAGCACAGTTCGCTTTACTCAGGACACGCGCACTGGCTCAGTGAGCAAGTTCAGTGCGGTGTTTCTGACAGTCTGCTCTGGGCTAGCATACCGGAGCTTCTGACAGGAAGCAGTAGCTTCCATCTCCCCTGAGGCTGCAAGTCCAGCCCACAAAGTTAACCATTAGCTGTGTCTACATAACTTCAGGCAGCAAATTGACATCACAGATACAAAGGTAATAATGGGAACATCCACAATACAAGGCAGCACAAGTAAAGCACATAGATAATACATTAAGAACATTGTGAGGTGCCAAGGGGAGAGGTACTAGAAAACAGGTATATTTCTCCCCGTTTCATTTCATATGTCTCCCTGTACTGATGATGAAGCCAGTTTATTTCACTGTAATCCAGTCCTGGGTTCCTTAGTGATCAGCATGGAAAGGACTGGTAGTTCCCCCTCCACTTATTCAATCCAGGTTTTGGTTTCCTGGCTGGTCCAGCTGATATAATCAGGAGAAGCTGGGATCTCAGTCTATCTCGTCTGCTGAGCTGGGAGCTGACACAGTAAGATTACATGGACTTCTTTGCTGTTATATAGGTTTATTTTGTAGTTAGCCTGCTATTGTTAGTTAGTGGCCAGATGGCCTTAGATGTTTTATTTCATGTTTGGCATGTGTAACATTGAATAACAAGTGTGCACAATAAATATGCCGTGTCCATATCCATGTGGAACTTGCTAGTCTGCTGAAGTGACTCCATAGCCACACGCTTGTGCCAAAGCAAAGATCCCAGCTGAGCTATCTATTCCCACAAATGGTGTTTCGAATGCGGGCAACTGTGGCTGCTGGACTGTGACTGCAGAGAAAACGCTGTGTATGTCCTGGCTGAAAGCTTCTGCACTTTTGAAGAGCCAAGAGTCCAGTAATATGGAGGAACTAGTGAAGCAGTTATTGCAAGCAAATGTGCAACAACAGCAGACTAATACTTGCTTCCAGAAGGCTCTGGAGCAGCAACACCAGATGCAGCAAGAGCAGTTGGAGGCAATAAAACAGGCCTTGGTTCGGCAACCCCGAGATGAAGGAGACCGTGCACAAAGCGCTGCTAGTGCGCAGAAAGCCGTACAGAAGACTGCTTAAAATGACCGCAGACGATGATGTGGAAGCATACCTCACCATGTTCGAACGTATTGCAGAACGTGAGCACTTACCGCTGGACAGGTGGGCTGAGGTAGTTGCTCCATTTCTGAGCGAAGATCCACAAAAGGCCTATTACGATCTGAGTGGAGCGGATGCTATGGACTATATCAAACTCAAAGGCGAAATCCTGGCAAGGCTGGGAGTAAACACGTATGTACGTGCACAGAGGGTGCATTTATGGACTTTTGTGGAGCACCAGCCAGCCCGCTCACAAATGCATGATCTCATCCATCTAGTAAAAAAATGGCTGCAACCAGAGGCTTTGACATCCGCACAGATGGTGGAGCGTGTTGTTCTAGACAAGTACCTGCGGTCCTTACCCGCTAAGATCCAGAGGTGGGTTGGACAGGGTGACCCAACTACCGCTGACCAGTTGGTGAATATGGTCGAACGCTACAATGCTTCTGAAAGCCTACTCCAAGGGACATTAGCTCCCTACTGGCTCCCCAAGAAATCGCTGGAGAGTCCTGCGAAACCTACTTCATCTTCAAAAGAAGAGAACGTCACAATGAAGGGTAGCAGACCTACAAAGGACAATGGAGGTGGTACGGGCTCACATCAAGCCAGCAGACCTCGTCTGGGATCTCCATCGAGGAGGCAAGAGCCTATACAATGTTGGCGATGTCGCGGGCTTGGCCATGTAGCAGCTAACTGCCCAATGACTACAGAGCCAATGGACTGTAACGCTATGAGGCGTCTTTCATTACATGTGCAGTCAGTCTGTGTGGCGGAGACCCTCACGGGAAATGAACAACACGTGTGCCACGTCGAGGTTGACGGTTATAGTGTGAATGCCGTCTTGGATTCCGGCAGTCAAGTAACTTTGGTACATGCCAGTTTAGTGGACTCTAGCGCCCTAACGAACTTAACCGTGGGCATTAGTTGCATCCATGGGGATACTAAGAACTACCCCACTGCCTGGGTTACTCTTGCCACGTCAGTAGGGACCAAAAGACATCAGGCGGCAGTCATAAAGTCTATGGGACACAGTGTAATCCTGGGGAGAGACTTTCCCTTATTTTGGGACTTGTGGAACTTCAAAAGTGGCATGAACCCTCTAGTTGAAGACGGTACTCTGGAGCTAGCCCCTGAACCATTGCAGCAAGACGACGGAGAACCCATCTCAGAGAAAGTACTAGAATCTGTGGACTCTCCTCTGGCTGTGTATGCAGGCGATGCAGACCAGCTAGAGGATGTTTTAGAAATGCCTGATCTTGAGGTGGCCCGTGGTAAGTTCGGGACCACTCAGCACCAGGATCCTACTCTAGCAAGTGCGTGGGAAAACGTAAAGGTCTCCGAGAGAAGACCATTGTACCCAGGGGCTCAAAACGAGTTCCCACACATGGCGGTGCAGCAGGATATGCTGTATCACATAGACAAGGTGCGAGGAGTGGTGGTAGAACAACTAGTGGTACCTAAGTTCTTTCGCCAGGTAGTTTTGGAGTTGGCACATAAACATCCCTTGGGAGGACACCTGGCGGTAGAAAAGACAAAACACCGTATTCTGCAATGTTTCTTTTGGCCGGGTCTAGTGGGAGACGTGACCCAGTACTGTCGGTCATATCCTACGTGTCAATTGACCGCACCTATGTCACATTTTAGAAGCCCCTTAGTGCCCTTACCAATAATAGAGGTGCCCTTCGAGAGGATAGCAATGGATATAGTCGGTCCGTTAGTTAAATCTGCCAGGGGTCATCAGTACATTTTGGTAGTATTGGATTATGCCACGCGTTATCCCGAAGCAGTGCCCTTGCGGAATGCCAATGCGAAATCAATTTCAAAGGAGCTGGTTAATATGTTTTCCCGCACCGACATTCCGAAAGAGATACTTACAGATCAAGGGACCCCCTTTATGTCTCGTATACTTAAGGATTTATGTAAACTACTAAAAATCTCCCATTTGCGTACCTCAGTATATCACCCTCAGACTGACGGTTTGGTGGAGCACTTTAACAAAACCCTAAAGGGAATGTTGAAAAGGGTGGTGGATAAGGACGGGAGAGATTGGGATGGCCTACTACCAGACCTCCTGTTCGCTATACGTGAGGTACCCCAATCCTCCACAGGCTTTTCACCTTTTGAGTTGGTTTATGGGCGGTGTCCTAGAGGCCTGTTAGATATTGCCAAGGAGACTTGGGAACAAGAGGTGACTCCGTATCGCAGTGTAATTGAACACATAACACTTATGCAGGACCGAATTGCAGCAGTTATGCCAATAGTTAAAGAGTGTTTAGAGCGCGCACAACATGCCCAAAGCACGGTATACAACCGAGCGGCTAAAACACGAGTCTTTCAACCCGGAGACAGGGTGTTGGTATTGGTACCTACCGTAGAAAATAAATTTCTTGCGAAATGGCAGGGACCATGCGAAGTGCTGGAACGAATAGGTGAAGTAAATTATAAGATACACCAACCAGACAATAGAAAGCACAAAAAAATATACCACATAAACTTGCTTAAGGCCTGGCGGGACAGGGAGAGTCTGGTGGCAGGAGCTGCCCTTGAGGATGGGCCTCGAGGGGCACCACCTTCTAAGGTAAAGGACCCCCAGGTACCTCCGCCAGAAGTGGGTATTGCAGACACGCTATCCGAAAGCCAAAAACGAGAGACCAGGGAGTTCATACAGAGGAACGCAGATGTTTTCTCGGAACTTCCTGGCCGGACTCACCTAATTAAACATGACATTGTTACTGATCCACAGGCGCGGGTATGGCTAAAACCATATCGAATTCCGGAGGCTCGGAGACAAGCCATTGCCCAGGAAGTGAAGATGTTAGAGCTCGGGGTCATTGAGGAGTCCCGGAGTGATTGGGCTAGCCCTATCGTACTGGTGCCCAAACCTGATGGGACTATCCGATTTTGTAACGATTTTCGGAAAGTAAATGAAGTATCGAAATTCGATGCCTACCCGATGCCAAGAGTCGATGAACTGATAGAGAGACTGGGTTCGGCCAGGTACATATCCACTATTCACTTAACAAAAGGTTATTGGCAGATTCCCCTCACGGAATCAGCCAAAGAGAAAACTGCATTTGTTACGCCCCAGGGATTATTCCAGTACCGAGATATGCCATTTGGGTTGCATGGTGCCGCAGCCACCTTCCAACGTCTAATGGATATTGTCCTAAAACCCCATGGCCAGTATGCGTCCGCATACTTGGACAACATCATTATCTTTAGCGATGACTGGGACACGCATTTGTCAAAAGTACAAGCCGTCTTAGACTCCCTAAAAACAGCTGGGTTGACTGCCAATCCCAAGAAATGTACATTGGGATTGGAAGAGGCTCGCTATGTGGGATATAGCATAGGGAGAGGCGTCGTGAAGCCTCAAGCCAATAAAGTGGACGCTATTCAAAATTGGCCATGACCGGTAACCAAAAAACAGGTTGGAGCTTTTTTTAGGGATCGTTGGTTATTATAGGCGGTTCATCAAACATTTTGCGACCATTGCAGCTCCTCTCACAGATCTTACTAAGGGGTCGAAATCTGTCACAATAAAGTGGAACGCAGAAGCAGAGGAGGCCTTTCAGTGATTGAAAACAGTCCTCTGTGACCAACCAGTGTTGGTTGCACCAGACTTTAAACGGGAGTTTATTGTCCAAATGGACGCCTCTGGGGTGGGCCTCGGCGCGGTTTTGTCTCAAGAAGTAAATGGTGAGGAACACCCAGTGGCCTATCTAAGCAGAAAGCTTATGAGAGCAGAAAAGAACTACAGTGTAGTTGAGCGGGAAGCACTGGCTGTGAAATGGGCCCTGTGCACCTTGCGCTATTATTTACTAGGTCGCCAGTTTAGGCTAGTGACGGACCATTCGCCCTAACGTGGATGTCCCGAGCAAAAGAAGGCAATGCGTGGGTGACACGCTGGTTCTTAGCATTACAAGGGTTTAAATTTTCCGTTGAGCACAGGGCGGGCACAGCGCACAGAAATGCAGATGCGTTGTCTAGAACGCACTGCTTGGTGACTCGTCGTGTCCGACTCCATGGGCTCGAACAGAGGAGGGGGGTGTGAGAGGTGCCAAGGGGAGAGGTACTAGAAAACAGGTATATTTCTCCCCGTTTCATTTCATATGTCTCCCTGTACTGATGATGCAGCCAGTTTATTTCACTGTAATCCAGTCCTGGGTTCCTTAGTGATCAGCATGGAAAGGACTGGTAGTTCCCCCTCCACTTATTCAATGCAGGTTTTGGTTTCCTGGCTGGTCCAGCTGATATAATCAGGAGAAGCTGGGATATCAGTCTATCTCGTCTGCTGAGCTAGGAGCTGACACAGTAAGATTACATGGACTTCTTTGCTGTTATATAGGTTTATTTTGTAGTTAGCCTGCTATTGTTAGTTAGTGGCCAGACGGCCTTAGATGTTTTATTTCATGTTTGGCATGTGTAACATTGAATAACAAGTGTGCACAATAAATATGCGGGCAGGGTCCTCTCTCCTCCTGTACCTGTTACTTGTATTGTTTAAGATTATTGTACTTTTATTATGTATACCCCTCCTTACATGTAAAGCGCCATGGAATAAATGGCGCTATAACAATAAATAATAATAATAATAATAAATATGCCGTGTCCATATCCATGTGGAACTTGCTAGTCTGCTGAAGTGACTCCATAGCCACACGCTTGTGCCAAAGCAGAGATCCCAGCTGAGCTATCTATTCCCACAACATATTTATATAAAGTGCACAGGGGGCCACACTGAGAAGGAGAGGATGCAACTGAGGGGACCTGCTACCCCCTTACTCTCTCCCCTCCTTAAAAATGGCCGTCCCCAGCCATGGCAACCTTTGCAAAATGTATATATATGTAACATCAGAGTCCCAGTCTCTCTGCAGATAGGTTCATAGAAAAACAAAAACAGAGTTCATAGTCCACAAGAGTCAGTTGGCCCTTTAACACAAGCAGGCAAAGTATTTGAAGTGGGGCTCATTCATACCCGACAGTCTTTCTCTATGTGGGCTAAAAATTGGGGCATTTTTTGGGCTCAATTGAACTGTTGTTGCTGTGTCTTAGTCTATTTATTCACACTCTTTTGCTGTTAAAAAAATACAGGACAGATTATTTAAAGTGGGGGATCTCAGTCACAGGCCTCACCTATCTGTGGGCTAAATATTGGAGCATTTTTTGGCTCAATTGAACTGTTGTTGCTGTGTCTTAGCTTATTTATTCACACTCTTTTGCTGTTTAAAAAAATACAGTCCACATATTTTACAGTGTAGTATCTCTGTCAAATGCCTCACCTATTTGTGGGCTACAAATTGTGACATTTGAGGGCTCCATTCAACTGTTTTTCCAGTGTCTTAGCCTAGTTATTGATACCAGTTTGCTGGAAAAAAAAATGTTACCTACAGGCCAGATATTTTAAACTGTGATTTTCCCGCACACGGATCACATACAAGTTGGCTCCCAATTCAGCCATTTGTAGTGCACGTGGAAAATATTGTAGTCCATTTAAAATGGGCAAGGGACGGGGAAGTGGATGTGATGGTGATGGTGCATGCAGACACCGAGGCCGTGCGCAAGCTGAAATTGTTCCACAACAAACACCCACATCTTCTTGCCCGACCTTCATGACCCAATTACTAGGGGTCTGCAGCAGGACATCACTATTGAAACCAGAGCAGTGTGAAACAATTGTTGGATGGTTAGCGGATAATGCTTGCGGTCTGTTTGCCACCACCACCACTACCACCCTGTCTTCCCCACGGTCAAGTATGAGTAGCTGTGAGTCTGGACCGCATATTCCTCACTCTGATCCTCCTTCCTCCCACCATGTCATGTGCCCGGAGACAACTGATCCCACACTTGGACACTCCAAAGAGCTGTTCTCTTTTCCATTTATAGATTTGGGTCTCTGGCCCGGTACACTTGAAGCGCGGGGCAAGATGAGCAGCCACGGTCACACAAAGGCAACGGTGGGAACGTGTCACAAGAGGTGGACGATGATGAGACACAATTGCCAGCAAGTCAGGAGGAGGACCAGGGTGTGGAAGTGGAATCCAAAGTGGTGGATGATATAGTAACTGACCTAACCTTGCAGGAGGACATGCAGAGTGAGAACAGCTGCACACAGGGGGAGGGAGGCGTAGCAATCCAACAGGGAGGAAGAAGCAGTGTGGTGGCCGCAGACAGAAGACGGGCATCTATTCCTCATGACACCAGCATGACGGAAGTTGGCAGGAAAACTGTTAGGTCTTCCCAAGTCTGATTGTTTTTTAAAAGCTCTACTGATAACCCCAAACAGACCATTTGCACCACCTGCCATGCCCGCATCAGCAAGTGTAGCAAAACTAACTGTCTGACCACCACCAGCATGATCAGGCACATGGCAGCAAAGCATCTTACTTCATGGGCCAAACCACAGGTTCCATCAACAGTATTTGTAGATGAAAACACAGCTTCTTGCACTGTTGGGCGTGCAAGCCAATCCGCTGTCCACGGTACATGTGAAGATGCCTTCTGCCCTGCACCTGTCGTTACTCACACTCAACTACAATAAGCACATCCATGTCCTTGTCGCAGCACAGCCTTCAGTTGTCCATACCCCAGTCATTGGAACGCAACCGTAAATACACAGCCAACGCCCCACAGGCCACAGAACTAAATTCACACATTTCTCGTCTGCTTGCGGTCGAAATGTTGCCTTTTAGGCTTGTGGAGACAGAAGCTTTCCGCAACCTGATGGTGGCGGCCTTCCCAAGATACTCGGTCCCCAGCCGCCACTATTTCTCCCGCTGTGCCGTCCTAGCATTACACAAGCACCTCTCCCTCAACATTACCCGTGCCCTAAACAATGCTGTCTCTGGGAAAGTCCACCTAACCACAGACACGTGGACAAGTGCAGGGCAGGGACGCTACATCTTGCTGACGGCACACTGGGTTAACATAGTGGAAGCCGGGACCCAGACGAACTTTGGAATGGAACACGTCCTCCCGACGTCAATCAGTGTTGCCCCCACAGTCTTCAGCTCCTGCCCTCCTCTTCAGCCTCCATGTCCAAAATTACCTGTTAGGGTCGGTGGAACGCACCAAATATAAATAATAGTAGGTGCGTTCGCCGCTCGGGGTCCACCGTGCGGTAGGTGACAAGATCGCTGCTGAACAATGGCAGATGCACCTAGTAGGTGCGGTACTGCGCTCGGGTTAACGTCACCCGAACGCTAAAGGTGGCTCCGTACAAACACAGAGTCGCTTGGTGAACACTAAAGCAAAGGCGCGGGCCCTGTTAGCGTCACAGAGGCCTGCGTGTGGCGTCGCAGCCGTGAACACCAATAGCTGCTGTTACTACAGCGCAGCGGCAGAGAAAGCGCAAGCGTCGGCGCCAAGGACCGGGCGCCGACGGACGCTAGTGTAGGCGTGGAGCAAGTGGCGTGTAGCTTGCCACAACCCTGGAGCTGACTATTCACACTCGGTCACCACTCTTAATATCAGAGGGTAGGGGTTTCATAATGAGTCAGACACCAGTCCATGCATCCATCACCATACACACACAGAATAATATGCTACACTAGCGCATGGCCGAGCCGCCATGCGGGGCTTTTATAGCGATGCGTTTCCGGGACCTTCCAATACTTTGGGAAGGACCAATCAGATCCAACACAGGACCTGCACATGTGACCCCTGCTCTCCACTGAGAGGGCACGTTGCGGGCATGCCCAGTAGCACAGCACGAGGACTTAGCCTCTGGAGCGGTTCCCTGCAAAGCAGGTTGCACTACCATTGCTGCACCGGAGGTGGCGGCAACATCTAGGCTCACAGAACGAGTCTGAGGAGAATGCCTGGCTCGCCGTGATTACTGAGCAGGAGTCCGAGCGGTCGGAGGAGAATGGGAGACCGCAGGATGTCTGGCTCTGGATTCCTGCTGTGCAGTGCCAGGAATCCGACGCCTAACATTACCACATCAGTCACAAGCTGGAAGCACTGCCTCAGCCAAGCGTCAACAGGCTGTACTAAAGCTAATATGCTTAGGTGACAAACCGCATAATGCTGAAGAGTTGTGGACAGCTCTGAAAAAGCAAGGAGATGTGTGGCTGACATCGCAGAACCTACAGTCAGGCATGGTCATGTTTGACAATGGCTGGAACCTGGTGGCGGCTCTGAGGCAAGGCGAGCTCACACATTTACCATGCCTGGCCCATGTGTTTAACCTCATTGTTCAACAGTTTCTCAAAAGCTATCCAGAGCTGCTGGATCTGCTTGTCAAATTACGTTGCCTATGTGCCCATTTTAGAAAGTCAGCTTCTGCCGCCCTTGCCATGCTTCAGCAGCATTTGCAGCTTACGGCTCACCGACTGGTATGTGATGTCCCCATGCATTGGAACTCAATACTGCACATGTTGGAATTATTTGTGAGCAGAAGAGGGCAGTTGTTGACTACCAGCATCAACAAGGCCGTCGGTATTCAGTTCAGAGTCCATGATGGCTGTAAAAAAAATATTTACACAGTAGGTTGATATGTACCCCCAGGGGGAAATGTTGGTCAGCCCATACACTTAGGGTACCGTTATACCTAGCGATATGACGCGGTCAGGATCGCTGGTGCGTCGCTAGTGAGCTGCCACACAGGCAGATCTCACTAGCGACATCGCTGGGGTCGGGGATCGCTACTTACCTGTCAGACGAGGCGATCCTGCGTCCACGCGTCGCTCATCGTCACAGCAGGAAGCGCCGCAGGAAGTGACCGACGAGGAATGATCCATGAGCTTCTCGCGCGATCAGCGATAACCAGCGGGGGAGCGGTCGGAGCTAAGTATCACATGCAGCGATATTGCTAGCAATATCGCTGCAACGTCACAAAATCGGTGACTTTACAGCGATATCGCAGTGTGTAGCGGGGGCTTTAGTGTATGGGCTTTACAAGTATAGGAGACCTGCTCCTGTAAACTGGGAAAACATTTTACAGAGACCATCCTCCACATTTCTTCCTTGGGGGATTGGAGTGTGTGCAAATTTTGGGCAGACGTTGTAGTCACTTCATGGGTATTCAATGCATAAGCAAACAGTATGGCAGTACCAAATGAATACTGGGAACTTTGGTTGCATGTGGCCATCCATTACCTCAGTTCAAAGGCTTATTGGGGTGTGTGGAACTTTGGTGCAGGGCAGGCCTTGCATTCAATGCATAAGCAAACAATATGGGAGTACCAAATGAAAAATGTGAACTTGGTTTTCCTGTGGTCGTCCAGTACATGGGTTCAAAGGCTTATTGGAGTGCATGTACCTTTGGTGCACTGCAGGCCTTGAATTCAGTGGATAAGCAAACAGTATGGGAGTACCAAATGAATACTGGGAACTATGTTTGCATGTGGTCATCCATGACGTCTGTTCAATGGGTTGTTGGGGTGCGTCCAAATTTTGGGTAGCCCTGCCACTCACTGCATACGCAATAACAGTATAAGAGAACCAATGTTTAATAATGGGAACAACAAATCATAGCCAGCTGATGGCTCTCTAAGAATAGTGAGGGCCGACTGCTGGCCCTCTAAAAATAGACTTTCTCACTTTCAGAGTCCCTCATTCATAAATGAAACAGGATGTGTCTGATGATGTGTCACACACCACATGGCCAAAGAAGGTTGTAAACTGTTAAAATTACATTTCCTAGTGAATGCATTTGTCTTGGTTGACAAATGCTAAAGTTGAAAAATGCATCAAAAATGCTACGTGTTAACATAGCCCAAGTGGTTGAGGAAAAATGCTTCCAGGGGCATTCCCCATGATGTTCCCATGTCATTTTAGCACTGTTTCCATCATTTTCAGATGTTTTTAGACTTTAGAAGGACCCCCGGGGGAGTCGCAGTAAAAATACTCGGTTTTCCCATATGCTTACATTGGGCTTGTTGCTCAGGTCGAGTACCCGAGTATTCCAATTTGCTCAACCTGAGCAACGAGCACCCTAGCATTTTCGTGCTCGCTCAGCACTAGCTGGAACTCTACACTGCAGATGTTGGAAAGGATTTGTGAGCAGAAGAGGGCAATTGTTGACTACCAGCATTAACAAGGCCATCAGTATTTAGTTCTGACTCCACACATAAGACCTCAGGAGTGGACATGGATGTCAGACATATGTGAAACCTACAAAACTTTGAAGAGTACATCAAGATGGTGAGCGGTGATGTCGCTTCTCTGTATTCTGAAAAGCTCTCTGCTCACAATGAAAGAGGATGCATTGCAAGCGGAACACGATGAGACGGAGCAAGGAACCATACAAGGTGATTACACACAGCCCAGCCTCATGTCATTCTAACGTGAATTGGTTGACAATGATGTGGAGGAAGAACAGAAGCTAGTTTTATGCACTATAGACGGTACTACAAGCACAACTGTCATACTGTCTGTTCAGCATGGATTGCCTGAGGACAGGGAGAAGGACAGCATGGTCAGTCATCCTCTTGGTAAGGACACGGAAGTCTTGCCTGTTAGCAGTCTGGCATGCATGACTGACTTTATGCAGCGCTGCCTTTCCATTACCCTCGCATTCAAAAAATTTTGGGTGACAATACTGGTTGGTGACACTTCAAGACCCACTCTACATTGAGAACATTCGATCTCTTATTCCAGAGGCAGACAGGTCGACTAAAATGGAGCAGTACCAGAGGGCACTTGTTGCGGAATTATTAAAAAAATTCCCATCTGAAAACGCTGGTGGCAGAGGTCACAGTTTGTTGGACAACCAAGGAGTAGCGGTGAGAGAGACACAACTCCAATCCAGCAGAGGCAGGGGAACACTGGCAAAGTTCTGGGAGAGTTTTCTCAGACCCTCCCATCGCACTGGCCCTAAGGCGTGGGGTACTCTAACACAGTGTGCAAAGTTTTGAAAGATGCTGAGGGAGTACCTTGCTGACCGTACCAACGTCCTCTGTGATTCCTCTGTGCCTTTTAATTTTTGAGTATCCAAGCTGGACACGTAGCATGAACTGGTTTGCTATGCCTTGGTGGTCCTGGCCTGCCTTGCCGCTATCGTTTTGTCAGAGCGGTGCCGCTGGTGGAATTATAGCTGTTAAGTGCATCCGTCTGTCAACTGAAAATACAGACAGGCTGACTCCTATAAAAATGAACAAGAGCTGGATTGGGCCAGACTTCTCTACACCACCGAATGATAACAGCGAAACATAACTTCAAACCCAGTTTTAATTTTTGTGATGTATATTCCCGTGCACCTCTTCACACCCACACATGGGTATACGCTTCCTGATTTTTGCTGTTATCCTCCTCCTTGTCCTCATCCTTATCAGCCATCACCACTAGATCACCATGGTAACCGTGGTCTGTGATGCAACAGCCACATTATTGTGTTAAAGGGTGTTTTTGATGTCAATAAAATTAAAAAAAATTTTTTACACATTATGTTGATGTGTACTCCCCAGGGGGGACATGTTTGTCAGCCCATACATTTAAGGCCCCGTCACACACAGCGATCTCGCTAGCGAGATCGCTGATTTTGTGACGCCACAGCGATCTCGCCAGCGAGATCGCTGTGTGTGAAGGGGATCAGCGATCGGCCCCCCTGCCAGGTATCGCTGATCGTGCTCGATCGGCCTGGGCCATTTTTTGATTGCTGGTCTCCTGCTGGCCAGCATGCATCGCTGCATGTGGCAGCAAGAGACCAGCGATCAGCAACGCTGGTTTCTAATGTAAACATCGCAGCTCCTTGTATTGCCAACTGTTTAGCAATAAGGTTCGGGTACGGCTTTAAAGAAGGCTACTACTTGGATATAACACAATTTTATTATACAATGATTATAAAACACCAAATTAATGGAATGGCAGATATAATATTACCCTGTCTTGTTTACATAGAGAAATAAGCATCAATACATTACCAAGTAGTATTGCAACATCACTTCTCCACTGGAGGGACCCCACAGTGTCAGTGAGAAGGAAAATCTTGTCATCACAGAAACCGTGCACCCACGATAGCTTCTGGAAAATGTCCCTTGCTGGAAATGTCCCTACCTCACTGACACAGGTCCACCTTTTTATACACAATATTCCCACATTCCCTCTGTGCAGTATGCTGAGTCATCAGAATCTTGAAACTGCACAAGACTTCAAGGTCTGTTTGCTATAGCCTCTTAGTGTGTTTGCACCAACCAGAGATTTGTTTGCCAATAGTATGTCAACCTAGACTCTGTTTGCCTCTGGTCAACTTGTCAAAGTTGCCTATTACTGTTCAAAGTTCAACATATGTTGCTTGTTACAAAGTTAACTCTTCATGCTCATAGCATAATGCTCTAAGATGGTGGCATATGGTCAGCATGACTTCCATAATCACCTATTCTGAAAACTGGATACCTATCGTAACTCAGACACACACTCAGACATGTCAAGATATGTATCACAATCGGTCCTCGATTATGGATGTCATGCACGACCCAATATTGACTATTATTGAGCACAAGACTTCCTTGTTCAAGCAGCATAAATATTCATTATCTAGACAGTTGTTATTCCTATTGTCCTAGCTTATATGTAAGAATATACCACACAACTCTTATATTAGAATACCACACAGAATTAGTTGGAAAGCTTCTTTCCATCAACCACCCCCAAGTGAAGGTATTCAGTCAAAGCAAATATCACTTGTGTGCAAATCAGGATAAGGAATCTTTGAAACACAGAGCTTCAAAGACCACAGTGCAATTCCTTGTCTTACGGTATTGACACAGAGCAAACGCTTTGTGTCTCAGTATCAAAGTCCAGATTACACCCTAGTATTGCAATATAGTGTTTGGATTCAAACAACCATATTTCATATTTGCAATACTTTCTACCCTTGGTCTAATGACCACACTATATCAAAGCATATAAACAATATATTACGATATGTAGGCTATAAGATATCCATATTTTTATTAGCACCACACTCCTGGATACCCGATGTTTACATTAGAAACCAGCTTGCTCGCTGGTCCTGATCGCTGGAGGGGCTGTCTAACAATGTCCCAGCGATCCCATCCATGTCGGATCGTTGGTGGGATCGCTGGGACATCGTTATGTGTAACGGGGCCTTAAGTGTATGGGCATTACAACCATAGGAGATCCGCTGGGAAAAGATTTTTAGCAGGCCCTACTCCATGTCTCTTGAAAGGGGTATTGGGATGCAACCAAATTTGGAGCAGTCCTTGCATTGACCTCATGGGCAAACATTATGGGAGTAGCAAATTATGAAAAATGGGAACTTTGGTTTCATGTGGCCATCCAGTACGTTGTTTCAAAGGGTTATTGGGGTGCGTGTAAATTTGGGGCAGGGCAGGCCTTGCATTCAATGCATAGGCTAACATTATCGGAGTACCAAATTAAGAACAATGGGAACTTTGGTTTCATGTAGCCATCCAGTACGTTGGTTCAAAGGGTTGTTGGCCTGCATGTAACTTTGGGGCAGGGCAGGCCTTCCAGTCAATGTATATGATAGCAAATTAAGAAAAAGGGGTGTGACGAGCGTCAGCTTACGCTGAGTCATTTTCCTTTTGAATGAGTGGACCCTCGGGGCCGTGGCACCCACCCATCTAGTGCGAGCTGACCTAGTGAGAATCCACCCCCTATACAGGGAGTGTCAGGGGCAAGACCAAGGGGGTGAGCCACCACAGCAGCTGGACCAGATGGCCGGCTCAGGGAAACAAGACAAGGCGAGACAAGACGTTAGTTCAAGGAAACTTCATTAAGGAACACTTCTGGGTACAACAGGTGCAAAACGTGAACACACAAAGTACAAAAAGCAAGATGCGTGCAAGGGCACGCCGAGGTCCAAGGCATGAGGAACACTTCAGGGTATAAGAGGTGCAAAACGTGAACACACAGAGTACATAGAGCAAGGTGCGTGCAAGAGCACGCTGAAGTCAAAAGCATGGTACGTGCAGATGGTAGAGGCAGGAGACATCGGTCTCCGGACAGCAGGCAACGATCAACCGGGAAATCAGGTTCTGTAGCTCTGAAGGTGATCAGCAGGTTCCGGACATCCGGTAAGCAAACCAGGGTTCCATGCAAGGAGACAAAACAAAGTTAGAAACAGGATGCGTGTCACCGAACACGCCTGGACCAGGTTCACAGGACGGAGGCCTGCGCATGCCAAGGGGCATGCCAGGTACAGGGACGGTGGCCTGCGTGTGCGAGGAGACACACCAGGGAGAGATACAGGATGGAGGCCTGCGCGTGCAGAGAGCACGCCAGGGACAAGGTACAAGGACGGAGGCCTGCGCGTGCAGAGGGCACACCAGGGAGAGGCACAAGGACGGTGGCCTGCGCGTGCAGAGGGCACGCCAGGGACAAGTACAAGGACGGTGGCCTGCGCGTGTGAGGACACACCAGGGACAGGTACAAGGACGGAGGTCTGCGCGTGCAGAGGGCACACCAGGGAGAGGCACAAGGACGGTGGCCTGCGCGTGCAAGGGCACGCCAGGGACAGTGCGAGAACAGGGTTAGGGCCTGTGTGTGCAAGAGGGCACGACAGGATACATGGCAAAACCTGCGTGTACTTTTATAGAAGTACGGGGAGGTATGCAAAGGGCAGGCGAGGACCTGCGCGTGCTATAGAGAGCACGCAGAGCACAGTGCAGAAACAGCGTGAAGTGCAAGGAAGCACAGAGAGCACAGCTGGGGCACTGACTAGCTAATCAGGCTGCGGCACTGACAGATGGGCAAGACTCCAGCGAACCCGACTGAAGCATGGCTGGCGACACAGCTGTCACTGACCGAGCACGGCAGCTGAGGCACAAGCAGGCGGGCACGGCTAGGGCGGGCACGGCTGAGGCACAAACAGGAGGCTAGGAAGGCCAGGCGCATGCAAAGGGCACACGAAGCAACAGAGTAAGGCAAGACAAGAAACCAGGCAGAGCATAGGCAGAGTACGGAACTAGGAACTGAAGCACAGGCAGAAACACGGAGTCAGATCAGAGCGAGAACTGAGCTAGCAGCGGAGCGTAGGCCAAAGCCCAGAGCCAGGCCAGGGGTGAGCCTTGGGACTAGCCTAGAAATGTGCAAGAGAGCACAATAGGAAAGAGGAGGAATGGTGCGTGTGTCAGAGGGCACTACAGAGCACCATAGGAGAGAGCGAGGCAAAGACTGAGACCATAGGGAGGAACAAGGCAGAGCAAGGCAAGGTACGGAACAAGGCATAGCGAAAACAGGCAAGGCAGGGAACATAGAAAGTACTACAAGGCAAAGCAAGGCATGGACAGACATGGCACGAAGGACAAACACTAGACAAGACACAAGACAAGAGACTGAGTACGAGCACGGAGCGTGTGCAGAGACGCATGACAGAGCAAAGCGCAAGGACACAGAATAGAGGGAGCGACCCAGCAGACCAAGCAGCCATGCAGGGAAGCAACACAATTCTCAGGCCCTGAGCATAGGAAGGGGCGGTCTGATATAGGGCATAGCACCTCCACTTCCCGGTCAGAACCAGGGAAGAACTTCCAGTTCAGATCCTCCAGGATCACAGGGAGCAGTCACCTGATCAGGATTCCAGACATGCAGGGATGATTTCAGAACCAGTGCTGAAACCTAGGCAGGTCACATGATCAGAGTTCCAGACATGCAGAGATGAATGCAGAACCAGCCTCTGCTGTAACATAGGAAGGACACATGATCAGGGGTTCTAGACATGACGAGACGATCACAGAAGGCAGACCAGAAACGCAGGCATCCCGCAGCTCAACAGTCATGAGGTGAGTGTGCACACTGCTCTAGGGAACATGCAGGATAGCAGACATGAGATGCGCGTGCACACCTCTCCAGGGGTCATGAGGCAAAACAGGCATGGCGGACATGACAGACATGGCGAGCATGACAAGGGGAACTTGGTTTCATGTGGCCATGCAGTACATTGGTTCAAAGGCTTATTGGGGTGCGTGTAACTTTGGGGCAGGGCAGGCCTTGCATTCAGTGCATAGGCTAACAGTATGGCAGTACCAAATAAATAAGAATACTGAGAACAAACTGCTGTCCCTTTAAGAAGATTAAAGTCCATCTGATGGCCCTCCTCCTTTAACAGTCCCTCCTTCGTAAATGAAGCAGGATGTGTCTGATGATGTGTCACACACCACATGGCCAGCTAAGGTTGTAAAATGTTAAAATGATATTTCCCAGTGAATTCATTTGGTTTGGTTGTGTCAGGATCCAGTCAGCGCCGGGGAACTGCCACGGCTGAGCAGGGTTTCTCACCCACACTGCGGGAGGGCCCGGGATCAGATACTGGAGGGAAAGTTCAGGCAGATGGGACCTGCGACGCTGAAGGTAGTAAGAGGCACAAGGACCTACGATCATGTGACCACAGGGGGCGGGGCTTATCATCCTACTGCAGAAGATGATTGTAGGATTCTACTACAGGAGTCCTGGAGTAGAGGCGAGGGGAACTCAGGTCAGGCAAACATGGAGAGAACGGCGCGACACCAAAGGGACGAGCAGAGAATAGTCAGAACGTACGCAATGAGTCATACATGGAGATAGCAGCACAGTACAAGAGGGGCAATCAGAGAATGGTCAGGACATAGGCAATGAGTCATACACAGAGAGGCCAGCGTAGTACAGGAGGGACAGGCAGAACTCGTAACAGGGACCGAACCAGATCAAAACCAAACAAGCATAAAGTATCACAGGCAAAAAGCACACCAGGGTCACACACACTCGGCCAAGGGTCTGAGTATAAGCGACGAGAAAAGAGCCCACAATGAGGCTTTAAAAAGCCTCCCAGAATCTCAGAGTGAGGCCATCCAGATTAACCTCTGAACTACCTAATCCCACAAACTAAGCAGATCATGACAGGTTTAAAACAATGCTAAAGTTGAAAAACGCATCAAACATAGCCCAAGTGGTGGAGGAATATTTTTGCTTTGGATTATTTATTTGGCCTTACATACAAATCATTACCCTGGAAAAGATGTTTCATAACATACTTCCCAGGAAAATCAATTTTGTTTTTGTTTTTGTATGTTTTATTGTGGGCCCGGAAAAGTGGAGTAAGACTCTGACAACATGGTTCACAGCAGTGACCTGGGATTCAGAAATGCTTCCAGGGGTCTTCCCAATGATGTTCCCATGTCATTTCAGCACTGTTCCCATCGATTTCAGATGTTTTCAGACCCTAAAAAGACCACCGGGGGGGGGTCGCGGCAAAAATGCCTGGGCTTCCTATAGACTTACATTAGGTTTGTTGCTCAGGTCGAGCACCCGAGCATTCCAATTTGCTCGACCCGAGCAATGAGCACCCGAGCATTTAGTGCTTGTCTATCACTAATAATAATGAAAAAAATCCACTAATAAATACACATTTTTATGTAAAAAAAATGAAATAAACAAAAAAGTACGCATGTTTGGTATCATCGCATCCGGAAAAATCCGATGTATAAAAGTGTCACACTAGTTAACCCCTTCAGTGAACGCTGTAAAAAAAACAAAAAAAATTGCAAATTATGCTTTATCACCATACCGCTTGGAAAAAGTGGAATAAAACGCGATCAAAATGACGAATGTAAATAAAAATAGTATAACTGAAAACACCATCTTGTCCCGCAAAAAAGCAAGCCGCCATACCGCTCCATGAACGGAAAGATAAAAAAGTTATAGCTCTCAAAATACAGTGATGCAAAAATAATAATTTTTTATGTAAAAGTATAAAAGTTTTAATTGTGTAAAAGCGCCAAAACATAAAAAAAGATATAAATGTGGCATTGCTGTAGTCATACTGACCCGAAGAATAAAGCTGCCTTACCACTTTTACTACATGCAGAACGGAGAAAAAAAAAACAATTCCTGAATTGCTGTTTTTTGTTTATTCTGCCTCCACAAAAATCTGAAATTTCTGAAGAAATTTTACCACTATCATAAAGTACAATATGTGACAGAAAAAAAAATGTCTCAGAGTCAGCGGGATCCATTGAAGTGTTCCAGAGTTATAACCACATAAAGTGACAGCGGTCAGACTTCCTTGTCATCCTCCTTGAGATGGTTCTACTCCGTCATTGGAGTCCAGCTGTGTTTAATTAAACGGATAGGACTTGATTTGTAAAGGCACACACCTGTCTATATAAGACCTCACAGCTCACAGTGCATGTCAGACCAAATGAGAATCATGAGGTCATAGAACTGGCCAAGGAGCTCATAGACAGAACTGTGGCAAGGCACAGATCTGGCCAAGGTTACTAAAGAATTTATGCAGTACTCAAGGTTCCTAAAAGCACAGTGGCCTCCATAATCCTTAAATGGAAGAAGTTTGGGACCACCAGAAGGCTTCATAGACCTGGCCATCCAGCTAAACTGAGCAATCGTGGGAGAAGAACCTTGGTGGGAGAGGTAAAGAAGAACCCCAAGATCACCGTGGCTGAGCTTCAGAGATGCAGTAAGGAGATTGGAGAAAGTTCCCACAAAGTCAACTATCACTGCAGCCCTCCACCAGTTGGGCCTTTATGGCAGAGTAGCCTGGCGGAAGCCTCTTCTCAGTGCAAGACATATGAAAGCCCGCATAGAGTTTGCTAAAAACACATGAAGGACTCCCAGACTATGAGAAATAAGATTCTCTGGTCTGATGAGACAAAGATAGATCTTTTTGGTGATAATTCTAAGCAGCTTGTGTGAAGAAAACCAGGTACTGCTCATCACCTGCCCAATACAATCCCAACAGTGAAACCTGGTGGAGGCAGCATCATGCTATCGGGGGTGTTTTTCAGCTGCAGGGACAGGACGACTGGTTGCAATTGAAGGAAACATTAATGCAGCCAAGTACAGAGATATCCTGGATGAAAACCTCTTCCAGAGTGCTCTGGACCTCAGACTTGACTGAAGGTTCACCTTCCAACAAGACAATGACCCTAAGCACACAGCTAAAATAACAAAGGAGTGGCTTCAGAACAACTCTGTTACCATTCATGACTGACCCAGCCAGAGCCCTGACCTAAATCCAATTGTGCATCTCTGGATAGACTTGAAAATGGCTGTTCACCATCCAACCTGATGGAACTGGAGAGTATCTGCAAGGAAGAATGGCAGAGGATCCCCAAATCCAAATGTGGAAAACTTGTTACATCATTCCCAAGAAGTCTCATGGCAGTATTAGCTCAAAAGGGTGCTTGTACTTCATAATGAGCAAAGGGTCTGAATACTTATGACCATGTGATATTTCAGTCTTTCTTTTTTAATAAATTTGCAAAAATGTCTACATTTCTGTTTTCCTCAGTCACGATGGCGTGCAGTGTACATCAATGAGAAAAAAATTAACTTTTTTGAATTTATCAAAATAGCTGCAATGAAATAAAGAGTGAAATATGTAAAGGGGTCTAAATACTTTCCGTACCCACTATATATATATATATATATACACTCACTGGCCACTTTATTAGGTACACCTGTCCAACTGTGTGTTAAGACTTAATTTCTAATCAGCCAATCACATGGCGGCAACTCAGGCATTTAGGTTTTTCCAATCTTCTACTGTCCAATTTCGATGAGCTTGTGCAAATTTTAGCCTCAGTTTCCTGTTCTTAGCTGAGAGGAGTGGTACCCAGTGTGGTCTTCTGCTGCTGTAGCCCATCTGCCTCAAAGTTCGACGCACTGTGCGTTCAGAGATGCTCTTCTGCCTACCTTGGTTGTAACGGGTGGCAATTTGAGTCACTGTTGCCTTTCTATCAGCTCGAACCAGTATGCCCATTCTCCTCTGACCTCTGGCATCAACAAGGCATTTCCGGCCACAGAACTGCCGCTCACTGGATTTTTTTTCTTTTTCGGACCATTCTCTGTAAACCCTAGAGATGGTTGTGCGTGAAAATCCCAGTAGATCAGCAGTTTCTGAAATACTCAGACCAGCCCTTCTGGCACCAACAATCATGCCACGTTCAAAGGCACTCAAATCACCTTTCTTCCCCATACTGATGCTCGGTTTGAACTGCAGGAGATTGTCTTGACCATGTCTACATGCCTAAATGCACTGAGTTGCCGCCATGTGATTGGCTGATTAGAAATTAAGTCTTAACACACAGTTGGACAGGTGTACCTAATAAAGTGGCCAGTGAGTGTATATATATATATACCCACACACCGTATTTTGGGGAAAATGGGGTGCATTTTATAATACAGATATACCTTATTATTGGCACGCCGTGGCGGGTGTCCAGTGGCAGTGCTTCAGTGTGTCCAGGTGGTGGTGCTGCGTCCAGGTGGCGCTGATGCGCTGTGTCCTGGTGGCGGTGCTGCACTGTGCCTCAGTGGCGTTGCTGTGGGGGGTTCTGCCAACATTTTGTGAAAGGCCTGTGACCCCGGCAGATCCATGGTTACCTGTGTGGTGGACTCCGGGAAAATGGCCAATATAGATATTGTAGGGATCTGTACTCAGCTGCTGTTGAGGTAGGCACATGAAGAGGTATCACTGGAATGTCCAAGCAAGTTTATTTTAACGGCATAAACTGCTCTGGTTAGAAAAAAGAAATGAACAGCCTTTTCTGGTACAAAGTAACAAACAGGAAAAAAAATACTCAGTCCATGTAGTAGAGTGGTTCCACCCGCACAGGTCAGTGTCTTTAGCACACACAATGGAGGTCTCCACACCTCCAGCCCCAGACACTGAATGAGGCAATTGGCCTCCATTTTATTCAGCAAAGCACAACTCTGGTGTGGGTATATGTGAGCGGTCATTCCCACGCATCTCTTATAACCACTCGTAATACTCTGCCCTGGAGCGGCCCAAACAATCCTCTCAGCACTATATGTGCTGGAGCATATTTCCAAGCTCGCATCACTGCAGCTAATAGCCGTGATGACACATATCTCCCATCAATGACTTGCTCGGAGGTCATCTTGCATACCCTCCCCCTCTGTCCAAAGCTGGAGGGCTTGGCACCTTCTGCCAAAAACAGTTGATCCTCGACACAGCATCAGCATTGCCATGCAGTTTCCTTGACCTATGCTCCACATGGAAGTTGAAATCCTGAAGCGCTAGGAACAACCTGGTCACTCAGGCATTGTTCACTTTTTTCTCCCTCATCCACTTCAGTGAGGCATGGTCTGACACCAGTCTGAACTTCCTGCCTTAGAGAGTCCAATGCCCACTTGATGGCTAAACACTCCTCCTCTATGGAGTAGTTTTTCTCACATGATAATAACTTTTGGCTGAGATACATTATGGAGTGCTCTTCCCCCATTCACCTCTTGGGACCAGACATCTCCCAGCCCGACATCTGACGCTTCCATCTTGACCACAAATTCCTTTGAGAAATCAGGTGCTACCAGCACCGCTGTTGACACAGGGCCAGCTTCAGTTCCTGGAAGGCTGTCTCAGTTTCTGGAGACCACTTCTGTCTGTCAGAGAGGCAGCTACCATGGCGAAGTTTGGAATAAATGGGCAGTAATAGCCCACAATGCCCAGGAATGCCCTCACCTATTTTTTTGAGAGGGGTTGTGGCCAGTCCTAGATTGCATCAACTTTGTTTATTTGAAACTTTATTTTGCCCATGCCTACAACATAGCCCAAGTATCTTGCCTCCTCCATTCCTAAGGCACATTTTCTTGGGTTTATAGAAAACCCTGCCATCCGTAGAGCATCAAATACGGCCTGGACTTTACTCAGATGGCTCCCCATATCCTGGCTGAAGATTACAATGTCATCCAGGTAGGCCACCACGTACCTTTTGTGGGAGGCTAGGACCTGGTGCATGGCTCTCTGGAATGTAGCAGGAGCGCCAAATGGCATCCTTGTATAATGGAAGCACCCATCTGTCATTGAAAAGGCAGTCTTCTCCTTGGCATCTTGGGACATAGGAATTTGCAAATAACCATTTTGTGAGGTCAAGAGTAGTAATGTACCGAGCCGGCCCTAGTCTCTCAGTTAGTTCATCGACCCAGGGCATTGGGTAAGCATCGCACTTGGAGACTTCATTCAGCTTCTTATATTCATTGCAAAACCACCATTCCCCATCGGGTTTCAGCACTAAGACTATTGGACTGGACCAGACACTCTTGGACTTTTCGATAACTCCCAGGCTCAGCATCCGCTTTACTTCCTTCGGGATTACCTTCCGACGAGTTTCCAGGATCTGATATGGCTTCACGTTGACCCAGACCTGAGGCTCCGAAAGGAACTTATGCTCTATAACCTTCATACACCCCTGAAGTTCTTCCTTTGCAGCAACTCCTGGCACTGATGCTTCTGCAAGGGGGATAAGGTGTCTGCCACCTTGACATCCTCTGCACTGACATTGGACTTGGCCAGCAAGCAAGTGGCTTCTTCAGGTACTCTGTCCTGCCCAGTTTGATTAGGTTCACATAGTACACCTGGTAGGGCTTTCGCCTCCCTGGTTGATGCATTTTGTAGCTGACCTCCCCAACTTTCTCCACTACCTCATAGGGACCATGCCACTTGGCCAAGAATTTTTGTGTCTACTGTGGGTACCAGCATCAATACTCGATCTCCCGGGTTGAAGTGTCTCATCCCTGCAGGCCTATTGTAGAGCCTCGACTGTGCCTTATGTGATTTGAGGAGGTATTCTCTCACGAGGGGCATCACCATGGCAATCTTCTCTTTCATCTGAGCCACATGCTCAATTACACTCTGGTAAGGTGTACACTCCACCTCCCACATCTCTTTTGCTACGTCGAGGAGCACGTTTTGACGATGCGGCGACCTGCGCCGAACACAACGTGTTGCAATTTGTTTTTGTCGCTGCATCATCAAAACGACGCATGTGGACGCATCCGCATATATCCACACAGCCTGCATACTAATGTTAAAGATAGGTACACAGGCCACATGCAGACGTAGGCGGAACTGAATGGAGGAGGTGCGGCCATAGGCTGAGCTTCACGGAGGAAGTCTGCAGCCCTCCGCAGCTCTGCCGAACGCTAGTGTGAAACAAGCCTTAATGAACTGTACGGTCACCCACGGGAACTGGACGGAGTATGGTCCAGCGTGTTTAGAGACAGCAAAGTTAATGTTACTGTATGTTCCAGTGATGAACGTAATGGACTGTTCCTGGTACGATTTATGATTGCATAATTAACAGCATGGACCTGTTTATATGAGAAAACCGTTACTGTGTGCCTTCATCTCGTTGCCAAGTGAGGGTCACCCAACACATGCAGTAAGCGCTGTCTCACAGTTCTGATCAAAATATTTTTTTTACAAGAAAGTCAAATTGTGACTAAACGTTTGTGGGATAAGCGGCTATAATGTTAAGGAAACGTTTAATACATTTTCTGGGCAACCTAGATCCCTGCTTTCTAACAAAACATCGTTGTCTACAGATCCAAATTCCACTGTAATGTTTTCAACTCCATACAGTCCTCAATTTCATTAAATTAAAACTATTGTGAAAAAATACCTACCGGTAATTGATTAGGATGAAAAATTACATCAGATTATTGGGACTGGCTGCAGATATGTAGCCAAAAGGGGTTTCAGTCTAGGCAATTCACTCTCCCCCAGCCTACTTAAACAACACTCAGCTTCTAAATCATGGCTGTCTACAACCGACTTTTACAAATGTACCGGTAGTCATTGTAACGTGTGTGTTTATGCATTAGACAAAACTAAAACAATTCAATCTTTTTGCTTTTCATGCTTTTGAAAAAATTTACAATCCTATTTGAGGTGGGAATAAGCAAAAATTGTTAACCACACGGGAAGCTTTTTGGATCTTGAAGCTAGATACCAAATACCCTAGGGGCATGAACTCGAGAAACTATTTATTTTATATTTATTGACATGTTCTTAAAAATAAAGTCTTTTAATGAAATAATTAAACACACAGGTTTGCCATCTTTATTAAACTTCCAATCCAAGCGAAGCCCTCATTCTCCTGTATGTAATAAAAAATAAAAATGCAACAATATATCATACCTGTCCACTGTACAGTCAAGTCCCACGCTGTAATCCATCTCAGGTCAGGCGGGGCCACTGTGCAGCCTCAGTGACATCAGCGGTGGTCACTGAGGCTGCGCAGACTCACCGCCTGAACCTCGGTGAACTCGGCAGCGTGGGAAAATGTTCAGAATCTTTCCCACACTACTTTCATCTCCGGTAAGGCTGGGAAACAACTTTTCAGTCATTCCGCAGTAGTTTACAGCCGGGGTGATAGCATTAGCACCACTCCCGGTTGTAAACTATTTAACCCCCTGAGATGGATTGCAGAGTTGGACATGACTGTACGGCGGATAGGTATGGAATATTGTTGCTTTTTTATTTATTTTCTTTTTTTTAACAGCAGAACAAGGGCTTTGATTGGGTTGGGAGTTTAACAAAGATGGCAAAAATGTGTGTTTCACTATTTCATTAAAATACTTTTATTAACCCTTTCATACTATAAGATTAATAATGGATAGGTGTCAATATGACAGCTATCATTATTAACCGCCTTAGTGTCACCTTACAATAGCAAGGTGACATTAACCCCTTATTACCCCATATGCCACCGCTACACGGCAATGGGAAGAGAGAGGCTAAGTGCCAGAATTGGTGCATCTTACAGATGCGCCTCTTCTGGGGTGGCTGGGGGCAGATTTTTTAGCCAGGGGGGCCAATAGCCATGGTCCCTCTCTAGGCAATTAATATCTGCCCTCAGTCACTGGCTTTCCCTCTCTGGTGGAGAAAATTGAGAGGGATCCCACACAATTTTTTCCTGTGAATTCTTTAATTCAACACCTACAGCTTCAATATTTTACACACACACACACACTAATCACATTATTAGTTAGGGACATATATAAATCTAACTGATATGCAATGGTTTACTGTATGTAAGCCATGTCTCATATCCTGTCTGCTTCTGCAATGATTTTACAGAAGCCGACAATTGAATTATCACCTATTCTGCTATCGATATCTCTATGAAATATAAATATATATATATGTGTGTGTGTCAAATATATATATATATATATATATATATACACTGTGTATACATGTATTCTTTCCTGTTTTAACCTGTCAGTGAGATTTTACAGTATACCGCACGGAATTGACTGCTTTTCTAAAGGATACCGGTGCATATTTCTCGCAAGTCACACGCATGGTTTGTGTGTAATCCATTTTTTTATCGCACCCATAGATTTGTATTGGCGAGTCTTGGCCGAGATACGGTGCAAATCGCAGCATGCTGCGATTTCACCCACACATATAAAATGGGCGAGAAAAAAACGGATGATGGGAGCTGCCCCATAGATTAACGTTGGCCCGAGTGCTAAGCGATTTTTTTTTTTTGCATAGCACTCGTCTGTATTTTAAAGAGTGGTCAGATTTAAAAAATTTGGCTCTGTCAGCCAGGGTTTTTGTTGCAGCCGCTCCTGTGCCGTCCCTGCGGTGTACATCTATGTTCTGGGGCCCAAAAGAGCAAAAAAAATTTTAAAAAAGTTTCACTTGTTAAAAAACAATGAAATGTGCCTTCTGCTTTTTATGTTTTTTTACTTTTGCAGGAATTGTTGGAGCCAATTTTCTTTTGAAATATTTTAATATCTGTTTTTTTTTCTGGTGTTTTTCTTGTAATATAGGAAAGCCTAAGGCCAGAAATAGCCCCATAAAACACTGTACATGGAGACTTTGGGATCAAATAATTTTTGTCCGTTGTGTTTGTGCAAAAGAAAAACCTTTTCTAAAAGCCTCAAACTTCTGTGTGTGACTCAGACCTGAGATCTAACTTGATAGAAGATTACAGTGCGGGGAAGACGGGAAACCTTCATATAGACGGCCGGTGGGGATGGAGTCAGTGACGGACTCCGGCCAAATATGTTTCTGGAGCCGTAGTAGAAGATGTAGATGTCGTCCTCATCATGAAGTAGTTATTTCTCCTGTCACGTGTAATGAATATCTCCTGCAGTATTGCTAATGCCGATTCCAGTGTCGGTTAGGCTAGTTTCACATTAGCGTTTTTTGCGCAGGGCATCGTGCGCATAAAAAACGCAAAGAAAAACGCAAAACACGTGCTTTTTTTAGCATCATGCGTACGCTGATGCGTCAAAAAAACGCAGCGTTGCTTGCGTTTTACATGCGTTTTTGCATGCGTTTGCGTTTTTTATGCACATGCGTTTTTAGGTGTGACATTTTTTCCATTGTCTAGACCACATTCCAGACTTGTTTACCTCAAAAACGCATGCGCAAAAAAACACAAAGCGTGCGCAAGACCATGCGCATGCATGCGTTCCCATAGACTTCAATGTGTTGTTTTTGCGCATTCTGTGCGCAAGCGTGCGCATGCGTTTTTTTGACGAGACATGTCGGACCAAAAAATGCAACATGTTGCGTCTGGCGCGCCTGGCGCGAAAGACAAAAAATGCATGCGCACGAAAACGCAAGTGTGCGCAAGACCATGCGCACGTCATGTTAAACATAGGTGCGCATGCACACGGGTGCGCACAATGCGCTGCGCACAAAAGCGCTAATGTGAAACCAGCCTAAATGAGACAAGAATTAATGTTATGGAAGATGAGTCTATGAGAAACGTATTCAGCTGCCGACTCCGAGGAAGAAACTGCTTGTTGTCTGTGGCCTAAATATATAGGTTTTATTAGTAGATGTAAAGAAGGAAACCAAATACTGTAAAATAATAAATCTCCTCATATGTTCCCCTTATTATCTCCAGCAATTGTATTATTACACAGGATTTTTATGATGTTACATCGGATCATCTTCTCATTCAGGTCTCTACAATATCAGATCCTCTCAGATCTTCTACATAAGAGAATTTTCCTGAATTACCCATCAAAGATGGATATGGACAGAGACAAGATGGCGGAGAGGATATTACACCTCACCCTAGAGATCCTCTTCCGGCTTACTGGAGAGGTGAGAGATTCTGATGACGTCACATTACATAGTAGCATAGTTATTAAGGTTGAAGGAAGACTTTACACTGTGTTCCAAATTATTATGCAAATGATATTTTTCTCTGATTTTCCTAAGTGGTCGGTGCAAATGACAGTCAGTCTAATAAAAGTCATCACCTGTTAGAGTATACATCAAATTTTATTGAAGAAACCTCCCAATGATAACAGTATAATCTCCAAAATGAAACTCAAATTGCACTGTTCCAAATTATTAGGCACAGTAGAATTTCTTAACATTTGATATGTTTTATAGAACTGAAAATGCTCATTTGTGGAATTTGCAGCATTAGGAGGTCACATTCACTGAACAAAAAGGATATTTTGGAGTTAAATAGCTTAACAGGCCAAGTTAGATGTTAACATAGGAACCCTTCTTTGATATCACCTTCACAATTCTTGCATCCATTGAACGTGGGAGTTTTTGGAGAGTTTCTGCTTGTATTTCTTTACATGGTGTCAGAATAGCCTCCCAGAGTTGCTGTCTTGATGTGAACTGCCTCCCTCAGAGACCTTTTGCTTGATGATACTCCAAAGGTTCTCTATAGGGTTGAGGTCAGGGGAAGATGGTGGCCACACCATGAGTTTATCTCCTTTTATGCCCATAGCAGCCAATGACTCAGAGGTATTCTTTGCAGCATGAGATGGTGCGTTGTCGTGCATGAAGATTATTTTGCTCCTGAAGGCACATTTCTGCTTTTTATACCATGGAAGAAAGCTGTCAGTCAGAAACTCTATATACTTTGCAGAGGTCATTTTCACACCTTCAGGAACCTTAAAGAGCCCTACCAGCTGTTTCCCCATGATTCTGGCCAAAAAAACATGACTCCTCCACCTCCTTGCTGATGTCGCAGCCTTGTTGGGACATAGTGGCCATCCACCAACCATCCACTACTCCATCCATCTGGACCATCCAGGGTTGCTCGACACTCATCAGTAAACAAGACTGTTTGAAAATTAGTCTTCATGTATGTCTGGGCCCACTGCAACCATTTCTGCTTGTGAACACTGTTTAGGGGTGGCCGAATAGTAGGTTTATGCACCACTGCAAGCCTTTGAAGGATCCTACACCTTGAGGTTTGAGGGACTCCAGAGGCACCAGCAGCTTTAAATATCTGTTTGCTGGTTTGTAATGGCTTTTTAGCAGCCACGATCTTAATCCAATGAACTTGCCCGGCAGAAACCTTCCTCATTCTGCCTTTATCAGCACAAACATGTCTGTGTTTAGAATCAACCACAAATCTCTTAACAGTACAATGATCACGTTTAAATTTTTGGGAAATATCTAATGTTTTCATCTCTTGACCAAGGCATTGCACTATTTGATGTTTTTCAGCAGCAGAGAGGTCCTTTTTCTTTCCTAAATTCCTTGAAACCTGTGCCCTGCTTAATAATGTGGAACATCATTCTTAAGTAGTTTTCCTTTAATTGAGCTCACCTGGCAAACTAATTATCACAGGCGTTTGAGATTGATTTCAGTGATCCAAAGAGCCCTGATACACAATAGCATCTATGAGTTTATTTGAAAAACAAAAAATAACATCTTTAGGACACTTAAATCCAATTTGCATAATAATTTGGAACACAGTGTAAGTCCATCCAGTTCAACCCATATCCTGTCCTAACCTGCCCTAACTTGTTGATTCAGAGGAAGGAAAAAAAACCCATGTGGCAAACAGTAAGCTCCACATTGGGGAAAACATTCCTTCCCGACTCCACATACGGCAATCAGACTAGCTCCCTGGATCAACGCAATATTAAGGAAACTAGTGTATATACCCTGTAATATTATACTTTTCAAGAAAGGCATCCAGACCCTTCTTACATTTTAGGAGGGAATCACTCATTACAACATCATATGGCAGAGAGTTCCATAGTCTCACTGCTCTTACAGTAAAGAATCCGCGTCTGTGAGTATGCTTAAACCTTCTTTCCTCCAGACGTAGAGGATGCCCCCTTGTCCCCATCACAGGTCTAAGAGTAAAAAGATCATTAGAAAGGTCTTTGTATTGTCCCCGCATATACAGTATTTATACATTGTTATAAGATCACCCCTAAGCCTTCGATTCTCCAAACTAAATAACCCCAAGTGTAATAACCTGTCTTGGTATTGCAGACCCCCTAGTTCCCTAATAACCTTGGTCGCTCTTCTCTGCACCCGCTCCAGTTCAGCTATGTCTTTCTTATACACCGGAGACCAGAACTGTACACAGTATTCTAAGTGTGGTCGCACTAGTGACTTATATAGAGGTAAAATTATGTTCTCCTCATGAGCATCTATGCCTCTTTTAACCCCTTAAGCCCCAAGGGTGGTTTGCACGTTAATGACGGGGCCATTTTTTACAATTCTGACCACTGTCCCTTTATGAGGTAATAACTCTGAAACGCTTCCATGGATCCCGGTGATTCTGACAATGTTTTCTCGTGACATATTGTACTTCATGTTAGTGGTAAAATTTCATTCAAATAACTTGCGTTTATTTGTGAAAAAAACGGAAATTTGGTGAAAGTTTTGAAAATTTTGCAATTTTCCTACTTTGAATTTTTATGCCCTTAAATCAAAGAGATACAGCACACAAGAAACTTGATAACTAACATTTCCCACATGTTTACTTTACTTTACGCTGATACCCCATATGTTGATGTAGACCACTATTCGGGCGCATGGCAGAGCTCAGAAGGGAAGCAGCGCCATTTGACGTTTTTGGCTGGAATTGAGATCGGACACCATGTCGCGTTTGGAGAGCCCCTGATGTACTAAAACAGTGGAAACCCCCCACAAATGACACCATTTTGGAAACTAGACCCCCCAAGGAACTTATCTAGATGTGTGTTGAGCACTTTGACCCCCCCAGTGCTTCACAGAAGTTTATAACGCCCGGGCGTGAAAATAAAAAAATCTTATTTTTTCCACAAACATGATCTTTTAGTCACCAATTTTTTTATTTTCCCAAGGGTAACAGGAGAAATTGGACCCCAAAAGTTGTTGTCCAATTTGTCCTGAGTACGCTGATACCCCATATGTGGGAGAAAACTACTGTATGGGCACACGTCGGGGCTCGGAAGGGAAGTAGTGACGTTTTGGAATGCAGACTTTGATGGAATGGTCTGCGGCTGTCATGTGCATTTGGAGAGCCCCTGATGTACCTAAACTATTGAAACTCCCCACAAGTGACCCCATTTTGGAAACTAGACCCCCCACGGAACTTATCTAGATGTGTGGTGAGCACTTTGAACCCCCAAGTGCTTCACAGAAGTTTATAACGCCTGGGCGTGAAAATAAAAAGATCATTTTTTTCCACAAAAATGATATTTTTGCCCCCAATTTTTTTTATGGGGAACAGGAGAAATTAGACCACAAAAGTTGTTTTGCAATTTGTCCTGAGTAGGCTGATACCCTATATGTGGGGGTAAAACACTGTTTGGGCGCATGGCAGAGCTTGGAAGGGAAGGACCACCATTTGACTTTTTCAACTCAGAATTGACTGGAATTGAGATCAGACGCCATGTTGCATTTGGAGAGCACCTGATGTGCCCAAACAGTGGAAACCCCCCAATTCTAACTCCAACCCTAACCCCAACACACCCCTAACCCTAATCTCAGCCCTAACCCTAGCCCTAACCCTAACCCTAACCCTAGCCCTAACCCTAATGGGAACATGGAAATAAATACATTTTCTTTTAATTTTATTATTTTTCCCTTACTAAGGGGGTGATAACGGGGGTTTGATTTACTATTTATGGTGGGTTTTTATGTTTGGCGGCTGTCGCACGCTAAAAGACGCTTTTTATTGTAAAAATAACTTTTGCATCACCACATATTGAGAGCTATAATTTTTCTGTATTTTGACCCACTGAGTCATGTGAGGTCTTATTTTTTGCGGGACGAGTTGATGTTTTTATTGGTACCATTTTTGGGCACGTGACATCTGATCAGCGATCTGTCACAGGCAGTGCAGCAGGCTTCATCGTGCCTGCGCTTTGCAGGCACTGAGGAAGCCGGCTCCCTGCAGGCCCCCGAAGGTCCCCATCGCCATCTTGGATTCGGGGGCCTGCAGGGAAGGAGCCCGCCGCAGCAGCGCTGCACATTGCTCTGCCATGGGGGGCTCAGGGAAGCACGGAGGGAGCCCCCTCCCTGACGATGCTTCCTTTTAACCCCCCATACACCGTGATCGTGTTTGATCGCGGTGTGCAAGGGGTTAACATGTCGGGGGCGGTCCGTGACCGCCCCTGACACATTGTGTCGGGTGTCAGCTGTGATAATCAGCTGACACCTGGCCGCGATCAGCGGCGCTCAGCACGTGGGTGCCGCTGATCGCTATGACGTACTATCCCGTCCCTGGGAATTAAGTCCCAGGGCACATGGATGGGATAGTATGTCTCATGGCAGAAAGGGGTTAATGCATCCCATTATTTTATTTGCCTTTGCAGCAGCTGCCTGACACTGGCCACTAAATGGGAGTTTGTCGTCCACCCATACACCCAGGTCTTTTTCAGTGACAGTTTTTCACAGTGTTTTACAATTAAGCACATAATTATACATCTTATTTCTTCTGCCCAAGTCCATGACCTTACATTTATCCCCATTAAAGCTTATTTGCCATTTATCAGCCCAAGCTTCTAGTTTACATAAATCCTCCTGTAATATAAAATTGTCCTCCTCTGTGTTGATTACCCTGCAGAGTTTAGTGCCATCTGAAAATATTGAAATTCTACTCTGTATGCCTCCTACAAGGTCATTAATAAATATGTTAAAAAGAAGCGGGCCCAATACTGACCCCTGCTGTACCCCACTGCTAACCGTGACCCAGTCCGAGTGTGCTCCATTAATAACCACCCTTTATTTCCTATCCCTGAGCCAGCTCTTAACCCACTTACACATATTTTCCCCTATTTTCCCCTATCCCCATTGTTCTCATTTTATGTATTAACCTATGTGTGGCACCGTATCAAAAGCTTTTGAAAAGTCCATATACACTATGTCCACTACGTTCCCTTGGTCCAGTCCGGAACTTACCGCTTCATAAAAGATTATCAGATTAGTCTGACAGGAACGGTCCCTTGTAAACCCATGTTGATATTGGGTCATGAGGTTATTCTTCTTCAGATACTCCAGTATAGTATGTCTTAGAAAACCCTCCAGGATTTTACACACAGTTGAGGTTAAACTTACTGGCCTATAATTTCCAAGTTCAGTTTTTGTCCCCTTTTTGAATATTGGCACCACATTTGCTATACGCCAGTCCTGTGGTACAGACCCTGTTATTATGCAATCTTTAAAGATTAAAAATAATGGTCTATCTATGACTGTAGTACTCGGGGGTGTATCCCATCCGGGCCCTGGGATTTGTCAATTTTAGTGATTTTTAGACACCACCATACTTCCTGCTGGGTTAAGCAGGTGACATTTAATGGAGAATTTTTTTTTATCACTGATCATGTTATCCGTCATGGGATTTTCTTGTATAAATACTGTTGAAAAAAAGTCATTTAGCATATTGGCTTTTTTCTCATCCTCATCCACCATTTCACTCAGAATATTTTGAAGGGGGCCAACAGTATCATTTTTTAGTTTCTTACTATTTATGTATTTAAAGAATATTTTCTGATTATTTTTACTTTTTCTGGCAATGAGTCTCTCTGTCTCAATCTTTGCTGCCTTATTTGCTTTTTACAGAATTTATTTAATTTTACATCATTCTTATCTAAGGTAATAACAGATGGACAGAACTGGAGAGGTGAGGACTCTGGAAATGTCTGTAGTGAGATTTATTAATGTCTCTTCATAACCAGGATTACACAGTAGTGAAGAAGACCTCTAGTGAGCGCTGTCAGGACCCTGTGTCTGAGGGATGCGGAAGACCCCTGAGCCCAATCACGGGACCTCCACCTCACCCCCTGATACATGAGGACATCAATGACCAGAAGATCCTAGAACTCGTCTACAAGATGATTGAGCTGCTGACTGGAGAGGTGACACTGCTGGGAATGCTGGGACATTATACAGTAATGCTATGAAGGGATCAGGTTGTTGATGGTATCATTGTATGTGTCAGGTTCCTATAAGGTGTCAGGATGTTGCTGTCTATTTCTGCATGGAAGAGTGGGAGTATTTAGAAGGACACAAAGATCTGTACAAGGACGTCATGATGGAGGTTCCCCAGCCCCTCACATCACCAGGTAATAGACAGGACTAAATACACATGGCCTATAATTATCTGTATGTAAAGAATGAATTCAGTCGCTGTATGTGTTTCCTCCAGATCTATCCAGTAAGATGACAACACCAGAGAGATGTCCCCGTCCTCTTCTTCAACAGGACTGTAAACAAGAAGATCCCAATGTTCCTCAGGATCATCAGGTAGATGGAGAGAAGGTGTCATGAGATCTCCCCTATGATGTGTAGACGGCTGTGAAGGTCTTGTGTTCAGTCTTGTTTTATCCCCCAGTATTATGTGTTTTAGGCCAGAAGGTCCATTTCTCACGGACGAGAATCGCACAAATGTTTCATGAACAGTGATCCGTATGTCATCCGTGTGCAATGTGAGGATGCGATTTTCTCGCATCCAAGTATCTGTGTGACATCTGTATGTCGAGATTTTCTCGCCGGCTTACAAAATGGACATATAATGGGTCCATAGCCTCAAATGTTTGTGAAAACATATATAGAGAGAGAGAGAGAGAGAGAGAGTGACCATCTACAGTGAAGACATCGGGATGTCCTTCAGACTGGAAAAGTGTGGCCGGTCGGTAATAAAGAGAGGCAAGGTAGTCAAGATCGATGGAGTGGAATTACCAGCAGGGCATACAGCAAATGTACAGACATGCTACAAGTACCTCGGCATCCCACAGGGATACGGTAACCATGATGAGGAGGAAAGGAAAGCAGCAACATTCAAATACCATCAAAGGGTAAGACAGGTCCTGAAGAGCCAGCTCAATGGGAAGAATGAAATACTTGCCATCAATACATATTCCCTGCCAGTTATCAGATACCCTGCTGGCATAGTGTGCTGGCCAAAAGAAGAGATGGAAGCTGTAGATGTGAAGACACGAAAGCACCTCACAATGCATGGAGGTCTTCACCCTAAGTCTAGCACCCAAAGATTGTATACCAACAGAAAGGAGGGTGGTCGAGGCTTGATAAGCATCCAAGCCACCATCATGGATAAAACAAGGAATATCCAGGAATACATCAGAAGAATGGCGCCAGAAGATGAAATGCTGAGAGAAAGCCTAAGGCAGCAACAACTACAGATCTGGAAGGAAGAACAGGAACATGAAGCGCCATGGCAAGACAAGGCGCTGCATGGGATGTACCACCGACAGATAATGGAAGTGGCTGACATGGAGAAATCCTACCAATGGTTGAAGAAAGCTGGACTCCGAGACAGCACAGAGGCACTAATCATAGCGGCACAAGAGCAAACACTAAGTTCCACATCCATAGAAGCAGGAATCTACCACATAAGACAAAACCCAAGGTGCAGACTATGCAAAGAAACCTCAGAAACAGTCCAACACATAGTGTCAGGATGCAAAATGCAGGAACAGTGTATACTGAACGCCACAATCAAGTAGCGGGAAATGTATACAGGAACATCTGTGCAGCATATGGGCTAAGCCCCCCTATGTCCAGGTCTGAGACCTCAGAAAAAGTGGTGGAAAATGAAAGGGCTAAAATCCTGTGGGACTTCAAGATCCAGACAGAAAAGCAGGTGTTGGCTAACCAACCAGACATTGTCATAGTAGACAAGTATCAGAAGACAGCAATGATAATAGATGTGGCGAGCATTTTTATTGGTATTTGGTCTCCGATCCTGGTATGTGCTGCACCCCTCCTATCCTGGTGTGCATGGCACCCCACATCCCTATCCTGGTATGCATGATACCCTCACCCCCCCTCCCAATCCTGATAGGCATGGCCCCTATTCCTCATCCTGGTATGCATGGTCCCCTCACCCCCCCTATCCTGGTATGCATGGCCCCCTCACCCCCCAATCCTGGTATGCATGGGCCTCTCACCCCCCAATCCTGGTATGTATGGTCCCCTCACCCCCTATCCTGGTATGCATGGTCCTCTCACTTCCGTATCCTAGTATGCATGGTCCTCTCACCCCCCTATCCTGGTATGCATGGTCCTCTCACCCCCCCTATCCTGGTATGCATGGTCCTCTCACCCCCCCTATCTTGGTATGCATGGTCCTCTCACCCCCCCATCCTGGTATGCATGGTCCCCTCACTCCCCTTTCATGGTATGCATGGTCCCCTCACTCCCCTTTCGTGGTATGCATGGTCCCCTCACTCCCTTTTCATGGTATGCATGGTTCCCTCACCCTCTTTTCGTGGTACGCATGGTTCCCTCACTCCTCTTTCGTGGTATGCATGCTCCCCTCACTCCCCTTTCGTGGTGTGCATGGTCCCCTCACCCTCCTTTTGTGGTATGCATGGTCCTCTCACCCCCCTTTCGTGGTAGGCATGGTCCTCCTCACCCCTATTAAACTACATATATACAAAAAAACATTTAGACTCACCCTTCTTTCCTGTGCTCCAGCGCTGTCACGTTCTGCTGGAGGCCGGGGGAGGAGTCAGGCACTGAAGTATGCGCATGCCCATAGCGCTGTTCGGCGCCATATTGCTGAAGACACACTGCAAATGTGTCTTCAGTAAAATGGCGCTGGATTGCGCTATGCGCATGAACGATTCCGGCCGCACTCCTGCCCCGGTCGAAGAGAAGCGCAGATGTAAGGTAAGTATGTAAGTATGGTGCCCTAGATCGCGGTATGCAGTGTGTACATGTACCGCCATCTCCGACGCCTTACACGCTCCTCACCGTTGGATGCCTCATTCTGTCTGGAGCCTATAAAGGCTTCAGACAGAGTGACGCTTAGCCCGTTACAGTATATTATAGATACACATATATATATATATAATATTTATTACATATACAGTGCCTTGCGAAAGTATTCGGCCCCCTGGAACTTTTCAACCTTTTCCCACATATCATCCTTCAAACATAAAGATACCAAATGTAAATTTTTGGTGAAGAATCAACAACAAGTGGGACACAATTGTGAAGTTGAACAAAATTTATTGGTTATTTAAATTTTTGTGGAAATTCAAAAACTGAAAAGTGGGGCATGCAATATTATTCGGCCCCTTTAACTTAATATCTTGTTGCGCCACCTTTTGCTGCAAGTCGCTTGGGGTATGTCTCTATCAGTTTTGTACATTGAGACTGAAATTCTTGCCCATTCTTCCTTGGCAAACAGCTCTAGCTCAATGATGTTTGATGGAGAACAGCAGTTTTCAGCTCTTTCCACAGATTCTCGATTGGATTCAGGTCTGGACTTTGACTTGGCCATTCTAACACCTGGATAAGTTTATTTGTGAACCATTCCATTGTAGATTTTGCTTTATGTTTGGGATCATTGTCTTGTTGAAAGACAAATCTCCGTCCCAGTCTCAGGTCTTTTGCAGACAGGATTTCTTCAAGAATTGTCCTGTATTTGGCTTCATCCATCTTCCCAGCAATTTTAACCATCTTCTCTGTCCCTGCTGAAGAAAAGCAGCCCCAAACCATGATGCTGCCACCACCATGTTTGACAGTGGGGATGGTGTGTTCAGGGTGATGAGCTGTGTTGCCTTTACTCCATATCGTTTGGCATTGTTGCCAAAAAGTTCGATTTTGTTTTCATCTGACCAGAGCACCTTCTTCCACATGTTTGGTGTGTCTCCCAGGTGCAAACTTTAAAAGACACTTTTTATGCCACCCGCTACAGGGCAATGGGAAGAGAGCTGGTAAGTGCCGGAATTGGCACATCTTACAGATGTGCCTTTTCTGGGGTGGCTGGGGGCAGATTTTTTAGCTGGGGGGGTCCAAAAACAATGGTCCCTCTCTAGGCTATTAATATCTGCCCTCAGTCACTGGTTTGCCCTCTCTGGTGGAGAAAATTGGGCGGGAGCCCACGCCAGTTTTTTCCATGAATTAATCCTTTAAATTAACACCTACAGCTCAAAAATTTAACACACACTACACTTCTAACATTATTAGTGAGGGACATATATAAATCTAACGGATATGCAATGGTTTACTGTATATAAACCATGTCTCATATCCTGTCGGGTTCTATAATGATTTTACAGAAGCCGACAATTGAATTTTCACCTATTCTGCTATCTATATCTCTATAAAATATATATAAATCGGGCAAGAAAAAAATGGATGATGCGAGCTGCCCACATTTCATCATCATCCATATTTCTCTCTAGTGTGATTCTGGCCTTATACTTAGAATTATAGTTTATTCGGTCCCCCATGACAGCACCACAAGAGAAGGGATCCGCCCTTCAGGGACAGGAAACCTACAGATACAAAAGGGCGGCACCTCTCCCATGCATCAGTTGATTTCCTGTCCCTGACTGGGACCCTGTTCCTACAGATAACTGTGAGGATTCGATGGATCCCAGGCCCTGGTTGATTCAGGTAGCAGTGTTCCGGTATCCTGTGAGGATCGGGACGTCTCAAAGCTAGGGGCGTGACCGTTCCAGGGGAGGAAGAGGCACCTGGGCCAGGACCTGCTGACCTGGATATCCAGGGAGAGACGTGCATAAAGATGAACACTACAAAAGACCCATGGCAATATGGGTAGTGGCCAGGCAAGTGGTCGGTCCAGCCGCAGGAGCTCCTCCTAAGTGGAGGAGTCTGTAGCGTCGGCTGAGATTTGCCACCTCGTAATCCATTACCTACTTACTGCAACAATGGTAAGTGATCTTCATGAATGTTTACTCGGTGATGCAGTCTTCCCCTTATTTTTCCTGTACTGCCAGGGAAAGGAATGTACAGGGAAGTCAGCCCCCTGCCGGACTCCTGTCCAAAAAGGTTATGTCAGCCCTGTGTCCAGCAGATGTGAGGCTTCATTGGGGGGCGAGTCATCAGCCGCTAGAGTAGGGTACATTACCTCATGCTTTCCCCACCACACATAGCGGAAGAGACACCCAACTTCAACGCAATCCTGAAGGAGATTATTAGAGTGGAAGTGAGGGAGTCCATGAAGTCCCTATCCCAGGGAGAGAGTTCCAAAGGGAAGGGGAAAGAATGTAAAGCAAGCTTTCCGAATTCGGACTCCTCTATTGACTATATGAGGAATGGGGATTCCTCCGGCTCATCTCCTTCATCTTCTTCCTCGGAAAAGGACTCTGGCCACTTCTGCTTTCCCTTAGACCACGTGGACAAATTAGTAAAGGTGGTCAGAGGCACTATGCTAGAGTCCAGACAGAACGTTCTGTGCAGGACGTCATGTTCAGGGGATTAGATCAGAGCAAGCCTAGGTCTTTTCCATTAAATGAGAAAATTCAGAGCCTGGTACACTGGGAATGGAAGAGGCTGGAAAAAAGGGGCTCCTTGTCTCTGACATTTGAGCAAAGTTACTGTCACGTGGACCCGTCCTGTGTGACACGACCCGCAGGCCGGTAACTAAAACAACAAGACATGGCACGTGTAACTGTCCTGTGTGACACGACCCGCAGGCTGGTAACTAAAACAAGAAGACACGGGGGAAGGGAAACAGTTACAACGGTGGGCCTTGCGATAGGGAACGGGGATGTGGAGACCTTCTGCACTCCCCTGAGTCAGTGTCCCTCACACTCCTAACGTTCCCTATACAGGCTCCTCACCTGTCGTCGAGCCGGAACCTGTCACCCTAGCACACCCTACACCTATCCCTTGCTAGGGAGCTGGGTGATGCAGGCACTGGCCCCACCGCTGTACTAATACACACCAGGGAAAAATGCAAACAGGGAAACACCACTTAGCTTTGCTCTGTTGCTATTGCTCCCAGCAACAGAGTCCAACACCAAAGTTCAGCTTCACCCCTGAAGCTCGACACCTGAGTTCAGCTTCCATCTGAAGCTATACACCAGAGCTCCCCTGAGATGCCAGGAATTCTTCTCTGTAGTCCCTTTCTCCACCAGACTTGGTTGAAAATGAGCAATATCACCAACACCTGCTCATAGACCATGTGACCCTAACGGCCACCGGGGGCAAAACTAGAACTGAAACCACCAGCATGGATCATGACAGTTACCTCTTCGAGGATCCCATAGTAAATACTTGAGATAAAGCCCCGAAACTTGATGCGGCAGTGGCCAAGGCATCAAAGCAGTCCTCATTGCCCTTTGAGGACTTGGGGACCGTGAAGGACCCTCTGGATAGGAAGGCTGACACATTCCTTAAGGGGGCATGGGAGATGTCGGCAGGATCCCTGAGGCCAGTAGTGTCATAGACTTGTACGGCCAGGTCAATGATGGTCTGGCTGGACCAACTAGAGACTCAGTTGAAAGGGGAGAGAGGTAGAGGATTCTACTCGCCCCTATTTTTGGTTGGGAAACCGGATGGCTCTTTCAGGACTATCATTAATCTTCTAGTCCTAAATGAGTTTTTGGTAGTGCGCCACTTCAAGATCGAATCGATTGGCTCAGCAATAAACTAATTTTTGAAAAATGTTTATAGCAGTGTTGGATCTAAAAGATGCATACTACCATGTGCCTTTTCACGCAGATCATCAGCGGTTCCTCAGGGTGGCAGTAATCATGTGGAGTGCAGTTCAATATTTCCATTTTTTTAGAGCTCTTCCCATTGACCTTGCGGTTGCCCCTCACATTTTTACAAAGATAGTTGCCGAGGTCATGGCCCATCTGCATGAGACCGACATCCTGATTATTCCCTACTTGGACGACTTTCTTATTGTAGACAGAACCCCAGATCATTGTTTGGTTCAGGTAGAGAGGACAATGTCCACTCTGGAATACTTGGAGTGGCTACTGAACATTAAAAAAATCTCAGCTAAAACCCCTAAAGGTGCAGCAGTTTCTGGGCTTCATTCTGGACTCAGAAAGACAGGAGTGTTGTCTACCACCTGACAAGCTGATTCACCTTTGGCTCCAGGTTTTGAGAGCATCAATCAATCCCACCATGTCCCTTAGGTGGGCTATGTCCCTGTTGGGTTCTCTAATCTCCTGCATCCCGGCGGTCAGGTGGGTGCAATTTCATACAAAGACCTTGCAAAGATACGTCTTAGTTAATGATAGGGCCTATGGGATCAACAGGTAGAGCATTCATCTAACCTGAAGGAGCTAACAGCAGTAGAAATGGCAGTTGAAAGACTCCTTATATACCTGCAGGGTCATCACGTAAGAATCCTCTCTGACAATCAGGTAGCAGTGACGTACATCAACCACCAGGGTGGAACTCGATCCAAACCCCTAATGGAAGTAACAGAGTGGCTGTTTCAAACAGCAGAGGAGCATTTTCTATCTGACAGCACTGCACATAAAAGGAAAAGACAATATCAGGGCAGACTTTTTGAGCCACAACTTACTAAGACAGGGAGAATGGACACTGAAAGGTGCCATCTTTGACCAGATTGTGCGGATGTGGGGTTGGCCAGATGTAGACCTCTTTGCCACCAGGAAAAACAGGAAAGTGAAACATTTCTGTTCTCTCGACTACAGTGAGAGTCTTCTGGTGATTGATGCCTTCTTGATAAAGTGGGACTTCAACCTGAGTTATGCCTCTTCCCCCTTAGCCCTTTTGCCTCTAGTGGTGAGAAAGATCAGAGAAGACAGGGCAAAGATTATAGTAATTGTCCCCTTTTGGCCCAGAAGGGCATGGTTCTCATGGCTGAGGACCATGTCGGTCTCCGATCCATGGGTGCTACCGGAACATTGGGATCTCCTCTCTCTAGGTCCAGTCTACCATCCACAAGTGGCAGGCCTCCACCTGACAGCGTGGAATTTGAAAGGTCGTTACTGAGAGATAAAGGATTCTCCCCCAATTTGATAGACACTCTCCTAAAGAATAGGAAGGTAATTACGACCAGGATTTACACCAGGACCTGGAGAAAATTTCTAGCTACCTCAGAATTTAGAGCCACGGAGGAGGTGCCAATAGGTCAAATTCTGGAGTTCCTTCAGAAGCGTCTGGAGATGGGTTTTTCCACTAGTACCCTTAAGATGCAGGTGTCAGCCCTGGGGGCCTTATTTAGCTGCAACATCGCTAGTAATTACTGTGTCACCAGGTTTATCAACGCGTCAAGCAGATCTTGGCCCATTGATAGAGAAAAGATTATGCCGTGGGACATAAACTTGGTACTCACAGCCATGACTGAACCCCCGTTTGAGCCCATTATCTTTGCCTTGGTAGCCTTCTTAGTCGCATTAACATCGGCGTGGAGGGTGAGTGATATCTAAGCTCTTTCTAGACTCCCTCCATATACACAGTTCCTGGATGACAGGGTAATTCTTAGGCCAGATCCAGCTTACTTACCCAAGGAAGCCTCCAGATTCCACAGGTTGCAGGAGATAGTCCTTCCTTCTTTCCTCCCCAATCCTACTAACTAGAAAGAAGCTCCATACTTTAGATGTTAGGAGATGCCTGCTAGAGTATCTATCGGTTATTAATCCTTGGAAGAAGGACAATGCCTTGTTTTAGACCCTTCCTGGCGCCCTGGAAGGGTACAGAGTGTCAAAGAGTACTTTAGCTAGGTGGTGTGATGCTAGTCACTTCTCACGGCTAAGCCATAAGTCAGCTAAGCCATAAATCAGAGTAGTCAGGGTGTCCAAGGACACAAGCCAGGAGGGTACGTCATAAACAGAAGGTAGAGACAAAAGCATAGTCAGGTAATGTTGCGAGGTCAGAGTACCGGAAGGATAACAGATTAGAGCTGAAGGGGTTAAACAGGCAGATGGTTGGAACGAAGTCCAAGGTCAGGCAAAAGATCAAGCATATAGAACTCAAGGCACAGGGAGCGCAAAGCATAAACCTCATAAGATGAATGTACGTCTGGCAGTGGTCTGTGAGGAGCTGCTCAGTTAGGCTGGTTTCACATTCGCGCTTTTTAAGCGCACGCACGGCCGGGGGTAGCTCCGCCCCCGAGCCGGCTCTCTGCCCGGCGTGCCCGCCCCTTCCTTGTAGCGCCGCCTCCTAGCGCACAGCGGCGCCTGCGATCGGCGCACCCTATCTTTAGCATAGGGTGCGCAGATCGTGCGCAGGCCGTGCGCTAGTTGCGCTTTGACCTGCGCTGCGCACTTTTGACGGTGCGCCGTGCGCGCCAAAATCCAAAAAGTTTGATTTTGGCGCGCACGGCGCACCGTCAAAAGTGCGCAGCGCAGGTCAAAGCGCAACTAGCGCACGGCCTGCGCACGATCTGCGCACCCTATGCTAAAGATAGGGTGCGCCGATCGCAGGCGCCGCTGTGCGCTAGGAGGCGGCGCTACAAGGAAGGGGCGGGCACGCCGAGCAGAGAGCCGGCTCGGGGGCGGAGCTACCCCCGGCCGTGCGTGCGCTTAAAAAGCGCGAATGTGAAACCAGCCTTAAGTAGGCATGGCCATTACCCAGGATAATGAACACCTGAGACAGCCGACGCCTTCCAGTCACAGATAGGCTAGTCGAGCTGTCAATAAACACACTGACAGCTCAGCACACCCCTGAACCAGACTGGATGGTCATGCTGTCAATCAAAATACTGACAGCTTCAGCACGCCCCTGTACCAGATTGGATGGCCAAGCTGTCAGTGACTGCATCCCAGACACCCTGAGGGGTGGAACTGTGACAGGTGGATTAGGAAAGCTATTTCTTTAGCATGTGCATCGAGCGGCAGTCCGGCACCAGAGTGGTTAAGGGCACATTCCACTCGAGCCATGGCAACCTCATGAGCAGAGTGACCAGGAGTCTCCATCGACCAGATATGTAAGGCAACTACATGGTCTTCTCCTTCCACCTTATATAATCATTATAGGTTGGATATGGGTGCTTCCTCAGCTCTTACCCTCGGTATAAGGGTGCTGCAGGCTCTGGTCCCTCCTTAAGGCAGTTATTACCTTTCTGTAATTCTCTCGTGGTGCTGTCATGGGGGACCTAATAAAGTCTTAGTTATTTACCAGTAACAGTATTTTTCAAAGCCCATGACAGCACCCTTAGATTCCCTCCCTTCATGTATGGGTGTGCACTTCTTCCTCTTATAAGTTTTCACATGTGTGAAATTGTTCGGTGTTAGAGTATTGTAAATATTTTTGCCATTAGCCATGGTAGTCCTCTTGAGCTCTGTAATCCAACTGATTCATGGGAGAGGTGCTGCCCTTTTGTATCTGTAGGTTTCCTGTCCCTGAAGGGCATATCAACTCTCTTGTGGTGTGTCATGGTCCAGTCCGGAGTTTATTTTCTGCTGTCTTCACTTAAACTTTCTGACACGTTTTCTGGCGAAAAAGATAAATTTCACATATTCAACGAGAGTTGTAAATTATGGTTTTCTCTTAGACCCCGATCGTCTGGGGATGAGACTCAGCGGGTGGGTATTATTATCTCCTTACTTAGGGAGGGTCCCCAATCCTGGGCTTTCTCAATGCCCCCTACTGCCCCTGAACGGATGCCGGTAGATAGGTTCTTTGAGGCCCTAGGACTTATCTATGACGAACCGGACCGTGTTAGGGTGGCAGAGGACACTATTATGGGTCTGGGGCATGGGAAGCACTCAGCCGAATGGTACAGCTCCGAATTCCGTCGATAGTCCACTGAGGTGTCCTGGGACGACTCCGCACTGAGATGTCTGTTCAGGAAGGGACTGTTGGATTGCTTGAAGGACGCTCTGGCTCTCCATCCACCTCCCAGCTCATTGGAGGAGGCTATGACTCAGGCTATCCGTATGGATCGGAGATTGTGGGAGAGAGGTGTTACTCAGAGAGGGATTCCGTTGATCCCTGCTTACCGTGATGTTTTGCTTCCATCTGAACCTATTGAGGTGGGAGCCACCAACCCCCAGGAGAAAGAAAGGAAACGGAGATGTGATGGAAAGTTATGTTTTTACTGCGGAGATCCCGGACACTGGAAAAAAGACTGCCCCTCCTGTCCACCGACTATCAAGCGGCTGAGTCTGGGTGATCATTGTGGAGGTCACCCAGACTCCCAGGTACCTTTTTCTTCATTTTCAAAGATACTGTTAAAGGTGGAACTTGGTGTTGAGAATGGCTTTTTCCATACTTCGGCTTTTGTAGACTGTGGGTCATCCCTGAACCTGATTGACTCTAAGCTGGCGGCCCGCTGTAGGTTAGGGACAGTTAGGTTGGAGACTCCCTTAAAAATTGTGGCTATTGATGCTACACCTCTCACTAAGGATGGTCTCCATTTCTGTTTTAAAGAATTCACCCTCAGGGTGGGGGTCCTACACCAGGAGCGCATGTCATGCTTTGTTTTGGATAACCTCCCTGCTGGCCTGGTGTTAGGGTTTCCCTGGTTGCAACGGCATAACCCGGTTATTGACTGGGGGTCCCGGGATATTGTTAAATGGGGACCTGGTTGTTCTGAAAATTGTCTTGCCACTATGTCTACGTCATCCTTCAGTATGGAGGGTATTCCGGAGTACCTGAAGGATTTTGAGGATGTGTTCTCCGAAAAGGAGGCTGAGGTTCTACCACCACACCGCCCATTCGATTGTGCTGTTGATCTTGTTCCCGGTGCCAAGTTGCCCAAAGCCTGTCTGTACAATCTCTCCGGCCCTGAGCGGGCTGCTATGAAGGAGTATATCTCTGAGAGCCTCTGTAAAGGGCATATACGGCCATCTATCTCTCCCGTGGCGGCGGGGTTCTTTTTTGTAAAAAAAAAAGGATGGTGGTTTACGCCCGCCTCGATTTTCGAGAACTGAATAAGATAACCATAAGAAACACATCCTCTCCCACTGATACCTGATTTGTTCAATCAATTGTCGGGGGCCAGGTGGTTCTTTAAGTTGGACCTCAGGGGAGCATACAATCTCATCCGTATGCGGGAGGGGGATGAGTGGAAAACTGCGTTTCTCACCTCTGAGGGTCTGTTTGAAAATTTGGTTATGCCGTTCGGTTTGACTAACGCACCAGCGGTATTCCAGAATTTCATTAACCATGTTTTTTCTGATTTTATTGTACACTTTGTAGTAGTTTATCTTGATGATATACTCATATATTCTTCTGATAGACAAAGTCACATGGGTCATCTTCGTGCGTTTCTCCAGAGGCTCAGGGAGAACTCACTCTTTGCCAAACTGGAGAAATGTTCATTTTTTACTCAAGAATTGTCCTTTCTAGGGGTCATTCTGTCCGTTGAGGGGTTTCGTATGGACCCTAGGAAGGTACAGGCCACTGTGGATTGGGTGCAACCCAGAGATCTCAAGGGTCTTCAGCGATTTCTGGGTTTCGCCAATTACTATAGAAAATTCATCAAGGGGTTCTCTCAAGTGGTCAAACCCCTCACTGAACTCACCCAAAAGGGGGCTGATCTCAAAAACTGGTCAGCTCCAGCTATGGCGGCGTTTTCTTTGTTATAAAAAGTTTCATGACTGCTCCGTTACTGGTTCAACCTGATTTGTCTAAACCATTCATCACAGAAGTGGATGCCTCTGAGGTGGGAGTGGGAGCTGTGTTGTCCCAGGGCCCCACCACATTAACTAACTTAAGACCCTGTGCCGCCTTTTCTAAAAAAAATTTAACTCTGCAGAGAGGAGTTATGATGTGGGTAACCGAGAGTTGTTGGCCATTAAATTAGCTTTTGAAGAATCGAGGCATTTTTTGAAGGTGGCTGTCCATCGTATCACTGTCATTACAAATCACAAGAACCTGTCTGACTCCAAGATAGGCAAGGTGGTCACTTTTTTCTTCCCCGATTTCAGTTTACCATCACTTTCAGACCCAGGGTCCAAGAATGTGAAGGCGGATGCCTTGTCTCACAGCCTAGATCCGGTATCGCCTCCTGAGCCTCCTTGCTCCATTCTTCAGCGCGGGGTGGTGGTGGCTGTGGTGTCCCCGAGATTAGAGCAGGACATTTGTGAGGCCCAATCTCTTGCTCCTCCGTCCATACCTGAAATAAGCTCTTTGTTCCTGTTCAGTATCGTTTAAGGGTGCTTCGGGAGTTCCACGACTCGGCTCTGAGTGGGCATCCTGGATTCTCGGCCACTCGTAAAGCCATCACTAGGCTGTTCTGGTGGCCCCCGTTGACTTCTGACGTCACTGGCTTTGTGTCCTCCTGTGACATTTGTGCCCGGGCTAAAGCCTCCCACAACCGGCCGGCCGGGGAATTGGTGCCACTGCCAATTCCGGATAGACCGTGGACTCATCTGTCCATGGATTTTATCACCGATCTCTCCCCCTCTAATGGCAAAACCGTGATCTGGGTAGTGGTGGATAGGTTCAGTAAACAATCACATTTTGTACCATTAACGGGCCTTCCTAATGCTGAGACTCTATCTAAACTATTCATTGAGCATGTGATCCGGTTGCATGGTGTGCCTGTCAGTGTGGTGTCTGATAGAGGGGTGCAATTCGTGGCAAAATTCTGGAGGGCTTTTTGTAAAATGCTGGGCATCAGTCTGACCTTTTCATCGGCCTACGATCCCGAGACCAATGGTCAGACTGAAAGGACCAATCAGTCTTTGGAGCAGATTCTATGGTGTCTGGTCACATCCAGACAGGATGATAGTGCTCTGTGATACCTATAGCGGAATTCGCTTTCAATAATCGTGTCAATCAGTTTACTGGTACTTCTCCTTTCTTCTGTAACTACGGGTTTCACCCTCATTTTGGTGAATTTTCCCAACTGGATTCGGAGTGTCCAGGGGCTGATTCGGCCTTTTTGGGGTTGGGGGAGGTTTGGAGGGAGGTTCAGGGGAACATTGGGGAGGCTCAAGGCAAATATACATTTTTTGTGGATAAACGACGCTCTGTCGGGCCAGCTTATCAGATGGGGGATAAGGTATGGTTATCCACCAAAAATATAAGGCTGAGAATTCCCTCTGCTAAGTTGGGTCCCAAGTTTATTGGTCCGTATGAAATTTTAGAGGTGATTAATCCTGTGGCCTTTCGCCTGCGTTTGCCTCCGTCATTGCAGATCCCTAATGTGTTCCATAAGGCGCTTCTGAAGCCATCAGTGCCTTCCTCTGATGAGTCTCCCTCGCACCCGCCGCCTGTTATGGTAGATGGCCAGACCGAGTACGAGGTGGAACAGGTGGTGGATTCTCGTATGCTCCGCCGTTCACTTCAGTACTTAGTCCATTGGAAAGGGTACGGTCCTGAGGATTGGTCATGGGTGCCGGCGCGTTCGGTCCATGCGGATCGGTTGGTCCGGGCCTTTGACGCTCGTCATCCAGGGAAGCCTGGGGGTCCGGTGGCCCCCCATTGAGAGGGGGGGTACTGTCATGGTCCAGTCCGGAGTTTATTTTCTGCTGTCTTCACTCTGGACTGGTCATGCGGGAGTTAATCTCAGCCTCGTTCTGGAGCTAGCTGGGCTATTTCAGTCTCTCACAGCCTGCTGACCAGTGTTAGTGATAGCTCAAGATTGCAGTTTAGAGCCTCTGACCCTTGTACCTTGGTGATCCTCCTGCCTATGACTAGTATCCACGTGTATGACCCGGACTGATCTCTGACCCCGTCTCTTGGTATTCGTCTCTGCTGCTACATTCCCTCTCTGGCATTTGACTTCCTGGCTTGTACTTCGACCACGTATTTTGCCTCACGTTTTTGGACCCCTTGCTCATGTTTTGGCTTTCTGACCCTCGGCTTGGTATTTTGTCTACGTGTATTGCTGCTCCTTCTGGTACGTCTGCTCCTGCTAGTTTCTGACTCGGTTCATCTGACCATTCTCTCTCGTTACCTGTCACACCTGTGCTATGGCTCAGTGTTGCTACTCTTAGTGTGTAACCTCTCTTCCCTCACCAGCTCCCCCTGGTGGAGGTTTCACTACATTGTGCTGTCATGGGCTCTGAAGAATACTGTTACTGGTAAGTAACGAAGACTTTCAGCTATATTCCTTTGCTCGTTGGGTTTCCATGTGTAAATTAGAAATAGGATGATCCCTCTACACTGTGACATCCCTTCAAATACTTGTAGACAGTTACTAAGTCTCATTTTAACCTTCTTTTTTGGAAGTCAACATTCCCAAATACTTTAACCGCTCCTCGTAGGACATACTTTGCAGTCCGCTCACCATTCTGGTATTTCTTCTCTGAACTTGCTCCCGCTTTTCAAGGTTTTTTTTTTTTTAATGAGGTGCCCAGAACTGGACAGAGAATTCCAGAAGAGATCTGATCAAGGAGAAGTAGACGACAATAATTACTTGATGTGATCTAGACTCTATGCTTCTCTTAATACATCACAAAACTTGTGTAATGAGAATGGTGGAGATGGCAGGATTAGAGCTGATCATAGATGTGACTTCTCCATCTATCTGTGACTTTTACAATATTTGTTTCAGGGTGAAGATCTGACCCATATTAATACTACAGAGACATATGTGAGGGGTGATGAGCAGTGTAAAGAGGAGATTCCTACATATGGCTACCCAGGTGAGTAGTAACCACTAAATGCAGAGAAATAACAGATTTTTCTCAGTCACCGGCTGTGACTGCTTTATCGGTCATGTAGTCCGGCTGTATCACAATCGTGCGATCACCAGTTTTCCTCTAGACCACAACATTCTCCTCCACCAAAAACTGTTTAACTCCTTTCCTACAATGGACGTAATATTCTGTGCATGTGACCTGGGACCTAATTCCCATGGACGGAATATTACGTCTAATGCGATCAGCTGCGCTCACGAGGGGAGCGCAGCTGATCGCGGCCGGGTGTCAGCTGATTATCACAGCTGACACCCGGCACAATATGTCAGGGGCGGTCACGGACCGCCCCCGACACGTTAACCCCTGGCACAGCGTTATCAAACACGATCGCGGTGTACCGGGGGTTAAAGGGAAGCATCGGCAGGGAGGGGCCTCCCTCCGTGCTTCCCTGAGCCCCCCACAGCAGCGCAATGTGCAGCGCTGCTGCGGGGGGCTCTTTCCCTGCAGGTCCCCGGATCCAATATGGCGACGGGGACCTTCGGGGGCCTGCAGGGAGCTGGCTTCCTCATGCCTGCAAAGCGCAGGCAAGGAGAAGCCTTGTGCAGTGCCTGTGACAGATTGCTGATTTGTCACAGCGATCTGTGATGTGACATATCAGCGAGCTGTGATGTGACAGATCAGCGATCTGTCACAGGACAGTGAAGTCCCACCTGGGACAATAATAAAGTTAAAAAAAAGTGTAAAAATAATTTTAAAAAAATCGCTAAATAAATAAAAAAAATATTCCCTAATAAATTCATTTTTTGGAAATAAAAAAAACAAAACAATAAAAGTACACATATTTGGTATCGCCGTGTCTGAAACGACCCGCCCTATAAAACTGTCCCATTAGTTAACCCCTTTAGAGAACCCCTTTAGAAATAAAAATAAAAAATGAAGCAAAAAATGATTTATTATCATACCGCCGAACAAAAAGTGCAATAACGCGCGATCAAAAAGACGCATATAAATATCCATGGTACTGCTGAAAACATCATCTTGTCCCGCATAAAACGAGCTGACACACAGCGTCATCAGCGAAAAAATAAAACAGTTATAGCTCGCAGAATAAAGCGATGCAAAAATAATTATTTTTTATATAAAATTGTTTTCATTGTATAAAACCGACGAAACATAAAAAAATGACCTAAATGAGGTATCGCTGTAACCGTACTGACCCGAAGAATAAAACCGCTTTATCAATTTTACCGCACGCGGAACGGTGTAAACGCAACCCCAAAAGAAATTCATGAAACGCTGGTTTTTGTTCATTCTGCGTCCCAAAAATCGGAATAAAAAGCGATCAGATGTCACGTGCCCGAAAATGATACCAATAAAAATGTCAACTCGTCCCGCAAAGAATAAGACCTCACATGACTCAGTGGGTCAAAATATCGAAAAATTATAGCTCTCAATATATGGTGATGCAAAAACTATTTTTACAATAAAAAGCGTCTTTTAGCGTGACAGCTGCCAAACATAAAAACCCACCATAAATAGTAAATCAAACCCCCCCGTTATCACCCCCTTAGTTAGGGAAAAGTAATAAAATTTAAAAAATGTATTTATTTCCATTTCCCCATTAGGGCTAGGGCTAGGGTTAGGGCTAGGGTTAGGGCTAGGGCTAGGGTTAGGGCTGAGATTAGGGTTAGGGGTGTGTTGGGGTTAGGGTTGGAGTTAGAATTGGGGGGTTTCCACTGTTTGTGCTCATCAGGTGCTCTCCAAACGCAACATGGCATCTGATCTCAATTCCAGCCAATTCTGCATTGAAAAAGTCAAATGGTGGTCCTTCCCTTCCAAGCTCTGCCATGTGCCCAAACAGTGTTTTACCCCCACATATGGGGTATCTGCCTACTCAGGACAAATTGCAAAACAACTTTTGGGGTCCAATTTCTCCTGTTACCTTTAGGAAAATAAAAAAATTGGGGCAAAAATATCATTTTTGTGGAAAAAAATATGATTTTTTTTATTTTCACGCCCGGGCGTTCTAAACTTCTGTGAAGCACTTGGGGGTTCAAAGTGCTCACCACACATCTAGATAAGTTCCGTGGGAGGTCTAGTTTCCAAAATGGGGTCATTGTGGGGAGTTTGAATAGTTTAGATGAGAAAAAAAAAAAGGGAAAAGAGACACAGGATAACATGCACACAACAGCAGAATGTCCAAGTGAAAAAAGGCTTTTATTTGACATACAATAGCCAGGAAGGTCCAAGTTTGAATAGTTTAGGCACATCAGAGGCTCTCCAAACGCACATGACACCCGCAGACCATTCCATCAAAGTCTGCATTCCAAAACGTCACTACTTCCCTTCCGAGCCCCGACGTGTGCCCATACAGTAGTTTTCTCTCACATATGGGGTATCAGCGTACTCAGGACAATCCCTGCGAGCAACCAGGGAATGTATTGGGAGCATACCAAGGGAACAACTTCTCAGACATAAAATAAAAAACAAGGAAAATTCTATTATGGAGGAGATTCCCATTATTACCCAGTATAATTCCAATAGCCAAATTCTCAAAAAAATTGTGAATAGACACTGGAAAATATTGAAAAATGATAAGGTTATTGGTACGGTTTTGCCAGCACGCCCGAGGTTTGTCTTCAGAAGGGCAAACAATCTGGGCAATCTAGTAGCCCCCTCTATCTCGAGATCTATGTCAGGATATAATTCCCATTCACAACAGCAGTTAAAGGGTTTTTTCCCTGCAGAAAATGTGCACCTTGTAGAAAATTAGGCAGTAAGAAACAATTCTCATTTATGAATAAATCAACAGAAATTCCAATCCATGATTTTAACACATGTGACACGAAGGGGGTGATATATTGTATCACGTGTCCCTGTGGTAAATTGTATATAGGACGAACAATACGTCCATTGAATGTTAGGATTGGGGAACATCTACGTAACATCTGCAAGAAGTTTACAGGCCATCCCCTTTCTAACCACTACCTCATACACCATGGGGGTTCTATAAGAAACACTAAAGTGACCGGGATCCAAATAGCTAAAAAAAGTTGGAGGAAAGGAAATTTTATTCACCAAATGTCCAGGATAGAAAGTAAATGGATATTTGAATTAAATACTCTGATTCCAAATGGTTTAAACAGCGAGATCGAGCTGTTTGTTTTTAATGTGTGATAAAACGCTATGTCTCTGTAGGCTATATAAGGGTTATTTTTACTCTCTGGGGCCATCCCTGAAGAAGGAATCTGAGAATTCCGTAACGCGTAGGATTTTCAATTGCTGTTAGCCCCCTCAGCGCTCCTTAGCGCTTTCTGCCTGTCACGTGTTATACCACGTGACTGTGACGTCAAGCAAGGTCCTTCAGCGTTTTTGGACCTTGCAGGCTTGCTCTTGTATGCGGCGCCTGTTACCCCTGCAGTTTGCCGCTTTACATCTCCAGCTGCACGCTAGTCACCGGCCGGGACAGCAGTATGCTTGGAGACTGTAACCCTTAACACCAGAGACAACTTTTATGGCTGAGCCATTGTTCACCTTTGGACGGGACTTTTTATTTTTTCCGCTTCTGAAGACTCTCCTCTCCAGAACTACTTCCCTTTTGCTAATCAAGCACTTTGTAAGGTAATCCATCCTTCTATCTGGTCATTTCCAAATTCGTTATTACTATACATTCCTATATGTAACCTGGGTACAATAAATTAGCGCAAGTTAATTGTATATACAATTTCGCCTGTTACCCTTGGTAAAATAAAAAAAATTGGACCTGAAGTATTTTTTTTGGGGAAAAAAGTTAAATGTTCATTTTTTTTTAAATATTCAAAAAATTCCTGTGAAGCACCTGAAGGGTTAATAAACTTCTTGAATGTGGTTTTGAGCACCTTAAGGGGTGCAGTTTTTAGAATGGTGTCACTTTTGGGTATTTTCTATCATATAGACCCCTCAAAGTGGCTTCAAATGTGATGTGGTCCGTAAAAATAAAATGGTGTTGCAAAAATGAGAAATCGCTGGTTAACTTTTAACCCTTATAACTTCCTAACAAAAAAAAATTTTGGCTCCAAAATTGTGCTGATGTAAAGTAAGCATGTGGGAAATGTTACTTATTAAGTTTTTTGTGTGCCATATCTCTGTGATTTAAGGGTATAAAAATTCAAAGTTGGAAAATTGCGAAATTTTCAAAATTTTCGCCAAATTTCAGTTTTTTTTCACAAATAAACGCAAGTTATATGAATGAAATTTTACCACTAACATGAAGTACACTATGTCACGAGAAAACAATGTCAGAATCACCAGGATCCATGGAAGCATTCCAGAGTTATGGCCTCATAAAGGGACAGTGGCCAGAATTGTAAAAATTGACCCGGTCATGAACGTGCAAACCACCCTTGGTAGTGAAGATTGTTAAATGACTTTGGGCATTTAAAGTCTTTTTCTATATGACTTACATACTAGAAGATTCACCTACCTAAATTAGGAGATTAATTCAACAGATTGGGCCTAGATAAATGGCACTTCCTAATGAACATATCATCCAAAGAGATCAGGGAAGCATATGGCCATAAAATAACAAAGCTTTATTAGAGTCAATACAAAAAAGACATAGACAATCATTAAAAGGAGATAAATATCCAATAGGATACCAAAAAGTACATATGCAATGCAATTTATTCAATATTGTGCCTAATGCTACAAAAGAGGGGCAGAGTCATAAATTTCAAAAGTGTAATAAACTGAGTGTTCAAATGTAAAAATCACGAATATAGGCTCCTACAGTGTGCTGCTCTCACTCCCCAAGTATGCAACAACAACCCCGGGAAAAACAATAGAGAAACATACGACCTTGTAGTATCGTGGTCCCCGACGCGCATTTCATATATTTGTCTATTGTTTTTTTTTCCCGGGGCTGTTGTTGCATACTTGGGGAGTGAGAGCAGCACATTGTAGGAGCCTCATGGACCATGCACTTAGGCACTTGTGTTGACACTTAATGTGCTGACCACCCCATGACATGTTTATCTAATCATTATTATATACTTTGGTACAATTTGTTTTAAATGATGGTACTAACGTTGTGTATTTCACATTGGTACTTCTGCTTGAATTTTCACCTTATAATGGCTAGATATTTTTCCTACTACCTATTGCCTTGGGTTCATCATATTATTGGACATGAGTGTCCTTTGATGGGTACATACCCTTATAGACGCAATCCAATTATTGTACTTACATGTTTGAATCTTGCAGAAGTAGCAGTGTTATGGTACATACCTATCAGCGGTGTCCCACTTAGTATATATACCTCATAGTGTCTTACCTATATTGGTGATTTTTACATTTGAACACTCAGTTTATTACACTTTTGAAATTTATGAGTCTGCCCCTCTTTTGTAGCATTAGGCACAATATTGTATAAATTGCATTGCATATGTACTTTTTGGTATCCTATTGGATATTTATCACCTTTTAATGATTGTCTATGTCTTTTTTGTATTGACTCTAATAAAGCTTTGTTATTTTATGGCCATATGCTAATTTAGGAGATGCTGACCGTTACCTGCCCAGATCTGTAAACCACAAAGCCAAATGACAGCGCACATAGAATGTGCTGACAAGTTAGAAAATCACTTGAAGAAAAGTATTATGATGGGCCTGTAAGAGAAAGCGGAGGGTAATGATGCTGTTGGCTTCCTAGATCCCTGATATCTCATTGGATGAATCTACCTTCTCTCCCTTCTGTGCTGCTGAATGTCTCATATGGTCCTTACAAGTCCCTACAACCAGGGATTGCCTTGTTCATCATCCTTTAACCACTCTACATGAATCTGGACTTACACAGAGACCCCTAGGCTTGGGCCATGGTGTTACCTGCTATTCTGTGTTGTCAGATAGTAAGAAGAATAGTCAGATAGTTGGGTCAGAACCTGGAGGGCAGAGAAAGTACAAAATCAGAAGACGCAAGCGTAGTCTGCAAGCGGGCTGTGATCACAACAGGAAACAAATACACTAACGGGGAGCTGAGCACAGAGGACTGAACTACAGGATAACAAGGCTGTGTCTGGCAGCTTCCAGCAATATGCTTCAAGCTTTAGTAGGGTTTGGTGCTTTCCAATTGGCTTAAGCACATAGTAGATTGCTACCAGATTGCTGGACAGCACACAACCCCATACTGCCAGGCTGGATGGTACTACTGATCTCATGCACCCTAATCTTAGTGGCTGGACAGAGCCAGCGCCACCCAGAGCTTCTGGTTTCGATGTCTCTTCTATTACCAGCAGCGCCTGCACAATAAATAAGGCGCTGCCTAGTGATGGAATCAAACATCGCAGGAGCAGATCCCAGTGGAAAGGGGACACACCATTTGCAGATGCCCTAATATAACAAAATTATAGAAAACTAAAGCAGTAGAAGTCCCCATAAAGTGACTCCATTTTGAAAATGATAACCCTCAGTAAATTATTTTATGGGAGTAGTGACTAATTTGACTCCACATCCACTTTACGGAAATTAGCCCCTGCTGAATGTTGCAACGGAACATTTCAAATTTGACATTTTATTATCCAACACATAGTGCCAAGATTGTGCTCCAGGAGACACAAACCGTAAATTACGGTAAGTGGGTTCGTCTCACTATAGCAATGCCAAATATATGGATGCTAAATGTGGTTTGGACACACTGCAAGGCTTAGAAGCAAGTGGAAATTTGACTTTGGCAGAGCGAATATTGCTTGATTGGTTTATGGAGGCCATGTCGCTTTTCAAGAGCTTTCGATCCACTGATGTGGAAACCTTTGTTTTTCCACTGATAGATGATGAACCTTGGTGGTGTCTTGTGTTTCATGAGATGAGTAGAAGTTTTATTGGTATAATTTTTGCCTATATAACATTGTTTGGTGGCTTTTTGTTCCATGTTGGGGAAGCAGAATGATTAGACTGTGAACTGTAATTGTCTTGGTGAATAATTCAATATTTTTAAAAAGCTTGTAATTTTTACTTACAGCTTAAGTAGACATGTTCAAAAGTATAAGATATAAGGATATTTTATTCAAAATTAATAATTGGTTTTATTTTTAGCAGATGACTGTACCAGGAACACAGAGGGAATGCTGACATCTTCAATTTTTAAATCGGAATATCTTGAGATCACACAGGATACAATTGAAGTGAATGCCATTACTTCAGATATTCCATCAACCCTTCACAGCAAAGATTTGTCATCTGATCCTTTGAAACAGGTTGTGTCTTCTGGTTCGTTACCAACTACCAAGGAAAATCAAAGTAACAATATAAGCATTAAAAAACGACTTGCTTCTAAAGGAATGAAGCCATTTTCATTTTCAGAATATGGAAATAGTTTTCTCAAAAAGACTTTTCTTAAACATGAAAAAATTCACATAGCAGAGAATAGATTTTCCTGTTCAGAATGTGGGAAATGTTTTAACCAGAAATCAGATTTGGTTAAGCATCAAAGAACTCACACAGGGGAGAAGCCTTTTTCCTGTTCAGAATGTGGGAAATGTTTTAACCAGAAATCAGGTTTGGTTAAGCACCAAAGTACTCACACAGGGGAGAAGCCTTTTTCATGTTCAGAATGTGAGAAATGTTTTAACCGGAAATGGAGTCTTGTCATACACCAAAGAAATCACACAGGGACAAAGCCTTTTTCCTGTTCAGAATGTGGGAAATGTTTTAACAATAAATCAGGTTTGGTTACGCACCAGAGAACCCACACAGGGGAGAAGCCTTTTTCATGTTCAGAATGTGGGAAATGTTTTAACCAGAAATCAAGTTTTGTTAAGCACCAGAGAACTCACACAGGGGAGAAGCTTTTTTCCTGTCTAGAATGTGGGAAAAGTTTTAACCAGAAATCAAGTTTTGTTAGGCACCAGAGAACTCACACAGGGGAGAAGCCTTTTTCCTGTCTAGAATGTGGGAAATGTTTTAACAATCAATCAAATTTTGTTAGACACCAGAGAACTCACACAGGGGAGAAGCCGTTTTCCTGTTCAGAATGCGGGAAATGTTTTAATCAGAAATCAGATTTGGTTAATCACCAAAGAATTCACACAGGGGAGAAGCCCTTTTCCTGTTCAGAATGTGGGAAATGTTTTAACCAGAAATCAGATTTGGTTAATCACCAAAGAACTCACACAGGGGAGTAGCCTTTTTCATGTCTAGAATGTGGGAAATGTTTTAACAATAAATCAAGTTTTGTTAAGCACCAGGGAACTCACACAGGGGAGAAGCCTTTTCATGTTCAGAATGTTGGAAATATTTTAAGTGAAAATTGTATCTTCTTAAAGGGGTTGACCACTACTAGGACAACCCCTTGTCATTCGTCATGTTTGGCCATGTTAAAATAAAAACACTCATTGTACGAGAATGATCAGTACTAATTATGTTGAAGAGACTTGTCGGACAGAGCTGCCACCTTGGAAAAATTTTGCTAACTAACTTTACAGCTAATGAAATGCTGTCATGGCAGCCCTAGTCAGAATTGAGCCATTAGCAGGTATGGTTGGCATACACAAAGGGTAATAGGAGTAGCTGCAGGGCACTGTGAGAGTAAATAAGTGGTGTCATATGGTAATAAGTGGTGTCCGTGACAAGGACATACAGTTATCAATATGTGAAGAGTTATGTGAGTAACAAACATTACTCCCATAATCAAAATTCAGTATGAAATACAGTATGAAAACATGTAAAAAGAAAAGATTATGCAGAGAAAAATCACAGGGCAAGTATATAAAACATATTTAAATCTGTCACACACAATAGCGAGTAATGTACCAGCCACAAAAATTATCTGAATAGCAGCAAGCCAGTCAAGTAGAAATATAGAATGTTTGCATGTACAAAAGTCAGCATGCTCAAATGCCCTCCATTGGATTGCATTTGAGCATGCAGGCACAAACTTATACCTCGAGACTTCCCTGATGAGCTTTACCAGAGCGAAACGCATCAGGAGAAAAGGGAGCAATGTGCTATGAGGAGATCCACAACATTTTATTGGGTCCTGGTGTCTCAATTTAGTGTGATTGATTAACGAGAAGAGAGAGAGCCAACAAAAAAAAAAAAAACTTAGCCTTCACCTCCTAGATATTCAGACCTAGCTAGGGGGAGCATTTATGCAGGGGTGGCATTTATGCACATGTAATCGAAGTACATGTATCAAAGTACTACTGGCAGTTATAACATGGCAGTTAGACAGGGCAGGAGACAGGTAAGACATTTATATACATCTACTCCCTGTACATTAGGAGTACAACAAATATATACCATATGCATTTGTGTAATTTTAATCCTGGCCGCTGCATTCACACACATCCACCGCCCTGGCATTAACTCTCTACACTCCATCCATATTGGCCCCTCGCTTCTTTCCTCTCCTATGTATAGCACTCACGCTCTTTTCACGTTGTTAAATTGCACAGATCCAGTCAGTCCCACCATTCGACATCAGAGACGCTCTCACAAATCACTTAACCATCTGCTCACTCTTTCTATCCTCCTCCTAGTTGCAGGAGACATTGCTCCCAACCCTGGTCCCCCATGTTATAGAACGTCAAACCCCCCGACTGCTACACTTAGAAACCCCTCTAATCTGATTAATATTCCCTGCCTGCCATCTGTCTCTCTTAATTGTGCACTTTGGAATTCTCGCTCAGTGTGTAACAAACTCTCCTTCATCCATGACTTCTTCCTTTCTAATTCTCTTAACCTCCTGGCTCTTACTGAAACCTGGATCCAGCAGTCAGACACTACCGCTGCTGCTGCTCTTTCATACAGGGGGCTACACTTCTCTCATACCCCAAGATCAGACAGTAGAGCTGGTGGAGGCGTTGGTCTGCTCCTATCACCAAAATGTACCTTTCAGGTTATCCCTCAAGTACCCTCACTTGTCTTCCCTTCTTTTGAGGTCCATGCCGTCAGACTCTACACCCCCTTCTCCATGCGAGTGGCGGTGGTGTATCGTCCTCCCGGCCCCTCCCATCAGTTCCTGGATCATTTTGCCACTTGGCTTCCACATTTTCTCTCCTGTGACATCCCTACCCTCATCATGGGAGATTTCAACATCCCCATTGCTCTTCCCCTCTCACCATCTGCTGCTCACCTTTTATCTCTGACCTCCTCATTTGGCCTTTCGCAGCTTACTAATTCTCCAACGCATGAAGACGGAAACTCCCTTGACTTGGTCTTCTCTCGGCTTTGTGCAGTGGATGATTTTGCAAACTCCCCTCTCCCGCTCTCTGACCACAATCTTCTTTCATTCTCTATAAAGAACTGCCAGGCTGCTCAGGTCACCCCCACTGTCCAGACTTATAGAAACATACAGGCCATTAACACCCAGAAACTTATGAAGAACTTGCAGTCTTCATTGGCCCCTATCTCCTCCCTCTCATGTCCTGATTCTGCATTGAAGCATTACAATGAAACACTTCAAAGTGCCCTGGATGAATTTGCACCCCCTATAAATAGAACACCACAACGCAGACGGCGACAACCCTGGCACACGGTGCAAACACGTTTCCTGCAGCGGTGCTCCAGGTGCGCCGAACGTCTGTGGAGAAAATCCAATCTACACGAAGATTTCATCCATTTTAAGTTTATGCTTAGAACATACAACACTGCCCTTCACATCTCCAAACAAACCTATTTCAACACCCTCATCACCTCACTGTCCAATAACCCGAAACGTCTCTTTGACACTTTTCATTCTCCACTCAATCCAAGAGTACAGGCCCCAACCACGGAGCTCCGAGCTGACGATCTGGCCAATTATTTCAAAGAAAAAATTGACCAGATTCGACAGGAAATTATCTCCCAATCACCTCATACCATGCACTGTCCTCCCTCCCCCACTGAATCTAGCTCACGCTCTGATTTTGAACCAGTCACAGAAGAAGAAGTAAGCAGGCTCCTTGCATCTTCTCGCCCAACTACTTGCACCAGTGACCCATTTCCGTCACATCTCCTCCAGTCCCTTTCCCCTGCTGTCACCCCTCACCTAACTAAAATATTTAACCTCTCTCTCTCTTCTGGTATTTTTCCCTCCTCATTTAAGCATGCCATCATACATCCACTACTTAAAAAACTATCCCTCGACCAAAACTGTGCCACTAACTATAGACCTGTCTCTAATCTTCCCTTCATCTCTAAACTCCTGGAACGCCTGGTCCACTCACGTCTTATCCGCTATCTCTCAGAAAACTCTGTTCTCGACCCTCTCCAATCCGGTTTCCGCTCTTTACACTCCACTGAAACTGCCCTCACTAAAGTCTCTAATGATCTGCTAACAGCTAAATCAAATGGTCATTACTCCATGCTAATTCTCTTGGATCTCTCTGCAGCATTCGACACTGTGGATCATCAGCTCCTCCTCACTATGCTCCGTTCCATTGGCCTCAAGGACACCATTCTCTCCTGGTTCTCCTCCTATCTCTCCGACCGCTCCTTTACTGTATCTTTTGCCGGTTCCTCCTCCTCTCACCTTCCCCTTACTGTTGGGGTCCCCCAAGGATCGGTTCTAGGCCCCCTCCTCTTCTCCTTGTACACTGCCCCTATTGGTCAAACAATCAGTAGATTTGGTTTCCAGTACCATCTCTATGCTGATGACACCCAATTATACGCTTCTTCTCCTGACATCACGCCAGCCTTTCTAGAAAACACCGGCGATTGTCTAAACGCTGTGTCTAATATCATGTCCTCACTATATCTGAAACTGAACCTGTCAAAGACTGAACTCCTGGTGTTTCCTCCCTCTACTAATGTACCTATACCCGACATTGCTATTTCTGTGTGTGGCTCCACTATTACTCCCCAGCAACAGGCCCGCTGTCTTGGGGTCATACTTGATTCCGAGCTTTCCTTTGCCCCCCATATTCGATCACTGGCTCGCTCTTGTCATCTGCACCTCAAAAACATTGCTAGAATTCGACCTTTTCTTACTTTTGACTCTGCAAAAACTCTTACTGTTTCTCTTATTCATTCTCGTCTCGACTATTGTAACTCTCTTCTAATCGGTCTCCCTCTTACCAAACTCTCCCCTCTCCAATCTGTCTTGAATGCTGCAGCCAGGATCATATTCCTCACCAATCGTTACACCGATGCCTCTACCTTGTGCCAGTCATTACACTGGCTACCGATCCACTCCAGAATTCAGTATAAACTTATTACCCTCACCCGCAAAGCCCTCCATGGCTCAGCACCACCCTACATCTCCTCCCTTGTTTCAGTATACCACCCTACCCGCGCCCTCCGTTCTGCTGATGACCTGAGGTTAGTATCCTCAATAGTCAGAACCTCCCACTCCCGTCTCCAAGACTTTACACGTGCCGCGCCAATTCTTTGGAATGCACTTCCCAGGTCAATACGATTAGTCCCCAATCCCCACAATTTTAAGCGTGCCCTGAAAACACATTTATTCAGACTGGCCTATCACCTCAACACATTAACCTAATCTATCCCTGTGTGGCACAGCCAAAAGTTTTACCATAACCAGATTTCCCGCATCAAATTCCCACATGCTTTATGCATCCATTATCCCTCTGTGTCTGTACTGTCACACACTTAACATTATGGCTGGTCCATACAATCAGGGCAACTGTTACCACCCACCTTTCGTGTCTACCTCTTTCCTCATAGACTGTAAGCTTGCGAGCAGGGCCCTCTTTCCTCTTGATATTTGTTATAATCTACTGTATGTGTTTATTGTTATACTGTAATGTCTATTGTCTGTACAAATCCCCTCTGAAATGTAAAGTGCTGCGGAATATGTCGGCGCTATAAAAATAAAATTTATTATTATTATTATTATTATAGCATGAGAATGGGTGAGATCTTTCCTATATATATGCTGACTTTTGTACATGCAAACATTGAAAAGGGGATATAGTATATTGACTGCTGGTAGTCTCTGTTTATTAAGAGACACCTATTGAAACTGGAAACCCCTGTTTGCATTGGTGTGCCGCCCATGATATGTGCTTTTGCAAACTTGGAGAAATGGGTACACGAGTTGGTTAATATGTGTAGTCTCCGGAGATGAGATACATTCATTAGGTGTTAAACCCCAGTTTGCTTCTGTTGCGCTGCTCATTTTGGATCAGTTGGATCTGTTGTGTTTCTATATGGTCTATGAAATGTATATATGTTTACACACTAAAGGGTTATGTCATCTGGTGTCTTTTCTGTTATTGCATAGGTTGGGTATATTTATGCGATTTGTGTTTGTTTCTTGTTCGTCTTTTGTCCCACGTGCACTTTTATTAGGAATAAGTCTTCCTTTTTAAATTTATTGGAATAAAGTTGATTAGTTTTATTTAATTTTCTGTCTATATTTCTACTTGACTGGCTTGCTGATATTCATATTTAAATCTGTCCCAAAAGTATAGATTGGTTTAGTAAAATCCTTTAAATATATATAATTTAAGTGGAAAACCCATATGGAAAAAGTATAACAATTATATACCATATCATCCTATGTCATTAGCAATCTCAGGTGTGCGGTCTCCTCCGAGTGATAAATAGCAATTCACAATAAATCCAGATACAAAAAAATATATAGAACGGGTGTCACGGTGTGACTCAACCCCAATGGGTGGTCGGTCAATGGACGGTGCAGCTCACACACAACGGGATGGAAAAAATTAAAGGAAGGCCCTAGCGATAGGGAATGAGGGATGGTCACCACCTGTCCCTGCACTCCCCTAACACCCTTTGCAGGTCCTTCCCCCTGCCACCATCTGGAACCTTATCCCTAGTGTCACCCGTCTTTGCACTGGCTAATGCACTGGCCGGCTAGGAGCACTAGCCTTTGCCTCTGCAGATAGTACACACAGGGGAAAGTGACAAACACCAAAAGATACTAGGAGAAAAGACACCACCCTTAGCTTATATGCACCGCCGCAAAGATCCAGTCCACAGACATCAACAGCAACAGGAATCTTAACACCAAACGTGGCAGGCACCAGAGAGCTGCTTCTGCTAAGCTGGTCTCCAGAAAGGACTTGTATAACCAACAGTCAGCAGATACATCAGGTGACCTTTTAAAGGATGTAAGGAGTGGTCACCACCCACATCAGCTGATCCAGTAGCACTGCAGTAACACCAGGTTGCCAGCAGGGAAAAACTGACATTAACCCCTGATGGCCTTCAAGAAAGAAAGTTTTAACTTGGTGGAGCCAGAACTGCCACAAATCCAAAAATGGATTGTGACAGTACCCACCTTTCAATGAGAGGACTCTGGGCTCTCAACATCGGCCCTCACCAGAAAACGACATATGGTGCGGATGCCTCGATTCACCAGAATTCACCTCTGCAGTCACCTGACCCTCAGGTTTACAACAAATGCAGCACGATGGAGATGACGATAACGTAGGCTCCGGAGGCGCCAAAAATCTCCAGAGTGCCGACCTGTGGAATGAGTTGTGTACAAGCATTAATGGGGGGTTACTCCAGCTGGAAATTCCCCGTGCCGAGAATCGCCAACACTCGATACGGCCTGATCACCCAAGAACCCCAGGCCCCAAAACCACACTTCCACCTGATGTTTTTGGTGGACACCCACACATACTCGTTCACACACAGGTCCGGACCTGAACGTTTATTGGTTTATTGCCACACACACGTTTGCCACAAGATGATGAACTCTTCGAGGAACCAACAACAGAGGCATCCCCCTGTGTCACCACACTCACACCCCCACAATGCTCAGGGAACCACCACCCTCCCCTGACCCCTCCTCCTAAGAGGACTCTGACACTCAGGGTTAGCTTGTGAGGGTTGAGACTTACCCCTACTCCCTGACAGCACCTCTGTTGCCCCCACCGGAGAAGAAGGGACAGTTGTAGAAAGACGGCAGAGACAGTAGCCCCCAGGCAGCAGCCCTCACACGACTGATCCCAGCTGACTACTTTTCTGGACTGCCAATCTATGACCGGGTTGTGTCTTTGCAATCAAGGGTGGCCTAAAATGATGGAGGTTAACATTCCCCCTAAGACGTAGCATGACAGGACTCTTCATGTTGAGTCCCTATACGCAGGTGTATATAATCTACGACTTGGAATACCCTCCCCTGGCTGAGTGGGAGAGAGTCAATGGCCTGGATGCTTAGGGGTTTTGCTAGTGTCCTACACCTCAGGCCATGGGTCTGGATGAAGTGAGCATCCACCTGATTGACACCTGCTCCACTGTCCACCAGCACCGATATAATCTGTTACCCCGCCAACCACCACTTCAAAAGGGTTGGTACACTGAGACGAGAAGATGGAAGAAATATATACTCCCTGGTCGCTTCCCTTCACACGACCAGGGTAAGCGGCTTTTGTGTTGGTAACAGTATTTTGGCACGAGCTGGGCAGACACTGATGAAATGACCAGTCTGCCCACAGTAAAAGCATGCCCCCATTACTTGGTGAACTGCAGGAAACCCCGTTTGAGATCCAACTCCTCCCACCTGCATTGGGTTCGTCCTTTAGCACCAGTGTTTCTTCCTCCCTGGCAAGGACTACAGGGAGCAGATTTGGTATATTCTTCTCCCTGAGGCATCTATCCACCTAGATAGCAAGGGACACGGCAGCTTCCAGTGACTTGGGAGCAGCGTTCTGCACCAGAGTATCCTGCAACTTAGGAGACAGCCCCTGACAAAAATGGCTCCTAAGGGCAAGGTCATTCCACCGCGTGTCAGTGGCCCACATCCTGAAGTCTGACCAGTACTCCTCAGGCAGCCGGCCCCCTTGTTTGATCTTACGGAGACAAAACTTAGCCAGGGAGACGCCATCAGGATCCCCATACACCAATGCCAATGCCTCAAAAAACTCATCCACCGACTGCAAAAATGGTGACTCGATCGGCAGGGAGAAGGCCCAGGAATTGGGATCATCCTTAAGAAGGGAAACTATAATTCCCACCTGTTGTTCCTCACTTCCTGATGAATGATTGCGGAGCCTGAAGTACAACTTGCAGGCTTCCTTAAATACCACAAACTTTTCTCCCACCCGAAACCCGGACAGGGAGAGAGATTTTGGGTTCCTGTAGAGCCTGCAACTGAGCCGAGGCTCAGATCCCCGTCAAATGCTGAAGCCTGCTTGCCCTGTGTCTCAGCCATACTTGCTTTCCCTGTGTCTCAGCCATGCCTGCCTGCCCTGTGTCTCAGCCATGCCTGCCTGCCCTGTGTCTCAGTTGTGCCTGCGGGCCCTGTGTCTAAGCCATGCCTGCCTGTGTCTCAGCTGTGCCTGCCTGCCCTGTGTCTCAGCCGTACCTACCTGCCCTGTGTCTCAGCCATGCCTGCCTGCCCTGTGTCTCAGCCGTGCCTGCTTGCTTTGAGTCTCAGACATGCCCGCCTGCCAGTGTTTCAGCCGTGCCTGCCTGCCAGTGTCTCAGCCGTACCTGCCTGCCTGCCAGTGTCTCAGCCGTGCCTGCCTGCCAGTGTCTCAGCCGTACCTGCCTGCTTGTGTCTCTGCCGTGCCTGCCTGCCAGTGTCTCAGCCGTGCCACTGTGGCGCCCCCAGGAGTATGGCCGCCACAGTGGCTTTGCCTTCCTCCAGGGAGGGTAATGACAGGCTTGGAAGCAGTAAAGGGTCTCTCTCGCAGTTAACCTATACATTCAACACAGTTCCACTCCAGGCCTGCTGGGGGGATTCTGAACTGGAATTGAGGGGAGGAGTGCTCTCTGAGGGCCAAGAGGAAGGAGTGGTCAGTTAGTGTGAGGAGGTCCACGTGTGCAGATGTGTGGAGAGAAGCTGGAGGTTGAGCTGAGGAAGGAAAGCTCCCTCACAGCGAGAGTGCATGAACTGGAGCCTGGTCTCCACAGTTGTATGGATACTAATGGTCCTGCAACAGACACCAGAGGAGTAGGAGGCTGTAAATGCCCTACCCCCACCTAAGACTCGGAGGCACAACAGCACGGAGTGAGCCAAGAGAGGAATAGCGGCTACAGCTGTCTGCCATACGAGGAGTGCTAATAGAAGAGAATTTAGAGGAACTTCAGTGTAACTCAGTACTAGGAGTACTTCATTCAGATAAGCGCTAGGAATGAGATTGCACAGCCTATCTTATGAGAGATAATCCTGAGCTGCTTCCAGGCTAGCCTGCTCTGGTACCATCTGTAATCAGGACCCTGGACTGCATTTATCAAGTAAAGGTACAGAAATTGCACCCCGCTGTGTCTTTGTCTGCTTCCTACCCTTCCGGCACTGCTACATCCCCGTGCCAACCACATCTACACTGCCCTGGGACTACAGCTTCACCTGTGGGGAGCTTTTACATCTTTGCTGCACCCTACTATCAGTCCCAGTGGATCTGCATGCAGCGTTGGCTTAACATCTCACTTGCTGATCACCACAGGTGGCGTCACAAACTATTCCATTAACTACACTTCACCATTCAATCTCCCCTATTACTTGGGCGCCCAGGGCCACGGACCGGGTCACGGCTACTGTGACACATCCCACTGACACCGGCCCGGTACCGAGTACCCCCCAGCTGTGGGAGGGCGACCCAACTTGGCATCACGAACAGGATTACGGAGCCCGGTACCCCCCATAGACTGTGTTTGTGTAAAAGACTGTGTGTGAAATTGGCGCCAATTGCCGCCATTGCTGCGCTGCTTAGCACGCGCGGGAAGAAAGAGGGGCAGGCCTTCAAGGGCGGAACCTGCCACAGAGCGCGAAGAAGTGAAGTGCCACGCGGGAAGAGAGGACAGCGCGCGAGAAGGTGAGGAGCTGAGGCCTACAGCCTGGAGCATCGGGCCTGTGAAGTGGCCGCCGGTAAGCTCACAGAACCCCCGGCCCTGGCTATCGTTAACTAGGGGGGGAAGAGAATGTCTGTGCCAAGCGGCAATGCAGCGGCGGACGCCGTCACCAACCCCTCAGTGCCGCAAGGAGTGGTGCCCGCCGCAGCGGTCCCCATAATGCCGCTGTCTATGCCCTACCTTCCGGGAGCGGCCTGGCTTCCGCAGTACTCGGGTGAGTCACATACCCTGAGTGAATTTAAAGAGAAACTGTGCAGTTTGTTTAAAGTATACCCTCTGTCTGAAAGCCAGAAAGTGAACATCCTTATTGGACAGCTAACGGGTGCAGCACAGAGAGAGGTGAAAGCCTGGCAGGACACTGACAAAGACACTGTTAAAAAGATTCTAGCCAAGCTGAGAAACACCTTTGACACCCGAACTGCAGCTGAAATCAAGATGCGATTCTTTGGATGTAAGCAGAGAACGCAGGACAGTATAAGGGACTATGCTCTTAACCTGCAGGAGGCGCTGCGAGCAGTCAAGCAAGTTGATCCTGACAGTGTGAAGGAGGAAGATAAACTGTTAAAGGAGCAGTTCATTGAAGGACTCCTATCCAGTACCCACAGAGGGCAGTTGCGCATCATAACCCTGCAAAACCCAGATCTGGACTTTGCTGATTTTAAGGACAGGGCTATTCGGGTCCTGCAGGAATCAACCGACAGCCGTCCAGCGCCCCCTAGGCGCCCAGCGATCACCTACCATCAGGAAGCAACATCTTTTCCTTCCATCCCTGTGGAGGCTGATGCACAGACTCTGGATAAAGATTCTACTGAGGAGCTGCGTCTTCAGGTTCAGGAGTTGACCAGAGTTATGGCTGCACTTAATAAAACCGTGCAGTCCCTGCAGGTGTCCTCCAAAGAGAAGATCCAGCTTGCTTCCAGTCCAGAGGATGTCCCGTGGCGCCGGAGGAGAACCCCGCCACTCCGAGGAAGGAACAATGACCGCTACGACCAGGACGGACGTCCCATCTGTCGTCGCTGCTACAAAGCAGATCATCTTGCAAGATTTTGTCCTTTAAACGATCAACCCCTGGGGCAGAGGGCCAACCCCCAGGAGTAGGACCACAAGGCCCAAGGAACTGGCGAGCCAAGTATGTGGGAGGGAGACCGATCCTTCCTGTGGTGATTGACGGCATCCCCACGAACGCTTTGCTGGACACTGGCTCCCAGGTGACCACTATGCCCTATATCCTCTGCAAGCGGTATTGGGCTGATTCTGAACTCACCCGTGGCCCAACTGATGAACTAACAGTAGTTGCCAGTAATGGTCAGTCTTTGCCGCAGAAAAGATGTCAAGAAATTAATGTTAAAGTGGGGAGGGTGGCGTTGAAATCTCAAGGTCTGATAGTTGTGGATATTGATCGACGTGAATGTAATCCCATGATGACTCTTGGTACAAATGTAATTGAAAATTGTCTTTCCGAGGTTATTGTCTTGTTGCAACAGGTGGCTGAGACTGCTGGTTCCAGTGAACAACGAGTCCTGCAGAAGGAGATCAAGGCCCTGATGCAAAGACAACAGGTAGAACTCTCTGGCGGAGAAATTGGTAGTGTCAGAGTGAGTGATGCTTTCCCCATTGCAATACCCCTCAGATGTGAAATGTTGATTTGGTGTCGGGTAGCCATAGGCCTCAGGGGGAAGGATTACCAGGCATTGGTAGAACCAGTATATTCTTATAGCAGGCCCACTGTCCTGACAGCCAGAGGGGTGGTTGATGTACGTAAAGGGAGAGTACCTGTATGCCTTTTGAATTGTGGGGAGGAGGAGGCCACAATACCTTGGTACGCCACAGTTGCTAAGCTGCTCACTGTTAATAACAACTCTTTGCAGGCAGCAGAGCCTTTGGTCTCATCCGATCAGGTGGAGGACAATGGCTCTGTGAAGCAGATGGAGGAGTGGTGCCAGCAACTGCAGGTGGGGACTGACTCTACACCTTCATACCAGAAAAATGGGGTTTACAGAGTGACACAAGAGTATGAGCGGGTATTCAGTAAACACCCACTAGATTTTGGGCAGGCAAAAGGGGTTCAACATCATATCCCCACTGGAGATCATCCACCCATTAAAGAAAGGTACCGGCCTATACCCCCAACACAATACCAATGTGCAAAAGGTATGTTGAGAGAGATGAAGGAAGCAGGGGTTATCAGAGACAGTTGTAGCCCCTGGGCAGCTCCAATAGTTTTTGTAAAGAAAAAGGATGGTACCATGAGAATGTGTGTTGACTACAGGAAAATTAACAGCATTACACATAAAGATGCCTACCCATTACCTAGAATTGAGGAATCATTAGCTGCACTTAAAACTGCTAACTACTTTTCCACCTTGGATCTCACTAGAGGGTATTGGCAGTTTCCCGTGGCAGAGGAAGACAAGGAGAAAACAGCATTTTCCACTCCAATGGGTCTCTGTGAGTTCATTTATATGCCATTTGGGCTCTGCACTGCCCCAGGAACATTTCAACGGCTGATGGAGTGCTGCCTGGGACACATGAACTTTGAGACAGTCCTGTTGTACCTTGATGATGTCATTGTTTTCTCCAAGACTTATGAAGACCATCTGGAGTACCTGGCTGAAGTGTTTGAAGCCTTGTCCAATTTAGGCCTAAGGTGAAGCCTTCCAAATGCCACCTCCTGAAGCCCAAGGTACAGTACCTCAGTCATGTAGTGAGTGCAGAAGGTGTGGCACCAGATCCTGACAAAGTCACAGTCATCCGGGACTGGCCAAAGCCCAGCAACCTCCACGAAGTACGCCAATTCCTCAGGTTGGTAGGCTACTACCGAAGGTTCATCAAGGGCTTCACTGAAATAGCCACTACTATGCAAAATCTGCTGGTGGGGCAGTCCAAGAAAGCCAAACAGAAAAGTTCCACCTTTGAATGGACTGAGGAGTTGGAGAGATCCTTCACCAGACTGAAGATGGCTCTCACAGGAGATGAAGTTCTGGCCTACCCAGATTATGACAAACCCTTTGTGTTGTATACTGATGCCAGCAACGTGGGACTGGGAGCAGTACTGTCACAGGTACAGAATTGCAGAGAAAGAGTGATCTCCTACGCCAGCAGGAAGCTTCGTCCCACTGAAAGGAACCCTGACAACTACAGTTCCTTCAAGCTTTAGTTCCTCGCCATAGTCTGGGCTGTGGCTGAAAGATTCAAACATTACCTGGCCTCAGCCAAGTTTACCATCTTCACGGACAACAACCCGTTGACTCACTTGGACACTGCAAAACTAGGCGCACTGGAGCAGCGATGGATGGCTCGGCTGTCTGACTATGAGTTTACCATAAAGTACTGAGCAGGGCACAAGAATGCCAATGCTGATGCGCTGTCCAGGATGCCTAATCTGCCAGATGCAGGAGAAGACCCTGAGGCTCTTGAAGAAATAAAGTTACCTCCCTTCCACCGACCACTTGCGGCCCAACGCGCTCAAGGAGTGAGAAACAGACGGCCTGGCTTGAAGGAGGTCACCTTAAACCCCTTGCCTCACCATGATTGAGCAGAAACGCAAGATAGTGACCCTGCAGTCCGCCTGGTGAAGGAGCTACTTTCACAAGCTGACTCATGCCCAGAGTCGAATGCTCCTGAAGAAACCCAGCAGTTGTGGAAGGAAAGAGGTCGGCTGTTCATTTATGAAGGAAAGCTGTGTCGGAGGAGTATCAATGCCAGCACTCATGAGCTGGGTTGGCAGGTGATAGTCCCAAAGAGAGAGGCATCAATGGTCCTGGAAGCATACCACAATAGAGCTGGACACTTCGGATGGAAGAAGTTGGAAGCGTTGCTCCGGGAGAGGTTCTACTGGGCTGGTATGAGGAAAGCCATTGAGAGGTGGTGCCAGGAGTGTGGACAATGTAACCTGCGCAGAAAGGATCGAAACAGCCAGAGAGCTCCTCTACAGCCAATCATCACCAAACAGCCACTTGAGTTGGTAGCCCTGGACCATGTGAAACTGGTTCCAAGCCAGTCAGGCTACATCTATGCTCTTACCATTGTGGACCACTACTCAAGATTCCTGGTAGTTGTGCCTGTCAAAGATCAAACAGCCAGGACAGCAGCCAGAGCCTTCCAACAGCACTTTTGTAGACCACATGGATATCCTGAGCAAGTGCTTACAGATCAAGGTCCCGCCTTTGAGGCAGAAGTGTTCCAGGAATTCTGTAACTTGTATGGTTGTAAGAAGATCCGGACAACACCGTATCACTCACAGACCAATGTCATGTGTGAGAAGATGAACCAAGTAGTGATTGACCTACTGAAGACCTTGCCTTTGGAGGAGAGGAATCTGTGGCCAGAAAAGTTGCCAGATCTGGTAGACCTCTACAACCACATCCCTGTGAATTCCACCAACTGCACTCCAGCCTACCTAATGAGAGCAAGGCCTGGGAAACTGCCTATTGATTTGGACATGGGAGTCCTGACACCTGAAGTAACATCACCAGATGCTGACTGGGATACAGAGAGGCAGCTACAGTACAGAAGAGTACAAGAGTGTGTGAAGAGTTTAGCCCAGGAAAGACAAAAACAAGAAAGGAACTACAATCAGCATGCACCTGCAGTTCCCTTGTCGCCAGGAGAGCAAGTTCTCAAGAGGAAAAGAAGACTGCATAAATTGGATGATCAATGGGAAGCTGAACCCTACACCATTCAACCCTCAAACTTTGACAATACCAAGGTGTGCTTTATTAGTAAAGATGGAGGAGAAACCTCAGAAGCCGTGTCAAGGGATCATTTGAAATTATGCCCTGACCAGTTAAGAGAAAGAATGGAGGAACAAGATAATATCCAACCCATAGAGGAAGAAAAGGTCAGCACCATACTTGGAGAATTTCCTGCCAATTGGACTAAAGTAAATGATGCAATCGTGGTGCCCGTGTTGATATTTCCCCAATTGGTTGCACAGGAAGAAGTGACTCAAGAAAATCCTGAAGATCAGGAAAATCAGGCAACAGATGCCACACCAGCAGTGGAGCCAGAGAACCCTCGCCCTGCCAGTGGTGAACCTGTAATGCCCATGGTGAGTCTAAGGGTTCCTAGACAATCTAGTATCCCTGTGTTACATAGAACCACCAGTAGTGTATTGTAGGGATGTGACTCACTCAGGTGCAGCGGGAGACAATCAGGAGACAGGTTCTTCCAAAGTTCATGTGGTTTATTTCTGTCATAAACCATAAAACAGCGTATCACCAAAAATAGCCTCTAGCTTAGGCAAACAAAACATAAACGTTCGTGGTTGCAGACTCAGACCGAGAGTCTCAGCACATGCTGGGAGGTGTAGTCCTCCCCACATACAGCTCCTTGGTTCAGGAGCAAACCACATTATAAGGCTGTAGCCACACCCACGAACTCAGCAGCTGACTGGTCACATGACTGTGACCTCACCACAGGTCCTTCAAACAACAACAAAAACAATATCTGGTATGCTTTACATTATAGAGACAAGCCATTTATGAGACACATATCTCCCATCGATTACACGACCCTTAGCCCTGCCACATACCTCCCCCCTCTGCCTAAAGCCGTGGGGCTTGGCACTTTCACCTACCAGGCAAAGGATTCTGGAGAGGGCATCGGCATTCCCATGTAGCTTCCCGGCCCTATGCTCTACATGGAAGCTGAAGTCTTGTAGGGCTAAGAACCAGCGGGTGACCCTAGCATTCTTGCCCTTTGTTTCCCTCATCCACCTGAGTGGGGCATGGTCGGATATTAACCTAAACTTCCGTCCCACCAGGTAGTACTGTAATGTGTCCACTGCCCATTTTATGGCCAAACACTCCTCTACAACTGAGTAATTTCTCTCACAAGAAGTCAACTTCCTACTCAAGTAGAGAACAGGATGCTCCTCCCCACGTATCTCTTGGAAGAGGACTGCTCCTACCCCGACATCTGAGGCATCTGTCTGGAGGACAAATTCACGCTTAAAGTCTGGGGCCACTAAAACGGGTTGTTTGCAAAGAGCTCCCTTCATTTCTTGGAAGGCTGACTCTGCTTCTTCGGACCAGCTGACCATCACTGACTTTGTCCCCTTAAGCAGATCAGTTAGAGGTGCAGCCATTGTGGCGAAGTTTGGGATGAACCTCCTGTAATATCCCACAATCCCCAGGAAGGCTTTAACTTGCTTCTTTGACAGAGGTCTCGGCCATGTTTGAATTGCCTCCACTTAATTGATTTGGGGTTTGATCTCGCCACGCCCCACTACATATCCAAGGTACTTGGCTTCTTCTCTCCCCAAGGCACACTTCTTCGGGTTTATTGTAAACCCCGCCTCTCTTAGAGCGTCAAACACTGCTTGGACCTTTTCCAGGTGAGTCTCCCAGTCCGGGGTAAAGATGACGATATCATCCAGGTATGCGGCAGCGTATAGCTTATGAGGTGCAAGGATTCTATCCATCGCCCTCTGGAAGGATGCCGGAGCTCCCTGTAGGCCAAACGGCATCCGGACATACTGGAAGCACCCGTCTGGTGTGGAGAATGCCGTCTTCTCCTTGGCTTCCTGTGCCATGGGGAGCTGCCAATATCCCTTTGTCAGATTCAAAGTGGTTATGTACCTGGCAGGTCCAAGTCTCTCGATGAGCTCATCAACGCGTGGCATGGGATAAGCGTCGAACTTGGAGACCTCATTCAGCTTCCGGTAATCGTTGCAGAACCTCCATTCACCATCAGGTTTTGGGACCAGGACAATCGGGCTCGACCAGCCGCTCTTGGATTCCTCAATGACCCTGAGCTTCAACATACGCTGCACCTCCTTGGAGATTACCTCTCACCGGGCCTCAGGAATACGATATGGTTTCACGTTCACCCGCACATGTGGCTCGGTCAGAATTTTGTGCTCCACCACCTTCATGCACCCCGGCAACTCTGAGGACAGGTCGCTGTTTTTCTGGAGTAACTCCCAGCACTGCTGTTTCTGGGCCTTCGATAGAGTCTCCGCTATGGTAACGGCTCCAACCTCCCCTTCTAGGTTGCCCAGCAAGCACGGAGTTACCGCTGGCTCTCTATCTTGCCACGGCTTGATAAGGTTAACATGGTAAACCTGGTATGGCTTCCGTCTTCCGGGTTGGTGGATCTTGTAGTTTATGTCTCCCAGCTTCTCCACCACCTCATATGGCCCTTGCCACTTGGCCAAGAACTTACTTTCCACCGTCGGGATTAGCACGAGAACTCGGTCTCCCGGATTGAACTGCCTCACCGGTTGTAGACCCTGGCCTGAGCCTCTTGTGCCTGGCGGAGATGTTCTTTAACAATGGGCATCACCTTCGCAACCCTCTGCTGCATCAGTGCCACATGCTCAATGACGCTTCTGTGGGGCGTGACTTTGGCTTCCCAGGTTTCCTTGGCTATATCTAGGAGACCTCGCGGATGCCGGCCGTACAGAAGCTCAAAGGGCGAGAACCCCGTGGAGGCCTGTGGAACTTCACGGATAGAAAACAGTAAATATGGTAAGAGACAATCCCAGTCTCTACCATCTTCCTCTATGACTTTTCTCAGCACGCTCTTCAGTGTCTTGTTAAACCTCTCAACAAGGCCATCTGACTGCGGATGGTACACTGAAGTCCTCAACTGGGAAATTTGCAAGACTCTGCACAATTCTCTCATCACCTTGCTCATAAATGGTGTCCCCTGGTCGGTCAGGATCTCCTTCAGCAAACCCGTCCGGGAAAACACATGGACCAGCTCACGGGCTATACTCTTCGCGGAGGAGTTTCTCAGGGGAATGGCCTCAGGATAGCGTGTGGCATAGTCCAGGATGACTAATATATACTGATGGCCCCCGAGCTGATTTAACTAAGTGACCGACCAAGTCCATGGCAATTCTCTCAAATGGCACCTCAATAATGGGCAGTGGCACAAGAGGGTTCCGAAAATGAGATGTGGGGGCAGTTAACTGACATGTCGGGCAGGACCTGCAATAGTTTACTATTTCCTGGTGACATCCAGGCCAATAGAACCTCTGTACAATCCGTTCCTGGGTTTTTTCCACCCCCAGGTGTCCCCCCAAGATGTGTGAATGGGCCATGTCCAACACTTTCCATCTATAGGGGCCTGGTACTATTAACTGCTCTGCCACCTCCTCCCTTATTTTTGTGACCCGGTACAACAATTCCCCACTCAACATAAAATGGGGAAACTTTGTGTCTGCCCCCGGCTCTTGTGCAACCCCATTAATGACGGTGACATTGTTAAAGGCTTCCCTTAGTGTGGGGTCCCAATGTTGGGCAGTCCCAAAATTCTCCCCGGCCACCCCCAACTCCGGGATGTCAGGTACAGAGGACCCTTCATCTTCAGCCCCAACAAGGACACATAAAGGAAACTCGTCTGCCTCTGGTGGTGGCGATACCTCAGTGGGGTGGATTGGTTCCCTGCTCTTGCTAGCACACTCAGAACTCTTCCCCCACAGATCCCAAAACAGACAGAAATCCCGGCCAATAATTATAGGATGCAACAAGTCTCAAACAACGCCAACTTCATGCGACTCGGTGCCATGCGCCGTTTCAATATTCACCTTAGCCATAGGGTAGTCCTTTGCATCGCCATGTATGCACTGAACACCAATCTTTTTACCCGGGAGTATGTTTAGAGGAAAACTGGCCCTCACAAGGGTCACCAAGCTCCCGGAGTCCAGAAGCGCCATTACTGCTCGACCGTTCACCTTCACGGGACACGCTTGTGGCCCCTTGTTAGGTAGCGAGTTCACACTGCAAGCTGGATATGCGTAGTATGAACTACGGCGTCCCATGCTGCAGTCCATCTGCTCGGTGGTCTGGGGACAACGGGCCGCTATATGTCCTGGCCCATGACACTTCCAGCAAATAATATCACCCGAGGGGACCTTGGGCACCGCCTCCCCCGCCCCTTTTGACCTTGGACGCACCACCCCTTTTTGTGACTCTGCCCCCTGCTGGGACCCCCAATACGGAATGGGCTGCTTCCCCAAGGAACCTTCCATCCCCTGGTATCTCTCGACCAGCCCAACCAGTTCATCAACATTTTGGGGATCACCCTCGGCAACCCAAGTCTGTAGAGGTCTCGGCAGAGAATGCACAAACCGATCCATCACAACTCGCTCTACCATCTGTGCAGGGGAAGCCGACTCTGGCTGCAGCCATTTCTGGACCAGGTGCAACAGGTCAAACATTTTGGAGCGTGGGGGTTTGTCCCGGTGATAGGCCCAGCGATGAACTCTCTGTGCCCTGGTAGTCATTGTTACCCCCAAGCGGGCGAGAATTTCCGCTTTTAATTTTGGATACTCTCTGGCATCTTGTACCGTCAGGTCAAAGTACGCCTTCTGGGGCTCCCCCGTTAGGTATGGGGCCAGTACCTCCGCCCACCGCTCAGCCACCCACTCAAACACCGTCAGGAAGGCCTCAACATCATCCTCAGGGGTCATTTTTTGTAATGCGCGTCTTACTGCCTTCTCGACATTGGTGGCATCAGCCGGACCTGGGGTTGGGGCGCTCGTCCTGCCCTCCTGGATGGCAGTTGCCAGAAGCTGCATCTGCTGCCTTTGTTCCTGCTGGCTCTGCTGGAACTGCTGCCGCTGCTCTTACTGGCTTTGCTGGATCTACTGTAACAACAGCTTGTTGGTTTCCTGCTGCTGTGCCTGGGACTGGACCAGGTGTTTCAGCAGGTCCTCCATTATTCCAGGCAGTGCTTGTTGCCCCGCTGCAAACTTCACCTAGGACATGCAGCAACTGTCTCAAGTCTCTGCTGGGACCACTGCCCGCACGTCTACCACCAATTGTAGGGATGTGACTCACTCAGGTGCAGCGGGAGACAATCAGGAGACAGGTTCTTCCAAAGTTCATGAGGTTTATTTCTGTCATAAACCATAAAACAGCGTGTCACTGCTGACGAGTCCCACTGACCTGGAGGGCTGCAATATCTCCCTGGGCGTTTAGACAGCGGAGGATCCTTGGGCCATGTCGAACCGCAGCAGTAAAAAAGATAAGGAGACGCCGGGGCGCGCCTCTGCTACATCCAGGATGGCGCCAGCAAACAACAAGTCGGCCGGTAGTGGAGCGATGGGAGCTGCTGGCAGGCTGGAACGATATGCAAGGGTGCCTCCTGCTGCTGCTCGATCGCCCAGTGCACAGACTGAGGCAGACGCTGGATGCAGCGTGGAGCTGGAGGATCATCTCTCCAGGGAGGGAACAGTGAGTAAACTGGGCCCCCCTTCAGCCCGACACGTGCAGACACAGGGGCCTGTGCTGGAGGAGGAAGGAGTGGGGGATGGGGAGCAGCCGGAGTCTGTGACTGCTGAGCCCACGCTGGGAGAAATCCTCGCAGCAATTAACTCCTGCAATACCACACTGGCCACTCTAAGTAATCAAATGGAGATTGTCACCAAGGACATGGCCTGTATTAAACAAGAGCTGCGGGGGGTGACTGCCAGGGTGGGGGAACTGGAGGAGCGTGTTGGTGCGACGGAGGATAAATTGCCACCAATAACACGGGAGCTGGGAAAAGCCACGCAAAATATTACAATACTGCTGAACAAGGTGGATGATTTAGAGAACCGCTCCCGTAGAAGTAATCTGTGACTGGTGGGGGTTCCGGAGAGGACGGAGGGGACTGACTCACTTGGCTTTTTTGAAAAATGGCTAATGGACACCTTTGGTAAAGATGTTTTGTCCCCATTCTTTACTATTGAGAGAGCACACAGGGTCCCTACGCGTGCCCCCCCGCCGGGAGCACCCCCGCGTCCCGTCTTGCTCAAGCTCCTACACTTTAAAGATAGAGATGCTATCCTGTGCAGATCCAGAGACATTAAGGAACTTGCTATTAATGGGAGGAAAGTCTCCATTTTCCCTGATTTTTCCCTGGAGGTGCAGCGTAAAAGGGCGCAATTTATTGAGATTAAAAAACGCCTACGTGACTTACAGGTGACATATTCCATGATGTACCCTGCTAGACTGCGGATTGATGTGAATGGAGAAACGCACTTTTTTGATACGGCGGGGACGGCGCTGTCCTGGCTGGATATTAATGAGAGGTCCATGAGGAGGAAGAATACTTGAAGTTCTCCCTTTTTTTGCCACCAGGTGTTGTTACTCCTTTTTGTCTAGGACGCTATGCTGGTATAATTACTACTGTTCATTCCATTTCGGATTCAGGGCGGGAGCTGACCGGATTGCTGTGGACACTCGTTACAGTGACAAGCTGTGGACCCTTCTCCCTGCGTTGACTCTGGGCGAGTTTTCTAGCCCTGATTCTCTCTATTTGAGAGAAATGTGCAAGTTACACTTGTGTTTGGGGGTAGGGGCGCTGTGCACTGGTGTGCAGTGCTCCCTCTCCCTCCTTTGTTTTTTTCGTTTGTTGTTGTGTTCCCTAATTGTTCTGTGGGATGTGATGTGCATCAGCCGTGTCACCCAATTCATTGTACTGAGGGATGGTGGAGATTGCCTCTCTCCCTCGGGAGTGGAGTATGTTCCGATTTCTCATTTTTTAGTCTGCTCTTATGGCGATATCACTTAATATTGTAGCGTGGAATGTTAGGGGGCTCGGGGATGCAAATAAGAGATGTGCTATATTTACTAATATGCAGAAATTTCTCACGGCTATCCTGTGTATGTCTGAGACCCACATGGTGAAAGATAATATTCATTGGCTAAGAAAGGGATGGGTTTCACATGAATATCATTCCACGTACTCGACCCATGCGCGGGGTGTCAGTGTGCTGGTGCACAGGTCCATCCCCTTCTCATGTACTAAATCAGTGGTTGACCCTGGGGGCAGATTTGTATGTTTGCTTTGCACGTTATACGGTATACAATTTATTTTGGTTGCCGTGTACATCCCCCCGCCCTATTCAGTCGAACCAGTAAAAAGAATCTTGTCTATTTTGGGTTCCTTTCCCCCTGCGCCGACTCTTCTAATAGGAGATTTTAATACATATTTGCATCCCTATTTGGATAAGTTGCATTCGGGAAACATATCAGAAGATGCAGCCTCAACCTCATTTGCTAGAACGTTAGTGGAGCTGGGTATGGTAGATCTTTGGCGTGTCCAAAACCCCACAGCCAGACAGTTTTCCTGCTACTCTAGCTCCCACCACACTATGTCACGGATAGACCTGGCCATTGGGAATACACTCATGACCCCATATGTACGAGGGGTGGCCTACCTGCCTAGAAGTGTATCTGATCACTCGCCGCTACATGTCACACTTTCATGGGGACACCCCCTCACCCTATCTAGACCTATCTGGAAGCTTAATCCCTTCTGGATCCAGCTTATAGGGGGATCTTTGCATGATGCCATTCTAGAATATTTTCAACTTAATGAGTACTCTGCATCATCACACATAGTCTGGGATTCCATGAAAGCCTGTGTCAGGGGCTTATATATTAGAGAAATATGCACACGGAAAAGCCAAAATAGACGCTACACCCAGAGTCTGATCCAGGAGGTGTCTGTTGCGGAGGCTGCGGTGATACTCAACCCGACAGAGGAAACTAAAAATGCTTTGGAGAAGGCACAGGGGTCGCTCAGGGAAAACCTCATGTCGGCGGCAGCAAATAAACGTTATTTCCTCAAACAAAAATATTTTATAGAGGGGGAGGGAGTAGGACATTTATTGGCCACGGTCATTAGAGCACAGGACGGATCTTCATATATCAATAGGCTAAAAACGGACTCGGGTGGTCCTGTGACAGACAGTGCGGACATAGTGAGTGAGATAAGGAGGTATTATATGCGACTATACACATCAGATTGCAGTCTCACGGAGACTGAGATTGAGCAGTACCTGGATGCTCTCTCTCTCCCTGTATTGGCTGATAGCGATAGGGATTCATTGGATCGGGACATCCTGTTGGAGGAGTTGGAGGAGGCGCTTGGTCAGATGCAAAATGAAAAGGCTCCAGGAATGGATGGCCTGCCTGGCGAGTTTTACAAAACCTATGCACCCTTACTGCTACCTAAGCTACTTAAGGTATTTGAAGAGGCTGAAAGGCAGAGGGTCCTCCCGCCATCTATGAGGGAAGCTTTGATAGTTTTAATATTAAAGCCCGGAAAGGATCCAGAGGTTCCGGATTCATATCGCCCGATTTCCCTATTATCAACAGATGTTAAATTATTGGCCAAGGTACTCGCCAATAGGATGTCCCGAGTTGTCTCATCTGTTATACAGAAGGATCAGACGGGATTTATCCCAGGCAGAGCCACATCTATGAACCTTAGGAAACTATACTTGGGGATTCAACATAGTTCTGGGGAGCTGGAGGGAAGAGCAATTTTGTCCTTAGACGCCGCTAAGGCGTTCGATAGTTTGGAGTGGGGTTTTTTGTGGGCGGTACTTCGGAAAATGGGCTTTGGACACAGATTTATAAATTGGGTGAGGCTGTTGTATGGCTCGCTGGTGGCGAAGGTTGGGGCTAATGGCAGGGTCTCTGAGTCTTTTCCTCTTGGGAGAGGTACTAGACAGGGGTGCCCGCTCTCGCCCTTGCTATTTGCTACTGCGGTGGAGCCATTGGCAGTTGCAATTCGGAAGTCCAGAGAAATAATGGGATTCAGATGTGGAACTGTGGAGTTGAGGATATCATTGTACGCGGATGATTTACTTCTATATTTAGATAAGGTACATTCCTCGATTTTGCCGGCAATGGAGGTCATTCGAGAAATTGGGCTGAGGTCTGGTCTTCGGATTAATTGGTCCAAATCAGCTTTAATGCCGATAGACCCTCTCCCGGCGGATTTCTCAGATTTGCAGATACCGGTCCCTGTAGTTCGGAGGTTTAAGTATCTGGGTATAATTGTTAGTCCTGCCCCGAAGGATTTTCGGGCTCTGAATCTGGAGCCCCTGTTGCAGCGATTTAGAGCAAAAGTACATACTTGGTGTCGCTTGCCGTTGTCGAATATTGGTAGATCTAACTTAATCAAAATGGTAATGATGCCACAATTATTATATTTGATACATAATTCTCCGGTGTGGATCTGTAGGGACTTTTTTGCAAAAATAAATACATTATTCCGGGAATTAATTTGGAAGAAAAAACAGGCTAGGATTCGCTTGGAGATACTGCAGCGAGGGAAGGAGGAGGGAGGATTGGCGGTGCCAAACCCATTCATATACTTTATAGCCTCCCAGATGCAACATCTTAAGGGTTGGGGTAGAGACGGGGCGTGTGACAATGGTGGTGATATTGTGAGGGAAGGATCGGTATGGTGCCGGTTGGAGGTGGGAAGACGGCAGATAAATGGGGCACGATACCCCACGTTGGCTATGATTTTCAAGGTGTGGGATAGGGGTAAATCTCTTTTGAAGATAAATGGGCCTACGGAATTGTGGCCATCGTGGCGAAATCCGGATTTGCAAGAGATCAAAAAGCTGGTGGGGCTCGGAAGATGGGAAGATAAAGGGATTTATCTGGTGTCACAAATTTTGCAAAATAATACTCTTAAGAGTTTTGAACAATTGAGAACAGAATTTCACCTCCCGCACGTCTTCTTTTATCAGTACTTACAGCTAAGACATGCATTGGAAAAACAGAGAAGGACAAATCCGGTGATAGTGACACATAATCAAACACTACATATGCTACTTACATCTGAGTCTTCTAGGGGACTTATCTCTGAATTATATAAAAGATTATTGCCTGCCCATCTGGAGACATATCCACTGACTGCTGCTAAGAATAAGTGGGAACGGGACGTTGGCCCCCTGACGGAGGACCAGTGGTCCGATATTCTAGAACAGATCCCTAAAATGGCGGTTTCTGAGTGCCAGCGGCTTTCGCAAATATATCTCATTCACAGGGTATATAAAACACCCAGCTTATTATTTAAAATGGGACTTAGGCCCAATACACAATGTGTTAGGTGTGGGCAGGATGATGCCCACTTGATGCATGTTATGTGGGAGTGCGGGCACATTGGGGATTTCTGGAGGCAGACCCTGGGACTCATAGCCCAAGTATACCATATCACAATACGACCGTCACCTCGTCTATGTTTGTTGAATTTGTGGGAGGAGGGGGTTGACCCGGACTCTGCAGTGGCCCTGGGAATAGCACGCATCCTGTATCAGGCAAGAAAGATACTTGCATATCATTGGTTGGATCCTATGCCACCAACATTGTCAGAGCTTAAAAATAAACTAAATAATGTCATCAGATTGGAAAGGGGGGCTTATTTAAAAAGAAATGCAATAAGAAAGTTTTACAAAATTTGGCAGCCATGGATGGAGTCACCGGGTCTCCCCTCGGGCGCACTGGTACGGGATGTGATGTTGGACCAGTTGCTGTTGTGCTTGCGATGAGGGGGATGCTTGGGGGGTGAAAATAAAGTCTAGTGCCCTTTGTGGCGAAGTAGATTTTGAGTGGCGCGGTGGGAGGGGGCTGGGGGGATCGGACCTGATATCCGCGGGGGGCGAAATATGATGCGGAGTGGCGCGGTGGGAGGGGATGGTTTTCCCGCTGAAATGAGGCACTGATGTATAATTTTGATTTTTGTTTATTTGTGGAGCCATGTTGTTTATAGGCTCAATTTTATGCAAATATCTGTGTTTTGAGATTTCTTCTTTTTATTTATTCTTACACAGGAAGAGTTTTACCCTTTAAATAATATCTGCTCTCAATGTAATTTTTACTAGCTATATAAGATGTCATATTCTTTCTGTATTGATTCCTGAATGTTTAATAAAAAAGATCTGATTCAAAAAAAATAAAACAGCGTGTCACCAAAAATAGCCTCTAGCTTAGGCAAACAAAACATAAACGTTTGTGGTTGCAGACTCAGACCGAGAGTCTCAGCACATGCTGGGAGGTGTAGTCCTCCCCACATACAGCTCCTTGGTTCAGGAGCAGGTCACATTATAAGGCTGTAGCCACACCCACAAACTCAGCAGCTGACTGGTCACATGACTGTGACCTCACCACAGGTCCTTCAAACAACAACAAAAACAATATCTGGTATGCCTTACATTATAGAGACAAGCCATTTATGAGACACATATCTCCCATCGATTACACGACCCTTAGCCCTGCCACAGTATCCAGTACAATACACACTACACCAGTAGTTAGCCTCAGACAACCAGAGAGATTTCCAGTCACACCAGTGTTATGCAGGTCTATCCATGTTACACAAGGTATACCGCCCATCAGATCGTGTATAGATAAATAAATGTTGAAATGTATATATGTAACTGTTTTTCAAGTTTTGTGTCTACAGGTAATCTGTAAGAGTTTCCTCTGAATTTTCCAGTTTTTACCTTGTTTTATGGACATTGTACCACAGGACTTGTGTGGTCACCCATCTGTATATAGTTCACCATTTGCCCAGGAATGGACCATGGACATTGATGCTTGGACTTGTCATCATAGGACTATTTTTGGAGCTCTTGGTTTTTGTAAATTTTTCCCTTTTACAAATCTTGTACAATTATAATTGTTCACATTGTCTAACTGTTTATATGTTTTTCATGTTTTGTTCAGCCCAGGAGTGCTGACTTGCACTAGGGGGGAATGTGGCGCCCCGAGGATTATGGCCACCACAGTGGCTTTGCCTTCCTCCAGGGAGGGTAATGCCAGGCTTGGAAGCAGTGAAGGGTCTCTCTCGCAGTTAACCTATACATTCAACACAGTTCCACTCCAGGCCAGCTGGGGGGACTCTGAACTGGAATTCAGGGGAGGAGTGCTCTCTGAGGGCCAAGAGGAAGGAGTGGTCAGTTAGTGTGAGGAGGTCCACGTGTGCAGACATGTGGAGAGAAGCTGGAGGTTGAGCTGAGGGAGGAGAGCTCCCTCACAGCGAGAGCGCATGAACTGGAGCCTGGTCTCCACGGTTGTATGGATACTAACGGTCCTGCAACAGACAACAGAGGAGTAGGAGGCTGTAAATGCCCTACCCCCACCTTAGACTCGGAGGCACAACAGCACGGAGTGAGCCAAGAGAGGAATAGCGGCTACAGCTGTCTGCCATACGAGGAGTGCTAATAGAAGAGAATTTAGAGGAACTTCAGTGTAACTCAGTACTAGGAGTACTTCATTCAGATAAGCACTAGGAAGGAGACTGCACAGCCCATCTGCTGAGAGAGAATCCTGAGCTGCTTCCAGGCTAGCCTGCTCCAGTACCATCTGTAATCAGGACCCTGGACTGCATTTATCAAGTAAAGGTACAGAATTTGCACCCTGCTGTGCCTTTGTCTGCTTCCTACCCTTCCGGCACTGCTACATCCCAACCACATCTACACTGCCCTGGGACTACAGCTTCACCTGTGGGGAGCTTTTACATCTTTGCTGCACCCTACTATCAGTCCCAGTGGATCTGCATGCAGCATCTGCTTAACATCTCACTTGCCGAACACCACAGGTGGCGTCACGAACTATTCCATTAACTACACTTCACCATTCAATCTCCCCTATTACTTGGGCGCCCAGGGCCACGGACCGGGTCACTGCTACTGTGACACATCCCGCTGACACCGGCCCGGGACCGAGTACCCCCCAGCCCTGGGAGGGCGACCCACCACCGTCTCCCCAAGTGGGATCAGCAGCCACAGCAAGACCACCCTGGAGTGGCACCTGGTAGCTGCCTGCCGCACAAGCCTGACCTCATCATCAGAGGCTCCAGTGAAAACCAAGGCAGCTGTCCTAGTCACGCCCCTTCCAGGGTAGTCTGGTTTGTGGCACAGTGGCTCACACCCATCAGTCAGTGCACGAGCGTGACAGTATGCCTCTTTCATATGTGGACATTGTGGGGATTAGCATGTTCTACTGCTTCTTGATTTATGCACTAGCAATGAAAACTCTATTTGAAGCAGTGACCGCCTCAAAATACTATTTTGTCTTCACACGCTCACTCCCTTTGATTGTCTCTTAGGCCAGACACATCCACACAATCAACAAGTTTGGGTTATAAATTAACTATAAATATAATATAAATTATCAAAAATATTTTAGTCCCCCCTTTTCTCTCTCCCATAACAAGATTATTGCAGGTAGAATCAGCTTGGATGAGCACCTACTGTGCCTTCTTTCCCTAGCTAAAATTCCCCATCTTAATTCCATACCCCCACTTTTCCCCCAGTCATCTTTTCCCATCTAGATATATATCTACCATCAAACTAAATTAAATCCTCATGGTGATAAACTATATGCAGATTAATTAAATGCTGTATTAGTTTGTTATAGAATCATAGAATCGTAGAGTTGGAAGGGACCTCCTGGGCCATCTGGTCCAACCCCCTGCTCAAAGCAGGATTCGCTAAATCATCCCAGTCAGATGTCTGTCCAGCCTCTGTTTGAAGACTTCCATTGAAGGAGAACTCACCACTTCTCGTGGCAGCCTGTTCCACTCATTGATCACTCTAACTGTCAAAAAGTTTTTTCTAATATCTAATCTGTGTCTCCTCCCATTCAGTTTCATCCCATTGCTTCTAGTCTTTCCTTGTGCAAATGAGAATAAAGTTGATCCTTCTACAATGTGACAGCCCTTTAGATATTTGTAGACAGCTATTAAGTCTCCTCTCAGTCTTCTCTTTTGCAAACTAAACAATCCCAAATCCTGCAACCTTTCCTCATAAGACAGGGTTTACAGACCGGTCACCATTCTGGTTGCTCTTTTCTGAACTTGCTCCAGTTTGTTGATGTCTTTTTTAAAATGTGGTGCCCAAAACTGGATACAATATTCCAGATGAGGTCTGACCAAACAGGAGTAGAGGGAAATAATGACTTCACGTGATCTAGACTGTATGCTTCTGTTAATACATCCTAGAATTGCATTTGCCTTTTTTGCTGCTGCATCACACTGTTGACTCATATTCAGTCTGTGATCTATTAGTATACCCAAGTCTTTTTCACATGTGCTGTTGCTTAGCCCTATTCCTCCCATTCTGTATATGCTTTTTTCATTTTTATTGCCCAGATGTAATACTTTGCATTTTTCCCTGTTAAAAACCATTCTGTTAGTTGCTGCCCACTTCTCCAGTTTATTTATATCTTTTTGAATCCTCTCTCTCTATTCTCTAGTATTAGCTATCCCTCCTAGCTTTGTGTCATCAGCAAATTTAATCAGTTTACCCTCAATTCCTTCATCTAAATCGTTGATAAAGATGTTGAACAATACAGGGCCCAGGACAGAGCCCTGTGGTATCCCACTTGAGACATTCTTCCAACTGGATGTGCAGCCATTTACGACCACTCTTTGGGTCCGATCACTAAGCCAGTTATGAATCCACCTAACAGTTGCCTTGTCCATTCCATACTTAGTCATTTTTTCAATAAGGATTGTATGAGATACTTTGTCAAATGCTTTGCTGAAGTCAAGATATACTATATCTACAGCATTTCCTTGATCCCTGTTGTCCCTGGATGATAGCTTCTGCTGATGAACACTAATAATGGTCCCTCCACTAGATACCATTGATAAGATTATTATTATTATTATTATGCATTTATATAGCGCCATTTATTCCATGGCGCTTTACATGTGAAAAGGGGAAATATAGACAAGTATAATAAACGTGTAAGACAAGGAACACACAAGTACATAAGGAGAGGGGACCCTGCCCGCGAGGGCTCACAGTCTACAGGGATGGGTGAGGATACAGTAGGAGAGGGTAGAGCAGGTCTTGCGGTGGTTCAGTAGACCGAGGATCATTGCAGGCTGTAGGCTTGTCGGAACAGGTGGGTCTTCAGGTTCTTCTTGAAGGTTTCCGTTGATGGTGCGAATCTGATGTGTTGCGGCAGAGAGTTCCAGAGTATGGGGGAAGCACGGGAGAAGTCTTGTATGCGGTTGTGGGAGGAAGAGATAAGGGGAGAGTAGAGAAGGAGATCTTGAGATGATCGAAGGTTGCATGCGGGTAGGTACCTGGAGACCATATCACAGATGTATGGAGGAAACAGGTTGTGGATGGCTTTGTATGTCATGGTTAGGGTTTTGAATTGGAGCCTCTGGGCAATAGGAAGCCAGTGAAGGGCCTGGCATAGGGGGGAGGCTGGGGAATAGCGGGGAGACAGGTGGATTAGTCAGGCAGCAGAGTGTAGGATGGACTGGAGTGGTGCCAGAGTGCTAGAGGGGAGGCCAGAGAGTAGGAGGTTGCAGTAGTCAAGGCAGGAGATAAGAGCATGCACTAGTGTTTTTGTGGTTTCGTGGTTGAGGAATGAGCGGATCCGGGAAGATACATGGTGCTTCATGTCCAGTAATTATTGTGAATAGCGTATATTATTATGGGTAGTTGTTCTCTGAGATCGGTAGATTTAACATATGTCAAACTAAAAAGCGGGTCTGTAATATCCCGAAGTTTCAAAGGTTACAGTTACAATTGATAACTCCCTTGTCAAATCCTGAACCCTAATGGTGTGAAAATTATATTTCCCCCATATTAAAACCAAGCCAGGTATATATTGAGCCTAATATGAAAAACTTACCCTTTTTCTTTCTGTTCCAATTTTCTCTTTTCTTCTATTATCCATAAATTCCGTGATATTTTTTATTTCAAGTTTATAACAGGACTTCGGAGGCCCATACATCCTGGAACCCATGTTTCCCTCATGTTTCTCTCTGGCCCTAGTACACTGTGGCTCTGGTTTCTTCTCCATACTGCTATTTATTAGCAGAATGGATTCCCATGATATTGAACTCCGTGCACCTCACTTTCTGACCTCAGTGGGTGTGAATTTCCTGCTCTGACTTAGCGTTCGGCTCATTTACTGCTTACTGTCTGCTCCTCACTCCATGAAGTTTGAGCTTAGAATTATTTTTATTCAAACAATTAGAATAAAATCTAAATAAAATTAACATGGTTTAAATATTTATACATTTAAATAGCTACAAAAATACACATCAGGACATAATAAACAATTCAATAATTTATTCTGAAACTCATGATTCTGACTCTGGTATCTTACCTCTCTGGTTTCCTATCCATAACCCTGGTATTTTACCTCTCTGGTTTCCTGTCCATGACCCTGGTATTTTACCTCTCTGGTTTCCTGTCCATGACCCTGGTATATTGCCTCTCTGGTCTCCTGCCCATTACCCTGGTATTTTACCTCCCTGGTTTCCTGTCCATGACCCTGGTATATTATCTCGGATCTCCTGTTCATGCTGTTAGTTTTGAGCGGAGCGAACTCCCACACTATTGAACTGAGTTGACCTCGCTCTTTGAGCTTGGCACTGAGGGGAATCCCATCCCAGAGCTTCCCCCTGATGCAGCAGTAGGCTCATACTTTTTCTCCGTTCTCGGTGCCTGCTCTTCAGGCAGTGAAGTATGAGCTCACTATGCTTTTTATTCAAATAAGTGTTTTTTATTGAATTTCATTTAATTTGAAATAAATAAAATGAACACAGATATAAATATCAATAAATCCACTAAATCACATATCAGAACATGAGGAACATCCATCCCATAATTTACACTATGTTTAGCTACCAGGTCATTTCAACTCACATCAACCCATGAGCACAACTGTTAATTGCACCGACCTATAGCTCTACACATAGCCATCCACTTCTTGGTTCTTTTCTCCTCTTATTACCAGATCGCATTTCAAAAAGCGCATGACCTCAACACTAACAGATTTAAACACTATTTTAATTATTTAGGATCTGAAACATTTCAACATATGTTTACTACCTATGAACCCGTTCTACGCCCGGGTGGCGAGCATTTTTATTGGTATATGGTCTCCCATCCTGCTATGTACTGCTACCCTCCTATCCTGGTACGCATGGCACCCCTCATTCCTATTCTGGTATGCATGGTACCCTCACCCCCCCAATCCTGGTATGCATGACACCCCATTCTTCATCCTGGTATGCATGGTCCCCTCACCCCCCATTCCTGGTGTGCATGGTCCTCTCACCCCTCAATCCTGGTATGCATGGTACTCCCTCATCCCTATCCTGCTATGGATGGTACTCCTTCATCCCTATCCTGGTATGTATGGTCCACTCACCCCCTATCCTGGTATGCATGGTACCCCTCATCCCCCAATCCTGGTATGTATGGTCCTCTCACCCCCCAATCCTGGTATGCATGGTACTCCCTCATCCCTATCCTGGTATGCATGGTTCCCTCACCCCCTAACATGGTATGCATGGTACTCCCTCATCCCTATCCTGGTATGTATGGTCCCTTTACCCCCTATCCTGGTATGCATGGTACCCCTCATCCCCCAATCCTGGTATGAATGGGACCCCTCATCCCCTAATCATGGTATGAATGGGACCCCTCCTTCCCCAATCATGGTATGCATGGTACCCCTCATCCCCCAATCCTGCTATGTATGGTCCCCTCACTCCCCCCATCCTGGTATGCATGGTAACCCTCATCCCCAATCCTGGTATGCATGGTCCTCTCACCCCCCCAATCCTGGTATGCATGGTACTCCCTCATCCCTATCCTGGTATGCATGGTCCCCTCACCCCCTATCATGGTATGCATGGTACTCCCTCATCCCTATCTTGGTATGTATGGTCCCTTTACCCCCTATCCTGGTATGCATGGTACCCCTCATCCCCCAATCCTGGTATGCATGGGGCCCCTCATCCCCCAATCATGGTATGAATGGGACCCCTCCTCCCCAATCATGGTATGCATGGTACCCCTCATCCCCCAATCCTGGTATGCATGGTACCCCTCATCCGCCAATCCTGGTATGTATGGTCCCCTCACCCCCCCATCCTGGTATGCATGGTACCCCTCCTCCCCCAATCCTGGTATGTATGGTCCCCTCATCCCCCAATCCTGGTATGCATGGTGCCCCTCATCCGCCAATCCTGGTATGTATGGTCCCCTCACCCCCCATCCTGGTATGCATGGTACCCCTCCTCCCCCAATCCTGATATGTATGGTTCCCTCACCCTCTCTATCCTGGCATGCATGGTACCCCTCATTCCCCTATCCTGGTATGCATGGTAACCCTCCTCCCCCAATCCTGGTATGCATGGTACCCCTCATCCCCCAATCCTGTTATGTATGATTCCGTAACCCCCTCTATCCTGGTATGCATGGTACCCCTCATCCCCCAATCCTGGTATGCATGGTACCCCTCATCGCCCAATCCTGGTATGCATGGCCCCCTCACTCCCCAATCCTGGTATGCATGGCCTCCTCACCCCCCTATCCTGGTATGCATGGTCCTCCTCCTCCCCCTATCCTGGTATGCATGGTACCCCTCATCCTCCAATCCTGTTATGTATGGTTCCCTCACCCCCTTATCCTGGTATGCATGGTACCCCTCATCGCCCAATCCTGGTATGCATGGCCCCCTCACTCCCCAATCCTGTTATGCATGGCCCCCTCACCCCCCTATCCTGGTATGCATGGTCCTCTCACCCCCCCTATCCTGGTATGCATGGTACCCCTCATCCCCCAATCCTGTTATGTATGGTTCCCTCACCCCCCCATCCTGGTATGCATGGTACCTCTCATCCCCCAATCCTGGAATGCATGGTCCTCTCACGCCCCCATCCTGGTATGCATGGTACCCCTCATCCCCCAATCCTGGCATGCATGGCCCCCTCACCCCCCTATCCTGGTATGCATGGTCCTCTCACCCCCCTATCCCGGTATGCATGGTACCCCTCACTCCTATTAATACTACACAAATACAAGAAAAAAAAACAAACATTTATACTCACCCTTGTTTCCTGTGCTCCAGCGCTGTCACTTTCTGCTGGAGGCCGGAGCAGGAGTGCGACCGGAATCGCACATGCCCTGCCCATAGCGCTGTCTAGCGCCATATTGCTGAAGACACACTGCAAGTGTGTCTTCAGAAAAATGTTGCCGGATCGCGCTATTCGCATGCGCGATTCCGGACGCACTCCTTCCCCGGCGCCATATTACTGAAGACACACTGCAAGTGTGTCTTTAGTAAATTGGCACCAGATCGCGCTATGCGCATGCGCGATTCCGACTGCACTCCTCCCCGGTCTCCTGCCCCGAAGAGAAGCGCCGCGGCAATGCTCCTACCGGTCAGGAAAGTATGTAAGTATGGCGTCGGAGATGGCGGTATGCAGTGTTTTACGGTACCGCCATCTCCGGCGCCATACACACTCCTCACCGCTGGCTGCCTCACTCTGTCTGGAGCCAGATTGCGCAGGCGCATCGCGCTTGCGCAGTCTATAAAGGCTTCGGACAGAGTGACGCTTACAGCATTATATTATAGATTATCCCTTCCTGGTAGAAAGCACTTGTAATTGCATACCTTCAAGTGACCCCTTATTAGACATATGACTGTAATAAGATGTGATTATAATAGGCATGTGACTGTAATAAGGTGTGTGACTTTAATAAGACATGTGACTGTAATAGACATGTAACTGTAATAGGACATGTGACTGTAATAAGACATTTAACATAGTAACATAGTATTTAAGGTTGAAGGGTGACTTTAAGTCCATCTAGTTCAACCCATAGCCTAAAATGTTGATCCAGAGGAAAGCAAAAAAAAAACCCATGCGGCAAACACAGCTCCACATTGGGGAAAAAAATTCCTTCCCAACTCCACATACGGCAATCAGACTAGTTCCCTGGATCAACTCCCTATTAAGGAATCTAGTATATATACCCTGTAACATACTTTTCAAGAAATGCATCCAGGCCCTTCTTAAATATTAGTAGGGAATCACTCATTGCAACATCATATGGCAGAGAGTTCCATAGTCTCACTGCTCTTACAGTAAAGAATCTACGTCTGTGATTATCCTTAAACCGTCTTTCCTCCAGACGTAGAGGATGCCCCCTTGTCCCCGTCACAGGTCTAAGAGTAAAAAGATCATTAGAAAGGTCTTTGTACTGTCCCCGCATATATTTCTACATTGTAATAAGATCACCCCTAAGCCTTCGTTTTTCAAAACCAAGTGTAATAACCTGTCTTGGTATTGCAGACCCCCCAGTTCTCTCATAACCTTGGTCGCTCTTCTCTGCACCCGCTCCAGTTCAGCTATGTCTTTCTTATACACTGGAGACCAGAACTGTACACAGTATTCTAAGTGTAGTCGCACTAGTAACTTATATAGAGGTAAAATTATGGTCTCATGAGCATCTATGCCTCTTTTAATGCATCCCATTATTTTATTTGCCTTTGCAGCAGCTGCCTGAAACTGGCCACTAAATGTGAGTTTGTCATCCACCCATACACCCAGGTCTTTTTCAGTGACTGTTTTGCCCAGTGTTTTACAATTAAGCACATAATTATACATCTTGTTCGTTCTACCCGAGTGCATGACCTTACATTTATCCCCATTAAAGCTCATTTGCCATTTATCAGCCCAAGCTTCTAGTTTACATAAATCCTCCTGTTATATAAAATTGTCCTCCTCTGTATTGATTACCCTGCAGAGTTTAGTGTCATCTGCAAATATTGAAATTCTACTCTCTATGTCCCCCACAAGGTCATTAATAAATATGTTAAAGAGAAGCAGGCCCAATACTGACCCCTGTGGTAACTCAAAGCTAATCGTGACACAGTCTGAGTGTGCTCCATTAATAACCACCCTTTGTTTCCTATCCCTGAGCCAGTTCTTAACCTGCTTACACATATTTTCCCCTATCCCCATTATTCTCATTTTATGTATCAACCTTTTGTGTGGCACCGTATAAAAAGCTTTTAAAAAGTCCATGTATACCACATACACTGCGTTCCTTGGTCCAGTCCGGAACTTACCTCTTCATCAAAGCTTCTCAGATTAGTCTGACAGGAACGGTACCTTGTAAACCCATGTTGATATTGGGTCATGAGGTTATTTTTCAGATACTCCAGTAGAGTATCTCTTAGAAAACTCTCCAGGATTTTACCCACAATTGAGGTTAAGCTCACTGGCCTATAATTTCCAAGTTCAGTTTTTGTCCCCTTTTTGAATATTGGCCACACATTTGCTGTATGCCAGTCCTGTGATACATACCATGTTATAATGGAATCTTTAAAGACTGACAATAATGGTCTATCAATGACTGTACTTAATTCCTTCAATACTTGGGGGTGTATCCCATCCGGGCCTGGGGATTTGTCAACTTTATTGATTTTTAGACGACGCCGTACTTCCTGCTGGATTAAGCAGGTGACATTTAATGGAGAATTTTTGTTATCGCTGATCATGTTATCCGTCATGGGATTTGCTTGTGTAAATACTGCTGAAAAAAAGTCATTTAGCATATTGGCTTTTTCCTCATCCACCATTTCACCCCGACTATTTTTAAGGGGACCTGTTATGATTAGGTCACCGAGGAGGATAGCTGAGAAATAAGCTAGGCAACCAGAACACCAGAAAGGTTGGTAACTTAGCGGATTGCAGACCCCTAAACCTAACAACACCACTAGAATTAGCTTGGGACGTACCTACAATGCCCTAGACGCCTCGGCACAGCCAGAGTTAACTAAGCCTAAAGCAAGAAAGGGGAAAGCTAAACTGCCCCGTAGCAGAACCCCAAAGGAATAGATCGCCCCCAAACATATATTGCCGGTGAGACAAGATGAGGCACAAAACACAGGCAGAAAATAGAGTAAGCAAATGATGGGGCCCAAACTGTCTAGATAGCACAGGATAGGAAAGATACTGTCTGCAATCACGCAAAAACCCTAAAAAATCCAACACGTCTGATATGCAAAAATACTGAGGCCACACAACCTCTCCCCCACTAGATCAGCATTCTGCTGAAAACTGGAAGCAAAACCAAAGATACTGGTATAACAGGAGATTAGCAATACTGGACAGACTGACATAAGCTGTGGCAAATGGAACGGGGTCCAGCACCGTTCCCCGCAGGGAACAATACTGAACCCACACAGCAAAGCAGAAAGCAGAGAAAGGCAAAACTGGATCAAATGCAAAATATTCCAGCAAACAAATAACTTATCTGAATGATGCAGGACCAAGCAGGGGACAAGTGGACTTCAAGATGACAGGAAGAAAACCAAATCACCAGCAGCAACTGAGGGAAGGTTGCTCACTTAAATCTTCCCAGTCTGTAACACCTGACTTCCATTCATCATCTTCAGGCGACAGACTTCTGTCAACCCAACCAGCTCCACTACCCGCAGCAACCACCAGAGGGAGCCCAAACTCAGAAGTCAGGTCAAGAGTGTTCACAACAGGGACCAACATTACAATTTTTTAGTTTCGTACTATTCATGTGCTTAAATAATATTTTGGGATTATTTTTACTTTCTCTGGCAATGAGTCTCTCTGTCGCAATCTTTGCAGCATTGATTTGTTTTTTACAGAATCTATTTAACCCCTTTACTCCGAAGGGTGGTTTGCATGTTAATGCCCGGGCCAATTTTTACAATTCTGGCCACAGTCCATTTATGAGGCAATAATTATGGAACATTTCCATGGATCCTGGTGATTCTGACATTGTTTTCTCGTGACATATTGTACTTCATGTTAGTGGTAAAATTTAATTCATATAACTTGCATTTATTTGTGAAAAAAAATGGAAATTTGACGAAAATTTCGCAATTTTCCAACTTTGAATTTTTATGCCCTTATGCTTCTCCCCTGAGGCGCTGCACAGGCATCCTCCGTGCCTGTTCTCAGCAGACACTGAGGAAGCCGCTTCCCTGCAGTACCCCGAAGTCCCACATGGCCATATTGGATTCGGGGGCCTGCAGGGAGGAGACCCTCAGAGCGACGCAGCACATCACATCGCTCCTAGGGTCTTAGGGAAGCACGGAGGGAGCCCCTCCCTGTGCAATTCTTCCCTGTGCCCCTGGTACACTGCGATCATACATGATCACAGTGTACCAGGGCTTTATGTGCCCAGGGTGGTCCGTTACTGCCCCTGACACATAGTGCCGGGTGTCAGCTGTGGTAATCAGCTGACACCTGGCCGTGATCAGTCGTGAGCGCCGCTGATCGTGTTGGACGTACTATTTCGTCCTTGGGACTTAGGTCCCAGGTCACATGGACGAAATAGTACATCCAATGTAGGTAAGGGGTTGATCTGTATTATTTAATGCCTCATCACTACCTACTTGCTTTAATTCTCTAAATGCTTTATTTTTGTCCCTTATTGCACCCCTTACAGCTCTATTTAGCCATAGTGGTTTCCTCCTATTTCTCGCATGTTTATTCCCATATGGTATATATTGTGCAAAGGTCCTATTCAGGATGCTAATAAATGTCTCCCATTTTCTTTGTGTATTTTTATGTCTCAGGATATCATCCCAGATAATTGCACCAAGATCATCTCTCATCCATTGGAAATTTGCCTTCCTGAAGTTTAGTGTCCTTGTAACCCCTCTACTACACATCTTATTAAAGGATACATGCTTCTTTCTCTCTGAAGAGGCAATTTGCATAAAAGATAGATGAAAACTTATTATTTTGTGATCACTATTACTCAACCCTTATATTTGATATATGGTCTGGCCTGTTGACGAGACCTGAAAATGACTTTCCACCAACATTCACCATCCAACCTGATGGAACTGGAGAGGATCTGCAAGGAAGAATGGCAGAGATTCCCCAAATCCAGGTGTGAAAAACTTGTAGCATCATTCCCAAGAAAACTAATGGCTGTACTAGCTCAAAAGGATGCTTCTACTCAATACTGTGTAAAGGGTCTGAATACTTATGCGATATTTCAGCCTTTCTTTTTTAATAAATTTGCAAAAATTTCTATATTTCTGTTTTTTTAGTCAAGATGGGGTGCAGAGAGTACAATAATGAGAAAAAAAATGAACTTTTTTGAATTTACCAAATGGCTGCAATGAAACAAAGAATGAAAAATGTAAAGGGGTCTGAATACATTCCGTACCCACTGTATATACCATGAATTAACAAAACATACTTCTTTCTGTGTGTATAGGTCTGATCCTCCTGTAATGGTGTCTACTTAAATGATATCACTTGTTTTCAGGATGGCACTAATCCTTATAGGAAAGGAATAGTATATATATGCATTTTCAAGACTGTTCAAATATTTGCCCCTCTTTTGGGTGGCTCAGCTAAGGGGCAAATTTATTCTTTGTACCATGATGATCATTGCTTTCCAGAGTCCGATCATCTCTTTGGTAACCGCCGGGAGAAAAGCGATCCTCGCAGATATGGGCACTTACAACGGAAATGATGCTTCTGTGTGTGTGTGTCAAGCGTGGGTGATATGCGTTCCAGCAAACAGGAAGAAAGAGCGTAATCCCACACATGCGTTCCATTCACCGGAAGTGAGCTATCGGCTTCCCCAAACGGCGCGCCTTTAAAAATGGTGACAGCTACACGCAGCACACAGATGCCTTGTAAACAGTTCCCCTGATGGGTCTAAGGTGGCGAAATGAGTTGGAAGGTTGGCTGGAACTTCCACCACATGCTAATAGGGAATGATGCGGTGACATTAACCCTATCTTACCTGGTGAGAATGTTCCATTTTACTACAATTCTGTCTATAAGAGCATGAGTCACTTTCTGTAGAATATATGCCCAGGAATTGGTGGCTAGGATTTCATTATTTAAAGGGGACATATTTGATCCTCCGCCCACAGACGCCAGTGGCCTCCTCTGGGTAACTAGTATGGGAATTGATCTGGTCTTTCTTTCTCCCCTCACATGCATAGGGTGGCATCTGTGGATTGAATGGCTTCCCTTGGGTAATCAGTATCATGTGAATTGACTGCTCTTTTTACCCATTCATGTGTATGGGGAATTAGCCCCCCCTTTTTTTTTAGAGGACACATATATATTTGGTGTTATAACATTGCATGTTATCTATTAACTAATATTTGGTCCTCTTCCCCACAAGCCCAAGAGACAATAAATATATTGCAATAAAAACTCAAATATCTTATTTATATATTTTTTCGTCATATGCTACCTACTGGGAGGAAAGAGCATTGTTGATAATTTATGGTATCCAAATATACGTTATTGCCATATTGTGTATGTCTTGTATGTACACTCATGCTCATATCCATCTGCCCACATCTCTTCCATTGCTGCTTTTTAATTGTTTTTATTATGCACTTGGTTTTCTTGGCATTTGTATGATCAATAAAAGTCGTTTTTGCATATTTATCCAGCTGTGAGTGCGCTCTATTTCTGTGCTTCTTTTTCTTGTTTTTCTCTTGGTATTTTGGCACTGTGCTGCACCCAGCAGTTATTTTTATGTTATATATTGTGGTGCCCACCTAACACACATACTGTATATATTTTACCCATTTTGCTATTTTCCTGCTTGAACCTCGGGTTAATAATCGTAGCTACGTAATTACTTCATTCATAATAAAACAATCAAAAAAAATCAAACATACACATATTTGGTATCACCGCGTTCAGTCGCCCGATCTATGAATATAAAAAAAAAGAATTGACCTGATCGCTAAATGATGGAACGAGAAAAAAATTCAAGCCGCCAGAATTACATTTTTTTGGTCACCACACTACATTGCTATAAAATACAATAACAGGCGATAAAAAGATTATATTTACACCAAAATGGTATCAATAAAAACATCAGCTCGGCGCGCAAAAAATAAGCCCTCGCCCAACCCGAGATCCCAAAAAATGGAGACACTACGGGTCTCTGAAAATGGTATTGTTTGGATTTTTTTTTGACCATTTAAATACAAAAGAACCTAGACATGTTTGGTGTCTATGAACTCGTAATGACCTGGAGAATCATAATGGCAGGTGAGTTTCAGCATTTAGTGAACATAGTAAAAACAAACAACAAGTGTAGGATTGCACTTTTTTGCAATTTAACCACACATGGAATTTTTTTCCCGTTTTGTAGTACATGATATGTTAAATCCAATGGTGTAGTTCAAAAGTACAACTCGCCCCTGCAAAAAACAAGCCCTCACATGGCCATATTGGTGGAAAAATAAAAAAGTTATAGCTCTTGGAAGAAGGGGAGTGAAAAAACGAAAACGCAAAAACGAAAATACCTCCGGTCATGAATGGCTTAAAGGCTAATTTAAAAGTGAATAGCTCACAATTCCCAATAGCATAATCTCTTTCAACAGTCGAAACTTTTCTGAAGAAAAAAGCACATGGCAAATTGGTCAGAGATTTGGAACCCTGATATAAAATGTCCCCTACCGCAACCTCTGAACCATCCACCTCCACAATGAATGGTTGCTGAAGATTAGGTTGGACTAGTAGAATACTCGCGGCTTCGCTCGCAGAAAATATGTTAAATTGTTGGTTATGGTAGCTAAAGTAAATTTTTTAGTGTCACCCTGAAATTGACATTTTCAGAGTGCTACGGTCAATTTTTTATCCACTTTAAATTTTTATTATTTTGGCATTTTACTAATTTGTCGTAATATTGATGTGAAGAACAACTTTTCAATTTCAACATTTTCATTGATTTTACATATTCAATACATATTATGTAGTATAAACTATTACAACTATTCTTTTTAACTGTTTTCTATCAAAAATGAAAATGTATGCACCTTACACAAACATATAAAACATTTACACCCAATTAACAACATAGTGCAACCCTTCCCCCCTCCCTCCAGTGTAATCTATAAGTAGTTCAAGAACAAAAGAGTAAAATTGGTTTACAGTTAAACAACTCTATTGTACTGCTTTTTGGTAAGCAATGTTTCTGGTTTTACCTTCAGGTGCATATATGAAAAGATTTTTGGGGTTACCCACTCTAGAGCAAGCAACGATCAACTGTCCATGTGAAAAACACGGGCTCTCCAAATTAATGCCGGCTACTTTATTATTATTATTATTATTATTATTATTATGCATTTATATAGCGCCATTTATTCCATGGCGCTTTACATGTCAAAAGGGAAATTATAGACAAGTGTAATATATACAAGAATAATAAACAAGTGTAAGACAAGGGACGCACAAGTACATAAGGAGAGGGGACCCTGCCCGCAAGGGCTCACAGTCTACAGGGATGGGTGAGGATACAGTAGGAGGGGGTAGAGCAGGTCGTGCGGTGGTTCAGTAGACCGAGGATCATTGCAGGCTGTAGGCTTGTCGGAACAGGTGGGTCTTCAGGTTCTTCTTGAAGGTTTCCGTTGATGGTGAGAGGCTGATGTGTTGCGGCAGGGAGTTCCAGAGTATGGGGGAAGCACGGGAGAAGTCTTGTATATGGTTGTGGGAAGAGGAGATAAGGGGGGAGTAGAGAAGGAGATCTTGAGATGATCGAAGGCTGCGTGCGGGTAGGTACCTAGAGACCATGTCACAGATGTATGGAGGAGACAGGTTGTGGATGGCTTTGTATGTCATGGTTAGGGTTTTGAATTGGTTCCTCTGGGCGATAGGAAGCCAGTGAAGGGCCTGGCATAGGGGGGAGGCTGGGGAGTAGCGGGGAGACAGGTGGATTAGTCGGGCAGCAGAGTGTAGGATGGACTGGAGCGGTGCCAGAGTGCTAGAGGGGAGGCCAGAGAGTATGAGGTTGCAGTAGTTGAGGCGGGAGATGATAAGAGCGTGCACTAGTGTTTTTGTCGTTTCATGGTTGAGGAATGAGCGGATCCGGGAAAGTGATTTAAGTGATTGACCTTGTGCTTTGTTTATAGTCATAGCAAATGCAAGTCGGATTGAGACCTGCAGATGCTTAAAATTGAAGGGCATGTCGCTCGGTAACAAAGGAATATGCGGAATGAAAACATTTGCTCCCTTAGTTTCCCATAAGAATAGTAGCTTCAATAACATTGGGCATGAGACTCTTAATGCACAATCTTGTGCTATGACACATATTTGGTGGGTCAAGGTTCCGAAGCTAAATTATTGTGGCTCCCATTTTTAAAGTGAGCTTATGCGGTGGCATTCCAAGAGGCTCCAAAGAATTCATGAACTCCAATGGATACATTACGGCTTGTTCACTCTCCATGACTGAATCAATGGGCATGTATGTGGTCACTAGACCAGGCAACCTACCCTGATTATTAGATTTATGGAGCTGACACTATCATTTGTAGGCGCTAGGATTGCACGTTCACAAAGCCACTGATGGTTGTTAAAATTGTTACAAATATCAGGAAAAACTTGGTCAATAAGTTCAATTACCGAAGATGTCATTTCACAAAAATCTTCCGGAAAGTAAATGAGACCAGTAGTGGAAACAGTAGGGAACCTGTCATTTCCAAGGCATAGTAGTTGGGTGTGTAAATTTGTCCGTAGTTGTATTTCCCATCAAATTGACCCGCATATTAGTAGTAAGAGTTTGCTTCTGAACATGAATCCACAGATAAGAAGATTTTAGACAGACATTCAGCTCATCTGCTGGTGTTGCTCCTTTAAGTACAGGTAATGTCTGGCAGATGTCACCTGCAAAAATTACAACAATTCCCGCCATTATCCCCTTTACCTCCAAGGGTGGCTTGCATGTTCATGACTGGGCCAATTTTTACAAATCTGACCACTCTCCCTTTATGAGGTAATAACTCTGGAACGCTTCCATGGATCCCGGTGACTCTGACATTGTTTTCTCGTGACATATTGTACTTCATGTTAGCGGTAAAATTTCATTCGTATAACTTACGTTTATTTGTGAAAAACACAAATTTGGCAAAAATTTAGAAAATTCCGCAATTTTCCAACTTTTGAATTTTTATGCCCTTAAATCACAGAGATATGGCACACAAAAAACTTAATAGGAAACATTTCCCACATGTTTACTTTACATGAGCACAATTTTGGAACCCAAATTTTTTTTTTAGGAAGTTATAAGGGTTAGAAGTTGACCAGCGATTTCTCATTTTTACAACACCATTTTTTTAAGGACCACATCACATTTGAAGTCACTTTGAGGGGTCTATATGGCAGAAAATACCCAAAAGTGACACCATTATAAAAACTGCACCCCTGTTGGTACTCAAAACCACATTCAAGAAGTTTATTAACCCTTCAGGTGCTTCACAGGAATGTTTTGAATGTTTAAAAAAAAATGTTCAGAATTGAGAGTCCTCAGTGGTTGATACCTTTTAATGGCTAACTGAAAAGATGGTAACACATTGCAGTTTTCGAGACTACTCAGGTCTCTTCATCAGGCTAGACTAATACAAAATCAGAAGAATCACATATTTATACACAAGACAGCACATAAATAACTCCATAGATAAGACAAGTGATGTGAAGCGGAATAGTCATTGTGGGAGAGCTGCAATGTGTTACCATCTTTTCAATTAGCCATTAAAAGGTATCAACCACTGAGTACTCTCAATTCTGAATATTTTTCTATCTACTGGCTAACACGGTACAAAGATAGACATCTTTCCTGTAAAAAAAAATGAATATTTAACTTTTCTTCGCACAAAAAATATTTCAGGTCCAATTTTTTTTTTATTTTACCAAGGGTAACAGGAGAAATTGGACTGCAAAATTTATTGTGCAATTTGTCCTGAGTACGCTGATTACTGATATGTGGGGGGAACTACTGTTTCGGCGCATGGCAGATCTCGGAAAGGGAACGAGCGCCGTTTGACTTTTTCAACACAAAATTGTCTGGAATTGAGATCGGGCGCCATGTCACGTTTGGAGAGCCCCAGATGTGCCTAAACAGTGGAAACTCCCCACAGGTGACCACATTTTGGAAACTAGACCCCCCAAGGAACTTATCTAGATATCTGGTGAGAACTTTGAACCCCCAAAGGCTTCACAGAAGTTTATAACGTACAGCAGTACAATTAAAAAAAATCATATTTTTTCCAAAAAATGATCTTGTCACCCACAATTTTTATTTTCCCAAGTGTAACAGAACACCAAAAGTTATTGATCAATTTGTCATGAGTACGCTAATACCCCATATGTGGGGGTAAACGACTATTTGGGCGCATGGCAGAGCTCAGAAGGGAAGCAGCGCCATTTGACTTTTTTGGCTGGAATTGAGATCGATGCCATGTCGCATTTGGAAAGCCCCTGATGTACCAAAACAGTGGAAACCCCCAACAAATGACACCATTTTGGAAACTAGACCCCGCAAGGAACTTATCTATAAGTGTGGTGAGAACTTTGAACCCCCAAGTGCTTCACAAAAGTTTATAAAGCCTGGGCGTGAAAAAAAAATCATATTTTTTCCACAAACATGATCTTTCAGTGCCCAATTTTTTTCATTTTCTCAAGGGTAATAGGAGGAATTGGACCCCAAAAGTTGCTGTCCAATTTGTCCTGAGTAAGCTGATATCCCATATGTGGGAGAAAACTACTGTATGGGCACACGTCGGGGATCGGAAGGGAAGTAGTGATGTTTTGGAATGCAGACTTTGATTTAATGGTCTGCTGGTGTCATGTTGCCTTTGGAGGCCTGTTATGATTGAGTCACCGTAGGAGGCAAAAATAGAAATGCTAGCTAAGTCCAGAAAACCAGAGAAGTTGGCAGCTATCGGATTGCAGACCCCTGAACCTATCAACACAACTAGCAGTAGCCGTGGGGGGCTCCTACGATGCCCTAGGCCCCTCGATCACAGCCGGAGGACTACATAGCCTAAAGACAGAAAGGGAAATCTAAACTGCCCCAGAGCAGACCCCAAAGCAAAAGGCAGCCCCCCACAAATAATGACGGTGAAGCAAGAAGAAAGAACAAAACACAGACAGAAAGATAGACTGAGCAAAGATGGGGCCCAAGCTAGATTAGATAGGAAAGGACAGGAAGGCTGCTGTCTGCAATCCGTGAAAAACCCTATGAAAATAAGAGCCAACAAACTGACAGTAAAAAGGGCCCTGAAGACGCTAGGCTTCAAAAAAGGCTATGTCAGTACTCAGGAATATTCTGAAGACAGAGCAACAGGCAAAAGGAGATTCAGCTGACCCCAGCAGGTAATGGCAGAATCCAGAAAAGCAAGGAAAACAAAACACTAATGCAAAAAGGCAAAGCAGAAATCTTAGCTTTAGATGAGCAGGAATCAGACTGGTTTCCTAGAAGTCCACAGAGAAATCACCCGCAGGCCAGAAGGGCGTCGGCAGCCTTATATCCAGTCACTAACTCCACTCAGCCAGTCATCATCATCAGCCCCAGGTGTTTGACAATCAGGCTCACTACCTTTCTTCACCAGAAGAGGGAGTTCCTCGGGCCTCAGTAGTGAAGGGGAAAATGAACTCACAACAGAGGCCCCTGATGTGCCTAAACTGTGGCAACCCCCACAAGTGACCCCATTTTGGAAACTAGACCCCCAAGGAACTTTTCTAGATGTGTGGTAAGCATTTTGAACCCCCAAGTGCTTCACAGAAGTTTATAACGAAGAGCCATAAAAATAAAAAAATCATTTTCTTTCCACAAAAATATTTTTGCCCCCAATTTTTTATTTTCCCAAGGGTAACAAAACCCCAAAAGTTGTTGTGCAATTTGTCCTGAGTAGGCTGATATCCCATATGTAGGGGTAAACCACTCTTTGGGGACACGACAGAGCTTGGAAGGGAGGGAGCACCGTTTGACTTTTTCAGTGCAGAATTGGCTGGAATTGAGATGAGACGCCATGTTGCGTTTGGAGCCCCTGATGTGTCCAAACAGTGGAAACCCCCCCAATTCTAACTCCAACCCTAACCCCAACACACCCCTAACCCTAATCTCAGCCCTAATCCTAGCCCTAACCCTAGGCCTATCCCTAATGAGAATATGGAAATAAATACATTTTTTTATTTTATTATTTTTCCCTAACTAAGGGGCTGATAAAGGGGGGTTTGATTTACTATTTATGGCTGGTTTTTATGTTTGGCAGCTGTCATATGCTAAAAGATGCTTTTTATTGTAAATAATTTTTTTATTTTGCATCACCACATTTTGAGAGCTATATTTTTTCTATGTTTTGACCCACCGAGTCATGTAAGGTATTGTTTTTTGCGGGATGAGTTGACATTTTTATTAGTACCATTTTCGGGCACGTGACATTTTTTGATCGCTTTTTATTCCGATTTTTGGGACACAGAATGAACAAAAACCAGCATTTCATGAATTTCTTTTGGAGTGCGTTTACACCGTTCCGCGTGCGGTAAAATTGATAAGGCGGTTTTATTCTTCAGGTCAGTACGATTACAGCGATACCTCATTTATGTCTTTTTTATGTTTTGGCGCTTTTATGCAATGAAAACAATTTTATATCAAAAATAATTATTTTTGCATCACTTTATTCTGCGAGCTATAACTTTTTTATTTTTTTGCTGATGATGCTGTGTGGCAGCTCGTTTTTTGCGGGACAAGATGACATTTTCAGTGGTTCCATGTTTATTTATATATGTCTTTTTGATTACGTGTTATTGCACTTTTTGTTCGGCGGTATGATGATAAAGCATTTGTTCTTTGCCTAGTTTTTTTTTTAAGGGGTTCACTAAAGGGCTTAACTAGTGGAACAGTTTTGTAGGGCGGGTCGTAACGGAGGCAGCGATACCAAATATGTGTTTTTTCATTGTTTTTGGGTTTTTTATTTACAAAAAAAAGAATTTATTAGGGATTTTTTATTATTATTTATTTAGGTTTTTTTATAAATTATTTCTACACTTGTTTGTTTTTTTTTCACTTTATTATATTGTCCCAATGTTGGACATTACAATAATGTGTCAGCAATCTGACAGGCACTGCACAGGCTTTCTCAGTGCCTGCTCTCTCTGGATCTGGGGGCCTGCAGGGAAGGAGACCTTCGGAGCAGCGAAGCAGATTGCACTGCTACGAGGGTCTCAGGGAAGCATGTAGGGAGTCCCCTCCCTGTGCGATTCTTCCCTAATTGCCCGGTACACTGCATTTATTTTCAAGCTGCGTGTCACGCTGTTCACTTGTCTCAGCTCTTTGACATAATTCTGCTTTCTTAGGCCTCTTTCACACATCTGGATATTGCCGTCAGGCGCAATCCGGCATGTGTGTAAAGAAACGGATCCGTTTTTTTTTTCAGCCGGATGCGTTTTTTGTCATTGAATAGCACATGCGCCGGATCACACCACATGTGCTTCCGTTTGTTCCGGTTTTTACCGGATCCGGCTGAAATCTGCTGTCCGGCGGCCGGACAGGACGAGTGCTGCAACTTTTTTTTGTCCGGCGAAAAAAGCCGGACATGCACGCATGCGGCGCTTCCGGCTCTGTGGGCCAATGAAAGGCAATGGTAACGTCCGGCAGCCGGATCAGGCTTTTACCTGATCCGGCCACCGCTTGCAGTTTTCCTCCTCTGCGCATGCCCGGATATATATCTCTCTCTCAAAAAGTGGTCTTCCCCCGTACTACAGTGACGACTGCCGAGTCTGCCGTAAGTTGCGCCGCAGCTACTTCCGCTGCCTCCGCTTCCGGCCGTCCGGCTTTTCGCCGTACACCGCCGGAATCTCCCTGATGGATGTGTGAAAGTAGCCTTAGCTTTTGGATGAACTTACCCAATAGATGGTTGTTTTTTTGGGCAGCATTTTAAAAACAGTCCTTAGTATTATGACCCTTTAGTATTCACCTGACACTGATAAGAGATGTAATAGGATGAATAGTAAATGCAGAGCAGCCCTCACACAGTATTACTATGACCTGAAGGAGCTCACATCTCAGTAATGAAAACTGCCTCACAGGCAGACTTGTGTAGTTGCCCATAGCAACCAATCAGAGCTCAGCTTTCACTTTACCTCCACAGCTTCAGTGATGAAAGCTCCCTGTATAATAAGCAATAATGACAATCTTACTATGAGGCATTTTTCACCTGACCAATATTGCTGCTCAGTAATGTTCGTCCGTGTGCGTAGGGTGCATCCATCTGAGTGTTTGCATGCATGTGTGGTCCTTTCGTGCATGTGTGTGGTATTTATGGGGTGGTGTTGTGGTATTTGTGGGGTGGTGTTTGTGTTGTGTGTGTCAAGAGTGGTCTGGTGTATGTGTGATGTGTTGTGGAATTTGTGTGGTGCTGTGCTTGTGGGTTGCTGTCTATGTGATGTTTGTATGGTGTTTGTGAAATGGTTGTGTGTGGTGGTGCGGCCCCTTTAGCAACGACTCTTTGGTGCCGGCGCTATAATCCATCCCTGTAAGTCACAATTGTTGTTTTCCCCTCAGCACTTTTACTTTCACCTTCACATTTCTCCATTATATGTATAGGGCCTAACTTCAGGGACCCCAATCTCATGATGGGGGGATGTTAGCGAGATGTAAGTTGTGCAGCATTCTGCTCCTGTGGGTGGAGAGGGGGCGTGCCAAATTTCACTCAAATTGGGCGAGAACTGTGGAATTGTATAGAGCGCGCTACTACAGATTTCACATTTCCCCATTATATATATAGGGCCTAACCTCGAGACCCCAATCTCATGATGGGGGGATGTTAGCGAGATGTAAGTTGCGCAGTATTCTGCTCCTGTGGGTGGAGAGGGGGCATGCCAAATTTCACCCAAATCGGGCAAGAACTGTGGATTTGTATAGAGCGGGCTACTACAGATTTTGAGTTATATATATATATATGATATACGATCTGCTCATCGCCTATATGTAGCAGAGCCGACCGAGTTGTGGATGCTTCTAGCCTCCATGGAGGCTATTGAAGCAGGCCAAAATTAAAAAAAGTTTTAAAAAATTTGAAAAAAATATAAAAGTTCAAATCACACCCCTTTCGCCCCATTCAAAATACAACAATAAAAAGATCACACATACACATATTATGCACATATCATTCAGAATCGCTAGATCTATCAATAAAAAAATATTAACCCGATCGCTAAATGGCATAGCGGTTAAAAATCGAAAATACCAGAATTACGGTTTTTTGGGTTGCTGCAAAATTGCGTTATTGCATTAAAATGCAATAACGGGCGATCAAAAGATCGTATCTGCACATAAATGGTATCCTTAAAAACATCAGCTCAACATGCAAAAAATAAGCCCTCACCCAATCCCAGATCACGAAAAATGGAGACACTATGGGTATCGAAAAATGGCACATTTTTTTCTTTTAGCAAACTTTGGAATTTTTTTCACCACTTAGATAAAAAAGAACCTAGACATGTTTGGTGTCTATGAACTCGTAATGACCCGGAGAATCATAATGGCAGCTCAGTTTTAGCATTTAGTGAACCTAGCAAAAAGCCAAACAAAAAACAAGTGTGGGATTGCACTTTTTTTTTGCAATTTCACCGCACTTGGAATTTTTTTCCCGTTTGTCCACCCGACGTGCTAAAACCAATAATGACGTTCAAAAGTACAACTCATCTCGCAAAACATAAGCCCTCAAATGGCCATATTGATGGAAAAATAAAAAAGTTATGGCTCTGGTGAAAAACTAAAACGTAAAAATGAAAATACCTCCGGGGCTTAAGGGGTTAATACAAGGTGCACATTACCAAATCGTTCCTATTAAAGGGATTGCTGATCTTATTGTTTCCATTCTGATCTTCCTGTACCTGACCCACTGGATTAAAACCCTGCTATTCTGTTCTTTACCACTATACACTTGTTATGTTCCGGTCATTTTTGACCAGGACCTAATAAAGTCTTGATTTTTAGCTAATTTAAGTGCTTAATTTGAATAATTTTTGCAGTATTATATTGTATGTGAACCTGGTTGTTTATAAACAAATGAAAAATGGAAAGAAAAACTTACTTTTTATTTTTTTGTGTGTCAAAACATTTAACATGGCTTTATTGGAATATTTATGCATATTTGCACATGCAAAAATAATTATTTATCCAACTGTAAACTAGAACTAATAACAATAAACTAAATGTAATTATATTATTTTCCAGCAAAAAAAAAATAACAGTAATATGTAAAATGATAAATAAGTCACACGGTGCAAAATTTACTCTTTGCAATTGTCACAGGTCTAATTGACATGTCTTTTGCATAAATATTTTTCACATCTGTAACATATCACATTTGATTTGTGATTGCTTGATGTTGGACAGAAGTCGCCACGTTTCCGTTTTAGGCTGGTTGCGTCCCTGGCGGCGTCTGTGGGTATTGCAGCCGTGCTGGTGGAAGCTGTTAGTTCACTTTCTTTATCTTGCTGTTGGATCCTGTGGACAATGGCTGCCGCTCCATCAACTCTGGGTGTTACCTTTCGCTCTGCAATATATGGGCTAACTAGTGATTTTCCCAATTCCTCAATAAAAAGTCTTCTCTTAGGGCAGTATCACACATCCAGATAATTCCGGTACTGGAAAAACCGGTACTGGAGCTATCCATGTCCGTGTGGATACGTAGGCCATCTGTGTGACATCCGTGTGCTATCCGTATGTCCGTGTGTACCATCCGTGTGCTGTCCGTGTGTCCGTGTATTGGAAAAATTAGTTTCAATGTTAACCCTTTGACTTTTAAAAACACACACGGACAGCATCCGTGTGCGGTACGTGTTTACACGGACCCATTGACTTGTATGGGTCCGTGTGATCCGTGCTGTTGCACAAAAACGGACATGTCAGCGTGTTTTGCACACGGACACACGGTCTGTGAAAACACACTGACATCTGCATAGACACATTCCTTAAAATGTGACTACGTGTGTCAGTGTCTCCGGTACGTGAGAAAACTGTGACTATACGTACCGGAGCCAATGACGTGTGAAACTGGCCCTTGTATAGCTTATTTTTGTTCCAATTTGGGTCTGTTTCCTTCCATAGCACGAATGCATTACATGCTGACACATAAAGTATATTGTAAAAAATCACCATAGGCCACAGATTTGTTTTACGCTTACAGGTGTAAGTGCCTATCAGTTGATCTAGAGTATCAACAGCCCCTTGTGTAGCATTATAATGTAAAATGATGTCCGGTTTTCTGTCGTCTCTATTACTGATTTCACTATCATGATGAATTGTGCTCATCAGAATTACCTGCTTGTGTTTCTTTGGGACATAAACTACTGTGGTATCCTTAGTAAAATAAAACATAGGAATATGGTTAAGCTATGAGTAAGGACCCTCTAGTCCGAAACGCGTAAGCGTCTGTCACATTGGTGAACCATATGTTTTTTATGCATCTATTCTGTTTTTAATCATTTTTTTGGAATAAAGTCTTTTGATTTTAACCATCCTTTGGTCGAAGTTGCTGGAACATCTCCTAAATATAGTGCCTACAAGATTTTCCGGAATCCAAGTTCCCTGCACCGCCCAGGATTGATTGCATTCCTCCAGACTTCGCATTTGCTACGGTTTGGTGAGCTGACAAAAAATTTTTTCCTTATAGAAATATAAGGCTATGTGCCCACGTAGCATTTTAAAACGCACAGTGAAAACCGGACTCCTTCCCAGAAATCGCGCGTTTTTTTCCCGCGCGATTTCACCGCGATTCTGTTCGCGATTTTGCCGCGATTTTTTCAAGCACTTTCCAAGCGATTTGAAGCATCGCTTGGAAAGTGATTGACAGGTTGGTCACACTCGTCAAACATAGTGTTTGACAAGTGTGAGCAGCTTTTTACTATTGAGGCCGCCTATGCGGCATCAATAGTAAAAGATAGAATGTTAAAAATTATAAAAAAATTAAAAAATCGGGGTATATTTACCTTCCTACGTCCCGCGCAGTCTAAGCGACGCTCCCATTCCCAGCGATGCCTTTGCGAGACCTGTGATGACGTTGGTTTCGCGTTGCTATAGCGATCTCGCGAGACTGCGTCATCACAGGACCTTGCCACAAGGCATTACTGGGAACGCTGAGGCCCGGGATGGCAGCGCGGGACGTCGGAAGGTAAATATACCCCGATTTTTTATTCTTTTTTTACAGGGGTATGGTACTCAGGGCCTAGAGGACAGTCTCCTCTCCTCCACACCGTGGGTACCAACCGCACATGAGACGCTTAGCTTCCCGCATGGTGGGCATAGCCACATGCGGGAAGTCAGCGATTCTCATGCATTCCTATGGGTGCGGAATCACAGCAATTCTTTGCGATTCCACACAAAAGAATGAGCATGCTGCGATTTTTTCCGCGATGCGATTCCGCCGCGGAAAAAAGCGCAGCATTAGCACAGCATGTGCGGAATGCCATAGGAATGCATGGGGGGCGTTCTGTACACGATTTTTAAACGTTTTCGCAGCGTTTTCGTGCCGAAAATCACGGCAAAAACGCTTAAAAATCGCATCGTGGGCACACAGCCTAAATGTCTCTCTTACTGAGAATACCTTGCGGCAGTTCTGGCTTATTTTTTCTAATAGTACCCAACATGCTCATTTTTCTTTTCATCAACATCTGCCCTAATTGATATGATGTAAAAAAAATTGTCGCATGTGACATTTTGTCCTTTGAGTCCCTGGGTCAAATCCAAGACTACTCGCATACCTTGATTTTTTCGGCTCTTTCTCCAGCTTGTTTTCCTATGTATACCTGTGCATTTAGAGCATACGCACTTTTGCTGTCGCACAGAGTCCATATTTTGATGCCGTACTTTGCAGGCTTACTTGGAATATAGTGCCTGAACGGACACCTACCTCTGAACGAGACCAATTGCTCATCTACAGTCACATTGTCACCAGGATTATAAGATATTGGTAGAATTTCTACCCATTTGTCCCACAAATCTCTAATAGGGGCAAGTTTGTCTGCGGCTCTTCTTTCAATTCGATTGCTTTTAGTATCAAAACGAAGGACTATTGAAATTTGATGAAATCTTTCCACAGACATTGTGGCCCTAAATATGTGGCGACCAGTTTCTGAATGCCATAAACTACTGGCTGACTCACCAGATGACCTGTAGACACCTGCTAAGGCCCATGTCACACTACAGCGAGATACGGCCGAGTCTCGCAGGTTAAAACCAAGCTCTGGCACCAAGACTCCGGAGCGGAGCGTGCAGCTCCATGTATTGCTGTGCGGCCTCATACTCCGCTCCGGAGTACCGGCGCCAGAGCTTGGTTTTAACCTGCGAGACTCTGCCGTATTACGCTGTGTGTGATCCCGGCCTAACAGTAGTAATCCTATGAAAGCATTTAGAGCTGTCAAATCTAAAGACTTCCATTTCTCGCCATAAACTTGTTGTCCCTCAATGTTGGACATTTGGATTATGATGTTTTGTATGGGAATATTTATAAACAATTTGAATGCAGATTGTATGTCATCAATTCTTGATATAGCATAGTTGGTAGGACCAGGCGTACCTTTTACGACATCTTTAGAAGAGAGTCTACCAAACTGAGTAAAAGGCTGCAGGTTCCAAACGACATCTTTGTTCTTTGAAAGGATTTCTTGCGTCCCACTAGTTGTCTGGGTTTCCTCATCAGATTCCACTTCAGAATCAGATTGCTCTTTGGACACATTCTCAAGCGGGGCATCATCATCAGGATTAGAGGCGTTTGCAAAGTCCTCCAACTCTGCTTCAGTCAATATACGTTTTCTCATTATGCAAAGAGGCAACACTCTGGAATGAAAAAATAAAATATATACATAAACAATAATAATACAATGAGACAACAAACTATTACCAGTTTTACAACAATAAACACAATTAGGGCCCCATCACACATTGAGAAATCCACTGCGATTGTGATGCTGGAGCGTCGCAAACAAGACCATCCATATAAGCATGCACTCATTCTATTAATTGCTGGTTTACACTATACCATCTAATCAAAAGAATTGAATACTTTGATAATAAAAAATAGTTTATCTGCTACATACCTGTAACAATGATCCTTCAGAACTCTGTTGTCTATATATGTCCTCTCTGCTCTCTCCAGCTGGACTGAAAATGAAACTGGATAGACTACTATGGCAATTGTCTACTGATAAGATAAAATAAAACACAGTAGAATCCTAGAACTGGAGGGCACCACTGTATGGGATCACCTATACATACTAATGGCAATATGCAAAAAAGAGAGAGAAAAGAGCATGTACACAACAGGGATCACCAAATTGTAATAAAGTGTAAAGTTCATCTTTATTGAATCACTACAAAACACACTGTAAACATTAAAAACATTAAAAATACACTAAGGCAATATGAGAAATACACAGACCCCCCAATGGGGATAACAAGTACCCCTGCTCAAACCCACACAGAGGCAATCTGTAGGTGAACAATATACACATACACCACTTTTATCAAAAAGCCATGCCAACAGTGATGTAATAAAGTCCTGTCAAGTCACAAGAAAATATATAAATAAATACCCTATTACATAGACTGCAGGGCAGTACAAACACACCAAAACGGCATGCTGTTAGACCCAGGATATAAAGTGTGGATCAAAAATGCAAAAAAATGCAAAACAAACAGACTGCCAGATACAACCTGAGCCCTTAAAGAGTGGAGACATGCGCCTGTACCGAATAACCCAACCGGGAAGGGCTGAATATGAACGGGGTGGTGTGGGAAGCAGGAGCCCAGAAGTGCTCGACGTGTTACGCCAGGAGACCTGGCTTCATCAGGGGCAATGCACAGTGTGTGTGGGGGCGAGCATCTTATAAATACCTTGACATGGTGCTGTCTGCCAGAGAACAGCTGGAGAACATCAGTGTGATCATGTCCGAGTACTGAGGCCGGCGTGTGATGTCAGTGAAACTCCCGCAGGACCTCCATCTGTGCAGGCTCAGCTGAAAGCCGGTGATGAGGGCAGCGCCGGGAGATTCAAAGATGGCCGCCAGCAAGATCGACAGAGCATGCGTCAGTCCTGCGCAGGCGCTCATGCAACTAATCAAAACTGAATGGAAAACATAGGAGCAGTTTGCTCATGCGCAATGCCCACAATCCCCGGACTTAGAGCATGCAAAAGGACCGCGCAGGCACTCATGCAACTAATCAAAACTGAATACAGAGCATAGAAGCAGTTCGCTCATGCGCAATGCCCACAATCCCCGGACTTAGAGCATGCAAAAGGACCGCGCAGGCACTCATGCAACTAATCAAAACTGAATAGAGAGCATAGAAGCAGTTCGCTCATGCGCAATGCCCACAATCCCGGACTTAGAGTATACAAAAGGATAAGTGTGTGAAAAAGAGGGGAGGGGGGAGGGCGAGTATAAAAAGCATCTCCGTGCCCTACAAAACTACGATCTAAGTCCAATTATTTTGAAAGAGAAAGGATAGCAGTATGGGAAACCTGCCAATTACTACCCCCCGAGATCTCATCAGATTATCAGAGCCTGCCAGCACATATAAACCGCAGCCTAATATATATATACAAAAAGCGCCATTCAAAAAATGCTAAAGTACCCCTACAAAGAAAAAAAACATGCTTTTTTTAAACAGATAGAGCACAGTTCATCTGTAAACAGTATATACAAAAGGCAAAAGTGCACAAGGAGCACAATAACCATACATATAAATGGACGGCGCACAATATAAAAGAGGACCATAATTGATAGCAGAAAAGTACACACAGAAACAGAGGGTCCACTCAACAAATCAGTTAATCTTGAAATAAGAATGTATACAAAAAATATATACAAAAAATAAATATATTTAAATACTGAACAGCAATTATGTAAGAAGAAGCACAGCTAGTTTTCCACTCAGATGCAGAGCCAAAGAACATCACAGATACTCCATATTAAAGATAAGGCAGCCATGAGGAAATTCAAAGCTTTTTCATCTTGATCTTGTTCTTCTTGGCCTAAAGCCCGTTATGAATTCACAGCGATAGTATTCCTGCCATGGGTCCTGGGGTCCCAGATCTTGCATTTTTACTTGTGTTGTCTAATTTTTTAACTTTTCCCTCCTTAGATCTGGGACCCCAGGTCTCCTGGCGTAACGCGTCGAGCACTTCTGGGCTCCTGCTTCCCACACCACCCTGTTCATATTCAGCCCTTCCCGGTTGGGTTATTTGGTACAGGCGCATGTCTCCACTCTTTAAGGGCTCAGGTTGTATCTGGCAGTCTGTTTGTTTTGCATTTTTTTGCATTTTTGATCCACACTTTATATCCTGGGTCTAACAGCATGCCATTTTGGTGTGTTTGTACAGCCCTGCAGTCTATGTAATAGGGTATTTATTTATATATTTTCTTGTGACTTGACAGGACTTTATTACATCACTGTTGGCATGGCTTTTTGATAAAAGTGATGTATGTGTATATTGTTCACCTACAGATTGCCTCTGTGTGGGTTTGAGCAGGGGTACTTGTTATGCCCATTGGGGGGTCTGTGTATTTCTCGTATTGCCTTAGTGCATTTTTAATGTTTACAGTGTGTTTTGTAGTGTTTCAATAAAGATGAACTTTTCTCTCTCTTTTTTGGATAAAATAAAACACCCCCCACCCTTTAGGATAAGAGCTCAGAGTAAAGCAAGCACACTTTTCAGACAGAATTTATTAGTACTCTTTCAGGTCAGCATTACACAGAAATTAGATCAGGGAACACAAGTAAAAAAAGAGAATATGTTAATTTACAATATGAAATGTTGAGAACTGAATTGAACTTTTTTACATGAACAGCAGGGTAAAAATATTTGGCACATAACTATACTGGAAGGTAATCCATCAGCAGTATTATAATGAGAAAATGTATGTATGTGTAAATCTGCATGGACCAAAAGGACCTAAATAAATTGACAAATAGTAGTAGATGTAATATATAGGCCAAAATGAGATTATAGCTCCTTTATTTTACTCATAAAATGGCTGGAGATCACTATAAAAGGCTATCGGTCATTTTTGACCGAACAGTACAAGTGTATAAGAAACTGTGGAGCAAAAGGTAAACAAAAAAAGGACCCATAGTAAGAAACCCTCAAATGAGGAAAAGTCAATCAACCACAAGTTTCAGAACCGCATCTTGAATATTTTAAAAAATATTAAAGTTCAATATCGGTCGTTATTGACCGAACATAACAGCAGGGTTGGGCTTTAAGATGATAATGGTACGATATCCCCTCTATTTTTTATAGAAAAGAGACTGGAGTAGTGGCCCTGGTAAAATTCTGACAGAGGAACAGGAATAACAGCCCCAGATGTTATTAGTTTTCTGATATCTATTCAGTCTCTGTAGGGAGTTTTGAGATTGAGGGCTGTGCCTGACATTTTTCTGGTTGGAGCTGAATAAACTCTATCTTGCAGCCTTCAAATATTCTCTGAAGGACCAATTGGTTTTGATTAATCCTCTGCCATTCCCCCAGAAACTGAAGCCTCCCTCTACTCTAGCAGAGTTGGAATAAAACATAATTAGGGGCAGCAAATCTCACCGACTCATACGTCTGCCATAAATCCGGTCGCCATTTTCAACAATGGAAGATATTCCAGTACAATCTCTCTAGGTGTATTTGGATTTTAATTGGGCCCTCAATTCATCAATCCATAAACTCATACATGTGGCAGCTATTTTGGCCCTAATCATAGCAGCAGAGGTTTCTCAGACCCTTTTTAGTAATCCATCCGCTTTCCTTTCCATAGCGTCTTGCAGACAAGAAGATTGTTCAAACGGGATTGCCATTTTCTTTGCCACTCTGGGATGTCAATTTTTGGGATTTCCTCCCAAACTTTAACCTCTTCTGATTCAAAAGGGAGGCAGACTTTGAAATCTTTAGGGAAAATCAACCTATAGAAAAGAATAATGTCTTAAATAAAAAAATAAATAAATAAATCAAAAAGATATTAATTCCTCACATTTATCCAAGGCCATTAGTTTAGGAGATGAGCACCATATAATCACTGGTCTACAGAAATAATAGTCAGAGGTGCAAATATTGCTAAAACAGGCACCTCAAATCCAGGCATGGCCTTAAATATGTGAGGCATTAATATTTTCTTGATTTGTTGTTTTTACATCATACATATTGTTTTCTAATTATTGCTGTACATTAATGTACTATATGTATATGTAGGACGTATTAGGGTAATTGAGGGTAAGCCGGCAGTGAGATGGGGCGCCATATCGCAATCTTAGGGTGCTAACCTCCGCGGCAAGGCAGGGTGAGAGTGATCGGCCATAATCTGGCAAGGTAACTTCTCCTCACTGTATCTGATAGGATAAGCCCCCCTTTCTAAAGTATTTAATTAAAATTGTTGTAAATATTATAGACCTCATGTCAGCCATGAATGAGATCTGCTCCTTCTTTAGGATCTTTGTAATACATTCACCACACAGTTGTTTCTTAGGTGTCTCAGATAACTTAGCTTTACATGTAGCACATCCTCCATTTTTTTCTTGGTGGAAGAATTAAAACCTTTGGAGCTCCTCTGTCCTAAAATTAAACAGGATAGAAAAGAATAGGGCTAAAAAACTTCATGAATTCACTTAAGGAAACATTGGGGCCAATGACAATCATTAAGACTTACAAGACCCAGGGCTTGGGTTGTGTCTCTGAACAGGTTAAGATTAGACTCCATGATCAGACTTCGCATATCAGTATCCTACTGTAAGAGGTGCTTTCATAGTGTCTTATCTGGCCTTCCATTAGGAGTACGCTCTGACAGCACCGTCTATAATCCCTTGCGTTCCACCCTGGAATGCATGCCGCACCTGCAGATCATACTGGGCCTTCCATTTGTAATAGATAACAAATAGATAACATCAACATGGAACAAGACATGTAGCTGGTATCCTTAGATGTTGAAGTACTGTACACATGTATCAAACAAGTGGTTGGCCTTGAGGTGGTAAGATACTTTCTCTCTATGGGTACCCATGACAGGGAATTGATTGTTTTCCTTATGGATTCTTTGGAGTATGTACTAACACACAACTTGACATTTAAGGGGTCCTTCTTCCTACAGCTCCATGGGACAGCCATGGGGCAGCCTTCGCACCCTCCTATGCTAATTTGTTCCTGGCGCTGTGGGAGAGGGACATCTTTTTATTCAATCAGGTAAAGAATATTGATGACATATTTCTCATTTGGCAGTGATCAGAGAATGAACTCCTAACATTCATACAGGATCTAAGCGAAAATCCCCTGAGTATCAAACTAACCAGTAGCTACAATCAAATCAATATGGATTTCCTTGATCTGTACATTTATAAAGATGTTAATTTCAACTTGCAAACAAAGGTATTTAGAAGGGAAACTGCGGTTAATTCATTATTATGTGCAAAATCTTCACATCCAAGACCCTGTTTAATAACATCCCCACAGGTCAGTTCCTCAGGCTCCGGAGGAACTACTCGGACAAAAGGACTTTCCTGGAGCAATCCAGAGAATTATCCAACAGATTTAGAGAGAGGGGATATAGTGGAAGAATCATCCACAAATCCTTCAGGAGGGCAAGATCTACCTCCAGATTAGCGTTACTGAAACCAAAAGTTAAGAAGGAAGATACCCGATTCATCTCGCAGTCTAACACCAATTGGAAAATGATGAGAGATGCATTAGAAAATTTCTGGCCTCTTCTTTCCTCAGATCCCGCCCTCGAAGCACACATTACACAGAAATCATCGATCACTTATAGAAGATCTAGGAATCTGAAGGTTAACCTGGTAAGAAGTCATTATGAGAATGACAAGACACCTACACATGACAAAATTGTTGGTTCCCCTTGTTTAATGAAAGAAAAACCCACAATGGTCACAGATATAACTTGAATCTGACAAACGTAATAACAAATAAAAAATCTATGAAAATAAACAAATGGAAGTCAGACATTGCTTTTCAACCATGCTTCCACAGAATTTTTAAAAAAAATAAAACTCATGAAATAGGCGTGGACAGAAATGATGGTACCTCTGAAAATAATGTGACAAAAGGGACATGTTAAATCAAGGTGTGTCCACTAATAAGCATCAAAGGTGTCTACAATCTTGTAATCAGTGAGTGGCCTGTATATAGGGCTACAGATACTCACTGTGCTGTTTGGTGACATGGTGTGTATCACACTCAATATGGACCAGAGGAAGTGATGGAAAGAGTTGTCTCAGGAGATTAGAAAGAAAATTATAGACAAACATGTTGAAGGTAAGGGTTATAAGACCATCTCCAAGCAGCTTGATGTTCCTGTGACTACAGCTGCACATATTATTCAGAAATTTAAGATCCATGGGACTGTAGCCAACTTTCTTGGACTTGGCCACAGGAGGAAAATTGATGACAAATCAAAGAGTTGGATAATACAAATGGTAAAAAAGAGCCGAGAAAAACTTTTAAAGAGATTAAAGGTGAACTTTAAGCTCAAGGAACATCAGTGTCAGATCGCACCATCCTCGTTGTATAAGCCAAAGTGGACTTCATGGATTCATGGAAGACGACCAAGGAGGACAACATTGTTGAAAAAAAAATCATAAAAAAGCTTGACTGGAATTTGACAAACTACATGTTGACAAGCCACAAAGCTTCTGGGAGAATGTTCTATGTACAGATGAGACAAAAATGGAACTTTTTGGCAAGGCACATCAGCCCTATGCTCACAGATGGAAAAATGAAGCATATCAAGAAAAGAACACTGTCCCTACTGTGAAACATGGAGCAGACTCAGTTATGATCTGGGGCTGTTTTGCTGCATCTGGCACAGGGTGTCTAGAATCTGTGCAGGGTACAATGAAATTTCAAGACTATCAAGAGATTCTAGAGAGAAATATGCTGCCCAGTGTCAGAAAGTTTGGTCTCAGTCGCAGGTCATGGATCTTACAACAGGATAATGACCCAAAACACACAGCTAAAAACACCCAAGAATGGCTAAGAGGAAAACATTGAAAGATTCTGAAGTGGCCTTCTATGAGACCTTACCTAAGTCCTATTGAGCATCTTTGGAAAGAGCTGAAACATGCCGTCTGGAAAAGGCAACCTTCAAACACGAGACAACTGGAGCAGTTTGCTCTTGAGGAGTGGGCCAAAATACCTGTCGAGAGGTGCAGAAGTCTCATTGACATTTACAGGAATCATTTGATTGCAGTTGTTACGTATTACAGAACCACTAAGCACTCAGAATATGTTGTGCAGTTATATGTATGTATAATAGGTTCTAAGTGAGATGCATGTCCCTAATGCATCAGCCCACAGGCTGCGCCACCGGGCAGAGGGGACACGATATTCTCCTTTTGTCCGCCCTCCCCCCACCTTTGTAATTCCCACAGTAAACATGCGGCTTTTGTAATGCATGTCTGGCCTGCCGCTTTTCTATTGGCCTGCCCTCTGTATCTGTGTGATATATTCTGTGTCCGGTGAGTAAAGTGTTGTCAGACTGGAAATACGTGGAGAAGCAGTGATCTTTTATATGCGCCCATGTAATCAAGGAATTCCAGCCAGTGTCATTCATTCAGACTCCAGCCAACGCAGAGCGGACCTCCGAAAACAAGGGGTGGTACTGAAAGAGGTACCCCAGCCTGGATAGAACCCGTTACATTGGTGGCAGTAGTGGGATTTGATACCCCTTCTACAGGAGGAAAGGAATGAATGGAAAATAATTACCAGAAGTTAAAGAGGACTACATTAAAAGATCTGGTGGAAGCCCAAGGGTTGATCGCCAGCAACAAAACAAAAGCGGATTTGATAGCAGCCATCATGGAACACGACAGTGCAGTGCCCCCCAATGTGAATGTGGGGGAGACCGAATTCCAGAGGGAGGTAAAGAACAGACTGGCGTTCTATGGCCTAAACCCTGCAGTAGAGATCATACGAGGTGATGGCTGATGTGCGTACTGATCTGAAGGAAAAGATGGCCGAGTGGACCAGGATAGAGCTAGCCAAGATGGAGATGGCAGAGCGGACCAAAGTGGAGCTGGCCAAGATGGAGATGGCAGAGCGGAGAGAGGAGAGCCAGCGAGCAGGGGGAGCTCTGGCCTTCGACCAGGTACCTTCAACAGTAAGCCACAAAAAGATCCAGTATAATGCCTTCCGACAGTTGGGGGAGGCAGAGGAAGACATTGGTGGCTTTCTGCAGGACTTTGAGCGGCAGTGTGCCCTTCATCAAGTGAAGCCGGAGGAACGGGTTCAGATTCTGGCCAGCAAGCTGACAGGCCGGGCAGCGGACGCCTATTGCACGGTACCTGATGAGGACTGTATGGACTATGAGCGGATCAAGGAAGTGATCTTGGCCTGGTATGCGCTGACACCAGAGGCCTACCGCCAAAAGTTCTGTGGACTTATAAAACGCGTAACCGATACCCACGCTGAATGGGCCTGTAAATTACGGCGGTCACTGCTACAGTGGGTACAAGGGAGCCAAGCAACCACTAAGGAGGACGTCCTCCAGTTCTTCCTGTTAGAACGATTCTTTAATGGACTATACCCCGAGACACAGGAATGGCTTCGGGACAGGCGGCCAACGACTCTTGAGGAAGCCGCTCGTCTGGCCAATGAACATCATGATGCCAGGGGCCGCAGTTGTCCGGATCAAAGGTGGTCACTAGGGGCCCGCCCATGGACCTGGAGGGCCCCAAACCACTGAAGATTGTAGGGGGACCAGCTAGAAACCCGGCCTACCACAGTCCCCCTGGGGCGCGATGCCAAACCTGTCGTCAGCTGGGCCACCTGCAAAGACAATGTCCCAATCAGATGCAGCATACCCAGTGGCCAAAGGCGGGAACAGCTATCTTCAGCTGGACTGCTGTACACTGCTACCAAGGCGAAGCTGACCCGGCATTGGGGGCTACGACTAACCAAGGGGTAGAAGAGATGGAGGAATGTTGTGAGTTCATTTTTCCCCTCACCATTAAGGTCTGATGAACTCCCTCCTCTGGTGAAGGAAGGTAGTGAGGCTGATTACCAAACACATGGGCAGCTAGATGATGACTGGGTGGCTGGAATTGAGGACTGGATATAAGGCTGCCGACGCCCTTCTTCCTGGCTGTTGATTTTCCTGCTGGATTCTTGGAGACCAGTCTGATTCCTGCATCTCAAAGCTAAGTTTTCTGCTCTTCTTTGTACTCTTCAGTTTTGTTTTTGTTTTGCCTTGTTTTTTGGGAGTTCTGCCATCCCCGGCCGGGGGTGAGCTGAACTCCATTTTTGTCTCTGATCTGTTGATATTTTGCTCTGTCTTCAGAATATACCTGAGTGCTGATATAGTCTTTTGAAGCCTAGCGACTTCAGGGCCTGTTTTTCCTATCAGTCGGTTGGCTCATTTTGATAGGGTTTTTGAGGATGGCAGACAGCAGCTTTCCTATCCTGTCCTATGTAGTTAGCTTGGGCCCCATCATTTGCTCAACCTATCTTTCTATCTGTGTTAGTGTTTTCATCTTGCTTCACCGTCATTATATGTTGGGGGCTGCCTATTGCTTTGGGGTCTGCTCTGGGGCAGTTTAGTTTTTCCCCTTTCTGTCTTTAGGCTATATAGTTCTCCGGCTGTGATCGAGGGGTCTAGGGCACCGTAGGAACCCCCCACGGCTACTGCTAGTTGTTGTGGATAGGTTCAGGGGTCTGCAATCCGATAGCTGCCAACCTCTCTGGTTTTTCTGGACTTAGCTGGTATTTTGTTTTTTCCTCCTTCGGTGACTCATCATAACAGAGGAAGTGCTGCATGAAGTAGACCCCGTGCAGGCAGCCCGGACAGATAATCGACAAAAGCATCGACAGGTTGTGTGGGTTAATGGGAAAAGTATGCAGGGACTAAGAGATTCCGGGGCAACTTTGACCCTTGTGAAGCCTCATCTCGTCCGGGACCAAGAGAAGACGGACCGGACAGTGGCAGTCCGTGTAGCAGGGGGAGCTATACATCGACTACCCACTGCCAGGATTCACCTGAACTGGGGAGTCGGGGATGGCCTTGTTGAGGTCGGCTTGATGGAGGATTTGCCTCCAGACGTCTTGCTGGGAAATGACTTGGAACCCATGTTGTCTGCATTCTCAGTGGCCCCTCTGGCTGAGACCTATCCTGTGACCACCCGGAGACAAGCTCAAGCTGCGGAGGCGGAATCACACTCAGAGGAGGCCCAGGTAAGACATCCCAGCCCTGCACGTATTCCCATAGCCAGACACATTTCTTGGGCCACCCCAGATGAATTTAAGAGGGAGTTACTTGAGGATCCTTCATTAGAGGGATATTGTGGGAAGGCACAGGAGGGGAGAGGAGTGCTGGAAGGGGAACAGTTTGTATGGAAGCAGGGACTCCTCTACCGGATCACAGAGCAGAACCACACAGGGACGAGCCCCACTATAAAACAACAGCTGGTAGTTCCCAAGAAGTATAGGCAGGAGTTACTGCAAATCTCTCATGATATACCCTTGGCCGGGCACTTCGGCGTCTGTCGCACCAGGCATCGTCTGACACAACACAACAAGAAAACACAAAATGACAAATTTGCAAAAATACTCTGCAGTAAAAAATTTGACAGTAATCAGCAAGTGCTGGATAACAAATACAGGGTATTTAGTCGATACATTTTTTGCAAAAACTGTATAGCAAGCTGCTCCACCACGTCACGGTAACCCTTCACGGAGCAGTCCCTATCTAATGTATTTAAAACCTGAACATGTGAACAGTGTCTAAATGAACAGGATACAGACAGGCGCCCCCAGTATGGGCTCGTGGTGCAAGACACCCGCAAACCAATGGGTTGTGTGAACGCTTTAACGGGACATTAAAACAGCTCATTGGGACTTTTACCAGGACCTACAGGGACTGGGAGAAATTCTTGCCACACCTCCTGTATGCCTATCGGGAGGTGCCCCAAGAATCCACGGGGTTCTCCCCATTCAAGCTGGTATTCGGGAGACGGGTAAGGGGACCCTTAGACTTAGTGCTGGAACACTGGGAACGGGAGGGCCTCATAGAAGGGGTACCTATTGTACCCTATGTGCTGGAATTCCGGGAAAGCCTACAGGAGCTGACCCAGGTTGTATGTGAGAACCTGCAGGTGACACAGCGGCGCCAGCGCATATGGTACGATCGGAGGGCCAGAGAGCGCAATTTGGAAATAGGACAGAAGGTCCTGGTGTTAGAGCCCACTAAGCAGAATAAGTTTCAAGCTGCATGGCAGGGGCCCTACCAGGTCGTGGGGAAAATAGCTGACACAACCTATAATGTCGCCGATTGTGATGACCCCAGGGTTATCTGCATGTTCCATGTGAATACGCTGAAGCCCTACCGGGAGCGCCCTGAAGAGGTAGTGGCCATCTGTGCACCTGAAGCAGAGGATTTAGCCGGACTTCCCTTGCCGGATGTCTTAGGGGAAAGGACTCAGTCTAAAACATGGGACCAGGTACACTTGGGTGAAGACCTAGGCCCCCGGGAGAGACAGCAGGCAGAGGCGTTGTTGAGGCTGTGACAGAGGATGCTTTCAGAGAGACTGGGGTACACTCGCCTGACCCAACACAAGGTTGAGACCCAGGATCAGACCCCCCTGCGACAAAACCCCTTCCGCGTCCCTGAGTCTGTACGAGAGGGGATGCGACAAGAGATACAAGAGATGTTGCGTTTAGGGGTCATTGAAGAGTCAGATAGTCCCTGGGCATCCCCCGTAGTGTTAGTGCCCAAGAAGGATGGGACTACACGGTTTTGTGTAGACTATCGTAAGCTCAATGAGAAAACAGTGACGGATGCATACCCCATGCCGCGTGTGGATGAGTTGTTAGACCGGCTGGTGGGGCAAAGTATTTGACCACCATCGATCTATGCAAAGGCTACTGGCAGATTCCCCTTAGTCCTGATGCTATTCCCAAGTCGGCATTTGTCACCCCATTCGGCTTATTCCAGTTTTGAGTTATGCCATTCGGGATGAAGAATGCCCCGGCGACTTTCCAAAGGCTGGCTGACCGGCTTCTGGATGGTCTCCAGGACTATGCTTGTGCCTACCTGGACGACATCGCCATCTACAGTGCGACATGGGAAGAGCATCTAAATCACCTAGAGACAGTATTGGACAGGATCCACCAGGCCGGAATCACCCTGAACGCAAACAAGTGTCACGTGGGCAAAGCAGAGGTTCAGTATTTAGGGCATTGGGTGGGAAGTGGGAAACAGCGACCAGAACCTGCCAAGATTGAGGCCATAGCCAAATGGCCCATCCCACGCACTAAAACCCAGGTCATGGCGTTTCTAGGGACAGCGGAGTATTACAGGAAATTCATTTCCAATTATAGCAGCGTAGCCAAGCCCCTCACTGATTTGACCCGTAAGAACCAATCCCGCCAGGTAACCTGGACCCCAGAGTGTGAGGAAGCCTTCTGCCAACTAAGGGACGCCCTCACCAATACCCCTGTATTGGCCGCACCCGATCCAACTAAACGTTTCCTTGTTCACACAGACGCTTCTATGTTTGGATTGGGGGCAGTACTGAGCCAAGTTGGGCCGGACGGCCAAGAACACCCGGTAGCTTACCTGAGTCGGAAACTACTGCCCCGTGAAGTAAGCTATGCGGCCATCGAGGAGTGCCTGGCGGTAGTATGGGCACTCAAGAAGTTGCAACCATATTTGTATGGACGAGTTTTCCCTCCTAATGGACCATAATCCCCTAGTCTGGCTTAATCGGGTCTCCGGAGACAACGCCAGATTGCTGCGGTGGAGTTTAGCCCTACAACCTCTGGACTTCACCATCCACCACAGACCCGGCAAACAAAACGGTAATGCCGATGGACTAAGTCGACAAACGGAACTTGTACCAACCTCATAAACTTCGGTCATCCCCAAACCGATTCGTTGAGGATCAGACTGTGTATGCCGATCGCATCGCTGAAGAGGGGAGCCGTGTTACGTGTTACAGAACCACTAAGCACCTAGAATATGTTGTGCAGTTATATGTATGTATAATAGGTTCTATGTGAGATGCATGTCCCTAATGCATCAGCCCACAGGCTGCGCCCCTGGGCGGGCAGAGGGGACACAATATTCTCCTTTTGTCCACCCTCCCCCCACCTTTGTAATTCCCAAAGTAAACATCGGCAGGCTCCGGCCACCTGCGGCTTTTGTAATGCATGTCTGGCCTGCCGCTTTTCTATTGGCCTGCCCTCTGTATCTGTGTGATATATTCTGTGTCCGGTGAGTAAAGTGTTGTCAGACTGGAAATACGTGGAGAAGCAGTGATCTTTTATATGCGCCCATGTAACCAAGGAATTCCAGCCAGCGTCATTCATTCAGACTCCAGCCAATGCAGAACGGACCTCCGAAAACACGGGGTGGTACTGAAAGAGGTACCCCAGCCTGGATAGGCCCCGTTACAGCAGTGATTGCCTCACAAAAAGAGTAAAAAAAAGAGTCAAAAAAATATTAAGTTCAGGATACCATCATTTCTGTCCAGGCCTATTTTATGAGTCTTATTTTTTCAAATTTTCAGTGGAAGCATGGTTGAAAAGCAATGTCTGACTTTCATTTGTTCATTTTCATAGATTTTTTATTATTACTTTTGTCAGATTCAAGTTATTCTTGTGACCATTGTGGGTTTTTCTTTCATTGAACAAAGGGTTCTAACAATTTTGACCACGTGTGTAACTACTTTGGCACGAAGGGCCATAAATGGGGATTTTTTTCCTTGCCGTAAATGTATAGCTTGCCTAAAATTGGAGAGGAAATTGACATTCAGCTCGAGTGATTGAAGTGTCAATTACATTATCCATCACTTAACATGTGAGACAGTTTGTCATCTACTTTGCTACTTGTCCTTGAAAGCTAATACATATAGGACTCACGCCAAGGAAATTTAGAGTCAGAGTACGTGAATAGGGATGAGCGAGTATACTCGTTAGGATTCGGTACTCGGCGAGTAATGAGGTACTCGTGGTACTCGAATCCTAGCCAGTAAATTTCACTACTCGCCTCGCAATATTCGGATTTCCCACCGGCATGTGTTAGCCAATCACAGTATAGCCACAGCCTTCTTTGTTGTGGCATTACTGTGATTGGCTGGCCGCGCAGCATCGCTGGAGCCTCTGGAGAGCGGTCGCATCAGCTAATGCAGCTGCTCTCCATGGGAGATCAACGTGGGACCCTCATTATTAATGGGATTACAGCGGAAAGGTGAGTATAGGTTGCTTTATTATTTTATGGTTATTACAGGTGATCAATGGCTTTGGGGAATTAGGTGTGTGCCGTGAGTATGTACTCTGTTATGTGATGTATGTTATGTCTATGTACTGTATGTTATATGTTGTATGTTTTTTTTTTTTTTTCTTTTTTTACATTAACATTAGCCTGGATGATGGGAATACTACTTTCCCATCATCTGCAAATGCGGTCACTGTAGCGGGCATAGCCAGATGGGACAAGTAGTCCCATGTGACGATGCCCACACATCCCGCATAGGCCCCGCACACACACACACACAGCCCCACAGACCCCCACACACATTCTCTACACACAGTCTCCATCCAAACACATTCTCTGCCCATTACTCGCATTTACCCATAGACTTACATTGGACTCGCTACTCATTACAAGTACCCGAGTATTAGGAGCTACTCGTAACCAGTACAGCGAGTCCGAGTATTTCACTACTCGCTCATCCCTATACGTGAACACGTCTTGGACATCAACAATTCTAAAAAGATTGAAGACCTGACTCAATTAAAACCCTTGCCGAGACATTTCAAGACAAAACGTAACTGTGATCCCAGCTTACTATGGGTCTCTGGCATCGATAGGGTCCTGGTTACCAATAGGCGTTGCGACTGGAAAAAGATCTGGTCACAATCAGGAACTAAATAGATCTGGCAAGTAAATACCTTACGTCCAAATGATCTAAAATGAAGTTCTCAGCTTCTTCCCTTTTCTATAAGGTGTTTGGTAGAATTTGTTCTCTACACTTTTTTTTTTTTTTTTTAAATAAAAGTTTTATCTGATTTTAATGTGTCTTATTTCCCTTTTTTTTAAAAAGTTTCCTCATAATACAATGGTCACAAGATAACCTTGCTATTTCCTCCCCAGCCAATGGCCTAAGAGGCATTATGTATATATTGCTTCCTCCCCACTGGGGAGGTGCCTGTGCAACCTTCCTGTTCTGCAGTCTAAGTTGCGTAAGGTTACATAAAAGTCCCTGCTGCACTCTGGTGCAGATCCTGCCTGCTGCACTCTGATACAAACTTTGCCTGCTGTATCATCCAGTCTGTCCTACTGGGTCCAGCTGCTGCGTGTTCTTTGGTCTGTCCTGGAGTGGCACCTGGTGTGCATCGGGAGCCAAGCCTAACCTCACCATCAGAGGCTCTAGAGAGCAATTCAGTGCTCGCTTAGTCATTTACCTCCAGGCTCTTTGCAGACCATGTCACAGTGGATCCACAAACCACGTCTTTGACAGTTTGCTTAGGCCATGGACCCCGCTGGACCCCAGATCCTGCATGTTCAGACCATGTACATAGAGCTCTGCCAACAGAAAGAAGCACAGGAAGTGCTGTCCATGTACTTGCAGTCCCTGACTACCAAGTTGGAGGCCTTAAACATCTCTCCAGAGTTCCCGCATGTTGAAGTAGCCGTGTCTTCTCCAGAGACTTCTCAGACTACCTGCTTAGTTCGAGATCCAGGTACTTGACTCACAGCTCCACCACGCTTTGATGGCAAACTGAAGCTCTGCCGCGGGTTCATCAATTAGTGCTGACTACATTTTGAACTTCTTCCTCATCACTTCCCATTGGACCAAGCAAAGGTGGCTTTCCTTATGTCGCATCTTGGAGGCAAGGCCCTGGCGTGGTTGAACCCATTATGGGAGAGGATATGATCATCTACAATTTGCCTGCATTCTTGAAAGCTTTTCACAAAGTATTTGATGAACCCTGGCAAACCACCTCTTCAGCTTCCGCTCTTCTCCGTTTACATCAGTCCAATTCATCTTTGGGACAATACGCGGTACGCTTCCACACTATGGCGTCTGAACTCGGATGGAATAATGAAGCTTTGGTGGCGACATTCTGGGAGGGGCTTTCCGGAGACATTAAGGATCATCTAGATGGTCGAGGCCTACCAACCATTTTGGACGACCTGAACTCCCTCGCCATCCATATAGACCTTTGTTTCCGAGAGCATGCCTGTGAGGTAGCACTGGAAGGGATTTTGTTCCGAAGAGAGATGCTGGGAGCCGAAGGAAAACATTCAAGCTCTGAATCTCCTCCAGCACTTCTTCGATGGCCTAAAGAGGAGGGGGCGGAAAGGGGGGTGTGAAGAAACCAGATTGTATCTTAATTTCCCAGACAACTATGTTTTTTGCAAACCAAGAAGAATTTACTTTTCATCTGTATATTGACTTATGGATTTAAGTGTTTATTTATGGTGGGTCAAGACAGACTTGCAAACTAATATACTGTGTATGTCTGTAATAGTGACTTGTACACAGTGTGTATTTATTGTTGTTTATTGTGTGCCGATATGCTAATTGTGTATTGTATTCTGGCACTGAGCCCACATCTTTCCGGCACATGTCAGCTGTTTTGAACAGCTGGAAAATTCCCCTAACAGCCTCTGACAACAGCATTTAACGCGCACCTCCGGCAAGCTTGCCGGAAATCCTGCCCATCGGTGACCCCGTCACATGATCGAGGGTCACCGTTGGCTTGGTATGACAACCAGACCTCTATGGTTGTCACTGCCGGATTGCTATGATCGCCGCCAGCTAGCTGAAACCACATGGACCAGGGATCGTCCTGCCAAACTCCAGCTCTCCTTTAACATGAGCAAAATGCTACTCAGACAAAACAGGGTGAGGGTAAAATGGTGTGGCAATGCTTTATTGAACCGCAAACAGGCAGATAAACACATAGAACAGTCCCAGCAAAATATCCAAGATGGTGCACATTAGAGTCTCACCTTTCCGCTGACTCGCCAGGATAATGGCAGCTGTGACTTCAGATAGTGCAGGGTCGTTACCCCACCTGTGATACGCACACAGAGAAGAGGTAACAAGCATAGGAAGATGACAGTCCATTCACTCCATACAAGGCCAGTTGATCCGAGGATCACAAACTGACTCCACCTGTGGCACGCACACAGAGATGAGATAACAAGTGTAGGGAGATGACAGTCTATTGAGTCTATACAAGGTACAAGGCCAATTGATCCGAGGATCACAACCTGGCTTCTCCAAACGTATCCATGGTTAAGCGGTGGTCAATGGAGTAGATCTGTATTCTTCCGAGGCTGAAAACCCCTAGGTTGTGTCCTATAGAATGATAGATCCGTGACCCTCTTTATGGAGCAATGATGTAAAATGGCTGCTGTCCTGTCTCTGGTTCTTTGGATGTATTTATAATAATATTATTGTTTTTCACGTGTTTTAATTTTGTGGTCTCTTTTCTTCCGGGCACTAAGAATGTTAAGGCAGATGCCCTTTCTAGGAATTTCTTTGCCGATTCTCTTAGTGTGACTGAGACTACTACTATCCTAGGTGAGGGGGTAGTTCTTTCTGCCATTTCGCCCGATTTGAGACGCGCCTTGGAGGAATTTCAAGAGGATAAACCTGAGCGTTGCCCAATGGGAAAATTGTATGTTCCTGACCAGTGGAGAAAGAGAGTGATGTATGAAATTCATTGCTCCGCATTGGCTGGTCATCCAGGTATTTTTGGTACCACAGATTTGGTGAGTTGGTCCTTTTGGTGGCCTGCCTTATCTCGTGACGTCAGGAATTTTGTACAGTCCTGTGGGACTTGTTCTCGGTCTAAACCCTGTTCTCGTTCTAGTGAGTTGCTGATGCCCTTGCCGGTGCCCAAGAAGCCATGGACCCATATCTCAATGGATTTTATTTCTGATCTTCCTGTCTCTCAGAGAATGACTGTTATCTGAGTGATTTGTGATAGATTTTCGAAGATAGTCCATTTTGTACCACTCCCAAAGTTGCCATCTTCCGCTGAGTTTGTGCCCTTGTTTTTACAACAGGTGGTTCGGTTACATGGGATTCCTGAGAACATTGTGTCCAACAGAGGAGTCCAGTTTGTTTCCAGATTCTGAAAAGCCTTTTGTTCCAATCTGGGAATTCAGTTATCCTTCTCCTCTGTGTTTCATCCCCAGACCAATGGACAGACTGAGCGAACAAACCAGACCTTGGAGTCTTATTTGAGATGTTTTATATCTGCTGATCAGGATGATTGGGTCTCATTTTTGCCCTTGGCCGAATTCGCACTGAACAATAGAGCTAGTTCTGCCACTTTGATGTCACCCTTTTTCTGTAATTTTGGGTTTCATCCTCTATTCTCTTCAGGGCAAGTGGAATCTTCGTCCTGCCCAGGTGTGGACACTGTGGTTGAGAGAATGCAGCAGTGGACCAAGTGGTGGATAAGTTGTCACTCTCTCAGGAAAAGGCCCAGCGATTTTCCAACCCGCATAGGACCATTGGTCCCCGGTTTAAAGTAGGTGAAATGGTTTAGTTGTCGTCTAAGAATATTCCTATGAAGGTTGCATCTCCTAAATTTAAGCCAAGATTTATTGGTCCTTATAAGATTTTGGAAATTCTTAATCCTGTTTCGTTTCGATTGGCTTTTCCAGTTACATTCAAGATCCATAACGTATTTCACAAATCTCTGTTGAAGAGGTTTGTTGAGCCAGTGGTTCCTATGGCGGCACCTCCTGACCCTGTGTTGGTCGAAGGCAATGTGGAATATGAGGTAGACAAAATATTGGATTCTAGTTTGGTTAGACGGAGACTCCAGTATTTGGTCAAATGGAAGGGTTATGGTCAGGAGGATAATTCTCGAGTCTCTGCCTCCTATATTCATGCCAATAGATTGGTTCGTGCTTTTCACCGGGCCCATCCTGATCGGCCTGGTGGCGTGGATGAGGGTTCGGTGACCCCTCCTCAAGGGGGGGGGTACTGTTGTGAGTTCATTCTCTGGTTCCCCTTCTGAACTCCCTCTGGTGGTGTCGGGAGGTGGTGCAGCTGGTTTGATCGGTGGGGATCTGCCACCTGAGGATGGGGATGATGATTGGATCTCGGGATTCTCAGATTGGATTTAAGACAGCCGATGCCCTATTTAGTTGCTGGTGATTCCTTCTGGCTTGTCAGCTCTTGGTTTTCAGCTCTGTTCCAGTCATCTAAAGCTAAGTTTTTCTGCTAATGTTCATACTTGATTTTGTTTGTCTATTCAGTTTTTTGTGTGGCCTGCCAGCCCCGGCTGGGGGCTGAGCTGAATTTCCACTCTTATTTATCAGTATTTTGCGAATTGGCTTTTTGTCCCTTACTAGTTCGGTCTCTTTTTGCTCTGTCTCAGAATATTCCAGAGTGCTGATATAGTGGGAGAAGTCTAGTGACTTCAGGGTTATTTTTGCTATCAGAAGTGTTGGACATTATTTTTGTAGGGTTTTTTGCAGGTTGCAGACAGTGACTTGCCTTTCCTGTCTAGTTAGTTTGGGCCCCATCATTTACTCAGCCTATTTTCCTGCCTGTGTTTGTGCCTTCATCTTGTTTCACCGTCAATACATGTGTGGGGGCTGTCTATTCCTTTGGGGTCTGCTCTGGGGCAGTTAGTTTTCCCTTTTCTTGCTTTAGGCTTATGTAGTCCTCCGGCCGTGATGAGGCGTCTAGGAACATCGTAGGCACGCTCCACGGCTAGTTGTGTGGTTTGATCAGGGATCTGCAATCTGCATAGTTACCAACTTCTCTGGTTTTCTGTGGCTTAGCTTGTTTTGTTTTTTTTTCTCCTCGGTGACCCAATCATAACAGCGAGGGCTTTTACAAAATGACGGCGGAGCCCCCAGCACCAAAGAGCACCACCACCGAACCTGCCTGGGATGGGATTATGTTATCAGAAACAGTCAGAAAACTAGCCGCATATTGGCAGATCCCAGACTGCAAACTATATACTTCGTAAGTTTATAAGCCACTCCAGTGTAAGGAATAGGTAGTATGTGAAAATACAGTATATATCGCTCAGGGAACACTTAACTTCCAGAGATCATTTCCATATTCATACTAAATAATGGCACAGATCTCCCAGACACTATGGTTGCACATATCCCGTCTTTATAATGATATTGCACTCATTCCCTGACAGACCGCAGCATGGCCATTAGTTAGAAGCTGCTAATGATGTTTGGAGCAGTTAAGCTTTCCCTGAGTGGTATTGGGCAGTCTGAAAACGGAGTTTAGTGTAGGGCAGGGGTCCCCAACCTGTAGCTTGGGAGCCACATGTGGCTCGTGGGCCTATGATGTGTGGCTCACGGTTGTCTGCCAGCTTGATGCATTAGTTCCAATTCTAGCATACAGGTATGAAGAACACATCTTATAATGATGAATTTTGTGAGTAGCCCCACAGATCTGAATGCACATATACTGGTCATAGGGGTTTAGGGAAAATTTAAGTATGGCACGATGGAGACAGGATGATACTCCATGTTAGAGGAGGTGCTTGAAGCTGGATGCGACAGTGTGTTGGGAGTGCTTGATGGGAGAATAATGGAAGGGGGTATTGTTGGAACCCTTGGATATTGGTGTACTGCTTCGGGTGATTTCTGTGGAAAATCTTTGGTTATTATACCCGTAATGGAGGTTTTGGTGGGCACTACTGTGGGAACAGGAGCTGGAAGTGGCTCGCGACCATCTCTCAGAGCTAAATGTGGCTCTCAAGGTCAGGAAGGTTGGGGACCACTGGTGTAGGACAATATGTCTGCACTACTAATTGACACCTGTTAAAATACCAAAATAGGGCAGTCACTATAAGAGAAAAAACAATTACACAATTATACTGTATTTTTCACATACTTTCTATTCCTGACTGACTGCCAGTGGAGTGGCATATAAACTTACGAAGTATATAGTTTGAAGTCCGGGATCTGCCTATATATGGCTAGTTTTCTGACTGTTTCAGATAACATGATACATGATTTTAGGTTATTTTTTGCCTAGCCTCGCTTGAATATAGGTCAATATTAAATAAAGTCTGCTGATGAGTTGCCTTTGGTGAGAACGACGAAACCCGTAGAAATGAGAGGCTTGGAGATTGAGTGTGTATACATCACCTCACCCTATATACTGAGATGTGGGGATATGTTTTTCTATTAGTCACCTTTTGACTAACCTTCAGGGGGTGAATTATGGGTATAGTTTTACATTTGGAATTAATAAAGTTTAGTTTTATCCTTTTGTCAGCAAACATGAGGGAATGACAAGAGATAACCCCTTTAAGAATATCCAATTTTTGTTAAAACATTTCAAACATTCTGAACATAAAAAGGCTTCTCCCCTATGTGACATCTCTGATGTTTATTAACAGTTGATTTCCAAGTAAAATATTTCCCACATTAAGAAAATGAAAAGTGATTCTCGTCTGTGTGAATGCTCTGATGTCTAACAAGATGCGCTTTCCTGTTAAAACATTTCCCTCATTCTGAACAGGAAAAAGGCTTCTCCCCTGTGTGTGTCCTCTGGTGGTTAACAAAATGTGATTTATGTGCAAAACATTTCCCACATTCTGAACAGGAAAAAGGCTTCTCCCCTGTGTGAGTTCTCCAGTGGCTATCAAGATGTGCTTTCCGGTTAAAACATTTCCCACATTCTGAACAGGAAAAACGCTTCTCCCCCGTGTGGGTTCTCTGGTGGTTATCAAGAGCAGATTTCCAGTTAAAACATTTCCCACATTCTGAACAGGAAAAACGCTTCTCCCCCGTGTGGGTTCTCTGGTGGTTATCAAGAGCCGATTTCCAATTAAAACATTTCCCACATTCTGAACAGGAAAAAGGCTTCTCCCCTGTGTGGGATCTCAGGTGCTTAACAAGATCTGATTTCTGGTTAAAACATTTCCAACATTCTGAACATGAAAAAGGCTTCTCCCCTGTGTGAGTTCTCTGGTGATTATCAAAACTTGATTTCCATGTAAAAAATTTCCCACATTCTGAACAGGAAAAAGGCTTCTTCCCTGTGTGAGTTCTCTGGTGAGTAACAAAACTTGATTTCCATGTAAAATATTTTCCACATTCTGAACAGAAAAAGGGCTTCTCCCCTGTGTGAGTTCTCTGGTGGTTAACAAAGTGTGCTTTCCATGCAAAATATTTCCCACATTCTGAACATGAAAATGACTTCTTTGCTTTGGGAGCAGTTTGTTTTTTAATGCCTCTTTTGTGACTTTGATTTTCCTTAGTAGTTGGTAATGAATCAAAACACAGGACCTGTTTCAAAGGATCAGATGACAAATCTTTGCTGTGATGAGATGATGGTATATCTGTTGTAATGGCATTCACTTCAATTCTATCCTGTGGGATCTCATGATCATCTGATTTAAAGACTGAAGATCTCTGCTGTCCCCCTGTTCTCCTGGTACTTTCATCTACTAAGATAAAAAAACAATTTAAAAAAAAAAAAAAAAATTATTTATATTTTTTTTATATATATATATATATATATATATATATATATATATATATATATATTATATATATCTCCTTGAGTTTTATATTTTTGAACATTTCTACTTAAACTGTCCATAAAAATAGCATGCTATATAAAAAAAACTTTAATTATTTACCAAGACAATGACAGTTCAGAGTCTAATAGAAAGCCTTATAGGATGAAGCAGTAGAGCATGGTGTTCAACTGTTTGTTCATTCTGCCTCCCAAATATTGAACAAAACGCAAGTAATCAATGTATGTAGGTGAAAATAATACCAATTCTCATCTCACAAAAAACAAGTCCCCACTCAGGTCCATCATCTGTCAATGGAAAAACAGAGGTTCCCACACTATTAGTAGTTAAAAGGCTGTTGAAAAGCAACAAGGTTTCTATAAACCAATCCAGCAAAATCCGCTCTCACTTCTGAGCCTTGCAGTGTGCGCAAACAACATTTCGGAATCTTGTGTTTAGTAATATTATAGTGAGAAGAATCCATTTAATTTATGGTGTGCGTCTCCTGGAGCACAATCTGGGCACTATGTGTTGGGTAATAAAATGGCAAATGTGTAATTTTCACTCTCCTACATCCACTGAGTGTTAATTTCCGCAAAGTGACTGTGGAGTCAAAATATTCACTCCTCCTATAGATTTTAACCCTCAGTGAATTAATTTATAAAATGGAATCACTTTATGGGCATTTAGACTATTCTGGTTTTCTGTAATTTAGTTATATTAGGGCTTCTGCATATGGTGAGTCCAATCTCATCTGGGATCTGTTCCTGCTGTCCAGCTGGAGTAATCTGCTCCCTACTTCAGCCAATTGGAAAGTACCACACCCTACTAAAGCTCAAAGCATATGGCCGGAATCTGCCAGATACAGCGTTGTTCTCCTCTGGTTCAGTCCTCTGTGCTCAGCCCCCGGCTTTTGTATTTGTTTCCTGTTGTGACCATGGCACGTGTACTGACTACTCATGTCTTCTGATTCTGTATTGTGTCCTTCTGGTTCTGACCCAGCTACCTGACTATTCTTCTTGCCATCTAACACCACATATAGCAGGTAACACCATGGTTCAAGACTAGGGGTCCCAGTGTAAGTCCAGATCCATGTAAGGCTGGGTTCACACTGCTTTAGGGGGCAATGCGCTGGCGGATCCATTAAATAGCAGCACTAACGCTATGTAACAGACCCGTTAACACAGCCATTGCCCGCAAAGAATGTAGCGCATACTAACGCACGCCAAAAATCGGCATGCGTTAGTAAGTATGCGTTAATTCATGACGCACTCTCGAACGCTGCATGCAGCGTTTTTGGGTGCGTTGGCAGTAACGCACAGCGAACGGACCCGTTCGCTGTGCATAGACCTGTATGGGCTAATGCATGATAGCGCATGGTACCTTAGCGCTACCATGCGTTAACGCATACCATTAGCGCTAGGTCCTAAAAGATGTCAAAAATGACATCAGCGTTAGCGCATCCGTTTAACGGATCCGTTAAACGGATGCCCTAACGCAATGTGAACCTAGCCTAAGGGTGTTTAAGGGCGATGAGCAAGGCAATCCTTGGGATATGGAAAGCAGAGAAGATAGTGCCAAGCATGTTCATGGTGGACATCTTTTGAGCTGCCAGGTGGCCCAATACATTGTGTCTGCAAACTATTCCAGCTAGATCTGCATTTAAATAGCTAAATGGCGCTCCTTCCCTTCTGAACACTGCCATGTGCCCAGACAGTAGTGTACAATCGTATGTAGGGTATTGTGCGAAGTTGGAAAATAATTTGTAAGATCCATTTTTCTATCATCCTTTGTGAATAATTCCAAAGTTATCACCACATAAAGTGACACACATAAGATTTTAAAAACGGGCCTGATTAGGAACACAAAACTGGCTGCAGGAAGAGGTTAAATCAGAGTATTTTGGACACTAACTACTATAGTCGAAAACTGTGACTATAGGCAATACATATCTATGGAAATGATCAAACTCAACAGTCTTCATCAATAAAAAATGAGTAACTAGTGGTAAATTTTCCCTGATGTAATTAGCATATGGGGCCCAGTGACTTCACAATCTAAACTATCGTAAGGACCAATATTTTCTGTCAGATGATTTTCAAGAAGAAATATTACTGTCACGTTCGCGCCTAGGCTGATTGGCGCGAGCTGGGGGGTTGTTGCCCCACTGTGCCACAAACCAGACTACCCTGGAAGGGGCGTGACTATGGCAGCTACCTCGGTCTTCACTGGAGCCTCTAATGGTGAGGTCAGGCTTGTGCGGCAGGTAGCTGCCAGGTGCCACTCCAGGGTGGTGTCTGGCTGTGGCTGCTGATCCCACTCGGGAACAGGACACCTGGACAGGTGTGAGTGACAAGCAGGCTGAGACACAGGGCAAGCAGGCACGGCTTGAGACACAAGACAGGCGGGCACGGCTTGAGACACAGGTCAGGTAGGTGTGTTGTGCGAAGGAACAGGTAGGGTCCTGCTCACACAGCAGGAGCGGGTACTGGCTGGAAGGATTGGAATATGGAGGAACAGGTATGGTCCTGTTCAAATAGGAGGTGCAGGTACAGGTACGGATAGGAGAGAGTGGAATATGACAAAAGCAGGAGTGCGGAGTAGGCGGAGCCACAGGAGTGCGGAGTAGGCGGAGCCGCAGGAGTGCGGAGTAGGTGGAGCTTGCAAGAGTGCAAAGTAGGCGAAGCTTGAAAGAGTGCAAGGTACAGACAGGGAGGACACAGGGAAAGACACAGCAGGGAAAGGAACCACAGACAAGGAGACTGACAGACAGAGGTAAGACAGAGTTCAGACAGAGACACAGGTACAGGATATTCTGCCTCCTGGAGGGCGAGCAAAGAAGTACCAGGCAAGAACTCAGACAAAGCTAGGACAAGACAGGGACCAGGATGTAAGCCTCCTGGCAGGCACACAGAGTGTACTAGAAATGCTAGTAGTAAAGCCTCTCAAGGAAGGCAAGACAAAGGACAGGGCCTGGCCTCCTCAGTAGCAAGGAGATAACTGAGTATAGACATTGCACAGGCAAAGGTTAATGGGTGTGGCGACCCTATATAGTAAAGTGCTCCAGGTGATTGGTCTGGGACAGATTAGACCGCTGCACCCTGACTGCATAAGAAGCAGAGAGTTCAGGTGCCGCCCTCCTATATACACAGACAGGAAACATGGAGAGCAAGCAGGAAAACAAGAGGCATAGCGCATGGAGCTGGCAGCAGACAGAAATCACCGCATGACCTGGAGCAGTGAGTAAGTTGGTGTGCGGGGATTGGAGGCCATGCAGTGATGCCAGCAGGGTTGTTACAGTACCCCCCTTTACGGCCCCTCTTCTTCAAGCCCGCCAGAATAACTTGTAGAAGGATAGGGGCACATATAGTCAGAGCCATCATAGCACTCCTCGGGTAGGATGAGGCAAGTGGTGACATCAGGGATTTCAGGTTGCCAAGTCTCTTTGTGCCCAGCGAGGTCAGCTCCCAACACTGAAGATACGAGGACCAGGACCTCCTCCTCCTGGTTAGCAGAAAGCAGGGGTTTGGAAGCTTCTGTCTCAACCTCTACATCAGCCGTCCCCCTGGGAACTGAAGACACGTTCACTGAGTCCAACTTCAGCCCATTATGCCAAGCAAATTGGACCTCCTCCTCCAGGTGGGTAAAAAACGGAGATACGTAGGCCACTGTTCTCACCTCTTCATCCACCTGCGGAAGCTGGAGGCATATATACGGGGTGCCACTTCCGCCTGTTACCCGGAAAAAACTGGGCCACTTCTTTCAAGGTGGAGAACGAGTAATGCTTAATCTTGGGGCCATTACACACTGGCCATAGAGGAGCCGAGGGCATCCACTCAGGATCCATCTTCAGTTATTATTCTGGGGAAGACAATCAAGTGACAGGGATGTTCCTGGGGACTGGTCACTGGTATGGTCACCGGAGGTGTGCGGAGGGCGCCACTGCTTTCTTTTCTTCAATGACGTCAGCACACCATGACTTAATAGCCGGCAGATCAGGTGGAGAAGGTGACGATACAGAAGATTGACCTTGCAGTAATGGAACTAGACACCTCTGTTGGCTAGGCAGTTCCAAACGCAGCACCACTCTGGGTCTTTGGACTGGAAGGGGCTGTAGAGCACACGGCTCAGAACGACCGGTGGGCAAATTGGTCAGCAGGTGGAAGACAAATGTCTCTGTGTATAACGCTCCAATTAGGAGCTGTAGTTGACCCCTCAATACTGGACTGTTCACAAGTAGGGCTCGGCCATCACCAAACACCTTCAATGGATTCTGGAGCGGTGGAGCAGGAACCACGCAGACTTCGTCTGGCTTGCAGCTTGCATACATCTTCAGGGCCGAAATTCCCTGGCACCAGAACAGTCACAGAATTTTGGGGAGAGGAGGTCCTCTCACCAAGGGCAGTCTCTCCTACTGGCCCAAGGTTCTGGAGCTTTGGCTTCGCAGGGCAGAGACCGTCAGGATGTTCCTTCTCAGGACTGGACTCTGGCGACAACCTAGCCAGCCCCTTTTTCTTAGACCTCTTGGACCTTGCACGGGGGGCTGCTTTGGCAGGCTGAGGAACAGATGGGTCATGAACGGTCACAGTTTTCTTTCATCCAGTCCGTTCCTGGAAGCTTGGGGGGGGGGGGAAGACTCTTCAGGAGACACTGTACTTGGCTTGCCAAAAGGCTTCCCAAAGGGGGTTAAGCCACTGCAACGCATCTCCTGTTAGGTAGGACATTAGTAATCCTACCTTTACCCGATCGCTGGCGAAGTAGGGAGCATGCCTTTGAAAATAGCGTAAGCACTGCTCCATAAAGGCACGACACTGCTTAGGATCCCCATCATATTTTGGCGGGTCCGAGGGGGGTTCATCTTTAGGTATGGCAGCCTCTAGTTGAGCAAACAGTCTTTTGGAGACCACAATGGTGGGTGGAGCAGTGAAGGATTGGGCTTCAGACCGGGTAAATTTATTTGGTTGCCCATACTGGCAAAAAAGTTCATCTTGCTCCGAGAGCGAAAAGACATGGGACTCAGCGGGGACCATGGCCTGTGCAAACTGTCACGCTCACGCCTAGGCGGATTGGCGCGAGCCGGGGGGTTGTGGCCCCACTGTACCACAAACCAGACTACCCTGGAAAGGGCGTGACTACGGCAGGTACCTCGGTCTTCATTGGAGCCTCTGATGGTGAGGTCAGGCTTGTGCGGCAGGTAGCTTCCGGGTGCCACTCCAGGGTGGTGTCTGGCTGTGGCTGCTGATCCCACTCGAGAACAAGACACCTGGACAGGTGCGAGTGACAAGCAGGCTGAGACACAGGGCAAGCAGGCATGGCTTGAGACACAAGGCAGGCGGGCACGGCTTGAGACACAGGGCAGGCGGGCACGGCTTGAGACACAGGGCAGGCGGGCACGGCTTGAGACACAGGGCAGGCGGGCACGGCTTGAGACACAGGGCAGGCGGGCACGGCTTGAGACACAGGGCAGGCAGGCACGGCTTGAGACACAGGGCAGGCAGGCACGGCTTGAGACACAGGGCAGGCAGGCACGGCTTGAGACACAGGGCAGGCACGGCTTGAGACACAGGGCAGGTAGGTATGGTGTGCGAAGGAACAGGTAGGGTCCTGTTCACACAGCAGGAGCGGGTACTGGCTGGAAGGATTGGAATATGGAGGAACAGGTAGGGTCCTGTTCAAATAGGAGGTGCAGGTACGGGTACGGATAGGAGAGAGTGGAATATGACAAAAGCAGGAGTGCGGAGTAGGCGGAGCTTGCAAGAGTGCAAGGTAGGCGGAGCTTGCAAGAGTGCAAGGTAGGCGGAGCTTGCAAGAGTGCAAGGTAGGCGGAGCTTGCAAGAGTGCAAGGTAGGCGGAGCTTGCAAGAGTGCAAGGTAGGCGGAGCTTGCAAGAGTGCAAGGTAGGCGGAGCTTGCAAGAGTGCAAGGTAGGCGGAGCTTGCAAGAGTGCAAGGTAGGCGGAGCTTGCAAGAGTGCAAGGTAGGCGGAGCTTGCAAGAGTGCAAGGTAGGCGGAGCTTGCAAGAGTGCAAGGTAGGCGGAGCTTGCAAGAGTGCAAGGTAGGCGGAGCTTGCAAGAGTGCAAGGTAGGCGGAGCTTGCAAGAGTGCAAGGTAGGCGGAGCTTGCAAGAGTGCAAGGTAGGCAGAGCTTGCAAGAGTGCAAGGTAGGCGGAGCTTGCAAGAGTGCAAGGTAGGCGGAGCTTGCAAGAGTGCAAGGTAGGCGGAGCTTGCAAGAGTGCAAGGTAGGCGGAGCTTGCAAGAGTGCAAGGTAGGCGGAGCTTACAAGAGTGCAAAGTAGGCGGAGCTTGCAAGAGTGCAAGGTAGGCGGAGCTTGCAAGAGTGCAAGGTAGGCGGAGCTTGCAAGAGTGCAAGGTAGGCAGAGCTTGCAAGAGTGCAAGGTAGGCAGAGCTTGCAAGAGTGCAAGGTAGGCGGAGCTTGCAAGAGTGCAAGGTAGGCGGAGCTTGCAAGAGTGCAAGGTAGGCGGAGCTTGCAAGAGTGCAAGGTAGGCAGAGCTTGCAAGAGTGCAAGGTAGGCGGAGCTTGCAAGAGTGCAAGGTAGGCGGAGCTTGCAAGAGTGCAAGGTAGGCGGAGCTTGCAAGAGTGCAAGGTAGGCGGAGCTTGCAAGAGTGCAAGGTAGGCGGAGCTTGCAAGAGTGCAAGGTAGCACATTTAAAGAGAACTGTGTTTAATAGTGCAGAACTGAGATGTCTTAAAGGGAACCTGTCAGCAGAATTGTCCACAGTAACCTACAGACACTGTCAGGTCGGCGCCGTTATACTGATTACAATGATACCTTGATTGATGAAATCCGTCTTGTGGTTGTTTACTGTGTATTTGTAGTTTTCAGTTAATGAGATTCTCGTGCTTCAGGGTGAGGCTGTGGGCGGGGCTTTATGTGGTGCTCTGATTACATATTCATCTGTATTGGCTTATGACAGGTCACTGATCCCTCAGTGACCTGTCCCCGAATTTTTACATAATGCATAAAATAGCATTTATGTTATTTTTGATAATGCCTATAATATTGTGGCTATTGTGAGGCTTAGAAAAAATTACAGCCAACAAAATGTCACTGGCGATGGCGGCGCCTGCACAGTAGCATCTATAAGTAAGAGATTGATGCTACTGGACAGGCGCAGCCAGTGTCATTTTGCTGGATGTAATTTTTTTCTAAGCCTCACAATAGACACAATATTATAGGCATTATCAACAATAATATCAACACTATTATATGCATTATGTAAAAGTGGGGGCAGGTCACTGAAGGATCAATGACCTGTCATATGCCAATACAGATGACTATGTAAGCAGATCACCACACAAAGCCCCACCCACAGCTCTACCTGCAGCCCCGCCCCAGAGCACGAGAATCTCATTAACTGAAAACTACAAATAAAGATTAAACAACAACCACAAGATGGATTTCATCACCAGGTATCAATGTAATCAGTATAACGGCGCTGATCTGACAGTGTCTGTAGATTACTGTGCACAATCCTACTGACAGGTTCACTTTAAATTTAGATCTTAGGCATTTGGAAGAGGCGATGGAGAGCTTTTTTTAAGACTATCAGGGAGTTACAGACTCACATAAGTGAGGCCGATCCCACCACAATCAAACTATCATAGAGAATGAACAGGTAGAAAAAGAAAAAAAAAAATAGACGTGGAATAAAAAAAATGTTACATCCCCAACAACAATGTATATACGAGGGGAGAACTCCAACAGTAAACCGGAGTTGCACTCATTTATGGCGGATCATTGGAGCTACTATGAGTCCTGACAAGAAGAGTAGAGAAAGTATTACTGCTCCCCATTTCAGGAGAGATTGTGCAGTAATCTGAATTCCTTTGGATCGAAAACATGTCTATGTCATTTATGATGTGGAGTGAATCCATGAAACCAGGGCTCGAGCCATGCCAACACATCTCCTGCAGGTGTGAATAAATGTATATTACAGCCATCAGCCACGCACAGCTTAGAGATATATCATGGCACAGGTGCAATGGGTTTCCTGTAGTTTATCACAATCCTGTTTGAAGTTAGTTGGTCTCAAAAGAAATTGAAAAGTCAGGATAAAGGGAAACTCTGTTGTTATTGTACAGAAATTCACGCTTGGCCTCACTGCACATTTAATGTTGTCGATCATAAAAACAAAGTTTGGCCAGAAAGACTGGACCTGGTCTTGTAGGGACCATATGAGACATTCAGCAGCACAGAAGGCAGAGAAGGTAGAATCATCCAATAAGATATCAGGGATCTAGGAAGCATCATTACCCTCCACCTTCTCTTACAGACCCATCATAATACTCTTCTTCAAGTGATTTTCTAACTTGTCAGCACATTCTATGTACACTGTTATTTGGCTTTTTAGTTTACAGATCTGGGCAGGTAACGGTCAGCATCTTCTAATCCCGGGGGTAGGTGGATCCTCCAGGTGGTAAGTTCTATATAAAAGGGCTTTCAATGCCTAAAGTCATTTGAAAATTTTTAGATGGAGGAGAAAGTTGTGGTCTACAGTAGATGCAAATGGTGATCATGGTAATATGGCCGGATTACACCACCGATAAAGCAGCCACAGCCGGTGACTGAGAAGAATCTGTGACTTCTCTACATTTAGTGGTTACTAATCACCTGAGTAATCATATGTAGGAATCTCCTCTTTACACCGCTCATCACCCCTCACATATGTCTCTGTAGTATTAATATGGGTCAGATCTTCACCCTGAAACAAACATTGTAAAAGTCACAGACAGATGGAGAAGTCACATCTATGATCAGCTCTAATCCTGCCATCTCCACCGTTCCCATTACACAAGTATAAAACATAATACTGGTGGATAAAACAAGACTGAGCACAAGACCTTCACAGCCGTCTACACATCATAGGGGAGATCTCATGACACCTTCTCTCCATCTACCTGGTGAAGCTGAGGAACATTGGGATCTTCCTGTTTATAGTTCTGTAGAAGAGGACGGGGACATCTCTCTGGTGTTGTCCTCTTACTGGATAGATCTGGAGGAAACACATACAGGGACTGAAGTCATTCTTTACATACAGATAATTATAAGCCATGTGCATTTAGTCCTGTCTATTACCTGGTGATGTGAGGGGCTGGGGAACCTCCATCATGACGTCCTTGTACAGATGTTTGTGTCCTTCTAAATATTCCCACTCCTTCATGGAGAAATAGACAGCGACATCCTGACACCTTATAGGAACCTGACACATACAATGATACCGTCATCCCCCGATCCCTTCATAGTGTTGCTACAGTGCTTTGCAAAAGTATTCGGCCCCCTGGAACTTTTCAACCTTTTCCCACATATCATGCTTCAAACATAAAGATACCAAATGTAAATTTTTGGTGAAGAATCAACAACAAGTGGGACACAATTGTGAAGTTGAACGAAATTTATTGGTTATTTAAAATTTTTGTGGAAAGTCAAAAACTGAAAAGTGGGGCATGCAATATTATTCGGCCCCTTTACTTTCAGTGCAGTGAACTCACTCCAGAAGTTCATTGTGGATCTCTGAATGATCCAATGTTGTCCTAAATGACTAATGATGATAAATACTGTAGAATCCACCTGCGTGTAATGAAGTCTCTGCATAAATGCACCTGCTCTGTGATAGTCTCAAGGTTCTGTTTGATGCACAGAGAGCATCATGAAGACCAAGGAACACAACAGGCAGGTCCGTGATACTGTTGTGGAGAAGTTTAAAGCCGGATTTGGATACAAAATGATTTCCAAATCTTTAAACATCCCAAGGAGCACCGTGCAAGCGATCATATTGAAATGGAAGGAGTGTCATATCACTGCAAATCTACCAAGACCCGGCTGTCCCTCGAAACTTGCATCTCAAACAAGGAGGAGAAGACTGATCAGAGATGCAGCCAAGAGGCCCATGATCACTCTGGATGAACTGCAGAGATCTACAGCTGAGGTGGGACAGTCTGTCCATAGGACAACAATCAGTCGTACACTGCACAAATCTGGCCTTTATGGAAGAGTGGCAAGAAGAAAGCCATTTCTCAAAGAGATCCATAAAAAGTGCTGTTTAAAGTTTGAAACAAGCCGCCTGGGAGACACACCAAACATGTGGAAGAAGGTGCTCTGGTCAGATGAAACCAAAATCAAACTTTTTGGCAACAATGCCAAATGGTATGTTTGGCGTAAAGGCAACACAGCTCATCACCTTCAACACACCATGCCCACTGTCAAACATGGTGGTGGCAGCATCATGGTTTGGGCCTGCTTTTCTTCAGCAGGGACAGGGAAGATGTTTAAAATTGATGGGAAGATGGAAGATGGATGGAGCCAAATACAGGACCATTCTTGAAGAAAACCTATTGGAGTCTGCAAAAGACCTGAGACTGGGACGGAGATTTGTCTTCCAAAAAGACAATGATCCCAAACATAAAGCAAAACCTACAATGCAATGGTTCACAGATAAACGTATCCAGGTGTTAAAATGGCCAAGTCAAAGTCCAGACCTGAATCCAATCGAGAATCTGTGGAAAGAGCTGAAACTGCTGTTCACAAACGATCTCCATCAAACCTCACTGAGCTCGAGCTGTTTGCCAGGAAGAATGGGCAAGAATTTCAATCTCTTGATATACAAAACTGATAGAGACATACCCCAAGCGACCTGCAGCTGTAATCTCAGCAAAAGGTGGCGCAACAAAGTATTATTTAAAGAAGCCGAATAATATTGCACGCCCCACTTTTCAGCTTTTGAATTCCAGGAAAAATTTAAAATAACCAATAAATTTCATTCAACTTTACAATTGTGTTCCACTTGTTGTTGATTCTTCACCAAAAATTTACATTTGGTATCTTTATGTTTGAATCATGATATGTGGGAAAAGGTTGAAAAGTTCCAGGGGGCTGAATACTTTTGCAAGGCACTGTATATAATGTCCCAGCATTCCTAGCAGTGTCACCTCTCCAGTCAGAAGCTCAATCATCTTGTAGGTGAGTTCTAGGATCTTCTGGTTATTGATGTCCTCATGTATCAGGGGGTGAGGTGGAGGCCCCGTGATTGGGCTCAGGGGTATTCCGCATCCCTCAGACTCCGGGTCCTGACAGCGCTCACTAGAGGTCTTCTTCACTACTGTGTAATCCTGATTATGGAGAGACACAATAATACATCTCACTACAGACATTCCCAGAGTCCTCACCTCTCCAGTTCTGTCCATCTGTTATTCCCATAGATAAGAATGATGTAATGTAACGTCATCATAATCTCTCACCTCTCCAGTAAGCCGGAAGAGGATCTCTAGGGTGAGGTTTAATATCCTCTCCACCATCTTGTCTCTGTCCATATCCATCTTTGATGGGTAAATCAGGAAAATTCTCTTATGTAGAAGATCTTCACTGAGAGGATCCGATATTGTAGAGACCTGAATGAGAAGATGAGCCGATGTAACATCATAAAAATCCTGTGTAATAATACAATTACTGGCGATAATAAGGGAAACATATGAGGAGATTTATTATTTTACAGTATTTAGTTTCCTTCTTTACATCTACTAATAAAACCTATATATTTAGGCCACAGACAACAAGCAGTTTCTTCCTCGGAGTTGGCAGCTGAATACGTTTCTCATAGACTCATCTTCCATGTACTAGAACACAAAAGGGTAAACGGGCACCATCTCAAATGATATCGTATGTGGGATCTCCCAATGCATATAAAACTATATAGAAGCAGACCAAGAAAAAGTATATGCAACAACTATAGGGATCACCACTACCTTTATAATACAAAAATATATTTTATTTAATTCCAGCAAACACTACATACAAACACATGGTTAAAAACAATTAAGAAAGTCTGTGTAAAGGCAGACATTAGAAAGTGAACAAAGAAAATTGGGTCATAATCACATACAATTCAATATTTAAGGTTCCAAAACCCCAGACAAAATAAAGAGAAGTGCAATTGCTCATTAGTTAATGAGGTCCCATTACATAGAGATATATAGTACTATTACAATATTTCAAGTACTGATACCTGTGTATGCATGCGGTTTACAAATGAATACTGTCATGGACATACAAAATGTGCTAGGCGCACGCTTACACAGGGAACCATCAGCAAATATTATTAACTAGATTATGGCCCGATGCTATCGCACAGCTGCCCCTGCCTCAGCACTGCTGCCCCTGCCCCAGCACAGCTGTCCCTACCCCAGCACAGAGCCGCGACCGCACGAGCCTGGACCACTGAATGACCCCTGTGACTACTTCTCCACCTGTGCCGGATCCCTTCCCAGGTAAGCTGAATTTGGACTGTAAGACGGACCCCCATTTGACACATTTTTTTTCCCCCCTATTTTCCTACTGAAAATTGGGGTGCGTCTTATAGTCCGAAAAATACGGTATATGCATTCTATGTGTCTATATCCATTATTTCATTTCTGTTAGAAACCCTGTCATAGGGCTCCATTATATGTCCATTTTGCAAGGCGGCGAGAAAATATCGCCATACGGATGCCATACGGATTACATACGGATGCAGACATGCGCAAAATATGCAACCACACCTTGCTTACGGATGACATACGGAGCACTATTTGGGGGTTATTCATCCGTATTACGCCTGTAAACTACGGACCGTATTTTGCGTCAGTTAGTGTGACCCCGGCCTCAAAGGTACATCTGTCAACAGATATCTACTGTTTATACGTTATATTATCTACCATAGCCTCTTCAAAATAATTTAATATTTTTTCTTTGAGAGCCATTATTGAAGGACACTTTTTGCAAATATTGAGGTAACAACTCCAACTCTTTTCTGGACACAATATTTGAGGGAGACATACAGTGGGTACGGAAAGTATTCAGACCCCTTTAAATTTTCCATTCTTTGTTTCATTGCAGCCATTTGGTAAATTCCAAAAAGTTCATTTTTTTTTCCTCATTAAATGTACACTCTGCACCCCATCTTGACTGAAAAAAAACCCCCAAGAAATGTAGAAATTTTTGCAAATTAAAAAAGAAAAACTGAAATATCACATGGTCATACGTATTCAGACCCTTTGCTCATTATGGAGTAGAAGCACCCTTTTGAGCTAGTACAGCCATGAGTCTTCTTGGGAATGATGCAACAAGTTTTTCACACCTGGATTTGGGGAATCTCTGCCATTCTTCCTTGCAGATCCTCTCCAGTTCCGTCAGGTTGGATGGTGAACGTTGGTGGACAGCCATTTTCAGGTCTCTCCAGAGATGCTCAATTGGGTTTAGGTCAGGGCTATAGCTTGGCCAGTTAAGAATGGTCACAATTGTTCTGAAGCCACTCCATTGTTATTTTAGCCGTGTGCTTAGGGTCATTGCCTTGTTGGAAGTTGAACCTTCGGCCAAGTCTGAGGTCCAGAGCACTCTGGAAGATGTTTTCATCCAGGATATCTTTGTACTTGGCAGCATTCAGGTTTATTTCAATTGCAACATCTTCCTGTTCCTGCAGCTGAAAAACTCCCCCATAGCATGATGCTACCACCACGTTTCACTGTTGTATTGGGATTGTATTGGGCACGTGATTAGCAGTGCCTGGTTTACTCCACACATACCGCTTAGAATTATCACCAAAAAGTTCTATGTTCATCTCATCAGACGAGAGAATATTATTTATCATAGTCTGGGAGTCCTTCATGTGTTTTTTGTTTAGCAAACTCTATGCGAGCTTTCATGTCTGGCACTGAGTAGAGACTTCTGTTGGGCCACTTTGCCCTAAAAGCTCGACTGGTGGAGGGCTGCAGTGATAGTTGCCTTTGTGGAACTTTCTCCCATCTCTACTGCATCTGTGGAGCTCAGTCACAGTGATCTTGGGATTCTTCTTTACCTCTCTCACCAAAGTTCTTCTCCTACGATTGCCCAGTTTGGCTGGACGGCCAGGTCTAGGAAGACTTCCGATGGTCCCAAACTTCTTCCATTTAAGGATTATGAAGGCCATTGTGCTCTTAGGAACCTTGAATTTTAACGCCGTTGTGTTAGCACTCTGTTTACCAGCGTTACTCTGCATATCTCTGCTTTAACCCTTTGTGCCTTTCCCTATAACGAGCTGGAATGCTGTTGTCAGTTACCTGTATGGATGCTGCTCAGTTCCCGGCTCCGCTGTATGACCACCCGCATGTGCGGCCCCTGGCTGCCGCTGTGGAAGCTACCTGTGGGATGCTACGTCCTCTGCAGTTGTGCATGACTCACCATGTGTGTCTAGGCTTGCAGTCGCTGCCAGGTGTCCTTTGCTATGCTGATTTGTTTCTGGCTGTGCTTCGGTTGCGCGCAGCCACACTTCCCCTGCTTTTATGAGGAATGGGTGCTTGATTTGCTGCTCCCAGCCTATCGCTGTGGGGCAGCTCCTATATAAAGTTCCCTTGCCCTGTGGGACATTGCCAGAGCTTTGCATTAAGTTTGAGTCTTGCTATGTGTGTTTGGTGTTCAGCTCGTGTCCTGCTTGCGTTCAGTTCTAGGAAAGCTGATGCCTGTTTTTCCGCCTGCTCTGGAGGCAGAGTACCCAGATCCGTTTCTGTTCAGTCTGTTATCAGCTTTGGGACAGCTGATGTCTGTGTTCCTGGACTTGCCCTGTTTATGTGTTGGTACCAGAGTCCTTGTCTTGATTCTTGCTGTGTGCTGTTCCTGAAGTCTTTCTGTGTCTTGAACCCTGTAACCAGTGACTGTGACTTTTTGCCAACTGTCAATATACCTGGGTCATCTTGGAAGTTTGAGTCCGGAGTTTCTACTACTCTGCATTCAGCTTGTTATTTGCTGCAATCCCGGCCGACTCCAGTCCAACCCGGCGGTGCTTGCATCAGACCGCTTGAGTTCTTTTTTAGGTCACTGCCAGATGTCTGATGACCGTGGCGTCTTGTCTGGAGCCTGACGACCGTGGCCTCTTGTCCGGAGCCTGATGACCACGGCCTGATGTCTGGTGTCTGACAACCGCTCCCAGATGTCAGGTGCCTGACGTCCTCCGTCAGATGTCCGGATCCTATACGCTGCCTGATGCCCGGAGCCTGTCGATCGCTGCCAGATGTCCGGAGTCTGATGCCAGTGTTCTGAGGTTCTATCTGAGATCCAAGTTCTGAAGTCCTGATGTCCACCTTGTGCCCTGATGTCCTGCCGTCTGCCTTGTGCCCAGATGTCCTGATATCCAGAAGTCCTGCCTGTGACCTGATGTCCGGTTCGTGCTTTGATGTCCAGATGTTCTACCTGAGTCCTGATGTCCATCCGTCTTCTGATGTCCCATCCGTGTTCCAATGTCCAGTCCGTGGTCCTGGTGATCCATTTTGTGCTCGAGTCGGTCCCGCTTGTGTTCCAGGATGGATTCCTCCTCCGTGGTTCCCGGGAGTCTCCAGCTCTGTTCCCCAGTGACGGTCTCACCAGTGAGCCTTGGACCTGTTCAGCCTATGCCCGATGCTGTAGTGCCAATGTTCCTGGACCTGTGCTATCCATGTCTTGCTTATGTTCTGATGTCCTGCAGGTTGCCTAGGGTCTTACCCGTGATGACTCCTGTCATTGTCTGAAGGCTGTCTGAGGTCAGTGTTAGATGTTCTCCTGCTGTGCCTGTGCTACGCCTGAGGCCTGAGAGAGAGGCCATCCCAGTATGCCTGTGCTAGATAACCCTGGACTGCTTCAACCCGTGATGACCCTAGCCATCGTCTGAAGTCTGCCCGAGGTCGGTGACTGATGTTCTCCTGCTGTGCCAGTGCCTCTCCTGTGGGCCGAGAGAGAGATCCTCCTAGGATGCCCATGCCAGATGTCCCTGGACTGCATCAACCTGTGAAGACCTCTTGCCATCGTCTGAAGCTAGTCTGAGGTTGGTGTCTGATGTTCTGCTGTGCCTGTGCCACTCCTGAGGTCTAAGTGTGAGGTCCTGTTAGGATGCCCGTGCCAGATGACCCTGGACTGTGTCAACCCGTGACGACCTCTTGCTTCGCCTGTCAACCTGAGATGTGTGCCCTTCGTGATGTGAGTAATTGGAGACCTGGTGTCTAGATGTCATTTGCTTTATTTAAGTAAACTTTATGTTTCTTCATCCCTGAAGTTGTGCGGTATCTTTTAGTTCTGCATACGGCCATCTTGTCCAGTAGCTCAGCTGCCACAGACCCCGGTCGCTACCCTTCCCTACTCCGGGTAGGCCCGGATCTCCCTCTATGGTCCAGTGGGTCCACATTTCATGATCACCTGGGACGCATACCTCTTTGTCATTATGGCTCAATGACGTGGGAGTATTGGCTGGTAAGCCACGCTGTGCCTGCGATTGTAACATGAATACTACAGAAATTATTTTAAAGATAAAAAAAACCACAAAAGCGTGCCCATAGGGCCTTACCAGTGCAGATATAATGAATATAAATTAAATAGTGTAGGGTACTCACCCTCAATAGTTGTGAAAAGCCATAACTACTGTATGCGCTTAGTCACATGCAATGAAGCTGCAGCAGGATGGTGTAGACAGACAGCGTCTGCTTCCATTACTCAAGGAGGAGATCTCAAAAGGGAAAAAATACCAGATTCCCGTGCCGCTATATTTCAACCATCCAATAGAGGAAATACAATAGATTGTAGAAATAGGTTCCAATATCAGTGCTTTATTTATGGTACATACAGAGACAACGCATTTCGAGGTCCATTCAGTGACCTCTTCTTCAGGTCGAATGTACAGGAACCGACTCCCTTGCTGCCTGTGTGGAGACTATTGTTTGTTCAAGAGTGAACATGTCCAGGCATGTCAGGACATGAAAGCTCGGAAGCTCTGTCTTACTTCTTGACTCTGCGGTGGGCAGATACTTAACATGAATGACAGAGCTGCTGGCCTGTCATCTGCCCTGCATTCACTGTCTACCCCTGTTCATTCCCAGGTTGAGCCCTAACAAAGCTTTCTCCTCTGTCCTCTCCTGCTTCTAAGCTTTAATGTAATAAAATACTACATTAATATCTAAAAAGCATGGATTATTTGGTAAATATAGACCCCACACTTGTAGACCACAAGCAGAACAGATCTAAATCCAAGATTTTCGAATTGACTCTGTAATAGATATATTTTTAAATATCATTCCATCGCGATCCCAACTTGAATTTTGGTACAGATGTGGCAAGGAGCATAGCAGACACATGTGCATTTTTTGAAACTTTTAAATTAAACGCTTTTTTCAGAAATGCATTTTTAAATTTTCCGTTTACTTAGGTAAAATAAGATAATTTTGTGACATATCTGGTGAAAGCCTGTACAGTTCTGATTAGAATGGTGTTTATTTTATCTTTTTTCTAGCCTGAGTTATGAGGAAAAATGTAAAAGCAGGCAACACCGAAATTCGCATTTTTTTCCAAACTTTGAAAATCAATTAAAAAACAAAAATTCTAGAAATTTTTTTTCTTCACATTTTACATTCTCTGACACACTATTACCAAATAACAAAATGTCAAAAGAATTAAAAATATAGAGGTAAAAATCATTGGTTTACTTGACATGGAATGACCCAATTCTGAACAGCCAATCGCAGCTTCTCTCATTGTTTCAGACAATCAGATTACCTGAAACAGTGATGTCCCAGCCTAGGATCGAGTATCAATGTACTTGATCCCGTCGAAAACTGATCCGATTGGCACAATCGACAATCACATCGATCGCGCCAATCGCAGCTCATAGACGCGGTGTGACCGCACTGTGCCCTGCCGGCAACCTACCTAGGATCAGAGCTGTAAGAGCACCGATCCTAGGCCGGTGCCTAGCAAAGGCCAGGCATGGCCTGGAGCTGCTGATTGGCGTGATCGACAACTACATTAATCCGCCAATCACAGTGAACAGCCTCGGTGTGACTGCGCTGATCCCTCTTTTTCCACATCCCCCCCTTTTTAACCCCTCCACCCCCTTTGTGCCACCTCCGTCTGCACATTTAGCAGTCGCCGAGCGTTGACTGGGGATGCAGTTCACCAATCAACACTTGTGCTCTTTTCTTTTTCATCCCCCTTTGCGCCACCTCCGTGAGCACATCCAGCATCGAGCTTTAAATAGTGACGCAGTTCACTCAAAGCTCGTGCCTGCTAATTTCCATTTTTCTTCCTCACCCCCCCATGCGCCACCCTCGTGCGCACATCCAGCAGCCCCTGAACTTTGATAAGTGACGCAGTTCATTCATGAGACCTTGTGCCTGCTGTTTTACACTTTTCTTTTCACAGATTTTTTTTTTCTCCCTGGTTGTGCTTTTTTCTTTTAGCTTTTTATTTTCAGACAAAAGTTTACACCCAGCACTATCCTCCCCACACACAGTTAAAAATAAAGTACTGACACAATCACCATATTCATAAAAAATTTCTTGCCAGTCCCAACAACGTTATTCAGTGGAGGAGGCATATACTTTCCTTGCCTCCAACACAGAGTGGGGGAGAAGATCCAACATTTCTTTATCTCTCAGATTCCTCATCCTCTTCCACATCTTCCTCCTCAAGTCCTGCTGAACAGCCACACAGATGTTCCAGGACAGAGGAGGAAGCAGCACCCACCATTCCAGAAGAGGAACCAGCACACCCCATTATGGACCCCGTATGGACCTCGCCCCCCGAAAATCATGAGCCACTGATTCCTGATTTTGTGGCAGAATAAGGAATCAAGTTTGACACCACCAGCCTCACAGAACTAGACTTTTACAAAGTGTTTTTCCTCTGAGCATTTTGCTAACCTCTTGGTGGGCCAAACAAATTTATACACTACCATTCAAAAGTTTAGGGTCATTTAGAAATTTCCTTATTTTTGAAAAGAAAAGCAGTTTTTTCCAATGAAGCTAACATTAAATGATTCAGAAATACACTCTATACATTGTTAATGTGCTAAATGGCTATTCTAGCTGCAAACGTCTGGTTAGTAATGCAATATCTTCATAGGTGTATAGAGGCCCATTTCCAACAACCATCACTCCAGTGTTCTTATGGTACTTTATGTTTGCTAACTGTGTAAGAAGGCTAATGGATGGTTAGAATACCCTTGAACATGTTAGGCGTCGGGTTCCTGCAGCTGCACAGCGGGAAACCAGAGCCTCGCATCCAGCAGTCTCCCATTCTCCACTGACCGCTCAGGAGCCTGCACAGCAATCTAGGCGTCCCAGACGCCCTGCTCAGACCAGCTCTGTAGGACTGGTTGTTGCTGCCACCTCTGGGTCAGCAATAGCAGTGCAAGCTGTCCTGCAGCAAGCCACCCCAGTGGCTAAGTCCTCTCGTCGCGCTACTGGGCATTATCACGAGACGATCTCCCATTGGAGTTTGGGAGTTACGTGGTCAGGTCCTTCTCCTGATCTGATTGGTCCATCTCAAAGATCTGGAAGGTCCCGGAAGCGCACAGCTATAAAATGCCAGCATGACGGCTCGGCCATGCGCTAGTATAGACTCTACTTGCTACCTGTGTGAATGATGACGGATGCATGTGCCTGCGAATGACTCCCCTCCCTCTGATATTACATGTGTGGATAGGGACTTAGTATTAGAGTCAGCGCCAGTCAGTGGCATGATACAGGCCACAGTGCATATCTTCACCTAACTAGTGTCTGACAGTGCGCCTCCTCTGGGCACTGTCATATAGCGGCTGAGTCAGTCGCCGCGCTGCAATCAGCAGCATCTGTGGGCGTCCGCGGTAGCGACGCCGCACACACGGTAAGTCTAGACGGACCCTGACCCTCTGCTTTGGGTTCAGTTCCTGTGACCATATACCGTGCGTGCAGTTCTCTGAGACCTGTGAGTCCATCAGGCTCAGTACTTACGTTTATGTTCCAAGCGTCTCTGTGGAGATAACAGAGAACGCTCTGTGCACACCGGGTGACGTTCAATCAGTGTGCAATATACTCCATATTGTGGGTCTGCCATTATCTAGCAATGGTGTAACACCTACTGCACGGTGGACCCCAGGCGGTGAGCGCACTTATTATTACTTATTTGTGCGTTCCGCCGTCCCTAACAGAAAACCCTTGTGCAAGTATGTTAGCACAGCTGAAAACAGTTTGGCTGATTAGAGAAGCTATAAACTTGACCTTCCTTTGAGCTAGTTGAGAATCTGGAGCATTACATTTGTTGGTTCCATTAAACTCTCAAAATGGCCAGAAAAAAAGAACTTTCATGTGAAGCCTGACAGTCTATTCTTGTTCTTAGAAATTAAGGCTATTTACCATGTGAGAAATTGTCAAGAAACTGAAGATTTCCTACAACGGTGTGTACTACTTCCTTCAGAGGAGAGCACAAACAGGCTCTAACCAGAGTAGAAAGAGAAGTGGGAGGCCCTGCTGCACAACTGAGCAACAAGACAAGTACATTAGAGTCTGTAGTTTGAGAAATCGACGCCTCACAGGTCCTCAACTGGCAGCTTCATTAAATAGTACACGCAAAACGCCAGTGTCAACGTCTACAGTGAACAGGTGACTCTAGAATGCTGGCCTTCTGGGCACAGTGGCACAGAAAAAGCCATATCTGACACTGGCTAATAAAAGGAAAAGATTAATATGGGCAAAAGAACACAGACATTGGACAGAGGAAGATTGGAAAAAGTGTTCTGAACAGACGAATCCAAGTTTGAGGTGTTTGGATCACACAGAAGAACATTTGTAAGACGCAGAACAACGGAAAAGATGCTAGAAGAGTGCCTGACGCCATCTGTCAATCATGGTGGAGGTAATGTGATGGTCTAAGGTTGCTTTGGTGCTGGTAAAGTGGGAGATTTGTACAAGGTAAAAGGGATGTTGAATAAGGAAGGCTATCACTCCATTTTGCAACGCCATGCCATACCCTGTGGACAGCGCATGATTGGAGCTAATTTCATCCTACAGCAGGACAATGACCCAAAGCACACCTCCAAATTATGCAAGAACTATTTAGGGAAGAAGCAGGCAGCTGGTATTCTATCTGTAATGGAGTGGCCAGCACAGTCACCAGATCTCAACCCCATTGAGCTGTTGCGGAAGCAACTTGACCGTATGGTATGCAAAAAGTGCCCATCAAGCCAAATCAACTTGTGGGAGGGGCTTCTGGAAGCATGGGGTGAAATTTCTCCAGATTACCTCAGCCAATTAACTGCTAGAATGCCAAAGGTCTGCAATGGTGGAATTGCTGCAAAGAGAGCATTCTTTGATGAAAGCAAAGTTTGAAGGAGAAAATTATTATTTCAAATAAAAATCTTTTTTTCGAACCTTGTCAACAATGTCTGGACTAGATTTTAAATTCATTTGGCAACCCGATTAATAAAAGTATGAGCTTTCATGGAAAACACAAAATTGTCTGGGTGACCCCAAACTTTTGAACGGTAGTGTTTGCTCGTCAATTTTTGGCAGAAAACCCCGGTTCATCATTTTCTAACTGGTCTTCTGTAGACGCAGTTGAAATGATGCAGTTTTGGGGCCTGGTCCTTCACATGGAGATCCTGAAGAAGCCAGGACTTTGGCAATATTGGAGTGTTAATGTTTTATACAACACTCCAGTGGTCCGAATGGTCATGGCCCGGACACGTTTTGAGGCCATCCACAAGTTCCTGCAGTGTCCCGCACCCGCAGAGCCGCACTCCACATAGAGAATAACGGAGCCTCCGGCACCGACCTCCACCCGCAGAGCCGCACTCCACAGATAATAATGGAGCCTCCAGCACCGACCTCCACCCGCAGAGCCGCACTCCACATAGAGAATAATGGAGCCTCCGGCACCTACCTCCACCCGCAGAGCCGCACTCCACAGATAATAATGGAGCCTCCAGCACCGACCTCCACCCACAGAACCGCACTCCACATAGAGAATAATGGAGCCTCCAGCACCGTCCTCCACCCGCAGAGCCACACTCCACAGAGAATAATGGAGCCTCCGGCACCTACCTCCACCCGCAGAGCCGCACTCCACATAGAGAATAATGGAGCCTCCAGCACCTACCTCCACCCGCACTCCACATAGAGAATAATGGAGCCTCCAGCCCCGACCTCCACCAACAGAGCCACACTCCACAAAGAGAATAATGGAGCCTCCGGCACCGACCTCCACCCGCAGAGCCGCACTCCACAGATAATAATGGAGCCTCCAGCACCGACCTCCACCCGCAGAGCCGCACTCCACATAGAGAATAATGGAGCCTCCGGCACCTACCTCCACCCGCAGAGCCGCACTCCACAGATAATAATGGAGCCTCCAGCACCGACCTCCACCCACAGAGCCGCACTCCACATAGAGAATAATGGAGCCTCCAGCACCGTCCTCCACCCGCAGAGCCGCACTCCACAGAGAATAATGGAGCCTCCGGCACCTACCTCCACCCGCAGAGCCGCACTCCACATAGAGAATAACGGAGCCTCCGGCACCGACCTCCACCCGCAGAGCCGCACTCCACAGATAATAATGGAGCCTCCAGCACCGACCTCCACCCGCAGAGCCGCACTCCACATAGAGAATAATGGAGCCTCCGGCACCTACCTCCACCCGCAGAGCCGCACTCCACAGAGAATAATGGAGCCTCCAGCACCGACCTCCACCCACAGAGCCGCACTCCACATAGAGAATAATGGAGCCTCCAGCACCGTCCTCCACCCGCAGAGCCGCACTCCACAGAGAATAATGGAGCCTCCGGCACCTACCTCCACCCGCAGAGCCGCACTCCACATAGAGAATAATGGAGCCTCCAGCACCTACCTCCACCCGCACTCCACATAGAGAATAATGGAGCCTCCAGCCCCGACCTCCACCAACAGAGCCACACTCCACAAAGAGAATAATGGAGCCTCCAGCACCGACCTCCACCCGCAGAGCCGCACTCCACATAGAGAATAATGGAGCCTCCGGCACCTACCTCCACCCGCAGAGCCGCACTCCACAGAGAAAAATGGGGCCTCCGGCACCGACCTCCACCCACAGAGCCACACTCCACATAGAGAATAATGGAGCCTCCAGCACCGACCTCCACTCGCAGAGCCACACTCCACAGAGAATAATGGAGCCTCCAACACCGACCTCCACCCGCAGAGCCACACTCCACATAGAGAATAATGGAGCCTCCGGCACTGACATCCACCCGCAGAGCCGCACTCCACATAGAGAATAATGGAGCCTCCGGCACCGACCTCCACCCGCAGAGCCACACTTCACATAGAGAATAATGGAGCCTCCAGCACCGACCTCCACCCGCACTCCACAAAGAGAATAATGGAGCCTCCGGCACCGACCTCCACCCACAGAGCCACAATTCACATGGAGGCTCCATTATTCTCTATGTGAAGTGTGGCTCTGTGGGTGGAGGTCGGTGCTGGAGGCTCCATTATTCTCTATGTGGAGTGTGGCTCTGCGGGTGGAGGTCGGTGTTGGAGGCTCCATTATTCTCTAACACCGACCTCCACCCGCAGAGCCACACTCCACATAGAGAATAATGGAGCCTCCAGCACCGACCTCCACCCGCAGAGCCACACTCCACATAGAGAATAATGGAGCCTCCGGCACCGACCTCCACCCGCAGAGCCGCACTCCACATAGAGAATAATGGAGCCTCCAGCACCTACCTCCACCCGCAGAGCCGCACTCCACATAGAGAATAATGGAGCCTCCGGCACTGACATACACCCGCAGAGACGCACTCCACATAGAGAATAATGGAGCCTACAGCACCGACCTCCACCCGCACTCCACAAAGAGAATAATGGAGCCTCCAGCACCGACCTCCACCCACAGAGCCACACTCCACATAGAGAATAATGGGGCCTCCAGCACCGACCTCCACATAGAGAATAATGGAGCCTCCAGCACCGACCTCCACCCACAGAGCCACACTCCACAAAGAGAATAATGGGGCCTCCAGCACCGACCTCCACCCGCAGAGCCGCACTCCACATAGAGAATAATGGAGCCTCCAGCACCTACCTCCACCCGCAGAGCCGCACTCCGCATAGAGAATAATGGAGCCTCCAGCACCTACCTCCACCCGCAGAGCCGCACTCCACATAGAGAATAATGGAGCCTCCGGCACCAACCTCCACCCGCAGAGCCACACTCCACATAGAGAATAATGGAGCCTACAGCACCGACCTCCACCCGCACTCCACAAAGAGAATAATGGAGCCTCCAGCACCGACCTCCACCCACAGAGCCACACTCCACATAGAGAATAATGGGGCCTCCAGCACCGACCTCCACATAGAGAATAATGGAGCCTCCAGCACCGACCTCCACCCACAGAGCCACACTCCACAAAGAGAATAATGGGGCCTCCGGCACCGACCTCCACCCGCAGAGCCGCACTCCACATAGAGAATAATGGGGCCTCCGGCACCGACCTCCACCCGCAGAGCCACACTCCACAGAGAATAATGGAGCCTCCAGCACCGACCTCCACATAGAGAATAATGGAGCCCCCAGCACTGACCTCCACCCGCAGAGCCGCACTCAACATAGAGAATAATGGAGCCTCCGGCACCGACCTCCACCCGCAGAGCCGCACTCCACCCAGAGAATAATGGAGCCTCCGGCACCGACCTCCACCCGCAGAGCCGCACTCCACATATATGGCTGCTCTGTGCGCACAGGACCTGTGATGAGGTCACAGGAGGGGAGGAGTCAGGGGTCACATGATCAGGGGCCTCAGTGTATGCAGGACTCTGCTGTGCTGGTTGTCATGGTGCTGGATGAGGGGAAGTTTGTGTGGGGTCAGGAGGGGTTTACAGGGTGGATGTAGCAGAGCCGTGTGTGTACGAGGTGTACGGAGCAGAGCCGTGTGTGTACGAGGTGTACGGAGCAGAGCCGTGTGTGCGAGGTGTGGGGAGCTGTGTGTGTACGAGGTGTACGGAGCGGAGCCGTGTGTACGAGGTGTACGGAGCGGAGCCGTGTGTACGAGGTGTGGGGAGCGGAGCCGTGTGTGTACGAGGTGTGGGGAGCGGAGCCGTGTGTGTACGAGGTGTACGGAGCGGAGCCATGTGTGTACGAGGTGTACGGAGCGGAGCCGTGTGTGTAAGAGGTGTACGGAGCAGAGCCGTGTGTGTACGAGGTGTACGGAGCGGAGCCGTGTGTGTACGAGGTGTACGGAGCGGAGCCGTGTGTACGAGGTGTACGGAGCGGAGCCGTGTGTGTACGAGGTGTACGGAGCAGAGTCGTGTGTGTACGAGGTGTACGGAGCAGAGCCGTGTGTGTGCGAGGTGTACGGAGCGGCGCCGTGTGTGTGCGAGGTGTACGGAGCAGAGCCGTGTGTGTACGAGGTGTACGGAGCAGAGCCGTGTGTACGAGGTGTGCGGAGTCGTGTGAACGAGGTGTACGGAGCAGAGCCGCGTGTGTGCGAGGTGTACGGAGTGGAGCCGTGTGTGTACGAGGTGTACGGAGCGGAGCCGTGTGTGTGCGAGGTGTACGGAGCGGAGCCGTGTGTGTACGAGGTGTACGGAGCGGAGCCGTGTGTACGAGGTGTACGGAGCGGAGCCGTGTGTGTACGAGGTGTACGGAGCGGAGCCGTGTGTACGAGGTGTATGGAGCAGAGCCGTGTGTGTGCGAGGTGTACGGAGCGGAGCCGTGTGTGTACGAGGTGTACGGAGCGGAGCCGTGTGTGTGCGAGGTGTACGGAGCGGAGCCGTGTGTGTACGAGGTGTACGGAGCGGAGCCGTGTGTACGAGGTGTGCGGAGTCGTGTGAACGAGGTGGACGGAGCAGAGTCGTGTGTGTACGAGGTGAATTGAGGGGTATAAGCTCACAACATCACATGAAAGGTATAGTTGCCTTTCCAGAAAATCGATGATTATCTCTATAATGAATATCCAGTCACACCACTAAACCATGCGTTTTCTAAGATACATAAGGGATTGTTCCCACCTTCCTTGAGACCAATAGTCTCTGGGATTGACTCAATAGGAGAACATCTAGGTGCATGGGTGGATTTTTATCTCCAGCCTCTTGTTTAGGAGATTCCCAGTTTCATTAGAGACATCAAATACGTAACAAAGATTTTTGATAAATTTTTCTGGAAAGACAACTATACCTGGCTTTAATGCGGTGTTGTGAGCTTATACCCCTCGATTCCACATTCTGTGGCACTAGAATGTCTTGAATATCATTTAAACAAAAATAGTTTGTATAATACGGAGACAAAAGATTTTTTAATCATGGCGGTTGATTTTTTACTTAGTCATAATTACTTTACTTTCGACAACAGGTTCTTTTTACAAACACGTAGAGTGAGCATGGGGGCCACATTTTCCCCTTCCTTGGCAAATTTAGTGATCTCATGTTGGGAAGTATTACAGAATGCTGTAGATAAGCCCCTGATGGCGGTGCCGGCAGCTGATACTCCAAAAATGGGGTGACAGATTCCCTTTAACATTATGTGGTGATAGGACTGATCGCTCTGTGACCATTTCCCCTTTTACTAAACGCACGGCTTGTAACTCTATTTTGGCAGCCAAATCCTGCCATCCTCCTCATGTTATTAATAATTTACCATATGGTATATGGTTTTTGGCCAAAACGCGGAATAAATTTCTGCAACGTGGTTACTCCAATCATATTTTGAACAAAGCTATTAATAAAGCTTCACAACGGGATAGAGGGGATCTTCTACTACAAAAGACGTCTAAAAATAATAACATCTGCAAGGGTTCAGTGGTTTTTACTACACAGTATAGTCCTGAATATACTAAAATTATATCTATCGTCAAGAAATACCTCCCCCATGCTCAATCTGGACCATCTTAGAACTGTGCATTTTTCAGCCAAAAGGGCACCAACCTTGAATAATCTTTGTCTCTGAGTTTTTTCTCCAGCAAACCTGTTGGCGCTGGGAATACTGGTCACTGTTTAAATATTAAAGGTTTTTTCCAATGCGGTGCTAATAAGTGCAAGGTATGTTTCTATGCGGAGTTTTTCTTCTGTACACCAGGATAAAATCTATTCCATAAATAACTATATGAATTGCAATACATCTTATGGAGTTTACATGGTCCAATGCACTAAATGCGATTTGCAATATGTTGGTTGCACAACGTGCCCTTTAAAAATACGCATCAGACGGCACCTTTCGGATACGGTTAACCCCAAAGCCACTTCACCGTCTGCAGTATCTAAACATTTTTTACAAGTCCATAATTGTAACTTAGATTCCTTCAAGTTCAATGGCATTTAAAAAGTTTTTAAACAGCAACGAGGAAGCAATTACACACGCAAACTGTTAAGAAGAGAATCCTATTGGATTTTTTCTTTAGATGCCCGCACTCTTGGTTTAAATGCTAGATGTGATTTGATTAAGCAACATTACATAGTAACATAGTTATTAAGGTTGAAGGAAGACTTTAAGTCCATCTAGTTCAACCCATATTCTATCCTAACCTGCCCTAACATGTTGATCCAGAGGAAGGCAAAAAAAAACCATGTGGAAAACAGTAAGCTCCACATTGGGGAAAAAAATTCCTTCCCGACTCCTCATACGGCAATCAGACTAAAGGCCCCATCACACTAAGCGACATACCAGCGATCCCGACACCGATATCAAGGTGTCAGGATCGCTGGTAAATCGCTATGTGATCGCTGGTGAGCTGTCACACAGACAGCTTCACCAGCGATCAGCACAGCGATGCCGAGCGCCCGGCATCGCTGGCCATCCCTGTAAAAAATAGAATCAAAATAAAAAATATAGTTATTCTCACCTTCCGACGTCCCGTTCAGCCATCCTGCCTCTCTCCACGCTCCGGTCCCAGTGATTCTTTGCACGAATGACCGCGAGATGTCACAGTCTCGCGGGATAACAAAGTCTCGCGGTCATTCGTGCAAAGGATCACTGGGACCGGAGCGTGGAGAGAGGCAGGATGGCTGAACGCGACGTCGGAAGGTGAGAATAACTATATTTTTTAATTTTTTAATTATTTTTACACCTGATCGCTGGTCTCCCGCCTGTCACACGCAGCGATGCGTGCTGGCCAGCGGGAGACCAGCGACCAAAGAAATGTCCAGAGATTTCTTCCAGCGATCAGCGATACCGGCAGGGGGGCCGCTCGCTGATCGCTGTCACACACAGCGATCTCGCTGGTGAGATCGCTGTTACGTCACAAAAGTTGTGACTCAGCAGCGATCTCGCTACCGAGATTGCTTAGTGAGACGGGGCCTTTACTCCCTGGATCAACGCAATATCAAGGAAACTAGTGTATATACCCTGTAATATTATACTTTTCAAGAAAGGCATCCAGTCCCTTCTTACATTTTAGTAGGGAATCACTCATTACAACATCATATGGCAGAGAGTTCCATAGTCTCACTGCTCTTACAGTAAAGAATCCGCGTCTGTGAGTATGCTTAAACCTTCTTTCCTCCAGACGTAGAGGATGCCACCTTGTCCCAGTCACAGGTCTAAGAGTAAGAAGATCATTAGAAAGTTCTTTGTACTGTCCCCGCATATATATAACAGCAACCTTGTACGCCTTCAGAGTCCTCCTGGATGGAGAAAGAAAAATGTTGTGAAGAAGAAACGGAGAGTGGTGGTCATGGGGGATTCCCTGTTGAGAGGAACAGAGGCCGCTATCTGCAGACCGGATATAACTTCAAGAGAAATGTGCTGTCTTCCAGGTGCAAAAATTAAAGATGTGTCTGACAGGATATCAGGACTCTTCAGACCTACAGATGACTACCCATTCCTGCTACTACATGTGGGGACAAATGACACCGCAAGAAACGACCTGGAAACCATCTGCAGAGACTTTGAAGACTTAGGCAAGAAAGTGAAAGAACTGGGAGCGCAGGTGGTCTTCTCTTCCATCCTCCCAGTGGATGGCCAAGGAACAAGGAGGTGGAATAAGATTCTGCAGGTGAACAACTGGCTACGTCGATGGTGCCGTCAGCAACGATTTGGATTTCTGGATCAAGGAGTGAACTACTTATACGATGGACTACTTGCTAGAGATGGGGTGCACCTTACGAAGACTGGAAAGCATGTATTTGGAAGTCGCCTTGCTACACTTGTAAGGAGAGCTTTAAACTAGAAAAACATGGGAAGGGAAGCAAAAGACCAGAAAAAGCCATACACCTGACAAATGCTATTGAGAACTCTGCTATTAGAAGTGGAAAGGAAGAACAAAGACGAAAGAATCTAATTGATAAAAATAGTGGAGAAAGAGAAACCAATCACAAACTAAAATGTTTCTATACTAATGCACAAAGCATGGGCAACAAACAAGGAGAATTGGAACTACTAACACAGGAAAAGAAATATGATGTCATTGGAATCACTGAAACTTGGTGGGACAATACACATGATTGGAATACAAGACTAGAAGGATACAACTTATTTGCAAGAAACAGACTTGATAAACGAGGAGGGGGTGTCGCATTGTATGTTAGAAACGCGTATATCTGCACAGAGATTGAAGCTTCAGAGACTGGGAGTTCTGTGGAAACTGTTTGGGTAAGAATACAAGGACAGAACAATGGAAAGGACACCATTGTAAGCATTTACTACAGGCCGCCTGTGCAAAATGAAGATATGGATGAACTCTTTATGCATCAAATGGCCAAGTTCTCCAAAAAATATGACATAGTTGTCATGGGAGATTTCAACTATCCAGACATTTGTTGGGAATCTCTCTCAGGCAAAACTAACAGGTCAAGGAAATTCTTATCCTCTCTTGCTGACAACTTTATCTTCCAAAAGGTAAGGGAGAAAACAAGGGGAACTGCTACCTTGGATCTAATCCTTATAAACAGGGAGGAAATGGTTGAGGAGGTAAAAGTGGCTGGGACCCTAGGAGGTAGCGACCATGCTATTTTAGAATTTTGGATAACTAGAGGCGGAAGACCTGTGAAGACTCAGACGTCAAGGTTAGATTTCAGAAAGGCAGATTTTAAGGGATTCAGAAAGAGAATTGGAGGGATCCAATGGCTGGATATCCTTAAAGACAAAAATGTCCAGGAAGGATGGGAAATCTTGAAAAATGAAATTCTCAAAGCACAGTTGTTAACAATTCCGAAAAGAGGGAAGAATAGGAAGCATTTAAGGAAACCAGGATGGATGAACACAGAACTTAAGCACATGCTAAAAAGGAAGAAAAAAATGTTTATAAAATGGAAAGAGGGAGGCATATCTAAAGAAGAATATAATGCTGTCTGCAGAACCTGCAGGGCACAAATCAGATTAGCTAAAGCTGAAAATGAATTGAGGCTTGCAAGAGATGTCAAAAGCAATATTAAAGGATTTTGGAGATATGTCAAAAGTAAAAGAAAAGTCAAAGATGCTATAGGATTTTTACAGGATGAAAATGATGAAATGGTAAGACAGGATGTTGAGAAGGCTGAACTTTTAAATTCCTATTTTGCATCTGTTTTCTCTCAGAAAGGAAATGTAACATCAACTGTTATTCACTGTCCTATTAAGGGAATAGAAGAATCCAGGATATCTATAAACAGAAAGATAGTGAGGAAACACTTAGCTAACCTAAATGAATTCAAGTCTCCAGGTCCAGATGAATTACACCCAAGAGTACTGAAGGAGATAGCAGAAGAAATTTTTGAACCCCTCTCCATAATCTTTGAAAATTCTTGGAGAACAGGAGAAGTGCCAGAAGACTGGAGAAGAGCAAATGTTGTTCCTATCTTCAAAAAGGGGAAGAAGGTGGACCCAGGCAACTATAGGCCGGTGAGTCTGACTTCTATACCAGGAAAGATCTTTGAACAAATTATTAAACAACATGTATGTCAATACCTGGATAAGAATGAAGTGATTAAACAGAGTCAGCATGGGTTTGTAACTAATAAGTCATGTCAGACTAACTTAATTTCCTTCTATGATGGTATCACTGATTGGGTGGATCAAGGAAATGCTGTAGATATAGTATATCTTGACTTCAGCAAAGCATTTGACAAAGTCTCTCATACAATCCTTATTGAAAAAATGACTAAGTATGGAATGGACAAGGCAACTGTTAGGTGGATTCATAACTGGCTTAGTGATCGGACCCAAAGAGTGGTCGTAAATGGCTGCACATCCAGTTGGAAGAATGTCTCAAGTGGGGTACCACAGGGCTCTGTCCTGGGCCCTGTATTGTTCAACATCTTTATCAACAATTTAGATGAAGGAATTGAGGGTAAACTGATTAAATTTGCTGATGACACAAAGCTAGGAGGGATAGCTAATACTAGAGAAGAGAGAGAGAGGATTCAAAAAGATTTAAATAAACTGGAGAAGTGGGCAGCAACTAACAGAATGGTTTTTAACAGGGAGAAATGCAAAGTACTACATCTGGGCAATAAAAATGAAAAAAGCAGATATAGAATGGGAGGAATAGGGCTAAGTGACAGCACATGTGAAAAAGACTTGGGGTATACTAATAGATCACAGACTGAATATGAGTCAACAGTGTGATGCAGCAGCAAAAAAGGCAAATGCAATTCTAGGATGTATTAACAGAAGCATACAGTCTAGATCACGTGAAGTCATTATTTCCCTCTACTCCTCTTTGGTCAGACCTCATCTGGAATATTGTGTCCAGTTTTGGGCACCACATTTTAAAAAAGACATCAACAAACTGGAGCAAGTTCAGAAAAGAGCGACCAGAATGGTGACCGGTCTGCAAACCCTGTCTTATGAGGAAAGGTTGCAGGATTTGGGAATGTTTAGTTTGCAAAAGAGAAGACTGAGAGGAGACTTAATAGCTGTCTACAAATATCTAAAGGGCTGTCACATTTTAGAAGGATCAACTTTATTCTCATTTGCACGAGGAAAGACTAGAAGCAATGGGATGAAACTGAATGGGAGGAGGCACAGATTAGATATTAGAAAAAACTTTTTGACAGTTAGAGTGATCAATGAGTGGAACAGGCTGCCACGAGAAGTGGTGAGTTCTCCTTCAATGGAAGTCTTCAAACAGAGGCTGGACAGACATCTGACTGGGATGATTTAGCGAATCCTGCTTTGAGCAGGGGGTTGGACCAGATGGCCCAGGAGGTCCCTTCCAACTCTACGATTCTATGATTCTATGATTTATACATTGTAATAAGATCACCCCTAAGCCTTCGTTTTTCCAAACTAAATAGCCCCAAGTGTAATAACCTGTCTTGGTATTGCAGACCCCCTAGTTCCCTAATAACCTTGGTTGCTCTTCTCTGCACCCGCTCCAGTTCAGCTATGTCTTTCTTATACACCGGAGACCAGAACTGTACACAGTATTCTAAGTGTGGTCGCACTAGTGACTTATATAGAGGTAAAATTATGTTCTCCACATGAGCATCTATGCCTCTTTTAATGCATCCCATTATTTTATTTGCCTTTGCAGCAGCTGCCTGACACTGGCCAATAAATGTGAGTTTGTCGTCCACCCATACACCCAGGTCTTTTTCAGTGACAGTTTTGCCCAGTGTTTTACAATTAAGCACATAATTACACATCTTATAAGTGCATGACCTTACATTTATCCCCATTAAAGCCCATTTGCCATTTATCAGCCCAAGCTTCTAGTTTACATAAATCCTCCTGTAATATAAAATTGTCCTCCTCTGTATTGATTACCCTGCAGAATTTAGTGTCATCTGCAAATATTGAAATTCTACTCTCTATGCCCCCTCCAAGGTCATTAATAAATATGTTAAAAAGAAGCGGGCCCAATACTGACCCCTGTGGTAACCCACTACTAACCATGACCCAGTCCGAGTGTGCTCCATTAATTACCACTAGAGATGAGCGACTTTGCCTTTTTTCGGGTCGAGTCGGGTTTCATGAAACCCGACTTTCTCAAAAGTCGGGTCGAACGCAATCGCCCGATTATCGTGGAAAGTCGAAGGCTGACTGAAACACGAAACCCAATGCAAGTCAATGGGGAACCAAGGTCGCCAGTGAGTGGAGGACAGTAAACACACCTACAGTGCCCATTTTAATGCCAAAAACATCAATTCTTATTACTTAAGCTTGTCAACCTTAATTTACTTTATATAAATGGTTAGGCATTCAAAACTGGGGGTTATTTGGCTAAAGTAGTGGGGGGGGTAGGGCTGGCTCCAGATTTTTATGGGCCCTGGGCCAAAGAGTGTCAATGGGCTCCTTTAACACATGCCCCAATTCATGATCCTCTGATACGGCAGAGAAATAGCGGTATAGTACAATGAAAAATACTTCACTTCTTACATCTCATGACTGATATCCATTTTAAATTCTCCAATAGCTCCAAAAACAGACAGTATATTACTCCATACAGTATTTTGGCCACCGCATAGTGCGCTATACAGAGTAATGAGGCCCATATATGTCTCCATACAGAATCATTGGTCCCATATAATGTTCGATACAGTATATGATGAGCTCCACATAATGCTATAGTATATGTTCGTCCCCATGGATGAAGCTCCACTGTCTTATGGGCCCAAATAATGCTCCATATATAATGGGCCCCATTTCTAATGCTCCAGTGTATAATGGGCTCTGTAAATGCTGCTCCAGTGTCTGATGTCCACCTTTGGAATGCTCCAGTGTATGGTGGGCCTCATATATCATTCTCCAGACTATAGTGCTCCCCAAAAGTTGCTGTCCCAACATTGAAAACAATTATATAAGTCTCCTTGCTAGGGAATCCCTGTACTATTCTGGACTCCTCGTCGTCCCCATCTTCCATCTCACTGCACTTGGACTGTTTAGACAGAGGGCGTACAGATGTGATGTCATCGCGCTCTCTGACCAGAATGTCACTGTCAGGAAACGCGGAAGACGTCACGGCGGTGGAGCAGGGAGAGGTAAGTATTTCAACTTTGCAAGTGCTGTGATCCTGAGCAAGCAGGGGGGGGCCCACTCGTTGGCAACGGCACTGGCACAGGGCCCCTCATAGTATGGCTGTGTGTCTGACGGCGGGTGAGCCCTCCCACCGGCAAAGACACTTTTGCGTACTATGAGGAGCACTGTGCCAGTGCCGTCGCCCATGAGTATGCCATGAGTATGCCCCCCCACCTGCTCAAGGAACCTGCACTTTCAACTGCACCTTCCTCTTTGTCACCATGTAAGGTGGTATAGTATGCGGGAAGGGGAACCTGATTTTCATCAGGGTCAGATTCTGGCTGTGTAGAGTGCGAGGGGAATGTAGTGGTCTGGGTCAATGTACCAGCAGAATTGTTATGAATGGGTCACCGAGGAGGAAAAAAACCTAAAAATGCTAAGCCCAGAAAAACCAGAGAGGTTGGTAACTATGCAGATTGCAGATCCCTGATCCTAACCACACAACTAGCATTAGCCGTGGAGCGTACCTACGAAGAACCTAGACGCCTCGTCATGGCAGGAGGACTAAATAAGCCTAAAGCAAGAAAAGGGGAAAACTAACTGCCCCAGAGCAGACCCCAAAGGAATAGACAGCCCCCACACATGTACTGACGGTGAAACACGATGAAAACACAAACACAGGCAGGAAAATAGGCTGAGCAAATGATGGGGCCCAAACTAACTAGAAAGGAGAGGAAAGGAAAGACACTGTCTGCAATCTGCCCAAAACCCTACAAAATAATGTCCAACACTTCTGATAACAAAATTAACCCTGAAGTCACTAGACTTCTCCCACTATATCAGCACTCTGAAATATTCTGAGACAGAGCAAAAAGAGGCCAATCTAATAAGGGACAAAAAGCAAATTGGCAAATACAGATAAATAAGAGTGGAAATTCAGCACAGCCCCCACCGGGGCTGGCTGATCACACAAAAAACTGAATAGAGAAACAAAATCTAGTGTGAACATTAACAGAGAAACTTAGCTTGAGCTGACTGGAACAGAGCTGAGAACCAAGACCTGACAAGCAGAAGGAATCACCAGCACCAGAGTAGGGCGTCGGCTGTCTTAAATCCAATCTGAAATTCCTGAGGTCCAATCGTCATCCTCATTATCAGGTGGCAGATCTCTACTGATTAAGTCAGCCTCACTACCTCCTGTTACCACCAGAGGGAGCCTGGAAGGAGAACTCAATGAACTCACAACAGTACCCCCCCTTGAGGAGGGGTCACTGAACCCTCATCCACGCCACCAGGCCGATCAGGATGGGCCTGGTGAAAAGCATGAACCAATCTATTGGCATGAATATCAGAGGCAGACACCCAAGAATTATCCTCCTGACCATAACCCTTCCATTTGGCCAAATACTGGAGTCTCCGTCTAACCAAACAAGAATCCAATATTTTCTCTACCTCATATTCCACATTGCCTTCAACCAACACAGGGTCAGGAGGTGCTACCATAGGAATCACTGGCTCAACAAACCTCTTCAACAGAGATTTGTGAAATACTTTATGGATCTTGAACGTAACTGGAAGAGCCAATTGAAAAGAAACAGGATTAAGAATCTCCAAAATCTTATAAGGTCTAATAAATCTTGGCTTAAATTTTGGAGATGCAACCTTTATAGGAATATTCTTAGACGACAATCAAACCATATCACCCACTTTAAACCGGGGACCAATGGTCCTATGCCGGTTGGAAAATCGCTGGGCCTTTTCCTGAGAGAGTGACAACTTATCCACCACTTGGTCCCATATCTGCTGCATTCTCTCAACCAGTGTCCACACCTGGGCAGGACGAAGATTCCACTTGCCCTGAAGAGAATCGAGGATGAAACCCAAAATTAGGGTGACATCAAAGTGGCAGAACTAGCTCTATTGTTCAGCGTGAATTCAGCCAAGGGCAAAAATGAGACCCAATCATCCTGATCAGCAGATATAAAACATTTTAAATAAGACTCCAAGGTCTGGTTTGTTCTCTCCGTCTGTCCATTGGTCTGGGGATGAAATGCGGAGGAGAAGGATAACTGAATTCCCAGACTGGAACAAAAGGCTTTCCAGAATCTGGAAACAAACTGAACTCCTCTGTTGCACACAATGTTCTCAGGAATCCCATGTAACCGAACCACCTGTTGTAAAAACAAGGGCACCAACTCAGCGGAAGATGGCAACTTTGGGAGTGGTACAAGATGGACCATCTTCAAAAATCTATCACAAATCACCCAGATAACAGTCATTCACTGAGAGACAGGAATATCAGAAATAAAATCCATTGAGATATGGGTCTATGGCCTCTTGGGCACCGGCAGGGGCATCAGCAACCCACTAGAACGAGAACAGGGTTTAGACCGAGAACAAGTCCCACAGGACTGTAGAAAATTCCTGACATCACGAGATAAGGCAGGCCACCAAAAGGACCGACTCACCAAATCTCTGGTAACAAAAATACCTGGATGACCAGCCAATGCGGAGCAATGAATTTCAGACATCACTCTCTTTCTCCACTGGTCAGGAACATACAATTTTCCCATAGGGCAATGCTCAGGTTTATCCTCCTGAAATTCCTCCAGGGTGCATCTTAAATCGAGCGAAATGGCAGAAATAACTACCCCCTCACCTAGGATGGTAGTAGGCTCGGTCACATTAAGAGAATCGGCAAAGAAACTCCTAGAAAGGTCGTCTGCCTTAACATTCTTAGTGCCCGGAAGAAAAGAGAACACAAAATTAAAACGCGTGAAAAACAAGGCCCATCTAGCCTATCTAGGATTCAAGCATTTGGCCGACTCCAGATAAATCAAATTCTTGTGATTGGTGAGGACCACAACTTGATGTCTAGCTCCCTCCAACCAATGTCTCCACTCCTCAAATGCCCATTTCATGGCCAACAATTCCCGATTCCCCACGTCATTGTTGCGATCAGATGGGGACAACTTTCAAGAAAAGAAGGCACAGGGATTCATCTTAGAAGTCACAGGGTCTTTTTGGAACAAAACAGCTCCTGCACCAATCTCAGAAGCATCTACCTCCACCTGAAATGGAAGTGAGACATCAGGTTGCCGTAAAACCGGAGCTGAAGTAAATCTCCGCTTAAGCTCCTGAAATGCTGAGACAGCCTCAGGAGACCAATTCAGCACATCAGCGCCCTTCTTGGTCAGATCAGTCAGTGGTTTGACAATACCAGAAAAATTACCTATAAATTTATGATAGAAATTAGCAAAAACCAAAGACTTCTGGAGGGCCTTCAAAGAAATAGGCTGAACCCAATCATAAATGGCCTGTACCTTGGCCGGGTCCATTTCAATAGTCGATGGAGACAAGATAAATCCCAAAAATGAAATCCTATGTACACCAAAGAGGCATGTCGATCCCTTAACAAACAGGGAATTCTCCCTCAAAATCCAGAACACAGTCCGGACATGTTCCACATGAGAATCCCAATCACTAGAAAAGATCAAAATATCATCCAGATAGATGATCAAAAACTTATCCACAAAGTCACGGAAAATATCATTCATAAAGGACTGGTAGACACAAGGGGCATGAGTGAGCCCAAAAGGCATCACCAGGTACTCAAAATGTCCCTCCGGAGTATTAAACGCCATCTTCCATTCATCCCCGTGCTTGATGCGAATAAGATTATACGCCCCCTGAGGTCAAGCTTAGTAAACCAGCAGGCAATCTTAACTGTGGAGAATAAATCACAGACATCAGAGGTAACGGGTACTGATATTTAACCGTCATCTTGTTAAGGGAACGATAATCAATGCACGGTCTTAATGAAACATCTTTCTTCGCCACAAAAAAAACCCCAGCACCTAAGGGTGATGAGGATGGTCTAATATGACCCTTCTCCAATGACTCCTTAATATAGGATCGCATAGCATCATGTTCGGGTACTGATAAGTTGAAAAGCCGACCCCTGGGAAATTTACACCCAGGCATCAACTCAATTGCACAGTCATAACTCCTATGAGGAGGCAAAGATGCAGACTTACTCTCACTAAATACATCAGAAAAATTGGCCAGATAGTCAGGAATATCATGAGACTGAGGAGAGGTGGAGAAAACAGGAGCGTCCCTAAGAACACACTGACAACCCCAACTCACCACAGACCCAGATTTCCAATCCAAAACTGGATTATGAGTTTGCAACCAGGGAAAACCCAGAACAATAGTATCATGCAAATTATGCAGCACCAAAAATTTACAATTATCTTGGTAGTCTGGGGTAGCTCGCATTATCACCTGGGTCCAAAACTGAGGTTTATTCTCCGCCAAAGGAGTAGCATCAATACCCCTCAAAGGAATAGGCATCCGCAGAGGCGTCATGGAAAAACCACAACGTTTAACAAAGTCCAAATCCATCAGATTCAACGCTGCTCCTGAATCTACAAAAGCCTTAGTGGAAAACGTGGATAAGGAGCAGATCAGAGTAATTGCCAAAAGGAACTTAGGTTGTACACTGCCCACAGCAAATGTGTGTGCAAAACGTTTCTCTCGTTTAGGGCAGACAGAAATAACATGAGAGGCATCTCCACAGAAAAAACACAGTTTATTACGCCTTCTAAACTCCTGACGTTGCGCCCTAGACAAAACCCCATCACATTGCATAGGTTCAGACGTTTGTTCAAAAGGTGGCAGCGCCTCCCGTGTAGTTTTACGTTCACGTAAACGCCGATCAACTTGAATGGCTAATGACATGGAATCATCCAGACCAGAGGGAACAGGAAATCCCACCATAACATCTTTTACGGTCTCTGATAAACCCTTCCGAAAGAGAGCTGCCAAAGCACTATCATTCCACGTAGTAAGGACCGCCCACTTTTGGAATTTTTGACAGTATAACTCTGCAGAATCCTGACCCTGGTTTAATGCCAACAGGGTTCTCTCAGCTTGATCAACAGCATTAGGTTCATCATACAACAAACCCAAGGCTTGAAAAAATGCATCCACATTAGTCAGAATAGGATTTTCAGGTGTCAGAGAAAAAGCCCAATCCTGGGGATCGCCGCGCAGCAAGGAGATGACGATTTTAATCTGCGCGCAGAGCTCCCTGATGAGTTAGGCTTCAATGCAAGAAATAATTTACAATTATTCTTAAAATTCAGAAATTTAGACCGATCCCCAGAAAGCACATCAGGAGTAGGGATGTTAGGTTCAGCAGCATGTGACTGAATGAGGTAGGTGGAAATTCCCTGCACTTCAGCAGCAAGTTGCTCCACACAATCAGGAAATTGCTTAATCTCCATTAGGGAAAAAAAAAAAAACCTCCTACAGCCCCAGAGAAAAAGAGGAAAAAATATATATAAAAAAAAATTGACACTTTTTTTTAAACAACTTTTTCCTGCTTTTGAGTACCCTAGAATCTGCGGTATGGCTGGTGATTCTGTTTTGAATGGGTCACCGAGGAGGAAAAAACCTAAAAATGCTAAGCCCAGAAAAACCAGAGAGGTTGGTAGCTATGCAGATTGCAGATCCCTGATCCTAACCACACAACTAGCAGTAGCCGTGGAGCGTACCTACGATGTACCTAGACGCCTCGTCACGGCCGGAGGACTAAATAAGCCTAAAGCAAGAAAAGGGGAAAACTAAGTGCCCCAGAGCAGACCTCAAAGGAAAGACAGCCCCCACACATGTATTGACAGTGAAACAAGATGAAAACACAAACACAGGCAGGAAAATAGGCTGAGCAAACGATGGGGCCCAAACTAACTAGAAAGGAGAGGAAAGGAAAGACACTGTCTGCAATCTGCCCAAAACCATACAAAATAATGTCCAACACTTCTGATAACAAAATTAACCCTGAAGTCACTAGACTTCTCCCACTATATCAGCACTCTGAAATATTCTGAGACAGAGCAAAAAGAGGCCAATCTGATAAGGGACAAAAAGCAAATTGGCAAATACAGATAAATAAGAGTGGAAATTCAGCACAGCCCCCACCGGGGCTGGCTGACCACACAAAAAGCTGAATAGAACAACAAAATCAAGTGTGAACATTAGCAGAGAAACTTAGCTTGAGCTGACTGGAACAGAGCTGAGAACCAAGACCTGACAAGCAGAAGGAATCACCAGCACCAGAGTAGGGCGTCGGCTGTCTTAAATCCAATCTGAGATTCCTGAGGTCCAATCGTCATCCTCATTATCAGGTGGCAGATCTCTACTGATTAAATCAGCCTCACTACCTCCTGTTACCACCAGAGGGAGCCTGGAAGGAGAACTCAATGAACTCACAACACAGAATCATCTAGCAATGGCTGGGCATCAGTGCAGTTGTGGCGTCCCCAGTAGTATGGTCACCACAGTGGCATTACCTTCCTCCTAGGGAGTGTGATGTCATGCTTGGGAGCAATGAAGGATCTTGCTAGCAGTTAAACCAACACACAACACAGTTCCCACTCCAGGCCAGCAGGGAGACCTCTGAACCTGACTGCTGAGGAGCTGCTCTCTGTGGCCGGGAGGAGGGAAGTTAGGGCAGTCTGTGAAGGGAAGGGGAAGTGTGTGGACGTGAGAAGGGGAGCTGGAGGATGAGCAGAGTTAAGGCTCACTCCTAGCTGGAGCGCATGGTCCGGATTCCGGTCTCCGAGTGCGTAGGGACACTGACGATCCTGCAGCAGAAACCGGAGGAAGTAGCAGCTGTAAATGCTCTGTTGCCAACTAAGGCTCGGAGGCCCCAGCAGCGACGTGTGTCAGCCAGAAGGAAAAGGCTATGGCTGCCTGCCATACGTGAAAGTTCCAAAAGAGAGTCAAGAGGGGGAACTTCAGTGAACTCAGTACTGCGAGTGCCTCAGATAAGCGCTAGAACGGAGGCCACACTACCTATCTGCAGAGAGAGAATTCCAAATTTGCTTCCAGGCTGACCAACTCCTTCTCCATCTGTACTCTGGGTTCTGGATGGCACTTACCAAGTACAGGTAAAGGAACTGCACGACTGTGTCTGTCATCTTTCTCCTGCGCCTGGCGCACGGCTCTGCTACATCTTGCACTGCACACCATCTACCAACTCTTTCATCTGCCCTGTGACTACGGCCCTACCTGTGCAGGGCTTCTACATCTTAGCTGCACCACAACATCTGTCCTAGAGAAGCGACTCTGTCAATCTGATCAGAACCACAGGTGGCATCACGTATCATTCACCTATAAACGTTATTCACCCCTTTGCATGGACGCCCAGGGCCACGGAACGGGTCATCACCACCAACGTGACACATCCCTCTGAGACACCGGCCCGGTACCGATTAACCCCACTGCCCTGGCTGGCCACCCACACTCCATGTCAGAATAATCTTGGACTGGGGAATTCACGATTTGACTTGATAACCCAGGCATGGTATGATAGAAAGAGCTACATGGACTAATGTGAAGTGTGGCCTGCTGCATCATACACTTTTGGTGGGGGTGAAGGACACAAGGAAAGGGGTTCTTCCTGACCAGGAGCAAGTAATTGACAACTCAGTGCTTGCATTTTTTGAAACTTCAGAAGAGGAGGACATATTTGCAGGTGTCTGTTTCGGCAATGTAAGCCAAAACCAGTTCCTGACACTCCAGCATTAAAAGCGGTTAACCTACTCCCAGAAAAGGTAGCCTTCCAGGCGTTCCGGAGCCAGACCATGACGCAGGCTCAACACCTCCTGCCTTAGCTGCTATTGTGCTTTTGCCACTACCAGAAGATGCACCACCACCATCAGCACCAGCTGGCCCCCCAACGCCCACGTCCGTGGCCTCTTCCACCAAACTTCAAAATTTTGCAGAAAATAAACCCAAAATAACATCAGATATATGGTACTGTATCAGAAGCGTACAGCTCTATACAGTCAAAGGATAATTGACAATCTCCCTATATATTCCATCAGTCACACAGAGACGCTCACAGGCTCAGTATGGATTAGACAAGAATATAAAAAGTAGAAAAAGTGTACAGTATCATCAGATAGCAGGTATATATAGAATAGTTTAAACATTCTAAATCTCCGTAGATATTTCAGGAGGCAGACACAGACGCTCTCAGGCTCAGTATGGATTACAACACAATATAAAAAGCCGTAAAACGGTAATTGATCTGAAGAGTACAGCTGTACACAGTGTAGGGGTCATTGTTATCAATCTCAGTATTTATTTCCACAGAAAATAACTCTCACTTGGTCAGTTTGGATTAGACCAGAATATAAAAAGCAGGAAATGGGTAATGTATCACAAGCGTAGAGCTGTATACACTAGTGTTGGGGTAATTTTTAAATGTACATCTAAATTGCAGGAGTAACCCACTGACTGTCACACGCTCAGGATGGATCACACCACAATATAACAAGAAGATCCACAAGAAATAATCACACATGCGGGACAATGTTCCAGGTGTCAATGATACACTTAGAGTGGTGGGTGGAGGAGGACTTCCTGGCAGAAAGGGAACAGTATCACCAGATACCAGGTATATATAGCATTGCTTAAACATTAAAAATGTACGTCTATATATCAGGAGAAGTGTTGAGCCACCCCGCTAGAGTTCAGTTTGGTTCGTCGAACAGGAGGCAAGTTCGCCGAATGTTCGTCGACCGTTCGACGAACACCATCGAACACCATTGAAAACAATGGCAGGTCAACACAAACACATACACATAGAAAACAATTACAAAACACCTTAAAAGGTGTCCCAAAGCAGACAAAATGCTCAGAATACAAAAATAACATGGAAAAGGGCAACTACATATAGAAAAGAGGTGGAGGAGTAAAAGGAGGAGGAGGAGGAGACACAGATATAGGCATGACATGCCCTTATGAAGTCAAGAAAGGCTGGAATAAAAATGTAAAATACAAAAAAAATAAAAATCTGAAATCGAAGACGATCATATACCGTCGGACTTCCCACCATAAATTAGGCCAACTGCCGATCGGGCGGCGTTATTCCCACGAACCTCCGAACAGCGTCCATGAAGGCAAAGTGTTTGGTTTCCGGGGGCACTATGGTTGCAAAGCTGAACCTTAAAGGAATGTCCAGAAGGGCACCACCAGGAGTGGAGCCTGCGGCATAATTCGACTCCACCCGGGAAACCTCAACCATGCCAATTACAGAAAAGATGGACAGATTGCAAGCTTTGTCGATTCAGTGGGTGGTGGTGGATGTCCGTTTTTAGTTGTGCTAGCGATTTGTCAGCTTAATTCCGTTAACGAACGAGACTCCGACATGTCCCCACGGTACGCGTCAAGCTTACTAGAGGGACAAGCGAGGCTCTGGCACGCGAGATCAAGCAATAACAGGTCTGTCATGCCCTTACATGTCCGGGGCTGCATGCGCGCTACACTGAAAGGACCAACGTGTGTCGCTTACAGGTGCAGATAACCCGCTGACCACCAGTAGTGATGGGGACCTGGGATTCCAATTCTTCCCCGCGAACAAGGATTTCCCAGTAAGTGCAGGTCAATCGGAATTCCGGAATTAGGCCTAACCGGCATTCCAAAAAGAATGACAAAATTAAGTGTCCAAACCACAGGTGCTGTAGCTTGCTTAACAGCTGGGCTCCTCTGCTGAGTAGCACGCAGTTCTTACATAAATAGGCAGCATAGCTTGGTTCACGGGTGGGCAACTCTGCTGAGTAGCAGACAGTGCTTATATAAACAGGCGGCATAGCTAGGTTCACAGATGGGCTCCTCTGCTGAGCAGTAGACACCGGTACTAGTCCCAAAGTATTCACTGGGCTAAATGGAATTAAAAAATGGTTCTTACATAAACAGGCGGCACAGCTTGGTTCACGGGTGGGCTCCTCTGATGAGTAGCAGACACAGTTATAAGGCCCAAAGTATTAACTGTGCTAAATGCAGTCAAAAACTGGTTCTTTCATAAACTGGCAGCATAGCTAGATTCACTGGTGGGCTCTTCTGCTGAGTAGCAGACAGTGCTACAAGGCCCTAAAGGATTTTCTGGACAAGATGCGGTAAAACATTATTAGAAACACACACGGTGTAGCTCCTTAACAGGTGCACTACACCGCTTGCTACCACACACCGCTACTATGCCATGAAACAGTCTATTAACATTGAAAACCATTATTGATGTGAAAATTAAGTTACGCTTTTGGTGAACGAACCGTTCTCGAACGGAACCTCGAACAGCCGAATTTTAAGGAAAGTGTTCGAGTTCGACGAACGGCTCGAACACCGCCCAAAACAGCTGGAATTTTAACTTGGCGAACAGGTCGACTCGAACACCGCTCATCTCTAATCAGGAGGCAGACTCAGACGTTCTCAGACCCAGTATGGATTCGACAAGATTGTAGAAAGTTGAGAAAGGGTACAGTATCACCGGATAACAGGTATAAATATAGCATAGTTTACACATTAAAAATCTATGTCTAAATATCAGGAGGCAGACTCAGACGGTCTCAGGTCCAGTATGGATTCGACGTGATTGTAGAAAGTTGAGAAAGGGTACAGTATCACTGGATAGCAGGTATATATAGCATAGTTTAAACATTAAAAATCTGCGTGTATATTTTCGGAGTCCGACAAAGACACACACAGCCTCAGTAAGGATTAGACAAGAATCTAAAAAGTAGAAAAAGGGTTATGTATTCGAAGCGTACACCAGTATACACTGTTGGGGTATTTTTCAATCTTCATATATATTTCAGTCTCAGTAAGACAGTCCAGACTCTCCGCAAGAGGAAATGAGATGGATACCAGTACAGACGGAAAGTCGAGTGATTGCAGAAATTTTGGAATTGCTAATCACGGGAAAAACTCCCGGGAGAATTCTCAGAGGCGATGCTGACCCTCAATTACTTTGTCTGTGGAGACAGCGAAAACAGTTCTTGTGAAGAAATGTTTGCTGTATCGCAGTACCGTGGAACCCATCACCATTACTCATCTCCATCAAATTGTGATCACAGGGAGAGATGTAGACATTGTCCTCACTGTCTATCATGATCTGTCAGGTAACTTTGGAGTGCAAAAGACACAAGCCACAGGCCATAGGCGAGTCTATTGGATTGGCATGAGAGGACACATTAAAAAATGTGGGCAGGAATGTCACACATCTGTGAGTCGGAAAACCGTGAAAGCTGATAATAAACCACCACTGCATCTCATTGTGAGTCAACGTCCATAATAAATGGAAGCCATTGATCATCTGAAGATAGAGCCCAGCAGGCCAGGGCATAGCTACGTCTTAACCATCATCTATCATTTCACCAAATTTGTATTGGCAGTCCCAGTGAAGTATTTAACAGGTCAGACTACACAGTGGTGGAGCAGGGAGAGGTAAGTATTGCAAGTGCTGTGTCATGGGAAGCCCAGGTAACTTTAGGCTGAAACCCCGGGGCCCCTGCGGTGTCCCTCAGACTAGGGGAAACCCTGTCTGTCCCTCAACCCAGGGTTTACACTGAAGGTGTGCCTGCCTGGGCCTCCACCTTGTCCTTGTCTCCTGTCCAGCCCTAAGCTGAACCCACCACCCTCCACCCAGTGAGGAGACCAAACACCAGACCCCACAAATAAGTATGGACAGGGATAACGGAAATGCACCACACCGCGTACACACAGGGGAATACAGTAATGTGCAAGGGCAACCAAATAATACAACACAGGGAGGCAAAATGGCAACAATGGAATATACTACACCAGCAACCGTATGCTCCTTAGACCACCACTCCAGACCGGTATCGCTTAGCACAAGGCAAGAGCTATAGTTGGCGACGCCCATAGTCACACAGGGCAATTTAAAAGACAGAGGGCGTGGCTAAGCCCTCAGCCAGAATGACAACCTGGTTAACCCAATCCAAGCCGGATCAGAAGACCAACCAGCGCCGCTGAGAACCATGTGGTAGGATGGGGTATTACCGCTGTCTGCCGGACACCCTGGTGCGAACAAGGTCCGACATGACAGCACCCCACCTTCTACGAGGGACCCCAGGAACCTCACAATGTCGAGGACCCGGCTTGTCCGGATGGCAGCGATGAAACACTGTAATCAGTCGGTCCGCATGTATGTCCGAGGCCGGCACCCAAGTCCTCTCCTCAGGACCATAGCCACGCCAGTGGACCAGGTACTGTAGAGTGCGACGCACTACCCGAGAGTTAACCACCTTGGACACCTCAAACTCCAACGTGCCATCCACCAAGACTGGAGGTGGTGGCACGGGAGAATCATCAACAGCACCCACGACTTTCTTAAGTAACGCCTTGTGAAACACATTATGTATCTTGTATACGGCAGGTAACTCTAAACGAAATGCCACAGGGTTGATAATTGCGGAGATCCTAAATGGACCAATGAACCTGGGCCCCAACTTAAGCGATGGCATTTTGAGCTTGATGTTCCTTGTAGACAACAACACCCAATCACCCACACACAGGTCGGGACCAGGCACACGTCTACTGTCAGCCACACGTTTATACCTAGAACCTACATTCAGCAAGCGCTGCTTTACTCTCCTCCAAACGGATGACAATTGTGCTCCCAACTGGTCCTCCTCAGGGACGCCCGCAGAGCTCCCTTGGCGCAAGGTACAGAATTGGGGATGTTGACCATAAACACAAAAGAAAGGAGATTCCCCAGACGATTCCTGATAATGATTGTTTATCGCGAATTCAGCCAGAGGAAGAAACACCGACCACTCTTCTTGATTGTCAGACACAAAACAGCGTAAGTATTGTTCCAGGTTTTGGTTCATACGCTCAGTCTGCCCATTCGACTGAGGATGGAAAGCCGATGAATGAGACAATTTAATCCCTAGGCGTGAACAAAAAGCTCTCCAAAATTTTGCCACAAATTGTGTACCTCTATCAGATACAATGTCAGACGGGACACCATGAAGTCTGACCACCTCGCGAATAAATACCTGAGCAAGGGTCTTCGCATTGGGCAAAGATGGCAAAGCAACGAAATGCGACATTTTAGAGAACCGATCAACTATTACCAGAATGACCATGTTCCCAGCCGAGGAGGGCAAATCCGTAATGAAATCCATGGAAATCTCAGTCTATGGCTTACTGGACACACAGAGAGGATGCAATGTGCCAGCAGGACGGGAGCGTGGTGTCTTGGCCCGTGCGCATGTGGTACAGGCTGACACATATGAGGCCACGTCCTGCCGGATTTTGGGCCACCAAAAACGACGTGATACAAGTTCAAGGGTGCCCGTAACTCCTGGGTGACCCGCCAGGACAGTATCGTGATGTTCCCCTAACACTTTTAAGCGTAGGTGTAGTGGCACAATGTAGTGGCACAAATGATTTATTAGGAGGCAGATCCGGCGGTACCTCCTCCTGAGCATCAGCAATCTCTGCCTGAACCTCTGTCGTGAGAGCCAAGACCACAACTCCCTTTTAGAGGATAGGCACCGGATCCTCACGTGGCTCTCCACCCGGAAAACATCTGGACAAGGCGTCCACCTTAGTATTCTTAGAACCTGGTCGGTATGTCACAAAAAAATTGAACCGGGTGAAGAATAACGCCCAGCGAGCCTGTCTGGGGGACAGGCGTTTAGCAGACTCTAAATAAAGCAGATTCTTATGGTCTGTTATGACAGTAATCTGATGGACAGCCCCCTCCAAGAAGTGTCGCCATTCCTCAAATGCCAACTTGATGGCCAACAATTCCCTGTTACCAATATCGTAATTACGCTCGGCCGGCGACAGTTTCTTGGAGAAGTAGGCACACGGATGCAATTCGCCCAAGGATGGACCCTGAGACAGTACCGCCCCCACTCCAACCTCAGATGCATCCACCTCCACGGTAAAAGGTAGGGAGACATCAGGCTGAACCAGGATGGGAGCTGAAGCAAAACTGTTTTTAAGGAATTCAAACGCGCGCACAGCAGCCTCAGACCAGTCAGAAAAATTGGTACCTTTTTTAGTCATGTCGGTGAGCGGCTTAGCAATCATAGAAAAATTCTTAATAAATTTCCTATAATAGTTTGAAAAGCCCAGGAATCGCTGAAGCGCCTTGAGATTATCAGGCCGATCCCACTGCAGCACCGCTTGCACCTTAGCGGTGTCCATTTTAAACCCTGAGGCGGAAATTACATAACCCAAAAAAGGTAATTCTTGGACGACAAATACACATTTCTCAAGCTTGGCATAGAGCTTGTTTTCCCTGAGCAACTGCAACACCTGCCTAACATGCTCTATGTGTGCATCACGGTCGCGTGAGAAAATAAGAATGTCATCAAGGTATATAATAACAAATTTCCCCAAGAGATGAGAAAAGACATCATTTATGAAATGTTGAAATACTGCTGGCGCGCTCGTCAACCCAAATGGCATCACCAAATTCTCAAAATGACCCTCAGGGGTATTAAATGCTGTCTTCCATTCATCCCCTTGACGGACTCTTATGAGATTGTACGCCCCCCTGAGGTCAAGCTTGGAAAACGATTTGGCACCAGACACCTGGTTGAACAAATCGGGTATCAGTGGCATCGGGTAGGGGTCACGAACCGTAATCTGGTTGAGTTCCCTGAAATCCAGACATGGGCGTAATCCGCCATCTTTCTTCTTGACAAAGAAGAACCCCGCCGCCAATGGAGATGATGAAGGCCTGATGTGCCCTTTGCTTAGACTTTCTGCAATGTATTCTTTGAGAGCTTGCCTCTCAGGACCTGAGATATTAAACATCCTGGCTTTTGGTAACTTGGCCCCCGGTTTTAACCTAATAGCACAGTCATAGGGTCAGTGCGGTGGCAGCTCTGAACAACCTCTTTCAGAAAATACATCAGCAAAGTCCAGCAGTGGCTCCGGGATGCTGGGAGTCACAGCTGAGATACACGTGGCCAGACAACTCTCCTGGCAGTATCTGCTCCACTGAATTATGTCCTGGGTTTTCCAATCAATCACCGGATTGTGCATAGACAACCATGGAAACCCCAGAGCTATCTGAGCAGGTAAATTACTGAGCACCTTACATGTTACCCGCTCAGAGTGTAGGACCCCAATGTGGAGTTTTACATCAGCCACAAACTCTTTAATCTCCCCTTGTGAGAGAGGGGAGGCATTGATGGTAACCACCCGGATAGGATTAGGCAGCGTCTCCACCTTAAATCCCGCAGTACGCGCAAACTTTTAATCAATGAGATTAGCGGCTGAACCACTATCTACAAATACAGTAATCGATAGCTCTTGGCCCCCGATAACTACCTTAGCATGGAGCATACACTGGGAGACCACCACGGAGGATATGCAAAGGCTCAGACTAGACTCCTCCAAGCCCTCTGAGCCTAGCAGTTTTCCGCCGGCATGTCTTTCTTAGGTACCAGGGGGCAAGCATTAATAAAATGTCCTTTTTTGCCACAAAAAAAACAGACCCCTTGCTTTCTGGGCAAGGGACATTTATGCTTGTTATTATGTGTATGTGATATACCAGCGATCTGAATAGGTTCCACGGATTCACCTGAGGCGATCTCACCAGAGACTGCCCCTCCCCCCACAGGCAATGTCTCCTGCGACCTCTGACGAAAACGGCGATCAATGCGTACTACAAGCACCATAGCAGCCTCCAGAGAAGCAGGAGTCTCATACATTAGCAGAGCTTGTTTAACACTTCCAGAAACCCATGCAAAAATTGACTCCTTAGTGCAGGGTCATTCCATTGCGTGTCCACAGCCCAGCGATGAAATTCCGTACAATAATCCTCCGCCAGTCGCTCACCCTGGAGTAGAGAGCGTATTTTAGACTCTGCTAACGCCAGTCTGTCAGGATCGTCATAGATTAAACCCAGAGCAGAAAAAAAAAAGTCTACAGACTCAAATGCAGGTGAATCAGAAGGTAGTGAAAACGCCCATGCTTGTGGGTCACCACCCAGCAAGGAAACTACCAAGCCCACACGCTGAGCCTCATTTCCTGAGGAGAGAGGACGCATGCGAAAATACAATTTGCAGGATTCACGAAATACAACGAACTTACAGCGATCACCAGAAAATCGTTCAGGGAGAGGTAACTTAGGTTCAGCTACCCTGACTGCTGCCTCAGTTTGCACAGCAGGAACTGAGAGGCCTTGTTGCTGGACCACCCCCCTCAGTTCAGTGACCTGTATGGACAGAGCCTCCAGCTGCTTGGTTATGGAGACTATAGGATCCATGGAAAATAATTCCTATTTTTTTTTTTTTCCTCTTTTTGGGCCGACTATACTGTCATGGGAAGCCTAGGTAACTTTAGGCTGAAACCCCGGGGCCCCTGCGGTGTCCCTCAGACTAGGGGAAACCATGTCTGTCCCTCAACCCAGGGTTTACACTGAAGGTGTGCCTGCCTGGGCCTCCACCCTGTCCTTGTCTCCTGTCCAGCCCTAAGCTGAACCCACCACCCTCCACCCAGTGAGGAGACCAAACACCAGACGCAAAAAATAAGTATGGACAGGGGAAGAGTCTTGAGGAGATCATTTGCATATTCCCAGTGCCTTCTGGGATAAGTGAAGAGTCTCCGCGAGCTCAACGATCACTGGGTTTTGGCCGTTGCAGCTGAAAAGAGGAAATCGGAAAACCAGGGGAAGAGTCTTGAGGAGATCATTTGCATATTCCCAGTGCCTTCTGGGATAAGTGAAGAGTCTCCGCGAGCTCAACGATCACTGGGTTTTGGCCGTTGCAGCTGAAAAGAGGAAATCGGAAAACCAGGGGAAGAGTCTTGAGGAGATCATTTGCATATTCCCAGTGACTTCTGGGATAAGTGAAGAGTCTCCGCGAGCTCAACGATCACTGGGTTTTGGCCGTTGCAGCTGAAAAGAGGAAATCGGAAAATTTTGGCTCATCTTTCATCGCTTTTAAGAAATCTCAAGATGGAAGAGGCCAGGAGCCATTTGGTGAGCTGCATTTCTTGCTACATGTTCACAGATTTACCAGTGGAAAAGCCAAACTTCACATGCCACAAATGCAAGCTTGTGACCCTGTTGGAGGAAAAGTTGCAAAATCTCGAAGAGAGGTTAGCTACGTTGAAGATCATTAAGGAAGGTGAAGAGTTCTTGGACAGAGCAGAATTATCTCTTCATGTTACAGAAAGAGAAGAAATTCGAAGTGCACCTGAAGAAACAGAGGAATGGAGACATGTGACCCAGAGAAGCAGGAGGATCAGGAGGCAGTCAGCACCCATACTGCTCAGAAACCAGTACCAGGCTCTCACGCAGGAAAACATCAGGATAAGACTTTGCCAACAAACAGCAACCTTGTACGCCTTCAGAGTCCTCCTGGATGGAGAAAGAAAAATGTTGTGAAGAAGAAACGGAGAGTGGTGGTCATGGGGGATTCCCTGTTGAGAGGAACAGAGGCCGCTATCTGCAGACCGGATATAACTTCAAGAGAAATGTGCTGTCTTCCAGGTGCAAAAATTAAAGATGTGTCTGACAGGATATCAGGACTCTTCAGACCTACAGATGACTACCCATTCCTGCTACTACATGTGGGGACAAATGACACCATAAGAAACGACCTGGAAACCATCTGCAGAGACTTTGAAGACTTAGGCAAGAAAGTGAAAGAACTGGGAGCGCAGGTGGTCTTCTCTTCCATCCTCCCAGTGGATGGCCATGGAACAAGGAGGTGGAATAAGATTCTGCAGGTGAACAACTGGCTACGTCGATGGTGCCATCAGCAACGATTTGGATTTCTGGATCACGGAGTGAACTACTTATACGATGGACTACTTGCTAGAGATGGGGTGCACCTTACGAAGACTGGAAAGCAGGTATTTGGAAGTCGCCTTGCTACACTTGTAAGGAGAGCTTTAAACTAGAACAACATGGGAAGGGAAGCAAAAGACCAGAAAAAGCCATACACCTGAGAAATGCTATTGAGAACTCTGCTATTAGAAGTGGAAAGGAAGAACAAAGACGAAAGAATCTAATTAATAAAAATATTGGAGAAAGAGAAACCAATCACAAACTAAAATGTTTCTATACTAATGCACAAAGCATGGGCAACAAACAAGGAGAATTGGAACTACTAACACAGGAAAAGAAATATGATGTCATTGGAATCACTGAAACTTGGTGGGACAATACACATGATTGGAATACAAGACTAGAAGGATACAACTTATTTGCAAGAAACAGACTTGATAAACGAGGAGGGGGTGTCGCATTGTATGTTAGAAATGCGTATATCTGCACAGAGATTGAAGCTTCAGAGACTGGGAGTTCTGTGGAAACTGTTTGGGTAAGAATACAAGGACAGAACAATGGAAAGGACACCATTGTAGGCATTTACTACAGGCCGCCTGTGCAAGCTGAAGATATGGATGAACTCTTTATGCATCAAATGGCCAAGTTCTCCAAAAAATATGACATAGTTGTCATGGGAGATTTCAACTATCCAGACATTTGTTGGGAATCTCTCTCAGGCAAAACTAACAGGTCAAGGAAATTCTTATCCTCTCTTGCTGACAACTTTATCTTCCAAAAGGTAAAGGAGAAAACAAGGGGAACTGCTACCTTGGATCTAATCCTCATAAACAGGGAGGAAATGGTTGAGGAGGTAAAAGTGGCTGGGACCCTAGGAGGTAGCGACCATGCTATTTTAGAATTTTGGATAACTAGAGTCGGAAGACCTGTGAAGACTCAGACGTCAAGGTTAGATTTCAGAAAGGCAGATTTTAAGGGATTCAGAAAGAGAATTGGAGGGATCCAATGGCTGGATATCCTTAAAGACAAAAATGTCCAGGAAGGATGGGAAATCTTGAAAAATGAAATTCTCAAAGTACAGTTGTTAACAATTCCGAAAAGAGGGAAGAATAGGAAGCATTTAAGGAAACCAGGATGGATGAACACAGAACTTAAGCACATGCTAAAAAGGAAGAAAAAAATGTTTATAAAATGGAAAGAGGGAGGCATATCTAAAGAAGAATATAATGCTGTCTGCAGAACCTGCAGGGCACAAATCAGATTAGCTAAAGCTGAAAATGAATTGAGGCTTGCAAGAGATGTCAAAAGCAATAATAAAGGATTTTGGGGATATGTCAAAAGTAAAAGAAAAGTCAAAGATGCTATAGGATTTTTACAGGATGAAAATGATGAAATGGTAAGACAGGATGTTGAGAAGGCTGAACTTTTAAATTCCTATTTTGCATCTGTTTTCTCTCAGAAAGGAAATGTAACATCAACTGTTATTCACTGTCCTATTAAGGGAATAGAAGAATCCAGGATATCTATAAACAGAAAGATAGTGAGGAAACACTTAGCTAACCTAAATGAATTCAAGTCTCCAGGTCCAGATGAATTACACCCCAGAGTACTGAAGGAGATAGCAGAAGAAATTTTTGAACCCCTCTCCATAATCTTTGAAAATTCTTGGAGAACAGGAGATGTGCCAGAAGACTGGAGAAGAGCAAATGTTGTTCCTATCTTCAAAAAGGGGAAGAAGGTGGACCCAGGCAACTATAGGCTGGTGAGTCTGACTTCTATACCAGGAAAGATCTTTGAACAAATTATTAAACAACATGTATGTCAATACCTGGATAAGAATGAAGTGATTAAACAGAGTCAGCATGGGTTTGTAACTAATAAGTCATGTCAGACTAATTTAATTTCCTTCTATGACGGTATTACTGATTGGGTGGATCAAGGAAATGCTGTAGATATAGTATATCTTGACTTCAGCAAAGCATTTGACAAAGTCTCTCATACAATCCTTATTGAAAAAATGACTAAGTATGGAATGGACAAGGCAACTGTTAGGTGGATTCATAACTGGCTTAGTGATCGGACCCAAAGAGTGGTCGTAAATGGCTGCACATCCAGTTGGAAGAATGTCTCAAGTGGGGTACCACAGGGCTCTGTTCTGGGCCCTGTATTGTTCAACATCTTTATCAACGATTTAGATGAAGGAATTGAGGGTAAACTGATTAAATTTGCTGATGACACAAAGCTAGGAGGGATAGCTAATACTAGAGAAGAGAGAGAGAGGATTCAAAAAGATTTAAATAAACTGGAGAAGTGGGCTGCAACTAACAGAATGGTTTTTAACAGGGAGAAATGCAAAGTACTACATCTGGCATGGGAGGAATAGGGCTAAGTGACAGCACATGTGAAAAAGACTTGGGTATACTAATAGATCACAGACTGAATATGAGTCAACAGTGTGATGCAGCAGCAAAAAAGGCAAATGCAATTCTAGGATGTATTAACAGAAGCATACAGTCTAGATCACGTGAAGTAATTATTTCCCTCTACTCCTCTTTGGTCAGACCTCATCTGGAATATTGTGTCCAATTTTGGGCACCACATTTTAAAAAAGACATCAACAAACTGGAGCAAGTTCAGAAAAGAGCGACCAGAATGGTGACCGGTCTGCAAACCCTGTCTTATGAGGAAAGGTTGCAGGATTTGGGAATGTTTAGTTTGCAAAAGAGAAGACTGAGAGGAGACTTAATAGCTGTCTACAAATATCTAAAGGGCTGTCACATTGTAGAAGGATCAACTTTATTCTCATTTGCACAAGGAAAGACTAGAAGCAATGGGATGAAGCTGAATGGGAGGAGACACAGATTAGATATTAGAAAAAACTTTTTGACAGTTAGAGTGATCAGTGAGTGGAACAGGCTGCCACGAGAAGTGGTGAGTTCTCCTTCAATGGAAGTCTTCAAACAGAGGCTGGACAGACATCTAACTGGGATGATTTAGCGAATCCTGCTTTGAGCAGGGGGTTGGACCAGATGGCCCAGGAGGTCCCTTCCAACTCTACGATTCTATGATTCTATGACAGTGATAACGGAAATGCACCACACCGCATACCCACAGGAGAATACAGTAATGTGCAAGGGCAACCAAATAATACAACACAGGGAGGCAAAATGGCAACAATGGAATATAGTACACCAGCAACCGTATGCTCCTTAGACCACCACTCCAGACCGGTATCGCTTAGCACAAGGCAAGAGCTACAGTCGGCGACGCCCATAGTCACACAGGGCAATTTAAAGACAGAGGGCGTGGCTAAGCCCTCAGCCAGAATGACAACCTGGTTAACCCAATCCAAGCCGGATCAGAAGACCAACCAGCACCGCTGAGAACCATGTGGTAGGATGGGGTATTACCGCTGTCTGCCGGACACCCTGGTGTGAACAGTGTCCGACATGACATGCTGGTGCCCTGAGCAAGCAGGGGGGGCCCACTCGTCACCGGCGGTACTGGCACAGGGCCCCTCATAGTACGCCGGTGTGTCTGACGGCGGGTGTGCACCCCTACCGTCAGAGACACTTGATTGTACTATGAGGGACCCTGTGCCAGTGCCGTTGCCCAAGAGTGGGCCCACCCACCTGTCCAGGGCAATGGCACTTGCACGGCTGCGTGCGCCAGGTGGTGACCCCAGCCTTGTGGGGGGAGGCAGCCCAGTTACGGAGGTGGAAAAAATGGCATATGTTGATGTTGGACATACAGCAGCTGCAAATGGAGTAATTGGAGAAGTCCGCGGAAGAGGAGGACAAAAGCGAGCCATTTTTCTGTGTCAGCAGGGGAGGGTGGGACAAAATCCTTTGAAACCCATGCATGGTTCATTTTAATGAAGGTTAGATCATCAACATTTTGGGTCGACAGACGGGTCCTTTTTTCTGTCAGGATTGATCCAGCAGCACTGAAGACGCTTTCAGATAACACATTAGCAGCAGGGCAAGCGAGCTTCTGTAAGGCATATTGTGCCAATGCAGGCCAGGTGTCAAGTTTACAGGCCCAATAGTCAAAGGGGAATGACCGGTGAGGGAGAACATCGATATTGGAGAAGTAGTTTGTTACCATAGTTGACAACTGCTGTCTCCTGTCACTTTCCATCGATGCAGTATTACCAGTCGTGTGAGCGGTACTTGAAAAATCAGTCCACAACATGGTCATGAAACCCCTGTGTCCAGCACTACTACGGCTGTGTGCACCACGAACACCTCTTCCATGTTGCCCCCTACGGCTCGTGGGAGAAACATCACCGCCGCTGTGTGCTGGGAATGCCTCAAACAAACGGTTTACCAGAGTTGCTTGTTTGTTAGCCAATATTAGCTCTAGGTTCTCCTGTGGCATGATGTTTTGGAATTTACCTTTATAGCGTGGATCCAGGATGCTGGCCAACCAGTAGTCGTCATCGTTCATCATTTTGGCAATGCGGGGGTCCCTTTTTAGGATCTGTAAGGCATAATCAGATATGTGTAAATGTATAAATATATGCGGGGACAATACAAAGACCTTTCTAATGATCTTTTTACTCTTAGACCTGTGACGGGGACAAGGGGGCATCCTCTACGTCTGGAGGAAAGAAGGTTTAAGCATACTCACAGACGCGGATTCTTTACTGTAAGAGCAGTGAGACTATGGAACTCTCTGCCATATGATGTTGTAATGAGTAATTCCCTAATAAAATTTAAGAAGGGACTGGATGCCTTTCTTGAAAAGTATATTACAGGGTATATACACTAGTTTCCTTAATATTGCGTTGATCAAGGGAGCTAGTCTGATTGCCGTATGTGGAGTCGGGAAGGAATTTTTTTCCCCAATGTGAAGCTTACTGTTTGCCACATGGTTTTTTTTGCCTTCCTCTGGATCTACATGTTAGGGCAAGTTAGGAAAGGATATGGGTTGAACTAGATGGACTTAAAGTCTTCCTTCAACCTTAATAACTATGTTACTATGTTACTATGTGGGCCAATGTTCCAGGTGTCAGTGATGCACTGCGAGTGCTGGGTGGAGGAGCACTTTCTGGCAAATCAACATCCCTCCAGTCACGCACAAACCCTGTACCTGACCTTGCCACGCCAACATTTTGTCTTGCCCCTAAGAAGCATCCTTCTCCCCTAAATAATCATCTCCAACATCCTCCTCCTCTTCTTCCTCCACCTCGTCCACGAGACTTCCCTGAGCAGACAATGGCTGACTGTCATCAAGGCTTCCCTCCTCCTCTTCCTCCTCGGCTGCAGACGCCTGCTCCTTAATGTGCGTCAAAGTTTGCATGAGCAGACGCATAAGTGGGATGCTCATGCTTATGATGGCGTCGTGTGCGTTTACCAGCCGTGTGCATTCCTCAAAACACTGAAGGACTTTACAGAGGTCTTTCAGCTTTGACCACTGCACACCAGACAACTCCATGTCTGCCTGCAAACCGCCTGACCGTGTATCCTCCCACAAATGAATTACAGCCTGCCTCTGTTCGCACAGCCTCTGAACCATGTGCAGGGTGGAGTTCCACTGTGTGGCAATGTCGATAATTAGGCGGTGCTTGGGAAGGTGGAGCAATTGCTGCAGCTTCTGCATACGACTGGAGTGTACCGCGACCGGCGGATGTGCGAGCACAGTCTTCGCACCTTATGGATCAGGGATGTTAACTCCGGATAATTATTGAGGAAGCACTGCACCACCAGGTTCAAGGTGTGAGCCAGGCAAGGTATGTGTCTGAGTTTTGAAAGGGATATGGCTGCCACAAAATTCCCGCCGTTATCACTAACTACCTTGCCTGCCTCAAGATGTAGACTGCCCAGCCATGACTCAGTTTGTCGCTGCAAGTAGTCGGCCAGTACCTCCGGGGTGTGTCTGTTGTCACCCAAACACATAATCTTCAACACAGCCTGCTGATGCTTACCACTAACTGTTCGATAGTGGGACACCTCGTGTGCAACACTGGCAGCTGCGGAAGGAGTGCTCATGCATCTGCGCTCTGTGGACGAGCTTTCGCTTCTGGAGGAGGAGGGTTGAATGCCTACAGCCAACTGTTTCCTATACCGTGGGCTAGGCAACACTGTTCCACCGCCGCTGTCCCCTGTGGACCCTGCATCCACCACATTAACCCAGTGCGCAGTGATTGACACGTAACGCCCTGGCCATGCCTACTGGACCATGCATCTGTTGTGAGGTGCACCTTTCCACTCACTGATTGCTTGAGTGCATGGACAATGCGGTCTTTCACATGTACGTGGAGGGCTGGGATGGCTTTTCGCAAAAAGAAGTGTCGACTGGGTATGTCATAGCGTGGTACTGCGTAGGCCATGAGCTCGCGGAAAGTTTTGCTTTCAACCAACCGGTAGAGCATCATCTCTAATGAGATTAGTTTGACAATGTGGGCGTTCAAAACCAGTGTACGCGGATGAGAGGATGAGTACTTTCGTGTCCTACTCAGAGTCTCTGGTAGGGTGAGCTGGACTTGAGAGCTGCATATGGTGGAACTAGCCGTGGACATGGCGGACTGAGAGAGGGTTGGTGATGGTGTTGGTGGTGTTGCTGATGGCCTAGATTCAGTCTTTCGTAGCAATAACATTGTGATTCCATGACTGCTTTGCCCTTGCGACGACACTTCGACATTTGCTGCTGGTGGTGTGCTAACCGGTGGGCTTACAGTGGGGGAAGCGATGAAGCGTTGCTGACGACCTTCATTCGGAGCAGGTGCACATGTGGTACATGAGGTTTGGTAGTCCGTCCACGCTTGCAACTGCATGGTGGTTAAATGTCTAAGCATGCAACTGGTATTCAAATTTCTCAGATTTTTCCCTCGGCTAAAGGTCTTTGCGCACTTCTTACAGATAACTTTTGCCTGATCATTAGGATTTTGTTCAAAAAAGTGCCACACTGCACTCTTCCTACTATTGAAGACATTTTGAGGCCTTGCACGCTGTGCTAATTTGACCGTCTGGCCAAGCTGTCCTGCAACTCTTTTGGTTTTTGTAACACGTTTTTGGACTGCTACGGTCCTGCCAGATAACAGCTGTTGCAATGTCGTTGCCTGCTGCGGATCCTCCTCCTCCTCTTCTGAGCTATTGGCAGCGGCACCCTATTCCCCCAATGGATGCCAATCTGGGTCAACAACTGGGTCATCCATCACCTCCTCTTCAATTTCATGTGCAACTTCCTCTGTCACCGTGTAAGGTGGCATAGTATGCGGGAAGGGGCACCTGAGTTTCATCAGGGTCTGATTCTGGCTCAGTACACTGCGAAGACAATGTAGTGCTCTGAGTGAATGTACCAACAGAAAAATCTAGCAGTGGCTGTGCATCAGTGCACTCCATGTCAGAATCATCTTGGACTGGGGAATTCACGATTTGACTTGCTAACCCAGGCATGGTATGTGAAAAGAGCTCCATGGAGTAATCTGTAGTGTGGCCTGCCGCATCCTTCACTTTTTGTAGGGGTGAAGGACACAAGGAAAGGTGTTGTTCCTGACCAGGGGCCTCCACTGACGACTCAGTGCTTTTATTTTTTAGCTCCTTTTGGATAAAATATTTAGGCTTACTGTGCGCTGCTGAGATCAGGATAAAGTCACCACATGAGAAACTTTTAACTCTTTATTCCCAACGCGTTTCAAAGTGAAAAATCACTTCTTCTTCAGGGGATGACGACTACATGTCATCCCCTGAAGAAGAAGTGATTTTTCACTTTGAAACGCGTTGGGAATAAAGAGTTAAAAGTTTCTCATGTGATGACTTTATCCTGATCTCAGCAGCGCACAGTAAGCCTAAATATTTTATCCAAAAGGAGCTATATTGGCGGTCACGGTTGTGAACCTCGGGCGTGCAGCAGGCTGACATTGATTTACATGCTTTTATCCGCTCTGGGAAAGGTGAGTAGATTCCATTGAATTTATTCCATCTTCCACTCAGATAAGACCCTATTGCGCTTTTTCTTTCCTTAGTTTTATCCTGCTTTTATTTTTTGAAACTTCAGAAGAGGAGACGAGAGAGCTGGAGGCTGTGTCAGCAATGTAAGCCAAAACTTGTTCCTGAAGCTCCGGCTTTAAAAGCGGTTTACCTACTCCCAGAAAAAAAAGCCTTCGAGGCCTTGTGGAGCCAGACGATGACGCAGGCTCAACACCTCCTGCCTTAGGTGCTATTGTGCTTTTGCCACTACCAACAGATGCACCACCAACACCACCACCATCAGGACCAGTTGGCAACCCCCTCCCACTTCCATGGCCTGTTCCACCATACTTCCTCATTTTTGTGAAAATGTACCCAAAATACCACCAGCTATATGGTACTGTAAAACAAGGTAGAAGGTGCATATAGTATTGGTGAGAATTTGAATCTCACTAGAGATTTGAGTACACTGAACTATTGTCTCAGGCCCAGTAGAGATTATACCTCAATGTAACAGGCTGAAATTGGATGGTGTATGACAAGGTGGAGGGTGTATGTAGTATTGGTGAGAATTTGAATCTCACTAGAGATTTGAGGACGCTGAACTATTGTCTCAGGCCCAGTATAGATTACACCTCAATGTAACAGGCTGAAATTGGATGGTGTATGACAAGGTGGAGAGTGTATATAGTAATGGTGAGAATTTGAATCTCACTAGAGATTTGAGGACGCTGAACTATTGTCTCAGGGCCAGTAGAGATTACACCTCAATGTAACAGGCTGAAATTGGATGGTGTATGACAAGGTGGAGGGTGTATATAGTAATGGTGAGAATTTGAATCTCACTAGAGATTTGAGGACGCAGAACTATTGTCTCAGGCCCAGTGTCACGGTCATGTGTCTCTGGACGCAGCGAGTACCGCAAGGTGAATCCATGACACGCGTGACCCTGGATATACCGCCTCTAGTAGGGCGAATTTAAATAATAAAACGTGCAGCTGGATACACCGCCTCCACCTGGCGAATTTAGGTAATACATGCTATATATACAGGAGTCTGGAAACCCCGCCACCAGTAAGGCGAATTTAAATAATAAAGGGGAAACCTGGGTAACAATAACAATGGTGGACCCTGCGATAGGGAATAGGGATGTGGAGACCTCCTGTACTCCCCTGAGCCAGTGTCCCTGCACTCCTAATGTTCCCTATGCCGATTCCGCACCGGGCGATGCATGTGTACCTCAAACCCTGACTCGCCCTGCACCTAAACCCTCACTAGGGAATTGGTCGGTGTGGAAACTAATCCCACCACTGCACTAAACACACATAAGGGAAAATGACAATACAGGGGGAACACCACTTAGCTTTGCTCTGTTGCGTATTCTCCTAGCAACAGAGCCCTTCACCTGCGTGCATCTTCTCTTCCAACCGGATCCATCACCATAACCGGATCCATCACCCTAGTGCAGCCTTGGAGCAGAGTCCACCACCAGTTGCAGCTGCCCAGTAAACAGAGTCCCAAAGATGAGTCCAGCTTCTGCCAAAAAGTCCAGCATGCTCGAGTCCAACTTTTCTGCCAAGAAGTCAAGCATGCTTGAGTCCAGCTTTCAGCAACCAAGTCTAGCATGCTGAGTGCAACTCTCACCATAGTCGCCACTCCACCAAGCCATGCAAGCACTTCCTGCTGACACCATAAACTGCGACTCCACCACACCATGCCAGCACTCCTTGCAGACTCCATAGCTGACTCAACCCCTCTGTCTGGGCTGCCCAGGACTCTCATTCAGCTCCTTCATCACCCAGGCTTGCTTCCCAAATGACGAACTATCAATATCACCAACCCCTCATCAAACACACCTGAAACTCTTTTATAGAGCCTCACACCTGATTTGTAATACGTGCACATTAAAACTAAAGTGTAATACCACTCACCACCACCGGGGCAACTTAGAACAAACGACACCATGTGTAATAATTCTAATGGCCACCGGGGACAATCAACCCACTTTGGCACCAAGCCAAAGGAAAAAAAGTTCACTTTGTCCATATACTTGTCAGATCCACCTTGGATCATGACGCCCAGTAGAGATTACACCTCAATGTAACAGGCTGAAATTGGATGGTGTATGAGAAGGTGGAGGGTGTATGTAGTATTGGTGAGAATTTGAATCTCACTAGAGATTTGAGGACGCTGAACTAGTATCTCAGGGCCTGTAGAGATTACACCTAAATGTAACAGGCTGAAATTGGATGGTGTATGACAAGGTGGAGGGTGTATATAGTATTGGTAAGAATTTGAATCTCAATAGAGATTTGAGGACGCTGAACTATTATCTCAGGCCCAGGAGAGATTACACCTCAATGTAACAGGCTGAAATTGGATGGTGTATGACAAGGTGGAGGGTGTCTATAGGATTGGTGAGAATTTGGATCTCACTAGAGATTTTAGGAGGCTGAACTATTGTCTCAGGCCCAGGAGAGATTACACCTAAATGTAACAGGCTGAAATTGGATGGTGTATGACAAAGTGGAGGGTGTCTATAGGATTGGTGAGAATTTGAATATCACTAGAGATTTGAGGACGCTGAACTATTGTCTCAGGCCCAGTAGAGATTACACCTCAATGTAACAGGCTGAAATTGGATAGTGTATGACAAGGTGGAGGGTGTCTATAGGACTGGTGAGAATTTGGATTTCACTAGAGATTTTAGGAGGCTGACAATCATGCTCTCAGTCCAAGTATGGACGCAGGCAGCCTAATAAGCAGGACTGCTGCACACACAAAAGGGTGGAAAAATGAACGCTTGGTAACTGTGCAGAAAAGGGAAGAAAAGTATTTTTGCTTTTAAAAAAGCAGTTTGCACAGCAGTGTGCAAACAGCAATACAGCTATCATGGAGCCTTATAAGGCACCCTAATAACCAACAGAGCTGATGCACAAAAATATAGCCTCCCCTGTCACTGCACACAAAGTGTTGTGTTGTAAGTGGAAATCGCTAACAGCAGAAGCAGTTTTTTTGTTCTTCTTCCCTGCCTAATGCCCTCCCTACAGAATCATCAGCAGCAGCAGCTCTCCCTATGCTAAGATCGGCAGAAGTAAGATGGCGGACGGTGTGCTTGCCCTTTTATACCCCCTGTGACGCCCCACAAAGCCAGCCAATCACTTGCATGCCCTTCTCAAAGATGGTGGTGACCGATGCCTATGTCATCGCGTTGCCCACAGTGTGCGTCCTCCATCATTGGCTGAAAAAGGGCACTGGAAGCATCTTTTGAAACGCGACTTTGTCGCTCGGGTCGCCGACCTCGTGGCCGACCTCACGCTATGGTCGGGTTTCGCTTCATGAAACCCGACTTCAGCGAAAGTCGCCGACTTTTGAATTTGACCGACCCGTTTCGCTCAACTCTAATTACCACCCTTTGTTTCCTATCCCTGGGCCAGCTCTTAACCAACTTACACATATTTTCCCCTATCCCCATTGTTCTCATTTTGTCATGATCTCAGTGCGGGTTTGACTCGCACACGTGGGGTTAATGTTTGGAACCAGTGCTGATGACTGGCATTTCTGGGGTTAAAGGTTGTGATCCCGGTGCAGGCTTACCTGCACACCTGGGGCTATGATTGTGGCCTCTCCCTGGTTCTGGGGGAGGCTTCTTATAGCCTCAGGACGCTCCCATCCCTGTCAGTTATACTTTCGCCCTTGGCATTGTGTGGTGACCCCTGAGTGTGTTTGTGCTGTGTTCTGGTTACTTGATTCTCTGTGTATGACTCGGTCTGTTCCCTGGATATCGCTTTGGATTCTGCCTGGTACCTTATATGTCTGTTTGGTTTTGATCTCTGCTTGGCCCTGATTATCCGCTCTGTCTCATCCCTGGTACTGTACTGTGATCCTGTGTATGACCTTTGGCTTTGTCTGACCTCCCATCTGTTTATCCCTCCTGTACCTCGCTGGTCTGTACTGTGCATGACCTCTGCTTTGCTTGGACTCTGAGTTCTCTTCCTTCTCTGTGTGCAGGACGCTAAGCCCCACCCCCTTGCAGTCACATGACCATTCACATGACCATAGGTCCTATGCTGGCTTCCTAAACTTCAGCATCCACAGGTCCTGTGCATCGGTACTTTCTGGCTGTACCTGACCCCGGTACCCCTACATTGCGGGTGAGTCACTGCTCGGCGGAGGCTGCATGCCGGCGCTGACACTCAGGACACGCGCACTGGCTCAGTGAGCAAGTACAGTGCGGTGTTCCTGACATTATAACTGACCATTTCAGTTTTTTTTTCTTCAGAAAAAAAAAAAAAAAAAAAAAGGAGTGTGTTATCCTCATGGATCCCATACAAGCCTTGGCTGATCAGGTCAAGCACCTGACCCAAATGTTCCATAAGCTCAATGTGGAACAACGCACGATGGCCCATACCCAGCAACAGTTGGTGGTTACTGTGCAGGGGGCTGTCGATGCAGGGGCTTCTAGTTCTGGGGGTAGGGATGTGTCATTAGCATCCCCCGAATCTCCGGTCAAATTGCCAGACTTTTTCTCAGGGGACAAAAAGGAGTTCAGGTCTTTCAGAGAAGGATGCAAGCTTTTTTTTTCTCTAAGGCCCCGCTCCTCCGGGGATGAGTTCCAGAGGGTGGGGGTCATTATTTCCCTACTTCGGGGGGCTCTGCAAGCATGGGCTTTCTCTCTGTCTTCCTCTGCTCCTGAACGTATGTCAGTGAACACATTCTTTGAGGCCCTCGGGCACATTTATGATGAACCTGACCGAGTGCGATTGGCAGAGGATATGTTGATGAGTGTCTGTCAGGGGAAACATTCAGCTGAGTGGTTTTGTTCTGAGTTCCGCCGCTGGGCGGCAGAGGTCTCTTGGAGCGACGCCACACTCCGAGGACTCTTTCGCAGAGGCTTGTCCGAGCGGCTGCAGGATGTCTTGGCGTTACATCCCCCACCTAACTCTCTTGAGGACGCCATGACCCAGGCCGTCCGGATGGACCGCAGGCTGCGGGCCAGAGGGGTGATGCAGGTGGATACTCCATTATTCCCCAGTGGAAAAGAGACTGCCCCTGAGCCCATGGATGTAGGCGCCCTCTCCCTGAAGGATACGGAGAGGAAACGCCGGAAGGACAAGCAGTTATGCTTTTACTGCGGTAAAACGGGACATTGGAAAAGGGAGTGCCCGAATTGCCCGTCTTCAAACCCGGTCGGCGGGAAACGACTAGGTCTGGGTAGTCAACGGGGAGGCTGCTCAGACCCTCAGGTACCATTTTCCTCGTTTTCTAAAGTATTACTGCCTGTGGAACTATTTGTGGACGGTAGTTCTTTTTCCTCTACAGCCTTCGTCGACTGCGGATCATCTATTAACCTCATTGACTCCCAATTGGTCACACACTGCAAGATAGGGACAGTTAGGCTCAAGGTTCCGATCAAGGTGATGGCCATTGACTCATCTCCCCTCACTAAGGAGGGAATTCGCTTTATGTCTGATGTGTTTTCGCTCAGAGTGGGCGCTATTCATGTGGAAAACATAAGTTGTTTTGTGCTGGACAATCTACCTGCAGGGTTGGTGTTGGGCATGCCCTGGTTACAACGCCATAACCCAGTTATTAACTGGAAAACAGGGGAGATTGTTCAATGGGGGTTTAATGATTTTGAGTTGTGATAAATCCGCACTGCTGGTTGAACCAGTTAAATCTGTGTCTGTATCATCTGTCGAGCTGGAAGGTATTCCGGAATGCCTGAAGGACTTCGAAGATGTATTCTCCGAAAGCGAGGCCGAGACGTTACCGCCACATAGACCCTTTGACTGCGCTATTGAGCTGGTCCCGGGGGCTAAATTACCCAAAGCCCGTCTGTTTAATTTGTCTGGTCCTGAGCGCTTGGCTATGAAGGAGTACATTACTGAAAGTCTGCGCAAAGGACACATACGTCCTTCAGTCTCACCTGTAGCGGCAGGTTTCTTTTTTGTAAAGAAAAAAGATGGCGGGTTACGTCCCTGTCTCGACTTCCGGGAGCTTAATCAAATTACTGTACGGAATACGTACCCCCTTCCGTTGATTCCCGATTTATGTAACCAGCTATCAGGGGCAAAGTGGTTTTCTAAACTTGACCTTCGGGGGGCATATAATTTGATAAGAGTCCGGGAGGGGGATGAATGGAAAACCGCGTTCCTCACGACCGAGGGACTATTTGAAAATTTAGTCATGCCGTTTGGTCTTACCAACGCCCCTGCCATATTTCAGAATTTCATCAACGTGGTATTCTCGGATCTCATTGGTCGTTTTGTCGTTATCTACTTAGATGATATTTTGATATATTCCCCCGACAAGTATTCTCATTTGGAACATGTACGAACTGTGCTCCAAAGGCTTAGAGAAAATTATTTGTATGCCAAATTGGAGAAATGTGTATTCTGTGTACAAGAGTTGTCCTTTTTGGGGTTAATTGTATCCGGTGAGGGTTTTCGCATGGACCCCAAGAAGGTGCAGGCCATTGCGGATTGGGTGCAACCCCGAGATCTTAAGGGCCTTCAGCGCTTCTTGGGGTTCGCCAATTATTACCGCAAATTTATCCGGGGGTTTTCGCAAGTGGTCAAACCTCTCACGGATCTAACATGCAAAGGTGCGGATGTGAGAAATTGGTCCTCGCTCGCAAAAGAGGCCTTTGCAACGCTGAAAAAATGTTTTATGTCTGCTCCTGTGTTAGTGCAGCCAGATCCGTCCAAACCATTCGTCGTGGAAGTGGACGCCTCTGAGGTGGGGGTGGGGGCGGTGTTGTCCCAAGGGCCTGCCACTCTAACCAACCTCAGGCCATGTGCTTTCTTTTCCAAGAAGTTCTCTGCTGCGAAAAGAAATTACGACGTAGGCAATAGAGAGCTTCTTGCGGTCAAATTGGCGTTTGAAGAATGGAGGCACTTTTTGGAGGGGGCCAGTCACCCGGTTACGGTGATCACGGATCACAAAAATCTGTCGTACATTGAGTCTGCTAAAAGACTAACGCCCAGACAGGCCCGTTGGTCACTTTTTTTTTCCCGTTTTCAGTTTACGATTACATTTCGTCCAGGGTCTAAGAATGTCAAGGCTGACGCCTTATCACGCAGTTTTCAGCCGGTGTCGCCCCCTGAACCACCGTCCTCCATTCTTCACCCTGGGGTTGTGATAGCAGAGGTCTCATCTGAATTGGAACGGGAGATTCTGGGGGCCCAGTCGCAGGCCTCGGCGGCCAAGCCGGAGGGGAAGTTGTTTGTCCCAGAGCAACTTCGCCTGAAACTCTTGCAGGAGTTCCATGAATCCAAGCTGAGTGCTCACCCTGGTATTTCAGCCACACGTCTGGCGGTGGCTAGGATCTTTTGGTGGCCTACCCTTGGTTCGGACATAAAAAAATTCATTGCTGGTTGTGGGGTCTGCGCTCATTCTAAAAGCTCTCATAGCCGGCCGGCAGGGGAGCTGATACCCTTGGCAGTGCCCGAAAGGCCATGGACTCATTTATCCATGGATTTTGTTACCAATCTCCCTCCATCTAAGGGTAATACAGTGGTATGGGTAGTGGTGGACAGGTTTTCTAAGCAGGCTCATTTCGTACCCCTGTCCGCACTACCGTCAGCTGAGACGTTGTCCAGGTTGTTTGTGCAGCATGTGATCCGGTTGCATGGGGTACCCCTGAATGTGGTGTCTGATCGTGGTGTGCAGTTTGTGTCTAAGTTTTGGCGTGCTTTCTGCAAAAAATTAGGTATGTCTCTGTCCTTTTCGTCTGCATACCATCCTGAGAGCAATGGGCAGACGGAGCGCACTAACCAGTCCCTGGAACAGATCCTCAGGTGTCTAACCTCTGCTAGGCAGAATGACTGGTGCGATGCACTGCCGTTGGCTGAATTTGCCTTCAATAGTCGGGTGAGTCAATCCACTGGTAGGTCCCCTTTCTTGATTAACTATGGGTTCAGTCCTCATTTTGGTGAGTTTTCTCATCTGGATTCGGGGTGTCCCGGGACTGAGGATTCTGTTCAGCGGTTAAAAGATACATGGGCAGAAGTCCAGCGGCGTATATCTAGGTCTCAAGGCAGGTATAAGTTTTTCGCGGACAGGAAACGAACACCTGGTCCCATGTTTCGGGTGGGAGAGAAAGTTTGGCTCTCCACGCGAAACATTAAGTTAAAGATTCCGTCAGCCAAGTTGGGACCCAAATTCATTGGCCCGTACAAGATTGTGGAAAAAATCAATACAGTGGCGTATAGGCTGTGCCTTCCACCCTCTTTCAAGATCCCTAACGTCTTCCACAAATCTCTACTGAAACCTTTTGAAGCAGTACGGGGAGACTCCGAGTCTGCTGCTCCTCCGGTTTTGGTCGAGGGGCAGGTGGAGTACGAGGTTGGTCATATCGTAGATTCCAGGTTGGTACGGCGGTCGGTACAGTACCTGGTTCATTGGAAGGGGTATGGACCAGAGGACAGGTCCTGGGTACCAGCCCGGTTGATGCATGCTGATCGCCTGGTGCGGGCTTTCCATGCTAAGTACCCGGGCAAGCCTGGGGGTCCAGAGGCCCCCCGTTGAGAGGGGGGTACTGTCATGATCTCAGTGCGGGTTTGACTCGCACACGTGGGGTTAATGTTTGGAACCAGTGCTGATGACTGGCATTTCTGGGGTTAAAGGTTGTGATCCCGGTGCAGGCTTACCTGCACACCTGGGGCTATGATTGTGGCCTCTCCCTGGTTCTGGGGGAGGCTTCTTATAGCCTCAGGACGCTCCCATCCCTGTCAGTTATACTTTCGCCCTTGGCATTGTGTGGTGACCCCTGAGTGTGTTTGTGCTGTGTTCTGGTTACTTGATTCTCTGTGTATGACTCGGTCTGTTCCCTGGATATCGCTTTGGATTCTGCCTGGTACCTTATATGTCTGTTTGGTTTTGATCTCTGCTTGGCCCTGATTATCCGCTCGGTCTCCTCCCTGGTACTGTACTGTGATCCTGTGTATGACCTTTGGCTTTGTCTGACCTCCCATCTGTTTATCCCTCCTGTACCTCGCTGGTCTGTACTGTGCATGACCTCTGCTTTGCTTGGACTCTGAGTTCTCTTCCTTCTCTGTGTGCAGGACGCTAAGCCCCGCCCCCTTGCAGTCACATGACCATTCACATGACCATAGGTCCTATGCTGGCTTCCTAAACTTCAGCATCCACAGGTCCTGTGCATCGGTACTTTCTGGCTGTACCTGACCCCGGTACCCCTACATTGCGGGTGAGTCACTGCTCAGCGGAGGCTGCACGCCGGCTCTGACACTCAGGACACGCGCACTGGCTCAGTGAGCAAGTACAGTGCGGTGTTCCTGACACATTTTATGTATACCAAAACTCCTGTGGCTATATGTAAATCTATGCTGTTGTGGAGGGTCTGGCCTATATGCCCTTTATTGTGTGACCACTTGCTGTGTACAATATTTCTGCCTCCATTCTAATATTTTTAATTGTTTGTATCCAATAAAGAGAATATTTGTTATGGGACGTTTTGACTGCTTTCATTTTTTTCTTAAGCTTGCTTCTTTGCAGTTTGTCCTGCAATTGTCCGTTTAAGATACACATGGTTAAAGGATAGATGGCAATTTGCCCTATTACTGTTATAATCATTTCCTATCCACATGTGTCATGTTTACTACTATACATGGTAAAGACACAGCCAGAATAAAGTCCTTTATTAGAAATAATGACTACAGTGTAGAGTATAAGTTCTGATAGTATTCATGAAAAATGTTATAAATGGTGTCCGGATGCGCTGATACCTTGCCTGTAGAATCTTTTATGGAAAAAATTGTATTAAATGATTCGCAATATTGTTTAGACAGGTTTTAGTTATTTGAATTTTTGCTAAGTTTCCTCTAAAACAAGACAAAAAAAACACCCTTGGTGGTGTATTACTAATGAGATTAAAATCAAAAACTTCTCTGCACTATATAGTTCTGTATTTATTCCTATAAGATGTCATCCACACTAATCCCCATCAATTTTGCAAATGCCTGCTTGATAAATTGAATGGTTAGTCACACATAGCAAAACTGCAATAAAAAAGATATATCCAAAACAACAAACGCATATCGTTAAACATCATACACCATGCAATGAAAATTCGTTAATCCAATAGCCGTAGTTGATAAAGTGCATACCACAGTTGGCAGGCACAGTTCGTTATTTACCAAGACCAATTGTTAGTGGAGCTGTCCATATAATTTTCGTTGATTTTAGTTAAACCCTTTGTAGGGACATTTCTTTAATGGTTACAAGCCACAGCTGACAGACACAGTTCAATAATCGTGCACAGTTTTGATCTTCATGTTGCCTTAGCCACAGGACAACAAAATAAAGTAGCATTTAATCTTGTGTCAGTTCTATGCAGCATGGACTATAAAGTCATGTGTCAGTGGCTTTACATTGATGCTTGCAAATAATGACGCACGGTGTTAAACTTGTAACACAAGTAGATATCCTTGTGGGAAATACCTTACATCCACATGTCCACTGGTAGAGGGAAGATACTCGCAAGAGCTGGTGGAAATAAGTCTCAAAAGTTCACTGCAGCACACCTCAAAGCAGGGAGCCCCGGCCGGTGACTCACCAGATGTGGTTCGTGCCGCGTATAGGAGTAGTCGGCGTGTAATGTCACTCATTGCTCGTGTATGGAGTCCCAAAGGGTCGTACTTTCTCTTACACTTTACGGAGATACGGCCGTCTCCTACAACAGAGGGTATTGCCCACATTCTGAACATGAAAATGGCTTCTCCTATGTGTGCGTTCTCTGATGTCTAACAAATTCTGAATTACAGTTAAAACATTTCCCACATTCTAAACATGTAAATGGCTTCTCCTCTATGTGGGTTCTCTGATGTGTCACGAAACCCAATTTCTGGTTAAAACATTTGCCACATTCTGAACATGAAAATGGCTTCTCCTATGTGTGCGTTCTCTGATGTCTAACAAATTCTGAATTACAATTAAAACATTTCCCACATTCTAAACATGAAAATGGCTTCTCCCCTATGTGACTTCTCTGGTGTCTAACAAGATTTGATTTATTTGTAAAACATTTCCCACATTCTGAACATGAAAATGGCTTCTCCCCTGTGTGGGTTCTGTGATGGGTAACAAGAGTTGCTTTCTCTGTAAAACATTTCCCACATTCTAAACATGTAAATGGCTTCTCCTCTGTGTGGGTTCTCTGATGTGTCACGAAACCTGATTTCTGGTTAAAAGATTTGCCACATTCTGAACATGAAAATGGCTTCTCCCCTGAGTGAGATCTCTGATGTTTAACAAGAGTTGTTTTCTCTATAAAACATTTCCCACATTCTGAACATGAATATGGCTTCTCCCCTGTGTGAGTTCTCTGATGTGTAACAAGAGATGCTTTCTCTGCTAAACATTTCCCACATTCTGAACATGTAAATGGCTTCTCCCCTGTGTGAGTTCTCTGATGTTTCATAAGACCCCTTTTACTTGTAAAACATTTTCCACATTCTGAACATGAAAATGGCTTCTCCCCTGTGTGAGTTCTCTGATGTCTAACAAAACCCGATTTCTGGTTAAAACATTTCCCACATTCTGAACATGAAAATGGCTTCTCCCCTGTGTGAGTTCTCTGATGTCTAACAAATTCTGAATTAGAGTTAAAACATTTCCCACACTCTGAACATGAAACTGGCTTCTCCCCTGTGTGACTTCTCTGGTGTCTAACAAGTTGTGATTTCTTGTTAAAACATTTTCCACACATGGAACAAGAAAATCTTTTATCTGCTGTGTGAATTTTTTTATGCTTAAGACCAGACTTTTCAAGGGGAAAACTATTTCCATGTTCTGAGCGCGAAAAACAGCTTTTTTGCTTTAGGAGCAATTCGTTTTTTAATACTTATTTTGTGACTTTGATTTTCCTTAGTAGTCAGTAATGAATCAGAGGACAGGACCTGTTTCATAGCATCAGATGACAGATCTTTGCTGTGAAGGGATGGAGTAAAGGCATTCACTTCATTTGTATCCTGTGGTATATTATCATCTGATTGAAAATCTGAAGATGTCAGCTGTTCCTCTGATCTCCTGGTACAGTCATCTGCCAAGAAAAAACAATTATTTTTTAATAAAATATCCTTAAATGTAATATTTTTCTACATAAAATGTCTAAAAATGGCAAGTTGTGAAAACGAATTATTCATCAGGACAATGACAGTTCACAGTCTAATAAAAAACCTTATAGGATGAACCAGTGGATTGTGGTGCTCAACTGTTTGTGAGATGAGAAACTGTCACTTAAATGCTATTTGGCTTATGATCGCATGCCAAAGGGGCTGTCAGTACATAAATCGGAATCTGTAGATATAGGTGATAGTCACCCTGACTGAATGGGATAATATGTTTAAAACCTTTCCTTTATCACTGAGAAAAGGAAAAAACAATTGATGATAGTATCTAAACTATATGGCAAATTAAGATCATATAAAAGTCATCCTGAAATTATGAATCTATCCAGAAATATTAGAAATAGAATACAAAGCAAGGAAAAATAAATTGTCCAAAAAAGACATGGGAAATTGGACGGGATGTAATACTAGAATGTTGGAGGACAGATACAGTTTTCTAAACCTTAGATGAAATTGAAGGCAGTCCATCTGCGATATCAGAGTAAATGTTCTCTATCCTCTTATCATCAGATATTGAGAATACACCATCTCAGTTGCCACTGCCCCAGAAAGATAGTTCTATCAATTCAGAATTGGATACTGCCCTAACCACCCACATGAGAACCTGTCATCATCAGAATCCCCTTGGTATAAAGGTATGGGGAATCAGACATGTCATTTCGGGCCATAGAAAGGGCGACTTGGATAAAATGTTGCTACCATTGGAGACAAATTGCATTTTTCGCTTTAATACGAGTCGCCCTATGGGTATAAATGAAGGCTTTACATATACTGCCTTCCTCTGAAAATACACAGACCTTCTTTGAGTATATATGTCCCTTGTAGACTAAGTGCAACCCTGTAAAGGGGAAAAGCACTGTCATGAAAATCATTAATATTTAAATAGTAAAGGAAATTGATATTTGGTCTGAGTCCCAGTAAGAGATCTAACCATATGAAGCTAATGACCACCTCTTGCAGGATGGACAGACTTATATAAGATCCTCCGAGTTTAAATAATACTGAGTAAAATCCTTTCCATAAGGTCCTACCGGTAACCTTCTCTAAACCACATATAATGCAGAACAACGGTCACTCTAAGTGTATGGACGGTGCCCACATGAGGCACAGTAGGACTCTATGTAAATATCTAAAATTATTATCTTATCCTTTTCTTGTTCCACATAACTAAGTTTGCGGATCAATAATCACAGTTAAATAAACCCCCAGTGGACGTATAAAAGAGCTTTTAACAAATCTAAAGCAGGAGATATATATAATTTGTGTTGGGACCTGATTAGTATGATCATAATATATGATATTGAGCCCCAAACATCATCTTATTTGCACCGACTCAGGTTGCATTTGATGCAAGGAAGGGGCGTGGTATAGATTACATCGGACCCCCCTGGTGGAGATGGGTTGCCCTCCCAGGGCAGTGGGGTACTCAGTACCGAGCCCAATGAGCTTCAATGGGAGATGTCACGGCAGCTGGGACCCGGCCTGTGGCCCTGGACGCCCATTGTGAAAAGGGGAAAGTGTATAAGTGATTTGTGACGCCACCTGTAGTGTTCGGCAATGAAGATGTAAGCCGACGCTGCAGACAGATCCTCTGGGACAGATGGTGTGGTGCAGCAATGATGTTATAGCCCTCCACAGGCAGGGCTGTAGTCCCAGGGCAGAGTAGGTGAAGTGACATTTAAATGGTGTAGTGTCGGACGCAAGGGATGTAGCAGTGCTGGGCGGGTTGGCGCAGGAATAAGTGGAGGACACCAGGGCATATAGTTCCAAAGCTTTACTCACAGTCTGTTGCAGGTACAGGTGCCCGCATCCGTGCCGTGTCCTCCGGGTCAGGAGCTCAGCCAACTTCCAGGCAAGATGAAGTACTCCTTTCCAACACTCCGCCAACATATGTGCCTTTTCTGAATGCCTCCTCTTATAGCGCCTTTGAATGAAGTACTCCTAGTACTGAGTTACACTGGAGTTCCTCCTGTCAGATGTTCCTATGAACTCTACTTGTACGGCAGACGGCTGTAGCCTGCTTCGGGGACTCCTTCTACCTAGTCCCGGCTCACTATCGTTGCTGTTGTGCCCCCAAGTCTTGTGTGGGAATAAAGTGGTCACTACTTCTATTCCTCCGCTGTCTGCTGCAGGACCATTAGTATCCATACAACCTCGGGGACCGGACCCCAGCCTTGCGCTTAGAATTTGGGAAGGGCTCTCTCTTCCAACCCTGATCCTTAGTCCTCTTATTCTCCTTACGTTCCGTACTAATCGTTCTTTCCAATGGAGGATCAAACGTCTTTTTTCTGTCTCTTTCCTGTGCCAGCAGACCCAGATCACTGTGGCCTGCTGCAGCACTTCCTTCTTCCATCCCTCTCCCGGGGATCTTCTCTGTCTCACTCTCTGTCCTTCTACATCCTCACTCACTGACTGAAAGACTGACTGACTGACTCAACTCTTCCTGCTCTTTTATGTGAACTCAACTCCACCCACCTCCCAGCACGTTTCGTGTTCCAAGCAGGGAGCCACCAAGGGGTGCTATGCTACACTCCAAGCAGGGAGCCGCCGAAGGTGCTTTGCTACACTACTTTGTGGTGTGGGGTGCAGGTGTTGGAGTGTGGTCAGGTGCCTCCACCTTACCTGAATGGTGGGGTACCACACCTCAGGAGGAGGTGCAGTACCTCTGTGGCGACTGAACCCTCAGGGGCGCCACATACCCCTCCCGTTAAACACAGCACGTCCGCGGGCTGCAAGAAAACAGAAGTTGACAAATACAGGAACATACAAAATATTTGTAATGCTAATAAACAGTTCTTATCTAATCTTCTCAATATGAGAGGCGCTGTCTCTTGAACGTTGCAAACAATTTTAACTAACTATCTATATCTTACTACAGTACCTAATTAAAAAGTGCTATTGGCAGTAACTGACTACCACTTCAAGTATCATCATCGACACATTTTCTACTTTCTTTTATTATTAACCCTAAGTGATAACCGCTGATGCCTGGTTCATCACCTGCATTTTTCAAATCTTCATCTTTATTCCAATTTTCTTTATTAAAACATTCCTATTAGTCATGGTTATTAACTAGATTCCATATAAAAGCTATTCTCTATTAATACTGTCATAAGGCACATTATAAAATACTTCACATCAAAACTCCAATAATTCTTGTAAGTGCTGGACACCGCTCCCAGCCGGGATCTCTTGCAGTGTCCTTTTGGTAGGAACCATGCTCCACGATGAGGTAGTTCTTATTTAGAAAGGACCTATGTAAAACCAAGAGAGGGCACCTAAAGAGGTGCAAACTATGTACATGACAGTTCCGGATGATCCAGCGTCTATGATCTCCACAGTTCAGTAAAGAAAACGCTGAGAATAAAACTGGGCAACAAAACTGGAAACAACATGATGCAAAAAAAAACCAAAAATAACTTTAAAGCACAACGGTGCAAATACCCTCCTGGGTAACAGAGTTAGTTATCTGGAATGTTATGGCTAGTTGTCCCCTCCTGGGGTTCTGGAAGCTGGTTGCTTGGGCTGCTTCCAGGGGAGATGCTCTGGGTGTCTTCATCTACAAATTGCAGGTATTCCTTTTCTCCATTTGTTGTCACTGGCTCAGGTGGAATGGCAGCGCTTGTCATTGCTACCGGTATGGATTGCACATCAGCTGTTGCTGGTGGTGGTTCTGCTGCCAAAAAGTCAGCAAGGGCGATAGCCGGTACCTATAGATGCTGCTCTGCGATCCCAAGTGGTACCACAGTTGGCTGTACTACGACCGGTTGTTGCGGGCTGGATGTCATTGGAGTGCCACCACTCAGGGTCTGGGTAATCACCGGACCGTTTCTGTCCACAGGCACGGCTCCTAGTACCAGGATCATGCCAGGGGCGGCGACCATACCTGGTGCTTCACGGTGATGTTCTGACTCCTGCTTAGGTACCGGGTGGCGAATGATGGCAGCCGTGACCCCTGGAGTGGGTTGATGAATGGCCAGTAGCTGCATCCGTGTCGGCACAGGATGGGGCATGCCAGTAAAAGCCTCCACGGCCGCGCCAGCTCCGGGCTGGGACTCAGCTCCTGCCCCACAGCCTCCAGAACCCTCATGTACCTTCTCCTGGCAGGCCGCATCCAGTGACAGCACCGGCCTGGGGGTGGTGGCGGCCGCTGTAAAGGGTGTTGCAGCGGCCGTATGCTCTCCAGGTGTTTCTTGGGGGAGGATGGCTTCTCCCCGCCATTTTCTCCTGGCTTTCGCGCTCCTTCCATCATGGCGTTCTCTCCTTCTTCCTGTCTGGCCTCTTTTCCTGCCACCGGCTCCCGCTCCTCCTTCTGGGGGCGGCGTCTTCTTCCTACTACTCCATACCAAGCCAGTATACGAACCCCTCGGGGGGTGGGCCATGTTGCTGTCGCACAGAAGTTCAGACAGGGGAGGCCCAGGACTGTTCACGCTCTTTTCTTAGGACCACCCATGTTGTCACGCCCTCCTTCACCACTCTGGCGGCCATTTTTAGCATTCATTTTACAGTCTATCAAATTGGGTCTTTTGCACATTTCCACAAACTTTTAAGTCCAATAAATCGTAGGCACACAGAACCCGGTGGCACCGGGCTTCGTCATCCTGTTCGTGACGCCAAGTTGGGTCGCCCTCCCAGGGCAGTGGGGTACTCGGTACCGGGCCCGATGAGCTTCAATGGGAGATGTCACGGCAGCTGGGACCCGGCCCGTGGCCCTGGGCGCCCATTGTGAAAAGGGGAAAGTGTATAAGTGATTCGTGATGCCACCTGTGGTGTTCAGCAATGAAGATGTAAGCCGAGGCTGCAGACAGATCCTCTGGGACAGATGGTGTGGTGCAGCAATGATGTTATAGCCCTCCACAGGCAGGGCTGTAGTCCCAGGGCAGAGTAGGTGAAGTGACACTTAGATGGTGTAGTGTCGGGCGCAAGGGATGTAGCAGTGCTGGGCGGGTTGGCGCAGGAATAAGTGGAGGACACCAGGGCATATAGTTCCCAAGCTTTACTCACAGTCTGTTGCAGGTACAGGTGCCCGCATCCGTGCCGTGTCCTCCAGGAGCTCAGCCAACTTCCAGGCAAGATGAAGTACTCCTTTCCAACACTCCGCCAACATACGTGCCTTTTCTGAATGTCTCCTGTTGTGAGTTCATTTTCCCCTTCACCGTCGATGTCTGATGAACTCCCTCTTCTGGTGAAGGAAGGTAGTGAGGCTGATTACCAAACACCTAATCTGGTAGATGATGACTGGGTAACAGGAAGTTCTGACTGGATATAAGGCAGCCGACGCCCTTCTGAGTCGTTGGTGATTTCTCTGCTGGATTCTTGGAGACCAGTCTGATTCCTGCTTCCCAAAGATAAGTTTTTGCTCTGCTATTGAACTTATTTGTTTTGTTTTGTTTACCTTGTTTTTTGGAGTTCAGCCATCCCCGGTCGGGGGTGTGCTGAGTTCCATTTTTGTCTCTGATCAGTTTGTCTCTTTGCTCTGTCTTCAGAATTTACCTGAGTGCTGATATAGTCTTTTTGAAGTCCTAGCAACTTCAGGGCCTGTTTTTCCTATCAGACGGTTGGGACATTTTTTGGTAGGGTTTTTTACGGATTGCAGACAGCAGCTTTTCTATCCTGTCCTTTTTAGTTAGCTTGGGCCCCATCGTTTGCTCAACCTATCTTTCTATCTGTGCTGGTGTTTTCATCTTGCTTCACCGTCATTATATGTTGGGGGCTGCCTATTGCTTTGGGGTCTGCTCTGGGGCAGTTTAGATTTCCCCTTTCTTTCTTTAGGCCTATTTAGTTCTCCGGCTGTGATCGAGGGGTCTAGGGCATCGTAGGAACCCCCCACGGCTACTGTTAGTTGTTGTGGATAGGATCAGGGGTCTGCAGTCCGATAGCTACCAACCTCTCTGGTTTTCTGGACTTAGCTTGTATTTTTGTTTTTTCCTCCTTCGGTGACTCATTCATAACAGAATCAAAAAAACCCTACCAAAAAATGTCCCAACTGTCTGATAGGAAAAACAGGCCCTGAAGTCGCTAGGACTTCAAAAAGACTATATCAGCACTCAGGTAAATTCTGAAGACAGAGCAAAGAGACAAACTGATCAGAGACAAAAATGGAACTCAGCACACCCCCGACCGGGGATGGCTGAACTCCAAAAAACAAGGTAAACAAAACAAAACTAATAAGTTCAATAGCAGAGCAAAAACTTATCTTTGGGAAGCAGGAATCAGACTGGTCTCCAAGAATCCAGCAGAGAAATCACCAGCGACTCAGAGGGGCGTCGGCTGCCTTATATCCAGTCAGAACTTCCTGTTACCCAGTCATCATCTACCAGATCAGGTGTTTGGTAATCAGCCTCACTACCTTCCTTCACCAGAAGAGGGAGTTCATCAGACATCGACGGTGAAGGGGAAAATGAACTCACAACAGTCTCCTCTTATAGCGCCTTTGAATGAAGTACTCCTAGTACTGAGTTACACTGGAGTTCCTCCTGTCAGATGTTCCTATGAACTCTACTTGTACGGCAGACAGCTGTAGCCTGCTTCGGGGACTCCTTCTACCTAGCCCCGGCTCACTATCGTTGCTGTTGTGCCCACAAGTCTTGTGTGGGAATAAAGTGGTCACTACTTCTATTCCTCCGCTGTCTGCTGCAGGACCATTAGTATCCATACAACCTCGGGGACCGGACCCCGGCCTTACACTTAGAACTTGGGAAGGGCTCTCTCTTCCAACCCTGATCCTTAGTCCTCTTATTCTCCTTACGTTCCGTACTAATCCTTCTTTCCAATGGAGAATCAAGCTTCCTTTCTCTGTCTCTTTCCTGTGCCAGCAGACCCAGATCACTGTGGCCTGCTGCAGCACTTCCTTCTTCCATCCCTCTCCCGGGGATCTTCTCTGTCTCACTCTCTGTCCTTCTACATCCTCACTCACTGACTAAATGAAAGACTGACTGACTGACTCAACTCTTCCGGCTCTTTTATGTGAACTCAACTCCACCCACCTCCCAGCACGTTTCGTGTTCCAAGCAGGGATCCACCGAAGGTGCTTAGCTACACTGCTTTGTGGTGTGGGGTGCAGGTGTTGGAGTGTGGTCAGGTGCCTCCACCTTACCTGAATGGTGGGGTACCATACCTCAGGAGGAGGTGCAGTACCTCTGTGGCGACTGAACCATCAGGGGCGCCACAGAGACACGGCTCATGCGCTGATATTGAAGGCAGACGGGTTTACTGAAAGCCGACGAGCTGCAAGGCTGTAATGATAAGCGCATGAGCACAGTTTTCTGAAGCGCAAATGGATTGAACAGTCTACAGGAAAACGGAGAGAGAGGAGGCACTGGAGAATGACGCCGCAGTCCCCCAGAACTAATCTCCCCCAGGTAATTAGTAAAATCTACAAGGTGAGATGAGATGGGTAATAAAGTAAGCAATAAGATTGGCTCTCATGGTTCTCCCCCAATGAGGGGTTAGAGATGGCTTGTATATGTGTGAAAACCAATCACAGGACAGATGACCATCTGATACAGCAGACCATGAGTACCTATTAGTCAGAAGAGAGAATTATGGGCTTTGGTAGTAAAAGACAGAGAATATTGTATTGGCTGACCTGTGGAAGTGATGCAACAAACAGAGGTGATGAAAGGTCTGGTTCGGTCCCAACAGCTCATTATAGCCTTATTCCCCTGTAGACACTGCAAGGCGAAACATGTTGGGGAGGCTAATGGCTGTTCTATTTTAACTATGACATAGTGGGAATAACCGAGACATGGTTAGATGAAAGCTATGACTGGGCAGTTAACTTAAAGGGTTACAGTCTGTTTAGAAAGGATCGTAAAAAATCGGAGAGGAGGAGGGGTTTGTCGTTATGTAAAGTCTTGTCTAAAGTTCACTTTAAGGGAAGATATTAGCGAAGGGAATGAGGATGTCGAGTCCATATGGGTCGAAATACATGGAGGGAAGAATAGTAACAAAATTCTCATGGGGTCTGTTACAAACCCTCAAATATAACAGAATTCATGGAAAGTCTACTACTAAGGCAGTTAGATGAAGCTGCAACCCATAATGAGGTCCTTGTTATGGGGGACTTTAACTACCCGGATATTAACTGGGAAACAGAGACCTGCGAAACCCATAAAGGCAACAGGTTTCTGCTAATAGCCAAGAATAATTATCTTTCACAATTGGTGCAGAATCCAACCAGAGGAGCAGCACTTTTAGACCTAATACTATCTCACAGACCTGACGGAATAACAAATCTGCAGGTTGTTGGGCATCTAGGAAATAGCGACCACAATATTGTACAGTTTCACTTGTCTTTCGCTAGGGGGACATGTCAGGGAGTCACAAAAACACTGAACTTTAGGAAGGCAAAATTTGACTAGCTTAGAGATTCCCTCAATCTGGTGACTGGGACAATGTCCTCAGAAATAAGAATACAGAAAATAAATGGGAAATGTTTAAGAACATCCTTAATAGGCACTGTAAGCGGTTTATACCTTGTGGGAATAAAAGGACAAGAAATAGGAAAAACCCAATGTGGCTAAAAAAAGAAGTAAGAGGGGCAATTAACAGTAAAAAGATAAAAAGAAAGCATTTACACTACTAAAGCAGGAGGGCACCGCTGAAGCTCTAAAAAACTATAAGTAGAAAAATTCTTTATCTAAAAAAATAATTAAAGCTACCAAAAAGGAAACAGAGCAGCACATTGCTAAGGAGAGTAAAACTACCGTATATACTCATGTATAAGCCGAGATTTTTCAGCCCCTTTTTTGGGGCTGAAAGTCCCCCTCTCGGCTTATATACGAATACCTCGGGGTCGGCGGGGGAGGGGGGAGCGGGGGTGTCACAGATCATACTCACCCGTCCTGGCACTCTCTGCAGCCCCCTCGCTTCTCCACTGTCTCCCTTCCTGCCTTCAGCGGTCACGTGATACCGCTCATTAAACTCATGAATATGCGCATATTCATGAGTGGTAATGAGCGGTATCATGTGACCACTGAAGGCAGGAAGGGAGACAGTGGAGAAGCAAGGCTGTAGAGATGTTCCAGGATGGGTGAGTATAGCGATATTCACCTGTCCTCGTTCCCACGCTGCTCACCGCCGTCTGCTGCTTCCTGTGTCCGTGATGTTTAGCCAGCAGGGGGTGCGGTGACATGCTTAGTGCGCGCTGTTCCCTCTGCTGGCTGAACAGTCACTGACAGAGGATGCACAGACAGTGGTGAGCAGCATGGGAACGAGGACAGGTGAATATCTCAGGTGTCGGGTCCTGAGCAGGAGAGGTGAGTATGGCATTTTTTTTGCAGCAGCAGCAGCATATGGGGGCATAATATATGGAGCAGCATATAGGGCATACTCTATGGAGCAGCATATAGAGGCATATTCTATGGAGCAGCATATGGGGGCATATTCTATGGGGCAGAGGACGCACAGACAGTGGTGAGCAGCGTGGGAACGAGGACAGGTGAATATCTCAGGTGCCGGGTCCTGAGCAGGAGAGGTGAGTATGGCATTTTTTTTTGCAGCAGCAGCATATGGGGGCATAATATATGGAGCAGCATATGGGGCATATTCTATGGAGCAGCATATGGGGGCATAATCTATGGAGCAGCATATGGGGGCATTCTATGGAGCAGCATATGGGGGCATATTCTATGGAGCAGAATATGGGGGCATATTCTATGGGGCAGCATATGGGGGCATATTCTATGGGGCAGCATATGGGGGCATATTGTATGGAGCAGAATATGGGGGCATATTCTATGGGGCAGCATATGGGGGCATATTCTATGGGGCAGCATATGGGGGCATATTGTATGGGGCAAAATATGGGGGCATAGTCTATGGGGCAGCATATGGGGGCATAATCTATGGAGCAGCATATGGGGGAATATTCTATGGAGAAGCATATGGGGGCATAGTCTATGGGGCATTTTATGGGGGCATAATGTATGGAGCATCTTATGGGGGCATAATCTATGGAGCATCTTATGGGGCCATAAACTTTATGGCACATTATATGGGGCATATTATTCTATGGAGCATCTTATGGGGCCATTATTAACCTTTGTGCAGCATTATATGGGGTGTATTTTGTATTAGCATTATATGGGGATATTCAAAAACATTTAACCTACTGATCTCTCAATTTATTTTACTTTTATTGGTATCTATTTTTATTTTTGAAATATACCAGTAGCTGCTGCATTTTCCACCCTAGGCTTATACACGAGTCAATAAGTTTTCCCAGTTTTTTGTGGCAAAACTAGGGGGGTCGGCTTGTACACGAGTCGGCTTATACACAAATATATACGGTAATCCCAAACTGTTCTTCAACTGTAACAATAGTAAAAGAATCATAAGTGAAAGTGTAGACCCCTTAAAAAAAATTGAGAGGAAAGAATGGTTGTAGATGACGAGGAAAAAGCTCATTCATTAAACACCTTCTTCTCCACGGTATTCACGGTTGAAAATGAAATGCAAGGTGAAATGCCAAGAGACGTAGAAAACCCTATATTAACTCCTTTACCTCCAAGGGTGGTTTGCATGTTAATGACCGGACCAATTTTTACAAATCTGACCACTGTCCCTTTATGAGGTAATAACTCTGGAACGCTTCCATGGATCCCGGTGATTTTGACAATATTTTCTCATGACATACTTTACTTCACGTTAGTGGCAAAATTTTTTTGATATGGCTTGTGTTTATTTGTGGAAAAAAAAAAGAAATTTTGCAATTTTCCAACTTTGAATTTTTTCTTGCCCTTAAATCACAGAGATATGGCACACAAAATACTAAATAAGTAACATTTCCCACATGTTTACTTTACATCAGCACAATTTTGGAACCAAATTTTTTATTTGTTAGGAAGATAAAGGGTTAAAGTTGACCAGCGATTTCTCATTTTTACAACACCATTGTTTTTAGGGACCACATCACATTTGGAGTCACTTCGAGGGGTCTATATGATAGAAAATACCCAAAAGTGACACCATTCTAAAAAATGCATGCCTCAAGGTGCTCACAACCACATTCAAGAAGTTTAATAACCCAAAAAAATGTACTTCAGATCCAATTTTTTTTATTTTATTAAGGGTAACAGAAGAAATTGGACTATAAAAGTTGTTGTCCAATTTGTCCTCAGTATGCCGATACCCCAAATGTCAGGGGGAACCACTGTTTGGGCGCATGGCAGAGCTCGGAAGGGAAGAAGTGCCGTTTGACTTTTTCAAACTAAAATTGTCTGGAATTGAGATCCATAACCATAACGTTAACCACAAACCTAATCCAAATCCTAACTTTAGCCCCAACCCTTCCCCTAACTTTAGCCCCAACCCTTCCCCTAACTTTAGCCCCAACCCTAACCCTATCTTTAGCCCCAACCCTAATCCTAACCCTAGCCCCAACTTCAGCCCTAACCGAAAAATGGAAATACATTTTTTCTATTTTCTTATTTTTCCCTATCTAAGGGGGTGATAAAGGGGGGGTTTGATTTAATATTTATAGTAGGTTTTTATGTTTGGCAGCTGTCACATGCTAAATGATGCTTTTTTTTCAACACATTTTGAGAGCATAATTTTTACATATTTTGGCCCACAGACTCATGTGAGGTCTTGTTTTTTGATGTTTTTATTGGTACCATTTTCGGGCACATGACATTTTTTGATCAGTTTTTATTACGATTTTTGGGACGCAGAATGAACAAAAACCGGCAATTCATGAATTTCTTTTGGGTGGGGCGCTTCTACTGTTCTGCGTATGGTAAAATTGATAAAGCAGTTTTATTCTTCGGGTCAGTACGATTACAGCAAAACCTCATTTATATCATTTTTTTATGTTTTGGTGCTTTTATACAATAAAAACTATTTTATATAAGAAATAATTATTTTTGCATCGCTTTATTCTGCAAGCTATAACTTTTTTATTTTTTTGTTGATGACGCTGTATGGTGGCTCGGTTTTTGCAGGACAAGATGATGTTTTCAGCAGTACCATGGTTATTTATATCTGTCTTTTTGATGGCGTGTTATTCCACTTATTGTTCGGCAGTATGATAATAAAGCATTGTTTTTTGCCTCGGTTTTTATTTATTTTTTACGGTCTTTACTGAAGGGATTAACTAGTGGGACAGTTTTATAAGTTGGGTCATTACGGACGCGGCAATACTAAATATGTGTACTTTTATTGTTTTTTCATTTTCATAAAGAAATGCATTTATTGGAAAAATATTTATTTTTCTTTATTTAGGAATTTAAAAAAAATATATTTTTACACAGGTTAATTTTTATTTTTACTTTGTCTCAGGGTGGGACATCACTATATAGTGTCAGATCGCTGATCTGCCACTTTGCAGAGCACTGTGTCAGATCAGCAATCTGACAGGCAATGCAGGAGGCTTGCCGGTGCCTGCTCTCAGAAGGACCCTGTGGCCATCTTGTATCTGGAGGCCTGCAGGGAAAAGGCCCTTGGAAGAATGTGATCATGTTGGTCTCAGGGAAGCACCCAGGGATCCTCCTCCCTACGCGATGCTTCCCTATGCCACCAGACCACTGCGATCATGTTTGATCGCAGTGTGTGGGGGTTAAAGTGCCGGGAGTGGTCCGTGACCGCTTCTGGCATTTAGTGCCGGGGGGCAGCTGTGATAATCAGCTGACACCCGGCCGTGATCAGCCGCGCTCCCCCTGTGAGCTCGGCTGATCGCGTTTGATGTACTATCCTGTACATGGGCATTAAGGCTCAGGGCACATGGACGGGATAGTAGGTCCTATGTCAGAAAGGGGTTAAGAGTCACCAATCTAACCCAAGAAGAGGTGCGAAATCGGCTAAGATTAAAATAGATAAATCTCCGTGTCCGGATGGCATACACCCACGAGCATTAAGAGAGCTAAGTAATGTAATAGACAAACCATTATTTCTTATATTTTTACTGACTCTATAGAGAAGGGGTCTGTTCCACAGGACTGGCGCATAGCAAATGTGGTACCAATATTCACAAAGGGCTCTAAAAGTGAACCTGGAAATTATAGGCCAGTAAGTCTAACCTCTTTTGTTGGTAACATATGTGAAGGGTTTCTGAGGGATGTTATTCTGGATTATCTCAGTGAGAATAACTGTTTAACTCCATATCAGCATGGGTTTATGAGGAATCGCTCCTGTCAAACCAATCTAATCAGTTTTTATGAAGAGGTAAGCTATAGACTGGACCAGAGTGAGTCACTGGATGTGGTATATCTTGATTTTTCCAAAGCGTTTGATACGGTGCCACACAAGAGGTTGGTACACAAAATGAGAATGCTGGGTCTGGGGGAAAATGTGTGTAAATGGCTTAGGCTACTTTCACACTTGCTTTTTTTTGCAGCGCGTTTTTCCTGCAAAAAAACGCATGGAAAAAACGCATACAAACACATACAAATGCTGCATTTTTTTCAAGCATTTTTATGAGCATGCATGAAAAAAACGCAGCGTTTTTATGCGTTTGTATGCGTTTTTAGTGCGTTTTTACCGCGTTTGCGTTTTTTCCAACATTAGTTGGCCCCTCACACTAACCCAAACCATGACTTTACTAACCCTAACCCTGACCCTAACCCTTAACCAAACCATACCCTAACCCTAACCCTTAACCAAACCATACTAACCCTAACCCTTAACCAAACCCTACCCAAACCCTAACCCTAACCCTAAACCCTAACTAACCCTAAACCCTAACCCTTATCCAAACCATACTAACCCTAACCCAAACCCTAACCCTAAACCCCCTTAACTAACCCTAACTATAACCCAAACCCCTAAATTCCATTGTCTAATGGTCAACAAAAAAACGCATGCGCAAAAAAACGCATACATGAGCATGGCAATGCGCACATATGTACACCCATAGACTTATAATGGGTGTCTTGCTGTAAAAAAAACGCATTGCGCGCGCATGCGTTTTTTTGAGGCAAGTCGGACGACCAAAAAATGCAACAGGATGCATTTTGTGCGCCCGAGCGCACACCACAAAATAACGCATGCGCGGAAAAAACGCATACAAACGCATGTGTATGCGCACATAAGCGCATCCCATGCAAAATATAGGAAAAAAAACGCATGGGTTTTTTAGCGCTAAAATCCAGCGCAAAAAAACGCAAGTGTGAAACCAGCCTTAGTGATAGAAAGCAGAGGGTGGTTATAAATGGTATATTCTCTAACTGGGTCGCTGTGACCAGTGGAGTACCGCAAGGGTCGGTGTTGGAACCTATTCTCTTCAACATATTTATTAATGATCTGGTAGAAGGTTTACACAGTAAAATATCGATATTTGCAGATGATACAAAACTATATAAAGCAGTCAATACAAGAGAAGATAGTATTCTGCTACAGATGGATCTGGATAAGTTGAAAACTTGGGTTGAAAGGTGGCAGATGCGGTTAAACAATGATAAATGTAAGGTTATACACATGGGAAGAAGGAATAAATATCACAATTACACACTGAACGGGAAACCACTGGGTAAATCTGACATGGAGAAGGATTTGGGGATCCCAGTTAATGATAACCTTACCTGGAGCAGCCATTGCCAGGCAGCAGCTGCCAAGGCAAACAGGATCATGGGGTGCATTAAAAGAGGTCTGGATACACATGATGAGAGCATTATACTGCCTCTGTACAAATCTCTGGTTAGACCGCACATGGAGTACTGTGTACAGTTTTGGGCACCGGTGCTCATGAAGGATATAATGGAACTAGAGCGAGTACAAAGGAGGGCGACAAAATTAATAAAGTGGATGGGGGAACTACAATACCCAGAGAGATTAGCAAAATTAGGATTATTTAGTCTAGAAAAAAGATGACTGATCTAATAACCATGCATAAATATATAAGGGCACAATATAAATATTTGTCTGAGGATCTGCTTATACCAAGGAATGTAACGGTCACAAGGGGCATTCTCTGCGTCTGGAGGAGAGAAGGTTTTTCCACCAACATAGAAGAGGATTCTTTACTGTTAAGGCAGTTAGGATCTGAAATTCCTTGCCCGAGGATGTGATGATGATGAACTCAGTCGATGGGTTCAAGAGAGGCCTGGATGTCTTCCTGGAGCGTAACAATATTGTATCTTACAGTTATTAGATTCTTTAGAAGGACGCAGATCTGGGAATTTATTCTGACAGAATATACTGTAGGCTGAACTGGATGGAAAAATGTCTATGTAAGGGTGGTTTCACATTTGCGTTTCCAACAGCAGTGTCGGCCTGCGCACTGCCGCCGCTAAGCCCCGCTCCCTGCTGTGCCTCCTCTGGTAGCTCGGCCTAGGGGCGCATGACGCTGCATGCGACCTGCGTCCCCTATCTTTACCACTGGGGACGCAGGCCGTGTGCAGGTATGCGTTTGGCGGCGCATGTGTCCTTTTGACGGTGCGCCGACCAGCGCCAAACGCATACCTGACAGGTAAGTAGAGACCCCCGACCCCCACTATGTCGCTAGTGAGATCTGCCTGTGTGGCAGCTCACTAGCGACCATTTAGCGATGTACCAGCTATCCATATCGTTGTCGGGATCGCTGGTGCATCGCTAAGTGTAACGGTACCCTAAGACTGTAATATTGTTTTGCAAGTTGACATTTGATGTAACATACTGTGCTGTTCTTCTGGATGACTAGCGATGTTTGCTGATATGCAAATTACACATTGTCCAAGCCAGCTAGCTTGTTGGCTTCCAAAACAGCGGACCCCCTCTAAGGGATGCCTTAATCTTCTCAAAACCCTGAAACTTAATCTCCTTGGCATTTCCATCATGAAATTCCCACACGTGTCTCAATATAGGGGCATCCTCCTTATATCCCCTATATGTTCCAAGATTAGTTTTCTAAATTCCCGTATTGTTTTCCTACATACAGGGGTTGGACAAAATAATGGAAACACCTAACATTTTGGCATCATAATCTTCGAATATGTTATAAACATGCAAACCGTGACATATGGTAATGTTTTGTAGCTGATTATTTGCGTTATGTGATATGTGTATGTAAATTAACTGTTTGTTTTACAGAATTGTAAGAACATTGATGAAAACCTGATACCAATGGCAGACCTCTCGGACTTTCAAAGAGGTCAAATTGTTGGTGCTCGTATGGCAGGCGCTAGCGTAACAGAAAGTGCCCGAATGCTTGGCGTGTCCAGAGGTACTGTCTCCAAAGTAATGACTGCGTTTGAAAGAGAAGGAAAAACGTCCGCAGCAAAGCACAGGTCCGGCCGAAAGTCGAGTTGACTGAGAGAGACCGTCGGACTCTAAAGCGAATTGTGAGAGAGGATCGCAAGACCACGGCTCCGAAAATCACTGCTGAGCTCAATGAACACCTACAGAACCCAGTTTCCACGAAAACTGTTCGTCGGGAGCTGCACAAATCTGGATTCCTCGGAAGAGCTGCAATTCGAAAACCGCTGCTCTCAATGACAAATGTTTCCAAGCGTTTAGAGTGGTGTAGAAACCTCCAGAATTGGTCCATCGAGCAGTGGAAACGTGATATTCTCAGACGAATCATCGTTTACCCTATTTCCGACCTCCGGCCGAGTGTACGTTTGGAGACAGCCGAAAGAAGCATTCCATTTAGACTGCCTTCTCCCAACCGTAAAACATGGCGGAGGTTCTGTGATGATCTGGGGTGCTATTTCGTGGAGATCCGCCGGGCCAATGATATCCCTTCATGGAAGAATTAACAGCCGCAATTATTTAGGCATTTTGGGCGACCAAGTGCATCCTATGGTTCAAGCACTGTTCCTGGAGGGGAACGCCATCTTTCAGGATGATAATGCACCAATTCATACAGCTAGAATCGTTAAAGCATGGCATGAGTAACATTGTAATGAAGTTGAGCATCTCATCTTGCCCCCACAATCCCCAGACCTCAACATTATTGAGCATTATGGCTGATTTTAGATATTCAAGTTAGACGTCGATTTCCGCCGCCATCGTCGCTCAAAGCACAGGAGTGTGTTTTAACTGAAGAATGGGCTACAATTCCTTTGGAAACAATTCACACCTTGTATGAATCCATACCTCGTAGAATGTAATCGCCGCAAAAGGTGGACCTACACCATATTAAACGAACTTTTGTTGATGTTTCCAGGTGTTTCCATTATTTTGTCCAACCCCTGTATGTCTTGTGGCAGGTACACTTAGCAAGGTACCAAATACCATTAGTGCGACAGTTAATAAATTCCCTGTTATAATACACTATACACTGTATAAGCCAACCCGAGCATAAGCTGAGGCACCTAATTTTTCCACGTAAAATTGGGTAAGCTTATTGACTCGAGTATAAGCCGGGTATGCATTGTCCCCTCATCCCTGTCCTGCTATGCGTGGCTCCCCAATCCTGTCCTTGTATGTGTGGCTTCCCCTGTTGTACACATGGCTCCCCCGATCCCATCGTTGTATGCATCGCTTTCCCGGTCCCATCTCATTGTTGTATGCATGGCTCCACCAGTCCCATCGCTGTATGCATGGCTCGGCTCCCCCCATCCTGTCATTGTATGCATGGCTCGGCTCCCCCCATCCCGTCCCATCATTGTATGCATTGCTCCCCCATCCTGTCCTTGTATGTGTGGCTCCCCCTGTTGTATGCATGGCTCCACCGGTCCCATCGTTGTATACATGGGCTCCCCCGGTCCCATCACATCATTGTATGCATGGCTTCCCCAGTCCCATCTCATCGTTGTATGCATGGCTCACCCAGTCCCATAGTTGTATGCATGGCTCCCTCGGTCCAATTGTATACATGGCTTCCCCGGTCCCATCGTAGTATGCATGGCTTCCCCGGTCCCGTCATTGTATGGCATGGCTTGTTTTCCCCCCATCCTGTCGTCGTATGCATGGCTCGGCTCCCCCCACCCTCTCCCCGTCCTACTCACCCTCCTCGTGCCGTCGCTGCATCACCGTTGTCCCGACGGGGCAGCACTTCCTGTGCTGAGCGATCACGTGGTACCGCTCATTAAGATAATGAATATGCGCTCCACACCTATGTGAGTGGAGACACGTGCATAGTCATTACCTTAATAAGTGGTAACACGTGACCTCTCAGCACAGGAAGAGATGCCGGCGCCGAAACCATCGGAGATGCAGCGACGGCGCGAGGAGGGCAAGTATGATGTCTTCACAGCTGCCAGCTACTGCCGCTGCTCCCCCTCCCCCGTTGGCTTTCTGGACAATGACTCGTGTATAAGCCGAGGGGGGCGTTTTCAGCACAAAAATGTGCTGAAAAATCTCGGCTTTTACAGGAGTATATACAGTAATTTCTTTAGAAACATATTCACAGGCTTTGCATGATTCACATCTAAACGTGCCCTTAAAGTTTGTTTTTTGTAACCACGTAAGGTCCAGACGGTCCACTTGTAGATGACTATGGACCAAACGGTCCCTCAAGTTGCGTCCTCTTCGATATCTTACTGATGGTTTAGACGTGACTATTTGTTCAATGTCCGGATCAAGTTTTAAAACATCCCAATAGGTCCTCAAAACATCCATTACATCACTGGCCCTTTCATCAAAGGTCCCTATCAGACATATCACACCATCATTTAGATCTTTATCCTTAGGGACCAACAAAGATGATCTGTTGGCTGCCCTAGTATGCCGTTTTTAATACGTTCACAGGATATCCTCTCTTGAAGAGTCTCTCCCCCAATTCACCTGCCCTCTTCTCAAAAATGTCAAGGGAGGAGCAATTGCATCTTAGCCTGAGAAATTGGCCTTTGGGGTTACCTCTCTTCAGTGGCAGAGGATGATGACTCTGCCACTGTAGAAGACTATTGGTGGCCGTCGGCTTCCTAAACAAGTCAGTAACTAGAGACCCCGTATCGTCAATACGAATGGTAACGTCCAAGAAGGAGATTTGACGTTTATCAATTGTGGAGGTAAGTCTCAGCCCTATATTATTGTTATTGAGTGCTGAAACAAAACAGTGAAAATAGCTCCACTGTCCCAGTCTATAAAATGAGGACGTTGTCTATATAGCGTACTCAAAAGGGCACCTTAGATGTCTATTCCCCATTCTTGTCATTAAAGACTAGGACTTCTTCCCACCAGCCCAGGAATACATTTGCGTATGTAGGAGCACAGGGGCTCCTCATCGCGGTACCCCTGAGCTGGTGGAAGTACCGGCCATCAAACAAAAAATAGTTATGTTCAAGAATTAGTCTTAGTAGATCCATTACAAACTCATTATGTTTCAAAGGTGCATCCCTCTAGTCTGCAGGTAATGTCTCACTGCTCTACAGCCAGCCTCATGTGGTATTGAGCTGTAGAGTGCCTCCACATCGAGACTAGCAAGAAAAACTCCTTCCTCAACTTGCAGATCTTCCATTCTCCTCAGGACATCCATTGTGTCCCGGACATAGGAAGGAAGGGCCGTCACAAATGATCTTAATATAGTATCAGCTTATGTAATGATGCCCTACGTTATACAAGTAACCCACTTGGAGAGATAATTATTTATAGGTAAAGTAGCATTCACATGGTGACGGGAGTTTATGGAATAAATTGGGGAATAATATGCACTAAATTAAGGGAGGATTCACGTATTTCTCCTCCACTTTTTACTCCTTGCGATGCTGTATATTACTGTTGCCATTGATGTTTAATATAAGAAAGTGGGGCGATGGTTATTCACTGTCCTCCCCCCTTGTTTTATAATTTGCATGCTAAACTGTTGGCTCAAAGCTATCGGATGTGGCGCTATGTAAAGTAAATCTTAGCGTTACCATTTGGTAGCTTCTTTTGCGATTCTGTGTATGTGTTACCTAGCGACGGCCATCTTCGGGCTGACGTAGTGGCACCGTCACTACACATGGCCGCTTCTCATTGGCTCCTTGTTAGGGAACATCAATGTCAGGAACACCGCACTGCACTTGCTCACTGAGCCAGTGCGCGTGTCCTGAGTACAAAGACTGTGCACAAAGATACCTGCGGAGCAGCAGCAGTGGTGACAATGCATGCTCCAGGACCTGAAGCACGTGACTGCTGGGGGCGTGGCCTAAGCTCCACAGAGCTAGGAGCTGCAGGGAAACTCCTAGAAAGGTAACTACAGGACAATGTTACCAATGGGCATAGACAGAGACAGAAACCAGATCAAGCCGAGGTCAAAGCACAAGATAGCAATACAGTACCAAAGGATAGACAGAATGGCTAGTCAGGACGTAGCAATAGATCAGAAAACCACAATAGGGGTAAACTGTAACGGAGTAACGATAGCCAAGCCAGGAGGTCAGAACCAGAAAAGACAATAGTACAAAAACGAGAGACGGAGTACAGAGTGAAGGAACAAGCAAGGTCATACACGGGAAGCAAAACAAACAACGCAGAGTACACGCACACCAGGGGTCAGACACACCAAAACAGCAGTATAACTGACAGAGAATGCCAGTCCGGAGCGAGTACAAACACCCCTCCCAGATCCAAAGAGAGGCCGGCAAAAGCCAACCCTGCGAGAACAGGACACCAACCACGTCCCAAACATGACAGTACCCCCCTCTTAATGGGGGGCCACTGGACCCCCAGGTTTCTCAGGGTACCTGGCATGAAAAGCCCACAGCAGTCGATCAGCTTGCACCGAACTGGCCGGAACCCACGACCGATCCTCAACGGAATATCCCTTCCAATGGATAAGGTACTGAAGTCTCTGGCGCACCCACCGTGAATCAACAATGCGCCCTACCTTGTACTCCAGTTGACCCTCTACCAACACTGGTGGAGCCACAGATGAGGGATCTTCTCTAACTGTCCCCACAGGTTTTAATAGGGACCTGTGGAAGACATTAGAGATTTTGAAGGAGGTGGGCAACTGTAATCTGTATGCCACCGGGTTGATCACCTCTACAATCTTGTATGGGACAATAAATTTGGGGCCCAACTTCATAGAGGGTATTTTTAGTTTGATGTTACGGGTGGACAACCAGACTTTTTCCCCCACTGTCAACGCAGGAACCACCACCCTCCTCCTGTCTGCAAAATGTTTGAACTTCTTCTGGGCTTCGGAGATGTTCCCTTGTACCTCTTTCCAGAGGGTTTTTAATTGTTGTACCATCCCCTCGGCACCAGGGCAATCCGAATCCATACGAGAAAATTCCCCAAACTGCGGAACAAACCCATAATTGACCAGAAAGGGAGACTTTCCGGTAGACTGATTAATCCGACAGTTGAATGCAAATTCTGCCATGGGTAATACCTCACACCAGTCTTCCTGTCTGGAGGAGGCCAGAAATCTCAGAATCTGCTCCAATGACTGGTTGGTGTGTTCCGTTTGTCCGTTGGATTCCGGGTGATAGGCAGAGGAGAATGACAACGTGACCCCCAACTTCATACAAAACGCTCTCCAAAACCTGGCCACAAATTGCACACCCCTGTCCGACACCACGTTTACAGGCACTCCATGCAGTCGAACAATGTGCTGTATAAACAAGCGGGCCAAGGTTTCAGCGGATGGTAATGCAGGTAATGGCACAAAGTGGGCTTGCTTAGAAAATCTATCAACCACTACCCATACCACTGAGTTGCCCTTGGAAGGTGGAAGGTTAGTGATAAAGTCCATGGACAGGTGTGTCCATGGATTATCCGGAATTGGCAAAGGCACCAATTCCCCGGCCGGCCGGACCTGAGAGCTTTTAGAGCGCGCGCACACCCCACAAGTATTTACAAACCTTTTTTTATCAGTACCCATAGAGGGCCACCAAAAACCCCTAGCTACTGCCCCCCGGGTAGCTGCAATACCAGGGTGTGCACTTAACACAGAGTCATGAAATTCTTGAAGGAGTGTGGGACGGAATTGTTCGGGTACAAACAATTTACTTGGGGGTTTATTCCTGGGAGCTTGTGCTTGTGCTTCCAGAATCTATCTCTGTAACTCAGAGGAGATTTCGGCTACAACCACTCCCGGTTGAAGAATGGAGGAAGGAGATTCTGGAGGGGACACAGAATCAAAACTTCGGGATAAGGCATCAGCCTTTATATTTTTAGACCCTGGTTGGAACGTTATGGTAAAATGAAATCGAGAAAAAAAAGTGCCCAACGAGCCTGTCTGGGGGTCAATCTCTTAGCAGACTCGATATAGGCCAGGTTTTTATGATCAGTGATGACCATAATGGGATGAGCGGCCCCCTCCAAAAAATGCCTTCATTCTTCGAAGGCCAATTTAACTGCTAACAATTCCCTGTTACCGACATTATAGTTTCTCTCGGCCGAAGAGAACTTCTTAGAGAAAAAGGCACAGGGTTTGAGGTTAGTCAGGGTAGAGGGGCCCTGTGACAATACTGCCCCCACCCCCACCTCAGAAGTGTCGACCTCGACGATAAAAGGTCTTGACAAATCGGGTTGTACCAACACAGCGGCTGTAGTAAAACACTTCCTTAATGCCAGGAAGGAATTTTTTGCGGCCACGGACCAATTTTTTACATCTGCCCCTTTAAGAGTGAGGTCCGTCAAGGGTTTTACCACCTGCAAGAACCCTTTAATGAACTTCCTATAATAATTAGCGAAGCCCAGAAATCGCTGCAACCCCTTCAGGTCATGCGGCTGCACCCAATCTATAATGGCCTGAACCTTCCCTGGATCCATGCGGAACCCCTCCCCGGATACAATGACACCCAGAAAAGACAGTTCTTGCATAAAAAATCAGCACTTCTCCAGCTTAGCATACAAATGGTTCTCCCAGAGTCTCATAAACACCATACGCAGATGATGCAAGTGTGACTGACTGTCCTCAGAGTAAATCAAGATGTTATCCAGGTAAATGACTACGTAACGTCCAATCAAGTCAGAAAAAACAACATTAATAAAATTCTGAAAAACCGCAGGAGCGTTACTGAGGCCAAAAGGCATAACCAGGTTTTCAAACAGCCCCTCAGTTGTCAGGAAGGCTGTTTTCCATTCGTCCCCCTCCCGGATCCTTACAAGGTTATAAGCCCCTCATAGATCGAGCTTAGAAAACAATTTGGCCCCCGTGAGTTGATTGCATAGATCAGGAATCAATGGGAGAGGGTACGTGTTCTTAACAGTAATTTTGTTCAGTTCTCGAAAGTTGAGGCACGGTCGCAACCCACCATCTTTCTTCTTTACAAAGAAAAACCCCGCCGCCACGGGTGAGACCGAGGGCCGAATATGCCCCTTGCGAAGGCTTTCTTTAATGTACTCTTTCAAAGCTTGGCGCTCAGGCCCAGACAAATTAAACAAACGAGCCTTGGGTAATTTGGCTCCAGGTACTAAATCGATAGCACAATCATATGGTCTATGTGGTGGGAGCGCCTCAGCCTCGCTTTTGGAAAACACATCTTTAAAGTCTCTCAGGTACTCCGGAATACCCTCCAGACCAACAGATGACACAGATACGGATTTTATCGGATTGACAAAAGGAAGCGGGTTACAACATAGACCATTATCATTACATCCCCATCGGGTGATCTCCCCTTCACCCAATCAATAAGAGGATTGTGACATTGCAACCAGGGCATTCCCAATACCAGTCCTGCAGGCAGATTATTCATAATGAAACAACTTAAATTTTCCACATGAGTGGAACCCACTTTCATGGAAAAAACTTCAGACATAAGACAAATTCCATCCCGGGTAAGAGGGGATGAATCCACAGCCACAATTTTAACAGGGTATTTTAATCTGACTGTCCCTATCTTATTAAGAGTCACAACTTGGGCATCAATCAGATTAATGGAGGAACCACAGTCAACAAAGGCGGTGGTCATAACAGGACCGCCAGCAATTTCCAATTCAACCTGGAGCACCATCTTTGTACGTGAGAAAAAATGTACCTGGGAGTCTGGACAACCTCCTCGATTGTTGCCCAGACTCAGTCGTTTCTCTGATGGTTTCTCTGAAGAAGGGCAGGAGGGGCAATTCCTTTTCCAATGTCCAGAGGCTCCACAGTAAAAGCATAGTAGATTGTCTCTACGGTGCCTTCTCTCTTTCTCCTTAAACGAGACTGACCCAACCTTCACGGGCTCAGATACAGGTGCAGAGTCACACAATTTGGGGTACAAGGGAGACTCTTGTTGCATCATTCCTCTAGCACGGAGTCTCCGGTCAATACGGACCACCTGCATCATGGCGTCCTCCAGGGTATAAGGAGGAGGATGTAATGTCAGAGCGTCCTGCAGACGGTCAGAAAGGCCTCTGCGAAACAACCCCCTCAGGGCGGCATCATTCCAGGATACTTCGGCGGTCCAACATCTAAACTCTGAGCAGAACCATTCAGAAGAGTGCCTCCCCTGTGTCACACTCATCACCATATCCTCAGCCAGGCGCACTCTATCAGGCTGCGTCATAGATGTGCCCCAGAGCCTCAAAGAACAAGTTCACTGACATACATTCAGGAGCAGAGGAAGACAGAGAGAAAGCCCATGCTTGCGGAGCCCCCCGAAGTAGGGAAATAATGACCCCCCACCCTCTGGAACTCATCCCTGGAGGAGCGGGGCCTTAGAGAAAAAAAAAGCTTGCATCCTTCTCTGAAAGACCTGAACTCCTTTTTATCCCCTGAGAAAGGGTCTGGCAATTTGACCGGAGATTCGGTGGACGCTAATGACACATTTCTACCCCAAGAACTAGAAGCCCCTGCATCGACAACCCCCTGCACAGTAACCAACAACTGTTGCTGGGTATGGGCCATCGTGCGCTGTTCCACATTGAGTTTATGGAACATTTGGGTAAGGTGCTTGACCTGATCAGCCAAAGCTTGTATGGGATCCATGAGGATAACACACATCTTTTTTTTTTTTTCTCTTCAGAGGAAAAAAAAACTGAAACGGTCAGTTATAATGTCAGGAACAACGCACTGCACTTGCTCACTAAGCCAGTGCGCGTGTCCTGAGTACAAAGACTGTGCACAAAGATACCTGCGGAGTGGGCAGCAGTGGTGACAATGCATGCTCCAGGACCTGAAGCACGTGACTGCTGGGGGCGTGGCCTAAGCTCCACAGAGCTAGGAGCTGCAGGGAAACTCCTAGAAAGGTAACTACAGGACAATGTTACCAATGGGCATAGACAGAGACAGAAACCAGATCAAGCCGAGGTCAAAGCACGAGATAGCAATACAGTACCAAAGGATAGACAGAATGGATAGTCAGGACGTAGCAATAGATCAGAAAACCAGAATGGGCATTAGATGGTACAATAGGGGTAAACTGTAATGGAGTAACGATAGCCAAGCCAGGAGGTCAGAACCAGAAAAGATAAGAGTACAAAAGCGAGAGACGGAGTACAGAGTGAAGGAACAAGCAAGGTCATACACGGGAAGAAAAACAAACAACGCAGAGTACACACACACCAGGGGTCAGACACACCAAAACAGCAGTATAACTGACAGAGAATGCCAGTCAGGAGCGAGTACAAACACCCCTCCCAGATCCAAAGAGAGGCCGGCAAAAGCAAACCCTGTGAGAACAGGACACCAACCACGTCCCAACCATGACAATCTGGTTGGTCAGTGCGTGCGCTCGTCAGAGGTGGGAGGTGGGGTGTTGTCTATATATGCCCAAGGTCCGTGCAGCGGCATGCGGCTCTCATCGCGGCCGGGAGTTTCATGCTCCGATGTGAATTCACAGGCAGACTGTGAATATATTCTTAGTCCCATTATACATACAAGGACGAGGCCACACTGCCGAGGTGTAACAGAGCCTATCATCAAGGCTCAGCATCTCAGGCAGACTGTAAATATATTATTAGTCCCATTATAAATACAGGGACGAGGCGACACTGCCGAGGTGTGACAGACCCTATCATCAAGGCTCAGCATCTCAGGCAGACTGTGAATATATTATTAGTCCCATTATAAATACAAGGACGAGGCGACACTGCCGAGGTGTGACAGAGCCTATCATCAAGGTTCAGCATCACAGGCAGACTGTGAATATATTATTAGTCCCATTATAAATATAGGGATGAGGCGACACTGCCGAGGTGTGACAGAGCCTATCATCAAGGTTCAGCATCACAGGCAGACTGTGAATATATTATTAGTCCCATTATAAATACAGGGACGAGGCGACACTGCCGAGGTGTGACAGACCCTATCATCAAGGCTCAGCATCACAAGCAGACTGTGAATATATTATTAGTCCCATTATAAATACAAGGACGAGGCGACACTGCCGAGGTGTGACAGAGCCTATCATCAAGGCTCAGCATCTCAGGCAGACTGTGAATATATTATTAGTCCCATTATAAATATAGGGAGGAGGCGACACTGCCGAGGTGTTACAGAGCCTATCATCAAGGCTCAGCATCACAGGCAGACTGTGAATATATTATTAGTCCCATTATAAATACAGGGATTAGGCGACACTGCCGAGGTGTGACAGAGCCTATCATCAAGGTTCAGCATCACAGGCAGACTGTGAATATATTATTAGTCCCAATATAAATATAGGGATGAGGCGACACTGCCGAGGTGTGACAGAGCCTATCATCAAGGTTCAGCATCACAGGCAGACTGTGAATATATTATTAGTCCCATTATCAATACAGGGACGAGGCGACACTGCCGAGGTGTGACAGAGCCTATCATCAAGGCTCAGCATCACAGGCAGACTGTGAATATATTATTAGTCCCATTATAAATACAAGGACAAGGCGACACTGCCGAGGTGTGACAGAGCCTATCATCAAGGCTCAGCATCTCAGGCAGACTGTGAATATATTATTAGTCCCATTATAAATATAGGGAGGAGGCGACACTGCCGAGGTGTTACAGAGCCTATCATCAAGGCTCAGCATCACAGGCAGACTGTGAATATATTATTAGTCCCATTATAAATACAGGGATTAGGCGACACTGCCGAGGTGTGACAGAGCCTATCATCAAGGTTCAGCATCACAGGCAGACTGTGAATATATTATTAGTCCCAATATAAATACAGGGATGAGGCGACACTGCCGAGGTGTGACAGAGCCTATCATCAAGGTTCAGCATCACAGGCAGACTGTGAATATATTATTAGTCCCATTATAAATACAGGGACGAGGCGACACTGCCGAGGTGTGACAGACCCTATCATCAAGGCTCAGCATCACAAGCAGACTGTGAATATATTATTAGTCCCATTATAAATCCAAGGACGAGGCGACACTGCCGAGGTGTGACAGAGCCTATCATCAAGGCTCAGCATCTCAGGCAGACTGTGAATATATTATTAGTCCCATTATAAATACAAGGACGAGGCGACACTGCCGAGGTGTTACAGAGCCTATCATCAAGGCACAGCATCACAGGCAGACAGTGAATATATTATTAGTCCCATTATAAATATAGGGACGAGGCGACACTGCCGAGGTGTGACAGAGCCTATCATCAAGGCTCAGCATCACAGGCAGACTGTGAATATATTATTAGTCCCATTATAAATACAGGGACGAGGCGACACTAGCGAGGTGTGACAGAGGCTATCATCAAGGCTCAGCATCTCAGACAGACTGTGAATATATTATTAGTCCCATTATAAATATAGGGAGGAGGCGACACTGCCGAGGTGTTACAGAGCCTATCATCAAGGCTCAGCATCACAGGCAGACTGTGAATATATTATTAGTCCCATTATAAATACAGGGATTAGGCGACACTGCCGAGGTGTGACAGAGCCTATCATCAAGGCTCAGCATCTCAGGCAGACTGTGAATATATTATCAGTCCCATTATAAATACAGGGAGGAGGCGACACTGCCGAGGTGTGACAGAGCCTATCATCAAGGCTCAGCATCTCAGGAAGACTGTGAATATATTATTAGTCCCATTATAAATACAGGGATGAGGCGACACTGCCGAGGTGTGACAGAGCCTTTCATCAAGGCTCAGCATCTCAGGCAGACTGTGAATATATTATCAGTCCCATTATAAATACAGGGAGGAGGCGACACTGCCGAGGTGTGACAGAGCCTATCATCAAGGCTCAGCATCACAGGCAGACTGTGAATATATTATTAGTCCCAATATAAATACAGGGATGAGGCGACACTGCTGAGGTGTGACAGAGCCTATCATCAAGACTCAGCATCACAGGCAGACTGTGAATATATTACTAGTCCCATTATAAATACAGGGACGAGGCGACACTGCCAAGGTGTGACAGAGCCTATCATCAAGACTCAGCATCACAGGCAGACTGTGAATATATTATTAGTCCCATTATAAATACAGGGACGAGGCGACACTGCCGAGGTGTGAAAGAGCCTATCATTAAGGCTCAGCATCACAGGCAGACTGTGAATATATTATTAGTCCCATTATAAATACAGGGACGAGGCGACACTGCCGAGGTGTGACAGACCCTATCATCAAGGCTCAGCATCACAGGCAGACTGTGAATATATTATTAGTCCCATTATAAATACAGGGACGAGGCGACACTAGCGAGGTGTGACAGAGGCTATCATCAAGGCTCAGCATCTCAGACAGACTGTGAATATATTATTAGTCCCATTATAAATATAGGGAGGAGGCGACACTGCCGAGGTGTTACAGAGCCTATCATCAAGGCTCAGCATCACAGGCAGACTGTGAATATATTATTAGTCCCATTATAAATACAGGGATTAGGCGACACTGCCGAGGTGTGACAGAGCCTATCATCAAGACTCAGCATCACAGGCAGACTGTGAATATATTACTAGTCCCATTATAAATACAGGGACGAGGCGACACTGCCAAGGTGTGACAGAGCCTATCATCAAGACTCAGCATCACAGGCAGACTGTGAATATATTATTAGTCCCATTATAAATACAGGGACGAGGCGACACTGCCGAGGTGTGAAAGAGCCTATCATCAAGGCTCAGCATCACAGGCAGACTGTGAATATATTACTAGTCCCATTATAAATACAGGGACGAGGCGACACTGCCAAGGTGTGACAGAGCCTATCATCAAGACTCAGCATCACAGGCAGACTGTGAATATATTATTAGTCCCATTATAAATACAGGGACGAGGCGACACTGCCGAGGTGTGAAAGAGCCTATCATTAAGGCTCAGCATCACAGGCAGACTGTGAATATATTACTAGTCCCATTATAAATACAGGGACGAGGCGACACTGCCAAGGTGTGACAGAGCCTATCATCAAGACTCAGCATCACAGGCAGACTGTGAATATATTATTAGTCCCATTATAAATACAGGGACGAGGCGACACTGCCGAGGTGTGAAAGAGCCTATCATTAAGGCTCAGCATCACAGGCAGACTGTGAATATATTACTAGTCCCATTATAAATACAGGGACGAGGCGACACTGCCAAGGTGTGACAGAGCCTATCATCAAGACTCAGCATCACAGGCAGACTGTGAATATATTATTAGTCCCATTATAAATACAGGGACGAGGCGACACTGCCGAGGTGTGAAAGAGCCTATCATTAAGGCTCAGCATCACAGGCAGACTGTGAATATATTACTAGTCCCATTATAAATACAGGGACGAGGCGACACTGCCAAGGTGTGACAGAGCCTATCATCAAGACTCAGCATCACAGGCAGACTGTGAATATATTATTAGTCCCATTATAAATACAGGGACGAGGCGACACTGCCGAGGTGTGAAAGAGCCTATCATTAAGGCTCAGCATCACAGGCAGACTGTGAATATATTACTAGTCCCATTATAAATACAGGGACGAGGCGACACTGCCAAGGTGTGACAGAGCCTATCATCAAGACTCAGCATCACAGGCAGACTGTGAATATATTATTAGTCCCATTATAAATACAGGGACGAGGCGACACTGCCGAGGTGTGAAAGAGCCTATCATTAAGGCTCAGCATCACAGGCAGACTGTGAATATATTATTAGTCCCATTATAAATACAGGGACGAGGCGACACTGCCGAGGTGTGAAAGAGCCTATCATTAAGGCTCAGCATCACAGGCAGACTGTGAATATATTATTAGTCCCATTATAAATACAGGGACGAGGCGACACTGCCGAGGTGTGACAGAGCCTATCATCAAGGCTCAGCATCTCAGGCAGACTGTGAATATATTATCAGTCCCATTATAAATACAAGGACGAGGCGATACTGCCGAGGTGTGACAGAGCCTATCATCAAGGCTCAGCATCACAGGCAGACTGTGAATATATTATTAGTCCCATTATAAATACAAGGACGAGGCGACACTGCCGAGGTGTGACAGAGCCTATCAACAAGGCACAGCATCACAGGCAGACTGTGAATATATTATTAGTCCCATTATAAATACAGGAACGAGGCGACACTGCCGAGGTGTAACAGAGCCTATAATCAAGGCTCAGCATCTCAGGCAGACTGTAAATATATTATTATTCCCATTATAAATACAGGGACGAGGCGACACTGCCGAGGTGTGACAGAGCCTATCATCAAGGCTCAGCATCACAGGCAGACTGTGAATATATTATTAGTCCAATTATAAATACAGGAACGAGGCGACCCTGCCGAGGTGTGACAGAGCCTATCATCAAGGCTCAGCATCACAGGCAGACTGTGAATTTATTATTAGTCCCATTATAAATACAAGGACGAGGCGACACTGCCGAGGTGTGACAGAGCCTATCATCAAGGCTCAGCATCTCAGACAGACTGTGAATATATTATTAGTCCCATTATAAATATAGGGAGGAGGCGACAATGCCGAGGTGTTACAGAGCCTATCATCAAGGCTCAGCATCTCAGGCAGACTGTGAATATATTATCAGTCCCATTATAAATACAGGGAGGAGGCGACACTGCCGAGGTGTGACAGAGCCTATCATCAAGACTCAGCATCACAGGCAGACTGTGAATATATTATTAGTCCCATTATAAATACAGGGACGAGGCGACACTGCCGAGGTGTGAAAGAGCCTATCATCAAGGCTCAGCATCTCAGGCAGACTGTGAATATATTATCAGTCCCATTATAAAAACGAGAACGAGGCGACCCTGCCGAGGTGTGACAGAGCCTATCATCAAGGCTCAGCATCACAGGCAGACTGTGAATTTATTATTAGTCCCATTATAAATACAAGGACGAGGCGACACTGCCGAGGTGTGACAGAGCCTATCATCAAGGCTCAGCATCACAGGCAGACTGAGGATATATTATTAGTCCCATTATAAATACAAGGACGAGGCGACACTGCCGAGGTGTGACAGAGCCTATCAACAAGGCTCAGCATCTCAGGCAGACTGTAAATATATTATTAGTCCCATTATAAATACAGGGACGAGGCGACACTGCCGAGGTGTGACAGAGCCTATCATCAAGTCTCAGCATCACAGGCAGACTGTGAATTTATTATTAGTCCCATTATAAATACAGGGATGAGGCGACACTGCCGAGGTGTGACAGAGCCTATCATCAAGGCTCAGCATCACAGGCAGACTGTGAATATATTATTAGTCCTATTATAAATACAGGGATGAGGCGACACTGCCGAGGTGTGATAGAGCCTATCATCAAGGCTCAGCATCTCAGGCAGACTGTGAATATATTATTAGTCCCATTGTAAATATAGGGATGAAGCGACACTGCCGAGGTGTGACAGAGCCTATCATCAAGGCTCAGCATCACAGGCAGACTGTGAATATATTAGTCCCATTATAAATACAGGGACGAGGCGACACTGCCGAGGTGTGATAGAGCCTATCATCAAGGCTCAGCATCTCAAGCAGACTGTGAATATAATATTAGTCCTATTATAAATACAGGGAGGAGGCGACACTGCCGAGGTGTGACAGAGCCTATCATCAAGGCTCAGCATCACAGGCAGACTGTGAATATATTATTAGTCCTATTATAAATACAGGGAGGAGGCGACACTGCCGAGGTGTGATAGAGCCTATCATCAAGGCTCAGCATCTCAGGCAGACTGTGAATATATTATTAGTCCCATTGTAAATATAGGGATGAAGCGACACTGCCGAGGTGTGACAGAGCCTATCATCAAGGCTCAGCATCACAGGCAGACTGTGAATATATTATTAGTCCCATTATAAATACAGGGACGAGGCGACACTGCCGAGGTGTGTCAGAGCCTATCATCAAGGGCTCAGCATCTCAAGCAGACTGTGAATATATTATTAGTCCCATTATAAATACAGGGACGAGGCGACACTGCCGAGGTGTGACAGAGCCTATCATCAAGGGCTCAGCATCTCAAGCAGACTGTGAATATATTATTAGTCCCATTATAAATACAGGGACGAGGCGACAGTGCCGAGGTGTGACAGAGCCTATCATCAAGGGCTCAGCATCTCCAGCAGACTGTGAATATATTATTAGTCCCATTATAAATACAGGGACGAGGCGACACTGCCGAGGTGTGACAGAGCCTATCATCAAGGGCTCAGTATCTCAAGCAGACTGTGAATATATTATTAGTCCCATTATAAATACAGGGACGAGGCGACACTGCCGAGGTGTGTCAGAGCCTATCATCAAGGGCTCAGCATCTCAAGCAGACTGTGAATATATTATTAGTCCCATTATAAATACAAGGACGAGGCGACACTGCCGAGGTGTGACAGAGCCTATCATCAAGGCTTAGCATCACAGGCAGACTGTGAATATATTATTAGTCCCATTATAAATATAGGGATGAAGCGACACTGCCGAGGTGTGACAGAGCCTATCATCAAGGCTCAGCATCACAGGCAGACTGTGAATATATTATTAGTCCCATTATAAATACAGGGACGAGGCGACACTGCCGAGGTGTGACAGACCCTATCATCAAGGCTCAGCATCACAGGCAGACTGTGAATATATTATTAGTCCCATTATAAATACAGGGACGAGGCGACACTGCCGAGGTGTGTCAGAGCCTATCATCAAGGTTCAGCATCACAGGCAGACTGTGAATATATTATTAGTCCCATTATAAATACAGGGACGAGGCGACACTGCCGAGGTGTGACAGAGCCTATCATCAAGGCTCAGCATCTCAAGCAGACTGTGAATATATTATTAGTCCCATTATCAATACAGGGACGAGGCGACACTGCCGAGGTGTGACAGAGCCTATCATCAAGGCTCAGCATCACAGGCAGACTGTGAATATATTATTAGTCCCATTATAAATACAAGGACAAGGCGACACTGCCGAGGTGTGACAGAGCCTATCATCAAGGCTCAGCATTACAGGCAGACTGTGAATATATTATTAGTCCCACTATAAATACAGGGACGAGGTGACACTGCCGAGGTGTGACAGAGCCTATCATCAAGGCTCAGCATCTCAGGCAGACTGTGAATATATTATTAGTTCCATTATAAATATAGGGACGAGGCGACACTGCCGAGGTGTGACAGAGCCTATCATCACGCCTCAGCATCACAGGCAGACTGTGAATATATTATTAGTCCCATTATAAATACAGGGACGAGGCGACACTGCTGAGGTGTGACAGAGCCTATCATCAAGGCTCAGCATCACAGGCAGACTGTGAATATATTATTAGTCCCATTATAAATACAGGGACGAGGCGACACTGCCGAGGTGTGACAGAGCCTATCATCAAGGCTCAGCATCACAGGCAGACTGTGAATATATTATTAGTTCCATTATAAATACAGGGAGGAGGCGACACTGCCGAGGTGTGACAGAGCCTATCATCAAGGCTCAGCATCTCAGGCAGACTGTGAATATATTATTAGTCCCATTATAAATACAGGGACGAGGCGACACTGCCGAGGTGTGACAGAGCCTATCATCAAGGCTCAGCATCACAGGCAGACTGTGAATATATTATTAGTCCCATTATAAATACAGGGACGAGGCGACACTGCCGAGGTGTGTCAGAGCCTATCATCAAGGTTCAGCATCACAGGCAGACTGTGAATATATTATTAGTCCCATTATAAATACAAGGATGAGGCGACACTGCCGAGGTGTGACAGAGCCTATCATCAAGGCTCAGCATCACAGGCAGACTGTGAATATACACTCACTGGCCACTTTATTAGGTACACCTGTCCAACTGTGTGTTAAGACTTAATTTCTAATCAGCCAATCACATGGCGGCAACTCAGTGCATTTAGGCATGTAGACATGGTCAAGACAATCTCCTGCAGTTCAAACCGAGCATCAGTATGGGGAAGAAAGGTGATTTGAGTGCCTTTGAACGTGGCATGATTGTTGGTGCCAGAAGGGCTGGTCTGAGAATTTCAGAAACTGCTGATCTACTGGGATTTTCACGCACAACCATCTCTAGGGTTTACAGAGAATGGTCCGAAAAAGAAAAAAAATCCAGTGAGCGGCAGTTCTGTGGCCGGAAATGCCATGTTGATGCCAGAGGTCAGACGAGAATGGGCAGACTGGTTCGAGCTGATAGAAAGGCAACAGTGACTCAAATTGCCACCCGTTACAACCAAGGTAGGCAGAAGAGCATCTCTGAACGCACAGTGCGTCGAACTTTGAGGCAGATGGGCTACAGCAGCAGAAGACCACACTGGGTACCACTCCTCTCAGCTAAGAACAGGAAACTGAGGCTACAATTTGCACAAGCTCATCGAAATTGGACAGTAGAAGATTGGAAAAACGTTGCCTGGTCTGATGAGTCTCGATTTCTGCTGCGACATTCGGATGGTAGGGTCAGAATTTGGCGTAAACAACATGGAAGCATGGATCCATCCTGCCTTGTATCAACGGTTCAGGCTGGTGGTGGTGGTGTCATGGTGTGGGGAATTTTTCTGGGCACTCTTTGGGCCCCTTGGTACCAATTGAGCATCGTTGCAACGCCACAGCCTACCTGAGTATTGTTGCTGACCATGTCCATCCCTTTATGACCACAATGTACCTAACATCTGATGGCTACTTTCAGCAGGATAATGCGCCATGTCATAAAGCTCGAATCATCTCAGATTGGTTTCTTGAACATGACAATGAGTTTACTGTACTCAAATGGCCTCCTCAGTCACCAGATCTCAATCCAATAGAGCATCTTTGGGATGTGGTGGAACGGGAGATTCGCATCAGGGATGTGCAGCCGACAAATCTGCGCCAACTGCGTGATGCCATCATGTCAATATGGTCCAAAATCTCTGAGGAATGCTTCCAGCACCTTGTTGAATCTCTGCCACGAAGAATTGAGGCAGTTCTGAAGGCAAAAGGGGGTCCAACCCCTTACTAGCATGGTGTACCTAATAAAGTGGCCAGTGAGTGTATTATTAGTCCCATTATAAATACAGGGACGAGGCGACACTACCGAGGTGTGACAGAGTCTATCATCAAGGCTCAGCATCTCAGACAGACTGTGAATATATTATTAGTCCCATTATAAATATAGGGAGGAGGCGACACTGCCGAGGTGTGACAGAGCCTATCATCAAGGCTCAGCATCACAGGCAGACTATGAATATATTATTAGTCCCATTATAAATACAGGGACGAGGCGACACTGCCGAGGTGTGACAGAGCCTATCATCAAGGCTCAGCATCACAGGCAGACTGTGAATATATTATTAGTCCCATTATAAATACAGGGATGAGGCGACACTGCCGAGGTGTGACAGAGCCTATCAACAAGGCACAGCATCACAGGCAGACTGTGAATATATTATTAGTCCCATTATAAATACAGGAACGAGGCGACACTGCCGAGGTGTTACAGAGCCTATCATCAAGGCTCAGCATCTCAGGCAGACTGTGAATATATTATCAGTCCCATTATAAATACAGGGAGGAGGCGACACTGCCGAGGTGTGACAGAGCCTATCATCAAGGCTCAGCATCACAGGCAGACTGTGAATATATTATTAGTCCCAATATAAATACAGGGATGAGTCGACACTGCCGAGGTGTGACAGAGCCTATCATCAAGACTCAGCATCACAGGCAGACTGTGAATATATTACTAGTCCCATTATAAATACAGGGACGAGGCGACACTGCCGAGGTGTGACAGAGCCTATCATCAAGACTCAGCATCACAGGCAGACTGTGAATATATTATTAGTCCCATTATAAATACAGGGACGAGGCGACACTGCCGAGGTGTGAAAGAGCCTATCATCAAGGCTCAGCATCTCAGGCAGACTGTGAATATATTATCAGTCCCATTATAAAAACAAGAACGAGGCGACCCTGCCGAGGTGTGACAGAGCCTATCATCAAGGCTCAGCATCACAGGCAGACTGTGAATTTATTATTAGTCCCATTATAAATACAAGGACGAGGCGACACTGCCGAGGTGTGACAGAGCCTATCATCAAGGCTCAGCATCACAGGCAGACTGTGAATATATTACTAGTCCCATTATAAATACAAGGACGAGGCGACACTGCCGAGGTGTGACAGAGCCTATCATCAAGGCTCAGCATCACAGGCAGACTGAGGATATATTATTAGTCCCATTATAAATACAAGGACGAGGCGACACTGCCGAGGTGTGACAGAGCCTATCAACAAGGCTCAGCATCTCAGGCAGACTGTAAATATATTATTAGTCCCATTATAAATACAGGGACGAGGCGACACTGCCGAGGTGTGACAGAGCCTATCATCAAGTCTCAGCATCACAGGCAGACTGTGAATTTATTATTAGTCCCATTATAAATACAGGGACGAGGCGACACTGCCGAGGTGTGACAGAGCCTATCATCAAGGCTCAGCATCACAGGCAGACTGTGAATATATTATTAGTCCTATTATAAATACAGGGACGAGGCGACACTGCCGAGGTGTGACAGAGCCTATCATCAAGGCTCAGCATCACAGGCAGACTGTGAATATATTAGTCCCATTATAAATACAGGGACGAGGCGACACTGCCGAGGTGTGATAGAGCCTATCATCAAGGCTCAGCATCTCAAGCAGACTGTGAATATAATATTAGTCCTATTATAAATACAGGGAGGAGGCGACACTGCCGAGGTGTGACAGAGCCTATCATCAAGGCTCAGCATCACAGGCAGACTGTGAATATATTATTAGTCCTATTATAAATACAGGGAGGAGGCGACACTGCCGAGGTGTGATAGAGCCTATCATCAAGGCTCAGCATCTCAGGCAGACTGTGAATATATTATTAGTCCCATTGTAAATATAGGGATGAAGCGACACTGCCGAGGTGTGACAGAGCCTATCATCAAGGCTCAGCATCACAGGCAGACTGTGAATATATTATTAGTCCCATTATAAATACAGGGACGAGGCGACACTGCCGAGGTGTGTCAGAGCCTATCATCAAGGGCTCAGCATCTCAAGCAGACTGTGAATATATTATTAGTCCCATTATAAATACAGGGACGAGGCGACACTGCCGAGGTGTGACAGAGCCTATCATCAAGGGCTCAGCATCTCAAGCAGACTGTGAATATATTATTAGTCCAATTATAAATACAGGGACGAGGCGACAGTGCCGAGGTGTGACAGAGCCTATCATCAAGGGCTCAGCATCTCAAGCAGACTGTGAATATATTATTAGTCCCATTATAAATACAGGGACGAGGCGACACTGCCGAGGTGTGACAGAGCCTATCATCAAGGGCTCAGTATCTCAAGCAGACTGTGAATATATTATTAGTCCCATTATAAATACAGGGACGAGGCGACACTGCCGAGGTGTGTCAGAGCCTATCATCAAGGGCTCAGCATCTCAAGCAGACTGTGAATATATTATTAGTCCCATTATAAATACAAGGACGAGGCGACACTGCCGAGGTGTGACAGAGCCTATCATCAAGGCTTAGCATCACAGGCAGACTGTGAATATATTATTAGTCCCATTATAAATATAGGGATGAAGCGACACTGCCGAGGTGTGACAGAGCCTATCATCAAGGCTCAGCATCACAGGCAGACTGTGAATATATTATTAGTCCCATTATAAATACAGGGACGAGGCGACACTGCCGAGGTGTGACAGACCCTATCATCAAGGCTCAGCATCACAGGCAGACTGTGAATATATTATTAGTCCCATTATAAATACAGGGACGAGGCGACACTGCGGAGGTGTGTCAGAGCCTATCATCAAGGTTCAGCATCACAGGCAGACTGTGAATATATTATTAGTCCCATTATAAATACAGGGACGAGGCGACACTGCCGAGGTGTGACAGAGCCTATCATCAAGGCTCAGCATCTCAAGCAGACTGTGAATATATTATTAGTCCCATTATCAATACAGGGACGAGGCGACACTGCCGAGGTGTGACAGAGCCTATCATCAAGGCTCAGCATCACAGGCAGACTGTGAATATATTATTAGTCCCATTATAAATACAAGGACAAGGCGACACTGCCAAGGTGTGACAGAGCCTATCATCAAGGCTCAGCATCACAGGCAGACTGTGAATATATTATTAGTCCCACTATAAATACAGGGACGAGGTGACACTGCCGAGGTGTGACAGAGCCTATCATCAAGGCTCAGCATCTCAGGCAGACTGTGAATATATTATTAGTTCCATTATAAATATAGGGACGAGGCGACACTGCCGAGGTGTGACAGAGCCTATCATCACGCCTCAGCATCACAGGCAGACTGTGAATATATTATTAGTCCCATTATAAATACAGGGACGAGGCGACACTGCTGAGGTGTGACAGAGCCTATCATCAAGGCTCAGCATCACAGGCAGACTGTGAATATATTATTAGTCCCATTATAAATACAGGGACGAGGCGACACTGCCGAGGTGTGACAGAGCCTATCATCAAGGCTCAGCATCACAGGCAGACTGTGAATATATTATTAGTTCCATTATAAATACAGGGAGGAGGCGACACTGCCGAGGTGTGACAGAGCCTATCATCAAGGCTCAGCATCTCAGGCAGACTGTGAATATATTATTAGTCCCATTATAAATACAGGGACGAGGCGACACTGCCGAGGTGTGACAGAGCCTATCATCAAGGCTCAGCATCACAGGCAGACTGTGAATATATTATTAGTCCCATTATAAATACAGGGACGAGGCGACACTGCCGAGGTGTGTCAGAGCCTATCATCAAGGTTCAGCATCACAGGCAGACTGTGAATATATTATTAGTCCCATTATAAATACAGGGACGAGGCGACACTACCGAGGTGTGACAGAGTCTATCATCAAGGCTCAGCATCTCAGACAGACTGTGAATATATTATTAGTCCCATTATAAATATAGGGAGGAGGCGACACTGCGAGGTGTTACAGAGCCTATCATCAAGGCTCAGCATCACAGGCAGACTATGAATATATTATTAGTCCCATTATAAATACAGGGACGAGGCGACACTGCCGAGGTGTGACAGAGCCTATCATCAAGGCTCAGCATCACAGGCAGACTGTGAATATATTATTAGTCCCATTATAAATACAGGGATGAGGCGACACTGCCGAGGTGTGACAGAGCCTATCATCAAGGCTCAGCATCTCAGGCAGACTGTGAATATATTATCAGTCCCATTATAAATACAGGGAGGAGGCGACACTGCCGAGGTGTGACAGAGCCTATCATCAAGGCTCAGCATCTCAGGCAGACTGTGAATATATTATTAGTCCCATTATAAATACAGGGATGAGGCGACACTGCCGAGGTGTGACAGAGCCTATCATCAAGGCTCAGCATCTCAGGCAGACTGTGAATATATTATCAGTTCCATTATAAATACAGGGAGGAGGCGACACTGCCGAGGTGTGACAGAGCCTATCATCAAGGCTCAGCATCACAGGCAGACTGTGAATATATTATTAGTCCCAATACAAATACAGGGATGAGTCGACACTGCCGAGGTGTGACAGAGCCTATCATCACGCCTCAGCATCACAGGCAGACTGTGAATATATTATTAGTCCCATTATAAATACAGGGACGAGGCGACACAGCTGAGGTGTGACAGAGCCTATCATCAAGGCTCAGCATCACAGGCAGACTGTGAATATATTATTAGTCCCATTATAAATACAGGGACGAGGCGACACTGCCGAGGTGTGACAGAGCCTATCATCAAGGCTCAGCATCTCAGGCAGACTGTGAATATATTATTAGTCCCATTATAAATACAGGGACGAGGCGACACTGCCGAGGTGTGACAGAGCCTATCATCAAGGCTCAGCATCACAGGCAGACTGTGAATATATTATTAGTCCCATTATAAATACAGGGACGAGGCGACACTGCCGAGGTGTGTCAGAGCCTATCATCAAGGTTCAGCATCACAGGCAGACTGTGAATATATTATTAGTCCCATTATAAATACAAGGATGAGGCGACACTGCCGAGGTGTGACAGAGCCTATCATCAAGGCTCAGCATCACAGGCAGACTGTGAATATATTATTAGTCCCATTATAAATACAGGGACGAGGCGACACTACCGAGGTGTGACAGAGTCTATCATCAAGGCTCAGCATCTCAGACAGACTGTGAATATATTATTAGTCCCATTATAAATATAGGGAGGAGGCGACACTGCCGAGGTGTTACAGAGCCTATCATCAAGGCTCAGCATCACAGGCAGACTGTGAATATATTATTAGTCCCAATATAAATACAGGGATGAGTAAACACTGCCGAGGTGTGACAGAGCCTATCATCAAGACTCAGCATCACAGGCAGACTGTGAATATATTATTAGTCCCATTATAAATACAGGGATGAGGCGACACTGCCGAGGTGTGACAGAGCCTATCATCAAGACTCAGCATCACAGGCAGACTGTGAATATATTATTAGTCCCATTATAAATACAGGGACGAGGCGACACTGCCGAGGTGTGAAAGAGCCTATCATCAAGGCTCAGCATCTCAGGCAGACTGTGAATATATTATCAGTCCCATTATAAAAACAAGAACGAGGCGACCCTGCCGAGGTGTGACAGAGCCTATCATCAAGGCTCAGCATCACAGGCAGACTGTGAATTTATTATTAGTCCCATTATAAATACAAGGACGAGGCGACACTGCCGAGGTGTGACAGAGCCTATCATCAAGGCTCAGCATCACAGGCAGACTGTGAATATATTATTAGTCCCATTATAAATACAGGGACGAGGCGACACTGCCGAGGAGTGACAGAGTCTATCATCAAGGCTCAGCATCACAGGCAGACTGTGAATATATTATTAGTCCCATTATAAATACAGGGACGAGGCGACACTGCCGAGGTGTGAAAGAGCCTTTCATCAAGGCTCAGCATCTCAGGCAGACTGTGAATATATTATCAGTCCCATTATAAAAACAAGAACGAGGCGACCCTGCCGAGGTGTGACAGAGCCTATCATCAAGGCTCAGCATCACAGGCAGACTGTGAATTTATTATTAGTCCCATTATAAATACAAGGACGAGGCGACACTGCCGAGGTGTGACAGAGCCTATCATCAAGGCTCAGCATCACAGGCAGACTGTGAATATATTATTAGTCCCATTATAAATACAGGGACGAGGCGACACTGCCGAGGAGTGACAGAGTCTATCATCAAGGCTCAGCATCACAGGCAGACTGTGAATATATTATTAGTCCCATTATAAATACAAGGACGAGGCGACACTGCCGAGGTGTGAAAGAGCCTATCATCAAGGCTCAGCATCACAGGCAGACTGTGAATATATTATTAGTCCCATTATAAATACAGGGACGAGGCGACACTGCCGAGGAGTGACAGAGTCTATCATCAAGGCTCAGCATCACAGGCAGACTGTGAATATATTATTAGTCCCATTATAAATACAAGGACGAGGCGACACTGCCGAGGTGTGACAGAGCCTATCATCAAGGCTCAGCATCACAGGCAGACTGTGAATATATTATTAGTCCCATTATAAATACAAGGACGAGGCGACACTGCCGAGGTGTGACAGAGCCTATCATCAAGGCTCCGCATCACAGGCAGACTGTGAATATATTATTAGTCCCATTATAAATACAAGGACGAGGCGACACTGCCGAGGTGTGACAGAGCCTATCAACAAGGCTCAGCATCTCAGGCAGACTGTGAATATATTATTAGTCCCATTATAAATACAGGGACGAGGCGACACTGCCAAGGTGTGACAGAGCCTATCATCAAGGCTCAGCATCACAGGCAGACTGTGAATATATTATTAGTCCCATTATAAATACAGGGACGAGGCGACACTGCCGAGGTGTGTCAGAGCCTATCATCAAGGCTCCGCATCACAGGCAGACTGTGAATATATTATTAGTCCCATTATAAATACAAGGACGAGGCGACACTGCCGAGGTGTGACAGAGCCTATCATCAAGGCTCCGCATCACAGGCAGACTGTGAATATATTATTAGTCCCATTATAAATACAAGGACGAGGCGACACTGCCGAGGTGTGACAGAGCCTATCAACAAGGCTCAGCATCTCAGGCAGACTGTAAATATATTATTAGTCCCATTATAAATACAGGGACGAGGCGACACTGCCAAGGTGTGACAGAGCCTATCATCAAGTCTCAGCATCACAGGCAGACTGTGAATTTATTATTAGTCCCATTATAAATACAGGGACGAGGCGACACTGCCGAGGTGTGACAGAGCCTATCATCAAGGCTCAGCATCACAGGCAGACTGTGAATATATTATTAGTCCTATTATAAATACAGGGAGGAGGCGACACTGCCGAGGTGTGATAGAGCCTATCATCAAGGCTCAGCATCTCAGGCAGACTGTGAATATATTATTAGTCCTATTATAAATACAGGGAGGAGGCGACACTGCCGAGGTGTGACAGAGCCTATCATCAAGGCTCAGCATCACAGGCAGACTGTGAATATATTATTAGTCCTATTATAAATACAGGGAGGAGGCGACACTGCCGAGGTGTGATAGAGCCTATCATCAAGGCTCAGCATCTCAGGCAGACTGTGAATATATTATTAGTCCCATTGTAAATATAGGGATGAAGCGACACTGCCGAGGTGTGACAGAGCCTATCATCAAGGCTCAGCATCACAGGCAGACTGTGAATATATTATTAGTCCCATTATAAATACAGGGACGAGGCGACACTGCCGAGGTGTGTCAGAGCCTATCATCAAGGGCTCAGCATCTCAAGCAGACTGTGAATATATTATTAGTCCCATTATAAATACAGGGACGAGGCGACACTGCCGAGGTGTGACAGAGCCTATCATCAAGGGCTCAGTATCTCAAGCAGACTGTGAATATATTATTAGTCCCATTATAAATACAGGGACGAGGCGACACTGCTGAGGTGTGTCAGAGCCTATCATCAAGGGCTCAGCATCTCAAGCAGACTGTGAATATATTATTAGTCCCATTATAAATACAAGGACGAGGCGACACTGCCGAGGTGTGACAGAGCCTATCATCAAGGCTTAGCATCACAGGCAGACTGTGAATATATTATTAGTCCCATTATAAATATAGGGATGAAGCGACACTGCCGAGGTGTGACAGAGCCTATCATCAAGGCTCAGCATCACAGGCAGACTGTGAATATATTATTAGTCCCATTATAAATACAGGGACGAGGCGACACTGCCGAGGTGTGACAGACCCTATCATCAAGGCTCAGCATCACAGGCAGACTGTGAATATATTATTAGTCCCATTATAAATACAGGGACGAGGCGACACTGCCGAGGTGTGACAGAGCCTATCATCAAGGGCTCAGCATCTCAAGCAGACTGTGAATATATTATTAGTCCCATTATAAATACAGGGACGAGGCGACAGTGCCGAGGTGTGACAGAGCCTATCATCAAGGGCTCAGCATCTCAAGCAGACTGTGAATATATTATTAGTCCCATTATAAATACAGGGACGAGGTGACACTGCCGAGGTGTGACAGAGCCTATCATCAAGGCTTAGCATCACAGGCAGACTGTGGATATATTATTAGTCCCATTATAAATATAGGGATGAAGCGACACTGCCGAGGTGTGACAGAGCCTATCATCAAGGCTCAGCATCACAGGCAGACTGTGAATATATTATTAGTCCCATTATAAATACAGGGACGAGGCGACACTGCCGAGGTGTGACAGACCCTATCATCAAGGCTCAGCATCACAGGCAGACTGTGAATATATTATTAGTCCCATTATAAATACAGGGACGAGGCGACACTGCCGAGGTGTGTCAGAGCCTATCATCAAGGTTCAGCATCACAGGCAGACTGTGAATATATTATTAGTCCCATTATAAATACAGGGACGAGGCGACACTGCCGAGGTGTGACAGAGCCTATCATCAAGGCTCAGCATCTCAAGCAGACTGTGAATATATTATTAGTCCCATTATCAATACAGGGACGAGGCGACACTGCCGAGGTGTGACAGAGCCTATCATAAAGGCTCAGCATCACAGGCAGACTGTGAATATATTATTAGTCCCATTATAAATACAAGGACGAGGCGACACTGCCGAGGTGTGACAGAGCCTATCATCAAGGCTCAGCATCACAGGCAGACTGTGAATATATTATTAGTCCCATTATAAATACAGGGACGAGGCGACACTGCCGAGGTGTGACAGAGCCTATCATCAAGGCTCAGCATCTCAGGCAGACTGTGAATATATTATTAGTTCCATTATAAATATAGGGACGAGGCGACACTGCCGAGGTGTGACAGAGCCTATCATCACGCCTCAGCATCACAGGCAGACTGTGAATATATTATTAGTCCCATTATAAATACAGGAACGAGGCGACACTGCTGAGGTGTGACAGAGCCTATCATCAAGGCTCAGCATCACAGGCAGACTGTGAATATATTATTAGTCCCATTATAAATACAGGGACGAGGCGACACTGCCGAGGTGTGACAGACCCTATCATCAAGGCTCAGCATCACAGGCAGACTGTGAATATATTATTAGTCCCATTATAAATACAGGGACGAGGCGACACTGCCGAGGTGTGACAGAGCCTATCATCAAGGCTCAGCATCTCAGGCAGACTGTGAATATATTATTAGTCCCATTATAAATACAGGGACGAGGCGACACTGCCGAGGTGTGACAGAGCCTATCATCAAGGCTCAGCATCACAGGCAGACTGTGAATATATTATTAGTCCCATTATAAATACAGGGACGAGGCGACACTGCCGAGGTGTGTCAGAGCCTATCATCAAGGCTCAGCATCACAGGCAGACTGTGAATATATTATTAGTCCCATTATAAATACAGGGACGAGGCGACACTGCCGAGGTGTGACAGAGCCTATCATCAAGGCTCAGCATCACAGGCAGACTGTGAATATATTATTAGTCCCATTATAAATACAGGGACGAGGCGACACTGCCGAGGTGTGACAGAGCCTATCATCAAGGCTCAGCATCTCAGGCAGACTGTGAATATATTATTAGTTCCATTATAAATATAGGGACGAGGCGACACTGCCGAGGTGTGACAGAGCCTATCATCACGCCTCAGCATCACAGGCAGACTGTGAATATATTATTAGTCCCATTATAAATACAGGAACGAGGCGACACTGCTGAGGTGTGACAGAGCCTATCATCAAGGCTCAGCATCACAGGCAGACTGTGAATATATTATTAGTCCCATTATAAATACAGGGACGAGGCGACACTGCCGAGGTGTGACAGAGCCTATCATCAAGGCTCAGCATCTCAGGCAGACTGTGAATATATTATTAGTCCCATTATAAATACAGGGACGAGGCGACACTGCCGAGGTGTGACAGAGCCTATCATCAAGGCTCAGCATCACAGGCAGACTGTGAATATATTATTAGTCCCATTATAAATACAGGGACGAGGCGACACTGCCGAGGTGTGTCAGAGCCTATCATCAAGGTTCAGCATCACAGGCAGACTGTGAATATATTATTAGTCCCATTATAAATACAAGGACGAGGCGACACTGCCGAGGTGTGACAGAGCCTATCATCAAGGCTCAGCATCACAGGCAGACTGTGAATATATTATTAGTCCCATTATAAATACAGGGACGAGGCGACACTGCCGAGGTGTGACAGAGCCTATCATCAAGGCTCAGCATCACAGGCAGACTGTGAATATATTATTAGTTCCATTATAAATATAGGGACGAGGCGACACTGCCGAGGTGTGACAGAGCCTATCATCACGCCTCAGCATCACAGGCAGACTGTGAATATATTATTAGTCCCATTATAAATACAGGGACGAGGCGACACTGCTGAGGTGTGACAGAGCCTATCATCAAGGCTCAGCATCACAGGCAGACTGTGAATATATTATTAGTCCCATTATAAATACAGGGACGAGGCGACACTGCCGAGGTGTGACAGAGCCTATCATCAAGGCTCAGCATCTCAGGCAGACTGTGAATATATTATTAGTCCCATTATAAATACAGGGACGAGGTGACACTGCCAAGGTGTGACAGAGCCTATCATCAAGGCTCAGCATCACAGGCAGACTGTGAATATATTATTAGTCCCATTATAAATACAGGGACGAGGCGACACTGCCGAGGTGTGACAGAGCCTATCATCAAGGCTCAGCATCACAGGCAGACTGTGAATATATTATTAGTCCCATTATAAATACAGGGACGAGGCGACACTGCTGAGGTGTGATAGAGCCCATTAATACGGCTCAGCATCTCTGGCAGACTCTGAATATATTACTCCCATTTTAATAAAGGGACAGCACGTGCCTATGAGGGGAGGCGGCTAGGGACCGAGTGTGAGGTGATCCATTCAGTGACTGGATGTCAATCTCTTGCCTCATCTGAGCAAAGGAGCTCAGTTGTAGTCGACATACTGACACTGTATTTGGGAGACTTGTTGTTCCGATGGGGACAATGTGCAATAACATAAGCACTTTAGTTTCCTGACAGTCTACTTTTGAATTGGCTGTCGGTAATTAGAAATAATGTATTGTTATATCGCCAGGATAAGTGTATAGTGCAATAATTTTTAATCACTTCCCTTCAGAAAGGATGCCTAGCGATACTCTCTCCCATATCATCAGAAAAATAGTGTCCATGAATCTGTGAATATAGTGTCATATATATATATATATATATTATTTATATCAGTGTCCTCTGTGATCCCCCTCTAATAGGGGTCTGTTGGAGAGACTGCATACAAGCACGGTGGATGATTTAATGAATTATTTATTCCCAACATTATTAAAAGGTTTATTATTTTTCCACCGCAGTCAGTGGTTTTTGTATAATTTGGTGGGATACTTATTTGGTATAAGGGTGCCAATTCAATGATAACGTGTCTACCTGACCCCCATCTCTCCCTGATCTGGCTGCCCCCTGTACTGACTGACGCTCCACTCGCTCCTGGGGCTCCCATGCTGCCGCTCTTGAGGCTGCTGCTGCTCCAAATCTGTCTCCATGTTAATGAGGACAGGTGAGCTAGGAAACCATGAGCAGAGGTGCCAGCTTACATTTATACTGGCACCTGTGGTCACCAGTACCCCTGGCATTTCGGGGTCGCATGGCTCCTGTCTGACATGCTTCCTGGTGTCGTCATCATCACACCCCCCCTCCAGCAGGAAGAGCCTTCTGAATCAGTCACACACCTTGCGGTGTGATTCTCCGGTGCAGTTGCCCCCTACGCAACACTGGGCGTGTCCTGAGAATGTCATCAGCTGTGCCCCTCCAATCAAGGGACGCCATTAACCTTGTGCCCACTCACATGCCTAAGCCGGTCTGGGAAGGAAACATCCACCATTTATTTCTTCACAGGTAAGAATGAACAGGTCACCCATCAAGGACAAAAAATAAACAACTGATGCGAGGGAGAGGTGCAGCCCTTTTTAGCCTGTAGATTTCCTGTCCTTGGTGGGCGGGTCCCCTCGCTCATGGTGCATGGGCGATCGATAAAACAGAGGTTTCCACATTATCAGTTTCTCAAAGGCTCTTGAAAAGCAACATGGCTTCCATAAATCAATCCAGCAATATCCGCTCTCCCAAAGTCAAATCTCCCCCTTGCTTCTGAGCCTTGCAGTGTGTCCAAACCACATTTAGCATCCATGTGTTTAGTATTACCATAGTGAGAAGAACCCAGTTAGTTTACGGTAATAAAATGGCAAACGTGCGATTTTCTCTTTCCAACATCCACTTCATGCTAGTTTCCAGAAAGTGGCTGTGGAGTCAAAATAGTCACTACTCCTATACATTAATTCACTGAGGGTTATAATTACCAAAATGGAGTCACTTTATGGGGATTTCTACTGCTCTGGTTTTCTGCTATTTTGTCAAATTAGGGCTTCTGCAAATGGTGTGTCCCATCTACTCTGGGATCTGCTCATGTGACGTCTGTTTCTGTCACCGGACATCGCCTTATTTATTCTGGACGCGGCACTGGTGATTAAGGAGACTTTGGAACCTCTGGGTGGCGCAGGCTCTGTCCAGCCACTAAGATTAGGGTGCTTGGGACCAGTAATCCCATCAAATCTGGCAGTATGGATGTGTGTGAGGTCCAACTGAAGTAATCTAATTCCTGACTCAGCCAAGTGGAAAGCATCACACCCTACTAAAGCTCAAAGCATATTGCCTGAAGCTGCCAGATACAGCCTTGTTCTGATTCAGTCCTCTGTGCTCCGCTCCCGGATTGTTTTATTTGCCCCCTTTTGTGGCCCCAGCCCGTTTACTGACTACTCGTGTTTTCTGATTTTGACTCGGCTACCTGACTATTCTTCTTGCCATCTCACACCACATTAACAGCAGGCCACACCGTGGCCCAAGCCTAGGGGTCTGTGTCCAGATCCATGTAGAAAGGTTAGAGAAATTGAAGGGTGATGGGCAAAACTGTGAGTACAGACAATAACATCTACTGAAATGATCAAGCTGAACAGTCTTCAGTAAAAAAAAATAATTAAGTAGTGATGACACCTCTCTGGAGTAATTAGAATATGGGGCTCAGTGGTTCTTAATAATCTAAACTATTGTAAGGGCGTATATTTTCAGTCAGATGAGTTTCTTGAAGAAATATTAGACATTCAAAGAGAACTTTTTATAATAGTGCAGTGTCTTAGATTTAAATCTCAGGCATTGGAAGAGGTAATAGAGAGATCTATTTAAAGAATAGAAGGGAGTTGCAGACTCACATAAGTGATTCAGGGAAATCCCACCACAAACCATATAAAATGAAAAACTATAGACAAAATTAAAAAAAGTTACATCACTAACAACAACGCATGTATGAAGGGAGAATTCAAATTTCAACCGGACTTCCACTCATTTATGGTGGACCATTGGAGCTACTATAAATTTCTGCAACTCCCCGCCGTGGGTAAAACGCATGCGGAATTTGCAAGCATTTTTAGCTTGCAGAATGCTTGTGTGGCGCCACTGAGGCTCTGTTGCCAGAGAGGTACTGCACCTTCTCCTAAGGTGTAGTGCCCCACCATCCAGGTAAGGTGGGAACTCCTGACCACGCTCCAACACTCGCATCCCACACAACAGAGTAGTTCAGCAAAACCACATTGCGGCTCTTTACTCAGAGGGTAGCAGAGCACCTTTGGTGGTTCCCTGCTTGGAACACTAAACATGCTGGGAGGCGGGTGGAGTTTAGCATATAAAAGAGAGGGAAGGTTTAGAATTTCAGGTCAGTCTAACGGGAGGTCAGTCAGTGGAAGGTCACTCAGACAGGAGTGAGGATCCCTGGTAGAAGGGATGGAGGAAGGAGTGCTGCAGCTGCCTCAGTGATCTGAGCCAGCTGGCACAGGAAAGGAAAGAAGGAGAAGGACATTGAACTGTAACCTAAGCTTCCATAAGAGAGAGAAAGACAAGTACGGAACGAAGGAGATAATAGAACAGAGAGGACGTGGGTTAGAGGAAGAACCCTGCCTATAGGTTCTAAGCGCAAGGCCGGGGCCCGGTCCCCGAGGTTGTATGGACTCTTATGGTTCTGCAGCAGACACCGGTGGAATAGTCGGCTGTACATGCACTACTCCCATCTAAGACTTGGGGCACAACAGCAACTGAATAGAGAGCAGGGACTCAGGAGAAGGGAGTCCCCGAAGCAGGCTACAGCTGTCTGCCGTACAAGTAGAGTTCTTGGGAACATCTGTCAGGAGGAACTCCCGTGTAACTCAGTACTAGGAGACCTTCACACTTAAAGGCGCTATAGAGGAGACGTTCAGAAAGGTACATGTTGGCGGAGTGTTGGAAGGGAGAGTCCTATCTTGCCTGGAAGTTGATTGAGTCTCTGACCCGGAGGACACGGCACGGAGGCAGGCATCTGTGTGCACTACAGACTGTGAGTAAAGCTTTGGAACTGCAAGCCCCGGTGTCCTCCATTCATTCTTGCGCTAACACACTCAGCACCACTACATCTGGGTACCAGCATCCACACCGTCTGCGTCTCCCCTCTGCCCGACATCTACACTGCCTTGGGGCTACAGCTCCACCTGTGGGAGCTTCACCATCTTGGCTGCAGCACACCACCAGCCCCAGAGGATCTGCAAGCAGCGTTGGCCTAACACCGCATTTGCCGAACACCACAGGTGGCGTCACGAACTATTCATTCAAAAACCATCCATTACACTAACCCCCGTCGATTTGGGCGCCCAGGGCCATGGTCCGGGTCACCGCTGGTGTGACACATCCCGCTGACACCATCCCGGTACCGAGTACCCCACAGCCCTGGGAGGGTGACCCAACTTGCGCTTTTCCAAGCGATTTGAAGCATCTCTTGGAAAAGTGACTGACAGGTTGGTCACACTTGTCAAGCATAGTGCAAGCATCAATAGTAAAAGACAGAATGTTAAAAATAATAAAAAAAAATAAAAAAGGGATATACTCACCCTCTGTTGGCCCCCGGAATCCTCCCGCCTCTCAGCGACGCTGCCAGCATCTTCCATTCCCAGGGATGCCTTGTGACAATAACCTCTGATGACGTAGCATCATGCGAGACCGCTACATCATCAGAGGTCAATCGTGCAATGCATCCCTGGGAATGGAAGTTGCTGGCAGCGTGGCTGAGAGGCGGGCGCGGACACAAGGTGAGTATATCCCTATTTTTTACTTTAATTCTATTTTTAACAGGATTATGGTACCCAAGGCATGGAGGAGAGTCTTCTCTCCTCCAGACCCTCGGTACCACCCGCACATGAAACGCTCACTTTACGCATGGTGGGCATAGCCACATGCATAAAGTGAGAGTTTCAATGTAATCCTATGGCAGTGGAATCGCCGTCACTCCGCAGAAAGAATGGACATGTTGTGGATTTACCGCTATGCGATTCCGCAGCGGAATAATCTGCAGCATGGGCACAGCAACTGCGGAATCCCATAGAATTGCATGGGATGTGTTTTTTTAGCGTTTTTTAAGCTTTTCCGCTGCGGCAAAAATGCAGCGGAAATGCATTAAAAAATGCAACATGTTCTCCACTGCAGGAAAGATTGTACAGTAATCTGAATTACTTAGAATTGAAAACATAATGTCATTTATGATGTGGAATGATTCCAAGAAACCAGGGCTCGGGCAAAGCCAACATACAGCATCTTCAGCAGGCCCGAATAAATTAAAGGGGTTGTCCGGGCTTTTCACATAATCTCAGTACATATCTGGGCTGCAGAATTATGACAATAAGTAATTTACTTTCTGTCACTAGTTTGCACGGTTTTCTAGATATTCTGAACAGAACGTCCAACGTGTTATGGCATTGAAATGAGAACAGGTCGTAACCTCCTACTCTACTCCAAACCTGCCCTCTATAGCAACAACCCCACCCTCCATAGCTACAGGCCCTCCCCCTCCACATGAAGAAGCCCTCATCACACAGTAACGAATTCTTCCCCTCCAGCAGCCTCAGTGCAGAGAGAAGAGAGCTGCTCCTCCCCCAGACACACGCTGAACAGTTATCTATGGAAAGTGAATCTAGTGAGGAGGAGGGAAAATCGTCCTGTATTCTGGGCCACTCCATGATTACAATACATAACTCATTATCAGTGATTCCTTGCCTCACTGTCCCAGGCTGCTGGCAGCAGTGAGAACAGACTGTGTGATGGCCAGTGATGGGGGTCTGCAGCTTCTAATCTGCACAGGGGATGGCAGTCATTGATGTAATCTGTTGTGTGACAAAGCCTCTGCTGTGTGAATGAGACAGCAGATTTGGTGCAGTGTATGTGTGAGCACTCTGTCTCTAATGACACAAATACTGATGGGAGCAGCCTGTCCCAGAATACAGGACGATTCTTCATGTGGATGGGGAGTGTCTGTAGCTATGGAGGGTGGGGTTGTTGCTATAGAAGGCATGTTTGGAGTAGAGTAGGAGGTTACGACTAGTTCTCATTTCAATGCCATAACACACCCTGCCTTGGACGTTCTGTTCAGAATATCTAGAAAACCGTACAAACTATTGACAGAAAGTAAATTACTTATTGTCATAATTCTGCAGCCCAGATATGTACTGAGATTATGTGAAAAGCCCGGACAACCCCTTTAATATTACAGCCATCAACCACATACAGCTTTGAGATATATCATGGCACAGGTGTAAAATTTTTATGTAGTTTATTGCGATCCTGTTCGAAGTTAGATGGTTTTAAAAGAAACAGAAAAGTCAGGATGAAGGGAAACTCTGTTGTTATTGTCCAGAAATTCACACTTGGCCTCACTGCACATTTAATGTTGTGGATTATAAAAGCAAAGTTTTGCCAGAAAGACTGGACCTGGTCTTGTAGGGACCAAATGAGACATTCAGCAGCACAGAAGGGAGAGAAGCTACATTCATCCAATAAGATATCAGGGATCTAGGAAGCCAACAGCATCATTACCCTCCGCTTTCTCTTACAGGTCCTCATAATATTTTTCTTCAAGTGATTTTCTAACTTGTCAGCACATTCTACGTACACTGTCATTTGACTTTGTAGTTTACAGATCTGCGCAGGTAAGGGTCAGCGTCTTCTAATACCAGAGGGTAGGTGGATCCTCCAGGTTGTAAATTCTATAGGAAAGGGCTTTCAATACCCAAATTCATTCGAACAGTTTTGGGTGGAGGAACATTTTGTGTTCTAGAGGCAAAATGGTGATCACATGATTGTGATACGGCCGGACTACACCACCGATAAAGCCGCCATAGCCGGTGACTGAGAAGAATCTGTGATTTCTATGCAATAAGTGGTTACTACTCACCTGGGTAGTCATATGTGGGAATCTCCTCTTTACACCACTCATCATACCTCACATATGTCTCTGTAGTATTAATATGGGTCAGATCTTCACCCTGAAACAAATATTGTAAAAGTCACAGACAGATGGAGAAGTCACATCTATGATCAGCTCTAATCCTGCCATCTCCACCGTTCTCATTACACAAGTATAAAACATATAATACTGGAGGATAAAACAAGACTGAGCACAAAACCTTCACAACCATCTACACATCATAGGGGAGGATCTCATGACACCTTCTCTCCATCTACCTGATGATCCTGAGGAACATTGGGATCTTCTTGTTTACAGTCCTGTGGAAGAAGAGGACGGGGACATCTCTCTGGTGTTGTCCTCTTACTGGACAGATCTGGAGGAAACACATACAGGGACTGAATTCATTCTTTACATACAGATAATTATAGGCCGTGTGTATTTAGTCCTATTACCTGGTGATGTGAGAGGCTGGGGAACCTCCATCATGACGTCCTTGTACGAGTCTTTGTGTCCTTCTAAATACTCCCACTCCTCCATAGAGAAATAGACAGCGACATCCTGACACCTTATAGGAACCTGACACATACAATGATACTGTCATCCCCCCGATCCCTTCATAGTTTTTCTGTATAATGTCCCAGCATTCCCAGCAGTGTCACCTCTCCAGTCAGCAGCTCAGTCATCTTGTAGGTGAGTTCTAGGATCTTCTGGTCATTGATGTCCTCAGACACAGGGTCCTGACAGCGTTCAGTAGAGGTCTTCTTCACTACTGTGTAATCCTGGTTATGGAGAGACACATTAATAATTCTCACTACAGACATTTCCAGAGTCCTCACCTCTCCAGGTCTGTCCATCTGTTATTCCCATAGATAAGAATGATGTAATGTGACGTCATCAGAATCTCTCACCTCTCCAGTAAGCCGGAAGAGGATCTCTAGGGTGAGGTGTAATATCCTCTCCGCCATCTTGTCTCTGTCCATATCCATTTTTGATGGGAAAATCAGGAAAATTCTCTTATATAGAAGATGTTCACTGACAGGATCCGATATTGTAGGGACCTGAATAGAAAGACGATGTAAGATCATAAAAAATTCTATATAATACAATTACTGACAAAAATTAGAAATGAAGGCAGCACTCCATATTTTGCAATGTGGAAAAAAGATGGACTTCATTCAGACCCACATGTCAGGGCGACGTTTCGGCTCACACTGAGCCCTTCTCAAGCAGTGGGTATAACATACAAGTGTGCTTTTATAGGTATATTTAACAATCATTATTTTCTCATAATTTTATAACAAAGTGCAATAAATTAGTTTTCGATAAAACATATATAATACCATTCATATCCATATCACATAATATCTCATATCTCCAAAGAAAGGGCTTTATTGCTGAAGTGCCAAAGACGTCTATGTAAAATAAACTAATCTCTGATAATTAATCATTATGCTGTACTTAGTGCAGCTGTGTACAGGTTATTACATGTGTCTCATCCCTTCAGGATCATTCACTTTCACATGGAGGACGCCATGAATGCCGTTTTCAGCGTTCTCCGATACCTATTGTGCATGTACCAGCGCATCATTACCCTGTCATAAGCTGCCGGACAATCCTATGCCATGTGTGGCACATTCAGTCCGCGCATGCGCACTCTTGCATTGCAGAGATCTCGGCGCCATCTTGGATGTGGCAACATGTACAATCCGGATCTTTGCTACAAAACACCCCATCTATGTTTTCAGGGGCGGCACTTTCTACTTTACAGCACATTTAAAACAGCCTTAACCCCATTATTGAAGGTTAATTTTAACATTCCTATATTAAGATTCTATAATGTCACTTCTTCAGTCAACAACTTAAAATAATTTTTTATCTCTTAATGATTATATATTTGTGACCATATTTATTCTGTAGAAGTGAACTGAATAGGAATGTGAATGCTCAAAGGGTTTTAAAAGGTATTACAACCCACCCTGATGCACTGGATGGCACCCTGTACATGTTACCTCCGGTCACCAAATATCACCTCGGGGAGGCACATGACCCTCACGGACCATGATGTCTCAACCCTAGGGTATAGGTGTACCTACCTTTATAGACACCTGGGTTGAGACATCCCCATATGGGGGCAGAATGGATACTCATGAGTAGAGTTGAGCGAAACGGGTCGGTCATATTCAAAAGTCGCCGACTTTCGCTGAAGTCGTGTTTCATGAAACGAAACCCGACCATAACGTGAGGTCGGCCACGAGGTCGGCGACCAGAGCGCCAAAGTCGCGTTTTTGAAAAGATGCTTCCAGCGCCCTTTTTCAGCCAATGATGGAGGACGCACACTGTGGGCAACGTGATGACATAGGCATCGGTCACCACCATCTTTGAGAAGAGCATGCAAGTGATTGGCTGGCTTTGTGTGGCGCCATCTTACTTATGCCGATCTTAGCATAGGGAGAGCTGCTGCTGCTGATTCTGTAGGGAGAGCGTTAGGCAGGGAAGAAAAACCAAAAAACTGCTTCTGCTGGTAGCGATTTCCACTTACAACACAACACTTTGTGTGCAGTGACAGGGGAGGCTCTATTTTTGTGCATCAGCTCTGTTGGTTATTAGGCTGCCTTATAAGGCTCCCTGATAGCTGCATTGCTGTTTGCACACTGCTATGCAAACTACTTTTTTAAAAGCAAAAATACTTTTCTTCCTCTTTTCTGCACAGTTACCAAGCGTTCATTTTTCCACCCTTTTGTGTGCGCACTGTGCAGCAGTCCTGCTTATTAGGCTGCCTGCGTTCATACTTGGACTGAGAGCATCATTGTCAGCGTCCTCAAATCTCTAGTGAGATCCAAAATCTCACCAATCCTATAGACACCCTCCACCTTGTCATACACCATCCAATTTCAGTCTGTTACATTGAGGTGTAATCTCTCCTGTGCCTGAGACAATAGTTCAGCGTCCTCAAATCTCTAGTGAGATCCAAAATCTCACCAATCCTATAGACACCCTCCACCTTGTCATACACCATCCAATTTCAGCCTGTTACATTGAGGTGTAATCTCTCCTGTGCCTGAGACAATAGTTCTGCGTCCTCAAATCTATAGTGAGATTCAAAATCTCACCAATCCTATAGACACCCTACACCTTCTCATACACCATCCAATTTCAGCCTGTTACATTGAGGTGTAATCTCTCCTGGGCCAGAGACAATAGTTCAGCGTCCTCAAATCTCCAGTGAGATTCAAATTCTCACCAATAGTAGATATACCTTCTACCTTGTTTTACAGTACCATATAGCTGGTGATATTTTGGGTACATTTTCACAAAAATGAGCAAGTATGGTGGAAGACGCCATGGCCATGGAAGTGGGATGGGGTTGCCAGCTGGTCCCGATGGTGGTGGTGGTGGTGTTGCATCTGTTGGTAGTGGCAAAAGCACAATAGCACCTAAGACAGGAGGTGCTGAGCCTGCGTCATCGTCTGGCTCCACAAGGCCTCGAAGGCTCTCTTTTCTGGGAGTAGGTAAACCACTTTTAAAGCCGGAGCTTCAGGAACAAATTTTGGCTTACATTGCTGACACAGTCTCCAGCTCTCTCGCCTCCTCTTCTGAAGTTTCAAAAAATAAAAGCACTGAGTCGTCAGTGGAGGCTCCTGGTCAGGAACAACACCTTTCCTTGTGTCCTTCACCCCTACCAAAAGTGAAGGATGTGGCAGACCACATTACCGATTACTCCATGGAGCTCTTTTCACATACCATGCCTGGGTTAGCAAGTCAAATCGTGAATTCCCCAGTCCAAGATGAATCTGACATGGAGTGCACTGATGCACAGCCACTGCTAGATTTTTCTGCTGGTACATTCACTCAGAGCACTACATTGTCCTCGCAGTGTACTGAGGCAGAATCAGACCGAGATGAAACTCAGGTGCCCCTTCCCGCATACTATGCCACCTTACACAGTGACATAGAGGAAGGTGCACATGAAATTGAAGAGGAGGTGATGGATGACCCAGTTGTTGACCCAGATTGGCATCCATTGGGGGAAGAGGGTGCCGCTGCCAATAGCTCAGAAGAGGAGGAGAAGGATCCGCAGCAGGCAACGACATCGCAACAGCTGTTATCTGGCAGGACCGTTGCAGTCCAAAAACATGTTACAAAAACCAAAAGAGTTGCAGGACAGCTTGGCCAGACGGTCAAATTAGCACAGCGTGCAAGGTCTCAAAATGTCTTCCATAGTAGGAAGAGTGCAGTATGGCACTTTTTTGAGCAAAATCCTAATGATCAGGCAAAAGTGATATGTAAGAAGTGCGCAAAGACCTTTAGCCGAGGGAAAAATCTGAGAAATTTGAATACCAGTTGCATGCTTAGACATTTAACCATCATGCACTTGCAAGCGTGGACAGACTACCAAACCTCACGTACCACATGTGCATCTGCTCCGAATGAAGGTAGTCAGCAACGCTACATTGCTTGCCCCACTGTAAGTCCACCGGTTAGCACGCCACCAGCAGCAAATGTCGAGGTGTCGTCGCAAGGGCAAAGCAGTCATGGAATCACAATGTTATTGCTACGAAAGACTGAATCTAGGCCATCAGCAACACCACCAACACCATCACCATCACCAACCCTCTCTCAGTCCGCCATGTCCACCGCTAGTTCCACCATATGCAGCTCTCAAGTCCAGCTCACCGTGCCAGAGACTCTGAGTAGGACAAGAAAGTACTCATCCTCTCATCCGCGTACACTGGCTTTGAACGCCCACATTGCCAAACTAATCTCGTTAGAGATGATGCCCTACCGGTTCGTTGAAAGCAAAGCTTTCCACAAGCTCATGGCCTACGCAGTACCACGTTATGACCTACCCAGTCGGCACTTCTTTTCGCGAAAAGCCATCCCAGCCCTCCACGTGCATGTGAAAGACCGCATTGTCCATGCACTCAAGCAATCAGTGAGTGGAAAGGTGCACCTCACAACAGATGCATGGTCCAGTAGGCATCGCCAGGGCCATTACGTGTCCATCACTGCACACTGGGTTAATTTGGTGGATGCAGGGTCCACAGGGGACAGCGGCGGTGGGACAGTGCTGCCTAGCCCACGGTATAGAAAACAGTTGGCTGTAGGCGTTCAACCCTCCCCCTCCTCCAGAAGCGAAAGCTCGTCCACAGAGCGCAGTCGCAGGAGCACTCCATCCGCAGCTGCCAGTGTTGCACACGAGGTGTCCCACTATCGAACAGCTAGTGGTAAGCGTCAGCAGGCTGTGTTGAAGATGATGTGTTTGGGAGACAACAGACACACCGCGGAGGTACTGGCCGACTACTTGCAGCAACAAACTGAGTCATGGTTGGGCAGTCTACATCTTGAGGCAGGTAAGGTAGTTAGTCATAACGGCCGGAATTTTGTGGCAGCCAGAGCCCTTTCAAAACTCAGACACATACCTTGCCTGGCTCACACCTTGAACCTGATGGTGCAGTGCTTCCTCAATAATTATCCAGAGTTAACACCCCTGCTCCATAAGGTGCGAAGACTGTGCTCGCACATCCGCCGGTCGCCCGCACACTCCAGTCGTATGCAGAAGCTGCAGCGATTGCTCCACCTTCCCAAGCACTGCCTAATTATCGACGTTGCAACAAGGTGGAAATCCACCCTGCACATGGTTCAGAGGCTGTGCAAACAGAGGCAGGCTGTAATTCATTTGTGGGAGGATACACGGGCAGGCAGTTTGCAGGCAGACATGGAGTTGTCTGGTGTGCAGTGGTCGAAGCTGAAAGACTTCTGTAAAGTCCTTCAGTGTTTTGAGGAATGCACACGGCTGGTAAGCGCAGACGACGCCAACATAAGCATGAGCATCCCACTTATGCGTCTGCTCATGCAAACTTTGATGCACATTAAGGAGCAGGCGTCTGCAGCTGAGGAGGATGAGGAGGAGGAAAGCCTTGATGAAAGTCAGCCATTGTCGGGTCAGGGAAGTCTCGTGGACGAGGTGGAGGAAGAAGAGGAAGAGGAGGAGGAGGAGGATAATGGGGATGATTATTTTGGGGAGGAGGATGCTTCTCAGGGTGCAAGAAAAAATTTTGGCATGGCAAGGTCAGGTACAGGGTTTGTGCGTGACTGGAGGGATGTGGATTTGCCAGAAAGTGCTCCTCCACCTAGCACTCGCAGTGAATCATTGACACCTGGAACATTGGCCCACATGTCTGACTATGCCTTGCAGATCCTAAAAAGGGACCCCCGCATTGCCAAAATGATGAACGATGACGACTACTGGTTGGCCAGCATCCTGGATCCACGCTATAAAGGCAAATTCCAAAACATCATGCCACAGGAGAACCTAGAGCTAATATTGGCTAACAAACAAGCAACTCTGGTAAACCATTTGTTTGAGGCATTCCCAGCACACAGCAGCGGTGATGTTTTTCCAACAAGCCGTAGGGGGCAACATGAAATAAGTGTTCGTGGTGCACACAGCCGAAGTGGCGTTGGACACAGGGGTTTCATGACCATGTTGTGGACTGATTTTTCAAGTACCGCTCACACGACTGATAATACTGCATCGATCGAAAATGACAGGAGACAGCAGTTGTCAACAATGGTAACAAACTACTTCTCCTCCCATATCGATGTTCTCCCTCACCGGTCATTCCCCTTTGACTATTGGGCCAGTAAACTTGACACCTGGCCTGAATTTGCACAATATGCCTTACAGGAGCTCGCTTGCCCTGCTGCTAGTGTGTTATCTGAACGAGTCTTCAGTGCTGCTGGATCAATCCTCACAGAAAAAAGTACCCGTCTGTCGACCCAAAATGTTGATGATCTAACCTTCATTAAAATGAACCATGCATGGGTTTCAAAGGATTTCGTCCCACCCTCCCCTGCTGACACGTAGGTTGCCAGAAAAATAGCTTGCTTTTGTCCTCCTCTTCCACGGACTTCTCCAATTACTCCATTTGCAGCTGCTGAATGTCCAACATCAACATATGCCAATTCTTCCACCTCCCTAACTGGGCTGCTTCCCCCCACAGGTCCGGGGTCACCACCTGGCGCACGCACCCATGCGAGTGCCATTGCTCTGGACAGGTGGGTAGGCCCACTCTTGGGCAACGGCACTGGCACAGGGTCACTCACAGTACAATCAAGTGTCTCTGACGGTGGGGGTGCACACCCGCCGTCAGACACACCAGCGTACTATGAGGGGCCCTGTGTCAGTGCCGTCGCCAATGAGTGGGCCCCCCCTGCTTGCTCAGGATCACAGCACTTGCAAAGTTGAAATACTTACCTCTCCCTGCTCCACCGCCGTGACGTCTTCCGCGTTTCCTGACAGTGACATTCTGGTCAGAGAGCGCGATGACATCACGTCTGTATGCCCTCTGCCTAAACAGTCCAAGTGCAGTGAGATGGAAGATGGGGACAACAATGGGTCCAAACTAGTACAAATATTCCCTAGCAAGGAGACTTATTTAATTGTTTTCAATGTTGGGACGGCTATTTTTGGGGAGCACTATACTCTGGAGAATGATATATGAGGCCCACCATACACTGGAGCATTCCAAAGGTGGACATCAGACACTGGAGCAGCATTTACAGGGCCCATTATGCACTGGAGCATTAGAAATGGGGGCCATTATATATGGAGCATTATTTGGGCCCATAACACAGTGGAGCTTCATCCATGGGGACCAACATATACTGTAGCATTATGTGGAGCTCATCATATACTGTTTCAAGCATTCTATGGGACCAATGATTCTGTATGGAGAAATATATGGGCCTCATTAATCTGTATAGCGCACTATGCGGTGGCCATAATACTGTATGGAGTAATATACTGTCCGTTTTTGGAGCTATTGGAGAATTTAAAATGGATATCAGTCATGAGATATAAGAAGTGAAGTATTATTCATTGTACTATACCGCTATTTATCTGCCGTATCAGAGGATCATGAATTGTGGCATGTGTTAAAGGAGCCCATTGACACTCTTTGGCCCAGGGCCCACAAAAATCTGGAGCCAGCCCCACCCCCCCACTACTTTAGCCAAATAACCCCCAGTTTTCAAAGCCTAACCATTTATATAAAGTAAATTAAGGTTGACAAGCTTAATTAATAAGAATTGATGTTTTTGGCATTAAAATGGGCACTGTAGGTGTGTTTACTGTCCTCCACTCACTGCCGACCTTGGTTCCCCATTGACTTGCATTGGGTTTCGTGTTTCAGTCAGCCTTCGACTTTCCACGATAATCGTCCGATTGCGTTCGACCCGACTTTTGAGAAAGTCGGGTTTCATGAAACCCGACTCGACCCGAAAAAAGGCAAAGTCGCTCATCTCTACTCATGAGGGCAGAATGAGAGAAAATATGGCTGGAGTCAGGAATGAGACACACGGGGGCTAGGATGGGGGATATTATTAACATAGGGGCTAATTAAGGGATATTATTACTGCAGTGATGTATTTATTTTATTTTTTGAAGATGCTATTTTAAATGGGGGGAGGTCCTGTTACTGTGCAGAGCGACACTATGTCGCCTTTTTTTCTTCTTCTGGTGTATTGTAGAAGTTGGGAAAAAAGTAAGTAATGTGTTCTGCAAGCGGAGCTCTAGATAAATCTGTTATTTCCTGCAGAGACGAGCCCTGGCTGGAAGACGTGATGGCGGTCTGTGCTGGATGAAAGATGAAAAGCAAAGATAAAGGACTTCACCTAGACGCGTCACTGGTGAGTTAGTGTGTTACCTGTACACTGACACTATACACTGTATACTATATACAGAGTTCCTGTGTATAATGTCACCAGTGATCACTGTATTACCTATACATTATATACAGAGCTCCTGTGTACAATGTCACCAGTAATCACTGTATTACCTGTACAATGGCACTATATACAAAGGTCCTGTGTATAATGTCACTGGTGATCACTGTATTACCTGTACACAGACATTGCATACTAAGTACAGATCTCCTGTGCATAATGGCACTTATGGTGATAGTATTATGTTTTTTTATTAATGATCAGTATTGTAGTATTCAGTCACCATGTGGTGGTAATATGTGGTCTGGGCATGGTGTGATGGTATTTCGCCCTTGTATGTGCTATTATTCTGTCACTGTGGTGGTAATATGTGGTCTGGTCATGGTGTGTGTCAGAGACACCGCACTACACTCACTCACAGAGCCCGTGCGCGTGTCCTGAGCACAGAAACAGTGCTAAAAGATACCTGTGGAGCAGGTCAGCAGAGGTGACAATGTGTGCTTCAAACTATTAGTGTCAGGGTCCAGTCAGCTCCGGAAAGTAAAGAGGCACGGGACCTGCGGACACTGAAGTTAGCAAGCTGGCACAGGACCTATGGTCAGGTGACTGCAAGGGGGCGGGGCTTAGCGTCCTGCATTCAGATATGACAGGACACCAAACAACAACTCAGAGTCAGGCAAAACGGAGGTCACAACAGTACGGGCAAACGAGGCACAGGAGGGACAAACAGACGGGTAGTCAGACAAAGCCAAAGGTCATACACAAGAGGGCGACGTGGTACCAAGGGGACGAGCAGAGAGAAGTCGGGTCACAAGCAGAGAGTCATACACGAGAGGTAGCGCAGTACAAGAGGGGCAGGCAGAACTCGTAACAGGGACAGAACCGGATCAAAACCAAACAAGCAAGCAAGATATCAGGCACAAGGCACACGTACGCACAAGGTCAACTAACTCAGCCGAGGGCAGGAGTATAACTGACACCGGACCTAGGTCCAGTGAGCATTAAATAGCCGCCCTCTGCCAGAGAGAGGCGGAACAATTAACCCCCAGTCTGATCAGGACGGGCCAAAGCTAAACCCCATCCTGGATCATGACAGTGTGGCTGTATTTGTTCCTTGTATGTGGTATTATAGGTCACTATGTGGTGGTAATAAGTAGTATGGACATGGTGCGGTGGTATTTGTCACTTGTATGTGCTATTATTCTGTCACTCTGGTGGTAATATGTGGTCTGGTCATGGTGTGGCGGTATTTGTTCCTTCTATGTGGTATTATAGGTCACCATGTGTCATGTCGGACGCTGTTCACACTACAGCGTCCGGCAGACAGAGGTAGTTCCACCTCCGTCCACTATAGCCTCAGTGGCACCGGCTTGACCTTCAGGCTCTCGGGGGTTAATCTTGCTGGAGACCAGGTTGGATGTTTAGTCACGCCCACGGTCTTTAAATAGTCATGCTGGCCTATGGGCGTCGCCGATTATAGCTTGTGTTTCTTACCAAGTGGTTCCGGTCTGGAGTGGAGGTGTTGAAGAGAGAGAGATTCGTATCTGGTGGCGTAAGATCCGTCGTTATCCTTTCTCCTTCCCATATTTGTGTTTAGTTGTGCCCTGTTCACATTACTGTATATTCCTGTGTGCGTGCGGCGCAGTGTAGTTTAAGTTCTCCCTGTCTGTCATAATTTGTGTGGGGGCTTTGGTGGTGTGTCTCCTCACTGGGTGGAGGGTGGAGGGTTAAGTGCAGGGCTGAGCAGGAGATAAGGAAAGGTTGGAGGCTCAGGCATTTGCACCATCAGCAAAAACCCTGGGTTGAGGGTCAGACAGGGTTTCCCCTAGTTAAAGGGACATCACAGGGGCCCCGGGTATTTCAGCCTTAGTTGAACTAAGCCCCGCGTGACACCATGTGGTGGTAATATGTGGTCTGGACATGGTGTGGCTCTATTTGTCCCTTGTATGTGGTATTATTGGTCATCATGTGGTAATATGTGGTCTGGTCATGGTGTGGCTGCATTTGTTCCTTGTATGTGGTATTACAGGTCACTATGTGGTGGTAATATATGCTCTGGTCATGGTACAGTGGTATTTGTCCCTTTGGATGTGATATTATTGGTCATTTTAAAAATTGAAAAATAAAAAATATACCTAAATTGTATCGAATATTTTAACAAATGTTTAATAGGTTAGAGTAGGGTAGGGCCCGGCCAAAAGAGTCCACCTTGTCGTAGTGACAGATTTAAAAACTCTTTTGGCCAAAACAAGAGCTGCTGACAATGTGTGTGATCTGGAGATGGGAACTGTTAGGCTATGTGCACACGTTGCGGAATTGCCGGGGAAATTTTCGCGGGAATTCCGCAACTCCCTGCCACGGGAAGTATGCTAGAATTCCGCATGTGTAATTCCCGCGTATTTCCTGTGTTTTAACTAGAGTTTTGCAAGCGTAAATAGCTTGCAGAATACTAGTGTTTTCCAAGCGATCTGTAGCATCGCTTGGAAAACTGATTGACAGGTTGGTCAATGCAATGCAGCCTCAGTAGTAATAAGATATAAAGTTAAAAAAATAAAAATGGTGCTTTTCTCACCTTCCGGCGTCCAGCGCAGCGTTCCCGATCCTCGCGATGCTCCCGGCAAGTCCCTTTCCCAGTGATGCCTTGCGACAATGACCTTTGATGACATAGCGGTCTTGTGAGACCGCTACGGTATCGCAAGACCGTGACTTCATCAAAGGTCATTGTCGCAAGGGATCACTGGGAACGGGAGTTGGCGGGAGCATCGCTGAGGCCTGGGGATGCTGCGCGAGACGCCGGAAGGTGAGAATATCACAATTTTTTATTTTAATTCTTTTTTTAACAGGGATATGGTGCCCAGAGAACAGTCTCCTCTCCTCTGGACCGTGGGTACCATCCGCAAATGTTCTGCTTACTTTGCACACGGTGGGCATAGCCACATGCGGAAAGTAAGCGGAACAATGCATTTCTATGTGTGCGGAATTCCCGCGATTCCACACAAAGAATGAGCATGCTGCGTATTTTTCCACGATGCGATTTGGCCGCGGAAAAATATGCAGCATTAACACAGCATGTGCGGAATGCCATTGAATACAATGGGTTGCTTATTTTATGCATTTTTGCAGCGGGAAATTCAGACGTGTGAACACAGCCCAAATGGTGAGAAGTGGAGTTTTTCCAAGAGAGAGCGGTGGGACTGTGGACATTTTGAGGGGTGGAGCCTGGGCAGAGTCTCAAGGGGCCCTGAAAATTTTGACAGTATGGGGCCCCGAAATTCCTAGTGGCAGCCCTGCTGATAAGAACCTTCTTGATCGCCGGCCAATGTCACCGCACTGACTAATGTAGAAACCACATGGACAAATATCAGATATTAGAGGATTACACAAGTCACAATACAGAGAGGAGTGAGGGCCTGATCCCAGGAGCTACAGTCTGAGGAAAGGGCTAAAAGCCTTCACTAGACCCCTGTACAGCTGTATAATGAGGCCCAGGCTTTATAGTGAAGGGACTGGAGGGAGAAACGTGGGGAAAGGAGCAAGAGCCGGACTGCCCATCACTAGACCCCTGTACAGCTGTATAATGAGGCCCAGGCTTTATAGTGAAGGGACTGGTGGGAGAAAAGAGGGGAAAGGAGCAAGAAGAGCCAGACTGCCCATCACTAGACCCCTGTTCAGCTGTATAATGAGGCCCAGGCTTTATAGTGAAGGGACTGGTGGGAGAAAAGAGGGGAAAGGAGCAAGAAGAGCCAGACTGCCCATGACTAGACCCCTGTACAGCTGTATAATGAGGCCCAGGCTTTATAGTGAAGGGACAGGAGGGAGAAAAGAGGGGACAGGAGCAAGAAGAGCCGGACTGCCCATCACTAGACCCCTGTATAGCTGTATAATTGTCATGTCCGCCACGTCTGCCCTGTCTGTTTTCTCTCAAGAACTCCTGGAGCGATGTGCATGCGCATATCTTGTCTGCTATCCTGCTCATTCCCTAGAGCAGTGTGCACACTCACCTCATGTCTGAGCTGCAGGATGCCTGCGTTTCTGCTCTGTCTTCTGTGATCTTCTCGTCATGTCTAGAATCTCTGATCAGGTGTCCCTGTCTGGATCCTGCACTGTCTGGTTCTGCAATCATCTCGTCATGTCTGGAACGCTGATCATGTGACCTTTCCTAGGATCCTGCACTGTCTGGTTTGGTAATCATCTCGTCATGTCTAGAACTCTGATCATGTGACCTGTCTAGGTTTCAGCACCGATTCTGCAGTCGTCTCGTCATGTCTAGAACTCTGATCATGTGACCTGTCTAGGTTTCAGCACTGATTCTGCAGTCGTCTCGCCATGTCTGGAACTCCGATCATGTGACTACGCTCTGTTATCCTGTGGATTTGAACCCGGAAGTGCTCCCCTGGTCCTGACCTGGGGAAGGAGGTGCTATGCCCTATATCAGGCCGCCCCTTCCTATGCTCAGGGCCTGAGTATTGTCCCTGCATGGCTGCTTGGTCTGTGGGGCACGCCCTCTATTCTGTGCCCTTGCACTCTGCTTTGTTGTGCGTCTCTGCACACGCTCCGTGCTCGTATTCCATCTCTGGTCTCGTCTCGTATCTTGTCTAGTGTTTGTACTTCGTGTCATGTTTTGTCCCTGCTCTGCTTTGCCTTGTAGTCCTTGTTAGCTCTGATTCTGTTCTGTGTTTCTGTCCTTGTGTCATGTCTCGCTCTGCTTTGTGGCTTCAGGTACCCTGTCTCTGTCTCTGTCCCTGGCGTGTCCTTACACGTGCAGGCCTCCGTCTTTGTACCCTGTCCCTGGCGTGTCTCTACACGTGCAGGCCTCCGCTCTGAACCTCTCCCTGGCGTGTCTCTACACGTGCAGGCCTCGCTCTGTACCCTGTCTAGTCCCAAGGTCCTTCCTTGGCCCGGCTCTGGACTTCGGCCTACGCTCCACTGCTAGACTGTCCCTGGCGTGTCTCCACATGTGCAGGCCTCGCTCTGAACCTCTCCCTGGCGTGTCTCTACATGTGCAGGCCTCGCTCTGTACCCTGTCTAGTCCCAAGGTCCTTCCTTGGCCCGGCTCTGGGCTTCGGCCTACGCTCCACTGCTAGACTGTCCCTGGCATGCTCTTTGCATGCGCAGGTCTCTGCCTCGTTCTTTGTATTGTCCCTGATGTTTTGTGCGCCCTTGCACTTTTTGCACCAGGCTTTGCCATACTGTCTGTACGCGTCTGTCCTGTGTCTTTGCCTAGTCCTGCTTGTGGCTCCGTGCCTCTGTGCACGTGCCTGGTCGCCTGTGCCTACCTGGTGTGCCTCAGCCGTGCCGCCTCTAGCCGTGCTCGCCTGTGTGCCCCAGCCTTGCCCCGTCCAGTGCTATAGTGGTCTGGCTGTGTGGCCCCGCAGCAGTGCCGCCTCTAGTCGTGCCCACCTGCAACTGCCATTGTCGGTACCACCTGCCGGTGCTCCCAGCCGTGGTCTCTGTGCTTCCTTGCACTCACGCTGGTTCTCGCACTGTCCATAGCCAGACACCTGGACCCTGTCGGTCGATGCCAGCATTTGGATTCCGATGCCACCGTAATCTGTGCCTCTCCCTGGCATGCCCGTTGGCATGCGCAGGCCACCGTCCTGTGAACCTGACCCGTCCCTGGCATGCCCCTTGGCATGCGCAGGTCTCTGTCCTGTGAACCTGATCCTGGCGTGTCCGTTGACACGCACCATGTCACTAACTCTATCTTGTTTCCTTGCATGGAACCCTGGCTGACTTCTGGATGTCCGGATCCTGACGATCATCCTCTGAGTTACAAACCCTGATGCCCTGGTTGATCGTGGACTGTTGTCTGGAGTCCGATGTCCGTGTACCATCTGCACGTTCCATGCCTGGACCTCGGCGTGCCATTGCACGCACCCTGTTCTACAAACTGTGTGTTCACGTTTGCTCCTGTTGCACCCTGAAGAGTTCCTCAAGTCTTGGACCTCGGCGTTCCCTTGCACGCACCTTGTCTTATGTTCTGTGTGTTCACGTTTTGCACCTGTTGTACCTGAAGTCTTCCTTAATGAAGTTTCTTTGAATTAACGACTCGTCTTGCCTTGTTTCCCTGAGCCGGCCGTCTGGTCCAGCTGCCGTGGTGGCTCACCCCCTTGGTCTTGCCCCTGACACTCCCTGTATAGGGGGTGGTTCTCATTAGGTCAGCTCGCCCTAGGTGGGTGGGTGCCACGGCCCAGAGGGTCCACTCTTTCAAGAAAGAAACGACTCAGCGTAAGCTGACACTCGTCACAATAATGAGGCCCAGGCTTTATAGCGAAGGGACTGGAGGGAGATAAGAGGGGAATGGTGCAAGAATAGACGGACTGCCCATCGCTAGACCCCTGTACAGCTGTATAATGAGGCCCAGGCTTTATAGTGAAGGGACTAGAGGGAGAAAAGAGGGGAAAGGAGCAAGAAGAGCCGGACTGCCCATCACTAGAGCCCTGTACAGCTGTATAATGAGGCCCAGGCTTTATAGTGAAGAGACTGGAGGGAGAAAAGAGGGGAAAGGAGCAAGAAGAGCCGGACTGCCCATCACTAGACCTCTGTACAGCTGTATAATGAGGCCCAGGCTTTATAGTGAAGGGACTGGAGGAAGAAAAGAGGGGAAAGGAGCAAGAAGAGCCAGACTGCCCATCACTAGACCCCTGTACAGCTGTAGAATGAGGCCCAGGCTTTACAGTGAAGGGACTGGAGAGAGAAAAGAGCAAGAAGAGCTTGACTGCCCATCACTAGACCCCTGTACAGCTGTATAATGAGGCCCAGGCTGTATAGTGAAGGGACTGGAAGGAGAAAAGAGGGGAAAGGAGCAAGAAGAGCCGGACTACCCATCACTAGACCCCTGTACAGCTGTATAATGAGGCCCAGGCTTTATAGTGAAGGGACTGGAGTGAGAAAAGAGGGGAAAGGAGCAAGAAGAGCCAGACTGCCCATCACTAGACCCCTGTACAGCTGTATAATGAGGCCCAGGCTTTATAGTGAAGGGACTGGAGGGAGAAAAGAGGAGAAAAGAGCAAGAAGAGTCGGACTGCGCATCACTAGACCCCTGTACAGCTGTATAATGAGGCCCAGGCTTTATAGTGAAGGGACTGGAGGGGGAAAAGAGCAAGAAGAGCCGGACTGCCCATCACTAGACCCCTGTACAGCTGTATAATGAGGCCCAGGCTTTATAGTGAAGGGACTGGAGGGATAAAAGAGGGGAAAAGAGCAAGAAGAGTCAGACTGCGCATCACTAGACCCCTGTACAGCTGTATAATGAAGCCCAGGCTTTATAGTGAAGGGACTGGAGGGAGAAAAGAGGGGAAAGGAGCAAGAAGAGCCGGACTGCCCATCACTAACCTGCAGAGCCGCACCCCATATATATGGCTGCTCTGTGCGCACAGGACCTGTGATGAGGTCACAGGAGGGGAGGAGTCAGGGGTCACATGATTAGGGGCCTCAGTGTATGCAGGACTCTGCTGTGCTGGTTGTCATGGTGCTGGATGAGGGGAAGTTTATGTGTGGGGTCAGGAGGGGTTTACAGTGTGGATGTAGCAGAGCCGTGTGTGTACGAGGTGTACGGAGCAGAGCCACGTGTGTACGAGGTGTACGGAGCGGAGCCAAGTGTGTATGAGGTGTACGGAGCGGAGCCGCACGTGTACAAGTGGTGTACGGAGTGGAGCCGTGTGTGTACGAGGTGTTTAGAACAGAGCCATGTGTGTACGAGGTGTACGGAGCGGTGCCATGTGTGTACGAGGTGTACGGAGCGGTGCCATGTGTGTACGAGGTTTACAGAGCGGAGCTGCGAATGTACAGAGTAAACAGAATGGAGCCATCTGCATACGAGCTGTACAGAGCAGAGCCACGTGTGTCCTATTGGGGACGATTCATGTATGGAGCGGAGCCGTGAGTGTCCTATTGGGGATGATTCATGTATGGAGCCGCGTGTGTCCCATTGGGGGCGATTCATGTACGGAGCGGAGCCGCGAGTGTCCTATTGGGGATGATTCATGTACGGAGCGGAGCCGCCTGTGTCCTATCGGGGACGATTCATGTACGGAGCGGAGCCGCTTGTGTCCTATTGGGGGCGATTCATGTACTGAGCAGAGCTGCGTGTGTCCTACTGGGGATGATTCATGTACGGAGCGGAGCCACGTATGTCCTATCGGGGACGATTCATGTACGGAGCGGAGCCGCGTGTGTCCTATTGGGGGTGATTCATGTACGGAGCGGAGCCGCTTGTGTCCTATTGGGGACGATTCATGTATGGAGCGGAGCCGCGTGTGCCCTATTGGGGACGATTCATGACGGAGAGCGGAGCCGCCTGTCTACTATCGGGGACGATTCATGTACGGAGCGGAGCCGCTTGTGTCCTATTGGGGACGATTCATGTACTGAGCAGAGCCGCGTGTGTCCTACTGGGGACAACTCATGTACGGAGCCGCGTGTGTCCTATTGGGAACAATTCATGTACAGAGCGGAGCCGCATGTATCCTATCGGGGACGATTCATGTACGGAGCAGAGCCACGTCTGTGCTATTGGGGATGATTCATGTACGGAGCGGAGCCGTGTGTGACTTATTGGGGACAATTCATGTACGGAGCGGAGCCGCATGTGTACTATTGGGGATGATACACGTACGGAGTGGAACCACGTGTGTCCTATTGGGGGCGATTCATGTATGGAGCGGAGCTGCATGTGTGTACTATTGGGGACGATTCATGTAACCAAATGACACATCTATTGACTTGGGCGATAAGATAGCGCTTTGGTTACGTTATATTGACGACGTGTTTGTTATACGGTGAGGTACTGAATTGGATTTTGAAAAATTCGTGATTGGTTTGAATGGCAATTAAATAGGACTACATTTCACCTTTGAAGCCAGCAGGTCTAAACTGGCATTCCTAGACATCCTAGTCCAAAGAGGCGAGAATGGCGAAATTATAAAACCTATTGCAAACCTACTGCGACAAATTCATTGCTGAGATGGGAAAGTGGACATCCCAGACCACTAAAAAGAGGCATTCCAAAGGGACAGTATCTGAGAATCCGCCTGAACTATTCTAATTTGTCCAACTTTGGGCAGCACGGTGGTTCAGTGGTTAGCACTGTAGCCTTGCAGCGCTGGAGTCCTGGGTTCGAATCCCACCATGGACAACATCTGCAAGGAGTTTGTATGTTCTCCCCGTGTTTGCGTGGGTTTCCTCCGGGTACTCCGGTTTCCTCTCACATTCCAAAGACATACTGACAGGGAATTTAGATTGTGAGCCCCATCAGGGACAGTGATGATAATGTGTGCAAACTGTAAAGCGCTGCAGAATGTTAGTGCTATATAAAAAATAAAGATTATTATTATTATTAAAGATGATTTAAGGGAGAGGTTCCTTGAAAGGGGAATGTCCTGACAGAAGCCTATAAAGCATCATTGGCTAAAAACCGTAGAGATTTGTTAAACCCGGTATTGTACAAACCTGAAGTTGATGTATCATGCTTTATCATAAAATTCTCGAATGGGGCAAATGACATAAAAAAAATTCTGGAATGCCATTGGTCCATTCTACTCATGGATATGGATGTGAGGGATACAGTTTCGGGGAGGTTGGTCTTTGAGGGACAGATTGGTCCATAGTCACTTTCAGAATCCTAAATATCAGTCATGGTTGGGTTCACCACCGGCAGGGTGTTTCAGGTGCGGCAAGTGTAAAGAATGTGTGTCGGTATCACCCAGTTGAATTTTCAAAAGTAACAACACAGGCAAGACATATTCTATCCGACAATTTATCAACTGTCAGAGTGTAGGCATAATATATAAAGCAACATGCGAGTGTGGTATGGAATATATAGGAAAAGCAAGATGAGAATTACGAAGAAGAATAGGGGAGCACATGCAAGATATTGCCAATGAGACACCGCCATAGCTAACCACATCAATAGGCATCATCAAGGCAATTCCAAAAAGATCACGTTTAGGGGGATTGATAAAATCACCCCACCTGTTAGAGGCGGTAATTGGGACCAAATGATCCTTCAAAAAGAGACCAAGTGGATCTTTTGGTTACAAACTATACATCCAAAGGGTCTCAATGATCAACTCTCTTTTTCCTCTTTAGTATAGGGTATATTAGGGATAATAGATTGGGTTAGCCGCCGAGGAGTGGGGACACCACTGCGCAGGCTTTAGGGTGCCAATCTCCATGTGAGGTAGGGAAAGATAGACCAGAGACTCTAGGGTCATATTAGTAACACTACCTGTTCACTAGTCGGTGCTCTCTAGTTGTCCGATTTATCTGAGAAAGTCGTTTATTTCAGCACATACATTTTTTTTAACTGTCCGTAATTAATGCATGATTTTGTTTAGACCGTATATCCATTGTTCTCCTTGTTTTTGAATTGTATCACTTTTTTTAAGAGCGTCTTTTGAGAAAACCCTAAAGGATATTAGTCTTCCTATGATTAGGTATCTGCACGTAATCTATTGGTTGATAATTCATTGTGCAAGATTAATACAATGGATTACCCCTTCTGGCCTGATTCAAATGTAACCAGAGAGAAAGGGACCATGGATGGGATGTTATAGGAATATTCTTCTTGTTATTGGCTATTAAAACATTCCCCCTTTATTATGGGCAGCGCTAGCCCTCCGTTCTGCTGATGAGGTTATCATCCTCAACAATCCCTCCCACTCCCGTCTCCAAGACTTTACACGTGCTGCACCAATTCTTTGGAATGCACTTCACAGGGCAATACGATTAGTCCCCAATCCCTACAATTTTAAGCGTGCTCTGAAAACGCATTTGTTCAGACTGGCCTATCGCCTCAACACATTAACCTAATCTATCCCTGTGTGGCACAGTCAAAAGTTTTACCATAACCAGGTTCCCGGCATCATGTTCCCACATGTTTTATGCATCCATTAGCCGTCTGTGTCTGTACTATTACTTACTTAACATTATGGCTGGTCCATACAATCAGGGTAACTGTTACCACCCACGTTTCGTGTCTCCCCTTTTTTCCTCAAAGACTGTAAGCTTGCGAGCAGGGCCCTCATTCCTCTTGGTATTTGTTGTAATCTATGTGATTATTGTTATGCTGTAATGTCTATTGTTTGTACAAGTCCCCTCTGAAATGTAAAGTGCTGCGGAATATGTCGGCGCTATAGAAATAAAATTTTTTATTATTATTATAGTTGGCGCTTGCGCAGTAGCGGGTTACCATGCTCGCAGTGCGACATGCATTCTATAGTGCACGCGCACTGATGATGTGTGCGGTTCAGTAACAGGATCCTATGATATGACGTGACTGGAAATGTCACAGTGCGACATGCGTTCCACAGAGCGCACGCACTGATGATGTGTGCGGTTCAACTACAGGATCCTGTGATATCACGTGACCGGAAGTGTCTCTCCTGGTTGGCAAGGCACTATGATATATAAATGGAGGACGCGCAAATCATTCACACGTGTTGGCAGGAGTTTGAAGTGAAATGGCCACCCAGAATGCATGACTCTACCGGCCCCGAACGACTCCCCTGATGAGACTAACGAAACGCATCGGGAGAAAGGGGGTATAGTGTTCACTACTTAATAAGGATGGAAACATCTTACTGTTCCAGTCTCCTTCAATTGGTGAGACCATTCTGATTTTCTGTATGTATGCCATATCACTGTGTCATGACTGTCCAATCGTTTGTGAGGACTGATGATGTGTCTAAGAATTTGGTGAGGAAATAACAGGATTGTTGTAATTCCTCTGTGACACCCTGTTGAACTTTGGTTTTGCTAATTTACCCTTTAAGAGCTCTTAGTAGCTCTCATTATTTAAAAGGGTTAAGCTGGCAAGCGGACTATTGTTGAGATTAAAAGTCTGCCACTTATGTCAGTGTACACTAATAATGCAATGGCAGTTACATGGGAGTCTTATGTGAACCAACTAATATGCTTTGCAGTGGATATGATACAATGAGGTGAATGTACAGTATATCTGATGTTTGGAATGACAGTATCTTCAGACACCTCTTGACTATATAAATAGTGGGTCACTGACTTTGGCCTAGTGGGTAAACTGCAATATCTAGGTACCTTGCATTACCTGTTTTATGTGTAGTTGCTTTGTATGGTCCACACATACTTGATATATGGATTTCAGTAATATTACCTGAGGCATTAGTACTGGATCCGGTTCTCTGTCTTATCTATAGATTGTGTGGACCAATGCTTAGTCAGCTTTTTGTTATCTTTCTTTTTTGAGCACCTTGCACTTTATTTGAAACATATTTTTAATGTTAGTTGAAATAAAAGTTATATCTTAATCCAATTTGCTGCATTAAACTGATAATTATTCATACCTATTTGATTCATAATATATTCATCATCTTCTTTAAGGCTCAGGAATATAATAGCATGCGCTGATGGTGATCTCGGGACTGAGATCTTGAGAGATGAGATTTCAGCGCTGAGATCTCAGTCCCGAGATCACCATCAGCGCATGCCCCGACCCCGACGGTGGCCGCCATATTGCCGATCACACAGAGGAAACAGAGAGAGAGCCCCGGGGCTCTGGCCTGTCGCAAAATGTCGGCAGAGCCCCGGGCTGGGCACCGGAGACACGGCTGCGCGCCCGGAGACACCCACAGCACCACTGGACATCCAGACACCCCTGTGGCCTACACAAGATAAATGTCGGCAGAGCTCCGGGCTGGGCACCGGAGACACCCACAGCACCGGCCAGCATTGCCGGGCACCCGGAGACACCCGGTGGCAGCACAAGCCCCCCCTGGCAGCAGCACAAGCCCCCCCTAGCAGCAGCACAAACCCCCCCTGGCAGCAGCACAAGCCCCCCTGGTAGCAGCACAAGCCCCCCTGGTAGCAGCACAAGCCCCCCTGGTAGCAGCACAAGCCCCCCTGGTAGCAGCACAAGCCCCCCCAGCAGCAGCACAAGCCCCCTAGCAGCAGCACAAGCCCCCCCGGCAGCAGCACAAAACCCTCTGGCAGCGAGTTGCACATCGGAGCACCCTCTCATCCCTTCCTGCGGCCTGCAGTATCACCCCACTCCTGCCTCCTCCAGCAGTGACCCTGGGACCCCGCTTCACCGCAGCCACCAACCCCCGGTAAGCAATAAGACGCATGGATTATAAGAAGCACCACCATTTTATTAAAAAAATATTTTTGACTTATTTTTCTCCTCAAAATTTGAGGTGCGTCTTATAATCCAGAGCGTCTTATAAAGCGAAAAATACGGTAATTCATCATGCTGGTAAAGTAGAGGTGAGATTAGGGTTCTAGATAATATCTGTGGACTGTGGTCAACATGGCACTGTGACAAGACCCACTGGAGTCTAGCTATCAATTTGACATAATTTGTGCACAGCTGAATGGAGTTGCAAGCAAAACCAGATTTTGATTCAGTAACATGTTGGATGGTGTAACAAATGAAAGCGGAGGCACAGGAGATGAAGTTCACATTTGTCTTATTTTTTTTGAGTGGAACCTCAGGACCACGGACCAGGGGGCTCTGAAGGGGGCGTGACTAGTGAGCCCCAGGTACCTGTAATAAGATCCCTCGAACAGGACCAGAATGGAATACCTGGGGAACACAAGTACTACCTCCAGTTAGACCCTGGACACGTGGCAGCTGTCCCAGCGGGACAAACGGGTAAACAGATATTACAGATAATGTTGAGCTGACCGGCGAACACTGGATATGCGAGATGAAGCTGGCACTGGCAAAGATCGTCAGGTTCCAGGTAGTTAGGATGAAGCTGGCTCCAGAAGCTTTAGCTTTATCCAGAGGTTCGGATGGCAGAGTGGCGGAACAGGACGGAACTTGAGACTCTTGGATAGTCGAATAACAGGTCACTGATATTCTGTGGAAACAAACAGTGTAAGCAGAGTGCTAAATGGAATGCTATAACAGCGCAGTCAGAGCAGAGACAGAACCGGGATTAGCAAGAGTAGATACTCGTTGCTCCGGTGCCCTCCCCATGGCGGAGGGGCCACAAATAGTAATCAGCGCGCTGCCATTGGTTAAGTGACATTTTTAAAAAATGCGCTCTGTCTCTTTAAGAGACCGGGGTAAACGCGCGCATCCTAAGCATTCTCTCTGGAAGCCTCCTGGCAGCGTACCAAGAAGCAGAGGAGAGAGAGGCAGCAGCAGGATGCCGAGGGACAGACAGAGAGCAAAGATCCTGACAGGAGCCTCGCTGAGGTACAGGGGCAGCCTTGGGAACAGGAGCAGGTGAGGGGCAGAACTGGGAGCAGAGCCAGAACCAGGTGTAACAGTATTCCCCTCTTTACGCCCCCTCTTTTTCAAGCCTGCATGGAATCTTTTAAGAAGGAGAGGGGCCTGGATGTTCTCTTTAGGCTTCCATGACCTCTCCTCAGGGCCAAAACCTTGCGAGTCCACCAGATAATACAGTAGGTCTTACCCCTTACTATCTTAATGGCTAAGATATGCTCTACCTCAAAGATATCATCCTCAGAGACAGGATCAGGAATGGTACCCGGGTCCTTAAAGAAGGAGCTCAAAACTACTGGTTTGAGGAGGGAAACATGAAAAGAGTTAGGCACACGAAAGGAAGCAGGCAATTTCAGTTTGTAAGAGACCTGCTTGATTTGTCTCAAGACTTCAAAGGGTCCAATGAAACAAGGACCCAATTTGTAGGAAGGCATCTTCAAGCGGATGTACTTGGAGGAGAGCCACACCTTGTCTCCGAGGCGAAAGGTGGGAGCATCCAGGCGTCTTTTGTCTGCATGCCTTTTCATACGTTGAGAGGCTCTCTCCAAAGCAGACTTGGTATCTTTCCAGACTTTCGAGAAATCTTCTGCAAAGGTATCGGCTGCCGGTACACTAGACAATCCAGAGATCGGAAGAGGAATTCCGGGTTGGAGTCCAAACACAATCTGAAAGGGAGATTTTCTAGAAGATTCACTTACTTGGTTGTTGTAGGAGAATTCCGCCCAGGGCAGTAACTCTACCCAGTCATCGTGGTGTGTGTTGACGAAGTGCCGCAGGAATCCGGACAGGATTTGATTGGTCCTCGCCACTTGCCCATTGGATTGGGGATGGTATGCCGAAGAAAACTCAAGTTCTATTTTTACCAGTTTACAGACGGCTCTCCAGACCTGGACACCCCTGTCGAACACGATGTGGAGAGGAAATCCATGGAGATGGAAGATGTGCTGAATGAAGTGATCCGCCAGTTCAGGAGCAGACGGGAGACCGGCTAGTGGAATGAAGTGAGCCATTTTAGAGAAACGGTCCAGCACAACCCATACCACTGAGCAGCCGGAAGAGATGGGAAGATCGGTGATCAAATCCATCGCGATATGCTGCCACGGAGCAGAAGGAATCGGAAGAGGGTGAAACTGACCGGCTAGCAGGTGTTTAGCAGTTTTGTTACAGGCACACGAAGGACAGGTTGCGACATACTCCTGGATATACTTACCGATGGTAGGCCACCAGTAGTAACGGGTGATGAGTTGCAGAGTCTTTTTCTGACAGGCGTGACCAGTCAACTTGGAAGAGTGACCCCACCGACGGACATGATTCTGTTCCAAGGTGGTCACGAGAGTTTTCCCTGGGGGAAGATGGGCAAGAGCAACAGAAGCTACTGACACTAACCTTGATGGTTCAATGATGTGTTGGGATTCTTCTTCAAGATCAGGAGGCAGGAAGACTCTGGAGAGTGCGTCTGCCTTGAAGTTTTTGTCAACTGGATGGAAATGAAGAACAAAATTAAATCGAGCAAAAAACAAGTCCCACCGAGCCTGACGGGGATTCAGCCTCTGTGCGAATTGGAGGTAGGCAAGGTTTTTATGATTGGTGAATATGACTACTTGATGAACAGCTTCATCAAGAAGATGTCTCCATTCTTGGAGGGCTAATTTGATAGCCGACAATTCCCGATCTCCTAAGGAATAGTTTCTCTCTGCAGTGGAAAAAACCTTAGAAAAAAAACACAGGAGATCATCCGACCAGTAGACGACTTCTGTGTAAGGACTGCTCCTACCCCTATGGAGGAAGCGTCTACCTCCAGAAAAAATTGCTCGTTAAGTTCGGACGGTGAAGAACGAGTGCGGAGGAGAAAGCCTTTTTGATAGAAACGAAGGCCTCCTCTTCCTCGGGGGTCCAATCCTTGGAGTTTACACCTTTCCGGGTTAAAGCTGAGATGGGTGCCACTCGGGTGGAAAAGTGTGGAATGAATTGCCGGTAGTAGTTGGCAAACCCCAGGAACCGTTGTATGGCTTTCAGCCCAGACGGACGAGGCCACTTGAGGATGGCAGACAACTGTTCGGGATCCATCTTTAATCCCGCAGAAGACACAATGTAACCGAGGAAAGGCAGAGAGGATTGTTCAAAGAGGCATTTTTTTGAATTTGGGATAAAGCCTGTTCTCCCTGAGTCTTTGTAAGACTAAATGTACTTGCCTCCGATGCGAGTCTAAGTCTGCGGAGAAGATCAAGATGTCGTCCTGGTAAACAACGACACATGTATAGAGCAGATCCCTGAAAATGTCATTTACAAATTCCTGAAAGACCGCTGGTGCATTACTTAGGCCAAACAGCATTACCAGGTATTAGTAGTGACCATCCCGGGTGTTGAAGGCGGTTTTCCACTCATCTCCTCAGATACGGATCAGGTTATAGGCCCCTCTGAGATCGACTTTGATGAAAATCTTGGCTCTTCAGAGACAATCAAACAGTTCTGAAATGAGAGGTAATGGGTACCTGTTCTTTACCGTGATCTAATTTAGGCCCCGGTAGTCGATACAGGGCCGAAGGGTTCCGTCCTTTTTCTTCACAAAGAAGAATCTTGCTCCTGTTGGTGAAGATGATTTCCAGATAAATCCTCTGGCAAGGTTCTCCTGGATGTAGTTCAACATGGCCTGGGTCTCTGCTTGAGAAAGTGGATAAACTCGCCCCTGAGGAGGGGATGTTCCAGGAAGCAGATCAATCGGACAGTCATACGACCTGTGCGGGGGAAGTCTCTCTGCTTCCTTTTTCCCGAAGAGATCAGAGAAGGACCAGTAAGCAGAAGGTAACCCTGGCAGGGAGGCTGGTTGAACAGGAGGCGAAACAGGTAGAATCCGGGTTATACATCGATCTGTGCAGGAATCTCCCCAACGCAAAACCTCTCCTGTTCTCCAATTTAGGACTGGGTCATGCATCCGAAGCCACAGTAGACCTAAAAGCAAGGGTGAGACAAATCGGGCAACACGTAAAAACAGATGATTTCGGAATGGGTTAGACCTACCCGGAGTTCTACTGGCTCAGTCAGGAACTGGACGGGCTCGGTCAGAGGTTTGGCATCCACAGAAGTCACCCGTAAGGCTGAGTTCACACGTGGCGTTTTTTTCGCGTTTCCGCATCGGTTTTAACCACGCGATTTTGCAGCGTAAATGCGAAAAATAAGCATCCCATGCATTCCTATGGGATTCCGCAATGCTGTGCTAATGCTGCGGTTTTTACCGCGGTGGAATTGCTTTGCGGTAAAAAACGCAGTATGCTCATTAATTTCGCGGAATCGCGGCAATCCCGCACCCATAGGAATGCATTGTTTTGCTTACTTTACGCATGTGGCTGTGCACACCATGCGAAAACTAAGCAGAACATTTGCGAATGGTACCCACGGTCCGGAGGAGAAGAGACTGTCCTCCGGGCTTTGGTTACCATATCCCTGTAAAAAATAGAATTTAAAATAAAAAATATTGTTATTCTCACCTTCCGACGTCCCGCGCAGCCTTCCCGCCTCTCTCCACGCTCCCGGTCCCAGTAAGCCTTTGCGAGCGATGATGTCCGTTCTTGCGGGATCGCGAAGTCTCGCGGTCATTCGCGCGACGTCATCGCGAATGACCGCGAGACATCGCAATCCTGCGAGAACGGACGTTTTCGCGGTAATTGTCGCAAAGGATTACTGGGACCGGGAGCGTGGAGAGAGGCGGGAAGGCTGCGCGGGACGTCGGAAGGTGAGAATAACAATATTTTTTTTTTATTATTATTATTTACATTCTATCTTTTACTATTGATGCCGCATAGGCAGCCTCAATAGTAAAAAGTTGGTCACACTCGTCAAACACTATGTTTGACGAGTGTGACCAACCTGTCAATCAGTTCTCCAAGCGATGCTACAGATCGCTTGGAAAATGCTAGCAATTCTGCAAGCTAATTACGCTTGCAAAATGCTAGTTTTTCCGCGGGAAAATCACAGGAATTTAAAATGCGATTCTCCCGCGGAATGGAATTCCGGAATTCTCGCGGTAATTTCCGCGAGAGTTCCGCTACGTGTGAACCCAGCCTAATGGGTCAGGAAGATGCTTGACTGGTATGAGGTAACGATACACAACCGCCTGTCGGATGAGGTTCCCAGCGGCTCCGGAGTCCAGCAAACAGAGTTCCGAGAATTTTATAGCTCCGAAGGACATGGAGACCGTAATATGCAAGGATGGAGAGGAATGCTTCTTACCTAGGGTTGCCTCTCCAACCGACCCTAGGCACTGGAGTTTTCTGAACTATTTGGGCAGGAACGGATTTGATGCTCAAGACTACCACAGTAGAAGCAACTCCCCTCTTGGCAGCGCACATCCTGGCGGTGGTTGGCCAGACTTACATGATCAACCTCCTTAGCCTCAGAGGAGGAAGATGAGGTTGTAGACTTGGGAGAGCTAGAGCCCAGGAGTTAGGACCTTTTGTCTTGTTTGATCTCCTTGGAACGTTCTTGAAAACGCAGATCTATCTGGATTGCTAGAGATATCAGATCGTCCAAGGTTGTAGGCCAGTCCCATCCCGCCAGCTCATCCTTTTTTTTTTTCCCTCAATTATTTTTATTGAGGTTGAACAAGAAAACAAGTCAAAACAATGACAACCATAGTTACAACCACCATATATATGAAACTAGGGGAACGAGAGGAGAAAATAAGGAGCAGAAAGTGGGGACTGACAAATGAAAAACAGGAAAGGAAGGGGGGGGGAGGGTAAGGGGTGAGGGTAGGAACAGGCATTAGTGGCATCGATAGAACTATGTGTAACAGCAAGTACACATAATAAGTCTCAGTGTTCTGCAGTTCAGTAATATATTCCAAAAAGGAAAGAAAACAAACAACATCCAATATCTAATATCCGGCAGCTTAATTATATACGGCTAAGCAGGCTGGAGCGGGGCAACCGTGGAGTGTCTACTATGTATCCAGGGGTGCCAAATGTTCTGTCTTTTTATTATGGCAGTCATCGAGTGAGCTAGTGCTAGTTCAAGCTGGCAGTGAGTGTCAATTCTATCAATTAGTCCTGCAACCTCTGGGGGGGTGGGCTCTTTCCATCTAGCCGCTGTCAACACTCTAGCAGCTATCAAAATATGTGACAGCGTACCTCTAAGAATATGAGGAATTTCGTTCAGGCCAATGTGTAAAATGGCCAGGCTTGGGGTCAGAGTCATCTGGATACCCAAGACTTGTGAGATCAATAAATCAACACCCCTCCACCAAGGCTGGAGCACCGGACAGGACCACCAAGTATGCTCAAGAGTACCCCTCATCCCACACCCTCTCCCGCATTCACCAGACCCACGAGCTCCAAAATGTGCCGTTCGGACCGGGAACTGGTACCATCTCAGGTGCGTCTTTTTCAACTGCTCCAGATGGTTCACACATGAAGAGACCCGTACAACTTCACACAATCCTTCCTCCCAGTCAACAGGTTCGGAGAGAAAACCCAGATCCCGCTCCCACCTGATCATAAAGGGCAGTTTTGTATTATCCGGCGGGTCATTCAGGGCTCTATATAATAATGAAATACCTCTCGGGCCAGAATCAGGCAGCAGACAATAACCGTTAACTGTGTTATTTAGTTGTGAATTGAAAAAAACCGAGTCCGGTGAATTATGCAACATATGACGTATTTGTAGGTATTGGTAAAAACACCTCCGGGTGGCCGGAAACTCAGCAGCCAGTTGGTCAAACGGGATTAACCCACCACTCCCCACTAGGTCTCCCAGACTCACAATTCCGGCAGCAACCCATGACTGAAGATTAAGGTATGGAATATGCATCTCAAGGGCCTTTAACGATATGGAGTGGCGTGATAGTTTAATAAGAGATGGGACCACTGTCATCCAATGATGTAGCGCAGCTTTCATAGTTGGCAAAAGTGGGGAATATTTAGTAGTTTTAATAGCTTCAGCCTCCAAAATTTATCGGGTAGACTTGGCGGTAGCATAATAATTTTCTCTTTGAAGCCATTTATGGTCTCTGTCCGCTTGCCACCAGTCTCTCAGTCCCGTCATTTATGATGACTGTCAATTGTGTTCTCTTTTATGATGCCTGTCGGTTGCTCTCTGTTATGATGACTGTTGGTTGTGCTCTTTCATGATGAATGTCAGTTGCGCTCTCTTTTATGATGCCTGTCGGTTGCGCTCTGTTATGATGACTGTCGGTTGCGCTCTATTATGATGACTGTCGGTTGCGCTCAATTATGATGACTGTCAGTGGCGCTCTGTTATGATTACTCTGTCGGTTGCTTTCTGTTATGATGACTGTCGGTTGCACTCTGTTATGATTGTCGGTTGCGCTGCTATGATGACTGTTGGTTGTGCTCTGTTATGATGACTGTCGGTGGCCCTCTGTTATGATGACTGTCAGTTGCGCTCTTTTCCGCCTCTTCTCGTGAAGCTCCGCCCACTCCTCACAAGGTCGCGACTACACACAGGACCGGTGACAGACGGGAGACGTCACATTCTGGTGACACTGAACCATCAGTGCTAAGGCGGAATTTATTATAAAAGGCCAGAGAAACATGACTTAGACAGAAGCAACAACTTGGACACCTGTACACACATGTACAGTGTTGTGAAACCTGCATAATTGGGGACGCCCGTGCAGTGTAGTGAATGCTCCAGGGGTTCTGTCTTGGTGTTGCTTCTCTGATATTCCAGGCGGATGATGTTTAAAAGCCTCTTGGTGATTGATGATGTGAGTATACTGTATATAGTTAATCTTTATATATACCTAATCATTATATGTATTGACTCTTTATCTGTACTTAACCTTTGTATCTTAAAATATACAAAAGTGTGCGCAATCATATTATCCAATCATACTATTCCTTTAATTTTGTACCTTCAAATAAAATTGCGTAATATCACAAGCAGTAGCCTTCTTTAAAGCCATATCCGAACCTAAGGCCGGAGTCACACTAGCGAAAAAATCGGACGAATGCAATGTGATAAAAAATCGCATTGCATTCGTCCCCATGTTATTCTATGGGGCAGCTCCCATCATCCGATTTTTTTTGGAACGTCTCCTCGGACCGAGACAATCGCAGCATGCTGCGATTGTCACCGATTTTCGGATCGGACTCGCCAATGCAAGTCTATGGGTGCGATTAAAAATCAGATTACAAACGGACCAGATGTGTGACTTGCGATAAAATCGCAACACTTCTCCAGGTCAACAGGAAAGGGCATCAGGCATTGGCATTGGATGTCAATTGGATGCTTAGATGCGAATAAAATCGGTTCATCGCCGGAAATTCGGATGACAGACGGATCCCTGGACAAGAAACCTTTGTGCGATTGCGTACCGTAAAAATCTGACCGATTTTTTAATCGTTGTGTGTGACTCCAGCCTTGGCAATACAGGGACCTGCATCAGACATTTGTGGCACATCCTTTGGATATGCTCTTTCAACTACATGGTCATCATTGTACGCTCATTAAGCTGGATGCTATGCCACCTTAGGCCTCTTTCACACATCAGTTTTTCGCCGTCAGGCGCGATCCGGCTTTTTTTTGTAAAACCGGATCCGGCGAAATGCAATGCCGGATCCAGTTTTTCCCCATTGACTTGCATTAGCGCCGGATCGCGCCAGATGGCATTGCGTTTCATCCGTTTTTTGCCAGATCCGGCTACTTGTCTCATTCCGGCGTCTGGAAAAACGGCTACTGTAACGTTTTTTGTCTCCGGCGAAAAAAAGCTATCTGTGGTGACTCTGGAAAACCAAGCCGAGGCGATTTGCCAGTTTTCCAGCGTAAAGAGCTGTCGGCTTTGCAAACAGTTTAGTATATGTGCTGTTTGATTACGGTCCAAACTATACAGAGACAGCGGGTGTGTGTGACCCTCTTTAAATACATATACAGAGATTGTTAGTTACACCAAAAACATATCCAGCTGTACACTTCTGATACAGTACCGTATATCTGCTTGTTGTATTACGGTCAAATACATACTGGGAGAGCATTTGTGACTAACAAAAAATATACGTAGATTTAATTTTTTTAATACACCTTACACAGCTGGACGCTCCTCATACAGTACCATCTCTCTGCTGGTATTTTGGGTACATTTTCCCAAACATGAGGAAGTATGGTGGAAGAGGCCACGGACGTGGGCAGGGGGGCGCGGCTGGTACTGATGGTGGTGGTGCATCGGATGGTTCTGGCAAAAGCACAATAGCAGCTAAGGCAGGAGGTGTTGAGCCTGCGTCATCGACTGGCCCAAGAAGGCCTGTAAGGTTACCTTTTCTTGGAGTAGGAAAACCGCTTTTAAAGCCGGAGCATCAGGAACAGGTTTTGGTGTACATTGCTGAAACAGCCACCAGCTCTATTGCCTCCTCTTCTGAACGTTCCAAACCTGCAAGCACGGAGTCGTCAGTGTAGGGTTCTGGTCAGGAAAAAAAAAACACATTTCCTTGTGTCCTTCACCCCCACCAAAAGTGAACGATGCGGCAGCCGACACTTCAGATTACTCTATGGAGCTCTTTTCACATACCATGCCTGGGTTATCCAGTCAAATCCTGAATTCCCCAGTCCAGAACACTACATTGCCCTCGCACTCTACTGAGCCAGAATCTGACCCTGACGAAACTCAGGTGCCCATTCCCACATACTATACCACCTTACACGGTGACACAGAGGAAGGTAAAGAGGAAGGTGCAGATGACTTTGAAGAGGAGGTTATGGATGACCCAGTTCTTGACCCGGATTGGCATCCATTGGGGGAGGAGGGTGGCGCTGGCAATAGTTCAGATAAGGAAAAGGATCCGCAGCAGGCATTGACATCGCAGCAGCGGTTATCTGGCAGGCCCATAGCTGTCCAAAAACGTGGACCAAAAAATAAGAGTTGCAGGACAGCTTGGCCAGACGGTCAAGTTAGCAGAGCGTGCAAGGCCAGAAAATGTCTACCATAGTAGGAAGAGTGCAGTCTGGCACTTCTTTGTCCAAAATCCTACTAATGTGGCAAATGTTACCTGTAAGAAGTGCGGAAGGTCCTTTAGCCGAGGTAAACAACTCAGAAATTTGAATACCAGTTGCATGCTTAGACATTTAACCAACATGCACTTGCAAGCATGGATGGACTACAAAATGTCAGGTAGCACATGTGCACCTGCTCCAACTAAAGGTAGCCAGCAACGCTCCATCACTTCCCCCACTGTAACACCACTGCCACCGTTAAGCACACCACCAGCACAAAATGTTGAGGTGTCGTCGCAAGGCCAAAGCACTCAGGGAATCACAATGGTTTTGGATCACAACACTGAATCTAGGCCATCAATACCAATAACATCACCAGCCCCCTCTCACTCTGTCCGGTCCACCGCTAGTTCCCCCCATATGCAGCTCTCCAGTACTGCTCACCCTACCAGACGCTCTGAGTAGGACAAGAAAGTACTCATCCTCTCATCCACGTACACTGTGTTTGAACGCCTACATTGCCAAACTAATCTCATTAGAGATGATGCCCTACCGTTTGGTCGAAAGCGAAGCTTTCCACGAGCTCATGGCCTACTCTGTCCCACGCTATGACCTACCCAGTCGGCACTTCTTTTCTCGAAAAGCCATCCCAGCCCTCCACCTGCATGTGAAAGACCGCATTGTTCATGCCCTCAAGCAATCAGTTAATGGAAAGGTGCACCTCACAACAGATGCATGGTCCAGTAGGCATGGCCAGGGCCGTTACGTGTCCATCACTGCGCACTGGGTTAATGTGGTGGATGCAGGCTCCACAGGGCACAGCGGCGGTGGAACAGTGCTCCCTAGCCCACGGTATAGAAAACAGTTGCCTGTAGGATTTCGCGCCTCCTCTATAAGCGAAAGCTCGTCCACAGAGCGCAGTCGCACGAGCACTCCATCCGCAGCTGGCAGTGTTGCACACGAGGTGTCCCACTATCGAACAGCTAGTGGTAAGCGTCAGCAGGCTGTGTTAAAGATGATGTGTTTGGGCGACAACAGACACACCGCAGAGGTACTGGCCGACTACTTGCAGCAACAAACTGAGTCATGGCTGGGCAGTCTACATCTTGAGCCAGGCAAGGTAGTCAGTGATAACGGCCGTAATTTTGTGGCAGCCATAGTGTCATGATCCATGCTGGATCAGGACTGATATAAAGCACAGGTAACCTTTTTTATTCCCTAAGCTGTGCTTAAGGTGTTTTTGCCCCCGGTGGTCATTAGGATTATTGTACTGTGGTGTCATTTGTTCTAAGTTTTCCCCCTGGTGGTGGTGAGCGTCATTGCACTCTAGTTTCTTTTGTTTAGTGCACATGATTATAATGCAGGTGTGATTGCTGGCTCTGCTATAAAATAGTCACAGGTGTTGCAATCAGTGTTGGTGATAGTGTTCATTTCAACCATCCTTGGTGGAGGAAGGAGCTGGAGAGCAGCACTGACAGAGCCTGGTGTGAAAGGAGTCATAGGGGATTTCCTTAGCTCTGTCAGAGCTTGGTGGCAGCGATTCAGGAGAGCTGCATGCTGGTGGTGGACTCTGTTGCCAGGAGCAAGTGCAACAGAGTAAAGCTAAGTTGTGTTTCCCCGTTTGTGTTTTCTCCTTTAGTGTGTATTAGTACAGCGGTGGGGCCAGTGCATGCGCCACCCAGCTCCCTAGCAAGGGATAGGTGTAGGGTGTGCTAGGGCGACAGGTTCGTGATCGGCGCCCGGTGCGGAACCGGCATAGGGAACGTTAGGAGCGTTAGGGACACTGACTCAGGGGAGTGCAGGAGGTCTCCACGTCCCCTTTCCCTATCGCAGGGCCCACCGTTGTAACTGTTTCCCTACCTCTTGTCTTGTTGTTTTAGTTACCGGCCTGCGAGCGATGTCACACAGGACAGTATCACGTGCCGCGTCATGTTGTTTTAGTTACCGGCCTGCGACCCGTGTCACACAGGACGGGTCCACGTGACACATAGGCCTTGCAAAACTCACACACATACCTTGCCTGGCTCACACTTTGAACCTGGTGGTGCAATGCTTCCTTAATAATCATCCGGAGTTAACATCCCTGCTCCATAAGGTGCGAAGACTGTGCTCGCACATCCGTCGCTCGCCCATACCCTCCAGTCGTATGCAGAAGCTGCAGCGATTACTCCACCTCCCCAAGCCCTGCCTAATTATAGACATTGCAACAAGGTGGAACGCCACCCTGCACATGGTTGAGAGGCTGTGCGAACAGAGGCAGGCTGTTATGCATTTGAGGGAGGATACAAGGGCAGGCAGTTTGAGGACAGACATGGAATTGTCAGGTGTGCAGTGGTCAAAGCTGAAAGACCTCTGTAAAGTCCTTCAGTGTTTTGAGGAATGCACATGGCTGGTAAGCGCTGATGATGCCATCATTAGCATGAGCATCCCACTTATGCGTCTGCTCATGCAAAGTTTGACGCACATTAAGGAACAGGCGTCTGCAGCGGAGGAGGACCAGGAGGAGGAGGAGGGAAGCCTTGCTGACAGTCAGCCATTGTCTGGTCAGGGAACTGTCCTGGATGAGGTGGAGGAAGAGGATGAGGGGGATGATTATTTTGGACAGGAGGATGCTTCTCATGGGGCAAGAGAAAATGTTGGCGTTCCAAGGTCAGGTACAGGGTTTGTGCGTGACTGTAGGGATGTGGATTTTCCAGAAAGTGCTCCTCCACCCAGCAGTGGCTGTGCATTATTGACACCTAGAACATTGGCCCACATGTGCGATTATGCCTTGCGGATCCTAAAAAGGGACCCCCGCATTGCCAAAATGATGAAGGATGACGACTACTGGCTGGCCAGCATCCTCGATCCATGCTACAAAGGCAAATTACACAACATCATGCCACAGGAGAACCTAGAGATAATATTGGCTAACAAACAAGCAACTCTGGTAAACCGTTTGTTTGAGGCTTTCCCCACACACAGCAGCGGTGCTGTTTCTCCCACGAGCCGTAGTGGGCACAATGGAAGAGGTGTTCGTGGTGCACACAGCCAAAGTGGCGTTGGAGACAGGGGTTTCATGACCATGTTGTGGACTGATTTCTCAAGTACCACTCACACGACAGTTAATACTGCATCGATTAAAAGTGACAGGAGGCAGCAGTTGTCAACTATGGTTACAAACTACTTATCCTCCCATATCGATGTTCTCCATCACAGGTCTTTCCCCTTTGACTATTGGGCCTCTAAACTGGACACCTGGCCTGAATTGGCACAATATGCCTTACAGGAGCTCGCTTGTCCTGCTGCTAGTGTGTTATCTGAAAGAGTCTTCAGTGCTGCTGGATCAATCCTGACAGAAAAAAGGACCCATCTGTCGACACAAAATGTTGATGATCTAACCTTCATTAAAATGAACCATGCATGGGTTTCCAAGGATTTTGTCCCACCTTCCCCTGATGATACCTAGGTTGCCAGAAAACTGCCTCACTTTTGTTCTCCTCTTCCTCTGACTTGACCAATCCTGCCATTTACAGCTGCTGAATGTCCAGCCTACACATCAACATATGCCATTTTTTAAACCTCCCTAACTGGGCTGCCCCCCCCAAGGGCTGGGGTCAACACCTGGCGCACCTGGGCAAGTGACGTTGCTCTGAACAGGTGGATGGGCCCACTGATGGCTGACTGCACTGGCACAGGGCCCCTCATAGTACAACACAGTGTCTCTGACGGTGGGGGGGCCCACTCTCCGTCAGACACACCAGCGTACTATGAGGGGCCCTGTGTCAGTACCGTCGCCCATGAGTGTGCCCCCCCTGCTTGGTCATGGCCACAGCACTTGCAAGTTGCAATACTTACCTCTCTGTGCTCCACCACTGTGTAGTCTGGGCAGTTAAATCCTTCACAGGGACGGCCAATAGAAATTTGGTGTATTGATCGATGATAGTTAAGATGTGACTATGGCCTGTCCTGCTGGCCTCTACCTTCAGATGATCATTGGCTACCATTTGTAATGGACGTCAACTCACAATCGGATGTAGTGGTGCTTTATGATCAGCTTTCACAGTTTTCCTAGTCACAGACGTGTGACATTTCTGCCACCATTTTCCAATGTCTCCTCTCATGCCAATCTAATAGAATCACCTACGGCCTGTTGTTTCTGTCTTTTGCCCTCCAAAATGCCCAGACACATCATGATAGGCAGTGAGGATCATGTGTACATCTCTCCCTGTGATCACAATTTGATGGAGACAAGTAACGGTGATGTGGTCCACGCTACTGCGATAAAGCTATCCTTTCTTCACAAAGAAGCATTTTCACTGTCTCCACAGACACAGTAATTGAGGGTCTGCATTGCCTCTGCAACATCTACCGTGAGGTTTTCCCACGATGAGTAATTCCCAAATTTCTGCAAACAATCGAATTTCCGTCTGTACTTTTATCCATGTAGTTTGCAGTAGCGGAGAGTCTGGACTGGCTTACTGAAATTGAAAAATATACGAAGATTTAAAAGTACCACAACACTGTATACTGGTGTACGCCTCGAATACCTTTCCCTTTTTTCTACTTTTTAAATTATGGTGTAATACATACTGAGCCTGTGAGTGTCTGTATCTGACTCCGGAAGTATAGACGGAAATTTACAATTACCCCTAGACTGGATACACCTGGTATGTGATGATACAGTACCTTTGTTCAAAATGTTTTAGTAAGGTATCCTCCATAGTGAGTGAGCATGTGTGGTTTCCGCCTTCTATATAGACGGTGAATCTGAGATACCAATTACGGTCACATCCATACTGAGTGAGCATCTGAGAGTGACTACGGGACTATGTATACGGAGATTTTAATTGTACACTATATTATATATACTTGCTATCTTCTTATCCATTACCTTTTTAACAACATTTTTAATTATGGTCAAACCCTGACTGAGTGAGCGTGTGAGGGTGACTCCGGAAATATATATGGAGATTTCAAATTTGGCCAACACTGATTACAGCAGAACGCTTCTGATACAGTAACCTTTTTTGCTATTTAGTTTCAGGTGTAATCCATAATGAGCCTGTGAACGTCTGTCTGTTACTCCAAAAATATATTTGGAGATTTAAGATTACCCCAACACTGTATACAGCTGTACGCTTGTGTTACATTACCCATTTACAGCTTTTCATATTCTTGTGTAATCCATACTGGGCCTGAGAGCGTTTGTGTCTGCCTCCTGAAATATATATGGAGATTCAGAATGTTTACTCTATACTATATATACCTTGTGTGACATCCGTCCGAGAATCTGGGCTGCAATAGGGACAGCACCCCGAGAAACCCTAGACCCTTAACCCCTATACAGGGATCTGGAATTGTAGCAAGGCCCAGGGGGTGGCTGTCTAGAGAAGCAGTGGACCAGAGCAGGATGGTCGCCAAGGGAAAAGGCAGGGAGCCAAAAACATAGAGTGAAATCGGGAGAGCAGCGGAGGTGCCGAATCGGCAGGAAGTGGCAAAGTAGACAGTCCAGGCAAAGGTCACAAAACGGGAGAGTGGCAAAAGTACAAAAACGGCAGGCAGTTGCAGAGTCGAATATCTAGGCCAAGGTCACAAACCAGGAGAGTAGCAGAGGTACAAAAATGGCAGTCAGTAGAGGGGTCAGAAATCCAGGCTGAGGTCAGAGTCAAACAATAGCAAATCACACTGTAGCACACAGGGGAACCAAGAATATATCCGGCGGCTTGCAAGACCAGTCCCAAGGTATTTGAGGGATCAGGTCATCCCTCACAGGTTCCCGGACTGATGATGTCATCAGGACCGCCCCCAGGACCAGGCTAGATGGTGATGCACCAACCCCTTCATGACTGACAGAGGAGCAGAGCCTGTGTCCACCAGATGCCTGCGCAGGAGCCCCTTCTCTGTCGCCACCATCACTCGGGCGCGAACCACGGCGTCTCCCAGTGGCCGAGGCAGGAACAGCAGGCCCCGAGTCAGACGGCGATGTGACAGTCCGGCCCCTCCTAGTGACCGAGGCTGGGACAGCAGGCCCCAAATCTGACAGCGATGTGACAGTCCGGCGCCTCCTAGTGGCCGAGGCCGGGACAGCAGGCCCCAAGTCTGACGGCGACGTGACAGTACCCCCCCTCTAAAAGGGGCCTCCGGACCCTCAAAACCCGGTTTGTCAGGGTGAAGGAGATGAAATCTCCTAATTAATGCTTTGGCATGGATGTCCCCTGCGGGAACCCAGGACCTCTCCTCCGGGCCGTAGCCCTTCCAGTGTACAAGATACTGTACAGACTCTCTTACAAGTCGGGAGTCAAGGACACTCTGGACTTCATACTTTAAGGTACCCCTTACCGAAACAGGAGGAGGAGAGGGGACTGGACAGGATGAATTGGAGAGCGATACAGCTTGAGAGATTTATGGAAGACGTTGGGCAATTTGAATGACTGAGGGAGTTTTAAACGGAAGGCTACAGGGTTAATCACCTCTATAATTTCGTATGGACCAATAAATCTGGGACCCAGTTTGGCAGACAGCACTTTAAGCTTGATGTTTTTGGTGGAGAGCCAGACCTTGTCTCCAACTCCCAGGTGCGGCCCCTTAGATCGCCATCTGTTTGCAGCCGAAGCCTGTCTAACCTGGGCCCCTTTCAAGTTCGAGTTTACCTCAGACCAAATCGTTTTTTAGTGATGTATATTTTTCTCTACCCCAGGGAGCTCCGACATCCTGGCCAAGAATGAACCATAGCGCGGATGCAGTCCATGGTTGCAGAAAAAGGGGGTAGTCTTAATGGAGTCCTGTTACCGATTATTTAGGGCAAACTCAGCTAATGGCAGATGTTCCACCCAATCGGACTGATGTTGTGACACATAACAGCGAAGGCATTGCTCCAGAGCCTGGTTGGTACGCTCAGTTTGACCATTGGTTTCGGAGTGGTAGGCCAAGGAGAAGGACAACTCAATACCAATGCGTTTGCAGAACGCCCTCCAGAACTTTGAAACAAACTGGGTACCCCTGTCAGACACAATATTGACCGGAGCACCGTGCAGACGTACAATATGCACAATGAACAGTTTACTCAAAGTTTCGGAGTTAGGTAACCCTGACAGGGGGACAAAATGACACTGTTTGCTGAACCTGTCCACCACCACCCAGATACACGTTTTCCCATCTGAGGACTGCAGGCCCATAATGAAGTCCATGGAGATATGGGTCCATGGACTCTCAGAGGTGGTCAAGGACTGGATTCAGCCGGCAGGGCGATTATGGGGGGACTTGGCACGGGCACAGACTTCACACTCTAAAACATAGTCTTTACAGTCCTTAACCACCGTCGGCCACCAAAAATTCCTAGTTACCAGTCTGGTGGTATTATTGAGACCAGGATGGCCTGCCAGAACAGAGTCATGTGATTCTTTAAGAATTTGTAGGCAAAACGTAGCCGGAACGAACAATTTTTTTTGGGGGGGCGTAGTGTCAGGAGCTTGTTTTGGGGACCTACGGATTTCCTCCAGAAGGTCCAAAGACACTGCCGACACCACGATCCCATTGGCCAATATCAGGACTGGTTCACAGTCCTCAGCTTGTGAGGGGCAAAAACTGTGAGAGAGGGCATCGGCCCTCACATTTTTAGTACCAGGGCGGAAGATGATTATAAAATCAAACCTAGAGAAGAACAAGGCCCACCTTGCTTGTCTAGGATTTAGTCTTTTAGCTGACTCCAGGTAGGTCAGGTTCTTGTGATCAGTAATTACAGTGATCTTATGTTTGGCGCCCTCGAGGAAGTGGCGACATTCCTCGAAGGCCCATTTAATTGCCAATAGTTCCCGATTACCTATATCATAGTTTTTCTCAGTGGAAGAGAATTTGTGGGAAAAAAAAGCACATGGACAAAGCTGAGTGAGGGATGCAGTGCCTTGCGATAGCACTGCTCCCACTCTGACTTCAGAGGCATCTACTTGTACAGTAAATGGGCGGTCAAGATCAGGCTGAACCAAATCCAGGTTGGCCACAAAGCACTCCTTTAGCGTAGAAAATGCCTGAATTGCCTCAGGGTTCCAATTAGCCACGTCTGCCCCTTTCCGAGTCAAATCCATGAGTGGTTTGGCAATTTCTGAGAAACCCCTGATGAACTTGCAGTAGTAATCAGCAAACCCTAAAAATCGCTGCAGTGCTTTTAGCGATTTGGGTTGTACCCAAGCTTTAATAGGTTGGATCTTGGCAGGATCCATGCGGAACCCTTTGCCTGAGACCATGTACCCTAAAAACTGTACCTCCTCAGCAAAAAAAACCACATTTCTCCAGTTTAGCAAACAAGGAGTGTTCTCGCAGTCTCTGCAGCACAGAACAGATGTGTTGAGCGTGTGTCACAGGGTCAGCAGAGTAAATCAGAATGTCATCCAAATACACTACGACATACACCTCACAAATGTCTCTGAAAATATCATTAACGAAGTTCTGAAACACGGCAGGTGCGTTACTGAGTCCGAACGGCATTACAAGGTACTCAGAGTGGCCAAGGGGTGTATTAAAGGTGGTTTTCCACTCATCCCCCTCTCTTATGCGGACTAGATTATATGCCCCTCGGAGGTCAAGTTTAGTAAACCAACGGGCTCCCATTAGCTGATTAAAATGATCAGGGATGAGTGGAAGCGGATACTGTTTTTTTATAGTGATTGCGTTTAATTCCCGGTAATCAATGCAAGGTCTAAGACCCCCATCTTTCTTCTCCACAAAGAAGAACCCGGCCCCAACTGGTGAAATGGATGGTCTAATAAAGCCTTTTTTAAACTGTCCGCTATATAGACATTCATGGCCTGACGCTCTGGACCAGAGAGATTAAATATTCTCCCTTTTGGGAGACGGGCATCCGGAATCAGGTCTATAGGGCAATCATACTCTCATTGACGCTATCATTTTTTAGTTTCTTACTATTTATGTAGTTAAAGAATATTTTGGGATTATTTTTACTTTCTCTGGCAATGAGTCTCTCTGTCTCAATCTTTGCTGTCTTGATTTGCTTTTTACATAATTTATTTAATCTTCTGTATTTATTTAATGCCTCATCACTACCTACTTGCTTTAATTCTCTAAATGCTTTTTTTTGTCTCTTATTGCCCCCCTTACAGCTCTATTTAGCCATAGTGGTTTCCTCCTATTTCTCGCATGTTTATTCCCATATGGTATATATCGTGCGCAGGTCCTATTCAGGATGCTAATAAACGTCTCCCATTTTCTTTGTGTATTTTTATGTCTCAGGATATCGTCCCTGTTAATTGCACCAAGATCATCTCTCATCCGTTGGAAATTTGCTTTCCTGAAGTTTAGTGTCCTTGTAACCCCTCTACTACACATCTTATTAAAGGATACATGAAAACTTATTAATTTGTGATCACTATTACCCAAGTGATCCCCAACCCTTACATTTGATATGCGGTCTGGCCTGTTGGTTAATATTAGGTCTAGCAGTGTCCCCCCCTCTTGTTGGGTCCTGAACCAGTTGTGAAAGGTAATTGTCTCTCATAGTTGTCAAAAACCTATTACCTTTGCTGGAACTGCAGGTTTCGGGTCCCCAATGTATTTCAGGGTAGTTGAAGTCCCCCATAATAATGACTTCTCCTTGAGTCGCTGCTTCATCTATTTGCTTTATGAGGATATTCTCTGTAGCTTCCATTATTTTTGGATACTTATAACAAACCCCTATCAGTAATTTATTATTTTTCCCTCCTCCCCTTATCTCTACCCACAGGGACTCTATATTTCCATTAGATTCATATATATTATGACGAAGGATGGGTTTTAAGGATGATTTTACATATAAGCACACGCCTCCCCCTCGCTTATTTGTTCGGTCATTTCTGAACAGACTATAGCCCTGTAAATTAACCGCCCAGTCATGGCTCTCGTCCAGCCATGTCTCAGATATCCCCCACCATGTCATAATTATGTTCCAACAGCATTAACTCCAATTCCTCCATCTTGTTGGCGAGGCTTCTGGCATTAGTATACATGCACTTTATGTATCTCTCTGTACCTCTATTCTTTCTTAAATTATTAACTGTTCTAACCCCACCCCCAATTTCATTATTTGTGCCCAGGTCTCTATCTGCACTGTCTTCCCCTTCTATAAAAAGAATACCCTCCCCCCCGTCCCTAGTTTAAACACTCCTCCAACCTTCTAGCCATTTTCTCCCCCAGCACAGCTGCACCCTCCCCATTGAGGTGCGGCCCATCCCTAGCGTAGAACCTGTAGCCAACTGAGAAGTAGGCCCAGTTCTACAGGAACCCAAACCCCTCCTTCCTACACCAATTCCTGAGCCACTTATTAACCTCCCTAATCTCCCGTTGCCTCTCTGGCGTGGCACGTGGTACAGGAAGTATTTCCACAAATACCACCTTGGAGGTCCTTGCTTTAAGCTTACAGCCTAATTCCCTGAAATCATCTTTAAGGACCTTCCACCTACCTCTAACTTTGTCATTTGTGCCAATGTGCACCATGACCGATGGATCCTCACCAGCCCCTCCCAGTAATCTGTCAACCCGATCAGTGATGTGTCGGACTCGAGCGCCAGGTAGGCAGCACACCATTCGACGATCCCTGTCTTTGTGACAGATTGCCCTATCTGTTCCCCTAATAATTGAGTCTCCCACTCCCACAACAGACACTCCTCCGCTTTCAGAGGACATGCCTTGCTGCAGCAGTGCTACTCCTGCACTAACTATCCCCTCATCTGCCAACTTAGCAAACTTATTGGGGTGTGCCAGATCAGGACTAGCCTCCCTGGTGCTCTTCCCTCTACCCCGCCTTCTAACTCACCCAGCTAGCTGCTTCATTGTCCTGCAGTTCCAACCTAGCATCCCCCACTCATCTATCCCATTGAGTGTTTGCTCAGTGAGCAGAAGACTCCTTTCCATATTGTCTATGGATCTCAGTGTTGCCAGCTGCACATTTAGATCCAGTATCTGGGCTTTCAAATGCACAACGTGCTCACATCTTGCACAGCAGTATGCACCCTCGACTGGCTGTTCAAGGATTTCATACATGCGGCAAGACGTGCACTGGATGGCATTGGAAATAGTGGAGCACATCCTAATGGGGGTTGCACCAGACAAAAAGATAAGCAAAAATAAACAAAAAGTATTAATAAAATATAACAGCAATTCAGTAATACCTCCCTTGGAAACTCCCTGAATCCAAAGTCACTGAATCACAAGTCACACACTTACCACAGTTCGAACTTACGCTCCGGTCACACTCAGCTTATTGACACTCGCTCAGGCTGAAGATTTAAAAGATTTTTTTTTTTTCCCTTTTACCAGCACACCACCCTGCTGCTCAATGCACTTCCAAAAGGAGTTGAGCCCCAACCAGCTGCCCCTTATAAACCCTTAATTATGAACTCCCACCCTTAATTAACCCCTTGTGAATATAGTTACACCTCAAGATTTAAATGCAATATAGTTAACCCTTAAAAACACAGATAGTAAAATAAGAGATTAACCCTGTAGAGAGAAAAAATAGGTTAAACAAGCCCCCAAGCCCCCCAAAAATTGAACAGGTAGAAAGCACTCAGCAACCTACAATTCAGCGACTCACACAGGTATTTGTTATAGGTTTTCCCAACACCTCTTCACTGAATCTCAAGTCACACACTTACCACAGTTCGCACTTACGCTCAGGTCACACTCAGCTCGTTCACACTCACTCAGGCAGAAGATTTAAAAGATTTTTTTTTCCCCTTTTACCAGCAAAAATATTGAATAAAGCTCTAGACAGTTTCCAAAACAAACTGACATAAGTCTCACCAAAAAATATTGTAATATAAAGCAATAGGTGAAATATAAAATATAACCTTTAATCAATCAATTAAAAGTTCTAGTCATGTGTCACCCTGTGAAAATAAAAAGGCAGCATACAGCTGCTTATCAAGCATATAGGCCTTCACTTAAGAAAGATAAAAGGCCAAACCTGAATATAAGAATATAGATCGTCACCCAGAAATTTCTATATGGGTGAACAGAAACATCTATAGGGTACAGCAATTGAGATCAATTTTTCCATACATGCCATAACCCATTTGCATATATATATAGAAATCATGCACTTTAAGCCAAAAAGGTCACCAAGGACCAAAAATTGAAAGTCAGGTGAAAATAAAAGTAAAAAGGAACAATCTCACCAAATAGATGGATGGGTCAGGAGTCCGGGAGGATCCTCTGTTCAATCCAACTGGAGGATACAATAGGGGAAGACAATACCCTGTCACATCCCTAACACCTAATAATGGCTAGACCCCATACTCCTGCCCTAACAAGGGCAGTCCACAGCTGACCCTAACAACACATGCCCTGCTCTTTCCCTAAGGCAATGTCCCAATTTGGTGAGATTGTTCCTTTTTTACTTTTATTTTCACCTGACTGTCAATTTTTGGTCTTGGTGACCTTTTTGGCTTAAAGTGCATGATTTCTATATATATATATGCAAATGGGTTATGGCATGTGTGGAAAAATTTATCTCAATTGCTGTACCCTATAGATGTTTCTGTTCACCCTTTTACCAGCACAACACCCTGCTGCTCAATGCACTTCCAAAAGTATAGACCTTATTATTTTTGAAGTCCCAGTTGTCCCTATTGTTTCTGCTTCCTCTCTTTGATATCTGCTTGATATTTCTCTACATTAGTCTGTAAGATAGATTCTCTCCTACCAAAATCAGGATCAGTTTTATATTTAGATATATTTTCTATCAGTTCTGTTAACCTTTTACTTTTTCTATCAAAGGTCGCTTTTTCTTCAATAAACAAAATTTGCATAAATCTGATAGAACTTTCCACGAGTTCTTTGCGTCAGGCTTGGATCAACTCTGGAGTTCTACTCCTTCAAGCCAGTAGAATATTAATCCATTGTCCTTTTGGTATAATTTTATTTTTAATATAATTTTCAAAGGATTGTACCTCCCACCAGGAGTTGATATTATCCCTATAACAGTCAGTCAACTCGTGGAACAGTTCGCCCAGATCTGGTGATTTGACAGAGTTACTGTTATTAGTATATTCAGAAAATACATCTCTGGCATCCAATGCCCATGTTTCCCTATTAAATGAACCTGTAAGAAAGCCCGCCATATATAATTTGAAGTGAAAGAGATTTCAAAGCGATGAAAAACGAGCCAAGATTGTTCACTTATCCCAGAAGGCACTGAGAATATGCAAATTCTCTCCTCAGGACTCTTCCTCTGGTTTACCGATTTCCTCTTTTCAGCTGCAACGGCCAAAATCCAGTGATCGTTGAGCTCGTTTTGATTCTTCACTTATCCCAGAAGGCACTGGGAATATGCAAATTCTCTCCTCAGGACTCTTCCTCTGGTTTACCGATTTCCTCTTTTCAGCTGCAACGGCCAAAATCCAGTGATCGTTGAGCTCGCGGAGATTCTTCACTTATCCCAGAAGGCAATGGGAATATGCAAATTCTCTCCTCAGGACTCTTCCTCTGGTTTACCGATTTCCTCTTTTCAGCTGCAACGGCCAAAATCCAGTGATCGTTGAGCTCGCAGAGATTCTTCACTTATCCCAGAAGGCACTGGGAATATGCAAATTCTCTCCTCAGGACTCTTCCTCTGGTTTACCGATTTCCTCTTTTCAGCTGCAACGGCCAAAATCCAGTGATCGTTGAGCTCGCAGAGATTCTTCACTTATCCCAGAAGGCACTGGGAATATGCAAATTCTCTCCTCAGGACTCTTCCCCTGGTTTTCCTCCCCTCAGGACTCTTTCCCTGCAGATCTGCAGACAGCCATCTGTGGTTCCCAACAGTCAGTTGTGCACTTGGAGAGTTGTGATGTGGGGAAAAAAAGGGGAGTTTGTGGTGCCACCACTGAGGACTGTACTATGTGTGATGTTAAGATGGGGGAAGAGGAGCAGAGGCCACTTTATGCAGCGCTTGCCATCTACTGCAGGACATATTTTTTCTGGCCCTCATCTACAAAGCGTACCGTTGTACGGCTGCCAAAAAAAGGGAGCAGAGTTGCCCATCCAGTAATAGAAGTTGTAAAAATGCTGCGCAAATTCTGACTGCAGCAAGACAAACTGAATTCTCATCCCTCATATCATACCTGTCTGACAATGCTAAACAGCACTTTCAATTCTTTCCTGCATCCACCAGTTCCCCCTCCTCCTCTTATCTCAAATGAAGACTTTGCCTCACCATCTGTGAACTTGACACAATAACGTCGCACCTCATTCCAAACTTTACTGCAGTCTTCATCTCAAGCCTAACCCACTTCTTCAACCTTTCACTAACAACTGGTGTCTTCCATCTGATTAAGACATACCTCGATTACACCCATCCTCAAAAAGCCCACTCTTGACACATCCTCTGTGTCTACCTATTGCCCCATATCATTTGTCCCCTATGCTTCCAAACTACTGGAACAACACGTCCATTTTGAACTGTCCACCCACCTCTCCGCTTGCTCCCTCTGTGACCCCTTACAATCTAGCTTCAGACCACACCATTACACTGAAAGTGCCTTGACTAAGGTCACCAACTACCTACTAACCAACAAATGAAAACGATGTGAGTTTGTCCTCCTCCTTCTCCTGAACTTGGTATCTGTCTTTGACACAGTGGACCATTCCCTCTTACTATAGACTTTCTGATCTATTAACATTACAGACTTGGCCTTTTATTGGATCTTCTTGTACCTAACAGACAGGACATTCACTGTCTCCCACTCACACACCCCCTCCTCATCTCACCCCTTATGTGTCAGTGACCACCAAGGTTCAGTTGTAAGATTGGAAACTATGCTTAGAGGGCGCATGTGTGCACTCCCGCCCTCTTAATGGGACCGCCCACATCAACCTAAGTTATTCCCAACCTATAGCTAGGCAACACCTTCTATTTAAGTCTTCTCCTCTAATATGGAGGTGCTGCAGCTACATTGTTAGTGTTCCTTGCGTGCTTGCTAGTTGTCAGGTTCCCCAGGTCCGCCTGTCTGCTTGTCTACCTTGTACCCATCTGCTCTTACTTGTCTGTGCTCTTCTGTCTATCAGCCGGTCCAGATCGCACCTGCCAGCACCCATCTGTCTAACACCTGGTCCAGCCCGCACCTGACAGTGCTTTTATGTTCCTCAGTCGATCTCATCTGTACCCATGGTTCCAGAGTCCCTACAGTGCCTGCCTGCATTTTTCATCTCTCCTTTGGGCCATTACAGCTTACCCGCTGTATGGAGTCAGCTGCCACCTTCTGTAGGTCAGCCATGGAGTAGCATCTTTGTACCTCTTTGGGTCACAGTTTTTGCCTGCTGACACTTGTCTAAGTATGGAATTGGAAGGTAACCTAGTTACACCCCTTCCAGGCTTTCAGAGGGATATGGAACAGTGATTCCACCGCCTTGCCCGTTACAGTCTCCATCTGCTGGGTTGGCTGTAGTGGAAGAGGTGTCGGTCCCCGCTATCTTAATTCTACTTTATTGCAATTGATGTCACTTTGTTTTTGTCTGCCACTAATTTTTGTAAATGTGTAGACCCCTGGATGGGTCTCCTTCATGCGTGTTGCCTGTAGCAGGTAGCAGTAGGCCTCCAGGACCATAAAGCCTCCACTTCCTTGGAGTCAACTACCCATGTTACTATCCTTAGATTTTTCTGACAATAGACGTCTACGAAATTTATATGATATTTGTGCCACCTGAGTGTGGCTGAGCAGGAAAGCAGGTTGAGCTGTTGCATGTGGTATCAGGGCTCCCAGCATAGGAGGCCTACACCGATCCCTCACTCACCTCGTCTTACTGTGATGTTCAATTGAAAGCTGTAAATGCCGTCCCAGACCCCGATATCTCATGCCTGGCTGAGTGCTGCAGTGTCATGCTACAATTAGCATACTGTGTGAATTGAGGCTACTTTCCTGGTGTCTGCCCCTCAATTGATGTGTTTTGGCAGCATTTGGTGTTCAGTTATGTTCAGCGAATATTCAACGGATTAATCGGCTAATATTGCAAATTCGGCGATCGTAATCCAAACCAAACATTGGAATATTCACTCATCTCTAATAAGCACAAATTTTAATCATATTTTTTGTTAGGAAATTATAAGTGTTAAAAGTTGAACAGCAATTTCTAATTTTTACAACAAAATTTGAAAAAAGCATTTTTTTAGGGACCACCTAACACTTGAAGTTACTTTGAGGGGCTTATATGAGAGAAAATACCCAAAAGTGGCACCATTCTGAAAACTGCACCCCTCAAGGTTCTCAAAACCACATTCAAGAAGTTTATTAACCCTTCAGTTGCTTCACAGGAATTAATGGATCAAGTGGAAGGGAAAAACAAACATTTTATTTTCTTTCACAAAAATTTTACTTTTGCCAGGGTAACAGGAGAAAATGGACCATACAATTTGTTGTGCAATTTCTCCTGAGTACGTCAATACCCCATATGTGGGGGAATACTACTGTCTGGGCACACGGCAGGAATGGAGCGCCATTTGACTTTTTGAATGCAATATTTGCTGGAATAATTAGCGAACACCATGTTACGGTTTGGAGAGCCCCTGATGTGCCTAACAGTGGAAACCCCACCAGAAGTGACACCATTTTGGAAACTACACCCCTTTGGGACCTTATCTAGATGTGTATTAAGCATTTTGAACCCCAAGGTGCTTCAAAGAAGTTTATAATGTTAAGCTGTGAAAATAAAAAAATCTTTCCCACAAAAATCTTTTTTTAGCTACAAATTTTGTATTTTCACAAGGGTAACAGGAGAAAATGGACCCCAAAATTTGTTGTGTAATTTCTACTGAGTTCACTGATACCCCATATGTGGTCGAAAACTACTTTTGAGGCACAGTGCAAAGCTCACATGGGAAGTAGCGCCATATTACAGTGCATTTTGCTGCACTTGTTTGAGGGTGCCATGTTACATTGGCAAAGCCCCTGAGGTGCCAGAACAGTAGAAACTCCCCCATAAGTGACTGCATTTTACAAACTAAACCTCTCAATGAATTCATGTAGGGGTGCAGTGATTATGTTGACACCACAAAATGTTGCTTTTTCCCTTTCAGGACCAGTGGGGGTTAATGTCAGTTTTCCCTCGCTGGCAATTTGCTGTAACTGCAGAGTTGCTAGGTTAGCTGATGTGGGTGGTGACCACTCTCACCATCCTTTAAATGGTTACATGATGCATCAGCTGACTGTTGGTGATAGTGCAATCTACAGTTACTAAGCCTGGAATAAGGAGCTTGCTGGCTGCTGTGGTGTATTTTTCTGGTTTCATGAGTTCGTGATCCTGGTGCTTTTATTCTGTTGTGTGGTGCATTGCAGGAGAGGAAATTGTAAAGCTAAGTTGTGTTGTTACCCCGTCAGTCTCGTGTTTGTCACTGTCCCTTGTGTTGTACTATCTGCAGTGGTGAGTCTAGCACCCTTGCCGACCAGTGCACTAGCTAGGGCAGTGTGATGTGACAGCGAGGGATGAAGTTCCTGACGGCGGAGGGGGGGAAGGACCCACTTAGGGCATTAGGGGAGTGAAGGGTCAGGCTCAGGTTTGAGCAGGATGTTACCAGTCCTCCTTTCCCTATTGGTAGGGCCTTCCTCACCACTTTACCATCCCATTGTGTGTCATGCCGTCCGTCGACTGATCACCCCCGTTGGGTTGCTATATATATATATATCATGACATTATCACCAACCAATACTTTTTTTTTCCGATGAACTGATGGCTCAAGCACAGCCTTTTGCCCAGCTGATCCAGACCCTCGCTGAGGAGGTTAAGGAGCTGCGCTGTCAGGTGGTGCAGCAGCTTCAGCAGGTGTCAGGGTTCTGGGTCTCGGCTCATGTGCAGGCTCAACCAGAACTCAAGATATCTCTCCTTGACAGGTTCTCTGGAGGGAGAGATACATTTTTGGTTTTTCAGGAAGCCTGTAAGTTATATTTCAGACTCCGCCCACGTTCTTCAGGCAGTGAGGAACAGTGTGTAGGGATTATAGTCTCCCTTCTCAAGGGTGATCCCCAATCCTGGGCCTTCTCCCTGCCGTCCGATTCACCATCTCTGCGGTCAGTGGGTGAGTTTTTTGCGGCATTGGCGCCGGTGTATGGGGATCCTGATGGTGTCTCCCTGGCTGAGTCTAGACTCCATAAGATCAAGCAAGTGGCCTGGCCGGCTGAGGAGTACTGCTCAGAGTTTGAGGTGGGCCACTAACATGTAGTGGAACGACCCTGCTCTTAGAAGTCATATTTGTCAGTGTCTGTCACCTAGGCTGCAGGATACTCTGTACTCTGGTGCAGTGTGCTACTCCTGGGTCATTGAAGGCTACCATGGCCCTTGCTATCCTGGCGGATAGAAGCCTCAGGGAGAGACATACACTGAATCTGCCCCCTGTTGTTCTTTCCGGGGAGGAGGACACACCAGTGTAGATGGATGAACCTATGCAGGTGGGAGGAATCTCCTCTCAAACTAGGTTGCCTGTGGTTCGCCGTGGTATGGGGGCATGTTTCTACTGTGGATTTACGAGTCATTACATCAATGTCTGCCCAGCTCTCGCCAAAGTATGTTCACCATCTCAAAAGCTGCGTCCCCCTGGTCGTGTGGAGGAAGGTGACCAGGGTGTCTATTTCCTCCATCTTTATGTCTCAGTGTACCATTCCTGCTGAAGTGGTGGTTGGAGAGGTTACTGAGACAGTTCCTGTGCTTGTGGATAGTGGAGCGGGAGTCAATTTGGTGGATTCTTGCTTTGTCCAGACACATGGTCTGTTGGGCAGGATGCTGGTGAGACCCCTAAGCGTTGAGGCAATTGACTGTCCCACTCAGCCAGGGGAGGATGACCCAAGTTGTAGATAATATTAACCTGCGTATAGGGACTCATCACGAAGAGTCCCTGTCATGCTACATCTTGAAGGGTAGGCTAACTCCCATCGTCTTAGACTTCCCTTGGTGTAGAAACACAACCCAGTCATAATTTGGTGGTCCAGAGAAGTAGTCAGCTGGGACCAGTTTTGCAAGGACTGCTGCCTGGGAGCTACAATCTCTGCCGTCCTTCTTAAACCTATTTTTTTCTCCGATGGAGGCAGCGGAAATGCTGCCAGGGAGTATGGGCAAGACTCAACCCTAACCACAAGTAAACCCTGAGTCATGGAGTCCTCTTAGCAGGAGGGGTCAGGAGAGGGTGGTGGTTCCCTCTGTAGTGAGGGTAAGAGTTTAGCAACACAGGCGGACGCCTCTGCTGTTGGTTCCTCATAGAGTTCACCATCCTGTGGCAATCGCATGCATGGAAATTAACATTCAGGTCCGGACCTGTGTGTGATTGAATGAATACGTGTGGGTGTGTGTGGGGAAGGTGACCTGACAGACGGACTTGTCAGTAAGAAGAAGGGATGGTTTGTGTACTGTAGGCGTATGTTTATAATTATAAAAATGCTATTTGCTATATATATGATATCCGGACATGAAAGCAACATAGAATATATATATTTTATTCTATATTGCTTTCATGTCCGGATATCATGTTAGCGCAAATAGCATTTTTATAATTATTGATTTTTGTATCTTTGGGACAAATTAGGTGGTTTTGTCCATTATTTGCTGCTTAGGATTCCGGTGTATAGCGCCCCTGTTATTTGTTGTATTTATTAGTATGTTTGTAATTACACTAGGGACACAGCTGGGAAAAGTGTAAATTGAGTGCAGTATCTTGGGTTGACCACAAGATGGCAGGGGAGAGCGTGAGTTCAGGACTTGACAGCAGCTTATGGCTTTAGAAACCGTTGGTCATGGGGGGTGGAGTTATAGGGAACCAGGAAAGTTATAAATAGGACAGGAGGGTTCCAGAAAGTTCCAGTCCCGGGAGGAGCTCAAGAGGAGAGGAGTCTGTGACGGAGTGTGTGCTGTGTGGAGAGCTTAACTAGGGGGACTGAGGAGAAGGGAAGTCAGGGGGGTGGCCCCGACACGAAGAACCGCAGAACAGAACAGACGAGGCCCCGGGGGTACCAAATTGACGACGACCTCTGACCGGTGAAGTGCTGGCGGTGGAAAGGCCTAGGGCAGCCCAGTGGTTGAGCCGTAAAGAAACGTCACTATGACAGAAGAGACGTGCAGGTACCCGGGCCTAAATACGGAGAGCTGTGGAAGTGCTTCGGTGTATTGCTGAGGTTGTCAGAAAGACGGCCAATAAACTCGGACGTGTTGTACCTAAAATCTGCCTCCGTCTCGTGTCCCTATCGTCTGTTCACGGTGAGCAGGGGACCACCCCCCAGTTCGGCCTACCCCTCCTACATGTGCACCAAAAACATCAGGTGGAAGTATGCTTGGAAGTATGGACCTGGAGTTCTAGGGTGATAAGGCCACATCGGGTGTTGGCCATTCTCAGCCCGGGACTTTCCAGCTGGAGTTACCCTCAATAATGCATGTACATAACCTACTCAACAGGTCAGCACTCTGGAGATTTGTGATGCCTCCGGAGCCTACGTTATTGCCATCTCCATTGGACTGAGTTTGCCATAAACCTGATCAGGTGACTGCAGAGGTGAAATCTGATGGATCGAGGCGTACTCACCATAGGTTGTTTCCAGTGAGGTCCAGAGTTGAGGGCCCAGAGGCCTCTCATTGAAAAGGGGAATACTGTCTCGATCCATTTTTGGATTCGTGGCAGTTCTAGTTCCACTCTATTTTAAATGTAGCTTTCTTCCATTCAGGACCAGTGGGGATTAATATCAGTTTTCCCTTGCTGGCAATTTGCTGTAACTGCAGAGGTGCTAGGTCAGCTGATGTGGATGGTGACCACTTCCTCTATCCTATAAATGGTCACCATATGCATCAGCTGACTGTCGGTGATAGAGCAATCTACAGTGACCAAGCCTGGAGTAAGGAGCTTGCTGGCTGCTGTGGTGTATCAGCTGGTTTTGTGAGTTCATGATCCTGGTGCCTTTATTTTGCGGTGCGGTGCTTTGCAGCAGAGAAAATTGTAAACCTAAGTTGTGTTATTACCCCGTCAGTCCTGTGTTTGTCACTGTCCCCTGTGTTGTACTATCTGCAGTGGAGAGGCTAGCGACCTTGCTGGCCAGTGCACTAGCTAGGGCAGTGTGAGGTGACAGAGAGGGATGAGGTTCCTGACGGCGGTGGGGAGAAGGACCCACTTAGGGCATTAGGGGAGTGCAGGGTCAGGCTCAGGTTTGAGCAGGAGGCGACCAGTTCTCATTTCCCTATTGGTAGGGTCTTCCTCACCCCTTTACCATCCCGTTGTGTGTAGTGCAGTCTGCCGACTGACCCCCCCCCATTGGGTCACTAAATATATCGTGACACTCTTGTTATTGACCCTGGACTGTGACCTGACTTACGCTTTTGTCTTTTCCTTGGTTATCTACCTACTCTCTCGGTATTGACCCTGGAACGTCTGACTCATCTCCCTCATGGTCTTTCTGTGAGTAGTGACTAGCGTCACACTCTGGCCAAATATGTTTCTAGAGCCGTAGTAGAAGATGAAGATGTCGTCCTCATCATGAAGTAGTTATTTCTCCTGTCACGTGTAATGAATATCTCCTGTAGTATTGCTAATGCTGATTATAGTGTCAGTAAATGAGACGAGAATTAGCGTTATGGAAGATGAGTCTATGAGAAACATATTCAGCTGCCGAATCTGAGGAAGAAACTGCTTGTTGTCCGTGGCCTAAAATATATAGGTTTTATTAGTAGATGTAAAGAAGGAAACTAAATACTGTACAATAATAAAAACACCATTGCTGCTTGGGTTCCCGCCAGTCTCTGTATTTCCTGATCATTCCCAACGAACTCGGGATTCCTACAGCCAATCAGTTGCTGAAGCAGTGAGTAACATAGCCAGTGATTGGGAGCATGGAGGAGATGTCTTAGTCATCAATTCAATTTATCTTCCCGTCTATAGAAGACTAGAGAATACCACATCTACACCTTCTAACTCCTAATGTTTCCCCTTGTTATCTCCAGTAATTGTATTATTACACCGAATTCTAACTACCCATCAAGAATGGATATGGACAGAGACAAGATGGCGGAGAGGATATTACACCTCACCCTAGAGATCCTCTTCCAGCTTACTGGAGAGGTGAGAGATTCTGATGACGTCACATTACATCATTCTTATCTATGGGAATAACAGATGGACAGAACTGGAGAGGTGAGGACTCTGGAAATGTCTGTAGTGAGATTTATTAATGTGTCTCTCCATAACCAGGATTACACAGTAGTGAAGAAGACCTCTAGTGGATGCTATCAGGATCCTGTGTCTGAGGGATGGGGAAGACATTTGAGCCCAATCATGAGGCCTCCACCTCACCCCCTGATATATGAGGACATCAATGACAAGAAGATTCTAGAACTCACCTACAAGATGATTGAGCTGCTGACTGGAGAGGTGACACTGCTGGGAATACTGGGACATTATATAGTAACGCTATGAAGGGATCGGGGGGGATGACGGTATCTTTGTATGTGTCAGGTTCCTATAAGGTGTCAGGATGTCTCAGTCTATTTCTCCATGGAGGAGTGGGAATATTTAGAAGGACACACAGATGTATACAAGGACATCATAATGGAGGTTCCCCAGCCCCTCACATCACCAGGTAATAGACAGGACTTAATACACACGGCCTATAATTATCTGTATGTAAGGAATGAATTCAGTATGTGTTTCCTCCAGATCTATCCAGTAAGAGGACAACACCAGAGAGATGTCCCCATCCTCTTCTTCCACAGGACTGTAAACAAGAAGATCCCAATGTTCCTCAGGATCATCAGGTAGATGGAGAGAAGGTGTCAGGAGATCTCCCCTGTGATGTGTACATGGCTGAGAAGGTCTTGTGCTCAGTCTTGTTTTATCCACCAGTGTTATATGTTTTATACTTGTGTAATGAGAACGGTGGAGATGGCAGGATTAGAGCTGATCATAGATGTGACTTCTCCATCTGTCTGTGACTTTTACAATTTTTGTTTCAGGGTGAAGATCTGACCCATATTAATACTACAGAGACATATGTGAGGGGTGATGAGCGGTGTAAAGAGGAGATTCCTACATATTATTACCCAGGTGAGTAGTAACTAGTGATGAGCAAATTTGTTCAGAAAACGATTGCCAAACATAAATTCAGCGCAAATATGGTACATTCGAATTCGTGATTGGAAACATGTGTAATACTTTATTATTTAGCATACTAAATCTTATTTTTTCACTAGCTAAATGTGAGACAGCATGCCATATCCCACTTTGTCATTTAGTGTTGCGGTGACATTATTCTGTGATTTGAGTTGTTGTGTATGAAGAAATATTTTTGGGGGGCAGTTGCTAGCATGATTCATAATGCCATATCTCACCTTGTTATTTAATAGTGGTGAAATTTAACAGTGTGCATAGCTCATGCACATTAAAAAAAATATATAATTTTTTCTGTTGCTGAATGTGATACAGCCTGCCATATTCCACGTTGTCATTTTGTGGCGATGATTTTCTGTTCCTCAGCCGGTCCCATCTGCACCCGTGGTTCCAGAGTTCCTACTGTTGTGAATTCCCTTGCTCAAAGATCTGAGCCGAGCTCCCTCTGGTGGTTACTGAGAGTAGTGGAGCTGACCAGGTGGATGGAAGTTCTCCACCTGACAAAAATAATTGGGAACCTGGGATTACTGGCTGGGAGCATATAATTGAGCTGGCTGCTCTTGGAGGTTGCTGGTGATTTCCTCTGTGTGCATTTAGAGTTCTTTTGTCCCCTGCCTGATCTGCATGGTTCAGCTAAGTAATTATTTTGCTAATCCTTTGCATCTTATCTGGTTGTGTCTTTTTTTTGCTTTCTGTTTTGCTGATATGGTTCAGCATGCTACCTGCTGGGGGCAGAGCTGGGCCCTGCTTCAAATGTTGCAGCTTGTTCAGTCCCCTGTTATGTTAGTATCTTTTTGCTTTGCTGCCAGTTTATACCAGAGTGCTGATCTAGCGGGGGTGAGGTCGTGTGACCTCAGGTTATTTGTATATCAGAAGTGTTGGACTTTTTCAGGGTTTTGTGCGTGATTGCAGACAGTATCTTTTCTGCCCTGTCCTGTCTAGACAGCTTGGGCCCCACCATTTGCTCAGTCTGTTCTCTACCTGTGTTTGTGCCTCATTTTGTCTCACCGACAATATATGTTTGGGGGCTGTCTATTCCTTTGAGGATCTGCTCCGGGGCAGTTTAGATTTCATCTCTCTGTCTTTAGGCTTAGTTAGTCCTCCGGCTGTGACGAAGCATCTAGGGCATCGTAGGAACGCTCCACGGCTACTGCTAGTTGTGTGGATAGGATCAGGGGTCTGCAATCCACTTAGTTACCAACCTCTCTGGCCTTCTGGTGGCTTAGCCTGTTCGTGCCATCCTCCTCGGTGACCCATTCATAACATCCTACAGTGCCTGCCAGCAATCTTCATCCTTCCTTCGGGCTGTAGCAGCTTACCCGCTGTAGGGGGTCAGCTGCTACCTTCTGTAAGTCGGCCATGGAGTAGCATCTTGTGCCACCTCTTTGTCCCTTCTTGGGTGGCAGTTTTTGCCTGCTGCCACTTGTCTAAGTTGGGATTTGGTAGGCCACCTAGTTACGCTCCTCCAGACTTTCAGAGAGATACGGCACAGTGGTTCCACCACTTTGCCCGTTACAGTCTCCATCTGCTGGGTTGGTGTGGAGAAACAGGGTCAGTGGGTGCTCTCGTCCACTGGCCTGGCTGCCTTTAGCAAAGCTACATGGACCAATGGACTAGGGCTCATACCACTGAACACCCGCTCTATCTCCTGGTGGGCAGTGCACTACACAGACAACACAGGGTTAGGGTAAAACAGTGTGGCAATACTTTGTTGAACCACAACACCCAATAGCAAACAGAACAATCCCAGCAATTACGCCAAGATGGTGCACATTACAGGGTCTCACCCTTCTCTTCCTCTGATTCGGCAGGATAATGTAGATGTTATGTCAGAGCTCCCAGGCTCGCTACTCCCCCCTGATACGCACGCAGAGATGAGGTAACGACAAGTGTAGGGAGATAACAGAGAGCAGTCCTCTGTTCTTTCAGCCGAGTCTGAAGTACCCTGAGCTGAGATCACACCGTAAATGAAGTGCATTCTTTTCACTATATTAATGCCAAATACATGGATGATGAATGTGGTTTGGGCGCACTACAAGGCTCAGAAGCGAGGAGTAGATTTGACTTTCGGAGAGCGGATATTGCTGGATTGGTTAAATGGAAGCCATGTTGCTTTTCAAGATCGTTTGAGCCACTAATAATATGAAATCCTCTGTTTTTCCATTGGCAAATGATGGACATGAGTGGGCACTTTTGTGAGATGAGTAGATGTTTTTATTGGTATCATTTTCACCTATATAACATTGTTTGGCGGCTTTTTATTCCATATTTGTGAGGCAGAATGAACAAACAGTTGACCAGTACACTACTGGCTCATGCCATCAGGTTTTCTACTAGACTTTGAACTGTCATTCTCTTGGTGAATAATTCAATATTTTTACATAACATTTTACAGACAATTTAAGTAGAAATGTTAAAAAAAATAAAATTCAAAGAAATTTTATTAAAAAATAATATATATTTTTTTCTTAGCAGAAGACTGTATGAGGACATCAGAGGGACAGCTGATTTCTTCAATTTTTAAATCAGATGATCTTGTGATCCCACAGGATGCAATTGAAATGAATGCCATAACTCCTGATATGCCATCTTCCCATTACAGCAAAGACCTATCATTTGATCTTTTGAAACAGGTCCTTTCTTCTGATTCATTACCAACTACTAATGAAAATCAAAGTCATAAAACAAGCATTAAAAAGCTAACTGTTCCTGAAGCAAAGAAGCCATTTTCACTTTCAGAGTATGGAAATAGTTTTGCCCTCGAGAAATCTTTTCTTAAACAGCAAAAAATTCCTGCAGAAGAGAGTAGATTTTCTTGTTCCAAGTGTGGGAAATGTTTTAATCAGAAATCATCTTTTCTTAGTCATCAGAGTAGTCACACTGGGGAGAAGCCATTTTTATGTTCAGAATGTGGTAAATATTTTAAACGAAAATCACATTTTGTTAAGCATCAGAGAACTCACACAGGGGAGAAACCTTTTTCCTGTTTGGAATGTGGGAAATGTTTTACCCAGAAATGGAATCTTGTTATACACGAAAGAACTCACACAGGGGAGATGCCTGTTTCATGTTCAGAATGTGGGAAATGTTTTAAACAGAAAGACCATCTTTATAGCCACCAGAGAACCCACACAGGGGAGAAGCCTTTTTCATGTTCAGAATGTGGGAAATGTTTTAACCATAAATCAGATTTTGTTGTACATCAGAGAACTCACACAGGCGAGAAGCCTTTTTCATGTTCAGAATGTGAGAAATGTTTTGTGAAAAAATCATATCTTCTTAGTCACCAGAGAACTCACACAGGGGAGAAGCCTTTTTCTTGTTCTGAATGTGGGAAACGTTTTAGCCAGAAATCGCATCTTAATAGCCATCAGAGAACCCACAAAGGAGAGAAGTCTTTTTCATGTTCAGAATGTGGAAAATGTTTTAACCATAGATCAGAATTTGTCGTACATCAGAGAACTCACACAGGGGAGAAGCCTTTTTCTTGTTCAGAATGTGGGAAACGTTTTAACCAGAAATCGCATCTTAATAGCCATCAGAGAACCCACAAAGGAGAGAAGCCTTTTTCATGGTCTTAATGTGGGAAATGTTTTACACAAAAATCAACTCTTAATAAACATCAGAGAACTCACATAGGGGGAGAAGCCTTTTTCATGTTTAAAATGTTGGAATATTTTAACCTAAAATTGTATTTTCTTTACTAAGTCAACCCCTTGTCATTCCTCATGTTTGGCATCGTTAATAAAAAAACACTCCTACTCTCCTTCCATGCCAGCGATGTTCCAGCGGTGTCTGCGGTCACGTATCCGGGCTCATGTGAGGTTGTTGCATAACACGAGCCCTGAGCCCAATTAGCGCCAGCTTCACTATTCCCGCTTTCGGATGTATTTAACATGATCAGGAAGCCAGGGCTGTGGCTGCTCTTTGACTTCTTATTGTTCAATTTGTCCGAAGGTGGAGACAGTTACGCCAGAGCTGATTGGGCACAGGGCTCACATGAAGTAACAACTAATGATGAGCAAGGGTGCTCAGATAAGGCAACAATGCTAGAAAAATAGGTTTAACAGCTGCAACACATATGGATTGACTAAGAAACAGACACTATATGCATGTGTTGCGGCTGTCAAACTGCTGCAAGATATGCGTACACGGCGACTGAAACCTATTTTTCAAAGACGCCGAAAACGCTCAGCACCCAAGCATTGTCGGATAATGTCTTATCGAGTAAGGTCTCTCATCAATAGTAACAACCTCACTTGAGCCCCAGGAATGTAAGTGCTGGCACCGCTGGAATGGCATCAGCATGGAACAGTCATATAAGTATTTTTTATTTTAACAGTACCAAACATGTGGAGTGAGAAGGGTCTGGCCAAGCAGTGGACAATCCCTTTAAACATCAAAGTTCCCACACAAAGAGAAGTTATCATATTTAGAATATGAAATATGAACTACTGGAAAATCGTATTTTGTTGTCCATCAAAAATAGCTCTAATGGGGAGAAAATATATATTTTGTTGACGAATAGTAAAAAAAAACATAGCAGACAGGAGTATAATTAAATGAGAAAGGAATATTTAGCACTTACTGTAATTTTTGGACTATAAGTCACATTTTTATCAAGAAAAAAATCTTGCTAATAAGTGAGAGCGTCTTACAGACTGGAGGCAGCTTACTGTGACAGAGGAGAATGCTGAGAAAGTGTCCTTCCCAATCAATGAGAGAACTGCTCCCTCCTCCAGCCCCAAACTTATCTAACGGATTGGTGCAGAACAGGAGAAGAAGGTACTGAGACCGACACTGAGACTGTGCATCCTGAGTGAGCAGCTGAAGAAACTTCCACCTGACTAGCTCAAGGACCTTTCAGATCATGTAGTCCATCATATGACTTGGAAGGAACTGCAAAATGGAGTAATGTATATGAAAGGTGGTCCTAGATGTGTTATGTGTTTTTCCCTTTCTTGTTGTGTATGTATATATAATATGTGATATTGTAATGCTAAAGTAATGTAGGGACAGCATAGTTATGTAGTGCTTGGGACACTAGAGGGCACTGTAAGGATATAATATGTTGTTACCTATAGATATAGGGAGATTAGATGCTAGATTGGACAGCAATAGTTAGCTGGTTTAGCCAGAATAGAAATAATTAATTAGCTGTACCAATGGGATTGTTGGTGGGAGGAGTTACCCAGAGGAGACAGAATTGTTCTAAAAAGTTAGTCAGAGTGTGAGTGGAACAAACAGAGCAGAACAACAGTGCAGTGCAGACTGGAGTTACAGTTGCAATTGGAGAAGGAAAGAAACAAGATCGAGAACAGTGTGGTCTGAAGAAAGTTTCGAAGTTTGGCTTCTGGGGAGCACTCTCGGGGAGAGGCCAGGAAGAGAGTCTCGGGTTAGCGTCTGAAGGACACCGGCTGGAACTGTCAGGGACCTAAGGTCCAATTGAGACTGCAAGCGGCTGTCTGGTTCTTTGCTGAAAATGGGAAACGTAGACTGGGAGTGTCCAGTAACTGCTAACGGGAGGATTCTGCAGGCCTTGGGTTTAGAGAACCTGCGGGACAAGAAGTGGCAGGGCCAGACCAGGAACTGTGCAAGAGATGTCATGTTTATGCCTTATGAGAATGGATGGACTGTAACTATGTTGAGAGAACTTGTTCCAATTAAAGCCTTACAGAAAATGTGCAAGAGTTCTGAGGACATTTGTGTGTGTTCACAGTCCCATGGGACACTATATCCTGACAAGGAGGGTCCCGCAGGTGGGTGAAGAAATACACACATACCGCACCAATGCAAAAGAACACTCTAAAGTTGTAGTAGCGGAGCGTCTTAGTGCTGAAGAGTTAAAGCCCCTCATCACAGCTGGCACCCGGGCCCCCAATACATATATGCAGTATGTGTATGTATATGTGCATATGTAGTAGAGCTGTGTTTATGTAGATATGCTTATGTAAGTAGAGCTGTGTGTGTATATAAATATGCGTATGTAGAAGAGCTGAGTGTGCGCGCACTGTCCATGCTGCAGTGTTGTGCGTATATACAGTATGTGCACTTTAGTGTTCATTTAGAGTGTTCATTAATGTTCATGCTGTGAAACGATATGTAAGTAAAATGCATGGTGCAGAGAAACACTAACAAAAGATTTATTATTTCGCTATTATACACTAGTTCATTAAAGTTTGTAATATTCACATTGTGGAGACACGAAGGTCAGTGGGTACTCCCATCCACTGGCCTAGCTGTCTTTAGAAAGACCACATGGATGGGGGCGCAACCCACTGAACGCTCATACTCCTTCCCTGTGGGCAGAACACTATTCAAACAACACAGGGTGAGAGTACTACACTGCAGTAAGACTTTAATGGGTCACCAACACTTAACAGCATATATTATATTCCCAGCAAGGACATAAGATCGTGAAAGTGACAGTCTCATCTTTTCGCTGCCTCATGTCATTCATGGCCCACTATCCCAACCAGGAGCATCCCGCTTTTAGCGGACACGCACAGAGAGGAGGTAGCGGTAAGCTTAGGAAGCTGACTGAGAGCAGTGGAGTACGTGGTGAGGTGACTGAATTGTCTGAACCTGGGTTATCCAGTGTATTAGTTGTCAGGACTTTGGATTCACTGTTCATCTGTGGTGCTTTATTGCCCTTTTTCAAGATGGCGTCGGCTGCCACACCTCTGCTCATGTGATCTGCCTTCCCTGTCTTTATAACCCTGGTTTGCATTCCAGTCCATGCTTGTGTATTCTACTAGAATCCCTGGCTCTCTGCTTCAAAAGACTCTCCTCTCCAAACCTCTACAGTTCTCAGTAGCAAGCTGTGTGTGAGTTCCTCAGCATCTGCCTCCACATGCCTGCTTAGGACACGTAAGCTCGGCCTACTTCAGCTAACCTAGTTGGTGTGCTATGGCAGTATTTTGTGACTGGTCTGGGCTTCCTAAGAGACTGCCAGCCTAGTTGTGAACTGTGACTTCTGAACGGCTTTCCCTAGTGTGTGCCACGCCCAAGAGACTTTGCCTGCAGCAGTGCTCCATATTAACGCCTTCACTATCTCCCTGTTTGCTGTGTTTTGAACTGTTGCTCACTTACTGCACCTGCATTTATTTGTGTAAATACAGGCTTGTTGCGGTACTTCTGTTCAGTGTACTCATTGTCTCAAGCCAAGAGGTTCCGGAGCGTTACACTATAATTGTGACATTAGTGGGCTCAGTGTTGGGCAGTGGAGCAGTTTGGTAATACACCAGCTGGATCCATGGTCCCGAGGCTGAAGCCCTGGGGAATCACACTAGTGACTGAAGCAGGCCCCTCTTTATAACGCTCAGGGCATTGTCCCACAGGATTGGGGGAAGATAGTCATGGCTGTTTCCTCATTGATCAATTACACAATTAGACTGCATAGTCATCCTCCAGGTGTTGCAGAATAGTACACCGCAGGAGGATGATCAGTTCCTAATCAGCAGATATTTCACAAATTAACATACATAAAGGGGCACCGGACAGGCTCACATGAAACAATGGCTCATGTCCTTTGACTTACTGAACACAATGTGAAGAAGAAAGACGCGCACTCTTGCTGTGGAGATAGGTGCTGACTGTACGTGGAGGGTCCACAAGCAATAGTCAGTAGATAAACAGTCGCACTCAAGTGTGGATTAATCTTGCCAAAAAATCTTGAAGATTGTGAAATTTTTGGATTTTTATTTTATTTCAAATACATCAAATAGTGTAACACCGCAGACAAAAGAAGTATCCAAAATGTGGGTATAATATCGTAATCCAGGATATGAGTATACTATGGTTACGTTTCGACCTACTAAGAGGCCTTTCTCAAACCATACTGCAAAATAAAATAAAAAGCAATTACAACAATGAATATGGACGACAAACTCACGGAAAGCTGGAAAAGAAATAATAAACATGAAAAAAATGTGAAAAAATAAAAATAAATAGGTAAACCACATAGTTCGTGTCACATGTAAAAAAGCCCCTGATGCCATAGCGTTTGCCAGTACGTGGAAGTGTTATGTCGCTCCCCTTGATCACATTGGAGCAACAAGCGCACCCAAGACAGGGAAAGGTGCCGTTTCGTTCAGTTCCAAGAAAGGTCTGTCTAGGAGTTCTAGTTAGACTACCAATATCCGCTCTGACCAGCTCATCTCGGAAGTTTCTAGGACGGCGTTTGCACATAAGTGCTGGTGTTTTAAATGCCTCAATATGGGGATAGGATCTAGGTAGAATTGACCAATGTTTGTGGATAATGTGATACATTTTGGGCATAACAGGATGGTGGGTGTGTACGAAGGTGACATGTTCCCCTTTGGGTTGAGATGGTTGCAGGAGGCAAGGTTCCAGGGCACGGCATGTTTCACTTTCAAGAAGTTTGGTGGGATAATGCCTTGCTTTGAATTTGTTTGACATTTCATTGAGGCGAATGGAAGCCAGAGTAGGGTCTGTGACAATTCTAGTAACGTGTGTGAACTGAGAACGGGGGACACTATCCTTGGTAGAGGCAGGGTGACAGCTTGTGTAATGAAGAAGGTTGTTGGAGTTGGTGGGTTTAACATATAGATCAGTAGAAAGTGTACCAGTGCAGGACTTGATTACCAGTGTATCCAGGAAAGAGATCTGGGAAGAACTCCAATTAAGGGTGAACTGTAGTTCAGGTCTGATAGAATTAAGATGTTCCGTGAAGGAATGTAAGTCCTCGAGGGTACCCAGCCATAGACAAAAAATATCATCGATATATCGTAGCCAACATTGGCTGTATGTTTTGAAAAGGGTATTATTGTAGACATAGGAACATTCGAAATCATACATGCAGCCATTAGCGTAAGCAGGTGCTACGTTAGCGCCCATTGCGGTCCCGCGGCACTGTAGATAAAATTGGTCCCCAAAGAGAGAGAAATTTTCTTTCAAGATGATGGACAGGAGATCAATACAAAGCTGAATGGAGTTGTGGGAAAGGTCAGAGGACTCAAGGAGGGTTTTGGTAGCACTAATCCCTAGGTTGTGATCTATAGAAGTATATAAGCTTTTGACATCCAGGGTGACTAAGAGACATTCCGGAGGGATATTGTCAATTTGTCGAATAAAGGAGAGAAAGTGACCTGTATCTAGGACAAAGGACTTGGTAGTTTTGGTAAGAGGGGTCAAGATTTTTTCTAAAAAGGTGGAGATTGGGGAGAAGATTGAATCCGTGGAGGCAACGATAGGGCGGCCAGGAGGTTTAAGTAGAGACTTGTGAATTTTGGGTAATGTATAGAATACAGGGATAACTGGGTTAGAATTTTTGAGAAACGTGACGGTTTTGGAATCAATGGTTTTTAGGGTTTTTAGGGTCAGATACCTGTCAAGGACTTCGTCAATTAGGAGCTTAATGCGTGGTGTAGGATCACGGGAAATTTTCTGGTATGTGGAGGAATCAGAAAGTTGACGTGAAATTGCATCCATATAGTCGGAGAAATTTTGGATGACAATGGCTCCTCCCTTGTCGGCCGGTTTGATGATTATTGATTTATTATTCTTTAGGGAATCAATGGCTTGTCTCTCTACAAGAGTAATGTTACTATGTGTAGGTAATAAACCTTTTTCATGTTCAGCTAGAATGTATTCTATGTCTTTTTGGACTACATCAATAAAAGCCTCAACAGCATGAAAGGTGTGTGGTGGAGAGAAGTTACTGGGGTTGCGTAGACCGAGGGAAGAGATGGATAAATCGGGAATGGGGTTCCCCCCAATTGGAGGGGCCCTGTTCCCTCTGGTGACTGGTTCCAGTCCAAAATACGTTTTAAGGTGAATATTCCGAAAAAAGTTCTGTAGATCTTGTGATAGCTGGAATTTATCCCAAGAGGGGGTGGGGCAGAATGATAAGCCTTTTTGAAGAACAGACAGCTCTAACGGGCTAAGGGTGTAAGATGAGATGTTGAAGACCGAGTTGGTGGGCTTACCTGAGATCTGGTCGTCATACTTTCTGCGTAGTTTGCGGCTTGCCCTCCGAGTCGGTCTCCTCTTGCCGTCTGTTGATGGTTGTTTCTTGAAGGTTGACGCCTGGCTAAAAAATTATTGTGGGATGAGCTTCCAATTGAGCTGTCGCTGTCGGTGTGGTAAGCGCCTGTGCGTCTTTGATTGTAGTTCCTTCGCCCAGATCCCGTGGAGAAGGAGTTGTGCCATCTGTAGACCCTGTCGTAGGTGTAGTCGTCTGCGTCCCTTTGGAATTTAGCTCGCTTTTTGTCTTGTAGGGTTTTACGGTGTTCGTCAAGGGACTTGTCCGTTTTGGTTTTAAGGTTTTGCCAATCGCTGTTAGAAAGAGTGGAGCTAAGTTGTTCCTCTATAGAAGCAATTTTCTTGGATGTCTCGGTAATTGCTGTGTAGAGAAAATCAATTGTTAACAGAATAATATCAAGTGAACATTTGTTAAGTATTTGCTGGAATCTTTCACAGAACTCAGGTATGTCTGAGAATAAGGTAGGTCGGAGATGGCTCCGCAGGCCACGTGGAATTCTATCTAATTTATGATACTCCGCCAGAGTGGTAGCATGTAGATCATAGGCCAGTAGTCGTTGTTGTTCCCTTTTGTAGTCTCTAGTGCGGGTTTCTTGAGCAGGGGTTTTCAAGAAGTCCCCTGAAGAGGTAACCTGGGACAGGATCCGAGTAGTTGTTGTGTCATCAAAGGCAAAGGTATTCCGAGACATTTAGAGTGCAGGTGCAAGCGTCAACAAAAGCCAAGCAGAAGAAGAAAGACGCGCACTCTTGCTGTGGAGATAGGTGCTGACTGTACGTGGAGGGTCCACAAACAATAGTCAGTAGATAAACAGTCGCACTCAAGTGTGGATTAATCTTGCCAAAAAAATCTTGTTTGGGACTTCTGAAAATGCTCTAAATAATCTTTTCCTTGACACCACTTGAGGTTAGTACTCAGTATATCTGCCTTATTTGCCTGCCTTGTGTTTCCACCACCCCTGTTATTTCATCATGTACAGAAACAATACTATAATATGTCTCATCTAGGTCTGCTGCTTATCCCCATTGTTACTCCTGATGCCTAGAATGTTAAAATTGACTTGTGGCCAATAGTCTCTCTAGCACTTGCTTAATTTAATTTTTTTACTCTCTATATGACATTTTCCTAGTTGCCTTAGGGACCTTTATGTTGTTGTGCTTAAATTTGTATAGATATATGTTTCGCCTTTAGGGTTTTTTTGCACTACTTTTCTGTTTCTGTTGTTTTGTTGTTTTTTTGTTAATATTTTTAAAAAAAAAATTTTTATTTTTTCACATTTTTTTCATGTTTATTATTTCTTTTCCAGCTTTCCGTGAGTTTGTCGTCCATATTCATTGTTGTAATTGCTTTTTATTTTATTTTGCAGTATGGTTTGAGAAAGGCCTCTTAGTAGGTCGAAACGTAACCATAGTATACTCATATCCTGGATTACGATATTATACCCACATTTTGGATACTTCTTTTGTCTGCGGTGTTACACTATTTGATGTATTTGAAATAAAATAAAAATCCAAAAATTTCACAATCTTCAAGATTTTTTGGCAAGATTAATCCACACTTGAGTGCGACTGTTTATCTACTGACTACTGAACACAATGTGACAGAGTCACTGGCTTTGTAGAGGAAGGGAAGTATGTGTCACTGTGCATGCAGCCGTCAAGTGATTTGAAACCGGAGTGTTTGGTGTTTCCAGCACACTATGTGCTTAGAAGATGTGTACAGAGTTTAATGGGCTGGTTTTATGTGAGCACCTGCAGTGCAGGTGGAGGGTGCTCACCGTACCCCCCTTTTCCCTGCTGGACCTGCAGGTGTTTGAGGACCTGCAGTGATGTCATAATCACGTGAGCAGCCCATATGATATATACCTGGACCTGTGGTTCATTCTGGGTTGTGTCTTGGGAGAGCAGGAACTCCCACATAGCTCCCGGAGGAGCTAAAGGACTGTGCGGTAAAACTGAAGGTGAATCCTGCAGGGAATGGACTCCTATGGACTGTGTTTTGCTTGTTTTGCCGTTATGCCAGCCAGGCTCTGTTTATTTTGCTGAACCCTACCAACGTTTCTGCTATCCACAATAAACCAGCAGGTGATTCTCTACCAGAACATCAGATATATGGTACTGTATCAAAAGCGTACAGCTCTATACAGTCAAAGAATGATTGTCAATCTCCCTATATATACCATCAGTCACACAGAGACGCTCACAGGCTCAGTATGGATTAGACAAGAATATAAAAAGTAGAAAAAGTGTACAGTATCATCAGATAGCAGGTATATATGGTATAGTTTAAACATTCTAAATCTCCGTAGATATTTCAGGAGGCAGACACAGGCTCAGTATGGATTACAACACAACATAAAAAGCCGTAAAATGGAAAGGCTACTTTCACATTTCCGGATTTTAAATCCGGTGGGCTGCGGCGAAAAGTTGTCAAACCTGATCCGGTAGGAGCCGCAGCCCGCCGGATCATCCGTTTTTGCCGGATACAGTGCAGGAGAGGGAGAGGGAAAGAGAGTCTTCGCGCATGCGCTCTGCAAAAAAGCTGTCCGGCGCTGTCAAAAAACGTTGCATGGAACATTTTTTTGCAGACGCCGGACAGGCATTTTTTGCCGTTTCCGGCTAAAGCCGGACACGCCGCATGGCCATCAGGCGCAATGCGGCGATAATGTAAGTCTATGGCAATAAAGCCGGATCCGGTGGCAGCAGGCGCCGGATCCGGTTTTTCCATCGCGCCTGATGCTTCAAAACGGAAATGTGAAAGTAGCCTAATGGATCTGAAGAGTACAGCTGTACACAGTGTAGGGGTCATTGTTGTCACTCAGTATTTATTGCCACAGTCAGAAAATAACTCTCACTTGGTCAGTTTGGATTAGACCAGAATATAAAAAGCAGGAAATGGGTAATGTATCACAAGTGTAGAGCTGTATACACTAGTGTTGGGGTAATTTTTAAATGTACATCTAAATTGCAGGAGTAACCCACAGACTGTCACACGCTCAGGATGGATCACACCACAATATAACAAGAAGATCCGCAAGAAATAATCACACATGTGGGACAATGTTCCAGGTGTCAATGATACACTTAGAGTGGTGGGTGGAGGAGGACTTCCTGGCAGAAAGGGCACAGTATCACCAGATACCAGGTATATATAGCATAGGTTAAACATTAAAAATGTACGTCTATATATTCAGGAGTAGTGTTGAGCCACCCCGCTAGTGTTCCAGTTCGTGTTGGTTCATTGAACACGAGGCAAGTTCGTCAAATATTTGTCGAACACCATTGAAAACAATGACAGGCAAACACAAACACATACAAACGCATAGAAAACAATTACAAAACACCTTAAAAGGTGTCCCAAAGCAGAAAAAATGCTCAGAATACAAAAATAACATGGAAAACGGCAACTACATATAGAAAAGAGGTGGAGGAGTAAATGGAGGAGGAGGAGATACAGATATAGGCATGTCATAGAATCATAGAATCATAGAATCGTAGAGTTGGAAGGGACCTCCTGGGCCATCTGGTCCAACCCCCTGCTCAAAGCAGGATTCGCTAAATCATCCCAGTCAGATGTCTGTCCAGCCTCTGTTTGAAGACTTCCATTGAAGGAGAACTCACCACTTCTCGTGGCAGCCTGTTCCACTCATTGATCACTCTAACAGTCAAAAAGTTTTTTCTAATATCTAATCTGTGTCTCCTCCCATTCAGTTTCATCCCATTGCTTCTAGTCTTTCCTTGTGCAAATGAGAATAAAGTTGATCCTTCTACAATGTGACAGCCCTTTAGATATTTGTAGACAGCTATTAAGTCTCCTCTCAGTCTTCTCTTTTGCAAACTAAACATTCCCAAATCCTGCAACCTTTCCTCATAAGACAGGGTTTGCAGACCGGTCACCATTCTGGTCGCTCTTTTCTGAACTTGCTCCAGTTTGTTGATGTCTTTTTTAAAATGTGGTGCCCAAAACTGGACACAATATTCCAGATGAGGTCTGACCAAAGAGGAGTAGAGGGAAATAATGACTTCACGTGATCTAGACTGTATGCTTCTGTTAATACATCCTAGAATTGCATTTGCCTTTTTTGCTGCTGCATCACACTGTTGACTCATATTCAGTCTGTGATCTATTAGTATACCCAAGTCTTTTTCACATGTGCTGTCACTTAGCCCTATTCCTCCCATTCTATATATGCTTTTTCCATTTTTATTGCCCAGATGTAGTACTTTGCATTTCTCCCTGTTAAAAACCATTCTGTTAGTTGCTGCCCACTTCTCCAGTTTATTTATATCTTTTTGAATCCTCTCTCTCTCTTCTCTAGTATTAGCTATCCCTCCTAGCTTTGTGTCATCAGCAAATTTAATCAGTTTACCCTCAATTCCTTCATCTAAATCGTCATGCCCTTATGAAGTCAAGAAAGGCTGGAATAAAAATGTAAAATACCAAAAAAAGTAAAAATCTGAAATCGAAAACGATCATATACCGTCGGACTTCCCACCATAAATTAGGCCAACTGCCGATCGGGCGGCGCTATTCCCATGAACCTCCGAACAGCGTCCATGAAGGCAAAGTGTTTGGTTTCCGGGGGCTGTATTGTTGCAAAGCTGAACCTTAAAGGAATGTCCAGAAGGGCACCACCAGGAGTGGAGCCTGCGGCTTAATTCGACTCCACCCGGGAAACCTCAACCATGCCAGCTACAGAAAAGATTGACAGACTGCAAGCTTTGTCGATTCAGTGGGTGGTGGTGGATGTCCGTTTTTAGTTGTGCTAGCGATTTGTCAGCTTAATTCCGTTAACGAACGAGACTCCGGCATGCCCCCGCGGTACGCGTCAAGCTTACTAGAGGGACACACGAGGCTCTGGCACGCGAGATCGATCAATAACAGATCTGTCATGCCCTTACATGTCCGGGGCTGCATGCGCGCTACACTGAAAGGTCCAGCGTGTGTCGCTTACAGGTGCAGATAACCCGCTGAACCCCGTTAGTGATGGGGATCTGGGATTCCAATTCTTCCCCGCGAACGAGGATTTCCCAGTAAGTGCAGGTCAACTGGAATTAGGCCTAACCGGCATTCCAGAAAAAATGAAAAATTTAAGTGTCCAAACCAAAGGTGCTGTAGCTTGCTTAACAGCTGGGCTCCTATGCTGAGTAGCACGCAGTTCTTACATAAAGAGGCGGCATAGCTTGGTTCACGGGTGGGCAACTCTGCTGAGTAGCAGACAGTGCTTACCTAAACAGGTGGCATAGCTAGGTTCACAGGTGCGCTCCTCTGCTTAGCAGTAGACACCGGTACTAGTCCCAAAGTTTTCACTGGGCTAAATGGAGTTAAAAAATGGTTCTTACATAAACAGGCGGCACAGCTTGATTCACGGGTGTGCTCCTCTGCTGAGTAGCAGACACAGTTACTAGGCCCAAAGTATTATCTGTGCTAAATGCAGTCAAAAACTGGTTCTTTCATAAACAGGCGGCATAGCTAGGTTCACTGGTGGGCTCCTCTGCTGAGTAGCAGACAGTGCTACAAGGCCCAAAAGGATTTTCTGGACAAGATGCGGTAAAAAATAATTAGAAACACACAAGGTGTAGCTCCTTGACAGGTGTACTATACCGCTTGCTACCACACACCGCTACTATGCCATGAAACAGTGTATTAACACTGCAAACCATTATTAATGTGAAAATGAAGTTACGCTTTTGGTGAACGAACCCTCCTCGAACGGAACCTCGAACAGCCGAATTTTAAGCAAAGTGTTCAAGTTCGACGAACGGCTCGAACACCGCCCAAAACAGCTGGAATTTTAACTTGGCGAACAGGTCGACTTGAACACCGCTCATCTCTAATCAGGAGGCAGACTCAGACGTTCTCAGGCCCAGTATGGATTCGACAAGATTGTAGAAAGTTGAGAACGGGTACAGTATCACCAGATAACAGGTATATATGTATAGCATAGTTTAAACATTAAAAACCTATGTTTATATATCAGGAGGCAGACTCAGGCGGTCTCAGGCCCAGAATGGATTCGACGTGATTGTATAAGGTTGAGAAAGGGTACAGTATCACTGGATAACAGGTATATATAGCATAGTTTAAACATTAAAAATCTACGTGTATATTTCCGGAGTCCGATAAAGACACTCACAGCCTCAGATGTTAAAGATTTTGAGACCGGACATGTATATGACTGGCGACCCCCGCAAAGACCTTATAGAAATTCTAGGTCTTTAAAGAAACCAAAATCAATTCTAAAAGGTCAAAGTGTTAATAGGATTTTAGGAGGTGGAGGAACATCACGAGTTACTTTCAGCTCCTCTGAACTTGAAACGACTGATGGAGAAATGGAAGAAGATGAAAATGATTGTTGTAGTTCAGGGGAAGGATCTAGTGGGGCAAAAAATGGAGTAACCCCAAACATAGATCCAAATCAAAATCCTATAGAAGAGCGGGGCGTAAGCACAGAGCTAAAACGCAGAAAATACAATTACAGAACGAGGTATCGCAAATAAATCAGTTTACGGTCCGAAATCAATCTGCATGTATTCTTACTAATAATGAACTGAAAGTATTGCGCAAAGGGCTTAACTTTGTGCCTAAGAACAATGGAGATTTTTTTTCTACAATTTTGGATGTAAACAAATTTGTGAGGAGATTAACCATTAAGAAACATTTTTTCGACCAGGATCAATCAGCTGCTGAAATTAATACCTCTTTCTTACCAGTTAATGAATATGCAGGACTCACGTTTAGAGAACAATTTGCCTTGACAGAACTTAATTCTTTAGCTGATTCTTCACAAAGGGACAATTTTGTCGGTGATAACAGTGTGGTTTCTAGAGTGCCAAATGTGGATTTCTATCCCTTACAATCAAGAGCCCCCATTATGGATGACCCATTGAAGCGCTCGAGCAGCGCGAAACGGCCGTTGTCAGCCTTTCTTGCACTCCTTATGTCACTCCCCCGACTTGACATGTTCATGATATGTCAATAAATCAGTGAAACTTCCATCTCGATGAGTGCGACCTTTTCTCTTTGCATGGATTCCCAGGATTGACTGTTTCCAGGTCTGGCACCCGAGATTCCAGCTGCTGGGCTTCTGTATGCCGCACATCATTTGTATCCGCGGTAACAGCGGTGCCGTCCGCTTTTTATCTTGAGTTTTGTGACCCATTATGGATGAGTTTCAGCTCTCTGTGGAACGAGAATTAAAATCAGTGTTTTCCAATAATAACAAGGGGGATAATTTATCCAAGGGAGAAAGAAAAGCTTTAAAAAACATACGAAATAATCCAAACATTGTAGTGAAGAGTGCTGATAAGGGGGGATCAGTGGTAATATTGGATAAGACCCTATATGTAAGAGAGGTTAATAACATTTTAAATGATAGCCATGCTTATAAGAAAATAGATGGGGATCCAACTCAAACTATAAAAATAAAATTGGAAAAAATTTTACAAGAAGGATTTGATCTAGGCATTCTCAATTTAAAATAAAAAGAATTCCTATTACCAGTAAATCCCAAAATTCCCATTTTTCATGCCCTACCTAAAACCCATAAAGGGCTTTTTTCCTCCCCCTTTCAGACCTATAGTGTCAGGTGTGGATTCATTATTGGTTCTTGGTTAGATGAGAGATTGCAACCATTGGTAGTTATGTCACCTAGTTATTTGAAAGACAGCAAACATGTGCTATCAGTAATGTCAAATCAGAATTGGGATGAGAATTTCATGTGGATAACTTGTGATGTAAAAACGCTGTATTCTTGTATTCCACATGGCCTAGCTATGCAAGCATTGACAGATCAACTGAATATATACTCCAATTATTCTGATGTAATGAAAGAATTTATTTTAGATTTAGATATTACTTTATTTCTGCTTCAAAATAACTACTTTAAATTCTCCCGCCAGTTCTATGTGCTGTGTCAGGCAATGTGCCCACGTTGCGTGTTAAAACGCACACCAAAAACCGGACTCCTTCCCAGAAATTGCGTGTTTTTTTCCCGCGAGATTTCACCGCGATTATGATCGTGATTTTGCCGCGATTTTCACGTGCGATATTCAAGCACTTTCCAAGCGATTTGAAGCATCGCTTGGAAAGTGATTGACAGGTTGGTCACACTCGTCAAACATAGTGTTTGACAAGTGTGACCAGGTTTTTACTATTGAGGCTGCCTATGCGGCATCAATAGTAAAAGATAGAATGTTAAAAATGCTAAAAAAAATAAAAAAATCGGGGTATATTTACCTTCCGGCGTCCCGCGCTGCCATCCCGGACCTCAACGTTCCCAGCGATGCCTTGCGAGACCTGTGATGACGTAGTCTCGAGTTGCTATAGCGATCTCGCGAGACCGCTAGAGTCACGCGAGACTACGTCATTACAGGGCCTTGCCGCAAGGCATTACTGGGAACGCTTAGGCCGGGAATGCAGCGCGGGACGCCGGAAGGTAAATATACCCCGATTTTTTATTCTTTTTTTTACAGGGGTATGGTACCCAGGGCCTGGAGGACAGCCTCCTCTCCTCCACACCGTGGGTACCAACCGCACATGAGACGCTTAACTTCCCGCATGGTGGGCATAGCCACATGCGGGAAGTAAGCGATTCTCATGCATTCCTATGTGTGCGGAATCGCGGCAATTCTTTGCGATTCCGCACAAAAGAATGAGCATGCTGCGATTTTTTCCGCAATGCGATTCCGCCGCGGAAAAAAGCGCAGCATTAGCACAGCATGTGCGGAATGCCATAGGAATGCATGGGGGGCGTTCTGTACACGATTTTTAAACGTTTTCGAGCCGAAAATCGCGGCAAAAACGCTTAAAAATCGCTACGTGGGCACATAGCCTTAGGGATGCTCCATGGGAGCTAAATTCTCCCCATTCCTGGCTAATTTGTACATGAACTGGTGGGAGTCGAAATGTATTTATTCTGAATTTAATCCTTATTCAGATTATATAGAACAATATTTACGATTCATAGATGATATTTTGATAGTGTGGAAAGGATCAAATGATTTTGTGTCTAGTTTTAAAGATTACATTAATGATAATAATTTAAATTTGTCCTTCATAGTGGATACTAATAGGGATATGATTTCCTTTCTCGACATACAACTGAGTGGTGATAGTTTAAACAAAAAAGTAGATTGTCGGCTTTTCCGTAAAAAAATTTCAGGAAATTCCCTTTTGCATGCTTCTAGTCAACACCCACAACATGTGATCAGGAATATCCCCACAGGGGAATTCATCAGAGCTCGTAGGTGCTGCACCGATGATAGAAAATATAAGTAAGAATGTGATGATATCAAAAAAAGGCTACAACATAGGGGTTATAATTATAAAATGGTCAAAAAAGCTGAAATAAAGGCTAATGAAAAAAGTAGAGATTTCCACTACATATCATAGTAATTACTACAAAGTAATCAATGTTGTTCGAAAACATCTACCATTATTAACTACTGATAGTACGCTGAGGGAAATTCTAAAAAATGGTTGTAAATTTGTTCCAAAAAATCCTTGACAATAGGAAATATAATCTCTCCCAGTGAACTCAGTGAGAACACAGGTAAAACAGGTTGTACATGGTTATCTACGAAAGGCTCATTCAGATGCGGGCAGAAGTTATGTGGTTTATGCAAATTCATGATAAATAATAATAAGTCTGTTATAAGTAATGAGGGTCAAGTATTTCATCTCAAAACTTTTATGAATTGTGCTACTGATTACTGTGTTTATATTATTTTTTGCACGACATGCAGAAAACAGTATGTAGGATCCACTAGTCGTAGTATAAGAAGAAGGTTGTCGGAACACATTTATGACATCAATAATATCACTACCCGCAGTCTTTCGGGGGCTTCTAAGCATTTTTTGCATGAACATAAGGGAGAATTGAGCAGCCTGCGAGGAAGTGCTTTGCAATTTGTTCCTGCTCCTCGGCGTGGTGGTGATAGAATTAAACTACTCCACATGACCGAAGCTCGATGGAGTCTAAAACGTAACACCAGATATCCAGCAGGATTAAATTTGAAGCATGAATTGATGTATTTATACTAAAATAGTTGGAAACATTGAGATACATTGAAAGGAAGAGGAGGGGAAAGGAAAAAAGAAAAAAAAAATTTTTTTTTTTTTTTTTCAAAGGTTTTTTTTATTAAAATTTTTTTTTTTTTTTTTTTTTTTTAAGTTTTTTTTTTTTTCACTGGGTGCGGTGGTGTGCGCCTGTAATCCCATCCCTTCCTGATGAATTTATATATATAAAAATTTGGTTAAAAAGTGACTAAACCATTAGGTTATCACTAAGTGAGAATTCACATTGTAACATGTTTGTATAAGATGGATGCATCATAGGGTTAATCCAGTGAGGTACTATTGCTAACCTTGAATTAGTGATGCTGGTATTACAGCTGATTCTGGTGGGTGTTACCCAAGGCAGCCTTCTTTGGTTGCTTTTCCTTGATAAGTGCTACATTTATCCAGTATTTTATGCTATGATTAAGGGTCAAATATGATCCGAAACGCGTAAGCCTACACATGCTTTTATTACATTTGGTATTGTAATTTTTAATGATGGACTAAATAAAGGCTTTTTTTTAATTTTTCTATATCGTGTGCTGGAACTACAAAAGTTTTTTTTTCACCAAGAATTTTCTCCCAGATGGGGATGGATTCATTCTGTGCACCGAGATCATGGAAAGGAGGACTGGGCAGGCTGGACCAGGTGAGCTGAAGATTAATTCTATATTGCATCATAAATATAACAGTTTGAGCAAGTATCTAAAAACTAAAAACATTAAATCACTACAATTATAAAGCTGAAATACATACAATGTGTGTATACATTCCAATTCCACTACATTGCAGTCTATGAGGATCCTGGAATCAGCTCCATTCTGGACACTGGTGTGAAGTTTTTGAGGAACATCACTGTAGAATCTGAACTGTCTAGAATGGAGAAGCTGCAGAGAGATCATCCAAAAATCCACTCCGATCTAGTCACCTCACCAGTGAGTCAGCTACAGTGGAGTTGATAAAATGAGGTCCTCAAAAACATGTGACTACAGAGAGGCCTCAAAAATTCAACTCCAATCTAGTCACCTCACGAGTGAACCGTCTAGGGTGGAGTTGCTGGAATAAGGACCACAAAATATCCACTCCAATCTAGTCACTTCAGTAGTGAGCCGTCTAGACTGGAGTTGATAAAATGAGGTCCTCAAAAACATGTGACTACAGAGAGGCCTCAAAAATTCAAATCCAATCTAGTCACCTCCCCAGTGAACTGTCTAGAGTGGAGTGGCTGGAGTGAGGACCACAAAATATCCACTCAGATTGTCAAGGAATCACCTGCTAAATTACAAAGCTAAAGAAGAAAATAACCGAGTGCCTCTAGTAGTTACCTACAATCCAAATCTGGACGTGCTAAGGGGAGCTGCGCGGAAATTACAACCTTTACTACAAAAAGATGCCCGATTAAAATCCATTTTTCCAGACCCCCCACTGCTGTGTTTTCGGCAGCCCCCAAATTTAAGAAGCATCATTGTCAGAAGCTCCCTGTCCTCTCCAACAGCTGCAGGAACCTTTCCTTGCAACCAGAAAAAATGTAAAACCTGTCCATTTATATTGACCACGGACAAGATAAAGATCCCCAACTCACATCAGGACTACAAGATCCCAGGTACTTTCACCTGCATTACATCTAATGTGGTGCACTTAATTATTTGTACTAAATGTCCAACTGGGGGTCTGTATGTGGGGGAGACAGGGCAAAAACTTAGAACAAGGATGAATGCTCATCGTCACACAATAAGAGAAAAAAGAATGGATCTACCTGTGGCAAAACATTTCTGTATCCCTGATCACAGCAGCGTGGATATGAAATTACTGGTATTGAAAGGTAACTTCAATTCTCAGAGAGAGAGACGAGTTTGGGAGTATAAATTTATGACGACCTTTGACACTCTCAGTGCTGGAATGAATGTGTCGCATGGATTTATGTCTTTTTACATCAATTAAGGAATTTCCTTTTAAAACCTCGTGGGGGCATTACAACACAGAACTAGACCCCAATCAGAGGACCATAAAACATCCAGACTCCTTATCTATGAACTGGTCCAATGTTTATATTTATGTTTCTCCCTCTCCCATATTGATAGTTCTGCTTCACGTCACTTGTCTCATCTATTGCATTTTTTCTAGGCTGTATTGTGCATAAATATGTGACTTCAGATTTTGTATTAGTCTATGCCTGATGAAGAGACCTGAGTAGTCTCGAAAGCTTGCAATGTGTTACCATCTTTTCAGTTAGCCATTAAAAGGTATCAACTACTGAGGACTCTCAATCCTGAATATTTTTCTATCTACTGGCTAACACTGTACAAAGATATACATCTTTCCTGTATCAAAATGGAGGATACCAGAATGTACCGCATCTTTATGGAACTAAAACCACTTCTGAAGAAACATGCACAAATGGACAGCGACATTTTTTTCTTATCTAAATGCAAAAAGGAGAATCTAATTCCCAAAGGACTCTGGATTACAAACCCAATTCTTCATACCTACAATACCCATTATGCACAAAACCTTTGTCACAGGACTTCTGAGAGACTAAGGAACCACCTTTTACATGTCTGCTACAGCATAAGGAGTAAAGTCCAGGGGCAATTTGAAACTCTGAGGAAAACACTTACAGAAAGCACAGAGCAAAAATTACAACAATACTACAACAAACTACGGACCTTTCTGGTTCATAACAAGGAAAAGAAACTACACAGACTGCGTCTCAATTCAGGACTCTATACAAACAGATACAAAACAAATCCAAAACCTGACAACTTGGACAACCACTCCATTCCAGACACAAAAGCATCTAACTGTGTCATCAATCTCTCAGATTATAAACCCAACAAAGTGGAACTGGCCGAGCTTTCTAGAGGACTCTCATTTTGTCCCACTAAGGCCCTAGATAAAACTGAACTCTGCAGTGATATGGAACAGTATTTCAGGAGACTGCGCCTGAGGGAATATTTCAATGATACAGAAGATTCAGAAAACACTCAGACCGAAGGAAAAGGGATCGTAACAACTAGGAAAAGGTCAGACTGGACACCTCCACCTGGACGCAACCCTCATTTGGATAAATATGTAGACTCCTTCAGACATTTGATAAAATCCACAATCATAGACACTAACAGGAGACAAGCATCCAACATCAGTGCCCAGGAGAGAAAGGCCATACAGTCTTTAAAAACCAACAAAGAAATCATCATTAAACCTGCTGACAAGGGAGGTGCAATAGTCATGATGAATACGTCAGACTACATGAAGGAAGCAAACAGGCAACTTATGGACACACGCTACTACAGAAAATTGGAGTCGGATCCTACACAGGACTATTACAAGGAACTAAACAAGTTGGTTTCTTGTCTGCCTGACCAGTCCATAAGAGCTGGCGATGATCTGATACCAGAGACTCCAAGAATAGGGACATTCTACATGCTTCCCAAAATCCACAAATCTGGAAATCCAGGAAGACCAATTATTTCATGTGTGGGCACCCTCACTGAGCAGGTATCTGGATGGGTAGAGGGTATTCTTAAACCACTGGTGAAGGATACATCCAGCTACATTCAGGACCAGCGTTGGACTGGAACACCTTGGGCCCACCAGAGAAAATCATTCTTGGGGCCCACTATGTAGCTGCATAGAGTTAAATACCAGACCACCAATTATGCGGTAAAACACGCTAATATCCTGGTATAATATAAGGTTGTACATGTCTTAATTATGTAGCAGGAGTTGGGGTAGCCCCCTCATAGAATATAAAGCAGCCCCCTCATAGAATATAATGTAGACCCCTCATAGAATATAATGCAGCCATCTCATAGAATATAATACAGCCATCTCATAGAATATAAAGCAGCCCCCTCACATAGTATAATGCAGCCATCTCATAGAATATAATGCACCCCCTCATAGAATATAATACTGCCCCCCTCATAGGGTATAATACTGCCCCCCTCATAGGGAATAATGCACCCCCTCATAGGGTATAATGCACCCCCTCATAGGGTATAATACTGCCCCCCTCATAGGGAATAATGCACCCCCTCATAGGGTATAATGCACCCCCTCATAGGGTATAATACTGCCCCCCTCATAGGGAATAATGCACCCCCTCATAGGGTATAATGCACCCCCTCATAGGGTATAATACTGCCCCCCTCATAGGGTATAATACTGCCCCCCTCATAGGGAATAATGCACCCCCTCATAGGGTATAATGCACCCCCTCATAGGGTATAATGCACCCCCTCATAGGGAATAATACTGCCCCCCTCATAGGGTATAATACTGCCCCCCTCATAGGGTATAATACTGCCCCCCTCATAGGGTATAATACTGCCCCCCTCATAGGGTATAATGCTATATAGATATATAGATATAGAGTTAGATAGATATAGATAGAAAGATAGATGTAGAAATAGATAGATATAGAGATAGATAGTAGATAATGGATAGAAAGTAGATAATGGATAGATATAGATAGAAAGATTCATAGAGATAGATAGAGATAGATATAAAGATAGATATAGAAAGAAATATAGATAGATAGATCGATAGGTAGATAGATATAGAGATAGATAGAAAATAGATAATGGATAGATAGATATAGAGATAGATAGCTATAGATAGAAAGATATAGAGATAGATAGATATATAGATAGAGATAGATAATAGATAGAGATAGATAATAGATAGAGATATACAGATATAATAATAATAATAATAATAATAATAATAATAATATAGACATATATAGATAGTTATAGAGATAAATACATATAGATAGATGGCTATAAATAAAAATAGATATAGAGATATATATAGAGATAGATAGATATAGAGATAATAGATATAGAGATAGATAGATAGATATAGAGATAGATATAGAAAGATAGATATAGAGGTAGATATAGAGATATGTATAGAGATAGATAGATATAGAGTTAGAAAGATAGATAGATATAGAGATAGATAGAGATAGCTAGATAGATAGATGGATAGATAGATATAAATAATAGAGATAATAGATAGATATAATAGATAGATATAGAGATAGATGGATAGATCAATAGATAGATAGATAAAGAGAGAGAGATAGAGATAGATAGATAATGAGATATAGAGATAGATATAGAGATATAGTGTTAGATAGAAAGATAGATATAGAGATAGATAGATATAGAGATAGATATGGATATAGAGATAACAGATAGATATAGAGATAGATATAGAGATAATATATAGATAGATAGATATAGAGATAATATATAGATAGCTATAGAGAGAGAGATATAGAGATAGATATAGACAGAAACAGATATAGATATAGAGATAGATATAGAGATAGATAGGTAGATAGATATAGAGATAATAGATAGATATAGAGATAGATAGATATAGATATAAAGATAGATAGAGATAGAGAGAGCGGTAGATAGAGAGAGAGATAGATATAGAGAGAGATAGATACAGAGATCGATAAATAGAGAGATAGATATAGATATAGATAATAGATAGAGATAGATAGATAAAGATAGATAATAAATATAGAGATAACAGATAGATATAGAGATAGAGTAAGATTGAAAGATATAGAGATAGGTAGATATAGATAATAGAGATAGCTAGATAGATAGACATAATAGATAGATATAGATATAGATAGATATAGAGATAGATATAGAGATAGATAGAAAGATAGATATAGAGATAGAGCGATAGATAGATAGAGATAGATATAGATAATAGATAGAGATAAATAGATAGATAGAGAAAGATAGATATAGAGATAGATGTAGAGATAGAAAGATAGATAGATATACAGAGAGATAGATATAGAGATAGAGATAAATAGATAGATAGATATAGAGAGAGATATAGAGAGAAATAGATATATAGAGATAATAGATATATATAGAGATAGATAGATATAGATATAGAGAGAGATAGATACAGAGAAAAGATATAGAGATAAATAGATAGAGAAAGATAGATAGATAGATATATAGATATAGAGATAGAAAGATAGATATAGAGATAGAGCGATAGATAGATATACAGAGAGATAGATATAGAGATAGATAGAGATATATAGATAGATAGCTATAGAGATATAGAGATAGATATAGAGAGAAATAGAGATAGATATAGAGATAGATATAGAGATAGATAGAGATAGATATATAGATATAGATATAAAGATAGATATAGAGATAGATATAGATATAGAGATAGAGCGATAGATAGCGAGAGATATAGATATAGAGATAGATAGAGATAGATATATAGATATAGATATAAAGATAGATATAGAGATAGATATAGATATAGAGATAGAGCGATAGATAGCGAGAGATATAGATATAGAGATAGATAGATACAGAGAAAAGATATAGAGATATATAACGGATAGATAAATAGATAGATAGGTATATAGATAGATATATATAGATATTAGAGATATATATATATAGATAAAGATAGATAGATATAGATGGTAGATAGATAATAAATATAGAGATAATAGATATAGAGATAGATAGAGTAAGATAGATAGATATAGAGATAGATAGATAGACATAATAGATAGATATAGAGATATATATAGAAAGATATAGAGATAGATAGATATAGAGATAGATGTAGAGATAGAAAGATAGATATAAAGATAGAGCGATAGAGATAGATATAGAAATAGATAGATATAGATAATAGATACAGATAGATATAGAGATAGATGTAGAGATAGAAAGATAGAGCGATAGATAGAGATAGATATAGAAATAGATAGATATAGATAATGGATAGAGATAGATATAGAGATAGATAGATATAGATAATAGATAGAGATAGAAAGATAGATAGATATAAGAGAGATAGAGAGATATATAGAGATAGATAGATAGATAGATAGAGACAGATAGAGAGAGCGAGAGAGATATAAAAAAAAAACCAAAACACAATACTCACCTCTCCTCCTCGCTCCCACGCTGATCCCGGCAGCCGGCTTCAGTGTCAGGAGCTGCCCCCTCTGCCAGACACACAGCGGGTGCGCGATGTAGTGACGTCATCGCGCACTGGCTGTGAGCCAGGAGCAGAGGGGACTGAGGGCGGCGCCGGCCCTGATTTACAGCTGTAGTCTGCAGAGCAGCTTACTGGGCTGGGGGCGGGGCCTCTGGGGGTGGAGACCTGAAATGATATTCACTGCTTCGCAGTGAATATTCATTTCTCTTTAGCAGCGGGGACAGGGGCTCCTGCCTCCTGACACCCGCTGCTGCTCCGCTGGCAGAGGCCCCCATAGCAGCTGCATAGTGTGCAACACACCACTGGCTGGGGGCCCCTGGAGCAGCGGGGGCCCTAGGCAACTGCTGGCCCTGTATGCCAGCAGGTGCCAGGGCCCACCAGATGCCAGGGCCCACCGGAGAATCCTCCGGTTCTCCGGTGGGCCAGTCCGACACTGTTCAGGACACAACTGACCTATTGAATAAACTAGTAGCAATAGGTCCTCTACCAGAAGGAACCATCCTGGCCACCATGGATGTGGAATCTTTGTACTCTAATATCCCACACCAAGATGGTTTAAATGCCTGCAAATTCTTCATGGAAAACACAGGGACTGATGCTGATGCTGTGGTGAAACTTATAAAATTCATCCTCACCCACAATTACTTTGAATTTGACAACAGGATCTATCTACAGGAGACTGGCACAGCTATGGGAAGTAAAATGGCTCCACAGTATGCAAATCTTTTCATGGCAAAGCTTGAAAGCGACTTTTTGTCCTCATGCCCCATCAGGCCCCTGGCCTACTACCGCTTCATTGATGATATTCTAATCATCTGGACGGAGTCTGAGCAACAGCTAAAGGCGTTCCACGAACAGTTTAATCAATTTCATCCCACCATCAATTTAACACTCAACTACTCCAGTACTGAGATTAATTTTTTGGACACCATCATTAAGCTAAAAAACAATGAAATAGAGACATACCTTAAATGGGACAGTTTCCATCCAAAACACATAAAGAACTCTATTATCTATAGCCAAGCCATCAGATACAATCGTATATGTTCCAACCCCATGGATAGAGACAAACACCTTGGTCGCCTCAAAAAGACCTTTTTGAATCAGGGTAACCATCCAAGAACAATTGAAAACCAAATTACAAGAGCCACCAGATTGTCAAGGAATCACCTGCTAAATTACAAAGCTAAAGAAGAAAATAACCGAGTGCCTCTAGTAGTCACCTACAATCCAAATCTGGAGGTGCTAAGGGGAGCTGCACGGAAATTACAACCTTTACTACAAAAAGATGACCGATTAAAATCCATTTTTCCAGACCCCTCACTGCTGTGTTTTAGGCAGCCCCCAAATTTAAGAAGCATCATTGTCAGAAGCTCCCTGTCCTCTCCAACAGCTGCAGGAACCTTTCCTTGCAACCAGAAAAAATGTAAAACCTGTCCATTTATAATGACCACGGACAAGATAAAGATCCCCAACTCACATCAGGACTACAAGATCCCAAGAAATGGCCGGAGTGAGCCTCCCAACCCCCTAGAGGAGGCGTGGGCGGAGGCCAACATGACGGGGGGTTGGAAGATAATGAGGGAAGGGGAAGGGTTAAAGGGGAGGGTGAGCTAGGGGGTATTTAATGCAGGGTCTGGGGGCGCCCGCCCTCTGTTCCTGTTGTCCCAGCTCCTGAGCAGTCCCACAACACTTACCAGGATGTCGGGAGTGGACCAGGCCCTGGACAGACTGCTGGCGGCAGCAGCAGGGCAGCCTCCCGGCTGGCTGGAGGCGCAGGTGGCCGGCCTGCTTCATCAGGCGCCGGGGCAGGCCGCGGTGAGAGATCGGAGGCCCCGGCGGGTGCGGCCTCCAGAGCGGCTGTCCCCCGACACCGCTCCCCGGGCCTCGCGTCGCCGCCGGAGCCCCTCCCGGGACCCTCCAGGCTGCGCGACGCAGCCTTCCCCGTCCGGGGGTGCGCGGCCTGGGAGGAATCCTTCCGGGCGGCGAGGCCCTGCGGCGGCGTCCGGACCTTTGCCCCGCGGCCGGAAGGGGGCGGGGCCGGCGCGCGCCTGACTTCCGGTTGCTCCTGGATCTTCGGGGGGCCGCAGCAGCGGTGGACGAGCCGTGCGGCCTGCCAGGCCGTGGTGGGGAACTGTCGGGAACGGGGGGGGCGCTGCTGCGGTGCCCCTGCAGCGGTGCTCGCCGCGGACCCCCCGATATGGTGCCACAGCCCCATGCCTGCAGCGGGACCAGAGGGCAGCCCGGCGGAGTCTGTGCCGGCTGCAAGAAGACAGGAGCGGAGGACACTGTCGGGCTCCCAGTGGCCGAAGTGACTCTCGGCGGGGGGAGGCAGGAGCCTTCCTTTTTGGGGGTGTCGCTGCCCAGTTCCGCCGGGGGGTTCAGGCCTCCCACCCCGGCTCAGTCTGCAGGGGTGGTCGGGCCGCACCAACGAGGCGGTGAGTTAGCTGCCGGGAGGCGCGAAGTCCACGAGGCGTCATCATCTGGGGATCCAGGATTTCCGGCTGGAGGGCACACAGCCCCCTCGCAGCCCGGTGAGTATGCGTCTATGTCCCCTGTTTGTCACCCTCTTTTGTCTTCATCTGTGGCGGTTGGGGGCCCCTTAGCTGAGTCCGGGGTTGGCAGGGTTGAGGCTGGTTTTAGCAGTTCAGGGTCGGCTTGGAGAGTATGTGATGTGTTGGCGGATGTGCGTAGCTTGCTTTTGCGTTTGGAGCAGGGTTTTGTGGGGTCGTCGCCAGTTGCAGCGTGGGTTGGGCCACAGGGTGGCGGGTTGGTGGGTCAGGGCGCGGGTGCGTCGGGCCCTTGTGTTGGCATGCCGGTTTCGGTGTCGGTGCAAACCGAGAAGGAAAAGGAGTGTCGTGTGCGTCTGGATGATCGGGCGCATGGCGAGGTGTATGTGTGTTTTGAGGGTTCGTTGGGGGCCCATTTGAAAAAGGAGGTGAAAGAGCGGATTTGGAAGGATGAATATGTTGAAATATTTTCGCTATTGCCTCTTGAGAAGTTTAATTTGGACAAAAGTAAGAAAGAGGATAGCAAAAAGGAAGAGGAGGAAAAGCGGAGGTGGCGCTTGATTCCTCAGACATTTGTAAATTGGCAGCAGGCGTTTGCTATTTTGGTGAGTGTTATTGGGGAACAGGCCCCTGATAATTGCTCCGCGTTATTTTGTTATTTGGATGCTATTGGGGAGGCTTATAGAGTGTATGGCGGGCAGGCGTGGCTGCGGTATGACGAGCAGTTTCGTCAGAGGAAAGCTGTGCGTCCGGCTATCCACTGGGACCAAAAAGATATTGGCGTGTGGATGCGGGTGATAGCGCAAAATAAGTCTGGGAGTTCCTTTCTTGGGGGGGCTGGAAGCACCAGCCAGAATAGCGGCACTGCCGGCTCTGCGGGTGGTGGGGGTCAAGGGCAGTCTGGAACGCACAAGGCGGGGGTGTGCTGGCAGTTTAATGATGGCCAGTGTAAGTTTGGGGCCAACTGTAAATTTAAACACCTGTGCTCAAACTGCAATGGTTCCTCACATGGGGCATCCAAGTGTTTTAAAAAAGCGAAGTCCAAATCCGGTAGGGGTAATTTGCAAGGGGGAGACTCCAGTGAATCTGGAAAGGATGGTCCCTTATCTAAATAGATACCCTGATAGGGTAGGAGCGGGGCTGTTGTATTCTGGTTTTGAGGAGGGTTTTCGGATTCCGGATCCTCCGTTTGAAATCCCGTTTGTTTTGAAAAATTTGCGCTCTGCTTTGGAGCATCCGTCAGTTGTTTTGGAGAAGATCCAAAAAGAAGTTTCATTGGGGCGCATGGCGGGCCCTTTCGTGTCTCCTCCTTTTCCGAATTTGGTTGTTTCCCCGTTGGGGGTGGTTCCGAAGAAGGAGCCCAATAAGTTTCGGCTTATTCAGCATTTGTCTCACCCGCGGGGGAGGTCGGTTAACGACGGTATCGATCCGGAGATTTGTTCAGTGGTATACTCTTCATTTGATGAAGCGGCAGGTTGGGTCCAGAAATGTGGTCGTGGGGCCCTTATGGCTAAGACCGATGTTGAGTCCGCTTTTCGTTTGCTTCCGGTTCACACAGACAGCGTGAGGTTGTTGGGCTGTTTCTGGGAAGACAGGTTTTTTGTAGATAGGTGTTTACCTATGGGTTGTTCCTTGTCTTGTGCGTATTTTGAGGCTTTTAGCTCTTTTCTGGAATGGGTCGTGTGCGATGTCTCTGGTTGTAACTCGATAGTTCATTATTTGGACGATTTCCTGTGCATTGGCCCGGCGGACTCTTCGCGTTGTCTCAGGATTTTGAAGGCGATTGAGTGGGTGGCGGATCGGTTCGGGGTTCCGTTGGCACCCAGAAAAACTGAGGGTCCCGGTACGTGTTTGCGTTTTCTGGGGATCGTCATTGATACGGTCAAATGGGAATTCCGGTTGCCGGAAGACAAGCTTGATGATTTGAGGGCTGAGGTTGTTCGCGCACGTCGGTTGCGTAAAATATCGTTGAGGGACCTCCAGTCGCTGTTGGGTAAGCTTAACTTCGCTTGTCGGGTAATGCCGATGGGTCGAGTTTTTTCACGTAGGCTGGCTAGCGCTATTTCGGGGGTCCGGGCTCCCCATCATTTTGTGAGATTGTCGGCGGAGCTCAGGGCCGATTTGGAGGTTTGGGAGTCCTTTTTGGAGACGTACAACGGTCGTTCGTTGGTGATGGCTGATGTGGTCTGCAACGATGCTTTGGATTTGTTCACGGATGCGGCAGGCGGATTCGGTTTTGGTGCTTATTTTGGAGGGCAGTGGTGCGCCGCTCAGTGGCCCGTCGCTTGGGTTTCGGCTGGGTTGGTGCGCAATATCACGTTGTTGGAGATCTTTCCGATTCTGGTGGCAGTTCATTTGTGGGGTCAGGAGTTTCGGAATCGGCGCGTTCGTTTCAATTGTGACAACATGGGGGTGGTGAGCGCGATTAATGGTCTTACTGCATCGTCCCCTCCAGTGGTCAGGGTTTTGCAGAAGTTGGTGCTAGCATGTTTGTCTTTGAATGCGCATGTGACGGCGACACATGTGCCTGGAGTGAAGAATGAGATAGCTGATTCTCTCTCTCGCTTGCAGTAGGATCGTTTTCGTTCCTTGGTTCCGGAGGCAGAGTTCGAGGGTCTGATTTGTCCGGAGGAATTGTGGAGGGTGGCTTACGAGCCGCGGAGTCACTGATCGTATCGTCTTTGGCACCAAAAACCGGAGGCCCACCGGAATGTGTGGTGTGCGTGGGAAGAGGTCATTACGGCTGGCTCCGCCAGTGGGGCCAGGCTTGAGCAAGAGGGTCTGTTGTTGTCGTGGTTGGGGCAGGGCGCAAACGAAGGTTGGTCTCGGGCGAAGGTGACACGTTTGTTGGCCGGATTGTCTTTCGGTTTTCGGTTGCGCGGGCACAGGGATTTGACAAAAACGTTTTTGGTTAGGCAGGCGGCGAAAGGTTTTGGCCGCTTTCGGGGGGGGTGATTTGAGGCGGCCAGTGTCATTTAATATGCTGAGCAATTGGGTTTGGTTCCGGGATCGGTATGAGCGGATGGTTATGAGGTTGCGCTGTTTTGGCTGGCTTTTTCCTTTGCATTTTTTGGGGCACTGCGGATCGGGGAACTTGTGTCTCACAATAAAGGGTCTGTGGGCGGGTTGTTAGCCAGGGATGTGACGTTGACCGCTCAGGGCGTCGAATTTTGGCTAAGGAGGTCGAAAACGGACCAGGCTGGGAAAGGCCGTCGAGTGGTGTTGGGGGTTGTCTCTGGTTCCAGAATGTGCCCGGCTCAGTGTTTACGTGGATTTTGGGATCTTCGTCCTAGTTTGGGCGGATCTTTGTTGTGTCACGCAGACGGGGGAAGTCTGTCTCGATATCAGTTTGGTGCGGTGTTTAAGAAGTCAATTCGGTGTTTGGGTTTGGATGATTCTAGGTTTGCTTTGCATTCTTTTCGGATTGGTGCGGCGACTGAGGCAGCTGAGCGTGGTTTGGGTCCCTCTTGCATACAGCGTATAGGAGGGTGGAGGTCTAATCGGTATCGGAGTTATGTTCGGCCTTCCGGCGTGCAGGAGCTGTGTCCGGTTGGCGTGGTCCATGGGGTTGATTAAATATTGCAAGTATTGGTGCATTTTCTTGCGATATGTTTCTGTGAGTGTCGTTTTGTGTTTCAGGTACGGAACCGCTGCTGGTTTGGATATTTGGTCACTCCTTTGTTTACTGGGGAGCGGTGAGAGCTGATGTCAGGACCGACGGCAGACAGTTGGGAATTTCCAGATCGGCGGCGGTGGTGCGGTGGATCGGTTTTCGGGGCCTGGTGTGGCGTCGGGTTTTGCCGGAAATTCATGAGTGTGTTCGTTTGGACCGGGCACCAGATGTTCTCGTTATTCATGCTGGGGGTAATGATCTGGCTGTTCGTCCCTTCCGGGAGTTGATCAAGGACATTAAGCAAGATTGCTTGCGGTTGTGGGTGACTTATCGGGAAGTCACGATTGTGTGGTCGGAGATCGTGCCACGCAGGCGTTGGCGGTCCATGAGATCGTTGGAGAAGGTCAATCGGGCCAGGATCAAGGTTAACAGAGCGGTGTCCGCTTTTATAGTTAAAAACGGGGGAGTTGCCGTGCGACATTTTGATTTGGAGAAGGGTGAGGGCGATTACTGGTTGGCGGACAGGATTCACTTGAATGCAGTCGGTTCCGATATTTGGGCCCTTGCCCTTCAGGAGGGTATAGAGAAGGCTGCCGCGTGGCGGGTTGTGGGGGTCTCGGGTCGTTGAGGTGTTCAAAGGCCCCTCGTTGTGGCGGTTTTGGGGGAGGGGGAGTCCTTGAAATCGGTGGAAATTGGTTTGGGAGACTCTCTGGGTAGGGTCTCCTTCGTTTAAAGGTATGCTGGTCGTGATCTGGTGAAAGGTGGATGGGGAGTTTTCCGTCGGAAGAGGGCGGATCCCCAAGGAGTTTGTGGACAACATCTATTGGTTTGCTGGTGCTCCCGAGCCTGTGGGGTAACGGCTGGGAGCAAATGGTCGGGGGTTGTCCACGATATTTGTACTATTTCACCACGATCTTGTGGCTTCAAGGACTTCTCCTTCCAAGGTTAAATTCATTGTATTGTTTATGATACAGTGTTTATTGTTTGTTTATTGTTATAATAAAAAGCTGCTGTGGCCATAAAATTCCAAAAGAAATACCGGTGTCTGTGTATTAGTTACAGGAAAGATGTATATCTTTGTACCGTGTTAGCCAGTGGATAGAAAAATATTCAGGATTGAGAGTCCTCAATAGTTGATACCTTTTAATGGCTAACTGAAAAGATGGTAACGCATTGCAAGCTTTCGAGACTACTCAGGTCTCTTCATCAGGCATAGACTAATACGAAATCTGAAGTCACATATTTATGCACAATACAGCCTAGAAAAAATGCAATAGATAAGACAAGTGACGTGAAGCAGAACTATCAATATGGGAGAGGGAGAAACATAAATATAAACATTGGACCAGTTCATAGATAAGGAGTCTGGATGTTTTATGGTCCTCTGATTGGGGTCTAGTTCTGTGTTGCCCCGCAAGGTTTTAAAAGGAAATTCCTTAATTGATGTAAAAAGACATAAATCCATGCGACACATTCATTCCAGCACTGAGAGTGTCAAAGTTCGTCATAAATTTGTACTCCCAAACTCGTCTCTCTCTCTGAGATGTGAAGTTACCTTTCAATACCAGTAATTTCATATCCATGCTGCTGTGATCAGGGATACAGAAATGTTTTGCCACAGGTAGATCCATTCTTTTTTCTCTTATTGTGTGACGATGAGCATTCATCCTTGTTCTAAGCTTTTGCCCTGTCTCCCCCACATACAGACCCCCAGTTGGACATTTAGTACAAATAATTAAGTACACCACATTAGATGTAATGCAGCTGAAAGTACCTGGGATCTTGTAGTCCTGATGTGAGTTGGGGATCTTTATCTTGTCCGTGGTCATTATAAATGGACAGGTTTTACATTTTTTCTGGTTGCACGGAAAGCAGAAAAAATGTAAAACCTGTCCATTTATAATGACCACGGACAAGATAAAGATCCCCAACTCACATCAGGACTACAAGATCCCAGGTACTTTCACCTGCATTACATCTAATGTGGTGTACTTAATTATTTGTACTAAATGTCCAACTGGGGGTCTGTATGTGGGGGAGACAGGGCAAAAGCTTAGAACAAGGATGAATGCTCATCGTCACACAATAAGAGAAAAAAGAATGGATCTACCTGTGGCAAAACATTTCTGTATCCCTGATCACAGCAGCATGGATATGAAATTACTGGTATTGAAAGGTAACTTCACATCTCAGAGAGAGAGACGAGTTTGGGAGTACAAATTTATGACGACCTTTGACACTCTCAGTGCTGGAATGAATGTGTCGCATGGATTTATGTCTTTTTACATCTATTAAGGAATTTCCTTTTAAAACCTTGCGGGGCAACACAGAACTAGACCCCAATCAGAGGACCATAAAACATCCAGACTCCTTATCTATGAACTGGTCCAATGTTTATATTTAGGTTTCTCCCTCTCCCATATTAATAGTTCTGCTTCACGTCACTTGTCTTATCTATTGCATTTTTTCTAGGCTGTATTGTGCATAAATATGTGACTTCAGATTTTGTATTAGTCTAGCCTGATGAAGAGACCTGAGTAGTCTCGAAAGCTTGCAATGTGTTACCATCTTTTCAGTTAGCCATTAAAAGGTATCAACTACTGAGGACTCTCAATCCTGAATATTTGTGTATTAGTTGGCGCCGAGTTGGGGGTGGTCATTTTATGGTCACGGTGGGGGGTTTTGGGGTAAGTGAAGACGCTTGATATCCCCTTATGAGGTAAATACTTGACAATACTAACGTCAAGAAATGGCCGGAGTGAGCCTCCCAACCCCCTAGAGGAGGCGTGGGCGGAGGCCAACATGACGGGGGGTTGGAAGATACTGAGGGAAGGGGAAGGGTTAAAGGGGAGGGGGAGCTAGGGGGTATTTAATGCAGGGTCTGGGGGCGCCCGCTCTCTGTTCCTGTTGTCCCAGCTCCTGAGCAGTCCCACCCTCCCTCCCTTTTTTCTCTTGGGTTGGTTGTACGTGATTCTATTTTGGGTCATGGCGGTTTTGGGGGAGGGGGAGTCCTTGAAGTCGGTGGAAATTGGTTTGGGAGACTCTCTGGGTAGGGTCTCCTTCGTTTAAAGGTATGCTGGTCGTGATCTGGTGAAAGGTGGATGGGGAGTTTTCCGTCGGAAGAGGGCGGATCCCCAAGGAGTTTGTGGACAACATCTATTGGTGTGCTGGTGCTCCCGAGCCTGTGGGGTAATGGCTGGGAGCAAATGGTCGGGGGTTGTCCACGATATTTGTACTATTTCACCACGATCTTGTGGCTTCAAGGACTTCTCCTTCCAGGGTTAAATTCATTGTATTGTTTATGATACAGTGTTTATTGTTTGTTTATTGTTATAATAAAAGGCTGCTGTGGCCATAAAATTCCAAAAGAAATACCGGTGTCTGTGTATTAGTTGGCGCCTAGTTGGGGGTGGTCATTTTATGGTCACGGTGGGGGGTTTTGGGGTAAGTGAAGACGCTTGATATCCCCTTACGAGGTAAATACTTGACAAAACCAACGTCAGGTACTTTCACCTGCATTACATCTAATGTGGTGTACTTAATTATTTGTACTAAATGTCCAACTGGGGGTCTGTATGTGGGGGAGACAGGGCAAAAGCTTAGAACAAGGATGATTGCTCATCATCACACAATAAGAGAAAAAAGAATGGATATACCTGTGGCAAAACATTTCTGTATCCCTGATCACAGCAGCATGGATATGAAAGTACTGGTATTAAAAGGTAACTTCAATTCTCAGAGAGAGAGACGAGTTTGGGAGTATAAATTTATGACGACCTTTGACACTCTCAGTGCTGGAATGAATGTGTCGCATGGATTTATGTCTTTTTACATCAATTAAGGAATTTCCTTTTAAAACCGTGTGGGGGCATCACAACACAGAACTAGACCCCAATCAGAGGACCATAAAACATCCGGACTCCTTATCTATGTACTGGTCCAATATTTATGTTTCTCCCTCTCCCATATTGATAGTTCTGCTTCACGTCACTTGTCTCATCTATTGCATTTTTTCTGTGCTGTATTGTGTATAAATATGTGACTTCAGATTTTGTATTAGTCTAGCCTGATGAAGAGACCTGAGTAGTCTCGAAAGCTTGCAATGTATTACCATCTTTTCAGTTAGCCATTAAAAGGTATCAACTACTGAGGACTCTCAATCCTGAATATTTTTCACTCCGATCTAGTCACTTCAGTAGTGAGCCGTCTAGCGTGGAGTAGATAAAATGAGGCCTCAAAAAATCAACTCCGATCTAGACAGTTCACTAGTGAATCAGCTAGAATGGAATTGATTTTTTGAGGACCACAAAAAGTCAACTCCAAACTAGACCCAACCGAGCCGCACTCCACATATACGGCTGCTCTGTGCGCACAGGACCTGTGATGAGGTCACAGGAGGGGAGGAGTCAGGGGTCACATGATCAGGGGCCTCCGTGTACGCAGGACTCTGCTGTGCTGACAGGTATTCTGCTCATCTGATGGAATTGCTCCTTTAAGAACAGGTAACATTGTAAACAGTAGAACAATTCCCCCTTTAAGTGATTGGATCCTTCTAGACCTTAGTGATCTTACAGACGGGAGTTTCCAAGAGCGCTAGATACAGGGGTGATCCTATTGGTGAATGAGCCGTGCGGCCTCCATCTTAGAGAGCGGTCACAATCCCAGACGATGCCATAATTGCCAAATCCTCCGATCTGTGGTCATCACCATAGAGGCTTATATAATGGGACACATTCTCTCATCTTCTCCATATCATGGCTTTCCTCTCAGAATCTCTCCGTCCATAACCCCGGAGTCCGGTGGAGCTGGTGCCGGTAACCCTGATGCTATTAGAGCTTTACTACTGATACATTTGCTCCTTTCTTCTGGAGTCAGGAGGACTTTGGTGAATATGTCGGCAGTGACATTTATGTCTCAGTCCGGATTATCTCTCCTGTGCTCTCTATGAATATCTTCTCTAGGATATTCTCTGTATCTGTCCCAAAGAGCCCGGGGATTGGAAGGTGCACAGGTTGTAGTTATTATAGGGACCAGGGGTAGAAGATGAGGTGGGAAGCGAGTGAGGGACGCCTCCTGCAAGGTCCCAGGGTGGAGCATCTTCCATCAGACCAAACTTTTGGCCTCCCTGTAAGTTTTTGTTGGTTCAGTTGTAAGTACAAAAGACGCTCGCTTTCCACCTTGACATTTCTGCTATACATTGATGAAAAAGTTGCCTACATTGTTATGTGATCATCATTTTGGTAGGTGTAGAAGTCCATAGATGATATTTTTTATTGGTTGGTTTATTGGCTGGCCTAGCAATGTTGGGATCAGTCTGCGTTTGATTATAGTGATCGCCATCTTGGCCATTCCACAGTATTATAGGATATTGCAGAGCAACAGATGATCTATGTTGTTTCTGTAATACGTTGAAGATTTTCACGTCATTGCTGAATAATTATATCTCGGCTTAGAAAGTCCCGTCCAACCATTACAATAGCTCCTTCGTTAACACTGGGAGAAGTAAACCTCCATTTCCGCTCACCAGCCAGTGTCTTGTCTGCTCTTATTACAGCCTGATATTCCGCACTAAGGCTATTTTAAAAAGGGTTACTAACTGATTGTGTTGATGGAAAAATCTTTGCAAATTCAAAATAATGTCTTTTTGTGTCTCCGGTATAGCTTCACAACGGTGATCAGCTCGCATCTGTTCTTCTCCCAAACAGTAAATTTGTAAAAATGTTGGGTCTTGATTTGCTACAGGAGGCATCAAACCTATTTTGTGATATATGTGTCCCTGGCTTTAAAAGTCGACATAAATTCTGCTCCCTTAAGTCCTGCTGTCTTACAATTTATCTTTCCAGATGACATCCTTTGCTATCTCCTAATGATTTGCAATAAATGCTTAGACTCATGAGTTGTTCCTGTATGGAAAACGTGGTTTGGGAGGTAGCCTTAAAGGTGGCAAACCGACTTTCCCATTGACCACCACATACCAGGCGATTTAAAGTTAAACTTCTTTGCTTGACAATGTTCTCATATTATCTCCATTTTGCATATTATAAAATTCAGATTTGACTTATAGTCGTGAATTGGGTCGTTGTGAAACGCTTCCAAACTCAAGTCAGCCTGCCCACTTCATTGCATAAGTTGTATATGTCATATGTAGAGATGAGTGACTTTGCCTCAGGAAGGGTCGAATCGGGTTTCGGACCACCCGACTTTAACAAAAGTCGAGTCGAACGAAATCGGTCGGAGTTTCAACCGAAACCCAACCCGACCCCAATGCAAGTCAATGGGGAATAAAAGTCGGCAGTGAGTGGAGGACAGTAATCACACCTACAGTGCCCATTTCAATGGCAACGACATCAATTCTTATTGCTTAAGCTTGTAAACCTTCATTTACATTATAATAATAGTAACGCATGGAAAACTGGGGGTTATTTGGCTAAAGTTGTGGGGGGTACAGCCCAGTTAGGGAGGTGGAAAAACTGGCATATGTTGAGGTGTAGGCTGGACGTTCAGCAGCTACAAATGGAGGAATTGGAGAAGTCGGAGGAAGAGGAGGACAAAGCGAGCCATTTTGCTGGCAACCTATGTGTCATCAGGGGAAGGTGGTACAAAATCCTTTGAAACCCAGGCATGGTTCATTTTAATGAAGGTGAGATCACCTACATTTTGGGTCGACAGCTGGGTCCTTCTTTCTGTCAGGATTGATCCAGCAGCACTGGATAGCACACTACCAGCAGGGCAAGCGAGCTCCTGTAAAGCATATTGTGCCAATTCAGGCCAGGTGTCCAGTTTACAGGCCCAGTAGTCAAAGGGGAATGAACTGTGAGGGAGAACATTGATAGGGGCGGAGAGGTAATTTTGAACCATAGTTGACAACTGCTGTCTCCTTTCTGTTGCAATCGATTCAGTATTACCAGTCATGTGAGCGGTACTCGAGAGATCAGTCCACAACATGGTCATGAAACCCCTGTCTCCAACGCCACTTCGGCTGTGTGCACCACGAACACCTCTTCCATGTTGCCCAGTACGGCTCGTGGTAGAACCTGCACCGCTGCTGTGTGCTTTGAAAGCCTCTAACAAACAGTTAACCAGAGTTGCTTGTTTGTTCACCAATATTAGCTCTAGGTTCTCCTGTGGCATGATGTTCTGTAATTTGCCTTTATAGCGTGGATCGAGGATGCTGGCCAACCAGTAGTCGTCATCCTTCATAATTTTGGCAATGCGGGGATCCCTTTTTAGGATCCGCAAGAGATAATCACACATGTGGGCCAATGTTCCAGGTGTCAATGATGCACTGCCCGTGGTGCGTGGAGGAACACTTTCTGCCAAATTCACATCCCTCCAGTCATGCACAAACCCTGTACCTGACCTTGGCAAGCCAACATTTTCTCTTGCCCCCTGAGAAGCATCCTCCTCCCCAAAATAATCATCCTCCTCCTCCTCTTCCCCTTCTTCCTCTACCTCGTCCAGTATAGTTCCCTGAGCAGACAATGCCTGACTGTCATCAAGGCTTCCCTCCTCCTCCTCCTCTTCCTCCTCCGCTGCAGACGCCTGATCCTTAATGTGTGCCAAAGTTTGCATGAGCAGACGCATAAGTGGGATGCTCATGCTTATGATGGCGTCGTCTGCACTTACCAGCCGTGTGCATTCCTCAAAACACCGAAGGACTTTACAGAGGTCTTTCAGCTTTGACCACTGAACACCCGACAACTTGATGCCTGCCCTCATACTGCCTGCCCGTGTATCCTCCCACAAATGCATTACAGCCTGCCTCTGTTCCCACAGCCTCTCAACCATGTGCATGGTGAAGTTCCACCTTGTTGCAACGTCTATGATTAGGCGGTGCTTGGGGAGGTGGAGTGATCGCTGCAGCCTCTGCATACGACTGGAGTCTACGGGCGAGCGACGGATGTGCGAGTACAGTCTTAGCACCTTATGGAGAAGGGCTGGTAACTCCGGATAATTATTTATGAAGCACTGCACAACCAGGTTCAAGGTGTGAGCCAGGCAAAGTATGTGTTTGAGTTTTCCCAGGGCTATGGCCGCCACAAAATTACGTCCGTTATCACTGACTACCTTGCCTTGCTCAAGATCTAGACTACCCAGCCATGACTCAGTTTCTCGCTGCAAGTAGTCGGCCAGTACCTCCGCGGTGTGTCTGTTGTCGCCCAAAGACATCATCTTTAAAACAGCCTGCTGACACTTACCACTAGCTGTTCGACAGTGGGACACCTCATGTGCAACTCTGGCAGCTGTGGATGGTGTGCTCGTGCGACTGCGCTTTGTTGATGAGCTTTCGCTTCTGGAGGAGGCGGAGGGTCGAACACCAACAGCCAACTGTTGCCTATACCATGGGCTAGGCAGCACTGTCCCACCACCGCTGTCCCCTGTGGACTCTGCATGCAAATCATTCACCCAGTGCACAGTGATGGACACGTAGTGGCCCTGGCCATGCCTACTGGCCCATGCATCTGTTGTGAGGTGCACCTTTCCACTCACTGATTGTTTGAGTGCATGGACAATGCGGTCTTTCACATGCAGATGGAGGGCAGGGATGGCTTTTCTAGAAAAGAAGTGCCGACTGGGTAGGTCATAGCGTGGGACAGCGTAGGCCATGAGCTCTCAGAATGCTGAGCTTTCAACCAAATGGAAGGGCATCATCTCTAATGAGATCAGTTTGCCAATGTAGGAGTTCAAAGCTAGTGTACGTGGATGAGAGTATGAGTACATTCTTGTCCTTCTCAAAGTCTCTGCTAGGGTGAGCTGGACTTGAGAGCTGCATATGGTGTAACTAGCGGTGGACATGGCGGACTGAGAGGTGGTTGGTGATGGTGGAGGTGGTGATGGCCTAGATGCAGTCTTTTGTTGGAAAAACATTGTGATTCCCTGACTGCTTTGGCCTTGCGACGACACCTCAATATTTCTTGCTGGTGGTGTGCTAACCGGTGGGCTTACAGTGGGGGAAGTGATGTAGCGTTGCTGGCTACCTTTAGTCGGAGCAGGTGCACATGTGCTACCTGACATTTTGTAGTCCGTCCACGCTTGCAAGTGCATGTTGGTTAAATGTCTAAGCATGCAACTGGTATTCAAATTTCTGAGATTTTTCCCTCGGCTAAAGGTCCTTCCGCACTTCTTACAGATAACCTTTGCCTCATCAATAGGATTTTGGTAAAAAAAAGAGCCACACTGCACTCTTCCTACTATGGTAAAAATTTTCAGGGCTTGCACGCTGTGCTAATTTGACCGTCTGGCCAAGCTGTCTTGCAACTCTCGTTTTTTTAACACATTTTTGGACTGCTACGGGCCTGCCAGATAACCGCAGCTGCGATGTCGATGCCTGCTGAGGATCCTCCTCCTCTTCTGAGCTATTGCCAGCGGCACCCTCTTCCCCCAATGGATGCCAATCCAGATCAACAACTGGGTCATCCATCACCTCCACTTCAATTTCATCTGCACCTTCCTCTGTGTCACCGTGTAAGGTGGTATAGTATGCGGGAAGGGGCACCTGAGTTTCATCAGGGTCATAATCTGGCTCAGTAGACTGCAAGGGCAATGCAGTGCTCTGGGTGAATGTACCAGCAGAATCATATAGCACTGACTGTGCATCAGTGCACTCCATGTCATATTCATCTTGGACTGGGGATTCAGGATTTCACTTGATAACTCAGGCATGGTATGTGAAAAGAGCTCCATGGAGTAATCTGAAGTGCGGCCTGCCGCATCCTTCACTTTTGGTGGGGGTGAAGGACACAAGGAAAGGTGTTGTTCCTGACCAGGAGCCTGCACTGACGACTCAGTGCTTGCAGTTTTTGAAAATTCAGAAGGGGAGGCGATGTAAGTCAAAACCTGTTCCTGATGCTCCGGCTTTAAAATCGGTTTACCCACTCCCAGAAAGGGGAGCCTTCCAGGCCTTCTGGAGCCAGACGATGATGCAGGCTCAACATCTCCTGCCTTAGGTGCTACTGTGCTTTTGGCATAACCAGCAGATGCACCACCACCACCATCAGCACCAGCTGGCCCGCCCATGTCCGCGGCCTCTTCCACCATACTTCCTCATGTTTGGGAAAATGTACCAAAAATACCAGCAGATATATGGTACTGTATAAGGAGCGTACAGCTGTATACGGTGTAGGGGAAAATTTAAATCTCTGTATTTATTTCCGGAGTCACACACACACGCTTTCTCAGTATGGATTTCACCGTAATACAAACAGCAGATATATGGTACTGTATCAGAAGCGTACAGCTGTATATGGTGTAGGGGAAAATTTAAATCTCCGTATTTATTTCCGGAGTCACACAGATAGTCAGCATGTATTTGTCCGTGATACCAGCCGGTACACGGTAGTGTGTGAGGAGCGTACAGCTCTATACGGTGTGGGAAGAAATGAACGGTCGGTAACTGTGGAGAAAAAAAGAATAAGAGTATTAGTGCTGTGTAGTGTTGAGCATTCCGATACCGCAAGTATCGGGTATCGGCCGATATTAGCTGTATCGGAATTCCGATACTTAGTTCCGATACTTTTTTCATATCGAATACCGGAATCGGAAGTTCCCATAATGCTAGGAGCCCGCTCGATTTGATTCAGCCAATGGCGATCCTCAGAAGTGTGGGCACATCCTGTTAGGCATGTAGGCATGTTAACTACTGGCATGGCTGTGATTGGCTGCTGAAATGATGTCATGATGCACTATAAAAAGCGCTGCAGCTGCCATTTCTGGTCACTCTGCTGTGAATTCAGTTAGGGACAGGCTGCTGTTGAAGACTGTGAGGGACAGTTAGAAATAGCGATTCCACAAAACATAGTGCTTAACCCAGGCTACATAAACCACCACTGTAGCTTGCTTTTTCCTAGCAGCGCTGTTTTCACAGCTGTCTGCAAGGGCTGTGTGAGTGCAGACCCACGCTGTGTAGTGTGTCCTGCAGGCACGTCTGCTTGTAGGCCGCCCAGCATGTGTCTCTGCCTCATACACATTTTTCTTTTATTGCTGTTTTTTTTTTCTCCTGTATAGTGTGCTTCGATACATATCCATATACGTTGGTTGCAAACACTAAAGGAGTGGACAGCGGAGCCTTTCAGCAGCCTTTCAGTGCTATAGCCCATTTCTCTGCACTGTTTTTGGCTGTCTGATAGGCATCTCTGTGTGTGAGTGCAGCTCACGTTGCAGTGTGTTCTACAGCCACCGCTAGCTGTAGTCCGCTCAGCGTGCGTCACTGCCTCATACATAGTCCTTTTTTTGCAGCTAATTTAGCCAGATTTTTGCTCCTATATTAGTGTGCTTCCAACCGCATCCATTGTCATTGGTTGGTTGCAAACACTATATAGGATTAGATAGAGGAGCCTTTTTGCTGGCTTGTGCCCTTCAGGGCCAGCCAGGCTAGTATCACCCTATTTTTTGGAGCCTCATCAATTGCATTGTAGGTTAGCTTCCTGTATTGTAATCGCTCCAAAAAGTTTGTGATACCATAGCTTTCAAACTTTGGTCACATCCTTTCCTTTCCCCCCCCAAAAAAAAAAAGAAATAAAGTTCACCAAACACTCCACTTTACAGTTGTCTAGGCCACATTAGATCATATTAAAGTGTAGTACACACACTCTTAGCCAAATTAGTGTTTCTTATACTGGTTAGCAGGTGTTCAGTAATAAGAACACTGAGCCACCCCTTTTTTACTTTTCTGCCTATCTTTATCAGTCTACCAAGATGAAGAAGGCAGGGAGCAAGGCACGTGGTCGTGGCCGTGGAGTTTCAGCAGGGAGAGGACGGGGGGATTCAGCAGGGAGAGGACGTGGGGATTCGGTGTCTGCTGCGGCCACCAGTGACCCGGCATCCCCCACTTTTACCAGGCAACAGTCCTTCATGCGCAGCTTTGTAGGACCTCGCCGTACCCCACTGCTGCGTGACGAACAAATTGAAGCCGTTGTCGGATGGATGGCAGCTAACGCATCCACTTCAATGACTTCCGCATCCTCCCAAGGCCAGAGAACTGAAGAGCAACCATCTGTCTCTTCACCACCTGCCAAATTGCCCAGGCAGTCTGAGAGCCCTGGACAGGAGCCATCTCAATCTTTACTTCTGTTCTCAGAATCTGTTGGCTTAGAAAGAGGTGGCCAGCCAAGCAGCATTCTAGTGCGTGAAGAAGAGGGAGTATGCAGTGATGCGCAACTGCTTTGTCCCTCTGAATCTGAAGAGGCGGGTGGGCCAGTGCCTATTGTCAGCACACCTCAGTGCTCATCTGATGATGATGAGACTCAGTTGCCAATTTCTGGTGTGTACGGTGCTGGCGAGACAACCCAGGACCAGCCGGTGCTTGAAGAGGGGAGTGGAGATGATGAGGTCCTTGACCCATCATGGCGTCAGCCACAGGAAGGTGGTGGGAGCAGCTCTGAGGAAGAGATTCCCCGAACGGCCAAAAGAGGAGGGAGAGGGCGGGGGCAGACTCGGTTGCCTGTAGCCTCCACTTTGGCACCCGTGAGGAGCAATCCTCTTCCAAAACACAAAACGGGCGCTCCCAGGACTTGCAGTGCGTGGTCTTTTTTTGACACAGTTGCAGATGACATTTGCTTTGTCAAATGCAAGCTGTGTCATCAGAAAGTGAAACGAGGGAAAAATGTGACCAACCTCAATACCACAAATATGTGGAAACATGTGCGTACCAAGCACGAGGTGGAGTTACACAGACACACTGAAGATGTAGGCCAACCTTCAGCAGCACCTACCACCTCTTCAGCTCGTGTTGGGGCCTCTTCCTCCAGCTCACACACAGCTGGTTCAGCTTCCTCACTGGAACGCCATGGAAGAACCACTGCCACTGTTGTCCAGAGACCCAGTGAAATTCCACCCACTGAACCACGTTCGCAGTCATCAGCACACTCCCAGGCCACTCACCAGCAATCGGTAGCACAGGCATGGGAGAAAAAGCGGCCATACTCGGCAAACCATCCCCGAGCACTGGCTCTGAATGCCGGCATTGCCAAACTACTGGCCCTTGAGATGCTGTCATTCAGGCTGGTGGAGACTGACACCTTCCGGAACTTTATGTCATTGGCAGTTCCACAATACAATGTGCCCAGCCGCTTTTATTTCAGCAGGCAAGCTGTCCCTGCCCTGCAAAAGCATGTGGAGGGAAAAATTAAAAATGCGCTACTAAATGCCGTCAGTAGCAAGGTCCACCTGACCACCGATGCGTGGACCAGTAGCCATGGACAGGGACGATACCGTTCCCTCACTGCCCATTGGGTCAATGTTGTGGAGCCGGGTACAGATCTGGAGAGTGGCTCTGTACGTATTCTGCCAACTCCAAGGATTGCAGGAATGCAGTCTGTACATATTGAGTCCTCCTCCTACTCTAGTTCCTCGGAATCAGCACTGCGTGAGCCTGTTAGGCCAGATATGAGCACAGGTGTGGCCAAACGTCAACAGGCCGTCCTTAAATTAATTTCTTTGGGGAATCGGAGCCACACAGCACAGGAGCTCTGGAATGCCATAAAGCAGGAGAGCGATGTGTGGTTTGTGCCAGCGAATCTCCAGCCAGGTTTGGTAGTGAGTGACAATGGCCGAAATCTAGTGGCAGCTCTGGGCCTAGGCAACCTCACTCACATACCATGTCTGGCACACGTGCTCAATTTGGTCGTGCAGAGCTTTCTGAGGGACTATCCAGATCTTGATACACTGCTGCACAAGGTTCGCCTAGAGTGTGCTCACTTGCGGCGTTCCAGCATGGCAAGATCGCGCATTGCATCTCTGCAACGCCGATTCCGCCTGCCAGAACATCGCATCATATGTGACCTCCCCACCAGGTGGAATTCAACGTTACATATGTTGGAGCGGTTGTGTGAGCAGCAGGCAGCAGCAATGGAGTACTAGCTGCATCAGGCGCAAACAAGTCGCACTGTGCGCCGGACACACTTCACCACCACTGAGTGGGCCACTATGAGGGACATCTGCCAAGTTTTGCATGCCTTTGATGACTCCACGCGGATGGCCAGTGCAGATGATGCACTAATCAGCATGACTGTCCCCCTCATCTGTCTGCTTCAAAAAACCTTACAAGCACTAAGTGAGGAGGTTTTTGAAGAGGTCGAGGATGAGCAGTCAGAAATGCCATCTGCTTCTGGCAAGTCTGCGCAACGTGCTTCCACACAAAGGCCCAGGCAGGGGACACTTAGTGAGGAGGATGACGAGGAGTCAATGGAGGAGGAGGAACACATCTCTCCAGAGGAGGGAGGTACACAAGGCTCTAGTAGTCAGTGTGTACAGCGAGGGTGGGGTGATGCTGAGCAGGCAGAGATGCTGCCTCAAGCTGGGGACAGCGTTTCCGGTCCAGTTGGCAGTCTGCAGCACATGGTTGATTTCATGCTGCAGTGCTTGTTAAATGACCGCCGCATCGCCAACATTCTCCACACGGCTGATTATTGGGTGTACACCCTCCTAGATCCTCGCTACCGGGACAACTTACAAAGCCTCATACCACAGTTGAACCGGGAGCGAAAAATGCGGGAGTACCAAGAAACACTTGTGCAGGCCATCATGTTCTCCATTCCCCCCACAAGTGTTGCTGGTAGTGCATTTCAAAGCAGCCATGTGGGTAGAGGCAGTGGAGGAAGCTCTGCACAAAGAGGTAGCAGAGGCAGTGCCGCAGGACAAGGCAAGGCCAGTATGGCCCAAATGTGGAAAAGTTTTGTGGGACCGCCACAAACAGCTACACCATCACAGACGGCTCCAGTCAGCAGGAGGCAACGTTTCCGTCAGATGGTGACAGACTACTTGTCGTGCCCTGTTAGTGTTCTCCCAGACGGCTCTTCCCCGTTCAAGAATTGGGTCTCTAAGCTGGATACATGGCCAGAGCTTAGCCAGTATGCATTGGAGGTGCTGGCTTGCCCTGCTGCCAGTGTATTATCGGAACGTGTCTTTAGTGCTGCAGGTGGTGTGGTAACAGACCGTCACACGTGACTATCCGCCGATAATGTTGACCGGCTTACTTTTGTGAAAATGAACAAGGCCTGGATCTCACCTGAATTTGCCAGTCCTCTTCCAGAATAAATAATTGGCTGGCAACAGGATCCAGGTCTCCTGTTGTGTTCATGTTTCTATGACCTGAACTTTATTTCCTGGGCTACAGCAATGCCCGTTGTTGCTCAGAAGTGCTGTCCACACAGACAAAACACTCGCTCATGTGTAAGTGGGGTTCGGTAACGTCAGCTGATCCCCTGCTGTGTGTACGGCAAACTCTCCTGCTGCCTACAACTTCTGACTACCTCTGATTTAATATGTTCTCTGATTTGCCCTCTGTCTCCACTCTGTTTTGAGTATTTCCTCCGGCCTACAACACCGCCTGTTTCTGCTCTCAAGTGCCGTCTGCACAATCCACACTTGTTCCTGTGGTACCTGGGTCCTGTAACATCTGCTCATCTCCAGAGTTGAGCACGGCAATGTCTCCTGCTTTGTCTACATTCCCACTACTTGTAGTGGAAATGTGGACAGAGCAGGAGACATTGCCTGACTCACCTCTAGGGAGAAGCTGCTGTTACAGATCCCCAGTAACACAGGAACAAGTGTGGGTTGTGCAGACAGCATTTCAGAGCAGCAACTGGCGTGGTTGGAAGCCAGAGGAAATACTCGAAACAGAGTGAAGACAGAGGCCTAATTGGAGTACGTTGACAGTTAGTAGTAGTCTAGAAACAATCGCAAACTGCCACCAAGTAGGCCTCGGCCTACTACCTGATTTTCCCTGGGCTCCGACACCGCAAGTTGGTGCTCAGAAGTGCTGTCCGCACAGACAAAACACTCGCTCATGTGTAAGTGGGGTTCGGTAACGTCAGCTGATCCCCTGCTGTGTGTATGGCAAAGTGTCCTGCTCCCTCCACAGTCAAACAACCTCAGATTTACACCTGGCTCCAAGTAGGCCTCGGCCTACTACCTGATTTTCCCTGGGCTCCGACACCACCAGTTGGTGCTCAGAAGTGCTGTCCGCACAGACAAAACACTCGCTCATGTGTAAGTGGGGTTCGGTAACGTCAGCTGATCCCCTGCTGTGTGTATGGCAAAGTGTCCTGCTCCCTCCACAGTCAAACAACCTCAGATTTACACCTGGCTCCAAGTAGGCCTCGGCCTACTACCTGATTTTCCCTGGGCTCCGACACCGCCAGTTGGTGCTCAGAAGTGCTGTCCGCACAGACAAAACACTCGCTCATGTGTAAGTGGGGTTCGGTAACGTCAGCTGATCCCCTGCTGTGTGTATGGCAAAGTGTCCTGCTCCCTCCACAGTCAAACAACCTCAGATTTACACCTGGCTCCAAGTAGGCCTCGGCCTACTACCTGATTTTCCCTGGGCTCCGACACCGCCAGTTGGTGCTCAGAAGTGCTGTGCGCACAGACAAAACACTCGCTCATGTGTAAGTGGGGTTCGGTAACGTCAGCTGATCCCCTGCTGTGTGTACGGCAAACTCTCCTGCTGCCTACAACTTCTGACTACCTCTGATTTAATATGTTCTCTGATTTGCCCTCTGTCTCCACTCTGTTTTGAGTATTTCCTCCGGCCTACAACACCGCCTGTTTCTGCTCTCAAGTGCCGTCTGGTACCTGGGTCCTGTAACATCTGCTCATCTCCAGAGTTGAGCACGGCAATGTCTCCTGTTTTGTCTACATTCCCACTACTTGTAGTGGAAATGTGGACAGAGCAGGAGACATTGTCTGACTCACCTCTAGGGAGCAGCTGCTGTTACAGAACCCCAGTAACACAGGAACAAGTGTGGGTTGTGCAGACGGCATTTCAGAGCAGCAACTGGCGTGGTTGGAAGCCAGAGGAAATACTCGAAACAGAGTGAAGACAGAGGCCTAATTGGAGTACGTTGACAGTTAGTAGTAGTCTAGAAACAATCGCAAACTGCCACCAAGTAGGCTTCGGCCTACTACCTGATTTTCCCTGGGCTCCGACACCGCCAGTTGGTGCTCAGAAGTGCTGTCCGCACAGACAAAACACTCGCTCATGTGTAAGTGGGGTTCGGTAACGTCAGCTGATCCCCTGCTGTGTGTATGGCAAAGTGTCCTGCCTGCTCCCTCCACAGTCAAACAACCTCAGATTTACACCTGGCTCCAGGTAGGCCTCGGCCTACTACCTGATTTTCCCTGGGCTCCGACACCGCCAGTTGGTGCTCAGAAGTGCTGTCCGCACAGACAAAACACTCGCTCATGTGTAAGTGGGGTTCGGTAACGTCAGCTGATCCCCTGCTGTGTGTATGGCAAAGTGTCCTGCTCCCTCCACAGTCAAACAACCTCAGATTTACACCTGGCTCCAAGTAGGCCTCGGCCTACTACCTGATTTTCCCTGGGCTCCGACACCGCCAGTTGGTGCTCAGAAGTGCTGTGTGCACAGACAAAACACTCGCTCACGTGTAAGTGGGGTTCGGTAACGTCAGCTGATCCCCTGCTGTGTGTACGGCAAACTCTCCTGCTGCCTACAACTTCTGACTACCTCTGATTTAATATGTTCTCTGATTTGCCCTCTGTCTCCACTCTGTTTTGAGTATTTCCTCCGGCCTACAACACCGCCTGTTTCTGCTCTCAAGTGCCGTCTGCACAATCCACACTTGTTCCTGTGTTACCTGGGTCCTGTAACATCTGCTCATCTCCAGAGGTGAGCACGGCAATGTCTCCTGCTTTGTCTACATTCCCACTGCTTGTAGTGGAAATGTGGACAGAGCAGGAGACATTGCCTGACTCACCTCTAGGGAGAAGCTGGTGTTACAGAACCCCAGTAACACAGGAACAAGTGTGGGTTGTGCAGACAGCATTTCAGAGCAGCAACTGGCGTGGTTGGAAGCCAGAGGAAATACTCGAAACAGAGTGAAGACAGAGGCCTAATTGGAGCACGTTGACAGTTAGTAGTAGTCTAGAAACAATCGCAAACTGCCACCAAGTAGGCCTCGGCCTACTACCTGATGTTCCCTGGGCTACAGCAACGCCCGTTGTTGCTCAGAAGTGCTGTCCGCACAGACAAAACACTCGCTCATGTGTAAGTGGGGTTCGGTAACGTCAGCTGATCCCCTGCTGTGTGTATGGCAAAGTGTCCTGCTCCCTCCACAGTCAAACAACCTCAGATTTACACCTGGCTCCAAGTAGGCCTCGGCCTACTACCTGATTTTCCCTGGGCTCCGACACCGCCAGTTGGTGCTCAGAAGTGCTGTCCGCACAGACTAAACACTCGCTCATGTGTAAGAGGGGTTCGGTAACGTCAGCTGATCCCCTGCTGTGTGTATGGCAAAGTGTCCTGCTCCCTCCACAGTCAAACAACCTCAGATTTACACCTGGCTCCTAGTAGGCCTCGCCCTGCACCCTGATTGTCCCTGGGCTCCAACAACGCCAGTTGGTGCTCGGAAGTGCTGTCCACACAGAAAAATACACTCGTTCATGTGAAAGTGGGGTTCGGTAACGTCAGCTGATCCCCTGCTGTGTGGAGGGCAAACTGCTGCTGCCTCCAAATTGTAACTACTTCAGATTTAAACATTCTCTGATTTGGCCTCTGTCTCCACTCTGTCTCTAGTATTTCCCCTGACCTCCAACACCGCCAGTTCCTGCTCACAGTTGCCGTCCACGCATTCCACACGTGTTCCTGTGTTACTGGGGTTCTGTAACGTCAGCAGATCCCCCAATATGTGTCCGCCACTGTCTCCTGCGCTGTCCACCTTCCCACTGCAAGCGGTGGGAATGTGGACAGAGCAGGAGACAGTGGCAGACACACATCAGGGGATCTGCTGACATTACAGAACCCCAGTAACCCAGGAACACGTGTGGATTGGGCAGACGGCTGCTGTACGCATAAACTGGCGGTGTTGGTGGTCACGTGAAATCCTGGAAACAGAGTGGAGACAGATGCCTAATTGGAGCACGTTGACAGTCTGTTGTAGCCTACAAACAATCAAAAACTGCCACCAAGTAGGCCTCGGCCTGCACCCTGGTTCTCCCTGGGCTCCAACAACGCTAGTTGGTGCTCGGAAGTGCTGTCCACACAGAAAAAAACACTTGTTCATGTGAAAGTGGGGGTCGGTAACATCGGCTGATCCCATGCTGTGTGTATGGCAAAGTGTCCTGCTCCCTCCAAAGTCAAAATACCTCAGGTGTACACCTGGCTCCTAGTAGGCTTCGGCCTGCACCATGATTGTCCCTGGGTTCCAACAACGCTAGTTGGTGCTCGGAAGTGCTGTCCACACAGAAAAACACACTCGTTCATGTGAAAGTGGGGGTCAGGAACGTCAGCTGATCCCCTGCTGTGTGGAGGGCAAAGTGTCCTGCTCCCTCCAAAGTCAAACAACGTCTTATCTTAAACTGCCTCCAAGTAGGCCTCAGCCTACAAAATGACTATCCCTGGGCTCCAACATCGTCAGTTGTTGCTCAGAAGTGCTGTCCACACAGAAAAACACACTCGTTCATGTGAAAGTGGGGTTCGGTAACGTCAGCTGATCCCCTGCTGTGTGGAGGGCAAACTGCTGCTGCCTCCAAATTGTAACTACTTCAGATTTAAACATTCTCTGATTTGGCCTCTGTCTCCACTCTGTCTCTAGTATTTCCCCTGACCTCCAAAACCGCCAGTTCCTGCTCACAGTTGCCGTCCACGCATTCCACACGTGTTCCTGTGTTACTGGGGTTCTGTAACGTCAGCAGATCCCCCAATATGGGTCCGCCACTGTCTCCTGCGCTGTCCACCTTCCCACTGCAAGCGGTGGGAATGTGGACAGAGCAGGAGACAGTGGCAGACACACATCAGGGGATCTGCTGACATTACAGAACCCCAGTAACCCAGGAACACGTGTGGATTGGGCAGACGGCTGCTGTACGCATAAACTGGCGGTGTTGGTGGTCACGTGAAATCCTGGAAACAGAGTGGAGACAGATGCCTAATTGGAGCACGTTGACAGTCTGTTGTAGCCTACAAACAATCAAAAACTGCCACCAAGTAGGCCTCGGCCTGCACCCTGGTTCTCCCTGGGCTCCAACAACGCTAGTTGGTGCTCGGAAGTGCTGTCCACACAGAAAAAAACACTTGTTCATGTGAAAGTGGGGGTCAGTAACGTCAGCTGATCCCCTGCTGTGTGGAGGGCAAACTGCTGCTGCCTCCAAATTCAAACAACGTCTGATCTTAAACTGCCTCCAAGTAGGCCTCAGCCTACAAAATGACTATCCCTGGGCTCCAACATCGTCAGTTGTTGCTCGGAAGTGCTGTCCACACAGAAAAACACACTCGTTCATGTGAAAGTGGGGTTCGGTAACGTCAGCTGATCCCCTGCTGTGTGGAGGGCAAACTGCTGCTGCCTCCAAATTGTAACTACTTCAGATTTAAACATTCTCTGATTTGGCCTCTGTCTCCACTCTGTCTCTAGTATTTCCCCTGACCTCCAAAACCGCCAGTTCCTGCTCACAGTTGCCGTCCACGCATTCCACACATGTTCCTGTGTTACTGGGGTTCTGTAACGTCAGCAGATCCCCCAATATGGGTCCGCCACTGTCTCCTGCGCTGTCCACCTTCCCACTGCAAGCGGTGGGAATGTGGACAGAGCAGGAGACAGTGGCAGACACACATCAGGGGATCTGCTGACATTACAGAACCCCAGTAACCCAGGAACACGTGTGGATTGGGCAGACGGCTGCTGTACGCATAAACTGGCGGTGTTGGTGGTCACGTGAAATCCTGGAAACAGAGTGGAGACAGATGCCTAATTGGAGCACGTTGACAGTCTGTTGTAGCCTACAAACAATCAAAAACTGCCACCAAGTAGGCCTCGGCCTGCACCCTGGTTCTCCCTGGGCTCCAACAACGCTAGTTGGTGCTCGGAAGTGCTGTCCACACAGAAAAAAACACTTGTTCATGTGAAAGTGGGGGTCAGTAACATCAGCTGATCCCCTGCTGTGTGGAGGGCAAACTGCTGCTGCCTCCAAATTCAAACAACGTCTGATCTTAAACTGCCTCCAAGTAGGCCTCAGCCTACAAAATGACTATCCCTGGGCTCCAACATCGTCAGTTGTTGCTCGGAAGTGCTGTCCACACAGAAAAAAACACTTGTTCATGTGAAAGTGGGGGTCGGTAACGTCGGCTGATCCCCTGCTGTGTGTATGGCAAAGTGTCCTGCTCCCTCCAAAGTCAAAATACCTCAGCTTTACACCTGGCTCCTAGTAGGCCTCGGCCTGCACCCCGATTGTCCCTGGGCTCCAACAACGCTAGTTGGTGCTCGGAAGTGCTGTCCACACAGAAAAACACACTCGTTCATGTGAAAGTGGGGTTCGGTAACGTCAGCTGATCCCCTGCTGTGTGGAGGGCAAACTGCTGCTGCCTCCAAATTCAAAATACCACAGCTTTACACCTGGCTCCTAGTAGGCCTCGGCCTACACCATAATTCTCCCTGGGCTCCAACAACGCTAGTTGGTGCTCGGAAGTGCTGTCCACACAGAAAAACACACTTGTTCATGTGAAAGTGGGGGTCGGTAACGTCGGCTGATCCCTTGCTGTGTGTATGGCAAAGTGTCCTGCTCCCTCCAAAGTCAAAATACCTCAGCTTTACACCTGGCTCCTAGTAGGCCTCAGCCTGCACCCTGATTGTCCCTGGGTTCCAACAACGCTAGTTGGTGCTCGGAAGTGCTGTCCACACAGAAAAACACACTCGTTCATGTGAAAGTGGGGTTCGGTAACGTCAGCTGATCCCCTGCTGTGTGGAGGGCAAACTGCTGCTGCCTCCAAATTCAAAATACCACAGCTTTACACCTGGCTCCTAGTAGACCTCGGCCTACACCATAATTCTCCCTGGGCTCCAACAACGCTAGTTGGTGCTCGGAAGTGCTGTCCACACAGAAAAACACACTTGTTCATGTGAAAGTGGGGGTTGGTAACGTCGGCTGATCCCTTGCTGTGTGTATGGCAAAGTGTCCTGCTCCCTCCAAAGTCAAAATACCTCAGCTTTACACCTGGCTCCTAGTAGGCCTCAGCCTGCACCCTGATTGTCCCTGGGTTCCAACAACGCTAGTTGGTGCTCGGAAGTGCTGTCCACACAGAAAAACACACTCGTTCATGTGAAAGTGGGGTTCGGTAACGTCGGCTGATCCCCTGCTGTGTGGAGGGCAAAGTGTCCTGCTCCCTCCAAAGTCAAAATACCACAGCTTTACACCTGGCTCCTAGTAGGCCTCGGCCTGCACCCTGATTGTCCCTGGGTTCCAACAACGCTAGTTGGTGCTCAGAAGTGCTGTCCACACAGAAAAACACACTCGTTCATGTGAAAGTGGGGTTCGGTAACGTCAGCTGATCCCCTGCTGTGTGGAGGGCAAACTGCTGCTGCCTCCAAATTGTAACTACTTCAGATTTAAACATTCTCTGATTTGGCCTCTGTCTCCACTCTGTCTATCGTATTTCCCCTGACCTCCAACACCACCAGTTCCTGCTCACAGTTGCCGTCCACGCATTCCACACGTGTTCCTGTGTTACTGGGGTTCTGTAACGTCAGCAGATCCCCCAATATGTGTCCGCCACTGTCTCCTGCGCTGTCCACCTTCCCACTGCAAGCGGTGGGAATGTGGACAGAGCAGGAGACAGTGGCAGACACACATCAGGGGATCTGCTGACATTACAGAACCCCAGTAACCCAGGAACACTTGTGGATTGGGCAGACGGCTGCTGTACGCATAAACTGGCGGTGTTGGTGGTCACGTGAAATCCTGGAAACAGAGTGGAGACAGATGCCTAATTGGAGCACATTGACAGTCTGTTGTAGCCTACAAACAATCAAAAACTGCCACCAAGTAGGCCTCAGCCTGCACCCTGGTTCTCCCTGGGCTTCAACAACGCTAGTTGGTGCTCGGAAGTGCTGTCCACACAGAAAAAAACACTTGTTCATGTGAAAGTGGGGGTCAGTAACGTCAGCTGATCCCCTGCTGTGTGGAGGGCAAACTGCTGCTGCCTCCAAATTCAAACAACGTCTGATCTTAAACTGCCTCCAAGTAGGCCTCAGCCTACAAAATGACTATCCCTGGGCTCCAACATCGTCAGTTGTTGCTCGGAAGTGCTGTCCACACAGAAAAAAACACTTGTTCATGTGAAAGTGGGGGTCGGTAACGTCGGCTGATCCCATGCTGTGTGTATGGCAAAGTGTCCTGCTCCCTCCAAAGTCAAAATACCTCAGCTTTACACCTGGCTCCTAGTAGGCCTCGGCCTGCACCCTGATTGTCCCTGGGCTCCAACAATGCTAGTTGGTGCTCGGAAGTGCTGTCCACACAGAAAAACACACTCGTTCATGTGAAAGTGGGGTTCGGTAACGTCAGCTGATCCCCTGCTGTGTGGAGGGCAAACTGCTGCTGCCTCCAAATTCAAACAACGTCTGATCTTAAACTGCCTCCCAGTAGGCCTCAGCCTACAAAATGACTATCCCTGGGCTCCAACATCGTCAGTTGTTGCTCGGAAGTGCTGTCCACACAGAAAAACACACTCGTTCATGTGAAAGTGGGGTTCGGTAATGTCGGCTGATCCCCTGCTGTGTGGAGGGCAAAGTGTCCTCCTCCCTCCAAAGTCAAAATACCACAGCTTTACACCTGGCTCCTAGTAGGCCTCGGCCTGCACCCTGATTGTCCCTGGGTTCCAACAACACTAGTTGGTGCTCGGAAGTGCTGTCCACACAGAAAAACACACTCGTTCATGTGAAAGTGGGGTTCGGTAACGTCAGCTGATCCCCTGCTGTGTGGAGGGCAAACTGCTGCTGCCTCCAAATTGTAACTACTTCAGATTTAAACATTCTCTGATTTGGCCTCTGTCTCCACTCTGTCTCTAGTATTTCCCCTGACCTCCAACACCGCCAGTTCCTGCTCACAGTTGCCGTCCACGCATTCCACACTTGTTCCTGTGTTCCTGGTGTTCTGTAACGAGAGCTGATCCCCCAATGTGTGTCCGGCACTGTCTCCTGCGCTGTCCACCTTCCCACTGCAAGTGGTGGGAATGTGGACAGAGCAGGAGACATTGGCAGACAAACATCAGGGGATCTGCTGACATTACAGAACACCAGTAACACTGGAACACGTGTGGATTGGGCAGACGGCTACTGTACGCATAAACTGGCGGTGTTGGTGGTCACGTGAAATCCTGGAAACAGAGTGGAGACAGATGCCTAATTGGAGCACGTTGACAGTCTGTTGTAGCCTACAAACAATCTAAAACTACCACCAAGTAGGCCTCGGCCTACACCATGATTGTCCCTGGGCTCCAACAACGCCAGTTGGTGCTCGGCAGTGTCTTTGGCACGGGTACTCCCTGTTGCCCAGCCTGTTTTCAGCACGCCTGCTGTTTCCGGGTAGTGTCAAGGTCACTATGCCACCCATCCGTTGTCCTGTTGTCTTGCGGCCGGGTTAGCCGACTCTACGGTGCCTGCAGTTTAGGTGACTCCTATGTGGGCTGCGGGAACTGGCACTGAAGGCTGGATCCGTAGTGCCAATGGGACATGGACCCCCTGTAGGACTGTGGGTTTCAGTAACTGCGGCCAGCTTGCGGCCTGGCTACTTTGCTTTGAATGGGTACCTTCTGTTACCCACCCGGGTTCCAGCACTGTCTGCTGGTTCTCGCCAGAGCCTTTGGCCTAGGTGCCTTCATCTCGGTATCCGAAGTCCAGCACCGTCAGCTGGTCCTTGGTAGTGCTTTTTAGCACAGGTACCTTCTGCCTAGTAACCGTGGTCCAGCACCGTCAGCTGTTCCTCGGTAGTGCCATTGGCTCTTGTAGCTTTTGCTACCCATCTGGGTTCCAGCACCGTCAGCTGGTTCTTGGCAGTGTCTTTGGCACGGGTACTCCCTGTTGCCCAGCCTGTTTTCAGCACGCCTGCTGTTTCCGGGTAGTGTCAAGGTCACTATGCCACCAATCCGTTGTCCTGTCGTCTTGCAGCCGGGTTAGCCGACTCTACGGTGCCTGCAGTTTAGGTGACTCCTATGTAGGCTGCGGGAACTGGCACTGAAGCCTGGATCCGTAGTGCCAATGGGACATGGACCCCCTGTAGGACTGTGGGTTTTGGTAACTGCGGCCGGCTTGCGGCCTGGCTACTTTGCTTTGAATGGGTACCTTCTGCTACCCACCCGGGTTCCAGCACTGTCTGCTGGTTCTCGCCAGAGCCTTTGGCCTAGGTGCCTCCATCTCGGTATCCGAAGTCCAGCACCGTCAGCTGGTCCTTGGTAGTGCTTTTTAGCACAGGTACCTTCTGCCTAGTAACCGTGGTCCAGCACCGTCAGCTGTTCCTCGGTAGTGCCATTGGCTCTTGTAGCTTTTGCTACCCATCTGGGTTCCAGCACCGTCAGCTGGTTCTCGGCAGTGTCTTTGGCACGGGTACTCCCTGTTGCCCAGCCTGTTTTCAGCACGCCTGCTGTTTCCGGGTAGTGTCAAGGTCACTATGCCACCAATCCGTTGTCCTGTCGTCTTGCGGCCGGGTTAGCCGACTCTACGGTGCCTGCAGTTTAGGTGACTCCTATGTGGGCTGCGGGAACTGGCACTGAAGGCTGGATCCGTAGTGCCAATGGGACATGGACCCCCTGGAGGACTGTGGGTTTCAGTAACTGCGGCCGGCTTGCAGCCTGGCTACTTTGCTTTGAATGGGTACCTTCTGCTACCCACCCGGGTTCCAGCACTGTCTGCTGGTTCTCGCCAGAGCCTTTGGCCTAGGTGCCTCCATCTCGGTATCCGAAGTCCAGCACCGTCAGCTGGTCCTTGGTAGTGCTTTTTAGCACAGGTACCTTCTGCCTAGTAACCGTGGTCCAGCACCGTCAGCTGTTCCTCGGTAGTGCCATTGGCTCTTGTAGCTTGTGCTACCCATCTGGGTTCCAGCACCGTCAGCTGTTTCTCGGCAGTGTCTTTGGCACGGGTACTCCCTGTTGCCCAGCCTGTTTTCAGCACGCCTGCTGTTTCCAGGTAGTGTCAAGGTCACTATGCCACCAATCCGTTGTCCTGTCGTCTTGCGGCCGGGTTAGCCGACTCTACGGTGCCTGCAGTTTAGGTGACTCCTATGTGGGCTGCGGGAACTGGCACTGAAGGCTGGATCCGTAGTGCCAATGGGACATGGACCCCCTGTAGGACTGTGGGTTTCGGTAACTGCGGCCGGCTTGCGGCCTGGCTACTTTGATTTGAATGGGTACCTTCTGCTACCCACCCGGGTTCCAGCACTGTCTGCTGGTTCTCGCCAGAGCCTTTGGCCTAGGTGCCTCCATCTCGGTATCCGAAGTCCAGCACCGTCAGCTGGTCCTTGGTAGTGCTTTTTAGCACAGGTACCTTCTGCTTAGTAACCGTGGTCCAGCACCATCAGTTGTTCCTCGGTAGTGCCATTGGCTCTTGTAGCTTTTGCTACCCATCTGGGTTCCAGCACCGTCAGCTGGTTCTCGGCAGTGTCTTTGGCACGGGTACTCCCTGTTGCCCAGCCTGTTTTCAGCACGCCTGCTGTTTCCGGGTAGTGTCAAGGTCACTATGCCACCCATCCGTTGTCCTGTCGTCTTGCGGCCGAGTTAGCCGACTCTACGGTGCCTGCAGTTTAGGTGACTCCTATGTGGGCTGCGGGAACTGGCACTGAAGGCTGGATCCGTAGTGCCAATGGGACATGGACCCCCTGTAGGACTGTGGGTTTTGGTAACTGCGGCCGGCTTGCGGCCTGGCTACTTTGCTTTGAATGGGTACCTTCTGCTACCCACCCGGGTTCCAGCACTGTCTGCTGGTTCTCGCCAGAGCCTTTGGCCTAGGTGCCTCTATCTCGGTATCTGAAGTCCAGCACCGTCAGCTGGTCCTTGGTAGTGCTTTTTAGCACAGGTACCTTCTGCTTAGTAACCGTGGTCCAGCACCGTCAGTTGGTCCTCGGTAGTTCCATTGGCTCTTGTTCCTTCTGCTACCCATCCGGGTGCCAGCACTGTCTGCTGGTTCTCGCCATAGCCTTTGGCCTAGGTGCCTCCATCTCGGTATCCGAGGTCCAGCACCGTCAGCTGGTCCTTGGTAGTGCTTTTTAGCACAGGTACCTTCTGCTTAGTAACCGTGGTCCAGCACCGTCAGTTGGTCCTCGGTAGTGCCATTGGCTCTTATTCCTTCTGCTACCCATCCGGTGCCAGCACTGTCTGCTGGTTCTCGCCAGTTTCTCAGCCTTCTTGTACCTTCTGCTACATTTCCAAGATCAAGCTTTTTGAAATTGTCTTTGGTAATCCTTATTGATCTCCATGACGACGACCCTGATGACGACGACCCTGAAGACCACACCAAAGAAGACCAGAAATATGACCCTAAATAATAAGACCAAGGAGACAAAGAACATGAAGACAACCACCAAGATACAGAACAAAAGACAGAAGAACAAGAAGCAGAAGAAGCAAAAGCAGAAGAACAGAAAGCAGAAGAACATTAAGCATAAGACTAAAAATCAGCATAGAAAAAAATCAAAATTATAAGCAGAAGAAGACTAAGCAGTAAATGGGGGTGAGTCCGTTCCTCCTCGTGGTGCCCCTGGAAAATGCCTGCTGCTGCAGGCCAAACTGAACGCGGACAAATCCTGTTGTAAATCTTTAGTGACAGGCAGAACGTAAGGTGTAATCTTATAACTTTTATAGATAAGTACTTTGAAGACAAAGAAGAATAGGAAGAAGATGAAGAAATAGCATATTAAAATTGATAATAGCTGAATAAGAAGAATATGAAGAATGGAAAAAAAAATTAATGGGACGAAGATGAAGAAGAAGATGAATAAGGTGAAGAAAAAGTTGATGAAAAAAATGCTACTGCTGCGGATCATGAAGGAGAAAGTGTGGGAGAAGTACAAAAGAACGTGAAGAGCATGGAAGTTGTGAAACATACATATCTGACAAAATATAAAAAAGGTTAACATAGTCAATATCATTTAACTCCGAACGTACTGAAAAAAAAAATTGGAATTAATGCTATGCCATGTTATTTAAATAAACCACTATGCTTTTAATGTCTCCTCCACCTCCCACAATACATTCTACATGATTCTTATTTGTTTTCAATTATGTAGAATTAGCCAACAAGGAAATAAAGGGCTTTTTTTAATTCCGATACCGGAAGTCCCATTGACTTGAATGGGACTTCCGGTATCGGAATCGGCGATACCCGATATTTTTTTCGTATCGGGCGATACCATCCGATACGATATTTTTGGGTATCGAACGGTATCGCTCAACACTAGTGCTGTGTAAAAAGCAGTCTGCACAGCAGTGTACACACAGCAATACAGCTATCAGGCATCGTAATAACCAGCGCTGCTGCACACAAGAAAATCCTCCCCTGTCACTGCACACTAACTGTACAGCACAATTGCTATCAGCACAAGCACATGAGAACTTCTATCTTCACAGCCCTAACTCTCTCCCTACTGATAAACAGCAACCTCTCCCTACTGTTAAGATCGGCAGAAGTAAAATGGAGGTCGGCGTTCAGGGCTTTTATAGACACTATGATGCCCCCCAAAACAAGCCAATCACTGCAATGCCCTTATTTTCGACGGTGGTGGACGCGTCACATGTCATATCGTTGCCCACAGTGTACGTTCTTGCTCATTGGCTGAAAAAAAGGCACCTGCAAGCATTCTGGGAAATCTGACTTTGGCGCTGGTTTTTCCGACCGCATGGCCGACTGTTATGATTGGGTCACCGAGGAGGAAAACAAAACCGAGCTAAGTCACAGAAAACCAGAGAGGTTGGTAACTACGTGGATTGCAGACCCCTGATCCTAACCACACAACTAACAGCAGCCGTGGAGCGTACCTACGATGATTCTAGACGTCTCGTCACAGCTGGAGGACTAAATAAGCCTAAAGCAAGAAAAGGGGAAATCTAAACTGCCCCAGAGCAGACCCCAAAGGAATAGACAGCCCCCACACATGTATTGACGGTAAAACAAGATGAAAGCACAAACACAGGTAGCAAAATAGGCTGAGCAAATGATGGGGCCCACACTAACTAGAAAGGACAGGAAAGGAAAGATACTGTCTGCAATCACGCCAAAAATCCCTGCAAAAATGTCCAACACTTCTGATAGCAAAAAAAAGCCCCTGAAGTCACTAGACTTCACCCACTATATCAGCATTCTGGCATATTATGAGAACAGAGCAAAAAGAGGCCAATCTAATAAGAGACAAAATGCAAACTGGCACATACAGTAACATAAGAGTGGAAATTCAGCACAGCCACAGCCGGAGCTGGTTGACCACACAAAAACTGAATAGACAAAACCAAATCAAATGAGAACATTAGCAGAGAAAACTTAGGTTGAGAAGGCAGGAACTGAGCTGGAAACCAAGACCTCAGGAGGCAGGAAAAAATCACCAGCATGGGAATAGGGAGTCGGCTGTCTTAAATCCAGTCGGAGACTCCAGATGTCCAATCCTCATCCTCATTATGAGGTGGCAGGTCTCTGTTAATTAGATCAGCTTCTTTACCTCCTGCCACCACCAGAGGGAGCCCGGAAAGAGAACTCACAACTCCTCTGTCAGCACAAACAGTTCCCTCACCAGAAACCAGAGGCAGACCAGAAAATGAGTTCACAACAGTACCCCCCCTTGAGGAGGGGTCACCGAACCCTCATCCATGCCACCAGGCCGATCAGGATGGGCCCTGTCATGAATCCATTTTCTGCTCCACCAGTTGAGAGTTCCCCTTCCGTTCTCCCTCTGGTGGTGACAGGAGGTAGTGCGGTTGGTTTAAGTGGTAGTGATCTGCCACCTGATGAGGAAGATAACGATTGGATCTCTGGAGTATCAGACTGGATATAAGACAGCCGACGACCTATCCGGGTGCAGGTGATTCAGTCTGCTTCTCAGGTCCTGGTCTTCAGCTCTCTTCCAGTCTTCTCAAGTTAAGTTGGTTTTTTGCTAATTTTCACACTTGCGCTTGTTGGTCAATTCAGTTTTTTGTGTAATCAGCCTGCCCCTGCTGGGGCTATGCTGAAATCCCACTCCTATTAATCAGTATTTGCCAATCTGCTTTTTGTCCCTTATTAGATTGGCCTCTTTTTTGCTCTGTCTCAGAATATTTCAGAGTACTGATATAGGTTTAGAAGTCTAGTGACTTCACGGTTAATTTTGCTATCAGAAGTGTTGGACAATATTTTTGTAGGGTTTTTTGGGCAGATTGCAGACAGTGTCTTTCCTTTTCTGTCCTTTTTAGTTAGCCGGGCCCCATCATTTGCTCAGCCTATTTTCCTGCCTTTGTTTGTATGTTCATCTTGTTTCACCGTCAATACATGTGGGGGGCTGTCTTTCCTTTGGGGTCTGCTCTGGGGCAGTTAGTTTTCCTCTTTTCCTGCTTTAGGCTTATGTAGTTCTCCAGTTGTGACGAGGCATCTAGGACCAACGTAGGAACGCTCCACGACTGCTGCTAGTTGTGCGGTTAAGATCAGGAATCTGCAATCTGCATAGTTACCAACTTCTCTGGTTTTCTGAGACTTAGCTTGTCTTTTTTTCCTCCTCCGTTTCCCATTCATAACAGGGCCCGGTGAAAAGCACGAACCAATCTATTGGCATGAATATCAGAGGCAGAGACCCAAGAATTATCCTCCTGGCCATAACCCTTCCAAATACTGGAGTCGCCGTCTAACCAAACGAGAATCCAATTTTTTCTCTACCTCATATTACACATTGCCTTTAACCAATACAGGGTCAGGAGGTGCCTCCATAGGAACTACTGGCTCAACAAACCTCTTCAACAGCGATTTGTGAAATACATTATGGATCTCAAATGTAACTGGAAGAGCCAATCGAAAAGAAACAGGATTAAAAATCTCCAAAATCTTATAAGGTCCAATAAATCTTGGCTTGAACTTTGGAGACGCAACCTTCATAGAGATATTCTTGGAGACAACCAAACCATATCACCCACTTTAAACCGGGGACCAATGGTCCTATTCTGGTTGGAAAACCGCTGGGCCTTTTCCTGAGAGAGTGACAACTTATCCACCACTTGATCCCAAATCTGCTGCATTCTCTCTACCACAGTGTCCACACCTGGGCAGGCTGAAGATTCCACTTGCCCTGAAGAAAATCGAGGATGAAACCCAAAGTTACAGAAAATGGGCGACATCAAAGTGGCAGAACTAGCTCTATTGTTTAGCGCGAATTCGGCCAAGGGCAAAAATGAGACCCAGTCATCCTGATCAGCAGATATAAAACATCTCAAATAGGACTCCAAAGTCTGGTTTGTTCTCTCAGTCTGCCCATTGGTCTGAGGATGAAACGCAGAGGAGAAAGATAACTGAATTCCCAGATTGGAACAAAAGGCTTTCCAGAATCTGGAAACAAACTGGACTCCTCTGTCCGACACAATGTTCTCAGGAATCCCATGCAACCGAACCACCTGTTGTAAAAACAAGGGCACCAACTCTGAGGAAGATGGCAACTTTGGGAGTGGTACAAGATGGACCATCTTAGAAAATCTATCACAAATCACCCAGATAACAGTCATTCTCTGAGAGACAGGAAGATCAGAAATAAAATCCATTGAGATATGGGTCCATGGCCTCTTGGGCATCGGCAGGGGCATCAACAACCCAATAGAATGAGAACAGGGTTTAGACTGAGAACAAGTCCCACAGGTCTGCACAAAATTCCTGACATCACGAGATAAGGCAGGCCACCAAAAAGACCAACTCACCAAATCTCTGGTACCAAAAATACCTGGATGACCAGCCAATGCGGAGCAATGAACTTCAGACATCACTCTCTTCCTCCACTGGTCAGGAACATACAATTTTCCCATAGGACAACGCTCAGGTTTATCCTCCTGAAATTCCTCCAGGGCGCGTCTCAAATCGGGCGAAATGGCAGAAAGAACTACCCCCTCACCTAGGATGGTAGTAGGCTCAGTCACAATAAGAGAATCAGCAAAGAAACTCCTAGAAAGGGCATCTGCCTTAACATTCTTAGTGCCCGGAAAAGAGACCACAAAATTAAAACGCGTGAAAAACAAGGCCTGTCTAGTATTCAAGCGTTTGGCCGACTCCAGATAAATCAAATTCTTGTGGTCGATGAGGACCACAACTTGATGTCTAAATCCCTCCAACCAATGTCTCCACTCTTCAAATGCCCATTTCATGGCCAACGATTCCCGATTCCCCACGTCATAGTTGCGTTCAGATGGGGAGTACTTTCGAGAAAAGAAGGCACAGGGATTCATCTTAGAAGTCACAGGATCTTTTTGGGACAAAACAGCTCCTGCATCAATCTCAGAAGCATCTACCTCCACCTGAAATGGAAGTGAGACATCAGGTTGCCGTAAAACCGGAGCAGAAGTGAATCTCCGCTTAAGCTCCTGAAATGCTGAGACAGCCTCTGGAGACCAATTCAGCACATCAGCGCCCTTCTTGGTCAGATCAGTCAGTGGTTTGACAATACCAGAAAAATTACCTATAAATTTACGATAGAAATTAGCAAAACCCAAAAACTTCTGGAGAGCCTTCAAAGAAGTGGGCTGAACCCAATCATAAATGGCCTGTACCTTTGCCGGGTCCATTTCAATAGTCGACGGAGACAAAATAAATCCCAAAAATGAAATCCTCTGAACACCAAAGAGACATTTCGATCCCTTAACAAACAGGGAATTCTCCCTCAAAATCCGGAACACAGTCCGGACATGTTCCACATGAGAATCCCAATCACTGGAAAAGATCAAAATATCATCCAGATAGATGATCAAAAACTTATCCACAAAGTCCTGGAAAATATCATTCATAAGGGACTGGAAGACAGAAGGGGCATTAGTGAACCCAAAAGGCATCACCAGGTACTCAAAATGTCCCTCCAGAGTATTAAACGCCGTCTTCCATTCATCCCCGTGCTTGATGCGAATAAGATTATACTCCCCCCTGAGGTCAAGCTTAGTAAACCAGCAGGCACTTTTAACTCTGGAGAATAAATCAGACATCAGGGGTAACGGGTATTGATATTTAACCGTCATCTTGTTAAGGGAAGGATAATCATTACAAGGTCTTGATGAACTATCTTTCTTGGCCACAAAAAAAAACCCAGCACCTAAGGGTGAAGAGGATGATCTAATATGACCCTTCTCCAACGACTCCTTAATATAGGTTCTGATAAGTTGAAAAGCCGACCCTTGGGAAATTTACACCCAAGCATCATCTCAATTGCACAGTCATAACTCCTATGAGGATGCAAAGACGCAGACTTAGGCCGGAGTCACACTACAGCGAGATATGGCAGAGTCTTGCAGGTTAAAACCAAGCTCTGGCACCGGCACTCCGGAGCGGAGCGTGCAGCTCCATGTATTGCTGTGTGGCTGCACGCTCTGCTCCAGAGTGCCGGCGCCAGAGCTTGGTTTTAACCTGCGAGACTCGGCCGTATCTCGCTGTGTGTGATCCCAGCCTTACTCTCACTATCTCACTAAATACATCAGAAAAATCAGCCAAATAATCAGGAATATCATGAGACTGAGGAGAGGTGGAGAAAACAGGAGTGTCCCTAAGAACACACTGACAACCCCAACTCACCACAGACACAGATTTCCAATCCAAAACTGGATTATGAGTTTGCAACCAGGGAAAACCCAGAACAATAGTATCATGCAAATTGTGCCGCACCAAAAATTTACAATTTTCTTGGTGGTCTGGGGCAATTCGCATTATCACCTGGGTCCAAAACCGAGGTTTATTCTCCGCCAAAGTAGTAGAATCAATAACCCTCAAAGGAATAGGCTTCCACAGAGGTATCATGGGAAAACCACAACGTTTAGCAAAGTCCAAATCCATCAGATTCAAAGCTGCTCCTGAATCTACAAATACCTTAGTGGAAAATGTGGATAAGGAGCAGATCAGAGTAATTGCCAAAAGAAACTTAGGTTGTACACTGCCCACAGCAAATGTGTGTGCAAAACATTTCTCTCATTTAGGGCAGACAGCAATAGTATGAGAGGCGTCTCCACAGAAAAAACACAGCTTATTACGCCTTCTAAACTCCTGACGTTGCGCCCTAGACGAAACCCTATCACATTGCATAGGTTCAGATGTTTGTTCAAAAGGTGGCAGCGCCTCCCGTGCAGTTTTACGTTCACGTAAACGCCGATCAACTTGAATGGCTAATGACATAGAATCATCAAGACTAGAGGGAACAGGAAATCCCACCATAACATCTTTTACGGTCTCTGATAAACCCTTCCGAAAGAGAGCTGCCAATGCACCATCATTCCATGTAGTAAGAACCGCCCACTTTTGGAATTTTTGACAGAATAACTCTGCAGAATCCTGACTCTGGTTCAATGCCAACAGGGTTTTCTCAGCTTGATCAACAGCATTAGGTTCATCATACAACAACCCCAAGGCTTGAAAAAATGCATCCACATTAGTCAGAATAGGATTTTCAGGTGTCAAAGAAAAAGCCCAATCCTGGGGATCGCCGTGCAGCAAGGAGATGACAATTTTAACCTGCTGCACAGATCTCCCGATGAGTTAGGCTTCAAGGCAAGAAATAATTTACAATTATTCTTAAAATTTAAAAATTTAGACCGATCCCCAGAAAACACATCAGGAATAGGGATCTTTGGCTCAACAGCACGTGACTGAGTGAGATAGGCAGAAATTCCCCGCACTTCAGCAGCGAGCTGCTCCACACGATCAGACAATTGCTTAATCTCCATTAGAGAAAAAATCCTCCTACGGCCCCAGAGAAAAAGAGGAAAAAATACATATGAAAAATAAAAATGCTGACACTTTTTTTTTTTTTAACAATTCTATCCTGCTTTTGAGTACCCTAGAAATTGCGGTATGGCTGGTGATTCTGTTATGATTGGGTCACCGAGGAGGAAAACAAAACCAAGCTAACTCACAGAAAACCAGAGAGGTTGGTAACTACGCGGATTGCAGACCCCTAATCCTAGCCACACAACTAACAGCAGCCATGGAGCGTACCTACGATGATTCTAGATGCCTCGTTACAGCCGGAGGACTAAATAAGCCTAAAGCAAGAAAAGGGGAAATCTAAACTGCCCCAGAGCAAACTCCAAAGGAATAGACAGCCCCCACACATGTATTAACAGTGAAACAAGATGAAAGCACAAACACAGGTAGGAAAATAGGCTGAGCAAACAATGGGGCCCACGCTAACTAGAAAGGACAGGAAAGGAAAGATACTCTCTGCAATCACACCAAAAAACCCTGCAAAAATGTCCAACACTTCTGATAGCAAAAAAAAACCTGAAGTCACTAGACTTCACCCACTATATCAGCATTCTGGCATATTATGAGAACAGAGCAAAAAGAGGCCAATCTAATAAGGGACAAAAAGCAAACTGGCACATACAGTAACATAAGAGTGGAAATTCAGCACAGCCCCTTGCCGGGGCTGGCTGACCACACAAAAACTGAATAGACAAAACCAAATCAAATGAGAACATTAGCAGAGAAAACTTAGGTTGAGAAGGCAGGAACTGAGCTAGAAACCAAGACCTCAGGAGGCCGGAAAAAATCACCAGCATGGGAATAGGGAGTCGGCTGTCTTAAATCCAGTCGGAGACTCCAGATGTCCAATCCTCATCCTCATTATCAGGGGGCAGGTCTCTGTTAATTAGATCAGCTTCATTACCTCCTGCCACCACCAGAGGGAGCCCGGAAAGAGAACTCACAACTCCTCTGTCAGCACAAGCAGATCCCTCACCAGAAACCAGAGGCAGACCAGAAAATGAGTTCACAACAGCCAATTTCACGCTATGGTCGGGTTTCGGTCGGCGAAACGCACGCCATGGTCGGGTGCCGGTCGGCGAAACCTGACATTGGCAAAAGTCGGCGACTAATGAATCTGGCCGACCTGTTTCGATCAACTCTAGTCATATGTGGTCATTTTGATGACGTTCATCCTTTTTGTTCAGATGTTTCAGCTGCCTTTGATTCAGCCTGTCTCATCTGTTTCCTTTCAAGCCGTGACTGACATTGTTCACTTGTCTCAGCTGTGTCAGAAGGTTTACTTAATTAGCTTTTGGATTAATTCGTCCAATAGAGGGTAATTTTTTGGGTGTCATTTTAAAAAACAGGACTTAGTATTATAATAATAATCTTTATATAGCGCCCACATATTCCCCAGCGCTTTACAGTTTAACAGTTTCAAACACAACAGTCATAAGTAACATTAACAATCAAACAATAATAGAATAATTAAAGCAAAATAAAGCCACTCTGCTCGTGACAGCTTACAAGCTACAATGAGGTGGGGGGATACAAAGTACAGTTGTGTATTTACAATGATGGTCCAGCTATCTTGAGGGAGTGAGGGATAGATGGAGATAGTGAATGGGCTACACACACACTTACACATAAAATGAGTTTGATTAGGGACCATTATAGGCTGCTCTGAACAAATGTTTTGAGGGAGCACCTAAAACTGCAAGTTGTGGCTGGTCCTAATTTCTTGGAGTAGAGCATTCCAGAGGACTGGCACAACGCAGGAGATTTCTTGGAGTCAGGAGTGGGAGGTACGGATTAGTGCAGAGGTTAGTGGAAAGTCATTTGCAGAGCGCAGCGATCTGCTAGGCCATTAGACAAAAATGAGGGTCCTCATGTAATGGGGTGCCGCACTGTGGAGAGCTTTGTGGGTGAGAACAAGTACTTTGAATTGGATCCTATAATGAATGGGCTGCCAATGTAAGGACTGGTGAAGAGTGGATGCGTCCGAGTACCAATCAGCCAGATGGACAACCCTGGCTGCTGCATTAAGGATTGACTGGAGAGGGGAAAGTCAAGTGAGGGGGAGGCCAATTAATAGAGCATTACACTAGTCCAGGCGAGAGTAGGTCGGGGTGACAGTGAGGGTTTTTGTTGTCTCCATGTTGAGAAAAGAGTGGATTCTAGAGATGTTCTTTAGGTGTAAACGGCAAGAGATTGTATATGGGAGGTGAAGGAGAGATTGGTGTCAAACACAACACCCAAACAGCGCGCCTGCTGCCGGGGTGTAATTATGGTGCCACCCACGGAGAGGAAAATGTCAGATTTAGGGAGGTTAGTAGACTGCTGGAGCATAAGAAGCTCAGTTTTGGAAAGGTTAAGTTTCAGATAGAGAGTGGACATGATGTTGGAGACTGCGGACAGTCACTGGCGTTCTGTATTACAGGTCAGGTGATGACGTGTATAGTTGTGTGTCATCAGCATAAAGATGGTACTGAAACCCAAATTTGCTGATGCTCTATCCAATTGGGGCCATGTAGAGAGAGAAGAGAAGGAAGCCAAGGACTGAGCCCTGAGGTACCCCAACAGTGAGAGGAAGAGGAGATGAAGTGGAGCCAGCAAACAAAACACTGAAGGAGCGGTTAGAAAGAACGAGAACCAGGAGAGAGCAGTGTCCTTAATTCCTAGTGACTGGAGCCTAGAGAGTAAGAGATGGTGGTCAACAGTGTCAAAAGCTGCAGAAAGGTCGAGAAGAATGAGCAGAGAGTGGTCACCGACACATTTTGCTTTCAGAAAGTCATTGGTCACTTTGAGTGCAGTTTTTGTCAAAAGTAGGGGGCGGAAGCCAGACTGTGAAGGGTCTTGGAGGGAGTGAGTGGAATTGTAATGGGTAAGGCAGGAGTATATCAGGCGCTCCAAGAGTTTAGAGATGAAGGGGAGATTGGAGACTGGTCTGTAGTTCTTTGTGCAGGATGGGTCGAGAGCGGGTTTCTTTAGTAATGGAGTAACGATAGAGTGTTTGAAGGGGATGGGAAAATACTTGAGGAGAGGGAAAGATTAAAGATTGTAGTTAGGTGAGTTGTGACGACTGGAGAGACTGGAGGAGATGTGAGGGAATAGGGTCGGTAGTGCATGTAGTCAGATGAGAAGATGAGAGGAGCCTGGAGACTTCTTCTGTGATGGGATCAAATGTGGAGAGTGAGCCAGGAGAAATGCAGGGAAGGATGGGAGTCACGGCACCTGATGGCTGGGAGCGAATTTCCTGACCGATATTATCTATTTTCTCTATAAAGTGGGAGTCCAGGTCATCAGCACAAATGTCTGTGATAGGGGCTTGTGCTTTTGGCCTGAGGAGGGAGTGAAAAGTTCAAAAAGTTTCTTGGGGCTGTTGGCTAGTGAGGAGATCAGGGTGGTGAAGTAGGTCTGTTTGGTGAGGTGAAGGTCAGAATTATAGGTTCTTAACATGAATTTGAAGTGGATGAAGTCTTCTGGTGTGCGAGTTCAGTAATCCTATTATGACCCTTAGGCCACGGTCAGACAAGCGAGAAACTCGCAGAAGTCTCGCATGTCAATACCCTGCACTGCCGCCAGTGGGTCGCCCTCGCTTCACCCAGGGCGGTGGGGTACTCGGTACCGGGCCGGTGTCAGGGGAATGATGTGTCACAGCAGCTGTGACCCGGTCCGTGGCCCTGGGCCCCAATATCAATGGCGGTTATGTTTGTAATGTAGTTTATAAGGAAAGTTCGTGGCAAGTAAGATGTTAGCCAACGCTGTGTGCAGATCCTCTGGGGCTGATGGTGTGTTGCAGCTTAGATGGTGTAGCTCCCCACAGGTGAAGCTGTAACCCCAGGGCAGTGTAGATGTGGTTGGCACGTGGATGTAGCAGTGCCGACAGGGTAGGAAGCAGACATGACACAGCGGGGTGCAATTTCCTGATTACAGATGGTATTGGAGCAGGCTAGCCTGGAAGCAACTCAGGGTTCTCTCTCACAGATGGGCTGTGCAGTCTCCTTCCTAGCGCTTGTGTAGTGTGAAGCACTCCAGTACTCAGTTACTTTGAAGTTCCTCCTGTCAGATGTTCCTAGAACTCCCCTTGCACGGCAGACAGCTGTAGCCTCTCTCACTGGGACTCCTCTCTCTCTGAATCCCCGGCTCTCTATCGGTTCTGCTGTTGTGCCTCAAGTCTTAGATGGGAGCAGGGCATTTACAGCCTCCTACTCCTCGGGTATCTGTGGCAGGACCGTTAGTATCCGTACCATCGCGGAGACCCGACTACAGTTCTTGCGCTCTCAAGCTGCCTTCTGCAGCTCAACCTCCAGCTTCTCATTCCACGTCTGCACACTTCACCCTCTGCAGACTAACTAACTCCTACTTCCTCCTGGCCCACAGAGAGCACTCTTCCCCTCAATCCTGGGTCAGAGCTCCCCCTGCTGGCCAGGAGTGGAACTTTGTTGCATGTATGGATTGACTGTGAGAGAGATCCATCATTGCCTCCAAGCCTGGCATTACCATCCCCTGGAGGAAGGCAAAGCCAGTGTGGCGACCATACTCCTGGGGGCACCACACCAGCACTCTGACAGGAATGCACGGCTGCATGTACTTCTATGCTGCCGCACGCTCCGGTCCGAGTGCCGGCGCCAGTGCAGGGTATTGACGTGCGAGTTTCTCATATGTCTGACCCCAGCCTTAGTAATCACTTCACACTGATCAGAGATCTAATAGGTGGATCTATATATATAAAGCAGAAAATGTGTGACTGCCTCACAGTCAGTCTTTTCTATTTGTCCATAGCAACCAATCAGAGCTCAGCTTTCACTTTATATCAGTAGCTTCAATGCTGAAAGCTGCACTCTGGTTGCTATAGGTAACAGAATGATCTTACTGTGAGATAATTCTCATAAAGGCCATTTCTGCAAAAGTGTTTGCTATAATTACAGACTTTACAGCGACTTATCAGGTCACCATCCTTAGCTACTATATGGTTGCCGTCCCCTTTAAGAGCAACTCATTGGGTGCTGTACCTCTAAACCTTTAGGACGTTTTGGGCAACAATTTCGTTTTGAAATCAACACACAAACACCCAATTTCTCCTTTATTTCTATAGCGTCTTAATTCTGGGGGTCAAATCTCATGAAGGATGGATATTTTGAGTTTTAATGTTTGCAGTGTTTTTAGTCTGGTGTTAAAGACGGGCCGTGCAAAATTGAATTAAAACCGGGTGACAAGTGTGGTTTTGTATTGCACGGGCTACTACACACAGATTTTCTGCTTTATATATAAAGATGTAAAAAAGAAAACTAAATACTGTAACATAATAAATCTCTTCATATGTTTCCCTTATTATCTCCAGTAATTGTATTACACAGGATTTTTATGATGTTACATCGGCTCATCTTCTCATTCAGGTCTCTACAATATCGGATCCTCTCAGTGAAGCTCTACATAAGAGAATTTTCCTGATTTACCCATCAAGGATGGATATGGACAGAGACAAGATGGCGGAGAGGATATTACACCTCACCCTAGAGATCCTCTTCCGGCTTACTGGAGAGGTGAGAGATTCTGATGACGTCACATTACATCATTCTTATCTATGGGAATAACAGATGGACAGAACTGGAGAGGTGAGGACTCTGGAAATGTCTGTAGTGAGGTTTATTAATGTGTCTCTCCATAACCAGGATTACACAGTAGTGAAGAAGACATCTAGTGAGCGCTGTCAGGACCCTGTGTCTGAGGGATGGGGAAGACCTCTGAGCCCAATCACGAGGCCTCCACCTCACCCCCAGATACATGAGGACATCAATGAGCAGAAGATCCTAGAACTCACCTACAAGATGATTGAGCTGCTGACTGGAGAGGTGACACTGCTGGGAATGCTGGGACATCATACAGTAACACTATGAAGGGATCGGGGGATGACGGTATCATTGTATGTGTCAGGTTCCTATAAGGTGTCAGGATGTCGCTGTCTATTTCTCCATGGAGGAGTGGGAGTATTTAGAAGGACACACAGACGTATACAAGGACATCATAATGGAGGTTCCCCAGCCCCTCACATCACCAGGTAATAGACAGGACTAAATACACATGGCCTATAATTATCTGTATGTAAAGAATGAATTCAGTCCCTGTATGTGTTTCCTCCAGATCTATCCAGTAAGAAGACAACACCAGAGAGATGTCCCCGTCCTCTTCTTCCACAGGACTGTAAACAAGAAGATCCCAATGTTCCTCAGGATCATCAGGTAGATGGAGAGAAGGTGTCATGAGATCTCCCCTATGAAGTGTAGCTGTGAAGGTCTTGTGCTCTGTCTTGTTTTATCCACCAGTATTATATGTTTTATACTTGTGTAATGAGAACGGTGGAGATGGCAGGATTAGAGCTGATCATAGATGTGACTTCTCCATCTGTCTGTGACTTTTACGATATTTATTTCAGGGTGAAGATCTAACCCATATTAATACTACAGAGACATATGCGAAGGGTGATGAGTGGTATAAAGAGGAGATTCCTTCATATGACTACCCAGGTGAGTAGTAACCACTAAATGCAGAGAAGTCACAGATTCTTCTCAGTCACCAGCTGTGGCTGCTTTATCGGTGGTGTAGTCCGACCGTATCACAATCGTGTGATCACCATTTGACCTCAAGACCACAACATTCTCCTCCACCTAAAACTGTTCAAATGACTTTGGGCATTGAAAGCCCTTTTCTATAGAACTTACCACCAGGAGGATCCACCTACCCCCTGGGATTAGGAGTCGCTGACCGTTACCTGCCCAGAACTGTAAACTACAAAGTCAAATGACAGTGTACATAGAATGTGCTGATAAGTTAGAAAATCACTTCAAGAAAAGTATTATGATGGGTCTGTAACCAAAAGCGGAGGGTAATGATGCTGTTGGCTTCCTAGATCCCTGATATCTTATTGGATGAATCCACCTTCTCTCCCTTCTGTGCTGCTGAATGTGCTCATATGGTCCCTACAAGACCAGGTCCAGTCTTTCTGGCCAAATTTTGCTTTTATGATCGACAACATTAAATGTGCAGTGAGGCCAAGTGTGAATTTCTCTACAATAACAACAGAGTTTCAATTTGTATTAAAACAAACTAATTTCAAGGAGGATTGTGATAGAGTACAAGATAAACATTGCACCTGTGCCATGACATATCTCTAAGCTGTGCGTGGGTGATGGCTGTAATATACATTTATTCACTCCTGCAGGAGATGTGTTGGCATGGCTCCAGCCCTGGTTTCATGGATTCACTCCACGTCATAAATGACATGTTTTCGATCCTATGAAATTCAGATTACTGCACAACCTCTCCTGAAATGGGGAGCAGTAATACTTTCTCTGCTCTTGTGGTCAGGACTCATAGTAGCTCCAATGGTCCACCATAAATGATTGCAACTCCGCTTTACTGTTGGAGTTCTCCCCTGATACATATGTTGTTGTTGGAGATGTAACTTTTCACTCTGTCTTTTCTTAGGCTAGTTTCACACTAGCGTTTTGATGCGCTGCGGAGGTTAGCATACATCCACCGGGATGCTCCGCCCACGGGCGCACCTCCTCCGGTCAGCTCCGCCTATGGCCGCAATGCGGCTGCCTGCGTACCCTATCTTTAGCATTGGATACACAGACCGTGCGCAGGTATGCGTTTGCTGCCGCATGCGTCGTTTTGACGGTGCGGCGACCGCACCAAAATGCAACACGTTGCGTTTGTCGCAGGTCGCCACACCATGAAAACGACGCATGCAGTGGCAAACGCATACCTGCACACTTCCTGCGTACCAATGCAAAAGATAGGGTATGCAGGCAGCCGCATGCGACCATAGGCGAAGCTGACCGGAGGAGGTGCGGCCGTGGGCGGAGCTTCCCAGCGGATGTACGCATCCCTCCGCAGCGCATCAAAACGCTAGTGTGAAACAAGCCTAACTGTTCATTCTGTATGATAGTTGTATTGTAGTGGGATCGGCCTGCCTCACTTATGTGAGTCTGTAACTCACTGATAGTCTTAAAAAAAAGCTCTCCATCGCCTCTTCCAAATGTCTAAGATCTAAATTTAAAGGGAACCTGTCAGCAGGATTGTGCACAGTAACCTACAGACACTGTCAGGTCGGTGCCGTTATACTGATTACATTGATACCTGGTGATGAAATCCATCTTGTGGTTGTTGTTTAATCTTTATTTGTAGTTTTCAGTTAATGAGATTCTCGTGCTCTGGGGCGGGGCTGCGGGTGGGGCTGTGGGTGGCCTGTGGTCGGGGCATTATGTGGTGCTCTGCTTATATATTCTTCTGTATTGGCTTATGACAGGTCACTGATCCCTATTTTACATAATGCATACAATAGTGTTTATATTCTTGTTGATAATGCCTATAATATTGTGGCTATTGTGAGGCTTAGAAAAAAAAAATTACATCCAGCAAAATGACACCGGTGGCGCTTGTCTAGTATCATCTATCTCTTACTTATAGATGCTACTGCGCAGGCACCGCCATCACTGGTGATATTTTGCTGGATGTAATTTTTTTCTAAGCCTCACAATAGCCACAATATTATAGGCATTATCAACAATAATATCAACGCTATTATAGGAATTATGTAATAATGAGGGGCAGGTCACTGAGGGATCAGTAACCTGTCATAAGCCAATACAGATCCATATGTAATCAGAGCTCCACATAAAGCCCTGCCCACAGCCCCGCCCCAAAGCACGAGAATCTCATTACCTGAAAACTACAAATACCGATTGTGATGAAACTAGAGTATATCTTAATTGCCCAGATGGCTATGGTTTTGCAGGCCTGGAGGAATTGACTTTGTCTGTATATTTAGCTTGTGGATTTAAGTGTGGATTCTGGTGGGTCAAGAAGACTGACTTGCACAATGATATGCCATGTAACATAGTGTGTGCTTATCTGATGTTTGCTTATATTCTGGAATCAGTTTGTCGACTTTGAATGTAGATAGGGAAAGGCTGTGAGGGTGTACTGAAGGACACTGGGTAATTCTAAAAATGGCTTACCTGCCTCGGGTATAAAAGACCCTGAGACAGAGAGACGGGGTCTCATCTCATCACACAGAGCTACTAGCCGGACATTCTTCTAAACACCCAACGGGTGAGAAACTCTTCAGGATCCCAGCTGAGGATATGTCAGACTTGGCTGAAAGAACACAGGACTGTTCTCGGTTATCTCCCTACGCTAGTCGTGACCTCCTCTCTGTGTGTTATCACAGGTGGAATAGTGACACTGGGAGCTCTGACGTAATATCCACTAGCATCCCGGTGAGTCAGTGGAGGAGTGAGACCCTGTAATGTGCACCATCTTGGGGTAATTGCTGGAATTGTTCTGTTTGCTATTGGGTGTTGTGGTTCAGCAAAGCATGGCCACACTGTTTTACCCTAACCCTGTGTTGTCTGTGTAGTGTTCTGCCCACAGGGAGATAGAGCGGGAACTCAGTGATATGAGCCCTGGTCCATGCAGTCTTGCTAAAGACAGCCAGGCTGGCAGACGAGATCACCCACTAACCCCGTTTCTCCACATCGATTAAACAACAACGACAAGACGGATTTCATCGACCAAGGTATCATTGTAATCAGTATAACTGCGCCGATCTGACAGTGTCTGTAGGTTACTGTGCACAATCCTGCTGACAGGTTCCCTTTAAGACATCTCATCTCTGCACTATCATACACAGTTCTCTTTAAATGCTTAATATTTCTTCTTGAAACTCATCTGACAGAAAATATTGGCCCTTACGATAGTTTAGATTGTAAAGTCACCGGGCCCCATACTCTAATTACCCCAGAGAGGTTTCACCACTAGTTACTCATTTATTACTGATGAAGACTGTTGAGTTTGATCATTTCAGTAGATGTTATTGTCTATAGTCACAGTTTTCGACTACAGTAGTTAGTCTCTAAAATACTTTGATTTGACCTCTTCCCACAGCCAGTTTTGTGTTCCCAATCAGGCCCCATCATTTAAATCTGACGTGTGTCACATTACGTGGTGATAACGTTGGAATTATTCACAAAGAATAATATAAAACAAATGGATCTTACCGATTATTTTCCAAATTTGCACATTACTTATATACTGTTGTACACTACTGTCTGGGGACATGGCAGTGTTCAGAATGGAAGGAGCGCCATTTAGCTATTTTAATGCAGATCTAGCTGGAATAGTTTGCAGACACAATGTATTAGGAGCACTGTTCATGGTCTCCTGGCGGCTCAAAAGATGTCCACCATGAACATGCTTGGCACTATATTCTCTGCTTTCCATATCCCAAGGATTGCCTTGCTCATCGCCCTTTAACACCCTTACATGGATCTGGACTTACAGAGGGACCCCTATGCTTGGACCATGGTGTTACCTGCTATTCTGTGGTGTTAGATGGCAAGAAGAATAGTCAGGTAGCTGGGTCAGAACCAGAAGGATAGAATACAGAATCCGAAGACACAAGAGTAGTCAGTAAACGGGCCACAGTCACAACAGGAAACAAATACACAAGCCGCGAGCTGAGCACAGAAGATTGAACCAGAGGAGAACAACGCTGTATCTGGCAGATTCCGGCCATATGCTTTGAGCTTTAGTAGGGTGTGGTACTTTCCAATTGGCTGAAGTAGGGAGCAGATTACTCCAGCTGGAGAGCAGGAACAGATCCCAGATGAGATTGGACACACCAGATGCAGAAGCCCTAATATAACTAAATGACAGAAAACCAGAACAGTCGAAATCCCCGTAAAGTTTTTCTATTTTATAAATTAATTCACTGAGGGTTATAATCTATAGGAAAGGTGAATATTTTGACTCCACAGCCACTTTCCGGAAATTAACGCAGTGGATGTTGGTGTCATGATCCAGTGTTGGATCTGGCGGTATTAAAAGCACAAAGTGAACTTTTTTTACTTTGGTTAAGTTCAAAGGTGTTTTGACTGTCCCCGGTGGTGGTTGTGGTATTGCACTTTAGGTTTAGGTTAATGTTCACTTTATTATGGATCAGGTGTGACTCCCTATAAAGGTGTGCTCAGGGTGCTCACTCACTGCTGGTGATATTTCTTGCTGAGTTGTTGGAGAGCCTGGTGGAAGGATGGAGCGGGATAGGAGTCCTGCGCAGTCAGCCAGAGAGAATGAGTGCCAGCTAATGGTGTCTGCAGGAAGGACTGGCATGGCTTGGTGGAGTCGCAGTTTATGGTGTCGGCGGGAAGTGCGGGCATGGCTTAGAGGAGTGGCGACTAGGAAGAGAGTTTCATTCAGCATGCTCTACTTGGTTGCTGAGAACTGGACTCGAGCATGCTTGGATTCTTGGCAGAGGCTGGACTCATCTTGGGACTCTGTGTACTGGACTGCTGCAAGTGGTGATGGACTCTGCTCCCAGGCTGCACGATGGTGATGGATCCAGTTATGTGATGGATCAGGGTGGAGGAGAAGACGCACGCAGGTGGTGGGCTCTGTTGCTAGGAGCGCACGCAACAGAGCAAAGCTAAGTGGTGTTTCCCCTGTATTGTCTCTTTCCTCATGTGTGTTATTAGTGCAGTGGTGGGATTAGTCTCCGCACCGACCCATTCCCTAGTGAGGGTTTAGGGTCAGGGTGAGCAAGGGCGTTGAGGCACGCGTGTGGCGACAGGCGAGGAGCCTGTATAGGGAATGTGAGGAGTGCAGGGACACTGGCTCAGGGGAGTGCAGGGGGTCTCCATTTCCCCATTCCCTATCGCAGGGCCCACCATTGTTAAAGTTACCCAGGTTCCCCCCTTATTATTTAAATGCGCCTTACTGGAGGCGGTGTTTCCAGATATATGTATGCATAGCGTGTAATACCTAAATTCGCCAGGTGGAGGCGGCATATCCACCTGCACGTTTTATTATTTTAATGCGCCCCACTGGAGGCGGTGTATCCAGGGTCACGTGTGTTATGGGTTCGCCTTACGGAAACATCTGCGTCCAGACACACGTGACCATGACAGTTGGAGAGTGAAAATTTCACATATGCCATTTTATTACCCAACACACAGTACCCAGATTGTGTTCCAGGAGACACACACCATAAATTAGGCAGATTCTTCTCACTATAATATTGCTAAATACAGGGATCCTAAATGTTGTTTGCGCACACTGCAAGACTCAGAAGTGAGAGTGGATTTTGCTGGATTGGTTTATAGAAACCTTGTTGCTTTTCAATAGCCCTTGAGCCACTAATAGTGTGGGAGCATCAGTTTTTCCATTGACACATGATGGACCCGAGTGGGGACTTTTTTGTGAGAGGAGAATTGGTATTATTATCACCTACATACATTGATTGGTTTCTTTTTATTCAATATTTGGGAGGCAGAATAAACAAACCAACACGCGCTACTTGTTCAACCTATAAGGTTTTCTATTAGACTTTGAACTGTCATTGTCTTGGTAAATAAATTTTTTTACGTAAACTGTCCATAAAAATGGTAAGCTAATTAGAAATGTTCAAAAATATAAAACTCAAGGGTATTTTATTAAAAAAATAATAATTATTTTTCTCTTAGCAGATGACTGTACCAGGAGATCAGAGGGACAGCTGACATCTTCAATTTTTAAATCTGATGATCTTGAGATCCTACAAGATACAACTGAAGTGAATACCATTACTCCAGATATACCATCATCCATTCACACCAAAGATCTGTCATCTGATCCTATGGAACAGGTCCCATCTTCTGAGTCATTACCAACTACTAAGGAAAATCAAAGTCACACAAGAGGCATTAAAAAGCAAACTTCTCCTAAAGCAAATAAGTCTTTTTCATGTTCTGAATGTGATAAATGGTTTAACCATAAATCTACTCTTGTTAAGCACCAGAGAATTCACACAGGGGAGAAGCCTTTTTGCTGTTCAGATTGTGGGAAATATTTTGCACGTAAATCAAATTTTGTTATGCACCAGAGAATTCACACAGGGGAGAAGCCTTTTTGCTGTTCAGAATGTGTGAAATATTTTGCACGTAAATCAAATTTTGTTATGCACCAGAGAACTCACACAGGGGAGAAGCCTTTTTCCTGTTCAGAATGTGGGAAATGTTTTAACCAGAAAGCGCATCTGGTTGGCCACCAGAGAACTCACACAGGGGAGAAGCCTTTTTCCTGTTCAGAATGTGGGAAATGTTTTAACCAGAAAGCGCATCTGGATATCCACCAGAGAATTCACACAGGGGAGAAGCCTTTTTTCTGTATAGAATGTGAGAAATGTTTTAAACAGAAAGAGAAACTTATTAGACACCAAAGAATTCACACAGGGGAGAAGCCTTTTTCCTGTTCAGAATGTGGTAAATGTTTTAACCTGAAATCATGTCTTCTTAGTCACCAGAAAGTTCACACAGGGGAGAAGCCTTTTTCCTGTTCAGAATGTGGAAAATGTTTTAGAGAGAAATCATCTCTTCTTAGCCACCAGAGAGCTCACACAGGGGAGAAGCCTTTTTCATGTTCAGAATGTGCAAAATGTTTTAGCGAGAAATCATCTCTTCTTAAACACCAGAGAGCTCACACAGGGAAGCCTTTTTCCTGTTCAGAATGTGGGAAATGTTTTAACTGGAAATCGAGTCTTGTTAGACATAGGAGCAGTCACATAGAGGAGAAGCCTTTTTAATTTTCTTAATGTGGGAAATATTGTATTTGGAAATCAACTGTCAATAAATATCAGCGATGTCACATAGGGGAGAAGCCTTTTTTATGTTCAACTTCAGAATGTTGGAAACTTTTTAACCAAAATTGGATCTTCTTAAAGGGGTTGTCTCTTGTAATTACTCATGTTTGCTGACAAAAGGATAAAACTAAACTTTATTAATTCCAAATGTAAAACTATACCCATAATTCACCCCTGAAGGTTAGTTAGAAGGTGACTAATAGATAAAACGTCTCAGTATATAGGATGAGTTGACGTATACACACTCGCTCTCCAAGCCTCTCATTTCTACGGGTTTCATCGTCCTCACCAAAGGCGACTCATAAGGAAACTTTAATATTGACTAGACAAAAAAATACTAAAATCATGTATCATGTTGTCTGAAACAGTCAGAAAACTAGCCACATATAGGCAGATCCCAGACTTCAAACTATATACTTTGTAAGTTTATAAGTTTCTCCAGTGGCGGTCAGTCAGGAATAGAAAGTACGTGAAAATACAGTATATTTATTATTTTTTCTCCTATAGGGACTGCCCTAGTTTGATATTGTAACAGCTGTCAATTAGTAGTGCAGACAAATTGTCCTAGACTAGACTACGTGTTCAGACGGCCCAATATATACCACTCAGGGAAACCTTACCTGCTCCAAAGATCATTAGCAGCTTATAACTAATGGCCATGCTGCGGTCTGTCAGGGAATGAGTGCAATATCATTATAAAGACTAGGGATCTGTGCATCATAAAGTCTGGGATCTGCCAATATGTGACTAGTTTTCTTACTGTTTCGGATAAAGTGATACATGATTTTAGGGTTTTCTTGTCTAGTCTACCTTGAATATAGGTTAATATTAAATAGTCTCCTGATGAGTCTCCTTTGGTGAGGACGATGAAACCTGTAAAACTGAAAGGCTTGGAGAGTGAGTGTGTATACGTCACCTCACCCTATAAACTGAGGCGTGGGGGAAAATATGTTTTTTCTATTCGTCACCTTCTGACTAACCTTCAGGGGCTGAATTATGGGTATAGTTTTACATTTGGTATTAATAAAGTTAATAAAGGTATAAATATTTATATATATTTTTTTTTTCCCCTCAGTGAACGCATTCCTCATGCTTGGCCTCATTAAAATAAAAACACTCATACTCCGCTGGCGTGCCGGCTCCACTTCAGTGGTGTCGAGACTCCCTGTCCCTGGGCTTATGTGAGGTTCTTACATCACACGAGCCCTGCGCCCAATCAGCGGCAGCTTCACTGTTCCCACCTTCGGACGTATTGAACATCAACAGGAAGCCAGGGCCGCAGCTGCTCTCTGACTGCCTCATGATGCTTGATTTGCCCAAAGGTGGGGACAGCGACTCCAGCACTGATTGGGCACAGGGCTCGCATGACGTAAAAACCTCAAAAGAAACCCAAGAACCCAAGTGCCAACACCACTGAAACGGTGCCGGCACGGGAGGTTCGTATTAGTGTTATTATTTTAACAAGACCAAACATCAGCAATAAGGGGTTGTTCAAGTAGTGGACAGCCTTTTTAGGCTGTGTGCCCACGTTGCGTTTTTAAGCGTTTCCGCAGCGCTTTTAGACACGGGGAATAGAAATGGTGGAATGTAACTGATTAAATGAATAGTTTGTGACGCCACCTGTGGTGTTCGGCAAGGGAGGCGTTAAGCCGACGCTGGATGCAGATCCGCTGGGACTGATGGTATGGTGCAGCAAAGATGTAAAAGCTCCCCACAGGCGAAGCCATAGTCCCAGGGCAGTGTAGATGTGGTTGGCACGGGGATGTAGCGGTGCCGGAAGGGTAGGAAACAGACAAAGACACAGCGGGGTGCAATTTCTGTACCTTTACTTGATAACTGCATTCCAGGGTCCTGATTACAGATGGTACCGGAGCAGGCTAGCCTGGAAGCAACTCAGGGATTCTCTCTCAACAGATGGGCTGTGCAGTCTCCTTCCTAGTGCTTATTTGAATGAATTACTAGCCACTCCTAGTACTCCTAGTACTGAGTTACACTGAAGTTCCTCTCAATTTTCTTCTACTCTCACTCCTCGTATGGCAGACAGCTGTAGCCGCTATTCCTCTCTTGGCTCACTCCGTGCTGTTGTGCCTCCAAGTCTAAGGTGGGGGTAGTGCATTTACAGCCTCCTACTCCTCTGGTGTCTGTTGCAGGATCATTAGTATCCATACAACCGTGGAGACCAGGCTCCAGTTCATGCGCTCTCACTGGAGATGAGCCTTTCCTCTCTGCTCAATCTCCGCGCTTCTCCCACACGTCTGCCCACTTCACCCTCCTCAGACTAACTGACCACTCCTTCCTCTTGGCCCTCAGAGAGCACTGCTCCCCTTAATTCCGGTTCAGAGTCCCCCCTGCTGGCCTGGAGTGGAACTGTGTTGCATGTATAGGTTAACTGCGAGAGAGACCCTTCATTGCCTACAAGCCTGGCATTACCCTCCCTGGAGGAAGGCAAAGCCACTGTGGCAGCCATACTCCTGGGGGCGCCACATTCTCCCCTAGTGCAAGTCAGCACTCCTGGGCTGAACAAAACATGAAAACATATAATACAGTTAACAAGGTGAACAATATAATTGTACAAGATTTGGAAAAAAAAGGAAAAAGTTACAAAAACCAAGAGCTCCAAAAATAGTCCTATGGTGATAAGTCCAGCATCAATGTCCATGGTCCATTCCTGGGCAAACGGTAAACTAATTACAAGGAACATTTTTGACCACACACAGTCCTGTGGTTGAGTGTCCATGAAACAAGGTAAAAAACTGGAAAATTCAGAGGAAACTTACAGGTTACCTATGGGCACAAAACTTGAGAACAGTTACATATATACATACAATTTCAACATTTACATTTATTTATCTATACACGATATCTGATGGGCAGTATACCTTGCGAAATATGGGTAGACCTGCGTACCACTGGTGTGACTGGGGATCCTACTGGGGTAGTATGTAATGTACTGGATACACTACTGATGGTTCTGTGTAGCACAGGGATACTAGATTGTCTAGGAACTCTTAGACTCACCATGGGCACAACAGGTTCACCACTGGCAGGTCGAGGGTTCTCTGGCTCCACTGCTGGTGTGGCATCTGCTGCCTGATTTTCCTGATCCTCAGGATTTTCTTGAGTCACTTCTTCCTGTGCTACCAATTGGGGAAATGTCAACACAGGCACCACTATTGCATCATTTACTTTAGTCCAATTAGCAGGGAATTCTCCAAGTATGTTGCTGACCTTTTCTTCCTCTATGGGTTGGATGTTATCTTGTTCTTCCATTCTTTCTCTTAACTGGTCAGGGCATAATTTCAAATGATCCCTTGATACGGCTGCTGAGGTTTCTCCTCCATCTTTACTAATGAGGCACACCTTGGTATTGTCGAAATTTGAGGGTAGAATGGTATAGGGTTCAGCTTCCCATTGGTCATCCAATTTATGCAGTCTTCTTTTCCTCTTGAGGACTTGTTCTCCTGGTGACAAGGGAACTGCAGGAGCATGCTGGTTGTAGTGCCTTTCTTGTTTTTGCCTTGCCTGATCTATACTCTTCTCCACACACTCTTGTACTCTTCTGTTCTGTTGCTGCCTCTCTGTGTCCCAGTCAGCATCTGGTGACGTCACCTCAGGTGTAAGGACTCCCATGTCCAAATCAATAGGCAGTTTACAAGGCCTCGCTCTCATTAGCTAGGCTGGGGTGCAGTTGGTGGAATTCACAGGAATGTGGTTGTAGAGGTCTACCAGATCTGGCAACTTTTCTGGCCACAGATTCCTCTCCTCCAAAGGCAAGGTCTTCCGTAGGTCAATCACTACCTGGTTCATCGTCTCACACATGCCATTAGTCTGTGGGTGGTACGGTATTGTCCGGATCTTCTTACAACCATACAAGTTACAGAATTCCTGGAACACTTCTGCCTCGAAAGCTCGACCTTGATCTGTAAGCACTTGCTCAGGATATCCATGTGGTCTACAGAAGTGCTGTTGAAAGGCTTTGGCTGCTGTCCTAGCTGTTTGATCTTTGACAGGCACAACTACCAGGAATCTTGAGTAGTGGTCCACGATGGTAAGAGCATAGATGTAGCCCGACCGGCTTGGAGCCAGCTTCACATGGTCCAGGGCTACAAACTCGAGGGGCTGTTTGGTTACTATTGGCTGTAGAGGAATCTCTGGCTGTTTCGATCCTTTCTGCGCAGGTTACATTGTCCACACTCTCGGCACCACTTTTCAATGGCTTTCCTCATACTAGCCCAGTAGAATCTCTCCTGGAGCAATGCTTCCAACTTCTTCCATCCGAAGTGTCCAGCCCCATTGTGGTATGCTTCCAAGACCATTGATGCCTCTCTCTTTGGGACTACTACCTGCCAGACCAGCTCATGAGTGCGGGCATTGATACTCCTCCGACACAGCTTTCCTTCATAGATGAACAGCCGACCTCTTTCCTTCCACAACTGCTGGGTTTCTTCAGGAGCATCCGACTCTGGGCGTGAGTCAGCTTGTGACAGTAGCTCCTTCACCAGGCGGACTGCGGGGTCATCTTCCTGAGTTTCTGCCCAGTCATGATGGGGCAATGGATTTAGGGTGACCTCTTTCAAGCCAGACCTTCTGTTTCTCACTCCTTTAGCACGTTGGGCCGCCAGTGGCCAGTGCAAGGGAGGTAAGTCTACTACTTCAAGAGCCTCAGGGTCTTCTCCTGCATCTGGCAGATTAGGCATTCTGGACAGCGCATCAGCATTCTTGTGCACCACTCGGTACTTGATGGTAAATTCATAGTTAGACAGCCGAGCCATCCATCACTGCTCCTGTGCACCTAGCTTTGCAGTTTCCAAGTGAGTCAATGGGTTGTTGTCCGTGAAGATGGTAAACTTGGCTGAAGCTAGGTAATGCTTGAACCTTTCAGTCACAGCCCAGACTATGGCGAGGAAATCCAGCTTGAAGGAACTATAGTTGTCAGAGTTCCTTTCAGTGGGACGAAGCTTCCTGCTGGTGTAGTAGATCACTCTTTCTTTGCCATTCTGTACCTGCGACAGTACTGCTCCCAGGCCCACGTTGTTGGCATCAGTATACAACACAAAGGGCTTGTCATAATCTGGGTAGGCCAGAACTTCATCTCCTGTGAGAGCCATCTTCAGTCGGGTGAAGGATCTCTCCAACTCCTCAGTCCATTCAAATGTGGAATTCTTCTGTTTGGCTTTCTTAGACTGTCCCACCAGAAGATTTTGCATAGGAGTGGCTATTTCAGTGAAGCCTTTGATGAATCTTCGGTAGTAACCTACCAGTCCAAGAAATTGGCGTACTTCATGGAGTTTACTGGGCTTCGGCCAGTCCCGGATGACTGTGACTTTGTCCGGATCTGGTGCCACACCTTCTGCACTCACCACATGTCCGAGGTACTGTACCTTGGGCTTCAGGAGGTGGCATTTGGAAGGCTTCACTTTCAGGCCAAAATTGGACAAGGCTTCAAACACCTCAGCCAGGTGTTCCAGATGGTCCTCTTACGTCTTGGAGAAGACAATGATATCATCAAGGTACAACAGGACTGTCTCAAAGTTCATGTGTCCCAGGCAGCACTCCATCAGCCGTTGAAATGTTCCTGGGGCGGTGCAGAGCCTGAATGGCATATAGTTGAACTCACAGAGACCCATTGGGGTGGTAAATACTGTTTTCTCCTTGTCTGCCTCTGCCACGGGAACCTGCCAATACCCATTAGTGAGATCTAAGGTGGAAAAGTAGTTAGCAGTTTTAAGTGCAGCTAATGTTCAATTCTAGGTAATGGGTAGACATCTTTATGTGTAATGCTGTTAATTTTCCTGTAATCAACACACATTCTCATGGTACCATCCTTTCTTTACAAAAACTATTGGAGCTGCCCAGGGGCTACAACTGTCTCTGATAACCTCTGCTTCCTTCATCTCTCTCAACATACCTTTAGCACATTGGTATTGTGTTGGGGGGTATATGCTGGTACCTTTCCTTTATGGGTGGATGATCTCCAGTGGGGATATGATAGTAACATAGTTATTAAGGTTGAAGGGAGACTTTAAGTCCATCTAGTTCAACCCATATCCTATCCTAACTTGCCCTAACATGTTGATCCAGAGGAAGGCAAAAAAAACCCATGTGGCAACAGTAAGCTTCACATTGGGGAAAAAAATTCCTTCCCGACTCCACATACGGCAATCAGACTAGCTCCCTGGATCAACGCAATATTAAGGAGACTAGTGTATATACCCTGTAATATTATACTTTTCAAGAAAGGCATTCAGTCCCTTCTTAAATTTTAGTAGTGAATCACTCATTACAACATCATATGGCAGAGAGTTCCATAGTCTCACTGCTCTTACAGTAAAGAATCCGCGTCTGTGAGTATGCTTAAACCTTCTTTCCTCCAGACGTAGAGGATGCCCCCTTGTCCCCGTCACAGGTCTAAAGGTAAAAAGATCATTAGAAAGGTCTTTGTATTGTCCCCACATATATTTATACATTGTAATAAGATCACCCCTAAGCCTTCGATTCTCCAAACTAAATAACCCCAAGTGTAATAACCTGTCTTGGTATTGCAGACCCCCTAGTTCCCTAATAACCTTGGTCGCTCTTCTCTGCACCCGCTCCAGTTCAGCTATGTCTTTCTTATACACCGGAGACCAGAACTGTACACAGTATTCTAAGTGTGGTCGCACTAGTGACTTATATAGAGGTAAAATTATGTTCTCCTCATGAGCATCTATGCCTCTTTTAATGCATCCCATTATTTTATTTGCCTTTGCAGCAGCTGCTTGACTCTGGCCACTAAATGTGAGTTTGTCGTCCACCCATACACCCAGGTCTTTTTCAGTGACTGTTTTGCCCAGTGTTTTACAATTAAGCACATAATTATACAACTTGTTCGTTCTACCCAAGTGCATGACCTTACATTTATCCCCATTAAAGCTCATTTGCCATTTATCAGCCCAAGCTTCTAGTTTACATAAATCCTCCTGTAATATAAAATTGTCCTCCTCTGTATTAATTACCCTGCAGAGTTTAGTGTCATCTGCAAATATTGAAATTCTACTCTCTATGCCCCCTACAAGGTCATTAATAAATATGTTAAAAAGAAGCGGGCCCAAAACTGACCCCTGTGGTACCCCACTGCTAACCGTGACCCAGTCCGAGTGTGTTCCATTAATAACCACCCTTTGTTTCCTATCCCTGAGCCAGGTCTTAACCCACCTACACATATTTTCCCCTATCCCCATTGTTCTCATTTTATGTATCAACCTTTTGTGTGGCACCGTATCAAAAGCTTTTGAAAAGTCCATGTACACCACGTCCACTGCATTCCCTTGGTCCAGTCCGGAACTTACCTCTTCATAAAAGCTTACCAGATTAGTCTGACAGGAACGGTCTCTTGTAAACCCATGTTGATATTGGGTCATAAGGTTATTCTTCTCCAGATACTCCAGTATAGTATCTCTTAGAAAACCCTCCAGGATTTTACCCACAGTTGAGGTTAAACTTACTGGCCTATAATTTCCAAGTTCAGTTTTTGTCCCCTTTTTGAATATTGGCACCACATTTGCTATACGCCAGTCCTGTGGTACAGACCCTGTTATTATGGAATCTTTAAAGATTAAAAATAATGGTCTATCTATGACTGTGCTTAATTCCTGCAGTACTCGGGGGTGTATCCCATCCGGGCCCGGGGATTTGTCAATTTTAGTGATTTGTAGACGCCGCCGTACTTCCTGCTGGGTTAAGCAGGTGACATTTAATGGAGAATTTTTATCCCTGATCATGTTATCCGTCATGGGATTTTCTTGTGTAAATACTGTTGAAAAAAAGTCATTTAGCATATTGGCTTTTTCCTCATCCTCATCCACCATTTCACCCAGACTATTTTTAAGGGGGCCAACACTATCATTTTTTAGCTTCTTACTATTTATGTAGTTAAAGAATATTTTGGGATTATTTTTACTTTCTCTGGCAATGAGTCTCTCTGACTCAATCTTTGCTGTCTTGATTTGCTTTTTACAGAATTTATTTAATCTTCTGTATTTATTTAATGCCTCATCACTACCTACTTGCTTTAATTCTCTAAATGCTTTATTTTTATCTCTTATTGCGCCCCTTACAGCTCTATTTAGCCATAGTGGTTTCCTCCTATTTCTCGCATATTTATTCCCATACGGTATATATTGTGCACAGGTCCTATTCAGGATGCTAATAAACGTCTCCCATTTTCTTTGTGTATTTTTATGTCTCAGGATATCGTCCCAGTTAATTGCACCAAGATCATCTCTCATCCGTTGGAAATTTGCCTTCCTGAAGTTTAGTGTCCTTGTAACCCCTCTACTACACATCTTATTAAAGGACACATGAAAACTTATTAATTTGTGATCACTATTGCCCAAGTGACCCTCAACCCTTACATTTGATATGCGGTCTGGCCTGTTGGTTAATGTTAGGTCTAGCAGTGCCCCCCCTCTTGTTGGGTCCTGAACCAGTTGTGAAAGGTAATTGTCTCTCATCGTTGTCAGAAACCTATTACCTTTGCTGGAACTGCAGGTTTCGGTTCCCCAATGTATTTCAGGGTAGTTGAAGTCCCCCATAATAATGACTTCTCCTTGAGTCGCTGCTTCATCTATTTGCTTTATGAGGATATTCTCTGTAGCTTCCATTATTTTTGGAGATTTATAACAAACCCCTATCAGTAATTTATTATTTTTCCCCCCTCCCCTTATCTCTACCCACAGGGACTCTACATTTTCATTAGATTCATATATATTATCACGAAGGATGGGTTTTAAGGATGATTTTACATATAAACACACCTCCCCCTCGCTTATTTGTACGGTCATTTCTGAACAGACTATAGCCCTGTAAATTAACCGCCCAGTCATGGCTCTCGTCCAGCCATGTCTCAGATATCCCCACCATGTCATAATTATGCTCCAACAACATTAACTCCAATTCCTCCATTTTGTTGGCGAGACTTCTGGCATTAGTATACATGCACTTTATGTATCTCTCTGTACCTCTATTCTTTCTTAAATTATTAACTGTTCTAACCCCACCCCCCATGCCACCTCCACCCCCAATGTCATTATTTGTGCCCAGGTCTCTATCTGCACTGTCTTCCCCTCCTATAAAAGGAATACCCTCCCCCCCGTCCCTAGTTTAAACACTCCTCCAACCTTCTAGCCATTTTCTCCCCCAGCACAGCTGCACCCTCCCCATTGAGGTGCAGCCCGTCCCTAGTGTAGAACCTGTAGCCAACTGAGAAGTCGGCCCAGTTCTGCAGGAACCCAAACCCCTCCTTCCTACACCAATTCCTGAGCCACTTATTAACCTCCCTAATCTCCCGTTGCCTCTCTGGCGTGGCACGTGGTACAGGAAGTATTTTCGAAAATACCACCTTGGAGGTCCTTGCTTTAAGCTTACAGCCTAATTCCCTGAAATCATCTTTAAGGACCTTCCACCTACCTCTAACTTTGTCATTTGTGCCAATGTGCACCATGACCGCTGGATCCTCTCCAGCCCCTCCCAGTAATCTGTCAACCCGATCAGCGATGTGTCGGACTCGAGCGCCAGGTAGGCAGCACACCGTTCGATGATCCCTGTCTTTGTGACAGATTGCCCTATCTGTTCCCCTAATAATTGAGTCTCCCACTACCAGAACCTGTCTGGCCTGCCCTGCTCTCCTATTTCCCCCCTTACTGGAGCAGACACTCCTCCGGCTTTCAGAGGACATGCCTTGCTGCAGCAGTGCTACTCCTGCACTAACACTCCCCTCATCTGCCAACTTAGAAAACTTATTGGGGTGTGCCAGATCAGGACTAGCCTCCCTGGTGCTCTTCCCTCTACCCCACCTTCTAACTGTCACCCAGCTAGCTGCTTCATTGTCCTGCAGCTCCAACCTAGCATCCCCCCCTCATCTATCCCATTGAGCGTCTGCTCAGTGAGCAGAAGACTCCTTTCCATATTGTCTATGGATCTCAGTGTTGCCAGCTGCACATTTAGATCCAGTATCTGGGCTTCCAAATGCACAACGTGCTCACATCTTGCACAGCAGTATGCACCCTCGACCGGCTGTTCAAGGATTTCATACATGCGGCAAGACATGCACTGGATGGCATTGGCAATAGTGGAGCACATCCTAATGGGGATTGCACCAGACAATAAGATAAGCAAAAATAAAAAAAAAATAAAAAAAGTATTAATATAACAGCAATTCAGTAAGACCTCCCTTGGAAACTCCCTGAATCTAAAGTCACTGAATTTCAAGTCACACACTTGCCATAGTTCGCACTTACGCTCAGGTCACACTCAGCTCGTTCACACTCGCTCAGGAAGAAGATTTAAAAGAGTTTTGTTTTTTTTTCCCCTTTTACCAGCACACCACCTTGCTGCTCAATGCACTTCCAAAAGGAAGTTGAACCCCTTTTGCCTGCCCAAAATCTAGTGGGTGCTTGCTGAATACCCGCTCATATTCTTGTGTCACTCGGTAAACCCCATTTTTCTGGTATGAAGGTGTAGAGTCAGTCCCCACCTGCAGTTGCTGGCACCACTCCTCTAGCTGCTTTCCAGAGCCATTGTCCTCCACCTGGTCAGATGAGACCAAGGGCTCTGCTGCCTGCAATGAGTTGTTATTGACAGTGAGCAGATTAGCAACTGTGGCGTACCGAGGTATTGTGGCCTCCTCCTCCCCACAATTCAAGAGGCGAACAGGTACTCTCCCTTTACGTACATCAACTACCCCTCTGGCTGTCAGGACAGTGGGCCTGCTATCAGAGTATACTGGCTCTACCAATGCCTGGTAATCCTTCCCTCTGAGACCTATAGCTGCCCGACACCAAATCAACATTTCACACCTGGGGGGGTATTGCAATGGGGAAAGCATCACTCACTCTGACACTACCGATTTCTCCGCCAGAGAGTTCCACCTGTTGTCTTTGCATCAGGGCTCTGATCTCCTTCTGCAGGACTCGTTGTTCACTGGAACCAGCGGTCTCAGCCACCTGTTGCAACAAGACAATAACCTCGGAAAGACAATTTTCAATTACATTTGTACCAAGAGTCATCATGGGATTACATTCTCGTCGATCAATATCCACAACTATCAGACCTTGAGACTTTAGCTCTACCCGACCCACTTTAACAGTAATCTCTTTACATCCAATCTGCGGCAAAGACTGACCATTACTGGCAACTACTGTCAGTTCATCAGTGGGGCCACGGGTAAGTTCAGAATCAGCCCAATACCGCTTGTAAAGGATATAGGGCATAGTGGTCACCTGGGAGCCAGTGTCCAGCAAAGCGTTCATGGGGATGCCATCAATCACCGCAGGGAGAATCGGTCTCCCTCCAACATACTTGGCTCTCCAGTTCTTTGGGCTGTGTGATCCTATTCCTGGGGGTTGGCCCTCTGCCCCAGGGGTTGCTCGTTTAAATGACAGAATCTTGCAAGATGACCTGCCTTGTAGCAGCGACGACAGATGGGACGTCGGTCCTGGTCATAGCGGTCATTGTTCTTCCCGCGGAGTGTTCTTCCCGCGGGGTTCTCCTCTTCCGGAGCCACGGGACATCCTCTGGACTGGAAGTCAGCTGGATCTTCTCCTTGGAGAACACTTGCAGGGACTGCACGGTTTTAGTAAGTGCAGCCTTACCTTTGGTCAACTCCTGGACCTGAAGACGCAGCTCTTCAGTTGGATCTTTATCCAGAGTCTGTGCATCAGCCTCCATAGGGATGGAAGGGAAAGATGTTGCTTCCTGGTGGTAGGTGATCGCTGGGCCCTTAGGGGGTGCTGGACGGCTGTCAGTGGATTCATGCAGTACCCGAATAGTCCTGTCCTTAAAATCAGCAAAGTCCAGGTCAGGGTCTTGTAGGGTTATGATGCGCAGCTGTGCTCTGTGGTTACTGGATAGGAGTCCTTCAGTGAACTGCTCCTTTAACAGTTTATCTTCCTCCTTCACACTGTCAGGATCAACTTGCTTAACTGCTCGCAGCGCCTCCTGCAGGTTAAGAGCATAGTCCCTTATACTGTCCTGCACTTTCTGTTTACATCCAAAGAACCTCATCTTGATCTCAGCTGCAGTGCGGGTGTCAAAGGTGCTTTTCAGCTTGGCCAAAATCTTTTTGACAGTCTCTTTATCAGTGTCCTGCCAGGTTTTTACTTCTCTCTGTGCTGCACCTGTTAGCTGTCCAATAAGGATGTTCACTTTCTGACTTTCAGATAGAGGGTATACTTCAAACAAACTGCACAGTCTCTCTTTGAATTCACTCAGGGTATGTGACTCCCCTGAATACTGCGGTAACCAGGACACTCCCGGTATGTAGGGCATGGACAGCGGCATTATGGGGACCGCTGCGGTGGGCGCTACTCCTTACGGCGCTGAGGGGTTGTCGGCGGCGTCCACCGCTGCATTGCTGTATGGCGCGGACATTCTCTTCCCCCCTAGTTAACGTTAGCCAGGGCCGGGGGGTTGGGCGAGCTTACAGGCGGCCGCTTCGCAGGCCCGATGCTCTGGGCTGTAGGCCTCAGCTCCTTCCACTTCTCGTGCGCTTTTTCCTCTTCCCGCGCGGGACTTCACTGCTTCGTGCTCTCCGGTAGGCTCCTCCCACGAAGGCCTGCCCCTTTTCTTCCTGCGCGCGCCAATCAGCGGGATAATGACGGCAATGGCGCCAATTTCACACACAGTCTATAGCACACAACAGTCTCTGGCACACAGGACCTGGGGTTACCGGGCTCCGTAATCCTGTTCGTGATGCCAAATTGGGTCGCCCTCCCAGGGCTGTGGGGTACTCGGTACCGTGCCGGTGTCAGCAGGATGTGTCACAGCGGCGGTGACCCGCTCCGTGGCCCTGGGCGCCCAAGTAATGGGGGAATAGAAATGGTGGAATGTAACTGATTAAATGAATAGTTCGTGACGCCACCTGTGGTGTTCGGCAAGGGAGGCGTTAAGCCGACGCTGCATGCAGATCCACTGGGACTGATGGTATGGTGCAGCAAAGATGTAAAAGCTCCCCACAGGCGAAGCCATAGTCCCAGGGCAGTGTAGATGTGGTTGGCATGGGAATGTAGCGGTTCCGGAAGGGTAGGAAACAGACAAAGACACAGCGGGGTGCAATTTCTGTACCTTATCTTGATAAATACAGTCCAGGGTCCTGATTACAGATGGTACTGGAGCAGGCTAGCCTGGAAGCAACTCAGGGATTCTCTCTCAGCAGATGGGCTGTGCAGTCTTTTTACTAGCGCTTATTTGAGTGAAGTACTCCTAGTACTGAGTTACACTGAAGTTCCTCTCAATTCTCTTCTGCTCTCACTCCTCATATGGCAGACAGCTGTAGCCGCTATTCCTCTCTTGGCTCACTCCGTGCTGTTGTGCCTCCGAGTCTTAGATGGGGGTGGTGCATTTACAGTCTCCTACTCCTCTGGTGTCTGTTGCAGGATCATTAGTATCCATACAACCGTGGAGACCAGACTCCAGTTCATGCGCTCTCACTGGAGATGAGCCTTTCCTCTCTGCTCGATCTCCGCGCTTCTCCCACACCTCTGCACACGTCACCCTCCTCAGACTAACTGCCCCTCCTTCCTCTTGGCCCTCAGCACTCCTCCCCTTAATTCCGGTTCAGAGTCCCCCCTGCTGGCCTGGAGTGGAACTGTGTTGCATATATAGGTTAACTGCGAGAGAGACCCTTCATTGCCTCCAAGCCTGGCACTACCCTCCCTGGAGGAAGGCAAAGCCACTGTGGTGGCCTTACTCCTGGGGGCGCCACACATGCATTTTCCCGGGACGAGGGTGTGCGTTTCCGCTCAGTAAAAAATTCTGCTTCAAAAAAGCAACGTGGGCACATAGCCTTAAACATCAAAAATCCCACACAGAGAGAAGTCATTATCATACCTAGAGTGTGAGAAATGAATTACAGGAAAATCGTATTTTGTTGACCTTCAAAAATAACTCAGACGGGGAGAACCTATATATATTATTGACAAATTGTACAAAAACATGATGCGCGTGGCGTGCGTTCAAGGATGGAATATTATATGGGAGTTTTATAGAATAAACCAAATTCCTACAAAAAATAAACGACCCAAAACAAACATTTATCAGTAAAAATAACTCCTCTTTATTACGTAAGGTATAAAACAATTGCACCATTTTCCGATATCCGTCTCATCTCCATTTTTCATAATCTCGGGTTGGGTGTTGGCTTATTTTTTGCGCACCGAACTGATGTTTTTAATGAATACCATTTTGGTGCAGAGACGATCTTTTGATCACCCATTATTGCATTTTATTGCAATGCTGCGGCGACCAAATAAACGTGATTCTGGCGTTTTGACCTTTTTTCTCCTTACGCCATTTAACAATTGGATTAATTCTTTTTTATATTGATAGATCGGGAGATTCTGAATGCGGCGATACCAAATAAGTGTATGTTTGATTTTTTTTTATTTTATTTTGAATGGGGCGAAAGGGGAGTATTTTGAACATTCATATTTTTTTATTTTTTTAATATGTTTAAAACCTTTTTTTTACACTTGGCATTGTGAAGACATACAGCATCATATTGTAATTAACCAGATGACTATTTTTATCAAACCAAGAATAATAGAATGTTATCTGTATGTTGCCTTTCAAATTTAAGTGTTGATTTCTTGTTGGTCAAGAAAACAGACTTTTGTTTGTGTAAGCCTGTAATATTGACTTTGATTGTGCACTTATCCTTCATCACTGGTGATGTTTGCTGATATGCTAATTATGCATTGTGTTATTGAGGCGGTTTGTTGACTTTGAAGCAGAGAGGGAACAACTATGTAAATAGTTTAATCAAGTAATGGTGCTTGATCTCATCTCCACTCTTACCCTATACATAAATACTGAATGAGGGACACTTGTTAATTCTAAAAATAGGTTACATGCCTCTGTATAAAGAGACTGAGAGAGAGAGAAACAGCCAGAGAGAGAGATTCTGCCAAGACATCCATACATCCAAAGATCCAGAGACAGGACAGCAGCCATTTTACATCATTGCTCCATCACGAGGGAAACAGAACTATTCTGTAAGAAAAACAAAGGGGTTTTCGGCCCCGGTTGGAAGGATACAGATCTGCTCCATTGACCACTGCTGAACCATGGATACATTTGGAGAAGCTAGGTTGTGATCCTTAGATCAACTGGCCTTGTACCTTGTATGGACTCAATGGACTGTCATCTTTCTACACTTGTCGTTACCTCCTCTCTGTGTGTGTGCCACAGGGGGAGTAACTGACTTTGGAAGGTGAAGCCAGGATGTTATACTCAGATCAACTGGCCTTGTATGGAGTGAATGGACTGTCCTATACTTGTCGTTACCTCCTCCCTGTGTGCATGTGACAGGTGGGGTAGCGACCCTGGAAGATCTGAAGTCACAGCTGATAGTATCCCGGCGAGTCAGTGGAAGGTTGACACTCTGTAATGTGCACCATCTTGGGTACTTTGCTAGGACTGTTCTTTGTGTTATCTGCCTGTTTTGTGGTTCAATAAAGCATTACTGTTGTGAATTCCCTTGCTCGAAGTTCTGAGCCGAAGCTTCCTCTGCTCCCTCTGGTGGTTACTGAGAGTAGTGGAGCTGGCCAGGTGGATGGAGGTTACCCACCTGATGACAATAATTGGGAACCTGGGATTCCTGGCTGGGAGCATATAATTGAGCTGGCTGCTCTTGGAGGTTGCTGGAGATTTCCTCTGTGTGCATTCAGAGTTCTTTTGTCCCCCTGCCTGATCTGCATGTTCAGCTAAGTGATTCTTTTGCTAATCCTTTGCATCTAATCTTGTTGTGTCTTTTTTTTTGCTTTCTGTTTGCTGCTAGGGTTCAGCGTGCTCCCTGCTGGGGGCAGCACTGGGCCCTGCTTCATATGTTGCAGCTTGTTCAGTCCCCTGTTATGTTAGTATCTTTTTGATTTGCTGCCAGTTTATACCAGAGTGCTGATTTAGCGGGGGTGAGGTTTTTCGTATATCAGAAGTGTTTGACTTTTTCAGGGTTTTGTGCGTGATTGCAGACAGTATCTTTTCTGTCCTGTCCTGTCTAGACAGCTTGGGCCCCCCCATTTGCTCAGTCTGTTCTCCGCCTTTGTTTGTGTCTCATCTTGGCTCATCGACAATATATGTTTGGGGGCTGTCTATTCCTTTGGGGATCTGCTCCGGGGCAGTTTAGATTTCATCTTTCTGTCTTTAGGCTTAGTAAGTCCTCCGGCTGTGACGAAGCATCTAGGGCATCGTAGGAATGATCCACGGCGGCTGCTAGTTGTGTGGATAGGATCAGGGGTCTGCAATCCGCTTAGTTACCAACCTCTCTGGTCTTCTGGTGGCTTAGCCTGTTCCTGCCATCCTCCTCGGTGACCCATTCATAACACATTACCACACTGTTTTACACTCACCTTGTGTTGTCTGAGTATCATAGAATCATAGAATCGTAGAGTTGGAAGGGACCTCCTGGGCCATCTGGTCCAACCCCCTGCTCAAAGCAGGATTCGCTAAATCATCCCAGTCAGATGTCTGTCCAGCCTCTGTTTGAAGACTTCCATTGAAGGAGAACTCACCACTTCTCGTGGCAGCCTGTTCCACTCATTGATCACTCTAACTGTCAAAAAGTTTTTTCTAATATCTAATCTGTGTCTCCTCCCATTCAGTTTCATCCCATTGCTTCTAGTCTTTCCTTGTGCAAATGAGAATAAAGTTGATCCTTCTACAATGTGACAGCCCTTTAGATATTTGTAGACAGCTATTAAGTCTCCTCTCAGTCTTCTCTTTTGCAAACTAAACATTCCCAAATCCTGCAACCTTTCCTCATAAGACAGGGTTTGCAGACCGGTCACCATTCTGGTCGCTCTTTTCTGAACTTGCTCCAGTTTGTTGATGTCTTTTTTAAAATGTGGTGCCCAAAACTGGACACAATATTCCAGATGAGGTCTGACCAAAGAGGAGTAGAGGGAAATAATGACTTCACGTGATCTAGACTGTATGCTTCTGTTAATACATCCTAGAATTGCATTTGCCTTTTTTGCTGCTGCATCACACTGTTGACTCATATTCAGTCTGTGATCTATTAGTATACCCAAGTCTTTTTCACATGTGCTGTCACTTAGCCCTATTCCTCCCACTCTATATATGCTTTTTTCATTTTTATTGCCCAGATGTAGTACTTTGCATTTCTCCCTGTTAAAAACCATTCTGTTAGTTGCTGCCCACTTCTCCAGTTTATTTAAATCTTTTTGAATCCTCTCTCTCTCTTCTCTAGTATTAGCTATCCCTCCTAGCTTTGTGTCATCAGCAAATTTAATCAGTTTACCCTCAATTCCTTCATCTAAATCGTTGATAAAGATGTTGAACAATACAGGGCCCAGGACAGAGCCCTGTGGTACCCCACTTGTGACATTCTTCCAACTGGATGTGCAGCCATTTACGACCACTCTTTGGGTCCGATCACTAAGCCAGTTATGAATCCACCTAACAGTTGCCTTGTCCATTCCATACTTAGTCATTTTTTCAATAAGGATTGTATGAGAGACTTTGTCAAATGCTTTGCTGAAGTCAAGATATACTATATCTACAGCATTTCCTTGGTCCACCCAATCAGTGATTCCGTCATAGAAGGAAATTAAGTTAGTCTGACATGACTTATTAGTTACAAACCCATGCTGACTCTGTTTAATCACTTCATTCTTATCCAGGTATTGACATACATGTTGTTTAATAATTTGTTCAAAGATCTTTCCTGGTATAGAAGTCAGACTCACCGGCCTATAGTTGCCTGGGTCCACCTTCTTCCCCTTTTTGAAGATAGGAACAACATTTGCTGTTCTCCAGTCTTCTGGGACTTCTCCTGTTCTCCAAGAATTTTCAAAGATTATGGAGAGGGGTTCAAAAATTTCTTCTGCTATCTCCTTCTGCTAGCGTTTTGCCCATATTAAAGGAGAGCGGGGGTTCGGCGGGACAATCCCTGGTCCATGCGGTTTCAGCTAGCGAGCGGCGCTCATAGCAATCTGGCAGTGACAACCATAGAGGTCTGCTAGAGACCTCTAGTTGTCATGTCAACCCATCGGTGACCCACCATCATGTGACAGCGTCACAGATGTGCAGGATTTCCGGCGCGCTTACCGAAAGCACACATTAAATGCTGCTGTCAGAGACTGTTAGGGGCATATGTCAGCTGTTTTGAACAGCTGACATGTGCCAGAAAAGATGGGGGCTCAGCACTGGAGCCCACATCAAAGGGAGGGAGTCCGACATTGGCGTATATTTATGCTCAATGTCGGAAAGGGGTTAAAGGAGATTGTTTTTACAGAGACAGAAGTGGTAATCAATCATGTATACATGCAAGTAACTACAAAAAAACACAGCTTATAATGTGAAATAGTATATAGTTAAGACAAGAAAATATAATGTGTGTAAATCATGTGTCGATCTAAAAATTCAGGCAAATGTCAAATGTTGTAGCTCCATCTAGTGGCTATGTGCAAAAGTGCCATCATAGAGTAAAATGTATCCTAAAAGAGTGTCACTATCAAGGTGGAAATGAGATTAAGTGCACCGTATTTATTGAGTATAAGATAAATACATACATAGATATCTATAAACGGATTGTAGATATATCACTTGGTATCAGTTTATAAGGTCAACAGATAATGTTCACTTATAAATGAATAGCTCATATAATGAGAGGACACAGAGCAAAGGGAATAAATAGTAAGAAAATAAAGAGCTAACAGCGCACTACACTCCTGGAATACAAATAGGAGATATAAAGTGCAGCAAGTGCCATATGGAATATTCCAGGAATATATTACAGCCCATATAGTTTATAGGAGTAAACATCCTAACACAAGATGCCAGTAGTGTACAGATAAAGATTAAATATTTACCACTATTCCCTCTTACGCGCGTTTCACCACATCAGCTTCCTCAGAGGGGGTATGGATAAGTGTTTCCAGCAAACCAAGGTCCTGCACTAATCTAGGCAAGGTGAGTAACTCTGGGATAGAGTGGGAGTGTTTCTAAAGGAATTGGGGCTGTTCCCCGGTCATATCTATGGAACACATGATTGATTCTGCAAATCACATTGGTGGTTATTGTTTATACCAGCCCTTTCCTATCCAGGCTCATGTTATTGGTGTGACACCTAATAGTGGTTGGGACATACCCCTGATGGCTTATTGGTGTAAACCAAAGGACCTGGGGCAAATGGAAGTCAGAGCTCAGAGGCAGTGAGTATACCCCACGTGGGTAAATGCATCTGTGATGCTCCCGGGTGATGTGTCACAGCAGAAAACGGCATCACACACCATCCCAGGTAACTCCACCTCCGGGCTCCTCTGATTTGACGGCGTCGCTGAGAGGAAGTAACCGGAACAATGCTGGATGGACGCATTGCCATGGAGACTGGGCGGGCCAACACCACGCGAGTGTTCAGCATCCCCAGTGAAGCAGGAGGTTCAGGATGAAAATCTGTTGGTAAGACCAAGATGAGTAATGCTGTATAGAGCTATCTGGTAGCGATCAGTCAGGTAAAGTGATAGTGAGGGGTGTCAGGAAACAAAACCATGCATGCGAAAAGTGCCAAATGTGATACCACCAAGTGACCAATGAAAATGTACAATGGATGAGAAATGAAGAATAAAGTGATATGGTAAAGTTATAAAGATAAAAGCAGCTTAAAAAAACAGTCATGGATAATATGAGAAAAAATAATAAAATATATGGAAAAGTGTTTGTCGTGAAGTGTATATGTAGGGTACAGCAGGTTCTCAGGATGCAGTGGCGAGACACGAGACTGAGTGAGGTTTGTAAAATTAACTTTTATAAATTGTAGCCGCCGGGCTATATTGAGCAAACAAAAGGGGTCAACAACAACCGGTCCACGCAGGGACCCAACAATATTAACAACACTTTCCTATTATAAATGCAACTAACCCGGTTTGTCCGGGTGATATAGGCCACGTATGGCCAAACTATGGGTCCTTATTTCCTATAGTAAACTTATCCTTCCAGGGGTCTTTCAGGAACACAAATGTGGCCACATAGAGGTCGCTGATGCGGCTGCCCTGGCGCCTCGATATCCAGGGATGATTGGGCTCGACAGGCCCTGAAGGATCATTGCCGTTGGGGCACAACAGGCCCTGAAGGATCTGTGTTGTTGGGGCGCAACAGGCCCTGAAGGATCTGTGCTGTTGGGGTGCAACAGGCCCTGAAGGATCTGTGCTGTTGAGGCACAACAGGCCCTGAAGGATCTGTGTTGTTGGGAGGCAACAGGCCCTGAAGAATCTGTGCTGTTGGGGCGCAACAGGCCCTGACGAATCTGTGCTGTTGGGGCGCAGCAGGCCCTGGGGGATCTGTGCCGTTGGGGCTCAACAGGCCCTGAAGGATCTGTGCTGTTGGGGCGCAACAGGCCCTGAAGGAATCTGAGTTGGCTCTCGTCCCCAGTGCACAGGAATGTCGCAGTCGCTCAGGTGACCGTTGACCAGCCTTTGCTCAGGGTCCCTTTATGGACAGGGCGTGGGCCTCTGCTGTTGCCGACGGTGAGAAGGTGTCCACAGAGGTCGGTGATGGAAGGGCCGCAGCCGTGGGCGGAGACAGGGAGGTAGTGTCCAGGCCGCCGACGCCTGTCGGTGCGCAGTTACAGCAGCGGCTGGGGGTCGCAAACCAGCTGCGACGTGATGAGGGAGAGCGAGCCAGGCTGTTTCTGGACGTGAATGGCGGGTGGTTCCCGGTGGGGGTCAGGCACACGTAACTTGACAGTCAGTCGGTCGCTTACCCTTCAAAGACCCCTGCTGGCCTCTCAAAACCACTACGCCCGTTACACTGTTTTCCTCTGTCAAGCACGGAGTCTCATCTCTTGTCAGCCTTTCTACCAACTGCCTCCTGAGCGCGCCCCCTGCTCCTTTTATCCCTGCCCCGCCCTCAGTCGCCCAGCAACCTACAGTCGTCTCTCTCCCTTTGGTGCCCCCCCGATATCGTTTCTTCAGGAACGCTGATGGCGGTCCCCTTAGTTCCGGCCCAGTCACCCTATGGGAGTCCTCCTCCCCATATTCCCCCACCCTGCAAGCTCGCCAGTCCTCGGGCGAGGGTCTTAGTCTATTGAGATTGGTCTGTAGGGGTATCAATGTTCCTTGCCATACGAACTGGTCTTGTTCGTATCGTTCAGGGGGTTTGCCGGCTGTTGACTGCTCGGAGCATCTTAGTTCGACAGAGGTGGAGTCTTCTGGGGCGGTGGATAGTGTTGGGTTGATTGGTGCAGGCGGGATAATTGTGTCAGCTGGCTCATTATTGAGTGGAGGGCCTCTGGGTTCTGGAGGAAAATCTTCGTCGTCCGTGTCCCAAAACATGGGCGACGGTTCAGAGGTTGAAGGAGCAGGCTCTGATTCCTACGGGTCGGTGGAAATACACGGGCGTAACATATTACGATACACAATGCGGGTGGGCAGTGTTTCATCCTCCTCGGGTCGTATTTCGTACACGGGTCCTTCCATGATGGATATGGCGTAGAACCCGATAAGGACCCTCTTCCCAGCGCGGCTCCAGTTTGTTCTGGGGGCATTGATCTAGTACAAGCACACGGTCCCCACTTTGGAGGTGGGGAGGTGGAGTTGTCTTCTTTCTTGGGTGTTCCCAGTCTCGGAGCTTTGTGTGTACGATTCGGTGAAGAGTTTGCAGCTGGTGGCGATGGTTTCGGACCCAAGAAGACACTCTGGTCCAGGGCTGAGGTTCTTCGGGGTCCAACTCCACCTCCGTGATTCCCTTACCCTCTCGTCCAAACAACAGGGAGTAAGGAGTATAGCCAGTAACTCGGTGCACCCGGTTGTTATAGACCCATACTAATTAAGGACATATTCGGGCCAACGGGCTTTCTTGTCACTCTCCAGAGTATGCAACATTTGAATCAATGTCCGATTAAATCGTTCACAGGCCCCATTTCCTTGCGGGTGATACGGCGTAGACCGAGATTTGTCAATCCCATAGAGGTGATGTAGCTCCTCCATAACTTTTCCTAAAAAGCATGCTCCCTGATCAGAATGTATTCATTGAGGACAGCCGTAGACTTGTATGAAGTTTCTGCAAATTGCGGTGGCAGCCGACTCCGCGGTCTGATCTCGAGTGGGGGTGACCACAGCGAACTTGGTGAAAAGATCCACCATGACGAGACAGTGTTCATATCCCTGGAATGCGGGACCAATAGTCAGGTAATCCACCGTCAGTAGCTCAAGGGGCGCTGAGGTCACAATTGTCTGTGGTGAGGCTCGCTGATCGGGCGGTTTGGCTAATTCGCATAAGCGGCAGGCCCGGCAAATTTCATCCACTACAGCCGGCAAGCGTGGGTGATAAGCTTTCTGTTGCAACCATTGTAAGGTCTTTTTAGCCCCGAAGTGGGCCCCTTTTTCGTGGGCCTCTCGAGCCAGTTTGTGGAGTTGGGTTCCGGGCGTAACCACCTGCCAAACCGTCGCTGAGGTTGTTTGCGATGTTATTTTACGGTACAATAGTCCCCTTCGTATAACCAACCTCTCCCATTGTCGTAGCATCAGCGACAGGTCTGGAGTCAAAGTTTGTCGTTGGGAGTCAGTGGGTAATTTGCCAGTGGCGACCCATGTCCGGAGGAGTCCTACTTCTTAATGTTCTTGTTGCTGTTGTATCCACTTAGCCCGCGATTGTTCCAGTATGCCCCTTGGTGTCTCAGGGGAAGGTATTTTTTGATTGGCAGTTGTGAGTATGGTAGCCGTGAGGGCGAACGGTATTTCCTCTCCTTCTAATTCTTCGTCTCGATTCTTCCCTGGAGTTGTATGTCGGATCCTGGAGAGGGCGTCAGCATGGACATTTTCGGCCCCTCTTTTGTAAATGATCTTATAATTGAACTTCGCCATCCGGGCCACCCACCGCTGTTCCAGAGCCCCCAACTTGGCATTTTCCAAATGGGCCAGCGGGTTATTGGCGGTCCACGCCACCACCTTGGAGCCCGCTAGGTACTCTGCGAATCTCTCCGTCATGGCCCACACCACCGCGAGGAGCTCGAGCTTGAAGGAGCTGTAATTGTCCGCGTTGCGCTCGGAGTCATGGAGTGAACGGCTTCCATACGCTATCACTCTCTCCCGGCCGTCTTGAACCTGTGACAACACAGCCCCCAGCCCGTGACGACTCCCGTCAGTGTGCAGGATGAACGGCTGTGAGAAGTCCGCATAAGCCAACACTGGGGCATCCGAGAGTGCAGCTTTGAGGTCTCGGAAGGCCTCTTCCTGAGTGTGTTGCCACTGGATTCTTCGTCCATTGGCCCCAGCGGGAGCCCCCTTTAGCAGGTCATGCAGGGCTCGAGCTCGACTTGCAAAATTCTTTACGAAACGACGGTAATATCCGGCCAACCCCAGAAAAGCCCGCACATCTTTTACCGTCTCGGGGGTCGGCCATTCCTGGATAGCAGCAACCTTCTCCCAGGATGGCCTCACACCCTCTGCCGAGACGACATGACCCAGATACTCAATCTGGGAGCGAAACAGGTGGCATTTCTGAGGCTTTACCTTCAACCCGTACTTTTGCAACTGGCTGAGTACCTGCCCCAACCGCTTTAGGTGGTCCTCGAATGTGGCAGCATAGACGATAATATCGTCCAGGTAGATCAACGTGGCCTCAAAATTGAGATCTCCCAGACACGGTTCCATCAACCGCTGAAAGGTCCCGGGGGCGTTGGCCAGCCCAAACAGCATTCGATTGAACTCAAATAGTCCTATAGGCAATATGAACGCCGTCTTGGCTCTATCTTCTTCTGACATGGGCACCTGCCAGTACCTACTGGCCAAGTCCAGTGTCGAAAAATATGTTGCCTTCCCCAAGGCAGACAAGGATTCTTCTATGGGGGGCAGTGGGTATGAGTCTTTAATAGTGCAAGCATTCAGTTTCCGATAATCCACACAGAATCGTAATGTACCATCTTTCTTCCGGACCAACACGATTGGAGCCGCCCACGGGCTTTGGCTTTCCCGTATCACCCCTTTTCGCAACATCTGGGCCAACAAAGTTTTCACCTCTTGGTAGAGTTGTGGAGGGATCTGTCGGTATTGTTCCCGGATAGGGGCTGCTCCTGTTGTGGGAATTTCATGAGTGATGGCTGTAGTACACCCAAAATCTTCCTCATGACTAGCAAATACTTCATGGTACTGTCCAAGCAATGTTTCTGTCTGTGAGAGCTGGACTGAATTTAGCCGGGAAAGCTAAGCCCGCATCTGCTCCAGAATATTTCGACCCTTCTCCTGAGCCGAGACATCGGTGGCCTGTAGGGTTCGAATAGTTACTTCCCAAGGATCCTCGGAGTATACTCGCAATTGAACTGCAGGAGCTGGCAGCACTTCCTCTAAAGGCTACTAGTATGGCCAGTTCAGTCCGTGCTTTCAGAATGGTGTCTCGGTCTTCAAGGTTGACGCAGCGCACCAGGACGGTCCCTTTTTGCATGGTAGCCAGGGAACGGGCCACCAGTATGCCAGGAGGTAAGCTCTCCGAATGGCATGGCTCCACCTGTACTTCCACGCCTTCCAAGGGTATCGGGGCTCGAATTGGTAGGGCCACCACAGTCTGCCCAGGAGGTAACACAAGCAGGGAAGCCGCTGGCGCAATGACCTTGCCCAGAGCCTCGCCTTCCTGGCAGTCCTGATGTACCTGCGCTCCCTGCACCAGCTGCTGGAATACCTGTCCCTGAGCTGTGCGAAAACCCCACTGCTTCAGAATCTTCTGTGTAGGATCATTGAGCAGTAGGTTGCCAAACTCTCGCAGAATATTCATGCCTAGGGTGACAGGGTGCTGTTTATCAGTCTCTCCTTGATTCAGTACCACCCCTCTGCGACCAAGGGATTTACCGCACAACGTCACCTGCACCAACACCACCTCCACAACCGGGACCAGCAGTTGATTGGCGGCTACTAGTCTGATCATGGGCCCCCATTGAGGTCTTGCTGCCTCCGGGAAATGTTGAAAGTACATTACGGGCATCGTGGTTACTTGCGACCCCGTATCCACCTGGCACCGGATGGCCCGGCCCTCCACTTCTGCCCAAACCACCGGACATTTTGCTACCAAATATTCGGGACTTCCACCACCCCTAGTTGTGGTTTTCGGCTCCGAGCGGCGTCCCCCCAGCCCGGAGCCCTTTAGTTTAATGGCGGCCGGGGTGGGTATCTCCCACGCCGCGGACACTCTCGGGCGAAGTGGCCTGGTTCTCCACACTCATAACACCTGTGCAGACTGGCCACCCCATGGGGGGCGTGGTCTCCATGGGCTGGGGTTAAAGCTAGGTCGTCCTGTCCCGGTCTCAGTTCTTCTCTTTACTTCGGCCAACTCGCCCTTAATATTCTTCAACTCTTGCTTCATCTCCTCCACCCACTGAGGTTCCTCGAATGCGTTCACAGTGGCCTCCATGCCTCGTATCTTTCCCACGGGAACCGCCATCCCCTGCTCTTGCTCTCGAGCCCGGGCCTGACTTCACACTACTGAAAAGTCTATTCAGAGATTCATTCTGATCTGTTCCCGTAATGCCTGCTTTATTAATGGATCTCGCAGTCCAGTCACCAGTAGGTCGCGTAGGGTAATGTCAACAGGTCCTACCCATACCCCGTCCTTTCTTTCAATGGCTGTATGCAATTCTTGGAGGACATTCATATACTGAGTGATTGTCTCCCCCTCTCCATGCATCCGACTGAACAAACGGGTCCTTAACTCTCCCACATTAGTTGGGTCCCCATGGGTCTGTTCTACTATCTGTAAAACTTTATCAAAAGTGTTACGGTGTCCCGGAGGTTTTAAATCACTGACCTCCTCACCTCCCCGTCTAGTGCTATGAAAGCCACCTCAGCTTCCAGGTCAGGGGTCATTGGGTGCATTCAAAAGAGCCCCCGCATCCGCTCTGTCCAGCTCCATAGCATAGTATTGGAGCCGGAAAATCTAGGCAGGTTGTTCAGCATGGCCCCCAATGAAATGCTGGAACGAGGACCCTCATTATTTGTAGAGTTTACAGCTCTACCCTGATCTGGGGCACCACTGTCTGTGCTCAGAGACTGCATCCTGCCGACTACGCCAAGTGTAGGGTACAGCAGGTTCTCAGGATGCAGTGACGAGACATGAGACTGAGTGTGGTTTGTAAAATTAACTTTTATAAATTGTAGCCGCCGGGCTATATTGAGCAAACAAAAGGGGTCAACAACAACCGGTCCACGCAGGGACCCAACAATATTAACAATACTTTCCTATTATAAATGCAACTAACCCGGTTTGTCCGGGTGATATAGGCCACGTATGGCCAAACTATGGGTCCTTATTTCCTATAGTAAACTTATCCTTCCAGGGGTCTTTCAGGAACACAAACATGGCCTCGTAGAGGTCGCTGATGCGGCTGCCCTGGCGCCTCGATATCCAGGGATGATTGGGCTCGACAGGCCCTGAAGGATCGTTGCTGTTGGGGCACAACAGGCCCTGAAGGATCTGTGTTGTTGGGGCGCAACTGGCCCTGAAAGATCTGTGCTGTTGGGGCGCAACAGGCCCTGAAGGATCTGTGCTGTTGGGGCACAACATGCCCTGAAGGATCTGTGCTGTTGGGGCGCAACAGGCCCTGACGAATCTGTGCTGTTGGGGTGCAACAGGCCCTGAAGAATCTGTGCTGTTGGGGCGCAACAGGCCCTGAAGAATCTGTGCTGTTGGGGCGCAGCAGGCCCTGGGGGATCTGTGCCTTTGGGGCTCAACAGGCCCTGAAGGATCTGTGCTGTTGGGGCGCAACAGGCCCTGAAGGAATCTGAGTCGGCCTTCGTCCCCAGTGCGCAGGAATGTCGCAGTCGCTCAGGTGACCGTTGACCAGCCTTTGCTCAGGGTCCCTTTATGGACGGGGCGTGGGCCTCTGCTGTTGCCGACGGTGAGAAGGTGTCCACTGAGGCCGATGATAGAAGGGCCGCAGCCGTGGGCGGAGACAGGGAGGTAGTGTCCAGGCTGCCGACGACTGTCGGTGTGCAGTTATAGCAGCGGCTGGGGGTCACGGACCAGCCGCGACGTGGCGAGGGAGAGCGAGCCCGGCTGTTTCTGGACGTGAATGGCGGGTGGCTCCCGGTGGGGGTCGGGCACACGTAACTTGATGGTCAGTCGGTCGCTTACCCTTCACAGACCCCTGCTGGCCTCTCAACACCACTATGCCCATTACACTGTTTTCCTCTGTCAAGCACAGAGTCTCGTCTCTTGTCAGCCTTTCTGCCAACTGCCTCCTGAGCGCGCCCCCTGCTCCTTTTATCTCTGCACCGCCCTCAGTTGCCCGGCAACCTTCAGTCGTCTCTCTCCCTTTGTTTCCCCCCCGATGTCGTTTCTTCAGGAACCCTGATGGCGGTCCCCTTAGTTCCGGCCCAGTCACCCTATGGGAGTCCTCCTCCCCACACATACACTTATAAAAATGTTTTCTTTAAAATCTAGAAATATAAATAAATCAGTATTAGGATGTGTAACAAAGAGAAATGTCATTTTATTAAGAAAATGTAATATTAGAACAATAAATTAAATGAATGAAATTGTTACTAAAAAATACTGTATAAGTAAATCACAGAACCTGATATACTTACCGGTATATATAGGCTTATATTAGAATCCCTTATAACCAACTGGAAAGATAAAAACAAAGGAAAAATGGCGGAACAACAAAACGAGCACCAAATAACTCATAACCCACAATGTAAAGTCAGATAAATACTGAAAAAATCTTAGCTTATATTCAAACTGCAATATTAGTCACATTTGATCTGTGTTTCTCCCAGGAAAAAAAGTCATCATAGCGTCATTCCCTGTAAGAAACATATAGAGGAGTAAATGATTACGGAGAGACCGTCCATTGTTAGAATAGTGGGTAGCTACAGATGGTATAAAATGTTCCTGACTATCCAGATGTCTAGAGGATCTTCACCATAGGAGATTAAAGTGCAGATAGGCTATCTTGTGACCAATGTATTATGAGGAAACCTCAACCCTTTAATGACCGCCAATACAGCTTTTTATTGACCAGAGATATAACAGAATAGCATCCCCATACACAGCATCGGACTGGAGTACCTTGGGCCCATCAGAGAAAAATCATTCTTGGGGCCCGCCTTGCCGTTATATAGAAATAATACCAATTCTGTTGTAAAATGAGGTAATACAAAACCAAGTGCTTATTAGCCTACCACGGTAACGTTCAAAAGGTCCTGAAGACCCACCTCTTCCAACAAGCCTACAACCTGCAGTAGACTGAACCGCCGCACTACCTGCTCTCCCCTCTCCTAGTGTATCCTCACCCATCCCCTGTAGACTGTGAGCCCTTGCGGGCAGGGTCCTCTCTCCTTCTGTACTTGTATGTGCCTTGTATTGCTCATGATTATTGTACTTGTCTATATGCCCCTTTTTCACATGTAAAGTGCCATGGAATAAATGGCGTCATAATAGTGAATAATAATAATAATTGGCCAATAAATAACCAATTTAAATTAATGTATAAATAACAAACTAAAGAAACACTCCAGGCAAAAAAGAAACCCTTATGTCTGGTTCAGGGCCTGATGGAAAGTTACATAACACAACAATAAATACTTTCAAGGTAAATTTCTTTAAAGTATAAGTCCCACAAATGGAACTTGCATGTATTTTGAGCTCGGGGCCCCATCACACAATGACGTAAGGGGTGAGGTAGACAACATTCTGGCCATCTCTCCACTAACAGCGAAACAGACGCCTGTTCCATATGTGAGAACCACATCTACTATTGTGGCACATCCTGGAAATATGGGAGTACCCATTAAAGTGCAATAGCAAAAAATGAGTATTATTTACTAGAAAAAAATAAGTATTACATAAAATCGACTTTACTGAACAAAATGCATAATTACTAAAGAAATAGAAATTTCACCTTTCCCAATTTTAAAAATTGGAAATCAAATTTGCCTACGAGCCATCTCAGCATATTCTTAGCATCTACTCAGTAATGCAAATACACAAAATTAGCTCAAAGTATGTTGAGAATATGCTGGATCACCCAGTAGCACCATTGAAGCAGCGCATCAAACTTGCCCCACCAACAACACTATTAGGCCTCCTTCACATGACCATAAAAAACACGTATGTGTTACACAGATATCGGTGTCACCAGTGTTTTCGATCAGTGTGCCGTCCGTGTGCCATTCGTGTTTTTCCGGTATGGATAATGAAAATGAAATTGCAAAGTTTCTCACATACTTTCAATGTTAAACATGGACGGCACACGGATGACTCATGGACATACAGTGTGTACAAGGACATATATAAGGTATACACACAGAAACATTCAGCTTATATACAGTATGTTCACATACATATACACAATATAGTGCACAGATGCAGTATACAAATATAATAAACACAGACACACATCCTATATACTGTATGTACATTACATTGTAAGGTAGCGCTCACTGAGTGTATTGGGGGACACTCACTTGGCTGCAGATAAACCAGGTCCAGCACAGACTTTTCACATAAAACAGCCAATGTGGTTTATTGTGCAGCATAAACCATAGAAGGGTGAGGAAAATGATAACAGTCTTATAGCAGACAGAAAAACGAATGTTCATAGTGGAGCTCCCTTAGCCCTGCGTTCACATAGGCTGTGCTTTATCCAGCAACCAGGCTATACAGTCTCTCAGTTAATCTCCCCTGTCCGGGTTACCTCATAGCTGCTTATCAGTCCTGACATCCCTTTCCTCCTGGGGACTGTCCAGCACTCAAAGGCTATTACACATACGGTCACCACCCCGATTTGGGCCACCGCCCCCTTTCGGGATTTTCCCATGTCCCCTCTACAGGCCTTCTTAGGCCAGAGTTCACACGGTACCGTTTATGTCTTTTGGGCTTAATAATGGCCCTTTAAGAAGACGAACACTCTGATGTCTTCTTACGATACCACAACAACTCCTGCTGGCACTGCCACAGCTCCTGCTGTAGCCGCAAATCACCGGCACCTCCGGCTGCTGCTCACAAACAGCTGCTGGCGTCACTGCAGCTCCCTGCTGTGCTCTATTCGTGGACCCACCGATCCACAGCAAACATCGTAACCGAGTTACAGCAAGCCGCTTGTCACCTTCGTAAACCCGCCGAGTTACAGCCAGCCGCTTGTCTCCTTCGTAAACCCGCCAAGTTACAGCCAGCCGCTTGTCACCTTCGTAACCCCGCCGAGTTACAGCAAGCCGCTTGTCACCTTCGTAAACCCGCCAAGTTACAGCCAGCTGCTTGTCACCTTCGTAACCCCGCCGAGTTACAGCCAGCCGCTTGTCACCTTCGTAAACCCGCCAAGTTACAGCCAGCTGCTTGTCTCCTTCGTAACCCCGCCGAGTTACAGCAAGCCGCTTGTCACCTTCGTAAACCCGCCAAGTTACAGCCAGCTGCTTGTCACCTTCATAACCCCGCCAAGTTACAGCCAGCCGCTCGTCACCTTCGTAAAGCCGCCAAGTTACAGCCAGCTGCTTGTCTCCTTCGTAACCCCGCCGAGTTACAGCAAGCCGCTTGTCAACTTCGTAAACCCGCCAAGTTACAGCCAGCTGCTTGTCACCTTCGTAACCCCGCCGAGTTACAGCCAGCCGCTTGTCACCTTCATAAACCCGCCAAGTTACAGCCAGCCGCTTGTCACCTTCGTAAACCCGCCAAGTTACAGCCAGCTGCTTGTCTCCTTCGTAACCCCGCCGAGTTACAGCCAGCCGCTTGTCACCTTCGTAAACCCACCAAGTTACAGCCAGCCGCTTGTCACCTTCGTAAACCCGCCAAGTTACAGCCAGCTGCTTGTCTCCTTCGTAACCCCGCCGAGTTACAGCAAGCCGCTTGTCACCTTCGTGACCCCACTGAGCCACCGCAAGTTGACTTGAGAGGGAGAAAAAAAAAGACAACACAAAAACACACGTAGCCTGTCCGTGTGCTGTTCAGGATGTCTGTCCCCACGTGGAACCGTCCAACACACAGGCCTCACCGGGTGCTGTTCAGGGATCCAACCCTCCTCCCAGGGTTCCCAACACACCGGCCACCAGGCTCAGGGCCTCAGCGGGTGTTATTCAGGACATCCGTCCCCTCCTGAGACCGTCCAACACTCACGCCTCACCGGGTGTTATTCAGGGATCTGTCCCTACTCCCAGGGACTCCCAACACACCGGCCTCACCAGGTCTAAGGTTGCAGCCCGTGTTCCAGGGATCCGATTCTTTTCTCAGAATTTCCCAACACTGTCCCTCCAGGACCTGACACCCTGAACCATTCAGGTACACAGTCTTTCTCGCTGACCCCAGTCAGTACAACCCGGACTTCTGCCCATTACCTGCTGGTGTCGGCCACACAGGTTCCCGGGTACCTCATATCCACAGAGGCACCCTATAGCGACTTCTCAAACAGTCTTTTCTCTGACCCCGGTCAGCATACCACAGAGTCCTGTCTGTTAGACTACTTTCACATGTCCGTCAGTGGCATTCCGGCGCCGTGCGGCAAAAAGATTGAGTGTCGGATCCAGCCGTGAACGGAGGGACCGGAAGTATATGTGGCGCCTGACACGGCTATGTTGAAAAGGAGTCGCCGGGGAAAAAAAGGATCCACGAGTCGGTGAACGGGGTATGAAAGAGAGAGAGAGAACGGGGTATGAAAGAGAGAGAGAGACCGGGGTATGAAAGAGAGAGAGAACGGGGTATGAAAGAGAGAGACCGGGGTATGAAAGAGAGAGACCGGAGTATGAAAGAGAGAGACCGGGGTATGAAGGAGAGAGAGAACGGGGTATGAAAGAGAGAGAGAACGGGGTATGATAGAGAGAGAGAACGGGGTATGAAAGAGAGAGAGATATCCGGGCATGCGCACAGGGTAAAACCGTGCATGCGGCGGCTTCTACCTGATCCGGCGGCCGGAATGTGCCATAGAGTAACATTGTCCCGCAGAGCCGGAAGGGCCGCATACGTCCATGTCCGTCTTTTTTCGCCGGACAAAAAAATGCTGCAGCACCCGTCCTGTCCGGCCGCCGGACAGAGGAATTCAGCCGGATCCGGTAAAAACCGGAACAAACGGAAGCACATGCGGCGCGATCCGGCGCATGTGCTTCTCAATGACAAAAAAAACGCATCCGGCGGTAAAAAAAAACGGATCTGTTTTTTTACACACATGCCGGATTGTGCCTGACGGCACAAACCGGATGTGTGAAAGAGGCCTTACCTGGCTCAGAGTCGCCAGCACTGCAACATGTGCTTCTTGAAACCGTTGACTCTAGCAACCGATTTTGTAGTCCTCGTCTGTTGCCCCTAGCAACAAGGCTACAGCAGTGCCCTTAGCATTCTCTACCATATGTAAGGTAGCACTCACTCAGTGTATTAGGGGACACTCACTTGGCTGCAGATAAACCAGGTCCGGCACAGGCTTTTCATATAAAACAGTCCATGCAGTTTATTTTGCAGCATAAACCATAGAAGTGTGAGGAAAATGATTACAGTCTTATAGCAGACAGAAAAAAACGAATGTTCATAGTGGAGCTCCCTTAGCCCTGCGTTCACACAGGCTGTGCTTTATCCAGCCACCAGGCTATACAGTCTCTCAGTTAATCTCCCCTGTCCGGGTTACCTCATAGCTGCTTCTCAGTCCTGACGTCCCTTTCCTCCTGGGGGACTGTCCAGCACTCACAGGCTATTACACAGGACACAACTGGTCAGCAGCATCCACACATGGACGCTTCAGGAAGGAAGCCACACCTTCCAGCAGTCGGCCTGCCAAGACCTTCCACACGGACCAATCAGATCTAGGCATTCTCCCATGTGACCTTCTCTGGTCACCTTATATGGTCCGTAGCCATGCCCACCGGATCACATGGCTATGACCTCATCACAGGTCCGTGAAATTCACAACCATACACACATAGGCTTTGCTATGGGCGTTTAGACACACACCCCTGGGTGGGTTTGTGGGTGATTGGTCCCACCCGTCTCACCACCCACCTGTAAAGCTCTCCCTGGCACATTGTAACAGAAATCTCAGCAGTACCTCTGCTAATTAACACTCGAGCTTCCATCCCAAGGCCACCCACCTTGGGATACATAACGGTCATTTACCATCCTATTCTCACTACCATAATGGATATGCCTGTGTGAATGACCCATACAGCGCCCCCTAGCTGTCACAAGGGTCACTGCATCACACCATGTATAGATATATAAATATACACATGCACCACAGATATACACAATCAGACTATATACTATATATGTACAGTGTACACACATACTATATACACATATACAGACACACTGTATACTGCACTTGTGCACACACAGATACACATATACTGTATATGCTGGTATACTTACCAGGTCCTGGTGCTTCACTTGTGCTGCAGACATCTTGCTGCCACCTGTCTGACCTCTTCTGTACTGTGAGATGCCCCCCTCACTCGCAACTTAACCTGATGCTTGCAGGAAGAGAGAGGGGTGATGTAGGGGGGTTTGGGAAATACGAGCAAGGACTGCAGATGATGCATAGCATTATTCACTGTAAGAAATGTACAATGTCTGTGCACATCATAAAGGGGGTGCAGATGCAGGGGGCCCCCTTTGTGGGTGGCAGGAGCTAGGGATGGGGGTGAGCCAACCGGAGGATTCTCTGGTGTCCCGATGCCCCAGTCTGACCCTGCCCATACAGGTGACAATCCAGCAGATATCAGCTGTATACTATAGCTGACAACTTTCTGCATCAGCTACGATCAGTGTTGTCACCATCCATATCTGTTTAATCCCCTAAATCCTGCTGTTAATAATGACTATTACATATAAATGTTTAACCCCTTCATGACCAAGCCTATTTTGACCTTAATGACCAGGCCATTTGCAATTCTGACCAGTGTCCCTTTATGAGGTAATAACTCAGGAACGCTTCAACAGATCCTAGCGATTCTGAGTGTTTTTTCGTGACATATTGGGCTTCATGATAGTGGTAAATTTAGGTCGATAATTTTTGCGTTTATTTGTGAAAAAATCAGAAATTTGGCAAAAATTTAGAAAATTTCGCAATTTTCAAATTTTGAATTTTTATTCTGTTAAACCAGAGAGTTATGTGACACAAAGTGGTTACTAAATAACATTTCCCACATGTCTGCTTTACATCAGCAAACAATTTTGAAACAAATTTTTTTTTTGTTAGGAAGTTATAAGGGTTAAAAGTTGACCAGTGATTTCTCATTTTTACAACAAAATTTACAAAACCATTTTTTTAGGGCCCACCTCACATTTGAAGTCACTTTGAGGGGTCTATATGGCAGAAAATACCCAAAAGTGACACCATTCTAAAAACTGCACCCATCAAGCTACTCAAAACTACATTCAAGAAGATTATTAACCCTTCAGGTGTTTCACAGAAACTAAAGCAACGTGGAAAGAAAAAATGGACATTTTAATTTTTCCAACAAAAATTTTCTTTAAGCATCAACTTTTTCATTTTCACATGGGCAACAGGATAAAATGGATCCTAAAATTTATTGGGCAATTTCTCCTGAGTACACCGATACCTCATAAACCACTGTTTGGTACATGGCAGGGCTCAGAAGGGAAGGAGTGCCATTTGACTTTTTGAATGGAAAACATGCTGGAATATTTAGCGGTTGCCATGTCGTGTTTGGAGAGCCCCTGTGTGCCTAAACATTGGAGCTCCCCCAAAAGTACCCCATTTTGGAAACTAGACCCCCCAAGGAACTTATCTACATGCATAGTGAGTGATCAGTTCGAACCCCTAGGTGCTTCACAAATTGATCGGTAAAAAAAAAAGTACTTTTTTTCACAAAAATTTTCTTTTAGCCTCAGTTTTTTCTTTTTCACATGGGCTACAGGATAAAATGGATGCTAAAATTTGTTGGGCAATTTCTCCTGAGTGCACAGATACCTCATATGTGGTCATAAACCACTGTTTGGGCGCACGGCAGGGTCTGGAAGGGAAGGAGCGCTATTTGACTATTTGAATGGAAAATTAGCTCCAATCGTTATCGGACACCATGCCGTGTTTGGAGAGCCCCTGATGTGCCTAAACAGTGAAAAACCCCACAAGTGACACCATTTTGGAGACTAGACCCCCCAAGGAACTTATCTAGATGTGTGGTGAGCACTTTGAACCCCCAGGTGCTTCACAGAAGCTTATAACACAGAGCAGTGAAAACAAAAAATTATTTTTTTTCCTCAAAAATGATTTTTTGGCATGCTATTTTTTATTTTCACAAGGGTAACAGGAGAAATTGGACCACAAAAGTTGTTGTCCAGTTTGTCCTGAGTACACCGATACCCCATATGTGGGGGGAACCACTGTTTGGGCGCACGGCAGGGCTCAGAAGGGAAGGAGAACCATTTGACTTTTTGGAATGAAAATTACCTCTAATCGTTAGCGGACACCATGTCATGTTTGGAGAGCCCCTGTGTGTCTAAACATTGGAGCACCCCTACAAATGACCCCATTTTGGAAACTAGACCCCCTAAGGAACTTATCTAGATGCATAGTGAGCACTTTGATCCCCCAAGTGCTTCACAAAAGTTTATAACGCAGTGCCGTGAAAATGAAAAATATTTTTTTTTCCTCAAAAAATTATTTTTTAGTGCGCAATTTTTTATTTTCACAAGGGTACCAGGAGAAACTGGACCCCAAAAGTTGTTCTCCAGTTTGCCCTGAGTACGCTGGTACCCCATATGTGGGGGGGGGACCACTGTTTGGGCACACGTCGGGGCTCGGAAGAGAAGTAGTGACATTTTGAAATACTGACTTTAATGGAATGGTCTGCGGGCATCATGTTACATTTGCAGAGCCCCTAATGTACCTAAACAGTGGAAACCCCCCACAAATGACCCCATTTTGGAAACTAGACTCCCCCAGGGAACTTATCTATATGTGTGGTGAGCACCTTGAACCCCCAAGTGCTTCACAGAAGTTTATAACGCAGAGCCGTGAAAATAAAAAATCATTTTTTTTCCTCAAAAAAAAAAAGATTTTTAGCCCACAAATTTTTTTTCACAAGGGTAGCAGGAGAAATTGGACCCCAAAAGTTGTTGTCCAGTTTGTTCTGAGTACGCTGATACCCCATATGGGGGGGAACCATTGTCTGGGCGCACGTAAGGGCTCCAAATGGAAGTAGCAATGTTCTGAAATGCAGACTTTGATGGAAAGGTCTGCCTTCGTCGTTACATTTGCAGAGCCCCTGAGGTGCCCAAACAGTAGAATCCCCCCACAAGTGACCCCATTTTGGAAAATAGACCTTCCAAGGAACTTATCTAGATGTCTGGTGAGCACTTTGAACCCCCAAGTGCTACACAGAAGTTTATAACGCACACAGACGTGAAAATAAAAAAATCATTTTTTTTCCACCAAAATAATATTTAGCCCCCAATTTTTTATTTTCCCAAGGGTAACAGGAGAAATTAGACCACCAAAGTTGTTGTGCAATTTTTCCTGAGTACGCTGATACCCCATATGTTGGGGTAAACCACTGTTTGGGCACACGTCGGGGCTTGGAAGGGAGGGAGCACTGTTTGACTTTTTGAGTGCAAAATTGGCTGGAATCAATGGTTGCACCATGTCGAGTTTGGAGACCCCCTGATGTGTCTAAACAGTGGAAACCCCTCAATTCTAACTCCAACCCTAACCTCAACACACCTCTCACCACAACCCTAACCCCAACACATCCCTAACTCTAATCCCAACCCTAACCATAACCCTAACCCCAACACACCCCTATCCCTATCCCTAACCCTAATGCCAACCCTAACCCTGATTCTAACCCTAAACCTAGTTCTAACCCTAACCCTAATTCCACTCTATCCCAAATTCCAACCCTAACCCTAATTTCAACCCTAACCCTAGCCCTAACCCTAGCCCTATTTCCAACCCTAACCCTAATAGAAAAATAAAAATAAAAATAATTTCTTTATTTTATTAGTTGTTCCTGCCTATGGGGGTGATAAACAGGGGGTTTATTTACTTTTCATTCTATTTTGATCACTGTGAGAGTTTATCACATCCTGCTCCAGTCCTGCCATCCTACTCCAGTCCTGCCTCCAGTGTTCCTGTTCCATCCTGCTCAAGTCCTGCCATCCTACTCCAGTCCTGCCTCCGGTATTCCTGTTCCATCCTGCTCCAGTCCTTCCCTCCTACTCCAGTCCTGCCTCCGGTGTTCCAGTTCCATCCTGCTCCAGTCCTTCCGTCCTCCTCTAATCCTGTCTCCTGTGTTCCTGCTCCAGCCATCCCTCCACGTTCCAGTCTACTGTCTTACTCCATTCCTGTCTCCTGTGTTCCAGCTCTGTCCTGTCATCTACACTTCAGTCCCTCCACGTTCTAGTCTACTGTCTTACTCCACTCCTGTCTCCTGTGTTCCAGCTCTGTTCTGTCATCTACACTTCAGTCCCTCCACGTTCCAGTCTACAGTCTTACTCCACTCCTGCCTCCTGTGTTCCAGCTCTGTTCTGTCATCTACACTTCAGTCCCACAGTCCTACTCCAGTCCATCCTGAGCCGCCCCTCCCGGTACCAGCTACCGTGGTACTTGAACCCCTGGGCCTGCTCCTAAAGGTCCCTGTATAGGGGTTGGTTCCACCTGGCAGCTTGCCCGGGGCCCCTCTGGGCAACGGCCCAGAGGGTCCACTCCTGGAGATTCTGGCTCCAGACCAGCCACGCTAACACGTAATTAGCTTGCAGAATGCTAGCGTTTTCCAAGCGAACTGTAGCATCGCTTGGAGAACTGATTGACAGGTTGGTCACACTCGTCAAACATAGTGCTTGACAAGTGTGACCAACTTTTTAATATTGAGGCTGCCTATGCAGCCTCAATAGTAAAAGGTATAATGTTAAAAATAATTTAAAAAAATCAAAAAATCGTGTTTTTCCTCACCTACCGGCATCCCTCTCAGCCTTCCTGGTCCTCAGCGATGCTCCCTTTCCCAGTAATGCCTTGCGAGACCTTTGATGACGTCGCAGTCTCGCGATACTGTAGCGGTCTTGCGAGACCACTAAGTCATCACAGGTGCTTGCCACAAGGCATTACTGGGAATGGGAGCATCACCGAGGACCGGGAAGGCTGTGCGGGACGCCAGAAGGTGAATATAACCCGATTTTTTATTTTTTATTCTATTTTTTACAGGGATATGGTACCCACAGCCTGGAGGAGAGTCTCCTCTCCTCCACCCCCTGGGTACCATCCACAAATGTTCTGCTTACTTTTCGCATGGTGGGCACAACCACATGCGGAAAGTAAGCAAAACAATGCATTCCTATGTGGGCGGAATCCCCGCGATTCCACAAAATTAATGAGCAGGCTGCGTATTTTTCCGCGATGCGATTCCGCTGCGGGAAAATCCGCAGCATTAGCACAGCATTGCGGAATCCCATAGGAATGCATGGGATGCTGTTTTTTTTGCATTTTCAGGGCAAAAACGCGAGTTAAAAACTGCCGTAAAAGCGCGACATGTGAACGCAGCCTTACTTTCGCTTTGAGTGTGTTATGGCAGCAGCATGGACTGTGTGCTACTGAATTCTTATCTCATGTTTACCCATATGAAGTAAATACTGTTTACTCAAGATAACTTGCTCAGTGAAGTTCTCTTATGTTCCAGTGGGGATTCTCAGAAAATGCACTCTGCTACAGATAGGTCACTAAAAGAATACATTTTGTAAGTTCCTATGATAATTACTGCTACATTTTTAAACCTCCTAAAATGCTAACAAAATAAAATAACATTTTGCAAGTGGTGCTGATGTAAAGCAGACATGTGGAAAATGTTATTAATATCTTTGTGTGGAATGAATATGTGGATTAAAGGAATAATCATTCAAAGTTTGAAAATTGCTATTTTTTAATATTTTTATCAAATTTCTGAATTTTTTTAGAAATAAACACAAAACATATTAATCTAAATGTACCATTACCATAAAGTATAATGTGCCAAGAAAAAACAATCTCAATATCACTGGGATTTGTTGAAGCATTCCAGAGTTATCACCACATAAAGTGACACTGGTCAGATTTTAAAAATTTGATTCTGTCACTAAGAGGTTAGAAAAGGGAAATAAAAAACAAATAAGACACATTAAAATCAGATAAAACTGTTTTATTTAAATAAAAGTGTAGAGAACGAATTCTACCAAACACCTTATAGGAAAGAGGAGAAGCTGAGAATATCATTTAGACCATTTGGATGTAAGGTATTTAGAGGCCAGATCCATTTAGTTTCTGATTGTGACCAGATCTTTTTCAGTCGTCACTCCTGTCGGTAGCAAGGACCCGATCGATGCCAGAGACACGGAGTAAACCAGCTATAGCAAAAAAAATAAATAAATAAAAAAATAACTTTTATTAATTATTTAAAAGTACCAAATTTTAAGAAAAATAACCAAGAAAAATCTTTTCAATGTAAAAGAGTAATGGGGGGGTCTGGTGGTAGTAATGCCGGTCAACTTGAGTCACCAAGATGTAAAAATAACGTATTGGTTTAGCACTAATTAAATAGCAGAGAGGAAATATCTAGGGAAGGTAGACTGTGCATGACCCTATGTAGATATCCCTTCCTTCAACCTTAATAACTATGTTACTATGTTACAGTGGAGGGTGGCACATTGGGTAGCGATTTGGCGCCCCCCCTCCACGTCCACTGACCTTTATTGACCCTCAACAGGACTCCTTACCAAAAGCCATCAAACACCTATCTACTATATGTAATCATCTAATTCTGTCTGTCTGTCTCTCTGTTTGTAACGGAAATCCCGCGTCACTGATTGGTCGCACCCGGCCGGCTGCGACCAGTCAGCGACAGGTGCAGTCCGGCCGCAAATTAGCGTGAAATTCGAACGACGCACGCCACCGCTACCGTCGGGAGATCTGCGGCGCTACTAACGGTTGCCGCGGGTCTCCGCCGCCAGGACCCACCACGGCTGGACCCTCCCCGCCACCACAGCTAGACACGCCGCCAGATCCCCCCCGCCGCTGCTGGCCTCGCCACCGGCCCACCCACCTCTGTACAGTTGCACCCGGCAGGAAAGACCGCGGCTTGCAACCTGTGCTGGAGATGGGGTGTGGACGCCCTCTGGTGGCGTCGCACCCCATCTCCAGCACAGGCCGCAAAACACAATCTTTCCTGCCTGCTGTGAGAGGGGTATAACGAGAGGGGTGTAATGAGGGGGGTGTAATGAGGGGGTATAACGAGAGGGGTGTAATGAGGGGGTATAACGAGAGGGGTGTAATGAGGGCGGTGTAATGAGGGGGTATAACGAGAGGGGTATAACGAGAGGGGTGTAATGAGGGGGTTAAAACAAGAGGGGTATAACGAGAGGGGTGTAAAGAGGTGGCTATAATGAGAGGGGTGTAATGATGGGGGTATAACGAGAGGGGTGTAATGAGGGGGCTATAACGAGAGGGGTGTAATGAGGGGGGTATAATGAGAGGAGTTTTATGAGGGGGTATAACGAGAGGTGTAATGAGGGGGCTATAACGAGAGGGGTGTAATGAGGTGGCTATAATGAGAGGGGTGTAATGAGGGGGTATAACGAGAGGGGTGTAATGAGGGTGCTATAACGAGAGGGGTGTAATGAGGGCGGTATAACGAGAGGGGTGTAATGAGGGGGCTATAACGAGAGGGGTGTAATGAGGGGGCAATAACGAGAGGGGTGTAATGAGGGGGGTATAATGAGAAGGGTGTAATGAGGGGGTATAATGAGAGGGGTGTAATGAGGGGGTATAACGAGAGGGGTGTAATGAGGGGGTATAATGAGAAGGGTGTAATGAGGGGGTATAATGAGAGGGGTGTAATGAGGGGGGTATAATGAGGGGGCTATAACGAGAGGGTATAATGAAAGGGGTGTAATGAGGGGGGTATGAGAGGGGTGTAATGAGGGGGTATAACGAGAGGGGTGTAATGAGGGGGTAAAATGAGAGGGGTGTAATAAGGGGGTATAATGAGAGGGGTGTAATGAGAGGGGTGTAATGAGAGGGGTGTAATGAGGGGGTAAAACGAGAGGGGTGTAATGAGGTGGCTATAATGAGAGGGGTGTAATGAGGGGGTATAACGAGAGGGGTATAATGAGGGGGCTATAACGAGAGGGGTGTAATGAGGGGGGTATAATGAGAAGGGTGTAATGAGGGGGGTATAATGAGAGGGGTGTAATGAGGGGGTATAACGAGAGGAGTGTAATGAGGGTGCTATAACGAGAGGGGTGTAATGAGGGCGGTATAACGAGAGGGGTATAATGAGGGGGTATAACGAGAGGGGTGTAGTGAGGGGGCTATAACGAGAGGGGTGTAATGAGGTGGCTATAACGAGAGGGGTGTAATGAGGGGGGTATAACGAGAAGGGTGTAATGAGGGGGCTATAATGAGAAGGGTGTAATGAGGGGGTATAATGAGAGGGGTGTAATGAGGGGGTATAACGAGAGGGGTGTCTGAGGGGGATATAATGAGAGGGGTGTAATGAGGGGGGTATAATGAGAGGGGTGTAATGAGGTGGCTATAATGATAGGGGTGTAATGAGGGGTATAACGAGAGGGGTGTAATGAGGGGGGTATAATGAGAGGGGTGTAATGAGGGGGGTATAACGAGAGGGGTGTAATGAGGGAGTATAATGAGAGGGGTGTAATGAGGGGGTATAACGAGAGGGGTGTAATGAGGTGGCTATAATGAGAGGGGTGTAATGAGGGGTATAACGAGAGGGGTGTAATAAGGGCGGTATAACGAGAGGGGTATAATGAGGGGGTATAACGAGAGGGGTGTAATGAGGGGGTATAATGAGAGGGGTGTAATGAGGGGGTATAACGAGAGGGGTGTAATGAGGGGGTATAATGAGAAGGGTGTAATGAGGGGGTATAATGAGAGGGGTGTAATGAGGGGGGTATAATGAGGGGGCTATAACGAGAGGGTATAATGAAAGGGGTGTAATGAGGGGGGTATAATGAGAGGGGTGTAATGAGGGGGTATAACGAGAGGGGTGTAATGAGGGGGTAAAATGAGAGGGGTGTAATAAGGGGGTATAATGAGAGGGGTGTAATGAGAGGGGTGTAATGAGAGGGGTGTAATGAGGGGGTAAAACGAGAGGGGTGTAATGAGGTGGCTATAATGAGAGGGGTGTAATGAGGGGGTATAACGAGAGGGGTATAATGAGGGGGCTATAACGAGAGGGGTGTAATGAGGGGGGTATAATGAGAAGGGTGTAATGAGGGGGGTATAATGAGAGGGGTGTAATGAGGGGGTATAACGAGAGGAGTGTAATGAGGGTGCTATAACGAGAGGGGTGTAATGAGGGCGGTATAACGAGAGGGGTATAATGAGGGGGTATAACGAGAGGGGTGTAGTGAGGGGGCTATAACGAGAGGGGTGTAATGAGGTGGCTATAACGAGAGGGGTGTAATGAGGGGGGTATAACGAGAAGGGTGTAATGAGGGGGCTATAATGAGAAGGGTGTAATGAGGGGGTATAATGAGAGGGGTGTAATGAGGGGGTATAACGAGAGGGGTGTCTGAGGGGGATATAATGAGAGGGGTGTAATGAGGGGGGTATAATGAGAGGGGTGTAATGAGGTGGCTATAATGATAGGGGTGTAATGAGGGGTATAACGAGAGGGGTGTAATGAGGGGGGTATAATGAGAGGGGTGTAATGAGGGGGGTATAACAAGAGGGGTGTAATGAGGGAGTATAATGAGAGGGGTGTAATGAGGGGGTATAACGAGAGGGGTGTAATGAGGTGGCTATAATGAGAGGGGTGTAATGAGGGGTATAACGAGAGGGGTGTAATAAGGGCGGTATAACGAGAGGGGTATAATGAGGGGGTATAACGAGAGGGGTGTAATGAGGGGGTATAATGAGAGGGGTGTAATGAGGGTGCTATAACGAGAGGGGTGTAATGAGGGCGGTATAACGAGAGGGGTATAATGAGGGGGTATAACGAGAGGGGTATAATGAGGGGGTATAACGAGAGGGGTGTAATGAGGGGGTATAATGAGAGGGGTGTAATGAGGGCGCTATAACGAGAGGGGTGTAATGAGGGCGGTATAACGAGAGGGGTATAATGAGGGGGTATAACGAGAGGGGTGTAATGAGGGGGGTATAACGAGAAGGGTGTAATGAGTGGGCTATAACGAGAAGGGTGTAATGAGGGGGTATAATGAGAGGGGTGTAATGAGGGGGTATAACGAGAGGGGTGTAATGAGGGGGGTATAATGAGAGGGGTGTAATGAGGTGGCTATAATGAGAGGGGTGTAATGAGGGGTATAACGAGAGGGGTGTAATGAGGGGGGTATAATGAGAGGGGTGTAATGAGGGGGGTATAACGAGAGGGGTGTAATGAGGGGGTGTAATGAGGAGGTATAACGAGAGGGGTGTAATGAGGTGGCTATAATGAGAGGGGTGTAATGAGGGGGTATAACGAGAGGGGTGTAATGAGGTGGCTATAATGAGAGGGGTGTAATGAGGGGGGTATAACGAGAGGGGTGTAATGAGGGGGCTATAAGGAGAGGGGTGTAATGAGGGGGGTATAATGAGAAGGGTGTAATGAGGGGGGTATAATGAGGGGGGTATAATGAGAGGGGTGTAATGAGAGTGCTATAACGAGAGGGGTGTAATGAGGACGGTATAACGAGAGGGGTATAATGAGGGGGTATAACGAGAGGTGTAATGAGGTGGCTATAACGAGAGGGGTGTAATGAGGTGGCTATAACGAGAGGGGTGTAATGAGGGGGCTATAACGAGAGGGGTGTAATGAGGTGGCTATAACGAGAGGGGTGTAATGAGGGGGTATAACGAGAGGGGTGTAATGAGGTGGCTATAACGAGAGGGGTGTAATGAGGGGGGTATAACAAGAAGGGTGTAATGAGGGGGCTATAACGAGAAGGATGTAATGAGGGGGTATAACGAGAGGGGTGTAATGAGGGGGGTATAATGAGAGGGGTGTAATGAGGGGGGTATAATGAGAGGGGTGTAATGAGGGGGGTATAATGAGAGGGGTGTAATGAGGGGGTATAACGAGAGGGGTGTAATGAGGTGGCTATAATGAGAGGGGTGTAATGAGAGGGTATAACGAGAGGGGTGTAATGAGGGCGGTATAACGAGAGGGGTATAATGAGGTGGCTATAACGAGAGGGGTGTAATGAGGTGGCTATAACGAGAGGGGTGTAATGAGGTGGCTGTAACGAGAGGGGTGTAATGAGGGGGTATAACGAGAGGGGTGTAATGAGGGGGCTATAACGAGAGGGGTGTAATGAGGGGGCTATAACGAGAGGGGTGTAATGAGGTGGCTATAACGAGAGGGGTGTAATGAGGGGGGTATAACGAGAGGGGTGTAATGAGGGGGTATAACGAGAGGGGTGTAATGAGGTGGCTATAATGAGAGGAGTGTAATGAGGGGGTATAACGAGAGGGGTGTAATGAGGGGGGTATAACGAGAGGGGTGTAATGAGGGGGGTATAATGAGAGGGGTGTAATGAGAGGGGTGTAATGAGGGGGTATAACGAGAGGGGTGTAATGAGGTGGCTATAACGAGAGGGGTGTAATGAGGGTGCTATAACGAGAGGGGTGTAATGAGGTGGCTATAACGAGAGGGGTGTAATGAGGTGGTATAACGAGAGGGGTGTAATGAGGGGGGTATAACGAGAGGGGTGTAATGAGGGGGCTATAACGAGAGGGGTGTAATGAGGGGGCTATAACGAGAGGGGTGTAATGAGGTGGCTATAACGAGAGGGGTGTAATGAGGGGGGTATAATGAGAGGGGTGTAATGAGGGGGTATAACGAGAGGGGTGTAATGAGGTGGCTATAATGAGAGGGGTGTAATGAGGGGGTATAACGAGAGGGGTGTAATGAGGGGGGTATAAAGTGAGGGGTGTAATGAGGGGGCTATAACGAGAAGGGTGTAATGAGGGGGTATAACGAGAGGGGTGTAATGAGGGGGGTATAATGAGAGGGGTGTAATGAGGGGGGTATAATGAGAGGGGTGTAATGAGGGGGGTATAATGAGAGGGGTGTAATGAGGGGGTATAACGACAGGGGTGTAATGAGGGGGTATAATGAGAGGGGTGTAATGAGGGGGTATAACGAGAGGGGTGTAATGAGGGGGTATAACGAGAGTGGTGTAATGAGGTGGCTATAACGAGAGGGGTGTAATGAGGGGGGTATAATGAGAGGGGTGTAATGAGGGGGGTATAATGAGAGGGGTGTAATGAGGGGGGTATAATGAGAGGGGTGTAATGAGGGGGTATAACGAGAGGGGTGCAATTAGGGGGGTATAACGAGAGGGGTGTAATGAGGGGGTATAACGAGAGGGGTGTAATGAGGGGGGTATAATGAGAGGGGAGTAATGAGGGGGTATAACGAGAGGGGTGTAATGAGGGGGTATAACGAGAGGGGTGTAATGAGGGGGTATAATGAGAGGGGTGCAATTAGGGGGGTATAACGAGAGGGGTGTAATGAGGGGAGTATAATGAGAGGGGTGTAATGAGGGGGTATAATGAGAGGGGTGTAATGAGGGGGTATAACGAGAGGGGTGTAATGAGGGGGTATAATGAGAGGGGTGTAATGAGGGGGTATAACGAGAGGGGTGTAATGAGGGTCAGCTGCACCCATCATGATGTCACTGCCCTCCCGATGCGATAGCATCGGGCCCACATCTAGTAATAATTAAAGTGCTAATGGTGCAAAAAGTACAACGGATCCATTGTGCTTAATCTGTCCTGAGCACAGATATGGCTGGATGCTACATCCTGATGTGTGTCAGCAAAAACATATGATTGTCAATGTAGGCGCACCTGCATGTGGATTTCATACTGCGCAGGCTCCGAGCCCCATTTTTTTTTTACTTTCACCAGACTCTCTTCCCTCTCCTCTCTATCCCCTCTCCTCTCTCCTCTGCCCCAGAAGTCAGAGTATCACATTTCCAACCAAATCCTGATCAGGGTGCAGTTCCATCCATTTGCAGAAAAAACACGGATGCGGATAAATCGTGTCCAAGAGGGAATGACTACAGCAATGAAGGTGCGCAATACTAGTCTGGGGAAAAGACGTCCCGCTGGGCTACTACTGGTTAATTATCAGATCACCAGTCGCGATATGAAACGATTTTTACTGCACATGACTTTATTACAATGCAGTAATAGGGGAGTCAGGAGGAATGGATCCAGTTGGGGAACATGATGGATCTTTTCAGTGTAAAATGGAAACAAAACTAGATCCTTATACAGGTGAATAATGAGGCCTCACTGTACATGAGAGACCGGAGCGAGGAGCAGAGGCCTGATCACAAGAGCTGACAATCTGAGGAAACAGCAATGCTGAATAACAGTCTACGCTGAGTCACTAGATCCTTATACAGGAGTATAATGAGGCCTCACTGTACAGGAGAGACCGGAGCGAGGAGCAGGGGCCTGATCACAAGTGCTGACAATATGAGGAAACAGCAATGCTGAATAACAGTCTACACTGCATCAGTAGATCCTTATACAGGGGTATAATGAGGCCTCACTGTACAGGAGAGAGCGGAGCGAGGAGAAGGGGCCTGATCACAAGAGCTGACAATCTGAGGAAACAGCAATGCTGAATAACAGTCTACACTGCGTCACTAGATCCTTATACAGGGGTATAATGAGGCCTCACTGTACAGGAGAGACCGGAGCGAGGAGACGGGGCCTGATAACAAGAGCTGACAATCTGAGGAAACAGCAATGCTGAATAACAGTCTACACTGCGTCACTAGATCCTTATACAGGGGTATAATGAGGCCTCACTGTACAGGAGAGACCGGAGCGAGGAGACAGGGCCTGATCACAAGAGCTGACAATCTGAGGAAACAGCAATGCTGAATAACAGTCTACACTGCGTCACTAGATCCTTATACAGGGGTATAATGAGGCCTCACTGTACAGGAGAGACCGGAGCGAGGAGACAGGGCCTGATCACAAGAGCTGACAATCTGAGGAAACAGCAATGCTGAATAACAGTCTACACTGCGTCACTAGATCCTTATACAGGGGTATAATGAGGCCTCACTGTACAGGAGAGACCGGAGCGAGGAGACGGGGCCTGATAACAAGAGCTGACAATCTGAGGAAACAGCAATGCTGAATAACAGTCTACACTGCGTCACTAGATCCTTATACAGGGGTATAATGAGGCCTCACTGTACAGGAGAGAGTGGAGCGAGGAGCAGGAGCCTGATCACAAGAGCTGACAATCTGAGGAAACATCAATGCTGAATAACAGTCTACACTGCGTCACTAGATCCTTATACAGGGGTATAATGAGGCCTCACTGTACAGGAGAGACCGGAGCGAGGAGCAGAGGCCTGATCACAAGAGCTGACAATCTGAGGAAATAGCAATGCTGAATAACAGTCTACACTGCGTCACTAGATCCTTATACAGGAGTATAATGAGGCCTCACTGTACAGGAGAGACCGGAGCGAGGAGACGGGGCCTGATCACAAGAGCTGACAATCTGAGGAAGCAGCAATGCTGAATAACAGTCTACACTGCGTCACTAGATCCTTATACAGGGGTATAATGAGGTCCTCTCTGTACAGGAGAGACCGGAGCGAGGAGCAGGGGCCTGATCACAAGAGCTGACAATCTGAGGAAACAGCAATGCTGAATAATAGTCTACACTGCATCACTAGATCCTTATACAGGGGTATAATGAGGCCTCACTGTACAGGAGAGAGTGGAGCGAGGAGCAGGAGCCTGATCACAAGAGCTGACAATCTGAGGAAACAGCAATACTGAATAACAGTCTACACTGCGTCACTAGATCCTTATACAGGGGTATAATGAGGCCTCACTGTACAGGAGAGACCGGAACGAGGAGCAGGGGCCTGATCACAAGAACTGACAATCTGAGGAAACAGCAATGCTGAATAACAGTCTACACTGCGTCACTAGATCCTTATACAGGGGTATAATGAGGCCTCACTGTACAGGAGAGACCGGAGCGAGGAGCAGGGGCCTGATCACAAGAACTGACAATCTGAGGAAACAGCAATGCTGAATAACAGTCTACACTGCGTCACTAGATCCTTATACAGGGGTATAATGAGGCCTCACTGTACAGGAGAGACCGGAACGAGGAGCAGGGACCTGATCACAAGAACTGACAATCTGAGGAAACAGCAATGCTGAATAACAGTCTACACTGCGTCACTAGATCCTTATACAGGGGTATAATGAGGCCTCACTGTACAGGAGAGACCGGAGAGAGGAGCAGGAGCCTGGTCACAAGAACTGACAATCTGAGGAAACAGCAATACTGAATAACAGTCTACACTGCGTCACTAGATCCTTATACAGGGGTATAATGAGGCCTCACTGTACATGAGAGACCGGAGCGAGGAGCAGGGGCCTGATCACAAGAGCTGACAATCTGAGGAAACAGCAATGCTGAATAACAGTCTACACTGCGTCACTAGATCCTTATACAGGGGTATAATGAGGCCTCACTGTACAGGAGAGACCGGAGCGAGGAGCAGGAGCCTGATCACAAGAGCTGACAATCTGAGGAAACAGCAATGCTGAATAACAGTCTACACTGCGTCACTAGATCCTTATACAGGGGTATAATGAGGCCTCACTGTACAGGAGAGACCGGAGCGAGGAGACGGGGCCTGATCACAAGAGCTGACAATCTGAGGAAACAGCAATGCTGAATAACACTCTACACTGCGTCACTAGATCCTTATACAGCGGTATAATGAGGCCTCACTGTACAGGAGAGAGTGGAGCGAGGAGCAGGAGACTGATCACAAGAGCTGACAATCTGAGGGAACAGCAACACTGAATAACAGTCTACACTGCGTCACTAGATCCTTATACAGGGGTATAATGAGGCCTCACTGTACAGGAGAGACCGGAGCGAGGAGACGGGGCCTGATAACAAGAGCTGACAATCTGAGGAAACAGCAATGCTGAATAACAGTCTACACTGCGTCACTAGATCCTTATACAGGGGTATAATGAGGCCTCACTGTACAGGAGAGACCGGAGCGAGGAGACAGGGCCTGATCACAAGAGCTGACAATCTGAGGAAACAGCAATGCTGAATAACAGTCTACACTGCGTCACTAGATCCTTATACAGGGGTATAATGAGGCCTCACTGTACAGGAGAGACCGGAGCGAGGAGACAGGGCCTGATCACAAGAGCTGACAATCTGAGGAAACAGCACTGCTGAATAACAGTCTACACTGCGTCACTAGATCCTTATACAGGGGTATAATGAGGCCTCACTGTACAGGAGAGACCGGAGCGAGGAGACGGGGCCTGATAACAAGAGCTGACAATCTGAGGAAACAGCAATGCTGAATAACAGTCTACACTGCGTCACTAGATCCTTATACAGGGGTATAATGAGGCCTCACTGTACAGGAGAGAGTGGAGCGAGGAGCAGGAGCCTGATCACAAGAGCTGACAATCTGAGGAAACATCAATGCTGAATAACAGTCTACACTGCGTCACTAGATCCTTATACAGGGGTATAATGAGGCCTCACTGTACAGGAGAGACCGGAGCGAGGAGCAGAGGCCTGATCACAAGAGCTGACAATCTGAGGAAATAGCAATGCTGAATAACAGTCTACACTGCGTCACTAGATCCTTATACAGGAGTATAATGAGGCCTCACTGTACAGGAGAGACCGGAGCGAGGAGACGGGGCCTGATCACAAGAGCTGACAATCTGAGGAAGCAGCAATGCTGAATAACAGTCTACACTGCGTCACTAGATCCTTATACAGGGGTATAATGAGGTCCTCTCTGTACAGGAGAGACCGGAGCGAGGAGCAGGGGCCTGATCACAAGAGCTGACAATCTGAGGAAACAGCAATGCTGAATAACAGTCTACACTGCATCACTAGATCCTTATACAGGGGTATAATGAGGCCTCACTGTACAGGAGAGAGTGGAGCGAGGAGCAGGAGCCTGATCACAAGAGCTGACAATCTGAGGAAACAGCAATACTGAATAACAGTCTACACTGCGTCACTAGATCCTTATACAGGGGTATAATGAGGCCTCACTGTACAGGAGAGACCGGAACGAGGAGCAGGGGCCTGATCACAAGAACTGACAATCTGAGGAAACAGCAATGCTGAATAACAGTCTACACTGCGTCACTAGATCCTTATACAGGGGTATAATGAGGCCTCACTGTACAGGAGAGACCGGAGCGAGGAGCAGGGACCTGATCACAAGAACTGACAATCTGAGGAAACAGCAATGCTGAATAACAGTCTACACTGCGTCACTAGATCCTTATACAGGGGTATAATGAGGCCTCACTGTACAGGAGAGACCGGAGCGAGGAGCAGGAGCCTGGTCACAAGAACTGACAATCTGAGGAAACAGCAATACTGAATAACAGTCTACACTGCGTCACTAGATCCTTATACAGGGGTATAATGAGGCCTCACTGTACATGAGAGACCGGAGCGAGGAGACGGGGCCTGATCACAAGAGCTGACAATCTGAGGAAACAGCAATGCTGAATAACAGTCTACACTGCGTCACTAGATCCTTATACAGGGGTATAATGAGGCCTCACTGTACAGGAGAGACCGGAGCGAGGAGCAGGAGCCTGATCACAAGAGCTGACAATCTGAGGAAACAGCAATGCTGAATAACAGTCTACACTGCGTCACTAGATCCTTATACAGGGGTATAATGAGGCCTCACTGTACAGGAGAGACCGGAGCGAGGAGACGGGGCCTGATCACAAGAGCTGACAATCTGAGGAAACAGCAATGCTGAATAACAGTCTACACTGCGTCACTAGATCCTTATACAGGGGTATAATGAGGCCTCACTGTACAGGAGAGACCGGAGCGAGGAGCCGGGGCCTGATCACAAGAGCTGACAATCTGAGGAGACAGCAATGCTGAATATCAGTATACACTGCGTCACTAGATCCTTATACAGGGGTATAATGAGGCCTCACTGTACAGGAGAGACCAGAGCGAGGAGCAGGGGCCTGATCACAAGAGCTGACAATCTGAGGGAACAGCAATGCTGAATAACACTCTACACTGCGTCACTAGATCCTTATACAGCGGTATAATGAGGCCTCACTGTACAGGAGAGAGTGGAGCGAGGAGCAGGAGACTGATCACAAGAGCTGACAATCTGAGGGAACAGCAACACTGAATAACAGTCTACACTGCGTCACTAGATCCTTATACAGGGGTATAATGAGGCCTCACTGTACAGGAGAGACCGGAGCGAGGAGACGGGGCCTGATAACAAGAGCTGACAATCTGAGGAAACAGCAATGCTGAATAACAGTCTACACTGCGTCACTAGATCCTTATACAGGGGTATAATGAGGCCTCACTGTACAGGAGAGACCGGAGCGAGGAGACAGGGCCTGATCACAAGAGCTGACAATCTGAGGAAACAGCAATGCTGAATAACAGTCTACACTGCGTCACTAGATCCTTATACAGGGGTATAATGAGGCCTCACTGTACAGGAGAGACCGGAGCGAGGAGACAGGGCCTGATCACAAGAGCTGACAATCTGAGGAAACAGCACTGCTGAATAACAGTCTACACTGCGTCACTAGATCCTTATACAGGGGTATAATGAGGCCTCACTGTACAGGAGAGACCGGAGCGAGGAGACGGGGCCTGATAACAAGAGCTGACAATCTGAGGAAACAGCAATGCTGAATAACAGTCTACACTGCGTCACTAGATCCTTATACAGGGGTATAATGAGGCCTCACTGTACAGGAGAGAGTGGAGCGAGGAGCAGGAGCCTGATCACAAGAGCTGACAATCTGAGGAAACATCAATGCTGAATAACAGTCTACACTGCGTCACTAGATCCTTATACAGGGGTATAATGAGGCCTCACTGTACAGGAGAGACCGGAGCGAGGAGCAGAGGCCTGATCACAAGAGCTGACAATCTGAGGAAATAGCAATGCTGAATAACAGTCTACACTGCGTCACTAGATCCTTATACAGGAGTATAATGAGGCCTCACTGTACAGGAGAGACCGGAGCGAGGAGACGGGGCCTGATCACAAGAGCTGACAATCTGAGGAAGCAGCAATGCTGAATAACAGTCTACACTGCGTCACTAGATCCTTATACAGGGGTATAATGAGGTCCTCTCTGTACAGGAGAGACCGGAGCGAGGAGCAGGGGCCTGATCACAAGAGCTGACAATCTGAGGAAACAGCAATGCTGAATAACAGTCTACACTGCATCACTAGATCCTTATACAGGGGTATAATGAGGCCTCACTGTACAGGAGAGAGTGGAGCGAGGAGCAGGAGCCTGATCACAAGAGCTGACAATCTGAGGAAACAGCAATACTGAATAACAGTCTACACTGCGTCACTAGATCCTTATACAGGGGTATAATGAGGCCTCACTGTACAGGAGAGACCGGAACGAGGAGCAGGGGCCTGATCACAAGAACTGACAATCTGAGGAAACAGCAATGCTGAATAACAGTCTACACTGCGTCACTAGATCCTTATACAGGGGTATAATGAGGCCTCACTGTACAGGAGAGACCGGAGCGAGGAGCAGGGACCTGATCACAAGAACTGACAATCTGAGGAAACAGCAATGCTGAATAACAGTCTACACTGCGTCACTAGATCCTTATACAGGGGTATAATGAGGCCTCACTGTACAGGAGAGACCGGAGCGAGGAGCAGGAGCCTGGTCACAAGAACTGACAATCTGAGGAAACAGCAATACTGAATAACAGTCTACACTGCGTCACTAGATCCTTATACAGGGGTATAATGAGGCCTCACTGTACATGAGAGACCGGAGCGAGGAGACGGGGCCTGATCACAAGAGCTGACAATCTGAGGAAACAGCAATGCTGAATAACAGTCTACACTGCGTCACTAGATCCTTATACAGGGGTATAATGAGGCCTCACTGTACAGGAGAGACCGGAGCGAGGAGCAGGAGCCTGATCACAAGAGCTGACAATCTGAGGAAACAGCAATGCTGAATAACAGTCTACACTGCGTCACTAGATCCTTATACAGGGGTATAATGAGGCCTCACTGTACAGGAGAGACCGGAGCGAGGAGACGGGGCCTGATCACAAGAGCTGACAATCTGAGGAAACAGCAATGCTGAATAACAGTCTACACTGCGTCACTAGATCCTTATACAGGGGTATAATGAGGCCTCACTGTACAGGAGAGACCGGAGCGAGGAGCCGGGGCCTGATCACAAGAGCTGACAATCTGAGGAGACAGCAATGCTGAATATCAGTATACACTGCGTCACTAGATCCTTATACAGGGGTATAATGAGGCCTCACTGTACAGGAGAGACCAGAGCGAGGAGCAGGGGCCTGATCACAAGAGCTGACAATCTGAGGGAACAGCAATGCTGAATAACAGTCTACACTGCGTCACTAGATCCTTATACAGGGGTATAATGAGGCCTCACTGTACAGGAGAGACCAGAGCGAGGAGCCGGGGCCTGATCAAAAGAGCTGACAATCTGAGGAGACATCAATGCTGAATAACTGTCTACACTGCATCACTAGATCCTTATACAGGTGAATAATGAGGCCTCACTGTACAGGAGAGACCGGAGCGAGGAGACGGGGCCTGATCACAAGAGCTGACAATCTGAGGAAACAGCAATACTGAATAACAGTCTACACTGCGTCACTAGATCCTTATACAGGGGTATAATGAGGTCTCACTGTACAGGAGAGACCGGAGCGAGGAGACGGGGCCTGATCACAAGAGCTGACAATCTGAGGAAACAGCAATGCTGAATAACAGTCTACGCTGAGTCACTAGATCCTTATACAGGAGTATAATGAGGCCTCACTGTACAGGAGAGACCGGAGCGAGGAGCAGGGGCCTGATCACAAGTGCTGACAATCTGAGGAAACAGCAATGCTGAATAACAGTCTACACTGCATCACTAGATCCTTATACAGGGGTATAATGAGGCCTCACTGTACAGGAGAGAGCGGAGCGAGGAGAAGGGGCCTGATCACAAGAGCTGACAATCTGAGGAAACAGCAATGCTGAATAACAGTCTACACTGCGTCACTAGATCCTTATACAGGGGTATAATGAGGCCTCACTGTACAGGAGAGACCGGAGCGAGGAGACGGGGCATGATAACAAGAGCTGACAATCTGAGGAAACAGCAATGCTGAATAACAGTCTACACTGCGTCACTAGATCCTTATACAGGGGTATAATGAGGCCTCACTGTACAGGAGAGACCGGAGCGAGGAGACAGGGCCTGATCACAAGAGCTGACAATCTGAGGAAACAGCAATGCTGAATAACAGTCTACACTGCGTCACTAGATCCTTATACAGGGGTATAATGAGGCCTCACTGTACAGGAGAGACCGGAGCGAGGAGACAGGGCCTGATCACAAGAGCTGACAATCTGAGGAAACAGCAATGCTGAATAACAGTCTACACTGCGTCACTAGATCCTTATACAGGGGTATAATGAGGCCTCACTGTACAGGAGAGACCGGAGCGAGGAGACGGGGCCTGATAACAAGAGCTGACAATCTGAGGAAACAGCAATGCTGAATAACAGTCTACACTGCGTCACTAGATCCTTATACAGGGGTATAATGAGGCCTCACTGTACAGGAGAGAGTGGAGCGAGGAGCAGGAGCCTGATCACAAGAGCTGACAATCTGAGGAAACATCAATGCTGAATAACAGTCTACACTGCGTCACTAGATCCTTATACAGGGGTATAATGAGGCCTCACTGTACAGGAGAGACCGGAGCGAGGAGCAGAGGCCTGATCACAAGAGCTGACAATCTGAGGAAATAGCAATGCTGAATAACAGTCTACACTGCGTCACTAGATCCTTATACAGGAGTATAATGAGGCCTCACTGTACAGGAGAGATCGGAGCGAGGAGACGGGGCCTGATCACAAGAGCTGACAATCTGAGGAAGCAGCAATGCTGAATAACAGTCTACACTGCGTCACTAGATCCTTATACAGGGGTATAATGAGGTCCTCTCTGTACAGGAGAGACCGGAGCGAGGAGCAGGGGCCTGATCACAAGAGCTGACAATCTGAGGAAACAGCAATGCTGAATAACAGTCTACACTGCATCACTAGATCCTTATACAGGGGAATAATGAGGCCTCACTGTACAGGAGAGAGTGGAGCGAGGAGCAGGAGCCTGATCACAAGAGCTGACAATCTGAGGAAACAGCAATACTGAATAACAGTCTACACTGCGTCACTAGATCCTTATACAGGGGTATAATGAGGCCTCACTGTACAGGAGAGACCGGAACGAGGAGCAGGGGCCTGATCACAAGAACTGACAATCTGAGGAAACAGCAATGCTGAATAACAGTCTACACTGCGTCACTAGATCCTTATACAGGGGTATAATGAGGCCTCACTGTACAGGAGAGACCGGAGCGAGGAGCAGGGACCTGATCACAAGAACTGACAATCTGAGGAAACAGCAATGCTGAATAACAGTCTACACTGCGTCACTAGATCCTTATACAGGGGTATAATGAGGCCTCACTGTACAGGAGAGACCGGAGCGAGGAGCAGGAGCCTGGTCACAAGAACTGACAATCTGAGGAAACAGCAATACTGAATAACAGTCTACACTGCGTCACTAGATCCTTATACAGGGGTATAATGAGGCCTCACTGTACATGAGAGACCGGAGCGAGGAGACGGGGCCTGATCACAAGAGCTGACAATCTGAGGAAACAGCAATGCTGAATAACAGTCTACACTGCGTCACTAGATCCTTATACAGGGGTATAATGAGGCCTCACTGTACAGGAGAGACCGGAGCGAGGAGCAGGAGCCTGATCACAAGAGCTGACAATCTGAGGAAACAGCAATGCTGAATAACAGTCTACACTGCGTCACTAGATCCTTATACAGGGGTATAATGAGGCCTCACTGTACAGGAGAGACCGGAGCGAGGAGACGGGGCCTGATCACAAGAGCTGACAATCTGAGGAAACAGCAATGCTGAATAACAGTCTACACTGCGTCACTAGATCCTTATACAGGGGTATAATGAGGCCTCACTGTACAGGAGAGACCGGAGCGAGGAGCCGGGGCCTGATCACAAGAGCTGACAATCTGAGGAGACAGCAATGCTGAATATCAGTATACACTGCGTCACTAGATCCTTATACAGGGGTATAATGAGGCCTCACTGTACAGGAGAGACCAGAGCGAGGAGCAGGGGCCTGATCACAAGAGCTGACAATCTGAGGGAACAGCAATGCTGAATAACAGTCTACACTGCGTCACTAGATCCTTATACAGGGGTATAATGAGGCCTCACTGTACAGGAGAGACCAGAGCGAGGAGCCGGGGCCTGATCAAAAGAGCTGACAATCTGAGGAGACATCAATGCTGAATAACTGTCTACACTGCATCACTAGATCCTTATACAGGTGAATAATGAGGCCTCACTGTACAGGAGAGACCGGAGCGAGGAGACGGGGCCTGATCACAAGAGCTGACAATCTGAGGAAACAGCAATACTGAATAACAGTCTACACTGCGTCACTAGATCCTTATACAGGGGTATAATGAGGTCTCACTGTACAGGAGAGATCGGAGCGAGGAGACGGGGCCTGATCACAAGAGCTGACAATCTGAGGAAACAGCAATGCTGAATAACAGTCTACGCTGAGTCACTAGATCCTTATACAGGAGTATAATGAGGCCTCACTGTACAGGAGAGACCGGAGCGAGGAGCAGGGGCCTGATCACAAGTGCTGACAATCTGAGGAAACAGCAATGCTGAATAACAGTCTACACTGCATCACTAGATCCTTATACAGGGGTATAATGAGGCCTCACTGTACAGGAGAGAGCGGAGCGAGGAGAAGGGGCCTGATCACAAGAGCTGACAATCTGAGGAAACAGCAATGCTGAATAACAGTCTACACTGCGTCACTAGATCCTTATACAGGGGTATAATGAGGCCTCACTGTACAGGAGAGACCGGAGCGAGGAGACGGGGCATGATAACAAGAGCTGACAATCTGAGGAAACAGCAATGCTGAATAACAGTCTACACTGCGTCACTAGATCCTTATACAGGGGTATAATGAGGCCTCACTGTACAGGAGAGACCGGAGCGAGGAGACAGGGCCTGATCACAAGAGCTGACAATCTGAGGAAACAGCAATGCTGAATAACAGTCTACACTGCGTCACTAGATCCTTATACAGGGGTATAATGAGGCCTCACTGTACAGGAGAGACCGGAGCGAGGAGACAGGGCCTGATCACAAGAGCTGACAATCTGAGGAAACAGCAATGCTGAATAACAGTCTACACTGCGTCACTAGATCCTTATACAGGGGTATAATGAGGCCTCACTGTACAGGAGAGACCGGAGCGAGGAGACGGGGCCTGATAACAAGAGCTGACAATCTGAGGAAACAGCAATGCTGAATAACAGTCTACACTGCGTCACTAGATCCTTATACAGGGGTATAATGAGGCCTCACTGTACAGGAGAGAGTGGAGCGAGGAGCAGGAGCCTGATCACAAGAGCTGACAATCTGAGGAAACATCAATGCTGAATAACAGTCTACACTGCGTCACTAGATCCTTATACAGGGGTATAATGAGGCCTCACTGTACAGGAGAGACCGGAGCGAGGAGCAGAGGCCTGATCACAAGAGCTGACAATCTGAGGAAATAGCAATGCTGAATAACAGTCTACACTGCGTCACTAGATCCTTATACAGGAGTATAATGAGGCCTCACTGTACAGGAGAGATCGGAGCGAGGAGACGGGGCCTGATCACAAGAGCTGACAATCTGAGGAAGCAGCAATGCTGAATAACAGTCTACACTGCGTCACTAGATCCTTATACAGGGGTATAATGAGGTCCTCTCTGTACAGGAGAGACCGGAGCGAGGAGCAGGGGCCTGATCACAAGAGCTGACAATCTGAGGAAACAGCAATGCTGAATAACAGTCTACACTGCATCACTAGATCCTTATACAGGGGTATAATGAGGCCTCACTGTACAGGAGAGAGTGGAGCGAGGAGCAGGAGCCTGATCACAAGAGCTGACAATCTGAGGAAACAGCAATACTGAATAACAGTCTACACTGCGTCACTAGATCCTTATACAGGGGTATAATGAGGCCTCACTGTACAGGAGAGACCGGAACGAGGAGCAGGGGCCTGATCACAAGAACTGACAATCTGAGGAAACAGCAATGCTGAATAACAGTCTACACTGCGTCACTAGATCCTTATACAGGGGTATAATGAGGCCTCACTGTACAGGAGAGACCGGAGCGAGGAGCAGGGGCCTGATCACAAGAACTGACAATCTGAGGAAACAGCAATGCTGAATAACAGTCTACACTGCGTCACTAGATCCTTATACAGGGGTATAATGAGGCCTCACTGTACAGGAGAGACCGGAACGAGGAGCAGGGACCTGATCACAAGAACTGACAATCTGAGGAAACAGCAATGCTGAATAACAGTCTACACTGCGTCACTAGATCCTTATACAGGGGTATAATGAGGCCTCACTGTACAGGAGAGACCGGAGCGAGGAGACAGGGCCTGATCACAAGAGCTGACAATCTGAGGAAACAGCAATGCTGAATAACAGTCTACACTGCGTCACTAGATCCTTATACAGGGGTATAATGAGGCCTCACTGTACAGGAGAGACCGGAGCGAGGAGACGGGGCCTGATCACAAGAGCTGACAATCTGAGGAAACAGCAATGCTGAATAACAGTCTACACTGCGTCACTAGATCCTTATACAGGGGTATAATGAGGCCTCACTGTACAGGAGAGACCGGAGCGAGGAGACGGGGCCTGATAACAAGAGCTGACAATCTGAGGAAACAGCAATGCTGAATAACAGTCTACACTGCGTCACTAGATCCTTATACAGGGGTATAATGAGGCCTCACTGTACAGGAGAGAGTGGAGCGAGGAGCAGGAGCCTGATCACAAGAGCTGACAATCTGAGGAAACATCAATGCTGAATAACAGTCTACACTGCGTCACTAGATCCTTATACAGGGGTATAATGAGGCCTCACTGTACAGGAGAGACCGGAGCGAGGAGCAGAGGCCTGATCACAAGAGCTGACAATCTGAGGAAATAGCAATGCTGAATAACAGTCTACACTGCGTCACTAGATCCTTATACAGGAGTATAATGAGGCCTCACTGTACAGGAGAGACCGGAGCGAGGAGACGGGGCCTGATCACAAGAGCTGACAATCTGAGGAAGCAGCAATGCTGAATAACAGTCTACACTGCGTCACTAGATCCTTATACAGGGGTATAATGAGGTCCTCTCTGTACAGGAGAGACCGGAGCGAGAAGCAGGGGCCTGATCACAAGAGCTGACAATCTGAGGAAACAGCAATGCTGAATAACAGTCTACACTGCATCACTAGATCCTTATACAGGGGTATAATGAGGCCTCACTGTACAGGAGAGAGTGGAGCGAGGAGCAGGAGCCTGATCACAAGAGCTGACAATCTGAGGAAACAGCAATACTGAATAACAGTCTACACTGCGTCACTAGATCCTTATACAGGGGTATAATGAGGCCTCACTGTACAGGAGAGACCGGAACGAGGAGCAGGGGCCTGATCACAAGAACTGACAATCTGAGGAAACAGCAATGCTGAATAACAGTCTACACTGCGTCACTAGATCCTTATACAGGGGTATAATGAGGCCTCACTGTACAGGAGAGACCGGAGCGAGGAGCAGGGACCTGATCACAAGAACTGACAATCTGAGGAAACAGCAATGCTGAATAACAGTCTACACTGCGTCACTAGATCCTTATACAGGGGTATAATGAGGCCTCACTGTACAGGAGAGACCGGAGCGAGGAGCAGGAGCCTGGTCACAAGAACTGACAATCTGAGGAAACAGCAATACTGAATAACAGTCTACACTGCGTCATTAGATCCTTATACAGGGGTATAATGAGGCCTCACTGTACATGAGAGACCGGAGCGAGGAGACGGGGCCTGATCACAAGAGCTGACAATCTGAGGAAACAGCAATGCTGAATAACAGTCTACACTGCGTCACTAGATCCTTATACAGGGGTATAATGAGGCCTCACTGTACAGGAGAGACCGGAGCGAGGAGCAGGAGCCTGATCACAAGAGCTGACAATCTGAGGAAACAGCAATGCTGAATAACAGTCTACACTGCGTCACTAGATCCTTATACAGGGGTATAATGAGGCCTCACTGTACAGGAGAGACCGGAGCGAGGAGACGGGGCCTGATCACAAGAGCTGACAATCTGAGGAAACAGCAATGCTGAATAACAATCTACACTGCGTCACTAGATCCTTATACAGCGGTATAATGAGGCCTCACTGTACAGGACAGAGTGGAGCGAGGAGCAGGAGCCTGATCACAAGAGCTGACAATCTGAGGGAACAGCAACACTGAATAACAGTCTACACTGCATCACTAGATCCTTATACAGGAGTATAATGAGGCCCTCTCTGTACAGGAGAGACCGGAGCGAGGAGCAGGGGCCTGATCACAAGAGCTGACAATCTGAGGAGACAGCAATGCTGAATATCAGTCTACACTGCGTCACTAGATCCTTATACAGGGGTATAATGAGGCCTCACTGTACAGGAGAGACCAGAGCGAGGAGCAGGGGCCTGATCACAAGAGCTGACAATCTGAGGGAACAGCAATGCTGAATAACAGTCTACACTGCGTCACTAGATCCTTATACAGGGGTATAATGAGGCCTCACTGTACAGGAGAGACCAGAGCGAGGAGCCGGGGCCTGATCAAAAGAGCTGACAATCTGAGGAGACAGCAATGCTGAATAACTGTCTACACTGCATCACTAGATCCTTATACAGGTGAATAATGAGGCCTCACTGTACAGGAGAGACCGGAGCGAGGAGACGGGGCCTGATCACAAGAGCTGACAATCTGAGGAAACAGCAATACTGAATAACAGTCTACACTGCGTCACTAGATCCTTATACAGGGGTATAATGAGGTCTCACTGTACAGGAGAGACCGGAGCGAGGAGACGGGGCCTGATCACAAGAGCTGACAATCTGAGGAAGCAGCAATGCTGAATAACAGTCTACACTGCGTCACTAGATCCTTATACAGGGGTATAATGAGGCCCTCTCTGTACAGGAGAGACCGGAGTGAGGAGCAGGGGCCTGATCACAAGAGCTGACAATCTGAGGAAACAGCAATGCTGAATAACAGTCTACACTGCATCACTAGATCCTTATACAGGGGTATAATGAGGCCTCACTGTACAGGAGAGACCGGAGCGAGGAGCAGGGGCCTGATCACAAGAGCTGACAATCTGAGGAAACAGCAATACTGAATAACAGTCTACACTGCGTCACTAGATCCTTATACAGGGGTATAATGAGGCCTCACTGTACAGGAGAGACCGGAACGAGGAGCAGGAGCCTGATCACAAGAGCTGACAATCTGAGGAAACAGCAATACTGAATAACAGTCTACACTGCGTCACTAGATCCTTATACAGGGGTATAATGAGGCCTCACTGTACAGGAGAGACCGGAGCGAGGAGCAGGAGCCTGATCACAAGAGCTGACAATCTGAGGAAACAGCAATACTGAATAACAGTCTACACTGCGTCACTAGATCCTTATACAGGGGTATAATGAGGCCTCACTGTACAGGAGAGACCGGAGCGAGGAGCAGAGGCCTGATCACAAGAGCTGACAATCTGAGGGAACAGCAACACTGAATAACAGTCTACACTGCGTCACTAGATCCTTATACAGGAGTATAATGAGGCCCTCTCTGTATAGGAGAGACCGGAGCGAGGAGACGGGGCCTGATCACAAGAGCTGACAATCTGAGGACACAGCAATGCTGAATAACAGTCTACACTGCGTCACTAGATCCTTATACAGGGGTATAATGAGGCCTCACTGTACAGGAGAGACCGGAGCGAGGAGCAGAGGCCTGATCACAAGAGCTGACAATCTGAGGGAACAGCAACACTGAATAACAGTCTACACTGCGTCACTAGATCCTTATACAGGAGTATAATGAGGCCCTCTCTGTACAGGAGAGACCGGAGCGAGGAGACGGGGCCTGATCACAAGAGCTGACAATCTGAGGACACAGCAATGCTGAATAACAGTCTACACTGCGTCACTAGATCCTTATACAGGGGTATAATGAGGCCTCACTGTACAGGAGAGACAGGAGCGAGGAGCAGAGGCCTGATCACAAGAGCTGACAATCTGAGGAAACAGCAATACTGAATAACAGTCTACACTGCGTCACTAGATCCTTATACATGGGTATAATGAGGCCTCACTGTACATGAGAGACCGGAGCGAGGAGACGGGGCCTGATCACAAGAGCTGACAATCTGAGGAAGCAGCAATGCTGAATAACAGTCTACACTGCGTCACTAGATCCTTATACAGGGGTATAATGAGGCCTCACTGTACAGGAGAGACCGGAGCGAGGAGCGGGGGCCTGATCACAAGAGCTGACAATCTGAGGAAACCGCAATGCTGAATAACAGTCTACACTGCGTCACTAGATCCTTATACAGGTGTATAATGAGGCCTCTCTGTACAGGAGAGACCGGAGTGAGGAGCAGGGGCCTGATCACAAGAGCTGACAATCTGAGGAAACCGCAATGCTGAATAACAGTCTACACTGCATCACTAGATCCTTATACAGGGGTATAATGAGGCCTCACTGTACAGGAGAGAGTGGAGCGAGGAGCAGGAGCCTGATCACAAGAGCTGACAATCTGAGGAAACAGCAATACTGAATAACAGTCTACACTGCGTCACTAGATCCTTATACAGGGGTATAATGAGGCCTCACTGTACAGGAGAGACCGGAGCGAGGAGCAGGGGCCTGATCACAAGAACTGACAATCTGAGGAAACAGCAATACTGAATAACAGTCTACACTGCGTCACTAGATCCTTATACAGGGGTATAATGAGGCCTCACTGTACATGAGAGACCGGAGCGAGGAGACGGGGCCTGATCACAAGAGCTGACAATCTGAGGAAACAGCAATGCTGAATAACAGTCTACACTGCGTCACTAGATCCTTATACAGGGGTATAATGAGGCCTCACAGTACAGGAGAGACCGGAGCGAGGAGCAGGGGCCTGATCACAGGAGCTGACAATCTGAGGAAACAGCAATGCTGAATAACAGTCTACACTGCGTCACTAGATCCTTATACAGGGGTATAATGAGGCCTCACTGTATAGGAGAGACCGGAGCGAGGAGCAGGAGCCTGATCACAAGAGCTGACAATCTGAGGAAACAGCAATACTGAATAACAGTCTACACTGCGTCACTAGATCCTTATACAGGGGTATAATGAGGCCTCACTGTACAGGAGAGACCGGAGAGAGGAGCAGGAGCCTGATCACAAGAGCTGACAATCTGAGGAAACAGCAATACTGAATAACAGTCTACACTGCGTCACTAGATCCTTATACAGGGGTATAATGAGGCCTCACTGTATATGACAGACCGGAGCGAGGAGCAGGGGCCTGATCACAAGAGCTGACAATCTGAGGAAACAGCAATGCTGAATAACAGTCTACACTGCGTCACTAGATCCTTATACAGCGGTATAATGAGGCCTCACTGTACAGGAGAGAGTGGAGCGAGGAGCAGGAGCCTGATCACAAGAGCTGACAATCTGAGGGAACAGCAACACTGAATAACAATCTACACTGCATCACTAGATCCTTATACAGGAGTATAATGAGGCCCTCTCTGTACAGGAGAGACCGGAGCGAGGAGCAGGGGCCTGATCACAAGAGCTGACAATCTGAGGACACAGCAATGCTGAATAACAGTCTACACTGAGTCACTAGATCCTTATACAGGGGTATAATGAGGCCTCACTGTACAGGAGAGACCGGAGCGAGGAGCAGGGGCCTGATCACAAGAGCTGACAATCTGAGGAAACAGCAATGCTGAATAACAGTCTACACTGCGTCACTAGATCCTTATACAGGGGTATAATGAGGCCTCACTGTACAGGAGAGACCGGAGCGAGGAGCCGGGGCCTGATCACAAGAGCTGACAATCTGAGGAGACAGCAATGCTGAATATCAGTCTACACTGCATCACTAGATCCTTATACAGGGGTATAATGAGGCCTCACTGTACAGGAGAGACCAGAGCGAGGAGCAGGGGCCTGATCACAAGAGCTGACAATCTGAGGGAACAGCAATGCTGAATAACAGTCTACACTGCGTCACTAGATCCTTATACAGGGGTATAATGAGGCCTCACTGTACAGGAGAGACCAGAGCGAGGAGCCGGGGCCTGATCAAAAGAGCTGACAATCTGAGGAGACAGCAATGCTGAATAACTGTCTACACTGCATCACTAGATCCTTATACAGGTGAATAATGAGGCCTCACTGTACAGGAGAGACCGGAGCGAGGAGACGGGGCCTGATCACAAGAGCTGACAATCTGAGGAAACAGCAATACTGAATAACAGTCTACACTGCGTCACTAGATCCTTATACAGGGGTATAATGAGGTCTCACTGTACAGGAGAGACCAGAGCGAGGAGACGGGGCCTGATCACAAGAGCTGACAATCTGAGGAAACAGCAATCCTGAATAACAGTGTACACTGCGTCACTAGATCCTTATACAGGGGTATAATGAGGCCTCACTGTACAGGAGAGAGTGGAGCGAAGAGCAGGGCCTGATCACAAGAGTTGACAATCTGAGGAAACAGCAATGCTGAATAACAGTCTATACTGCATCACTAGATCCTTATACAGGAGTATAATGAGGCCCTCATTGTGTACAGGAAGAGACCGGAGCGAGGAGCAGGGGCCTGATCACAGGAGCTGACAATCTGAGGAGACAGCAATGCTGAATAACAGTCTACACTGCGTCACTAGATCTTTATTCAGGTGTATAATGAGGCCTCACTGTACAGGAGAGACCGGAGCGAAGAGCGGGGGCCTGATCACAAGAGCTGGCAATCTGAGGAAACAGCAATGCTGAATAACAGTCTACACTGCATCAGTAGATCATTATACAGGGGTATAATGAGGCCTCACTGTACAGGAGAGACCAGAGCGAAGAGAAGGGGCCTGATCACAACAGGTGACAATCTGAGGAAGCAGCTGTGGCGCCCCTCAGGGTTCAGTTGCCACAGAGGTACTGCACCTCCTCCTGAGGTGTGGTACCCCACCATCCAGGTAAGGTGGAGACTCCGGACCACGCTCCAACACCTGCATCCCACACAACACAATAGTGCAGCTAAACCACATTGCGGCTCCCTGCTTGGAGTGTAGCAGAGCACCTTTGGTGGCTCCCTGCTTGGAGCACGAAACGTGCTGGGAGGCGGGTGGAGTTTAGGATGCATACAAAGAGTGGGAAGGTTTAGGATTTCAGTCAGTCCCTGGAGAGAGTCTGAGATGGATGGATGAAGGAAGTTCTGCAGCAGGCCACAGTGACCTGGGTCTGCTGGCACAGGAGAGAGAGAGAATGAGAAAGACATAGAAGGACAGCCTGATCTTCCATAAGAAGGGAAGAATAGTACGGAACGTAAGGAGTAGAAGAGGACTGTAGGATCCGGGTTAGAGGAGAACCCCTTCCAAGTCCTAGGCGCAAGGCCGGGGTCCGGTCCCCGAGGTTGTATGGATACTAATGGTTCTGCAGCAGACACCAGAGGAATAGGAAGCTGTAAATGCTATATTCCCACACAAGACGTGAGGGCACAACAGCACCACGTTAGTGAGCCGGGACTTAGTAGTCGGAAGTCCCCGAAGCAGGCTACAGCTGTCTGCTGTGCAAGTAAGGTTCATAAGAACATCTGACAGGAGGAACTCCAGTGTAACTCAGTACTGAGAGGACTTCATCTGGCCTGGAGGTTGACTGAGTCCCTGACCTGGAGGACACGGCACGTATGCGGGCACTACAGACTGTGAGTAAAACTTTGGAACTACATGCCTTGGTGTCCTCCACTTATTCCTGCGCCAACGCACACAGCACAGCTACATCTTGGCGTCTAACACCGCGCCATCCACGTCTCCCCAACCAGCTTATCACTTACACTGCCCTGGGACTACAGCTCCACCTGTGGGGAGCTTCAACACCATTGCTGCACCACACCATCAGTCCCAGAGGATCTGCATGCAGCGTCGGCTTAACATCTCTCTTGCCGAACACCACAGGTGTTCCAACCTTTAATCCCCTTTTTACATAGGCGCCCAGGGCCACGGACCGGGTCATTGCTGCTGTGACACTTCCCCGTGAGATACCGGCCCGGTACCGAGTACCCCACAGCCCTGGGAGGGCGACCCACAGCAATGCTGAATAACAGTCTACACTGCATCACTAGATCCATATAAAGGTGTATAATGAGGCCTCACTGTACAGGAGAGACCGGAGCGAGGAGCAGAGGCCTGATCACAAGAGCTGACAATCTGAGGACACAGCAATGCTGAATAACAGTCTACACTGCGTCACTAGATCCATATAAAGGTGTATAATGAGGCCTCACTGTACAGGAGAGACCGGAGCGAGGAGCAGGGGACTGATCACAAGAGCTGACAATCTGAGGACACAGCAATGCTGAATAACAGTCTACACTGCATCACTAGATCCTTATACAGGGGTATAATGAGGCCTCACTGTACAGGAGAGAGCGGAGCGAGGAGCAGGGGCCTGATCACAAGAGCTGACAATCTGAGGAAACAGCAATGCTGAATAACAGTCTACACTGCGTCACTAGATCCTTATACAGGGGTATAATGAGGCCTCACTGTACAGGAGAGACCGGAGCGAGGAGCCAGGGACTGATCACAAGTGCTGACAATCTGAGGACATAGCAATGCTGAATAACAGTCTACACTGCGTCACTAGATCCTTATACAGGTGTATAATGAGGCCTCACTGTACAGGAGAGATTGGAGCGAGGAGCCGGGGCCTGATCACAAGAGCTGACAATCTGAGAAAACAGCAATGCTGAATAACAGTCTACACTGCGTCACTAGATCCTTATACAGGGGTATAATGAAGCCTCACTGTACAGGAGAGACCGGAGCGAGGAGACGGGGCCTGATCACAAGAGCTGACAATCTGAGGAAACAGCAATGCTGAATAACAGTCTACACTGCATCACTAGATCCTTATACAGGGGTATAATGAGGCCTCACTGTACAGGAGAGACCGGAGCGAGGAGAAGGGGCCTGATCACAAGAGCTGACAATCTGAGGAAACAGCAATGCTGAATAACAGTCTACACTGCATCACTAGATCCTTATACAGGAGTATAATGAGGCCTCACTGTACAGGAGAGACCGGAGCGAGGAGCAGGGGCCTGATCACAAGAGCTCACAATCTGAGGAAACAGCAATGCTGAATAACAGTCTACACTGCATCACTAGATCCTTATACAGGAGTATAATGAGGCCTCACTGTACAGGAGAGAGCGGAGCGAGGAGACGGGGCCTGATCACAAGAGCTGACAATCTGAGGAGACAGCAATGCTGAATAACAGTCTACACTGTGTCACTAGATCCTTATACAGGAGTATAATGAGGCCTCACTGTACAGGAGAGAGCGGAGCGAGGAGACGGGGCCTGATCACAAGAGCTGACAATCTGAGGAGACAGCAATGCTGAATAACAGTCTACACTGTGTCACTAGATCCTTATACAGGAGTATAATGAGGCCTCACTGTACAGGAGAGAGCGGAGCGAGGAGACGGGGCCTGATCACAAGAGCTGACAATCTGAGGAAACAGCAATGCTGAATAACAGTCTACACTGCGTCACTAGATCCTTATACAGGAGTATAATGAGGCCTCACTGTACAGGAGAGAGCGGAGCGAGGAGACGGGGCCTGATCACAAGAGCTGACAATCTGAGGAGACAGCAATGCTGAATAACAGTCTACACTGTGTCACTAGATCCTTATACAGGGGTATAATGAGGCCTCACTGTACAGGAGAGAGCGGAGCGAGGAGACGGGGCCTGATCACAAAAGCTGACAATCTGAGGAGACAGCAATGCTGAATAACAGTCTACACTGTGTAACTAGATCCTTATACAGTGGTATAATGAGGCCTCACTGTACAGGAGAGACCGGAGCGAGGAGACGGGGCCTGATCACAAGAGCTGACAATCTGAGGAGACAGCAATGCTGAATAACAGTCTACACTGTGTCACTAGATCCTTATACAGGGGTATAATGAGGCCTCACTGTACAGGAGAGAGCTGAGCGAGGAGACGGGGCCTGATCACAAGAGCTGACAATCTGAGGAAACAGCAATGCTGAATAACAGTCTACACTGCATCACTAGATCCTTATACAGGAGTATAATGAGGCCTCACTGTACAGGAGAGAGCGGAGCGAGGAGACGGGGCCTGATCACAAGAGCTGACAATCTGAGGAAACAGCAATGCTGAATAACAGTCTACACTGTGTCACTAGATCCTTATACAGGGGTATAATGAGGTCTCACTGTACAGGAGAGAGCGGAGCGAGGAGACGGGGCCTGATCACAAGAGCTGACAATCTGAGGAGACAGCAATGCTGAATAACAGTCTACACTGTGTCACTAGATCCTTATACAGGGGTATAATGAGGTCTCACTGTACAGGAGAGAGCGGAGCGAGGAGACGGGGCCTGATCACAAGAGCTGACAATCTGAGGAAACAGCAATGCTGAATAACAGTCTACACTGCGTCCCTAGATCCTTATACAGGGGTATAATGAGGCCTCACTGTACAGGAGAGACCGGAGCGAAGAGCAGAGGCCTGATCACAAGAGCTGACAATCTGAGGAGACAGCAATGCTGAATAACAGTCTCCACTGCGTCACTAGATCCTTATACAGGGGTATAATGAGGTCTCACTGTACAGGAGAGACCGGAGCAAGGAGCCGGGGCCTGATCACAAGAGCTGACAATCTGAGGAAACAGCAATGCTGAATAACAGTCTACACTGCGTCACTAGATCCTTATACAGGGGTATAATGAGACCTCACTGTGCAGGAGAGACCGGAGCGAGGAGCCGGGGCCTGATCACAAGAGCTGACAATCTGAGGACACAGCAATGCTGAATAACAGTCTACACTGCATCACAAGATCCTTATACAGGGGTATAATGAGGCCTCACTGTACAGGAGAGAGCGGAGCGAGGAGCAGGGGCCTGATCACAAGAGCTGACAATCTGAGGAAACAGTAATGCTGAATAACAGTCTACACTGCGTCACTAGCTCCTTATACAGGGGTATCATGAGGCCTCACTGTACAGGAGAGACCGGAGCGAGGAGCAGAGGCCTGATCACAAGAGCTGACAATCTGAGGAAACAGCAACGCTGAATAACAGTCTACACTGCATCACTATATCCTTATACAGGGGTATAATGAGGCCTCACTGTACAGGAGAGACCGGAGCGAGGAGCAGGGGCCTGATCACAAGAGCTGACAATCTGAGGAAACAGCAATGCTGAATAACAGTCTACACTGCATCACTAGATCCTTATACAGGGGTATAATGAGGCCTCACTGTACAGGAGAGACCGGAGCGAGGAGCAGGGGCCTGATCACAAGAGCTGACAATCTGAGGAAACAGTAATGCTGAATAACAGTCTACACTGCATCACTAGATCCTTATACAGGGGTATAATGAGGCCTCACTGTACAGGAGAGAGCGGAGCGAGGAGACGGGGCCTGATCACAAGAGCTGACAATCTGAGGAGACAGCAATGCTGAATAACAGTCTACACTGTGTCACTAGATCCTTATACAGGGGTATAATGAGGTCTCACTGTACAGGAGAGAGCGGAGCGAGGAGACAGGGCCTGATCACAACAGCTGACAATCTGAGGAAACAGCAATGCTGAATAACAGTCTACACTGCGTCACTAGATCCTTATACAGGGGTATAATGAGGTCTCACTGTACAGGAGAGAGCGGAGCGAGGAGACGGGGCCTGATCACAAGAGCTGACAATCTGAGGAGACAGCAATGCTGAATAACAGTCTACACTGCATCACTAGTTCCTTATACAGGGGTATAATGAGGCCTCACTGTACAGGAGAGACCGGAGGGAGGAGCAGGGGCCTGATCACAAGATCTGACAATCTGAGGAGACAGCAATGCTGAATAACAGTCTACATTGCATCACTAGATCCTTATACAGGGGAATAATGAGGCCTCACTGTACAGGAGAGACCGGAGCGAGGAGCAGGGGCCTGATCACAAGAGCTGACAATCTGAGGAAACAGCAATGCTGAATAACAGTCTACACTGCATCACTAGATCCTTATACAGGGGTATAATGAGGCCTCACTGTACAGGAGAGAGCGGAGCGAGGAGACGGGGCCTGATCACAAGAGCTGACAATCTGAGGAAACAGCAATGCTGAATAACAGTCTACACTGCATCACTAGATCCTTATACAGGGGTATAATGAGGCCTCACTGTACAGGAGAGAGCGGAGCGAGGAGACGGGGCCTGATCACAAGAGCTGACAATCTGAGGAAACAGCAATGCTGAATAACAGTCTACACTGCGTCACTAGATCCTTATACATGTGTATAATGACGCCTCACTGTACAGGAGAGACCGGAGCGAGGAGCCGGGGCCTGTTCACAAGAGCTGACAATCTGAGGAGACAGCAATGCTGAATAACAGTCTACACTGTGTCACTAGATCCTTATACAGGGGTATAATGAGGCCTCACTGTACAGGAGAGAGCGGAGCGAGGAGACGGGGCCTGATCACAAGAGCTGACAATCTGAGGAGACAGCAATGCTGAATAACAGTCTACACTGTGTCACTAGATCCTTATACAGGGGTATAATGAGGCCTCACTGTACAGGAGAGACTGGAGCGAGGAGCAGAGGCCTGATCACAAGAGCTGACAATCTGAGGAGACAGCAATGCTGAATAACAGTCTACACTGTGTCACTAGATCCTTATACAGGAGTATAATGAGGCCTCACTGTACAGGAGAGAGCGGAGCGAGGAGACGGGGCCTGATCACAAGAGCTGACAATCTGAGGAAACAGCAATGCTGAATAACAGTCTACACTGCGTCACTAGATCCTTATACAGGGGTATAATGAGGTCTCACTGTACAGGAGAGAGCGGAGCGAGGAGCAGGGGCCTGATCACAAGAGCTGACAATCTGAGGAAACAGCAATGCTGAATAACAGTCTACACTGCATCACTAGATCCTTATACAGGAGTATAATGAGGCCTCACTGTACAGGAGAGAGCGGAGCGAGGAGCAGGGGCCTGATCACAAGAGCTCACAATCTGAGGAAACAGCAATGCTGAATAACAGTCTACACTGCATCACTAGATCCTTATACAGGAGTATAATGAGGCCTCACTGTACAGGAGAGAGCGGAGCGAGGAGCAGGGGCCTGATCACAAGAGCTGACAATCTGAGGAAACAGCAATGCTGAATAACAGTCTACACTGCATCACTAGCTCCTAATACAGGGGTATCATGAGGCCTCACTGTACAGGAGAGACCAGAGCGAGGAGCAGAGGCCTGATCACAAGAGCTGACAATCTGAGGAAACAGCAATGCTGAATAACAGTCTACACTGCATCACTAGATCCTTATACAGGGGTATAATGAGGCATCACTGTACAGGAGAGACCGGAGCGAGGAGCAGGGGCCTGATCACAAGAGCTGACAATCTGAGGAAACAGCAATGCTGAATAACAGTCTACACTGCATCACTAGATCCTTATACAGGGGTATAATGAGGCCTCACTGTACAGGAGAGAGCGGAGCGAGGAGACGGGGCCTGATCACAAGAGCTGACAATCTGAGGAGACAGCAATGCTGAATAACAGTCTACACTGTGTCACTAGATCCTTATACAGGGGTATAATGAGGTCTCACTGTACAGGAGAGAGCGGAGCGAGGAGACGGGGCCTGATCACAACAGCTGACAATCTGAGGAAACAGCAATGCTGAATAACAGTCTACACTGCGTCACTAGATCCTTATACAGGGGTATAATGAGGTCTCACTGTACAGGAGAGAGCGGAGCGAGGAGACGGGGCCTGATCACAAGAGCTGACAATCTGAGGAGACAGCAATGCTGAATAACAGTCTACACTGCATCACTAGATCCTTATACAGGGGTATAATGAGGCCTCACTGTACAGGAGAGACCGGAGTGAGGAGCAGGGGCCTGATCACAAGATCTGACAATCTGAGGAGACAGCAATGCTGAATAACAGTCTACATTGCATCACTAGATCCTTATACAGGGGAATAATGAGGCCTCACTGTACAGGAGAGATCGGAGCGAGGAGCAGGGGCCTGATCACAAGAGCTGACAATCTGAGGAAACAGCAATGCTGAATAACAGTCTACACTGCGTCACTAGATCCTTATACATGTGTATAATGATGCCTCACTGTACAGGAGAGACCGGAGCGAGGAGCCGGGGCCTGTTCACAAGAGCTGACAATCTGAGGAGACAGCAATGCTGAATAACAGTCTACACTGTGTCACTAGATCCTTATACAGGGGTATAATGAGGCCTCACTGTACAGGAGAGAGCGGAGCGAGGAGACGGGGCCTGATCACAAGAGCTGACAATCTGAGGAGACAGCAATGCTGAATAACAGTCTACACTGTGTCACTAGATCCTTATACAGGGGTATAATGAGGCCTCACTGTACAGGAGAGAGCGGAGCGAGGAGACGGGGCCTGATCACAAGAGCTGACAATCTGAGGAGACAGCAATGCTGAATAACAGTCTACACTGTGTCACTAGATCCTTATACAGGGGTATAATGAGGCCTCACTGTACAGGAGAGACTGGAGCGAGGAGCAGAGGCCTGATCACAAGAGCTGACAATCTGAGGAGACAGCAATGCTGAATAACAGTCTACACTGTGTCACTAGATCCTTATACAGGAGTATAATGAGGCCTCACTGTACAGGAGAGAGCGGAGCGAGGAGACGGGGCCTGATCACAAGAGCTGACAATCTGAGGAAACAGCAATGCTGAATAACAGTCTACACTGCGTCACTAGATCCTTATACAGGGGTATAATGAGGTCTCACTGTACAGGAGAGAGCGGAGCGAGGAGCAGGGGCCTGATCACAAGAGCTGACAATCTGAGGAAACAGCAATGCTGAATAACAGTCTACACTGCATCACTAGATCCTTATACAGGAGTATAATGAGGCCTCACTGTACAGGAGAGAGCGGAGCGAGGAGCAGGGGCCTGATCACAAGAGCTCACAATCTGAGGAAACAGCAATGCTGAATAACAGTCTACACTGCATCACTAGATCCTTATACAGGAGTATAATGAGGCCTCACTGTACAGGAGAGAGCGGAGCGAGGAGACGGGGCCTGATCACAAGAGCTGACAATCTGAGTAGACAGCAATGCTGAATAACAGTCTACACTGTGTCACTAGATCCTTATACAGGGGTATAATGAGGCCTCACTGTACAGGAGAGAGCGGAGCGAGGAGACGGGGCCTGATCACAAGAGCTGACAATCTGAGGAGACAGCAATGCTGAATAACAGTCTACACTGTGTCACTAGATCCTTATACAGGGGTATAATGAGGTCTCACTGTACAGGAGAGAGCGGAGCGAGGAGACGGGGCCTGATCACAACAGCTGACAATCTGAGGAGACAGCAATGCTGAATAACAGTCTACACTGCGTCACTAGATCCTTATACAGGAGTATAATGAGGCCTCACTGTACAGGAGAGATTGGAGCGAGGAGCCGGGGCCTGATCACAAGAGCTGACAATCTGAGAAAACAGCAATGCTGAATAACAGTCTACACTGCGTCACTAGATCCTTATACAGGGGTATAATGAGGCCTCACTGTACAGGAGAGACCGGAGCGAGGAGACGGGGCCTGATCACAAGAGCTGACAATCTGAGGAAACAGCAATGCTGAATAACAGTCTACACTGCATCACTAGATCCTTATACAGGGGTATAATGAGGCCTCACTGTACAGGAGAGACCGGAGCGAGGAGAAGGGGCCTGATCACAAGAGCTGACAATCTGAGGAAACAGCAATGCTGAATAACAGTCTACACTGCGTCACTAGATCCTTATACAGGTGGAGAATGAGGCCTCACTGTACAGGAGAGACCGGAGCGAGGAGCAGGGGCCTGATCACAAGAGCTGACAATCTGAGGAAGCAGCAATGCTGAATAACAGTCTACACTGCGTCACTAGATCCTTATACAGGGGTATAATGAGGCCTCACTGTACAGGAGAGACCAGAGCAAGGAGCAGAGGCCTGATCACAAGAGCTGACAATCTGAGGAAGCAGCAATGCTGAACAGCAGTCTACACTGCGTCACTAGATCCTTATACAGGGGTATAATGGGGCCTCACTGTACAGGAGAGGCCGGAGCGAAGAGAAGAGGCCTGATCACAAGAGCTGACAATCTGAGGAAACAGCAATGCTGAATAACAGTCTACACTGTGTCACTAGATCCTTATACAGGGGTATAATGAGGCCTCACTGTACAGGAGAGACCGGAGCGAAGAGCAGAGGCCTGATCACAAGAGCTGACAATCTGAGGAGACAGCAATGCTGAATAACAGTCTCCACTGCGTCACTAGATCCTTATACAGGGGTATAATGAGGACTCATTGTACAGGAGAGACCGGAGCAAGGAGCCGGGGCCTGATCACAAGAGCTGACAATCTGAGGAAACAGCAATGCTGAATAACAGTCTACACTGCGTCACTAGATCCTTATACAGGGGTATAATGAGGCCTCACTGTGCAGGAGAGACTGGAGCGAGGAGCCGGGGCCTGATCACAAGAGCTGACAATCTGAGGACACAGCAATGCTGAATAACAGTCTACACTGCATCACTAGATCCTTATACAGGTGTATAATGAGGCCTCACTGTACAGGAGAGAGCGGAGCGAGGAGCAGGGGCCTGATCACAAGAGCTGACAATCTGAGGAAACAGTAATGCTGAATAACAGTCTACACTGCGTCACTAGCTCCTTATACAGGGGTATCATGAGGCCTCACTGTACAGGAGAGACCGGAGCGAGGAGCAGAGGCCTGATCACAAGAGCTGACAATCTGAGGAAACAGCAATGCTGAATAACAGTCTACACTGCATCACTAGATCCTTATACAGGGGTATAATGAGGCCTCACTGTACAGGAGAGAGCGGAGCGAGGAGCAGGGGCCTGATCACAAGAGCTGACAATCTGAGGAAACAGCAATGCTGAATAACAGTCTACACTGCGTCACTAGATCCTTATACAGGGGTATAATGAGGCCTCACTGTGCAGGAGAGACCGGAGCGAGGAGCCGGGGCCTGATCACAAGAGCTGACAATCTGAGGACACAGCAATGCTGAATAACAGTCTACACTGCATCACTAGATCCTTATACAGGTGTATAATGAGGCCTCACTGTACAGGAGAGAGCGGAGCGAGGAGCAGGGGCCTGATCACAAGAGCTGACAATCTGAGGAAACAGTAATGCTGAATAACAGTCTACACTGCGTCACTAGCTCCTTATACAGGGGTATCATGAGGCCTCACTGTACAGGAGAGACCGGAGCGAGGAGCAGAGGCCTGATCACAAGAGCTGACAATCTGAGGAAACAGCAATGCTGAATAACAGTCTACACTGCGTCACTAGATCCTTATACAGGGGTATAATGAGGCCTCACTGTACAGGAGAGAGCGGAGCGAGGAGCAGGGGCCTGATCACAAGAGCTGACAATCTGAGGAAACAGCAATGCTGAATAACAGTCTACACTGCGTCACTAGATCCTTATACAGGGGTATCATGAGGCCTCACTGTACAGGAGAGACCAGAGCGAGGAGCAGGGGCCTGATCACAAGAGCTGACAATCTGAGGAAACAGCAATGCTGAATAACAGTCTACACTGCATCACTAGATCCTTATACAGGGGTATAATGAGGCCTCACTGTACAGGAGAGAGCGGAGCGAGGAGACAGGGCCTGATCACAAGAGCTGACAATCTGAGGAGACAGCAATGCTGAATAACAGTCTACAGTGTGTCACTAGATCCTTATACAGGGGTATAATGAGGTCTCACTGTACAGAAGAGAGCGGAGCGAGGAGACGGGGCCTGATCACAACAGCTGACAATCTGAGGAAACAGAAATGCTGAATAACAGTCTACACTGCGTCACTAGATCCTTATACAGGGGTATAATGAGGTCTCACTGTACAGGAGAGAGCGGAGCGAGGAGACGGGGCCTGATCACAAGAGCTGACAATCTGAGGAGACAGCAATGCTGAATAACAGTCTACACTGCATCACTAGATCCTTATACAGGGGTATAATGAGGCCTCACTGTACAGGAGAGACCGGAGCGAGGAGCAGGGGCCTGATCACAAGAGCTGACAATCTGAGGAAACAGCAATGCTGAATAACAGTCTACACTGCATCACTAGATCCTTATACAGGGGTATAATGAGGCCTCACTGTACAGGAGAGAGCGGAGCGAGGAGACGGGGCCTGATCACAAGAGCTGACAATCTGAGGAAACAGCAATGCTGAATAACAGTCTACACTGCATCACTAGATCCTTATACAGGGGTATAATGAGGCCTCACTGTACAGGAGAGAGCGGAGCGAGGAGCAGGGGCCTGATCACAAGAGCTGACAATCTGAGGAAACAGCAATGCTGAATAACAGTCTACACTGCGTCACTAGATCCTTATACAGGGGTATAATGAGGCCTCACTGTGCAGGAGAGACCGGAGCGAGGAGCCGGGGCCTGATCACAAGAGCTGACAATCTGAGGACACAGCAATGCTGAATAACAGTCTACACTGCATCACTAGATCCTTATACAGGTGTATAATGAGGCCTCACTGTACAGGAGAGAGCGGAGCGAGGAGCAGGGGCCTGATCACAAGAGCTGACAATCTGAGGAAACAGTAATGCTGAATAACAGTCTACACTGCGTCACTAGCTCCTTATACAGGGGTATCATGAGGCCTCACTGTACAGGAGAGACCGGAGCGAGGAGCAGAGGCCTGATCACAAGAGCTGACAATCTGAGGAAACAGCAATGCTGAATAACAGTCTACACTGCGTCACTAGATCCTTATACAGGGGTATAATGAGGCCTCACTGTACAGGAGAGAGCGGAGCGAGGAGCAGGGGCCTGATCACAAGAGCTGACAATCTGAGGAAACAGCAATGCTGAATAACAGTCTACACTGCGTCACTAGATCCTTATACAGGGGTATAATGAGGCCTCACTGTACAGGAGAGACCGGAGCGAGGAGCAGGGGCCTGATCACAAGAGCTGACAATCTGAGGAAACAGCAATGCTGAATAACAGTCTACACTGCATCACTAGATCCTTATACAGGGGTATAATGAGGCCTCACTGTACAGGAGAGAGCGGAGCGAGGAGACGGGGCCTGATCACAAGAGCTGACAATCTGAGGAGACAGCAATGCTGAATAACAGTCTACACTGTGTCACTAGATCCTTATACAGGGGTATAATGAGGTCTCACTGTACAGGAGAGAGCGGAGCGAGGAGACGGGGCCTGATCACAACAGCTGACAATCTGAGGAAACAGAAATGCTGAATAACAGTCTACACTGCGTCACTAGATCCTTATACAGGGGTATAATGAGGTCTCACTGTACAGGAGAGAGCGGAGCGAGGAGATGGGGCCTGATCACAAGAGCTGACAATCTGAGGAGACAGCAATGCTGAATAACAGTCTACACTGCATCACTAGATCCTTATACAGGGGTATAATGAGGCCTCACTGTACAGGAGAGACCGGAGCGAGGAGCAGGGGCCTGATCACAAGAGCTGACAATCTGAGGAAACAGCAATGCTGAATAACAGTCTACACTGCATCACTAGATCCTTATACAGGGGTATAATGAGGCCTCACTGTACAGGAGAGAGCGGAGCGAGGAGACGGGGCCTGATCACAAGAGCTGACAATCTGAGGAAACAGCAATGCTGAATAACAGTCTACACTGCATCACTAGATCCTTATACAGGGGTATAATGAGGCCTCACTGTACAGGAGAGAGCGGAGCGAGGAGACGGGGCCTGATCACAAGAGCTGACAATCTGAGGAAACAGCAATGCTGAATAACAGTCTACACTGCGTCACTAGATCCTTATACATGTGCATAATGAGGCCTCACTGTACAGGAGAGACCGGAGCGAGGAGCCGGGGCCTGTTCACAAGAGCTGACAATCTGAGGAGACAGCAATGCTGAATAACAGTCTACACTGCATCACTAGATCCTTATACAGGAGTATAATGAGGCCTCACTGTACAGGAGAGAGCGGAGCGAGGAGACGGGGCCTGATCACAAGAGCTGACAATCTGAGGAGACAGCAATGCTGAATAACAGTCTACACTGTGTCACTAGATCCTTATACAGGGGTATAATGAGGCCTCACTGTACAGGAGAGAGCGGAGCGAGGAGACGGGGCCTGATCACAAGAGCTGACAATCTGAGGAGACAGCAATGCTGAATAACAGTCTACACTGTGTCACTAGATCCTTATACAGGGGTATAATGAGGCCTCACTGTACAGGAGAGAGCGGAGCGAGGAGACGGGGCCTGATCACAAGAGCTGACAATCTGAGGAAACAGCAATGCTGAATAACAGTCTACACTGCATCACTAGATCCTTATACATGGGTATAATGAGGCCTCACTGTACAGGAGAGAGCGGAGCGAGGAGATGGGGCCTGATCACAAGAGCTGACAATCTGAGGAAACAGCAATGCTGAATAACAGTCTACACTGCGTCACTAGATCCTTATACATGTGTATAATGAGGCCTCACTGTACAGGAGAGACCGGAGCGAGGAGCCGGGGCCTGTTCACAAGAGCTGACAATCAGAGGAGACAGCAATGCTGAATAACAGTCTACACTGCATCACTAGATCCTTATACAGGAGTATAATGAGGCCTCACTGTACAGGAGAGAGCGGAGCGAGGAGACGGGGCCTGATCACAAGAGCTGACAATCTGAGGAGACAGCAATGCTGAATAACAGTCTACACTGTGTCACTAGATCCTTATACAGGGGTATAATGAGGCCTCACTGTACAGGAGAGAGCGGAGCGAGGAGACGGGGCCTGATCACAAGAGCTGACAATCTGAGGAGACAGCAATGCTGAATAACAGTCTACACTGTGTCACTAGATCCTTATACAGGGGTATAATGAGGCCTCACTGTACAGGAGAGAGCGGAGCGAGGAGACGGGGCCTGATCACAAGAGCTGACAATCTGAGGAAACAGCAATGCTGAATAACAGTCTACACTGCATCACTAGATCCTTATACATGGGTATAATGAGGCCTCACTGTACAGGAGAGAGCGGAGCGAGGAGATGGGGCCTGATCACAAGAGCTGACAATCTGAGGAAACAGCAATGCTGAATAACAGTCTACACTGCGTCACTAGATCCTTATACATGTGTATAATGAGGCCTCACTGTACAGGAGAGACCGGAGCGAGGAGCCGGGGCCTGTTCACAAGAGCTGACAATCTGAGGAGACAGCAATGCTGAATAACAGTCTACACTGCATCACTAGATCCTTATACAGAAGTATAATGAGGCCTCACTGTACAGGAGAGAGCGGAGCGAGGAGACGGGGCCTGATCACAAGAGCTGACAATCTGAGGAGACAGCAATGCTGAATAACAGTCTACACTGTGTCACTAGATCCTTATACAGGGGTATAATGAGGCCTCACTGTACAGGAGAGAGCGGAGCGAGGAGACGGGGCCTGATCACAAGAGCTGACAATCTGAGGAGACAGCAATGCTGAATAACAGTCTACACTGTGTCACTAGATCCTTATACAGTGGTATAATGAGGTCTCACTGTACAGGAGAGAGCGGAGCGAGGAGCAGGGGCCTGATCACAAGAGCTGACAATCTGAGGAAACAGCAATGCTGAATAACAGTCTACACTGCATCACTAGATCCTTATACAGGAGTATAATGAGGCCTCACTGTACAGGAGAGACCGGAGCGAGGAGCAGGGGCCTGATCACAAGAGCTGACAATCTGAGGAAACAGCAATGCTGAATAACAGTCTACACTGCATCACTAGATCCTTATACAGGAGTATAATGAGGCCTCACTGTACAGGAGAGACCGGAGCGAGGAGCAGGGGCCTGATCACAAGAGCTGACAATCTGAGGAAACAGCAATGCTGAATAACAGTCTACACTGCATCACTAGATCCTTATACAGGAGTATAATGAGGCCTCACTGTACAGGAGAGACCGGAGCGAGGAGCAGGGGCCTGATCACAAGAGCTGACAATCTGAGGAAACAGCAATGCTGAATAACAGTCTACACTGCATCACTAGATCCTTATACAGGAGTATAATGAGGCCTCACTGTACAGGAGAGAGCGGAGCGAGGAGACGGGGCCTGATCACAAGAGCTGACAATCTGAGGAGACAGCAATGCTGAATAACAGTCTACACTGTGTCACTAGATCCTTATACAGGGGTATAATGAGGCCTCACTGTACAGGAGAGACCGGAGCGAGGAGACGGGGCCTGATCACAAGAGCTGACAATCTGAGGAGACAGCAATGCTGAATAACAGTCTACACTGTGTCACTAGATCCTTATACAGGGGTATAATGAGGCCTCACTGTACAGCAGAGACCGGAGCGAGGAGCAGAGGCCTGATCACAAGAGCTGACAATCTGAGGAGACAGCAATGCTGAATAACAGTCTACACTGTGTCACTAGATCCTTATACAGGGGTATAATGAGGCCTCACTGTACAGGAGAGACCGGAGCGAGGAGCAGGGGCCTGATCACAAGAGCTGACAATCTGAGGACACAGCAATGCTGAATAACAGTCTACACTGCGTCACTAGATCCTTATACAGGGGTATAATGAGGTCTCACTGTACAGGAGAGAGCGGAGCGAGGAGCAGGGGCCTGATCACAAGAGCTGACAATCTGAGGAAACAGCAATGCTGAATAACAGTCTACACTGCGTCACTAGATCCTTATACAGGGGTATAATGAGGCCTCACTGTACAGGAGAGAGCGGAGCGAGGAGCAGGGGCCTGATCACAAGAGCTGACAATCTGAGGAAACAGCAATGCTGAATAACAGTCTACACTGCATCACTAGATCCTTATACAGGAGTATAATGAGGCCTCACTGTACAGGAGAGACCGGAGCGAGGAGCAGAGGCCTGATCACAAGAGCTGACAATCTGAGGAAACAGCAATGCTGAATAACAGTCTACACTGCGTCACTAGATCCTTATACAGGAGTATAATGAGGCCTCACTGTACAGGAGAGACCGGAGCGAGGAGACGGGGCCTGATCACAAGAGCTGACAATCTGAGGAGACAGCAATGCTGAATAACAGTCTACACTGCGTCACTAGATCCTTATACAGGGGTATAATGAGGCCTCACTGTACAGGAGAGACCGGAGCGAGGAGCAGGGGCCTGATCACAAGAGCTGACAATCTGAGGAAACAGCAATGCTGAATAACAGTCTACACTGCGTCACTAGATCCTTATACAGGGGTATAATGAGGCCTCACTGTACAGGAGAGACCGGAGCGAGGAGCAGGGGCCTGATCACAAGAGCTGACAATCTGAGGAAACAGCAATGCTGAATAACAGTCTACACTGCGTCACTAGATCCTTATACAGGGGTATAATGAGGCCTCACTGTACAGGAGAGAACGGAGCGAGGAGCAGAGGCCTGATCACAAGAGCTGACAATCTGAGGAGACAGCAATGCTGAATAACAGTCTACACTGCGTCACTAGATCCTTATACAGGGGTATAATGAGGCCTCACTGTACAGGAGAGACCGGAGCGAGGAGCAGGGGCCTGATCACAAGAGCTGACAATCTGAGGAAACAGCAATGCTGAATAACAGTCTACACTGCGTCACTAGATCCTTATACAGGGGTATAATGAGGCCTCACTGTACAGGAGAGGACGGAGCGAGGAGCAGAGGCCTGATCACAAGAGCTGACAATCTGAGGAAACAGCAATGCTGAATAACAGTCTACACTGCGTCACTAGATCCTTATACAGGGGTATAATGAGGCCTCACTGTACAGGAGAGACCGGAGCGAGGAGCGGGGGCCTGATCACAAGAGCTGACAATCTGAGGAAACAGCAATGCTGAATAACAGTCTACACTGCGTCACTAGATCCTTATACAGGGGTATAATGAGGCCTCACTGTACAGGAGAGACCGGAGCGAGGAGCAGGGGCCTGATCACAAGAGCTGACAATCTGAGGAAACAGCAATGCTGAATAACAGTCTACACTGCATCACTAGATCCTTATACAGGAGTATAATGAGGCCTCACTGTACAGGAGAGACCGGAGCGAGGAGCAGGGGCCTGATCACAAGAGCTGACAATCTGAGGAAACAGCAATGCTGAATAACAGTCTACACTGCATCACTAGATCCTTATACAGGAGTATAATGAGGCCTCACTGTACAGGAGAGAGCGGAGCGAGAAGCAGGGGCCTGATCACAAGAGCTCACAATCTGAGGAAACAGCAATGCTGAATAACAGTCTACACTGCATCACTAGATCCTTATACAGGAGTATAATGAGGCCTCACTGTACAGGAGAGAGCGGAGCGAGGAGACGGGGCCTGATCACAAGAGCTGACAATCTGAGGAGACAGCAATGCTGAATAACAGTCTACACTGTGTAACTAGATCCTTATACAGGGGTATAATGAGGCCTCACTGTACAGGAGAGACCGGAGCGAGGAGACGGGGCCTGATCACAAGAGCTGACAATCTGAGGAGACAGCAATGCTGAATAACAGTCTACACTGTGTCACTAGATCCTTATACAGGGGTATAATGAGGCCTCACTGTACAGCAGAGACCGGAGCGAGGAGCAGAGGCCTGATCACAAGAGCTGACAATCTGAGGAGACAGCAATGCTGAATAACAGTCTACACTGTGTCACTAGATCCTTATACAGGGGTATAATGAGGCCTCACTGTACAGGAGAGACCGGAGCGAGGAGCAGGGGCCTGATCACAAGAGCTGACAATCTGAGGACACAGCAATGCTGAATAACAGTCTACACTGCGTCACTAGATCCTTATACAGGGGTATAATGAGGTCTCACTGTACAGGAGAGAGCGGAGCGAGGAGCAGGGGCCTGATCACAAGAGCTGACAATCTGAGGAAACAGCAATGCTGAATAACAGTCTACACTGCGTCACTAGATCCTTATACAGGGGTATAATGAGGTCTCACTGTACAGGAGAGAGCGGAGCGAGGAGCAGGGGCCTGATCACAAGAGCTGACAATCTGAGGAAACAGCAATGCTGAATAACAGTCTACACTGCGTCACTAGATCCTTATACAGGGGTATAATGAGGCCTCACTGTACAGGAGAGGACGGAGCGAGGAGCAGAGGCCTGATCACAAGAGCTGACAATCTGAGGAGACAGCAATGCTGAATAACAGTCTACACTGCGTCACTAGATCCTTATACAGGGGTATAATGAGGCCTCACTGTACAGGAGAGACCGGAGCGAGGAGCGGGGGCCTGATCACAAGAGCTGACAATCTGAGGAAACAGCAATGCTGAATAACAGTCTACACTGCGTCACTAGATCCTTATACAGGGGTATAATGAGGCCTCACTGTACAGGAGAGGACGGAGCGAGGAGCAGGGGCCTGATCACAAGAGCTGACAATCTGAGGAAACAGCAATGCTGAATAACAGTCTACACTGCGTCACTAGATCCTTATACAGGGGTATAATGAGGCCTCACTGTACAGGAGAGACCGGAGCGAGGAGCAGGGGCCTGATCACAAGAGCTGACAATCTGAGGAAACAGCAATGCTGAATAACAGTCTACACTGCGTCACTAGATCCTTATACAGGGGTATAATGAGGCCTCACTGTACAGGAGAGGACGGAGCGAGGAGCAGAGGCCTGATCACAAGAGCTGACAATCTGAGGAGACAGCAATGCTGAATAACAGTCTACACTGCGTCACTAGATCCTTATACAGGGGTATAATGAGGCCTCACTGTACAGGAGAGGACGGAGCGAGGAGCGGGGGCCTGATCACAAGAGCTGACAATCTGAGGAAACAGCAATGCTGAATAACAGTCTACACTGCGTCACTAGATCCTTATACAGGGGTATAATGAGGCCTCACTGTACAGGAGAGACCGGAGCGAGGAGCAGGGGCCTGATCACAAGAGCTGACAATCTGAGGAAACAGCAATGCTGAATAACAGTCTACACTGCGTCACTAGATCCTTATACAGGGGTATAATGAGGCCTCACTGTACAGGAGAGGACGGAGCGAGGAGCAGAGGCCTGATCACAAGAGCTGACAATCTGAGGAGACAGCAATGCTGAATAACAGTCTACACTGCGTCACTAGATCCTTATACAGGGGTATAATGAGGCCTCACTGTACAGGAGAGACCGGAGCGAGGAGCAGGGGCCTGATCACAAGAGCTGACAATCTGAGGAAACAGCAATGCTGAATAACAGTCTACACTGCGTCACTAGATCCTTATACAGGGGTATAATGAGGCCTCACTGTACAGGAGAGGACGGAGCGAGGAGCAGAGGCCTGATCACAAGAGCTGACAATCTGAGGAGACAGCAATGCTGAATAACAGTCTACACTGCGTCACTAGATCCTTATACAGGGGTATAATGAGGCCTCACTGTACAGGAGAGACCGGAGCGAGGAGCAGGGGCCTGATCACAAGAGCTGACAATCTGAGGAAACAGCAATGCTGAATAACAGTCTACACTGCGTCACTAGATCCTTATACAGGGGTATAATGAGGCCTCACTGTACAGGAGAGGACGGAGCGAGGAGCAGAGGCCTGATCACAAGAGCTGACAATCTGAGGAAACAGCAATGCTGAATAACAGTCTACACTGCGTCACTAGATCCTTATACAGGGGTATAATGAGGCCTCACTGTACAGGAGAGACCGGAGCGAGGAGCGGGGGCCTGATCACAAGAGCTGACAATCTGAGGAAACAGCAATGCTGAATAACAGTCTACACTGCGTCACTAGATCCTTATACAGGGGTATAATGAGGCCTCACTGTACAGGAGAGACCGGAGCGAGGAGCGGGGGCCTGATCACAAGAGCTGACAATCTGAGGAAACAGCAATGCTGAATAACAGTCTACACTGCGTCACTAGATCCTTATACAGGGGTATAATGAGGCCTCACTGTACAGGAGAGACCGGAGCGAGGACTGTGGAGAACTTAATATTAAAAAAAAAGAGCCGTTGAAAGAGCCGGCTCTAAATGGTGAGTGGAGCCGAATGAGCTGGATCACCAAAATGAGCTGGACTTCCCATCACTAATTCACTGAGGGCCCTGATCATGTGACCCCTGACTCCTCCCCTCCTGTGACCTCATCACAGGTCCTGTGCGCACAGAGCAGTCAGTCCATATAGTCTGCTATCTTCAAGAATTTCAGAATATATACCTGGAAGGAGCACATATAGTCTAGGCTCAACCGGAGTGTGGCTCTGCGGGTGGAGGTCGGTGCTGGAGGCTCCATTATTCTCTATGTGGAGTGCGGCTCTGCGGGTGGAGGTCAGTGTTGGAGGCTCCATTATTCTCTATGTGGTGTGCGGCTCTGCGGGTGGAGGTAAGTGCTGGAGGCTCCATTATTCTCTACGTGGAGTGCGGCTCTGCGGGTGGAGGTCGGTGCTGGAGGCCCCATTATTCTCTATGTGGACTGCGGCTCTGCGGGTGGAGGTCGGTGCTGGAGGCTCCATTATTCTCTATGTGGAGTGCGGCTCTGCGGGTGGAGGTCAGTGCTGGAGGCTCCATTATTCTCTATGTGGAGTGCGGCTCTGCGGGTGGAGGTCGGTGCTGGAGGCTCCATTATTCTCTATGTGGAGTGCGGCTCTGCGGGTGGAGGTCGGTGCTGGAGGCTCCATTATTCTCTATGTGGAGTGCGGCTCTGCGGGTGGAGGTCGGTGCTGGAGGCTCCATTATTCTCTATGTTGAGGTCGGTGCCGGAGGCTCCATTATTCTCTATGTGGAGTGCGGCTCTGCGGGTGGAGGTCGGTGCCGGAGGCTCCATTATTCTCTATGTGGAGGTCGGTGCTGGAGGCTCCATTATTCTCTATGTGGAGTGCGGCTCTGCGGGTGGAGGTCAGTGTTGGAGGCTCCATTATTCTCTATGTGGAGTGCGGCTCTGCGGGTGGAGGTCGGTGCCGGAGGCTCCATTATTCTCTATGTGGAGGTCGGTGCTGGAGGCTCCATTATTCTCTATGTGGAGTGTGGCTCTGCGGGTGGAGGTCAGTGTTGGAGGCTCCATTATTCTCTATGTGGAGTGCGGCTCTGCGGGTGGAGGTCGGTGCCGAAGGCTCCATTATTCTCTATGTGGAGTGCGGCTCTGCGGGTGGAGGTCGGTGCTGGAGGCTCCATTATTCTCTATGTGGAGTGCGGCTCTGCGGGTGGAGGTCGGTGCCAGAGGCTCCATTATTCTCTATGTGGAGTGCGGCTCTGCGGGTGGAGGTCGGTGCTAGAGGCTCCATTATTCTCTATGTGGAGTGCGGCTCTGCGGGTGGAGGTCGGTGCCGGAGGCTCCATTATTCTCTATGTGGAGTGTGGCTCTGCAGGTGGAGGTCGGTGCTGGAGGCTCCATTATTCTCTATGTGGAGTGCGGCTCTGCGGGTGGAGGTCAGTGCTGGAGGCCCCATTATTCTCTATGTGGAGTGTGGCTCTGCGGGTGGAGGTCGGTGCCGGAGGCTCCATTATTCTCTATGTGGAGTGCGGCTCTGCGGGTGGAGGTCGGTGCTGGAGGCTCCATTATTCTCTATGTGGAGTGCGGCTCTGCGGGTGGAGGTCGGTGCCGGAGGCTCCATTATTCTCTATGTGGAGTGCGGCTCTGCGGGTGGAGGTCGGTGCTGGAGGCTCCATTATTCTCTATGTGGAGTGCGGCTCTGCGGGTGGAGGTCAGTGCTGGAGGCCCCATTATTCTCTATGTGGAGTGTGGCTCTGCGGGTGGAGGTCGGTGCCGGAGGCTCCATTATTCTCTATGTGGAGTGCGGCTCTGCGGGTGGAGGTCGGTGCTGGAGGCTCCATTATTCTCTATGTGGAGTGTGGCTCTGCGGGTGGAGGTCGGTGCCGGAGGCTCCATTATTCTCTATGTGGAGTGCGGCTCTGCGGGTGGAGGTCGGTGCTGGAGGCTCCATTATTCTCTATGTGGAGTGCGGCTCTGCGGGTGGAGGTCGGTGCTGGAGGCTCCATTATTCTCTATGTGGAGTGCGGCTCTGCGGGTGGAGGTCGGTGCTGGAGGCTCCATTATTCTCTATGTGGAGTGCGGCTCTGCGGGTGGAGGTCGGTGCTGGAGGCTCCATTATTCTCTATGTGGACTGCGGCTCTGCGGGTGGAGGTCGGTGCTGGAGGCTCCATTATTCTCTATGTGGAGTGTGGCTCTGCGGGTGGAGGTCGGTGCCGGAGGCTCCATTATTCTCTATGTGGAGTGCGGCTCTGCGGGTGGAGGTCGGTGCTGGAGGCTCCATTATTCTCTATGTGGAGTGCGGCTCTGCGGGTGGAGGTCGGTGCCGGAGGCTCCATTATTCTCTATGTGGAGTGCGGCTCTGCGGGTGGAGGTCGGTGCTGGAGTCTCCATTATTCTCTATGTGGAGTGCGGCTCTGCGGGTGGAGGTCGGTGCTGGAGGCTCCATTATTCTCTATGTGGAGTGCGGCTCTGCGGGTGGAGGCTCCTCACCAGGACTGTAGCAGGTAAAGACCCCAATATCCACAGGTGTCCCTTCTAATTGGGGGGAAACTATCACCTCCAATAATCCTCGGACAGTTCTGACAAACACGGGAAAGTGCCCCTTTATGGAGGTGACAGAAAGTCTGTTTAGTCTCTTTTGCTTCTTAGTATCAGCTCTAATCCAATGGTGAGAGAGCGATTTACCCTGAAGAGTCACAGATTGTGGGGTTGTTATAAAATGTTATATTTAGGGGGTTCTGTGTTGTCTCCTTATAAGAATCACAATGGTTTTGTTCCTTTTCCGCTGATAGATACAAACGACCCAACTATGAAACACGAGAACCAAGGAAACCTCCATAAAACATCATATCTAGAGAAAAAAATCACTGTATGTGGAGACATTGGCCTCATATATCTCCTGTCTTGTTGTTCTTGCCAAGAAGCTTTTCTAAAAGCCTCAAACTTCTGTGTGTGACTCAGAGCTGAGATCTAATGTGATAGAAGATTACAGTGCGGGGAAGACGGGAAACCTTCATATAGACGGCCGGTGGGGATGGAGTCCGTGACGGACTCTGGACAAATATGTTTCTAGAGCCGTAGTAGAAGATGAAGATGTCGTCCTCATCATGAAGTCGTTATTTCTCCTGTCCCGTGTAATGAATATCTCCTGCAGTATTGCTAATGCCGATTCCAGTGTCGGTAAATGAGACGAGAATTAGCGTTATGGAAGATGAGTCTATGAGGAACGTATTCAGCTGCCGACTCCGAGGAAGAAACTGCTTGTTGTCTGTGGCCTAAATATATAGGTTTTATTAGTAGATGTAAAGAAGGAAACTAAATATTGTAAACTAACAAAAATACCATTGCTGCTAGATTCCCCACCAGTCTCTGTATTTCCTGCTCAGTCCCAACGATCTTGTGATTGCTACAGCCAATCAGTTGCCGAAGCAGTGAGTAACATAGCCAGTGACTGGGAGCATGGAGGAGATGTCCAAGTCAGCAATTCAACTTCTGTTCTAGTCCATATAAGACTAGAGAATGCAACATCTAAACATTCTATCTCCTGTTATGTTTCCCTTATTATCTCCAGTAATTGTATTATTACACAGGATTTTTATGATGTTACATCGGCTCATCTTCTCATTCAGGTCTCTACAATATCGGATCCTCTCAGTGAAGATCTTCTACATAAGAGAATTTTCCTGATTTACCCATCAAGGATGGATATGGACAGAGACAAGATGGCGGAGAGAATATTACACCTCACCCTAGAGATCCTCTTCCGGCTTACTGGAGAGGTGAGAGATTCTGATGACGTCACATTACATCATTCTTATCTATGGGAATAACAGATGGACAGAACTGGAGAGGTGAGGACTCTGGAAATGTCTGTAGTGAGATTTATTAATGTGTCTCTCCATAACCAGGATTACACAGTAGTGAAGAAGACCTCTAGTGAGCGCTGTCAGGACCCTGTGTCTGAGGGATGGGGAAGACCCATGAGCCCAATCACGGGGCCTCCACCTCACCCCCTGATACATGAGGACATCAATGATCAGAAGATCCTAGAACTCACCTACAAGATGACTGAGCTGCTGACTGGAGAGGTGACACTGCTGGGAATGCTGGGACATTATACAGTAATGCTATGAAGGGATCGGGGGATGACGGTATCATTGTATGTGTCAGGTTCCTATAAGGTGTCAGGATGTCGCTGTCTATTTCTCCATGGAGGAGTGGGAGTATTTAGAAGGACACAGAGATCTGTACAAGGACGTCATGATGGAGGTTCCCCAGCCCCTCACATCACCAGGTAATAGACAGGACTAAATACACAAGGCCTATAATTATCTGTATGTAAAGGTCTAGAGGCACCATTTTGCCTCTAGACCACAACATTCTTCTCCTCCCAAAACTATTCAAATGACTTTGGGCATTGAAAGCCCTTTTCTATAGAACTTACCACCTGGAGGATCCACCTAGCCCCTGGGATTAGAAGACACTAACCGTTACCTGCCCAGATCTGTAAACTACAAAGCCAAATGACAGTGTACGTAGAATTTGGGGACAAGTTAAAAAAATCACTTGAAGAAAAATATTATGATGGGCCTGTAAGAGAAAGCGGAGGGTAATGATGCTGTTGGCTTCCTAGAACCCTGATATCTTATTGGATGAATCCACCTTCTCTCCCTTCTGTGCTACTGAATGTGCTCATATGGTCCCTACAAGACCAGGTCCAGTCTTTCTGGCCAAACTTTGCTTTTATGATCACTAACATTAAATGTGCAGTGAGGCCAAGTGTGAATTTCTGTACAATAACAGTTTCCCTTTATCCTGACTCTTCAATTTCTTTTAAGGCTATGTGCACACGTTTTTGGATTTGCTGCGGATCCGCAGGTCATTTACAGTACAATGCTATTGTATGGAAAAAAAAAAACCCGCTGTGCACATGCAAAATCCTTGCGGAAACACTGCCGTTTTTTTCCCGCAGCATGTTAATTCTTTTGTGCGGATTCCGCAGTGTTTTTACACCCATTCCATTTTAGGAATCCGCAGGTGTAAAAACACAGGCGAAATGCGCACAAAATCCACAAAAAATCCGCACAAAAAACGTGCGGTTTTTAACCTGTGGATTCTGCAAAAAAAAAAAAAGCATATTCAACGCGCGGAAAATTCTGCACAGCCATCCGCAACGTGTGCACATGCCCTAAAACCAACTATCTTCAAACAGGATTGTGATAAACTACATAGAGACATCACACCTGTCTTGATTACATTCCAGAGGTTTTCAATAGGGTTGAGGTCTGGAGATCGGGCTGCCCATGACAGGGATTCGATGTGGTGGCCTCTTAATTTTTGCCAGAGCTGTATGCTGTTCTTGAAGATGTAACATAGAATGAAAAATTGTCTATTTTAGCAGGTTCATTCTGAATGATAGTATGATTGCGGTGGGGTTGGCCTGCCTATCTGAGTCTGTAAGTCCTTTTTCATTTTTGTGTTTCTGTTTTTCGCTCCCCTTCTTCCCAGAGCCATCAATGTGGCCACGCGAGGGCTTGTTTGCTGCATGCCGAGAATTACTTTTGAACAACACCATTGGGTTTACTATATCTTGTACTCCAAAACAGGAAAAAAATTCCAAGTGCGGTGAAATTGCAAAAAAAAGTGCAAATCCACAACTGTTTTTTGGATTTATTTTTTTTTAGCTATGTTCACCAAATGCTAAAATTGACCTTCCATTATGATTCTCCAGGTCATTACGAGTTTGTAGATACCAAACATGTCTAGGTTTTTTTTTGTTTTTTTTTAAATTGTGAAAATCCAAAGTTTGTTAAAAAAATTAAAGAAAAAATTGTGTCATTTTCCAAGAAATTTTTCTTGAGCTGGGGCTGGCTGAGGGCTTATTTTTTACATGCCAAGTTGACATTTTTAATGATACTATTTTGGTGCAGATATGATCTCTTGATCGCCTGTTATTGCATTTTAATGCAATGTTATGTCGACAAAAAAACGTAATCCTGGTGTTTTGACTTTTTTTTCGCTACAACGTTTACCGATTGGATTAATTCTTTTCATAGCTTAACCCCTTTCCTACAATGGATGTAATATTCCGTCCATGTGACCCTGGACCTAATTCCCATGGACGGAATATTACGTCACCGCGATCAGCGGCGCTCACGGGGGGAGCGCCGCTGATCGCGGCCTGGTGTCAGATGATTATCACAGCTGACACCCGGCTCTATGTGTCAGGGGCGGTCACGGACCGCCCCCGACACGTTAACCCCTTGCACACCGCGATCAAACACGATCGCGGTGTACCGGGGGTTAAAGGGAAGCATCGGCAGGGAGGGGGCTCCCTCCGTGCTTCCCTGAGCCCCCCACAGCAGCGCAATGTGCAGCGCTGCTGTGGGGGGCTCCATCCCTGCAGGTCCCTGAAGCCAAGATGGCGACGGGGGCCTTCGGGGGCCTGCAGGGAGCTGGCTTCCTCAGTGCCTGCAAAGCGCAGGCATGAGGAAGCCTTCTGCACTGCCTGTGACAGATTGCTGATCTGTCAGAGTGATCTGTGATGTGACAGATCAGCGATCTGTCACAGGACAGTGATGTCCCCACCTGGGACAATGTAGTAAAGTTAAAAAAAAAAAAAAAAAAAAAGTGTAAAAATAATTTAATAAAAAAATCGCTAAATAAATTAAAAAAAAAAAAAAAAATTCCCTAATAAATTCATTTTTTGGAAATAAAAAAAAAGAAACAATAAAAGTACACATATTTGGTATCGCCGCGGCCGTAACCACCCGCCCTATAAAACTGTCCCATTAGTTAACCCATTTAGCGACCGCCAAACAAAAAGTGCAATAACGCACGATCAAAAAGACGCATATAAATATCCTTGGTACCGCTGAAAACGTCATCTTGTCCCGCAAAAAACGAGCCGCCACACAGCGTCATCAGTGAAAAAATAAAAAAGTTATAGCTCGCTGAATAAAGCGATGCAAAAATAATTATTTTTTATATAAAATTGTATTCATTGCATAAAACCGACAAAACATAAAAAAACCTAAATGAGGTATCGCTGTAACCGTACTGACCCGAAGAATAAAACCGCTTTATCAATTTTACCGCACACGGAACGGTGTAAACGCACCCCCTAAAAGAAATTTATGAAGCGCTGGTTTTTGTTCATTCTGCGTCCCAAAAATCGGAATAAAAAGCGATCAAAAGATGTCACGTGCGCGAACATGATACCAATAAAAGCGTCAACTCGTCCAGCAAAAAATAAGACCTCACATGACTCGGTGGGTCAAAATATGGAAAAATTATAGCTCTCAATATGTGATGATGCAAAAACTATTTTTACAATAAAAAGCGTCTTTCAGCGTGTGACAGCTGCCAAGCATAAAAACCGCCATAAATAGTAAATCAAACCCCCCGTTATCACCCCCTTAGTTAGGGAAAAATAATAAAACTAAAAGAAAATGTATTTATTTCCATTTTCCCGGGTTAGGGCTAGGGTTAGGGCTGAGATTTGGGTTAGGGGTGTGTTGGGGTTCGGGTTGGAGTTATAATTGGGGGGTTTCCACTGTTTGGGCACATCAGGTGCTCTCCAAACGCAACATGGCGTCTGATTTCAATTCCAGCCAATTCTGAGTTGAAGAAGTCAAATGGTGCTCCTTCCCTTCCAAGCTCTGCCATGCGCCCAAACAGTGTTTTACCCCCACATGTAGGGTATCAGCATACTCAGGACAAATTGCAAAACAACTTTTGGGGTCCAATTTCTCCCGTTACCCTTAGGAAAATAAAAAATTGAGGGCAAAAATATCATTTTTGTGGAAAAAAATATGATTTTTTTTTAATTTTCACGCCCGGGCGTTATAAACTTCTGTGAAGTGCTTGGGGGGTTCAAAGTGCTCACCACACATCTAGATAAGTTCCGTGGGGGGGTCTTGTTTCCAAAATGGGGTCACTTGTGGGGGGTTTCAATAGTTTAGGCACATCAGAGGCTCTCCAAACGCGACATGACACCCGCAGACCATTCCATCAAAGTCTGCATTCCAAAACGTCACTACTTCCCTTTCGAGCCCCGACGTGTGCCCATACAGTAGTTTTCTCCCACATATGGGATATCAGCGTACTCGGGACAAATTGGACAACAACTTTTGGGGTCCAATTTCTCCTGTTACCCTTGGGGAAATAAAAACATTGGGGACTAAAAGATCTTGTTTGTGGAAAAAATATGATTTTTTTTATTTTCACGCCTGGGCATTATAAACTTCTCTGAAGCACTGGGGGGTTCAAAGTGCTCACCACACAGCTAGATAAGTTCCTTGGGGGGTCTAGTTTGCAAAATGGGGTCACTTGTGGGGGGTTTCCACTGTTTTGGTACATCAGGGGCTTTCCAAACGCGACATGGTGTCCGATCTCAATTCCTGCCAAAAAATGTCAAATGGTGCTGCTTCCCTTCCGAGCTCTGCCATGCGCCCAAATAGTGGTTTACACCCACATGTGGGGTATCAGCGTACTCAGGACAAATTGCACAATAACTTTTAGGGTCCTGTTACCTTTCTTTTGGGAAAATAAAAATTGGGGTGAAAAGATCATTTTTGTGGAAAAAATATGATTTTTTAATTGTACCGCTGTACGTTATAAACTTCTGTGAAGCCCTTGTGGGTTCAAAGTTCTCACCACATATCTAGATAAGTTCCTTGGGGGGTCTAGTTTCCAAAATGGGGTCACTTGTGGGGGGTTTCCACTGTTTAGGCACATCAGGGGCTCTCCAAACGTGACATGGCGTCCAATATGAATTCCTGCCAATTTTGCAATGAAAAAGTCAAAACGGCGCTCCTTCCCTTCTGAGCTCTGCCATGCGCCAAAACAGTGGTTCCCCCTCACATATCAGGTATCAGCGTACTCAGGACAAATTGCCCAATAACTTTTGCAGTCCAATTTCTCCTGTTACCCTTGGTAAAATAAAAGAAATTGAACCTGAAGTATTTTTTTTGTGAAAAAAGTTAAATGTTCATTTTTTTTTTTTTAAATATTCAAAAAATTCCTGTGAAGCACCTGAAGGGTTAATAAACTTCTTGAATGTGGTTTTGAGCACCTTGAGGGGTGCAGTTTTTAGAATGTTGTCACGTTTGGGTATTTTCTATCATATAGACCCCTCAAAGTGCTTCAAATGTGATGTGGTCCGTAAAAATAAAATGGTGTTGCTAAAATGAGAAATCGCTGGTCAACTTTTAACCCTTATAACTTCCTAACAAAAAAAATGTTCGTTCCAAAATTGTGCTGATGTAAAGTAAACATGTGGGAAATGTTACTTATTAAGTTTTTTGAGTGCCGTATCTCTGCGATTTAAGGGCATAAAAATTCAAAGTTGGAAAATTGCAAAATTTTCAAAATTTTTGCCAAATTTCCGTTTTTTTCACAAGTAAATGCAAGTTATTTGAATGAAATTTTACCACTATCATTAAGTACAATATGTCACAAGAAAACAATGTCAGAGTCACCGGGATCCATGGAAGCGTTCCAGAGTTATTACCTCATAAAGGGACAGTGGTCAGAATTGTAAAAATTGGCCCGGGAGTTAACGTGCAAACCACCCTTGGCAGTGAAGGGGTTAATAGATCAGGTGATTATTTTATAAAACATTTTTTTTAACTTTTTGCATGCTTCAATAGTCTCCATGGGAGACTAGAAGCTGCAGTTGTTCGATCGCCTCTGCTACACACACAACCACACTGTATAATGACACACACACAACCCCACTGAATAATGACACACACTCAGCCCCACTGTATAATGACACACACACACAGTCCCACTGTATAATGACACGCACACAGCCCCACTGTATAATGACACACACAGCCCCACTGTATAATGACACACACACAGCCCCACTGTATAATGACACACACACAGCCCCACTGTATAATGACACACACACACACAGTCCCACTGTATAATGACACACACACAGACCCACTGTATAATGACACACACACAGACCCACTGTATATTGACACACACACAGTCCCACTGTATATTGACACACACACACAGCCCCACTGTATAATGACGCACACACACAGCCCCACTGTATAATGACGCACACACACAGCCCCACTGTATAATGACGCACACACACAGCCCCACTGTATAATGACGCACACACAGCCCCACTGTATAATGACGCACACACACAGCCTCACTGTATAATGACGCACACACACAGTCTCACTGTATAATGACACACACACACAGTCCCACTGTATAATGACGCACACACACAGCCCCACTGTATAATGACGCACACACACAGCCCCACTGTATAATGATGCACACACAGCCCCACTGTATAATGATGCACACACAGCCCCACTGTATAATGACGCACACACAGTCCCACTGTATAATGACGCACACACACAGCCCCACTGTATAATGATGCACACACACAGTCCCACTGTATAATGACACACACACACAGTCCCACTGTATAATGACACACAGTCCCACTGTATAATAACACACACGGTCCCATTGTATAATGACACACACGGTCCCACTGAATAATGACACGCACGGCTCCACTGTATAATGACACACGCACAGCCCCACTGTATAATGACACACGCACAGCCCCACTGTATAACGACTCACGGTTCCACTGTATGATGGCACACACATGGACCCACTGTATAATGACACACATAAACAGCCCCATTATTAATTATCTATTTATATGGCTCCATTGGGAACGATAGAGGGGGGTAATAATGGGGGGTATGAGCTGTGGGGGTCCAGGGTTGGGAGATATGTCGCCAGCAGTGAGGAGAAGCAGGAAGAGTGAGAGCATGTGGGAGAACGAGGGTGGGCGGCTTGTTTTGTATTTTATTAAGAGGGATCTGAGGTCGAGGAGCAGGTGAGCAGAGGAGGTCAGGTGGGGAGGCAAGAGGGAAGGAGAAATTATTTGGTTAGCGTGTGCTGGGGTTTGCGGATAGCGAAGGAGAGTCAAGAGTAATGGACCCAAAACTGTTAGAGCATGTCAGCATGGTGAGAGTAAGTGTGGAGGAAAAAGAAATTTAGTTAGCGGTTAGTCGTACCTTCTGGTCACTTCTGGCTCATTTCTGGCATATTTCTGCTGTTATCGTTAAAATACATCCTTACAAAGACAGACCAAGGTCCAGGCAGACCTATGAGTCTGAATTTATAACAGGCTAACTGCACATCAAATAGGCCAGGTGTGATCAGGAGAGAGGGGCAGCAGGGAGACTGGACACAGACACAGGAGACGATTAATTAGAAGTCAGAGAAGAAAATGCAAAAGGAGATTCAAATGGACAGATAAGGCCAAACTGTGTGTTAGCATAAAGGAATAGGGTGAGAAAGCAGCCAGTGGACATACCAGTAATAGCAGAGAGATACAGGCTGATTGGGATCAGGAAAGATGGGTTATGGTTTTGCAGCAGCCAGTGGATATACCTGAGGATGAAGCAGATCGATTGTCAGATTGATAGCAACAATGAAGCACAGTAATAATAATAATGAAGCATGTATACCAGGGAGTTATTTGTCTGGCATATTTCTGCTGTTATCCCATTGTATAATGACATATATACACACACACACACACACACACACACACAGCCAAACTGTATAATCACACACACACACAGCCCCACTGTACAATGACACACACACCCAGGAAAACACACACATAGTAAAACACACATATGAAAACACACATACCCAGAAAAAACACATACTCTAACCTGTCTTGTTTAATTTGTTAAATGCCCCCCTGCTACTTAGGACAGCAAAAGTTGAGATGGGAAGCTGGAGAGGTTACCTGGAATGAGCTGGGCAGTGGGCACACAGGGCAGCTACCTCTTATCTTGTCCTGCCGTCCTGTGTTGCTGATCTGCACTCTGATGCTCCTCACCCTCCAGGTACTGGCTGGTACCTTCCACTGGGCTTGCTCATCACATACTGTTGCAGCCTGCATCTCGGGCCGGCTGGCCTGATGACTCGACCGTGCACTACAGGTGCACTATGTATTAAAATCACTGCCGGTCCTCCAGCGGGCCTGTGCAGCAGCTTAGGCACCGGCCCGGGGGCATATGTATTCCAGCCTCCCGGCTCAGCCCGCCCCTGATAGCATTGCATAGCAATCCGGCACTGACAGCCATAGAGGTCTGCTGGAGACCTCTGGTTGTCATGCCCAGGGCCGCCATCAGGGCATTACTGCCTTTTCTAGAAGGACACACAGTCACACGCTGTGACAATACTCACCCGCCCGCGCCTGCACTCAGCAGTAGAGCCAGGAGCTGAGCATCTGATCCCGCCCCTCCAGCAGCATCACAGCTCTCAGACTGTGAAGAGACATGGAGGGGTGGGGCTAAATGGTGGGGGTGGACCCACAGATAACCAAAGAGAATGAGGCAGAAGAAAATATAAAAAAAAAAAAGAGAGGGAGAGAGAAAATATGGAATTAGTGAGAAGAGAGACAGAAAACACAACAGAGAGGCTAGAAATAGGTGAGAAGGTTAAATATAAGACACTGGCTGCAGTGGTGGTATTCAGGTGTCTCTCACCAGTTCAGTTACACTGCTTGTTAAAAATGGCAGGCGGTTGTCTGAACCGTCAAGAAGCGGTGCCGCAATCCGTTTTTCCTGGCCTGCAATTTTCAATTAAATGTGCATCTGAGGACGCACATTCAGTTGCAATATATTGCGGTACAGAAAGCTACTGGCTTTCTGCACAGCAATAGTTACCATCTGCCAGCCAATCACAGCCAAGCAGCTGACGTCAGCGTGCACATCACCGGCGTGTGACGTCTCTGTGATGTACATTCCCATCCGCACCTCAAATAAATGAGAGAGAGGGCACTGCTGGGCCTTGGCCAGGTAAGGAGAATTTTTTTTTTGCTCATATGTGGGCAGGATGGGAGCTCATATGTGGGCAGGATGGGAGCTCATATGTGGGCAGGATGGGAGCTCATATGTGGGCAGGATGGGAGGTCATATGTGGGCAAGATGGGAGGTCATATGGGGGCAGTATGGGAGCTATAACGTCACTTATGGTAGTATTAGCATTGTGTATTTTTATTAATGATCAGTATTGTAGTATTTGGTCACTTTGTGGTGGTAATATGTGATTTGGTCATGGTGTGGCAGTATTTTTTCATTGTATGTGATATTATTGGTCATTTTAAAAATTGAAAAATAAATAAAAATATACCGAAATTGTATTGGATATTTTAACAAATGTTTAAAGAGTTACAGTAGAGTAGAAAAAAAGGAAAAAATCCAGCGTAGATTGGAATGGTAAAAAAAAAAGCTTTGAGTAGTTACTTAAAAAAGGAAAAACAATTCTATATATTTATGCAGGCAGATGCAGCTCCATGTAGACAGATCAATGCGTTTCGATGTGAGTCTTTGTCAAGATCTGACTCAATGTCAGAACACCGATCTTAGAATAGCGTGCCTCCCTGTGAAATACACGCCTGGCTGTAATTAAATTGTTATACACACATATACACTAAAAACAAATAGTAAGAAAAAAATAACAAATATAAAACATATAAAGAACAATATGAGCAAGATATTATTCATTAAATGATTTTGACAAAATAGAATGAAATAGAAATAAGAAGTATTGCACATATAGATTTCAAGATTGCTTGATCAGATCACATCTAGCGTTCATACTAAGAGAGGTGTGGGTATCCAAAGTAAAAAGCCGATAGGATTCCCTATTCAGGAATTTTCGTTTATGATTACCTCCTCTTTGTGGTTTGAAAACCTTTTCAATGCCACTGAACTTACAAGAATCCAGATTACCATTGTGGACTTGTAAAAAATGTATGGATACTGCAGAGGACCATGTGGCTTTGGGGTTAACCGCATCTGAAAGATACCGTCTGATGCGTATTTTTAAAGGACAGGTTGCACACCCAATATATTGCACGTTGCACTTAGTGCATTCAATCATATAAACAACATTAGATGTATTGCAATTTGTGTAATTTTTTTTATAGAATAGGTTTTTTGCATTCTGTATGGATGAAAACCTCTGCGGTTTCACAGCATGTAAACATGCTTTGCACTTATTTGCTGCACATTGATAAAAAACTTTGGTATTCAATACATTTCTAGTATTGCCAATACCAATTTGTTTGCTGGAAAAAAAAAACTGGGAGATAAAAGGTTACCTAAGGTCGGTGCCTTCTTGGGGGCCACACTGAGAAGGAGAGGGGACCTGCCACCCCCTTACACTCTCCCCTGCTTAAACATGGCTGTCCCCAGCCATGGCAACCTTTCTAAAACGTATATATAACATCAGCGTCCCAGTCTCAGATTCATAGAAAAACAAAAATACAGTTCATAGTCCAGATTTAACATGTGGAGATATTTTTTGATAATGGATACAATACTGGTAAATTGTGTAGTGAAAACAGTTGAACCTTTCGAGACACTATTGTTTTTAAAAAAAAATTGTGTCAAAAGTTGATTTCTGTCACGTTGTGAAGCCTTTTAATGGCTTTATTCAGATTCTGGTTAGTGAAAATAAAATAAATATTTGACATTATGTGGTATGGTAACCGAATTAATCATTCTATAACTGTTTCCCCCTTTATTAAACCAACTGCATGTAATTCCATTCTAACTGCTAAATCATGCCATCCTCCACATGTAATCAAGAATTCACGATATGGTGAATTTATTACATTGAAACTCAACTGTTCAAACACAGATGCAGAGGGAGTGGTAAAAGCACGCAATAAATTATTACAACGTGGTTATTCTAACCATAATAATGCAAACCGCAAAGAGGAGGTGATCATAAGCGAAAATTATTGAATAGGGAATGCTATTGGATTTTTTTTTCCCTTTTTTGCACTTTTCTGGTTGCTCTGCCTGGATCCGTGCAAGAGCTGGTCTTGTCATAATCAACAGAGACTCGGGTAAGCTGACTACCCTTTCTTTTTTTTTATGTTCTTATAGTAGAGTAGAGCGCAGCCAAAAGAGTCTACGAAAGCTGCTGGCTATGTATGTGATCTGGTGATGGGAACTGTCAATGTGTTATTGGTGAGGACGTGATGCAGAAGTGGAGTTTTTCCAAAAGAGGACGATGGGACTGTGGAAGGTTCGAGAAATGGAGGTGGAGCTGGGGTGGAGCCTGGGCGGAGTCTCAAGGGGGCCCCGAAAATGTTGCCAGCATGGGGCCCCGAATTTCCTAGTGGCAGCCCTGGTCAGACTGGATGGTACTACTGGTCCCAGGTACCCTAACCTTGGCGGCTGGACAGAGCTGGTGCCACTCAGAGCTCTGACATCTCTATTACCAGCGCTGCCTGCAGAATGAATAAGGCAGCACCTTGTGACGGAATCAGATGTTGCAGGAGCAAGTTCTAGGGGAGATAGGACACACCATTTGTAGAAGTGTAATAATTATGAAGGTACTATGGAATTTGTTTGTGTGGGATAAAACGAATCTGAGACCAAAGTTGAGACAAATAAACTGTATTAACAAAGCAAAGAGTATAACATAAACAGAGAAATTCCTGAAATTATAGTGAAGTGCAAGCATCACAAAACGGAAATGTCCAGCAACTATGCTAGAAGAGGGCGACCGCTAATACAAGCAAGTCCAGAAATTATATGCGGCCAGAGTGCGACCTGCATTTATACGTGTTAGTCCAGAGATATGCAAACAGTGAAGCCGACACCTTTCATGGAAGTTCAGAAATATGCAGATGGTGAACAAGGAGGAGAAGGTTTTCCAGTGTACTTCTTTTAGGGATGAAAAAGTCCCGCTCAAGTCCAGCACCGCAGGCCGCACAGACACACTCCAGGAGTTAATGCTCAGATAATAATAATGGCAAAAAGTCTTATGGACCACAGCAGTTCCAGAGATGTGTAGCTCCTCTCTTTAGAAGTCTGGACAATAGGCAAGCACAGCTAGGACCAGAAAGCAGCACAGAGGACTCAAGGCAGCTGGAAGTGATGAGACAGAGTGCAGAGTAAACAAGCAGCAGTAGGAACTCCAGAAGCGAGTCAGGAGGAAGCTCAGAAGCCCCCAGCAACAAAATACTCAGGCAAGAAGTCTTTCCTGACCTGGACTTAAATAACAGGACTGACTGGAAGATCAAGGTCAGGGCAAAGTACCAGACTCTATCTTGGACGCGGGCAAAACAGGCTGGATGGAACATCCGGAACCCTTACAAGAAGCTCTAATAAGACAATGTCAGAAAACCATAGCAGTAGAAATCCCTATAAAGTGACTCCATTTTGGACAGTATAACTCTCAGTGAATTGGTCTATAGGAGTAGTGACTATTTTGGGACCAAATGCACTTCCCGGTAATTAACATGCAGTGGATGTTGGAGAGTAAAAATTGCAAATATGTCATGTTATTACCCAGCACATAGTGCCCAGATTGTGCTCCAGGAGACACACGCAGCAAACTAAGTGGGTTCTTCTTATTACAGCAATGCCAAATACATGCATGCTAAATGTGGTTTGGGCACACTGCAAGGCTTAGAAGCTAGGGGGAAAATTTACTTTGCGAGAGCAGATATTGCTGGATTGGTTTATGGAAGCCATGTTGCTTTTCAAGAGCCTTTGAGCCACTAATAGTGTGTAAACCTCTGTTTTTCCATTGACTGGTAGTGGACCTGAGTGGGAACTTGTTTTTGTAAGCTGAGTGGAACTTTTTTTAGTATTATTTTTGCCTATGTAACATTGGTGGCTTTTTATTCCATATTTGAGAGGCATAATGAACAACAGTTGCACACACGACCCTCTTGTTCATGCTATGAGGTTTTCTATTAGACTGTGAACTGTTATTGTCTTGGTGTATAATTAACATTTTTTACATAACTTGCCATTTTTACTGACAGTTTAAACAGAAATATTAAAAAATATAAAATTCAAAGATATTTTATTCTAAAATAATAATTGGTTTTATTCTTAGCAGATTTATTACCAGATGACTGTATCAGGAGATCAGAGGGACAGCTGACATCTTCAGTTTTTAAATCGGATGATCCAAAGATCCCACATGATACAACTAAAGTGGCTGCGATTTCTCCAGATATACCATCATCCCATCACAGCAAAGATCTGTCATCTGAAACTTTGAAACAGGTCCTGTCTTCTGATTCATTACCGACTACTAAGGAATATCGTAGATGCAAAAAAAGCATTAAAAAAAATAGATTTTCTTGTTCCAAGTGTCGGAAATGTTTTAGCCAAAAATCAGATTTGGTTAAGCACCTGAGAATTCACACAAGGGAGAAGCCATTTTCATGTTCCAAATGTGTGAAATATTTTAACCGAAAATCAGCTTTAGTTAGTCACCAGAGAAATCACACAGCGGAGAAGCCGTTTTCCTGTTCAGAATGTGGGAAATGTTTTAACCAAAAATCTGATTTGATTAGGCACCAGAGAACCCACACAGGAGAGAAGCCGTTTTCCTGTTCAGAATGTGTGAAATGTTTTAAACAAAAATCAGATTTGGTTAACCACCAGAGAACTCACACAGGGGAGAAGCCTTTTTCATGTTTAGAATGTGGGAAATGTTTTAACCGAAAATCAGCTTTGGTTAGTCACCAAAGAAATCACACAGGGGATAAGCCTTTTTCATGTTCAGAATGTGGGAAATGTTTTAACCAGAAATCAGATTTGGTTAAGCACCAGAGAAATCACACAGGGGAGAAGCCTTTTTCCTGTTCAGAATGTGGGAAATGCTTTACAGTTATATCAAATCTTATCACACATGAGAAAACTCACACAGGGGAGAAGCCTTTTTCATGTTCAGAATGTGGGAAATGTTTTAACTGGAAATCAGATTTGGTTAAGCACCAGAGAAATCACACAGGAGAGAAGCCTTTTTCCTGTTCAGAATGTGGGAAATGCTTTACAGTTATATCAAATCTTATCACACATGAGAAAACTCACACAGGGGAGAAGCCGTTTTCATGTTCAGAATGTGTGAAATGTTTTAAACATAAATCAGATTTAGTTAAGCACCATAGAACTCACACAGGGGAGAAGCCTTTTTCCTGTTCAGAATGTGGGAAATGTTTTAAACAGAAATGGAATGTTGTTATGCACCAAAGAACTCACACAGGAGAGAAGCCGTTTTCCTGTTCAGAATGTGGGAAATGTTTTAAACAAAAATCACATTTGATTAAGCACCTGAGAACTCACACAGGGGACAAGCATGTTTCCTGTTCAGAATGTGGGAAATGTTTTACAGATAAATCAAATCTTACCACACATCAGAAAACTCACACAGGGGAGAAGCCTTTTTCATGCTCAGAATGAGGGAAATGCTTTAACCAAAAATCAGCTTTTGCTAGTCACCAGAGAATCCACACAGGGGAGAAACCTTTTTCATGTTCTTAATGTGGGAAATGTTTTAAATGAAAATCAGCTCTTAAAAAAACATCAGAGAAATGTTTTAACTGAAAATTGTATTATCTTAAAGGGGTTGTGCACTACTATGGCAATCCCTTGTCATTTCTCATTTTTGGCTTTGTTAAAATAAAACTCATACACGCCTTCCGTGCCGATGCTGTTCCAGTGGTGTCAGCACTCGCATTCCCAGGGCTCATATGAGGTTGTTACATCACACGAGCCCTGCGCACAATCAGGTCTGGGTTCACTGTCTCCGTTTTCGGACATATTGAACATCATCAGGAAGCCAGGGCTGCAACTTCACTATGATTTCCTCTTATTGTTTAATTTGTCCGAAGGTGAGAACAGTGATGCCTGCGCTAATTGGACGCAGGGTTCACATGACATAACAACCTTACATTAGTCCCTGAAATACAAGTGCTGAAACCGTGCTGGCATGGAAGGTTAATAAAAGCGTTTTTATTTTAACAGGACCATACATAAGGAATGAGAAGGGGTTGTCCAAGTAGTGGACAACCTATTTAAATGTCAATAATCCCACACAGAGGAGAGAAGTCATTATCATACCTACAGTGTGAAAAATGAATTACTGGAAAATCGAAATTTGTTGACCATCAAAAGCTAACTCAGACGCAGAGAAACAATATACTGTATGTATACTGTATATACGCACTGGGCCATAAGACGCACCCCAAATTTTCAGAAAGAAAATGGGAAAAAAAATAATACTTCAAATGGGGGCCCATCTTAAGGTCCTGAATTCATCTTAACGGGGGGATCGGCAGCGCTGTTGGCAGAATTAAATGGGCAATTCTTTTGGTGATCCGACACTGCAGGGCGATGATCTCATTCCCATCCCAAGCCTGGTGCGGCAGTTTCGTTGGTGGGGGGCTCGGCGACATGGTGCGACAGTTTCGGCTGTGCTGCGGTGGACTCTGGCGATATGGTGCATCAGTTTCGGCAGTGCACAGTGCTGCGGGGCACTCCAGCAACATGGTGTGTCAGTTTCGGGGGTGCGTGTTGCTGGGGGGTGCTCTAGCCACACTATGTGAAAACCCAAAGTTCTATTGCCTTGCCTTGATGCTGTGGCTTCCGGAAAAATGGCCGCCGGAGGCAACGTATGTGTAGATTGACATCTCAGCAACGATATCTCGGAGCCGAGATCTCAATTTGCACATGCGCTGCCTCCAGTGGCCATTTTCCCGGACGCCAAAGCATCAAGGCAAGGCAATAGAACTTTGGGGGCTTTGGTCTTTCACATAATGTCGCTGGAGCCCCCCCCCCGCTGCACCGAGGACCTTCGAAACTGCCGCACCATGTCTCCGGAGCCCTGCACAGCACCGAGCACCGCTGAAACTGCGGCACCAGGCTGTAATGGGAGCGAGATCACCGGAAGAATCGCCCGACTCCTGCTGCCAACACGCAAACTGTAAGTCCATTCCGACCATAAGACGCATCCCCATTTTCCCAAAAAAGTTTTTGGGGAAAAAGTGCGTCTTATGGTCCGAAAAATACGGTATGTTATTGACAAATTGTATAAAACATATAACAGACAGTCGTACAATTAATTGAGAGCGGGAAATTACTTTAGAACTTACCGTATTTCTTGGACTATAAGACTCACTTTCTTAATTCGATCATTTTAAGAAAATTACACAATTTTTACAAAGAGACATCAGTAGAACAAAGATATTTTCAATGTTACATGGTATCATTATATGTTATTGTTATACATAAAATACAATAAAGTTGTCATTTTCTTCAAAGGATTCGATTTTTTTCATTGAAGCAAATGAATGCAACCCCCCTCACCCCAATAACACCCCAGAGAAAACTGTATTCATATTGGGGTTTTTATAATGTGTATACCATTCAGCTATAATAATTAGTTTGTGTGTGTACTGGCCCTGCTTATATCATTTACCCTGGACTGAACATACCACAAGTGCTCCTAAAGCCAGACATTGCCATATGTTATCTCTCAGGAGTACTCCAGATGAGTTTGTGAGCTTGACACAATGTTTGTGAAGACCTACAGCCATCGGGGATTCAAAATCGACCGATTCTCCCAATTATTCCAGTATGCATATTTTGGAGTTTGCTTGGATTTGAACACCAAATGACCTTTTTATTAAAGATAATGTGTTTGTCCTGTAGGAGCCCAAACTCCTGCACTCCAAAACATGTGTAACAAATGTGCTTCTCCAGTTCCACAATCTGTATCAGTGCTAACCTAAGTCCAGATATGCAGGCTTAAGTTGTAGGTATTGAAAGAAGAGGTCGCAAGGCTATCCAAATACTTGTAGTTTATTAAAGCTTTTAAGTGTTAGATTTCCTACTAACTGGTATAAAGTCTGAATTCCCCTTGATTCCCAACCTCCGAAGCTAGTCAACTTGTCAACCTCCACCAGTCGCTGATTTTACCATAATGTGATAAAATTAGATTATTCCCTAATCCTGAACAATCTCTTCCCCGTTCCACACCTTGTACATCATTGCTAAAGTCGGTCTCTCTATCTGTATACTTAGTGCCCACCTCCAGTACATATATGGGTGACACACATTTTTTGTCTTGAAGGATGTGACTACCATTCTTGCCCAGACTCTCTCTTTTTTTCCCCACCCATGAAAATGTTGCTTCTACAAAGCTATAAAATAGATCCATGGATCTGGAATCGCCAAACCTATCTCAGTTTTGTCCCTTTGAAGTGACGCCAGTTTTATCCTTGCATTTCACTTGCACCATATCAGTTCTCTGAACAATGACTGCACCTTTTTCAATATGTGAGGAGAGATCCAACGGGGAACTGGGAAGCAAATAAAACAATTATGGCATCAAAATCACTTTAATGAGTTTCCCCCCAACCTATTACAGACAGAAACTTACACCACGCATTTATTTTGGATGTACAGTGGGGAATAAAAGGATTTAGCCAGTCACCAATTGTGCAAGTTCTCCTACTTAAAAAAAAAATGAGAGAGGCCTGTTATTGACATCATAGGTAGACCACAACTATGAGAGACAAAATGAGAAAACAAATCCAGAAAATCCCCTTGTCTAATTTGGCAAGATTTATTTTGCAAATTATGGTGGAAAATAAGTATTTGGTCACCTAAAAGCATGTAAGATTTCTGGCTCTCACAGACCAGTAACTTCTTCTTTAAGAGACTCCTCTGTCCTCCACTCATTACCTGTAGTAATGGAACCTGTTTGAACTTGTTATCAGTATAAAAGACACCTGTCCACAACCTCAAACAGTCACACTCCAAACTCCACTATGGTGAAGACCAAAGAGCTATCGAAGGACACCAGAAACAAAATTGTAGGCCTGCACCAGGCTGGGAAGACTGAATCTGCAATAGGCAAGCAGCTTGGTGTGATGAAATCAACTGTGGGAGCAATAATAAGAAAATGGAAGACATACAAGACCACTGATTATGGATCGCCCTCCCAGGGCTGTGGGGTACTCGGTACCGGGCCGGGGTCTCTGCGGAAAGTGTCACAGCAGCGGTGACCCAGTCCGTGGCCCTGGGCGCCCATTTAAAAGGGGATTTGAATGGTGAGATAAAGTTTATGAATAGTTTGTGATGCCACCTGTGGTGTTCGGCAAGATAGATGTTAGGCCAACGCTGCATACAGATCCACTGGGACAGATGGTGGGGTGCAGCAGTGATGTTGTAGCCCCCCACAGGCTGGGCTGTTGGTCCCAGGGCAATGTAGATAGATGTTACAGGAAAGGGTGCAGTGTAGGCACAGGGATGTAGCGGTGCCGGGAAGGTAGTAGGAAGAAGACAAGGACACAGCGGGGTGTAGTTTCTGTACCTTTAGTTGGCAAATGCAGCCTAGGGTCCTGATTACAGATGGTACCTGAGCAGGCTAGCCTGGAAGCAACTCAGGGATTCTCTCAGCAGATGGGCTGTGTAGTCGCCTTCCTAGCGCTCTCTATGAAGTACTCCCAGTACTGAGTTACACTGGAGTTCCTCCTTGTTCTCGTCCCTCTGGACTCCTCGTATGGCAGACAGCTGTAGCCGCTATTTCTCTCTCTTGGCTCACTCCGTGCTGTTGTGCTTCCGAGTCTTAGATGGGAGTAAGGCATTTACAGCTCTCTACTCTGGTTTCTGTTGCAGGACCATTAGAATCCGTACAACCATGGAGACCAGGCTCCAGATCATGCGCTCTGGCTGGGAATGAGCTCTCACGTTCCTCAGTCTCCCCAGCTCCTTCTCCACGTCTGCACACTTCACCCTCCTTGCAGAACTCACTAACTTCCCTTCCTGGCCCTCAGAGAAAAGCTCTTCCCCTAGTTTCGGTGCAGAGCTCCCCCTGCTGGCCCGGAGAGGGAACAGTGTTGCATGTGTAGATTAACTGCGAGAGAGACCCTTCATTGCCTCCAAGCCTGGCATTACCCTCCCTGGAAGATGGCAAAGCCACTGTGGCGGCCATACTCCTGTGGGCGCCACACTCCCTCCTAGTGCAAGTCAGCACTCCTGGGCTGAACAAGAACATTTAAACATGTTAAACAATTTAAACAATTGCAATTGTACAAGATTTAAAATGAAAAAGTTACAAAAACCAAAGGCTCCAAAAATAGGCCTGTGATAAGTTCATGCATCAATGTCCATGGTCCATTCCTGGGCAAATGGTAAGTTTATATATATAAAATTGGTGACCACACAAGTCCTGTGGTCCAGGTGTCCATTAAAGTAAACGGGAAATTGCAAGAGGAACAATCTTACAGAAGATCTGTAGCCACAAAGCTTAAAACAGTTACTTATTTACAAACATTGTAACAGTACAGTACTTAACTATATTTTATGCTAGATAGTTATATGCGGAATCTAACTGGTGGTACACCCAATAGTTCTTGCTGATTGTCTGGTTCTAACTACTGGTGTAGTATGTGAACTGGGTAGTATGCGTCTATGTGTTCTTAGAGTCACTGTGGGCATGACAGATTCACCACTGGCAGGGCGAGGACTCTCCGATTCCACTGCTGGTGCAGCATCTGCTGCTTGAACTTCCTGGTTCTCAGAGTTCTCTTGAATCACTTCTTCTGGCACCACCAATTGGGGAAATGTCAATGGGTTGCCCTCCCAGGGCTGTGGGGTACTCGGTACCGGGCCGGTGTCAGGGGGATGTGCTGCGGTGGCGGTGACCCGGTCCGTGGCCCTGGGCGCCCAATAATGGGGTGGTTGTTGTAGTGGTTTATATGAATAGTTTGTGACGCCACCTGTGGTGTTAGCAAGTGTGATGTTAAGCCGACACTGCATGCAGATCCTCTGGGACTGATGGGGTGCACAGCAAAGATGGTGTAGCTCCCCACAGGTGGAGCTGTAGTCCCAGGGCAGTGTAGATGCTGGGGCCCAGATGTAGCAGGGTTGAGTGGGTTGGCGCAGAATGAATGGAGGACACCAGAGTATGTAGTTCCAAGGCTTTACTCTCAGTCTGTAGGGCAGCTGCAGCACTCCTTCCTCCATCCCTTCTTCCAGGGATTATCACTCCTCTCCGAGTGACTCCTTCTCTCTCTGACCTCCTGTCAGACTGACCTGAAATCCTACACTCTCCCCATCCTTTATGTATCTTAACTCCACCCACCTCCCAGCACATCTCGTGTTGCGAAGCCAGGGACCACAAAAGGTGCTCTGCTACCTTACCAGCATAAAGCATGGATGAGTCCCTGCTGAACTATCCCGTGTGTGGGGTGCAGGTGTGGAGTGTGGGTAGGAGCTCCCACCTTACCTGGATGATGGGGCACCACACCTTAGGAGAAGGTGCAGTACCTCTGTGGCGACCGAGCCTCGGGCACCACATACCCCCCGTTAAACACAGCACGTACACGGGCTGCAAGGTAAACAAAGTTGACAAACAAAGGAACATACAAAAATTTTGTAATGCAAAACAAACTTTTCTTATACTAATCTTCTTACTATAGGAGGTACTCATTCTTGAACTTTACCAACAGTTTCTTAATTTACTATCTATAATTTTTATGTCTAAGTGCAATTCTCAATTCAAAGTGCTATTCTTCTGTAACACATTTTCTTTATTATTTTTCTCTTACTTTGTCAGTTTTCTCTTCTAGACGCAAGACGCTGACCGTATTTACCTGGTCCGTCACCTGTCACTTTCAATTCTTTATTCACATTGCTCATCTCTTTATCAAACATTCCTAATTTTCTGTAAAAGCAATTTCTCAGTTACTATCACTAAAACACATTATCAAATACGCTATAATAAAACATTAAAAGATCCTTGTAAGTGCTGGACACCACTCCCAGCTGGGATTTCTTGCAGTGTCCTTTGAGGTAGACATCATTCTTTGAAAAGTGTCTATGCAAAAACATTATCTTCGCTAAATGTCCTTATGTAAAACCAAGAGAGAGCACCCAAAGGGGTGCAAACTATTTACAATAAAGTTTTGGACCATACAGCGTCTATGATCTTCTCAGTTCCATTTAAAAAAATAACGCTGCCAATCATGACTAGGCAACATGATAAAAATAAAAGGCACAACTGGTGCAACTGAACCCTCCTGGGTACGAGATTATTTCTTATACCTTCTTTGGAAAAAGGCATTGACAAGCCGCAAATACTCCTGCTTCTCAGGGGTGTACGGGGTGTCCTCTTGTACCTTTGGCTTGGCCTCCTTCCAGGGGAGAACCTCTCGATGATCTCTTTCCACTGTGGGGTTGGCAGGAGATTAATGGGTGGGGACTGGTGCTAGGGCAGGTTGAGCTGGTACCACTGCAGGAACATGCACCTTCTCTTTCAAGTATACTGCCAACAAGTCCTCAGGTATGCGGCGGATGTTGAGGGCATACCACACACGCAGCCCTTCATGCCGGGTGAAGGTCTCTATCTGGGTGCCCCTTCCTCAGGTGGGACTCGACATCCCTCCTGCTGAAGAACAAGTCGCTGATCCTCTTGGGGTCTGCAATAAACCCAAATCCTTTCTCCTGATTGACATTGAGGACCTGTCCCCATTCTGCAAAGTCCCGGGGACCATAATGTCCAGCTCGAGCCCTCTCCTTACGGTCCCTATCAGGACCCAGCACAGCCATCCACTTCTGCTCCCTGGCCCGGTGCTCTGCTGCAGCTGGCATATTGTGGCCCGACAACGGACCAGGCTCTCTTCCCCGGACCGCTCGGAGCTGGCCGGATACGGCGGCACCACCGTCAGGGGCCCTGGTGTCTCCCCCCGGGGACTGGCTTCCCGGTCCTAGACCAGGTCTAGCCCGACCTGGCCAGCTGCTGCAACCGTGGCGCACCCCAGGGCCTTCCCAGGTGTAGGGACTGCTGACATACCTGGGGCTTCCGGGTGATGTCTCAGCTCCGGTACAGGTTGAAGACGGTGGGCAGCTGCAGGGACATCCACCGGGACAGTGGACCTGGATACCGGCAGCGATGGAGCAGATGGCGGCTCTGGATCCGCAGGAGTTGCTGCAGGGACCTGCGCAGCCGCATCACGTCCAGGCGGGTGCTCATCCTCCACTCCCGGGTCCTCCTCCGGGCAGGCGGCACCCAGCCGGATGGACAGGGTGGAGGTATAGATCAGCACTGCCCGAGAACAGTCCGGTGCGGCAGCGGCGGGTACCGGTGGAATGGGTACCGCAGGTGTAGGCCCCTCCGGGCTTCTCCAGGGCCTCCTGGTTCAGCCACAGCCTGGTGGTCAGCTCGGCGATCTCTTCTTCCAGCTGCAGGTGGTTCATCTCGGTGACGGGGTCAGAGCCTTCAGCCATTGCGCCCGGGAGATCCAGCGTGACCTCCCTGCGCTCCGCAGGCCTCCTCCCTTCTCCCAAGATGGCGTTCTGGCGTACTTCCTGCTCCGGCCTCCTTCCCGCCACTGGCTTCTGCCCCTCCTTCTTGGGGCAGCGTCTTCTTCCAGTGCCTCCATATCAAGCCAGTAGACGGATCCCTTGGGGGGTGGGCCACGTAGCTGTCACGTAGCAATTTAGGCAGGGAAGGCCAAGGACTCTTCGCGGTCTTTTCCAAGGACCTCCCATCTCTTCACGCCCTTCTTCTGCACGCCAGCGGCCATTTTTGAGATTCATGTCACAGTCTATTAAATTTGGTCTTCTGCACATCTTCAAAAGTTTTAAGTCCAAGGCACACAGAACCCGATGGTATCAGGTCTCGTCATCCTGTTCGTGACGCCAAAATTGGGTCGCCCTCCCAGGGCTGTGGGGTACTCGGTACCGGGCCGGTGTCAGGGGGATGTGCTGCGGTGGCGGTGACCCGGTCTGTGGCCCTGGGCGCCCAATAATGGGGTGGTTGTTGTAGTTGTTTATATGAATAGTTTGTGACGCCACCTGTGGTGTTTGGCAAGTGTGATGTTAAGCCGACGCTGCGTGCAGATCCTCTGGGACTGATGGGGTGCGCAGCAAAGATGGTGTAGCTCAGGTGGAGCTGTAGTCCCAGGGCAGTGTAGATGCTGGGGCACAGATGTAGCAGGGCTGAGTGAGTTGGCGCAGAATGAATGGAGGACACAAGAGCATGTAGTTCCAAGGCTTTACTCTCAGTCTGTAGGGCACCCTGGTGCCTGCCTCTGCGCTGTGTCCTCCGGGTCAGAGACTCAGTCAATCTCCAGGCAAGATGGAATGCTCCTTTCCAACATTCCGCCAACATGTGCCTTCCTGAACGTCTCCTCTATCGCGCCTTTAAGTGTGAAGTACTCCAGTCCTAAGTTACTCTGAAATCCTCTTGTCCCGGGTTCCTAAGACCCTTACTTGTATGACAGACAGCTGTAGCCTGATCAGGGATCCTCTACTCCTAGGTCCCGGCTCTCTGCATCCGTGTTGCTGTTGTGTCCCAAGTCTATGATGGGAGTAGTGCATTAGCGGCCCACTACTCCACCGGTGTCTGCTGGAGAACCATAAGTGTTCATACAACCTCGGGGACCGGGCCCCGGCCTGGCGCTGGAACCTATAGGCTGGGTTCTCTCTCTCTAACCCACGTCCCCTCTGTTCCCTTCTCCTTCGTTCCGTACTTTATCCTTCTTTCTTATGGAAACTGCAGTTACAGGTCTACGTCTTTCTCCTTCCTTCCTTTCCCGTGCCAGCTGGCCCAGATCACTGGGGCAGCTGCAGCACTATTTCCCCATCCCTTCTTCCAGGGATTCTCACTCCTCTCCGAGTGACTCCTTCTCCCTCTGACCTCCTGTCAGACTGACCTGAAATCCTACACTCTCCCCATCCTTTATGTATCTTAACTCCACCCACCTCCCAGCACATCTCATGTTACGAAGCCAGGGACCACGAAAGGTGCTCTGCTACCTTACCAGCATAAAGCATGGATGAGTCCCTGCTGAACTATCCCGTGTGTGGGGTGCAGGTGTGGAGTGTGGGTAGGAGCTCCCACCTTACCTGGATGATGGGGCACCACACCTTAGGAAAAGGTGCAGTACCTCTGTGGCGACCGAGCCTCAGGGGCGCCACATCAACACTGGCACTACTATGGCATCATTTACTTTAGTCCAATTTGCAGGAAATTTTCCAAGTATAGTGCTGACCTTTTCTTCTTTTAAGGGTTGGATGTTGTTCTGCTCTTCCATTCTTTCTTTTAACTGGTCAGGACACAATTTCAAGTGGTCTCTTGATATTGCTGCTGAGGTTTCTCCTCCATCCTTACTCATAAGGCATACTTTTGTGTTGTCAAAGTTTGATTGTAGGACGGTGTAGGGTTCAGCTTCCCATTGGTCATCCAATTTGTGCAACCTTCTTTTTCTTTTCAAGACTTGTTCTCCTGGGGACAAGGGAACTGCAGGTGCATGCTGATTGTAGAGCTTCTCTTGCTTTTGTCTTGCCTGGGCTAGACTCTTCACTACACACTCTTGTACTGTACGGTACTGCTGGCATCTCTCTGTATCCCAGTCAGCATCTGGTAGATTAGGCATTCTGGACAGCGCATCAGCATTGGCATTCTTGTGCCCTGCTCGGTACTTGATAGTGAATTCCTAGTTAGATAGCCGAGCCATCCATCGCTGCTCCAGTGCTCCTAGCTTTGCAGTCTCCAAGTGGGTCAGCAGATTGTTGTCCGTGAAGATGGTAAACTTCGCCGAAGCTAGGTAATGCTTGAATCTTTCAGTGACTGCCCAGACTATAGCAAGGAACTCCAGCTTGAAGGAACTGTATTTGTCAGAGTTCCTTTCTGTGGGACGCAGCTTCCTGCTGGCGTAGGAGATCACTCTTTCTTTTCCATTCTGTACTTGTGACAGTACGGCTCCTAGTCCCACGTTGCTGTCATCTGTATACAAGACATACGGTTGGTCATAATCTGGGTAGGCCAGAACTTCATCTCCTGTGAGAGCCATCTTCAGTCGAGTGAAGGATCTCTCCAACTCTTCAGTCCAGTCAAAGGTGGAATTCTTCTGTTTGGCCTTCTTGGACTGCCCCACCAGATTTTGCATGGGAGTGGCTATTTCAGTGAAGCCTTTGATGAACCTTCGGTAGTAGCCTACCAACCCGAGGAATTGACGTACCTCATGCAGGTTGTTGGGCTTCGGCCAGTCCCGGATGACTGTGACTTTGTCAGGATCTGGTGCCACACCTTCCGCGCTCACTATATGACCGAGGTACTGGACCTTAGGCTTCAGGAGGTGGCATTTGGAAGGCTTCACTTTCAGGCCAAAATTGGACAGAGCTTCAAACACCTCAGCCAGGTGCTCCAGATGGTCTTCATATGTCTTGGAGAAAACAATAACATCATCAAGATACAACAGGACTGTCTCAAAGTTCATGTGTCCCAGGCAGCGACTCCATCAGCCGTTGAAATATTCCTGGAACAGTGCAGAGCCCAAATGACATGTAATTAACCTCACAGAGACCCATTGGTGTTGTGAATGCTGTTTTCTCCTTGTCTGTCTCTGCCACGGGAACCTGCCAATACCCACTAGTGAGATCCAAGGTGGAAAAGTAGTTAGCAGTTTTAAGTGCAGCTAGTGACTCCTCAATTCTAGGCAATGGGTAGGCATCTTTATGTGTAATACTGTTAATTTTCCTGTAATCAACACACATTCTCATGGTACTATCCTTTTTCTTTACAAAGACTATGGGAGCTGCCCAGGGGCTACAACTGTCTCTGATAACCCCAGCTTCCTTCATCTCTTTCAACATACTCTTAGCACATTGGTATTGTGTTGGGGGTATCTTTCTTTGATGGGTGGGTGATCACCAGTGGGGATATGATGTTGAACCCCTTTTGCCTGCCCAAAATCTAGTGGGTGTTTACTGAATAGCCGCTCGTATTCCTGAGTCACTCTGTAAACTCCATCCTTTTGGTAGGTAGGTGTAGAGTCGGTTCCTACCTGCAATTGCTGACACCACTCTTCTAGCGGCTTGTCAGACCACTTGTCCTCCACCTGATCGCAAGAGACCAAGGGCTCTGCTGCCTGCAATGCGTTGTTACTGACAGTAAGCAGCTTAGCAACTGTGGCATACCGAGGTATTGTTGCCTCCTCTTCCCCACAATTCAAGAGGCGTACAGGCACTCTCCTTTTTCGGACATCAACTACCCCCCTGGCTGTCAGGACAGTGGGCCGGTTGTCAGAGTACACGGGTTCCACCAATGCCTGGTAATCTTTACCTCTGAGGCCTATAGCTGCCCGACACTAAACCAACATTTCACATCTGGGAGGTATTGCAATTGGGAAAGGATCACTCACTCTGACACTGCCAATTTCTCCGCCAGAGAGTTCTACCTGTTGTCTTTGCATCAGGGCTCTGATCTCCTTCTGCAGGACTCGTTGTTCACTGGAACCAGCAGTCTCAGCCACCTTTTGCAACAAGACAATAACCTCGGAAAGACAATTTTCAATTACATTTGTACCAAGAGTCATCATAGGATTACATTCTCGTCGATCAATGTCTACAACTATCAGACCTTGGGATTTCAATTCTACCCTCCCCACTTTAACAGTAATTTCTTTACAGCCTATGTGGGTAAGGACTGGCCATTACTGGCAACTTCTGTCAATTCATCCGTGGGGCCATGGGTAAGTTCAGAGTCAGCCCAGTACCTCTTGTAAAGAATGTACGGCATAGTGGTCACCTGGGAGCCAGTGTCCAGCAAAGCGTTCAAGGGGATGCCGTCAATCACCACTGGAAGGACTGGTCCCCCTCCAACATACTTGGCTCGCCAGTTCCTTGGGCCTTGTGGTCCTACTCCTGGGGGTTGGCCCTCTGCCCCAGGGGTTACTCGTTTAAAGGACAGAATCTCGCGAAGTGGTATGCCTTGTGGCAGCAACGACAGATGGGACGTCCTTCCTGGTGATAGCAATCGTTGGTTCTCCCTCGAAGTGGCGGGATCATCTTCTTCCTCATCCACGGGACATCCTCAGGACTGGAGGCAAGCTGGATCTTCTCCTTGGAGGACTCCTGCAGGGACTGCACAGTTTTAGCAAGTGCAGCCTTCCCTTTTGTCAACTGGACCTGGAGACGCAGCTCTGCAGATGGATCAAGGTCCAGAGTCTGGGCATCAGCCTCCACAGGGCTGAGAGGGAAGGATGTTGCTTCCTGATGGTAGGTGATCGCTGGACGCCTAGGGGGCGCTGGATGGTTGACAGTGGGTTCTTGCAGCACACGGATGGCTCTGTCTTTGAATTCAGCAAAGTCCAGGTTAGGGTTTTGCAGGGTTATAATGCGCAGCTGGGCTCTGTGGGTGCTGGATAAGAGTTCTTCAATAAACTGCTCCTTTAACAGTCCATCTCCATCTTTAACACCATCCGGGTCAATCTGTTTGACAGCCCGCAGCGCCTCCTGCAGGTTAAGTGCATAGTCCCTTATTCTGTCCTGCGCTCGCTGCTTGCAGTCAAAGAACCTCATCTTGATTTCAGCTGCAGTGCGGGTATCAAAAGTGCTTCTTAGCTTAGCCAGGATTGTTATGAATGGTTCACCGAGGAGAAAAAAACAACACAAGCTAAGTCTCAGAAAACCAGAGAGGTTGGTAACTATGCAGATTGCAGATCCCTGATCTTAACCACACCACTACAGCAGTCGTGGAGCATACCTACGATGATCCTAGATGCCTTGTCACAACCGGAGAGATAAATAAGCCTAAAGCAGGAAAAGAGGAAAACTAACTGCCCCAGAGCAGACCCCAAAGGAAAGACAGCCCCCCACATGTATTGATGGTGAAACAAGATGAAAACACAAACAAAGGCAGGAAAATAGGCTGAGCAAACAATGGGGCCAAACTAACTAGAAAGGACAGGAAAGGAAAGACACTGTCTGCAATCTGCCAAAAACCCTACCAAAATAATGTCCAACACTTCTGATAACAAAAATAAACCCTGAAGTCACTAGACTTATCCCACTATATCAGGACTCTGAAATATTCTGAGACAGAGCAAAAAGAGGCCAATCTAATAAGGGACAAAAAGGCAAATTGGCAAATACAGATAAATAAGAGTGGAAATTCAGCACAGCCCCAGCCGGAGCTGGCTGACCACACAAAAACCTGAATTGACAAACAAGAGCAAGTGTGAACATTAGCAAAAACAAACTTAGCTTGAAAAGACTGAAACAGAGCTGAAGTCCAAGATCTGAGAAGCAGACTGAATCACCAGCACCAGGATAGGGCAACGGCTGTCTTATATCCAGTCTGATACTCCAGAGATCCAATCGTTATCCTCGTCATCAGGTGACAGATCACTACCAATTAAACCAACCTCACTACCTCCTGTCACCACCAGAAGGAGAACGGAAGGAGAACTCTCAACTGGTGGAGCAGAAAATGAGCTCACAACAGTACCCCCCCTTGAGGAGGGGTCACCGAACCCTCATCCACGCCACCAGGCCGATCAGGATGGGCCCAGTGAAAAGCACGAACCAATTTATTGGCATGAATATCAGAGGCAGAGACCCAAGAATTATCCTCCTGGCCATAACCCTTCCATTTGACCAAATACTGGAGTCTCCGTCTAACCAAATGAGAATACAATATTTTCTCTACCTCATATTCCACATTGCCTTTAACCAATGCAGGGTCAGGAGGTGCCGCCACAGGAACTACTGGCTCAACAAACCTCTTCAACAGTGATCTGTGAAATACGTTACAGATTTTGAACGTAACTGGAAGAGCCAATCGAAAAGAAACAGGATTAAGAATCTCCAAAATCTTATAAGGTCCAATAAATCTTGGCTTAAATTTTGGAGATGCAACCTTCATAGGAATATTCTTAGAGGACAACCAAACCATATCACCCACTTTAAACCGGGGACCAATGGTCCTATGCCAGTTGGAAAAACGCTGGGCCTTTTCCTGAGAGAGTGACAACTTATCCACCACTTGGTCCCATATCTTCTGCATTCTCTCAACCACAGTGTCCACACCTGGGCAGGACGAAGATTCCACTTGCCCTGAAGAGAATCAAGGATGAAACCCAAAATTACAGAAAAAGGGTGATATCAAAGTGGCAGAACTAGCTCTATTGTTCAGCGCAAATTCGACCAAGGGCAAAAATGAGACCCAATCATCTTGATCAGCAGATATAAAACATCTTAAATAAGACTCCAGGGTCTGGTTTGCTCTCTCAGTCTGCCCATTGGTCTGGGGATGAAACGCGGAGGAGAAGGATAACTGAATTCCCAGATTGGAACAAAAAGCTTTCCAGAATCTGGAAACAAACTGGACTCCTCTGTCGGACACAATGTTCTCAGGAATCCCGTATAACCGAACCACCTGTTGTAAAAACAAGGGTACCAACTCAGCGGAAGATGGCAACTTTGGGAGTGGTACAAGATGGACCATCTTCGAAAATCTATCACAAATCACTCAGATAAGTCATTCTCTGAGAGACAGGAAGATCAGGAATAAAAACCATTGAGATATGGGTCCATGGCCTCTTGGGCACCGGCAGGGACATCAGCAACCCACTAGAACGAGAACAGGGTTTAGACCGAGAACAAGTCCCACAGGACTGTACAAAATTCCTGACATCACGAGATAAGGCAGGCCACCAAAAAGACCAACTCACCAAATCTCTGGTACCAAAAATACCTGGATGACCAGCCAATGCGGAGCAATGGACTTCAGACATCACTCTCTTTCTCCACTGGTCAGGAACATACAATCTTCCCATAGGGCAACGCTCAGGTTTATCCACCTGAAATTCCTCCAGGGCGCATCTCAAATCGGGTGAAATGGCAGAAAGAACTACCCCCTCACCTAGGATAGTAGTAGGCTCGGTCACATTAAGAGAATCAGCAAAGAAACTCCTAGAAAGGGCATCTGCCTTAACATTCTTAGTGCCCGGAAGAAAAGAGACCACAAAATTAAAACGCGTGAAAAACAAGGCCCATCTAGCCTGTCTAGGATTCAACCGTTTGGCCGACTCCAGATAAACCAGATTATTGTGATTGGTGAGGACCACAAATTGATGTCTAGCTCCCTCCAACCAATGTCTCCACTCCTCAAATGCCCATTTCATGGCCAGCAATTCCCGATTCCCCACGTCATAGTTGCGTTCAGATGGGGAGAACTTTCGAGAAAAGAAGGCACAGGGATTCATCTTAGAAGTCACAGGGTCTTTTTGGGACCAAACAGCTCCTGCACCAATCTCAGAAGCGTCTACCTCCACTTGAAATGGAAGTGAGACATCAGGTTGCCGTAAAACTGGAGCTGAAGTAAATCTCCGCTTAAGCTCCTGAAAAGCTGAGACAGCCTCAGGAGACCAATTCAGCACATCAGCTCCCTTCTTGGTCAGATCAGTCAGTGGTTTGACAATACTAGAAAAATTACCTATAAATTTACGATAGAAATTAGCAAAACCCAAAAATTTCTGGAGAGCCTTCAAAGAAGTAGGCTGAACCCAATCATAAATGGCCTGTACCTTGTCCGGGTCCATTTCAATAGTCGATGGAGACAAGATAAATCCCAAAAATGAAATCCTCTGTACACCAAAGAGGCATTTCGATCCCTTAACAAACAGGGAATTCTCCCTCAAAATCCGGAACACAGTCCGGACATGTTCCACATGGGAATCCGAATCACTAGAAAAGATCAAAATATCATCCAGATAGATGATCAAAAACTTATCCACAAAGTCTCGGAAAATATCATTCATAAAGGACTGGAAGACAGAAGGGGCATTAGAGAGCCCAAAAGGCATCACCAGGTACTCGAAATGTCCCTCCGGAGTATTAAACGCTGTCTTTCATTCATCCCCTTGCTTGATGCGAATAAGATTATACACCCCCCTGAGGTCAAGCTTAGTAAACCAGCAGGCACTCTTAACTCTGGAGAATAAATCAGACATCATAGGTAACGTGTACTGATATTTAACCGTCATCTTGTTAAGGGAACGAAAATCAATACACGGTCTTAATGAAACATCTTTCTTGGCCACAAAGAAAAAACCAGGTGACGAGGATGGTCTAATATGACCCTTCTCCAACGACTCCTTAATATAGGATCGCATAGCATCATGTTCGGGTACAGATAAGTTGAAAAGCCGACCCTTGGAAAATTTACACCCAGGCATCAACTCAATTGCACAGTCATAACTCCTATGAGGAGGCAAAGACGCAGACTTACTCTCACTAAATACATCAGAGAAATCAGCCAGATAATCAGGAATATCATGAGACTGAGGAGAGGTGGAGAAAACAGGAGCATCCCTAAGAACACCGTGACAACCCCAACTCACCACAGACACAGATTTCCAATCCAAAACTGGGTTATGAGTTTGCAACCAGGGGAAACACAGAACAATAGTATCATGCAAATTATGCAGCACCAGAAATGTACAATTTTCTTGGTGGTCTGGGGCAACTCGCATTATCACCTGGGTCAAAAACTGAGGTTTATTCTCCGCCAAAGGAGTGGCATCAATACCCCTCAAAGGAATAGGCATCTGCAGAGGCGTCATGGAAAAACCACAACGTTTAGCAAAGTCCAAATCCATCAGATTCAGAGCTGCTCCTGAATCCACAAAAGCCTTAGTGGAAAACGTGGACAAGGAGCAGATCAGAGTAATAGCCAAAAGAAACTTAGGTTTTTACACTGCCCACAGCAAATGTGTGTGCAAAACGTTTCTCTTGTTTAGGGCAGACAGAAATAGTATGAGGGGCGTCTCCACAGAAAAAACACATCTTATTATGCCTTCTAAACTCCTGACGTTGCGCCCTAGACAAAACCCCATCACATTGCATAGGTTCAGACATTTGTTCAAAAGGTGGCAGCGCCTCCCATGTAGTTTTACGTTCACACAAACGCCGATCAACTTGATTGGCTAATGACATAGAATCATCCAGACCAGAGGGAACAGGAAATCCCACCATAACATCTTTTACGGTCTCTGATAAACTTTTCCAAAAGAGAGCTGCAAATGCGCTATCATTCCATGTAGTAAGGACCGCCCACTTTTGGAATTTTTGACAGTATAACTGCAGGATCCTGACCCTGGTTTAATGCCAACAAGGTTCTCTCAGCTTGATTAACAGCACTAGGTTCATCATACAACAACCCCAAGGCTTGAAAAAATGCATCCAGATTAGTCAGAATAGGATTTTCAGGTGTCAGAGAAAAAGCCCAATCCTGGGGATCGCCGCGCAGCAAGGAGATGACAATTTTAACCTGCTGCACAGAGCTCCCTGATGAGTTAGGCTTCAAGGCAAGAAACAATTTACAATTATTCTTAAAATTCAGAAATTTAGACAGATCCCCAGAAAACACATCAGGAGTAGGGATCTTAGGTTCAGCAGCGTGTGACTGAATGAGGTAGGAGGAAATTCCCTGCACTTCAGCAGCAAGTTGCTCCACACGATCAGACAATTGCTTAATCTCCATTAGGAAAAAAAAATCCTCCTACGGCCCGAGAAAAAAAAAAGAGGAAAAATTATATATAAAAAAAAAAAATTCGGACACTTTTTTTTTCTTTCTCTTTTAAACAATTTTTCCCTGCTTTTGAGTACCCTAGAATCTGCGGTATGGCTGGTGATTCTGTTATGAATGGGTCACCGAGGAGGACAACAAAAAGCTAAGTCCCAGAAAACCAAAGAGGTTGGTAACTATGCAGATTGCAGATCCCTGATCTTAACCACACAACTAGCAGTAGCAGTGGAGCGTTCCTACGATGATCTAGACGCCTCGTCACCACCGGAGGACTACATAAGCCTAAAGCCAGAAAAGGGAAAACTAACTGCCCCAGAGCAGACCCCAAAGGAATAGACAGCCCCCACACATGTATTGACAGTGAAACAAGAAGAAAACACAAACACAGGCAGGAAAATAGGCAGAGCAAACGATGGGGCCCAACTAACTACTGTATAAAGAACAGGAAAGGAAAGACACTGTCTGCAATCTGCCAAAAACCCTGCAAAATAATGTCCAACACTTCTGATAACAAAATTAACCCTCAAGTCACTAGATTTCTCCCACTATATCAGCACTCTGAAATAGTCTGAGACAGAGCAAAAAGAGGGCAATCTAATAAGGGACTAAAAAGCAAGTTGGCAAATACAGATAAATAAGAGTGGAAATTCAGCACAGCCCCAGCTGGGGCTGGCTGAACACACAAAAAACTGAATAGACCAACAAAATCAAGTGTGAACATTAGCAAAAACACTTAGCTTTGAGAAGGCTGGAACAGAGATGAAAACCAAGACCTGAGTAGCCAGAAGCAATCACCAGCACTGACTTAGGGCGTCGGCTGTCTTAAATCCAGTCTAAGATTCCTGAGGTCCAATCATCATTATCAGTGGTAGATCTCTACTGATTAAATCAGCCTCACCACCTCCTGTCACCACCAGAGGGAGTCTGGAAGGAGAACTCACTACTGTTGGACCAGAGAATGAACTCACAACAGTTTATATTCTGGAATCAGTTTGTTGACTTTGAACGTAGATAGGGAAAGGCTGTGAGGGTGTACTGAAAGACACTGGGTAAAAATGGCTTACCTGTCTCGGGTATAAAAAGACCTGGAGACAGAGCGATGGGGTCTCATCTCATCACACAGAGCTACTAGCGGGACATTCTGCTAAACACCCAATGGAATAGAAAGTCTTCAGGATCCCAGCTGAGGGTATGTCAGACCCAGTTGAAAGAACACAGAACTGCTCTCGGTTATCTTCCTATGCTTGTTGTAACCTCCTCTCTGTGTGTTATCACAGGTGGAATAGCGACCCTGGGAGCTCGGACATAACATCCACTAGCATCTCGGTGTGTCAGTGGAGGGGTGAGACCCTGTAATGTGCACTATCTTGGGGTAATTGCTGGAATTGATCTGCTTGCTATTGGGTGTGGTGGTTCAACAAAGTATTGCCACACTGTTTTACCCTAACCCTGTGTTGCCTGTGTTCTGCCCACAGGGAGCGGGCGTTCAGTGGTATGAGCCCTGGTACATGCAGTCTTGCTAAAGACAGCCAGGCCGGTGGACGAGAGCACCCACTAACCGCGTTTCTCCACACCGATTAAACAACAACCACAAGATGGATTTCATCTACCAAGGTATCATTGTAAGCAGTATAACGGCGCCGACCTGACAGTGTCTGTAGGTTACTGTGCACAATCCTGCTGACAGGTTCACTTTAAGACATCTCAGCACCTGCACTATTATACACAATTCTCTCTAAATGCATAATATTTCTTCTTGAAACTCATCTGACAAAAAATATTGGCCCTTACTATAGTTTAGATTGTGACGTCACTGGGCCCCATACGCTAATTACCCCAGAGAGGTTTCACCACTAGTTACTCATTTATTACTGATGAAGACTGTTGGGTTTGATCATTTCAGTAGATGTTATTGTCTATAGTCACAGTTTTCGACTACAGTAGTTAGTGTCCAAAATACTCTGATTTAACCTCTTCCTGCAGCCAGTTTTGTGTTCCTAATCAGGCCCCATTTTCAAAATCTGACGTGTGTCACTTTATGTGGTGATAACTTTGGAATTATTCACAAAGGATAATAGAAAACAAATGGATCTTACAAATTATTTTCCAACTTCGCACAATACCCTCCATACGATTGTACACTACTGTCTGGGCACATGGCAGTGTTCAGAACGGAAGGAGCGCCATTTAGTTATTTGAATGCAGATTTTGCTGGAATAGTTTGCCGACACAATGTATTGGTCACCTGGCAGCTCAAAAGATGTCCACCATGAACATGCTTGGCTCTATCTTCTCTGATTTCCATAACCCAAGGATTGCCTTGCTCATCGCCCTTTAACACTCATGAATGGATCTGGACTTACACTGGGACCTCTAGGCGTGGACCATGGTGTTATCTGCTATTCTGTGGTGTTAGGCTATGTGCACACATAGTTTGAGGTCCTGTGGATTTTTCTGCATGGATTTGGAAAAATCCGCAGGTAAATTCTCAGGTCAAAAGACCTGCGGATTAGCCTGCGGTTTCACACCTCTACAATAGAGAAGGTGTGAAACCGCTGCGGATTCCGCACAAAGAATTGACATGCTGCGGATTTGAACCCGCAGCAAATCCGCATGGAAAAATCCACAGCATGTGCACGGCGTTTTTCAGTTTACCATTGAATACAATAGTACTGTACAATGCACCTAAATCTGCTGCGGACCCGCAGAGCCTGAAAAGCTGCGGATCCACAGCAGAATCCGCACCATGTGCACATGGCCTTAGATAGCAAGAATATAGGTAGCTGGGTCAGAACCAGAAGGACAGAATCAGAAGACACAAGAGTAGTCAGTAAACGGGTCACGGTCACAACAGGAAACAAAAACACAAGCCGGGAGCTGAGCACAGAGGACTGAACCAGAGGAGAACAGCGCTGTATCTGGCAGATTCCGGCCATATGCTTTGAGTTTTAGTAGGGTGTGGTGCTTTCCCGTTGGCTGAAGTAGGGAGCAGATTACTCCAGCTGGACAGCAGGAACAGATCCCAGATGAGATTGGACACACCATATGCAGAAGCCCTAATATAACTAAATGACAGAAAACCAGAATAGTTGAAATCCCCATAAAGTGATTACATTTTATAAATTAATTCACTGAGGGTTATCATCTATAGGAGGAGTGAATATTTTGACTCCACAGCAACTTTCCAGAAATTAACACGCAGTGGATGTTGGAGAGTGAAAATTACACATTTGCCATTTTATTACCCCACACATAGTGCCCAGATTGTGCTCCAGGAGACACACACCGTAAATTAAGTGGATTCCTATCACTATAATATTGCTGATTACAGGGATCCTAAGTGATGTTTGCGCACACTGCAAGGCTCAGAAGTGAGAGCGGATTTTGCTGGATTGGTTTATAGAAACCTTGTTGCTTTTCAACAGCCTTTGAGCCTCTAATAGTGTGGGAACCTCTGTTTTTCCATTGACACATGATGGACCTGAGTGGGGACTTGTTTGTGAGATGAGAATTGTTATTATTTTCACCTACATGTCATTGATTGGTTTATTTTTATTCAATATTTGGGAGGCAGAATGAACAAACAGTTGAACACCATGCTCTACTGGTTCATCCAACAAGGTTTTCTATTAGACTGTGAACTGTCATTGTCTTGCTAAATAATTAATTTTTTTTACATAAACTGTCCATAAAAATGGTAAGCTAATTAGAAATGTTCAAAAATATAAAACTCAATGATATTTTATTAAAAAAATAATTGTTTTTTTATGTCAGCAGATGACTGTACCATGAGATCAGAAGGACAGCTGACATCTTCAATTTTTAAATCTGATGATCTTGATATCCTACAAGATACAACTGAAGTGATTGCTGTTACTCCAGATATACCATCATCCATTCACAGCAAAGATCTGTCATCTGATCCTATGGAACAGGTCCCATCTTCTGATTCATTACTGACTACTAAGGAAAATCAGAGTCACGAAAGAGGCATTAAAAAACAAACTGATCCTAAAGCAAATAAGTCTTTTTCATGTTCAGAATGTGATAAATGGTTTAACCCCTTCGCACCCGAGCCTGTTTTTGCCTTCGTGACCGGGCCAATTTTTTCAATTCTGACCAGTGTCACTTTATGAGGTCATAACTCTAGAACGCTTCAACGGATCCTACTGATTCTGACATTGTTTTCTCATGACATATTGTACTTCATGATGGTGGTAAAAAATTTTAGATATGATCTGCACTTATTTGTTAAAAAAATCAAAATTTGGCAAAAATTTAGAAAATTTTGCAATTTTCAAACTTTTAATTTTTATGCCCTTAAATCAGAGAGTGATATCGCACAAAATAGTTAATAAATAACATTTCCCACATGTCTACTTTACATCTGCACAATTTTGGAAACATAATTTTTTTTTTTTAGGAAGTTATAAGGGTTAAAAGTTGACCAGCGATTTCTCATTTTTACAACAAAATTTGCAACACCATTTTTTTTAGGGACCACCTCACATTTGAAGTGAGTTTGGGGGGTCAATATGACAGAAAATACCCAAAATTGACACCATTCGAAAAACTGCACCTCTCAATGTACTCAAAACCACATTCAAGAAGTTTATTAACCCTTCAGGTGCTTCACATGAATGAATGGAATATGGAAGGAAAAAATAAACATTTAACTTTTTTTCACAAACATTTTACTTCAAAACCATTTTTTTTTATTTTCACAAGTGTAAAAAGAGAAAATGAACCACTAAATTTTTTGTGCAATTTCTCCCGAATACGCCAATACCCCGTATGTGGGGCTAAACCACTGTTTGAGCACACGGCAGAGCTCAGAACGGAAGGAGTGCCGTTTGACTTTTTCAATGCAGAATTGGCTGGAATTGAGATCGGATGCCATGTCGCATTTGGAGAGCCCCTGATGTACCTAAACAGTGGAAACCCCCCACAAGTGACCCCATTTTGGAAAATATACCCCCCCAGGGACTTATCTAGATGTGTGGTGAGCACTTTGAACCCCCAAGTGTTTCACTAAAATGTATAATGTAGAGCCGTGAAAATAAAAAAAAATCATTTTTTTTTCCACAAAAATGATCTTTTAGCCCCCAATTTTTATTTTCACAAGGGTAACAGGAGAAATTGGACCCTAAGAGTTGTTGTCCAATTTGTCCTGAGTACGCTGGTATGCCATATGTTGGAGAAAACTACTGTTTGGGCACACGGTGGGGCTCGGAAGGGAAGTAGTGACGTTCTGAAATGCAGACTTTGATGGAATGGTCTGTGGGTGTCATGTCGCGTTTGCAAAGCCCCTGATGTACCTAAACAGTGGAAACCCCACACAAGTGACCCCATTTTGGAAACTAGACCCCCCAAGGAACTTATCTAGATGTGGGGTGAGCACTTTGAACCCCCAAGTGTTTCAGTAAAGTTTATAATGTAGAGGCGTGAAAATAAAAAAATCATTTTTTTTTCCACAAAAATGATCTTTTAGCCCCCAATTTTTATTTTCACAAGGGTAACAGGAGAAATTGGACCCTAAGAGTTGTTGTCCAATTTGTCCTGAGTCCTGAGTACTCTGGTACCCCATATGTGGGAGAAAACTACTGTTTGGGCACACGGTGGGGCTCGGAAGGGAAGTAGTGACGTTCTGAAATGCAGACTTTGATGGAATGGTCTGCGGGCGTCATATTGCATTTACAGAGCCCCTGATGTACCTAAACAGTGGAAACCCCCAATTCTAATTCTAACCCTAACCCCAACACACTCCTAACCCTAATCTCAGCCCTAACCATAACCCTAACCACAAACCTAACACCAACACACCCATAACCTTAATCCCAGCCCTAGCCCTAACCCTAGCCCTAGCCCTAACCCTAGCCCTAACCCTAGCCCTAACCCTAACCCTAGCACTAGCCCTAGCCCTAGCCCCTGCATTTTTTTTTTTTAATTTTTTTTTTATTTTTGTCACAAGATTGCTGCCCTGCGATCTGACTCATAGTAACGCCACTTCACCTCTGATCATCTGTCAGTGTGAGATCAGAGGAGAAGCAGCGTTACTATGTGACAAGATCGCTGCCTGGCACATAATAACGCGACTTCTCCTCTGATCTCACAATGACAGATGATCAGAGGTGAAGCTGCGTTACTGTGTGACAAGATCGCTGCCTGGCACAGCTGTGCCAGGCAGCGATCAGCTGTGCCAGGCAGCGATCTAGTCACACAGTAACGCTGCTTCACCTCTGATCAGCTGTCAGTGTTAGATCAGAGGGAGAAGCCGCGTTACAATGAGGGAGATCGCCGGGAAACAAGCAGCTTTCCCAGCGATCGCTCCCATTGGCTGCTGTGACGCTGACGTCATCGGGACCTGAACCAATCAGGTCTCGATGACGTCGGGGGTCCCAGCATGCATTGCGCACCGGGATCCCCGCGTTGGAAGGTATGTGGGGGTCCCGGGGGGCACAAAACCGCCGACAGTAGATAAACGTCGGCGCTGCACAAAGCCCAGCAAGCGCCAACGTTTATCTACTGTGGGCGGTCGTGAAGAGGTTAACCAGAAATTGACTCTTGTTAAGCACCAGAGAATTCACACAGGGGAGAAACTTTTTTGCTGTTCAGAATGTGTGAAATATTTTGCACATAAATCAAACTTTGTTATGCACCAGAGAACTCACACAGGGGAGAAGCCTTTTTCCTGTTCAGAATGTGAGAAATGTTTTAAACAGAAATCGATTCTTGATAGACACCAGAGAGCTCACACAGGGGAGAAGCCTTTTTCCTGTTCAGAATGTGGGAAATGTTTTAACCGGAAAGCGAATCTTGTTAGACATCGGAGCAGTCACACAGAAGAGAAGCCTTTTTAATTTTCTTAATGTGGGAAATATTGTACTTGGAAATCAGCTATTAATAAACATCAGAGATGTCACATAGGGGAGAAGCCTTTTTTATGTTCAGAATGATGGAATCTTTTTAACCAAAATTGGATCTTCTTAAAGGGGTTGTCTCTTGTCATTCCTCATGTTTGCTGACAAAAGGATGAAACTAAACTTTATTAATTCCAAATGTAAAACTATACCCATAATTCACCCCCTGAAGGTTAGTCAGAAGGTGACTAATAGATAAAACATATACCCCATGTTTCATTATATAGGATGAGGTGATGTATGCACACTCACTCTCCAAGCCTCTCATTTCTACGGGTTTCATCATCCTCGCCGAAGGCGACTCATCAGGAGACTTTATTTAATATTGACTAGACAAAAAAAAATAAAATCATGTATCATGTTATCTGAAACAGTCAGAAAACTAGCCATATATAGGCAGACTGCAGACTTCAGACAATATACTTTGTAGTTTTATAAGCCACTCCAGTGTCAGGAAGAGATAGTATGTGAAAATACAGTATAACTATTGTGTTTTTTCTCCTATAGGGACTGCCCTTGTTTGGTATAATAACAGCTGTCAATTAGTAGTGCAGACAAATTGTCCTAGACTAAGCTCAGTGTTCAGACGGCCCAATATATACCACGCAGGGAAAACTTTCCTGCTCCAAAGATCATTAGCAGCTTCTAACTAATGCTAATGCTTCTCACTTTAAGCCCCCGTTACACACTGCGATATCGCTAGCAATATCACTGTAAAGTCACCGATTTTGTGACGTTGCAGCGATATTGCTAGCGATATCGCTGCATGTGATACTTACCTCCGACCGGCTCCCCCGCTGGTTATCACTGATCGCGCGAGAAGCTCCTGGATCATTCCTCGTCGGCCACTTCCTGCGGCGCTTCCTGCTGTGACGATGAGCGACGCGTGGAGCCGGGCGGGAGGATGCAGGATCGCCCCGTCTGACAGGTAAGTAGCGATCCCCGTCCCCAGCGATGTCGCTGGTGAGATCTGCCTGTGTGGCAGCTCACTAGCGACCACCTAGCGATGTACCAGCGATCCTGACCGCGTCATATCGCTGGTCGGGATCGCTGGTACATCGCTTGGTGTAACGGTACCCTAATTCCTTATCAACGATTTAGATGAAGGAATTGAGGGTAAACTGATTAAATTTGCTGATGACACAAAGCTAGGAGGGATAGCTAATACTAGAAAAGAGAGAGAGAGGATTCAAAAAGATATAAATAAACTGGAGCAGTGGGTAGCAACTAACAGAATGGTTTTTAACAGGGAAAAATGCAAAGTACTACATCTGGGCAATAAAAATGAAAAAAGCATATACAGAATGGGAGGAATAGGGCTAAGCAACAGCACATGTGAAAAAGACTTGGGTATACTAATAGATCACAGACTGAATATGAGTCAACAGTGTGATGCAGCAGCAAAAAAGGCAAATGTAATTCTAGGATGTATTAACAGAAGCATACAGTCTAGATCACGTGAAGTCATTATTGCCCTCTACTCCTCTTTGGTCAGACCTCATCTGGAATACTGTGGCCAGTTTTGGGCACCACATTTTAAAAAAGACATCAACAAACTGGAGCAAGTTCAGAAAAGAGCGACCAGAATGGTGACCGGTCTGTAAACCCTGTCTTATGAGGAAAGGTTGCAGGATTTGGGAATGTTTAGTTTGCAAAAGAGAAGACTGAGAGGAGACTTAATAGCTGTCTACAAATATCTAAAGGGCTGTCACATTGTAGAAGGATCATCTTTATTCTCATTTGCACAAGGAAAGACTAGAAGCAATGGGATGAAACTGAATGGGAGGAGACAGATTAGATATTAGACAAAAAATTTTGACAGTTAGAGTGATCAATGAGTGGAACAGGCTGCCACGAGAGGTGGTGAATTCTCCTTCAATGGAAGTCTTCAAACAGAGGCTGGACAGACATTTGACTGGATGATTTAGCGAATCCTGCTTTGAGCAGGGTGTTGGACCAGATGGCCCAGGAGGTCCCTTCCAACTCTACGATTCTATGATTCTAATGGCCATGCTGCTGTCTGTCAGGGAATGAGTGCAATATCATTATAAAGACTAAGGATATGTGCAACCATAATTAGGGATGAGCGAGTAGTGAAGTATTCGGACTCGCTATACTCATACCGAGTATACCGTAATACTCGGGTATTCGGTACGAGTAGCGAGTCCAATGATAGTCAATGGAAAATGCGAGTAATTGTCTGCTGGACCCTACAAAGCGGTCTGGGGGCTGAGGAAAAGGCTAAAAAATGTGCAAATGTTAAAAAAATGTATGCTGTAAACAAATGTATATAACATGGGGGCACCTGGTCAGGGGCTGCACGAGTGGTTTTACCACTGCTTCATTAGAATGTACAAACTATTTCCTGTGGCTTTTTGCCTGCAGAGCGGGACTCGTACGCCACTTACACAGTGCCAGTGATATATCAGAAGTGCCGTAAGAGCGAGTGATGATGGAGGCGATCTTCTGACAGCTAAGTGTGTAAGTGGTGTAAGGAGAGCAATCTGCCCCAGGGGCTGTGTTATGGTTAATGCAGGAAGAAGCCACCCAGCATCATCATCACAAGGGATTCACAATATAAAGCTTGGACTACTGTCCTTGTTGTTCCACTGCCCAATGTGTAGGCATAAACACAGTGTCTTCAAAACATTAGCCCTAGGGGCTGTATCATGGTTGATGAAGAAAGCAAGGCAGGTCTGAAGGGCCAAACAATTATAATGAAGCAGCTAGGACTACTAGCATAGTAGTTGTAGTGCCTAGTGTCCAGGTATAGCCATAGTGTCTCCAAAAACTAGCCCAAGGGGCTGTATCATAGTAGATGAAGGAAGCAAGGAAGGTCTGAAGGGCCAAACAATTATGATGAAGGAGCTAGGACTACTAGCATAGTAGTTGCAGTGTCCAGGCATAGCCATAGTGTTAGGAATCTGTGTTCTGCCATACCTATGCAGAGATCCAGTTCCTCACATTTATCTCCAGAGGCTAAGTCCTTTGTACCAGCTTCTGAGCATGCTCCCAGGACGAGCGCCTGCCTCTTTGTGGAGTGTTATCTGCGGCTCAGTTGTCGCCGTGCTGCAGTAGCAGCTCCTGGTGCGTCTGCGGTTGCGACGTCCGTCTCTAGCCACCATGGTAGGTCTAGACGGAGTTAGTACCGTCAGCTTGGACTGCTCCTGTGACCACATACCGCGTGGGTAGCGCTGAGGTCTGTGGCTAAAACAGACTCAGTGTTTTGTGTTTGTTATACACTTTTTCAGTTCTGTGATTACAAAAGAGACTGTACTGTGCACTGGGGTGCTGTTAACCCTGTGTACACTTATACATTTGTGCAGCTCTGTGAATACAACAGAGTCTGCTCTGTGCTCTTGGGTGCTGTTAACCCTGTGCACACTACCGCCTGATAGTTCTGCCACCACCTAGCAGCGGTCTTACCAACCACCGCACGGTGGACCCCGAGCGGTGAACGCACTTTATTTATAATTTTATTTAGTGCGTTCCACCGCTCCTAACATTATACTAGCGCCAGGGTCTGGCTAGCCATGGCAGAACAGCAGCAATTACTGCAGTGCATTAAACAGCTCGGCGACCGGGTAGCCGCTCTTGAGAAGTCCCTCTCAGCTGTTCAAGCTACTGATGCTGCTGTACACGCTTTAACTGACGCGGTAGCGTGTTTGTCCATGTCCACCCTTGCTCCAACTGTTACCCGCCTCCCGTTGCCCGATAAGTTTTCCGGGGATGGCGCCTCTTGTAGGGGCTTTATCAGCCAGTGCTCGATTCACCTGGAGCTGCTGGCTGCGCAATACCCTACAGAACGGGCCAAGGTGGCATTTATCATATCCCTACTGTCGGGCAAGGCTCTGGAATGGGCTACGCCTTTATGGGAGCGTGGTGATCCGGACATTCGGTCCGCAGCCCACCTGCTAACTGCTATTAGGCAGGTGTTTCTCGGTCCACGGGTCACACACAACACTTCGCTACAACTTCTCGCTCTGTCCCAGGGATCCCTCTCGGTCAGCCAGTACGCCGTCCGTTTCCGGACACTGGCGTCCGAGTTGGAGTGGTCCGATAAGGCCCTTATCCCAATTTTTTGGAGAGGATTAGCAGAACAGATCAAGGATGCTCTCTCTACGAGAGAGATCCCCACCAGCCTGGAGGAGTTAATATCTGTCTCCTCACGCATTGATCTCCGCTTCTCAGAGCGTGGTTTGGAGTGTGCCCACTCCAAACGGAGAGATACTCCAGCTCCCGAATTTTTTTTACCTCTGGAGCCGCCTGAACCAGAGGTCTTACCCCCAGAGCCCATGGAGGTGTCTTATGCCAATTTTGATACACCTTCGGCTCAGGAGCCCATGTGCGATTGTTATCGTGTGCACGCTGCTTCTCCAGAAGCTAGCACCCCGCAAGGGTCGGGTTCCGAGCCAGTCGACGAGACCTTTGTCCCTCCTCATCTCAGGCCTAAAGTCCTCGCGTGGGCACACGCATCCAATACACACAACCATCGTGGCAATATGCAAACCACGAGGCTGTTGGCTGGTACGTATTGGTGGCTGCACAGGACTCGGGACGTCAAGAAGTTCATTCAGGCTTGCACCTTATGTGCTCAGCATAGCCTTCCTAGACAGAGTTTGGCGACGACCGCCGACACACGGCGGCGTTCCACTGCCACTCCCCCTCCGGCCATCTCTCAGGTGTCCCTTTTGAAACCTGGTGATCTTGCCTCCACCGATGCCTTCCACGTGTCCCGGGTTATCGTGTCACCTACCAGGACACCGGCCTCGCCTTCGGAAGAGTCTAAGCTCTACACCACGATTGGGCACAGGCTTGTGGGGCGGAAGGCTCTGGGGGGGGGCCTTAGGAGGGGGGGTAATGTTAGGAATCTGTGTTCTGCCATACCTATGCAGAGATCCAGTTCCTCACATTTATCTCCAGAGGCTAAGTCCTTTGTACCAGCTTCTGAGCATGCTCACAGGACAAACTCCTATTGGAGTTCAGGTGTCAGGTGCTCAGGTCCTGCTCTGAATCCTATGGGCTCCTCTGGGAGTTCTGGAGATTCCCGGCAGGTCCCGTACGCTATAAAAAGTGCACATGGCTGTTCCGCCATGCGCTAGTATAGTCATACTTGCTGCTGTATGTTTGATGATGGATGCATGGACTGGTGAATGACTCATTTGAAACCCCCATTCCTTGGTTATTACGAATGTGTGTGTGGTTGAGTTAGAGCCAGTATCAGCGCCAGCGCGCCATTGCTCCAGCGCTCAGCAGCTTAGCGTCTACATCGCGCCTGCCTCTTTGCAGAGTGTTATCTGCGGCTCAGTTGTCGCCGTGCTGCAGTAGCAGCTCCTGGTGCATCTGCGGTTGCGACGTCCGTCTCTCTAGCCACCACGGTAGGTCTAGACGGAGTTAGTACCGTCAGCTTGGACTGCTCCTGTGACCACATACCGCGTGGGTAGCGCTGAGGTCTGTGGCTAAAACAGACTCAGTGTTTTGTGTTTGTTATACACTTTAACAGCTCTGTGATTACAAAAGAGACTGCACTGTGCACTGGGGTGCTGTTAACCCTGTGTACACTTATACATTTGTGCAGCTCTGTGAATACAACAGAGTCTGCTCTGTGCTCTTGGATGCTGTTAACCCTGTGCACACTACCGCCTGATAGTTCTGCCACCACCTAGCAGCGGTCTTACCAACTACCACACGGTGGAACCGAACGGTGAACGCACTTTATTTATAATTTTATTTAGTGCATTCCACCGCTCCTAACACATAGTGTCTCCAAAAATTAGCCCAAGGGGCTGTATCATAGTTGATGAAGGAAGCAAGGCAGGTCTGAATGGCCAAACAGTTATGATGAAGCAGTTAGGACTACTAGCATAGTAGTTGTAGTGCCCAGTGTCGAGGCACAGCCATAGTGTCTCCAAAAATTAGCCCAAGGGACATGATACCATGGTTAATGAAGGAAGAAGGGTCTCCTCCGATGGGAAATATTAATTAACGTAACATTGTTTTTAGCTTATTGTTATTGACCATGAGGTACATGTGGCAGAAGCCGGATTTGAAAACATGTGTAAGAAGAAGAAAAGGGGCTTGTATGGGAAGGGATGGACGTGATCACCAATTTAAAAAAAAATAACGTTTTGGGTGACTTTAGGTTGGGTTACTGTCATCTGGAGGGCTTAAATACTGTTGTGAAATCCAGTCCTTGTTAAATTTTATCAGCGTCAGCCTGTCTGTTTTCTCTGTAGTCAACCGTGTGCGTGTATATGTGATGATTGCCCCAGCGGCACTGAAAACACGCTCTGACATCACACTAGCAGCAGGGCAGGCCAGCACCTCCAAGGCATATAAGGAGAGTTCTGGCCAACTATGCAGCTTGGATACCCAGTAATTAAACAGTACAGAAGCATCATGAAGGATGCAGGTATGGTCAATTAGATAGTCGTTGACCATCTTGTTCAACTTCTCCCTCCTTGACATTGCTACTGTTCCAGCTAGTCCTTGGTGATGAGCCGGTTTATTGAAGATGGCCCAGTTTGTGGACATTTTACCACCACCTCTTTTGGACCTGCTTGGCATGTCTCTCCTCATTAATACATGCTGTTGCACAGAGCTGGTACCTCTGCTAGCAGCGGTGTCTGAGGTGTTGTGAACACTTTTGACCTGGCTTCTGAGTTTGGGTTCCCTCTGGTGGTTGCTGCAGGTAATGGAGCTGGTCTAGCTGACAGAAGTCAATCACCTGAACAGGATGATAGGAGGTCAGGTGTTACAGACTGGGGAGATTTAAGTGAACAACTTTCCCTCAGCTCTTGCCGGTGATTTGGTTTGCTTCCTGAGTACATTTTGAAGTCTGCTTGTCTCCTGCTCCGTCCTGTATCTTTCAGATAAGTTATTAGTCTTCTTGAATCTTTTTTGTATTGGATCCATTTTTGCTTGTCTCTGATTTTTGCTTAGCTTGTGTTTTTTCAGCCTGGTTCCCGGTTGGGACCTGTGCTGAACCGTGTTCCATATGCCACAGCGTATGTTAGTCTTTTTAGTAACCAGTTTATACCAGAGTTCTGATTTAGCGGGGGAGAGGTCATGTGGCCTCAGTATTTTTGCATATCAGACGTATTGGATTTTTCTTAGGTTTTTTGCGTGATTGCAGACAGTATCCTTTCCTGTCCTGTTCGATCTAGACAGTTTAGGCCCCATCATTTGCTTACTCTATTCTCTGACTGTGTTTTGTGCTTCATCTTGTCTCACCGGCAATATATGTTCGGGGGCTAGCTATTCCTTTGGGGGTTCTACTCCGGGGCCGTTTAGCTTTCCCATTTTTCACTTTAGGCTTAGTTAATTATGTGGCTGTGCCGAGGCGTTTAGGGCATCGTAGGTACGTCCCACGGCTAATTCTAGTTGTGTTGTCAGTTTAGGGGTCTACAGTCCGCTAGCTACCAACCTCTCTGGTTATCTGGTTGCCTAGTCTATTCCCCGTTGTCCTCCTCAGTTACCTAATCATAACAGAATCACCGGCCACACTGTAGATCCTAGGGTACTCTAAAGAAGGAAAGAATTGTAAAAAAAAAAGGTGTTAGAATGTTTTATGTATTTTTTCCTCTTTTTCTCTGTGGGCCATAGGAGGATTTTTTTCTGTAATGGATACAAAGCAATTGTCTGATCGTGTTGAGCAGGTCGCTGCTGAAGTTCAGAGAATTTCTGCCTATCTCGCTCAGTTGTCTGCTGTAGAACCTAAAATCCCTATTCCTGATTTATTTTCTGGGGATTGGTCTAAATTTTTTAACTTTAAGAATAATTGTGAACTGTTTTTTGCCTTGAAACCTAATTCCTCAGGGAAGTCGGTGCAGCAGGTTAAAATTGTCATCTCCCTGTTGCGCGGCGACCCTCAGCATTGGGCTTTTTCCCTGACACCTGGGGATCCTATTCTGACTAATGTGGATGCGTTTTTTCAGGCTCTGGGGTTATTGTTTGATTAACCTAATGTTATTGATCAAGCTCAGAAAACCTTATTGGCATTTAACCAGGGTCAGAAATCGGCAGAGTTATATTGTCAAAAATTCCAAGAGTGGGTGGTCCTTACTAAAAGGAACGATGATGCCCTAGCGGCTCTTTTTCAGAAGGGTCTGGCAGCGACCGTTAAAGATGTTATGGTGGGATTTCCTGTCCCCTCTGGTCTCAACGACTCTATGTCATTAGCCATTCAAATTGACAGATGTTTACGTGAACGTAAAACTATGCGAGAGGCGGTGTTGCCTTTCGTACAAACTTCTGAGCCCATGCAGTGTGATAGGGTTTTTGTAGGGCTCAACGTCAAGAATTTAGAAGACGTAATAAGTTGTGCTTCTTTTGTGGGGACGCCTCTCATACTATTTCCGTCTGCCCTAAGCGTTTTGCTTACTCATCTGTTTTGGGCAGTGTACAGCCTAGATACCTTTTGTTGGTTTTCTTGATCTGCTCCTTATCTTCATTTTCTGCTAAGGCTTTTGTCGATTCAGGAGCAGCCCTGATGGATTTTGACTTTGCCAAACATTGTGGTTTTCCTATGGTACCCCTGCTGACTCCTATTCCTTTGAGGGGTATTGATGCTACCCCTTTGGCAGGGGTATAATGCGGGTAGCCCCAGACAACCAAGAGAATTGTAAATTTTTGGTGTTGCATAATTTACATGACATTATTGTGCTGGGTTTTCCTTGGTTGCAGACCCATAATCCTGTTCTGGATTGGAAATCTGTGTCTGTGGTTAGTTGGGGTTGTCAATGTGTTCGTAGTGACACTCCTGTTTTCTCTACCTCTCCCCAGTCTCATGATGTTCCTGACTGGCTGATTTCTCTGATGTGTTTAGCGAAAGTAAGTCTGCGTCTTTGTCTCCTCATAGGAGTTATGACTGCGCGATCGAGTTAGTGCCCGGTTGAAAATTTCCCAAGGGGCGGCTCTTCAATTTATCTGTACCTGAACATGATGCTATGCAATCCTATATCAAAGAATCCTTGGAGAAGGGTCATATCAGACCATCCTCTTCCCCTTTAGGTGCCGGCTTTTGCTTTGTGGCCAAGAAAGATGGCTCATTGAGGCCATGTATTGACTATCGTCTCCTTAATAAAATCACTGTTAAATATCAGTATCCGTTACCCCTGATTTCCAATTTATTCTCCAGAGTGAAAGGTGCTAGTTGGTTTGCCAAGCTTGACCTTAGGGGGGTGTATAATCTTATTCGCATCAGGCACGGTGATGAATGGAAGACGGCATTTAATACTCCTGAGGGGCATTTTGAGTAGTGATGCCTTTTTGGCTCACTAATGCCCCTTCCGTCTTCCAATCTTTCATGAACGATATTTTCCGGGATTTTGTGGACAAGTTTTTGATCGTTTATTTGGTCGATATTTTGATTTTTTTCCAATGATTGGGATTCTCATGTGGAACATGTTCGGACTGTATTCCGGATTTTGAGAGAAAATGCTCTGTATGTTAAGGAATCAAAATTTCTCTTTGGCGTACAAAAAAATTTTGTTTTTGGGATTCATTTTGTCCCCGTCTGCTATTGAAATGGACCCGGTCAAGGTCCAGGCCATTTATGATTGGGTTCAGCCCACTTCCTTGAAGGCTCTCCAGAAATTTTTGGGTTTTTGTTAATTTCTACCGTAAATTCATAAGTAATTTTTCTGGTATTGTTAAACCACTGACGGATTTGACCAAAACGGGTGCTGATGTGGTGAATTGGTCTCCACAGGCAATCTCGGTGTTTCAGGAGCTTAAGCGGAGATTCACTTCTGCTCCTCTTCTACGGCAACCTGATGTTTTGCTCCCATTTCAGGTGGAGATAGATGCTTCTGAGATTGGTGTAGGAGCCGTTTTGTCTCAAAGAGATCCGGTAACCTCTAAATCCTTGTGCCTTCTTTTCTCGAAAATGTTCCCCATCTGAACGTAATTATGATGTGGGGAATCGGGAGTTGTTGGCTATGAAGTGGGCATTTGAAGAGTGGAGACATTGGTTGGAGGGGGCCAGACATCAAGTTGTGGTCCTCACCGACCACAAGAACTTGATCTATCTCGAATCAGCGAAGCGACTGAATCCTAGACAGGCTAGGTGGGCCTAGTTTTTCACGTGTTTTAATTTTGTGGCCTCCTTTCTTCCGGGCACTAAGAATATTAAGGTGGATGCCCTCTCTAGGAGTTTCTTTGCGGATTCTCTTGATGTGACTGAGCCTACTACCATTCTAAATGAGGGTGTGGTTCTTTCCGCTATTTTACCCGATTTGAGACTTTCCCTGGAGGAATTTCAGGAGGACAAACCTGAACGATGCCCTATGGGGAAATTGTATGTCCCCGACCAGTGGAGGAGAAGAGTAATGTCTGAAATTCATTGCTCCCTGTTAGCAGGTCATCCTGGTATTTTTGGTACCAGAGATTTGGTGAGTCTGTCTTTTTGGTGGCCTGCTTTATCTCGTGATGTCAGAAATTTTGTGCAGTCCTGTGGGACTTGTTCTCGGTCCAAACCCTGTTCTCGTTCTAGTGGATTGTTAGTGCCACTGCCGGTGCCCAGAAGGCCATGGACTCATATCTCAATGGATTTTATTTCCGAGCTCCCTGTCTCTCAGAGAATGACTTATCTGGGTGATCTGTGATAGATTTTCCAAGATGGTCCATCTTGTACCACTGCCGAAGTTGCCATCCTCTTCTGAGTTGGTGCCCTTGTTTTTACAGCAGGTGGTTCGTTTACACGGTATTCCAGAGAACATTGTGTCGGACAGAAGGGTCCAGTTTGATTCCAGATTTTGGAGAGCTTTTTGCTCTAAACTGGGAATTCAGTTGTCCTTCTCCTCTGCGTTTCACCCTCAGACCAATGGGCAGACAGAGAGCAAATAGACCTTGGAAACCTATTTGAGATGTTTTGTGTCTGCTGATCAAGATGACTGGGTCTCTTTTTTGCCCTTGGCTGAATTTGCTCTATATAATAGAGCTAGTTCTGCCACTTTGATGTCTCCTTTTTTCTGCAACTTCGGGTTTCATTCTCGGTTTTCTTCAGGGCAGGTGGAGGCTTCGGCCTGTCCAGGTGTTGATTCTTTGGTAGAGAGAATGCAGCAGATTTGGGATCAAGTAGTGGATAAGTTGTCTCACTCTCAGGAGAAGGCCCAATGGTTTGCCAACCGGCAAAGGACTATTGGTCCCCGGTTTAAAGTGGGTGACATGGTTTGGTTGTCCTCAAAAAATATTCCTATGAAAGTTGCTTCTCCAAAATTTAAGCCAAGGTTCATTGGACCTTGTAAGGTTTTGGAAATCCTTAATCCCGTTTCTTTCCTTTTGGCTCTTCCAGGAACGTTTAAGATTCACAACGTCTTTCATAAACCTTTGTTGAAAAGGTTTGTGGAGCCAGTAGTTCCCATGGCTGCGCCCCCTGATCCTGTATTGGTTAAGGGTAATTTGGAGTATGTAGTAGAGAAGGTATTGGGTTCTCGTCTGACTAGTCGGGGACTCCGGACTTGGTCAAGTGGAAAAGTTATGTTCAGGAGTAGAATTCTTGGGTCTTTGCTTCGGACATTCATGACAAGAGACTGGTTCATAACAAAAGCCGGATGCGTGAAAGTAGCCTAAGTACTAACAGTGTGTGCTACTGACATCAGTCAGAAGGTGGCGCTTGCACAACACAACACAGGTATAGAAACTGGAAAAACCAAGGAGACTGCAAAATGCATGAACATGAGCATTGTCAGTCTTAACGTGTATAAACAAGTATATGAGGCACAGCAGGAATATAATAATCCTAATATCCATAGTCAAGGACCCATGCAATAACAGGAGTACGAGACTGAAAATAGAAAGGCTATGTCCACGTGTGGATGAAGCCTTAAATGTGGAAGTGCCAGAAAATACAATAATAATCAAATGAAAAAACCTCCTAGTCCACAAACAGACAGAAGGGAAAGAGAGTTAGATGTAATCAGCCCCGGAATAGATAGATTCACAACAGGCACTAAAATTGCCTACAGTATAAATCCAGGATGGGAGACACAAAGCCTTTATATGCAAGGATCTTTTCCTCTTTTTTCACAAAAACTGATTAGACATAGAGCCACTCACTCTTATTTTGGCCTTTGGGTTCAAATAAATCAATTGCACCTGTTTTATAAGTTTGTCACCAAAGCCCATCTGCAGCATAGTCCACAAATATTGCCATTCTACACTTTCAAAGGTCTTAGTGGTGTCCAAAGACAGGGTCACCCTTTGACCAATATTATCAGCCCTTGCTTGCATATTAACATAAAACCTTCTGACATTGATCGAGGGGGACTTATTGGGCATAACCCCAAAACTGTTTGGGGCGCATTATTGAGGAGATTACTTTAGAGAGTCTGCTATCAAGAAGTTTGACATCTACTGTTAAAAGACAGTTGGGTCTATAGAGTGCCAGTAAGCCAGGGTCCTCGTCTTGTTTAGGTAACTATGGCTTCTGCATGGACGTGGGCAATTATCCACCTTCAAAACATGAATTGTATACCTCCAATAAAACTGGTAGTAATGCTTCCTTATATCTCTTATATACCACCGATCCACCAAACTGCTCCACGTCCAGCTCTACCCTCGCCTACTGTATCCTCACCCATCCCGTTGTAGATTGTGAGCCCTCGCGGGCAGGGTCCTCTCTCATCCTGTACCAGTCGTGACGTGTATTGTTTAAGATTACTGTACTTGTATTTATTACGTTTACCCCTCACATGTAAAGCGTCATGGAATAAATGGCGCTATAATAATAGACTAGATGGGCATTTCCTGAAGGAAATACATGGTGCTTGAACAGCGCTGCCAGCTTTACAGCAGTGTATCAGGTGTCGACTGTAAGAAAGTAAAGTTAGAATATGAATGTTGTGTATAGCAATAGCACAACCTAGGATGGGTTGTATCCCAGGTTGCTCATTCAGTGTGATGGGGACCTTAGTAATGATAGCAACCATTTAATTGCAGCTGTACCCCTGAAAAATAAAAATGGACAAAAGCGCATATTGCGTTTTCATGGAAATATTTTGTGGACATTCTTGTGGTGCGAATCATCTTAGGTTGGTAAAAGCCAGAGCGATTGGCATAGTACAGCCCCTCACAAGCCACTTTGGCATGGTGTGGCCCCTCAACAGCCACTATGATGTCAGGGCCTTTCAGGAGCCAGTCTGGCATGCGAGGCCTCTCAGGGGCCACTTTAGTATGTGAAGCCCAAGACCCACTTTGTTGTACGGGCCCCCTCAGGAGCCAGTCTGGTTCCCAGGGCCCCTCAGAAACCACTTTGGTGCCAATGAACCTCAGGAGCAAGTCTGGCATGCAGGGCCCTGCCCCTGGGTAGCCATTTTGGCCCCTTGGTAGCCACTTTGATGTGCGGGACCCCTTGTTAGTCATTTTGGCCCCTTGGAAGCCATTTTGGCATTCAGGAATCCTTGGTAGCCACTTTGGTGCACACAGCCCCTCGGTAGCCACTTTGGCCACTTGGTAGCCACTTTGGCACATTCTGCACCTCGGTACCACTTTGGCCACTTGGTAGCCACTTTGGCATATTCAGCACCTTGGTAGCCACTTTGGCCACTTGGCAACCACTTTGGCACATTCGGCATCTTGATAGCCACTTTGGCCACTTGGTAGCAACTTTGGCACATTCGGCACGTCGGTAGACACTTTTGCCACTTGGTAGCCACTTTGGCACATTCGGCACCTCTGTAGCCACTTTGGCCACTTGGTAGCCACTTTGGCCACTTGGAGGCCACTTGGAGGCCACTTTGGCACATTCGGCACATCGGTTGCCACTTCGCCACTTGGTATCCACTTTGGCACATTCGGCACCCACTTTGGCCACTTGGTAGCCACTTTGGCCACTTGATAGCCACTTTAGCACATTTGGCACCTTGGTAACCACTTTAGCACATTTGGCCACTTGGTAGCCACTTTGGCCACGTGGTAGCCACTTTAGTACATTTGGCACCTCGATAGCCACTTTGGCCCCTTGGTAGCCACTTTGGCACATTCGGTAGCCACTTCAGCCACTTGGTAGCCACTTTGGCACATTCGAAACCTTGGTAGCCACTTTGGCTACTTGGTAGCCACTTTAGTACATTTGGCACCTCGATAGCCACTTTGGCCACTTGGTAGCCACTTTAGCACATTTGGCACCTCGGTAGCGACTTTGGCCACTTGGTAGCCAATTTGGCCACTTGGTAGCCACTTTAGCACATTTGTCACTTCGGTAGCCACTTTGGCCACTTGGTAGCCACTTTGGCACATTCGGCACCTCTGTAGCCACTTTGGCCACTTGGTAGCCACTTTGGCACATTCGTCACCTCTGTAGCCACTTTGGCCACTTGGTAGCCACTTTGGCACACTCGGCACCTCGGTAGCCACTTTGGCACATTCGGCCCCTCGGCAGCCACTTTGGCCATTTGGTAGCCACTTTGGCACATTCGGCACCCACTTTGCCCACTTGGTAGCCACTTTGGCACATTCGGCACCTCTGCAGGCACTTTGGCCACTTGGTAGCCACTTTGGCCACTTGGTTGCCACTTTGGCCACTCGATAGCCACTTTAGCACATTTGGCACCTCGGTAGCCACTTTGGCCACTTGATAGCCACTTTAGCACATTTGGCACCTCGGTAGCCACTTTGGCCACTTGGTAGCCACTTTGGCCACTTGGTAGCCACTTTAGCACATTTGGCACCTTGGTAGCCACTTCGGCCACTTGGTAGCCACTTTGGCACATTCGGTAGCCACTTCAGCCACTTGGTAGCCACTTTGGCACATTCGACACCTTGGTAGTCACTTTGGCCACTTGGTAGCCACTTTGGCCACTTGGTAGCCACTTTAGCACATTTGGCACCTTGGTAGCCACTTCGGCCACTTGGTAGCCACTTTGGCACATTCGGTAGCCACTTCAGCCACTTGGTAGCCACTTTGGCACATTCGACACCTTGGTAGTCACTTTGGCCACTTGGTAGCCACTTTAGTACATTTGGCACCTCGATAGCCACTTTGGCCACTTGGTAGCCACTTTGGCACATTCGGTAGCCACTTCAGCCACTTGGTAGCCACTTTGGCACATTCGACACCTTGGTAGCCACTTTGGCCACTTGGTAGCCACTTTAGTACATTTGGCACCTCGATAGCCACTTTGGCCACTTGGTAGCCACTTTAGTACATTTGGCACCTCGATAGCCACTCCGGCCACTTGGTAGCCACTTTGGCACATTCGTCACCTCTGTAGCCACTTTGGCCACTTGGTAGCCACTTTGGCCATTTGGTAGTCACTTTGGCACACTCGGCACCTTGGTAGCCACTTTGGCACATTCGGCCCCTCGGTAGCCACTTTGGCCATTTGGTAGCCACTTTGGCACATTCGGCACCTCTGTAGCCACTTTGGCCACTTGGTAGCCACTTTGGCACATTCGGCACCCACTTTGGCCACTTGGTAGCCACTTTGGCACATTCGGCACCTCTGCAGGCACTTTGGCCACTTGGTAGCCACTTTGGCCACTTGGTTGCCACTTTGGCACATTCAGCCCCTCGGTAGCCACTTTGGCCACTTGGTAGCCACTTTGGCACCTCGGTAGCCACTTTGGCCACTTGGTAGCTACTTTAGCCATGTTGACACATGCTGCCACTTTGCCTCGGGGGCCACTTTGGTGCTCCGGGCACCTCAGGGGCCACTTTGACACACTGGGCTTCTAAAGCCACTTTGGCGTCCGACTGCAGTGATGGCGAACCTTGGCACTCCAGCTGTTGGAGAACTACAACTCCCAGCAAGGGCATGCTGGGAGTTGTAGTTTTACAACAGTTGGAGTGCCAAGGTTAGCCATCACTGGGAGGGGCTTTTCAGATGCCATTGGCACGCTGCCCCTTTAAGACCTTGAATCAGCAATCTGTCAGCTCCTATTAGCTAATATGGGTCATGTGTGGAAGCTGCATTTGCATAGCTGCCATCTTTGTAAGGTCACTGCACCTGCGCTGTGGCTTCAATCCATGTCAGTTGGGGGTCATGGAAAGGTCACCATTAATTCCAATGGGAAAATTTTTGTTTAAAATGCGATTTTTAAAAAAAAAAAACTACAAATCGGATCGACTCCAAAAATACATAGCACACCTGTCCCCACCGAGGGCTTTGAAACGCCACCTGAACGGGGTCTCTGCACCAAGCAGTTCGGGCCGCATTAACCCCTTTCTGCCATATAACATACTATCCCGTCCATGTGCCCTGGGACTTAATTCCCAAGGACGGGATAGTACGCCATAGCAATCAGCGGTGCTCACGGGGGGAGCGCCGCTGATCGCGGCCGGGTGTCAGCTGATTATCACAGCTGACACCCGGCACCTATGTGCCGCCCCCACACTTTAACCCCTGGCACACTGCGATCAAACATGATCGCAGTGTACCGGGGGTTTAGGGAAGCATCGGCAGGGAGGGGGCTCCCTCCGTGCTTCCCTGAGCCCCCGGAGCAGCGCGATGTGCTGCGCTGCTCTGGGGGCCTCCTTCCCTGCAGGTCCCCGGATCCAATATGGCGGCGGGCACCTTCGGGGGCCTGCAGGGAGCCGGCTTCCTCACTGCCTGCAAAGCGCCGGCATGAGGAAGTCTGCTTCAATGCCTGTGTCAGATCGCTGATCTGTCACAGCAATCTGTGATTTCCCCCCTGGGACAGTATAATAAAGTTATAAAAAAAAAAAAAAGTGTAGAAATAATTTATAAAAAAAAAAAATCGCTAAATAAATTAGAAAAAAAAAAAATATTCCCCCAATTCATTTTTTGGAAATAAAAAAAAACAAACAATAAAAGTACACATATTTGGTATCGTCACGTCCGTAATGATCCGCCCTATAAAAATGTCCCATTAGTTAACCCCTTTATCGAACCCCTTAAAAATAAAAATAAAAAACAAAGCAAAAAACAATGCTTTATCATCATACCGCTGAACAAAAAGTGCAATAACGCGTGATCAAAAAGACGCATATAAATATCCATGGTACCGCTGATAACATCATCTTGTCCAGCAAAAAACGAGCCACTATACAGTGTCACTCGCAAAAAAATAAAAAAGTTATAGCTCGCAGAATAAAGCGATGCAAAAATGATTATTTTTTACATAAAATTGTTTTCATTGCATAAAAAGACCCAAAACATAAAAAAACGACAAATGAGGTATCGCTGTAACCGTACTGACCCGAAGAATAAAACCGCTTTATCAATTTTACCGCACGTGGAACGGTGTAAACGCACCACCAAAAGAAATTCTTGAAATGCTGGTTTTTGTTCATTCTGCGTCCCAAAAATCGGAATAAGAAGTGATCAAAAGATATCACATGCCCGAAAATGGTACCAATAAAAAAAGTCAACTCGTCCCGCAAAAAATAAGACCTCACATGACTCAGTGGGTCAAAATATGGAAAAATTATAGCTCTCAATATGTGGTGATGCCAAAAGTATTTTTACAATAAAAAGCGTCTTTTAGCGTATGACAGCTGCCAAACATAAAAACCGCCATAAATAGTAAATCAAACCCCCCGTTATCACCCCCTTAGTTAGGGGAAAAATAATAAAATAAAAAAAATGTATTTATTTCCATTTTCCCATTAGGGTTAGGGCTGAGATTAGGGTTAGGGGTGTGTTGGGGTTAGGGTTGGAGTTTGAATTGGGGGGTTTGCACTGTTTGGGCACATCAGGGGCTCTCCAAATGCAACATGGCATCTGATCTCAATTCCAGCCAATTCTACGTTGAAAAAGTCAAATGGCGCTCCTTCCCTTCCAAGCTCTGCCATGTGCCCAAACAGTGTTTTACCCCCACATATGGGGTATCAGCCTACTCTTGACAAATTGTAAAACAACTTTTGGGGTCCAATTTTGCCTGTTACCCTTAGGAAAATAAAAAATTGGGGCAAAAATATCATTTTTGTGTAAAAAAAATATGATTTTTTTTATTTTCACGCCCGGGCATTATAAACTTCTGTGAAGCACTTGGGGGTTCAAAGTGCTCACCACACATCTAGATAAGTTCCATTGGGGGGTCTAGTTTCCAAAATGGGGTCACTTGTGGGGAGTTTCAACAGAGGCTCTCCAAACGTGAGATGACACCCACAGACCATTCCATCAAAGTCTGCATTCCAACACGTCACTACTTCCCTTCCGAGCCCCGACGTGTGCCCATACAGTAGTTTTTTCCCACATATGGGGTATCAGCATACTTAGGACAAATTGGACAACAACTTTTGGGGTCCAATTTCTCCTGGTACCCTTGGGAAAATAAAAAAATTGGGGACTAAAAGATCAAATTTGTGATTTTTAATTGTACGGCTGTACGTTACAAACTTCTGTGAAGCCCTTGTGGGTTCAAAGTTCTCACCACATATCTAGATAAGTTCCTTGTGGGGTCTAGTTTCCAAAATGGGGTCACTTTTGGGGGGTTTCCACTGTTTAGGTATATCAGGGGCTCTCCAAACGTGACATGGCGTCCGATCTGAATTCCAGCCAATTTTGCATTGAAAAAGTCAAACGGCGCTCCTTCCCTTCTGAGCTCTGCCATGCGCCGAAACAATGATTCCCCCCACATATCAGGTATCAGCGTACACAGGACAAATTGAACAATAACTTTTGCAGTCCAATTTCTCCTGATACCCTTGGTGAAATAAAAAAAATTGGACCTGATGTAATTTTCTTGTGAAAAAAAGTTAAATGTTCATTTTTTTTTTTAAAGCATCTGAAGGGTTAATAAACTTCTTGAATATGGTTTTGAGCACCTTGAGGGGTGCAGTTTTTAGAATGGTGTCACTTTTGGGTATTTTCTATCATATAGACCCCTCAAAGTGACATCAAATGTGATGTGGTCCGTAAAAATAAAATGGTGTTCCAAAAATGAGAAAATCGCTGGTCAACTTTTAACCCTTATAACTTCCTAACAAAAAAAAATTTTGGTTCCAAAATTGTGCTGATATAAAGTAAACATGTGGGAAATGTTACTTATTGAGTTTTTTGTGTGCCATATCTCTGTGATTTAAGGGTTGGAAAATTGCAAAATTTTCAAACTTTTCGCTAAATTTCTGTTTTTTTTCCACAAATAAACGCAAGTTATTTGAATGAAATTTTACCACTAACATGAAGTACAATATGTCACGAGAAAACAATGTCAGAGTCACCGGGATCCATGGAAGCGTTTCAGAGTTATTACCTCATAAAGGGACATTGGTCAGAATTGTAAAAATTGGCCAGTTCATGAACGTGCAAACCACCCTTGGGGGTTAAGGGGTTAATTGCAGAAAATGCGGAGAAGAAGAAGTAGAATAATAATAAAATATAAGAAATTGGATTACAATATGGTGCTTGAACCTAGAGATTCAAGCACCATAATAATATACTTCCACTGTAAGACCGTCCATTCCCGGTGCTTTGGCCAATGAGCTCAGTGCCCATTCTAACCCATCTATATCAAGCAGTTCATCTACTAAATTCTGAGATTTTAAGGAGAGGATCGGGAGCTGAGCTTTATCTAGGAAGGTCAGGGTCTGTTTTTCTGAGGGTTGAACCTGAGAAGTATACAGCTTTGCGTAGTATTCCCCCAACACTTTCAGTATATCCACTGTGTATGAAGGGGATTGAAATAGAATACCCCTTTAATGTCTCCTCCCCTTTAAAGAGTTCTACTGTAAATATACTGTTGATGGTTGTATAAGTATTATGATATTCCAGTACTGCTACACTATTGTGTATTACCGACTGTCTCATTGGTACTGCCACATTATGTGTTACCATACTGTAAATAATGTAAGATATTGTGCTTTATTATGTCTTTTGTATTGCTGTAGAGATTAGGGTAAGCCAGTGCATCCTTTGGGAACACTAGAGGAGGGCACTTGTAGTATAGAGTTCATAGAATGGTTAAGCGTAGTTCTGGAACGGGCCACTAGATGGGGGCATACTAGTGGGCCTTATTAGGTGTTGCTGTTAGGAAGTTTTGCATAGGGTTAACTGTAGGAGGAGCTGCTATGGGTTAAGAGAGTGTAGGTTGTAGGAATTAGTCAGAAGGACAAGCATGCCCGACAAGTCCACAAGGGCTCTAAGCCCAGGACATCATAGCAGCTACGCAACGTCATTTGAGAAGAGAAGCACGGGCACAGTCAGACGGGTGCTGGATAAGACTGGAGCACCCGGGGAAATTAGTTTATGGCAGCAGCAGGAACGGAAAAGGAAACGTGGTCCAAAAGTCATGCAGGGCACAGAACATTCATGATGTAGCAGACCTTCAATAGGGCTGAAGCTGGCAAGTCCAGGGCGAAATGGATGAGTGGGATCCTCAATGTACTGAGGTCCTACAGTAGTGAAGCTGCAGTATTGCCAAGGGCGCTATTACCCCGTAATGTACGTGAGGTCGAAGAAAGTAAGAAAGGGAAAGTGCAGGAGGAATGCTGTGTGGACTGTTATGTAACTGATGTGTCCAGGACCGTTGAAGAAAAGAGTAAAGTCGTTGATTTAGCATCAGAACCGGTATCTGTGTCCATTATTTCAACTCTATACACTGGAACCAACTGTGCTGGAGCTGGGTCGTACCCCAGTGGAATCCCTGACTGTGGGCTAGCAACCCGAACAGGTACGCCATAGAAGCTGATGGTTTTTCTGTGGGAGGAGGCCAGGACACCAGAGCCCCGGTGTCTTCGGCTGCGACTACCGTCCTGGCCACCTCTTACATGTACTCTACCACATTACCCTCCCTAGTCTGCAGACTGGATATAAAGACGGGGTCACTCTGGGCAACTATCACAGATTAGAAGAGACCTGCTTTTCCCCCTCTTCACAATATTGCATCTTTTGAAACAGCAGGATTGAGAAATATGGGGTGTGCTTGGTATGTAATATCAGTCAAAAACAGCAGGCATGTCCAATCCGTATCAGCTGACAGGCTCTCAATCACACCAACTGTAGGGGGTAAACAAGTGGAGGTTCTTTGGCCAGAGACCTGTGTGACAATACTTGCCATGGTGAGTGAGGAGGAAGAATCAGAAGATGCAGTTGATGGGGTGGATGGTGGTTGGTGAGGCCCCTAGTCAGCATTATAGCACAATGACATTCTCAGATTAACGCATGTTGATCGCACATGTGCCAGGTCATGCATGTAGTACTGAAATGATTTCATTTTTTTTAATCTACTAGGTTGTTTTTATAAAAGCTGACAGATGCATGGTATTTTAGATTTTTGCTGGTCTGAAAAAAGACCCAAGCTAGGCAACTGCAGAAGCATGAACGCTGCTGTCCACTGCCAGAGTTGGGCCTCAGGATGCATTGGTTGTCGTGGTTGCATAACTCTGTGTGTACGTAACCTCCTCGTCTTCCTCCTCCTCTGCAGAGCTACTCAGCTGCATGCCTCTGGGTTTACACCAAGTGTGATCTAGTACCTCATCATCATCCTCTCTATTCTCCCACTCCTCACCCTGAGAGTCACCCGCCTCCTCTTCCTGCCTTGACAGCACAGTACAGTCCATGAGTGCCTCAAATATCTGAGTCTCATCATGAATGGATCACCTTCACCCAACGAGGTTAACATCCGTTGACTAGGGTTTGGTTTATGCTTGGACAAAACTTTGTCCGGCCATAGATCTAAGTCAGTAAAATTGTCAGGGTCCTGACAGCGCCGGCATACAGCCTCCGCTAAACAGGGACCCACCCGCACCGTAGGGACCCCTGGGGACAAGAACAGCCGGACAATAAAGATGCACGGGACCTAAATGTAGAAGTTAGAAAGCTGGCACAGGACCTACGGTCATGTGAACGGTCATGTGACTGCAAGGGGGTGGGGCTTAGCGTCCTGCATTCAGAGGAGGAAGAAAACTCAGAGTTGGGCAAACCAGAGGTCAGGCACAATACAGGCAAGCGAGGTACAGGAGGGATAAACAGACGGGAGGTCAGACAAAGCCAAAGGTCATACACAAGATATCAATACAGTACCAGGGATGAGACAGAATGGACAGTCAGGGCCAAGCAGAGATCAAAAACCAAACGGACATAGAAGGTACCAAGCAGAATCCAAAGCGATATCCAGAGAACCGACCGAGTCATACACAGGGAATCAAGCAACCAGAACACAGCACTAACACACTCAGGGGTCACCATACAATGCCAAGGGCGAAAGTATAACTTACGGGGGATGGGAGCTTCCTGAGGCTATAAGAAGCCTCCCCAGAACCAATGAGAGGCCACCCTAATAGGTCCCAGGTGTGCAGGTGAGAGTCTGCACTGCGATCAGAACATTAACCCCAGAAGTGCCGCTCACCCAGCACTGATATCATGACAGTACCCCCCTCTCAATGGGGGGCCTCTGGACCCCCAGGCGTGCCCGGGTACCTAGCATGGAAAGCCCGAACCAGACGATCCGCATGCATCAACCGGGCCGGAACCCAGGACCTGTCCTCCGGCCCATACCCCTTCCAATGAACTAGGTACTGTACTGACCGCCATACCAACCTAGAATCTACAATGTGACCAATCTCATATTCCACATGTCCCTCAACCGAAACCGGAGGAGCAGCGGACTCGGATTCTCCCCGGACTGCTTCAAACGGCTTCAGTAGAGATCTATGGAAGACGTTAGGGATCTTGAAAGAGGGTGGAAGGCACAGCCTGTACGCTACCGGGTTGATTTTTTCCAAAATCTTGTACGAGCCAATGAATTTGGGGCCCAACTTGGCTGACGAAACCTTTAACTTAATGTTTCACGTGGAGAACCAAACTTTCTCTCCCACCTGAAACATGGGACCAGGTGTTCGTTTCCTGTCAGCGAAAAACTTATACCTGCCTTGAGACCTAGATATACGCCGCTGAACTTCTGCCCATGTATCTTTTAACCACTGAACAGAGTCCTCAGCCCCGAGGCACCCCGAATCCAGACGAGAAAACTCACCAAAATGAGGACTGAACCAATAGTTGATGAAGAAAGGGGACATACCAGTGGATTGACTCACCCGACTATTGAAGGCGAATTCAGCCAACGGCAGTATATCACACCAGTCATTCTGTCTAGAAGAAGTCAGACATCTGAGGATCTGTTCCAGAGACTGATTAGTGCGTTCCGTCTGACCATTACTCTCAGGATGGTATGCAGACGAAAAGAACAGAGATATCCCTAATTTTTTACAGAAAGCATGCCAAAACTTAGCCACAAACTGCACACCACGATCAGACACCACATTCAGGGGTACCCCATGCAAGCGGACCACATGCTGCACAAACAAGCTGGATGAGATCTCAGCAGAAGGTAATGCGGACAGGGATACAAAATGAGTCTGTTTAGAAAATCTGTCCACCACTACCCATACCACCGTATTACCCCTGGAAGAGGGAAGATTGGTAATAATATCCATGGACAGATGGGTCCACGGTCTTTCGGGAACTTCCAAGGGCATCAGCTCCCCCGCCGGCCGGCTATGGGAGCTTTTAGAACGAGTGCAGACCCCACAACCAGAAATGAATTTCTTTATATCAGAACCCAGAGTAGGCCACCAGAAGATCCTAGCCACTGCCAGTCGCGTGGCTGATATACCAGGGTGAGCACACAACTTGGATTTGTGGAACTCTTGCAAGAGTTTAAGGTGAAGTTGTTCTGGGACAAACAACTTGCCCCCTGGCTTAGCCGCAGGAGCCAGCGACTGGTGTTGTGAATGAGTCACCGAAGGAGGAAAAAACAAAAATACAAGCTAAGTCCAGAAAACCAGAGAGGTTGGTAGCTATCGGATTGCAGACCCCTGATCCTATCCACAACAACTAACAGTAGCCGTGGGGGGTTCCTATGATGCCCTAGACCCCTCGATCACAGCCGGAGAACTAAATAGGCCTAAAGAAAGAAAGGGGAAATCTAAACTGCCCCAGAGCAGACCCCAAAGCAATAGGCAGCCCCCAACATATAATGACGGTGAAGCAAGATGAAAACACTAACACAGATAGGAAGATAGGTCGAGCAAACGATGGGGCCCAAGCTAACTAAAAAGGACAGGATAGAAAAGCTGCTGTCTGCAATCCGCAAAAAACCCTACCAAAAAATGTCCCAACCGTCTGATAGGAAAAACAGGCCCTGATGTCGCTAGGACTTCAAAAAGACTATATCAGCACTCAGGTAAATTTTGAAGACAGAGCAAAGAGACAAACTGATCAGAGACAAAAATGGAACTCAGCACACCCCCGACCGGGGATGGTAGAACTCCAAAAAGCAAGGTAAACAAAACAAAACTAATAAGTTCAAAAGCAGAGCAAAAACTTATCTTTGGGAAGCAGGAATCAGAATGGTCTCCAAGAATCCAGCAGAGAAATCACCAGTGACTCAGAAGGGCGTCGGCTGCCTTATATCCAGTCAGCAGTTCCTGTTACCTAGTCATCATCTACCAGATCAGGTGTTTGGTAATCACCCTCACTACCTTCCTTCACCAGAAGAGGGAGTTCATCAGACATCGACGGGGAAGGGGAAAATGAACTCACAACAGACTGGGCCCCCTCAATTTCCCGTTCCAATTCAGACGAGATCCCTGCTAACACCACCCCAGGGTGCAGAATGGAGGACGGTGGCTCAGGGACAGACACAGGGTGAAAACTACGAGATAAGGCGTCAGCCTTGACATTCTTTGACCCTGGACGGAATGTAATAGTAAACTGGAAACGAGAAAAAAAAAAGTGACCAATGGGCCTGTCTGGGCGTTAATCTTTTAGCAGACTTGGTGTGAGACAAATTTTTGTGATCAGTGATCACAGTAACCGGTGATTTGCCCCCTCCAAAAAGTGCCTCCATTCCTCAAATGCCAACTTAACCGCAAGAAACTCTCTATTGCCTACATCATAATTTCTTTCAGCAGCAGAGAACTTCCTGGAAAAGAAGGCACATGGCCTGAGTTTGGTTAGAGTGGCAGGCCCTTGAGACAACACTGCCCCCACCCCCACCTCGGAGGCGTCCACCTCCACCACAAATGGCTTGGAAGGATCTGGCTGTATCAAGACAGGAGCAGACATAAAACATTTTTTCAGCGTCGCAAAGGCCTCTTTTGCGAGTGAGGACCAATTTCTCACATCCGCACCTTTGCATGTTAGATCCGTGAGAGGTTTGACCACTTGCGAAAACCCACGGATAAATTTGCGGTAATAATTGGCGAACCCCAAGAAGCGCTGAAGACCCTTAAGATCTCGGGGTTGCACCCAATCCGCAATGGCCTGCACCTTCTTGGGGTCCATGCGAAAACCCTCCCTGGATACAATTAACCCCAAAAAAGACAATTCTTGCACACAGAATACACATTTCTCCAATTTGGCATACAGATGATTTTCTCTCAGTCTTTGGAGAACAGTTCATACATGTTCCAAATGAGAATGCTTGTCGGTGGAGTATATCAAAATATCTTCTAAATAGATAACGACAAAATGACCAATGAGATCCGAGAATACCACGTTGATGAAATTCTGAAATATGGCGGGGGCATTGGTAAGACCAAACGGCATGACTAAATTTTCAAATAGTCCCTCGGTTGTGAGGAAAGCGGTTTTCCATTCATCCCTCTCTCGGACCCTTATCAAATTATATGCCCCCCGAAGATCCAGTTTAGAAAACCACTTTGCCCCTGATAGTTGGTTACATAAATTGGGAATCAACGGAAGGGGGAAAGTATTCTGTACAGTAATCTGATTAAGCTCCCGGAAGTCGAGACAGGGACGTAACCCGCCATCTTTTTTCTTTACAAAAAAGAAACCTGCCGCCACAGGTGAGACTGAAGGACGTATGTGTCCTTTGCACAGACTTTCAGCAATGTACTCCTTCATAGCCAAGCACTCAGGACCGGACAAATTAAACAGACCGGCTTTAGGTAATTTAGCCCCCGGGACCAGCTCAATAGCGCTTTCGGAGAATACATCTTCGAAGTCCTTCAGGCATTCCGGAATACCTTCCAGCTCGACAGATGATACAGACACAGATTTAACAGGTTTCAACCAGCAGTGCAGATTTATCACATAACTCAAAATCATTAAACCCCCATTGAACAATCTCCCCCGTTTTCCAGTTAATAACTGGGTTATGGCGTTGTAACCAAGGCATGCCCAACAACAACCCTGCAGGTAGATTGTCTAGCACAAAACAACTTAGGTTTTCCACATGAGTAGCGCCCACTCTGAGCGAAAACAAGTCAGACATAAAGCAAATTCCCTCCTTAGTGAGGGGAGAGGAGTCAATGGCCATCACCTTGATCGGAACCTTGAGCCTAACTGTCCCTATCTTGCAGTGTGTGACCAATTGGGAGTCAATGAGATTAATCGATGACCCGCAGTCCACGAAGGCTGTAGAGGAAAAAGAACTACCGTCCACAAATAGTTCCACAGGCAGTAACACTTTAGAAAACGAGGAAAAGGGTACGTGAGGGTCTGAGTAGTCTCCCCGTTGACTACCCAGACCTAGTCGTTTCCCGCCAACCGGGTTTGAAGACGGGCAATCAGGACACTCCCTTTTCCAATGACCCGTTTTACCGCAGTAAAAGCATAACTGCTTGTCCTTCCGGCGTTTCCTCTCCATATCCTTCAGGGAGAGGGCGCCTACATCCATGAGCTCAGGGGCAGTCTCTTTTCCACTGGGGAACAATGGAGTTTCCACCTGCATCATCCCTCTGGCCAGCAGCCTGCGGTCCATCCGGGCGGCCTGGGTCATGGCGTCCTCGAGAGAGTTAGGTGGGGGATGTAACGCCAAGGCATTCTGCAGCCGCTCGGACAAGCCTCTGCAAAAGAATCCTCGGAGTGCGGCGTCGTTCCAAGAGACCTCTGCGGCCCAGCGGCAAAACTCAGTACAAAACCACTCAGCTGATTGTTTCCCCTGACAGACACCCATCACCATGTCCTCTGCCAATCACACACGGTCAGGCTCATCATAAATGTGCCCGAGGGCCTCAAAAAATGCGTTCACGGACACTCTCTCAGGGGCAGTGGGAGGAAGGGAGAAAGCCCAAGCTTGTGGGGACCCTTTTACCTCCCGACCTTCTGACTTTCGTCCCCAGAGGAACGTGGTCTCAAACTAAAAAAAGTTTGCACCCCTCCATGAAGACCCTGAACTCCTTTTGGTTTCCAGAAAAAGTCAGGCAGTTTAACTGGTGGTTCTGGGGATACCAAAACAACATCACTCGCCCCAGCCCCCAGAGACCCAGCAGCTAGAGCTCCCCGCACTGTCTCATAAACCTGCTGCTGAGAACGAGCCAGAGCTTGCTGCTCCAGAGATAAACCCTGAAACATCTGACTCAGATTTTTCATCCGGTCAGCCAGAGACTGTATGGGATCCATAACTCTCTGCATAAAGAAAACCCCAAAAACTTAATGGTCAGTTATAATGTCAGGGTCCTGACAGCGCCGGCGTACAGCCTCCGCTAAGCAGTGACTCACCCGCACCATAGGTACCCCTGGGGACAAGAACAGCCGGACAATAAAGATGCATGGGACCTGAATGTAGAAGTTAGAAAGCCGGCATAGGACCTGTCATGTGAACGGTCATGTGTCTGCAAGGGGGCGGGGCTTAGCGTCCTGCTTTCAGAGGAGGAAGAAAACTCAGAGTCGGGCAAAGCAGAGGTCAGGCACAATACAGGCAAGCGAGGTACAGGAGGGATAAACAGACGGGAGGTCAGACAAAGCCAAAGGTCATACACAAGATATCAATACAGTACAGTACAATACAGTACCAGGGATGAGACAGAACGGACAGTCAGGGCCAAGCAGAGATCAAAAACCAAACGGACATAGAAGGTACCAAGCAGAATCCAAAGGGATATCCAGAGAACCGACCGAGTCATACACAGAGAATCAAGCAACCAGAACACAGCACTAACACACTCAGGGGTCACCACACAATGCCAAGGGCGAAAGTATAATTGATGGGGATGGGAGCATTCTGAGGCTATAAGAAGCCTCCCCAGAACCAATGAGAGGCCACCCTAATAGGTCCCAGGTGTGCAGGTGAGAGTCTGCACTGCGGTCAGAACATTAACCCCAGAAGTGCCGGTCACCCAGCACTGATATCATGACAGTAAATTTGGCCATCGGCGCAGATGATTTCCTCCTCTTGACTCTTTGAATCTTTAGAGTAGAGTTCCCCAACTCCAGTCCTCAAGGCCCACCAACAGGTCATGTTTTCAGGATTTCCTTAGTATTGCCCAGGTGATAATTGCATCAACTGTACAATACAAGGGAAATCCTGAAAACATGACCTGTTGGTGGGTCTTGAGGACTGGAGTTGGGGAACCATGCTTTAGAGTACACTTCCTATGCACATGGCATACAATGTGTGAAGAGATCAGCAGACTCAGTCAGTTGGGCGCTTGGAGAGTTGAGTTGTAATGTGGGGTCAAAAAAGGTTAATTGGGGTGCCAGCACTGAGGACTGTACTGTGTGTGATGTTAAAGTGGAGGAAGATGAGCAGAGGCCACTTGATGCAGTGCTTGCCATCATCTGGAGCACATGTTCTTTCTGGCCCTCATCTACAAAGTGTACCATTGTATGGCTGCCAAAGAAAGGGAGCGGAGTTGCCCATCCAGTAACAGAAGTTGTAAAAATGCTGCGCAAATTCTGACTGCAGCACAACAAACCAACTTCTCATCCCTCATGTCATACCTGTTTTACAACTCTAAACAGCTACCGTATTTTTCGGACCATAAGACGTACTTTTTTCTCCCAAAATTTGGGGGAAAGTGGGGGGTGCGTCTTATGGTCGCAATATACTTACATCTGTCCATGGCTGGTACGGGTGCCGCGGGGCTCTGTGGTGCGGTGGTGGCAGCGGGCTGTGCTCCGGGGCAGGGATAGCGGCTCTCTGTGCTCCGTGGGGGGCTCTGCCGGCATTTCCTCGAAGCCTGGAGGCCCCCGCACATACGTTGCTGGCCGCTGCCATGTTGCGGTGGCCTCCGGGAACATGGACGCCGGGAAGATGGCCGCCGGTCCAGGGACGGCACATGCGCAGGTTCAGATCTCGTCCCGAGATCTCGCGGGCCGCGATCTCGGGACGAGATCTGAACCTGCGCATGCGCCGTCCCCGGACCGGCGGCCATCTTCCCGGCGTCCATGTTCCCGGAGGCCACCGCAACATGGCAGCAGCCAGCAATGGATGTCCGGGGGGCCTCCGGGCTTCGAGGAAATGCCGGTGGAGCTGCCGCCCCTGCACCGGAGCACAGCCCGCCGCCACCCTCACCCCAGAGCCCACCTGCCCCAGCCCAGCCCATCACAGCTGCCCCAGCCCAGCACAGCCCACCTGCCCCAGCCCAGCTACCCCAGCCCAGCTTCACCAGCACAGCCCAGCTGCCCCAGCACAGCCCAGCTGCCCCAGCACAACTAACCTGCCCCAGCACAGCCCACCTGCCCCAGCACAGAGCCGCCACCACCACACCAGCCTGGACCACTGAATGACCCCTGTGACCACTCCTCCACCTGTGCCAGATCCCTTCCCAGGTAAGCTGAATTCGGACTGTAAGACGGACCCCCATTTCACACATTATTATTTTTTTCCCTATTTTCCTTCTGAAAATTGGGGTGCGTCTTATAGTCCGAATAATACGGTATTCAATACCTTCAATTATTTCCTGCGTCCACCAGTCCCCCCTCCCTCTCATCTCAGCTGAATACTTTGCCTCACAACCTGTGAACTTGACACAATAATATCCCACCTCATTCCAAACTTTACCAGTCTTCATCACAAGCATAACCCACCTCTTCAACCTGTCACTAACAACTTGTGTCTTCCATCCTGATTGAAACATACTTCGATCACACCCACCCTCAAAAAGCCCACCCTGGACCCATCCTGTATCTACCTATCACCCCATATCATTTCTCCTCTATGTCTCCAAACTACTGGAACATATCCATTTTGAACTGTCCTCTCACCTCTTCTTTTGCTCCCTCTTTGACAGCTTACAATCTGACTTCAGGCCACACCATTTCACTGAAACTGCCCTGACTAAAGTCACCAACGACCTACTAACCAACAAATGAAAGTGACACAAATTTGTCCTCCTCCTCCTGGACATGGCATCTGTCTTTGACACAGTGGACCATTCCCTCTTACTACAGACTTTCTGATCTGTTTACATTACAGACTTGGCCCTTTGTTGGATCTCCTCATACCTAACAGACAGGACATTCAGTGTCTTCCACTCACACACCACTTTATCTCGCCCCCCTATGTGTTGTTGTCCACCGAGGTTCAGTTGTAGAACCTTGAACTATAGAGAGCACACACGTGAGCTCCCTCCCTCTTAAAGTGACCGCCTGCATCAACCTGAGGTGTTCCCAACCTATAGCTGGGTGACATGTTCTATTTAAGGTTTCTCCTCCAATATGGAGGTGCCTGAGCTACGTTGTTAGTTTGCCTTGCATACTTGCCAGTTGTCAGGTTCCCCTGGTGTGCCTGTCTGCTTGTCTACCCTATACCCGTCAGCTCGTACCTGTCTGCACTCGTGTCCAGCAGCTTGTCCAGATCACACCTGACAGTGTTTTTTGCTCCTCAGCCGGTCCCATCTGCACCTGTGGTTTCAGAGTCCCTCCAGTGCCTGCCTGCATTTTTCATGCCTCCTTTGGGCCAGAGCAGCTTACTCGCTGTAGGGGGTCAGCTGCCACATTCCTTAGGTCAGCCATTTAGTAGCATCTGGTGCCACCTCTTTGTTCCTCCTTGGGTTGCAGCTTTCGCCTGCTGCCACTTTTCCTAGTAGGGATTTGGTAGTTACGCCCTTTCCAGGCTTTCAGAGGGATATGGAACAGTAATTCCACCACCTTGCCCTTTACAGTCTCCATCTGCAGGGTTGATTATAGTGGATGAGGTGTCGGTCCCCTCTATACTAATTCTACTTTATTGCAATTGTTGCCACTTTGGTGGTGTCTGCCAAAATTTTTTGGAAATGTGAACTCTCCTGTTTGGGTGTCCGTCTGCTGGATTGGGTGTAGTGAAAGACCCATCGGTCCATATTATACTATTTCTACTGTGGTGAAATTGATGCCACTTCTGTGGTGTAAGGCTCTCATTTCTTTAAATGTAAACACTCCTTGTTGGGTGTCCATCTGCTGCATTGGGTGTAGTGGAAGAACTATCAGTCCCTATTATACTATTTCTACTGTGGTGCAATTGGTGCCACTTTAGTGGTTTCTGCCAATAATTTTTGTAAATGTGAACACTCATGGTCGGGTCTCCTTAATGCGTGTTGCCTGTAGCAGTAGGCCTCCGAGACTGTCAGGCATCCACTTCCTTAGACTCAAATACCCGTGTTACTATCCTTAAATTTTTCTGACAATGGTAGCCTACAAAACTGTTATTTGTGCCACCTGAGTGGGGCTCAGCATGAAAGCAAGTAGAGTTGTTGCATGTAGTATCAGGGCTCCCAGCAAATGGGTTGAATACAAGAAGGAGAATTGGAGTAATTCTCTTTCTTGTATTCAGTGTTATGGGAAGTTATTCCATGGCTAATGCATGCGGTGGTATGGGCACTATGGCCTAGGGGCGTTTTGAAACATGTATACTGTTCTAAAGATTGTTTGCTCCTAGCAAAGGGGCCCTACACCGATCCCTCACCCACCTCATCTTACTGTGACGTTCAATTGAAAGCTGTAAATGCTGTCCCAGACCCCAATACTTCATGCCTGGCTGATTGCTGCAGTGCCATGCTAAAATCTGTACTGTGGATGAATTGGGGCCACTTTCCTGGTGTCTGTACCTCATTTGATGTATTTTGGCAGCATTTGGGGCCATTATAAGGTGTTGTGCATGCATTTGTTTTAGCCTCCCATAGAAGTGAATGGCGTTCGGAAATGTTCAGGGAATATAAGAATGAAGTGATTAAACAGAGTCAGCATGGGTTTGTAACTAAGTCATGTCAGACTAAGTTAATTTCCTTCTATGACGGAATCACTGATTGGGTGGATCAAGGAAATGCTGTAGATATAGTATATCTTGACTTCAGCAAAGCATTTGACAAAGTATCTCATACAATCCTTATTGAAAAAATGACTAAGCATGGAATGGACAAGGCAACTGTTAGGTGGATTCATAACTGGCTTAGTGATCGGACCCAAAGAGTGGTCGTAAATGGCTGCACATCCAGTTGGAAGAATGTCTCAAGTGGGGTACCACAGGGCTCTGTCCTGGGCCCTGTATTGTTCAACATCTTTATCAACGATTTAGATGAAGGAATTGAGGGTAAACTGATTAAATTTGCTGATGACACAAGGCTAGGAGGGATAGCTAATACTAGAGAAGAGAGAGAGAGAGGATTCAAAAATATATAAATAAACTGGAGAAGTGGGCAGCAACTAACAGAATGGTTTTTAACAGGGAAAAATGCAAAGTACTACATCTGGGCAATAAAAATGAAAAAAGCATATACAGAATGGGAGGAATAGGGCTAAGCAACTGCACATGTGAAAAAGACTTGGGTATACTAATAGATCACAGACTGAATATGAGTCAACAGTGTGATGCAGCAGCAAAAAAGGCAAATGCAATTCTAGGATGTATTAACAGAAGCATACAGTCTAGATCACGTGAAGTCATTATTTCCCTCTACTCCTCTTTGGTCAGACCTCATCTGGAATATTGTGTCCAGTTTTGGGCACCACATTTTAAAAAAGACATCAACAAACTGGAGCAAGTTCAGAAAAGAGCGACCAGAATGGTGACCGGTCTGCAAACCCTGTCTTCTGAGGAAAGGTTGCAGGATTTGGGAATGTTTAGTTTGCAAAAGAGAAGACTGAGAAGAGACTTAATAGCGGTCTACAAATATCTAAAGGGCTGTCACATTGTAGAAGGATCAACTTTATTCTGATTTGCACAAGGAAAGACTAGAAGCAATGGGATGAAACTGAATGGGAGGAGACACAGATTAGATATTAGAAAAAACTTTTTGACAGTTAGAGTGATCAATGAGTGGAACAGGCTGCCACGAGAAGTGGTGAGTTCTCCTTCAATGGAAGTCTTCAAACAGAGGCTGGATAGACATCTGACTGGGATGATTTAGCGAATCCTGCTTTGAGCAGGGGGTTGGACCAGATGGCCCAGGAGGTCCCTTCCAACTCTACGATTCTATGATTAAACAAATTAATCGGCAAATATTGCAAATTCGGCGAACGTTATCCAAACCGAACATAGAAATAGTCGCTCGTCTCTAGTTGTGACCCTCCAGTCAACTGGCCTTGTACCTCAAAGGACTGTCTTCTTCCTAGGCATGTTGTTACCTCTTCTCTGTGTACATGCTACAGGTGGGGTAGTCAGCCCTGGAAGCTCTGAAGTCGCAGGTGCTCTCATCCTGGGGACTTTGTAATTTGCATCATCTTGGGTATTTTTCTGGTACTGTTCTTGGTGTTATCTGCCTATTTTGAGGTTCAATAAAGTATTGCCACACTGTTTTACCCTCACCCTGTGTTTGAGTAGTGTTAAGCCCATGTTAAAGGAGAGCGGGCATTCGGTGGGATGATCCCTGGTTAATGCGGTTTCGGTTTGCAAACCAGGGCGTCTGCTGCCGTAACCCCTCCCCCCACCCCACCCCCCCCCCCCGCCACCACACATGCTTCCTCCGGATCATCCAGCGGGTCATGGGCAAACTTCAAATGGGCCTGGACAAGTGCTGATATGAGCAGTAGGACTTTGCATGCCCCACATGATCTTTCTTCTCATGTTTGGTCCTGTTAAAATAAGAACATTTAAACAACCATCCCATGAAGGAGCAGTTCCAGCAGTGTCGGCACTTGGGTTCCTGGGGCTCATGTGAGGTTGTTACATCATGCGAGCTCTGGCCCAATTAGTGCTGTTGCCACTGTCCCCGCCTTCGTACAAATCGAACCATAAGAGGAACTAAAAGTATCCGCCAACCCGGCTTCCTGTTGATATTCAATACATTCGAAGGCGGGAACAATGATGTCGGCGCTGATTGGGCACAAGGCTAGTTTTATGTAACAACCTCATAAGAGGCCTGGAAACAGGAGTGTTGACACCGCTGGAACGGTCCTGGCACAGAAGGCGAGTATGAATGTTTTAATTTTAACAAGGCCAAACATGAGGAATGACAAGGGGTTGCCCTAGCAATGGAAATCCTTGAAAGAAAATACAATTTTTGAACATGAAAAAGGCTTCTCTGATGTTTATTAAGAATTGATTTCCGTGTAAACATTTCTCACATTAAGAACATAAAAAAGGCTTCTCCCTGTGATTTCTTTGGTGTCTAACAAGATATGTCTTCCATAAAAAAACGTTTCCCTCATTCTGAAAATGAAAAAGGCTTCTCCCCTGTGTGAGTTCTCTGGTGACTAAGAAAAGTTGATTTATTCACAAAACATTTCTCACACTCTGAACATGAAAATGTCTTCCCTGTGTGGATTCTCTGGTGCTTAACCAAATATGATTTCTGGTTAAAACATTTTGCACATTCTGAACATGAAAAAGGTTTCTCACCTGTGTGAGTTCTCTGGTGACTAAGAAAAGTTGATTTATTCACAAAACATTTCCCACACTCTGAACAAGAAAATGTCTTCCCTGTGTGGATTCTCTGGTGCTTAACCAAATATGATTTCTGGTTAAAACATTTTCCGCAATCTGAACATGAAAAAGGCTTCTCACCTGTGTGAGTTCTCTGGTGGCCAACAAGATGTGCTTTACGGATAAAACATTTGCCACAATCTGAACATGAAAAAGGCTTCACACCTGTGTGGGTTCTCTGGTGGTCATCAAGATGTGCTTTCCGTAGAAAACATTTCCCACAATCTGAACATGAAAAAGGCTTCTCTCCTGTATGGGTTCTCTGGTGCTTAACCATATCTGATTTCTGGATAAAACATTTACCACAATCTAAACATGAAAAAGGCTTCTCCCCTGTGTGAGTTCCCTGGTGCTTAACCAAATATGATTTCTGGATAAAACATTTCCCACAATCTGAACATGAAAAAGGCTTATCCCCTGTGTGGGTTCTCTGGTGCCTAACCAAATCTGATTTCTGGATAAAACATTTCCCACATTCTGAACAGGAAAAGGGCTTCTCCCCTGTGTGGGTTCTCTGGTGCTTAAGCAAATATAATTTCAGTTTAAAACACTTCCCACATTCTGAACATGAAAAAGGTTTCTCCCCTGTGTGGGATCTCTGATGGCCATCAAGATGCGCTTTCTGGCTAAAACATTTCCAACATTCTGAACATGAAAAAGGCTTCTCCCCTGTGTGGGTTCTCTGGTGGCCATCAAGATGCGCTTTCTGGTAAAAACATTTCCCACATTCTGAACATGAAAAAGGCTTTACCCCTGTGTGGGTTCTCTGGTGGCCATCAAGATGCGCTTTCTGGTAAAAACATTTTCCACATTCTGAACATGAAAAAGGCTTTTCCCCGGTGTGAGTTCTGTGGTGACTAAGAAAAGTTGATTTATTCACAAAACATTTCCCACAATCTGAACATGAAAAAGGCTTATCCCCTGTGTGGGTTCTCTGGTGCTTAACCAAATATGATTTCTGGATAAAACATTTCCCACATTCTGAACAGGAAAAAGGTTTCTCCCCTGTGTGGGTTCTCTGGTGGCCATCAAAATGCACTTTTTGGTTAAAACATTTCCCACAATCTGAACATGAAAAAAGCTTCTCCCCTGTGTGACTGTTCTTGTGACTAACAAAATCGGATTTCTGGTTAAAACATCTCCCACACTTGGAACAGGAAAATCTTTTCTCTGTTGTCTGAATTTTTCGAGGTTTAAAAAAAGACTTTTCAAGGGGAAAATTGTTTCTATATTCTGAAGTTGAAAATGACTTCTTTGATTTAGGAGTAGTTTGTTTTTTAATGCTCATTTTTTTTCTTTGATTTTCCTCATTTTTCGGTAATGAATAAGTTAGGACATGTTTCAAAGGATCAGATGACAGATCATTGTTGTGAATTGATGGTGGTATATCCGGAATAATGGTTTTCACTTCAATTGTATCCTGTGGGATCTCAAGATGAACTGGTTTAAAAATTGAAGATGTCAGCTGCCCCTCGGATCTCTTGGTACAGTCATCTGAAAAGATAAAACCAATTATATTTAAATAAAATATCCATGAAATATATATTTTTGAACATTTCTTAATTTGCAAAAATGGCAACGGTTTTAAAAATATTGAATTATTCACCAAGACAATGACAGTTCACAGTCTAATAAAAAACCTCATAGAATGAATCAGTAGAGCATGGTGTTCAACTGTTTGTTCACGTTGCCTCAAAAATACTGACTAAAATCCAAATTTATGTAATTGAAAATTAATACAAATAAAAACTTCTACTCATCTCACAAAAAACAAGTCCCCACTCAAATCCATTATCTGTTAGTGGAAAAACAGAGGTTTCCACATTACTAGTGGCTCAAAGGCTCTTGAAAAGCAACATGGCTTCCATAATTCAATCCAGCAATATCCATTCTCCAAAAGTCAAATGTCCCTCTTGCTTCTGAGCCTTGTAGTGTACCCAAACCACATTTAGCATCCTTGTATTTAGCATTACTACAGTGTGAAGAATCCACTTAATTTACAGTGTGTGTGTCTCCTGGAGCACAGTTTGGGCAATAAGTGTTGGGTAATAAAATGTGTAGTGCAGCGGTAGCACCCTGTGCAGTGATATGGCAGTGACCAAGCAAAATTCAAAGCAAAACGTCTCTTCAATGTTCAACTCAGCAAAACAGCACACGATATCCTTCGGTTCACAGCCGGGCACATATCCTCTGGATTACAGTCACTATACACACCAGTCCACCTTCTGAGACCAGTTGCCGTGTTAATGTTCTACTCACAGCATCACATAGTACATGATATCCTCCGGATAGCAGCTGGGAACCATATCCTCCAGTTTACAGTCTTTAAACACGTCAGTCCTCCTCTGACATGTTACCGTGGGCAACTGCACCACTGTGCACGCTGTGGAATCCAGACTTCTTAGCTGCCTTGGCTGTTTGGCTCCGATGGCCTGTGTTGCCTCACACAGATGTAGCGCTGCAGTGCCTCCTGCTCTGTACTCCTGCCAAACACCAGACTGACATTGACCCCGACACCCCCAAACCCTACACTGCAGTGTTTTTAACTAGCAACCTGTGGCCTTGGGCGACATAGAAAAGCCAGGCCGGGAATTTAGGTTTTCCCTAAATCTGCCTTGGACAACTAGCATGTCCAAGACCTATGCTCACTTTAGTCTGCATTGCAACCAGAGCTACGCCTGTGACTGCAATGCCCTCTCATGGCCATCAATACGCCTCTGCGCTCATCCTGGGGGGGGAACATACAGTGACCATCACATGTAACACCAGTCATTGCCTCACAAATGGTATATTTGCAATTTCTACTCTCCAACATCATCCACTGTGTGCTAATTTTTGGAAAGTGACTGTGGAATCAAAATAGTCACTATTCCTATACATTAATTCATTGAAGGTTAGAATTTACATAATGAAGTCACTACATGGGGATTTCTACTGCTCTGGTTTTCTGACATTTTATCATATTAGGGCATTTTTTTGGTGTGTCCCATCTCCACTGTGCACTGCTCCTGCCATTTCTGCTCTGTCACCAGGGGCCGCCCTATTCATTCTGCACTGGTGATGGAGATGTTGGAACCATAAGTTTTGGGAAGCGAAGGCTTTGTCCAGCCACTAAGATTAGGTTGCCTGGGACCAGTAATACCATCCAGTCTGGCAGTATAGGTGTGTGCGCCGTCCAGCTGGAGTAATTTTATCCTTGCTTCTTTAAACTAATTGGAAAGCACCACACCCTACTAAAGCTTGAAGCATATTGATGGAAGATGCCAGGTATAGCCTTGTTCTCCTCTTGTTCAGTCCTCTGTGCTCAGCTCCCTGCTTGTGTATTTATTTCCTGTTGTGAACTAGGCCCGTTTACTGACTAATTATGTGTCTTCTCATTTTGTATTTTTGTCTGTCCTCCTGGTTTTGATCCAACTACTTGATTATTCTTCTTGCCGTCTTACACCACAGAACAGCAATTAACACCGTGGTCCAAGCCTAGAGGTTTCTGTATAAGTCCAGATCCACGTAGAGGAGTTAAAGAGTGATGGGCAAGGCAAAGCCTATTTTGGACACTAATTACTTTAGAGAAAAACTGCGATTACAGACAACATATCTATTGAAATGATCACAGTGTTCATTATTAAAGAATGAGTAACTAGTGGTGAAACCTCTCTGAGATAATTAGAGTATGGTAGTCAATGGCTATTTACAATCTAAACTATCGTAAAGGCCAATATTTTCTGTCGGATGAGTTTCAAGAACAAGTATTAGATATTTAAAGAGAACTTTGTATAATAGTGCAGAGCTGAGGTGACTGAAATTTAGATCTTGGGCATTTGGAAGAGGTTATCGAGACTTTCTTTTTTAAAGACTACCAGAGAGTTACAGAGTCACATAAGTGAGGCAGGCTGATCGCACAACAACCAAACTATCATACAGAATGAACCTGTGAAATATATAGGATTAAAAAAAACAAAAAAAAACACGTTTCATCCCCAACAACATACGTACAGGTGTTTCTCACTGGATTAAAATATAAATCAAAGTTAATTTATTTCAGTTCTTCAATACAAAAAGTGAAACTCATTATATAGAGTCATTACAATCAGAGGGATCTATTTCATGTGTTTATTTCTGTTAATGTTTAAGATTATGGCTTACAGCCAATGAAAACAAAAGTCATTCTCTCAGTAAATTAGAATAATTAACATTAAACACCTGCAAAGGCTTCCTAAGCATTTAAAAAGGTCCCTTAGTCTGTTTCAGTAGCTCCACAATCATGGGGAAGACTGCTGACTTGACAGATGTCCAGAAGGCAGTCACTGACACACTCCACAAGAAGGATAAGCCACAAAAGGTCAATGCTAAAGAAGCTGGCTGCTCACAGAGTGCTGTATCCAAGTATATTTATGGAAATTTGAATGGAAGGAAAAAGTGAAGTAGAAAAGGTGCACAAGCCACCGGGATAACAGCAGCCTTGAAAGGATTGTTAAGAATAGGCCATTCAAAAATCTGGGGGGAGATTCAGAAGGAGTGGACTGCTGCTGGAGTCACTGCTTCAAGAGCCACCACACACAGACGTACCTAGAACATGGGCTAGGAGTGTAGCATTACTTGAGTCAAGCCACTCATGATCAATGCACCAGAAGCGTCTTACCTGGGCCAAGGAAAAAAAAAAACTGGACTGTTGCTCAGTGGTCCAAGGTGTTTTCAGATGAAAGTAAATTTTGCATTTCATTTGGAAATCAAGGTCCCAGAGTCTGGAGGAAGAGTGGAGAGGCCACAATCCAAGCTGCTGGAGGTCTAGTGTGAAGTTTCCACAATCAGTGATGGCTTGGGGAGCCATGTTATCTGCTGGTGTAGGTCCACTGTGTTTTATAAAGACCAAAGTCAGCGCAGCGGTCTACCAGGAAATTTTAGAGCACTTCATGCTACCCTCTGCCGACAAGCTTTTTGGAGATGGAAATGTAATTCTCCAGCAGGACTTGGCACCTGTCCACACTGCCAAAAGTACCAATACCTGGTTTACAGACAACAGTATTCACTGTGCTTGATTGGCCAGCAAACTCGCCTGACCTTAACCCCATAGAGAATCTCTGGGGTATTGTCAAGAGGAAGATGAGAGACACCAGACCCAACAATGCAGATGAGCTGAAGGCTGCTATCAAAGCAATCTGGGCTTCCATAACCCCTCAGCAGTGCCACAGGCTGATCGCCTCCATATCACGCCGCATTGATGCAGTAATTGATGCAAAAGGAGCCACAACAAAGTATTGGGTGCATTTACTGAACATACATTTCAGTAGGCCAACATTTCAGATTTTAAAATAATTTTTTAAGCCTGCGTTATAAAGTATTCTAATTTACTGAGCTAATGACTTTTGGATTCTCATTGGCTGTAAGCCATAATCATCAACATTAACAGAAATAAACACTTGAAATAGATCACTCTGTGTGTAATGACTCTATATAATATATGAGTTTCACTTTTTGTATTGAAGAACTGAAATAAATTAACTTTTTGATGACATTCTAATTTTCTGAGAAGCACTTGTATGAGGGGAGAACATCAACACTAAACCGGAGTTGCACTCATTTATGGTGGACCATTGGAGCTACTATAAGTCCTGACCAGAAGAGTGGAAAAAGTATTAGTTCTCCCCATTTCAGGAGAGAATGTGCAGTAATCTGAATTCCTTAGGATTGAAAACATAATGGAATTTATGACGTGGAGTGAATCTATGAAACCAGGGCTCGAGCCATGCCAGCACATCTCCTGCAGGCGGGAATAAATGTATATTACAGCCATCAGCCACGCACAGCTTAGAGATATATCATGGCACAGATCTAAAGGTTTGTTAGTTAGTTAGTTTAGAAAAGAAATGTCATGGTATAGGACATGGCTAAAGTCCTGTTCTCGCAGGGTTAACTTTTGCTGGCCTCCCTTTGGATGTGGGAGGGGTATTTATACTCACTCCAGACTAGGATTCTCTGTCAGCTATACTGTTATTCTGGCTGTGTGTCTACCCCCCTGGTGTGCTTGCATACTGCATTGCTTGTTTGCTTCCTGTGTATGACCCGGTCTGTCCACTCACTCTGTTCTCTGTCTAGCGCTTTGGTACTATTGTCCTCTCCGGTTCTGACCTCCTGGCTTGGCTATTGTTACTCCATTACAGTTTGTCCCTATTGTACCGTCTATTTCCCGTTCTGGTTTACTGATCTATTGCTACGTCCTGACTATCCGTTCTATCTAATCCTTTGATACTGTCATGCTATCCTATGCTCTGACCCCGGCCTGATCTGGTTTACGTCCCTGTCTATGTCCCTTGGTAACTTTGTCCCATAGTTAACCTTCTAGGAGTTTTCCTACAGCTCCTAGCTCTCTGGAGCTTAGGCCACGCCCCCAGCAGTCACGTGCTATAGGCCCTGTTAGTCTGAAGCACGCATCTTCACCGCTGCTGCCCCGCTCCACAGGTATCTTTGGGCACAGTTTTACTCAGGACACGCACACTGGCTCAGTGAGCAAGTGCAGTGTTCATGACAAGAAAATGACAGTCAGCATAAAGGGAAACTCTGTTGTTATTGTACAGAAATTCACACTTGGCCTCACTGCACATTTAAATGTTAGTGATCATAATAAAGAAGATTTGCCATAACGACTGGACCTGGTCTTGTAGGGACCATATGAGCACATTCAGCAGCACAGAAGGGAGAGAAGGTAGATTCATCCAATAAGATATCAGGGATCTAGGAAGCCAACAGCATCAATACCCTCCACTTTCTCTTACAGACCCATCATAATATTTTTCTTCAAGTGATTTTCTATCTTATCAGCACATTCTACGTACGCTGTCATTTGGCTTTGCAGTTTACAGATCTGGGAAGATAACGATCAGCGTCTCCTAATCCCAGGGGGTAGGTGGATCCTCCAGGTTGTAAGTTCTGTAGAAAAGGACTTTCAATGCCCAAAGTCATTTCATCAGATTTGGGTGGAGGGGAGTGTTGTGCTTCAGTGGCAAAATGGTGATCACATGATTGTTATACGGTCGGACTACACCACTGATAAAGCAGCCACAGCCGGAGACTGAGAAGAATCTGTGACTTCTCTGCATTTAGTGGTTACTACTCACCTGGGTAGTCATATGTAGGAATCTCCTCTTTAGACCGCTCATCACTCCTCACATATGTCTCTGTAGTATTAATATTGGTCAGATCTTCACCCTGAAACAAATATTGTAAAAAGTCACAGACAGATGGAGAAGTCACATCTATGATCAGCTCTAATCCTGCCATCTCCACCGGTCTCATTACACAAGTATAAAACACTAGAGGTTTGCCCGATGCTATCGCATAGGGAGGGAAGTGTGTGTGTAGTGTGTGTGTGTGTGTACATGTGTGTGTGTGAGTACATGTGTGTGGGTGTGTGTATGTGTGTGTCCCGCAGCTGCCTGCCTACTCACCTCTCTGCCATCACAGCCGGCAGGAAAAAGGGTGGTTTGCGGCCTGTGCTGGAGATGTGACTACGTGTGTGTATGTGAGTACGTACGTGTGTGTGTAAGAGTACGTGTGAGTACGTGTATGTGAGTACGTGTACGTGTGTGTGTGTGAGAACGTGTGTGTATGTACGTGTGTATGTGGGTGTGTCTGAGTATGTGCGTGTGTACGTGTATGTGTATCATAGAATCATAGAATGGTAGAGTTGGAAGGGACCTCCTGGGCCATCTGGTCCAACCCCCTGCTCAAAGCAGGATTCGCTAAATCATCCCAGTCAGATGTCTGTCCAGCCTCTGTTTGAAGACTTCCATTGAAGGAGAACTCACCACTTCTCGTGGCAGCCTGTTCCACTCATTGATCACTCTAACTGTCAAAAAGTTTTTTCTAATATCTAATCTGTGTCTCCTCCCATTCAGTTTCATCCCATTGCTTATAGTCTTTCCTAGAGTGAGTACGTGTGTGAGAGTACATACGTGTGTGTGTGTGTGTGTGTGTGTGTACACACATGGTGGGCAGGCAGTGGCGGGTCCGGCGAGGGGGTCCGGCAGTTTGGCCTGCGGCAGCAGGGGGAGTGTGTGGGAGGGGGGGCAGCCGGCAGGAAAGACCGCGGCTTGCGGCCTTTGCTGTAGATGGTGTGCGGGCGCCCTCTGGTGGCACCGCACCCCATCTCCAGCACAGGCCGCAAGCCGCGGTTTTTCCTGCCGGCAGTGACTGCACGGAGGTGGGTGGGAAGGCAGTGGCGGGTCCAGCAGTGGCGGTGGCTCTCAGCTGGTGGTACTGTGGAAGGGCCTGGCACCACCAGCGGGTGCCATATTGGAATACCCATCACTTATGTATTCCAATATGGCGGTCGGTGTACTTCCGGTGAGGCGCAATGGATTGTGGGATTCGGGGACATCCAGACGGAAGTGGATATTATATAATAATGGTGGATAAAACAAGACTGAGCACAAGACCTTCACAGCCGTCTACACATCATAGTGGAGATCTTATGACACCTTCTCTCCATCTACCTGATGATCCTGAGGAACAATGGAATCTTCTTGTTTACAGTCCTGTAGAAGGAGAGGACGGGGACATCTCTCTGGTGTTGTCCTCTTACTGGATAGATCTGGAGGAAACACATACAGGGACTGAATTCATTCTTTACATACAGATAATTATAGGCCGTGTGTATTTAGTCCTGTCTATTACCTGGTGATGTGAGGGGCTGGGGATCCTCCATCATAACATCATTGTACAGATCTTTGTGTCCTTCTAAATATTCCCACTCCTCCATGGAGAAATAGACGGCAACATCCTGACACCTTATAGAAACCTGACACATACAATGATACCGTCATCCCCCCGATCCCTTCATAGTGTTACTGTATAATGTCCCAGCATTCCCAGCAGTGTCACCTCTCCAGTCAGCAGCTCAATCATCTTGTAGGGGAGTTCTAGGATCTTCTGGTGATTGATGTCCTCATGTATCAGGGGGTGAGGTGGAGGCCCCGTGATTGGGCTCAGGGGTCTTCCCCATCCCTCAGACACAGGGTCCTGACAGCGCTCACTAGAGGTCTTCTTCACTACTGTGTAATCCTGGTTATGGAGAGACACATTAATAAATCTCACTACAGACATTTCCAGAGTCCTCACCTCTCCAGTTCTGTCCATCTGTTATTCCCATAGATAAGAATGATGTAATGTGACGTCATCAGAATCTCTCACCTCTCCAGTAAGCCGGAAGAGGATCTCTAGGGTGAGGTGTAATATCCTCTCCACCATCTTGTCTCTGTCCATATCCATCCTTGATGGGTAAATCAGGAAAATTCTCTTATGTAGAAGATCTTCACTGAGAGGATCCGATATTGTAGAGACCTGAATGGGAAGAAGAAGATGAGCCGATGTAACATCATAAAAATCCTGTGTAATAATACAATTACTGGAGATAATAAGGGAAACATATGAGGAGATTTATTATTTTACAGTATTTAGTTTTCTTCTTTACATCTACTAATAAAACCTATATATTTAGGCCACAGACAACAAGCAGTTTCTTCCTCTGAGTCGGCAGCTGAATACGTTCCTCATAGACTCATCTTCCATAACGCTAATTCTCGTCTCATTACCGACACTGGAATCGGCATTAGCAATACTGCAGGAGATATTCATTACACGTGACAGGAGAAATAACTACTTCATGATGAGGACGACATCTTCATCTTCTACTACGGCTCTAGAAACATATTTGGCCGGAGTCCGTCACTGACTCCATCCCCACCGGCCGTCTATATGAAGGTTTCCCGTCTTCCCCGCACTGTAATCTTCTATCACGTTAGATCTCAGCTCTGATTCACACACAGAAGTTTGAGGCTTTCAGAAAAGATTTTTTTTCCACAAACACCGCGAACAGAAATGATCTGATCCCAAAGTCTCCATGTACAGTGATTTATGGGATTTATTTCTGGCCTTAGACTTTCCTGTATTACAGGCTAACACGGTACCACATTATTATTTTGTATTCTACACTGTATTACAGGAAAAACACCAGATAAAAATAACTATTAAAATGTTTCAAAAGAAACTTGCTCTAACAATTCTTGTGAAAGGAAAAAAAAAACCTAAAAAAAAAAAAAGCAGAATGTTTAACACCTTAAACATGGTTTTAAAAATAATTAACTCTTTTGGGCACCAGAACATAGATGTACCCCGCAGGGACGACAGGTCTCCTGATATCTCATTTCCCAAAATTTCAATCTATGTATGACCTTCGGATTATAAAATCAAAATTTGGAGGAAAAAAAGGCATTTTATATTCCGAAAGATATGGTACATCAGAAAGCAACAACACTTTATGATTGCTTCTCCTGCATCATGCAGAGACAGGAACTTTCTGGTTACATGTGGTGGTACACAACTTTTGCTACAAGCTACAACAGTGCAGTAAACCATTATAGGAAGGCCAATCATCTTCTGTAGGGACCATACGGGGCGAGATGTGCCACTACGGCCCTTCAGACCTCCTCTCAGCTTCCAGTAGATAGATCTGTGAGGACCTCACTGGCTGAGGTGCATCGGTATGACTCCTCATTAGTACTCTCAATGCCCATTCAATGAGGGCCACACACTCCTTGCTGTGGCCCTGCACGTTCAGCTCTCCAGAGGAGAAATCTTTTCCAGTTTGGTGACACTGTAGCTTCCTCTCTAGTATAGCAAATAAATATTTCTTTTCAATTAAATAAAATATGAAAAATAAATGTAAAAAGCTTTAGCATTTCCATTTTAACACTGGGGGGGGGGGGGAGCAGCTGCTGAAATTTGCCATGAAAACCTAGTGTACAACTAGTCACATTGCGACTGCGGTAAATGTGGGCGGGGTCTGGTCACATGTGTGATGTCACCACTCTCCTCCCCTTCTGGGTGTTTGTAAGAGAGGATGAGGTTTAGGACCACAGTGTGGAGCCATTTTGTTGGTGACTTTAAAGTGATACTGACAAGTATACAGTGTTCACCAAGGATGGCCAGCAGCACCGATTCTACTAGTTTGTGCTGCTCGCTGTATCATAAACTGGGGTTAGATCCTTGGAGTATCACATGCTGCGATTAGATACACTTAGAGTAACATGCTAAGATTAGATACAGGGCTAAGGGTAGTGTATCACATGATGGGATTAGATATTGAGCTCAGTGGTGTGTATCATACAGGATGGGATTAGATATGAAGTATCTAATGTATGTAATGTCCTTCCACTACATTACTACTCCCATAGAAGTAGACAGACCGGGGATAACACATTATACCACTGCCCCCATAGAAGTGGATGGAGAAGGGGGGGGTCACGCAACCAACCAAGGTAAAGCAGACAGCTGCAGGATCATATTATCTGGCTGTGAAAGTTCCTGGTTATTGGGCCCTTTCCAGACTAAAAACACCAGCCCACAGCCGCCCCAATATTAGTACATCACATTAGATGTGCTCATTCTGCCGCTTTGCACAGTTCTTCCCAATTGCCCTAATGCTGTGGCAATCAGAGTCATGGTGGATACCATGTCACATTTGAAGAGCCCCTGACAGGCTAAAACAGCAGAAAACCCCACAGGTGATCCCATTTTGTAAACTATGCCTCTCAAGGAATTCATCTAGGGGAGCAGTGAGTATTTTTAACCCTTAGACGATTAACAAACTTGTATAAAATTGGCAGAGTATTTGAGATATTAATATCTTTTCCACTATAATATTGCTTTGACCCCAAGTTTGCAATTTTCAGAATTTAGTAATAGGAGAAAACGAATAGTACAGTTTGTCATGTAATTTCTCCTGAGTATGTCAATACCCCATATGTGGTCAAAAACTACTTTGAGGCACAGTGCAAAGCTCAAAAGGGAAGGAGCACCATATTACAGTGCATAATTTGCTGCACTGGTTTGAGGGTGCCATGCTACATTGGCAGAGCCCCTGAGGTATCAGAACAGCAGAAACCCCCATAAGTGACCCTATTTTACAAACTAAACCTCTCAATGAATTCATCTAGGGGTGCAGTGATCAGATTGACAACACAAGTGGGTCACAATTTTATACCAGAGCAGTGAATAAAAAATAATTACATTTTTCCCACAAACAACACGTTATAGCCCCAGATTTTACATTTTCACAAGAGGAAATTGGTAAAAATGGTGCAAAAATGTGTCACAATTTCTGCTTAATGTGGAAATACCCTATATGTGACTGTACAGAACTGCTTAGCCACACAGTGAGGTTCAGGAGGGACAAAGCGCTATTTGACACTTGGACAACAAAGTATTATGAAATAGTTTCCGGACTCCACATGCAAAGCCCCTAAATGCCAGAAAAGTAGAATCCAATCTCAAGTGACCCCATTTTGGAAATTATACCACTTTGGAAATTTATCTACAGGTGCAGTGACTATTTTGACTCCACGGGTGTTTTCCAGAAACAGGCAGCAGTGGATGTTGCTGAGTGAAAATTGCAAACTGCTGTTGTAGTGACCAGTACATTGTGATGACCAGTATGTTATGCGCAGCTCATGCTTCTGGAGACACGCACCCGTAATTTAGGTGGGCTCTCGTCTCAACATAAATGCCAAACATGCGGCGCTAAATGTGGATTAAGCACACTGTAGCATAGAAGGGAGGGGGGCATTTGTATTTGGGAGTGCAGAGTTTGCTGAATTTCTTTTTTTCTGGGGGGGGGGGGGGGGGGTCGAGGAGCCATAGAGTTTTTCCAGTGCCTTTGCACTACCAGTAATGTGGATACCCCCTATATTTTCATTAACTTGACAAAGGGACCCGAGTGGGGACTGGCTTTTTTTGTAGATTCTGTTGACACTTTTATTGGGAACATTTTACATAACATTTGGGAACACAGTTATTCGGCGCTCTACACTGACCATTTACTTTGGTGTTTCATCTAAATCTCACAGTGACATGATTCAGATGAAACCCTCAAGGGATCCATTCATTAGAATGAAGCAGCAGAGTTACTCTGGACTCCATCTGGCCTCTGTTCTAAGCGTGTCCGCTTCTTTTCAGAGATGCACAAAACTGGCAGACTGTGCTTTTGTGTATAACTAAAGAGGGCACAGCGGGATCACAGGTCAGACAGCTTCCAAAGTGCCTCCATCTGCCTTGTTATAGGGAATATTCCACTAGGGGTTCCATCTGAATGGTGTATTCCAGAGATTTACACAGAAACTCTGGTGTAAGCGCCCAGCGTAGAGTGCAGGATAAATGGGAGCCAAGCCTTACTGCGGTCTTTGTGGCAAAATGAACAAATAAACAGCAGTTCAGCTATTGTTTTGTCTTTTGCTTTTTTTTTGGGGGGGGGATCATTGTTGTTCCTCGTGTGGTAAAATTGATAAGGCAGCTTTATTCTTGGTCTCAGTGCGATTACAGCGATACCCCATTTCTATAGCTTTTTATGTTTTGCCACCTTTACACAATTAAAATTAGAGAAAAAATAATTAATTTTGCATCACTTTATTCTGTGAACTATAACTTTTAAATTTTTCCGCTGTGGGAGCTGTATGGCAGCTTGTTTTTTGCGGGACAAGATGACATTTTAATTGCTACTACTTATTTTAATTTAACTTTTTGATCGCGTTGTATTCTACTTTTTGTTCGGTGGCATGATGAAAAAGCAAGTTTTTGCTCCATTTTTTTTCCTTTTACGGTGTGCACTGAAGGAGTTAACTAGTGCAACAGTTTTATAGGTCAGGTAATTCCAGATGTGACTTTATCAAATAGGTGTACTTTTTTGTTTTAACATAAATATATGCATTTATTGGTTTAATATTTTATGATTTTTTATAATAGTTTTAAAACTTTTTTTTACTTTTTTATTTAGTCCCTGTATGAGTCTTCAATTTTTATATCTCTGATAACTGGTCTCATGCATTGCAAAACATATGTATTGCTTGAGACCTGACAGTTTCACCCTCAGCTGTTGGCTGAGTCTAAAGGCCCCGTTACACATAACGATGTCCCAGTGATCCCACCAACGATCCGACATGGATGAGATGGCTGGGACATCGCTAGACAGCCCCTCCAGCGATCAGGACCAGCGAACAAGCTGGTTTCAAAGGTAAACAGCGGGTATCCAAGAGCCTCGCGGCTCTTAGATACTCGCTGTTTACATTGGAAACCAGCGTCGCTGATCGTTGGTCTCTCGCTGCCACACGCAGCGATGCGCGCTGGCCAGCGGGAGACCAATGATCAAAAAAACAGCCCAGGACGATGGAGCGCGATCAATGATACCCGGCAGGGGGGCCGGTCGCTGATCCATGTCACACAGAGCGATATTGCTGGCGAGATCGCTGTGGCATCACAAAATCGGCTATCTCGCTGGCAATATCGCTGTGTGTGACGGGGCCTTTTCAAGCCTTCGTAGCTGGCAGACCCGGAAGTCATCACTAGACCTTCAACTGATATGACAACGTGGGATCCCCCTGTGATGTGATCAGATCTCATCACGGGGGGGGGGGCGTCGGAGAGGGCTGTGGTCTCCCTCTGATATCTTCTAAATGATGCGGTCGCGGCATCTAGACGATAGCAAAGGGTTATCATCATCAGGACCAATCAGGTCCCACTGATGATACCTTTCAGAGCCATCGCTCTGCACAGGAATCACAGGACCCTGGGGGTCCTGAGCGCAGCGAGACCACTGATCGCTCATAAACATCAGCCCTGCACAAAGCCCAGCAAGTGCTGACTTTTATATAAAGTATGTGGTTGGGAAGCAGTTAAAGTGAGCTGGAGAATTCATTGTATACAGTGGCATGTAAAAATTTGAGGACCCCAAGTAAAATAACTGTTATTCTGGACAGTTAAGCAAGTTGAAAATGAAATAATCTTTAAAAGGCCTAAAGGTAAAGAGAACACATTTCTTTTGTATTGTATGCTTAACGATTGTCAAAATGTTCTTTTCCTGAAATTCTGTGTCCTTTTTTCTTTACACATTCCTATGTGAGATTAAAAGAGTTCTATTTTAATCTCATCGGTCCACAGGACTTGTTTCCAAAATGCATTAGGCTAGTTTACGTGCTCTTTTGCATACTTCTGGCACTGAATTAATTCTATGGTGATGAAGCAGGAGAGGTTTTCTTCTGATGACTCTTCCACGAAGGCCATATTTGTGCAGGTGTCTCTGAAGAGTAGAACAATGTACCACAACGAGTGTCTGCTCTCTAACAATCCTACGAGCATCTTTCACTGAAATTTTGCTTGGTATTCCGAATTTTATCCTGACCGCCACTGTTCTGGTTAAATTTCATTTTTTTTTTTTTAATCCGATAATTTTTATTAAAAGTTTTAGAAATGACAGGCATGTACAACTTACAACATGTTGTCAAACATTCCCGCCCCCCATAACACCCCCCTCCCTTTGTCCGATGGCATATGGACTGGTACATAGCAAATAAACCCAATTCCATCACACAACCATATCATATGAGAAATGACGATTAGCAGCCGACAGGAGACCACCCTCAGAGCCCACCTATTAATCTAGGAGATTTGAGGCAGCCAGGCCAGGGACCTTCAACCATCCCTCCCATATTTTCCCAAAAATATGCGGCACACCCCTCCTGAGATACACAAACCTCTCCTTATATAATATTTGGTTCAACCTATTAATGTATTCTTTTCTTGAGGGGATTTTGGCAGAAATCCAATGATAAGCTATCAGCTTTCGGGCCACAAATAGCATTCTGGCCACAGCAATTTTAAGGTATTGATCCCCTCCCACCTCATCAACATAACCCAAAACACAAATCGTGGGGTCCCTGGGAATATCCTGTCCCGTGACCAAGTGTATAAGGCTAAGGACCACGATCCAGAATATTTGCAGGCAAGAGCATGTCCACATCATATGTAAAATGTCCGCATTGTCCATCGTGCACTTGGGGCACCTCGAATCCAACCGCAACCCTCTACTGAACAACCATTCGGGAGACCTGTATGTCCTATAGAGGATATATAGCTGAGACAGGCGGCCAGGCTCACTAAGAGATAATCTGGGAATCATCTGTAGAATCGAGCCCCACTGTTCCGCTGATACCGTACCCAGCTGATGTTCCCACTTTGTCAGTGTACCAATAGGATGCCTTGACAGGACCTGTCCAAGTAAGCCACCATACACCATCGAAATCAGTCCCCTGGTGGACCCCTGCATACCAAGCTTATGGACAATGACGTCGTGGTGTATGGTTAGGTCAACTTTTTTGCTCTGCACCATATACGCGTGACGCAGCTGCAAATATTGATAAAACATGGAGCGTTGGAGGGGAAATTCCCATCCCAATTGCTCAAAAGTTTTAAAGACCCCTCCCTCCACCAGCTGCGACACCCACCATATGCCAATCCGCCTCCAGTGAGCAAAGCCTCTGAGCGTTTTCATACATGGCAAATGCTGATTGTCCCATATGGGGGAGTACTTTGTAAGACCGCGTATTCCTCTCAGCTGCCTCAGCTTATCCCATACCCTAACCATTAGAAGCACCGTAGGGAACCTGAGTGCAAGGGATCGAAATCTACCCGCCTCCAGACTCGACACCAGTGATCCCGGCCCCACTAGGAATTGAAGGATCTTCTGACCTCCCATCAAATCTGTCAACTCGCCCTCCATTCCTCCCGCTACATGCTGGCATTGGGAAGACAGAAAATAAAGCCATGGGTTGGGCAACGCAAGTCCCCCCTCTTCTTTAGGTTTTTGCAAGTGTTCAAGTTTAATTCTCGCGCCTTGTTTTAGCCAGATGAGCTCTCTAAAAATCATATTAATTTTATGAAACCTGTTCTGGGGAAGCCAGACAGGGGAGTTATGGAGGACATATAAGAGTTGCGGCATAACTACCATCTTCAACAGATTCACTCTTCCCACAACAGAGAGGTGTAACTTTGCCCAGGCCTTAACCTTCTGTTTGATCCTGTTCAACAGCGGAACAAGATTTAGGCTCTCATAATCTGTCAGTCTATTGGATATTCTTATGCCCAAATATTGGAGGGACGTTGCAACCGGCACACCTACCACACTGCAGGAGCTTGAGTCCAGTGGGAGGAGCGCAGACTTCTCCCAGTTAATAACCAAACCCGAGACCTCCCCAAACGCCCTAAGAAGTGTCATCGTGTTTTGTAATGATCTGTCCGCGTCCGCTAAAAATAACAGGTCATCCGCATATAATGCTACCTTCTCCTCATGCTCCCCATACCGGAATCCCTCTATGCCAGCATCCAATCTTACCCTTGAGGCCAAAGGCTCCACGGCGAGAGCAAACAGCAGCGGGGATAGAGGGCATTCCTGTCTTGTTCCTCTATGAAGTGAAAAAGGATCAGACAACTGACCATTAGCCCTCAGCTGAGCACTCGGCTCCGAGTACAAGAGCCTGACCCAGCCAATAAAGCCCGGGCCAAAGCCCATACAGTGAAGCGTCGCCCATAAATAGTCCCACTCCACACTATCAAATGCCTTAGCGGCGTCTAGGGACAGAACCACCCTCCTCCCGGCATTATCAGCCCTCACCTGCATATTCAGGTATAATCTCCTAATATTCATAGCTGTCGATTTGTTGGGCATAAACCCCGTCTGATCATGGTGTATTAACACAGCTACTACTTTTGAGAGTCAAATGGCCAGGACCTTCGCTAAAAGTTTAATGTCTAGCGTCAACAGGGAGATGGGCCTATACGACGCGGGCAGAGTTGGGTCCTTATCCTTTTTCAACAGCACGGCAATGACAGCTTCTCGCATAGACGGTGGGAGAACACCCCGTTCCAAACTATCATTAAACACTGTCAACAGAGCAGGAAGCAACACTGTTCTATAACGTTTGTACACCTCAGCTGGCAACCCATCTACCCCAGGTGCCTTACCATTGGGTATGGTTCCCAGAGCCTCCTCCAACTCTTCCAGACTTAGAGGTCTATCTAGAAAGTGTCTGTCCTCAGGAGTCAGCCTTGGGAGATTGGCAGCCTCCAAAAAGGCAACAACATCCTCTGTCGGGGCCCTAGCATGTGAGGAATATAAGTCAGCATAAAAAGTCTCCAGAATTTTTAAAATCCCCGGTGCGTCAGTAAGTAGTCGCCCATTCACATCCTGAAGACCCGCTATAGTCGCAGACCCTCTCTGTGCCGATGTCACGACAGAGAGCAAATGCCCCACACTTTCCCCACTCTCAAAATATTGAGTAGATTAAAACAGCCGTTTTTGCGCCGCCGCCTCTAATGTCTGTTTGGTCACCTTTGACTGCGCCTCCCCCAACCGCTTCCGAGTGGCAGGTGTGCTCTGTGTTGTAAATTTCATTTTTTAATTACATTTTTAACTGAGGAAATGGCAACTTGAAAACACTTTGCTATCTTCTTATAGCATTCTCCTGCTTTGTGGGCCTCTACCATTTTCATAATGCTAGGCAGGTGCTAAGAAAGATGAAACTATATTTTTTGCCTAAAATACAAAGGAAATATCTAAATCTTTAACATTAGGCCTTTTAGAGATCATTTAATCTTCCACTAGCTTAACTGTTCACAATAACAATATTTTACCCCTCGCCACGACAGCACCCACATGAGGGGATCCGCCCACAGGAACAGGAAACCTACAGAATAAAAGAGGGCGGCCCCCCTTTTCTCCTCAGTTGGTTTTCTGTTCCCATCAGAATCTATGGAGTACCTGCGGGAAAAGACAATACCTGGGCCAGATGCATGCTGCCCGTGCTGTGTCTGCGGGAACGGCAGGGGCTGCGGCACCAGAAGCAGCGTCGGTAGGAGCCCATGCCTGTCAGCCTCACCCCTCATCTGATCATTTCCGTGAGAACTGTCCGGTCTCACGAGGGCACGTACGGGGAGATCCAGCAGCATTCGCCGGCGTTTTCGGAGAGCTTCTGGGGTGGCCTGTCCCGGAAGCGGCTGGAGCACTTCTAGGGGGGCCGGGGAGGCGAGCCATAAAAGCGGGCGGTAAATGTAAAAAGCCGGCGGCGCTTAGCTGCCGGCGTGTACAGCATGTCGTCCCCAGGGCATGAAGTGCACCCACCTGCGGAGGAAGTGCAACCGCACAGCAACAACTGCAGCAGCAGGGGATGCTCCAGAGAGGAGGGAGCCACAAAAAAAAAGGGCATCGAGGTAGAAAGAATGATCTACCCAGAACCCGAGCTGTGTCACCGCCTCTAGAACCGGTACCATGTTGCAAGCTTCACTGGGTGAAAGTGTAAAATTGACTCTGCCTATTAAGCTGACCCCTTTTTTATTCTGTATACCTCCCCTTCTCCTAGGCTAAGAAAAACAAAAAACAAAAGGCCAAACAAACAAATATGCCTTGTGTACGCAGCCCCTTCCTGACTTCTACTCTAGAAGGCTATGCCAAAACTTTATTAGATAGACATTAAGGAAAGAAGCTGGGATAACCCCCTCAGACATCAGAGCGATGGATCAGAGAAGAGCTTCAGGCGTTAGGACAGTCTAGTGGTCTTAAACAGAGCGAGAAGACCAAGAGCCTACCCCTGGCTGCTAGTTCAGAGTCCGATGTGGGACAGGTCCGATCTTCGGACACCCCTGTTTCATCACCATCAAGTTCATCAGATGAGGAAGGTCATTCGTGTTTTCCCATTGACAGTATGGACAATTTAGTAAAATCAGTCAGGAACACAATGGGATGCATGGACACAAAGGAAACCAGGTCCGTGCAGGACATAATGTTCGCCGGTCTAGCGCAGAAGAAGCGCAGAGCTTTTCCAGCAATTACTGCCATAAAAGACCTAGTAAAAACGAATGGGACAAGCAAGGACAATTCCAACAACCTCCTAAACGACGGTATCCCTTCAGTGATGAGGACCTGTCTACCTGGTCCAAGGTCCCTAAGGTGGACACGGCGGTAGCATCCACATCAAAACAGTCTGTCCTGCCAGTAGAAGATGCAGGCGTCCTGTCGGACCCACTAGATCTCAAGGTAGAGACCATGCTCAAGAGGTCTTGGGAGGCTAACAGCGGAGCATTAAAGCCAGCTATTTCGGGCACTTGCACGACGAGATCGTTACTTGTCTGGATTGATCATTTAGAGCAGCAAATCAAAGAAAAAGTGCCTAGAGAAAGAGTACTACCTGCCCTTCCATTAATTAGAGGAGCTGCAGCGTTTTTGGCAGATGCATCGGTGGATTCCCTGCACCTGGCAACCAGCTTAGTTAATGCTGCTCAACGAACCCGGTGGCTGAAGGGCTGGAAGGGGGATGCACAGTCCAAATCAAAACTCTGCGCAATACCGTGTCAGGGTGAGTTCCTGTTCGGAAAGATACTGGACGTTATACTCACCAAAGCAGAGGAGAGAAAAAAGGGGTTCCATAATCAATCTCTTCCTTCCTACAGGAGGGCGTTAAGACAACCGTTCAGTAGGAGGAAGCCATACGAAAGCCAGAAAGACCGCTGGGATACAAAAGAAACCAAACAGAAAGGGGCCTTGTTTAGTGGGTCCTCTACCTCAAAACGTAATAAATACCGTTAATACAGGTCCCCCAGTAGGAGTTAGATTAAGATTTTTCTTCCATAAAGTGGAAGGAGGTAACAGAGTCGATGGATCCTAGACCTAATAAGATTTGGGTTGAAGTTGGAATTTTATCAAACTCCTCAGGATTCATTTATAATGACATATCTTAAATCGCTAGCGCAGCAGAAGGATCTCGAATCTGAGATCTTCACCCTATTATCAAAGAGAGTCCTGGTGGAGGTCCCTGAGGGTCAAGAAGGAAGGGGGTTTTATTCCTCCTTGTTCCTGGTTTCCAAACCAGATGGCTCATTCAGGACTAAATAACAAAAGAGATGCAAGAAATAGAAAAAAAAAGGACGTATAGGCTCAGGCTTATTAACCATGTTGCTTCCTGGAGGAAGCAGGGCGAAACGTGCGTGTCAGGGCAGAAGGACAGGTGTTCTGCCCATTCTGTGCAGCTAGATATTTTTAAGTGCTGTTACAGCTATGGCCATTAGGTGTCATAAGTTGCCCTTCTCCTTTATTCATGTGTTTGGAATTTTCTCTTCCCCAAGTGGTTAATTGTTCAGAACCGCCCCTTCTTTCTGCCCTGGTCAACAACATGTAACCATTCTCCAGCTGTCTCTTGAGTAGCTCACACCTGCTCAGCTCTTTGCAAAACTATTGCTATAACAAGCGGATTCCGGTAAGGTTAATGCAATTATGAGTTATGCATCTATTAGCAGCCATAATGCAGTCCCCCATGATGTTTGCAATGCATGCTCAGCTCCTGTGATGTTATTTCACTGCATGTTTTGTTATAAGCATCCTCTGTTCAGTCAGTGCAAGCTTGCAACCATTAGGTGTTTTAGACATCTTTCTCTTTGCTACTGTTGTGATAATACCCTGCATTGCAATTACCTGCTAGTATTTGTGTATTGTATACTGTCTACCAGTACTGACATGCTGCATTATCTGTTTCTTAAAGTTTTTACCTGAATCATCCACATTTTGTACAACAATCTGCTGAATTATCCATCTGTTATCTCCCATCATTGTCCATATCGTCCCAATAAATAATGGACTTAAGCACCCATACAGTCTTGTTTCTGGGAGTGGATGAAAGGTTAAGCCGTATGTTGGAATCCACACAGCGTCATACGTGGAAGAAGGCAGAACAATGGGACTCCCATTCAAGTCCTGTAACACGCTGCTAGGATCCAGGTACAGGCTTCTATGGCTGCCACTAAGGATACATTGTATTAGATTGCTTCATTTAGGCCTGCGTAACTGGTGCAACTTGTCTGTACTGGTGTTCATAACTAATACTAATTACCTCAGGTGTATCTATCATTAACTAGTTGCATAGCAGATCACACTAATCTTTTTTCATTATCCTCATGTGGTGGTCATTTTTTTTTCCTTTACCATGTAGGAACATGTTTAATAAGGGTGAGCCTTTATGTCCTTTTTCTATTTCTTGCATCTCTTTTGTTATTTACTTATTATGCGTGAAAAATTTGGTAATTTGGTAATTTGAGCAGACACTTTTTTCAGATTATTGAATTGGCAATTTTTTGTGGATGTATTCATTCAGGACTATTATAAATCTTAAGAAGATGAATATCTATTTGTGATCGTACATTCAAAATGAAATCAAATCAGATCTACTATCAAATTTTTATTCCCCAGATGTGTGATGGCCAGGCTGGATTTGAAGGATGCATACAAACCATCTCCCCATACACCAGGAGTATCTCAGGGTGGCAGTCAGTATGGCAGGCCAGATCCGCCATTTTCAATTCACAGCAATGCCGTTGTGTCTTTTGATGGCTCCTTGAGTGTTCGCAAAGGTAATGTTAGAGGTGATGGCTTATTTGCGTCAACAGGATACACTAATTATATGCTACCTAGATGATTTCCTGGTGGTAGGAAGATCGGCCTCCCAATGTAAAGATCGCCTTTTTGACAATTTCGTCCTTGCAGGCGTTGGGATAGATTATTAATTTTGAGAAATCCATGCTGGTTCCGGAGACCCTGCAATCCTTCCTAGGACTACACCTGGACTGCGTAAGTCAAAGGTGTCTTCTACCAGAAACAAAGAAATTGACCATAGTGACAAAGGTCAGATCAGAGATGAGAAATCCTCAAATGTCATTAGGGAAAGCAATATCCCTCTTGGGGTCCCTTATCTCATGTATTACGGCAGTCCAATGGGCCCAGTATTACACCAGGGCCTTGCAGAATGAGATCCTATATGCAGCGGAATGTTTGCAGGGGCATTTAGAGGGAACAGTAATCCTTTCCGAAGAAGTACTAGATTCCCTGTCTTGGTTTTTGAATGAAAACCATCTTTCCAGGGGAGTTCTATGCATAGTAAAACCACTCAGATTACCACTGGTGCTAGTCCCGAGGGATGGGGTGCCCATATGGGGGATAGCCTAGCCCATGGCTGGTGGGATACTAAGGAAGTGGGACACTCCTCCAATTGGAAGGAATTAAAAGCAGTCAGTTACGCTTTAAATCATTTTCTTCCACAGCTTCGAGGATCTCACGTAAGAATATTATCGGACAATGCTACAGCAGTTGCGTATTTTTAAATCAAGGCGCAACTCAATCGGAAAGGCTAATTTCTACAGCAATAGAGGTTTTCGAGCTGGCAGAAGCCCACCTATTGTCTTTCTCAGCCCTTCATATCAGAGGAGTAGAAAATACAAAAGCAGACCTTCTCAGTCGCCTCATGCTACGTCAGGGAGAATGGATTCTCAACGGTCGCATATTCAGGAAGATAGAAGACTTATGGGGGCTCCCACAAATAGACCACCAGAAAAAACAGGCAGGTGCAGAGGTTTGCCTCCCTGAACATAGCAGATCGGCCGGACATGGTGGACTCACTTCAATTTCCCTAGCAGTTCGGTCTGGCATATGCCTTTCTGCCGATGATGTTATTTCTGCTAGATATCAGGAAAATAAGAGAAGGCGAGGGTGATCCTCATCGCATCCTTCTGGCCAAGAAGACCACGGTTCTCTTGACTCCAGGCAATGTCAGTATGCGACCCCTGGATCCTGCCATCAGATCCAGACCTGCTCACTCAGGGGCCATTCATTCATCCTCAAGTGAAGGGGTTCCACTTGACAGGCAGTTAATAAGATCAAGGGGGTTCTCTGATGACCTTATCAACACACTTCTGCAGAGTAAGAAAGAATCTACGACTACAGTATATAGCAGGGTGTGGAGGAAATTCTAGACTTCTATACGGGGGCCTTCTCTAAAGAGGTTCTGATTTCAGCTATTCTAGAATTTCTACAGAAAAGTCGAGAGCTAGGACTATCAGTTAGTACATTAAAAGTCCAAGTGTCTGCTCTAGGAGCCCTCTATAAGTGTAATTTAGCAGGAGATAGATGGGTGGCATGGTTCGCCAAGGCATGTGAGCGAAGTAATCCGGTACACATCTCACGCTTGCCTCCCTGGGATCTAAATTTGGTCCTTGACACGTTAACCGGTCCCACTTTTGAACCATTACAATCTCTTTAAAGAACAGGTCGCTGAAGGTAGCTTTATTAGTGGCATTGTCATCTGACAGAAGAATTAGTGCTATCCAGGCCCTTGTTGTAGATCCTCCCTTCCTGTTAGTATTTCAGGATAGGATAATACTAAAACCTGACCAATCAAACCTTCCTAAAGTGGCAACAAGCTTTCAAAGGTCACAGGAAATTTTCCTTCCCTCCTTTTATGCGAGTCCTTCTAATCCAGAGGAAGAAAAGTTTCACACCTAAGATGTGAGGAGGGCAATCCTGAATTACATAGAAAGAACTCGGAGGCAAGAGTAGGGCTTTGTTTGTGTCCTTCCAGGGCCACAGGAAGGGGTGCAGAGTCACAAAGGCTACCTTGTCCCGATGGATCAGAGACGAAATCTGTCGGGCCTACGTGGCAAAAGGCGAGAGTCCTCCGGATGGGATAAAAGCACATGTGACACGGGCTATGGCATCCTCCTGGGCTGAGAAGGCAGACGTTTCAATTGACCTTATATGTAAAGCCGCAACTTGGTCAACACCATCCACCTTCTATAACCATTATTGACTTGACCTATCTTCATCGTCTAACTTGGTTTTTTGGGAGAGCTGTCCTCAGCACGGTGGTCCCACCCAGGTGATGATGCTATGCAAATCTCTTATGTGGGTGCAGTCGTGGCGAGGGGTAAAAAGCTGGATTACTTACCAGTAATGCTCTTTTAGAGTCCACGACAGCACCCACTCGCTACCCTCCCTTAGTCAGATATATAATGAATGAATCACTTGGTAATTGTGGTGTGTATACAGCTATATAGCTTAAATTATTAAAATTGTTGATAAAGATTGAACTAATGCTTGGCAGTTCCTCTTGTACTTTGAAATCCAACTGAGGAGAGGGGGCCGCCCTCTTTCATTCTGTAGGTTTCCTGTTCCTATGGGCGGATACCCCTTCTCATGTGCTTGCTGTCGTGGACTCTCTAAAAAAGAGCATTACCGGTAAGTAATCTGGCTTTTTTTGACCAGCGGTGCCCAAACTTTTACATGCCACTGTATAAAACATAATACTGCTGGATAACACAAGACCTTTACAGCAGTCTATACATCATAGGGGAGATCTCATGACACCTTCTGTCCATCTACCTGATGATCCTGAGGAACATTGGGATCTTCTTGTTTACAGTCCTGTGGAAGAAGAGGACGGGGACATCTCTCTGGTGTTGTCCTCTTACTGGATAGATCTGGAGGAAACACATACAGGGACTGAATTCATTCTTTACATACAGATAATTATAGGCCATGTGTATTTAGTCAAGTCTATTACCTGGTGATGTGAGGGGCTGGGGAACCTCCATCATGACGTCCTTGTACAGATCTTTGTGTCCTTCTAAAAACTCCCACTCCTCCATGGAGAAATAGACAGCGACATCCTGACACCTTATAGGAACCTGACACATACAATAATACCATCATCCCCCGATCCCTTCATAGCATTACTGTATAATGTCCCAGCATTCCCAGCAGTGTCACCTCTCCAGTCAGCAGCTCAATCATCTTGTAGGTAAGTTCTAGGATCTTCTGGTCATTGATGTCCTCATGTATCAGGGGGTGAGGTGGAGGCCCCGTGATTGGGCTCAGGAGTCTTCCCCATCCCTCAGACACAGGGTCCTGACAGCGCTCACTAGAGGTCTTCTTCACTACTGTGTAATCCTGGTTATGGAGAGACACATTAATAAATCTCACTACAGACATTCCCAGAGTCCTCACCTCTCCAGTTCTGTCCATCTGTTATTCCCATAGATAAGAATGATGTAATGTGACGTCATCAGAATCTCTCACCTCTCCAGTAAGCCGGAAGAGGATCTCTAGGGTGAGGTGTAATATCCTCTCCGCCATCTTGTCTCTGTCCATATCCATCTTTGATGGGTAATTCAGGAAAATTCTCTTATGTAGAAGATCTTCACTGAGAGGATCCGATATTGTAGAGACCTGAATGAGAAGATGAGCCGATGTAACATCATGAAAATCCTGTGTAATAATACAATTACTGGAGATAAGGGAAACATATGAGGAGATTTATTATTTTACAGTATATAGATTCCTTATTTACATCTACTAATAAAACCTATATATTTAGGCCACAGACAACAAGCAGTTTCTCCCTCGGAGTCGGCAGCTGAATACGTTCCTCATAGACTCATCTTCCATAACGCTAATTCTCGTCTCATTTCCCGACACTGGAATCGGCATTAGCAATACTGCAGGAGATATTCATTACACGGGACAGGAGAAATAACTACTTCATGATGAGGACGACATCATCTTCTACTACGGCTCTAGAAACATATTTGTCCAGAGTCCGTCACTGACTCCATCCCCACCGGCCGTCTATATGAAGGTTTCCCGTCTTCCCCGCACTGTAATCTTCTATCACGTTAGATCTCAGGTCTGAGTCACACACAGAAGATTGAGGCTTTTATAAAAGGTTTTTTTGTTTCCACAAACACAACGGACAGAAATTATCTGATCCCAAAGTCTCCATGTTACAGTGTTTTTTTTCACTGGACATTTTTTTTTGAGGGGGGGGGGGGAGGGGGGCATTTTCCACATAGGCTTCTGTATGTTACATAAAAAAACATTATACTGTGTGGGGCCAATAAAGAGGCCCTGTGGGGAGGAGGACCCCCATATAGTGATAGGGCCGGAACCAGGGGGACCGCCATCAGGGTTATTGAAGAAACCACATCAGGGGAATTACAAAGGGAGACATGCGATTGAAGTTGTCAGGGCAACAGGGGGCGGGGCGAGGGAAAAAGGAGCAGGGGGCGCGCTGAGGTGGCAGTTGGAAGGGAGCCTGACAAGAAGGAGAGAGCCGTGCGGCAGAGGGAGGTCTGTGGCAACTGACGGTGTGGGAAAGAGAGACAGGCAGGAGACTGTAAAAGGAAAATTTGAGACTGACCGAAGAGTGACGCGTAAGAGACTCTCCCCGGGAGTCCCTCCCCGCAAACATTCAGATAAAGTGACGGCCGCTGATTCCCTCCGTGGTGTGACAGGACCGGGATCTCAGGTGACCACTGCGACGAGACAGAAATCCGGTACAGTGGTCAGGACACTGCCCCCCTGTCTTCTCCCACAGCTACGGCCCCGTCATCACCGACGTCAGGGGACACCACCTCGCTATAGGCGGCCGCAGAGCCCCGTCCCGGTTACTGAGGGGACACTGAGCAGAGTTTGTTAACGTTTATGTTTTTGGAACTGCGTCATGACCTGGCTGGGGAACGAGCTCCTCTAAACGGACGCCTGGGAGATTTACCCCCCCCGAACAGTCTCTTCAGGGCCTGTTGTGCCCCACCGTTCCCATTTCTTCAGGGTCTGTTGTGCCCCACCGTTCCAGCTTCTTCAGGGCCCGTTGTGCCCCACCGACTCCATTTCTTCAGGGCCTGTTGCGCCCCATCATTCCAGTCTCTTCAGGGCCTGCTGCGCCCCATCGTTCTGGTTCCTTCAGGGCCTGCTGCGCCCCATCGTTCTGGTTCCTTCAGGGCCTGCTGCGCCCCATCGTTCTGGTTCCTTCAGGGCCTGCTGCGCCCCATCGTTCTGGTTCCTTCAGGGCCTGCTGCGCCCCATCGTTCTGGTTCCTTCAGGGCCTGCTGCGCCCCATCGTTCTGGTTCCTTCAGGGCCTGCTGCGCCCCACCGTTCTGGTTCCTTCAGGGCCTGCTGCACCCCACCGTTCCGGTTTCTTCAGGGCCGGACGAGCACGAGTCCTTCCGGGAAATCGTGGATTGCAAGACAGCTACATCTGCAACCCCTGAGTGGTCGTGAACTCGAGCGACGCCCAGAAGGCTAAGTGCACTATAGAAAAATAAGGACCCTTTCTGTTTGAATGTTGTTTTACGAGTCCCTGCGAGGACAAATAGGTGTTTCTTCTTTATTTGATTGAAGCAGTTTAGCCCTTGCGGCTTTAAACTTATAAAAGTTTATTTCACCCCACATTCAGTCTCGTGTCTCGTCACTGCATCCTGAGAGCCTGCTCAAACCCTACATTTGGCGTAGTCGGCAGGATGCAGTCTCCGAGCGCGGACAGTGGTGGCCCCGAACATGGGGGAGCTGTAAGCTCTGTAAATAATGAGGGTCCCCGTACCAGCATTTCATTGGGGGCCATGCTGAACAACCTGCCTAGATTCTCTGGCTCAAATACTATGCTATGGAGCTGGACAGAGCGGATGCGGGGGCTTTTTCGGATGCATCCAATGACCCCTGACCTGGAAGCTGAAGTAGCACTCATGGCCCTAGACGGGGAGGTGCGGAGGTCAGTGATGTTGAAACCTCCGGGGCACCGCAACACTTTTGAAAAGGTGTTGCAGATAGTGGAACAGACCCACGGGGATCCCTCTAATGTGGGAGAGTTAAGGACCCGTCTGTTTAGCCGGATGCAGGCAGAGGGGGAGACGATTACTCAGTATATGAATGTACTCCAAGAGTTGCACACGGTTATTGAAAGAAAAGACGGGGTAGGGGTAGGACCTGTTGACATTACCCTACTTGACCTACTGGTGACTGGACTGCGAGATCCACTGATAAAGCAGGCATTACGGGAACGGATCAGAATGAATCCCCAAATAGACTTTTCAGAAGTAGGAAGTCAGGCATTAGTTCGGGAGCAAGAGCAGGGGATGGCGGTCCCCGTGGGGAAGGTCCGAGGTGTGGAGGCCTCCTCGAACACAGTTGAGGAACCTCAATGGGTGGAGGAGAGGAAGCGAGAATTGAAAAATATTAAGAGTGAGTTGGCTGAAGTAAAGAGAAGAACTGAACCGGTGACTGGGCAACCCAGTGTTAATCCCGGTCCCTGAGGGTCACGCTCTCCGCGGGGTGGTCAATCTCTACCGGCCCGGTGTTATGAGTGTGGAGAACCAGGCCACTTCGCCCGAGAGTGTCCGCGGCGTGGGAGATACCCACCCCGGCGGCCATTAAACTAAAGGGCTCCGGGCTAGGGGGACGCCGCTCGGAGCCGAAAACCACAACTAGGGGTGGTGGAAGTCCCGAAGATTTGGTAGCAAAGTGTCCAGTAGTTTGGGCAGAAGTAGAGGGCCGGGCCGTCCGGTGTCTGGTGGACACGGGGTCACAAGTAACCACTATGCCCGCAGCGTACTTTCAACAAAACTTTCCGGAGGCAGCAAGGCCTCAGTGGGGGCCCATGATTAGACTAGTAGCCGCCAACCAACTGCCGGTCCCGGTTGCCGGGGTAGTGTGGGTGCAGGTGACGTTGTGCGGTAAACCCCTCGGCCGCAGAGGGGTGGTGCTGACTCAAGGAGAAGCTGATCAACGACACCCCGTCACCCTAGGCATGAATATTTTAAAAGAGTTTGGTAACCTGATGCTTAATGATCCCACACAAAGGACACTGAAACAGTGGGGTTCTCGCACAGCTCAGGGACAGGTATTCCAGCAACTGGTGCGAGGTGCGCGGGTGCATCGGGACTGCCAGGAGGGTGAGGCTTTGGGCAAGGTCATCGCGACAGCGGCACCCCTGCTTGTGCTGCCTCCTGGACAGACAGTGGTGGCCCTGCCGATTCGGGCCCCGATACCTTTGAAAGGCGTAGAGGTGCAGGTGGATCCGTGTCACTCAGAGCACTTACCTCCTGGCATACTGGTGGCCCGTTCCCTCGCTACGGTGCGAAAAGGAACCGTCCTGGTCTGCTGCGTTAACCTTGAAGACCGAGATACCATTCTGAAAGCACGGACTGTACTGGCCAAACTAGTAAAGCCTTTAGAAGAAGTGCTGCCCGCTCCTGCGGTTCAATTACGAGTACACCCCAAGGATCCTTGGGAGGTAAAAATACGAACCCTACAGGCCCACGAAGTCTCGACACAAGAGAAGGGCCGAAATATTTTGGAGCAGATGCGGGCCGAGCTTTCTGGACTAACTGCGGCCCAACTTTCACAAGTAAAAGCATTGCTGGGACAGTACGATGAAGTATTTGCTAGTCATGAGGACGACTTTGGGTGTACCACCGCCATCACTCATGAGATCCCCACAGCAGGAGCGGCCCCTATCCGAGAACGATATCGACAGATTCCGCCACAACTCTATCAAGAGGTGAAAACTTTGCTGGCTCAGATGCTACAAAAAGGGGTGATACGGGAAAGTCAAAGCCCTTGGGCGGCCCCCATCGTGTTGGTCCGGAAGAAAGATGGTACACTACGATTCTGTGTGGATTATCGTAAATTGAATGCTTGCACTATTAAAGACTCATACCCACTGCCCCGCATAGAAGAATCTCTGTCTGCATTGGGCAAAGCAACATATTTTTCGACCCTGGACTTAGCCAGTGGGTACTGGCAGGTGCCCATGTCAGAAGAGGACAGAGCTAAGACGGCGTTCATAATGCCCATGGGACTGTTTGAGTTTAATCGAATGCCATTCGGGCTGGCCAACGCCCCCGGGACATTTCAGCGATTGATGGAGCGATGTCTAGGGGATCTCAATTTTGAGGCCACGTTGATCTACCTGGACGACATCATTGTCTATGCCGCCTCCTTCGAGGATCACCTGAAGCGGTTGGGACAGGTACTCAGCCGGCTGCAAAAGTACGGGTTGAAGGTGAAGCCTCAGAAATGCCACCTATTTCGCTCTCAGATTGAGTATCTGGGTCATGTCGTTTCGGCAGAGGGTGTGAGGCCATCCCGGGAGAAGATTGCTGCTATCCAAGAATGGCCTACCCCCGAGACGGTGAAAGACGTGCGGGCTTTTCTGGGGTTAGCTGGATATTACCGTCGTTTCGTAAAGAATTTTGCATGTCGAGCTCGAGCCCTGCATGACCTGCTGAAGGGGGCTCCCGCTGGGGCCAATGGGCGAAAAATCCAGTGGCAACACCCTCAGGAAGAGGCCTTCCGAGATCTCAAGGCTGCACTCTCGGGTGCCCCAGTGTTGGCTTATGCGGATTTCTCTCAGCCGTTCATCCTGCACACTGACGGGAGTCTTCACGGGCTAGGAGCTGTATTGTCACAGGTTCAAGATGGCCGGGAGAGGGTGATCGCATATGGAAGCCGTTCACTCCATGACTCCGAGCGTAACCCTGACAATTACAGCTCTTTTAAGCTCGAGCTCCTCGCAGTGGTGTGGGCTATGACGGAGAGATTCGCAGAGTACCTAGCGGGCTCCGAGGTGGTAGTGCGAACTGACAACAACCCACTGGCTCATTTGGAAAACGCCAAGTTGGGGGATTTGGAGCAGCGATGGGTGGCCCGAATGGCGAAGTACAATTACAAGATTATTTACAAAAGGGGGGCCGAAAATGTTCATGCAGATGCTCTCTCTAGGATTCGACATACAACTCCCGGACAGAATCGAGACGAAGAATTAGAAGGAGAGGAAATACCGTTTGCTCTTACCGCTGCCGTGCTCACCAATGTTGATGCAAAAGTATCTTCCCCAGAGGCCCATAGGGGCATCCTGGAACAATCTCGTGATAAGTGGATACAACAGCAACAAGAAGATGAAGAAGTTGGACTTCTCCGGACATGGGTCGCCGCTGGTCAATTACCCACTGATACTCAACGACAAGTTTTGACCCAAGACCTTTCGCTGATGCTGCGACAATGGGAGAGACTGATTATCCGAAAGGGATTATTGTACTGTAAAATCACTTCGCAAACAACCTCAATGACTGTTTGGCAGGTGGTTACGCCCGGAGCACTACTACACGAACTGGCTCGAGAGGCTCACGAAAAAGGGGCCCACTTTGGAGTCAAAAAGACTTTGCAATGGTTACAACAGAAGGTTTATCACCCACGCTTGTCAGCTGTTGTGGACGAAGTTTGCCGTACTTGCCGCTTATGTGAATTGGCCAAACCGCCTGCTCAGAGGGCCGCAACACAGACGATTGTGACTTCAGAACCCTTGGAGCTCCTGACGGTGGATTATCTGCACATTGGTCCCGCATTCCAGGGATACGAACACTGCCTCGTCATGGTCGATCATTTCACCAAATTCGCTGTGGTCACCCCTACTCGAGACCAGACCGCGGAGTCAGCCGCTTCCGCAATTTGCAGAAACTTTATACAAGTGTACGGCTGTTCTCAACGTATACATTCCGACCAGGGAGCATGTTTTTTGGGGAAAGTAATGGAAGAACTACATCATCTTTATGGGATTGATAAATACCGGACTACACCATATCACCCACAAGGGAATGGGGCTTGTGAGCGATTTAATCGGACATTGATTCAAATGCTACGCACTCTGGAGAGTGACAAGAAAGCTCGTTGGCCTGAATATGTTTCTGAATTAGTGTGGGTTTATAATAATCAGGTACATCGAGTAACGGGCTATAATCCTTATTTCCTGCTGTTCGGACGAGAGGGTAAAGGGATCACGGAGGTAGAGTTGGATCCCGAAGAGCCTCGGCCCTGGACCGGAGTGTCGTCTTGGGTCCTAAATCATCGCCACAGGTTGCAAACTCTTCACCGAATTGTACATACCAAACTTGAAGACTGGGAACACCCAGGGAAGAATACAACTTTTTCCCCCCATCTCCAAAGCGGGGACCGTGTGCTTGTACTAGATCAACGCCCCCAGAATAAACTAGAGTCACGTTGGGAAGAAAGTCCTTATCGGGTACTATGCCGTATCCATCCAGAAGGACCTGTGTACGAAATACGGCCCGAGCAGGATGAAACACTGCCCACCCGCATTGTGCATCGTAATATGTTACGCCCGTGTATTTCCACCGACCCGAAGCAACGGGAACCCGTCCCGAAGACATCCGAACCGGAGTCCATATGCTGGGACTCGGATGACGAGGATTTCCCTCCAGTTTCCAAGGGCCCTCCACCCAATAATGAGCCAGTTGACACAATTAACCCACCGGCATCTTGCAGCTCACCGACGTCCACCACCCCAGAAGATTCCACCCCAGTTGAACTGAGACGCTCCGAGCGGTCAACAGCCGGCAAACCCCCCGAACGGTATGAACAAGACCAGTTTGTATGGCAACAAATATCGACACCTTTAGTCTCAATAGACAAACACCCTCGCCCGAGGACTGGCGAGCTTACAGGGTGGGGGAATATGGGGAGGAGGACCCCCATATAGTGATAGGGCCGGAACCAGGGGGACCGCCATCAGGGTTATTGAAGAAACCACATCAGGGGAATTACAAAGGGAGACATGCGATTTAAGTTGTCAGGGCAACAGGGGGCGGGGCGGGGCGAGGGAAAAAGGAGCAGGGGGCGCGCTGAGGTGGCAGCTGGAAGGGAGCCTGACAAGAAGGAGAGAGCCGTGCGGCAGAGGGAGGACTGTGGCAACTGACGGTGTGGGAAAGAGAGACAGGCAGGAGACTGTAAAAGGAAAATTTGAGACTGACCGAAGAGTGACGCGTAAGAGACTCTCCCCGGGAGTCCCTCCCCGCAAACATTCAGATAAAGTGACGGCCGCTGATTCCCTCCGTGGTGTGACAGGACCGGGATCTCAGGTGACCACTGCGACGAGACAGAAATCCGGTACAGTGGTCAGGACACTGCCCCCCTGTCTTCTCCAACAGCTACGGCCCCGTCATCACCGACCTCAGGGGACGCCACCTCGCTATAGGCGGCCGCAGAGCCCCGTCCCGGTTACTGAGGGGACACTGAGCAGAGTTTGTTAACGTTTATATTTTTGGAACTGCGTCATGACCTGGCTGGGGAACGAGCGCCTCTAAACGGACGCCTGGGAGATTTACCCCCCCCCGAACAGTCTCTTCAGGGCCTGTTGTGCCCCACCGTTCCCATTTCTTCAGGGCCTGTTGTGCCCCACCGTTCCCATTTCTTCAGGGCCCGTTGTGCCCCACCGACCTCATTTCTTCAGGGCCTGTTGCGCCACACCGTTCCCATTTCTTCAGGGTCTGTTGTGCCCCACCGTTCCAGCTTCTTCAGGGCCCGTTGTGCCCCACCGACCTCATTTCTTCAGGGCCTGTTGCGCCACACCGTTCCAGTTTCTTCAGGGTCTGTTGTGCCCCACCGTTCCAGCTTCTTCAGGGCCCGTTGTGCCCCACCGACCTCATTTCTTCAGGGCCTGTTGCGCCACACCGTTCCAGTTTCTTCAGGGTCTGTTGTGCCCCATCGTTCCAGTCTCTTCAGGGCCTGCTGCGCCCCATCGCTCCGGTTCCTTCAGGGCCTGCTGCGCCCCATCGTTCCGGTTCCTTCAGGGCCTGCTGCGCCCCATCGTTCCGGTTCCTTCAGGGCCTGCTGCGCCCCATCGTTCCGGTTCCTTCAGGGCCTGCTGCGCCCCATCGTTCCGGTTCCTTCAGGGCCTGCTGCGCCCCATCGTTCCGGTTCCTTCAGGGCCTGCTGCGCCCCATCGTTCCGGTTCCTTCAGGGCCTGCTGCGCCCCATCGTTCCGGTTCCTTCAGGGCCTGCTGCGCCCCATCGTTCCGGTTCCTTCAGGGCCTGCTGCGCCCCATCGTTCCGGTTCCTTCAGGGCCTGCTGCGCCCCATCGTTCCGGTTCCTTCAGGGCCTGCTGCGCCCCATCGTTCCGGTTCCTTCAGGGCCTGCTGCGCCCCATCGTTCCGGTTCCTTCAGGGCCTGCTGCGCCCCATCGTTCCGGTTCCTTCAGGGCCTGCTGCGCCCCATCGTTCCGGTTCCTTCAGGGCCTGCTGCGCCCCATCGCTCCGGTTCCTTCAGGGCCTGCTGCGCCCCATCGCTCTGGTTCCTTCAGGGCCTGCTGCGCCCCATCGCTCTGGTTCCTTCAGGGCCTGCTGCGCCCCATCGCTCTGGTTCCTTCAGGGCCTGCTGCGCCCCACCGTTCTGGTTCCTTCAGGGCCTGCTGCACCCCACCGTTCCGGTTTCTTCAGGGCCGGACGAGCACGAGTCCTTCCGGGAAATTGTGGATTGCAAGACAGCTACATCTGCAACCCCTGAGTGGTCGTGAACTCGAGCGACGCCCAGAAGGCTAAGTGCACTATAGAAAAATAAGGACCCTTTCTGTTTGAATGTTGTTTTACGAGTCCCTGCGAGGACAAATAGGTGTTTCTTCTTTATTTGATTGAAGCAGTTTAGCCCTTGCGGCTTTAAACTTATAAAAGTTTATTTCACCCCACATTCAGTCTCGTGTCTCGTCACTGCATCCTGTGAGCCTGCTCGAACCCTACAGCCCCGTACTATGAGAGTAATACAGGTTTCCTTGGTTCTCGTCTCTCATAGTTGGGTCGTTTGTATTAATCAGCGGAAAAGGAACAAAACCATTGTGATTCATATAAGGAGACAACACAAAACCCCCTAAATATAACATTTTATACCAACCCCACAATCTGTGACTCTTCAGGGTAAATCGCTCTCTCACCATTGGATTAGACCTGATACTATGAAGCTAAAGAGACTAAACAGACTTTCTGTCACCTCCATAAAGGGGCACTTTACCGTGTTTGTCAGAACTGTCCGAGGATTATTAGAGGTGATAGTTTCCCCCAATTTAGAAGGGACACCTGTGGATATTGGGGTCTTTACCTGCTACAGTTCTGGTGTGAAGCCTCTACCCGCAGAGCCGCACTCCACAGAGAATAATGGAGCCTCCAGCACCGACCTCCACCCGCAGAGCCACACTCCACATAGAGAATAATGGAGCCTCCTGCACCGACCTCCACCCGCAGAGCCGCACTCCACATAGAGAATAATGGAGCCTCCAGCACTGACCTCCACCCGCACTCCACATATAGAATAATGGAACCTCCGGCACCGACCTCCACCCGCAGAGCCGCACTCCACATAGAGAATAATGGGGCCTCCAGCACCGACCTCCACCCGCAGAGCCGCACTCCACATAGAGAATAATGGAGCCTCCAGCACCGACCTCCACCCGCAGAGCCACACTCCACATAGAGAATAATGGAGCCTCCGGCACCGACCTCCACCCGCAGAGCCGCACTCCACATAGAGAATAATGGAGCCTCCAGCACGACCTCCACCCGCAGAGCCCCACTCCACAGAGAATAATGGAGCCTCCAGCACCGACCTCCACCCGCAGAGCCGCACTCCACATAGAGAATAATGGAGCCTCCAGCACCGACCTCCACCCGCAGAGCCGCACTCCACATAGAGAATAATGGAGCCTCCGGCACCGACTTTCACCCGCAGAGCCGCACTCCACATAGAGAATAATGGAGCCTCCAGCACCGACCTCCACCCGCAGAGCCGCACTCCACATAGAGAATAATGGAGCCTCCGGCACCGACCTCCACCCGCAGAGCCGCACTCCACATAATAAATAATAATAATATTTATTTTTATATAGCGCTAACAAATTCCGCAGCGCTTTACAGTTTTGCACACATTAGCATCGCTGTCCCTGAAGGCTCACAATCTAAATTCCCTATCAGTATGTCTTTGGAATGTGGGAGGAAACCGGAGTGCCCGGAGGAAACCCACGCAAACACGGGGAGAACATACAAACTCCTTGCAGATGTTGTCCTTGGTGGGATTCGAACCCAGGACTCCAGCGCTGCAAGGCTACAGCGCTAACCACTGAGCCACCGTGCCGCCCATAGAGAATAATGGAGCCTCCAGCACCGACCTCCACCCGCAGAGCCGCACTCCACATAGAGAATAATGGAGCCTCCGGCACCGACCTCCACCCGCAGAGCCGCACTCCACAGAGAATAATGGAGCCTCCAGCACCGACCTCCACCCGCAGAGCCACACTCCAAATAGAGAATAATGGAGCCTCCAGCACCGACCTCCACCCGCAGAGCAGCACTCCACATAGAGAATAATGGAGCCTCCAGCACCGACCTCCACCCGCAGAGCCGCACTCCACATAGAGAATAATGGAGCCTCCGGCACCGACCTCCACCCGCAGAGCCACACTCCACATAGAGAATAATGGAGCCTCCAGCACCGACCTCCACCCGCAGAGCCGCACTCCACATAGAGAATAATGGAGCCTCCAGCACCGACCTCCACCCGCAGAGCCGCACTCCACATAGAGAATAATGGAGCCTCCAGCACCGACCTCCACCCGCAGAGCCGCACTCCACATAGAGAATAATGGAGCCTCCAGCACCGACCTCCACCCGCAGAGCCGCACTCCACATAGAGAATAATGGAGCCTCCGGCACCGACCTCCACCCACAGAGCCGCACTCCACATAGAGAATAATGGAGCCCCCAGCACCAACCTCCACCCGCAGAGCCGCACTCCACATAGAGAATAATGGAGCCCCCAGCACCGACCTCCACATAGAATAATGGAGCCTCCAGCACCGACCTCCACCCGCAGAGCCGCACTCCACATAGAATAATGGAGCCTCCAGCACCGACCTCCACCCACAGAGCCGCACTCCACTTAGAGAATAATGGAGCCTCCAGCACCGACCTCCACCCGCAGAGCCGCACTCCACATAGAATAATGGAGCCTCCAGCACCGACCTCCACCCGCAGAGCCGCACTCCACATAGAATAATGGAGCCTCCAGCACCGACCTCCACCCGCAGAGCCGCACTCCACTTAGAGAATAATGGAGCCTCCAGCACCGACCTCCACCCACAGAGTCGCACTCCACATAGAGAATAATGGAGCCTCCAGCACCGACCTCCACCCATAGAGCCACACTCCACATAGAGAATAATGGAGCCCCCAGCACCGACCTCCACCCGCAGAGCCGCACTCCACTTAGAGAATAATGGAGCCTCCAGCACCGACCTCCACCCACAGAGTCGCACTCCACATAGAGAATAATGGAGCCTCCAGCACCGACCTCCACCCATAGAGCCACACTCCACATAGAGAATAATGGAGCCTCCAGCACCGACCTCCACCCACAGAGTCGCACTCCACATAGAGAATAATGGAGCCTCCAGCACCGACCTCCACCCACAGAGCCACACTCCACATAGAATAATGGAGCCTCCAGCACCGACCTCCACCCACAGAGCCGCACTCCACATAGAGAATAATGGAGCCCCCAGCACCGACCTCCACCCGCAGAGCCGCACTCCACATAGAATAATGGAGCCTCCAGCACCGACCTCCACCCACAGAGTCGCACTCCACATAGAGAATAATGGAGCCTCCAGCACCGACCTCCACCCGCAGAGCCGCACTCCACATAGAGAATAATGAAGCCTCCAGCACCGACCTCCACCCACAGAGCCGCACTCCACATAGAGAATAATGGAGCCTCCAGCACCGACCTCCACCCGCAGAGCCGCACTCCACATAGAGAATAATGGAGCCTCCAGCACCGACCTCCACCCACAGAGCCGCACTCCACATAGAGAATAATGGAGCCTCCAGCACCGACCTCCACCCACAGAGCCGCACTCCACATAGAGAATAATGGGGCCTCCAGCACTGACCTCCACCCGCAGAGCCGCACTCCACATAGAGAATAATGGAGCCTCCAGCACCGACCTCCACCCACAGAGCCGCACTCCACATAGAGAATAATGGAGCCTCCAGCACCGACCTCCACCCACAGAGCCGCACTCCACATAGAGAATAATGAAGCCTCCAGCACCGACCTCCACCCACAGAGCCGCACTCCACATAGAGAATAATGGAGCCTCCAGCACCGACCTCCACCCGCAGAGCCGCACTCCACATAGAGAATAATGGAGCCTCCAGCACCGACCTCCACCCACAGAGCCGCACTCCACATAGAGAATAATGGAGCCTCCAGCACCAACCTCCACCCACAGAGCCGCACTCCACATAGAGAATAATGGGGCCTCCAGCACTGACCTCCACCCGCAGAGCCGCACTCCACATAGAGAATAATGGAGCCTCCAGCACCGACCTCCACCCACAGAGCCGCACTCCACATAGAGAATAATGGGGCCTCCAGCACTGACCTCCACCCACAGAGCCGCACTCCACATAGAGAATAATGGAGCCTCCAGCACCGACCTCCACCCGCAGAGCCGCACTCCACATAGAGAATAATGGAGCCTCCAGCACCGACCTCCACCCACAGAGCCGCACTCCACATAGAGAATAATGGAGCCTCCAGCACCGACCTCCACCCACAGAGCCGCACTCCACATAGAGAATAATGGGGCCTCCAGCACTGACCTCCACCCGCAGAGCCGCACTCCACATAGAGAATAATGGAGCCTCCAGCACCGACCTCCACCCACAGAGCCGCACTCCACATAGAGAATAATGGGGCCTCCAGCACTGACCTCCACCCACAGAGCCGCACTCCACATAGAGAATAATGGAGCCTCCAGCACCGACCTCCACCCGCAGAGCCGCACTCCACATAGAGAATAATGAAGCCTCCAGCACCGACCTCCACCCACAGAGCCGCACTCCACATAGAGAATAATGGAGCCTCCAGCACCGACCTCCACCCACAGAGCCGCACTCCACATAGAGAATAATGGAGCCTCCAGCACCTACCTCCACCCGCAGAGCCGCACTCCACATATATGGCTGCTCTGTGCGCACAGGACCTGTGATGAGGTCACAGGAGGGGAGGAGTCAGGGGTCACATGATCAGGGGCCTCAGTGTATGCAGGACTCTGCTGTGCTGGTTGTCATGGTGCTGGATGAGGGGAAGTTTCTGTGTGGGGTCAGGAGGGGTTTACAGTGTAGGTGTAGCAGAGCCTTGCGTGTACGAGGTGTATGGAGCGGAACCATGTGTGTACGAGGTGTATGGAGCGGAACCGTGTGTGTACAAGGTGTACGGAGCGGAGCCGTGTGTGTGTGAGGTGTACGGAGCGGAGCCGTGTGTGTACGAGGTGTATGGAGCAGAGCCGTGTGTACGAGGTGTACGGAGCGGGGGCCGCGTGTGTATGAGGTGTACGGAATGGAGCCACACGTGTATGAAGTGTACGGAGCAGAGCCCCATGTGTACGAGGGGTGCGGAGTGGAGCTGTGTGTGTACAAAGTGTACGGAGCAGATCTGTGTGTGTACTGTGCAAATCCTTGTGTATATGGAGCAAAACCGTGAATGTATGACGTGTGTGGAGCTGGATGTGTACGGAGCCTGTGTCCGCAGAGCAGTGTGTGTAAGGACCCCTGTGTGCGGCGCTCTGCGTGCGTACGGACCCGTGTGTGCGGAGCTCTGTGTGTCTGCAGAACTCTGTATGTGTACAGACCCCTGTGTGTGTGGAGCTCTGTGTGTGTACGGAGCCCTGTGTATGCGGAGCTCTGTGTGTGTAGAGCTCTGCATGTGTATGGACCCCTGTGTGTACGGACCCTTGTGTGATTAGCAAACGTACATGCTACTGGTTTCCTCATTGTTGTCCTTGTGCATTGCATAAACCATTTCTCTTCAGACATGTAACCATTGTGAGACCGGATACATTTTAAACCTCCAAAGATAAAGTCTATGGATGCCAAACTCCTGTGTTTGTTCAGAAGCATAGACCGCAGCGCCTCTATCCCCTCATGCTGAGGATGTGAAGGGTTAATACTAAAATCAGAGCTTAAGTTTCACTTCTACATTTCTCTGTAAGGTTTTGTTTCTTAATTTTGTTGTTGTAAGATAAATTTTTGTAATTGGCATGGGCTGTCATGAAACCAGATTTTTCTCATCAGGTGCAAAGATAAGGGAGGTGGGAGTGTTAAACTCTGAAGAATATGCCATTATACTACTTTCTACACTATCTACGTACGGACATATATGTAGTTTCCGGTTTTCTTGCAATATTATTGGCTTATAAAATGAAATGATTTTATTGGTAGTTGAGAACCTTGCATAATTAAGCAAACTATTATAAAAGAAGTGACTAAAATAAAGGGGCTTAGTGATCTGCCTCGATCCTCCCGTACAGAGACCCCCATCTCCGTTTGGTCATTTGAGTTGCTAGCAACACTCTGTGGAATAATTTGGACATCACTGGCTCAACCGTGAAGGGTTAATTTAACTCTCTCCCTATCAGCTGGCGCCCAACGTGGGGCCCCCGAATAGGGACGCCTCTGCCCACGGAGGACAACAAGACAAAGGACCCTCGGAGCGGACACAGGTGTTGGAAAATTGGGACTGATCACCCCCCACAACCACGGTAAGTTGGCAGTTATACTGTTCAGACTGACCGTTGGTGTGGTTTTCCTGTGCTTGTTGCTGCAAAGAGGATCTGAGGTTTGTCCCCGTGGTGGGGTGATTCATGGGTGGAATCCTATAGAGGTGTAGTCCCGTTGGGGGCCCAGTGCTCGAACCGTACCTCATAATGGACTGACACCCCGGATTGACCAGTGATTGTGACTCTCTTTATAGTCAAAATATCCTGAAATCCAGAATTCACTGTTAGTAATCAGGCGTGGTAAGTGATCGAAGACTGGGTAGGATACGTAACTCAGGTATAGATAGATATATATAGCCAGAGGTGTCCGGAGGGATAGTCTGAGACGCCCTCCTCCTTTCACTGAGTACCGCGAATTTTGGGCTTCCCAGAGGGGGTTGACCCTGTGGAACAAACGGTATTGTGCACAACTTGTCAGGATATTTAGCTCTAAAGGAGAGAATTATGTTTCTGTGGAAGAAAAAGAAAAGTTTGGAATTGTGTGAAGGATCAGATACTGTTAGTCTTATGATTCAAAGACGAGGAAAGAAATTTGTCAAGAATGTAGGAAAAATATTTTCAATTCTGGGATTTCCTAAGGGCGGGAGGTTGCAGCTTACGCTTTGGGATGAAGGCGTTAAAAAGAATAAAGGGAGATTGACTGATGATGGATTACTTAAAGGCGCTGAGGAATTCCGTGGCTTGGCACATGAATTGTATAATGAAGGTTATGTGGAAATTGAACAGCAAGTGAATTCTGATTGTTTTTATTGCTATGTGGGAAAAGGAAAATTGTCTAACACTGTGAAAAAGACAAAGTGTTGTGGTACAAGAAGGAATTGACAATGTGATTAAAGAAGACACTGAGATCGAGGTTAATGTGTCGGGCAGGAAATTAGTTAAGAATGATTTGAAACAAGAAGTTTCCCTGCTAGATGATAAGGTCCCTCCCCAGGAAATCAAGCCTCTCCTCCCGACTGTAAGCTCTGTGCCCCTTAACCCCAGGGCATCAATATATCCTGGATTACCGAAACTCAGTATGCCCCCACCCTATGATCCTGCTGGGTGGATCTGTGCTGTATGCGGAGTTACTAATCCTCAGTGGAGAGAGGTCTGTTATAATTGTGGTACAAGGAGACCGGGTGTTACAGCCCCCACCTTTCCTCTGTTGAATGCTGATGGCACCTATTATCATCCGCCGGCAGCGGTGGTTATGAATATCCACCCCCTCCTACTTTAGTTACCAGGTCAGAGACAGGATGCTCAGAGGAGATAGAAGATTTCCAGGAAATGTATTCCAATATTATTCCTGGACCCCACTGTTATGATGTGCTCTTTAGGATAGGGACAGGGGATCTCACGAAGCAGCATGTTGGGGCCATAGTAAATGCCGCGAATAATCAACTCCGCCATGCTGGAGGACTGGCCGCAAAAATTTCACAGAAAGGCGGACCCATGATACAGGAAGAATCTGATTCATATATACAAATGTATGGCCAGGTAGAAACAGGACAGGTCGCAGCAACCAGAGCAGGACAGCTGCCGTGTCAATATGTAATACATGCAGTGGGACCACGATATGACCCTATCAATATTCCTAGGTCCCAACAATTGCTTACTGAGGCTGTCCAGAACGCAATCCTGTATGCCTCCTCTGTCCCCCCCAGTATGATGCCTCAACGTACAGTGGCCATACCAATAATCTCTGCCGGTATTTTTCAATATCCCAGGAAGGATGCCGCCATGGTCATAGTATCAGCAATAGAGCGGTGTATACAGGAAAACCCCATAAAATTGGAGGAGGTCCGATTTGTCCTCGACAGCCGCCTAACGGCCCATCAGGCAATACAATCTATAACTGTAACAGAGCCTCCTGCCTCGCTCCCACAGCAGATGCCTCTTGTGCCCGTAATACCGCCACCTCTTCCCCCCGACTTGTCAGTAATATCCGAATTTGAGGAAGATAACGTGGAAAGCACTCCTGACAGGCCAAAGTATACTCCATTCACCCCATCACAAATAGTCACTGTTTGCAATCAATTACCCGATCCAGAGACTTCCCCCATGGCTTTCTACAGGCAAATGGCATCAAATCGAGACATTTATTCCACTCCCCGAAGAGATCTATTACACATACTTCGAGTAAAAGCTGGGGAGGAGTATTTTCCAATTATGGAGGGTGACATAATATATAATGTGGATCTGGATGGGGGAACTTATGAGAGTGGTGTTGATTTTTGCAATGCTTTAAAAGTTTGGGCACAAGATAGATTGGCGGACCAAGCTACCTCTCTCACAGATGTCACACAGGACAAGGGGGAGACTGCCGAGAAGTTCTATGGGCGTCTTATGGTAGTATTTAGAGATCTGTGATTCTCACTGTATAATAAAGCCCATACACATCTTTTTGTGGCAGCTTTGATGTCCGGCCTTAAACCCGAGTTGCAAGAGGCTATAATCTCTGTTAGACCTGATGTTGAGAATTCCACCCCGGATGATGCATTGAAAGTAATAAAGAGTTTTCAGAAGAATTTAAACCGTTCTGCAGCGGCAGGGAAACAGAAAAATAAGCCAACAGCTGCAGCTGTAGCAGCTCCAGGTCCTCCAATAACAGCCCCCCCAGCTGCCAGCACACAGCTTGTCTCTTATCAGTGTGCCCTTCTGCTCCCACAGCAGCCTCCAACCCCCACCGCAGCAGCGAGCACACAACTTGTACCTTATCAATGGCCCACACAACAAACTCTGGCCCCCCCTCAGACTTCAGCTCCCTACTCTCCTGATCCTATGAACAGGAGCCTTCCTTCCCAGCTCCGCTGTGCTAATTCTCGTTTACAATGCTGGCGCTGCGGGCGACTGGGTCATTTTCAGAGAGACTGTCACACTCCCGCTGACAGATGCTACCCTCAAGTTTCCTTTTCCAATCGTAACCTAAATACTGGGAACTCTAGAGGGTACCTCAGTTACGGACAGCCCCAAAATCCTGATTATCGTCCTTACTGAAGGGGTGGCCAACCAGGGTCTGCCATCACAATGTCCTCCACCAAACCTGGGGCATGCTCATCCGTCACGCTCCCTGTAGGGGACACCCTTGTTAAGTTCATGGTAGACACTGGGGCGGCCAATTCTATAATCAAATCAACAGATGTACCTACGGATATCCCTATTCAATTTTCAGATCAAGAGCTTGTTTTAATTGGAGTAGATGGCAGACCCAATAAACATACTCTTACAAAACCCATCCCTGTGGGGGCCTTTCCCCGAAGTTACTGCTCAATTCGTAATCTCTCCCACATGTCCAGTAAATTTACTGGGGGCAGATTTGTTATCACAGTTCCGCTGCAGAATACAATTCCAAGATGATGGTCGGATGGTTCTTACGTTACATAACCCCTGTGCAGATGAAGACAGTGAGGAAATCTGTATTTTGCATGCCCTTCCCAGTTATGATAGCCCTGATAGGCTCAGATCCACACCCAATATTGCCTGAGGAACAACGACTCACCCCATACCTCTCAGAGATACCATCTAAACTTTGGTCAAAGGGCCAAATGATATAGGGAAAATGCCTGTAGAACCAGTAAAAGTGTTTCTCAAACCTGGTGCCCCTTTTCCCAAAGTCCATCAATATCCTTTGAAACATGATCAGGAGCGGGGCCTTCAGGAACAAATACAAACGTTACTTGATAATGGTGCTCTGGTACCCTGTGTTTCTCCATGTAATACGCCCTTGTTTCCCGTTAAGAAAAAGACCCCACCTGGCCAGCCCTCTGTGTACCGGCTGGTACAAGATCTATGGGCAGTTAATGCAGCTACTATTCTGGAAACTCCAGTGGTACCTAATCCACATACTCTTTTGTCCCAAATACCCCAGTATGCTGCTTGGTTTACAGTCATCGATCTTACCAATGCCTTCTTTAGCATTCCGTTACACCCAGATTGCTGGTTTTTGTTTGCATTCACTTTTCAGGGACGACAGTTAACATGGACGGTTATGCCACAAGGGGCCCAAAACAGTCCCAACCAGTTTGGAAAAAACATGAGCGAGTGTCTCTTGCCCTGGCAGTTAGATCACCCCCAGGTCACGCTGCTTCAGTAGGTGGATGATCTTTTGTTGTGTGCACGAACGGAGCAGGAAGCCATTGTTGCCACTGTCAGCCTCCTCAAGCATCTGGCAGCACTGAACTGTCGGGTTTCGGCCTCGAAACTTCAGTTCTGCCTTGGTCAAGTGATATTCTTGGGTCACTGTCTCCTTCAGGGTGTCAGACACCTCACAGAAGAAAGAAAAATAGCTGTCAGCTCCCTTCCTTTCCCAAAAGATGAAACTGAACTCCAGCGTTTTCTTGGACTGTGCACTTATTGTCGTCATTGGATACCGGATGCATCCCGCATAATGCAACCCCTTTACAACGCCTTGAAAGACGGCATAATGAGCTACAAGGAAAGATCACTGGTTAGTATGGAAAGCCTTCATCATGCCTTCTCTGAATTGAAGCGGCTTATTGCTTCCGCCCCTGCCTTGGGCATCCCGGACTATACTCGACCGTTCCATTTGTATGTGTCTGAGAATGAAGGACACGCAGCAGGGGTGCTCACACAATCACATGGCAACAGGCATTGACCAGTGGGCTATTGTTCAGCCCGCCTCGACCCAGTGGCCCGAGCATCATCAAGTTGCATAAGGGCAGTTCACGCCACTCACTCGTTGCTTGACAAGACTGCAGACATAATTCTTGGACATGAAACGCATATTTTTGCTCCGCATGATATTGCAGCAATACTGAGCCTTCAGCAACCTAGACATTTGACTGTGCAATGACACTTACGGCTGCAGTGTTCACTCCTTTTGCCTGATTATGTCAAGTTGCATTGCTGTACTACAATCAACCCCGCTACTTTACTGCCGGTCCCCAAGAAAGATGGCAGTGATGAGGATTTTCTCCAACATGATTGTTCCCAACTTCTGACTGAAGAAACAGCTACTATTGTTCCCAACTTCTGACTGAAGAAACAGCTACTCCATCAAATGTCAGTGAGAATCCACTCCCAAATCCTGATCTGGTGTTATACACGGATGGTTCAAGATATGCTGACGAGTTTGGTAGATTCCACACGGGATATACTGTTACCACAGAGGACACTGTAGTGCACGCAGCTGCACTCCCGCCCTCACAGTCAGCACAAGAAGCAGAACTCCAGGCTCTGTCTACTGCATGTACTTTGGCCAAGAACAGACGGGCTAATATATACACGGACTCACGGTATGCATTTGGTATTGCTCACGATTTTGGGGCTCTATGGGCCAATCGAGGGTTTATTACTACTGCCGGAACCCCAGTGAAAAATGCTGAAGCTGTTAAAACCATCATGGACTCAATCAAATTACCTACTCAGGTGGCCATTATCAAAGTTAAGGCGCACGGTCCTAGGAACAGTCCACAGACTGTTGGCAACGCATTTGCGGATATGCAAGCAAAAGCCGCTGCTCTTTTACCCGTTGAACCAACCATACCAACTATGGTGACCACACGCTCTCAGCATAAACAGTTACAAGAAGCACTGACTCTACAAGAACCAGATGATCTACAACAGACTGAAGTTTTCTGTCGGACCCCGCAAGACCGCTTAATGACGATGCAGAGAATGTCTCCAAAGGAAGAGGTGAAGCAATGGAAGACTGATGGGGCACGAATGGATAATGGTCTCTGGAAAAAGGACCAACTAGTGTGTCTCCCTAAGCGGATGTACCCTGCTATTGCCACATGGGCACATGGACCTACACATCGAGGAAAGAATCAGGCCCTCGCACTGGTGCAAAAATTCTACTGGGCCCCGGGAATTTCCACAGTTTTGTCAGCGCTCAACCGTGCCTGTAATATCTGTCAGACTTGTAATCCCGGTCAACTTCAATGTGTACCCCCGAAGCATCTTGCTAAGCCCGACTATCCTTTCCAAAGGCTCCAGGTGGACCCTATCACGTTGCCTAAGTCTGGAAGGTATGAATACTGTTTGGTTGTTGTTCACATGTTCTCCAGTTGGCCGGAAGCATTCCCTGTTACCAACATGACTGCAAAAACTATGGCGAAGAAACTGGTGATGGAAGTCATATGCAGATATGGGGTTCCAGAAGTTGCTGAAAGTGACCAAGGCCCGGCCTTTTCTTCTCATGTGTACCAAGAAGTTCTGACAATGCTTGGATCCACTGTAGCCCTACATACTCTGTACCACCCACAATCCAGTGGAAAAGTTGAGAGATTGAATGGCACACTGAAGGGACAATTGACCAAAATGATGCAGGAGACTACGGCTCCATGGCCAGAGCTCCTACCCATTGTACTATACCACATTCGTACTACCCCTATTGCAAAACATGGCCTGTCCCCATATGAGATATTGTTTGGTACTAGGCCCCCAGTTGCAAATTTTCAGCCCCAGCAGTTATCAGAAGAGACTGACCGTGCTGTTCAATATGTTATTCAGCTTAGTAAAAATCTTGCTAACACCCATGCTCTAGTTTCTTCTTCGATTCCAGATTCAGCAGAAACCGACACTTGTCATAACCTGAAGCCTGGTGATTTGGTTGTCGTGTAAAGGCATGTCAGGAAGCACGGACTAGAACCCTTGTATGACGGTCCCTATCAAGTCCTCCTCATCACCCCTACATCAGTGAAGCTAGAAGGAAGACCGACTTGGATTCACGCATCGCACTGCAAGCTGGTCAAACGAGCCAATAGCAAATAAGGGGCATAATGTTTTGGTCTTTCGCATTTTCCATATTACTATTGGTAACCGCATGGGACAGCCTAAATTCCCCAACGTCCTTGAACAATAAGTTTATACAACATCATAAAAAATTACTGAGAGATTTGTTGGATAATTCCCAGTCTCTGGCAGACTGTTGGATCTGCACGTATTCACCAGTGTCAGCCACAAGCATCCCCTTTTTGGCTATCCCTGTTCACCCGAGGAGTTATTTGCTTGGACAAACTGTTCTGACACACTCGCTAATAATGCCACAGATAATGTTAAGTTATGGAATTTGACTGTTGGTATACCTATTGTGGGATGAGTAGGATACCCCTGGTGGCAAGGTAACCTTTCAGGAAGCAGTACACAACTTCAATATTTGGCCTACAAAGGAGGGGCTTGGGTCCCTAAGAATAAGACTAGTCTAACCAATCTAGGGCAAGTTCCAACGTATGGTCTACAAGTCAGTTTCAATGTAACTTCACACTCTACTGACGCCTTCAAACCAATGTTGCTAGAAAGAAGGTTACATAATACGTTATGGGAATATTCTAATTTGTTTCCTCAGGGTTCTAACGAAACCTGTGCCAGTATTCCTGGCAATATATCTTGTAATGAGTCCTCTGAATATGTGCCAGGAAACCCCACTTGTGGAAATCCTGATGTAGGTTATTGTAGTCCTTTAGGACAATCTCCAGCTTGGTGTATGCTTCAGAATGCATCTGCATTCATAGACTTAGCGCATAGATTGGTACTGCAACATTCAGCCCTATGGGATTTACCTGATGACATGTTCTGGGTATGTGGAGATAATGCTTATAAATGGTTGCCAGTAGGGGTAAGAGGTACTTGTACTCTGGGTCGCTTTGACCCCGGCCACCTTTGTCATTCCAAACAAACAGTTGGATACACAGGCTATACCCAAACATACATTATACAAAAGAGCTGCAGATAATTCACCCCGCCCTTCAGGGAGACCACATATAGTGCAGATGAGTGTGGCCAATAAAATTGTCAGTTCTATTTTCATTTACCCTATGATTACACAAATGTGGGATAAATTGGTTAAGGCCACAGACTATCTAGATGATCAAATTTGGGATATATTGGATATACTTAACACTACTGTTGCTGTCCAAAATCAACTTATTATAGTCACTAATCAACATACTATAGTGCTGGACTACTTAACAGCAGCACAAGGTGGTATGTGTCAGGTCATTGGACCCGCTTGCTGTCATTATATAGATCCTAACAGTACTATAAAGTTAAAGTTTGAATATCTTCTAAGACTCAGAGATCAATACGATAAAGACAATGATCGTAATAAGGACAGTTGGTGGTCAGACACCTTCTCCTTTCTCAATCCAGCCAATTGGTTTAAGGGAATTGGGGGCTGGATAGCTGGGATCTTACAGAGCTTGTTACACATTTCTGCCTGTATCATTGTTGTATATGTGATACTAAAACTTGTTCTTTGGTGTATTTCTGTATGTATTAGGAAATTCTGCACTAAGACAGCTAATGATGATACCAAAGGTGTCGTTGCCTCTGCTCTTCTCTGCACCGATCTCAAAAGGCTACTTGATGAAGATGTTGAAGCCAAGCACATGCCTACCTACAAAAGATCCCCACTACCGTCATCAAAAATTGTTATTCGTGAACTGCAGTATACAGGGGGTTGGGTGCGCCGCGACAGCCATGACTGGTAACACGGCATCAGTCATGTGAAGACCAGTACCCCTCAAGCTGTTAGCTTGGGATAGCACCTCTGATGCTGCATATGTGTTAAAAAAATTTATCTAGGGGGAATGTGAAGGGTTAATACTAAAATCAGAGCTTAAGTTTCAATTCTACATTTCTCTGTAAGGTTTCGTTTCTTAATTTTGTTGCTGTAAGATAAATTTTTGTAATTGGCATGGGCTGTCATGAAACCAGATTGTTCTCATCAGGTGCAAAGATAAGGGAGGTGGGAGTGTTAAACTCTGAAGAATATGCCATTAAACTACTTTCTACGCTATCTACGTACGGACATATATGTAGTTTCCAGTTTTCTTGCAATATTATTGGCTTATAAAATTAAATGATTTTATTGGTAGTTGAGAACCTTGCATAATTAAGCAAAATATTATAAAAGAAGTGACTACAATAAACGGGTTACCAATCTCTTTGGATCGTCCCATACAGAGACACGTCTCCGTTTGGTCATTTGAGTTGCTAGCAACACTCTGTGGAATAATTTGGACATCACTGGCTCAACCGTGAAGGGTTAATTTAACTCTCTCCCTATCAAGGAATGTTCGTATAGAGGCTCTCCACATCTATAGAAGCCAACACATAGTCCTCCTGCCGGCCAATATCCCTAATGGAATACAAACATTGCCTGTATCCTTCATATATGAAGGCTCGTCCTTCAGGAGCCAGGCCACATACTGCAACAGGCGCTCAGTCAGTGAACCCAACTCCAAAATTATTGGACGTCCCGAGGGGGAGAGGGAAGTGATTTGTGCAGTTTGGGGATGTGCTAACAATATGTTTTTTGGGAAAGAGGGGAGTAGATGTTCAAGACCCCCAACTGTACCTGCTGGCATAAGAAGGTGCAGGAAAGCGTCAATCATGTGACAAGGTAGAACAGGTGGCATGTAAGAGGAACGTACACTAAAGGGAGAAAGGTTCTATGCCACTATCCTCTGGTGATTGTGAGATCCGATTCAAACTTAGCAGGACCTCTGAATCATCACAGACATTAGAAATGGAGGTATCAACAGTGACTACCTTAAAACCCAGTGGGCCGATGATACAAGGACTTTCCCTTACAGTGGAGAAATCATTAGATTTACTTGTAACAGTGAAAAATTTGTACAAATGAGTTTTACAGACAGCCTTAAAGAAGTCACTTCTATAGTCAACAACGTCAAATTTTCCAGATAAATTGCCAAAACGGGAAAAAACATTTAAAAATGGTCTGCGCTGCTGGAAAGAAGACTCTTCCTGCGATATTTATTAGAAGGTTCTTTATTGCTCACTACGCGTTACAATGCCGTACTGACATCTTTATCAAGTGTAAAAAAAAACAGGTTTTTGATAAAGATGCCAGTACGCCAAGGGATCAGGGTGGATTGGCATTACCTTATGCATGTGGATACTTTCTGGCCTCTCAACTACAACATTTTAAGGGAAAATAATGAAGCTGGGGCATTGGTCATTAAATTTATGGGGTTGGCAATAATATTTTAGACCTTTTGGAATCAGATGGCCTTAGGGACAGGTTACGTAGTGCCCCAACGCTGTTCCTTATTCATAAGTTATGGTAGACTTGAAAAAAATTATGGGAAATGGGAACTGTTTCTCAATACACCCCTCTATGGAATAACATACACTTGAGAGAATTATACCATTTGGGGGTGGAAAAAGCAAGGGTTGAGATATTTGCATCAGGTATATATAGGGGGTAGTATTTGTTCCTTTGACCATTTAAAACAAACTTATCAGGTAAAAAATTCAGAATTCAGGGGGCATGGTCTGGCTCTTGTTGTGTGGGGAAGCAGGGGTCTGGAGCTCCCACAGGACTTCCATGAAAAGCAACATAATCACTGAGGGATTATGGCCACTTATCCCAGGAACATTTTGAGACCTAAATCAGACCTGTAGGATCAAGCAACCCGGAGATATCCACGACAGAAGCTAATAGGACTGCACTGCTGCTTTCCTGCCCAGCATGTCTGCCAGGATGTCTTTATGCAGCTAAAGCCAGGAGGAGCATTCCCCCCTTCCCTCATATAAGTGAGTAACTGTACTTGCTCTTATACAACACAGAACTGAGCTTTACCTCTCTGTAATCACCGGAATTTTCCAAGGCTGACATTATAAAGGTGATCTTAAAAACACACTGCTGGCTGAGGAGAGACACTTATCCCTTGGATAGTTGAGCTATAAGGGGAAAGAGCGATCATTATAAGGGATGGAAATCCTAATCTGTGGTGATAATATCAGCTACCCTCCCTGGGAAGGGTTTTATCCCCCTCTCCTCGGACAGCAAACAGAAGAAAGTGTCCTTTATTGAAGAGCCTGCATCTTCCTGCTGCCATAAAATTGTACAATACTTCGCTGCTCTACTGCAAATATCTACCCCCTCTTGTGATCAACAAGGTCACTCACAGCCTGAGGAATTTGAATCTTGCAGCAGTTCGTTTCCACCTCACAGAAACAGACCTGCTTACAATTAAAGACGTGCAATAATCTGCATTTACAAATACAACATATCTTTACTGTATATGGACCGATACCTTTTGCGCAGCGGGCAGAAACAGTACCAGCATTCTGGTGAGTCCACTAACATGACCTCTTCCGAGATTACCTCTGTCAGGGAAGCTGTGATGCCTGTTTCCACCTCTTTGCCATCACCTGGTAACTCAGACTTGCAAATAAATGTCTGTTATGAGTTCATTTTCTCCTTCACCTCTGATGTCTGATGAACTCCCTCTGCTGGTGAAAGGAGGTAGTGAAATTGATCTGGATGGGAAGAACCTGTCATCTGAACAGGTGGAGTGTGATTGGACATCCGGGATTTCTGAGTGGATATAAGGCAGCCGACGCCCTGCAGGGTTGCTGATGATCCTTTCTGCTCTGAGCTCTGGCATCCAGTTTAGTTCCTGTCTACTAAAAGCTAAGTTTTTGCTCTGCTATTTTTCCATGAGATTTTGTCTGTTTACTTAGTGTTTGTGTTCAGCCTGCCCTGGTTGGGATGGGCTGAACTCCATTTTTGTCTCTGATCAGTTGATCTCTTTGCTCTGTCTTCAGAATATACCTGAGTGCTGATATAGTGATTTTGAAGTCTAGTGACTTCAAGGCCTTTTCTATCAGACGTGTTGGACATTATTTTTGGCAGGGTTTTTGCGGATTGCAGCCAGCATCTTTTCTGTCCTTTCCTATCTAGTTAGTTGGGCCCCATCGTTTGCTCAGCCTGTCTTTCTGTCTGTGTTTGTGTTTTCATCTGTTTTTCACCGACAATACATGTTGGGGGCTGTCTATTGCTTTGGGGTCTGCTCTGGGGCAGTTTAGATTTCCCCTTTCTTTCTTTAGGCTTATTTAGCTCTCCGGCTGTGACGAGGGGTCTAGGGCACCGTAGGAACCCCCCACGGCTACTGTTAGTTGTGGTGAATAGGATCAGGGGTCTGCAATCCGCTAGCTACCAACCTCTCCGGTTTTCTGGACTTAGCTTGTGTTTTTGTTTTTTCCTCCTCCGGTGACTCATTCATAACAAATGTCCCCTCTATAGTTGATAACATTATGGCTAAAATTCTGCCGGAAATCAAATCTACTATTGAAGATTCATTAAATTCAGCCTTAAAGGGACTGCAAGACAGACAGGATGAACAAACCGAAATTATCTCTGAAATAGAAAAATGAGTGTCACATCTTGAAGATGACACCTATAGTGACCATAATAAGCTCTTGGCGCTTGCAAAAGAAAACGTCTAACTATGGTATAGAGTTGATGACCTGGAAAATCGTTCTCGACGTAATAATTTGCGCTTGGTGGGCCTGCCAGAATCTTTTCTACCTAAGGATCTAAAGTCAATCTGCGAAATTGATCTTCCCAAGGCCTTGCATCTTTACACGCAACGAAAAGTGGAGAGGGCCCACAGAGTAGGGCCTATGGCACCCCCGACCTCATCTGAGAGAAGGGCCCTGATGTGCTCACACCAGACGATCATGCGCTTTTTGGATTACAAAGACAAAATCGATATATTGCAAGCATACCGGAGACGCAACCAACCTTTGATGATCTGTGGCCACAAAACTCTCATCTTTGATGATTTCTCAGCTGAAGTTACAAGGAGGCGCAAGGCTTTTAGCCCTATCTGTATGAAACTGTACGAGGAAGGCATCCGTTTTCAACTTAAATACCCTGCAACCTTGTTGGTCAGAGAGAGCTCGGGGATATCTAACACTTTTGTCTCCCCTGACAAAGCAGAAGCTTCCACTAGAGAGCTATTCAAATCAAAGAACCTCCCCGAGAACAACCACTCCCTGAGAAGCTCTGAAGCTCGACAGTCACCGCGGAATTCGAGCAAATGAGACCCCGTGAAAATTGATGATTCTTCTCTGACTGATGTGGATCTTTTGATTCTAGTTAAGCCTATTTTGATATGACGGAGGGTTAAGGGGCTGTCACACTAAGCGATATCGCTAGCAATATTTCTATATCGTCACTGGTTTTTGTGACATTATAGCGATATTGCTAGCGATATCGCTATGTCTGACACTTACCTCCGACGGCTCCCCCGCTGCTTATCGCTGATCGCGCGAAAAGGTCCTGGACCATTTCTCATCGTCAGCTTCCTGCTGGGCTTCCTGCTGTGGAGACGAGCGATGTGTGGACGCGGGCAGGAGGACGTCAGGATCGCCTCGTCTGACTGGTAAGTAACATAGTAACATAGTTATTAAGGTTGAAGGGAGACTTTAAGTCCATCTAGTTCAACCCATATCCTATCCTATCCTAACTTGCCCTAACATGTTGATCCAGAGGAAGGCAAAAAAAAACCCCATGTGGCAAACAGTAAGCTTCACATTGGGGAAAAAAAATCCTTCCCGACTCCACATACGGCAATCAGACTAGCTCCCTGGATCAACGCAATATTAAGGAAACTAGTGTATATACCCTGTAATATTATACTTTTCAAGAAAGGCATCCAGTCCCTTCTTAAATTTTAGTAGGGAATCACTCATTACAACATCATATGGCAGAGAGTTCCATAGTTTCACTGCTCTTACAGTGAAGAATCCGCGTCTGTGAATATGCTTAAACCTTCTTTCCTCCAGATGTAGAGGATGCCCCCTTGTCCCTGTCACAGGTCTAAGAGTAAAAAGATTATTAGAAAGGTCTTTGTACTGTACCTGCATATATTTATACATTGTAATAAGATCACCCCTAAGCCTTCGATTCTCCAAACTAAATAACCCCAAGTGTAATAACCTGTCTTGGTATTGCAGACCCCCTAGTTCCCTAATAACCTTGGTCACTCTTCTCTGCACCCGCACAGGATTCTAAGTGTGGTCGCACTAGTGACTTATATAGAGGTAAAATTATGTTCTCCTCATGAGCATCTATGCCTCTATTAATGCATCCCATTATTTTATTTGCCTTTGCAGCAGCTGCCTGACACTGGCCACTAAATGTGAGTTTGTCGCCACCCATACACCCAGGTCTTTTTCAGTGACAGTTTTGCCCAGTGTTTTACTATTAAGCACATAATTATACATCTTGTTCGTTCTACCCAAGTGCATGACCTTATATTTAAAGCTCATTTGCCATTTATCAGCCCAAGCTTCTAGTTTACATAAATCCTCCTGTAATATAAAATTGTCCTCCTCTGTATTGATTACCCTGCAGAGTTTAGTGTCATCTGCAAATACTGAAATTCTACTCTCTACGCCCCCTACAAGGTCATTAATAAATATGTTAAAAAGAAGCGGGCCCAAAACTGACCCCTGTGGTACCCCACTGCTAACCGTGACCCAGTCCGAGTATGCTCCATTAATAACCACCCTTTGTTTCCTATCCCTGAGCCAGCTCTTAACCCACCTACACATATTTTCCCCTATCCCCATTGTTCTCATTTTATGTATCAACCTTTTGTGTGGCACCGTATCAAAAGCTTTTGAAAAGTCCATGTACACCACGTCCACTGCATTCCCTTGGTCCAGTCCGGAACTTACCTTTTCATAAAAGCTTATCAGATTAGTCTGACAGGAACGGTCCCTTGTAAACCCATGTTGATATTGGGTCATAAGGTTATTCTTCTCCAGATACTCCAGTATAGTATCTCTTAGAAAACCCTCCAGGATTTTATCCACAGTTGAGGTTAAACTTACTGGCCTATAATTTCCAAGTTCAGTTTTTGTCCCCTTTTTGAATATTGGCACCACATTTGCTATACGCCAGTCCTGTGGTATAGACCCTGTTATTATGGAATCTTTAAAGATTAAAAATAATGGTCTATATATGACTGTGCTTAATTCCTGCAGTACTTGGGGGTGCATCCCATCCGGGCCCGGGGATTTGTCAATTTTAGTGATTTTTAGACGCCGCCGTACTTCCTGCTGGGTTAAGCAGGTGACATTTAATGGAGAATTTTTATCACTGATCATGTTATCCGTCATGGGATTTTCTTGTGTAAATACTGTTGACAAAACGTCATTTACCATATTGGCTTTTTCCTCATCCTCATCCACCATATCACCCAGACTATTTTTAAGGGGGCCAACGCTATCATTTTTTAGTTTCTTACTATTTATGTAGTTAAAGAATATTTTGGGATTATTTTTACTTTCTCTGGCAATGAGTCTCTCTGTCTCAATCTTTGCTGTTTTGATTTGCTTTTTACAGAATTTATTTAATCTTCTGTATTTATTTAATGCCTCATCACTACCTACTTGCTTTAATTCTCTAAATGCTTTATTTTTTATCTCTTATTGCGCCCCTTACAGCTCTATTTAGCCATAGTGGTTTCCTCCTATTTCTCGCATGTTTATTCCCATACGGTATATATTGTGCACAGGTCCTATTCAGGATGCTAATAAACGTCTCCCATTTTCTTTGTGAATTTTTATGTCTCAGGATATCGTCCCAGTTAATTGCACCAAGATCATCTCTCATCCATTGTAAATTTGCTTTCCTGAAGTTTAGTGTCCTTGTAACCCCTCTACTACACATCTTATTAAAGGATACATGAAAACTTATTAATTTGTGATCACTATTACCCAAGTGACCCTCAGCCCTTACATTTGATATGCGGTCTGGCCTGTTGGTTAATATTAGGTCTAGCAGTGCCCCCCCTCTTGTTGGGTCCTGAACCAGTTGTGAAAGGTAATTGTCTCTCATCGTTGTCAGAAACCTATTACCTTTGCTGGAACTGAAGGTTTCGGTTCCCCAATGTATTTCAGGGTAGTTGAAGTCCCCCATAATAATGACTTCTCCTTGAGTCGCAGCTTCATCTATTTGCTTTATGAGGATATTCTCTGTTGCTTCCATTATTTTTGGAGACTTATAACAAACCCCTATCAGTAATTTATTATTTTTCCCCCCTCCCCTTATCTCTACCCACAGGGACTCTACATTTTCATTAGATTCATATATATTATCACGAAGGACCCCTGCTATGTCGCTGGTGAGATCTGCCTGTGTGGCAGCTCACTAGCGACCACTTAGCGATGCACCAGCGATCCTGACCGCGTCATATCGCTGGTCGGGATCGCTGGTGCATCGCTAAGTGTGACAGTACCTTTAGAGGGACCCTTGTCTCACAGGGTCGGGTAGAAGTGTAGTCCATTTGTTAAATGTTTTCCATTTCTCCAGGTGGTGAATGCTATTTTATTCATTGCCGCTTGGATGAAATTTTTTTGGTGAGATTGTGATCTTATCTCATAGAACAGGTTGCGGTAATTCCTTGTTGTGTGTGTCTTTTCCACTGCAGCTAATGTTGTTGCCTATTGAATTTCACTCTGCTGTTCACTTTTTCCCACTGTCCTTCCCCTTCTCCTGCCTCTACTCCCACCTGCCTCAATCTATTTAAGTTACAAGCTTAATTCACAGACCTACATATTATACATTTAACATGAGAATAATTTGCTGGAATGTTGGAATGTTAAAGGCCTGCGCTCCCCACAAAAATAAATGATGGTCCTTATGCAAATTGCCTCTTCAGAGAGGAAGAGGACTTGAACTCTATAGAGCCACCTGTTGGTAGTAGCGATCCTACAAGTCACAATCAACCCTTTAACGAGTCTTGTAATATGACTTAGGATAAAAGATGATGGTCCTTAGACATCTAAAATGACAAACCTGATGTAGGTCTTTCAAGAGACTCAATTGCGTATGGCTGACTTTATCAGAATGCGAAGGTTGTGGGTGGGGAGTGTATATGGGTCTCCATCACTGCATAAAAGGGCTGGAGTGTTAACTCTTATTAGCAAACACTTTACCCACCACCTGATCTCTCACCAAACTGATGAAGAGGGAAGACTATCGCACTTAACTTTTGTCGATGCAACTAGGTGACGTCTCGATTTTTAATGTGTATGGCCCAAATGATAACAATAAGCCTTTCTTTAAATATTTGGAAAATAAAAGTAATGCAGACCAGAACCTTAACAAAATAGTAGGGGGCAACTTCAATTCGGTGATATCTACCTTGGAAGATAGAAGACATGAGACTCCAACCAGTAGCTCTGAGTCTTCAAGAGACAGGGTTATGGTCCCTCTCTTGACACAGTGTTCTCTAAAAGATGCTTGGAGATTCTTAAGGGCCTGTTACACATAGCGATATCGCTAAAGGGTCACCGATTTTGTGACACTCACCTCCGACCAGCCCCCTCGCTGACTATCGCTGATCGCGCAAGATTGGCCTGGTCCATTTCTCGTTGGCTTCCTGCTGGCGCCGACGAGCGAGCCATGGACGCGGGCGGAAGATGTCACCCTTGCCGCGTCTGACAGGTAACGACCACTGAGCATCGCTGCTTTGCTAGAGAGATCTGCCTGTTTGGCAGCTCACTAGCGACCATTTAGTGATGCACCAGTGATCCTGAACGGGTCATATCGTGGTCGGGATCGCTGGTGCATCACTAAATGTAACGGGGCCTTTATATCCTGATAGCTGGGAATACACATTCTTTTCTCATACAAAAAACTCAGGGTCCCAGATTGATCACTTCCTTATTTCCCTCCCCGATTCCCAAACTAATAGATGCAACAATTGGAGATTTGATCATCTCGGACCACTCCCCTATGCTTATTGTGCATCCAGACAAAAATAGACTCATATCATATGAACGTTTTCGGTCCAACAACGTTCGGTCCGTTGTTGGACCGAAAATGTTCATATGATAGGAGTCTATTTTTGTCAGGTCCGTTGTTGGACCGAAAACGTTCATATGATATAAGTCTATTTTGTCAGGTCCGTTGTTGGACCGAAAATGTTCATATGATAGGAGTCTATTTTTGTCAGGTCCGTTGTTGGACCGAAAATGTTCATATGATATGAGTCTATTTTTGAGGTCCGTTGTTGGACCGAAAACGTTCATATGATACGAGTCTATTTTTGTCTGGATGCACAATAAAAATAAAATTGCTTCTCTGATTTTGAGTGCCAAGTATTTTTTTATATGTCTATGGGTTGGAAACCTTACTTGAGCACCAATTCTCCTCTGTTTTTCTCTGGAGTGCCGTGTCTTTTTGTACACTCCCCTATGCTGTGAGGGTACTGATTTCCTCTGGAGATTCCCTTTTTGTACGCAGATGACTCCTTTGCCTTCTCCCTCAGGATGTGGTGGCAGGAATTTTTAACCGACAATGAGCTACATCAAAATGATCCTTCACTCCTGTGGGAGACGGTGAAGGCTGTACTCAGAGGGAAAATTATGGCTTACGTGTTCACCTTGAAAAAGCGTACATTACAGAGGTATGGGAATTAACAGGAGCTCAGAAAGGCTTACACTAACTTCCTTGCAGATTCATCCCCTGCTAACAAAGAGCACTGGCTACAAAAACAGGCAGACTAATCTTCAGGCAGAAAGGAGAGAAAAGCTGTTTTTGACACAAAGGGAGATATATTTTTATAGATATGGAAACAAAGCCGGCAGAATCCTGGCTAATCTGGCCAGGGGTATCAGACCCCAACAGGGGATTTACCAGCTCAAGGACCTCTCGGGATTAATTCAATCTGACCCCCAGGTGATAAACAAAATTTTGGGAGCATACTATGGAGAACTATATAGTAAACCTATCACCCCAAAAATGACCCACCAGACCTTAATAAATGAGGTGACCATGCAAATGTTCACAGACGAACAAAAAATATTTTTAAACAAACCAATCTCTAAAGAGGAGATACTCGCAGCCATAAAAAATTCCAAAAATTGTAAAGCCCCTGGTCCGGATGAATATTCAGCTGAGTTTTTTAAACTTCTCTCTCCAGAGGTTACACCAATACTGGAAAAGTTAGTCAACAAAATCCTTAATGGAGATTCCCTATTCCCTTCAGCCAACAGGGCTTATATCAAGTTGATCTTAAAGCCAGGAAAGGAACCCACACTCCCAGAATCTTATAGACGCATATCATTAATCAGTACAGATATTAAATTAATCTCCAAAATAATGGTGGATAGGTTAGCCATGGTCCTTCCAGACATTATCTCCCACTCTCAGGCAGGCTTTACAACCTTAAATGTACGAAAGGTTCTATTGGCACTTGATAAGGTCTACTCTGGCGAGACCCACCCTGTTGGAAATGATGCCCCGGCACTGGTTACTATAGAAAAAGCAGAAAAAGCGTTTGATAACGTTAAGTGGGAATGGCTATTCAATGTCTTGACCAGAATGTCTTTGTCGGGCCCCTTCCTTGAATATATACGCGCTTTATATCGATCCCCTAGTGCACAGGTTTATACCCCAGGATTTCTTTCGGGCCACTTTTCCCTAAAGAAGGGCACTAGACTAGGGTGTCTGCTTTCCCCACTTTTGCTCAATCTGAGCCACTGGTTTGCACCTTATCGAATCCGTCCACTTTTGAGGGTATACGGATTAATAAAAAGGTGCTACAGTCAGCTTTTTTTGCAGATGACGTTATTTTGTTTATGGCTAATCCAAAAGATCACTTATCTAATATTTTAACCCTACTTAAGGAATTTGGCACATATTTGGGCTTTAGGAACAACGTAGACAAATGTGATCTTTTGCCGCTAACAAAGAAGGGGGAAACTATGCTACGAAAAATCTCCTTGGGAGGCATTACCATTGCCTCATCTTACATCACCTATCTAGGTATCAAAATTGGAAGAACACCTTCGTCTTTATATAACTTAAATTCCCCCACATGTTGATCAAAATTTCAAACCAATTGAAAGCATGGCAAAATCTCCCACTCTCGCTCATGGGAAGAGCCTATCTTATTAAGATGATTAATGTGGCAAAACTGATGTATCCTCTCCAAACATTGCCTCTCTTGCTTAAACACTCTGATATTAACTTTCTAAATAGCCAATTTAGCCAATTCATATGTAAATATAAGCGCTCCAGAATTAGCTTGACAAAATTAATGGCCTCCATGGAGAATGGAGGTATAAATTTCCCTAGTATTAGGAACTATAACTTAGCTTGTAACATGCGTTATATTATTGATTGGCTGCACAACAGACACACATATACAAATACCTCCCTGGAGGCGGATTTTGTGCACCCCCTAGATTTGTCGGCTATTTTGCACGCACGCCTCTCTTCCCTACCTCATTCTTTAAAACAATCGGTTCTATTTAGGGGCACAATCTCAACATGGAAGAAGAAAAAGTACAGCCTCTATTTTAGAATATCCAAATGTCTACCATTATGGGCAAACCCCAAATTCCCTCAGGGTATATAAAATAGATTGTTTATTGCCTGGCGACAAAAAGATATTATTAACATCTCGCACCTCCTCCACCCAACGGAAGCTAGATGGTTAACGTGTTCTGAAGTACTTGAGAAATATCACCTGCAGCACTCTCATTCCTTCCAGTATGAACAAATCAAGCGTTCAATTATGTCTAATCTACACGATGTTAAATTTGAATCTTACCATAATAAGCTAGACGACTTGCTCCAACACCCTACTGGGACCCCTTCAATCTCCACAATCTACTCTATAATGAAACCACATTTATTAGACCGTCATCCAGACACTTTTTACAAATAGAGGATGTTGAAGCATGGCAGCAGCACCAGGACACCCGCACATCAAAACACCCCCTCATCCCAGCAGCAACGTTCCCCTCCTGTCTCCTCCAACAGCAACCCTGGGACCCCGCTTCACCGCAGCCACCATCCCTGGTAAGCAATAAGACGCATGAATTATAAGAAGCACCACCATTTTATTAAAAAAAGTTTTTTCCTATTTTTCTCCTCAAAATTTGGGGTGCATCTTATAATCCGGAGCATATTATAAAGCGAAAAATACAGTATATTAAGAGAGGTGCTATTAAGAAATTTGGGGAACAATGGGGAAAATGGATCAAATGTACCCGGGTTGTTTCAGAAGCTCTCACTGGAAATGTGATACCGTATATACGCCGACCCGTGTGTAAGCCGACCCCCCAAATTTTGCCACAAAAACTGGGAAAACGTATTGACTCACGTATAAGCCTAGGGTGGAAAATGCAGCAGCTACTGGTAAATTTCAAAGATAAAAATAGATACCAATAAAAGTAAAATTAATTGAGACATCAGTAGGTTAAATGTTTTTGAATATCCATATTGAATCAGAAGCCCCATATAATGCTCCATACAGTTCATGATGGGCCCCATAAGATGCTCCATACAAAATACACCCCATATAATGCTGCACAAAGGTTAATAATGGCCCCATAAGATGCTCCATAGAATAATATGTCCCATATAATGCTCCATAAAGGTTATGGCCCCATAAGATGCTCCATAGATTATTCCCCCATAAAATGCTCCATAGATTATGCCCCCATAAGATGCTCCATAGATTATTCCCCCATAAAATGCTCCATAGATTATGCCCCCATAAGATGCTCCATAGATTATGCCCCAATAAAATGCTCCATAGATTATGCCCCATATGCTGCTCCATAGATTATGCTCCCATATGCTGCCCCATATACTATGCCCCCATATGCTGCCCCATAGACTATGCCCCCATATGCTGCCCCATAGACTATCCCCCAATATGCTGCCCCATAGACTATGCGCCGATATACTGCCCCATAGACTATGCCCCCATATTCTGCCCAATAGAATATGCCCCCATATGCTGCTCCTTAGGATATGCCCCCATATGCTGCTCCATAGGATATGCCCCCATATGCTGCTTCATAGAATATGCCCCATATGCTGCTCCATAGAATATGCCCCCATATGCTGCCTCATAGACTATACCCCCATATGCTGCCCCATAGAATATGCCCCCATATGCTGCTCCATAGGATATGCCCCGATATGCTGCCCCATAGAATATGCCCCCATATGCTGCCCCCATAAAATGCTCCATATATTATGCCCCCATATGCTGCTGCAAAAAAAAATGCCATACTCACCTCTCCTGCTCAGGACCTCACCTGTCTGGGGGCCATCGCTGCTCACCGCTGTTTGCCATGTCGTCTGTCAGTGATGTTCAGGCAGCAGAGGGCGAAGCGCCCACTAACAATGTCACTGCGCCCCCTGCCTAAACCGTCACAGAGGATGCAGCAGACAGCAGTGAGCAGTGATGGACACCCCGGACAGGTGAATATCGCTATACTTACCTCCCCTGGCGCGGTCTCTGCAGTGCAGCCTCGCTTCTCCATGGTCTCCCTTCCTGCCTTCAGCAGTCACATGTTACCGCTCATTACATTCATGAATATGCGCATATTCATGAGTTTAATGAGCGGTACCATGTGACCGCTGAAGGCAGGGAGACCGTGGAGAAGCAGGAGGGCTGCAGAGACCGCGCCAGGGGAGGCAAGTATGATCTCTGACACCCCCGCTTCCCCTCCCCGCCGACCCCCAGATATATGACTTGTGTATAAGCCGAGTGGGGGACTTTCAGTCAAAAAAATGGGCTGAAAATCTCGGCTTATACATGAGTATATATGGTATTTAATACATTTATGTTAGAGTAGGATATAGAAGGGCATAGGAATTATATAATATGAAGAATGAATGTATTAGTGAATATTGCAGAAACTAACACATAGGAAAAGAAGACATACCAGACATGGGGAGGGGGGTGTTTTGGGGGAAGAGTTTAATGGGGGGGGAGGGAAAGTTTTGTTAATTGGTTTACAATAAAATTTTAAGGTTATACCATGATATAATGCAGGTATGATTATAACAATGTCTTGAAAATGGATGAATTTACAGTGTTATGTAATATAAGAATGTAATATGTATTGCTGGGAAATTGTGATTGTCACAATAAAAATGGTTTTGATTAACAAAAAAAAAAAAAAAATGCCAGTTTGGTATTGAAATGCGTAGTGAACCTTCTAATGAATATCGCGGCAAGAGACTTCTTTCCAGCAGCATAAATGTGTTTTTTTCTACTTTGGTAGTTTCCCTCTGGCGGATCATTCCCTGTCCATGGGGCAGCGGCAGCCGGCTATCTGAACCTTTATAGTGGTTGTGTCTCCACACAACCACCTATGGTGAGCAAACCATTGTTTTCACTGTCTCCTATATTAGGGTTTTACCCTATTGTGCACTTCCCCCTTCACAGTCACTGTTTCTTCAGATTTTCCAGGGAGAAAGAACCCCAAACCTTTGGATACAGTCATTGTCCAGGGCGTGATCTGTGAGGTTGACTATTGTTTGAGAAAGAGGTTTCACCTTTTTCAATGTCTCCATGAGACCTGTTTCTGACCTTGATTTCCCCGCCCCCTCTGCCCCTCCATGTGCGCCGTCTAAAAGGAGCGTGACGTTGGAATCTGTGCATGTGGAGGCCTGTGGGTCGCGTCCATCATGAAAGCCTTTATCATCTGAAAGGCTTGAATCAGAATCTGTGGTTCAGTGGTCACGTTGAGGTCTCCTGTTCTGGTTAGAAAAATCACTTTTTGATCTTAGCAGCCTCTGTCTTTTTTGGTTGATTTTTGATTCATTCCATGTGAAAACCTGTCCAGAATCAAAAATCACCCTTGTCCCTGATAAATTGGCATTAGAAGAAGCCGGTCTTGGTGAAACGGCGCTATCGGGGTGGTAGTTGGGGTACCGTAAGCCGGGTGCACACTGCTGTAAGTACATGGACAATCATGGGTTTGCTTTCTTTGCGGTCTTCTTTTTTCTTTTTCTTCCATAACTTTTTCTACACCATAGCACTTTGCATTTTGCTTGTAGTCCAGATTTAATACTGAGTATGGATATTTAGGCACTTAGCCCACTTGAATTTTCTGGATAATGAATCATGTTTAGTGCTGCTACTTTTTGCCTTATTATAGCACAGCACATTGCACTTTGCAGTCCAGATGCAGCATAAAATATAGACGTTTGGCACCTTTCCCATTTGAATTTTCTGGAATGCTACTAAGCCCCCGAGTCTTATTAGATATTGTTACCCCTCTACCTTATTGTTATCCCTTTTTTTGAATTCCGCATGTAATCCCCCTTTATAATGTAATTACAATAAAATATTTGGATTTTATTTCATGTCTAAGCCTCTATATTTCTCCAGTACCTGTTTTTGGAGATTTGGTGTGATATAGTAAATTTGTTTGAGGTTGACTACCCCCCATGTTGGACTTATGTTATTAATCTCCAATTAGAAATATGGTATAGCTTTTTTGATGTGCTGTCTCTTTTCTCATGTGCAGGTATTGCAGGACGCTAGGAATCCATGGTTATGTCCATAAAGTATTTTACATTTCTAATTTGAGGTATTTTACTATTATTATTACACCTACTACATAGTGGGGAAGGATCTTGGAGATGGGAATACCCCCTTTAAATGTTACCTGTCTTAAATACCCACACCCACCATGACATCATTGTAAAAGGTGCAAGGACATATACTACCGTTCAAAAGTTTAGTTTCACCCAGACAATTTTTTGTTTTCCATGAAAACTCATACTTTGATTAATCGAGTTGCCAAATGAATTTAAAATCTGGTACAGACATTGACAAGGTTCGAAAAAAAAGATTTTAATTTGAAATAATAATTTTCTCCTTCAAACTTTGCTTTCGTCAAAGAATGCTCCCTTTGCAGCAATTACAGCATTGCAGACCTTTGGCATTGTAGCAGTTAATTTGCTGAGGTAATCTGGAGAGATTTCACCCCATGCTTGCAGAAGCCCCTCCCACAAGTTGGTTTGGCTTGATGGGCACTTTTTGCGTACCGAATCAGCAATCGAGAAATAACATAAAACATAACTTTTAATAATAAATGTAAAAGCTACCAAAGATAGTAGTGCAAGTAAATCACTAAATCAAAAACCACAAAAAATAAAGGAGGTAACTGTATAAGTCTCTATGACAGATTACTACCAATATATACATGTGGCTATTCCAAGTCCAAAATTTTTTTGAGAGATTGGACCAGAAAAATACTTGGAATAAACCAGTGCAGAAAAAGCCAAGTAACAAATGAACAGTTTCCTTATCAGAGGAACTAAAGAGGCCTCTACCCTGTAAAGGTTATCAAGGAATATGCCTATTCATGTATATAATAAGGACATAATAATAAACCCATCAACAAAGAAATGTGAAAAGGAAAGATCTCACCACATGAAGATGGAGGATGTCCAGGATCAGATGTCCCATCAGAGTCATATCAGGTCAGGAAAAAAGGGGGTTCACCCTATACAAGCCCTGTTTGAACTATAACTGACACCCATGACTCCCGCCCTAACAAGGGCAGTCCACATCTAATCCCTATAAACCATAGCCCTACAAAATCCCTGTGCATCCCGACGCGTTTCGTCACTAAATGACTCTTCAGGGGACATATTAGCACAAACTGGGCATCATGACAGAGTGTACAGGCTGCCTCCTAAGATGAAAATGGAGTGAGGCAGACTAATGAGGAGGGCACTTAAATAAACTGCCAATCAAATAAAACACATCCACCTGAGATGACTTGGAACGCACGCCGTCCACCATTGGTCCCTGTGGGACGCAGGCACATGGTGAGTGTATCAATGGAAAACGCCCACCCTCCAAACCATGCAATAGTGTGTAAACGCCGGCGTATCCCGCGGCAAAGGCCACCCTGTTTCCGGTTGCGTCATACCGCCCAAAAGCAAAATGGCCGCCGCACTTCCGGTCATGCGCACTCATCGGTGTCAGCAGAAAAAATGGCAGCCACACTTCCGGTCATGCGCACTCATGTTAAAGCAGCGCCAACAGAACGGAAGTAAAGCATGCGACAAAGGTCGCAATGCTGCTAGAAGGCAATATCGTCATGCGCACTTTAAACAGTCCATAAGCCAATATTACAAGCGAATAGACAGATCATACATCTCCAAAAGGCCTCAATCATAAAATGATTACCAAAAATCTTAATCCAATCAGAGGCCTGAAGGGAGCATTACCAGAATCAAAGTAAAACAAGATGGAAAATGACAAAAATTCAAACTCAGAATAAAAGGTAGCGTAAACATATAAAAAAGAGGTATTTTACAGTATATACAAAGGAAATATTAAACACATATATCAAACCCTAGATGTAGCAGCCAAAATTGAGTTGATCATTAAGCCCTCTTGGGGTCATGGTATTCAAACAAAAAATCCACTTGGTCTCTTTTTGTAGAATGATACGATCCCAATTACCACCTCTTGGTGGTTTTTTTACCCTTTCAATCCCCAGAAATTGAATGGAATTAACATTCCCTCCTTGGCACTGATTAATATGACGTGAAATAGGGGTATCTCTCTTATGGATAATGTCTCCAATGTGTTCCCCAATCCTTCGTTTGAATTCTCTAATGGTTTTACCCACATATTCTATGCCGCATGTACATGTGGCCTTGTAAATGACTCCCCTGCTGCTACAGTTGATAAATTCCCTAATTTGATATACCTGTCCTGTAACATTACTGGTAAAACCAGCACCAGGAGAAATGTGGGAACAAGCAACGCAGTGGCCACATCTGAAGCAACCATTCACGTTAGTAGGCAACCAAGTGGTACGGGAAGGTCTGGTGAAATGACTGTTGACCAGCCGATCCCTTAAGGAACGGCCTTTCTTGTACATGATTAAAGGTCGTGTCGAAAGTACACCTCCAACATCCTTATCCATTAATAACACGGGCCAATGTTTGGCCAGGATAGCACGTACAGAACTTGCTCCATTATCAAAAGTGGTAATCAACCTCATTTCACCTTTATTTTCAACTCTGGGTCTGGGTCTAAGGAGTTCCATTCTACTTTTACCCTTAGCATGTTTATAGGCACGTTTTAAAACATCAAGTGGATAACCCCTATCCAAAAATCTGTCTCTAAGTTCTTTCGCCTGTCTCTCAAAAGATTCATCTGTAGAGCAATTTCTACGTATCCTGAGATATTGACCCTTGGGTACTCCACGTTTAAGATGTATAGGGTGGCTGCTGTCCCACCTCAATAAAGAATTAGTAGCCGTGGGTTTCCTGTAAGTACAGGTGGTAATAGTACCATCATTTTTCCTCTCAATCAATATATCAAGAAAGGACAATGAAAACGGGTCAATCACAGAAGTAAAAAATAAACCACAATCATTATGATTCAGAGTGTCTACAAAAGCAGAAAAACTATCCTTCGAACCCTTCCACAAAATCAGGATGTCATCAATATATCGAACCCACAGCTCAATTCGTTCCATAACATCCATGCCACTCCTAAAGACCTGAGTCTCCTCCCACCAGCCCAGGAACAAATTTGCATACGCCGGGGCACACGGACTCCCCATAGCGGTGCCCCTGAGCTGGTGGTAGATCTTGTGATCAAACAAGAAAAAATTCTTAGTGAGACAGAAACGAAGTAGCTTGATGACGAATTCGCTGTGGGTCCGATACTGACATCCTCTAGTGTTCAGAAAATATAACACAGCTTCAAGCCCCTTATCGTGAGGTATGGAGGTGTAAAGCGCCTCCGCACTTTTTGCGTACCATCCAATCAAGCTGCTCCCAAAACAGCTCAATGGGGTTGAGATCTGATGACTGCGCTGGCCACTCCATTACAGATAGAATTCCAGCTGTCTGCTTCTTCCCTAAATAGTTCTTGCATAATTTGGAGGTGTGCTTTGGGTCATTGTCCTGTTGGATGAAATTGGCTCCAATCAAGCGCTGTCCACAGGGTATGGCATAGCGTTGCAAAATGGAGCGATAGCCTTCCTTATTCAAAATCCCTTTTACCTTATACAAATCTCCCACTTTACCAGCACCAAAGCAACCCCAGGCCATCACATTACCTCCACCATGATTGACAGATGGCGTCAGGCACTCTTCCAGCATCTTTTCAGTTGTTTTGCGTGTCACAAATGTTCTTCTGTGTTCCAAACACCTCAAACTTGGATTCATCTGTCCATAACACTTTTTTCCAATCTTCCTCTGTCCAATGTCTGTGTTCTTTTGCCCATATTACGAAACAATCACTGACCTCAGGGAGACCAGTCAAAGAAAACACTGCGGCAGCCGGCAAAGGCGCTCAATCACAGTGAAATCCTAGGTGCATTTGCCCATATTAATCTTTTCCTTTTATTAGCCGGTCTCAGATATGGCTTTTTCTTTGCCACTCTGCCCTGAAGGCCAGCATCCCGGAGTCGCCTCTTCACTGTAGACGTTGACACTGGTGTTTTGTGTCTACTATTTAATGAAGCTGCCAGTTGAGGACCTGTGAGGCGACGATTTCTCAAACTACAGACTCTAATGTACTTATCTTGTTGCTCAGTTGTGCAGCGGAGCCTCCCACCTCTCTTTCTACTCTGGTTAGAGCCTGTTTGTGCTCTCCTCTGAAGGGAGTAGTACACACCGTTGTAGGAAATCTCCAGTTTCTTGACAATTTCTCGCATGGAATAGCTTTAATTTCTAAGAACAAGAATAGACTGTTGATTTTCATGTGAAAGTTCTTTTTTTCTGGCCATTTTGAGAGTTTAATGGAACCAACAAATGTAATGCTCCAGATTCTCAACTAGCTCAAAGGAAGGTCAGGCTTATAGCTTCTCTAATCAGCCAAACTGTTTTCAGCTGTGCTAACATACTTGACAAGGGTTTTCAAGGGTATTCAAACCATCCATTAGCCTTTTTACACAGCAAACAAAGTACCATAAGAACACTGGAGTGATGGTTGTTGGAAATGGGCCTCTATACACCTATGAAGATATTGCATTACAAACCAGACGTTTGCAGCTAGAATAGTCATTTACCACATTAACAATGTATAGAGTGTATTTCTGAATCATTCAATGTTAACTGTGCTTTTCTTTAAAAAAAAAAAAAAAAAGGAAATTTCTAAGCGACCTTAAACTTTTGAACGGTAGTGTATCTAGCTTGTCATATCTAGCTTTAGCTTGGCATATATTTTTAATTCTATTATACTGTATTTTTTAGACTATAAAGCACAACTAACCATAAAATGCATCTAAGTTTTAGACAGCAGGAAAAAACAACTTTTTTCTAATAATCAAATCTTTCCTAATGGTGTAAAGTAGAGGGGTGAAGAGTAGAAATTTCAATGCACTAGGGTAGAATATGGAAGTAATAAATCTATTGTTAGTGTTTCTCTGCTGAAAGTGTTTTATTCACATACAGTATAGCTTCACAGCATGAACATTAATGAACATTCTACAGATCATATATATACACATACATACCAACAGCTCTGTTACATTTGCATATTTAAATACACACATATCTGCTACATACGTATATTTACATACACACAGCTCTGCTACATATGCACACTTACATACACATAGCTCTAAGACATATGTTCATTTGCATTCACATACACGATATATACTGTATACTACCTAATTTTGCAGTTCCTTCCAGGTCATGTGATTGATTACATGATCTGAAAGGTCCTTGAGCTGGTCGGGTGGAAGGTCCTTCAGCTGCTCACTCAGGAGGTGCAGCATTTGTGCAGGTCCCAGTACCTTCCTGTCCTGTCCTACAATCAGTTAGATAAGTCAGGGACTGGAGGAGATAGAGAGAACAGTTCTGTCAGTGATCAGGAAGGACAATCTCTCAGTGTCCTCCTCTGTCACAGGATGCTGCCTCCAGTCTATAAGACGCACTCACTTAGCATGATTTTGTCTTGCTAAAAGTGTGTCTTATGTTGCAAAAAATACAGCAAGTTCTAAAGTAATTTCTCTTTCTCCTTTAAATATACGACTGTCTGTTATAAGTTTTTGTACAATTTTTCTATAACATAGTTTCTCCCCGTCTGAGTTATTTTTGATGGTCAACAAATTGCAATTTTTCAGTGGGATTTTTATGTTTGTGGTGTTTAAAGGTGTTGTCCTTTACTTTGACATTGCCTTCTGATTCCTCATATTTAGCTCTGTTAAAATAAAAACACTTATACAAACCTCCCATGCTGGCACCATTCCAGCGATGTTGGCACTTGCATTTCCCAGGCTTATGGGACATTTTTTCGCAACCTAAGCCCTGCACCCAGTCAGTGCTGGCGTCACTATCCCTGCTTTTAGACAACTCAAATATTGAGAGGAAGTCAGAGAGCAGCTGTAGCCCTGCCTTACTGATGAAGTTCAATAACTCTGAAGGCGGGGACAGTGAAGCCGCCGCTGATTGGGCAGAGAGCTCGTGTGATGTATCAACCTCATGTGAATCCCGGGAATGCGAGTCCCAACACTGCTGGAATGGCACCTTCACAGAATGAGAGCATCAGTGTTTTAATTTTATTGAGGCCAAACATGAGGAACAACAAAGGGTTGTCCTAGTAGTGGACAACACCTCTAAGAAGATATCATTTTCGGTTAAAACATTTACTACATTCTGAACATGAAAAAGGCTTCTCCCCTGTGTGACTTCTTTGATGTTTATTTAGAGTTTATTTCTGTGTAAAACATTTCTCACATTAAGAACATGAAAAAGGTTTCTCCCCTGTGTGCGTTTTCTGGTGCTTAACAAAATCTGATTTCTGGTTAAAACATTTTTCACATTCTAAACATGAAAAAGGCTTCTCTCCTGTGTGACTGTGCTGGTGCTTAACAAAATTTGATTTCTGGTTAAAACATTTTCCACAGTCTAAACATGAAAAAGGCTTCTCCCCTGTGTGAGTTCTCTGCTGCTTAACCAAATCTGAATTCTGGCTAAAACATTTCCCACATTCTGAACATAAAAAAGGCTTCTCCCCTGTGTGAGTTCGCTGATGTGTAACAAGAGTTGATTTCTCGGTAAAACTTTTCCCACATTCTGAACAGGAAAATGGCTTCTCCCCTGTGTGAGTTTTTTGGTGCTTAACAAGATGCCATTTCTGTTTAAAACATTTTCCACATTCTGAACATGAAAAAGGCTTCTCCCCTGTGTGGGTTCTCTGGTGCTTAACAAAATCTGATTTCTGTGTAAAACATTTACCACATTCTGGACAGGAAAAAGGCTTCTCCCCTGTGTGAATTCTCTGGTGCCTAATAAAATTTGATTTCTGGCTAAAACATTTCCCACATTCTGAACATGAAAATCTATTCTCTGCGGTGTGAGTTTTTTGATGTCTAAGAAAAGACATATCAAGTGGAAAACTATTTTCATATTCTGAATATGAAAATATCTTTGCTTTAGCAGCAGTTTGATTTTTAATGCTTATTTTGTGACTTTGATTATCCTTAGTGGCCGGTAATGAATCAGACGAAGGGAACTGTTTTAAAGGATCAGATGACAGATCTTTGCTGTGAAGGAATGATGATATATGTGGAGTAATGGAATTCACTTCAATTGTATCCTGTGGGATCTCTAGAACATCCGATTTAAAAATTACAGATGTCAGCTGTCCCTCTGATGTCCTGGTATAGTCATCTGCTAAGAATAAAACCAATTATTATTTTTAAATAAAATATCATTGAATTTTATATTTTTGAACATTTCTACTTAAACTGTCCTTAAAAATGGCAAGTTACGTAAAATTATTTAATTATTAAACAAGACAATGACAGTTCACAGACTAATTAAAAACCTTATTGAAAGAACCAGTAGTGTGTGGTGTTCAACTGTTTGTTCATTCTGCCTCCTAAATATGGAATAAAAAGCCACCAAACAATGTTATGTAGGTGAAAATGATACCAATAAAAACTTCCACTCATCTCACAAAAAAAACAAGCCTCCACTCAGGTCCATTATCTGTTAGTGGAAAAACAGAGGTTTCCACATTATTAGAGGCTCAAACACTCTTGAAATGTAACATGGCTTCCATAAACCAATCCAGCAATATCTACTCTACCAAAGTCAAATCTCCGACTCGCTTTAGAGCCTTGTACAATTTTCACTCTCCAACATACACTGGATTCTATGTTGCATAAAGTGGCTGTGGAGTCAAAATAGTCAATACTCCTACAGATTAATTCATGGAATGTTCTAATTTCCAAAATGGAGTCACTTTATGGGGATTTCTACTGCTCTGGTCTTCTGCCATTTTGTCATATTAGGGCTTCTGCAAATAGTGTGTCCCATCTTCTCTAGGATCTGCTCCCGCGACGTCTGCTTTTGTCACCAGGAGCCGCCTTATTAATTCTGCAGGCGGCACTGGTAATGGAGAAGATGTTAGAACCAGAAGCTCTGGGTGATGCAGGCTCTGTCCAGCCACTAAGATTAGGGTGCCTGGGACCTGAAGTACCATACAGTCTGGCAGGATGGATGTTTGTGCTGTCCAGTTGGAGTAATCTGCTCCCTACTTCAGCCAACTGGAAAGCATCACACCCTACTAAAGCTCAAAGAATATTGCTAGAAGCTGTAAGATACAGCCTTCTCCTCTAGTTCAGTCCTGTGTGCTCATATTTGTTTCCTGTTGTGACCACGGCCCATTTACTGACTACTCTTTGGTCTTCTGATTTTGTATTTTCTCTACTCTCCTTGTTCTGACCCGGCTGACTAATCTTCCCATCTCACTCTACAGAACAGCAGGTAAAATCGTTGCCCAAGCCTATGGTTCTCAGTTTAACCCCTTTACCCTTAAGGGTGGTTTGCCTGTTAATGACAGGCCAATTTTTACAATTCTGACCACTGTCCCTTTATGAGGTAATAACTCTGGAACACTTCCATGGATCCCGGTGATTCTGACAGTGTTTTCTCATGACATATTGTACTTCATGATAGTGGTAAAATTTCTTTGATATGACTTGCATTTATTTGTTGAAAAAACAGAAATTTAGTTAAAATTTTGAAAATTTTGCAATTTTCCAACTTTGAATTTTCATGCCCTTAAATCACAGAGATACGGCACACAAAAAACTTAATAAGTAACATTTCCCACATGTTTACTTTACATCAGCACAATTTTGGAACCAAATTTTTTTTTGTTAGGAAGTCATAAGGGTTAAAAGTTAAACAGCGATTTCCCATTTTTACAACACCATTTTTTTTTAGGGACCACATCACATTTGAAGTTACTTTGAGGGGTCTATGTGATCGAAAATACCCAAAAATGACACCATTCTAAAAACTGCACCTCTGAAGGTGCTCAAAACCATATTCAAGCAGTTTATTAACCCTTCAGGTCCTTCACAGGAATTTTTGTAATGTTTTAAAAAAAAATGAACATTTAACTTTTTTTTTTTTCACAAAAAAAATTACTTCAGGTCCAATTATTTTATTTTACCAAGGGTAACAGGAGAAATTGGACCCCAAAAGTTGTTGTACAATTTGTCCTGAGCATGCCGATACCCCATATAGGCAGGTAAACCACTGTTTGGGTGCATGGCAGAGCTTGGAAGGGAAGGAGCGCAGTTTGACTGGAATTGGCTGGAATTGAGATTGGAAGCCATGTTGCATTTGGAGAGCCCCTGATGTGCCTAAACAGTGGAAATCCCCCTACATGTAACACCGTTTTGGAAAGTAGCCCCCTAAGGAACTTCTCTAGATGTGTGGTGAGCACTTTGAACCCCCAAGTGCTTCACAGAAGTTTATAACGTACAGCCGTAAAAATACAAAAATCATTTTTTTTTTTTTTTTTACAAAAATTATCTTTTCGCCCCCAATTTTTTATTTTTACAAGGGAAACAGGAAAAATTGGACCCCAAAAGTTGTCCAATTTGTCCTGAGTACGCCAATACCCTGACCCTGTATGTGGGGCTAAATCATGGTTTGGGCGCAAAGCAGAGCTCGGAAGGGAAGGAGCACCGTTTAACTTCTTCAATGCAGCATTGGGTGTAATTGAGATCGGAAGCCATGTCGCGTTTGGAGAGCCCCTGATGTGCCTAAACAGTGGAAATCTCCCAATTCTAACTCCAACCCTAACCCAGAACACACCCCTAGCCCTAATCCCAACCCTAACCTTAATCCAAACCCTAACCCTATCTTTAGCCAAAACCCTAACTTTAGCCCCAACCCTAACCCTAATTTTAGCCCCAAACCTAACTGGAAAATTAAGATAAATACATTTTTTTTATTATATTATTTTTTCGATAGCTGAGGGGGTGATAACGGGGGGTTTGATTTACTATTTATAGCGTGTTTTTATGTTTGGCAGCTGTCACGCTAAAAGATGCTTTTTATTGCAAAAAATAGTTTTGGCATCACCACATTTTGAGAGCTATAATTTTTTCATATTTTGGCCCACAGAGTCATGTGAGGTCTTGTTTTTTGCAAGACTAGTTGTTGTTTTTATTGGTACCATTTCCGGGCACATGACATTTTTTTCATCGCTTTTTATTACGATTTTTGGGAGGCAGAATGAACAAAAACCAGCAATTCATGGATTTCTTTTTTTGGGGGGGGGGGGGGCGGGCTGCTTTTATACCGTTCCGCATGTGGTAAAATTGATAAAGCAGTTTTATTCTTCGGGTTAGTACAATTACAGCGATACCTCATTTATATATTTTTTATGTTTTGTCGCTTTTATACAATAATTTTTTTTATATAAAATAGTTTTTATTATTTTTGCATCGCTTTTTTCTGAGAGCTATAACTTTTTTGGTTTTTAGCTGATGACGCTGTATGGTAGCTCGTTTTTTGCGAGACAAGATGACGTTTTCAACGGTACCATGTTTATTTATATCCGTCTTTTTGATTGTGTTATTCCACTTTTTGCTCGGCGGTATGATGATAAAGTATTGTTTTGTGAACCGTTTTTTATTTGTTTTTTTACGGTTTTCACTGAAGGGGTTAACTAGTGGGACAGTTTGGGTCGTTACGGTCACGGCAATACTAAATATGTGTACTTTGTTTTTTCTATTTACTATACATATAGAAATGTATTTATTGGAAAAATATTTATTTTTTTTCTTTATTTAGGAATTTTTAAAAAAAAAAAATATTTTTACACATACTAATATTTTTTTTTAAACTTTTTTACATTGTGGTACATTACTATATAAATTCAGATCGCTGATCTGACACTTTGCACAGCACTGTGTCAGATCAGCGATCTGACAGGCAGTGTAGGAGGCTTGACAAGCCACCTCCCTGCAGGACGCCGCGGCCATTTGGTTCCGGGGGTCTGCAAGGAGGAGAACCTCAGAACAATGCAATCACATTGCATTGTTCTGAGGGTCTCAGGGAAGCACGCAGGGAGGTCCGGGTGTTTCGGCGGTTAAAGTGCCAGGAGCGGTCCCAGTCTCCACTCCTGGCACTTAGTGCCGTGTGTCAGCTGTCATAATCGGGATGACGTACTATCTCGTCCATGGTCAGAATGTCACAGGTTTCACGGATGGGATAGTACGTCGGATGTCAGAAAGGGGTTAAGTCCAGATCTATGTTGAGCAGACCTGGGCAAAGTTAAGCCCGCGGGCCACATCCGGCCTTCTGGCTGTTCCAGTCTGGCCCGCAGACCGAGACAACCAAGGGGCTGAAAACAGTGAAACAGCTGATGCGATGACGTCATATCATCGCGTCATCGTGTACTGCAGCAAGTCAGCGCACCAGAGACAGAAGCAGAGCACCGGGGAACAGGAGAAAGGTATGTGGTGTATTTTTTCTATTTATGTGTATGGGATGTTTGGCTGTACATGGAGAGGCTACTGGGTCTTATCATTGACATGGGGAGGCTATGGGGTCTTATCATGGTCATGGGGAGGCTATACGGGTCTTATGGACATGGTGAGTCTATGGGATCCTATCATGGACATGGGCAGGCTGTGGGGGTCTTACGGACATGGGAAAGCTATGGGGTCTTGTTATGGACATGGGGAGGCTATATGGGTCTTATGGACATGGTGCGTCTATGGGGATCTTACCATGGACAAGGGGAGGCTATGGGGGTTTTAACATAGACATGGGTAGGCTATTTTGGGCTGACATGGTGGCCATGGGGAGGCTGTGTGGGCCTCAGATGCTGGCCATGGGGAGGCTCTGTGGGGCTCATATGCTATACATGGGGAGGCTGTCTGGGCGTCATATGCTGGACATGGGGAGGCTGTGTGAGGCTCATATGCTAGACATGAAGAGGCTGTGTGGGCCTCATATGGTGGCCATGGGGAGGATGTGTGGAGCTCACATGGTGGTCATGGGGAGGCTGTGTGGGGTTCAAATGCTGGATATAGGGAGGCTGTGTGGGCCTCATGAGATATTTTAAAGGGACTATATTCAGGTTCAAACGGTATATAGGCGTGTGTCAGCAAATTTAATTCTACTCAATATTAAGAGATATAATTAATATAATTATGAATATAATAATTATAATTAATATGTTGACATTAATATTGATTGTAATTAATTTTAGCCTATTGGTTTGGCCCTCCGCAACAGTCACGGTCTCTCATGTGGCCCCTCGGGAAAATTAATTGCCCACCTCTGATGTAGAGGATTTAAAGGGTCATGAGCAAGGTAACCCATAGGATCTGGAAACCAGGGTAGATAATGCCAAGCCTGATCGTGGTAGCCATCTTTTCTTTTGAGCTGCTAGGTGACCATGAACAGTGCCCCCTGTACATTGCAGATCTTGCTGGAACAGTTTGCAGGCACAATCAAATAGCTAAATGGCTCTCCTTCCCTTCTGAACCCTGCCATGTGCCCAGACGGTAGTGTAAAACCTATATAGGATATTGCTGGATTCAAGAGAAAATGGAAAGTAATTTGTGATATTCATCTGTTTCCTGTTATGAATGAGTCACCGGAGGAGGAAAAAACAAAAACACAAGCTAAGTCCAGAAAACCGGAGAGGTTGGTAGCTAGCGGATTGCAGACCCCTGATCCTATTCACCACAACTAACAGTAGCCGTGGGGGGTTCCTACGGTGCCCTAGACCCCTCGTCACAGCCGGAGAGCTAAATAAGCCTAAAGAAAGAAAGGGGAAATTTAAACTGCCCCAGAGCAGACCCCAAAGCAATAGACAGCCCCCAACATGTATTGTCGGTGAAAAACAGATGAAAACACAAACACAGACAGAAAGACAGGCTGAGCAAATGATGGGGCCCAACTAACTAGATAGGAAAGGACAGAAAAGATGCTGGCTGCAATCACGCAAAAAACCCTGCCAAAAATAATGTCCAACACGTCTGATAGAAAAGGCCCTGAAGTCACTAGACTTCAAAATCACTATATCAGCACTCAGGTATATTCTGAAGACAGAGCAAAGAGATCAACTGATCAGAGACAAAAATGGAGTTCAGCCCGTCCCAACCAGGGCAGGCTGAACACAAACACTAAGTAAACAGACAAAATCTCATGGAAAAATAGCAAAGCAAAAACTTAGCTTTTAGTAGACAGGAACTAAACTGGATGCCAGAGCTCAGAGCAGAAAGGATCACCAGCAACCCTGCAGGGCGTCGGCTGCCTTATATCCACTCAGAAATTCCAGATGTCCAATCACACTCCACCTGTTCAGATGACAGGTTCTTCCCATCCAGATCAATTTCACTACCTCCTTTCACCAGCAGAGGGAGTTCATCAGACATCAGAGGTGAAGGAGAAAATGAACTCATAACAGTTTCCTATTATTCTTTGTGAATAATTCTAAAGTTATCACCACATAAAGTGACACACGTCAGATTTGTAAAATGGGCCCTGCTTTGGAACAAAAAACTGAGTGCGGTAAGTGGGATAAATCAGAGGATTTGGGCACTTACTACTGTAGTCAAAAACTGCGAGTATAGACAATAACAATCTAATAATAATCTAAACTATCGAACGTCCAATATTTTCTGTCAGATGAGTTCAAAAAGAAATATTAGACATTCATAGAGAACTTTTTATAATACTGCAGAACTGACTTGTCTTAAATTTAGATCTCAGGCATTTGGAAGAGGTAATGGAGACCTTTTTTTTAAAGACTACCAGGGAGTTACACAATCACATATGTGAGGCAGGCCGATCCTACCACAATCAAACTATACAGCTCTGGCAAAAAATTAAGAGACCACTTTAAAACTTTCAGTTTGTCTGATTTTTCTCTTTATAGGTATATTTTTGAGTAAAATGTAAATTGCTCTTTTATTCTATAAACTACTGACAACATGTCTCCAAATTTCCAAGCACTACATTTTGTATTTAGTTTCAGAAAATGAGAACTGGTCAAAATAACAAAAAAATGCAGAGCTTGCAGACCTCAAATAATGCTAAGAAAACAAGTTTAAAGTTCATAATCATTTAGAAACAACAATACTAACTCAAGAAGAGTTCAGAAATCAATATTTTGTGGAATAACCATGATTTGTAATCACAGCTTTTTCCAGGACAACCTTGTATTTGGCTTGATTCATATACGTCCTTCACAAAGATTAACCTGCCCAATTTCAGCCTTGCTGAAGCATCCCCAGATCATCACCGATCCTCCACCAAATTTCACAGTGGGTGCAAGACAATGTTGCTTGTACGCCTCTCCAGGTCTCCGTTTAACCATTAGACGACCATGTGTTGGGCAAAGCTATAAATTAGACTCATCAGAAAAGATTACCTTACTCCAGTCCTCTATGGTCCAATGCTTATGGTCTTTGGCAAACTTCAGCCTGGCTCTCTTTTGCTTCTCATTGATGAAAGGCTTTTTCTAGCTTTCACATGACTTGAGCCCTGCCTCTAGGAGCCTGTTATGAACTGTTCTTGCCATGCACTTCACCCCAGCTGCCATTTGCCATTCCTTTTGTAGGTCACTTGATGTCATTCTGCGGTTACTGAATGACATTCGAATAAGATGACGGTCATCACGGTCAGTGGACAGTCATTTCCGCCCTCTGCCGGTCTGTAGCTTTGTGTCCCCAATGTCTGCTGCTTGACCTTGTTGTAATGGACTGCCGTCTTAGAAATTTTAAGGATGGAGGCAACATGATGCTCATTGTATCCCTCTGCTAGTAAAGCCAGAATTGAGCCCTTCTTTTTCTCACTCAAGACTTCTCTTTTCAACTCATTTGGCATAGTTAAAAGTAATTTTTTTATTCCTATTACTTTTAGGATGTTAATAGCATTTGTTTGGCCACCCAGCTTGTCCTATTGCAAGACGATTGTGAACACCACAGCAGGGTTTTTTTTTATAATTTCCTTCATTAAATAAGATTTGGTTCAGGTGATCACCTAACCAGAAGCACATTAGGTAGAATGAGGTGTTTTCTTTTTGGAATGCAACTGACACTGGAATGGAATGGCTGTCAGACATGTAGAGAAGCTGATTTTTCTAAAACCGTGCAGTGGTCTCTTAATTTTTGCCAGAGCTGTATACAAAGTGAACCTGTAAAAAAAGACATGTCCTCAACAACAATGTATGTTTGAGGCGAGAAGGCAAACCCTAAACTGGAGTAGCACTAATTTATGGTGGACCATTGAAGCTACTGTGAATAATGACAAGATGTATTAGCGCCACTCCATTTCAGAAGAGATTGTGCAGTAATCTGAATGACTTAGGATTGAAAACAGAATGGAATTTATGATGTGGAGTGAATCCATGAGACCAGGACTCGAGCCATGCCAACACATCTCCTGCATGTGTGAATAAATGTATATTACAGTCATCAGCCACGCACAGCTTAGAGATATATCATGGCAGAGATGTAATGTTTTTTTGTATAGTTTATAACAATCCTTCTAGAAGTTAATGAGTTTTAAAAGATATTGAAAAGTCAGAATAAAGGGAAACTCTGTTATTGTATAGAAATTCATACTTGGCCTCACTGCACATTTAATGTTGTCGATCATAAAAGATACAGTAAGTTTGGTCAGAAAGACTGGACCTGGTCTTGTAGGGACCATATGAGACATTCAGCAGCACAGAAGGGAGAGAAGGAAGATTCATCCAATAAGATATCAGGGATCTAGGAAGCCAACAGCATCATTACCTTCCACTTTCTCTTACAGGCCCATTATATAATATTTTTCTTCAAGTGATTTTCTAAATGGTCAGAACATTCTATGTACACTGTCATATGGATTTGTAGTTTACAGATCTGGGCAGGTAACAATCAGAGTTTCCTAATCCCAGGGGGTAGGTGGATCCTCCAGGTTGTAAGTTCTATAGAAAAGGACTTTCAATGCCCAAAGTAATTTGTGCAGTTTTGGGTGAAGGAGAATGTTGTGGTCTAGAGGCACAATTGCGATATGGCCGGACTACGCCACCGATAAAGCAACCACAGCCAATGACTGAGAAGAATCTGTGACTTCTCTACATTTAGTGGTTACTACTCACCTGGGTAGTCATATGTGGGAATCTCCTCTTTACACAACTCATCATCCATTATATATGTCCCTCTAGTATTAATAAGGGTCAGATCTTCATCCTGAAACAAATATTATAAAAGTCACAGACAGATGGAGAAGTCACATCTATGATCATCTCTAATCCTGCCATCTCCACCGTTCTCATTGCACAAGTATAAAACATATAATACTGGGGGATAAAACAAGACTGAGCACAAGATCTTCACAGCCGTCTACACATCATAGGGAAGATCTCGTGACACATTCTCTCCATCTACCTGATGATCCTGAGGAACATTGGGATCTTCTTGTTTACAGTCCTGTGGAAGGAGAGGATGGGGACATCTCTCTGGTGTTGTCCTCTTACTGGATAGATCTGGAGGAAACACATACAGGGGCTGAATTCATTCTTTACATACAGATAATTATAGGCCGTGTGTATTTAGTCCTGTCTATTACCTGGTGATGTGAGGGGCTGGGGAACCTCCATCATGACGTCATTGTACAGATCTTTGTGTCCTTCTAAATACTCCCACTCCTCCATGGAGAAATAGATGGCGACATCCTGACACCTTATAGGAACCTGACACATACAATGATACCGTCATCCCCCCGATCCCCTCATAGTGTTACTGTATAATGTCCCAGCATTCCCAGCAGTGTCACCTCTCCAGTCAGCAGCTCAACCATCTTGTAGGTGAGTTCTAGGATCTTCTGGTCATTGATGTACTCATGTATCAGGGTGTGAGGCAGAGGCACCATGATTGGGCTTAGGGGTGTTCCCCATCCCTCAGACACAGGGTCCTGACAGCGCTCACTAGAGGTCTTCTTCACTACTGTGTAATCCTGGTTATGGAGAGACACATTAATAAACCTCACTACAGACATTTCCAGAGTCCTCACCTCTCCAGTTCTGTCCATCTGTTATTCCCATAGATAAGAATGATGTAATGTGACGTCATCAGAATCTCTCACCTCTCCAGTAAGCCGGAAGAGGATCTCTAGGGTGAGGTGTAATATCCTCTCCGCCATCTTGTCTCTGTCCATATCCATTTTTGAGCAGGAAAATTCTCTTATATAGAAGATCTTCACTGACAGAATCAGATATTATAAAGACCTGAATGAGAAGATAAACCGATGTAACATCATAAAAATCCTGTGTAATAATACAATTACTGGAGACAATATGTGGAAACATATGAGGAGATAGAACGTGTAGATGGTGTATTCTCTAGTCCTGTGTGGACTGGAATATAAGCTGAATTGCTGATCAAAACATCTCCGTGCTCCCAATCATGGACTATGTTACTCACTGCTTTGGGAGCTGATTAGCTGTAAGAATTACAAGTTCATTAGGATTGACCAGGAAATGCAGAGAGTGGCCCAAGCAGCAATGGCATTTTTATTATTTCACAACATTCTGTTTTTCCCCGACAACTACTAATTAAACCTATATATTTAGGCCACAGACAACAAGCAGTTTCTCCCTCGGAGTCGGCAGCTGAATACGTTTCTCATAGACTCATCTTCCATAACGCTAATTCTCGTCTCATTTACCGACACTGGAATCGGCATTAGCAATACTGCAGGAGATATTCATTACACGGGACAGGAGAAATAACTACTTCATGATGAGGACGACATCTTCATCTTCTACTACGGCTCTAGAAACATATTTGGCCAGAGTCGGTCACTGCCTCCATCCCCACCGGCCGTCTATATGAAGGTTTCCCGTCTTCCCCGCACTGTAATCTTCTATCACGTTAGATCTCAGGTCTGATTCACACACTAAAGTTTGAGGCTTTTATGAAAGATTTTTTGTAAGAACAACAAGACAAGAGTTATTTGATACCAATATCTCCATGTAGGCTTCCATATAATGCATGAAAAACACAAAAAAAAAAACCAGGCATGTCAAAAATCTTAGCCCTCTACTATTCCCCCTCAGCCAGCTAAAATTTAACGGCTCCCTTTATTATAAACAATGGTATTCGACAAGGTTGCCTCCTTTCCCCAGTGTTGTATATCCTGATAATGGAGCATCTTATGGAGGCGGGTTCTGAGTATGTCTTCTGCATTTGCTGATGACCTGCTAGTTTATTTTACTGATCTACATACCTCGTTTCCTTTCCTGATATCTGAGCTGGCACCTTTTAGTAGTTGCTCCAATTTTAAGATAAATCTTGAAAAATTTGAAGCCATGAATATTTCCCTACCCTTGCAAATGGTGAATATTCAGCAATCTAATTTTCCATTTAAATGGCCGTCAAATAATCATATTAACTACTTGGGCACCATTATTTCGGTGGATTTATCAGAATTGTTTGACTTAAACTTTGGTCGATTTTTGTCCAGATTGGAGTTGGATCTTAATTCATGGAACCATGGAGAGGCCTCCTGGTTTGGCCGAGTTAACATCTTCAAAATTCCTGTATTGCCTAGACTTTTGTATTTACTACAAACTATCCTGATATATATCCCATCCTCGTTCTGGATGAGGGTCCAACGTAAATTCAGCCAGTTTGATCGGTTGGCGGGACACCCAAGAATTCGTAGTGTAGGTTTGCTGGACTGCCCATGCAAGAATCTATAATATAACGCTGTAAGCGTCACTCTGTCCGAAGCCTTTATAGACTGCGCAAGCGCAACGCACCTGCGCAGTCTGGCTCCAGACAGAATGAGGCAGCCAGCGGTGAGGAGTGTGTATGGCGCCGCAGATGGCGGTACCGTACACACTGCATACCGCCATCTCCGACCCCATACTTACATACTTACCTGACCGGGAGGGAGCGTTGCCGCGGCACTTCTCTTCGGCCGGAGACTGGGACGGGAGTGCGTCCGGAATCGCGCATGCGCATAGCGCGATCCGGCGCCAATTTACTGAAGACACACTTGCAGTGTGTCTTCAGAAATATGGCGTCAGACAGCGCTATGGGCATGCGCGTACTCTGGCGCCAGACTCCTCCCCCGGCCTCCAGCAGAACGTGATGACAGCGCTGGAGCACAGTAAAGAAGGGTGAGTATAAATGGGTTTTTTTTTGTAGTTTTTAGTTTTAATAGGAGTGAGGGGACCAGGCATACCAGGATAGGGGGGTGAGAGGACCATGCATACCAGGATAGGGATGAGGGAGTACCATGCATACCAGGATAGGGGGTGAAGGGACCATGCATACCAGGATAGGGATGAGGGTGTACCATGCATACCAGGATTGGGGGGTGAGAGGACCATACATACCAGGATTGGGGGGGTGAGAGGACCATGTATACCCACATAGGGGGGTGAGAGGACTATGCATACCAGGATAGGGGGGTGAGAGGACCATGCCTACCAGGATAGGGGGTGAGGGGTACCATGCATACCAGGATAGGGATGAGGGAGTACCATGCATACGAGGATTGGGGGGTGAGAGGACCATGCATACCAGGATTGGGGGATGAGGGGTACCATGCATCATAGGATTAGGGGATGAGAGGACCATGCATACCAGGATAGGGGGTGAGGGGACCATACATATCAGGATAGGGGGTGAGGGGGCCATGCATACCAGGATTGGGGGTGAGGGGACCATGCATACCAGGATAGGGGGTGAAGGGACCATGCATACCAGGATGAAGAATGAGGTGCCATGCATACCAGGATTGGGGGATGAGGGGTACCATGCATACCAGGATTGGGGGATGAGGGGTACCATGCATACCAGGATAGGGGGTGAGGGGACCATACATACCAGGATAGGGATGAGGGGTACCATGCATACCAGGATTGGGGATGAGGGGTACCATGCATACCAGGATAGGGGATGAGGGGACCATACATACCAGGATAGGGATGAGGGAGGACCATGCATACCAGGATTGGGGGATGATGGGTACCATGCATACCAGGATTGGGGGATGAGGGGTACCATGCATACCAGGATAGGGGGTGAGGGGACAATACATACCAGGATAGGGATGAGGGTTACCATGCATACCAGGATTGGGGATGAGAGGACTATGCATACCAGGATAGGGGGTGAGGGGACCATAGGGGATAGGAGGGCGGCAGCACATACCAGGATGGGAGACCATATACCAATTAAAATGCTCGCCACCAGGGTGTAGAACGGGTTCATAGCTAATGTTATATATTCTGCACTGTAGAGAATCTAAACTGTGGGTACATATGGCCTATGAATCTTGTCATGCAGTCCATCAGATTCCACTCTACCATGCACTTGGCCTATTTTGGCCCAAAATAACATCCCTATTCCATTTAGTCTCAGGCAAACACTCAAAACTGTCCACATTCCCAGTATAAAGGGACCATTATCCCCAATAACAGATAACCCAAAATTTCCATCCGGTGTCTCCTCAAGCCTTTTTCTGGGTAGCTCCAAGAAAAAACCCTTGTGTCTTTATCATGTAGCCCCTGAGGGTGTATTGCTTCCCCTCACCGCTATTCTAGGTGATCGTCCACAAAATATGCGATATATTCTGTTGAATATATTCAACTAGGGCATTTTTTTCTCTACATTTGCCAATCATTTAGCATGGGTGCACTCCCTTTCTTTGTTTGAATCCCTATGTATGGCTCCCACTAATCCTGCACATGCAATCTCAGATATCTCTGATATCTATAAGCTTCTATTAGATAGTGATCCAGATATGCTTCTCCCTTCCTTATTGTAAGGCGTGGAAAAGGGAACTCCATCAAACCTTTACAAGAGATCAATGGTATAAACGTTTCCATCTCTCTCATAAATCTAATGTAGCCACTAAAGCTCAAGAAACCAGTTATAAAATAGTATCTAGATGGTATTGTGTTCCTTCGGTCTTACATAAATGGTTCCCGGGAGTATGCATCTTGTGCTGGCGATGTGGGGCCCATGTGGGTTCGATGTTGCATATATGGTGGGCATGCCCAGCCTTGGCGGCCTTCTGGGAGCGATTAAAGAAATGGCGGGGGAGGCAATCTCTAAAAGCCCAGAAGCAATTCTACTATTTATGTTTCCCATGCCTAAGAATGAGGCACCTTCTTCAGGCTGCTAAGGTGGCAATTCCACGACACCAGAAGTCCTTAGACCCGACTTCGCTAGAGGAATGGTTTGGGGAGGTGGCTAGAGTTCACTGTATGGAATCCCTTATAGCCCATAAGCAAGAGGCAGCTAACAAAGTGGCTGCAAAATGGTTTCATTGGGAATCCTTCTTTTCCTCATCAATTTACCAAAATCTGCTAAGATAATTGCTACCTTATAGTTTTATGATATTTGATATGCCGGTATCATAGTTCATACTCCGTGTGCCTTAGTGATTTGTCCTCATGGCCCATATAAACATTTCTTCTCTTTTCTCCTTCTTGTTATTTAGGTCAACAGGTTGTCAATTGTCTTTTGCAAACTACTGTTGATACCGTATGGAGTTCTTTGTTTTCAGGTTACTAAACAATTCTCTATTTTAGTAGTTACTTTGCCATATGGCGTGTGTGTATGAACCTGTTGATATGATTGTTTTTGTTGTGTACTATAAAATCAATAAAAATTTTGAATAAGAAAAAACAGGTGTGAAAATATTACAAAAATAATTATAGTGAAGTGTTGCGGCACCAAATAGAAAGTTTTTACCCAGGATATGGACACCTTGAACCAATGTTACAACCTCCACTATAATAAATCTTCAGGGTGGTGCATAGACGTGAGACTATGTATAATCAATATAACGGAATGAAGAAAGTCAGCAGTCACCCATTTTAGAAAATACTTCAGTCCTTTTTAATTTTCATTTGATTCAGGTGAAAGACAAAAAGAGCAACAGTGCTAGCAGCGTGGCGGCAGGTGCAGGGATTAAAAAAAAGAAACTGCGGAGAGATAGTAATTTCTAATTCTGTGTTTCCAGGATTCTTCTTCTGGGAATTGGCTGCGATATCCCCTGTGCAATACATTTCTAGTATTACTAGGTTATAATCCTGTCACTCTATGGAAGTGCGGTGGTTGTTTGTTTCTTTCCCTTTGTTGTTGTTTCTTGTGTCATTTATTATCTTTATGTCACGTATGTGTATTGGTTCTGACATTTGGGATCTTGTTGTCATGTGACAATCACTATAGAAGGAACACCCAAGGGATATGACGCTGGCTTAAAAAAAGCGTCCGACCCTGAAACATCACAAAAGGTGCGTTTTCACACTTTATCTCCCTTTCCATGATGTCTCCATGAAACGCTGATGATGAATGTCAAGTAACGTTTTTGACAAGATCTTCTCCTGGATTGTTTAATAGGACTTACAGGAAGAGCCGGTCCAGAAAGCAGAAGATCCATCCATCCATCAAGTATTCGCAAATTCTCTGAAGTGTTATCAATTGTATCCACTAGTGATGAGCGAGCACTAAAAGCTTGAGTGCTCATTATTCAAATCAAGCGGGTTGGACGCTCAGACTAGAGTACCGACTAGAATGGAAATCAGTGGGAAAACATTTCACCAGAAGACCCTAACAGGAGGGGCAGAAAAATCGCTGAAATGGATGGGAACAGCATGGTGAAGACGCCTGGGAGCATATTAGACTCCAAGGTCGCTGTTGGGTACTTAATTAATCATTTAAAAAAATGACGTGGGGTCTGTTCCCATATTTGATAACTACACAGCTGCCATCAACCCTTAAAAATACAGTGCCGGCAAAAAAAATCTTTACAAGTTCAATGAAACCACAAAATCTTAATATTCAAGTGGATTCAAGTGTTTTATTGTGGATATTTTATTACAATTAGTATTTTGTCATGTCACCCTTACATTTTATCACCATCTGCAGTCGTTTAGGCATGGATTCAGCAAGGCTGGCTAAGTATGTGGAGACCATGTTTACCCACAGTGTCTTCAGCACCTCCTTTAGATTGTTGATGTTGCTGGGCCGTGTCTCTTGAACCTTGTTTTTCATTAAATTCCAGGCATTTTCTATGGGGTTAAGGTCAGGGGAATTACCTGGCCACTCTAAAATGTTAATGTTATGGTCACTGAGAAACTTTCTCACGGCCTTGGCTTTGTGGACAGGGGCTCTATCATGCATAAAGTAATCACACTGATGTATGACCCAAAAAGTAAGCTTGTGTTCTTCCAAAACAGTAATATAATTGCTTGCTTTCATAATTACATTCTTGGGAAGGAAGTACAAACCTGCCCTGCCCATGCTTCCACTGAATGCACCCCACACCATCACACTGTCAGGGTGTTTAACAGTCTTAACTGTATATTTTGGGTCATACCGAGACACGGTACTCGGACGACGCACAACCTTTGAGCCTCCCCTGACCAGCCTGAAAGTGCTCTCATCACTAAACATCACTTTCTTCCACTCTTCAGATGTCCAATCTTGATATTTCTTACAGAAGGCAAGCCTTTTCTTCTTCATTGCTGCTGTGAGCAGGGGCTTCTTTGCGGCACGGCAACTTGGTAGACCCAGGTCCTTCTGCAGGCGGTGACAAATTGTCCTAGTTGCGATGTTCTGGAGGAGCATAGGGTACTCGTTTTTTAGTTCAACAGCAGTTATAGAAGGATGTGACATCACTTTACGCTTCAGAAGCTTATCAGTCCTTGGTGAAGTCTTCTTAGGTGCGCCAGAGCCTGACTTCCTCTGTGGTACCATCCAAGGAGGCAATGATGCCGCCGACCGCTTCAGTTGATAAATTGCTTCTCTTGACACTCCCAGATCTCTAGCTACAGCAATCACCGAATCCCCCTTCTCGAGCAGAGTCAAGGCACGGGATTTCTCTTCCATTTTAAGCTTCTTTCGACCCATTGTGGGAGATAATAAAAAACTGAGGGAGATAATAAAAGACTGCCTAATAGCAAAACTGGCTGAGCTGCACATAACAACCAATCAGAGTGCAGCTTTCGCTTTACCAGAGAAGTGAAAACTGAGCGTTGATTGGTTGATATTTGCAACAAAGCCAGCTTTAATATTAGACAGTTTTTTATTATCTCCCCCATTGTGTACACTTTTAAAAAGTATAATTATGATGTGGATTTTATATGTAAAGTTTTTTTTTGCTGCGCAAGTGTAAAGATTTTTTTTGCCGGCACTGTATTACCCCGATTGCCCATGCACCCAGAACGAGCCAGGCAAAATACCAGAATTGGTGTATCTAATGTGATGCTCCAATTTTGGGGCTGCTACGGACTGGTATTTTTAGGTACCAATATCCATTGACCTGCCTTTCAGCTCCAGATGTCTGCTTTACCATGGCTGGTTGTCAAAAATAGCGGGGACTCAACATCAGTTTTTTTTTTATTAATTATTTCATAGATTTAAAAAAGTTAATCCCTTTCTGACATGTGCTGTATACTGTATATACTGCTGCGCTCCCACAAAGCGAAGTATATATTCGGTGCCGCTATTTTCGGTCATTGCGCTGCATCATTCAGTGACCGTGTTAAGATGGGATAGCAGACCATCCCTACACGTTGCCTCAGGGGTCTGTGTCCCACCCCCACCCCCGCATCGACAATGTGCCAATAAAGTTGAAAAAAAAAACATGCTGAGACCGTGTTCTGTGACACAGAACCAATCACAGCTGTCACAACGGGTGGGGTTTTTGCAACATCACCACTCCTGATTAACCTTTCTGGTGTCTTTTAGCTGAAAAACAGTTTTGTGCCAAAGGGGTTAATCTAAAATAGCAATTACCACTCTGCACATCATCTTTACCTCAGAGTTGGCATGCAGAGCAGTTGTGAGACCCTCCTGTGTCCCTGGGATAGAGATTCATTGGTGGCCAGTGTGATCCTGCCTGTGATCTGTGCCTTCTGATGTTGCGTCCTCCTGTGCGAGATCCTCCAACAATCTGACTGCTCTGCTGGCTGCTGTGTGACTCATCTGTGATCACAGCGGCAACTCCTCCATCCCTGTCCCTGTCCCCACAATCCCTGTCCCAGTCCCCTCCCGATTAAATTTTTAGTGCACTTTTTTGCGTGTACGTGATGTCCTGTGCTGAGCATTCGTAGAATCATAGAATCGAGTTGGAAGGGACCTCCTGGGCCATCTGGTCCAACCCCCTGCTGATAACAGGATTCACTAAATCATTCCAGACAGATGTATGTCCAGCATCTGTTTGAAGACTTCTATTGAAGGAGAGCTCACCACTGTCACGGTCCTCGCAGGTGCTTACCAGCGCGGTCCCGTGCCCGAGCGTGTCCTGACTCTTCTGCGCGCTTCCCGGCGCGCTCCTGCTCTCCAGCACGTCCCCGTTCCTGACATTCGGGGTCCCCGGCGAGTCGGTACCACGCGCATGTTCACTGGTTTCTCCTTCAGTGCATGGACTCCTGGGAGCTCTGACCCGGTGGTGCCACCCCCAACATGGCGGCGCCCACCGAGTATTTCTGCGCAGCGTCTGGTCAAGTAAGATGCCTGATTTTTGCATGCGGTGGTGCTGGCGTACATTGCTGGTGGTCTCCCTGTCCTCAGGCCCCAGTACCTCTCCCTTGTGGTCTCTGTCTGTGCTACTGCTGTTTAAGTTTGGTGTCCCTGTCCTGCCTGCTTTGCTCTGTGTCCCTGTCGTTTCCCCTGCATCTCACCCTCTTGAGCTGTCACCTCCAGCTTGTCAGTAAGGGTGTTCCTGTCATCCCTTGTCTGCATTGGCACCTGTCCAGCCATTCTGTGTGCTCTGTATTATTGTTACCTTCTGCTTCTCTCTTGCAGCCTCCAGCCTCTGCCAGTCCCAGGTGCTCCCGGTCCCGTTTGCCTCCCTTGCTCCGCAGTCCCTGAAGTCTTCTGTTCTCTAGCGGCACTCATTCCTCTCCGCTGTCTCTCCTGTGGTTTGCCCTAAGTCACCCCTTTGAGTCCAGCTGTTGCGGTTCCATCCCCCCTTGGACCTGCCCCTAACACTCCCTGTATAGGGGGTGGTTCCACCTGGTCAGCTCGCTCTTGGGGGCTTTGGAGCCATGACCCAGTGGGTACACTTCCAGGTTCCCCCTAGCATCCTACACTGTAACAGTAAAATCAGGCCATGGATCCCGCTGGAACCTCGGCCACCCAGAAGGAGCTTGTTTTCTTACAGGAGAATCAAACGCTCATAATGTCTTTTATGAAATCTATGGACTAGCGTCTCTCCAATCTCCAATCTTCCGATCCGGGAAACGCCTCCCAGCTGTCTGGCTTACAACAGGAGCTGGCCCAGCAGCGAGACACCCAGACCCATATCCTTAGCTATATGGCTTCGGTGGACGGTCGATTGCTCTCCTTGCAGTCGGCCACCTCTGCTCCCTCCCCAGCCGCGGTCTCTCATCCTCCTCCTCCTTGGTTCGCCAAAACACCCGAGTATAACGGTGACCCCAAACTGTGCCGGGGTTTCCTGAACCAATGCCACCTCCACTTTGAACTCTTGCCCCAGCAATACCCTACTGACCGGGCCAAGGTGGCTTTCATAGTCTCCCATCTGGAGGGGGACAATTTGGCTTGGGTTAATCCCCTTTGGGAGTGCGATGACCCCGTGGTCACCCAGTTATCCGTCTTTCTGGACACCTTTTGTCGGGTATTCGATGAATCGGGTCGTTTAGCCTCTACCACGGAGTCTCTGTTCAACGTTTGCCAAGGGTCCCAAACCGTAGGCCAGTACGCTATCCAGTTTCGGACTCTGTCTTCTGATTTGGGTTGGAACAATGAGGCGTTGGTGGGGTCTTTCGGGGCGAATAAAAGACGAGCTTGCAGGTCATGACACCCCCACTGCCTGGAGGATCTAATTTCTCTAGCTACCCATATTGATCTCCAGTTTCAAGAACGGGCTCTTGAGAGAAGGCTTTCTCGTCCACTTCCATCTGCTCGCAGACCACCCAGTCCCCGACCCAGGACTCTCACTTCTAGTCCCCGACCCAGGACTCTCACTTCTGCCTCTGCGCCCTAGCTGATGCAAGTGGATCGGCTTAAACTCTCCGAACAACGTCGTATGGAAAGACGTACCCAGGGTCTTTGTTTCAATTGCAGCAGTGCTTCCCATTTGCTCCGATCCTGTCTGGAACATCCGGAAATCTTCTCCGCCTAGGTCAGGTAAGAGAGGCCTCCCTAGGTGTATGTGATACTTCTCAACCCCTCACTTTGTCTGTCCTCTTGCATGTCGGTGGTAAGCGGGTCTCTTTGGCGGCCTATGTGGACTCGGCGCATTAAATTTTCTGACCCCGTGAGGACCTTGGAAAATCCTCTGTTCCTTGCGTCCATGGATGGCAGACCCTTGCAGGAGACCGTTACGCAGGTTACACAAGATGTGGAGCTGCAGGTAGGGGCCCTGCACAGAGAGAGAACTACATTCTATGTTTTGGCAGGTAGCTCTCACCCTGTCCTCCTCAGCCTTCCTTGGCTGTGAACCCACGAGCCCACCTTGGATTGGCATAATGGCAATGCTTTGTTTTGGGGGGAGTCCTGTCGGGCTCAGTGTCTGCTGTCGGTCCGTCCTGTAGATGTTCCCCGTTCTCCCTCTGTTCCCTCTGGATTGCCTTCTGCTTACAGTTCCTTCTCGGATGTCTTTGACAAGAAAGAAGCTGAGACCCTTCTTCCACACCAACCCTACGACTGCCCTATTGAGCTCGTCCCTGGTGCCACTCCTCCTCGAGGAAGGATCTATCCTCTCTCTCCAGCTGAGACCCAAGCCATGTCGGAATACGTCCAGGACAATCTGGCCAGAGGCTTCGTTCGGAAATCCTCATTCCCTGCAGGTGTAGGCTTCTTTTTTGTGAAAAAGAAGGATGGGTCCCTTCGTCCGTGTATTGACTACCGTGGCCTAAACAGCATCACGGTGAAAAACAAATACCCACTGCCACTTATCCCTGAGCTCTTCGACCACCTGAGGGGAGCACGAGTATTTACCAAGCTTGATCTTCGGGGAGCCTATAACCTAGTTTGAATACGTTCTGGGGATGAGTGGAAGACCGCATTCAACACACGAGACGGCCACTATGAGTATTTAGTTATGCCGTTTGGCCTCTGCAACGCTCCTGCAGTATTCCAGGAACTCGTAAATGACATCTTCTAAGATCTCCTCTACTCCTGTGTCATGGTCTACATAGACAACATCCTAGTCTTCTCCCCAGACTTGTCCACACATCGTCGAGACGTCCGCCAAGTCCTCCAACGCCTCAGGGAGAATCACCTTTTAGCCAAATTGGAGAAGTGCATCTTTGAGCGATCTTCATTGCCTTTCCTTGGTTATATAGTCTCGAGGTCTAGATTGGAGATAGAACCCGAGAAAGTATCTGCCGTCCTCGATTGGCCACGCCCCCTCGGGGTAAAAGCACTCCAGCGTTTTTTGGGCTTTGCCAATTATTACAGGCAATTTATCCCTCATTTTTCTTTTTCTTCCCTGACCAAGCCTATTTCTGCTCTCATTCGCAAAGGGGCCAACCTTAATCGCTGGTCCTCTGACGCTGAGGCAGCCTTCAAGACTCTGAAACAAGAATTTGCGAGGTCTCCTGTGCTCCATCGCCCAGATGCCAATAGGCTATTCATCCTCGAGGTCAACGCATCTTCAGTTGGAGCAGAAGCAGTCTTTCTGCAGAAATCCTCCTCTGGTCGCTTGGTCATCTGCGGAATCTTTTCTAAAGCTTTCTCCTCTCCTGAACGCAATTATTCCCTTGGAGACAGAGAGTTACTGGCTATAAAGCTGGCCTTAGAGGAATGGTGTCATCTCCTCAAAGGGGCCATCCATCCGTTCATCATATTCACAGACCATAAAAATTTGGCTTACATTCAGTCAGCCCAAAGGCTCAATCCATGGCAAGCCAGGTGGTCTTTGTTCTCAGGACGTTTTGATTTTGAACTCCACTTTCAATCAGGTAATAAGAACATCAAGGCTGATGCCCTATCCAGGTCATTTTTGCCAGTGGACGGGGAAGTTGGACCAGCGTATATCATCGACCCAGCCAAAGTCCTTACCGTGACTCCACTAAGCGTGTTTTCTCCACCACCAGGTAAAACCTTTGTTCAGGATGGGGATAGATTGAAAGTCTTACGTTGGAGTCATTCTTCTAAGTTTGCTGGACATGCTGGAGTCAAGAAAACTCTCTCTCTCGTCTCCCGCCATTATTGGTGGCCATCGATTCGCCAAGATGTTTTGGAATTCATTGCCTCCCGCGCCAGAAACAAAGTCCTCAAACAACTTCCTTCGGTACTCCTACACCCCCTGCCTGTGCCTTCAGGGCCGTGGAGCCATATTGCTATGGACTTTGTCACCGATTTACCTCCTTCCTCGGACTGCACTGTTATCTTAGTGATCATGGATCGGTTTTCCAAAATGGCCCACTTCATTCCTTTGCCCAGCCTGCCTTCTGCCCCCGAGTTGGAGAAGATTTTCTTGCCCCACGTCTTCCGACTCCATGGCTTCCCACAGCATATTGTCTCGGACCGAGGGGTCCAATTCACCTCCTGTTTTTGGAGAGTTCTCTGCGGATTGATGAAGGTAACTCTGGATTTTTCCTTGGCCTATCATCCTCAGTCTAACGGTCAAGTAGAGCGAGTCAATCAGGCTCTAATATCCTATCTCCGGCATTTTTCCAATGCTCACCAAAATGTCTGGGTCTCTCTTCCATGGGCTGAATATGCCTACAATAATCATCCCAGTGAAGCTTCTTCCAAGTCTCCCTTTTTTTGTAGTTTTTGGGCAACATCCCGGCATCCCCCTTCCCGTTTCCCCTGCCTCGGGTGTACTGGCAGCAAACTCCCTGTCCTTGGACTTCTCTAAAATTTGGAGGGAGACCAAAGAGGCTCTTGAGAGAGCCAGTAGCAGAATGAAGAGATATGCCGACAAAAAACGCTTAGACGCCCCTCCGTACCTTCCAGGAGATAATGTCTGGCTATCCTCATGATATATCAGGCTGAAAATCCCCTTCTTTAAGCTAGGTCTACGTTACATTCAGCCTCTGCCAGTCCGAGGTGTTCCCGTTTCCGTTTGCCTCCCTTGCTCCACAGTCCCTGAAGTCTTCTGTTCTCTAGCGGCACACATTCCTCTCCGCTGTCTCTCCTGCGGCTCCATCCCCACTTGGGCCTGCCCCTAACACTCGCTGTAGGGTTCCACCTGGTCCGCTCACCCTAGGGGGCTCTGGAGCCGTGACCCAGATGGTCCACTTCCGGGTTCCCCCTAGCATCCTACACCATAACAACCACCTCTCGTGGCAGCCTGTTCCACTCATTGATCACTCTGTCAAAAAGTTTTTTCTAATATCTAATCTGTGTCTCCTCCCATTCAGTTTCATCCAACTGCTTCTAGTCTTTCCTTGTGCAAATGAGAAAAGATGATCCTTCTACACTGTGATAGCCCTTGAGATATTTGTAGACAGCTATTAAGTCTCCTCTCAGTCTTCTCTTTTGCAAGCTAAACATTCCCAAATTCTGTAACCTTTCCTCATAAGACAGGGTTTGCAGACTGGTCACCATTCTGGTTGCTCTTTTCTGAACTTGCTTGAGTTTGTTGATGTCTTTTTTAAAATGTGCGCCCAAAACTGGACACAGTATTCCAGATGAGGTCTGACCAAAGAGTAGTAGAAGGCAATAATGACTTCACATGATCTAGACTGTATGCTTCTGTTAATACATCCTAGAATTGCATTTGCCTTTTTTGCTGCTGCATCACAGTGTTGACTCATATTCAGTCTGTGATCTATTAGTATACCCAAGTCTTTTTCACATGTGCTGTTGCTTAGCCCTATTCCTCCCATTCTGTATATGCTTTTTTCATTTTTATTGCCCAGATGTAGTATTTTGCATTTTTCCCTGTTAAAAAACATTCTGTTAGTTGCTGCCCACTGCTCCAGTTTATTTATATTTTTTTGAAGCCTCTCTCTCTTCTCTAGTATTAGCTATCCCTCCTAGCTTTGTGTCATCAGCAAATTTAATCAGTTTACCCTCAATTCCTTCCTAAATCATTGATAAAGATGTTGAACAATACAGGGCCCAGGACAGAGCCCTGTGGCACCCCACTTGAAACATTCTTCCAACTGGATGTGCAGCCATTTATGACCACTCTTTGGGTCCGATGACTAAGCCAGTTATGAATTCACCTAACAGTTGCCTTGTCCATTCCATGCTTAGTCATTTTTTCAATAAGGATGGTGTGAGATACCCTATCAAATGCTTTGCTGAAGTCAAGATATACTATATCTACAGCATTTCCCTGATCCACCCAGTCAGTGATTCTGTCATAGAAAGAAATTAAGTTAGTCTGAAATGACTTATTATTTACAAACCCATGCTGACTCTGTTTAATCACTTCATTCTTATCCAGGTTCTTACATACATGTTGTTTAATAATTTGTTCAAAGATCTTTCCTGGTATAGAAGTCAGACTCACCGGCCTATAGTTGCCTGGGTCCACCTTCTTCCCCTTTTTGAAGATATGAACAACATTTGCTCTTCTCCAGTCTTCTGGGACTTCTCCTGTTCTCCAAAAATTTTCAAAGATTATGGAGAGTGGTTCAAAAATTTCTTTTGCTATCTCCTTCAGTACTCTGGGGTGTAATTCATCTGGACCTGGAGACTTGAATTCATTTAGGTTAGCCAAGTGTTTCCTCACTATCTTTCTGTTTATAGATATCCTGGATTCTTCTATTCCCTTAATAGGACAATGTAGAACAGTTGATGTTACATTTACTTTCTGAGAGAAAACAGATGCAAAATGGGAATCCTTTTTTATTGCTTTTGATGTCTCTTCCAAGCCTCAATTCATTGTCAGCTTCAGTTAATCTGATTCGTGCCCTGCAGGTTCTGCAGACAGCATTATATTCTTCTTTAGATATGCCTCCCTCTTTCCATTTTATAAACATTTCTTTCTTCCTTTTTAGCATGTGCTTAAGTTATTATTATTATTATGCATTTATATAGCGCCATTTATTCCATGGCGCTTTACATGTGAAAAGGGGAAATATAGACAAGTATAATAAACATGTGTAAGACAAGGGACACATAAGTACATAAGGAGAGGGGACCCTGCCCGCAAGGGCTCACAGTCTACAAGGATGGGTGAGGATACAGTAGGAGAGGGTAGAGCAGGTCATGCGGTGATTCAGTAGACCGAGGATCATTGCAGGCTGTAGGCTTGTCGGAACAGGTGGGTCTTCAGGTTCTTCTTGAAGGTTTCAGTTGATGGTGAGAGTCTGATGTGTTGCGGGAGAGAGTTCCAGAGTATGGGGGAAGCACGGGAGAAGTCTTGTATGCGGTTGTGAGAAGATGAGATAAGGGGGGAGTAGAGACAGAGATCTTGAGATGATCGAAGATTGCGTGTGGGTAGGTACCTAGAGACCATGTCACAGATGTATGGAGGAGACAGGTTGTGGATGGCCTTGTATGTCATGGTTAGGGTTTTGAATTAGAGCCTCTGGGCAATAGGAAGCCAGTGAAGGGCCTGGCATTGGGGGGAGGCTGGGGAATAGCAGGGAGACAGGTGGATTAGTCAGGCAGCAGAGTGTAGGATGGACTGGAGCGGAGCCAGAGTGCTAGAGGGGAGGCTAGAGAGTGGGAGGTTGCAGTAGTCGAGGCGGGAGATAAGAGCGTGCACTAGTGTGTTTGTGGTTTCGTGGTTGAGGAATGAGCGGATCTGGGAAATATTTTTGAGCTTGAGGCGGCAGAAGGCGAGGGCTTGGATATGTGGTTTGAAAGAGAGTGCAGAGTCGAGGATCACCCCAAGGTACCGAGCGTGCGGGACAGGGGAAAGAAAGCAGCCATTGACATTGATGGATAGGTCTGGTGGAGGGGTAGAGTGAGATGGGGGAAAGATAATGAATTCTGTTTTGTCCATGTTCAGTTTGAGAAAGCGAGCAGAGAAGAAGGCTGAGATAGCAGACAGACATTGTGGGATTTCAGTCAGTAAGGAGGCGAGGTTGGGTCCAGATAGGTAGCTCTGCATGTCATCGGCATCGGCAGTTCTGTGTTCATCCATCCTGGTTTCTTTAAATGCTTCATATTCTTCCCTCTTTTCGGAATTGTTAACAATTGTGCTTTGAGAATTTCATTTTTCAAGATGCCCCATCCTTCCTGGGCATTTTTGTCCTTAAGGATATTCAGCCATTAGATCCCTCCAATTCTTTTTCTGAATTCCTTAAAATCAGCCTTTCTGAAATCTAACCTTGACTTCTGAGTCTTGAAAGGTCTTTCTCCTCTAGCTATCCAAAATTCTAAAATAGCATGGTTGCTACCTCCTAGAGTTCCAGCCACTCTTACCTCCTCAACCATTTCCTCCCTGTTTATGAAGATTAGATCCAAGGTAGCAGATCCCCTTGTTCTATCCCCTACCTTTTGGAAGATAAAGTTGTCAGCAAGAGAGGATAAGAATTTCCTTGACCTGTTAGTTGTGCCTGAGAGAGAGTCCCAACAAATGTCTGGATAGCTGAAATCTCCCATGACAACTATGTTATATTTTTTGGAGACTTGGCCATTTGATGCATAAAGAGTTCATCAATATCTTCAGCTTGCACAGGCGGCCTGTAGTAAATGCCTACAATGGTGTCCTTTCCATTGTTCTGTCCTTGTATTCTTACCCAGTTTCCACAGAACTTCCAGTCTCTGAAGCTTCAATCTCTGTGCAGATATACGCATTTCAAACATACAATGCGACACCTCCTCCTCATTTATCAAGTCTGTTTCTTGCTAATAAGTTGTATCCTTCTATACTTATATTCCAATCATGTGTATTGTCCCACCAAGTTTCCGTGATTCCAATGACATCATATTTCTTTTCCTGTGTTAGTAGTTCCAATTCGCCTTGTTTGTTGCCCATGCTTTGTGCATTAGTATAGAAACATTTTAGCTTATGATTGGCTTCTCTTTCTCCAATATTTTTATTATTTAGATTTTTTTGTCTTTTTTCTTTTCCCCCACTTCTAATAGCAGAATTCTCAATAGCATTTGTCAGGTGTATGGGTTTTTCTGGCCTTTTGTTTCCCTTCCCACATTGTTCTAGTTTAAAACTCTCCTGATGAGTGTATCAAGGCGACTTCCAAATACATGTTTTCCAGTCTTCGTAAGGTGCACCCCATCTCTAGCAAGTAGTCCATCGTATAGGTAATTCACTCCGTGATCCAGAAATCCAAATCCTTGCTGACGGCACCATCGATGTAGCCAGTTGTTCACCAGCAGAATCTTCTTCCACCTCCTTGTTCCATGGCCATCCACTGGGAGGAAGGAAGAGAAGACCACCTGCGCTCTCAGTTCTTTCACTTTCTTACCTAAGTTTTCAAAGTCACTGCAGATGGTTTCCAGGTCGTTTCTTGCCGTGTCATTTGTCCCCACATGTATTAGCAGGAATGGTTAGTCATCTGTAGGTCTGAAGAGTCCTGATATCCTGTCAGACACATCTTTAATTTTTGCACGTGGAAGACAGCACATTTCTCTTGAGGTTATATCCGGTCTGCAGATAGCGGCCTCTGTTTCTCTCAACAGGAAATCCCCCATGACCACCACTCTCCATTTCTGTTTCACAACATTTTTCTTTATCCATCCATGAGGACCCTGAAGGTGTACAAGGTTGTTGTTTGTGGGCAAAGTCTTATCCTGATGCATTTCTTCATTGTTCTTCTGCGTAAGAGCCTGGTACTGGTTCCTGAGAAGTATGGGCGCTGACTGCCTCCCGATCCTCCTGCTTCTCTGGGTCACATGTTTCCATTCCTCTGTTTCTTCAGGTGCACTTCGAATTTCTTCTCTTTCTGTAACATGAAGAGATAATTCTGCTCTGTCTAAGAACTCTTCACCTTTCTTAATGATCTTCAACGTAGCTAACCTCTCTTCGAGATTTTGCAACTTTTCCTCCAACAGGGACACAAGCTTGCATTTGTGGCATGTGAAGTTTGGCTTTTCCACTGGTAAGTCTGTGAGCATGTAGCAAGAAATGCAGCTCACCAAATGGCTCCTGGCCTCTTCCATATTTTTATTATTAAAGAGATATCAAAGCGATGAGAAATGTGCCAAAATTCGAGCGCCTATTGGCGCGCAGTTGACCGATTTCCTACTTTCAGCTGCAACGGCCAAAATCCAGTGATCTTTGCACTTGCGGAGACTCTTCACTTATCCCAGAAGGCACTGGGAATATGCAAATTCTCTCCTCAGGACTCTTCCTACCGATTTCCTCCTTTCAGCTGCAACGGCCAAAATCCAGTGATCTTTGAGCTCGCGGAGATTCTTCACTTATCCCAGAAGGCCCTGGGAATATGTAAATTCTCTCCTCAGGACTCTTCCCCTGGTTTGGCAATACTGGAGTACTGATATTCTCTACAGTACACCAGTATTCCATATGACCATGACAAGGACACGATTTGAAACAATACAAAAATAATTGCATTATAGTGATAATGTGCAGTGTCCTCTCGGAGATGATCCGAACTTTGATTGTTTACATAAAATTCGGCCAGTGGTTGAACACTTCAGCAAAAAATTTGCTGAGAAGTACAACTCCCAAAGGGACATCGCTATTGATGACTCACTGGTTCAATTCAAATGGAGGCTAAAATTTCAGCATTACCGGCCCAGTAAGAGGTCCAGGTAAGGAATAAAACTGTCACGACTGCTGGGTATAAGGCTGTGTGCACACGCTGCGGATTTAGGTGCGGATTGCTCTGCGGTTTTGCTTACTTAGGAGAAATTGCACAACAACTTTTGCCTTGAATGTGGTTTTGAGCATGTTGAGGGATGCAGTTTTTAGAATGGTGTCACTTTTGGGTACTTTATGTCATATAGGCCTGTCAAATTCATTTCAAATGTGAGGTGGTCCCTAAAAAAATGGTTTTGCAAATTTTGCTGTAAAAATGAGAAATCGCTGGTCAACTTTTAACCCTTATAATTCCTAATAAAAAAAATAAGGTTTCAAAAATTGTGCTGATGTAAAGTAGACACGTGAGAGATATTATATACTATCTACTTTGTGTGACATGATTCTGTGATTTAAGAGCATAAAAATAGTTTGAAAATTGCTAAATGTTCAAACTTTTCGCCTAATTTCTGATTTTTTCACAAATAAATGTAAGTCATATTAAAGAAGTGTTACCACTATCATTAAGTACAATATTTCTCGAAAAAAACAGCCGCAGAGCCGACCTCCACCCGCAGAGCCGCACTCCACATAGAGAATAATGGAGCCTCCAGCACCGACCTCCACCCGCAGAGCCGCACTCCACATAGAGAATAATGGAGCCTCCGGCACCGACCTCCACCCGCAGAGCCGCACTCCACATAGAGAATAATGGAGCCTCCGGCACCGACCTCCACCCGCAGAGCCACACTCCACATAGAGAATAATGGAGCCTCCAGCACCGACCTCCACCCGCACTCCACATAGAGAATAATGGAGCCTCCAGCACCGACCTCCACCTGCAGAGCCGCACTCCACATAGAGAATAATGGAGCCTCCGGCACCGACCTCCACCCGCACTCCACATAGAGAATAATGGAGCCTCCAGCACCGACCTCCACCCGCAGAGCCACACTCCACATAGAGAATAATGGAGCCTCCAGCACCGACCTCCACCCGCAGAGCCGCACTCCACATAGAGAATAATGGAGCCTCCGGCACCGACCTCCACCCGCAGAGCCGCACTCCACATAGAGAATAATGGAGCCTCCAGCACCGACCTCCACCCGCACTCCACATAGAGAATAATGGAGCCTCCAGCACCGACCTCCACCTGCAGAGCCGCACTCCACATAGAGAATAATGGAGCCTCCGGCACCGACCTCCACCCGCACTCCACATAGAGAATAATGGAGCCTCCAGCACCGACCTCCACCCGCAGAGCCGCACTCCACATAGAGAATAATGGAGCCTCCAGCACCGACCTCCACCCGCAGAGTCGCACTCCACATAGAGAATAATGGAGCCTCCAGCACCGACCTCCACCCGCAGAGTCGCACTCCACATAGAGAATAATGGAGCCTCCAGCACCGACCTCCACCCGCAGAGCCGCACTCCACATAGAGAATAATGGGGCCTCCAGCACCGACCTCCACCCGCAGAGCCGCACTCCACATAGAGAATAATGGAGCCTCCGGCACCGACCTCCACCCGCAGAGCCGCACTCCACATAGAGAATAATGGAGCCTCCAGCACTGACCTCCACCCGCAGAGCCGCACTCCACATAGAGAATAATGGAGCCTCCAGCACTGACCTCCACCCGCAGAGCCGCACTCCACATAGAGAATAATGGGGCCTCCAGCACCGACCTCCACCTGCAGAGCCGCACTCCACATAGAGAATAATGGGGCCTCCAGCACCGACCTCCACCCGCAGAGCCGCACTCCACATAGAGAATAATGGGGCCTCCAGCACCGACCTCCACCCGCAGAGCCGCACTCCACATAGAGAATAATGGGGCCTCCAGCACCGACCTCCACCCGCAGAGCAGCACTCCACATAGAGAATAATGGAGCCTCTGGCACCGACCTCCACCCGCAGAGCTGCACTCCACATAGAGAATAATGGAGCCTCCGGCACCTACCTCCACCCGCAGAGCCGCACTCCACATAGAGAATAATGGAGCCTCCGGCACCTACCTCCACCCGTAGAGCCGCACTCCACATAGAGAATAATGGAGCCTCCGGCACCTACCTCCACCCGTAGAGCCGCACTCCACATAGAGAATAATGGAGCCTCCGGCACCGACCTCCACCCGCAGAGCCACACTCCACATAGAGAATAATGGAGCCTCCGGCACCGACCTCCACCCGCAGAGCCACACTCCACATCGAGAATAATGGAGCCTCCAGCACAGACCTCCACCCGCACTCCACATAGAGAATGGAGCCTCCAGCACCGACCTCCACCTGCAGAGCCGCACTCCACATAGAGAATAATGGAGCCTCCAGCACCGACCTCCACCCGCAGAGTCGCACTCCACATAGAGAATAATGGAGCCTCCAGCACCGACCTCCACCCGCAGAGCCGCACTCCACATAGAGAATAATGGGGCCTCCAGCACCGACCTCCACCCGCAGAGCCGCACTCCACATAGACAATAATGGAGCCTCCGGCACCGACCTCCACCCGCAGAGCCGCACTCCACATAGAGAATAATGGAGCCTCCAGCACTGACCTCCACCCGCAGAGCCGCACTCCACATAGAGAATAATGGAGCCTCCGGCACCGACCTCCACCCGCACTCCACATAGAGAATAATGGAGCCTCCAGCACCGACCTCCACCCGCAGAGCCGCACTCCACATAGAGAATAATGGGGCCTCCAGCACCGACCTCCACCCGCAGAGCCGCACTCCACATAGAGAATAATGGAGCCTCCAGCACCGACCTCCACCCGCAGAGCCGCACTCCACATAGAGAATAATGGAGCCTCCAGCACCGACCTCCACCCGCAGAGCTGCACTCCACATAGAGAATAACGGAGCCTCCGGCACCGACCTCCACCCACAGAGCCGCACTCCACATAGAGAATAATGGAGCCTCCAGCACCTACCTCCACCCGCAGAGCCACACTCCACATAGAGAATAATGGAGCCTCCAGCACCGACCTCCACCCGCAGAGCCACACTCCACATAGAGAATAATGGAGCCTCCAGCACCGACCTCCACCCGCAGAGCCGCACTCCACATAGAGAATAATGGAGCCTCCGGCACCGACCTCCACCCGCAGAGCCGCACTCCACATAGAGAATAATGGAGCCTCCAGCACCGACCTCCACCCGCACTCCACATAGAGAATAATGGAGCCTCCAGCACCGACCTCCACCTGCAGAGCCGCACTCCACATAGAGAATAATGGAGCCTCCGGCACCGACCTCCACCCGCACTCCACATAGAGAATAATGGAGCCTCCAGCACCGACCTCCACCCGCAGAGCCGCACTCCACATAGAGAATAATGGAGCCTCCAGCACCGACCTCCACCCGCAGAGTCGCACTCCACATAGAGAATAATGGAGCCTCCAGCACCGACCTCCACCCGCAGAGTCGCACTCCACATAGAGAATAATGGAGCCTCCAGCACCGACCTCCACCCGCAGAGCCGCACTCCACATAGAGAATAATGGGGCCTCCAGCACCGACCTCCACCCGCAGAGCCGCACTCCACATAGAGAATAATGGGGCCTCCAGCACCGACCTCCACCCGCAGAGCCGCACTCCACATAGAGGATAATGGAGCCTCCGGCACCTACCTCCACCCGCAGAGCCGCACTCCACATAGAGAATAATGGAGCCTCCGGCACCTACCTCCACCCGTAGAGCCGCACTCCACATAGAGAATAATGGAGCCTCCGGCACCTACCTCCACCCGTAGAGCCGCACTCCACATAGAGAATAATGGAGCCTCCGGCACCGACCTCCACCCGCAGAGCCACACTCCACATAGAGAATAATGGAGCCTCCGGCACCGACCTCCACCCGCAGAGCCACACTCCACATAGAGAATAATGGAGCCTCCAGCACAGACCTCCACCCGCACTCCACATAGAGAATGGAGCCTCCAGCACCGACCTCCACCTGCAGAGCCGCACTCCACATAGAGAATAATGGAGCCTCCAGCACCGACCTCCACCCGCAGAGTCGCACTCCACATAGAGAATAATGGAGCCTCCAGCACCGACCTCCACCCGCAGAGCCGCACTCCACATAGAGAATAATGGGGCCTCCAGCACCGACCTCCACCCGCAGAGCCGCACTCCACATAGAGAATAATGGAGCCTCCGGCACCGACCTCCACCCGCAGAGCCGCACTCCACATAGAGAATAATGGAGCCTCCAGCACTGACCTCCACCCGCAGAGCCGCACTCCACATAGAGAATAATGGAGCCTCCGGCACCTACCTCCACCCGCAGAGCCGCACTCCACATAGAGAATAATGGAGCCTCCGGCACAGACCTCCACCCGCAGAGCCACACTCCACATAGAGAATAATGGAGCCTCCAGCACCGACCTCCACCCGCAGAGCCGCACTCCACATAGAGAATAATGGAGCCTCCAGCACCGACCTCCACCGGCAGAGCCGCACTCCACATAGAGAATAATGGAGCCTCCGGCACCGACCTCCACCCGCAGAGCCGCACTCCACATAGAGAATAATGGAGCCTCCAGCACCGACCTCCACCCGCAGAGCCACACTCCACATAGAGAATAATGGAGCCTCCGGCACCGACCTCCACCCGCAGAGCCACACTCCACATAGAGAATAATGGAGCCTCCAGCAACGACCTCCACCCGCAGAGCCGCACTCCACATAGAGAATAATGGAGCCTCCGGCACCTACCTCCACCCGCAGAGCCGCACTCCAGATAGAGAATAATGGAGCCTCCAGCACCGACCTCCACCCGCAGAGCCGCACTCCACATAGAGAATAATGGAGCCTCCGGCACCGACCTCCACCCGCAGAGCAGCACTCCACATAGAGAATAATGGAGCCTCCAGCACCTACCTCCACCCGCAGAGCCGTACTCCACATAGAGAATAATGGAGCCTCCAGCACCGACCTCCACCCGCAGAGCCGCACTCCACATAGAGAATAATGGAGCCTCCAGCACCGACCTCCACCCGCAGAGCCGCACTCCACATAGAGAATAATGGAGCCTCCAGCACTGACCTCCACCCGCAGAGCCGCACTCCACATAGAGAATAATGGAGCCTCCAGCACTGACCTCCACCCGCAGAGCTGCACTCCACATAGAGAATAATGGAGCATCCAGCACCGACCTCCACCCGCAGAGCCGTACTCCACATAGAGAATAATGGAGCCTCCAGCACCGACCTCCACCCGCAGAGCCGCACTCCACATAGAGAATAATGGAGCCTCCAGCACCGACCTCCACCCGCAGAGCCGTACTCCACATAGAGAATAATGGAGCCTCCAGCACCGACCTCCACCCGCAGAGCCGCACTCCACATAGAGAATAATGGAGCCTCCAGCACCGACCTCCACCCGCAGAGCCGCACTCCACATAGAGAATAATGGAGCCTCCAGCACTGACCTCCACCCGCAGAGCCGCACTCCACATAGAGAATAATGGAGCCTCCAGCACTGACCTCCACCCGCAGAGCCGCACTCCACATAGAGAATAATGGAGCCTCCAGCACTGACCTCCACCCGCAGAGCCGCACTCCACATAGAGAATAATGGAGCATCCAGCACCGACCTCCACCCGCAGAGCCGCACTCCACATAGAGAATAATGGAGCCTCCAGCACCGACCTCCACCCGCAGAGCCGCACTCCACATAGAGAATAATGGAGCCTCCAGCACCGACCTCCACCCACAGAGCCGCACTCCACATAGAGAATAATGGAGCCTCCGGCACCGACCTCCACCCGCAGAGCCGCACTCCACATAGAGGATAATGGAGCCTCCAGCACTTACCTCCACCCGCAGAGCCGCACTCCACATAGAGAATAATAGAGCCTCCGGCACTTACCTCCACCCGCAGAGCCGCACTCCACATATATGGCAGCTCTGTGCGCACAGGACCTGTGATGAGGTCACAGGAGGGGAGGAGTCAGGGGTCACATGATCAGCGCCCACAGTGTATACAGGACTCCGCTGTGCTGACAAGTATTCAGCTCTTCTGCTGGAGTTGCTCCTTTATCCCCTTAGTGACAGGCCCAAATTTTAAAAATCTGAACGCTATCACTTTATGTGGTAATAACTCTGCAACACTTCGACAAATTCTAATGATTTTGGGATCGTTTTTTCGTGACACATTATACTTTATGATAATGGTAAATTTAGGTTATGTTTTGTGTTTATTTATAAAAAATATCAGAAAATTGCTAAAAATGTAAAAAAATAGTAATTTTCAAACTTTGAATTATTATCCCTTTAATCCAGATAGTCATACCATAGAAAAACATTAATTCATAGCATTTCCCTCATGTCTGCCTTACATCAGCACCAGTTGTAAAATATTTTTTTACAGTGGGGAAAAAAAGTATTTAGTCAGCCATCAATTGTAGAAGTTCTTCCACTTATAAAGATGAGAGAGGCCTGTAATTGATATCATAGGTAGATCCTCAACTATGAGAGTCAAAGTGTGGTTTGCTTGCATGCGCATCCCTTCAGCAAAGCCTCCCATTAGCCAAGCATCCAGAAGAAGCAGTTATTCTATGGCAGTTAGCCAGGGCAAGAGACAGGTAAATCACACCTTGTACTCCCTATTATCCATGTCCATTATTTCTATCCTCCTGTGTTCCCTTGCCATCCACATTTACCGCCCCATCCCTCCTCCATCACGACGCATACACAACAGCCCCTCTATACTTCCCTCTCCCATGTACAGCTCCCCATGCACTTCTCACCTTCCTGAAAAACCTCAGCCCATCTTGCCCAAACACATTGCACAAAAAACTTCTTCCAGTTCCAATAGATACTTACTCTTTATCTTCCTACTCCTACTGATTTTGGGGGACATCTCCACCAACCCTTGTCCACCATCCCTCAACCCCTACTCTACCTCATATCAAAACCTTACTAACCTTATTAATATTACTTGCACTCCCTCATCTCCTTCTTTTAATTATGCCTTCTGGAATCCGCGGTCTGTATGTAACAAGCTTCCTTTCCTGCACGACTATTTTCTGAACAACTCTCTGAATCTGTTGGCCCTCACTGAAACCTGGATTCAGGATTCTGACACTGTCTCTCCTGCTGCCATCTCCCATGGTGGTTTACAATTCTCCCATTCCCCGAGACCCACAAACAGACTTGGTGGTGGAGTCGGCATACTCCTGTCCCCACAATGCACTTTCCAGGTCATTCCCATAGCTCCATCACTCTCATTCCCTTCTTTTGAGGTCCACACCGTCAGGCTCTTCCGTCACCTCCCCCTCAGAGTAGCAGTCATATACCGGCCCCCAGGCTCACCCACCCAATTCCTTGACCACTTCTCAGCATGGATGCCGCACTTCATGTCCTCAGAACTCCCAGCCCTTATCCTGGGAGACTTCAACATGTCCATTAACAACCCCACTTCCACCGCTGCATCTCAGCTTCTATCACTAACCACTTCTCTCGGCTTCTCACAGCTCTCAACCTCTGAAACACACAAAGGCGGAAAACACCCTTGACCTGATCTTTGTCCACCTCTGTTCAATCTCCCACCTAGATAACTCACCGCTTCCTCTCTCTGACCACAACATTCTGTCCTTCCCAATCACAAATCCTCGCCCACCCCAGCACACTCCTACCTATCACACATTCAGAAATCTACAAGCCATTAACCCTCATACACTTGCAGACTCCCTACACTCATCATTGTCCCCAATCTCCTCTTTTTCCTGTCCTGATCTGGTTGTTCATCACTACAACGGTACTCTTAGAAGCACCCTTGACCAAGTAGCTCCCCTCACCCGCAAAACCTCCAAGCACAGAGTAAAACTCACATCACAAACTCGACTTCTCCAGCGATGCTCTAGGAATGCTGAACGCTTATGGAAGAAAACTCGCACATCAGAAGACTTCATCCACTTCAAATTCATGTTAAGAACCTTTAATCCTGCCCTTCACCTTGCAAAACAGACCTACTTCACCACCCTGATCGCCTCACTATCCAACAACTCCAAGAAACGTTTTGATACCTTTCACTCACTCCTCAGGTCAAAAGTACAAGCCCCTATCACAGACATTTGTGCTGATGACCTGTCCACCAACTTTATAGAGAAAATAGATAATATCCGTCAGGAAATCCGCTCCCAGCCACTAAGTGCAGTGACTCCCATCCCTCCCTGGATCTCCCCTGGCTCACTGTCCACATTTGATCCCATCACAGAAGTCTCCAGGCTTCTGTCTTCTTCTCATCCGACTACATGCACTACTGACCCCATTCCCTCACATCTCCTCCAGTCTCTCTCCCCAGTCGTCACAACTCACCTAACTACAATCTTTAGTCTCTCCCTCTCCTAGGGCATTTCCCCTCCGCCTTCCAACACTCTATCATTACTCCATTATTAAAAAAAACCCGCTCTCGACCCATCCTGCACAAACAACTACAGACAAGTCTCCAATCTCCCCTTCATCTCTAACTCTTGGAGCGACTGGTTTACTCCCGCCTTACCCGTTACCTCTCCACTCAGTCCCTCCTAGACCCATCACAGTCCGATTTCCGCCCCCTACATTCGACAGAAACTGCACTCATCAAAGTGACCAATGACCTTCTGACAGCAAACTGTAATGGTGACCACTTTCTGCTCATTCTCCTCGACCTTCTGCAGCTTTGTTGGCCACCATCTTCTACTCTCTAGGCTGCAGTCACAAGGCATTAAGGACACTGCTCTCTGCTGGTTCTCTTCCTATCTTGCTTACGGCTCCTTCAGTGTTTTGTTCGCTGGCTTCACTTCATCTCCTCTTCCCCTCACTGTTGGGGTACCTCAGGGCTCAGTCCTTGGCCCCCTTCTCTTCTCTCTCTACATGGCCCCAATTGGACAGACCATCAGCAGATTTGTCTTTCAGTAACATCTTTATGCTGATGACACACAACTATAAACGTCATCCCCTGACCTTACCCCCGCTGTACTACAGAATGTCAGTGACTGTCTGTCTGCAGTCTCCAACATCATGTCCGCTCTCTATCTGAAACTCAACCTTTCCAAAACTGAACTTCTCCTACTCCTGCCATCTATCAACCTCCCTAAATCTGACATTTCCCTCTCTGTAGGAAGCACCATAATAACACCCTGGCAGCAGGCACACTATCTGGGTGTTATGTTTGACAACAATCTCTCATTCACCTCCCATATACAATCTCTTGCCCACTCTTGCCGCTTACACCTAAAGAACATCTCTAGAATCTGCCCTTTTCTCACCATGAAAACAACAAAAACCCTCACTGTTGTACTGATCCACTCCCGCCTGGACTACTGTAATGCTCTATTAACTGGCCTCCCCATCACTCGACTTTCCCCTCTCCAGTCCATCCTTAATGCTGCAGCCAGAGTCATCCATCTGGCTAATCGGTACTCGGACACGTCCGCTCTTCACCAGTCCTTACATTGGCTGCCCGTTCATTATAGGATCCAATTCAAAGTACTTATTCTCACCCACAAAGCTCTCCACGGTGCAGCACCCCATTACATCTCCTCCCTCATTTCTGTCCATCAGCCTAACCGACCTCTGTGCTCTTGAAACGACTTTCGACTAACCTCTGGACTAATCCGTGCCTCCCACTCCCGACTCCAAGACTTTTCCCGCACTGCGCCAATCCTCTGGAATGCTCTACCCCAAGAAATTAGGACCAGCTACAACTTGCACAGTTTTAGGTGCTCCCTCAAAACACATTTGTTCAGAGCAGCCTATCACATTCCCTAATCAGTCATTTTATTTGGAAGTGGCATGTGTAGCCCATTCACTATCCCCATCTATCCCCCACTCCCTCAAGATGGCTGGACCATCATTGTAAATACACACCTGTACTTTGTATCTCCCCCACCTCATTGTAGATTGTAAGCTCTCATAAGCAGGGTCGTCTTATTTTGCTGTAATCATTGTATTATTGCTAAAGTTGTTACTTTTGACTGTTATGTTTGAAACTGTTAAACTGTAAAGCGCTATGGAATATGTTGGCGCTATATAAAGATTATTATTATTATTATTATTAGAAAACAAATCCAGAAAATCACCTTGTCTGATTTGGCAAGATTTATTTTGCAAATTTTGGTGAAAAATAAGTATTTGGTCATTAACAAAAGTTCATCTCAATATTTTGTTAGATATCCTTTGTTGACAATGACAGAGGTCAAACGTTTTCTGTAAGTCTTCACAAGGTTGGCACACACTGTTGGTGGCCCATTCCTCCATGCAGATCTCCTCTAGAGCAGAGATGTTTTGGGACTGTCGCTAGGTACCACGGATTTTCAAATCCCTCCAAAGGTTTTCTATGGGGTTGAGATCTGGAGACTGGCTAGGCCACTTCAGGACCTTCATATGCTTCTTACAAAGCCACTCCATCGTTACCCTGGCGGTGTACTTGGGATCATTATCATGCTGAAAGACACATCCATGTTTCATCTTCAATGCCCTTGCTGATTGAAGGTGGTTTGCACTCAATCTCACGATACATGGCCCCATTCATTCTTTCATGTACATGGATTAGTTATCCTGGTCCAGAGAAACAGCTTGAAAGCATGATGTTGCCACTCGCTTCACAGTAGGTATGGTGTTGTTTGGATGCAACTCAGCATTCTATCTCCTCCAAACATGACGAGTTTTGTTTTTACTAAACAGTTCTACATTGGTTTCATCAGACCATAAGACATTCTCCCAATACTCTTCTGGATAATCCAAGTGCTCTCTTAAAAACTTCAGACGGGCCTGGACATGTACTTGCTTAAGCAGGGGGACACGTCTGGCACTGCAGGATCTCATTCCCTGGCGGCGTAGTGTGATACTGATTGTAGCCTTTGTTACGTTGGTCCCAGTTCTATGCAAGTCATTCACCGTTCTTATGATCATTTGGATCCCACGGGGTGAGATCTTGTGTGGAGTCCCAGATCGAGGGAGATTATCAGTGGTCTTGTATGTATTCCATTTTCTTATTATTGCTCCCACAGTTGATTTCATCACACCAAGCTGCTTGCCTATTGCAGATTCAGTCTTCCCAGCCTGGTGAAGGGCTACAATTTTGTTTCTGGTGTCCTTTGACAGCTCTTTGGTCTTCACCAGAGTGGAGTTTGGAGTCAGACTGTTTGAGGGTGTGCACAGGTGTCTTTTTATACTGATAACAAGTTTAAACAGGTGCCATTACTACATGTAATGAGTGGAGGAAAGAGGAGACTCTTAAAGAAGAAGTTACAGGTCTGTGAGAGCCAGAAATCTTGCATGTTTTTAGGTGACCAAATACTTATTTTCCACCATAATTTGAAAAATAAATCTTGCCAAAACAGACAATGTGATTTTCTGGATTTGTTTTCTCATTTTGACTCTCATAGTTGAGGTCTACCTATGATGTCAATTACAGGCCCCTCTCATCTTTCTAAGTGGGAGAACTTTGCACAATTGGTGGCTGACTAAATACTTTTTTTCTCCACTGTATTTTGTTCGCATTTTAGGAGGTTTAAAAATGTAGCAGCAAGTTTTCATTTTTTCATGGAAATGTACAAAATTTATTATTTTAGGGACCTATCCAGGTTTGAAGTGACTATAGGGGTCCTATATATTGGAAAACCCCCAAAAGTGATACCATTTTAAAAAACAACACCTCCTGACATACTGAAAACTGCTGTCAGGTAGTTTATTAACCCTTTAGGTGCTTTTCAGGAATTAATACAAAGTGGCATGATAGGAATGAAAAAGTTGATTTTTACTACCTAAATGTCGCTGACTTTTCAACAGGCCACTGTAGCAGGCAGACTCTAAGGCCGCTATTTGCTTGTGGACCCCACTCTTAAAAAGTTATATGATATAGTCATACCGGATATTAGCATCTAAGGGGTTAAACAGATATGGACGATGACAACACTGATCGCGGCTGATACAGCAAGTTGTCAGCTATAGTGTACAGCCGACAGCAGCTGGATTGTTACCTGTGGATGATATTCTCTTATATCTCAGATCAGTTAAAAGACGTATTGACGGTCATTAATGTGGGTTAAGGACAGGTAAGTTTGGCAGAAGTCACCTGCAGAAAGTAGTACAATTCCCCCCATTAAGTGATTGGATCCTTCCAGATCTGTGAAAGATCTCAGTGATATTACAGACGGGAGTTTCCATGAGCGCTAGATTCAGGGGTGATCCTGGTGCTGAATGAGCCGTGCGGCCTCCATCTTAGAGAGCGGTCACAATCCCAGACGATGCAGCGGCCGGAGCAATGTTAGTGATTGGGAGAATTTCTGCAGCAGCAGATTAATGAAGAATGTTTTCCCGGAACCTCCTGGGGCATCAAGGAAAACCCGTCTCCCATTTCCACTTGGAATCTGAGCCATAATTGCCAAATCCTCCGATCTGTGGTCATCACCATAGAGACTTATATAATGGGACACATTCTCTCATCTTCTCCATATCATGGCTTTTCTCTCAGAATCTCTCCGTCCATAACCCCGGAGTCCGGTGGAGCTGGTGCCGGTAACCCTGATGCTATTAGAGCAGGGGCGGGCTGGGCCGGGTGGCAGGGAGGAATATGGCGCACACGTGGGCTGGCAGCTGTCTCTGAGCAGTGCATAGCTGTCTTACCTTGACAGCTGCACAGCTCCGACTCTCTCCCTCCACCCTCCCTGGACTTCTGGTCATGTGACATGGCTGTAGCTAGAATGTAGGGGCTCCTTGCAGGTCCTGACTACAGCCCATACAGTCTAGCTGCTGAAAGTGATACAATGCATGGCGGGCTCCTTCCAGGTACAGCGTCTGCCATGACAAGAGGAGCTGCAGCTGTGCCTGCTGGGGATCACTGGTGAGGTAAGTATGAAAAACGTTTTCTTTTTCTTTATCAAATGAATTAAATGGGTGAGGGTGCTGCAAATGATGGAGGGAGTGCTGCAAATGATGAAAGGGGTGCTGGAAATGATGGAGCAGGCCAGCAAATGATGGAGGGGTGCTGGAAATGATGGAGGGGGTGCTGGAAATGATGGAGGGGTGCTGGAAATGATGGAGGGGGTGCTGGAAATGATGGAGGGGGTGCTGGAAATGATGGAGGGGGTGCTGCAAATGATGAAAGGGGGGCTGCAAATGATGGAGGGGGTGCTGGAAATGATGGAGGGGGGGCTGCAAATGATGGAGGGGTGCTGGAAATGACGGAGGGGTGCTGGAAATGATGGAGGAGGTGCTGGAAATGATGAAAGGGGGGCTGCAAATGATGAAAGGGGTGCTGGAAATGATGGAGCAGGCCAGCAAATGATGGAGGGGTGCTGGAAATGATGGAGGGGTGCTGGAAATGATGGAGGGGGTGCTGGAAATGATGAAAGGGGGGCTGCAAATGATGGAGGGGTGCTGGAAATGATGGAGGGGTGTGCTGGAAATGATGAAAGGGGGGCTGCAAATGATGGAGGGGTGTGCTGGAAATGATGGAGGGGGTGCTGGAAATGATGGAGGGGGGTGCTGGAAATGATGAAGGGGGTGCTGGAAATGATGGAGGGGTGCTGGAAATGATGGAGGGGGTGTTGGAAATGATGGAGGGGGTGCTGGAAATGATGGAGGGGGTGCTGGAAATGATGGAGGGGGTGCTGGAAATGATGGAGGGGGTGCTGGAAATGATGAAAGGGGGGCTGGAAATGATGGAGCAGGCCAGCAAATGATGGAGGGGTGCTGGAAATGATGGAGGGGGTGCTGGAAATGATGGAGGGGTGCTGGAAATGATGGAGGGGTGCTGGAAATGATGGAGGGGTGCTGGAAATGATGGAGGGGGTGCTGGAAATGATGGAGGGGGGCTGCAAATGATGAAAGGGGTGGTGAAAATGATGGAGCAGGCCAGCAAATGATGGAGGGGTGCTGGAAATGATGGAGGGGGTGCTGGAAATGATGGAGGGGTGCTGGAAATGATGGAGGGGGTGCTGGAAATGATGGAGGGGGTGCTGGAAATGATGAAAGGGGGGCTGCAAATGATGAAAGGGGGGCTGCAAATGATGGAGGTGGTGCTGGAAATGATGGAGGGGGGGCTGCAAATGATGGAGGGGTGCTGGAAATGATGGAGGGGTGCTGGAAATGATGGAGGAGGTGCTGGAAATGATGAAAGAGGGGCTGCAAATGATGAAAGGGGTGCTGGAAATGATGGAGCAGGCCAGCAAATGATGGAGGGGTGCTGGAAATGATGGAGGGGTGCTGGAAATGATGGAGGGGGTGCTGGAAATGATGAAAGGGGGGCTGCAAATGATGGAGAGGTGTTGGAAATGATGGAGGGGTGTGCTGGAAATGATGAAAGGGGGCTGCAAATGATGGAGGGGTGTGCTGGAAATGATGGAGGGGGTGCTGGAAATGATGGAGGGGGGTGCTGGAAATGATGAAGGGGGTGCTGGAAATGATGGAGGGGTGCTGGAAATGATGGAGGGGGTGTTGGAAATGATGGAGGGGGTGCTGGAAATGATGGAGGGGGTGCTGGAAATGATGGAGGGGGTGCTGGAAATGATGGAGGGGGTGCTGGAAATGATGAAAGGGGGGCTGGAAATGATAGAGCAGGCCAGCAAATGATGGAGGGGGTGTGCTGGAAATGATGGAGGGGGTGCTGGAAATGATGGAGGGGGTGCTGGAAATGATGGAGGGGGTGTGCTGGAAATGATGGAGGGGGTGCTGGAAATGATGGAGGGGGTGCTGGAAATGATGAAGGGGGTGCTGGAAATGATGAAAGGGGGGCTGCAAATGATGAAAGGGGGGCTGCAAATGATGGAGGGGTGTGCTGGAAATGATGGAGGGGTGTGCTGGAAATGATGAAGGGGGGGCTGGAAATGATGGAGGGGTGTGCTGGAAATGATGAAAGGGGGGCTGCAAATGATGGAGGGGTGTGCTGGAAATGATGGAGGGGGTGTGCTGGAAATGATGGAGGGGGTGCTGGAAATGATGGAGGGGGTGCTGGAAATGATGGAGGGGGTGCTGGAAATGATGAAAGGGGGGCTGCAAATGATGAAAGGGGGGCTGCAAATGATGGAGGGGTGTGCTGGAAATGATGGAGGGGTGTGCTGGAAATGATGGAGGGGGGGCTGCAAATGATGAAAGGGGTGCTGGAAATGATGGAGCAGGCCAGCAAATGATGGAGGGGGTGCTGGAAATGATGGAGGGGGTGTGCTGGAAATGATGGAGGGGGTGCTGGAAATGATGGAGGGGGTGCTGGAAATGATGGAGGGGGTGTGCTGGAAATGATGGAGGGGGTGTGCTGGAAATGATGGAGCAGGCCAGCAAATGATGGAGGGGGTGCTGGAAATGATGGAGGGGGTGCTGGAAATGATGGAGGGGGCCTGGAAATGATGGAGGGGGTGCTGCAAATGATGAAAGGGGGGCTGCCAATGGTGGAGGGGGCTGCAAATGATGGAGGGGGTGCTGGAAATGATGGAGGGGTGTGCTGGAAATGATGAAAGGGAGGCTGCAAATGATGGAGGGGTGTGCTGGAAATGATGGAGGGGGTGCTGGAAATAATGGAGAAGGTGCTGGAAATGATGAAAGGGGGTGCTGGAAATGATGAAAGGGGGGCTGCAAATGATGAAAGGGGGGCTGCAAATGATGAAAGGGGGGCTGCAAATGATGGAGGGGTGCTGGAAATGATGGAAGGGGTGCTGGAAATGATGGAGGGGGTGCTGGAAATGATGGAGGGGGTGCTGGAAATGATGGAGGGGGTGCTGGAAATGATGGAGGGGTGCTGGAAATGATGAAGGGGGTGCTGGAAATGATGAAAGGGGGTGCTGGAAATGATGGAGGGGGTGCTGGAAATGATGGAGGGGGTGCTGGAAATGATGGAGGGGGTGCTGGAAATGATGAAAGGGGGTGCTGGAAATGATGGAGGGGGTGCTGGAAATGATGGAGGGGGTGCTGGAAATGATGAAAGGGGTGCTGGAAATGATGGAGGGGGTGCTGGAAATGATGGAGGGGGTGCTGGAAATGATGGAGGGGGGTGCTGGAAATGATGAAAGGGGTGCTGGAAATGATGGAGGGGTGCTGGAAATGATGGAGGGGGTGTTGGAAATGATGGAGGGGGTGCTGGAAATGATGGAGGGGGTGCTGGAAATGATGGAGGGGGTGCTGGAAATGATGAAAGGGGGGCTGGAAATGATAGAGCAGGCCAGCAAATGATGGAGGGGGTGTGCTGGAAATGATGGAGGGGGTGCTGGAAATGATGGAGGGGGTGCTGGAAATGATGGAGGGGGTGTGCTGGAAATGATGGAGGGGGTGCTGGAAATGATGGAGGGGGTGCTGGAAATGATGAAAGGGGGGCTGCAAATGATGAAAGGGGGGCTGCAAATGATGGAGGGGTGTGCTGGAAATGATGGAGGGGTGTGCTGGAAATGATGAAAGGGGGGCTGGAAATGATAGAGCAGGCCAGCAAATGATGGAGGGGGTGTGCTGGAAATGATGGAGGGGGTGCTGGAAATGATGGAGGGGGTGCTGGAAATGATGGAGGGGGTGCTGGAAATGATGGAGGGGTGTGCTGGAAATGATGGAGGGGTGTGCTGGAAATGATGGAGGGGGTGCTGGAAATGATGGAGGGGGTGCTGGAAATGATGGAGGGGTGTGCTGGAAATGATGGAGGGGGTGCTGCAAATGATGGAGGGGTGTGCTGGAAATGATGGAGGGGGTGCTGGAAATGATGGAGGGGGTGCTGCAAATGATGGAGGGGTGTGCTGGAAATGATGGAGGGGGTGCTGCAAATGATGGAGGGGTGTGCTGGAAATGATGGAGGGGGGGCTGGAAATGATGGAGGGGGTGCTGGAAATGATGGAGGGGTGTGCTGGAAATGATGGAGGGGTGCTGGAAATGATGGAGGGGGTGCTGGAAATGATGGAGCAAGCCAGCAAATGATGGAGGGGTGCTGGAAATGATGGATGGGGTGCTGGAAATGATGGAGGGGGGCTGCAAATGATGAAAGCGGTGCTGGAAATGATGGAGCAGGCCAGCAAATGATGGAGGGGTGCTGGAAATGATGGAGGGGGTGCTGGAAATGATGGAGGGGTGCTGGAAATGATGGAGGGGTGCTGGAAATGATGGAGGGGTGCTGGAAATGATGGAGGGGGTGCTGGAAATGATGGAGGGGGGCTGCAAATGATGAAAGGGGTGGTGAAAATGATGGAGCAGGCCAGCAAATGATGGAGGGGTGCTGGAAATGATGGAGGGGGTGCTGGAAATGATGGAGGGGTGCTGGAAATGATGGAGGGGGTGCTGGAAATGATGGAGGGGGTGCTGGAAATGATGAAAGGGGGGCTGCAAATGATGAAAGGGGGGCTGCAAATGATGGAGGTGGTGCTGGAAATGATGGAGGGGGGGCTGCAAATGATGGAGGGGTGCTGGAAATGATGGAGGGGTGCTGGAAATGATGGAGGAGGTGCTGGAAATGATGAAAGAGGGGCTGCAAATGATGAAAGGGGTGCTGGAAATGATGGAGCAGGCCAGCAAATGATGGAGGGGTGCTGGAAATGATGGAGGGGTGCTGGAAATGATGGAGGGGGTGCTGGAAATGATGAAAGGGGGGCTGCAAATGATGGAGAGGTGTTGGAAATGATGGAGGGGTGTGCTGGAAATGATGAAAGGGGGCTGCAAATGATGGAGGGGTGTGCTGGAAATGATGGAGGGGGTGCTGGAAATGATGGAGGGGGGTGCTGGAAATGATGAAGGGGGTGCTGGAAATGATGGAGGGGTGCTGGAAATGATGGAGGGGGTGTTGGAAATGATGGAGGGGGTGCTGGAAATGATGGAGGGGGTGCTGGAAATGATGGAGGGGGTGCTGGAAATGATGGAGGGGGTGCTGGAAATGATGAAAGGGGGGCTGGAAATGATAGAGCAGGCCAGCAAATGATGGAGGGGGTGTGCTGGAAATGATGGAGGGGGTGCTGGAAATGATGGAGGGGGTGCTGGAAATGATGGAGGGGGTGTGCTGGAAATGATGGAGGGGGTGCTGGAAATGATGGAGGGGGTGCTGGAAATGATGGAGGGGGTGCTGGAAATGATGAAAGGGGGGCTGCAAATGATGAAAGGGGGGCTGCAAATGATGGAGGGGTGTGCTGGAAATGATGGAGGGGTGTGCTGGAAATGATGAAGGGGGGGCTGGAAATGATGGAGGGGTGTGCTGGAAATGATGAAAGGGGGGCTGCAAATGATGGAGGGGTGTGCTGGAAATGATGGAGGGGGTGTGCTGGAAATGATGGAGGGGGTGCTGGAAATGATGGAGGGGGTGCTGGAAATGATGGAGGGGGTGCTGGAAATGATGAAAGGGGGGCTGCAAATGATGAAAGGGGGGCTGCAAATGATGGAGGGGTGTGCTGGAAATGATGGAGGGGTGTGCTGGAAATGATGGAGGGGGGGCTGCAAATGATGAAAGGGGTGCTGGAAATGATGGAGCAGGCCAGCAAATGATGGAGGGGGTGCTGGAAATGATGGAGGGGGTGTGCTGGAAATGATGGAGGGGGTGCTGGAAATGATGGAGGGGGTGCTGGAAATGATGGAGGGGGTGTGCTGGAAATGATGGAGGGGGTGTGCTGGAAATGATGGAGCAGGCCAGCAAATGATGGAGGGGGTGCTGGAAATGATGGAGGGGGTGCTGGAAATGATGGAGGGGGCCTGGAAATGATGGAGGGGGTGCTGCAAATGATGAAAGGGGGGCTGCCAATGGTGGAGGGGGCTGCAAATGATGGAGGGGGTGCTGGAAATGATGGAGGGGTGTGCTGGAAATGATGAAAGGGAGGCTGCAAATGATGGAGGGGTGTGCTGGAAATGATGGAGGGGGTGCTGGAAATAATGGAGAAGGTGCTGGAAATGATGAAAGGGGGTGCTGGAAATGATGAAAGGGGGGCTGCAAATGATGAAAGGGGGGCTGCAAATGATGAAAGGGGGGCTGCAAATGATGGAGGGGTGCTGGAAATGATGGAAGGGGTGCTGGAAATGATGGAGGGGGTGCTGGAAATGATGGAGGGGGTGCTGGAAATGATGGAGGGGGTGCTGGAAATGATGGAGGGGGTGCTGGAAATGATGGAGGGGTGCTGGAAATGATGAAGGGGGTGCTGGAAATGATGAAAGGGGGTGCTGGAAATGATGGAGGGGGTGCTGGAAATGATGGAGGGGGTGCTGGAAATGATGGAGGGGGTGCTGGAAATGATGAAAGGGGGTGCTGGAAATGATGGAGGGGGTGCTGGAAATGATGGAGGGGGTGCTGGAAATGATGAAAGGGGTGCTGGAAATGATGGAGGGGGTGCTGGAAATGATGGAGGGGGTGCTGGAAATGATGAAAGGGGGTGCTGGAAATGATGAAAGGGGGTGCTGGAAATGATGGAGGGGGTGCTGGAAATGATGGAGCGGGTGCTGGAAATGATGGAGGGGTGCTGGAAATGATGGAGGGGTGCTGGAAATGATGGAGGGGGTGCTGGAAATGATGGAGGGGGTGCTGGAAATGATGGAGGGGGGCTGCAAATGATGGAGGGGGGCTGCAAATGATGAAAGGGGTGCTGGAAATGATGGAGCAGGCCAGCAAATGATGGAGGGGTGCTGGAAATGATGGAGGGGTGCTGGAAATGATGGAGGGGGTGCTGGAAATGATGGAGGGGTGCTGGAAATGATGGAGGGGGTGCTGGAAATGATGGAGGGGGTGCTGGAAATGATGAAAGGGGGGCTGCAAATGATGAAAGGGGGGCTGCAAATGATGGAGGGGGTGCTGGAAATGATGGAGGGGGGGCTGCAAATGATGGAGGGGTGCTGGAAATGATGGAGGGGTGCTGGAAATGATGGAGGAGGTGCTGGAAATGATGAAAGGGGGGCTGCAAATGATGAAAGGGGTGCTGGAAATGATGGAGCAGGCCAGCAAATGATGGAGGGGTGCTGGAAATGATGGAGGGGTGCTGGAAATGATGGAGGGGGTGCTGGAAATGATGAAAGGGGGGCTGCAAATGATGGAGGGGTGCTGGAAATGATGGAGGGGTGTGCTGGAAATGATGAAAGGGGGGCTGCAAATGATGGAGGGGTGTGCTGGAAATGATGGAGGGGGTGCTGGAAATGATGGAGGGGGGTGCTGGAAATGATGAAGGGGGTGCTGGAAATGATGGAGGGGTGCTGGAAATGATGGAGGGGGTGTTGGAAATGATGGAGGGGGTGCTGGAAATGATGGAGGGGGTGCTGGAAATGATGGAGGGGGTGCTGGAAATGATGAAAGGGGGGCTGGAAATGATGGAGCAGGCCAGCAAATGATGGAGGGGGTGTGCTGGAAATGATGGAGGGGGTGCTGGAAATGATGGAGGGGGTGTGCTGGAAATGATGGAGGGGGTGCTGGAAATGATGGAGGGGGTGCTGGAAATGATGGAGGGGGTGCTGGAAATGATGAAAGGGGGGCTGCAAATGATGAAAGGGGGGCTGCTGGAAATGATGGAGGGGTGTGCTGGAAATGATGAAAGGGGGGCTGCAAATGATGGAGGGGTGCTGGAAATGATGGAGGGGTGTGCTGGAAATGATGAAAGGGGGGCTGCAAATGATGGAGGGGTGTGCTGGAAATGATGGAGGGGGTGTGCTGGAAATGATGGAGGGGGTGCTGGAAATGATGGAGGGGGTGCTGGAAATGATGGAGGGGGTGCTGGAAATGATGAAAGGGGGGCTGCAAATGATGAAAGGGGGGCTGCAAATGATGGAGGGGTGTGCTGGAAATGATGGAGGGGTGTGCTGGAAATGATGAATGGGGGGCTGCAAATGATGGAGGGGTGCTGGAAATGATGGAGGGGTGTGCTGGAAATGATGGAGGGGGTGTTGGAAATGATGGAGGGGGTGCTGGAAATGATGGAGGGGGTGCTGGAAATGATGGAGGGGGTGCTGGAAATGATGGAGGGGGGCTGCAAATGATGAAAGGGGTGCTGGAAATGATGGAGCAGGCCAGCAAATGATGGAGGGGGTGCTGGAAATGATGGAGGGGGTGTGCTGGAAATGATGGAGGGGGTGCTGGAAATGATGGAGGGGGTGCTGGAAATGATGGAGGGGGTGTGCTGGAAATGATGGAGGGGGTGTGCTGGAAATGATGGAGCAGGCCAGCAAATGATGGAGGGGGTGCTGGAAATGATGGAGGGGGTGCTGGAAATGATGGAGGGGGCCTGGAAATGATGGAGGGGGTGCTGCAAATGATGGAGGGGGTGCTGGAAATGATGGAGGGGGTGCTGCAAATGATGGAGGGGTGCTGCAAATGATGGAGGGGGTGCTGGAAATGATGGAGGGGGTGCTGCAAATGATGGAGGGGGTGCTGGAAATGATGGAGGGGGTGCTGCAAATGATGGAGGGGGGCTGCAAATCATAAAGGGGGCTGAAAATGATGGAGGGGGTGCTGGAAATGATGGAGGGGTGCTGGAAATGATGGAGGGGTGTGCTGGAAATGATGGAGGGGTGTGCTGGAAATGATGGAGGGGGTGCTGCAAATGATGGAGGGGTGTGCTGGAAATGATGGAGGGGGTGCTGGAAATGATGGAGGGGGTGCTGCAAATGATGGAGGGGTGTGCTGGAAATGATGGAGGGGGTGCTGCAAATGATGGAGGGGTGTGCTGGAAATGATGGAGGGGGTGCTGGAAATGATGGAGGGGGTGCTGCAAATGATGGAGGGGTGTGCTGGAAATGATGGAGGGGTGTGCTGGAAATGATGGAGGGGGGGCTGGAAATGATGGAGGGGGGGCTGGAAATGATGGAGGGGTGTGCTGGAAATGATGGAGGGGTGCTGGAAATGATGGAGGGGGTGCTGGAAATGATGGAGCAGGCCAGCAAATGATGGAGGGGTGCTGGAAATGATGGAGGGGGTGCTGGAAATGATGGAGGGGGGCTGCAAATGATGAAAGGGGTGCTGGAAATGATGGAGCAGGCCAGCAAATGATGGAGGGGTGCTGGAAATGATGGAGGGGTGCTGGAAATGATGGAGGGAGTGCTGGAAATGATGGATGGGGTGCTGGAAATGATGGAGGGGTGCTGGAAATGATGGAGGGGTGCTGGAAATGATGAAAGGGGGGCTGCAAATGATGAAAGGGGGGCTGCAAATGATGGAGGGGGTGCTGGAAATGATGGAGGGGGGGCTGCAAATGATGGAGGGGTGCTGGAAATGATGGAGTGGGTGCTGGAAATGATGGAGGGGGTGCTGGAAATGATGGAGGGGTGTGCTGGAAATGATGGAGGGGGTGCTGCAAATGATGGAGGGGTGTGCTGGAAATGATGGAGGGGGTGCTGGAAATGATGGAGGGGGTGCTGCAAATGATGGAGGGGTGTGCTGCAAATGATGGAGGGGTGTGCTGGAAATGATGGAGCGGGGGCTGGAAATGATGGAGGGGGTGCTGGAAATGATGGAGGGGTGTGCTGGAAATGATGGAGGGGTGCTGGAAATGATGGAGGGGGTGCTGGAAATGATGGAGCAAGCCAGCAAATGATGGAGGGGTGCTGGAAATGATGGAGGGGGTGCTGGAAATGATGGAGGGGGGGTTCCAAATGATGAAAGGGGTGCTGGAAATGATGGAGCAGGCCAGCAAACGATGGAGGGGTGCTGGAAATGATGGAGGGGTGCTGGAAATGATGGAGGGGGTGCTGGAAATGATGGAGGGGTGCTGGAAATGATGGAGGGGTGCTGGAAATGATGGAGGGGGTGCTGGAAATGATGGAGGGGGGCTGCAAATGATGAAAGGGGTGCTGAAAATGATGGAGCAGGCCAGCAAATGATGGAGGGGTGCTGGAAATGATGGAGGGGGTGCTGGAAATGATGGAGGGGTGCTGGAAATGATGGAGGGGGTGCTGGAAATGATGGAGGGGGTGCTGGAAATGATGAAAGGGGGGCTGCAAATGATGAAAGGGGGGCTGCAAATGATGGAGGTGGAGCTGGAAATGATGGAGGGAGGCTGCAAATGATGGAGGGGTGCTGGAAATGATGGAGGGGTGCTGGAAATGATGGAGGAGGTGCTGGAAATGATGAAAGAGGGGCTGCAAATGATGAAAGGGGTGCTGGAAATGATGGAGCAGGCCAGCAAATGATGGAGGGGTGCTGGAAATGATGGAGGGGGTGCTGGAAATGATGAAAGGGGGGCTGCAAATGATGGAGGGGTGCTGGAAATGATGGAGGGGTGTGCTGGAAATGATGAAAGGGGGGCTGCAAATGATGGAGGGGTGTGCTGGAAATGATGGAGGGGGTGCTGGAAATGATGGAGGGGGGTGCTGGAAATGATGAAGGGGTGCTGGAAATGATGGAGGGGTGCTGGAAATGATGGAGGGGGTGTTGGAAATGATGGAGGGGGTGCTGGAAATGATGGAGGGGGTGCTGGAAATGATGGAGGGGGTGCTGGAAATGATGGAGGGGGTGCTGGAAATGATGAAAGGGGGGCTGGAAATGATGGAGCAGGCCAGCAAATGATGGAGGGGGTGTGCTGGAAATGATGGAGGGGGTGCTGGAAATGATGGAGTGGGTGCTGGAAATGATGGAGGGTGTGTGCTGGAAATGATGGAGGGGGTGCTGGAAATGATGGAGGGGGTGCTGGAAATGATGGAGGGGGTGCTGGAAATGATGAAAGGGGGGCTGCAAATGATGAAAGGGGGGCTGCAAATGATGGAGGGGTGTGCTGGAAATGATGGAGGGGTGTGCTGGAAATGATGAAGGGGGGGCTGGAAATGATGGAGGGGTGTGCTGGAAATGATGAAAGGGGGGCTGCAAATGATGGAGGGGTGTGCTGGAAATGATGGAGGGGGTGTGCTGGAAATGATGGAGGGGGTGCTGGAAATGATGGAGGGGGTGCTGGAAATGATGAAAGGGGGGCTGCAAATGATGAAAGGGGGGCTGCAAATGATGGAGGGGTGTGCTGGAAATGATGGAGGGGTGTGCTGGAAATGATGAAAGGGGGGCTGCAAATGATGGAGGGGTGCTGGAAATGATGGAGGGGTGTGCTGGAAATGATGAAAGGGGGGCTGCAAATGATGGAGGGGTGTGCTGGAAATGATGGAGGGGGTGCTGGAAATGATGGAGGGGGTGCTGGAAATGATGGAGGGGGGTGCTGGAAATGATGAAGGGGGTGCTGGAAATGATGGAGGGGGTGTTGAAAATGATGGAGGGGGTGCTGGAAATGATGGAGGGGGTGCTGGAAATGATGGAGGGGGTGCTGGAAATGATGGAGGGGGTGCTGGAAATGATGGAGGGGGGGCTGCAAATGATGAAAGGGGTGCTGGAAATGATGGAGCAGGCCAGCAAATGATGGAGGGGGTGCTGGAAATGATGGAGGGGGTGTGCTGGAAATGATGGAGGGGGTGCTGGAAATGATGGAGGGGGTGCTGGAAATGATGGAGGGGGTGTGCTGGAAATGATGGAGGGGGTGTGCTGGAAATGATGGAGGGGGTGTGCTGGAAATGATGGAGCAGGCCAGCAAATGATGGAGGGGGTGCTGGAAATGATGGAGGGGGTGCTGGAAATGATGGAGGGGGCCTGGAAATGATGGAGGGGGTGCTGCAAATGATGAAAGGGGGGCTGCCAATGGTGGAGGGGGCTGCAAATGATGGAGGGGGTGCTGGAAATGATGGAGGGGTGTGCTGGAAATGATGAAAGGGAGGCTGCAAATGATGGAGGGGTGTGCTGGAAATGATGGAGGGGGTGCTGGAAATGATGGAGGGGGTGCTGGAAATGATGAAAGGGGGTGCTGGAAATGATGAAAGGGGGGCTGCAAATGATGAAAGGGGGGCTGCAAATGATGAAAGGGGGGCTGCAAATGATGGAGGGGTGCTGGAAATGATGGAAGGGGTGCTGGAAATGATGGAGGGGGTGCTGGAAATGATTTTGGGGCGGTGCTGGAAATGATGGAGGGGGTGCTGGAAATGATGGAGGGGGTGCTGGAAATGATGAAGGGGGTGCTGGAAATGATGAAAGGGGGTGCTGGAAATGATGGAGGGGGTGCTGGAAATGATGGAGGGGGTGCTGGAAATGATGGAGGGGGTGCTGGAAATGATGAAAGGGGGTGCTGGAAATGATGGAGGGGGTGCTGGAAATGATGGAGGGGGTGCTGGAAATGATGGAGGGGGTGCTGGAAATGATGGAGGGGGTGCTGGAAATGATGGAGGGGGTGCTGGAAATGATGAAAGGGGTGCTGGAAATGATGGAGGGGGTGCTGGAAATGATGGAGGGGGTGCTGGAAATGATGAAAGGGGGTGCTGGAAATGATGAAAGGGGGTGCTGGAAATGATGGAGGGGGTGCTGGAAATGATGGAGCGGGTGCTGGAAATGATGGAGCGGGTGCTGGAAATGATGGAGCGGGTGCTGGAAATGATGGAGGGGTGCTGGAAATGATGGAGGGGTGCTGGAAATGATGGAGGGGTGCTGGAAATGATGGAGGGGGTGCTGGAAATGGAGGGGGGCTGCAAATGATGGAGGGGGGCTGCAAATGATGGAGGGGGGCTGCAAATGATGAAAGGGGTGCTGGAAATGATGGAGCAGGCCAGCAAATGATGGAGGGGTGCTGGAAATGATGGAGGGGTGCTGGAAATGATGGAGGGGGTGCTGGAAATGATGGAGGGGTGCTGGAAATGATGGAGGGGGTGCTGGAAATGATGGAGGGGGTGCTGGAAATGATGAAAGGGGGGCTGCAAATGATGAAAGGGGGGCTGCAAATGATGGAGGGGGTGCTGGAAATGATGGAGGGGGGGCTGCAAATGATGGAGGGGGGCTGCAAATGATGGAGGGGTGCTGGAAATGATGGAGGGGTGCTGGAAATGATGGAGGAGGTGCTGGAAATGATGAAAGGGGGGCTGCAAATGATGAAAGGGGTGCTGGAAATGATGGAGCAGGCCAGCAAATGATGGAGGGGTGCTGGAAATGATGGAGGGGTGCTGGAAATGATGGAGGGGGTGCTGGAAATGATGAAAGGGGGGCTGCAAATGATGGAGGGGTGCTGGAAATGATGGAGGGGTGTGCTGGAAATGATGAAAGGGGGGCTGCAAATGATGGAGGGGTGTGCTGGAAATGATGGAGGGGGTGCTGGAAATGATGGAGGGGGGTGCTGGAAATGATGAAGGGGGTGCTGGAAATGATGGAGGGGTGCTGGAAATGATGGAGGGGGTGTTGGAAATGATGGAGGGGGTGCTGGAAATGATGGAGGGGGTGCTGGAAATGATGGAGGGGGTGCTGGAAATGATGAAAGGGGGGCTGGAAATGATGGAGCAGGCCAGCAAATGATGGAGGGGGTGTGCTGGAAATGATGGAGGGGGTGCTGGAAATGATGGAGGGGGTGCTGGAAATGATGGAGGGGGTGTGCTGGAAATGATGGAGGGGGTGCTGGAAATGATGGAGGGGGTGCTGGAAATGATGGAGGGGGTGCTGGAAATGATGAAAGGGGGGCTGCAAATGATGAAAGGGGGGCTGCAAATGATGGAGGGGTGTGCTGGAAATGATGGAGGGGTGTGCTGGAAATGATGAAAGGGGGGCTGCAAATGATGGAGGGGTGCTGGAAATGATGGAGGGGTGTGCTGGAAATGATGAAAGGGGGGCTGCAAATGATGGAGGGGTGTGCTGGAAATGATGGAGGAGGTGTGCTGGAAATGATGGAGGGGGTGCTGGAAATGATGGAGGGGGTGCTGGAAATGATGGAGGGGGTGCTGGAAATGATGAAAGGGGGGCTGCAAATGATGAAAGGGGGGCTGCAAATGATGGAGGGGTGTGCTGGAAATGATGGAGGGGTGTGCTGGAAATGATGAATGGGGGGCTGCAAATGATGGAGGGGTGCTGGAAATGATGGAGGGGTGTGCTGGAAATGATGAAAGGGGGGCTGCAAATGATGGAGGGGTGTGCTGGAAATGATAGAGGGGGTGCTGGAAATGATGGAGGGGGTGCTGGAAATGATGGAGGGGGGTGCTGGAAATGATGAAGGGGGTGCTGGAAATGATGGAGGGGGTGTTGGAAATGATGGAGGGGGTGCTGGAAATGATGGAGGGGGTGCTGGAAATGATGGAGGGGGGGCTGCAAATGATGAAAGGGGTGCTGGAAATGATGGAGCAGGCCAGCAAATGATGGAGGGGGTGCTGGAAATGATGGAGGGGGTGCTGGAAATGATGGAGGGGGCCTGGAAATGATGGAGGGGGTGCTGCAAATGATGGAGGGGGTGCTGGAAATGATGGAGGGGGTGCTGCAAATGATGGAGGGGTGCTGGAAATGATGGAGGGGGTGCTGGAAATGATGGAGGGGTGCTGCAAATGATGGAGGGGGTGCTGCAAATGATGGAGGGGGTGCTGGAAATGATGGAGGGGGTGCTGGAAATGATGGAGGGGGTGCTGCAAATGATGGAGGGGGGCTGCAAAACATAAAGGGGGCTGAAAATGATGGAGGGGGTGCTGGAAATGATGGAGGGGTGCTGGAAATGATGGAGGGGTGTGCTGGAAATGATGGAGGGGGTGCTGCAAATGATGGAGGGGTGTGCTGGAAATGATGGAGGGGGTGCTGGAAATGATGGAGGGGGTGCTGCAAATGATGGAGGGGTGTGCTGGAAATGATGGAGGGGGTGCTGCAAATGATGGAGGGGTGTGCTGGAAATGATGGAGGGGGTGCTGGAAATGATGGAGGGGGTGCTGCAAATGATGGAGGGGTGTGCTGGAAATGATGGAGGGGGTGCTGCAAATGATGGAGGGGTGTGCTGGAAATGATGGAGGGGGGGCTGGAAATGATGGAGGGGTGTGCTGGAAATGATGGAGGGGTGCTGGAAATGATGGAGGGGGTGCTGGAAATGATGGAGCAGGCCAACAAATGATGGAGGGGTGCTGGAAATGATGGTGTGGTGCTGGAAATGATGGAGGGGGTGCTGGAAATGATGGAGGGGGTGCTGGAAATGATGGAGGGGGTGCTGGAAATGATGGAGGGGGTGCGGGAAATGATGAAAGGGGGGCTGCAAATGATGAAAGGGGGGCTGCAAATGATGGAGGGGGTGCTGGAAATGATGGAGGGGGGCTGCAAATGATGGAGGGGTGCTGGAAATGATGGAGGGGGTGCTGGAAATGATGGAGGGGGTGCTGGAAATGATGGAGGGGTGTGCTGGAAATGATGGAGGGGGTGCTGGAAATGATGGAGGGGGTGCTGGAAATGATGGAGGGGTGTGCTGGAAATGATGGAGGGGGTGCTGCAAATGATGGAGGGGTGTGCTGGAAATGATGGAGGGGGTGCTGGAAATGATGGAGGGGGTGCTGCAAATGATGGAGGGGTGTGCTGGAAATGATGGAGGGGGTGCTGCAAATGATGGAGGGGTGTGCTGGAAATGATGGAGGGGGGGCTGGAAATGATGGAGGGGGTGCTGGAAATGATGGAGGGGTGTGCTGGAAATGATGGAGGGGTGCTGGAAATGATGGAGGGGGTGCTGGAAATGATGGAGCAGGCCAGCAAATGATGGAGGGGTGCTGGAAATGATGGAGGGGTGCTGGAAATGATGGAGGGGGGCTGCAAATGATGAAAGGGGTGCTGGAAATGATGGAGCAGGCCAGCAAATGATGGAGGGGTGCTGGAAATGATGGAGGGGTGCTGGAAATGATGGAGGGGGTGCTGGAAATGATGGAGGGGTGCTGGAAATGATGGAGGGGTGCTGGAAATGATGGAGGGGGGCTGCAAATGATGAAAGGGGTGCTGGAAATGATGGAGCAGGCCAGCAAATGATGGAGGGGTGCTGGAAATGATGGAGGGGGTGCTGGAAATGATGGAGGGGTGCTGGAAATGATGGAGGGGGTGCTGGAAATGATGGAGGGGGTGCTGGAAATGATGAAAGGGGGGCTGCAAATGATGAAAGGGGGGCTGCAAATGATGGAGGTGGTGCTGGAAATGATGGAGGGGGGGCTGCAAATGATGGAGGGGTGCTGGAAATGATGGAGGGGTGCTGGAAATGATGGAGGAGGTGCTGGAAATGATGAAAGAGGGGCTGCAAATGATGAAAGGGATGCTGGAAATGATGGAGCAGGCCAGCAAATGATGGAGGGGTGCTGGAAATGATGGAGGGGTGCTGGAAATGATGGAGGGGGTGCTGGAAATGATGAAAGGGGGGCTGCAAATGATGGAGGGGTGTGCTGGAAATGATGGAGGGGGTGCTGGAAATGATGGAGGGGGGTGCTGGAAATGATGAAGGGGGTGCTGGAAATGATGGAGGGGGTGTTGGAAATGATGGAGGGGGTGCTGGAAATGATGGAGGGGGTGCTGGAAATGATGGAGGGGGTGCTGGAAATGATGGAGGGGGTGCTGGAAATGATGAAAGGGGGGCTGGAAATGATGGAGCAGGCCAGCAAATGATGGAGGGGGTGTGCTGGAAATGATGGAGGGGGTGCTGGAAATGATGGAGGGGGTGCTGGAAATGATGGAGGGGGTGTGCTGGAAATGATGGAGGGGGTGCTGGAAATGATGGAGGGGGTGCTGGAAATGATGGAGGGGGTTCTGGAAATGATGAAAGGGGGGCTGCAAATGATGAAAGGGGGGCTGCAAATGATGGAGGGGTGTGCTGGAAATGATGGAGGGGTGTGCTGGAAATGATGAAAGGGGGGCTGCAAATGATGGAGGGGTGCTGGAAATGATGGAGGGGGTGCTGGAAATGATGGAGGGGTGTGCTGGAAATGATGGAGGGGGTGCTGGAAATGATGGAGGGGGGTGCTGGAAATGATGAAGGGGGTGCTGGAAATGATGGAGGGGTGCTGGAAATGATGGAGGGGGTGTTGGAAATGATGGAGGGGGTGCTGGAAATGATGGAGGGGGTGCTGGAAATGATGGAGGGGGTGCTGGAAATGATGGTGGGGTTGCTGGAAATGATGAAAGGGGGGCTGGAAATGATGGTGCAGGCCAGCAAATGATGGAGGGGGTGTGCTGGAAATGATGGAGGGGGTGCTGGAAATGATGGAGGGGGTGCTGGAAATGATGGAGGGGGTGTGCTGGAAATGATGGAGGGGGTGCTGGAAATGATGGAGGGGGTGCTGGAAATGATGGAGGGGGTGCTGGAAATGATGAAAGGGGGGCTGCAAATGATGAAAGGGGGGCTGCAAATGATGGAGGGGTGTGCTGGAAATGATGGAGGGGTGTGCTGGAAATGATGAAAGGGGGGCTGCAAATGATGGAGGGGTGCTGGAAATGATGGAGGGGTGTGCTGGAAATGATGAAAGGGGGGCTGCAAATGATGGAGGGGTGTGCTGGAAATGATGGAGGGGGTGTGCTGGAAATGATGGAGGGGGTGCTGGAAATGATGGAGGGGGTGCTGGAAATGATGGAGTGGGTTCTGGAAATGATGAAAGGGGGGCTGCAAATGATGAAAGGGGGGCTGCAAATGATGGAGGGGTGTGCTGGAAATGATGGAGGGGTGTGCTGGAAATGATGAAAGGGGGGCTGCAAATGATGGAGGGGTGCTGGAAATGATGGAGGGGTGTGCTGGAAATGATGAAAGGGGGGCTGCAAATGATGGAGGGGTGTGCTGGAAATGATGGAGGGGTGCTGGAAATGATGGAGGGGGTGCTGGAAATGATGGAGGGGGTGCTGGAAATGATGGAGGGGGTGCTGGAAATGATGAAAGGGGGGCTGCAAATGATGAAAGGGGGGCTGCAAATGATGGAGGGGTGTGCTGGAAATGATGGAGGGGTGTGCTGGAAATGATGAAAGGGGGGCTGCAAATGATGGAGGGGTGCTGGAAATGATGGAGGGGTGTGCTGGAAATGATGAAAGGGGGGCTGCAAATGATGGAGGGGTGTGCTGGAAATGATGGAGGGGGTGTGCTGGAAATGATGGAGGGGGTGCTGGAAATGATGGAGGGGGTGCTGGAAATGATGGAGGGGGTTCTGGAAATGATGAAAGGGGGGCTGCAAATGATGAAAGGGGGGCTGCAAATGATGGAGGGGTGTGCTGGAAATGATGGAGGGGTGTGCTGGAAATGATGAAAGGGGGGCTGCAAATGATGGAGGGGTGCTGGAAATGATGGAGGGGTGTGCTGGAAATGATGAAAGGGGGGCTGCAAATGATGGAGGGGTGTGCTGGAAATGATGGAGGGGTGCTGGAAATGATGGAGGGGGTGCTGGAAATGATGGAGGGGGTGCTGGAAATGATGGAGGGGGTGCTGGAAATGATGAAGGGGGTGCTGGAAATGATGGAGGGGGTGTTGGAAATGATGGAGGGGTGCTGGAAATGATGGAGGGGGTGCTGGAAATGATGGAGGGGGTGCTGGAAATGATGGAGGGGGGGCTGCAAATGATGAAAGGGGTGCTGGAAATGATGGAGCAGGCCAGCAAATGATGGAGGGGGTGCTGGAAATGATGGAGGGGGTGTGCTGGAAATGATGGAGGGGGTGCTGGAAATGATGGAGGGGGTGCTGGAAATGATGGAGGGGGTGTGCTGGAAATGATGGAGGGGGTGTGCTGGAAATGATGGAGGGGGTGTGCTGGAAATGATGGAGCAGGCCAGCAAATGATGGAGGGGGTGCTGGAAATGATGGAGGGGGTGCTGGAAATGATGGAGGGGGCCTGGAAATGATGGAGGGGGTGCTGCAAATGATGAAAGGGGGGCTGCCAATGGTGGAGGGGGCTGCAAATGATGGAGGGGGTGCTGGAAATGATGGAGGGGTGTGCTGGAAATGATGAAAGGGGGGCTGCAAATGATGGAGGGGTGTGCTGGAAATGATGGAGGGGGTGCTGGAAATGATGGAGGGGGTGCTGGAAATGATGAAAGGGGGTGCTGGAAATGATGAAAGGGGGGCTGCAAATGATGAAAGGGGGGCTGCAAATGATGGAGGGGTGCTGGAAATGATGGAGGGGGTGCTGGAAATGATGGAGGGGGTGCTGGAAATGATGGAGGGGGTGCTGGAAATGATGAAGGGGGTGCTGGAAATGATGAAAGGGGGTGCTGGAAATGATGGAGGGGGTGCTGGAAATGATGGAGGGGGTGCTGGAAATGATGGAGGGGGTGCTGGAAATGATGAAAGGGGGTGCTAGAAATGATGGAGGGGGTGCTGGAAATGATGGAGGGGGTGCTGGAAATGATGGAGGGGGTGCTGGAAATGATGGAGGGGGTGCTGGAAATGATGAAAGGGGTGCTGGAAATGATGGAGGGGGTGCTGGAAATGATGGAGGGGGTGCTGGAAATGATGGAGGGGGTGCTGGAAATGATGGAGGGGGTGCTGGAAATGATGGAGGGGGTGTGCTGGAAATGATGGAGGGGGTGCTGGAAATGATGGAGGGGGTGCTGGAAATGATGGAGGGGGTGCTGGAAATGATGAAAGGGGGGCTGCAAATGATGAAAGGGGGGCTGCAAATGATGGAGGGGTGTGCTGGAAATGATGGAGGGGTGTGCTGGAAATGATGAAAGGGGGGCTGCAAATGATGGAGGGGTGCTGGAAATGATGGAGGGGTGTGCTGGAAATGATGAAAGGGGGGCTGCAAATGATGGAGGGGTGTGCTGGAAATGATGGAGGAGGTGTGCTGGAAATGATGGAGGGGGTGCTGGAAATGATGGAGGGGGTGCTGGAAATGATGGAGGGGGTGCTGGAAATGATGAAAGGGGGGCTGCAAATGATGAAAGGGGGGCTGCAAATGATGGAGGGGTGTGCTGGAAATGATGGAGGGGTGTGCTGGAAATGATGAATGGGGGGCTGCAAATGATGGAGGGGTGCTGGAAATGATGGAGGGGTGTGCTGGAAATGATGAAAGGGGGGCTGCAAATGATGGAGGGGTGTGCTGGAAATGATAGAGGGGGTGCTGGAAATGATGGAGGGGGTGCTGGAAATGATGGAGGGGGGTGCTGGAAATGATGAAGGGGGTGCTGGAAATGATGGAGGGGGTGTTGGAAATGATGGAGGGGGTGCTGGAAATGATGGAGGGGGTGCTGGAAATGATGGAGGGGGGGCTGCAAATGATGAAAGGGGTGCTGGAAATGATGGAGCAGGCCAGCAAATGATGGAGGGGGTGCTGGAAATGATGGAGGGGGTGCTGGAAATGATGGAGGGGGCCTGGAAATGATGGAGGGGGTGCTGCAAATGATGGAGGGGGTGCTGGAAATGATGGAGGGGGTGCTGCAAATGATGGAGGGGTGCTGGAAATGATGGAGGGGTGCTGGAAATGATGGAGGGGGTGCTGCAAATGATGGAGGGGGTGCTGCAAATGATGGAGGGGGTGCTGGAAATGATGGAGGGGGTGCTGGAAATGATGGAGGGGGTGCTGCAAATGATGGAGGGGGGCTGCAAAACATAAAGGGGGCTGAAAATGATGGAGGGGGTGCTGGAAATGATGGAGGGGTGCTGGAAATGATGGAGGGGTGTGCTGGAAATGATGGAGGGGGTGCTGCAAATGATGGAGGGGTGTGCTGGAAATGATGGAGGGGGTGCTGGAAATGATGGAGGGGGTGCTGCAAATGATGGAGGGGTGTGCTGGAAATGATGGAGGGGGTGCTGCAAATGATGGAGGGGTGTGCTGGAAATGATGGAGGGGGTGCTGGAAATGATGGAGGGGGTGCTGCAAATGATGGAGGGGTGTGCTGGAAATGATGGAGGGGGTGCTGCAAATGATGGAGGGGTGTGCTGGAAATGATGGAGGGGGGGCTGGAAATGATGGAGGGATGTGCTGGAAATGATGGAGGGGTGCTGGAAATGATGGAGGGGGTGCTGGAAATGATGGAGCAGGCCAGCAAATGATGGAGGGGTGCTGGAAATGATGGAGTGGTGCTGGAAATGATGGAGGGGGTGCTGGAAATGATGGAGGGGGTGCTGGAAATGATGGAAGGGGTGCGGGAAATGATGAAAGGGGGGCTGCAAATGATGAAAGGGGGGCTGCAAATGATGGAGGGGGTGCTGGAAATGATGGAGGGGGGGCTGCAAATGATGGAGGGGTGCTGGAAATGATGGAGGGGGTGCTGGAAATGATGGAGGGGGTGCTGGAAATGATGGAGGGGTGTGCTGGAAATGATGGAGGGGGTGCTGGAAATGATGGAGGGGGTGCTGGAAATGATGGAGGGGTGTGCTGGAAATGATGGAGGGGGTGCTGCAAATGATGGAGGGGTGTGCTGGAAATGATGGAGGGGGTGCTGGAAATGATGGAGGGGGTGCTGCAAATGATGGAGGGGTGTGCTGGAAATGATGGAGGGGGTGCTGCAAATGATGGAGGGGTGTGCTGGAAATGATGGAGGGGGGGCTGGAAATGATGGAGGGGGTGCTGGAAATGATGGAGGGGTGTGCTGGAAATGATGGAGGGGTGCTGGAAATGATGGAGGGGGTGCTGGAAATGATGGAGCAGGCCAGCAAATGATGGAGGGGTGCTGGAAATGATGGAGGGGTGCTGCAAATGATGAAAGGGGTGCTGGAAATGATGGAGCAGGCCAGCAAATGATGGAGGGGTGCTGGAAATGATGGAGGGGTGCTGGAAATGATGGAGGGGGTGCTGGAAATGATGGAGGGGTGCTGGAAATGATGGAGGGGTGCTGGAAATGATGGAGGGGGGCTGCAAATGATGAAAGGGGTGCTGGAAATGATGGAGCAGGTCAGCAAATGATGGAGGGGTGCTGGAAATGATGGAGGGGGTGCTGGAAATGATGGAGGGGTGCTGGAAATGATGGAGGGGGTGCTGGAAATGATGGAGGGGGTGCTGGAAATGATGAAAGGGGGGCTGCAAATGATGAAAGGGGGGCTGCAAATGATGGAGGTGGTGCTGGAAATGATGGAGGGGGGGCTGCAAATGATGGAGGGGTGCTGGAAATGATGGAGGGGTGCTGGAAATGATGGAGGAGGTGCTGGAAATGATGAAAGAGGGGCTGCAAATGATGAAAGGGGTGCTGGAAATGATGGAGCAGGCCAGCAAATGATGGAGGGGTGCTGGAAATGATGGAGGGGTGCTGGAAATGATGGAGGGGGTGCTGGAAATGATGAAAGGGGGGCTGCAAATGATGGAGGGGTGTGCTGGAAATGATGGAGGGGGTGCTGGAAATGATGGAGGGGGGTGCTGGAAATGATGAAGGGGGTGCTGGAAATGATGGAGGGGGTGTTGGAAATGATGGAGGGGGTGCTGGAAATGATGGAGGGGGTGCTGGAAATGATGGAGGGGGTGCTGGAAATGATGGAGGGGGTGCTGGAAATGATGAAAGGGGGGCTGGAAATGATGGAGCAGGCCAGCAAATGATGGAGGGGGTGTGCTGGAAATGATGGAGGGGGTGCTGGAAATGATGGAGGGGGTGTGCTGGAAATGATGGAGGGGGTGCTGGAAATGATGGAGGGGGTGCTGGAAATGATGGAGGGGGTGCTGGAAATGATGGAGGGGGTTCTGGAAATGATGAAAGGGGGGCTGCAAATGATGAAAGGGGGGCTGCAAATGATGGAGGGGTGTGCTGGAAATGATGGAGGGGTGTGCTGGAAATGATGAAAGGGGGGCTGCAAATGATGGAGGGGTGCTGGAAATGATGGAGGGGGTGCTGGAAATGATGGAGGGGTGTGCTGGAAATGATGGAGGGGGTGCTGGAAATGATGGAGGGGGGTGCTGGAAATGATGAAGGGGGTGCTGGAAATGATGGAGGGGTGCTGGAAATGATGGAGGGGGTGTTGGAAATGATGGAGGGGGTGCTGGAAATGATGGAGGGGGTGCTGGAAATGATGGAGGGGGTGCTGGAAATGATGGTGGGGTTGCTGGAAATGATGAAAGGGGGGCTGGAAATGATGGTGCAGGCCAGCAAATGATGGAGGGGGTGTGCTGGAAATGATGGAGGGGGTGCTGGAAATGATGGAGGGGGTGCTGGAAATGATGGAGGGGGTGTGCTGGAAATGATGGAGGGGGTGCTGGAAATGATGGAGGGGGTGCTGGAAATGATGGAGGGGGTGCTGGAAATGATGAAAGGGGGGCTGCAAATGATGAAAGGGGGGCTGCAAATGATGGAGGGGTGTGCTGGAAATGATGGAGGGGTGTGCTGGAAATGATGAAAGGGGGGCTGCAAATGATGGAGGGGTGCTGGAAATGATGGAGGGGTGTGCTGCAAATGATGGAGGGGTGTGCTGGAAATGATGGAGGGGGTGTGCTGGAAATGATGGAGGGGGTGTGCTGGAAATGATGGAGGGGGTGCTGGAAATGATGGAGGGGGTGCTGGAAATGATGGAGGGGGTTCTGGAAATGATGAAAGGGGGGCTGCAAATGATGAAAGGGGGGCTGCAAATGATGGAGGGGTGTGCTGGAAATGATGGAGGGGTGTGCTGGAAATGATGAAAGGGGGGCTGCAAATGATGGAGGGGTGCTGGAAATGATGGAGGGGTGTGCTGGAAATGATGAAAGGGGGGCTGCAAATGATGGAGGGGTGTGCTGGAAATGATGGAGGGGTGCTGGAAATGATGGAGGGGGTGCTGGAAATGATGGAGGGGGTGCTGGAAATGATGGAGGGGGTGCTGGAAATGATGAAAGGGGGGCTGCAAATGATGAAAGGGGGGCTGCAAATGATGGAGGGGTGTGCTGGAAATGATGGAGGGGTGTGCTGGAAATGATGAAAGGGGGGCTGCAAATGATGGAGGGGTGCTGGAAATGATGGAGGGGTGTGCTGGAAATGATGAAAGGGGGGCTGCAAATGATGGAGGGGTGTGCTGGAAATGATGGAGGGGGTGTGCTGGAAATGATGGAGGGGGTGCTGGAAATGATGGAGGGGGTGCTGGAAATGATGGAGGGGGTTCTGGAAATGATGAAAGGGGGGCTGCAAATGATGAAAGGGGGGCTGCAAATGATGGAGGGGTGTGCTGGAAATGATGGAGGGGTGTGCTGGAAATGATGAAAGGGGGGCTGCAAATGATGGAGGGGTGCTGGAAATGATGGAGGGGTGTGCTGGAAATGATGAAAGGGGGGCTGCAAATGATGGAGGGGTGTGCTGGAAATGATGGAGGGGTGCTGGAAATGATGGAGGGGGTGCTGGAAATGATGGAGGGGGTGCTGGAAATGATGGAGGGGGTGCTGGAAATGATGAAGGGGGTGCTGGAAATGATGGAGGGGGTGTTGGAAATGATGGAGGGGTGCTGGAAATGATGGAGGGGGTGCTGGAAATGATGGAGGGGGTGCTGGAAATGATGGAGGGGGGCTGCAAATGATGAAAGGGGTGCTGGAAATGATGGAGCAGGCCAGCAAATGATGGAGGGGGTGCTGGAAATGATGGAGGGGGTGTGCTGGAAATGATGGAGGGGGTGCTGGAAATGATGGAGGGGGTGCTGGAAATGATGGAGGGGGTGTGCTGGAAATGATGGAGGGGGTGTGCTGGAAATGATGGAGGGGGTGTGCTGGAAATGATGGAGCAGGCCAGCAAATGATGGAGGGGGTGCTGGAAATGATGGAGGGGGTGCTGGAAATGATGGAGGGGGCCTGGAAATGATGGAGGGGGTGCTGCAAATGATGAAAGGGGGGCTGCCAATGGTGGAGGGGGCTGCAAATGATGGAGGGGGTGCTGGAAATGATGGAGGGGTGTGCTGGAAATGATGAAAGGGGGGCTGCAAATGATGGAGGGGTGTGCTGGAAATGATGGAGGGGGTGCTGGAAATGATGGAGGGGGTGCTGGAAATGATGAAAGGGGGTGCTGGAAATGATGAAAGGGGGGCTGCAAATGATGAAAGGGGGGCTGCAAATGATGGAGGGGTGCTGGAAATGATGGAGGGGTGCTGGAAATGATGGAGGGGGTGCTGGAAATGATGGAGGGGGTGCTGGAAATGATGGAGGGGGTGCTGGAAATGATGAAGGGGGTGCTGGAAATGATGAAAGGGGGTGCTGGAAATGATGGAGGGGGTGCTGGAAATGATGGAGGGGGTGCTGGAAATGATGGAGGGGGTGCTAGAAATGATGAAAGGGGGTGCTGGAAATGATGGAGGGGGTGCTGGAAATGATGGAGGGGGTGCTGGAAATGATGGAGGGGGTGCTGGAAATGATGGAGGGGGTGCTGGAAATGATGAAAGGGGTGCTGGAAATGATGGAGGGGGTGCTGGAAATGATGGAGGGGGTGCTGGAAATGATGGAGGGGGTGCTGGAAATGATGGAGGGGGTGCTGGAAATGATGGAGGGGGTGCTGGAAATGATGAAAGGGGGTGCTGGAAATGATGAAAGGGGGTGCTGGAAATGATGGAGGGGGTGCTGGAAATGATGGAGCGGGTGCTGGAAATGATGGAGGGGTGCTGGAAATGATGGAGGGGTGCTGGAAATGATGGAGGGGTGCTGGAAATGATGGAGGGGGTGCTGGAAATGATGGAGGGGGTGCTGGAAATGATGGAGGGGGTGCTGGGAATGATGGAGGGGGTGCTGGAAATGATGGAGGGGTGCTGGAAATGATGAAAGGGGGGCTGCAAATGATGAAAGGGGGGCTGCAAATGATGAAAGGGGGGCTGGAAATGATGAAAGGGGGGCTGGAAATGATGGAGGAGGTGCTGGAAATGATGGAGGGGTGCTGGAAATGATGGAGGGGGTGCTGGAAATGATGGAGGGGTGCTGGAAATGATGGAGGGGTGCTGGAAATGATGGAGGGGTGCTGGAAATGATGGAGGAGTGCTGGAAATGATGAAAGGGGGGCTCTAAATGATGAAAGGGGGGCTGGAAATGATGGAGGAGGTGCTGGAAATGATGGAGGGGTGTGCTGGAAATGATGGAGGGGGCCTGGAAATGATGGAGGGGGTGCTGGAAATGATGAAAGGGGGGCTGGAAATGATGGAGGAGGTGCTGGAAATGATGGAGGGGTGCTGCAAATGATGGAGGGGGGCTGCAAATCATAAAGGGGGCTGAAAATGATGGAGGGGTGCTGGAAATGATGGAGGGGGCTGCAAATGATGGAGGGGGTTCTGGAAATGATGGAGGGGTGTGCTGGAAATGATGGAGGGGGCCTGGAAATGATGGAGGGGATGCTGGAAATGATGGAGGGGGTGCTGGAAATGATGGAGGGGGCCTGGAAATGATGGAGGGGTGCTGGAAATGATGGAGGGGTGCTGGAAATGATGGAGGGGTGCTGGAAATAATGGAGGGGTGCTGGAAATGATGGAGGGTGTGCTGGAAATGATGGAGGGGGTGCTGGAAATGATGGAGGGGTGCTGGAAATGATGGAGGGGGTGCTGGAAATGATGGAGGGGTGCTGGAAATGATGGAGGGGGCTGCAAATGATGGAGGGGGTGCTGGAAATGATGGAGGGGTGTGCTGGAAATGATGGAGGGGGCCTGGAAATGATGGAGGGGATGCTGGAAATGATGGAGGGGGGGCTGGAAATGATGAAAGGGGGGCTGGAAATGATGGAGGGGTGCTGGAAATGATGGAGGGGTGCTGGAAATGATGGAGGGGTGCTGGAAATAATGGAGGGGTGCTGGAAATGATGGAGGGTGTGCTGGAAATGATGGAGGGGGTGCTGGAAATGATGGAGGGGTGCTGGAAATGATGGAGGGGTGCTGGAAATGATGGAGGGGGTGCTGGAAATGATGAAAGGGGGTGCTGGAAATGATGGAGGGGGTGCTGGAAATGATGGAGGGGTGCTGGAAATGATGGAGGGGTGCTGGAAATGATGAAAGGGGGGCTGGAAATGATGAAAGGGGGGCTGGAAATGATGGAGGAGGTGCTGGAAATGATGGAGGGGTGTGCTGGAAATGATGGAGGGGGCCTGGAAATGATGGAGGGGGTGCTGGAAATGATGAAAGGGGGGCTGGAAATGATGGAGGAGGTGCTGGAAATGATGGAGGGGTGCTGCAAATGATGGAGGGGGGCTGCAAATCATAAAGGGGGCTGAAAATGATGGAGGGGTGCTGGAAATGATGGAGGGGGCCTGGAAATGATGGAGGGGGTGCTGGAAATGATGGAGGGGGTGCTGGAAATGATGGAGGGGTGTGCTGGAAATGATGGAGGGGGCCTGGAAATGATGGAGGGGATGCTGGAAATGATGGAGGGGGTGCTGGAAATGATGGAGGGGGCCTGGAAATGATGGAGGGGGGGCTGGAAATGATGAAAGGGGGGCTGGAAATGATGGAGGGGGTGCTGGAAATGATGAAGGGGTGCTGCAAATGATGGAGGGGGGCTGCAAATCATAAAGGGGGCTGAAAATGATGGAGGGGTGCTGGAAATGATGGTGGGGGCTGCAAATGATGGAGGGGGTGCTGGAAATGATGGAGGGGGTGCTGGAAATGATGGAGGGGGTGCTGGAAATGATGGAGGGGGTGCTGGAAATGATGGAGGGGTGTGCTGGAAATGATGGAGGGGTGTGCTGGAAATGATGGAGGGGTGTGCTGGAAATGATGGAGGGGGTGCTGGAAATGATGGAGGGGTGTGCTGGAAATGATGGAGGGGGTGTTGGAAATGATGGAGGGGGTGCTGGAAATGATGAAAGGGGGGCTGCAAATGATGAAAGGGGTGCTGGAAATGATGGAGCAGGCCAGCAAATGATGGAGGGGGTGCTGGAAATGATGGAGAGGTGCTGGAAATGATGGAGGGGGTGATGGAAATGATGGAGGGGTGCTGGAAATGATGAAAGGGGGGCTGCAAATGATGAAAGGGGGGCTGCAAATGATGGAGGGGGTGCTGGAAATGATGGAGGGGGGGCTGCAAATGATGGAGGGGTGCTGGAAATGATGGAGGGGTGCTGGAAATGATGGAGGGGGTGCTGGAAATGATGAAAGGGGGGCTGCAAATGATGAAAGGTGTGCTGGAAATGATGGAGCAGGCCAGCAAATGATGGAGGGGGTGCTGGAAATGATGGAGGGGTGCTGGAAATGATGGAGGGGGTGCTGGAAATGATGGAGGGGGTGCTGGAAATGATGAAAGGGGGGCTGCAAATGATGGAGGGGGTGCTGGAAATGATGGAGGGGGGGCTGCAAATGATGGAGGGGTGCTGGAAATGATGGAGGGGTGTGCTGGAAATGATGGAGGGGTGTGCTGGAAATGATGAAAGGGGGGCTGCAAATGATGGAGGGGTGCTGGAAATGATGGAGGGGTGTGCTGCAAATGATGGAGGGGTGTGCTGGAAATGATGGAGGGGTGTGCTGGAAATGATGGAGGGGGTGCTGAAAATGATGGAGGGGATGCTGAAAATGATGGAGGGGGGTGCTGTAAATGATGAAGGGGTGCTGGAAATGATGGAGGGGTGCTGGAAATGATGGAGGGTGTGCTGGAAATGATGGAGGGGGTGCTGGAAATGATGGAGGGGGTGCTGGAAATGATGAAAGGGGGTGCTGGAAATGATGAAAGGGGGGCTGCAAATGATGGAGGGGTGTGCTGGAAATGATGGAGGGGGTGCTGGAAATGATGGAGGGGGTGCTGGAAATGATGAAAGGGGGTGCTGGAAATGATGGAGGGGGTGCTGGAAATGATGGAGGGGTGCTGGAAATGATGGAGGGGTGCTGGAAATGATGGAGGGGTGCTGGAAATGATGGAGGGGGTGCTGGAAATGATGAAAGGGGGTGCTGGAAATGATGGAGGAGGTGCTGGAAATGATGGAGGGGTGCTGCAAATGATGGAGGGGGGCTGCAAATCATAAAGGGGGCTGCAAATGATGGAGGGGTGCTGGAAATGATGGAGGGGTGTGCTGGAAATGATGAAAGGGGGGCTGCAAATGATGGAGGGGTGCTGGAAATGATGGAGGGGTGTGCTGGAAATGATGAAAGGGGGGCTGCAAATGATGGAGGGGTGTGCTGGAAATGATGGAGGGGTGTGCTGGAAATAATAGAGGGGTGTGCTGGAAATGATAGAGGGGTGTGCTGGAAATGATGGAGGGGGTGCTGGAAATGATGGAGGGGGTGCTGGAAATGATGGAGGGGGGCTGCAAATGATGGAAGGGTGTGCTGGAAATGATGGAGGGGGTGCTGCAAATGATGGAGGGGTGTGCTGGAAATGATGGAGGGGGTGCTGGAAATGATGGAGGGGGTGCTGCAAATGATGGAAGGGTGTGCTGGAAATGATGGAGGGGGTGCTGCAAATGATGGAGGGGTGTGCTGGAAATGATGGAGGGGGGGCTGGAAATGATGGAGGGGGTGCTGGAAATGATGGAGGGGTGTGCTGGAAATGATGGAGGGGTGCTGGAAATGATGGAGGGGGTGCTGGAAATGATGGAGGGGGGCTGCAAATGATGAAAGGGGTGCTGGAAATGATGGAGCAGGCCAGCAAATGATGGAGGGGTGCTGGAAATGATGGAGGGGTGCTGGAAATGATGGAGGGGGTGCTGGAAATGATGGAGGGGGTGCTGGAAATGATGGAGGGGTGCTGGAAATGATGGAGGGGTGCTGGAAATGATGGAGGGGGTGCTGGAAATGATGAAAGGGGGGCTGCAAATGATGAAAGGGGGGCTGCAAATGATGGAGGGGGGGCTGCAAATGATGGAGGGGGGGATGCAAATGATGGAGGGGTGCTGGAAATGATGGAGGGGTGCTGGAAATGATGGAGGAGGTGCTGGAAATGATGAAAGGGGGGCTGCAAATGATGAAAGGGGTGCTGGAAATGATGGAGCAGGCCAGCAAATGATGGAGGGGTGCTGGAAATGATGGAGGGGTGCTGGAAATGATGGAGGGGGTGCTGGAAATGATGAAAGGGGGGCTGCAAATGATGGAGGGGTGCTGGAAATGATGGAGGGGTGTGCTGGAAATGATGAAAGGGGGGCTGCAAATGATGGAGGGGTGTGCTGGAAATGATGGAGGGGGTGCTGGAAATGATGGAGGGGGGTGCTGGAAATGATGAAGGGGGTGCTGGAAATGATGGAGGGGGTGTTGGAAATGATGGAGGGGGTGCTGGAAATGATGAAAGGGGGGCTGGAAATGATGGAGCAGGCCAGCAAATGATGGAGGGGGTGTGCTGGAAATGATGGAGGGGGTGCTGGAAATGATGGAGGGGGTGCTGGAAATGATGGAGGGGGTGTGCTGGAAATGATGGAGGGGGCCTGGAAATGATGGAGGGGGTGCTGGAAATGATGAAAGGGGGGCTGGAAATGATGGAGGAGGTGCTGGAAATGATGGAGGGGTGCTGCAAATGATGGAGGGGGGCTGGAAATGATGGAGGGGTGTGCTGGAAATGATGGAGGGGTGTGCTGGAAATGATGAAAGGGGGGCTGCAAATGATGGAGGGGTGCTGGAAATGATGGAGGGGTGTGCTGGAAATGATGAAAGGGGGGCTGCAAATGATGGAGGGGTGTGCTGGAAATGATAGAGGGGTGTGCTGGAAATGATGGAGGGGGTGCTGGAAATGATGGAGGGGGTGCTGCAAATGATGGAGGGGGTGCTGCAAATGATGGAGGGGGGCTGCAAATCATAAAGGGGGCTGAAAATGATGGAGGGGGTGCTGGAAATGATGGAGGGGTGCTGGAAATGATGGAGGGGTGTGCTGGAAATGATGGAGGGGGTGCTGCAAATGATGGAGGGGTGTGCTGGAAATGATGGAGGGGGTGCTGGAAATGATGGAGGGGGTGCTGGAAATGATGGAGGGGTGTGCTGGAAATGATGGAGGGGGGCTGGAAATGATGGAGGGGGTGCTGCAAATGATGGAGGGGTGTGCTGGAAATGATGGAGGGGGTGCTGCAAATGATGGAGGGGTGTGCTGGAAATGATGGAGGGGGTGCTGGAAATGATGGAGGGGGTGCTGCAAATGATGGAGGGGTGTGCTGGAAATGATGGAGGGGGTGCTGCAAATGATGGAGGGGTGTGCTGGAAATGATGGAGGGGGGGCTGGAAATGATGGAGGGGGTGCTGGAAATGATGGAGGGATGTGCTGGAAATGATGGAGGGGTGCTGGAAATGATGGAGGGGGTGCTGGAAATGATGGAGGGGGGCTGCAAATGATGAAAGGGGTGCTGGAAATGATGGAGCAGGCCAGCAAATGATGGAGGGGTGCTGGAAATGATGGAGGGGGTGCTGGAAATGATGGAGGGGGTGCTGGAAATGATGGAGGGGTGCTGGAAATGATGGAGGGGTGCTGGAAATGATGGAGGGGGTGCTGGAAATGATGAAAGGGGGGCTGCAAATGATGAAAGGGGGGCTGCAAATGATGGAGGGGGTGCTGGAAATGATGGAGGGGGGGCTGCAAATGATGGAGGGGTGCTGGAAATGATGGAGGGGTGCTGGAAATGATGGAGGAGGTGCTGGAAATGATGAAAGGGGGGCTGCAAATGATGAAAGGGGTGCTGGAAATGATGGAGCAGGCCAGCAAATGATGGAGGGATGCTGGAAATGATGGAGGGGTGCTGGAAATGATGGAGGGGGTGCTGGAAATGATGAAAGGGGGGCTGCAAATGATGGAGGGGTGCTGGAAATGATGGAGGGGTGTGCTGGAAATGATGAAAGGGGGGCTGCAAATGATGGAGGGGTGTGCTGGAAATGATGGAGGGGGTGCTGGAAATGATGGAGGGGGGTGCTGGAAATGATGAAGGGGGTGCTGGAAATGATGGAGGGGTGCTGGAAATGATGGAGGGGGTGTTGGAAATGATGGAGGGGGTGCTGGAAATGATGGAGGGGGTGCTGGAAATGATGAAAGGGGGGCTGGAAATGATGGAGCAGGCCAGCAAATGATGGAGGGGGTGTGCTGGAAATGATGGAGGGGGTGCTGGAAATGATGGAGGGGGTGCTGGAAATGATGGAGGGGGTGTGCTGGAAATGATGGAGGGGGTGCTGGAAATGATGGAGGGGGTGCTGGAAATGATGGAGGGGTGTGCTGGAAATGATGGAGGGGGTGCTGCAAATGATGGAGGGGTGTGCTGGAAATGATGGAGGGGGGCTGGAAATGATGGAGGGGGCCTGGAAATGATGGAGGGGGTGCTGCAAATGATGAAAGGGGGGCTGCCAATGGTGGAGGGGGCTGCAAATGATGGAGGGGGTGCTGGAAATGATGGAGGGGTGTGCTGGAAATGATGAAAGGGGGGCTGCAAATGATGGAGGGGTGTGCTGGAAATGATGGAGGGGGTGCTGGAAATGATGGAGGGGGTGCTGGAAATGATGAAAGGGGGTGCTGGAAATGATGAAAGGGGGTGCTGGAAATGATGAAAGGGGGGCTGCAAATGATGAAAGGGGGGCTGCAAATGATGAAAGGGGGGCTGCAAATGATGGAGGGGTGCTGGAAATGATGGAGGGGGTGCTGTAAATGATGGAGGGGGTGCTGGAAATGATGGAGGGGGTGCTGGAAATGATGAAAGGGGGTGCTGGAAATGATGGAGGGGGTGCTGGAAATGATGGAGGGGGTGCTGGAAATGATGGAGGGGGTGCTGGAAATGATGGAGGGGGTGCTGGAAATGATGAAAGGGGGTGCTGGAAATGATGGAGGGGGTGCTGGAAATGATGGAGGGGGTGCTGGAAATGATGGAGGGGGTGCTGGAAATGATGAAAGGGGGTGCTGGAAATGATGGAGGGGGTGCTGGAAATGATGGAGGGGGTGCTGGAAATGATGGAGGGGGTGCTGGAAATGATGAAAGGGGGTACTGGAAATGATGGAGGGGGTGCTGGAAATGATGGAGCGGGTGCTGGAAATGATGGAGCGGGTGCTGGAAATGATGGAGCGGGTGCTGGAAATGATGGAGGGGTGCTGGAAATGATGGAGGGGTGCTGGAAATGATGGAGGGGGTGCTGGAAATGATGGAGGGGGTGCTGGAAATGATGGAGGGGGTGCTGGGAATGATGGAGGGGGTGCTGGAAATGATGGAGGGGTGCTGGAAATGATGGAGGGGTGCTGGAAATGATGAAAGGGGGGCTGCAAATGGTGAAAGGGGGGCTGGAAATGATGGAGGAGGTGCTGGAAATGATGGAGGGGTGCTGGAAATGATGGAGGGGGTGCTGGAAATGATGGAGGGGGTGCTGGAAATGATGGAGGGGTGCTGGAAATGATGGAGGGGTGCTGGAAATGATGGAGGGGTGCTGGAAATGATGGAGGGGGTGCTGGAAATGATGGAGGGGTGCTGGAAATGATGAAAGGGGGGCTGCAAATGATGAAAGGGGGGCTGCAAATGATGAAAGGGGGGCTGGAAATGATGGAGGAGGTGCTGGAAATGATGGAGGGGTGTGCTGCAAATGATGGAGGGGGCCTGGAAATGATGGAGGGGGTGCTGGAAATGATGAAAGGGGGGCTGGAAATGATGGAGGAGGTGCTGGAAATGATGGAGGGGTGCTTCAAATGATGGAGGGGGGCTGCAAATCATAAAGGGGGCTGAAAATGATGGAGGGGTGCTGGAAATGATGGATGGGGCTGCAAATGATGGAGGGGGTGCTGGAAATGATGGAGGGGGTGCTGGAAATGATGGAGGGGTGTGCTGGAAATGATGGAGGGGGCCTGGAAATGATGGAGGGGATGCTGGAAATGATGGAGGGGGTGCTGGAAATGATGGAGGGGGCCTGGAAATGATGGAGGGGGCCTGGAAATGATGGAGGGGGGCTGGAAATGATGAAAGGGGGGCTGGAAATGATGGAGGGGGTGCTGGAAATGATGAAGGGGTGCTGCAAATGATGGAGGGGGGCTGCAAATCATAAAGGGGGCTGAAAATGATGGAGGGGTGCTGGAAATGATGGTGGGGGCTGCAAATGATGGAGGGGGTGCTGGAAATGATGGAGGGGGTGCTGGAAATGATGGAGGGGTGCTGGAAATGATGGAGGGGTGTGCTGGAAATGATGGAGGGGTGTGCTGGAAATGATGGGTGTGCTGGAAATGATGGAGGGGTGTGCTGGAAATGATGGAGGGGTGTGCTGGAAATGATGGAGGGGTGTGCTGGAAATGATGGAGGGGGTGTTGGAAATGATGGAGGGGTGCTGGAAATGATGAAAGGGGGGCTGCAAATGATGAAAGGGGTGCTGGAAATGATGGAGCAGGCCAGCAAATGATGGAGGGGGTGCTGGAAATGATGGAGGGGTGCTGGAAATGATGGAGGGGGTGCTGGAAATGATGGAGGGGGTGCTGGAAATGATGAAAGGGGGGCTGCAAATGATGAAAGGGGGGCTGCAAATGATGGAGGGGGTGCTGGAAATGATGGAGGGGGGGCTGCAAATGATGGAGGGGTGCTGGAAATGATGGAGGGGTGCTGGAAATGATGGAGGGGGTGCTGGAAATGATGAAAGGGGGGCTGCAAATGATGAAAGGGGTGCTGCAAATGATGGAGCAGGCCAGCAAATGATGAAGGGGATGGAAATGATGGAGGGGTGCTGGAAATGATGGAGGGGGTGCTGGAAATGATGGAGGGGGTGCTGGAAATGATGAAAGGGGGGCTGCAAATGATGGAGGGGGTGCTGGAAATGATGGAGGGGGGGCTGCAAATGATGGAGGGGTGCTGGAAATGATGGAGGGGTGTGCTGGAAATGATGGAGAGGTGTGCTGGAAATGATGAAAGGGGGGCTGGAAATGATGGAGGGGTGTGCTGGAAATGATGAAAGGGGGGCTGCAAATGATGGAGGGGTGTGCTGGAAATGATGGAGGGGTGTGCTGGAAATGATGGAGGGGGTGCTGGAAATGATGGAGGGGGTGCTGGAAATGATGGAGGGGGTGCTGGAAATGATGGAGGGGGGTGCTGGAAATGATGAAGGGGTGCTGGAAATCATGGAGGGGTGCTGGAAATGATGGAGGGGGTGTTGGAAATGATGGAGGGGGTGCTGGAAATGATGGAGGGGGTGCTGGAAATGATGAAAGGGGGGCTGCAAATGATGAAAGGGGTGCTGGAAATGATGGAGCAGGCCAGCAAATGATGGAGGGGGTGCTGGAAATGATGGAGGGGGTGTGCTGGAAATGATGGAGGGGGTGCTGGAAATGATGGAGGGGGTGCTGGAAATGATGGAGGGGGTGTGCTGGAAATGATGGAGGGGGTGCTGGAAATGATGGAAGGGGGTGCTGGAAATGATGGAGGGGGTGCTGGAAATGATGAAAGGGGGTGCTGGAAATGATGAAAGGGGGGCTGCAAATGATGGAGGGGTGTGCTGGAAATGATGGAGGGGGTGCTGGAAATGATGGAGGGGGTGCTGGAAATGATGAAAGGGGGTGCTGGAAATGATGAAAGGGGGTGCTGGAAATGATGGAGGGGGTGCTGGAAATGATGGAGGGGTGCTGGAAATGATGGAGGGGTGCTGGAAATGATGGAGGGGGTGCTGGAAATGATGGAGGGGTGCTGGAAATGATGGAGGGGTGCTGGAAATGATGGAGGGGTGCTGGAAATGATGGAGGGGGGGCTGCAAATGATGAAAGGGGGGCTGGAAATGATGGAGGAGGTGCTGGAAATGATGGAGGGGTGTGCTGGAAATGATGGAGGGGGCCTGGAAATGATGGAGGGGGTGCTGGATATGATGAAAGGGGGGCTGGAAATGATGGAGGAGGTGCTGGAAATGATGGAGGGGTGCTGCAAATGATGGAGGGGGGCTGCAAATCATAAAGGGGGCTGCAAATGATGGAGGGGTGCTGGAAATGATGGAGGGGTGTGCTGGAAATGATGGAGGGGTGTGCTGGAAATGATGAAAGGGGGTTGCAAATGATGGAGGGGTGCTGGAAATGATGGAGGGGTGTGCTGGAAATGATGAAGGGGGGCTGCAAATGATGGAGGGGTGTGCTGGAAATGATGGAGGGGGTGTTGGAAATGATGGAGGGGGTGCTGGAAATGATGAAAGGGGGGCTGCAAATGATGAAAGGGGTGCTGAAAATGATGGAGCAGGCCAGCAAATGATGGAGGGGGTGCTGGAAATGATGGAGGGGTGCTGGAAATGATGGAGGGGGTGCTGGAAATGATGGAGGGGGTGCTGGAAATGATGAAAGGGGGGCTGCAAATGATGAAAGGGGGGCTGCAAATGATGGAGGGGGGGCTGCAAATGATGGAGGGGGGGCTGCAAATGATGGAGGGGTGCTGGAAATGATGGAGGGGTGCTGGAAATGATGGAGGGGGTGCTGGAAATGATGAAAGGGGGGCTGCAAATGATGGAGCAGGTCAGCAAATGATGGAGGGGGTGCTGGAAATGATGGAGGGGTGCTGGAAATGATGGAGGGGGTGCTGGAAATGATGGAGGGGGTGCTGGAAATGATGAAAGGGGGGCTGCAAATGATGGAGGGGGTGCTGGAAATGATGGAGGGGGGGCTGCAAATGATGGAGGGGTGCTGGAAATGATGGAGGGGTGTGCTGGAAATGATGGAGGGGTGTGCTGGAAATGATGAAAGGGGGGCTGCAAATGATGGAGGGGTGCTGGAAATGATGGAGGGGTGTGCTGGAAATGATGAAAGGGGGGCTGCAAATGATGGAGGGGTGTGCTGGAAATGATGGAGGGGTGTGCTGGAAATGATGGAGGGGGTGCTGGAAATGATGGAGGGGGGTGCTGGAAATGATGAAGGGGTGCTGGAAATCATGGAGGGGTGCTGGAAATGATGGAGGGGGTGTTGGAAATGATGGAGGGGGTGCTGGAAATGATGGAGGGGGTGCTGGAAATGATGAAAGGGGGGCTGCAAATGATGAAAGGGGTGCTGGAAATGATGGAGCAGGCCAGCAAATGATGGAGGGGGTGCTGGAAATGATGGAGGGGGTGTGCTGGAAATGATGGAGGGGGTGCTGGAAATGATGGAAGGGGGTGCTGGAAATGATGGAGGGGGTGCTGGAAATGATGAAAGGGGGTGCTGGAAATGATGAAAGGGGGGCTGCAAATGATGGAGGGTGTGCTGGAAATGATGGAGGGGGTGCTGGAAATGATGGAGGGGGTGCTGGAAATGATGAAAGGGGGTGCTGGAAATGATGGAGGGGGTGCTGGAAATGATGGAGGGGTGCTGGAAATGATGGAGGGGAGCTGGAAATGATGGAGGGGGTGCTGGAAATGATGGAGGGGTGCTGGAAATGATGGAGGGGTGCTGGAAATGATGGAGGGGTGCTGGAAATGATGGAGGGGGGGCTGCAAATGATGAAAGGGGGGCTGGAAATGATGGAGGAGGTGCTGGAAATGATGGAGGGGTGAGCTGGAAATGATGGAGGGGGCCTGGAAATGATGGAGGGGGTGCTGGAAATGATGAAAGGGGGGCTGGAAATGATGGAGGAGGTGCTGGAAATGATGGAGGGGTGCTGCAAATGATGGAGGGGGGCTGCAAATCATAAAGGGGGCTGCAAATGATGGAGGGGTGCTGGAAATGATGGAGGGGTGTGCTGGAAATGATGGAGGGGTGTGCTGGAAATGATGAAAGGGGGTTGCAAATGATGGAGGGGTGCTGGAAATGATGGAGGGGTGTGCTGGAAATGATGAAGGGGGGCTGCAAATGATGGAGGGGTGTGCTGGAAATGATAGAGGGGTGTGCTGGAAATGATGGAGGGGGTGCTGGAAATGATGGAGCGGGTGCTGGAAATGATGGAGGGGGTGCTGGAAATGATGGAGGGGGTGCTGGAAATGATGGAGGGGTGCTGGAAATGATGGAGGGGTGCTGGAAATGATGAAAGGGGGGCTGCAAATGATGAAAGGGGGGCTGGAAATGATGAAAGGGGGGCTGGAAATGATGGAGGAGGTGCTGGAAATGATGGAGGGGTGTGCTGGAAATGATGGAGCAGGCCAGCAAATGACGGAGGGGGTGCTGGAAATGATGAAGGGGAGCTGGAAATGATAGTGGGGCTACAAATGATAGAGGGGGCTGCCAATGATGTAGAGGGCTGCAGTGCAAATGATGGAAAGGGGTGCTGCAGTGCAAATGATGGAGGGGGTGCTGGAAATGATGGAGCAGGCCAGCAAATGATGGAGGGGGTGCTGGAAATGATGAAGGGGAGCTGGAAATGATAGTGAGGCTGCAAATGATAGAGGGGGCTGCCAATGATATAGGGGGCTGCAGTGCAAATGATGGAAAGGGGTGCTGCAGTGCAAATGATGGAGGGGGTGCTGGAAATGATGGAGCAGGCCAGCAAATGATGGAGGGGGTGCTGGAAATGATGGAGGGGGCTGCAAATGATGGAGGGGGTGCTGGAAATGATGGAGCAGGCCAGCAAATGATGGAGGCGGTGCTGGAAATGATGAAGGGGAGCTGGAAATGATAGTGGGGCTGCAAATGATAGAGGGGGCTGCCAATGATGTAGGGGGCTGCAGTGCAAATGATGGAAAGGGGTGCTGCAGTGCAAATGATGGAGGGGGTGCTGCCAATGATGACAGCGGGGCTGCCAATGATGAAGGGGGGCTACAAATGATGGAGGGGGTGCTGCAAATGATGAAAGGGTGGATGCAAATGATGGAGGGGGGTGCTGCAATTTGCAAATTATGGAATGGGGCCTGCAAATGTTGGAAGGGGCTGCAATTGACGGAGGGGGGCTGCATATGATGATGTGAGTGAGGGGGATAGGGGACTGCACATGAACGAAAGGGGACTGCACATGAAATGGGGGGAGAATGGGGGACTGCAAATGATGAAGTAAGGGGGTAAGGGGGACTGCAAATGATGAAGAGAGGGGGGAAGGGGGACAGCGAATGATGAAGTGAGGGGGACTGCAAATGATGAAATGAGGGACAGGGACATCAATTGAATTGAAGGTGGGGCATGGGGAGAACAAATAAGGACCTGGGGGGGAGCAAATAATGAATTTTCACGGTGATGGGAGTAAATGATGTATTGAATGTGGGGTAGAGCAGTTGATAATGAATAGAGGGTGGGAGAGAAAGACATGACAATGAATTGGGGCGGAAGGGGCATATAAATATAATGAATTGGGGGAGCGGGAGGCACATAGTGGGGGACATTGAGGATGCAGTGACTGGTAATGAATTGAAGGAAGAGTACAGGGGCTAATTAATGTATATATTAGGTGGGGAAATTGCTATTTATTGTTGGTGGGGGCGCAGTGTTGAATTATAATTTATATTTGGAATGGTGGATTATTATATATTAATGGTGGGTGCACGTCTGTATTTAGATGTGTAGTGTAGAAGGGGAAAAATGGGGAATGTGCTCTGGAAGCCCTGCTCTAGGTAACTTTGTGTTATTTTATGCAGAGACGAGTCCTGGCTGAAAGAAATGATGGCGGTCTGCGCTGCATAAAAAAGAAAAGCAAAGATGAGGGACTTCAGCTGGAGATGTCACTGGTGAGTCAGTGTGCTACCTGTACACTGACACTATACACTATAACCTGTTCACTGTGCACTATATACAGAGCTTCTGTGTATAATGTCACAGGTAATCACTGTATTACCTGGACACTGACACTGTATACAGAGCTCCTGTGTATAATGTCACTGATGAGCTCTGTATTACCTGTACACTATATACAAAGCTCCTGTGTATAATGGCATTAGTGTTGTGTAATTTTTTATTAATGATCTGTATTGTAGTCATCGGTCACTATATGGTGGTAGTATGTGATCTGGTTATGGTGTGGCAGTATTTATCCCTGTATGTGGTATTATTTGGCACTATGTGATGGTAATATGTGGTCTGGTCATGGTATGGAGGTATTTGTTCCTTATATATGGTATTATTCGCTCGCTATGTGGTGGTAATATATGGTCTGGTCATGGTGTGACAGTTTTTGTCCCTTGTATGTGGTATTAATGGTCATTCTAAAAAATATATGCCACTCATTCCCTTAAAGAAAAATAAATAGAAATAAACCTAAAAAGAGTATTGGATATTTTAGGAAATGTTTAATAAGTAAGACTAGAATATGGCCCGGCCAAAAGAGTCTACCTTGTTGTGGTGGTGGCTTAAAAATTCTTTTGGTCAAAACAAAAGCTGCTGGTTATGTATGTGATCTGGTGTTTGCTGGGAACTGTTAATAGATTGGTGAGGACGTGGTGTAGAAGATGAGTTTTTCCAAGAGCGGGCGGTGGGACTGTGGCAGGCTTGAGGTGTGGAGGCAGAACTGGGGTGGAGCCTGGGTGGAGTCTCAAGGGGTCCCGAAAATTTTGCCAGTATGGGACCCCGAAATCCCTAGTCGCAGCCCTGACTGTAATCATGTGTGTGTTCTGCAGGACTGGTATCTACCAATATAGGGTTCCTGTAAGGTGGGACTAGTGCTCTTTTTAGTAGCTTTTGTTTTTTTTATTTATTTAGTAACAGCTTAATGTGGTCATTATGTAGTAGAAGGTGTATGGTGGTGTCATTGGTCTGATTAGAGTGCTTTGTTATGTAGAGGTAATGGTCATATTATATTATGTATTCGCGGTGTGGTGGTGATGGTGGTGGGCATTGTGCAGACGTATTGTTTTGGCCTTTTATAGTAGTAATATTGATCATATTGGTCTTTGCATTGTGTGTTTTTGGGTAGCAACAGTGGTATACTGTAATTATATATACATGCTATTTTAAATGGATAAAGGTTAGTCTTATGGGGAGACATGCTTTTTGGGGCTTGGGCCCTTGAGCTTTAAGGACCCTGGCAATGCCCCTGCCATATTGTGTGTTTAAATGTCCGTGTTTCTGGAGTTGTATGTTTGTAAGTAAGCTCAGTTATGGTACCATATCTAAGCAGTAACCTTGGTTCTGATACTGTATTGATGTAGTAATCTAGATTCTGGTACAATATGTATGCCATAAGCTTGGTTCTGTTTCTGTATCTTGTAGTAGACATAGTAAGCTCTGTTCTGCTTCCATATCTCTGTAGTAAGCTCTGTTCTGTTTTCTTATCTCTCTAGTAAGCTCGGTTCTGCTCCCATATCTCTGGAGTAAGCTCGGTTCTGCTCTCATATCTCTGGAGTAAGCTCTGTTTTGCTTCCATATCTCTGGAGTAAGCTTGGTTCTGCTCCCATATCTCTGTAGTAAGCTCGGTTCTGCTTCCATATCTCTAGAGTAAGCTTGGTTCTGCTCCCATATCTCTGTAGTAAGCTCGATTCTGCTCCCTTATCTCTGTTGTAAACTCGGTTCTGCTCCCTTATCTCTGTAGTAAGCTCGGTTCTACTCCTTTATTTCTGTAGTAAGCTCAGTTCTGCTTCCTTAGCTCTGTAGTAAGCTCGGTTCTGCTTCCATACCTCTGTAGTCAGCTTCCTTCTGTTACAGTATCTATGTAGGCAGCAAGCTTGGTTCTGCTCCCATATCTCTGTAGTAAGCACGATTCTGCTCCCTTATCTCTGTTGTAAACTCGGTTCTACTCCCTTATCTCTGTAGTAAGCTCGGTTCTACTCCTTTATTTCTGTAGTAAGCTCAGTTCTGCTTCCTTAGCTCTGTAGTAAGCTCGGTTCTGCTTCCATACCTCTGTAGTCAGCTTCCTTCTGTTACAGTATCTATGTAGGCAGCAAGCTTGGTTCTGCTCCCATATCTCTGTAGTAAGCACGATTCTGCTCCCTTATCTCTGTTGTAAACTCGGTTCTACTCCCTTATCTCTGTAGTAAGCTCGGTTCTACTCCTTTATTTCTGTAGTAAGCTTGGGTCTGCTTCCATAGCTCTGTAGTAAGCTCTGTTCTGTTCCCATATCTCTGTAGTAAGCTCGGTTCTGCTTCCATATCTCTGTAGTCAGCTTGCTTCTGTTAGAGTATCTATGTAGGCAGCAAGCTTGGCTCTGCTCCCATATCTCTGTAGTAAGCTCTGTTCTGCTCCCATATCTCTGTAGTAAGCTCCGCTCTTTTCCCATTTCTCTGTAGTTAGCTCGGTTCTGCTCCCATATCTCTGTAGTAAGCTCCAGTCAGTTTCCTTGTCTACGTAGCATTCTTGGTTCCGGTCTCGTGTCTATGTAGTCAGCTTGCTTCTGCTACAGTATCTATGTAGGCAGTAAACTTGGTTCTGCTCCAATATATATGCAGCTAGCTCCATTCCGTTCCCATATCTATGTACCAGCCTGTTATTAAAGCCTGTTATCTCTGCTGCTTTAATGCAGCGGCAAGAGACAAGCAGGGCAAAAGCACCGCAACTGGAGGGCCACTGGCTTGTGATTGCCCCCCAGGCTGAAAAGTGCCAACCAGCCCCTGTATTAGAGTTTTACTATTGATACATTTGCTCCTTTCTTCTGGAGTCAGGAGGACTTTGGTGAATATGTCGGCAGTGACATTTATGTCTAAGTCCGGATTATCTCTCCTGTGCTGTCTATGAATATCTTCACTAGGACAATCTTTGTATTTGTCCCAAAGAGCCGGGGATTGGAAGGTGCACAGGTTGTAGTTATTATAGGGACCAGGTTTAGAAACCTGCAAGTGCAAATACGGCAATTTAACCTCACATCACAGAAGACTTGCAAAATACTCTCCCTTATACACACACACACACATACACACTAGTCCTCTGCAAAATACACACAGGCCCTCTGTAAAATATATATACACACACACACACACACACACACACACACACACACACACACTGTCCATTTGTAAAACATATACACACACACACGTACAGACGTTCACAGACACACACTGTCCCTCTGTAAAACATGCATAAACAGACTGCCCCTCTGCAAAATACACACATACTCTGTCATCCGTAAAACATACACCCACTCTACCCCTCTTCAAAAAAATATATATAAGCACACACTGCCCTTCTGCGAAAAAAACACACAGTGCTCCTTTGCAATATATATATATATATATATATATATATATATATACATACATACACACACACATACATATATACATATATATATATATATATATATATATATATACACATATATATATATATATACACACATATATATATGTATACACATATATATATGTATATACACACACATATATATATATATATATATATACACACATATATATATATATATATATATATATATATATATATATATATATACACACACATACATACACACACACACACACACACTGCCATTCTGCAAAAAAAATACACACACACTGCCCCTCTGCAAAGTGCACACACACACAAACATACTGCTCCTCTGTAAAATACACACGCACACACTGACCCTCTGCACTATACTCAAACACACACACTCCCTCTGAATAAAGCAAAACCCCATCCCCAGTCACTGCCTCTCTCAAAACGGTGTCCTCTTTCCTAATTAATACATTTAAAGTCCAGCTCCTGCTGGAGCTCTTACCAGTGCCCGCCCGCACTGTCTTTGCTCCTCTTCAGCCCAGGTAGCAATGTAATGAGATCGGTAGCATGATGAGTCATCACACTGCTGCACGTTGGACCTGGGGCTGACAGCAGCTCCTCTGCCTCGGTCCCGACACAGCACTGATTAAATATATTCCTGTCTAAAAGATGCAAATACATTTAAACATCGGAAGGGAGTGGAGTGTATGCAGTTGCAGGCCTGGCGTGCGTGCTCACATTGAGGACTTTACGTGCCCTCTGTGGCTCAAGTGCAATAGGTTCGCCATCACTGTTGTAGAGCGTCATATGATCTATGTGTTTCTGTAATACATTTAAGATTTTCGCTTTATCACTAAATAATTATATCTCGGCTTAGAAACGCTTGTCCTACCATTACAATAGCCACTTTAATAACACTGGGAGAATTAAATCTCCTTTTGCCCTCACCAACTTGTCTGCTCTTATGGATGGCACAACACTGTGTAAGGAATGTGCCACTGACTGCGGTGCCCCTCCTCCACCACAGAATCATGCAGCCGGGTAGTAACCTCCGCTTCTCCCCCCTTTCATTCTTTGGTGGTGGTGGTTTTGCCCGTATTACACGGGCCAATGGCGTTTTAGACATTCCAGCCCCTCCCCCTGGCAATACCTGGGTATTTAAGGGCAGTGGTAGTGAGGATCCTCCTCTTCCCCTTTTGGGTCCCGGAGGTGCTTGTCCCACCCTTCCTCCCCTTTTTTGTAAGGGTAATTAATACTTGTTTCGTTACAGATGCAAAGTCACAGTGGCTGTTTCAACAAAGGAACCAATGGAATGGTGAGGCTAAATAGACTGACTTGCCTGCAGATGTTGCAGGGCATTTGGCTACTGGCCGTGAGTTTTAAAAGTGTTTCCTTTTATTGTTATATATATATTTATATAAAAGAAATTAAAAGCTGTGACCCTCACCCAGCAATTACTTGTGTTTGTCTCATTATCGATAAGGTACTTTTGGGAAGGGGCGGGTGAGAGATATGATTGGGATTTTGGTTGGGGGTCACTGCACTCTTACAACCTGATATTCTGCACTTGGCATTCTTTCTAAGGCTGTTTAACCCCTTTCTGACATCTGATGCACTATCCTGTCCATGTGCCCTGGGCCTTAATGCCCATGGACGGGATAGTACGTGACACAGCTGACAACTGGCACATTAACCCACGGCACACTGCGATCAAACATGATCGCAGTGTAACGGGGGCACAGGGAAGAATTGCGCAGGGAGGGGGGCTCCCTGCGTGCTTCCCTGAGACCCTCAGAACAAGATGGAACAAGAGCAGACGCTGAGAAGCCTCCTACACTGCCTGTCAGATCTGAAGCTATATAGTGATGTCCCCCCCCGGGACAAAGAAAAAAAAAAAAAATCGTTTAAAAATAATTTAAAAAAAAAAATCCTAACTAAATTAAAAAAAAATCCCTAATGATTTTCTTTTTTGTAAATAAATTTTTTTTTAAAGTACTGTGATAAAACACTCCGGGATCGCCTTTGCTGGGGTCAAAGGTCACGTGCGTTCAGCATGAAACTCAGGCGCAGAGCTGGGATTCGTGTATAACTGACCCTGGGTCAGGTTTATTAACGGTGAAAGCAATGCATAAAGAAATAAAACATAAAACAAATCCTTGCCTGTCCGGCACTAACTAAACAATGGACAACCTAACTACCAACTGGCGGGCTTCTCCCGTCCAGCCAAACCACAGTTGCAGTGGGCACTGCTTCCACTCACGTGTGTCTCTCACACAGACAGGCTCTCTGTGTTCCCAGGATGAGACACTCACACAACCACCTGGCATCCTTTTATATCCACCTCCCATTATTCATTAGCAAGCAGGTGCGATACTGACCAGACTAGGCCACATAGGAAAGGAATCTGGGCGAGATATACCTGCCCTCATCCACTATTCCCACATGATTCTCACAGTACCCATATTTAGTATCGCCGTGTCTATAACAACCCGCCCTATAAAAATGTCCCACTAGTTAACTCCTTCAGTGAAAACCACTTAAAAGAAATAAAAACGAGGCAAAAAACAATGCTTTATCATCATACCGCCGAAAAAAAGTGGAATATCACACGATCAAAAGGACAGCTATAAATAAATATGGTACCGTTGAAAACGTCATCTTGTCCCGCAAAAACGAGCTGTCATACAGCGTCATCAGCGAAAAAATTAAAAAAGTTATAGCTCGCAGAATAAAGCGATGCAAAAATAATTATTTTTTATATTAAATTGTTTTTATTGTATAAAAGCACCAAAACATAAAAAAAGATATAAATGAGGTATCGCTGTAATGGCATTGACCTGAAGAATAAAACTGCTATATCAATTTTACCACACACGGAACGGTGTAAACTCCCCCCAAAAGAAATTCATGAATTGCTGGTTTATGTTCATTCTGCGTCTCAAAATCGGAATAAAAAGCGATCAAAAAATGTCACATGCCCGAAAATGGTATCAATAAAAACGTCAACTCGTCTCGCAAAAAATAAGACCTCACATGACTCTGTGGGTCAAAATATGGAAAAATTATAGCTCTCAATATGTGGTGATGCAAAAACTATTTTTTGCAATAAAAAGCGTCTTTTAGCGTATGACAGCTGCCAAACATAAAAACCCGCCATATATAGTAAATCAAACCCCCCATTATCACCCCCTTAGTTAGGGAAAAATAATAAAATTAAAAAAATGTATTTATTTCCATTTTCCCATTAAGGTTAGGGTTAGGGCTAGGATTAGGGGTTGGGGTTATAATTGGGGGGTTTCCACTGTTTGGGCACATCAGGGGCTCTCCAAGTGCCACATGGCGTCTGATCTCAATTCCAGCCAATTCTGCGTTGAAAAAGTCAAACAGTGCTCCTTCCCTTCCAAGCTCTGCCATGCGCCCAAACAGTGATTCGCCCCCACATATGGGGTATCAGCCTACTCCAAACAAATTGCACAAAAACTACTGTTACCCTTGGGAAAATAACAAATTGGAGGCAAAAGATCATTTTCGTGGAAAAAAATATGATTTTTTTTGCTTTTTTGGCTCTACGTTATAAACTTCTGTGAAGCACTTGGGGGTCAAAAGTGCTCATCACACATCTAGATAAGTTCCTTGGGGGGTCTAGTTTCCAAAATGGGGTCACTTGTGGGGGGTTTCCACTGCTTAGGTACATCAGGGGCTCTCCAAACGTGACATGGCGACCAATCTCAATTCCAGCCAATTTTGCATTGAAATTGTCAAACGGCGCTCCTTCCTTTCCGAGCTCTGCCATGCGCCGAAACAGTGGTTCCCCCCACATATCAGGTACCAGCATACTCAGGACAAACTGCACAATAACTTTTGCGGTCTAATTTCTCCTGTTACCATTGGTAAAATAAAAAAAATTGGACCTGAAGTAATTTTTTTGTGAAAAAAAGTTAAATGTTCATTTTTTTAGACATTCAAAAAATTCATGTGAAGCACCTGAAGGGTTAATAAACTTCTTGAATGCGGTTTTCAGCACCTTGAGGGGTCCAGTTTTTACAATGGTGTTTTGGGTATTTTCCATCATATAGACCCCTCAAAGTGACTTCAAATGTGATGTGGTCCCTAAAAAAAAAAATGGTGTTGTAAAAATGAGAAATCGCTGGTCAACTTTTAACCCTTATAACTTCCTAACAAAAAAAAAATTTTGGTTCCAAAATTGTGCTGATGTAAAGTAAACGTGATAAATGTTACTTATTAAGTATTTTGTGCGCCATATCTCTGTGATTTAAGGGCATGAAAATTCAAAGTTGTGAAATTTTACACCAAATTTCCATTTTTGTCACAAATAAACGCAAGTTATATGAATGAAATTTTACCACTAACATGAAGTACAATATGTCACGAGAAAACAATGTCAGAATCATCGGGATCCATGGAAGCGTTCCAGAGTTATTACCTCATAAAGGGACAGTGGTCAGAATTGTAAAAATTGCCCTGGTCATTAACATGCAAACCACCTTTGGGGGTAAAGGGGTTAAAAAGGTTTACTAACTGATTGTGTTGATGGAAAAATCTATGCAAATTCAAAACCACGTATTTCACAATGTTGATCAACTTGCATTTGTCCATCTCCCAAACAGAAAATTTGTAAAAATGTTGGGTCTTGATTTGCTACAGGAAGCATCAAACCTATTCTGTGATATATTTGTCCCTGGACTTTAAAAGTCGACATAAATCGCATAAATCCTGCTTCCTTAAGTCCAGCAGTAGTACCAAAGGATGTCATCAGGAAATATGGATTGTATCTCCTAATAATTTGCCGTAAATGCTTAGACTCATGAGTTGTTTCCGACACGTATGAAAAAGTGATTCGGGAGGTAGAGATAAAGGTGGCAAACTGACTTTACCATTTGACCACCATATACAGTGCCTTGCGAAAGTATTCGGCAACCCTGGAACTTTTCAACCTTTTCCCATAAATCATGCTTCAAACATAAAGATACCAAATGTAAATTTTTGGTGAAGACTCAACAACAAGTGGGACACAATTGTGAAGTTGAACTAAATTTATTGGTTATTTTAAATTTTTGTGGAAATTCAAAAACTGAAAAGTGGGGCGTGCAATACTATTCGGCCCCTTTACTTAATACTTTGTTGCGTCACCTTTTGCTGCGATTAAAGCTGCAAGTCGCTTGGGGTATGTCTCTATCAGTTTTGTACATCGAGACTCTGAAATTCTTGCCCATTCTTCCTTGGCAAACAGCTCGAGCTCAGTGAGGTTGGATGGAGATCGTTTGTGAACAGCAGTTTTCAGCTTTTTCCACAGATTCTCGATTGGATTCAGGTCTGGACTTTGACTTGGCCATTCTAACACCTGGTTATTTGTGAACCATTCCATTGTAGATTTTGCTTTATGTTTGGGATCATTGTCTTGTTGAAAGACAAATCTCCATCCCAGTCTCAGGTCTTTTGCAGACTCCAACAGGTTTTCTTCAAGAATGGTCCTGTATTTGGCTCCATCCATCTTCCCATCAATTTTAACCATCTTCCCTGTCCCTGCTGAAGAAAAGCAGGCCCAAACCATGATGCTGCCACCCCCATGTTTGACAGTGGGGATGGTGTGTTCAGGGTGATGAGCTGTGTTGCCTTTACACCAAACATATTGTTTGGCATTGTTGCCAAAAAGTTCCGTTTTGGTTTCATTGGACCAGAGCACCTTCTTCCACATGTTTGGTGTGTCTCCCAGGTGGCTTGTTGCAAGCTTTGAATGACACTTTTTATGGATAAAAAGTTGCCTCTTGTGTTCCTTGGTCATCATGATGCTCTCTGTGCTTCAAACAGAACCATGAGACTATCACAGAGCAGGTGCATTTATACGGAGACTAATTTACACACAGGTGGATTATATTTATCATCAGTAGTCATTTAGGACAACATTGGATCATTCACAGATCCACAATGAATTTCTGGAGTGAGTTTGCTGCACTGAAAGTTAAGGGGCTGAATAATATTGCACCCCCCACTTTTCAGTTTTTGAATTTCCACAAAAATTTAAAATAACCAATAAATTTCGTTCATCTTCACAATTGTGTCCCACTTGTTATTGATTCTTCACCAAAAATTTACATTTGGTATCTTTATGTTTGAAGCATGATATGTGGGAAAAGGTTGAAAAGTTCCAGGGGACCGAATACTTTCGCAAGGCCCTGTATCAGGCAATTTAAAGTTAAACTTTTTTTCTTGGCAGTATTCTCATATTACGTCCATTTTGCCCATTATAACTTTCAGATGTGACCTGTAGTCCTTAGTTGGGTCGTAGTGAAACGCTTCCAAACTCAGGTCAGCCTGCCTGCATCATTGCATAAGTTGCATAGGTCATATGCCGTCATTTTGATTATGTTCATCCTTTTGTTCAGATGTTTCCGCATCCCTTGATTCTGCCTATCTCATCTGTTTCCTTTCAACCTGAGATTTGTGTTGTTCACTTGTATTAGCTGTTTGAGACAGTTTTGCCTTCTTAGCTTTTGGATTAACTTGCCCATTAGATGGTCTTTTTTTGGGCGGCATTTTAACCCCTTAGCGACAGAGCCAGTTTGCAGCTTAATGACCAGGCCAATTTTTACAATTCTGACCACTGTCCCTTTATGAGGTTATAACTCTGGAATGCTTTAATGGATCCTGCTGATTCTAAGATTGTTTTTTCATGACATATTGTACTTCATGTTAGTGGTAACATTTCTTCGATAAGTCTGGTGTTTATGAAAAAAACAGAAATATGGCGAAAATTTAGAAAATTTAGCAATTTTAAAACTTTAAATTTTTATGCCCTTAAATCAGAGAGATGTGTCACACAAATTTCATAATAAATAACATTTCCCACATGTCTACTTTACATCAGCACAATTTTGGAAGCAAAATTTTTTTTAGTTAGGAAGTTATAAGGGTTAAAAGTTGACCAGCGATTTCTCATTTTTACAACAAAATTTACAAAACCATTTTTTTCTAGGGACCACATCATATTTAAAGTCATTTTGAGGGGTGTACATGACAGAAAATACCCAAAATTGGCACCATTCTAAACACTAGACCCCTCAAGGTGCTCAAAACCACATTCAAGAAGTTTATTAACCCTTTAAGTGCTTCACAGGAACTAAAGCAATGTGGAAGGAAAAAATTAACATTTAACTTTTTTTTGCAAAAAATTTATTTCAGAACCAATTTTTTTTATTTTCACAAGTGTTAAAAGAGAAAATCAACCACAAAATTTGTTGTACAATTTCTCCTGAATACGCCGATACCCCATATGTGGGGGTAGACCACTTTTTCAGCACACGGCAAAGCTCGCAAGGGATGGAGCACCGTTTGACTTTTTCAACGCAGAATTGGCTGGAATTGAGATCGGATGCCATGTTGCGTTCGGAGAGCCCTTAATGTGCCTAAACAGTGGAAAACTCCAACAAGTGACCCCATTTTGGAAACTAGACCCATTAAGGAACTTATCTAGATATGTGGTGAGCACTTTGAACCTCCAAGTGCTTCACAGAAGTTTATAACGTAGAGCCGTGAAAATAAAAAATCCATTTTTTCCACAAAAATGATCTTTTCGCCTCCAAATTTTTATTTCTACAAGGGTAACAGGAGAAATCATACATGCACAGTTGTTGTGCGATTTGTCCTGAGTACGCCGATACCCCATATGTGGGGGGGGAACCACTGTTTGGGCGCATGGGAGAGCTCAGTAGGGATGGAGTGCCATTTTGGAATGCAGACTTTGATGGAATGGTCTGCGGGCATCATGTTACGTTTGCAGAGCCCCTGATGGGCCTAAACAGTGGAATCCCCCAACAAGTGACCCCATTTTGGAAACTAGACCCATTAAGGAACTTATATAGATGTGTGGTGAGCACTTTGAACCTTCAAGTGCTTCACAGAAGTTTATAACGTAGAGCCGTGAAAATAAAAAATCCATTTTTTTTCCACAAAAATAATCTTTTCGCCCCCAAATTTTTATTTTTTCAAGGGTAACAGGAGAAATCATACATGCGCAGTTGTTGCGCGATTTGTCCTGAGTATGCCAATACCCCATATGTGGGGGGGAACCACTGTTTGGGCGCATGGGAGAGCTCGGAAGGGAAGGAGTGCCATTTTGGAATGCAGACTTTGATGGAATGGTCTGCGGGCATCATGTTGCGTTTGCAGAGACCCTGATGGGCCTAAACAGTGGAAACCCCCCACAAGTGACCCCATTTTGGAAATTCGACCCCCTAAGGAACTTATCTAGATGTGTGGTGAGCACTTTGAACCCCCAAGCGCTTCACAAAAGTTTATAAACGCAGAGCCGTGAAAATAAAAAGTCTTTTTCATTTCCACAAAAGTGATTTTTTAGACCCCAATTTTTAGACCCCCAAAGTTGGTAAATAGTGGAAACCCCTCAATTCTTGCTCCAACCCTAACCCCAACACACCCCTAACCCTAATCCCAACCCTAACCCTAATCCCAACCCTAATCCCTAATCCTAATTCTAACCCTAATCCTAGTTCACCCTAGCCGTGACCCGAGCCCTAGCCCTAACCCTAGCCTAACCCTAGCCCAACCCTAACCCTAGCCCAACCCTAACCCTACCCCAACCCTACCCCAACCCTAACCCTAGCTCAACCCTAACCCTAGCCCTAACCCTAGCCCAACCCTAACCCTAATGGAAAACTGAAAAAAAAAATATTTTCTTTATTTCATTATATTTGCCTATATAAGGGGGTGATAAATGGGGGGGTTATGTACTATTTTTTTTATTTTGATCACTATGATCGTTTATCATAGTGATCAAAATAATGAATGGAATCTGCCAGCCGGAGCCGGCAGATTCCCGGCGGGCTCACTGCGCATGCGCCCGCCATTTTCAAGATGGCGGCGCCCATTGGAGGACGCCGGCGGGACGTGGGACCACCGGGAGGGGACGGAGGGCCACGGAGAGGTACCGGGGGGGGAATCGGGGACCCTATTTCTCTCTCCTCTGATGTGCGATCACATCAGAGGAGAGAAAAATTAAATGTAAAATCGCGGCTTTTTTTTTTTGTGGTCGCCGTTATAGGGTTAATAACGGCGATCGCAAAAGCGGGGTCGGTAAAAACCGACCAATTCATGTTCTCTGGGGTCTCGGCTACCCCTGGCAGCCGAGACCTCGGATAAAATCCGACACTGGGGGGCGCTATTCACTTAAATCACAGCGCCGTGAATTAACTGCGCTGTGGTTTTAGTACCCTTAACTACCGCCGTTAAAAGGCGTATCGATGGTCGTTAAGGGGTTAAAAACCAGTTCTTAGTATTATGACCGTTAGTAATCACCTCACACTGGTCAGAGATCTAATAGGTGAATCTATATATGTAAAGCAGTAAACGTGTGACTGCCTCACAGTCGGACTGTTCTAGTTCTCCAAAGCAACCAATCAGAGCTCAGCTTTCACCTTACTTCAGCAGCTTCAATGCTGAAAGATGAACTCTGGATGTTAAAGGCAACCAAAACTAGCTTACTGTGAGGCAATTCTCATAAACTAGCTGATGGCCCGATTCTAAAGCATCGGGTACTCTAGAATAGGGCCAGCAGGAGATAAAAATAAAAAATGTGATATACTTATCTTCCGACGGACCCCGGACTCTGCCCTCCTCTCCACGCTGCCGGCATCTTCCGTTCCCAGTACTGCTTTGCGCCAAAGACCTCTGCTGACGTCCTCTCGCGAGAGCGTGACGTCATCAGCGGTATTTCGCGCAAAGCAGTACTGGGAACGGAAGATGCCGGCAGCGGAGAGGAGGGCAGAGTCCGGGGGCCGTCGGAAGGTGAGTAGATCACTATTTTTTATTGTAATTCTATTTTTTACACGTTTATGGTACCCAAGGTCTGAAGGAGATTCTTCTCCTCCGGACCCTGGGTACCGGCTAGTGCCGGGCGTCAGCGGCGATGAAGCCGCTGACGCCCGTGCGCCCGGAGGTAACCCGCGGCAACCGTCGGGAAATCACGGCAACGGTAGCGCATCCTTGTAATTGCGGACTGCGCCTGCGCACGTTGCTGATTGGTTGCGGCCTGGCGGCCGCGACCAATCAGCGCACCGGGATTTCGGTTACAGACAGACATGATAAGGCGTTTATATATATAGATGAGACCCCAGTTACTTCTGCAACAGCCATTGCTATAATTACAGAATTTAGAGCGACTTATCAGGTTGCCCACCTTAGCCATTATATGGTTGCTGCCCCTTTAGGCTGTGTTCACACACAGCGTTTTTTTTAGCGGTTTTTACCGCGGTTTTCACTATAAAACCGCTAAAAATAAGCTGCACAGTCATTTCTATGCATTTTGCACTTTGTGTGCACATTGATGCGTTTTTTACCGCGAAAAAACCGCATCGCGGTAAAAACCGCAGCATGCACATTAATTTTGCATTTTTTTCCGCGGTTTAGGCTTCTCCCATGCTTTTAGAAACCGCTGCGGTAAAAAACGCATCAAAACCGCGCAAAAAACGCACAAAAACCGCCGCGGAAAAATAGGTGCGGTTTCTGGGAAGGGATTCAGGTTTTTGTGCAGAAATTTTCTGCAACGTGTGCACATACCCTAAAGAGCATCTTTTTGGGCATTGTCCCTCTAAATCTTTAGGACCTATTGGGCAACAACTGTCATTTTGCGTTCAACACACAGACACCCATTCTCTCCTTCATTTCTATAGAGTCTTCATTTTGGGTGCCAAATCTTGTAAAGGGGGTGGGATTTTGAGTAGAGATGAGCAAATATTTCAGTGTTCGGTTCACGATCGCCGAATTTGCAATATTCACCGAACACCTTTCACGTCAATTGGAGGCAAAAACGAACACATGCACAACACCTTAAAGCGGCCTCAAATGCTGCCAAAACACATCAAATGAGGGACAGACACCAGGAAAGTGGCCTCAATTCACCCACAGTACAGATTTTAGCATGGCACTGCAGCAATCAGCCAAGCATGAGGTATCGGGGTCTGGGACAGCATTTACAGTTTTCAATTGAACATCACAGTAAGATGAGGAGAGTGAGGGATTGGTGTAGACCCCTTTGCTGGGAGCCCTGATACCACATGCAACACCTCTACCTGCTTTTATGCTGAGCAACACTCAGGTGGCACAAATATCAGTTTTGTATACTACCATTGTCAGAATATTTTAAGGATAGTAAGATGGGTAGTTGAGTCCTAGGAAGTGGAGTCTTGATGGTGTCGGTGGCCTACTGGCTACAGGCAATACGCATGAAGGAGATCCAACAAGGAGTGTTCACATTTCCAAAAATTATTGGCAGACACCACCAAAGTGGCATCAATTTCACCACAGTAGAAACAGTATGATAGGGACCGACAGGTCTTCCACTACACCCAATCCAGCTGATGGACACCCAACCAGGAGTGTTCACATTTAAACAAAATGTGGGCCATACACCACAGAAGTGGCATCAATTTCATCACAGTAGAAATGATATACTGTAATAGGGACAGAAATGTCTTCCACTACACCCAACCCAGCAGATGAACAACCAACCAGGAGTCTACACATTTACAAAAATTAGTGTCAGACACCAGCAAAGTGGCATCAATTGCAATAAAGTAGAATTAGTATAGCGGGGACCGACACCTCTTCCACTACAGCCAACCCAGCAAATGGAGACTGTAACGGGCAAGGTGGTGGAATCACTGTTCCGTATCCCTCTGAAAGCCTGGAAGGGGCGGAACTAGGTGGCCTACCAAATCCCTACTCGGACAAGTGGCAGCAGGCAAAAACTGAGACCCAAGGAGGTGCAAACAGGTGGAACCAGGTGCTACTCCATGGCTGACCTACAAAATGTGGTAGCTGACCCCCCCACAGCAGGTAAGCTGCTACGGCCCAAAGGTTAGATGAAAAATACAGGCAGAAACTGTAGGCACTCTGGAACCACGGGTGCAGATGGGACTGGCTGAGGAACACAAAAGCACTGGCAGGTGTGGGCTTACCTGGTGTTAGACAGATGGGCTTTGGCAGATGCAATCTGGACTGGCTGATGGACAGAAGAGCGCAGACAGGTACAAGCAGATGGGCACTGACAGGTAAGAGCAGATGGGTACAGGGTAGACAAGCAGACAGACAGACCTGTGGACCCTGACAACTGTCATGCATGCAAGGCAAACTAACAATGAAGCTCAGACACCTCCATATTGGACTAAAAACCTTAAATATAAGCTGTCGCCCAGCTATAGGTTGGAAATACCTTAGGTTGATGCGGGCGGTCTCTTTAAGAGGGAGGAAGCACACACATGTGCCCTCTAAGCATAGTTCCTGGTCCTACAATTGAACCGTGGTGAACAACGATACATAGGGGGTGAGATGAGGAGGTGATGTGTGAGTTGGAGACACTGAATGTCCTGTCTGTTAGGTACGAGGAGATCCAATAAAGGGCCAAGTCTGTAACGCATGGTAGCCACACTGCATGTGCGGCCTGTGCAACTGCACAGGGGCTCAAAGGTTCCAGGGGGCCCATGCAGAGTGGCTAATAATGAGGGCAATCTGGCCTGTTTATCCGGCCCCGAGGCTCCAGGGGCTGATTGCCCTTATATGCGGCCAGCAGGGAAAGATCCCTGCAGCTCTGCTGCCTACAAGAGAAAATGGCAGCGGATCCATCCTGCTTCTTAGCCATGCTTCCTGTCTCTCACTAAATCAGCGGCGCGGCTGGATGATGTCATCCAGCACCGCGGCTGACGGCTGTGCCAAAGAGAGGAAGTTGCAGGTGAAGGTGATGCTGCGGGAGAGCATGCGGTGAGGTGTGTGTGTGGTGTGAGGTGTGTGCGTGTAGGAGAAGGCAATGATGGAGGTGGTGGAAAGGACAATGATGAGGTGGTGGGGGAGAAAGCAATGATAGATGTGGTGGAAAGGGCAATGATGGAGGTGCTGGATGAGAAGGCAACGTTTGGGGAGAGGACAATAATGGGATGTGGGGAGGACAGTGAAGCATGTGGGGGATTGGGAAGGGAGGAAGGAGGATTTATAATGGATTTATGAACAGTAAGAGGTAGATGTTATTATCGGCTATTATGTTTAAAGGCAAAACGGGAACCTGTCACCTGTTTTGGCTGCTATAAGATGTGGCCACCGCCTTTCAGGGCTTATCTACAGCATTCTATAATGCTGTAGATAAGCCCCCAAACCAACCTGCAAGTGAAGAAAAATAGGTTTTATTATATTCACCCGGGGGGAGGCGCCTCCCATCTTCTTGCGATGCTGCCCTCCTGCTTGGTTCATGGCTCCCCGGCATCACGCTCCTGCGCAGTTGTACTTATCTGCCCTGTAGAGGGCAGAGCAAAGTACTGCAGTGCATAGACACTGGGCCTCTCTGATCTTTCCCAGTGCCTGCTCACTGCAGGTGAGTATAGTATAATAAAACTAATTTTTCTTATCTTTCAGGTTGGATCGGGGGCTTATCTACAGCATTATAGAATGCTGTAGAAAAGCCCTGAAAGGCGTTGGCCGCATCTTATATCGACCAAAACAGGCAACAGGTTCCCTTTAACACAGTCCCTTAGTATATAGGGTACTTACTTATTATACATAGCACAGGCCCTTAGTATATAGTGTACTGACTTATTATGTATAGCACAGTCCCTTAGCACAGTGCCTCGCGAAAATATTTTGCTCCCTGGAACTTTTCAACCTTTTCCCACATATCATGCTTCAAACCTAAAAGTACCAAATGTAAATTTTTGGCGAAGAATCAGCAACAGATGGGACACAATTGTGAAGTTGAACAAAATTTATTAGTTATTTGAAATTTTTGTGGAAATTCAAAAACTGAAAAGTGGGGCGTGCAATCTTGTTTGGCTCCTTTAACTTAATACTTTGTTGTGCCACTTTTTGCTGCGATTACAGCTGCAAGTCGCTTGGGGTATGTCTCTATCAGTTTTGTACATCGAGAGACTGAAATTCTTGCCCATTCTTCCTTGGCAAACAGCTCGAGCTCAGTGAGGTTGGATGGAGATCGTTTGTGAACAGCAGTTTTCAGCTCTTCCCACAGATTCTCGATTGGATTCCGGTCTGGACTTTGACTTGGCCATTCTAACACCTGGATACATTTATTTGTGTTTATTTGTGAACCATTCCATTGTAGATTTTGCTTTATGTCTGGGATAATTGTCTTGTTGGAAGACAAATCTCCGTCCCAGTTTCAGGTCTTTTGCAGACTCCAACAGGTTTTCTTCAAGAATGGTCCTGTATTTGGCTCCATCCATCTTCCCATCAATTTTAACCATGTCCCTGTCCTTGCTGAAGAAAAGCAGGCCCAAACCATGATGCTGCCACCACCATGTTTGACAGTGGGGATAGTATGTTCAGAGTGATGAGCTGTGTTGCCTTTACGCCAAACATATCATTTGGCATTGTTGCCAAACAGTTCGATTTTGGTTTCATCTGACCAGAGCACCTTCTTCCACATCTTTGGTGTGTCTCCCAGGTGGCTTGTTGCAAACTTTCTTTTAGGACAATATTGGATCATTCAGAGATCCACAATGAACTTCTGGAGTGAGTTTGCTGCACTGAAAGTAAAGGGGCCGAATAATATTGCACGCCCCACTTTTCAGTTTTTGAATTTCAACATTAATTTAAAATAAGCAATACATTTTGTTCAACTTCACAATTGTGTCCCAAATGTTGTTGATGCTTCACCAAAAATTTACATTTGGTATCGTTATGTTTGAAGCATGATATGTGGGAAAGTTCCAAGGAGGCGAACACTTTTGCAAGGCACTGTATATAGTATATTAGCTATTCTTGTTATTTTGTTATTCACACTCCCCCTTTTATTACATAGTCCGCTCTCTTGTTAGATATAAAATGACTGCTGATGGAGGAGCCGGTGACCAGACTACCAGTCCATTATCTCCTCCATTAGAAAAGAAGCTTTCCTAAGCTTCATCAGCCATCACTGCATTATATATCTAACAAGAGAGGATGGTATGTAATAAAAAACAGTGCTCTATATAATCGAATATGTAAGGGACAGTGCTGTACATAGCAAGAGAGGGCACTGTACAAGGGACGGCAATATACCGTATATACTCGAGTATAAGCCAAGGCCCCTAATTTTGCCACAAAAAAAAAGGAAAACTTATTGACTTGAGTATAAGCCAAGGGTGGGAAATACAGCAGCTACTAGTAAATTTCAAAAATAAAAATAGATACTAAAAAAGGTAAAATGGTGACCCCATAAGATGCTCCATATTAATATATGCCCCATGCAATGCTGCAGAAAGGTTAATGGTGGTCCCATAACATGCTCCATATTAATATATGCCCCATATAATGCTGCAGAAAGGTTAATGGTGGCCCTATAAGATGCTCCATATTAATATATGCCCCATATAATGCTGCAGAAAGGTTAATGGTGGCCCCATAACATGCTCCATATTAATACATGCCCTATATAATGCTGCACAAAGGTTAATGGTGGCCCCATAACATGATCCATATTAAAATATGCCCCATATATTGCTGCTGTGATTTAAAAAAAAAAATATTGACACTCACCTCTCATCCCTGCCAGCTGCTCCTCAGCGTCACCGGCTCTGCAGTGACTGTTCAGGCTTAGGGTGCGCACTAAACACGTCATCGCGCCCTCTGACCTGAGCGCAGAGGTGGAACGGGGACAGGTAAATATGGCATGGCTCACCCTCCCCCGGTGCTACTCACCCTCCTGGCGTCTGCACATCCAGCTCTGCTACATCTCAGTCCCAGCGTCTGCATTTCCCTTCCTGTCTTCTTCCTGTGGTCACATGGTACCGCACATTAAAGTCATGAATATGCTCTCCACCTCTATGGGAGTAAAGACACATTCATATATGCCTGTGCATCTTCATACACTAATCTGTTCCTGGGGCTGTGGGAGCGGGATCTATTCTCATCAGATCGGGGCTCTTCGATAGAGCGGGTGACCTTATGTGTCCTGTATTCCATTACCTGTTGTGTGCATGTGCGCCCCGTTGCCAGGCATCACTGACGGCGTCTTTCGGCTATGGGCGGGCTCGCGTCCTCTGTCTTGCTCACATGTTCTTTTGTGGGTGTGTTCGAGTGTTGCAGGCTTCCTCATCCGATGATGTCCTCAGTCTTGCTGTGCTCCGGGTGCGGCCGACTGCGTATGCGCCGTTGTGGAGCAGCATCATATGCAAACGCCTGGATTGGCTGGTCCCTTTTATATACAGCCCACTTTCTCCTATGATGCCCTGGAAGAAGGCACTACTATGAAACGCGCGTTGGGGTGGGTGTCACCACGGTCCCCCAAGTAATCTATCTTACATGTTACCTTAATCGTTGGTCTTGGCTCTGCACCTTCTTTGATGTTGGCTGGGGAAGAGTCCTGAGATAATTTGCATATTTCCAATGCCTTCTGGGATAAGTGAAGAGTCTCCGCGAGCTCAAAGATCACTGGATTTTGGCCGTTGCAGCTGAAAGGAGGAAATCGGTAAACCGTGCGCCTATCGGCGTGCGAATTTTGGCACATTTTTCATCAGGATACAAATCCAGCTCACCAGACATAGCATTCCAACATCGGAGCACGAGACCGCTGTGTCAAAGCGCACAATCCAAGGCAATGAGAAAAAACTTTGTCCAGCTCCACGATGCAGTGAAAAATTGATGATTAAGAGTGCCTAGCCACTCGAAACGCGTAGATCGATCGCATGCCTTGTAACTCATGCTGGCTTTTAAACCTCATTTCTACTGAGTGAATAAAGAATATTTTTCACTACATCGTGGAGCTGGACAAAGTTTTTTCTCATTGCCTCACATTTTTCATCGCTTTGAAATCTCTTTAACAATAAAAATATGGAAGAGGCCAGGAGCCATTTGGTAAGCTGCATTTCTTGCTACATGTTCACAGACTTACCAGTGGAAAAGCCAAACTTCACATGCCACAAATGCAAGCTTGTGTCCCTGTTGGAGGAAAAGTCGCAAAATCTCGAAGAAAGGTTAGCTACATTGAAGATCATTAAGGAAGGTGAAGAGTTCTTAGACAGAGCAGAATTATCTCTTCATGTTACAGAAAGAAAAGAAATTCGAAGTGCACCTGAAGAAACAGAGGAATGGAGACATGTGACCCAGAGAAGCCGGAGGATCAGGAGGCAGTCAGCACCCATACTTCTCAGAAACCAGTACCAGGCTCTCACGCAGGAAAACGATGAAGAAATACATCAGGATAAGACTTTGCCCACAAACAACAACCTTGTATGCCCTCAGAGTCCTCCTGGATGGAGAAAGAAAAATGTTGCGAAGAAGAAACAGAGAGTGGTGGTCATGGGGGATTCCCTTTTGAGAGGAACAGAGGCCGCTATCTGCAGGCCGGATACAACCTCAAGAGAAATGTGCTGTCTTCCAGGTGCAAAGATTAAAGATGTGTCTGACAGGATATCAGGACTCTTCAGACCTACAGATGACTATCCATTCTTGCTAATACATGTGGGGACAAATGACAGCAAGAAATGACCTGGAAACCATCTGCAGAGACTTTGAAAACTTAGGCAAGAAAGTGAAAGAACTGGGAGCGCAGGTGGTCTTCTCTTCCATCCTCCCAGTGGATGACCATGGAACAAGGAGGTGGAATAAGATTCTGCAGGTGAACAACTGGCTACGTCGATGGTGCCGTCAGCAAGGATTTGGATTTCTGGATCATGGAGTGAATTACCTATACGATGGACTACTTGCTAGAGATGGGGTGCACCTTGCGAAGACTGGAAAGCATGTATTTGGAAGTCGCCTTGCTACACTTGTAAGGAGAGCTTTAAACTAGAACAATGTGGGAAGGGAAGCAAAAGGCCACAAAAAGCCATACACCTGGCAAATACTATTGAGAACTCTGCTATTAGAAGTGGGAGGAAAGAACAAAGACAAAATAATCTAAATAATAAAAATATTGGAGAAAGAGAAACCAATCACAAACTAAAATGTTTCTATACAAATGCACAAAGCATGGGCAACAAACAAGGAGAATTGGAACTACTAACACAGGAAAAGAAATATGATGTCATTGGAATCACTGAAACTTGGTGGGACGATACACATGATTGGAATACAAGACTAGAAGGATACAACTTATTTGCAAGAAACAGACTTGATAAACGAGGAGGAGGTGTCGCATTTTATGTTAGAAACGCGTATATCTGCACAGAGATTGAAGCTTCTGAGACTGGGAGTTCTGTGGAAACTCACTCAAGACTTTTCATTTCAACTCCTGTGACATTGTTAAAAGTTATTTTTTCATTACTATTACTTTTGGGATATAACTAGCACTTGTTTTGCCATCCAGCTTGTCCTATTGCAAGAGGATTGTGAACACCACAGCAGGGTTTTTTTTACACTTTCCTTCGTTAAATAAGATGTGGTTCAAGTGATCACCTAATCAGATGCATATTAAGTAGAATGAGGTGTACTCTGGTTGAAATTCAATGGACACTGGAATGGAATGGCTGTCAGACATGTAGAGAAGCTGATTTTTATAAAACTGTGCAGTGGTCTCTTAATTTTTGCCTGGGCTGTATATAGCTGCGTTCTGTCACTTGTCATGTTTTTTTGTCCTGAGGAGGAAGCATGGTACTTCAAAATCCATAGACAATGGAAACCACATATTATTCTAGTGTGGACCTGGATTTACTGTTATCTATCAGCAGTGTGGATTTTCCACATAATACTGGTTTGGGAGACCAACTGTACGTCAGCTGGTACCGAAATCATAACTACTGTCTGTAGCGGAGAACTTTGGGAAGCACTCATAGTACTAGAAACTCTACCCTGCAGCTTGGACTGTGAAGATCCTAGCTTCTGGTATTCCCTGGACAAAGCCTGGACCATCTGGGTCAGATTCCGCACCTGATCACAGAGAATACAAACTGGATTTATTAGTGGGAATAAAAGTGTAGGCCAGACATAATGTGACCACTCATGGACAGGCTGGAACACCTGAAAGTAGGTCAGCATCTCTCAGACTCAGATTGGAAGGCTGAGCTGCCCATCAAAACACCGACAGCTCAGCACACCTCTGCTCCAAATTAAATGGCTGAGCTGTCAGTCACCAAGTGGAAGGGGGGATTCGGCACAGCTCATAAACCCCAAAGCAGTTCCATGACTGCAGTCCAAATCACACACCTGGACCGAACGCCATAATACCATCAGAACGGGTGCTCAATCCAGTGAAAAACATGAAATTAAATTTTATAGCAAAAGAGAGAAAGGATGGCACTCACCGTTCTATCGTAGAAATTCTTTATTGATTAAAAGGCATTGGCTCAGGAGGAACGTACAGAGATTAGACAATGGCTGTTTCACGCACTTGCGCTTCAATGGGTCCACTTGAGCTATCAGTCAGTGTGTCCAAGGTACATTGAGCAAAGGAATCTTAACACTGATGCTTATGAAGCAGATGTTTATTAAGAGATGATATCCTTGTAAAATATTTCCCACATTAAGTACATGAAAAAGGCTTCACCCCTGTGTGACTGCTCTGGTGCCTTAAAAGAGATGATTTTTTCACAAAACATTTCCCACATTCAGAACAGAAAAAAGGCTTCACCCCTGTATGGGTTCTCTGGTGCTTAACCAAATCTGATTTTTGCTTAAAACATTTTCCACATTCTAAACAAGAAAAAGGCTTCTCCCCTGTGTGAGTTCTCTGGTGTCTAACAAGATATGATTTCTGGTTAAAACATTTCCCACATTCTGAACAGGAAAAAGGCTTCTCTCCTGTGTGAATTTTCTGGTGTGTAACAAAATTTGATTTCTGTGCAAAATATTTCCCACATTCTGAACAAAAAAAAGGCTTCTCCCCTGTGTGAATTTTCTGGTGAGTAACAAAATTTGATTTCTGTGCAAAATATTTCCCACATTCTGAGCAAAAAAAAGGCTTCTCCCCTGTGTGAGTTCTTTGGTGCTTAAGAAAACCTGATTTCTTGTTAAAACGTTTTCCACATTCTGAACATGAAAAAGGCTTCTCCCCTGTGTGACTACTTTGGTGAATAATAAGGTATGATTTTTGGTTAAAACATTTCCCACATTCTGAACAAGAAAAAGGCTTCTCCCCACTGTGAGTTCTCTGGTGCTTAAGAAAAACAGATTTCCGGTTAAAACATTTCCCACATTCTGAACAAGAAAATGGTTTTTCCCCTGTGTGAGTTCTCTGGTGAATTACAAGATCTGATTTTTGGTTAAAACATTTCCGACATTCTGAACAGGAAAAAGGCTTATCCCCTGTGTGAGTTCTCTGGTGACTAACAAGATATGATTTCCATAAAAAACATTTCCCACATTCTGAACATGAAAATGGCTTCTCCCCTTTGTGAGTTCTCTGGTGTCTAACAAGATCTGAGTTTTGGTTAAAACACTTCCCACACTTGAAACAAGAAAATCTATTCTCTGCTGTGTAAATTTTTTGATGTTTAAGAAAAGACTCTTCATGGGAAAAACCATTGCCATATTCCGAATTAGATGTTTTTTTTACTTTGGGAGCAGTTTGATTTTTAATGCTTATTTTGTGACTGTGATTTTCCTTAGTAGTCGGTAATGAATCAGAAGACAGGACCTGTTTCATAGGATCAGATGACAGATCTTTGCTGTTTAGGGATGATGGTAAATCTGGAGTAATGGCATTCACTTCAATAGTATCCTGTGGAATCTCGAGATCATCTGATTTAAATATTGAAGGTGTCAGCTGTCCCTTGGACCTCCTGGTACAGTCATCTGCCAAGAATAAAACCAACTATTATTTTTTAATAAAATATCCTTGAACTTTTTGTTTTTGAACATTTCTACTTAAACTGTCTGTAAAAATGTCAAGTAATCTAAAAAAATTAATCACCAAGACAATGACAGTTCACATAAAAAAAACCTCATAGCATGAACTAGTAGAACGTGGGGTTCAACTGTTTATTCACTCTGTGTGAGGGATCTCACAGGGGAAGGGGGGGCGGTAGACTTTGCTCACCTCGTGGGGAGGGGAGAGAAGGAGCTAGCAGGGGTTGGCTCTCTGGCGCCCCCACTTGCCCCAGGTCAGTCAAGGAACTGCACCGATCATGATGTGCTCGGCTAGGCTCAGAGATATTGCATTCTGTTATTATAGGTTATTTTCCAGATTCAATACCTCATAGCCTTGCTGTGATTTGTTGTACAATGAGGCATATCCATGTGTTTCAAGTCAGACAAAAGACTTCAGTTTGCCTGTAGCTTGCAGGGGTTTTCGCACCTTTGTGTTATGAGCTTCAATGGATTTGTTCCTAGCTTTATTAATTAAAGATAAACACTGCATGGCTTTTTTTATGGCCTTGGCGAATGCAAAGGGGGGGGGGGACACATTTCAGGAGTGGAGAGAACTGTACTTCGTCCTTCACACTCTGCCTCCCAAATATGGAATAAAAAGTCACCAAACAATGTTATGTAGGTGGAAATAACACCATTAAAAACTTCTACTCATCTCGCAAAAAATCAAGCCCCTACTTAGGTTCATCATCTGTCAGTGGAAAAACAGAGGTTCCCACATTATTTGTGGCTCATAGGCGCTTCAGAAGCAACATGACTTCCATAAACCAGTCCAGAAATATCAACTATCCCAAAGCCAAATCTCCCCCTCGCTTCTGATCTTTGCAGTTTGCTCAAACCACATTTAACTTCCATGTATTTGGCATTTTTAGTGACAATAACCCACTTAATGTATGGTGTGTGTGTCTTCTGGAGCACAACCTGGGCACTATGAGTTGGGTAATAAAATGGCATATTTGAAATTTCTACTCTCCAACATCCACTGCATGTTAATTTCCAGAAAGTGTCAAAGACAGAAACATAATCATTAAATACCCTGCAGTAGATAAACAGCAATAGTGCATGAAAATAATGTTGGGTACTTAGTTAACATGTTTTTTGATAAAAAAAAAAAAAAACACAACAAAATGCAAAAGCCATCACACCTATTGATGGTGACCCTAATTAGCTACCACCTAAGGGGCTGTCACACTAAGCGATATCGCTAGCAATATCGCTATAACGTCACTGCTTTTGTGACGTAGCAGCGATATTGCTAGCGATATCGCTATGTGTGATACTTACCTCCGACCGGCTCCCCCGCTGGTTATCACTGATCGCGCGAGAACGTCCTGGACCGTTTCTCGTCGTCAGCTTCCTGCTGGCGCCGACGAGCGACACGTGGACGTCAGGATTGCCGCGTGTGACAGGTAAGTAGTGACCCCCGACCCCTGCGATGTTGCTGGTGAGATCTGCCTGTGTGGCAGCTCACTAGCGACCACTTAGCAATGCACCAGCGATCCTGACCGCGTCATATCGCTGGTCGGGATCGCTGGTGCATCGCTAAGTGTGACAGTACCTCTAGCCCTTGGTATTCAAAGATGCTGACCGTTACCTGCCAAGATCTTTAACCCCTTTACCACCAAGGGTGGTTTGCATGTTAATGACCAGGGCAATTTTTACAATTCTGACCACTGTCCCTTTATGAGGTAATAACTCTGGAACGCTTCCATGGATCCCGGTGATTCTGACATTGTTTTCTCATGACATATTGTACTTCATGTTAGTGATAAAATTTCTTTGATATGCATTTGTGAAAAAAACGAAAATTTGGCAAAATTTTTTGAATATTTTGCAATTTTCTCATGCCCTTAAAACAGAGAACTATGTCACACAAAATAGTTAATAAGTAACATTTCCCACATGTTTACTTTACATCAACACAATTTTGGAACCAAAATTTTTTTTCGTTAGGAAGTTATAAGGGTTAAAAGTTGACCAGCGATTTGCCATTTTTACAGCACCATTTTTTTTTTTTTTTAGGGACCACATCACATTTGAAGTCACTTTGAGGGGTCTATATGATAGAAAATACCCAAAAGTTACCCAAAAGTGACAGCATTCTAAAAATTGCACCCCTGAAGGTGCTCAAAACCACATTCAAGAAGTTTATTAACCCTTCAGGTGCTTCACAGGAAGTTTTGGAATGTTTAAAAAAATGAATACTTCACTTTTTTTCACAAAAAATTTAATTCAGATCCAATTTGTTTTATTTTACCAAGGGTAACAGGAGCAATTGGACCCCAAAAGTTGTTGTCCAATTTGTCCTGAGTAAGCAGATACCCATATTTGCAGGTAAATCACTGTTTGGGCGCATGGCAGAGCTTGGAAGGGAAGGAGCGCCGTTTGACTTTTCAATGCAAAATTGGCTGGAATTGAGAACGGACGCCATGTTGCGTTGGGAGAGCCCCTGATGTGCCTAACAAGTGGAAACCCCACACAAGTGACACAATTTTGGATAGTAGACCCCCTAAGGAACTTATCTAGATGTGTGATGAGCAAGTTTAACCCCCATGTGCTTCACAGACATGTATAATGTAGAGCCGTAAAAGTAAAAAAAGATTTTTGGCCCCCAAATTTTTATTTTCCCAAGGGTAACAGGAGAAAAAAAGTTGTCGTGCAATTTGTCCTGAGTATGCTGATACCCCATATTTGGGGGTACACCACTGTTTGGGCACATGGCAGAGCTGGGAAGGGAAGGAGTACCGTTTGATTTTTCAACGCAGAATTGGCTGGAATTGAGATCAGACGCCATGTTGCGCTTGGAGAGCACCTGATGTGCCTAAACAGTGGAAACCCCCCAATTATAACTCCAACCCTAACCCCAACACACCCCTAACCCTAATCTCAGTCCTAAACCTAGCCCTAACCCTAATCCCACTAGTAACCATAACCCTAACCACAAACCCTAACCTTAAGTTTAGCCCCAACCCTAAACCTAACTTTAGCCCTAACCGGAAAATTAAAATAAATATTTTTTTTATTTTATTATTTTTCCCTAACTAAGGGGGTGATAAAGGGGGGTTTGATTTACTATTTATAGCGGGTTTTTATGTTTTATTGCAAAAAATAGTTTTGGCATCACCACATTTTGAGAACTATAATTTTTCCATATTTTGGCCCAGAGTCTTGTGAGGTCTTATTTTTTGTGGGACGAGTTGACATTTTTATTGGTACCATTTTCAGCCGCGTGACATTTTGTGATCGCTTTTTATTCTGATTTTGGGGAGGCAGAATGAATAAAAACCAGCAATTCATGAATTTCTTTTTTGTTTGGGCGGGAGGCGTTTATACTGTTCCGCGTGTGATAAAATTGATAAAGCAGTTTTAGTCTTCGGGTAAGTTCGATTACAGCGATACCTCATTTATATCTTTTTTTACGTTTTGACGCTTTTATACCATAAAAACTATGTGATGGAGCTACATGGCGGCTTGTTTTTTGCTGGACAAGATGACGTTTTCAGCGGTACGGTCTTTTTGATCGCGTGTTATTCCACTTTTTGTTTGTTGGTATGAGGATAAAGCATTGTTTTTTGCCTTTTTTTTTAAATGGTGTTCACTAAATGGGTTAACTAGTGGGACGGGTATAGGTCGGGTCGTTACGGATGCGGCGATACTAAATATGTGTACTTTTATTGTTTAGATTTTTTTAATATTGATTTATTGATGGAATATTTATTTTAATATTTTTTACTTTTTTATATTTTTACAATTAAAAATTTTTTTTATTTCATTCTATGTTTTACACTGTGTCCCACTATGGGACAATCATTTTGTGCAGACTGATCGCTTATATGGCATGCAGATCTGCATGCCATGTAAGCTATCAGCGCTGCAGGGACTTGTCACTAACCTCAGAGACTTCCTCACATGACAGGAAGTCTCTGAGCTCTGGTAACCCAGATGTCGTGATGACGACATCGGGTTACCATGGGAGTGATAGGGACCCCGCGTAATGCTGCAGGGTCTCCGATCCAAAGGCAGAAGGGCTGTCACAGCTGACAGCCCCTCTGCCTGCTCCCGAAACGCTGCAATCATGTTTGATCATTCAGCAGTGCTGGTAATGGAGGAGACGTCAAAACCAGAAGCTTCGGGTGGCGCAGACTCTATCCAGCCACTAAGATTACGGTGCCTGGGACCAGCAGTACTATACAGTCTGGTGATATGGGTGTGTGTGCTGTCCAGCTGGAGTAATCTGCTCCCTACATCAGCCATTTGGAGAGCGTGACACCCTACTAAAGCTCAAAGCATATGGCTGGAATCTGCCAGATACAGCCTTGTTCTCCTCTGGTTCAGTCCTCTGTGCTCAGCTCCCGGCTTGTGTATTTGTTTCCTGTTGTGACCGTGGCCCGTTTACTGACTACTCTTGTGTCTTCTGATTCTGTATTCTGTCCTTCTGGTTCTGACCCGGCTACCTGACTATTCTTCTTCTGATCTCACTCCACAAAACAGCAGATAACACCATGGTCCAAGCCTAGAGGTCTGTGTGTAAGTCAAGATCCATGTAGAGGGGTTAAGAGGTGATTAGCAAACTGTGACTATAGACAATAACACATCTACTAGAAAGATCAAACTCAACAGTCTTCTTCATTAAAAAAAATAACTAGTGTTGGAACCTCCCAGAGGTAATTAGAGTACGGGGCTCCGTAGCTCATGTAAATTTAAGCTATCGTTAGGGTCAATATATTCTGACAGAAGAGCTTCTTGAATAAATATTACACATTTAAAGATAACTTTTATAATAGTGCAGAGCTGAGGTATCTCGGGCATTTGGAAGACGTAATGGAGACCATTTTTTAAAGACTATCAGGGAGTTACAGACTCACATAAGTGAGGCAGACCGATCCCACCACAATCAAACTATCATACAGAATAAACAGGTAAAAAAAGACATGGAATAAAAAAGTATGTTACATCCGCAACATCAAAGTAAGTTTGGAGGACAGCTCCAACACTAAATCGGAGTTGAACTCAATATGGTGGACCATTGGAGCTACAACTGACCAAAAGAGTAGAGAAAGCATTAGTGCTCCTCATTTCAGGAGAGATTGTGCAGTAATCTGAATTCCTTAGGATAAAAAACAATGTAATTTATGACGTGGAGTGATTCCATGAAACCAGGGCTCGAGCCATGCCAACACATCTCCTGCAGGGTGAATAAATGTATATTACAGCCATCAGCCACACACAGCTTAGAGATATATTATGGCACAGGTGTAATGATTTTATGTAGTTTCTCACGACCCTGTTTGAAGTTAGTCATTTTTAAATTGAAAAGTCAGGATAAAGGGAAACTCTGTTGTTATTGTACCGAAATACACACTTGGCCTCACTGCACATTTAATGTTGTCGCTCATAAAAGCGAAGTTTGGCCAGAAAGACTGGACCTGGTCTTGTAAGGACCATATGAGACATTCAGCAGCACAGAAGGGAGAGAAGGTAGATTCATCCAATAAGATATCAGGGATCTAGGAAGCCAACAGCATCATTACCCTCCGCTTTCTCTTACAGACCCATCATAATACTTTTCTTCAAGTGATTTTCTAACTTGTCAGCACATTCTACGTACGCTGTCATTTGGCTTTGTAGTTTTCAGATCTGGGCAGGTAACGGTCAGCGTCTCCTAATCCCAGGGGGTAGGTGGATCCTCCAGGAGGTAAGTTCTGTAGAAAAGGGCTTTCAATGACCAAAGTTCTTTGAAATGTTTTGGATTGAGGAGAAAGTTGTGTCAGGAGGCAAAATGATGACCATGGTAATAAGGCCGGACTACACCACCGATAAAGCAGCCACAGCCGGTGACTGAGAAGAATCTGTGACTTCTCTGCATTTAGTGGTTACTACTCACCTGGGTAGTCATATGTAGGAATCTCCTCTTTACACCACTCATCACCCCTCACATATGTCTCTGTAGTATTAATATGGGTCAGATCTTCACCCTGAAACAAATATTGTAAAAGTCACAGACAGATGGAGAAGTCACATCTATGATCAGCTCTAATCCTGCCATCTCCACCGTTCTCATTACCCAAGAATATAACATACTAGATTGAGGCCCGATGCTATTGCATCGAGGAGGCAGTAATGTCACGATGGGGGCAGGCTTTGCAGGGATGAGAATCTCTCCCCCCATGTGCTCACCCACCTATCCACGCTCTCTTTCCCCATGTGCTGACTTCTCCCGTCTGTGCTTTCTTTTTTTACCTGTCTACCCAAAAACCCCTTTAATGTGACTGGCTTCCTCTGCCTGTAGACACGTCGCGCATCTGCAGTCGGGATCAGCCGAATGATTCACTGCGCCTGCGTGGAATTCGCGCAGGCGCAGTAAATCAGACCACTGCCATCTTTGTGTAGACAGATAGCGGTGGTCACATTAAAACTGCACATGCGCTCCTCCTGTATAAAGATGGTGGCGGTCAGTGAAACATTCTGCTGATCCCGGCGGCGTTTTCACGACGGTGTTCTGCTGGTGGTACTGTGCAAAAGGCTGCATACAGCGTATACAGTGTGTGTGTGTGTGTGTGTGTGTGTGTGTGTGTGTGTGTGTGTGTGTGTGTGTGTGTTGCATAAGAAATATAATTCACCGCACACTCTTGTTGAATACTTTGCAAAATTTGTGAATTTATTCAAAAACATCCAGTCCAGAAAAAATGTGCCAAGACAAAAAAGTAGTATATATAGCCTAGATACCCAACGTTTCGATCCTCCCAGATCTTAATCATGGGGTACTTGGTAACTGCAGTATCAGGAATGTGGCACTAGTAATAAATATGAATCCCCTTAGGATGTCCCCAGGTGCTGGAATTTACGGATAGGGCCAGAAAGGGGCTGCAACGGCCATACTAGGTAGCTTTAGGCCTGGAGGATTGCCAGGGGGCCAAAGACTGCAGTGGCCGTAAAAAGTAGCTTTGGAACTGGGGAATTGACCGGGTGGTATATGACGGAGGCGGCGCTCCCGCGCCCTGTCCCGTCCTCTGGATGCGTTAGTGGACGGGACAGGGCGTGGGAGCACCAACGCATCCAGAGGACGGGACAGGGCGCGGGAGCGCCGCCTCCGTCATGTACCACCCCGGTCAATTCCCCAGGTCCAAGCTACTTTTTACGGCCACTGCAGTCTTTGTCTGGCCCCTTGGCAATCTTCCAGGCCTAAAGCTACCTAGTATGGCCGTTGCAGCCCCTTTCTGGCCCTATCCGTATATTCCAGCACCTGGGGACATCTTAAGGGGATTCATATTTATTACTAGTGCCACATTCCTGATACTGCAGTTACCAAGTACCCCATGATTAAGATCCAGGAGGATCGAAACATTGGGTATCTAGGCTGTATATACTACTTTCTTGTCTTGGCACATTTTTTCTGGACTGGATGTTTTTGAATAAATTCACAAATTTTACAAAGTATTCAACAAGAGTGTGCGGTGAATTATATTTCTTATGCTTATCTGGGTCTTTTACGGTCCATTTCACCAGCACCTTGCCCCTCTAATGAGCTGAGTGCATGCCATTCTATTATTAGTCTGTGTGTGTGTTGCGACGGTGTTCCGCTAGTGGTACCGCGCAAGAGGCTGGTACCACCAGCAGTTTCCATATTGAGACACCCATCACTTGCGTGTCCCAATATGGCAGTCAGTGAACTTCTGTCACTTGGAATTCCTGGATCCGGACACATCTGGATAGAAAAGGATGTGAAGACATTACAAGGTAAGTATATTTTAGATAATACTGGTGGATAAAACAAGACTGAGCACAAGATTTTCACAGTCGTCTACGCAACATAGGGGAGATCTCATGACACCTTCTCTCCATCTACCTGATGACTCTGAGGAACATTGGGATCTTCTTGTTTACAGTCCTGTGGAAGAAGAGGACGGGGACATCTCTCTGGTATTGTCCTCTTACTGGATAGATCTGGAGGAAACACATACAGGGACTGAATTCATTCTTTACATACAGATAATTATAGGCCGTGTATATTTAGTCCTGTCTATTACCTGGTGATGTGAGGGGCTGGGGAACCTCCATCATGACGTCCTTGTACTGATCTCTGTGTCCTTCTAAAAACTCCCACTCCTCCATGGAGAAATAGACGGCAACATCCTGACACCTTATAGAAAGCTGACACATACAAAGATACCGTCATCCCCCCCCGATTCCTTCATTGCGTTACTGTATAATGTCCCAGCATTCCCAGCAGTGTCACCTCTCCAGTCAGCAGCTCAATCATCTTGTAGGTGAGTTCTAGGATCTTCTGGTGATTGATGTCCTCATGTATCAGGGGGTGAGGTGGAGGCCCCGTGATTGGGCTCAGGGGTCTTCCCCATCCCTCAGACGCAGGGTCCTGGCAGCGCTCACTAGAGGTCTTCTTCACTACTGTGTAATCCTGGTTATGAAGAGACACATTAATAAATCTCAGTACAGACATTTCCAGAGTCCTCACCTCTCCAGTTCTGTCCATCGGTTATTCCCATAGATAAGAATGATGTAATGTGACGTCATCAGAATCTCTCACCTCTCCAGTAAGCCGGAAGAGGATCTCTAGGGTGAGGTGTAATATCCTCTCTGCCATCTTGTCTCTGTCCATATCCATCTTTGACGGGTAAATCAGGAAAATTCTCTTTTGTAGAAGATCTTCACTGAGAGGATCCGATATTGTAGAGACCTGAATGAGAAGATGAGCCGATGTAACATCATAAAAATCCTGTGTAATAATACAATTACTGGAGATAATAAGGGAAACATATGAGGAGATAGAGCGTGTAGATGTTGCATTCTCTAAACTTGTATGGACTGGAACATAAGTTGATTTACTGACTAAGACATCTTCCGAATGCTACCAATCACTGGCTATGTTACCCACTGCTTTGGCGACTGATTAGCTGTAGGAATCACAAGTTCGTTATGACTGACCAGGAAATAGAGAGGCTGGCGGGGACCCAAGCAGCAATTGTAATTTTATTATTTTACAACATTCCATTTTTTTCCTGACATCTCTATATATAAAATTGAATGTGTGTGTGTATGTGTGTATCACCAAGCATCTTTCATTTCACCAGCACTGTTTAAAAGCTGAGCTGTGATTGGTTGCTATGAGCAACAGTTTTCTTTGCAACCAATCACCAATTTCAAATTTTGGCGGATTTTGACTGATGGCAAAAAACTGAAGTGTGAAAGAGGCCTAAGCATCTTTCATTTCACCAGAGATATTTAAAAGAAGCTGAGCTGTGATTTGTTGCTATGAGCAACAGTTTTCCCAACTCGACAACAACTCAGCAGACACTGACCGGGTGGGAGAAATCTAGCATCCCCGGGAACATAAGCTCCCAGCCATTGTCTACCCCCCAGAAAGGAGCAGAGAGCACATGACAGAAATGAATCCCCCCTCCCTGCCCATATACACATCACACATCCTCCATCCCATAGGCACATCTTCCCTCTTAAAGGGATCTCCGGTATGGAAGTTAGGGTAAATCCCTCAGTGCTCTGATACTGACCCAAGGCCTCTCTTAAAGGGATCATTGGTATGAAAGCTAGGGCAAAGACATCCAGCGCTTTGGTTTTGACCCCAAGGTTTCTTAAAGGGATCATTGGTATGGAAGTTATGGCAATTCCACTAAGCACTCTGGTTCTGACACCAGGCCTCTCTTAAAGGGATCCCCGGTATGGAAGTTAGGACCGTTCCACTCAGCGCTCTGGTTCTGACCCCAGGCCCCTCTTAAAGGGATCTCCGGTACAGAAGTGAGGGAAAATCCACTCTGCGCTTTGGTACTGACCCCAGGCCTCTGTTAAAGGGATCTACGGTATGGAAGTTAAGGCAAATCCCTCAGCGCCCTGGTTCTGACCCCAGGCCTCTCTTAAAGGGATCATTGGTATGGAAGTCAGGGCAACTGCCTTCAAATGCTCCGGTACTGACCCCAGGCTTCTATTAAAGGGATCATTTGTATAGAAGTCAGGGCAAATCCATCCAGCGCTCTGGTTCTGAAGCCATGCCTCTCTCAAAGGGATCCCAGGTATGGAAGTTAGGACCGTTCCACTCAGCGCTCTGGTTCTGACCCCAGGATGATGTTGGATATTAGGGGTAGTAGTCTGGTGGCTCTGGCTAACAGGATGATGTGGGATATTAGGGGTAGTAGTCCAGCAGCTGTGACGGGATGATGTGGGATATTAGGGGTAGTTGTCCGGTGGCTCTGGCTGATGGGATGATGTGGGATATTAGTGGTAGTTGTCCGGTGGCTCTGGCTGATGGGATGATGTGGGATATTAGGGGTAGTTGTCCGGTGGCTCTGGCTGATGGGATGATGTGGGATATTAGTGGTAGTTGTCCGGTGGCTCTGGCTAACAGGATGATGTGGGATATTAGGGGTAGTAGTCTGGTGGCTCTGGCTGACAGGATGATGTGGGATATTAGGGGTAGTAGTCCGGTGGCTCTGGCTGACGGGATGATGTGGGATATTAGGGGTAGTAGTCCGGTGGCTCTGGCTGACGGGATGATGTGGGATATTAGTGGTAGTAGTCCGGTGGCTCTGGCTGACCGGATGATGTGGGGTATTACAGTGAATGTGGCTATGCGGAGTGGGCGGGGCTATACACTCAGCTTTATATATATATACAGTGCCTACAAGTAGTATTCAACCCCTTGCAGATTTAGCAGGTTTACACATTCGGAATTAACTTGGCATTGTGACATTTGGACTGTAGATCAGCCTGGAAGTGTGAAATGCACTGCAGCAAAAAAGAATGTTATTTCTTTGTTTAATTTTTTTTTTAAATTGTGAAAAGTTTATTCAGAGGGTCATTTATTATTCAACCCCTCAAACCACCAGAATTCTGTTTGGTTCCCCTAAAGTATTAAGAAGTATTTCAGGCACAAAGAACAATGAGCTTCACATGTTTGGATTAATTATCTCTTTTTCCAGCCTTTTCTGACTATTTAAGACCCTCCCCAAACTTGTGAACAGCACTCATACATGGTCAACATGGGAAAGACAAAGGAGCATTCCAAGGCCATCAGAGACAAGATCGTGGAGGGTCACAAAGCTGGCAAGGGGTACAAAACCCTTTCCAAGGAGTTGGGCCTACCTGTCTCCACTGTTGGGAGCATCATCCGGAAGTGGAAGGCTTATGGAACTACTGTTAGCCTTCCACGGCCAGGACAGCCTTTGAAAGTTTCCTCCCGTGCCGAGGCCAGGCTTGTCCGAAGAGTCAAGGCTAACCCAAGGACAACAAGGAAGGAGCTCCGGGAAGAACTCATGGCAGTGGGGACATTGGTTTCAGTCAATACCATAAGTAACGTACTCCACCGCAATGGTCTCCGTTCCAGACGAGCCCGTAAGGTACCTTTACTTTCAAAGCGTCATGTCAAGGCTCGTCTACAGTTTGCTCATGATCACTTGGAGGACTCTGAGACAGACTGGTTCAAGGTTCTCTGGTCTGATGAGACCAAGATCGAGATCTTTGGTGCCAACCACACACGTGACGTTTGGAGACTGGATGGCACTGCATACGACCCCAAGAATACCATCCCTACAGTCAAGCATGGTGGTGGCAGCATCATGCTGTGGGGCTGTTTCTCAGCCAAGGGGCCTGGCCATCTGGTCCGCATCCATGGGAAGATGGATAGCACGGCCTACCTGGAGATTTTGGCCAAGAACCTCCGCTCCTCCATCAAGGATCTTAAGATGCGTCGTCATTTCATCTTCCAACAAGACAACGACCCAAAGCACACAGCCAACAAAACCAAGGCCTGGTTCAAGGGGCAAAAAATCAAGGTGTTGGAGTGGCCTAGTCAGTCTCCTGACCTTAACCCAATTGAAAACTTGTGGAAGGAGCTCAAGATTAAAGTCCACATGAGACACCCAAAGAACCTAGATAACTTGGAGAAGATCTGCATGGAGGAGTGGGCCAAGATAACTCCAGAGACCTGTGCCGGCCTGATCAGGTCTTATAAAAGACGATTATTAGCTGTAATTGCAAACAAGGGTTATTCCACAAAATATTAAACCTAGGGGTTGAATAATAATTGACCCACACTTTTATGTTTAAAATTTATTAAAATTCAACTGAGCAACATAACTTTTTGGTTTGTAAGATTTATGCATCTGTTAATAAATCCTGCTCTAGTGTGAAGTTTGAAGGCTCTAACTTATTTGCATCTTATCAAACCTGCTAAATCTGCAGGGGGTTGAATACTACTTGTAGGCACTGTATATATATATAGTTACTATGCCCGGGCAGTGCTGGGCTCTTCAGCTAGTCTACTAATAAAACCTATATATTTAGGCCACAGACAACAAGCAGTTTCCTCCTCGGAGTCGGCAGCTGAATACGTTTCTCATAGACTCATCTTCCATAACGCTAATTCTCGTCTCATTTACCGACACTGGAATCGGCATTAGCAATACTGCAGGAGATATTCATTACACGGGACAGGAGAAATAACTACTTCATGATGAGGACGACATCTTCATCTTCTACTACGGCTCTAGAAACATATTTGTCCAGAGTCCGTCACTGACTCCATCACCACCGGCCGTCTATATGAAGGTTTCCCGTCTTCCCCGCACTGTAATCTTCTATCACGTTAGATCTCAGCTCTAAGTCACACACAGAAGATTGAGGCTTTTAGAAAAGATTGCTTGTAAGAACAAGACAGGAGATATATGAGGCCAATGTCTGCACGTACAGTAGGTTTTTCCCTCTGGATAAGTTGCTCTTTTTTTGCCACTTTCCCCCAATTAGAAGGGACACCTGTGGATATCGGGGTCTTTACCTGCTGCAGTCCTGGTGGGATTTACTCGGTAAAGTGGACGTTGGACAAAGATCACCATCAATTAACATCAGACAGAAGGAACATCGCTCCTCCATTCAGCTCTATGGATCTAGGATGAGATTCACTGCAGCCCCTGCAAGAAAAGAATGAAGTTTGGTGAGACTACCATGTGTGGCTGCTCTGTGCGCACAGGACCTGTGATGAGGTCACAGGAGGGGAGGAGTCAGGGGTCACATGATTAGGGGCCTCAGTGTGTACAGGACTCTGCTGTGCTGGTTGTCATGGTGCTGGATGAGGGGAAGTTTCTGTGTGGGGTCAGGAGCGGTTTACAGGGTGGATGTAGCAGAGCCGCGTGTGTATGAGGTGTACGGAGCAGAGTCGTGTGTGTGCGAGGTGTACGGAGCAGAGCCGTGTGTATACGAGGTGTACGGAGCGGAGCTGCGTGTGTACGAGGTGTACGGAGAGGAGCCGTGTGTGTATGAGGTGTACGGAGCGGGGCAGCCTGTGTACGAGGTGTACGGAGAGGAGCCGTGTGTGTACGAGGTGTACGGAGCGGAGCCGCGTGTGTACGAGGTGTACGGAGCGTAGCCGTGTGTATACGAGGTGTACGGAGCGGAGCTGCGTGTGTACGAGGTGTACGGAGAGGAGCCGTGTGTGTACGAGGTGTACGGAGCGGAGCAGCCTGTGTACGAGGTGTACGGAGAGGAGCCGTGTGTGTACGAGGTGTACGGTGCGGAGCCGCGTGTGTACGAGGTGTACGGAGCAGAGCCGCGTGTATGAGGTGTACGGAGCGGAGCCGCGTGTGTACGAGGTGTACGGAGCGGAGCCGTGTGTGTACAAGGTGTACGGAGTGGAGCCGTGTGTGTATGAGGTGTACGGAGCGGAGCTGTGTGTGTACGAGGTGTACGGAGCGGAGCCGTGTGTGCGAGGTGTACAGAGCGGAGCCGCGTGTGTACGAGGTGTATGGAGCGGAGCCGTGTGTGTATGAGATGTACGGAGTGGAGCCGTGTGTGTATGAGGTGTACGGAGCGGAGCCGTGTGTGTATGAGATGTACGGAGCGGAGCCGTGTGTACGAGGTGTACGGAGCGGAGCCGCGTGTGTACGAGGTGTACGGAGCGGAGCCGCGTGTGTACGAGGTGTACGGAGCGGAGCCGTGTGTGTACGAGGTGTACGGAGCGGAGCCGTGTGTGTACTGAGTTTAGCCTTGTGTGTGCGGAGCCGTGTGTTTATGCTGTATACACCCGTATATCCCCAGCTTCAGTCACAGACCCCTCTGTGTATGCTGTATTATTATAATTTATTATTATAGCGCCATTTATTCCATGGCGCTTTACATGTGAGGAGGGGTATTCATAATACATACAAGTACAGTAATCTTAAACAATACAAGTCACGACTGGTACAGGAGGAGAGATGACCCTGCCCGCGAGGGCTCACAATCTACAAGGGATGGGTGTGCATACTGTAGGCGAGGGTAGAGCTGGTCGTGCAGCGGTTTGGTGTATCGGTGGTTACTGCAAGTTGTAGGCTTGTCGGAAGAGGTGGGTCTTCAGGCTCTTTTTGAAGGTTTCCATGGTAGGCAAGAGTCTGATATGTTGTGGTAGAGAGTTCCAGAGTAAAGGGGATGCGCGAGAGAAATCTTGTATGCAATTGTGGGAAGAGGAGATAAGAGGGGAGTAGAGAAGGAGATCTTGTGAGGATCGGAGGTTTCGTGCAGGAAAGTACCGGGAGACGAGGTCACAGATCTATGGAGGAGACAGGTTGTGGATGGCTTTGTATGTCATGGTTAGGGTTTTGTACTGGAGTCTCTGGGCAATGGGGAGCCAGTGCAGGGATTGACAGAGGGGAGAAGCTGGGGAATAGAGGGGGGACAGATGGATTAGTCGGGCAGCAGAGTTTAGAGTAGATTGGAGGGATGCGAGAGTGTTCGAGGGGAGGCCACAGAGCAGGAGGTTGCAGTAGTCAAGGCGAGAGATGATGAGGGCATGGACTAGGGTTTTTGCAGATTTTTGGTTGAGGAATGAACGGATTCGTGAAATATTTTTGAGTTGAAGTCGGCAGGAAGTGGAAAGGGCTTGGATATGTGGTTTGAATGAGAGATCAGCGTCAAGAATTACCCCGAGGCAGCGAGCTTGTGGGACTGGGGAGAGTGGGCAGCCATTTACTGTAATGGATAGGTTCTTTGGGGGGGTCACGTGAGATGGGGGAAAGATGATGAATTCTGTTTTGCCCATGTTAAGTTTCAGAAATCTAGCGGAGAAGAAGGATGAAATAGCAGACAGACATTGAGGGATTCTGGTTAGTAGGGAGGTGATATCTGGTCCAGAGATGTAGATCTGTGTGTCATCAGCATAGAGATGATACTGAAAGCCATGAGATTTTATGAGCGGTCCCAGGCCAAAGGTGTAAATGGAGAAGAGCAGGGGTCCTAGGACTGAACCTTGTGGGACTCCGACAGATAGGGGGCGAGGTGAGGAGGTGGTGTGTGAGTGGGAGACGTTGAATGTCCGGTCTGTTAGGTATGATGAGGTCCAGGATAGGGCCAAGTCTGTGATGCCAAGGGATGAGAGGGTCTGTAATAATAGGGAATGGTCCACTGTGTCAAAGGCAGCCGAAAGGTCCAGGAGGAGGAGGACAGAGTAGTGTCGCTTGCTCTTGGCGGTTAAGAGGTCATTGGTGACCTTAGTAAGGGCAGTTTCAGTGGAGTGGTGTGACCGGAAGCCGGATTGCAAGTGGTCAAGGAGGGAGTAAGAAGAGAGATGGGAGGACAGTTCAAGGTAGACATGTTGTTCCAGTAGCTTGGAGGCATAGGGGAGAAGTGATATAGGGCGATAGCTAGATACAGAGGATGGGTCAAGAGAGGGCTTTTTGAGGATAGGTGTGATGGAGGCATGTTTAAAGCTTGAGGGGAAAACACCAGTTGTTAGTGATAGGTTGAAGAGATGGGTTAGGGTTGGGATGAAGACTGTGGTGAGGTTTGGGATGAAGTGGGATGGGATCGGGTCAAGTGCACAGGTGGTGAGATGTGATCTTTAGAGTAGAGTGGAGAGACGATCTTCTGTAATGGTGGAGAAGTTGGTTTTGGAGGTGGAGGGCTGGGAAGTCAGGAGGAAGGGCTCTGGGGGTTGTTGACTAAAACTGTCTCTGATATTATCAATCTTCTGCTTGAAAAATGAGGCAAAGTCTTCAGCTGAGATGAGTGGGGAGGGAGGAGGTGCTGGGGGACGGAGGAGAGAATTGAAGGTGTTGAATAACTGTTTAGGGTTGTGAGACAGGGAGGATATGAGAGATGAGAAGTAGGTTTGTTTAGCTGTGGCGAGTGTGGTCTTGAAAGTAGTGAGGGACTGTTTGAATGCGATGAAGTGCTCGTTGGAGTGGGATCTTTTCCATCTGTGCTCAGCAGCCTTGGAAGCTCGCCTCAGTTCTTTGGTCAGGCTGGTGTGCCAGGGCTGTCTGTTGAATTTGCGAGCTTTGGTATGTGTAAGTGGGGCAGCAGATTCCAAAGCTACAGCTATTGTGGTGTTATATAGAGCAGTAGCATCATCCGCATTGTGTAAGGAACTTATATCTGTGAGAGGGAGGAGGGATTCAGAGAATGAGTGTAGGTCAAGCTGTTTAAGATTTCTGCAAGGGTGTGAAAGTTTATGGGGTGGGGATTGTAGATTTCTGCGAGGGTGTGAAAGTTTATAGGGTGGGGATTGTAGACATGGAGTGGAGAGGGAAGAGAATGTGAGAAGGTTGTGGTCAGAGAGAGGAAGAGGTGAGTTAGAGAGGTTAGATAGGGAGCAGAGGCGGGTGAAGATGAGGTCCAGTGTGTGGCCATCTTTGTGGGTGGCTGTAGAAGACCATTGAGTGAGGCCGAAGGAGGAAGTGAGAGATAGAAGTTTAGTGGCAGCTGAGAGGGAAGTGTCAATGGGGATGTTGAAGTCGCCCATGATGATAGTAGGGATGTCTGCGGAAAGGAAATGAAGTAGCCAGGTGGTGAAGTGGTCAAAGAAGGTGGTGGCTGGCCCTGGGGGGCGGTAGATGACAGCCAGTTGGAGGGGGAGTAGATGCGCACAGAGTGCACCTCAAAGGAAGGGAGGGTAACAGAGGGTGACAGTAGGATTGGGGTGAAGGAGCAGGTATCTGACAGGAGAAAACCAACTCCTCCGCCATGCTGCTGGGGTGGGGGGTGTGAGAAAAGTGGAAGCCACCATATTAAAGTGCAGCAGGAGAGGCTGTGTCAGAAGGGGTGAGCCAGGTTTCGGTGATGGCGAGGAAGGAAAGTTTGGTAGTAACAAAAAGATCATGGATGTAGGAAAGCTTGTTGCAGACAGAGTGAGCATTCCACAGAGCTCCTGTTAGTGGGACTGGGGAAGCGGGGGCTGGGTGAATGGGTATAAGGTTGGAGTGGTTACGGAAGGTTGTGATAGAGCGTGGATGGGAGGTAGAAATGACTGTGGGAATGTGGTGAGGAGGACCAGGATTTGGAGAGATATCACCAGCAGTGAGAAGGAGCAGAGAAAGTGTTAGTAGGTGGGAGCATGAGGGGGCTGTCTGTGTTTGGAGACAGAGGATTGTATGTTAAGGAACAGTTTTGAGGAGGAGGTGAGGTGGATGGGGAGGATTGAAGAAGAGATGAACAGTTCCTTACTAGGAGTAGGGATTAGGGGAATTAGCAGAAAGTGAAGGATTATAGGGGTGAAAGTGAAAACAAACAGAAACATTGTTTACAGTGACTGTATACAGTTACCTTCAGTTCCCTTCTGGTTCAATTCTGGTTTTAATTCTAAAATTTATCTTCACACTTCTAGGTCACACTAATAGGAATCACACTGCAGACTGAAGTCTATGCAGACTTGAAGTATGCAATATATGTACAACTAAGTGCAGTCAGGTGTGAAGCAGAGAGGAGTGGTCTCTGCTCATCTTGGCCAGACAATTAAGAGTGGACCAGATGCATATGATCAAGCCAGAGTAAACAAGGTCAAAAATAACACTGGGGTTAGCTGAAAGACATACCATGTGAATGTTAGGTGCAGAGGCAAGTCTATATACAAGTATACACCCGTATATCCCCAGCTTCTGTCACAGACCCCTCTGTGTACGCTGTATACACCCGTATACCCCCAGCTTCAGTCACAGACCCCTCTGTGTATGCTGTATACACCCGTATACCACCAGCTTCTGTCACAAACCCCTCTATGTATGTTGTATACACCCTTATATCCCCAGCTTCAGTCATAGACCCATCTGTGTACACTGTATACACTCGTGTACCCCCAGCTTCGGTCACAGACACTTGTGTATGCTGTATATACTCGTATACCCCCGGCTTCGGTCACAGACCCCCCTTTGTACGCTGTATACACCCGTACATCCCCAGCTTCGGTCACAGACCCCTCTTTGTATGCTGTTTACACCCGTATACCCCCAGCTTCGGTCGCAGACCCCTCTACGCTGTGTACACCCATATACCCCCAGTTTCAGTCACAGACCCTTGTCTCTCTATCCCCCTTGGAGAAATGACCCCGGACACACACGGTAAAACTGCAGCCGTCGGTCTCTCATCTTTCACACATATACTGATAACATAAGATGCAGTCAGACGAACCCTCCTAGAAAACGTGAGAGTAAAGTCATTACTACAGCACTGTATGAGAAAGGGATTTATTCTACTAGAAACGCTGGGGCCGTGTGTATACGAGGAGTACGGAGCGGAGCCATGTGTGTACGAGGTGTACAGGCGGAGCCGCGTGTGTACGAGGTGTACAGAGCGGAGCCATGTGTTTACGAGGTGTACGGGGCGGAGCCGTGTGTGTCCAAGGTATACGGAGCAGAGCCGTGTGTGTACGAGGTGTATGGAGCAGAGCCAAGTGTGCACGAGGTGTACGGAGCGGAGCCGTGTGTGTACTGAGTTTAGCCCTGTGTGTGCGGAGCCGTGTGTTTATGCAGTATACACCCGTATATCCCCAGCTTCTGTCACAGATTCCTCTGTGTATGCTGTATACACCCGTATACCCCCAGCTTCAGTCACAGACTCCTCTGTGTACACTGTATACACCAGTATACCCCAGCTTCAGTCACAAACCTCTCTGTGTATGCTGTATACACCCGTATATCCCCAGCTTCTGTCACAGACCCCTCTGTGTACGCTGTATACACCCGTATACCCCCAGCTTCAGTCAGAGACACCTCTGTGTACGCTGTATACACCCGTATATCCCTAGCTTCAGTCACAGACCCCTCTGTGTATGCTGTATATACTCATATACCCCGGGCTTCAGTCACAGACCCCTCTTTGTACGCTGTATACACCCGTATATCCCCAGCTTCGGTCACAGATCCCTCTGTGTATGCTGTTTACACCCGTATACCCCCAGCTTCGGTCACAGACCCCTCTGTGTACGCTGTGTACACCCATACAGGTGTGGCCACAAGTATTGACACCCCTGCAATTCTGTCAGATAATACTCAGTTTCTTCCTGAAAATGATTGCAAACACAAATTCTTTGGTATTATTATCTTCATTTAATTTGTCTTAAATGAAAAAACACAAAAGAGAATGAAGCAAAAAGCAAAACATTGATCATTTCACACGAAACTTAAAAAATGGGCCAGACAAAGGTATTGGCACCCTCAGCCTAATACATGGTTGCACAACCTTTAGCCAAAATAACTGCGACCAACCGCTTCCTGTAACCATCAATGAGTTTCTTACAATGCTCTGCTGGAATTTTAGACCATTCTTCTTTGGCAAACTGCTCCAGGTCCCTGATATTTGAAGGGTGCCTTCTCCAAACTGCCATTTTTAGATCTCTCCACAGGTGTTCTATGGGATTCAGGTCTGGACTCATTGCTGGCCACCTTACAACTCTCCAGTGCTTTCTCTCAAACCATTTTCTAGTGCTTTTTGAAGTGTGTTTTGGGTCATTGTCCTGCTGGAAGACCCATGACCTCTGAGGGAGACCCAGCTCTCTCACACTGGGCCCTACATTATGCTGCAAAATTTGTTGGTAGTCTTCAGACTTCATAATGCCATGCACACGGTCAAGCAGTCCAATGCCAGAGGCAGCAAAGCAACCCCAAAACATCAGGGAACCTCCGCCATGTTTGACTGTAGGGACCGTGTTCTTTTCTTTGAATGCCTCTTTTTTTCTCCTGTAAACTCTATGTTGATGCCTTTGCCCAAAAAGCTCTACTTTTGTCTCATCTGACCAGAGAACATTCTTCCAAAACGTTTTAGGCTTTTTCAGGTAAGTTTTGGCAAACTCCAGCCTGGCTTTTTTATGTCTCGGGGTAAGAAGTGGGGTCTTCCTGGGTCTCCTACCATACAGTCCCTTTTCATTCAGACGCCGACGGGTAAAACGGGTTGACACTGTTGTACCCTCGGACTGCAGGGCAGCTTGAACTTGTTTGGATGTTAGTCGAGGTTCTTTATCCAACATCCGCACAATCTTGCGTTGAAATCTCTTGTCAATTTTTCTTTTCCGTCCACATCTAGGGAGGTTAGCCACAGTGCCATGGGCTTTAAACTTCTTGATGACACTGCGCACGGTAGACACAGGAACATTCAGGTCTTTGGAGATGGACTTGTAGCCTTGAGATTGCTCATGCTTCCTCACAATTTGGTTTCTCAAGTCCTCAGACAGTTCTTTGGTCTTCTTTCTTTTCTCCATGCTCAATGTGGTACACACAAGGACACAGGACAGAGGTTGAGTCAACTTTAATCCATGTCAACTGGCTGCAAGTGTGATTTAGTTATTGCCAACACCTGTTAGGTGCCACAGGTAAGTTACAGGTGCTGTTAATTACACAAATTAGAGAAGCATCACATGATTTTTCGAAGAGTGCCAATACTTTTGTCCACCCTCTTTTTTATGTTTGGTGTGGAATTATATCCAATTTGGCTTTAGGACAATTCTTTTTGTGTTTTTTCATTTAAGACAAATTAAATGAAGATAATAATACCAAAGAATTTGTGTTTGCAATCATTTTCAGGAAGAAACTGAGTATTATCTGACAGAATTGCAGGGGTGTCAATACTTTTGGCCACAACTGTATACCTCCAGCTTCAGTCACAGACCCCTTTGTGTATGCTGAATACATCCGTATACACCCAGCTTCAGTCACAGACCCTTGTCTCTCTATCCTCCTTGGAGAAATGACCCCGGACACACACGGTAAAACTGCGGTCTCTCATCTTTCGCACATATACTGATAACATAAGATGCAGTCAGACAAATCCTCCTAGCAAACGTGAGAACAAAGTCATTACTTCAGCACTGTATGAGAAAGGGATTTATTCTACTAGAAACTCTGGGGTCTCAAATGAGAGAATCCGGGCCCCGTGGCTGGATACCCCGTATCCACTAGGCAGCGCACCACGCGTCCTTCAAACTCGGCCAATATCAGCGGACACTTTGAGATTAGATCTTCGGGACTTCCACCACCCTTCGTTGTGGGTTCTGGCTCCGAGCGGCGTCCCCCCAGCTCAGAGTCCTTTAGTTTAATGGCCGCCGGGGTGGGCACTTCCCATGCCGTGGGCACTCTCTGGCATAGTGGTCCACTTCGCCACAGTCAAAACAAGTCGGAGGCCGTGGGGGCCGGCTGCCCTAAGGGTTACGAGTGCTCCAGGTTGCCATGCCCGGCCGGCTGCCCGTAGTGTCGGCCCTCCTCTTCACCTCGGCCAATTCGCCCCTAATACTGTTCAGCTCTTTTCGCATTTCTTCCACCCATTGGGGCTCTCCAATCGCGTTCATGGAGATTTCAGTACTCCGGACCTTCCCCACAGGGGCTGTCACCCCCTGCTCTCGTGCACGTGCCTCACTCCCGATCTCAGAGAAGGCCATACGCGGGTTCACCCTAACACGTTCCCGCAAAGCTTGCTTGGTCAGGGGGTCTCACAGTCCAGGCACTAAGAGGTCGCGCAGGGTTATATCTTTGGGTCCTATGCCTACCCCGTCCTTCCGCTCGATGGCTGTGTATAACTCCTGCAGGACGTTCATACTGTGTGACTGTCGCCCCTTCCCCCTGCACACGGTCCTCAATTCTCCCACATCAGTCGGGTCCCCATGGGTCTCCTCCAAAATCTGTAATACCCTGGCAAAAGTGTTTTGTTGCCCTGGGGGCCTTAGCATCACGGAGTCCCAGGCCTCCCCATCCAATGCCATAAGGGCCACCTCGGCCTCCAGGTCAGGGGTCATCGGATGCATCCTAAACAACCCCCACATCCGCTCCGTCCAGATCCACAGCATAGTATTGCTGCCGTTGAACCTGGGTAAGTTGCTCAACTTGGTCCGCAGCATCCCCGCTCACGCATCCTGCCGACTACGCTAAATGTGGTACTCGCAGGTACGCAGGATGCAGTGACGAGGCGGAGTAGGAGCAAGTTTCAATTCAACTTTTATATACGGATTATTAGAATAACTGGCAAGCTAACAGTAGTGAAGCGATGGCCGGGGGACCACAGCAATTCATGGAGACTACAGTACGCAAGATGAGGTGCAAACAACAAAGGGTTAATTTATTTACAGACAAGGAATGCAGTGTTAGGAAAGTGTAAACAGGGGTATGCAATGACATAAAACAATTTACAAAAGTGATATTCTCTAGCTGGGCCGTACAAATGGCACGGAGCACCAACTATTACAGATCAGTGTATTTTGCAAAAGGCAAAACAATACAATAAAGTACAGTATGCTGCTACTCTAACTGTAGCCTGACTGACCGCTGCTACTTCAGCTGCATGGATACCGTGCTCTGTCTATTGCAGCCTATCTTAAGCCCTAAACATGTGCGCACACGGGGTTAGCACTCACGGTAAAGTTGGTGTCTCAGTTCCTTCCTGGGGGCCCTCTGCAGTTCTCTGCAAGATGATGCGACGTCCTCCCTGGAAGCTCTGTGCAACGTGGTCTTGTCCTTGTGTGAAGATTCCAAGCCTGCTCCTAGAAATGGTGAATTCTCTCCTCTGAATTTCTTATTTGTATATCTTCATGGCTCCTCGCAGCAACACGGGAAAGACACCTTCGTTATCCCCAGAAGAGTATACAAAATTCACAAGTTCAGTCAGTTACAAGCTGCACGTTTTTCTCCTCACAGCACACCAGCTTCCTGCAGACTCCCAGTTCAGAACACTCACTGGAAAAACAGCCCCTCCCCTCTCCATAGCTGGAGGAGCAAACCAAAACCAGTCATTACAGGGAGAGCCAAATGTCCCATTGCTCTAGCCAAGGGGGTTCTGTCTCTGAAAATGGCAGTTTGCCTCTACTGTCCATAGCAATGCCACCCCCTTACAGTAGTTGTCATCGCAGCGATTTGAAAAATAATACACACAGATAAACCAAGATTACTATCCGGCCGGTGCCGTTAACTATATGGCCGTGATTTGGCCAACTCGGAGTCTTGGAACTATGTAGAGCTAACAACAAAATGTCACTTATCCTTCTATGACGTCCTGCAAAGTTCTTGTCCGAGAAATGTCCGTTCGATGTCGCAGCCGCTGGGCAAAGCTGACAAGGAGCTGACGCATGCTTCTGGTGTTCCTACGCCCAGGTGTAGATGGGGCACAGCAGTCCCCGGGGGATCCATTAGTGTATGGTCCCCTCAGGGAGGCGAGATGGCAGCGGCAGTAGGTGGCAGCGGGGAAACCTCAGCCACGGGCTGGAGTCAGGCAGTGGCGGCCGCGGGTGGCAGCGGGTAGGCCACAGCCGCGGGTGGGAGTCGGGCTGTGGCAGCCACGGGTGTCGGCGAGCAGGCCGCAGCCACGGGCTAGAGCCGGGCAGTGGCGGCCGCAGGTGGCGACGAGCAGGCCGCAGCCGCGGGCTGGAGTCGGGCAGTGGTGGCCGCGGGTCTCTGCATCTGGAGCGCGACCGCGGGTGTCCGGTCGCTGTCAGTCTGCTGTGTCTCTTGGAGGTGTCCTCTCCCTGGTCCCGGTGAGTCCCCGCCAAATCTCCCTGGCAGACTCTGGCTTCTCTCGGCTCTCTGGCGCCACCTAGGCTTCCTGCTCCTTCTCTCCCGCTCTGTCGAGTGCCCCCTGCTGGCGTCCTCTGTCCCTTTTATAGTCGCTCCGTCCCCATACTTTCTAGAACTGTCTCTGGTCTGTCCTCTAATAATGTTCCCCGGAAACAGATCCCCTGGGAACCTTGGTGACAGCCCTTTTGGTTCCGGCCCAGTTAAATAGCGGAAACTCACCCTCCTACAGCGACATCATGGAATGCAATGTTCCTGGCCGTCTTGAGGATCATCCTGGCCACTGGATAAACCATAGTGCCCCCATGGACGCAGATGACCTCGATCTTCCTTTTGGGCATTACTCATCTAGTGGGCGCAGCCCTCACTAGGGTCACCAAGCACACAGAGTCGACCAGACCTAACATATCCTCCTCGTTCATCCACAATGCACACCCAAATAGACTTGTCGGGTGGGTAGTTCATATAGCAGACTGGACACACAGTACACTTGCCCCTGGCAACAGTTCATCTGCACCACCCTTTTAACTTGAAGATGCTCCGCCCCATTTGGGTAACTACCATTCCCCGGAACGCTGCCCCCTTTTGGGCAACATCTTCCTTTTTGGACACCGCCCCCTTTTGGGACTCCCCTTTTTTGGCAACCATCCCTGTTTGGGTCACTGCCCCCTTTTGGAACACCACCCCTTTTAGAGACACCACTCCCTCTCTGGGGTGCACCCCGTGGACTCCCCCACAGCACTCTCAGGCCCCAGTTTGCACAGGAGACCAAAATGTCTCTGGGCTTGCACTAGCCCTTTAAGAGTTTGTACGACCTGGACTACTAACGTCCTTATAACACCTCACCAGGTCCTGCTGGCACTGCCATAGCTCCTGCTGCAGCCATAAACTGCTGGCACCTCTGGCTGCCAATCAACAGTCGCTGCTGCTTCAACTGCAGCTCCTGCTGCTGCAGAACCTCTTGCTGCAATGGCTGAAACTGCAGCTCCTGCAGAACCTCTTGCTGCAACTGCAACTCCTCTCTGCAATGCTCCGCAAGGCTCTGCACCGGAGACTTCGTGGACCCGCCGATCCACAGCAAATCTTGGTAACCCCGCCGAGTTACTGCTAGAAGCTTGTAGTCTTCGTGGACCCGCCGATCCACAACAACCACCTCCACACCTGCTTCGTGGACCATTGCCCGCAGTCTAGCACCATATGTAAGACAGCGCTTACTGCATGTGTTGGGGAACACTCTCTTGGCAACCAGATGAAGGCACACAGGCACGTTTTTCTCACAAAAACATTCTATTTGGTTTATTCAGACATCATAAACCACTTCAGGCCATGTTATATATCACAGGCCTAACACATAATCCATAACACTTCTTAGTACATGCAAAAACACCCAACAACAAGACTTCACACAAGGCATATCTTATTAGACATAATCTTTATTGAAAAATACATAAAACATTAAAAACACGGCAGGTACCAAAAAGTACAGGAACAAAAGGTGGCTAACCCAGGAAGCAACCAAAACAAAAATATATATAGTCCAAAGGTATTTATATGTATATATTGTAAGGTAGTGCTTGTTATTCATGTTGGGGACACTCACTGGGCAGCCAAATAACCAGGTCCGGCACGGGTTTTTCATATAACATCAACAGTCCAAGCGGTTTATTAATGAGCATAAACCATACACTGCAACAGGCTTAAGTTCAGCAACAGGAAGTTCATGATAGAGCTCCGCTCTGTTAACCCTGTGGTCACACAGGCTGTGCTATGTCCGATATGCAGGTTTTCGCCTAAAACACAGCTCACCCTGTCCGGGTTACCTTCTTAGTTGCTTTCTCATTCAGGACGTCCATTCCTTCCTGGGGACTGTCCCACACAAACAGGCCAATATACACATGCCTCACCAGGTCCGTGGCCTCAGCATGTGCTGTTCAGGATGGCAGCAGACCCACTAGCATGTCGACCTGCCGGGACCTTCCACACGTGCTCCAATCAGATCCAGGCACTCTCCCATGTGACCTACCCTGGTCACCTTATGTGGTCCTTAGCCACGCCCACCGCATCACATGACCTCATTGCAGGCCCTTCACAACCACACACTTAGGCTTTCTATTGCCGTTTTTACACAGACACCTCTGGGTGGGTTTGTAGGTGACTGGTCCCACCCGTCTCACCAGCCACCTGAAGGCTTCCCTGACACTTTGTAACAAAACCTCAGCAGTACCTCTGCTGATCAACACATGATCAAGCCTTCATCCCAAGTCCACCCACCTTGGGATACATAACGGTCATTTACCATCCTATACCCATTTCCACAATGGATATGCCTGTATGCCCATCCTGGGACACTCACACAGCGCTTCCCTAGCGGACACCGTGGTCACTGCACCACAATACATATATATATATATCAAGCAAAAATTGGTTCTATGTAACTATGCACATGTAAGAAAGCATTAACAATAAAAGTGGTATATACAAAAAATCATGTAAATACGAATTTCACCTGTTATTTACACCACAAAGCACATTATAAGAATAATTGCACAAGTTGCTGAAGTAAAGTATGCAAAAGTACATGTATGAAAATGTGCCCCTAGTTGCAAACAACAGATGAAAAAATAGCACGTGAAGAGATCACATACTAGCGCCTGAGAGCAAAAGAGTATATATCACTCATAGTAATATACAATACATACATATAAAAAGGCATAGTTACCTAAAAGAACACTCCTGGGGAACCCACCACATCCGACGTGCATTTCGCACTGAAATGCTTCGACCCCTGCGACATCTGGGAAATCTGTAGGATCAGCTTCTTGATGGAGACAGAGGAAACACCACTAGCATCCCGTGTATCCAGAGCGGGGGTGCCCCGAGGGAGAGAAAGTTTTGTTCTGGGGAGTAAGGAGGCTAGGTATAAGTGCCCCACAAGATAAAAAGTGCATTAAGACTGGAGACTTTCATATAAAGGCCAAAATCAGAAAGGAAAAGGGAAAAGTTCATTCACACAATTCCCTGGTTTGGACTTTATTATTGTGTCAAGAGAGACATCTAGTGGCCTCTCAGGGATCTCCAGTCAACAACCACTCCCAAAGTAAAACAAAAGGTTGTATTTGACTGTATACCTAAATGTAAAAATCTTTCTTCCTCACCCCACGAATTGGGTAGCATGCCTGGTGTCATGATTTCTACTTTACAAGGTTGAACTTGAACGCCTTATAGTGGTCAAACTTGGCAACAAAGCCTCAGGGGCAACCTCCAGATCTAATACTGCTCATTCCCAAATAGGTATGAACAAATTCTAAACTGCTAAACTGTTCCTTAGTTGGAAAAATCACGTTTGTTCAGGGAGACAAGGCCTCCCGACTTATGATGTCACTCAATAAAACAAGACAAGCCAAAATTTACATTCATTCATTAAAGACCGCCAATGGTCAAAGCACAACAGACCCTAACCTGATCTCGTCAGAATTCTTAAAATACTACACAAGCGTTTATGATCTACATCCAAATGAGTCGGGACCAGATAAAAAAAAGAAACGCCTAGAAATACAATCATTTCTGGCTAGACTTAAACTACCTCAACTCTCAGTAGAACATCATAAGAATCTTTCTGTCATGGTCTGCCTGGAATTTCTGTTACGGTCCTTCTAGGGTTAATCCTATGTGGCCTCTCTTTGGTTTGGGGAGGGCTATAAGTAACTGTACTGGTGCTATGCTCCTTGTCAGTGATACGTCCGTTCCTGGCTGAGTAGCTGACCCTTGAATACCTGTGTATATTGCCTGCTTCTGTACGATTGCTCTGTGTATGACCCGGTCTGTTTCCCATTTGATATTCGTCTGCTGATTCTGTACTCTCTGTGTTACTCTTGGTTCTACCCCGGCTACGTCCCTGACTTCCCATCCGCCTGTTCCCCTGGTACTGCATTGCTCTCTCTGGCTTCTGACTCCCGGCTTGCTTCTTACCACTCTATTTGTTTTACCCGCTTGTTACTGGGCTGCCCTCTGGTTTGACGATTCTCCCAGCTCTGCTGGGTCCCTCTATCACTGCTAGGAGTTTGGGACCTAGCACCGCCCCCAGTCACTCCCTCAGTGGTCACGTGTTGCAGGTCCTGTTCCTTCTGCAGCACATTTTCAGCCATGTTCACATTCCACTGCAGGAGTCCTCGGGTTTCCCCAGCACGTCTTTGGACACATATACAGTCTCTGGTGGTGAGTCTGATACGGTGTCCATCACACTTTCTAAACCGTTCACCCTGAACGAGGTCCATTCCACCCTCGCAAATAACTCTAAGGGAAAAGCTCCCGGGCCTGACAGCCTCCCCATTGTATATTAAAAGTCTTTTTCTGAGATTCTTTAACCACATTTTCTTAAAATGTGTAATGAGGTTCTCCAGGGAAATCCTTTCCCTCCTCAATCTTTGGAAGCCCACATCTCTCTTATACATAAGGAAGGCAAGAATCCAGAATATTCTTGCAAAACGCATTGTGGAACTTTTACCCAAATTGATATCACCCGATTAGACCGGCTTCATTAAGGGAAGAGAGAGTAAGGAGAATGCCTAGTGAATCCTACACTTGATACAATATTCCATCCACTATAAACGCCCATTGTTGCTCCTAGGCACCGATGCAGAGAAAGCATTTGAAAGGGTGGACTGGACTTTTCTGCAAGAAACCCTTAACTGTTTTAATTTCCCTCCCCTAGTGACAGCAGCCATATTCCAGATGTATTCCCATCCCTCGGCTAGAATTAACCTCAATAATGCTTTAACTGAGCCTTTTGTTATACGTAATGGCACAAGGCAGGCTGCCCTCTTTAGCCATTGTTATTCATAATGGTGATGGAGCCCCTAATTAAGTACATTAATGAATGTAAGGAAATAATAGGCGTAAATATACAAAACATGCACCATAAAACTATGGCCTTCGCTGATGACCTACTGGTTACAATGATACATCCTCATAAGTATATTCTGGCCCTTATGCAAATCTTGGAGAAATATGGCTCGATGTCCAATTTCAAAATAAATTTGTCCAAATCTGAGGCCTTAGGAATAAACATACCTGCCTTTACCTTAGATCGCCATAAATCTCAGTTTCTTTTTCAGTAGCCAAGCAAATATATAACATATCTAGGCATTATGAATAGCCCATCACATAAGGACTTACTCAACCTAAACTATTAACCACTCCTCTCTTTAGTCGTAGATCAAACTAAAAAATGGAGGGCCCCATATCTTTCCTGGATGGGTAGGAAAAACCTAATTGAAAGTATTCTCCTGCCCAAACTCATCAATGTATTCATCTTTCTTAACTCAAATTAACTCCTCCTTCTTTAACTATATCTGGAACAAGCACCGCCCAAGGCTCAACTCATACACTCTCACTCCCCAAGAGGCAGGGAGGCATGGGAGCTCCTAAAATTAATAATTACTATCAGGCAGCCGTAATCTCAAGAACTGTTGAACAGGTCAAGAAACCAAAGGACAAACCTTGGCTCTCCATAGAAGAGCATATGTCTCCCATACAGTTGCGTTCCATTAATCTTGCCCCTACTCCGGCATATAAGATTGTGCTCCATAATCTCCTTACTCGCATAGCGGTTAATTGCTGGAAATCTGTAGCACCTTACCTTTCTCCAACCCCTCTCCATTATCCCGAATATCAGATATTACAGCACCTAATTCGGAGAAATCTGTGACCACTGCTTCATCACAACTAATAGGCCATTTATATAATGAAGGCACTTTCATATCTTTCCAAGAGTTAAAGGATTTCCCTACAATGTCCAACTGCACCTTCATTAACTACGAGTCTTTAAAGAGGTCAATCCGCCAACTCATGTCCAAGGGAGACTTTGCAAGACCGCTCACCACTTATGAAGCTTTAAGCTCACAGGTTAAAACCCCAAAAATGGTGATCTCTACCATGTAGAATACACTGCTTTCAAGAGACGCCTCTTCAAAAAGGGCGTACTTGCTGAAAGGGGAAAAGGACTTAGGCCACCCTTTTACTGAATCCCAAATTCAACATATACTGTATACAAATTCTCACATGGTCCCTCACAATGTGTTAAATAAATACTCAGTGGTACACCACACCTCTCCAAACACACAAATGGTTTCCTACTACCTCAGATATATAGAGAAAACCAAAAACAAAAAACAAATATCCTAAAATAAAAAATAAATTGCAAAAATTGCATGAAGGTAGTAATAATAATAATAAGGGTATTTAGTAAACATAATTTTGATCAAAAGAATGTACAAGCCATCCCGCCACGTCAAGGCAACCCTTGTGGGACAGTCCTTGTGTAAAGGTCATGTGTTCATATGCAATTACATTTTGCATGCACATTAATTTACTTTTTCTGCCCAGTTTCTCATTTAGTTCAATGTGCATTCAGTGCATATAAGGGTGTGACCGCCCTGTTTCTGAGTTGGAAAATCCATCCTGTCTGGCCTAAGCTTTTACAGGTGGTTCAGTCCCTCAGTCCTTGCTCACATTTACATCACTTGACAAGTGGAAAGGTTTTAAATACTAGACTTAGGACTGTCCCACAAGGGTTGCCGTGACGTGGCGGGATGGCTTGTACATTCCTTTGATCAAAATTATGTTTACTAAATGCCCTTATTATTATTACTACCTTCATGCAATTTTTGCAATTTATTTTTTTATTTTAGGATATTTGTTTTTTTGCTTTTGGTTTTCTCTGTGTAAAGGTCATGTGTTTATATGCATTTACATTTTGCATACACATTAGTTTACTTTTTCAGCTCAGACCTAGTTTCTCTTCTACCTCAGATATATGTTGAAGATGCGAAAGAGATAGTGGTCAAAACTTCCTTCATCCTAGCAGTGGGCAAACTTCTTATACCTCCATTATGGCTAATATCCCAAGTAAAAAGAAACTGATTCTTAAAATTGATCAACTATACTGTACTGAAGAGCTTGCAACTCTCACAACACAAAACCTTCACCTCTTTTGGCAAGTCTGGGGTCCTTGGACATCTTATAGGAATTCAACTAAATTTATATCCTTAGCTACCGGAGACTTCTCTCATAGATAAAAGTTTTCTCAGCACTAGCATAGCATCTATACCCCCCCTTATAGCATCTATACCCCCCCTTCCCCTATATACCCCTCTATTCTTCCTTCCTTTATTCCCTCGTCCCACCCCTTTCGATTATAAACTTTATAGCCGCTTAGATTGGTCCAATTTTTCACACTAATATTTTCAATTAATCTGAATTTGCTAAAATCTGGAGTAAAAGATATAATGTTCTTTCAACGAGTATTCAATTAGAAACGTGAATCTCTCATTAAGGCTTTGTTGATGCTATGTCTAAGTAACTGTCAATTCTCTATATCCTACTATATTTTTGATTACAAGTTGTACCGTATGTTGCTTATTGCTAGTTGAATTGCCTGAGTTTTTAAGCTATTTTTTTTATTTCTGTCTGTTGATTCTTTAAAAATAAAACAAAACAGACCCTTTGCTCAGACAATCATATTTAAGTCACATGCTATCCATTTCCTTGTGATCCTCCTTAAGATGATTCTACTCCTTCATTGGAGTCCAGCTGTGTTTAATTAATTGGATATGACTTGATTTGTAAAGGCACACGCCTGTCTATATAAGACCTCACAGCGCACAGTGCATGTCAGACCAAATGAGAATCATGAGGTCAAAGGAACTGGCCAAGGAGCTCAGAGACAGAATTGTGGCAAGGCACAGATCTGGCCAAGGTTACAAAAGAATTTCTGCAATACTCAAGGTTCCTACGAGCACAGTGGCCTCCATAATCCTTAAATGGAAGAAGTTTGGGACCACCAGAAGTCTTCCTATCTTCCTAGACTTGGTCGTCCAACCAAACTGAGCAATTGTGGGAGAAGAGCCTTTGGTGAGAGAGGTAAAGAAGAACCCCAAGATCACTGTGGCTGAGCTCCACAGATGCAGTAGGGAGATGGGAGAAAGTTCCACAAAGTCAACTATCACTGCAGCCCCCCACCTGTCGGGCCTTTATGGCAAAGTGGCCCGACGGTAGCCTCTCCTCAGTGCAAGACATATGAAAACCCGCATGGACTTTGCTAAAAAACATATGAAGGACACCCAGACCATGAGAAATAAGATTCTCTGGTCTGATGAGATGAAGATAGACCTTTTTGGTGATAATTCAAAGCGGTATGTGTGGAGAAAAGCAGGCACTGCTCATCACCTGCCCAATACAATCCCAACAATGAAACATGCTCTGGGGGTATTTTTCAGCTGCAGAGACAGGACAACTGGTTGCAATTGAAGGAATCATGAATGCGGCCAAGTACAGAGATATCCTGGATGAAAACCTCTTCCAGAGTGCTCTGGACCTCAGACTTCCATCAAGACAAATGACCCTAAGTACACAGCTAATATAACAAAGGAGTGGCTTCAGATCAACTCTGTGACCATTCTTGACTGGCCCAGACAGAGTCCTGACCTAAACCCAATTGAGCATGACTGGAGAGACCTGAAAATGGATGTCCACCAACATACCCCATCCAACCTGATGGAACTGGAGAGGATCTGCAAGGAAGAATGGCAGAGGATCCTCAAATCCAGGTGTGAAAAACTTGTTGCATCATTCCCAAGAAGACTCATGTACTAGCTCAAAAGGGTGCTTCTACTCAATACTGAGCAAAGGGTCTGAACACTTATGACCATGTGATATTTCAGTTTCTATTTTAATAAATTTGCAAAAATTTCTACATTTCTGTATTTTTTAAGTGAAGATGGGGTGCAGTGTGTACATTAATGAGAAAAAATTTTTGAATTTACCAAATGGCTGCAGTGAAACAAAGAGTGAAAAATTTAAGGTGGTCTGAATACTTTCCGTACCCACTGTAGCCTTTACTGGCTATTAAAATGGGGGCCCCTAAAAAACATTATGTAGGGTCCCCCTATAATTAATAACCAGCAATGGCTATGCAGACAGCTGCTGGCTGACATTGATAGTCTAGGAAGGGGCCATGGATACTGTCCCCTCCCTCAGCGTTCAGCCACCCCAGAAAAGGCACATCTCTATGATAATTATAATAATAATTTTATTTCTATAGCACCAACATATTCCGCAGCACTTTACACTTTAGAGGGTACTTGTACAGACAATAGACATTACAGCATAACAATAAACACCTAGATCAAAACAGATACCAAGAGGAATGAGGGCCCTGCTCGCAAGCTTACAATGTATGAGGAAGACGGTGAGACATGAAAGGTGGATAGTAACAATTGCATTCGTTGTTCAAACCAGCCATAGTGTAAGAATCGGGTGTTCATGTAATGCTGCATAAACTAGTTATCAGCCAAAGTATGTAACAATACAGACACAGAGGGATATTAAATGCATAAAGCATGTGAGAACATGATACCAGGAACCTAGTTATAGTAAAAAATTTGAATGGGCAGCACGGGGATAGTTAGGTTAATGCGTTGAGACTGTAGGCCAGTCTGAACAAATACATTTTTAGGGCACGCTTAAAACTGTGGGGACTGGGGATTAATCGCATTAACCTGGGTAGTGCATTCCAAAGAATTGGTGCAGTACGTGAAAAGTCTTGGAGACGAGTGTGGGAGGTTCTTATTAAGGTTGATAACCTCAGGTGATTAACAGAATGGACGGCACAGGTAGGGTGGTAGACTGAGACGAGGGAAGAGATGTAGGGTGATGCTGAGCCATGGAGTGCTTTGTGGGTGAGGGTGATAAGTTTGTACTGGATTTTGGAGTGGATGGGTAACCATTGTAATGACTGGCACAAGGTACAGGCATCGGAGTAACGATTGGTGAGGAATATGATCCTGGCTGCAGCATTCAAGACAGATTGGAGAGGGGAGAGTTTGGTAAGAGGGAGACCGATTAGTAGAGAGCTACAATAGTCCAGACGAGAATGAGTAAGAGAAACAGTAAGAGTTTTTGCAGAGTTGAAAGTAAGAAAGGGTCGAATTCTAGAAATGTTTTTGAGGCGCAGATAAGATCGAGCCAGTGATTGGATGTGGGGGTGAATGAAAGCTCGGAATCAAGTATGACCCCAAGACAGCGGGCATGTTGCTGGGGAGTAATAGTGGAACCACATATGGAAATGGCAATGTCGGGCATAGGTAGGTTAGTAGAGGGAGGAAACACAAGGAGTTCACTTTTTGACAGGTTCAGTTTCAGATAGAGGGAGGACATGATGTTGGAGACAGCGGTAAGATAACCACAGGTATTTTCTAAAAAGGCAGGCGTGATATCAGGGGAAGAAGTGTATAACTGGGTGTCCTCAGCATAGAGATGGTACTGGAAACCAAATCTACTGATTGTTTGTCCAATAGGAGCAGTATACAGAGAGAAGAGGAGGGGGCCTAGAGCCAATCCTTGAGGAACCTCAACCGTAAGGGGAAGCTGAGAGAAGGAGGAGCCAGCAAAAGATACAGTGAAGGAGCGGTCAGAGGGATAGGAAGAGAACCAGTAGAGAACGGTGTCCTTGAGTCCGATAGAGCGGAGCATAGTGAGGAGGAGCTGATGATCCACAGTGTCGAATGTTGCAGAGAGATCCAAAAGAATTAGCATGGAGTAGTGACCATTAGACCATTAGATTTTGCTGTTAGTAGATCATTACAGACTTTAGTGTGGGCAGTTTCAGTAGAGTTTAAAGAGCAGAAACCGGATTGTAGAGATTCGAGAAGAGAGTTATCTGAGAGATAGCGGATAAGACTGGAGTGGACCAGGCGTTCCAGGAGTTTAGAGATGAAGGGGAGGTTAAAGACAGGTCTATTGTTAGCAGCACAGTTTTGGTTGAGGGATGGCTTTTTAAGTAATGGATGTATGTTGGCATGCTTAAATGAGGGAAAGATACCAGAAGAGAGTGAGAGGTTGAATATTTTTGTTAGGTGAGTGGTGACAGAAGGGGAAAGAGACTGGAAGAGATGTGACAGAATGGGGTCACTGATGCAAGTGGTAGGGCGAGAAGATGCAAGGAACCTGATTACATGGTATGAGGAGATTGGGAGATATTTTCCTGTCGGATATGGTCAATTTTTTTTCTTTGAAATAATTGGCCAGATTGTCAGCGCAGAGAACTGTGGTTAGGGCCTGCACTCTTGGGTTGAGTAGGGAATGAAAAATGTCAAAGAGACATTTAGGGTTATTGGATAGTGAGGTGATGAGGGTGTTGAAATAGGTTTGTTTGGAGAGGTGAAGGGCAGTGTCGTATGTTTTAAGCATAAACTTATAATGGAAACTCTTTGGGTAGATTGGATTCACAGATGACACATCGGGGGAAGAGGTGAGGTCATAAGTATGGTTTAATGAACAATATTAAAGGAGTCTGTGCCTTTCTTTCAATTAAAGGACTTTTTTTCTGGGTGTCTGTGTTTTTATACAATGTGACTATGGGGTTATTAATGGGGGCGTCTTATTGACTCCTCTCCATTACTAAGCTCGGGGCTTGATGACAATACAAAGGTGACATCAATCCCACAAATATGAACCCCACTTGCCACAGCTACAGGGCAAGTGGGAAGAGGCGGGCGGCAAAGCGCCAAAATTGGCGCATCTAATAGATGTGCCTTTTCTGGGCAGCTGCTGGGTGCTATTTTTAGGCTCGGGGGGGGGGGGGGTAATATCCATTGCTCCTTACCAGCCTGAGAATACCAGCACCCAGGCTGGTTGTCAAAAGTGGGGGGACCCCACGCTGTATTTTTAAAATTATTTAAATAATTAAAAATACAGCATGCACACCCCTCTATTCTTGATAACCAACCTTGCTGAAGCTGACAGCTGAGGGTTGCAGTCTCCAGCTGTGAGTTTTGCCTGGCTGGTTATCAAAAATACAGGGGGAACCCATGCAGTTTTTTTTTTTAGTTATTCATTTATAGCGCAGGAGAGGCTGATGGAATACTCCCATCTGCCACTCCTGCTCTCACTATTATTAGCGGCAGTAGGTGTGAGTTGATGGGAGCTGTAGTCCTATCAGCTGACACCTGTGACCGGAGGTAAACTTTATACCTCCGATCACAGCTGAGCACTCACGCTGTCTTCTGACAGCGTTGAGAACCGAGGCTCTCTGACCGGCGGGGATGATTTTTCCGCCGATCAGCAGTGCTATGCCGGTGTTTCCCATACTGTCACACAGCATGGGAAACACCGGCTTTTGTGCTCTGTATGTTCGGCTATATTCGGCCATTAATTCGGCAAATATTGCAAATTTGGCAATCGTGAGCTGAACCAAACATTGAAATATTCGCCCATCTCTAGTAACAGGAGAAATTGCTCCATATAATTTGTTGTGCAATTTCTCCTGAGTGCTCAGATACCCAATATGTGGGGGAAATTTACTGTTTGGGCGCATGGCAGGGTTTGGAAGGGAAGGAGCACTATTTGACTTAATGAATGTAAAATTTGCGGATTCCATGTCGCATTTGGAGAGCCCCTGAGGTGCCTATACAGTGGAACACCACACAAATAACACCATTTTGGAAACTAAACCCCATAGGGAAATTATCTTGATGTGTATTGAACACCTTGAGCCCTCAGGTGCTTTACAGAAGTTTATATTGTTAAGCCATTGTTACCCCATCAACTTTATTAATTTTGTTGCCCTCCTTTGTACTCACTCTAGTTCCAATATATCCTTCCTGAGCATGTCGCATTTGCAGAGCCCCTGATGTGCATAAGCAGTGAAAATCCCTCACAAGTGACACCATTTTGGAAACTAGACCCCTCAGGGAACTGATCTAGATGTGTGGTGAGCACATTGAACCCTCGTGCTTTACAGAAGTTTATATACGGTAGTTGAGCCTTAAAATTAAAAAAATAAAATTTTCCCCACAAATATTTTTTATAGCACAAAATATTGCATTTTCTTAAGGGTAACAGGAGAAACTGCTCAATGCAATTTGTTGTGTAACTCCTCCTTAGTGTGCAGATACCCAAAATATGGAAGAAAACCACTGTTTGGGCGCACAGTAGGGCTTAGAAGGAAGGGAGCGCCATTTCACTTTTGAATGCAATATTTGATGGAATAATTAGCAGACACCATGTTGCGTTTGAAGAGCCCCTGATGTGCCTAAACAGTGGAAACGCCCCACAAATGACACCATTTTGGAAACTAGACCCCTTTGGGACCTTATCTAGATGTATATTGAGCACCTTGAACCCTCAGGTGCTTCACAGAAATTTATAATGTTAAACCGTGAAAAAAAAAAAAATCACATTTTTCCCACAAAAATCTATTTTAGCTACAGATTTTGTATTTTCACAAGGGTAAAAGGAGAAAATGGACCCCAAAGTTTGTTGTGCAATTTCCCCTGACTTCATTGTTGAAAACTACTTTTGAAGGCACAGTGCAAAGCTGAGAGGGGAAGTAGCGCCATATTACAATTCATCTAGGGGTGCAGTGATTATATTGACACCACAGGTGTATCACAGACATTTATACAACTGGTCAGTGAAGAAAAAATAATTTATATTTTTACCTCCAAGAATTGGGTAAAAATGGCACCAGAATTTGTCCCACAATTTCTGCACAATGTAGAAACACCCGATATGTGGATGTACAGTACTACTTTGCCATACGGAGTGACTGTGGGAATAGAGTGCCATTTGCCTCCTGGAGCGCAGATTTTTCTAGACTAGTTTGTGGATTCCCCATAAAGAGCCCCTAAGTGCTATAAAAGAAGAATCCCCCCTCAAGTGACCCCATTTTGGAAATTATACACCTTTGGGAATTTATTTAGATGATGATTGTGAGGAGTCAGCTTTAGCTGTGTCAACTTTTCTTTAGAGTGGACCCTCTGGGTCGTGGCACCCACCCACCGAGGGCGAGCTGACCTTGTGAGGAACCACCCCCTATACAGGGAGTGTCAGGAGCAAGACCAAGGGGGTGAGCCACCACGACTGCTGGAACCAGACGGCCGGCTCAAGGAAGACACAATGTAAATGTCTGACAACCAGGGACGTGCAGGAAACAAGACAAGATGTAAGTTCAAGATATCTTCATTAAGGAAAACTTCAGGGTAACATCAGGTACAGGACGTGAAAACACAGGGAAAACACAGCAAGGTGCGTGCGGGGGCACGCCAAGGTCCATGGCATGATACGTGCTAGATGGCACGCCTGGGTACAGGCAAAGGCACAATGAGGTCGGACTCCGGACAGCAGGCAACGATCAACAAGGTCATCAGGTTCTGGAGCTCTGATGGCGATCGGCAGGATCCGGGCATCCGGTAAGCAAACCAGGGTTCAGGCAAGGAGGCACAACAGTGTTCAAGACATGGTGCGTGTTAGGGACATGCCAGGGTCCAAGGCAAGGTGCAAGGCAGGGTTCAACACACTAGGCATGGTGCGTGTATAGGAGTCACGCCAGGGTTCAAGGCAAAGTTCAAGGCAGGGTGTGTGTGTAGGGGACACGCCAGGGTTCAAAGCACAAGACAGGGTGCGTGTGTAGGGACATGCCAGGGTTCAAGGTCCAAGGTTCTCGACGCGCTAAGGAAGCCGCCAGGATTCAAGATTCAAGGTCCTGCGCATGCTAGGGCACACCAGGGGCACGGTACAAAGAATGGTCCTGGCCGTGCTAGGGGGCACGCCAGGGTACAAGGTTAGCAGCGGGTCCCACACGTGCTAGAGAACACGTTGGGCTTTGAAGGTCAGGACTGGTGTCCTGTGCGTACAGAGGGGCACGCCAAGGTGAGGGTTCAAGGCAAAGAGCAAAGCACAGAGCAAGGTATTAGCAAGACAAGGATACAAGACAGGTCATAGAACTCAGCACATGACAGAGAGACTAGGTAGAGGACAGAGCAAGGATAGCAAAAGACTTGTGCAAGAGTAGCACGAAAACGCACAGTGCGAGAAACAGCGTGAGAGCAAGGGAGCACGGAAACCACGACTGGGGCACCAGCAGGCGGTACCGGCTGGAGGCCCAGGCAGGCGGGCACGGCTAGAAGCGGCACGACTGAGGCACAGACAGGCGGAAACCACAATAGCACTGGACAGCGAGCACAGCAGAGGCACACAGGCGGGCACGACTAGAGGCGGCATGGCTGAGGCACAACGGGTGGGCACGGGGTGACCAGGCACGTGCATGAGGGCACGCAGCCACAAGGCAGGGCTAGGCAAAGGTACAGGACAGAGACGCGTGCGAGACAGCACGGCAAAGCCTGGTACGAGAGGTGCAAGGGCGCACGAAAAACGGAGGCAAGACACAGAGTTCAAGACAAGGTCCTGCGCGTGCAGAGGGCACGCCAGGGTCAGGGTTCAGGACAGAGAGCGGAACTAGCAGCGGAGCGTAGAACAGAGACGGGTCAAGGCAGAGCCTTGAGACTAGTCCGGGACAGACATAGAACTAGCAGCGGAGCGTAGGCCGAAGCCCAGAGCCGGGTCAAGGCAGAGACTTGAGACTAGTCAGGGAGTGTGCTAGAGAGCACCATAGGCCAGAGTCTAACAGCGGAGCGTAGGCCGAAGCCCAGAGCCGGGTCAAGGCAGAGTCTTGAGACTTGACACGGAACATAGGACAAACAACAAGGCAAGGAAGAGCTTGGCAAGACATAGCGAAACAGGCTAAGGCAGAGAACAGAGGAAGTACTACAAGGCAAAGCATAGCAAGGACAAACATGGCACGAAAGACAACACAAGACATGGCACGAGACAAGAGACAGAGTACAAGCACAGAGCGTGTGCAGAGACGCACTACAGAGCAGAGTGCAGGGGCACAGAATACAGGGAGCGACCGAGCAGACCAAGCAGCCATGCAGAGAAGCAACACGATACTCAGGCCCCGACCATAGGAAGGGGCGGTCTGATATAGCACCATAGCACCTGGACTTCCGGGTCAGAATCAGGGAAGGACTTCCGATTCAGTTCCTCCAGGATCATAGAGAGCGTTGCTAGATCAGACTGGGCTGAACCATAGAGGTCACATGATCAGGGGTCCAGGAATACATAGAGGATTGCAGAATCAGACAGTGCTGGAACATAGGAAAGGTCACATAATCAGGGGCTTCCAGGAATACAGAGGATTGCAGAATCAGAGCAGAGAAGAATGGTTACCTAGCAACGGCGTACAGCCATGAGGTAAGGTGCGCGTGCACACTGCTCCAGGCATCATGTGGCATAACAGTCATGAGGTGTGTGTGCACACTGCTCCAGGGATCCTGCGGCACAAGTCATGAGCTGTACACACAGGCGAGACCCGCGGGGCGCCCGCAGGGACCAGGACCTGGGGACAATGAGGCATGACAATGGGGATCATGCAGCGCAAGCAGCATGGCTGGCATGACAACGATTTTGACTCCATTGGCGGTTTCCAGAAACAAGCAGCAGTGGATGTTCCTGAGTGAAAATTGCAAAATGCAGTTGTAGTGACCAGTACATTGTAATGACCAGTACATTATGCCCAGCTCATGCTTCTGGAGACACGCATCTGTAAATTAAGCGGGCTCTCATCACTAAATGCCAAACATGTAGGCGCTAAATGTTGTTTAGGCACACTGGGGCTCAGAAGGGAGGGGCATTTGGATTTGGGAGTAGAGAATTTGCTGATTTTATTTTGGTGGGTGAGGAGCTATTTCACTTTTCCAGAGCCTTTTTGCTCTCAGCAATATGGAAGCCCCTTATATTTCCGTTAACAGATGATGGACCTGAGTGGAGACTTGCTTTTTGTGTGGATTGAGTGGAAGCTTTTATTGGGGACATTTTACATAATGTTTGGGATCACAGTTATCTGGCGCTCTATGCTGACCACTTACTTTGGGGTTTCCATCTAAATCTTTAAGTGCACAAAACTGTGGCCGACGGCACTTTTCTGCAATCCTAAAAAGATAGACACCGGCGCATCACAGGTCAGATGGCTCCCACAGTGCCTCCATCTGCCTCATGATAGGCAATCTTCAGCCAGAGGTTCTGTCAGAATCACGTATTTCAGAGATTTACACGGAAACCCCGGTGTAAGCGCTCAGCGCAAAGCGCAGGATAAATGTGCACCAAGCCTTACTGCGACCTTTGGAAGGCAGAATGAAAAAAACAACAGCATGAGAAGAACTGGTTTTATTTATTTTTATGCCATTCCTTGTGCGGTGTAAGTGATTAGGCGACTTTATTTGTCAGGTCGGTGCGATTACAGGGATACCAGATTTATATTGGGTTTTTATGTTTGGCAGCTGTCACACACTAAAAGACGCTTTTTATTGCGCCTCACCATATTCTGAGAGCTATAATTTTTCATATTTCAGCCGACACAGTCATGTGAGGTCTTGTTATCTGCAGGACGAGCTGACTTTTTATTGATACCATTTTCGGGCACATGACATTTTTTGATCGCTCTCTATTCCAATTTTTGGAAGCCAGAATGATCCAAAACCAGCAATTCAGGAATTGCTTTTTTTTTTTTTTTTTTTTATACCGTTCCGTGTGTGTTAAAATTGGTAAAGCAGTTTTATTCTTCGGGTCAGTACGATTACAGCGATACCTCATTTATATTTTTTTTCAAGTTTTGGCGCTTTTACGCTATAACTTTTATTTTTCTGTTGATGAAGTTGTATGGCGGCTTGTTTTTTTTGTGGGACAAGATGACGTTTTCAGTGGTACCATATTTATTATATCCGTCTTTTTGAATGCGTTTTATTGCACTTTTTGTTCGGCGGTATAATGATAAAGCATTGTTTTTTGCCTAGTTTTTTTTTTTTTAACGGTGTTCACTAAAGTGGTTAACTAGTGGGACAGTTTTATAGAACAGGTAGTTACGGACACGTCAATAACATATACGTGTACTATTGTTTTTTTTATTTACATAAATGTATTTATTGGAAAAATATTTTTTACTTTTTTTGTTAGAGATTTAAAAAGCGTGAGGCCACACGATCGTGGCACTGTACTAGTACTGCAGCTGGCACGAATGCACCTCCTCCAGATCAGTGCTAGTACGGCGCATGTCACAAAGGGGTTAAAAGAAAAAACAAAAATAACTATTCCTGAATTATTGGTTTTTGTTCATTCTGCCTCCCAAAAATCAGAATAGAAAGCAATAAAAAAAAAGTCATGTGCCCGAAAATGGTACCAATAAAAACGTCAGCTCGTCTCACAAAAAACAAGACCTCACATGACTGTCGGACAAAATATGGAAAAATTATAGCTTTCAAAATATGGTGATGCAAAAACTAGTTTTCGCAATAAAAAGTGTCTTTTAGTGTGTGACAGCAACCAAACATAAAAACCTTATATAAATCTGGTATCGCTGTAGTCGCACCGACCCGAAGAATAAAGTCGCCTAATCACTTATCCCGCACAAGGAATGGTGTAAAACTACAACTTACATGCTCAATTTAGGGTGCCAACCTCTGCGGCAAGAAATTTCCCTTTCTTGTTTAATTATAAGACTGTCTAATTTGTTTTTGCACAATTGGTCAATAACATACAGTGGGAGAAATAACTATTTGATACACTACCGATTTTGCAAATTTTCCCACCTACAAAGAAAGGCTGAAATATTTATCGTAGGTAACTGTGCGAGACAGAATCTTAAAAAAAAATCCAGAAAATCATTGTTTGATTTTTACATCATTAAGTTGCATTTGTTTTTTGCATGAAATAAGTATTTGATCACCAACCACCCGGGATGAATTCTGGTTGGTTCAGTGACCTGAAGAGAGCTGGAACCTCAGTCTCAAACAATACCATTAGTAACACACTAAACCGTCACGGGTTAAATTCATGTAGAGCATGCAAGGTCCCACTGCTCATGCCAGCACATGTTCAGGCCCGTTTGAAATACGCCAATGACCATCCGGATGATCCAGAGGAGGCATACGGGAAGGTCATGTAGTCAGATGTGTACTTCTGAAAAGAAGGACGCCGCTGAACAGAGGCCAGAAGGAGTCCAGGGTAACTCTGCTGCCTCACTATAGTGAATAGATCCCTAGGGGGTTTCATCTGAATCACGTCACTCAGAAAATTTAGATGGAAACCCCAAAGTAAGTGCTCAGCGTAGAGCGCTGGATAACTAATTCCAAACATTATGTAAAATGTTCCCAATAAAATCTTCAACTCAATCCACAAAAAAGCAAGTCTCCACTCAGGTCCTTCATCTGTTAACGGAAATATAGGGGGCTTCTACGTTACTGGTAGCACAAAGGTTCTGGAAAAGCCAAATGGCTCCTCACCTGCCAAAAGAATTTCAGCAAATTCTCTGCTCCCAAATCTAAATGCCCTCTCCCTTCTGAGCCTCACAGTGTACCTAGCCACATATAGCGTCCACATGTTTTTCATTTCTGAAGCAATGAGAGCCCACCTAACTTACGGGTGCATGTCTCCAGAAGCAAGGGCTGGGCATAATGTACTGGTCACTACAGCGTACGGGTCACTACAGCGTACGGGTCACTACAACAGCAGTTTGCAATTTTCACTTATCAATATTCATTGCTGCTTATTTCTGGAAAACACCCATGCAATCAAAATTGTCATCACTACACCTGTACATAAATCACCCAAGGGGTATAGTTTCCAAAATGGGTTCACTTGAAGAGGGATTCTGCTCTTCTAGCAATTAGGGGCTCTGTATATGGAGTCCACAAACTGTTCTAGGAAAATCTGCGCTCCAGGAGGCAAATAGCGCTCCGTCCCTCCCGAATCTTTCTGTATGGCAAAGCAGTAGTCTACAGCCACATAAGGGGTATTGCCACATTCAGTAGAAATTGTGGTACAAAGTATGGTGCCTTTGGTGCCTTTTTTACCCACTTCTTGTGTGAAAATTTAAACTCTGGGGCTAAAACAAAATATTGGTGTTAAAAATATACCTAACTTTTCGGATTATAAGACGCACCCAAAATTTTGAGGAGAAAAATAGGAAAAAAACTTTAAAAAAAAAAAAGGGTGCTGCCTCTTATAATCCATGCATCTTATTGCTTACCGGGGGTGGTGGCTGCAGTGAAGCGGGGTAATGTGCGGTACACCACTGCGGGTGTCCTGTGCTACTGCTGCGCTGTGTCCGATGCTGCCGCTGCTCTGTGTCTGGGCAGCAGCATCGGACACCCTCAGCGGCGTGCCAATTAGGTATATACCCATTATAAGACGCAACCCGATTTTCTCCCCAAATTTGGGGGAAAAGTGAGTCTTATAATCCAAAAAATACGGTAGTTATTTGCCTTCATTGCCCAATGGTATAAAATTCTGTGACACACCTGGGGTGTCAATGTGATCACTGCATCCCTAGATTAATTAATTGAGGTATGAAAATGGAGTCACTTATGGGGGTTTTTGCTGTTCTGCCACCTCATGGGCTCTCCCAGTGGGTCAGTGGGACATGGCACCCACAAACCATTACAGTAAAATCTGTCGCTCTTTGCCTTCAGAGCTTTGCACTGTGCCTGAAAAAATATTTCCAGATTACATGTAGGGTATTGGCACACTCAGGAAAAAATGGACATCAGTTTGTTGTAAAAAAAAAATCCTATTAGCCATTAAAAAAATTAAAAACTTGGGGCTAAAACAACATTTTAGTGGTAAAAATTGTAATTTAGTCTTTCTTCACCGCTCAGTGGTGTCAATATGATCACTGCATTACTAGATGAATTCATTGGGGAGTGTACTTTGTAAAATGAGTTCACATATGGGGGTTTCTGTTGTTCTGGCACCTCAGGGGCTCTGCAATGTGACATGATACCCTCAAACCATTCTAGCAAAATCTGAACTCAAATATGGTGCTTCTTTCCTACTGAGCTTTGCACTGTGCCTCAAAAGTAGTATTCCCCCACATATGGGGTATCAGCATATTCAGGAGACGATGCACAGCAAATGGTATGGTGCAATTTCTCCTGTTACCCTTATGAAAATGCCAAATTTGGGCCAAAATAAAATTTTTGTGGGGAAAATTTGCTTTTTTTATTTTTACGGCTCAACTTTATAAACTTCTGTGCAGCACCTGGAGAGTCAAGGTGCTCACCACACATCTAAATTCATTCCCTGAGGGGTCTAGTTTCCAAGATGTGGTAAATTGTGGGGGTTTCCCCTGTTTAGGCACATCAAGGGCGCTCCAAATGTGACATAATGTACGCTAATGATTCTAGGAAATTTTACATTCTAAAAGTCAAATGTCGCTCCTTCCCGTCCGAGCTCTGCCGTGCACCCAAACAGTAGTTTTCTCCCTCATATGGGGTATCGGCATACTCAGGAGAAATTGCACAACAAATTGTATGTTGCAATTTCTCCTTTTACCCTTATGAAAATACAATATTTTATGCTAAAAACATTTGTGCGGAAATTAGTTGTTTTTTTAAAATTTTTACAGATCAACGTTAAAAACTTCTGTGAAGCACCTGAGGGTTCAATATGCTCACCACACATCTAGATAATTTCCCTGAGGGGGTCTAGTTTCCAAAATGATGTCATTTGTGGGGGATTTTCACTGTTTAGGCACATCAGAGACTCTTCAAATGCGAAATGGCGTCCGCCAATTGTTCCAGAAAATTTTGCATTCTCAAAAGGTCAAATGGCGCTCCTTCCCTTCCGAGCTCTGCCATGCTCCCAAACAGTGGTTTTCTCCCTCATATGGGATATCAGAGTACTCAGGAGAAATTACACAACAAATTTTGGGGTCCATTTTTTTCCTGTTACCCTTGTCAAAATAAAAAAAATGGATCTTAAGTAAATTTTTGTGAAAAAAAGTTAAATGTTCATTTTTTTCCACATTCTCCACTTTCCAAAAATTCCTGTGAAGCACCTGAAGGGTTAATAAACTTTTTGAATGTGGTTTTGAGCACCTTGATGGGTGCAGTTTTTAGAATGGTGTCACTTTTGGTATTTTCCATCATATAGACTCTTCAAAGTGACTTCAAATGGTTTTGTCAATTTTGTTGCAAAAATGAGAAATCGCTGGTCAACTTTTACCCCTTATAACTTCATAACAAAAAAATGTTGGTTCCAAAATTGTGTAAGTTGACATGTGGGAAATGTTACTCATTAAGTATTTTGTGTGACATATGTCTGTGATTCAAGGGCATGAAAATTCAAAGTTGGAAACTTTTTGCCAAATTTCTGGGTTTTTTTTCACAAATAAATGCAAATCATATCAAAGATATTTTACAACTATCATGAACTATAATATCTCACGAAAAAACAGCCTCATAATCACCAGCATCCTAGGAAGCATTCCAGAGTTATTGCTTCATAAAGTGACAGTGGTCATAATTGTAAAAAATGGCCTGGTCAGGAACCACCTTGGGGGGGGGGGTAAAGGGAATTAAGAATATAAAAAAGACTTCTCCCCTGTGTGAATTCTTTGGTGTCTAACGAGATGTGATTTCCATAAAAAACATTTCCCACATTCTGAACATGAAAAAAGCTTCTCCCCAGTATGAGTTCTCTGGTGCTTAACCAAATCCGATTTCTGGATAAAACATTTCCCACATTCTGAACAGGAAAAAGGCTTCTCCACTTTGTGAGTTCTCTGGTGCTTAACCAAATCTGATTTCTGGATAAAGCATTTCCCACATTCTGAACAGGAGAAAGGCTTCTCTCCTGTGTGTCTTCTCTGGTGCTTAAGCAAAATTGATTTCTGGTTAAAACATTTCTCACATTCTGAACAGGAAAAAGGCTTCTCCCCTGTGTGAATTCTCTGGTGCTTAACCAAATCTGATTTCTGGTTAAAACATTTCTCACATTCTGAACAGGAAAAAGGTTTCTCTCGTGTGTGGGTTCTCTGGTGCATAACAAGACTCCATTTTTGGTTAAAACATTTTCCACATTCTGAACATGAAAAAGGCTTTTCCCCTGTGTGGGTTCTCTGGTGCTTAACCAAATCTGATGTCTGGTTAAAACATTTCCCACATTCAGAACATGAAAAAGGCTTCTCCCCTGTGTGTGTTCTCTGGTGTCCATCAAGATGCGCTTTCCAGATAAAACATTCCCCACATTCTGAACATGAAAAAGGCTTCTCCCCTGTGTGTGTTCTCTGGTGGCCATCAAGATGCGCTTTCCGGATAAAACATTTCCCACATTCTGAACATGAAAAAGGCTTCTCCCCTGTGTGGGTTCTCTGGTGCGTAACTAAATCTGATTTCTGGATAAAACATTTCAAACATTCTGAACAGGAAAAAGGCTTCTCCCCTGTGTGGGTTCTCTGGTGCATAACAAGAGTCCACTTTTGATTAAAACATTTTCCACATTCAGAACATGAAAAAGGCTTTTCCCCTGTGTGGGTTCTCTGGTGCTTAACCAAATCTGATGTCTGGTTAAAACATTTCCCACATTCAGAACATGAAAAAGGCTTCTCCCCTGTGTGTGTTCTCTGGTGGCCATCAAGATGCACTTTCCGGATAAAACATTCCCCACATTCTGAACATGAAAAAGGCTTCTCCCCTGTGTGTGTTCTCTGGTGGCCATCAAGATGCGCTTTCCGGATAAAACATTTCCCACATTCTGAACATGAAAAAGGCTTCTCCCCTGTGTGGGTTCTCTGGTGCGTAACTAAATCTGATTTCTGGATAAAACATTTCAAACATTCTGAACAGGAAAAAGGCTTCTCCCCTGTGTGGGTTCTCTGGTGCATAACAAGTGTCCACTTTTGATTAAAACATTTTCCACATTCAGAACATAAAAATGGCTTTTCCCCATTGTGAGTTCTCTTGTGACGAACAAAATATGATTTCTGGTTAAAACATCTCCCACACTTGGCACAAGGAAATCTTTTCTCTGCTGTGTGAATTTTTTGAGGTTTAAGAGCAGACTTTTCAAGGGGAAATTGGTTTCCATATTCTGAAGGTGAAAATGACTTCTTTGATTTAGGAGTAGTTTGTTTTTTAAAGCTTATTTTTTTACTTTGATTTTCCTTATTTGTCGGTAATGAATAAAAAGTTAGGACTTGTTTCAAAGGATCAGATGACAGATCTTTGCTGTGAAGGGATGATGGAGTAATGGCTTTCAATTTGATTGTATCCTGTGGGATCTCAAGATCATCTGATTTAAAAATTGAAGATGTCAGCTGTTCCTCTGATCTCCTGGTACAGTCATCTGCCAAGAATAAAACCAATTATTTTTAAATAAAATATCCTTGACTTTTATATTTTTGAATATTTCTACTACAAACTGTCGATAAAAATGTCAAGTGTTTTAAAAATATTAAATTATTCACCAAGATATTGACAGTTTACAGTCTAATACTAAAACTTCATAGCATGAATTAGTGGAGCATGGTGTTCAACTGTTTGCTCATTCTGTCTCCCAAATGTGTAATTAAAAGCTACCAAACATTGTTACAGTGCCTTGCGAAAGTATTCGGCCCCCTGGAACTTTTCAACCTTTCCCACATATCATGCTTCAAACATAAAGATACCAAATGTAAAGTTTTGGTGAAGAATCAACAACAAGTGGGACATAATCGTGAAGTTGAATGAAATTTATTGGTTATTTTAAATTTTTTCTTGAAATTCAAAAACTGAAAAGTGGGGTGTGCAATATTATTTGGCCCATTTAACTTAATACTTTATTGCGCCACCTTTTGCTGCGATTACAGCTGCAAGTCGCTTGGGGTATGTCTCTATCAGTTTTGTACATTGAGAGACTGAAATTCTTGCCCATTCTTCCTTGGCAAACAGCTCGAGCTCAGTGAGGTTGGATGGAGATCGTTTGTGAACATCAGTTTTCAGCTCTTTCCCAGTCTCAGGTCTTTTGCAGAGTCCAACAGGTTTTCTTCAAGAATGGTCCTGTATTTGGCTCCATCCATCTTCCCATCAATTTTAACCATCTTCCCTGTCCCTGCTGAAGAAAATCAGGCCCAAACCATGATGTTACCACCACCATGTTTGACAGTGGGGATGGTGTGTTCAGGGTGATGAGCTGTGTTGCCTTTACGCCAAACATATCATTTGGCCTTGTTGCCAAACAGTTCGATTTTGGTTTCATCTGACCAGAGCACGTTCTTCCACATGTTTGGTGTGTCTCCCAGGTGGCTTGTTGCAAACTTTAAACAACACTTTTTATGGATATCTTTGAGAAATGGCTTTCTTCTTGCCACTCTTCCATAAAGGCCAGATTTGTGCAGTGTACCCCTGATTGTTGTCCTATGGACAGACTGTCCCACCTCAGCTGTAGATCTCTGCAGTTCATCCAGAGTAATCATGGGCCTCTTGGCTGCATCTCTGATCAGTCTTCTCCTTGTTTGAGATGGAAGTTTAGAGGGATGACTGGGTCTTGGTAGATTTGCTGTGGTATGATATTCCTTCCATTTCAATATGATCGCTTGCACAGTGCTCCTTGGGATGTTTAAAGTTTTGGAAATCATTTTGCATCCAAATCCAGCTTTAATCTTTTCCACAACAGTATCACGGACCTGCCTGTTGTGTTCCTTGGTCTTCATGATGCTCTGTGCCTCGAACAGAACCCTGAGACTATCACAGAGCAGGTGCATTTATTCAGAGACTTGATTACACACAGGTGGATTATATTTATCATCATTAGTCATTTAGGACATTGGATCATTCAGAGATCCACAATGAACTTCTGGAGTGAGTTTGCTGCACTGAAAGTGAAGGGGCCGAATAATATTGCACGCCCCACTTTTTCGTTTTTGAATTTCCAAAAAAAATTTAAATAACCAATAAATTTGATTCAACTTCACAATTGTGTCCCACTTGTTGTTGATTCTTCACCAAAAATTTACATTTGGCATCTTTATGTTTGAAGCATGATATGTGGGAAATGGTTGAAACGTTCCAGGGGGCCGAATACTTTCGCAAGGCACTGTATGTAGGCGAAAATAATAGTAATAAAAACTTCTACTCATTTCAGAAAAAACAAGTCCCCCCTCAGGTCCATCATCTGTCAGTGGAAAAACAGAGGTTTCCACATTATTAGTAGCTCAAAAGCTCTTGAAAACATGCTTCCATAAATCAATGCAATATCTCCCAAAGTGAAATCTCCCCCTCGCTTCTGAGCCTTGCAGTGTGCCCAAACCACATTTAGACTCCATGTATTTGGCATTGCTATAGTGAGAAGAACCCACTTAATTTATGGTGTGCGTCTCCTGGAGCCATATCTGGCACTATGTGTTGGGTAATAAAATGGTATATTTGCAATTTTCTCTCTCCAACATCCACTGAATGCTAAAATCCAGAAAGTGCCTGTAGAATCAAAATAGTCACTACTCCTATAGATTAATTCACTGAGTGGTATAATTTCCAGACTGGAGTGACCTTATGAGGATTTCTATTGCTCTGGTTTTCTGACATTTTATCATATTAGGGTTTTTCATATAGTGTGTCTCATCTCCTCTGGGATCTGCTCCTACAACATCTTATTCTGTCATCAGGAGCCGCCTTATTCATTCTGCAGGCGACATTGGTAATGGAAGAGATGTCGGAAACCGAAGCTTTTGGGTGGTGCAGGCACTGTCCAGCCACTAAAATTAGGTTGCCTGGGAGCAGTAGTGCCAACCAGTCTGGCAGTATGAGTGTGTGTGCTATCCAGCTGAAGTAATCTACTCCCTGCTTCAGCCAACTGGAAAGCACCACACCCTATTAAAGCTTGAAGCATATTTATGGAAGCTGTCTGATACTGCTGTGTTCTCCCATGTGTAAGGAGGCTAATGGCTGCATAATCAATGGGAGGTATGTGCCACAGGGATGGCTGCTCCCTGCGATGCAACCCAGAGTGCACGGGAGCACTATGTTGCTGTTTAGTGCACCTGGGTCCGGGTTACAGGTAGCTATGAGAGATGGGAGGGTCTGGCTACCTACATGCCTCACCTCTGAGAGGGTGCTCACTGGAGCCCATTTCTCTGCAGGACCTGCAGGAGTTTGAGGACCTGCAGTGATGTCACAATCACATGACCAGTCCATGTGATGTTACCTCACCTGTGGGTGTGGTTACAGGCTACCTAAGGGAGCCTGTGTGTTTGGCACATGTTGCAGTGCTGGCTAGTCTGAGCCAGAGGAAGGAGGCCTGTGAGAGAACTCCAGAGAGGACGGCCTGACAACCGGGAGAGATACTGACTGGGGGTCAGTGAGAAGTGGTTATAGGATGCCTTTGAGGTTAAGAGGTGTCTGGGAACCTGTGTGCCAACACTAACCCCCACGTAATCCGTGTTATGCTGACCAGGGTCAGCGAGGGACTGTGGTTATACTATGGAGCCCAATGTGTAATGGACAGTGGACTGGCTGCTGCATGCTACAAAGTTCCTGATGAGCGGTTTATGCTGTACTCTAATAAACTGAATGGACTTTTTAACCCTAAGGGTCCCGTATCTACCTCAATGACCTGCCAAGTGAGTACGCACCGTCCACTCATAGTGTGGGACCATTACACATGGTTCAGTCTTTTGTATTCAGCTCCTAGTTAGTGTATTTGATTCTTGTTGTGACCCTGGTCCGTTTACTAACTACTCTTATATGTTCTCATTTTGTATTTTTTCTGCCCTCCTGGTTCTTACCCAACTACTTGATTATTCTTCTTGCCGTCTCTGACCACAGAACAGCAGGTAACACAGTGACCCATGCCCTAGGGCTTTCTGTATAAGTCCAGATTCACAGAGGGTGATGGGTAAGGCAATCCCTATTTTGGACACTAATTACTGTAGTCAAAAACTGCAAGTTAAGACAACACATCTACTGAAATGAAAAAAATACAAACACATGGGCCATGCACACAGTGAGCAAGTCTGTAGGACAGTGTTCACACAACCAAAAGACTGAAACATAGAAAAGCACAGTAAAACAAACATATAAAAACACTCTGTTGTAAAGAAGTAACAGTAAACAGCAAGTGCTGGTAAAAAGATGATAAAAACAGGGTATTTGGGTTTCTTGTTTTTGCAAGATTAGGGAGGTTTTCCACCCCTCCCTTGTGGGCCATGCACATAAAGGCCGTCTTCTGCAGTGTGTCCACATCGGATATTACCTGTCTGAATCCTGCTCATACAGGTACTATACACATGACCAGGTTTTTAAATACATCAGTTAGGGACTGCTCTGATATGGGTTACCTTGACATTTAGTAAAGCGGCTTAGTATACATTTTTTGCAAAAAATGTAGCAACCAAATACCCTTCTTTTATCATCTTTTTACTAGCACTTGCTGTTTACAGTTGCTTCTTTACAACAGAGTATTTTTATACGTTTGTTTTACTGTGATTTTCTTTGTTGAAATAATAAAATGGTCTTCATCATTAAAGAATGAGTAACTATTGGTGAAATGTCTCTGGAGTAATTAGAGTATGGGGCTCGGTGGCTCTTGACAATCTAAACTATTGTAAAGGCCAATATTTTTTGTCAAGTGAGTTTCAAGAAGAAATATTAGACATTTAAAAAGAACTTTGTCCAATAGTGCAGAGATAAGGTGTCTTAACACTAAACCGGAGTTGCACTGATTTATGTGGAACCATTGGAGCTTCTATGAGTTGTGACCAGAGGATTAGAGAAAGTATTAGTGTTCCCCATTTAAGGAGCAATTGTGCAGTAATCTGAATTCCTTAGGATTGAAAACATAATGGAACTTAAGACGTGGAGTGAATCTATGAAACCAGGGCTCGAGCCATGCCAACACATCTCCGGAAGGTGTAAGGAACTAGCAGGACCGCGGGTTGCAGTGACGAGCAGGAGGCAGAACAAGAGTTAACAGGTACTTTATGAAGAGGTTAATCGTCAATCAATACTCCACGCAAGGAGATTGCAGAAACACAATGATGCAAGTACAGAAAAGAAGACCAATGTAGAAATAACGTTAATAACGCTCGGTAAAGGAATGGATCAACTTATCAGTCTGCAGCTCCCGGACGATAAGGGTTGTACGATACCACGATATCAACGCAGGTGACATAAGAAGTCTCTGAAGAGATCTCAGATGAAGTTGAAGCAATGTCTCTTTAACGAAACGGCGGTTCCTGGCTTTTCCAGATGCGAGCTTCCGGTCCTGGTACACGGTGTTGCACGGGAAGTAGAAGACGGTACAACAAGTGGACCACAAACTTCCAGAGAGGAGGCTGCAGATGGGCCTACGGAGTCAGCGTGTAGCGTGTGGTCCGTTTGAGAAAGCTTGTCAGGCACTGCGAGGGGTGCTGTACAGTCAGAGCTGTCAGGTATGGAAGTCTGCCGGGAGCTCGTCTCTATCTGAACGCAGGCTGTGCGCACAGAAACAGTAAAGCCACGGCGTACGTCTGCTCGTTGGCGTGGAACAGTGGAGACGGAGTCATCCTTCTCCTTGAGTGTTCTATGTCTTCCCGCCAGAATTACCCCCTTTGTGCGCTCAGCTCCTTTTATCCCTAGCCCACCCCCTGCAGTCAGGTGCCAAGGTCTGCTCCAGTCAGAAAGTACTTCCCCCCCGCAATAATGGTGACAGCCCCAATGGTTCCTGCCCAGACATACAAGAAGCTGTCCCAGCCCGGTCCATTTCCCTACGTTCCCCCACTCCTTTTGCTCGCCATTCCACGGACGATAATTCCGGAGAACTGCATGGGCGCTTTCTTCTCCTCTGTATTTTCCGTTGCCAGATAAATTGAACTTGCTCATAATGATTGAAGGGTTTGCCAGCTGTTGTACATTCGGAGCGCCGTAAATTGGAAAGAGTAGTGGAGTCTTCTGGGATGGTAGAATCCGTTGGCACTGTTGGAGGCCCGGACGTGACTGTACTCTCTGACACATCTTCCTGGGAGATCCTGAGCCCTTGTTCTGTATCTTCCTCATCTTCTTTTATAACAGGAACTGACTCAACGGTTTCTGGCATCTGGCACTTGTGTTGGATCTTTAGACAAGCAAGGCTGAAGCATGTTCCGGTCTCCCTCAGATTGAAGCAGAGTTTTGGTCTCCCTCAGATTGAATCTCATACACAGGGCCCACAGAGCTGACTCGCCTTTTTACCCGATAGGGATTTCTTTCCCATCGATTTTCCAGTTTGTCGCGTAGACGTTTGTCTCGCACTAGAACGCGGTCTCCAATTTTAAGGTCTGTTGCCCATGGTGGAGTTCTTTCAGCATGCTCCAATTCTCAGAGTCTGGTCTGTACTAGACGTTACAGGGTCTGTAGATGATGTCGATGTTCTCGGACCCATGAAGACACTTCTACCCATGAGCCGCTTTCCTCTGGATCTAACTCAGTAATTCCTTTACCATCCCTGCCGAACAGCAGTGAGTAGGGAGTGTAACCCGTGGTACTATGCACTCGATTGTTATAATAATAATAAATTTTATTTCTATAGCGCCAACATTTTCCACAGCACTTTCCATTTCAGAGGGGACTTGTACAGACAATAGACATTACAGCATAACAATAATCACATAGATCCCAAGAGGAATGAGGGCCCTGCTCGCAAGCTTACAATCTATGAGGAAAAAAAAGGGAGACACGAAAGGTGGGTGGTAACAGTTGCCCTGATTGTATGGACCAGCCATAATGTTAAGTGTGTAACAGTACAGATGCAGAGGGATAATGGATGCATAAAGCATGTGGGAACATGATGCGGGGAACCTGGTTATGGTAAAAACTTTTGGCTGTGCCACATAGGGATAGATTAGGTTAATGTGTTGAGGCGGTAGGCCAGTCTGAATAAATACGTTTTCAGGGCACGCTTAAAATTGTGGGGATTGGGGACTAATCGTATTGACCTGGGAAGTGCATTCCAAAGAATTGGCGCAGCACGTGTATAGTCTTGGAGACGGGCGTGGGAGGTTCTGATTATTGAGGATGCTAACCTCAGGTCATCAGCAGAATGGAGGGCGCGGGTAGGATGGTATACTGAAACAAGGGAGGAGATGTAGGGTGGTGCTGAGCCTTGAAGAGCTTTGTGTGTGAGGGTAATAAGCTTGTACTGGATTCTGGAGTGGATGGGTAGCCAGTGTAATGACTGGCACAAGGTAGAGGCATCGGTGTAACGATTGGCGAGGAATATGATCCTGGCAGCAGCATTCAAGACAGATTGGAGGGGGGAGAGTTTGGTAAGAGGGAGACCGATTAGAAGAGAGTTACTATAGTCGAGACGAGAATGAATAAAAGAAACAGTAAGAGTCAAAAGTAAGAAAAGGTCGAATTCTAGAAATGTTTTTGAGGTGCAGATAACAAGAGCAAGCCAGTGATCGTATGTGGGGGACAAAGGAAAGCTCGGAGTCAAGCATGACCCCAAGACAGCGGGCATGTTGCTGGGGAGTAATAGTGGAACCACACACGGAAATGGCAATGTCGAGTATAGGTACATTAGTAGCGGGAGGAAACACGAGGAGTTCAGTCTTTGACAGGTTCAGTTTCAGATATAGTGAGGACATGATGTTAGACACAGCGTTTAGACAATCGCTGGTGTTTTCTAGAAAGGCAGGCGTGATGTCAGGAGAAGAAGCATATAATTGGGTGTCATCAGCATAGAGATGGTACTGGAAACCAAATCTACTGATTGTTTGACCAATAGGGGCAGTGTACAAAGAGAAGAGGAGGGGGCCTAGGACTGATCCTTGAGGAACCCCAACAATAAGGGGAAGATGAGAGGAGGAGGAGCCAGTTATAGACCCAAACCAACTCTGAAACTAATTCATGGACACCGGGCCTTCCGATATTCTTTCAAAGTTCTCAGCATTTGGATCAATGTACGGTTAAAGTGTTCACAACAGCCATTACCCTGTGGGTGATATGGTGTAGTCCGAGATTTATCAATTCGGTACATGCGATGTAGCTCTTCCATCACCTTTCTCAAAAAACAGGCTCCCTGATCTGAATGAATACATTTTGGATAGCGATAAGTCTGGATAAAATTTTTACAGATGACATGCGCAGCTGATTCTGCAGTTTGGTCTCTGGTAGGGCTCACAATCGCGAATTTTGTAAAATGATCCACCATTACTAAGCAATGTTCATATCCCTGAAGAGCAGGTCCAATGGTCAAATAGTCTACCATTGTTAACTCAAAGGGAGTGGATGTCACGATGGATTATATCGGAGCTTTCTGCTCTGGTGGTTTCGCCAGTTCAAACGTCCGACAAGCTCTGCATGTTTCTTCAACTACCACCTTCAGCCTAGGATGATAAATGAACCGCTGTAACCATTGGAAAGTCTTTTCCAGGCGTTCCTTTTTCATGGGCCTCGATGGAAATCTCGGTTAATAGAGTCTCTAGAACTAGGACTTGCCAGGTGGCCCCCAGCTCCGTTTGGAGTTGCACTTTCCGATACAGTAACCCATTTTTCATCTGGAGGCGTTCCCACTGATGAAGGATCCACAGAGTTTCTGGAGAGATAGTGTTCCTTTCTGCCAGACTGTGTCACGTCGCCGTCAGACACAGGGACTGCTGTTCCTGCCTCAGCCACTGGGAGGCGCCGGACTGTCACGTCGCCGTCAGATACAGGGACTGCTGTTCCGGTCTCAACCACTGGGAGGCGCCGGGCGGTCACGTCGCCGTCAGACTCGGGGACGGCTGTTCCTGCCTCGGCCACTAGGTGGCGCCGTGGTTCCCCCGTGGGTGGTGGTGACAGAGAAGGGGCTCCTATACAGGCATCTGGTGGGTGCAGGCTCCGCTCCTCTGTCAGTCATGAAAGGGTTGGTGCATCACCATCTGGTCTGGTCCTGGGGGCAGTCCAAATGACATCATCAGACTGTGAACCTGTGAGGGATAGCCTGATCCTTCAAATACCTTGGGGCCTGTCTTGCAGGCCGCTAGATATAGTCTTGGTTTCCCCAGTGTGCTAGTATGTTATTTGCGATCTTTGATTCTGACCTTTGCCTGGATTTGACTCTGCTCCTGCCTGACGATTTTGTACCTCTGCCGCCCTTCTGGTTTACGACTCTGACCTTGGCCTGGTTTTTGACTCTGCAACTGCCTAACGCTTTTGTACCTCTGCCTCCCTCCCGGTTTATGACTCTGACCTTGGCCTGGATTTGACTCTGCTACTGTCTGCCGTTTTTTGTACCTCTGCTGCCCGCCTGGTTTAGACTTGGATTCCTAACTACGCTTTTGGTCCCGTTTTTTTAACCCCTTTCTGGCAACCGTCCTGTTCTGGTCCGCTGCTCTTATTCAGACAGCTACCTCCTGGGCTCTGCTGTAAATCCAGATCCCTGTATAGGGGTAAAGGGTATCGGAGTTGCACGGGGTGCTGCCTTACTGCAGCCCAGACTCGCAGACTGATGTCACAGACTGGGGGAGTCTCTTTGAAATTACACACCGCCTCAATAGAGCAAGCTCTCCATCTTCTTGTTGCAAGCAGACCCATTCATCCTGGGATCACCCTAAAATTCCTCCGGGGAACTGTATTTGTATCTGGTCCTCTGTTGTTGCCACAGTGTTTGCGAGCTCTAGAAACCTGGGAATCCCTTCACTTTCCAGTTCCTCATCTCTATTCCTTCCTGGTTCCTGATGTTTTATTCTGGATAGAGCATCAGCATGAATGTTTTCTGCTCCTCTCTTGTACGTGATTCTATACCGGAATTACGCCATTCTTGCCACCCATCGTTACACAGCCCCTAGCTTTGCATTTTCCAGATGAGCCAGAGGATTGTTATCGGTGCGCACTAAAACGTCAGACCCAAACAGATATTATGTGAACCTCTCTGTCATAGCCCCCACCAACGCAAGCAGCTCCAACTTGAAGGAACTGTAGATGTCCAGATTACAATCAGAATAGTGAAGGGACTGACATACATAAGCGATCACCTTCTCTATTCCGCCCTGTACCTGCAACAACACAGCCCCAAGTCCATGCAAACTCCCGTCAGTATGGAGAATAAACGGTTGAGAAAAGTCTGCATGAGCCAGCATAGGAGCTTCCGTCAAGGCTTACTTCAGGTCTTGGAAAGCTTGCTCCTGATGTTCTTTTCAACAAATCTTCCAGTACTTTGTGCCAGAGGGCGCTCCTTTCAATAGGTCTTGTAGCGGTCTGGCCCGGTGAGCACAGGTGGAACATATAACATTTTTGAGGTTTCACCTTCAGCCCGTATTTCTGCAAGCGACTCAACACTTGTTCTAGACATTATAAGTGTTCCTCAAATGAAGCAGCGTAGACTATGATATTGTCTAGATAGATTAGCGTAGCTTCAAAGTTCAGATCACCTAGACATCTTTCCACGAGACGTTGAAAAGTTCCAGAGGCAATAGCCAACCCGAAAGGCATTCGGTTGAATTCAAATAAGTCCATGGGAAAAATAAAGGTAGTCTTTGCTTGATCTTGTTCAGACATTGGTACTTGCCAATAGCCATTGGGGAGATCTAATGTTGAAAAGAATCGGGCCTTCCCAAGCACAGACTCTTCAATCCTGGATAGGAATCCTTCACGATACAGGCGTTGAGTTTCCGATAATGCACACAAAAATGCAGAGTCCCATCTTTCTTTCATATCAAAACTATTGGGGCAGCCCAGGGGCTCTGGCTTTCTCTGATGACACCTTTCTGCAACATCTGTCCCAGCATATCTTTCACCTCCTGATGTAAGGATCTGAATTGTGTACCTGTTTTGCCCTTAGTTCTGTCCGACTTTGCCCTTACCTAAGATGGAGTTAATGGCTTCATGGAAGCCATCTTGTTTCCTGTTTGCTTGGTCTTGCCCTTAGTTCTGCTGGACTTTGCCCTTACCTAAGATGGAGTTAATGGCTTAACGGAGGCCATCTTGTTTCCTGTCTGAGATGCCTTGTTTCCTGTCTGCTGCATATATAAAGGGACTCTGCACACTATACAGTGCTTGTGTATCTCACCTGCTACCAAGCTAAAAGGACTAGTATCTTGCTTGTCTCTTCGGGATACCCTGCTTGCTTCTGGACTTACGTTCCACCTGAAAGACTGTTGCTTCGGACCTGCTCTCCGTTAGGAGCCCAGTTCGGGCTCCGGACCTCTGGATCCTGCATTCCCAGACTTGAACTCGCATCACTGGTCTGTACTGATAACCCCTCATATTCCTGACTCTGTCTGATGTTTAAAGCCACTGTTGTTTCCATCTGTTACCTGAAGCTTGTTTCGCTACAATATATATACCGTATTACATTGAATTCTGAAATAGTGTCCTTGCCTTCACTCTGACCCATGTCACCAGTCTCCATAGAACATTGTAATAATCGTATGACACCTGATATAATTGTGGTGGAATTTGTTGATAGTGGTGTCTTATAAGTGCGGTATTTTCCATGGGTATTTCATGAGTGATGGCCGTGGTACAGCCAAAGTCATCTTCATAACGAGCAAACACGTCCCTATATCAACCCAATAGAGCTTCCACATGCTGCATCTGTTTCTGGGTGAGTTCAGCCAATTCAGCTCGCATTTGATCCAGGATAATTTGCCCCTCTTGAATATGAGACCGAAGCATTCACTGTAACGGTCCAGGGGTCTTCATGGTGCACTTTCAACTGCACGGGTAGGGGTGGCATTACTTCTTCAGGCATGCCCACAACTCGTGCCACTTCAATTCTGGGGCAAACTGTGATGTCCTGGTCCTCTAAATTAACACATTGTCAGGGTACTGCTCCATCCCGCAAAGTGGCCAACATACGAGCTACCAAAAATCCCGAAAGCAGTTTCTCTGAACATAAAGGCTCAATCTGAATCTCCACTCCCTCCAGTGGGATAGGAGCTCGAACAGGCAGAGTCTCCACCATTTGTCCTGGGGGCAACATAAGTTTGTCAAAAGAGGGCACAATCACTTTTCCTAATGCTTCTCCATCCTGGTATGACTCCTGCGCTTTAGCTACACGGACCAACTGTTGGAATATTCTTCTCTGAGGAGTGTGGGAACGCCACTGCTTCAGGGTTTCATTGGCGGGTTCATTCATTTGAAGACTTCCAAATTCTTTTAAGACGTTCATACCCAGAGTAACTGTGTCTGCTATTCACTTCTCCGCGGGTCAGCACCACACCCCTGCATCCCAGGTCTTTGCCACACATGGAGATCTGTATCCATGCCACCCTTGCGACCGGAATGGGCAATTGATTGGCAGCCAACAACTTTATTACTGGGCCCCACTCAGGCCATCTGATTTCAGAGAAATGTTGCCGGAAATAGGCCTTGGGCATTGTTGTCACTTGGGAGCCTGTATCTACTAGGCATCATACTGCATGACTGTCAAACTCAGACCAGAGGGCACATAGACACTAAATTTGCTGGACTTCCACTACTCTTCCTCATCTGACCTGGCTCCAGCCGGTGTCCCCCTTACACGGAGCCCTCTACTTTAACAGACGTCGGGGCTGAACTCTTCTCCGGTGTATGCACTCCCGCGCCATATGTCCATGTCAGCCACAGTTAAAGCACGTGAAACGCCTTTGTTGGCGGAACCTTCTGGGATCCCGCCAAGACTCCGGACCTCCACTGGCCCCTGAAGTATCTGCAGCAGCCTCGGTCTTTTTCTTAACCTCAGCCAACTCTTCTTTCAAATTCAGAAGTTCTTTCCGTAATTCTTCCCCCCCCCCCCCCCCCCATTGAGGTTCAGAGTTGGTATTCATGGACACTTCTGAACCCCGAATCTTCCCCACCGGAACTGTCACCCCCTGCTCCTGCTCTTGGGTGCGCACTTTACTTCCTATTTCGAAAAACGTCAAGCAAGGGTTCACCCGCACGCGTTCTCTCAGGGTCTGTTTCATCAGCGTGTCTCGCAAGCCCGTAACTAAAAGGTCTCACGGCATTATGTCCATAGGAACTACGCTCATGCCATCTTTCCTGACAGTTGCAGTATGTAACTCCTGCAATGCGTTCATATACTGCGTCACAGTCTCCCCTTCCCTCTGCATGTGGCTAAAAAGACCTGTCCTCAGTTCCTCAACGTTGGTGAGGTCTTAGTGAGTCTCTTACAAAATCTGCAACACCTTGATAAAGGTGTCTCGCTCCCTGGGGGCCCTTAACATCACTGAGTCTCTAGCTTCTCCATCTAGGGCCATAACAGCCACCTCCGCTTCCAAGGCAGGGGTCATGGGGTGGATCCTCATCATGCCCCGTATTTGCTCAGACCAGCTCCATAACATGGTGTTTGACAAATTATTGAACATTGCCCCCAGCGAGATACTGGACCTCGGGACTCCCCCAACTGCTTGATTTGCCGCCTCCGTGCTGTTACACTGCATCCTGCCACCTCACGCCAAATGTAAGGAACTAGCAGGACCATGGAATGCAGTGACGAGCAGGTGGCAGAACAAGACTTAATGGGTATTTTATGAAGAGGTTAATTGTCAATCAATACTCCATGCAGGGAGATCGCAGAAACACAATGGTACAAGTACAGGAAAGAAGATCAATGTAGAAATAACGTTAATAACGAATAAAGGAATGGATCAACTTATCAGTCTGTAGCTCCCGGACGATAAAGGTTGCACGATCCCATGATGTCTACACAGGTGACACGAGAAGTCTCTGAAGCGATGTCGGATGAAGTTGAAGCAATGTCCCTTGAACGAAACGGCGGTTCCTGGCTTTTCAAAATGTGAGCTTCCGGTCCTGTACACGGTGTTGCACAGGGAATAGAAGACGGTACAACAAGTGGACCACAAGCTTCCAAAGAGGAGGACACAGAGGAGTCAACCTTCTCCTTGAGTGAGTGTTCTCGGTCTTCCTGCCAGAAGTCCCCCCCTTTCACGCGCTCAGCTCCTTTTATCCCTATCCCACCACCTGCAGTCAGGAGCCAAGGTATGTTCCAGTCAGAAAGTGCTTCACCCCCGCCACAATGGTGACAGCCATGATGGTTCCAGCCCAGACACACAAGAAGCTGCCCCAGCCCGGTCCATTTCCCTACACAGGCGTGAATAAATCTATATTACAGTCATCAGCCATGCATAGCTTAGAGATATATGGCACAGATGTAAAGTTTCTTGTATAGTTAATCAAAATGCTGTTTAAAGTTAGTCGGTTTTTTAAAGAAATTGAAAAGCCATGACAAAGGGAAACGCTGTTGTTATTGTACAGAAATTCACACTTGGCCTCACTGCACATTTAATGTTCTTGATCATAAAAGCGAACTTTGGCCAGAAAGACTGGACCTGGTCTTGTAGGGACCATATGAGAACATTCAGCAGCACAGAAGGGAGAGAAGGTAGATTCATCCAAGAAGATATCAGGGATCTAGGAAGCCAACAGCATCATTACCCTCCACTTTCTCTTTCAGGCCCAGCATAATATTTTTCTTTGAGCGATTTTCTAACTTGTCAGCACATTCTACATACGCTGTCATTTGGCTTTGTAATTTACACATCTAGGCAGGTAATGGTCAGCGTCGCCTAATCCCAGGGATAGGCAGATCCTCCAAGTTATAAATCTAATATATAAAGCTCAAAGTGTGTGTGTGTGTGTGTGTGTGTGTGTCCGGGATAGGCATCCGCACCGTAGCAGCTACAGCCACAAAATTTGGCACAGTCACACGTCTGGACTCCGAGAGCGTCCTAAGCTATGTTGTGAGGCAAAATTTTAACCCCGCGCGTTCCAATTCACCAAACAATTTTGCCCCTATCTACATACTGGGGGAAAAAGTGTGTGCGCGTCAAGCCCCGCCCCTCATTGTGATGTCATAATGCCCCTATTTGCATAATGGGGAAACAGTGTGTGCGTATCAAGCCCCGCCCCTCATTATGTCACAATGGTTGCCATGGTGGCGCTGATGTCATCATAGGTTGCAAGCCCTGCCGCTGCTCATTATGATGTCATAATGGTTGACTATGGGATGGAGGATATATGATGGGTATATGGGCACTGCACTATGGGATGGACGATATGTATGACGGGTATATGGGCATGGGACTATGAGATGAAGGATATGTGATGGGTATACGGGCACTCGACTATGGGATGGCGAATATGTATGATGGGTATATGGGCATGGGACTATGGGATGGAGAATATGTATGATGGGTATATGGGCACTGCACTATGGGATGGAGGATATGTATGACGGGTATATGGGCATGGGACTATGAGATGAAGGATGTGTGATGGGTATACGGGCACTCGACTATGGGATGGTGGATATGTATGATGGGTGTATGGGCACGGGACTATGGGATGGAGGATAATTATAATTTGCTATAACTAACCACAGTTAGTTACTATGCCCGGGCAGCATCGGGCTCCTCAGCTAGTTCTATATTAAAAAAAAAAAAAAAAAAAAAAGGGCTTTCAATGCCCAGTCATTTCAACAGTTCTGGGTGGAGGAGAATGCTGTGGTTTAGAGGCAAAATGGTAATCACACAATTGTGGTACGTCCAGACTACACCACCAATAAAGCAGCCACAGCCGGTGACTGAGAAAAAATCTGTAATTTCTCTGCATTTACTGGTTACTACTCACCTGGGTAGTCATATGTAGGAGTCTCCTCTTTACACCGCTCATCACTCCTCACATATGTCTTTGCAGTATTAATATGGGTCAGATCTTCACCCTTAAAAAAAAAAATATTGTAAAATTTACAGACAGATGGAGAAGTCACATCTATGATCAGCTCTAATCCTGCCATCTCCACCGTTCTCATTACACAAGTATAAAACATATAATACTGGGGGATAAAACAAGACTGAGCACAAGACCTTCACAGCCGTCTACACATCATAGGGGGGATCTCATGACACCTTCTCTCCATCTACCTGATGATCCTGAGGAACATTGGGATCTTCTTGTTTACAGTCTCGTGGAAGAAGAGGACGGGGACATTTCTCTGGTGTTGTCCTCTTACTGGACAGGTCTGGAAGAAACATATATAGGGACTGAATTCATTCTTTACATACAGATAATTTTAGGCCGTGTGTATTTAGTCCTGTCTATTACCTGGTGATGTGAGGGGCTGGGGAACCTCCATCATGACGTCCTTGTACAGATCTTGGTGTCCTTCTAAATACTCCCACTCCTCCATGGAGAAATAGACAGCGACATCCTGACACCTTATAGGAACCTGACACATACAATGATGCTGTCATCCCCGATCCCTTCATAGCATTACTGTATAATGTCCCAGGATTCCCAGCAGTGTCACCTCTCCAGTCAGCAGCTCAGTCATCTTGTAGGCGAGTTCTAGGATCTTCTGGTAATTGATCTCCTCATGTATCAGGGGGTGAGGTGGAGGCTCCGTGAATGGGTTCAGGGGTCTTCTCCATCCCTCAGACACAGGGTCCTGACAGCGCTCACTAGAGGTCTTCTTCACTACTGTGTAATCCTGGTTATGGAGAGACACATTAATAAATCTCACTACAGACATTTCCAGAGTCCTCACCTCTCCAGTTCTGTCCATCTGTTATTCCCATAGATAAGAATGATGTAATGTGACGTCATCAGAATCTCTCACCTCTCCAGTAAGCCGGAAGAGGATCTCTAGGGTGAGGTGTAATATCCTCTCCGCCATCTTGTCTCTGTCCATATCCATCTTTGATGGTAAATCAGGAAAATTCTCTTATGTAGATCTTCACTGAGAGGATCCGATATTGTAGAGACCTGAATGAGAAGATGAGACGATGTAACATCATAAAAATCCGGTGTAATAATACAATTACTGGAGATAAGGGAAACATATGAGATTTATTATTTTACAGTATTTAGTTTCCTTCTTTACATCTACTAATAAAACCTATATATTTAGGCCACAGACAACAAGCAGTTTCTTCCTCGGAGTCGGCAGCTGAATACGTTTCTCATAGACTCATCTTCCATAACGCTAATTCTCATCTCATTTACCGACACTGGAATCGGCATTAGCAATACTGCAGGAGATATTCATTACACGTGACAGGAGAAATAACTACTTCATTATGAGGACGACATCTTCATCTTCTACTACGGCTCTAGAAACATATTTGTCCAGAGTCAGTCACTGACTCCATCCCCACCGGCCGTCTATATGAAGGTTTCCCGTCTTCCCCGCACTGTAATCTTCTATCACGTTAGATCTCATGTCTGATTCACACACAGAAGTTTGAGGCTTTTATAAAAGCTTTTTTTGTTTGCTCAAACACCGCAGACAGAAATGATCTGATCCCAAAGTCTCCATGTACAGTGTTTTCCAGTGTTCCAAAAGAAAAACTGGCTCCAACAATTCTTGTAAAAAGGGAAAAAAAAAACTAAAAAAGCAGAAGACACATTTTGTTTTTTTTAAGACGTTAAACATGTGCTTTAATTTTTTTACCGCATATACTCGTGTATAAGCCGACCCGAGTATAAGCCGAACCCCCACCCCCCCCCCTAATTTTGCCACAAAAAAAATGGGAAAATTTATTGACTCACGTATAAGCCTAGGGTGGAAAATGCAGCAGCTACCGGTAAATTTCAAAAATAAAAATAGATACCAATAAAAGTAACATTAATTGAGACATCAGTAGGTTAAATGTTTTTGAATATCCATATTGAATCAGGAGCCCCATATAATGCTCCATACAGTTCATGATGGGCCCCATAAGATGCTCCATACAAAATCCCCCCCATATAATGCTGCACAAAGGTTAATAATGGCTCCATAAGATGCTCCATAGAATAATATGCTTCATAGATTATGCCCCCATAAAATGCTCCATAGATTATGCCCCTATAAAATACCCCATAGATTATGCCCATATGCTGAAGCTTCAAATATAAAAAAAAAAGACATATACTCACCTCTCCGCTGGGGCCAGGTGCCGGTGTCACCGCTCGTTCAGGGCCCCGGCACCTCAGATATTCACCTGTCCCATCGCTGCTCGCCACTGTCTGCCAGGTCCTCTGTCAGTGACTGTTCAGGTAGCAGAGGGCATGGCGCGTACTAACCACGTCATCGTGCCCTCTGCTGCCTGAACAGTCACTGACAGAAGACCCGGCAGACAGCGACTAGCAGCGATGGAACGGGGACAGGTGAATACTACATATACTTACCCCCTCCTGGCGCGGTCTCTGCAGCCCCCCCGCTTCTCCCACGGTCTCCCTTCCTTCAGCGGTCACGTGGTGCCGCTCATTAAAGTCATGAATATGCGCATATTCATGTCATGACTTTAATGAGCGGTACCACGTGACCGCTGAAGGAAGGGAGACCGTGAGAGAAGCGGGGGGGGTGCCTGCAGAGACACGTGCCGGGGGGTAAGTATGATCTGACACTCCCGATCCCCCTCCCCCGCCGACCCCCCCTGGCATATATGACTCGCGTATAAGCCGAGAGGGGGGGGACTTTCATCCCCAAAAAATGGGCTGAAAATCTCATCTTATACGCGAGTAAATAAGGTAACTTTTGGGCCCCAGAACATAGATGTACACCACAGGGATGGCACAGTAGTGGCTGCAACAAAAACCCTGGCAGTTTAACCACTTGCTACCCTGAAAAACAAACATGGCTTCTAAGCATGCGTGACAAAGTTTGGCTGTATGCCCCTCCACCCCCAAGTACTCGATAGTATGGGGCAGCCTAGTCATTATGATACTTACACATACACTCAGCTTTATATATATAGATGTGTGTGTACCAAGCCCCGCCCTGCATTATGATGTCATAATCATTGCCATGGCGACACTGATGTCATAATGGGTATATGGACATGGAACTATGGGATGGAGGATGTGTGATTGGTATATGGGCATGGGACAATGGGATGGAGGATGTGTGATGGGTATACGGGCACTGGACTATGGGATGGCAGATATGTATGATGGGTATATGAGCACAGGACTATGGGATGGCAGATATGCATGATGGGTATATGGGCACAGGATTGTGGAATGCAGGATATGTATGATGGGTATATGGGCACTGGACTATGGGATGGAGGATATGTATGATGGGAATATGGGCACTGGACTATGGGATGGAGGATATGTATGATGGGAATATGGGCACTGGACAATGGGATGGAGGATAATCATAACTTGTTATAACTAACCACAGTTAGTTACTATGGCCGGGCTCTTCAGCTAGTGCCTAATAATGGTGTCTGGGCCTGTAATTTACGTAGGTCTAGTAGGCTGGGCCAGAGGCAGCGTCCAATAATTTACCTTTTAACGTCCCCATACACATTAGACTAACGTGCATGAAAGCACTGATTTTGGGGGGTTTGGGCGACTATATAATGTATTTGGGGGTCTCCCAAGAGATGATGTCAGGACAGAGAAGGATCTGGCATCCTGAATTTCAGAGGATAATCCATTTGTTCTTCCTGTAGATAATCCTCCTCTATGGTATGGAGATGAATTGAGGGAGACCAAAGTCCAAAAATAAACTTTCCTTTACTTAACAAGAACTTGATGAGAAGTATATACATCAGATAGGAGTCACTACACTTTATCAATGCTTCTTCTGCATTATGCAGTCAGGTATTTTCCGGTTACATGTGGCGGTACATAACTTTTGTCCCAGTTTAGTGACAATGTCACGTCCTCTCTAGTAAAAACAATTGTTTGCTTAAATCTTGTTTGTCTGAGATAAGGAATCCTATCACATTTAATTAGGCCTTCTGCCCCCGTCTCCCAGGGAAAGGTTCCATACTGTTTAGCTCAGGCCAGGTAGCTTACTTAAAGACATCATCCTGCTGCTCTCAGTGAAGTCTTATCCCTTTAACCCAGGGGTGGGGAACCTTTTTCCATCCGGGGGCCATTTGGAAATTTCTACCATCATTCGAGGGCCACACAAAAATGATCACCTTGAAAATTACCCGGGTATATTTAGTCAAACAATTAATTACGGTAACTCACCCTTAATGTGATGGCTGGAGCTGCTTCTCCATCACTGGGGGCTATATATATCATGGGTGGTAGGATATACAGTACTCAGGGGGATATACAGCACTTTCGGGGTAAATACAGCACGGAAATATACACTTCACTTGGGGGGCACATACAGCTGTGGGGGGATATATAGCACTGGGGGGGACAGGGATCGTCGGGGAGGCTCATAGATCACCGGGGGGGCAGATCACAGAGGGGTGACACGAAGATCACAGGGGTGGGTCACATATCACAGGGGTGCACATAGCTGGGGGCACAGAGATCACGGGGGGCATATAGCTAGGGGGCACAGATCACAGCAAAAAAAAAATCAGGGGGCCCATAGATCACAGGGGACACAAAGCTGGGAGCCAAAGGTATCACTGGGGTGCACATAGCTAGGGGCACAGAGATCATGGGGGCATATAGCTGGAGGGCACAGATCACAGGGGGCATAGATATCACATGTGGAAACAGCTGGGGGGCACAGATGGAGGGCACAGAGATCACAGGGGGACATATAGCTGGGGTGGCACAGATCACAGGGGTGCACATAGCTGGAGGGCACAGATCACAGGGGGCATATATAGGTGGGGGGCACAGATCACATGTGGAAACATAGGTGGGGGGGCACAGAGATCATGGGAGCACATAGCTGCATAGCTGGGGGGGCACACAGCTGAGGGGCACAGATTACAAGTAGAAAAGCACACAGCTGCCAGCACAGAGATCCCCGGGGAGGAACAGAGCTGCGGGCACGCACAGAGATCGCTGTAGACTCTCTGGCAGCATCTCCTCTTCTGGGACATGTGGACGGGAGAGCATTGAGCGCTAATCGCGCCCACCCAGACGCTAAACCCGCCCACCCAGACGACCTCATCATTCATGTGCAGGGCAGGCAGCGTTTGGTAATGAACGCTGCGTGCCGTGCACTTGGGGGTTAAAGGGCCGGCAGCTGACAGGATACAGCTGCCGCCCGAGCATTGGGGACTCCAGGGACCTGCCCGCAGGCCGCATGAAAAGCCACTGCGGGCTGCATGCGGCCGCCGGGCCGGAGGTTCCCCACCCCTGCTTTAACCCCTCCTTGACCTGCTGTAGAAGCTGCGTTCTTGCAAAGCACCGTATGCGTACGGCGCCACTATTTCTGGTCACCGTGCTGCATCGCAATGGGTAATTCCTAGTGCATTAGGGGAGCGTAAGTTGCATTGTTATTGACGTCCATTTCTCTTTTGCAAAAAAAAAGAATAGTTAGCACTGGGTAAATTTATAGGGAGGGGATTAGTGTTATTGTTACATCTTACGGTGGCCTTGACAAACTTATATGTCCATCAGTTTTTCACCCAGAATCACACCATCATCATCATCATGCCCCAGATGGACCCCTGTAAATGCAGCAGAGATGATGATATTTTGGTGAATTGTGCTGCATATGGGCATAATCAGAAAACCAGAGATTCGGCAATACTGGAGTACTGATATACTCTACAGTACCCCAGTATTCTCTATAGCCATGACAAGGACATAATTTGAAGCAATCCAAACTTTTCTGGATTACAGGCGTACAACCCCTAAAGGGACATCACTGTAGATGAGTCTCTGGTTTATTTCAAATGGAGGTTACAATTTCTGACAATACCTGCCCAGAAAGAGGGCCGGTACAGAATTAACCTGTACAAGAGGCCTTCAGGGTACACACACAAATTTAGGATCTACGAGAAGGACACCCTGATTGAACCCCTGAATGCCCTCCTGTCCTGGTGTTGAGTGGGAAAATTGCTGCACCCTATGCTGATTAAGGGTTATCACCTCTATACGGATAACATTTACAGCAGCATCCCACTTTTCAAGACCTTTCTGTTAAGGCCCTGTCACACTAGGCGATATCGCTATAACGTCACTGGTTTTTGTGATGTTATAGCGATATTTCTAGCGATATCGCTATGTGTGATACTTACCTCTGACCGCTCCCCCGCTGGTTATCGCTGATCGCGCGAGAACGTCCTGGACCGTTTCTTGTCGTCAGCTTCCTGCTGTGACGACGAGCGACGCGTGGACGCGGGCGGGAGGACGTCAGGATTGCCTCGTCTGACAGGTAAGTAGCGATCCCCGACCCCTGCGATGTCGCTGGTGAGATCTGCCTGTGTGGCAGCTCACTAGCGACCACTTAGCGATGCACCAGCGATCCTGACCGCGTCATATCGCTGGTCGGGATCGCTGGTACATCGCTAAGTGTGACAGTACCTTTAGAGGTACAAGTTGCCTGTGGCACCATGCGAAAGACTCCCTACTCTGCTAATTGGACAAATGCTGAGAAAGGGAGACAGCAAAGTCCAGTGCAGAGACAACATGCTTGTGGTCAAGTATAAGGACAAAACGGATGTTCTTATCTTGACCACCATACATCGTGACAACAGCTCCCTTGTCTCCATTCATGTTAAAACACTAGTCCCAAAGCCAGATTGTATCCTGGATTACAATCAGTACATGAGGTGTAGATCTCTCAGATCAGGTCCTCAAACCATACATAGCCATGCGAAAAGCTAAAGTATAGTACAAAAATTGGCTATGGACGTTGCATAGATGGCACCATTCTACTCAGAACTGTTCAGGCTTTCACCAGATATGTCACAAGAGTATCTTTGTTAATATTTTACCCATGTGAATGCAAGCACAAAATTTTAAACCGCATTTTTGAAAAAAAAACGTTTAATAACTTCAAAAAATGCACATGTGTCTGCTATGCTCCTAGCCACATCTGTACCAAAATTCAAGTTGGGATCGCGATGGGATCATATTTAAAAATATATCTATTACAGTGTCAATTCGAAAATCTTGGATTCAGATCTGTTCTGCCTGTGGTCTAAAAAAGTGGGGTCTATACTTACCAAATCCATGATTTTTAGATATCACTGTATTATTTTATTATTTTACAGCTTAAAAGCAGGAGAGGACAGAGGAGAAAGCTTTGTTAGGGCTCAACCTGAGAATAAACAGGGGTTGACAGTGAATGCAGAGCAAATGACAGGCCAGCAACTCTGTCATTCATGTTAAGTATCTGCCCACCGCAGAGTCAGGAAGTAAGGGTACCGTTACACCTAGCGATGCACCAGTGATCCCGACCAGCGATATGACGCGGTCAGGATCGCTGGTGCATCGCTAGGTGGTCGCTAGTGAGCTGCCACACAGGCAGATCTCACCAGCGACATCGCTGGGGTCGGGGGTCACTACTTACCTGTCAGACGCGGCGATCCTGCATCCTCCCACCCGGCTCCACGCGTGGCTCGTCGGCGCCACAGGAAGCCCAGCAGGAAGTGGCCGACGAGGAATGCGCGAGAACGTCCTGGACCAATCAGCGATAACCAGCGGGGGAGCGGTCAGAGGTAAGTATCACATGCAGCGATATCGCTAGCAATATCGCTGCAACGTCACAAAATCGGTGACTTTACAGCGATATTGCTAGCGATATCGCAGTGTGTAACGGGGGCTTAAGACAGAGCTTCCGAGCTTTCATGTCCTGACATGCCTGGACATGTTCACTCTTGAACAAACAATAGTCTCTACACAGGCAACAAGGGAATCGGTATGCTACAATATTGGTGAGTGTGTTTAAAGTTTAAGTAAATTTATGTTAATAGTTTAATGCTTTTCTTAAGGGCTAATACACACACAGCGCTATTCTGAGGGATCATCGTTCAGAAAAACGCCCCCTCATTGATTTCAATGGGGTCAAACACATGCAGTGCTTTTTGAGTAAATCACTGCTTGCACTACTTCTTGATCAATGCAATAAATGCAGCATTTATCACTATTTATATATATATATATATATATATATATATAAAAAAAAGCTGCCATCGTTTTCACTAGCGATTAAAATAACTAATGCAGATATAGTGAAAACTCGGTAGAAAAATGCTGCCAAAACTGCAGCGTTTATCCACAGACAGAAAAGCTGTGTGTGCGCTAGCCCTAATACTCACTTCATAGTAACACAGTTATATCTCAAGTGTACTGTAAATCTTTATTTTTATTACCCATCTTCCTTAATATTAACTGTATTTTTCTCACACAGCAATGGCTGCTACTTCTCAAGGAACAGCATTTTATAATATACTAGATGGTGGCCCGATTCTAATGCATCGGCTATTCTAGAATATGTATGTAGTTTATTTTTGAAGATTTAATAATAATGCAATAATGCACCCCCCAATCCAGATATGTATGGTCCTCTCACCCCCAATCCTGATATGTACGGTTCTCTCACCCCCAATCCTGATATGCATGCTACCCCTCAACCCCCTATCCTGGTATGCATGGTCCCCTGACCCCCCCAATCCTGTTATGCATGGTCCCTTCATCCCCCAATCCTGGTATGCATGGTCCCCTGACCCCCCCCAATCCTGGTATGCATGGTCCTCTCACCCCCCAATCCTGATATGTATGGTTCTCTCACCCCCAATCCTGATATGTATGGTTCTCTCACCCCCAATCCTGATATGTACGGTTCTCTCACCCCCAATCCTGATATGCATACTACCCCTCAACCCCCTATCTTGGTATGCATGGTCCTCTCACCTCTCTTTCCTGGTATGCATGGTCCTCTTACTCCCCTTTCGGGGTATGCATGGTCCCCTCACCCCCCCAATCCTGGCATGCATGGTCCTCTCACTCCCAGTCCTGGTATGCATGGTCCTCTCACCTCTTTCCTGGTATGCATGGTCCCTTCATCCCCCAATCCTGGTATGCATGGTCCTCTCACCCCCCCAATCCTGGTATGAATGGTCCTCTCACCCCCCCATCCTGATATGCATGGTCCCCTCACCCTCTTTCCTGATATGCATGTCCCCTCACCCTACAATCCTGGTATGCATGGTCCTCTTACCCCCCTTTCGAGGAATGCATGGTCCCCTCACCCCCCAATCCTGGTATGCATGGTCCTCTCACCCCCCCCCCTTTGCTGGTATGCATGGTCCTCTTACACCCCAATCCTGGTATGTATGCTCACCATCACCCCCCTTTCCTGCTATGCATGGTCCTCTCATCCCTCAATCCTGCTATGCATGGTCCCCTCACCCCCCTATCCTGGTATGCATGGTCCCCTCACCCCCAAATCCTGGTATGCATGGTCCCCTCACCCCCAAATCCTGGTATGCATGGTCCCCTCACCGTTCTTTCCGTGTAGCCGCGACCAATCACTGCCGCAGCCCTCTAGCATGTAAAAAAATATTAAAAAATTTAAAAGAGGTTATTCTCTCCTTCCGACGGCCTCCTGTCTCTTTCCACGCGCCCGGCCTCGTGTTCCCAGTAATACTTTGCGGCTTAGACCGATGATGACGTCGGTCTTCTTTCTCGCTCTCGCAAGAGTGACGTCATCAGCGGTCTAAGCCGCAAAGCATTACTGGGAACGCGAGACCGGGCGCGTGGAAAGACAGGAGGCCGTCGGAAGGTGAGAATAACCTTTTTTTTTTTTTAATTTTAATTCTCTTTTTTACAGATTAAGGCCTGCGCCCGACTGCACCTGCCGCTGATTGGTCTTGGCCTGGTGGCCGCAACCAATCAGCGGCAGGCGCAGCTTACCTTTACAAACAGCTGCGTCTGTCGCTGATTGGTTGCGGCCTGGCGGCCCCGACCAATCAGCGACCCGCGATTTCGGTTACAGACAGACATGATAAGACGACTATATATATATATATATATATATATATATAGATGAACAATCCTTTTGAAAAAATTGGACACAACAAGATAAAGATCTTAGGCCGGTAGAAGATTGGATGTTTCATATAAATCCATCAATCAATGCAGGCATGAAAATTTGTGACAGTTGTAGAAAGCAACTTGCAAAAGAGAAAAATACTTTGCAGGCAAAATTTTTGGAAGAACCTGTAACTTCCAACACACAGAATTAAATCCTGATTTAACAATAGAGTATTTGAATAAATCACTTTCTAACATTGAACAATCGCCCATTGCAAAAAAAAGAATCCATTATCCAGGTTATTGCCAAAAAAAATTAGAAAAAGTCACAAAAAATTGACCCTTGAGCTGGCAGGTGAAACAGTAGAAGGTGAAGGAAAAATGACACTGATTCAGAGATCATTCTGCAGCTTAAAGATACATTTAAATCCACCCACAGCAGAAGTGAACAGTTCATAATACTGACTACACTACCGAAGAGTTGGACATGCAAAAGAATAGAAAATGAATTTAAGGCTAGCAATAGAATGGCTAGAAAAGCCTAATGTCTAGTTGAACAAAAAGGTCTCATGTCTTGTCCTGATCCTAAACCAGGCAAAACATTAGATGAAGCGATAGTGGGTAAAGTGAAAGATTTTTACAATAATGATGAAGTGAGCCGAATTATGCCTGGCAAGAAAGATTGTGTGTCTATGAAAATGAACGGTAAGAAAACTCCTGTCCAGGAGAAGATGGTTCTTACCAATTGGAAAGAACCCTATGAACTTTTTAAAGAAGAAAAATTCCTCTTCTGCCAAACTAGGATTTTCAAAATTTGCTGACCTGTGACCGAAGAATTGTCCTGGCTGGTGGTAGTGGTACACACTCAGTATGCGTATGTACAACACACCAGAACACTAAGCTCATGATTGAAGGGGGTAAGCTGAAAGATATTCAGACTGGCGAGTCCAACCTTGGCGATTACAAAGTACAGGGGATACGGAAAGTATTCAGACCCCTTTAAATTTTTCACTCTTTGTTTCATTGCAGCCATTTGGTAAATTCAAAAAAGTTCATTTTTTTTTCTCATTAATGTACACTCTGCACCCCATCTTGACTGAAAAAAATGTAGAAATATTTGCAAATTTATTAAAAAAAGAAAAACTGAAATATCAAAGTATTCAGACCCTTTGCTCAGACACTCATACTTAAGTCACATGCTGTCCATTTCCTTGTGATCCTCCTTGAGATGGTTCTTCACCTTCATTGGAGTCCAGCTGTGTTTAATTATACTGATAGGACTTGATTTGGAAAGGCACACACCTGTCTATATAAGAGCTCACAGCTCACAGTGCAGGTCAGACCAAGTGAGAATCATGAGGTCAAAGGAACTGACCAAGGAGCTCAGAGACAGAACTTTGTCAAGGCACAGATCTGGCCAAGGTTACAAAAGAATTTCTGTAGTATTTATGTTACAATCGCGAGCGCAGCGTGGCTTACCAGCCAACACTCCCACGTCGTCGAACCATAACGACGACGAGGTATGCGTCCCAGGTGATCGTGGAATGTGGACCCACTGGACCACAGAGGGGGGATGCAGGCCTACCCGGACTAGGGAAGGGTAGCGACAGGGGTCTGTGGCAGCTGAGCTAGTGGACAAGATGGCCATATGCAGAACTAAAAGATACCGCCCTACTTAAATAAAGCAAAAGACATCTAGACACCAGGTTCCCGATTATGCACATCACGAAGGGCACACATCTCAGGTTGACAGGTGAAGCAAGAGGTCATCACAGGTTGACGCAGTCCAGGGTCATCTGGCACGGGCTTCCTAAGAGGACTTCACACTTAGGCTTCAGGAGTGGCACAGGAACAGCAAGAGAACATCAGACACCGACCTCGGACTAGCTTCAGACGATGGCAAGAGGTCATCACAGGTTGACACAGTCCAGGGTCATCTGGCACGGGCATCCTAAGAGGACTTCACACTAAGGCCTCAGGAGTGGCACAGGAACAGCAGGAGAACATCAGACACCGACCTCAGACTAGCTTCAGACGATGGCAAGAGGTCATCACAGGTTGACACAGTCCAGGGACATCTGGCATGGGCATCCTAGGTGGACCTCTCTCGGCCCACAGGAGAGGCACTGGCACAGCAGGAGAACATCAGACACCGATCTCGGGCAGACTTCAGATGATGTACTGTAGCGCTTCTTCCCCTGCGACCATCCGTGTGGTCCTGATGCGGCACACGGATGTACCACGTATACACACGGACACGGATAGCTCCGGTACCGTTTTTCTGGTACCAGAATTATCTGGATGTGTTAGACTGCCCTTATTGTGCTGGAGGGGAACTAAGAGAGAAATAATCACATTGTGTGAGAACATCTCTGGGCTTCTGTCCTCTCATCCTGCAGTTGTCTGAATGGGTCTAATGTGGAGCCGGGAACCAGCGAAGCCGCATTCTGTCCACAGCTGTTACGTCACTGTTCACACCACACAGACCCCAAAAGAGTCTCAGTGCTGAAGGGGTTAATGTCTCCCCCCCCACACGCCCAGTAATGAGAAATCTCCATCACCTACCTCCACCCTCAGAGCCCGCACTCCACATATATGGCTGACTGCTCTGTGCGCACAGGACCTGTGATGAGGTCACAGGAGGGGAGGAGTCATGGGTCACATGATCAGGGGGCTCAGTCTATACAGGACTCTGCTGTGCTGCATTCAGCTCCTCTGCTGTTGTTGCTCCTTTAAGAACAGGTAACATTGTAAAGAGTAGAACAATTCCCCCCATTAAGTGATTGGATCCTTCCAGATCTGTGAGAGATCTCAGTGATATTACAGACGGGAGATTCCATGAGCGCTAGATTCAGGGGTGATCCTGGTGCTGAATGAGCCGTGCGGCCTCCATCTTAGAGAGCGGTCACAATCCCAGACGATGCAGCGGCCGGAGCAATGTTAGTGATTGGGAGAATTTCTGTGAGCAGCAGATTAATGAAGAATGTTTTCCCGGAACCTCCTGGGGCATCAAGGAAAAACAGTCTCCCATTTCCACTTGGAATCTGAGCCATAATTGCCAAATACTCCGATCTGTGGTCATCACCATAGAGACTTATATAATGGGACACATTCTCTCATCTTCTCCATATCATGGCTTTTCTCTCAGAATCTCTCCGTCCATAACCCCGGAGTCCGGTGGAGCTGGTGCCGGTAACCCTGATGCTATTAGAGTTTTACTATTGATACATTTGCTCCTTTCTTCTGGAGTCAGGAGGACTTTGGTGAATATGTCGGCAGTGTCATTCATGTCTAAGTCCGGATTACCTCTCCTGTGCTGTCTATGAATATCTTCTCTAGGATATTCTCTGTATTTGTCCCGTAGAGCCCGGGGATTGGAAGGTGCACAGGTTGGAGTTATTATAGGTAGGGATGAGCGAGTAGTGAAATATGCGGACTCGCTATACTCGTAACAAGTAGGTCTTAATATTCGGGTATTCGGTACGATTAGCGAGTCCAATGCAAGTCAATGGGAAATGCAAGTAATTTTCTGCTAGACCCTACAAAGCTGTCTGGGGGCCTGAGGAAAAAGTTGAAATGGGTGCATGATTGTAAAAAGCTGTGTGTTGGTTAACGCCGGAAGAAGCCACCCATCATCATCAACACAAAGGCTTAACAATTATAAAGGTTGGACTACTTTCCTTGTTGTTCCACTGCCACTGCACAATGTGCAGGCATAGTGTCTTCAAAAAATTAGCTCAAGGGGCTGTATCATGGTTGATGCAGGAAGGAGGCCTCAAGGGCCAGACATTTATGAAACTAGGACTACTAGCATGGTAGATCCAATGCCCAATGTGCAGGCATAGACATAGTGTCTCCAAAAATTAGCCCAAGGGGCTGTATCATGGTTGACACAGGAAGGAGGCCTCAAGGGCCAGACATTTATGAAGCTAGGACTACTAGCACAGTAGTTCCAGTGCGCAATGTGCAGGCATAGACATAGTATTTCCAAAAATTAGCCCAAAGGGCTGTATCATAGTTGACACAGGAAGGAGGCCTCAAGGGCCAGACATTTATGAAGCTAGGACTACTAGCATGGTAGATCCAATGTGCAGGCATAGACATAGTGTCTCCAAAAATCAGCACAAGGGGCTGTATCATGGTTGACACAGGAAGGAGGCCTTAAGGGCCAGACAATTATGAAACTGGACTACTAGCACGGTAGTTCCTGTGGCCAATGTGCAGGCATAAACATAATGTCTCCAAAAATTAGCCCAAGGGGCCAGGGCTGTGGAGTCGGAATCAGAGTCGGTGCTCATTTTGGTGGAGTCGGAATCGGTATAAAATGGACCGACTCCTAAAATATATTAATAAATTGGGTACAGTAGTTCAATGCAGAATATGCTGAATATTTTTTCATAGGAATTTGGGAAAGTTATGAAATGTCCTATAAATGGCTGTTCTATTCCTGATCTAAGGCTACATTCACACACAGCGTTTTTGCTGCGTTTTTTGAGTATACGTTTTTCAGCTGCAAAAGCAGATCAGCTTTTTAAAAAACCCGCATCACCTGAAAGGTTTTTGAGCTCATAGATAATGTTTTCAATATCAAAAGCAGATTAGAAATCTGCTCTATCTATCCATTTATCCATATCTGTCTCCATATCTTATCTGTACCAAAAAGAATGAAAGCCGGGTAGCACACAGACTAACACTCCTTTTTATTTTAACACCAGTCAGGTACACCTCATAGCTGCCCAAAAGGACGCCCAGGACAGGCATTGCTCGTCTTCAGTAACACATCAACATCAATTGATAGTTGGAATAAATAGACTGCATTCATCACCACAACTTCTGATGTTCACATTGTACTGCAATAAATTATTCACTTAAATATAAGCAATATATGTGGGAGTCGGTGTTGGAGTCGTGGAGTCGGAGTCGGTGTAAGGGAAATTGAGGAGTCGGAGTTGCAGGTTTGGCTTACCAACTCCACAGCCCTGCAAGGGGCTGTATCATGGTTGACACAGGAAGGACGTCTCATCACAATTGCCTCCGATTGGAAATATTAATGAATGGAACATTGTTTCTAGCTTGTTGACCATGAGGTACATGTGGCAGAAGCAGGAGTAGGATACACATGTAAAGAAGGAGAAAAGGGGTTTGTATGGGAAGGAATGGACGTGATCACCAGTAGCATAAAAGAACGTGTTGGGTGACTTTAGGTTGGGATGATGTCATCTGGAGGGCTTAAAAACTGGCAAAATCCAGTCCTTGTTAAATTTTTATCAGAGTCAGCCTGTCTGCATTCTCTGTAGTCAGCCGTGTGCATGTATCCGTGATGATCGCCGCAGCAGCACTGAAAACACGCTCTTACATCACACTAGCAGCAGGGCAGGCCAGCACTTCCAAGGCATATAAGGAGAGGTCTGGCCAACTGAGCAGCTTGGATACCCAGTAATTAAACGGTACAGAAGCGTCAGGAACGATGCAGGTATGGTCACTTACTGTAGATACTCGTTGATCATGTTGTTCAACTTCTGCCTCCTTGACATTGTTACAGCTAGCCCTAGCTGATGAGCCGGTTTATTGAAGATGGCCAAGTTTGTGAACATTTTACCCCCACCTCTTTTGGACCTGCTGGGCGTGTCTCTCCCCTTTAATGCATGCTGTTGCAAAGAGCTGGAACCTCTTCTACCAGCATTGTCTGAGTGTGATGTTGTCATCAAATGATCGACAACAGCCCTTTTGATGGATTCAATTGTGAAACCTCTTGGTGACTGCAACAATAGAGAAGGAAATTTTGTCCTTGTTCCGTGGGTCGAGAAAGGTTGGCAACCAGTATAGGTTGCTGTTGAAAATGTGGATCACGTGAGGGTCTTGGGACAGACAGTTAGACATGAACTGTGCCATGTGTGCCAAGCTGCCATGAAACAAATGTTCTGAAGGCCCAGAAGGAGGAACAATACCCATCCTCTCATCTAACTAACTCTCCTCCTCCTCCTCCTCTCTAGCCCACCCATGCTGGAAAGACCTGAAGCAGGGGTTGAGAGTCCCCTCTGTAGCATCAGGGGTCCCCTCGGTACCACAGAATAAGAAGTCCTCTCCCTACTCATCTTCCTCCTCATCTTCATCACCCAATCTTGCCTCATCAGGATATTGGCAGGGCTGGGTAGGATCACCCAGTGTGAAATTTTGCTCCATACCCAGCTGATGGGCACTCAAAGATTCCATGTTTAGATTATGCAGGGATTCTTTCAACGTACATAGCATCGGGATGGTAACGCTGATAATAGCCTGATCACCGCTCACGAGGTTGATGCAGTACTCAAAGTTATCAAGCACCTCACAAATGTCAGTGATCCATACCCACTCGACAGTTGTTATGTGTTTTGGTTGAGTCGCAGTCTGATGGGTATGTTTAAGCTGGTATTCAGAAAGTGCCCTCTGCTGCTCACTAATCCTTGCCAACATATGATATATTGAGTTCCACAAATGTGGAATGTGGGCAGGTCACAAATAAGTCAGTGATTTGGCAAATTAAATTGCTTTTGAAGCGCTGCAAGATCGGCAACAGCGGTAGAAGAATGGCGGAAATGGGCACAAATACGGCGCACCTTCTCAAGTAGGTACGGCAAGTTAAGGTATGTTTTGATAAATTTCTGAACCACTAGGTTCAGCACGTGAGCCATGCATGGCACGTGTACCAGCTTCCCCAGCTTTAACGCCGCCACCAGGTTACACCCATTATTGCAGACAACCAGACCGGGTTCGAGTTGTAGTGGGGAGAGTCACTGATCAGTCTGTTGTGTTATTCCTTGCCACAGTTCTGCTGCAGTGTGTAGTGTTTGACCTAAACAGATCAGCTTCAGCAGTGCGTGTTGCCGCTTTGCCGATGCGCTGCTGCACAGCTCCCAACTTGGGTGTGATCTGGAGGGTAATTCAACAGAGGATGAGGAGGAGAAAGAGGGAAGACAGGAAGAGGTGGAAACCATGATAGAGGTTGGGCCCGCTATTCATGGAGTGGGTAGGATATGTGATGTTCCAGTTTGCGACTTTGTCCCACCCTCCACCAGGTTCAGACAGTGTGTCGTAACAGAAATGTATTGTCCCTGGCCACAGCTACTTGTCCACGTGTCTGTTAGTTGGACCTTTCTGGTTACGGCGTTGGTGAGGGAGCACTTTAGATTGTTTTAACAAGTGCTGGTGTAATGCAGGGACAGCACACTGGGAAAAATAGTGCCGGCTGGGAACAGAGTATCGTGGTGTAGCCACAGCTAAGAGATCATGGAAAGACTGTGTCCCCGCAAGCCTAAACGGCAACATCTCCATGACTAGCAACTTGGCAATGTACACGTTTAGTATTTGTGCTTGTGGGTGCGTGGATTGGTATTTACGCTTCCTTTCATAGGTCTGGGACATGGACAACTGGATGCTTGGTTGGGACAAACAAGTGAATGGGATTGTTGTGTCCTGTGTTTCTGCAACCGAAGCACCTGCTTCCTGGCCAGCAGATTGGGAAGGACGGATCACAGCAGACATGGCAGTGGTTTGACCCACAGACACTGATTTGGAACCCTGTTGTTCCGCCCACCGACTAGGGTGCTTGGCTACCATGTGTTTCCGCATACTGGTGGTGCTCTGGTTGCCTTTTGCCCTGGCCTCTGCTCAGCTTCATATGGCAGATGCTACAGATGACAATGTTTAGTTCAGAAGGACTATCCGAAAAAAAACTCCAGACAGAGGATGAACGCCCCCTTGCCTTGACTTGGGGCACAGAGGAATTGCTCTTGGCAACAGTTAACACTTTGCACTCTGCTCAAACCAGTAGCCCTTGGTGCCTTTGTTGGTGCTACGTATCCACCTTCTTATTCTGTGCTGGCTATGCGTACCAACGGTCCAGGTCGGATCAGTTGACTCATCATCGACCACCTCATCGTCCATGTCATCCTCCTTCCTTCTTTATATTATCGGCTGACCAGATGGCAACTGTGTCTCATCATCATCAGCCTCCACCTCTTGAGCCAGTATATCACGTGGCTGAAAGTGGCTTTCTTCTGGCCATCGGTTTTCAAATATTTGGCCATGAACAGACGATACCTACTCAGATTCCTCTTCAATGTTGCACATTGAGAGGCCAGAGGCAACCAAAGGATCATATATACCAAACAGATCATCGGAGTGTCCAAGCTTGGGGTCAAATATTTCCTGTGACTGCTGAGGGGGGGGGAGGAAGTAGGAACAGGTTGAGGATTGGATGACCCTGCATTCTGTGTATCGACAGTAGACTGTGTGGTTGTGGAAGATTGGGTGCTGCTGGAAAATTTTGTTGAGCCCTTATCTGCCATCTAAGACAGTACTTACTCTTGCTCTTATGACTTTCAGACACATTTCCGTTCCAGACCGGGAATTTTCGCCAGGAACATAGATGCTTCAACCTTCTTCTGTCTCCAGGACTCAGGGCGTTGTCATGCACCACTGACAACCCCACGCCCAAGTCCATGTTCCTGTCCCTTCACAACAGACATTTTGGGAATTTGGAGTTTTTGTGACATGGTTGCAGATGTTCAGATGCAGATATTATAATAATAATAATAATCTTTATTTTTATATAGCGCTAACATATTCCACAGCGCTTTACAGTTTGCACATATTTTCATCACTGTCCCCGATGGGGCTCACAATCTAAATTCCCTATCAGTATGTCTTTAGAATGTGGGAGGAAACCGGAGTACCCGGAGGAAACCCACGCAAACACGGGGAGAACATACAAACTCCTTGCAGATGTTGTCCTTGGTGGGATTCGAACCCAGGACCACTAACCACTGAGCCACCGTGCCGCCCTGGGGAACAAGGAGCAGTTTATGCTTTGTGGAAGGTAGCACTACAGCCTAGTACTGCTTTGTGTTTTACAAACAGCACCGCAATGGCAAAACAAATGGCCTGAGGTTAAAGCCGAAGATTTAGCTCGACAGTCACCACAGAAGACAGCGGTGCTGGCTGCTTCTCAGTTGTCAGTACCGTGCATGCTATTCGGTGTGAAAACAGCACCGCAAGGGCAAAAAAATTGGTCTGCAGGGGTAAATGTGACCCCCCAAAAAGCTGGGAAAACTGTCACTACTCCCTGATCTTATACACTACTTTCAGCTCTCAGAAGAGCTGAGAGATTGAGGTACTATGTACAGTTGTGGCCAAAAGTATTGACACCCCTGCAATTCTGTCAGATATTACTCAGTTTCTTCCTGAAAATTATTGCAAACACAAATTCTTTGGTATTATTATCTTCATTTAATTTGTCTTAAATGAAAAAACACAAAAAGAATTGTCCTAAAGCCAAATTGGATATAATTCCACACCAAACATAAAAAAGAGGGTGGACAAAAGTATTGGCACTGTTCGAAAAATCATGTGATGCTTCTCTAATTTGTGTAATTAACAGCACCTGTAACTTACCTGTGGCACCTAACAGGTGTTGGCAATAGCTAAATCACACTTGCAGCCAGTTGACATGAATTAAACTTGACTCAACCTCTGTCCTGTGTCCTTGTGTGTACCACATTGAGCATGGAGAAAAGAAAGAAGACCAAAGAACTGTCTGAGGACTTGAGAAACCAAATTGTGAGGAAGCATGAGCAATCTCAAGGCTACAAGTCCATCTCCAAAGACCTGAATGTTCCTGTGTCTACCGTGCGCAGTGTCATCAAGAAGTTTAAAGCCCATGGCACTGTGGCTAACCTCCCTAGATGTGGACGGAAAAGAAAAATTGACAAGAGATTTCAACGCAAGATTGTGCGGATGTTGGATAAACATCCAAACAAGTTCAAGCTGCCCTGCAGTCCGAGGGTACAACAGTGTCAACCCGTACTATCCGTCGGCGTCTGAATGAAAAGGGACTGTATGGTAGGAGACCCAGGAAGACCCCACTTCTTACCCCGAGACATAAAAAAGCCAGGCTGGAGTTTGCCAAAACTTACCTGAAAAAGCCTAAAATGTTTTGGAAGAATGTTCTCTGGTCAGATGAGACAAAAGTAGAGCTTTTTGGGCAAAGGCATCAACATAGAGTTTACAGGAGAAAAAAAGAGGCATTCAAAGAAAAGAACACGGTCCCTACAGTCAAACATGGTGGAGGTTCCCTGATGTTTTGGGGTTGCTTTGCTGCCTCTGGCACTGGACTGCTTGACCGTGTGCATGGCATTATGAAGTCTGAAGACTACCAACAAATTTTGCAGCATAATGTAGGGCCCATTGTGAGAAAGCTGGGTCTCTCTCAGAGGTCATGGGTCTTCCAGCAGGACAATGACCCAAAACACACTTCAAAAAGCACTAGAAAATGGTTTGAGAGAAAGCACTGGAGACTTCTAAGGTGGCCAGCAATGAGTCCAGACCTGAATCCCATAGAACACCTGTGGAGAGATCTGAAAATGGCAGTTTGGAGAAGGCACCCTTCAAATATCAGGGACCTTCTCCTTTTCCAAAGAAGAATGGTCTAAAATTCCAGCAGGTCGCAGTTATTTTGGCTAAAGGTTGTGCAACCAAGTATTAGGCTGAGGGTGCCAATACTTTTGGAGTTTTGTGTGAAATGATCAATGTTTTGCTTTTTGCTTCATTCTCTTTTGTGTTTTTTCATTTAAGACAAATTAAATGAAGATAATAATACCAAAGAATTTGTGTTTGCAATCATTTTCAGGAAGAAACTGAGTATTATCTGACAGAATTGCAGGGGTGTCAATACTTTTGGCCACAACTGTATGTACTGTAACGCTCCTGCCTGTCTCCCTGCACTACTGTCACCTACTACTATAAAACAAAACCATAGAGAACAATAGCATAGAGACACCAAAGGAATAATGGACTTTGTCGTTATGTCCCATCGAAAATCTTACATGGACACTCCAAAATAGCATATCACCATGAGAACAGAAAGGAGTTCACGTCCAAAAATATCATAAAATATAAACTTTATTATCCATATTATATACTTAATACAAAAATAGTACTAACATACACATACAATAAAGATCAGGTAATACTGCCAATATCCTGACAAACTAAATAAAGAGCTAAGTGCTTCATGGCAAAATGTTTGGGATTCAGTAATTCATGAGGATAACAAACAGGTGTGCATCCTAAGAATGACCCCATTACCCAATGTAATAGTGCTTACCCATCATGGATATAGTCAGGACATGTGCAGTGCCGCCACCGACGCGCGTTTCGCCTCTTTCTCAAGGTGCGGTGGTGTGTTGTATAATGGATCAGGGTTAAATACCCTGTTTCACAGGTGTTCGTATTACCGGCGCATGTGTCCCGCCCCGCAAATTACATTACTTCCGGCACCAACGTGGCGCCGCGTGCCAGAAGATGTCGCGATTACGTCACTGACATGCACACGTCATGATACCGCGCCATTGGCAATGCTCCAGAGGACACAGGACGCAGACATGTGCACAACGAACGTCTAATTAGGGGGATGACCACAGTGAACAATGGGAAAAAGAAAATACCCAGAATACATACAAATGTAAATTATACTTCTCTCATTAAAGTGCATAAAAATATGACATAAATTATCTTTCAAACATATATCTATATCAATAGGTGTGCAATATGAGACAATAGTATTATTCCATACATATATAAAGTGTTTTTATACACTTTATAGTAGTAGGTGATATTACTGGAATATTTCGGACCAGGTACCGATGAGGCCCGTGGTCCGAAATATTCCAGTAATATCACCTACTACTATGACAACATGAGCAGTTCAGAGCTCTACAGTGTCGATCAAGAGCTGCTGAAGGATTACATCAAGCGACAGATAGAATATTACTTCAGTGTGGACAATCTACAGCGAGATTTCTTCCTGCGTCGAAAGATGGATTCTGAAGGGTTCTTGCCTATTGGGCTAATAGCAAGCTTTCATAGGGTGCAGGCTCTCACCACGGACATCGGGCTCATTGTAAAGGCGTTAAGAGATAGTAAAGTCGTTGAAATAATTGATGAGAAAATCAGGCGAAAAGAGCATCCCGATGCCTGGCCTCTGCCTGGTCCTTCCCCGGCCGATGCTTCTCAGACAGACTTCTCCCAGCTCATCAACTGCCCAGAGTTTGTACCTCGCCAAGGATACCAGAAGGAGACAGAATCGGCACCTGGCTCTCCCCGCACCTCCAGCCCCACTATGGCTACCAAAACCGAGGAAAAGCCAGAGGACGTGAAGCAGCCAGCACCACAGACATCTCCCGCCCCAGTGACCACCCCGAAACCCCCCAAAGAGCAAGACGAGCCCGAAGAGCTGGACTTTATGTTTGACGAGGAGATGGAACAGATGGATGGCAGGAAGAACACCTTCACCGACTGGTCGGACGAGGACTCTGATTACGAGATCGACGATCGGGACGTGAACAAAATCCTAATAGTAACTCAGACCCCACCGTCGCTGCGCAAACATCCCGGCGGAGACCGCACCGGCAACCACACGTCCCGGGTGAAGATGAGCTCCGAATGGGCAAGCTCTACACACAGTGGCTATTCATCTCTAAGCTCCTCAGTCTGTTCATATAAAGATCATTCATTGTGCAACACCCAAGTAGTGATCTCCGAGGCAGAGGTGATACGCATCCTGAAGGGACTTAAGGTCAAAAAGGCACCTGGCCCTGATGGTGTATCTCCAATGTGTCTGAAAGTATGTGCTACCCAGCTTGCCCCTATACTGACAAATATATACAATGTGTCACTGAAAGAGTGCGTTGTACCTCAGTGTTGGAAAAATTCCACAATTATCCCTGTCCCCAAGAAAGTGGGATCCTCTGAGTTGAACGACTATAGACCAGTAGCACTCACATCTGTAGCTATGAAAGTCTTCGAAAGAATTATGATGTCCCACCTGATAAAATTCACGCAGAAGCTATGGGACCCGCTTCAGTTTGCCTATAAGGAGAATCGTTCGGCAAACGACACTGTCAATCTGGCACTGAAGTACATTTTGGATCATACAGATGAACGGCACTCATATGTCCGGATTCTTTTCATGGACTTTAGCTCAGCGTTCAATACCATTGATCCGAATTTACTTCATAAGAAAATGGTAGCTCTTGGAGTCCCTCTCAACTTATGCTTGTGGATTTATAACTTCCTGACAGCCAGGATACAGAGTGTAAAAGTTGGACCATTCACTTCGGACACCTTGGTCACAAACATCGGGGCACCTCAGGGGTGTGTTTTGTCCCCGTTACTGTTTTCTCTCTATACGAATGATTGCATCTCTTCAGCAGACTCAGTAAAAATCTTGAAATTTGCCGATGATATGACACTGATTGGTCTCATCAGGGGAAATGCTGAAGACTTGTATCGGAGTGAGGTGGAAAGAATATGTGACTGGTGTAAAGCCAATAATCTTGTACTCAACACTAAAAAAACTGCTGAGATGGTTGTGGATTTTAGGAAAGATCAACATGAGATACTTCCAATCTACATCCATGACGAAGTGGTTCTTAGGGTCACAGAGACCAAATTCCTTGGTGTTATCATCTCTCATGATCTTAAATGGGGGAAAAACGTGGATGCTGTTATAAGAAAAGCACAACAGAGGATGTTCTTCCTGCGTCAGCTGAAAAGATATGGTTTGTCTAAGAATCTGCTGATCTTATTCTTTAATGCTGTCATCAGATCTGTGATTTGTTCCTCTCTGATAGTCTGGTATGGGGGAGCCACTGCGCATGACAAACTCCGCTTACAAAGGACTTTCAGAACAGCAGAGAGAATTATAGGCTCCCCCCTGCCTAAAATCCAGGATTTTTATGATAAGAGTATTCGATCCCACGCATTGAAAATTTCATCCGATCCCTCTCACCCGGGACACTCCTCATTCCAACTACTCCCTTCAGGACGTCGCTTCAGATTCCCCAAATGCAGTACCAACCGCCATATGAACAGCTTCTATCCACTCTCTGTTCAACAATTAAATCGTCATGTGTAGACTATATACTGTATCTGTCTTGTTAGATGTTACTTGTTGTATCTGTTGTTATATATTATGTTGCCTCTTTGCCACAAAGAATTCCTTGTATATATGTAATATGTACTTGGCGATAATAAATTTGATTTGATTGATTTGATTTTATATGTATGTTTATATTTAATATATTACAAAACAGCATAATTGTTAACATAAAATTATATATAAACCTACAAGATTATTATTACCCCAATATTAGCCCACTATTAGATACGTCATAATTGTGACCTACTATAAAAAATAAAAAAATAAATAAACAATATTCTCCATTTCATCCCGACTTGAAATAATTCCACTTGTCCACAGAGTACAAGCCACTGATCCAACCAGGTCTCTATCACTCCAACATGTCATAGTAGTAAATGTGTCACAATCCATTTTTGGATCTGTGTCAGTTTGGGCTGCTCACATTTAAACTTTTTTCCTCCCTGGCCATTGAGGGTTAATGTCAGTTTGTCCCCCCGGTGGCCGCTGGTGTTACTACAAGTTTAGTCTGCTGGTGGGTTTTTCCCCCCCGGTGGCCGCTGGTGTTACTACAAGTTTAGTTTGCTGGTGGGTTTCCCCCCGGTGGCCGCTGGTGTTACTACATGTTTAGTCTGCTGGTGGGTTTTTCCCCCCCGGTGGCCGCTGGTGTTACTACAAGTTTAGTTTGCTGGTGGGTTTCCCCCCGGTGGCCGCTGGTGTTACTACATGTTTAGTTAGCCAGCTGGTGGTGACCACTCCCTCCTTCCTATATAAGGTCACCTGAGGCATCAGCTGGTGTTTGGTGATACACTTCCTTTTGGATACCAAACTTTATCAAGACAGGAGCTGGCTGTGTGCTGTGGTGCTTCAGCTGAATGCTGATCTGGAGCCTTACTCTGCTGCTCGGAGCATTGGCAGCAGAGAAAGCTGTGTTGTTTGTCTTTCCTTGTCTGTTTTCTTTGCTTGGTGTTTTATTACTGCAGCAGTGGGACGAGTGTCCGCACTTACCAATTCCCTAGTAAGGGATAGGTGCAGGGTAAGTGAGGGACAAGGTATCCTGCTCAGCAACAGGTTGAAGGACCCTGTATTGGGACATCAGGTTAGTCCAGGACTCAGCTGCAAGAGAGTGCAGGAGGTGTCCATTCCCCTGTTCCCTATCGCAGGGCCCACCATTGTAATTGTGTCCCCGGTGTTCCCTTGTTTGTCCTGTTGTTTTGCTGACCGACCGATCGTCGGGTCGCATCACGAAGGCCTGTAACATATCGTGACAAGATGATATTAAATCAAGAGATCAAACTAACATAATAAAAAAAATTAAATTAAAACAATGAAAAACAATACACCACACAAACGATTATAAAAATGAACTAAAACTCAAGTGCTTATTGAGACCTGCCGGTGTGATGGTATCAAGTAACGTGGTCCACCGACATTCTCTTTGAGATAGCACACGTTTGGTGTCACCTCCCCTCATTCCTGCATGGACTCTGTCAATACCCCAAGTACAAAGACCCTCTGGATTACAGTTATGTGTAAGACAGAAATGTCTAGGGATTGACTTAAGGCTATTAACATCCTCCACTTCACGGGCAGCCACAATGTCCCTTACATGTTCGCGAATGCGGATACACAATTCGTGAGTAGTAAGTTCCACGTATATTAGCCCACATGGGCATACTATGTAGTATACCACATGTAGTATACCACATGTGTGGTACTACAAGTAATATACTCTCTGATTTTGAATTCTTTGCGACCGTCCGATGAAGTGAAGAAAACAGACCTCCTTAGATTTTTACATGCTAAACACCCACCACATGGAAAAAACTGTTATGAATGAGTCACCGGAGGAGGAAAAAACAAAAATGCAAGCTAAGTCCAGAAAACCAGAAAGGTTGGTAGCTAGCGGATTGCAGACCCCTGATCCTATTCACAACAACTAACAGTAGCCGTGGAGCGTTCCTACGGTGGTCCTAGACGCCTCTTCACAGCCGGAGAACTAAATAAGCCTAAAGAAAGGGGAAATCTAAACTGCCCCAGAGCAGACCCCAAAGCAATAGACAGCCCCCAACATGTATTGTCGGTGAAAACAGATGAAAACAAACACAGACAGAAAGACAGGCAGAGCAAACGATGGGGCCCAACTAACTAGATAGAAAAGGACAGAAAAGATGCTGGCTGCAATCTGCAAAAACCCTACCAAAAATGTCCCAACATGTCTGATAGGAAAAACGGTCCTGAAGTCAATAGACTTCAAAATCCCTATATCAGCACTCCGATATATTCTGAAGACAGAGCAAAAGAGATTTAACCAATCAGGGACAAAAATGGAAATTCAGCAAAGCCCCAGCCGGGGCTGGCTGAACACAAAACTAAGCAAATCAGACAAAATCTCATGGAACAATAACAGAGCAAAACTTAGCTTTAGAAGACAGGACCTGAACTGGAGGCCAGAGCTCAGAGCAGAGAAATCACCAGCAAACCTACAGGGCGTCGGCTGACTTATATCCACTCAGAGATTCCGGATGTCCAATCGCAATCCACCTGTTCAGTTGAGAGGTTTCTCCCATCCAAATCAGTTTCACGACCTCCCTTCACCAGCAGAGGGAGTTCATCGGACATCAAAGGTGAATGAGAAAATGAGCTCACAACAGTACCTCCCCTTGAGGAGAGGTCACCGAACCCTCATCCACGCCACCAGGCCGATCAGGATGGGCCCGATGAAAAGCACGAATCAATCTTTCGGCATGAATATCAGATGCAGAGACCGAAAAATTATCCTCCTGGCCATAACCCTTCCACTTAACCAAATACTGGAGTCTCCGTCTAGCCAGACGAGAATCCAGTATCTTCTCAACCTCATATTCCACATTACCTTCAACCAATGCAGGGTCAGGAGGTGCCACCACAGGAACTACTGGCTCAAAAAACCTCTTCAACAGAGACTTATGAAACACGTTATGGATCTTAAATGTAACAGGAAGAGCCAATCGAAAAGAGACCGGATTAAGAATCTCCAAAATCTTGTAAGGTCCAATAAATCTAGGTTTAAACTTTGGAGAAGCCACCTTCATAGAGATATTCTTTGATGACAACCAAACCATATCACCCAACTTAAACCGGGGACCAATGGTCCTATGCCGGTTGGAAAACCGCTGGGCCTTTTCCTGGGAGAGAGACAACTTATCCACCACTTGGTCCCAAATCTGGTGAGTCGAGAGTCCAGGCAGAGGTCACAAACCGGGAGAGTAGCGGAGGTACAAAATCGTCAGGCAGTAGAGGGGGTCAGGAATCCAGACCAAGGTCAGCGTCAGTAATCGGGAGAAATGCAAAGTACAAAAACGGCAGGCAACAGAGTAGTCAGAAGTTCAGGCTGAGGTCGGAGTTAACGATAGGCAATCACAAGTAACACGTAGGGGAACCAAGAATATATCCGGCGGCTTGCAAGCCCAGTCCCAAGGTATTTGAGGGTTCAGGTCGTCCCTCACAGGCTCCCGGGCTGGTGATGTCATCAGGACCGCCCCCAGGACCAGACCTGATGATGATGCACCAGCCCCTTCATGACTGACAGAGGAGCGGAGTCTGCGTCCAGTAGACGCCTGCGCAGAAGCCCTTTCATTGTTGCCGCCCTCACTCGGGCGCGAGCCACAGCGCCTCCTAGTGGTTGAGGGCGGAACAGCAGGCCCCGAGATCGACGACGATATGTCAATCCGGCGTCTCCTGGTGGCCGAGACCTGGACAGCAGGCCCCGAGCCCGAGGGCGGCGTGACAGTCCGTCGCCTCCTAGTGGCTGAGGGCGGAACAGCCGGCCCCGAGTCTGACGGCGACGTGACAGGAAGATGGCAACTTAGGGAGTGGTACAAGATGGACCATCTTAGCGAATCTATCACATATCAACCAGATAACAGTCATCCTCTGAGAGACAGGCAGATCAGAAATAAAATCCATTGAAATATGGGTCCATGGCCTCCTGGGCACCGGCAAAGGCAGCAACAACCCACTAGAGCGAGAACAAGGTTTAGACCGGGAGCAAGTCCCACAGGACTGCACAAAATTCCTGACATCACAAGATAAGGCGGGCCACCAAAAAGATCGACTCACCAAATCTCTAGTAACAAAAATATATGGATGACCAGCCAATGCGGAGCAGTGAACTTCAGACATCACTCTCGTCCTCCACTGGTCAGGAACATACAATTTTCCAATGGGACAACGCTCAGGTTTGTCCTCCTGAAACTCTTCCAGAGCACGTCTCAAATCGGGCAAGATGGCAGAAAAAACTACCCCCTCACCTAAGATGGTAGCAGGCTTGGTCACAATAGGAGAATCAGCAAAGAAACTCCTAGAGAGGGCGTCTGCCTTGACATTCTTAGTGCCCGGAAGAAAAGAGACCACAAAATCAAAACATGTGAAAAACAAGGCCCACCTAGCCTGTCTAGGATTGAAGCGTTTGGCCGTCTCAAGGTAAATCAAATTCTTGTGGTCAGTGAGGACCACGACTTGATGTCCAGCTCCCTCCAACCATTGTCTCCACTCCTCAAATGCCCATTTCATGGCTAACAGTTCCCGATTCCCCACATCATAGTTGCGTTCAGATGGGGAGAACTTTCGGGAAAAGAAAGCACAGGGATTCATTTTAGATGTTACCGGATCTTTTTGGGACAAAACAGCTCCTGCACCAATCTCAGAAGCGTCCACCTCTACCTGAAACGGGAGTGAGACATCAAGTTGCCGCAAAACCGGAGCAGAAGTGAATCTCCGCTTCAGCTCCTGAAAGGAAGAAACAGCCTCTGGAGACCAATTCAGCACATCAGCACCCTTCTTAGTCAAATCAGTCAATGGTTTGGCAATACCAGAAAAATTAGCTATAAATTTACGATACACATTAGCAAAACCCAAAAACTTCTGGAGGGCCTTCAAAGAAGTGGGCTGAACCCAATCATAAATGGCCTGTACCTTGGCCGAGTCCAATTCAATAGTTGATGGAGACCAAATAAATCCCAAAAATGAAATCCTCTGTACACCAAAAAGGCATTTCGATCCCTCAACATACAGAGAATTCTCCCTCAAAATCCGGAACACAGTCCGAACTTGTTCCACATGAGAGTCCCAATCCCTGGAAAAGATCAAAATATCATCCAGATAGATGATCAAAAATTTATCCACAAAGTCCCGGAAAATATCATTCATGAAGCACTGGAAGACAGAAGGGGCATTAGTGAGCCCAAAAGGCATCACCAGGTACTCAAAATGTCCCTCCAGATTATTAAACGCCGTCTTCCATTCATCCCCATGCTTAATGCGAATAAGATTATATGCCCCCCCTGAGGTCAAGCTTGGTAAACCAGCAAGCATCTTTAACTCTGGAGAATAGATCAGAAATCAGGGGTAACGGATACTGATATTTAACAGTAATTTTGTTGAGGGAACGATAGTCAATACTAGGCCTTAATGAACCATCTTTCTTGGCCACGAAAAAAAACCCAGCACCCAAGGGTGAAGAGGATGGTCTAATATAACCCTTCTCCAACGACTCCTTAATATAAGATCGCATAGCCTCGTGCTCGGGTACAGATAAATTGAAAAGTCGACCCTTGGGAAATTTACACCCAGGGCTCAGCTCAATTGCACGGTCATAACTCCTATGAGGAGGCAAAGACGCAGACTTATTCTCACTAAATACATCATAAAAATCAGCCAAATAGTCAGGAACATCATGCGACTGGGGAGAGGTGGAGAAAACAGGAGCATCACTAAGAGCATACTGACAACCCCAACTCACCACAGACACAAATTTCCAATCCAAAAGTGGATTATGGATTTGCAACCAGTGAAACCCCAGAACAACGGTATTATGCAACACCAAAAATCTGCAATTTTCTTGATGGTCTGGGGCAACCCGCATTAGCACCTGGGTCCAAAACTGAGGTTTATTCTTCGCCAAAGGAGTAGCATCAATACCCCTCAAAGGGATAGGCGTCCGCAGAGGTGTCATAGGAAACCCACAACGTTTAGCAAAATCCAAGTCCATCAGGTTCAGAGCCGCTCCTGAATCCACAAAAGCCTTAGCGGAAAATGTGGACAGGAAGCAGATCAGAGTAATTGCCAGAAGAAACTTAGGCTGTGCAGCACCCACAGCAAATGTGTGTGCAAAACGTTTCTCTCGTTTAGGGCAGACAGAAATAATATGAGAGGCATCTCCACAGAAAAAACACAGCTTATTACACCTTCTGAACTCCTGACGTTGCGCCCTAGACAAAACTATCACATTGCATAGGTTCAGACATTTGTTCAACAGGTGGCAACATTTTTCGTGTAATTTTACGTTCACATAAACGCCGATCAACCTGAATGGCTAATGACATAGAATCGTCAAGACCAGAGGGAAAAGGAAATCCCACCATAGTATCTTTTACGGTTTCTGACAAACCCTTCCGAAAGAGAGCTGCCAAGGCACCATCATTCCAAGTAGTAAGGACCGCCCACTTTTGGAATTTTTGACAGTACGACTCTGCAGAATCCTGACCCTGGCTCAATGCCAACAGGGCTTTTTCAGCTTGATCAATAGCATTAGGTTCATCATACAACAACCCCAAGGCTTGAAAAAATGCATCCACATTAGTTAGAATAGGATGATCAGGTGTCAAAGAAAACGCCCAATCCTGGGGATCGCCGTGCAGCAAGGAGATGACAATTTTAACCTGCTGCGCAGAGCTCCCCGATGAGCTAGGCTTCAAGGCAAGAAATAATTTACAATTATTCTTAAAATTCAAAAATTTAGACCGATCCCCAAAAAACACATCAGGAGTAGGGATCTTTGGTTCAGCAGCATGTGAATGAGCAAGATAGGTGGAAATTCCTCGCACTTCAGCAGTGAGCTGCTCCACACGATCAGATAATTGCTTAATCCCCATTAAGAAAAAATCCTCCTACGGCCCCAGAGAAAAAGAGGAAAAAATATACATTAAAAAAAAAAAATTCCGACACTTTTTTTTTTTTTTTTTTTTTTACAATTCTTTCCTGCTATTGAGTACCCTAGAATCTGCAGTATGGCTGGTGATTCTGTTATGAATGAGTCACCAGAGGAGGAAAAAACAAAAATGCAAGCTAAGTCCAGAAAATCGGAGAGGCTGATTGCAGACCCCTGATCCTATTCACAACAACTAACAGTAGCCGTGGAGCATTCCTACGGTGGTCCTAGATGCCTCTTCACAGCCGGAGAACTAAATAAGCCTAAAGAAAGAAAGGGGAAATCTAAACTGCCTCAGAGCAGACCCCAAAGCAATAGACAGCCCCCAACATGTATTGTCGGTGAAAACAGATGAAAACACAAACACAGACAGAAAGACAGGCAGAGCAAATGATGGGGCCCAACTAACTAGATAGAAAAGGACAGAAAAGATGCTGGCTGCAATCCGCAAAAACCCTACCAAAAATGTCCCAACACGTCTGATAGATAAAACGGCCCTGAAGTCACTAGACTTCAAAATCCCTATATCAGCACTCCGATATATTCTGAAGACAGAGCAAAAGAGATTTAACCGATCAGGGACAAAAATGGAAATTCAGCAAAGCCCCAGCCGGGGCTGGCTGAACACAAAACTAAGCAAATCAGACAAAATCTCATGGAACAATAACAGAGCAAAACTTAGCTTTAGAAGACAGGACCTGAACTGGAGGCCAGAGCTCAGAGCAGAGAAATCACCAGCAACCCTACAGGGCGTCGGCTGACTTATATCCACTCAGAGATTCCGGATGTCCAATCGCAATCCACCTGTTCAGGTGACAGGTCTCTCCCATCCAAATCAGTTTCACGACCTCCCTTCACCAGCAGAGGGAGTTCATCAGACATCAAAGGTGAAAGAGAAAATGAGCTCACAACAAATAACACTTTTTGGTGTTCCAGCTTAAAAGAGGTCTGGTTTCTTTGTAACATAATGACTCTTAACAAGCATGCCTTTAAGGGTGTTGCACCTCCGTGCAGTCATAAGGGGGCGTTCAGGAAGGCATCTACTTAAGACAGGATCAGTTCTCAATACAGCCCAATGTCAATTCAATATCGACCTCATGTCCCATTTATGGTTATATGTTGATATATATCTTACCTCTCCATCATTTTTCACTTTCGGCATCCTCCACCTGTTCGCCAGCAGATCAGCCCTAGATGCCCTTTTTGTACGCCAACATCCCGTCCTAATACACCTTTTTCTATACCCTCTCTCGGAAAACCTCTCCCCAAGGTCCACAGCCTGTGCCTCAAATGAGGCCTCGGTAGTACATATCTGTTGTGAACTCATTTTCTGGTTTAACTCTGGCTTCTGGTGAGGATGGTGGAGCTGTCTGTGTTGACAGAGGAGTCGTGAGTTCTTCATCCGGGCTCCCTCTAGTGGTGACAGTAGGTAATGAAGCTGATCTAAATGGCAGACACCTGCCACCTGAGGAGGAGGACTGTGAGTGGACATCAGGAGTCTCTGACTGGATTTAAGACAGCCGACTCCCTAATTTTGTGCTGGTGATTTTTCCGGCCCTGAGGTTCTGGTTTCCAGTTCTGTTCCTGCCTGCTCAAGCTCAGTGTGCTCTGCTATTTTTTCACATGAGATTTGGTCTGGTTTACTCAGTTTTTGTGGTCAGCCAGCCCCTGCTGGGGCTGTGCTGAATGTCCATTCTTATGTCTGTTTATGCCAGTTTGCTTTTTGTCCCTGATCAGATTGGTCTCTTTTTGCTCTGTCTTCAGAATATACCAGAGTGCTGATATAGGGAATTGAAGTCTAGCGACTTCAGGGTTTTTGTTATCAGAAAGTGTTGGACATTTTTTGGCAGGATTTTGTGCATGATTGCAGACAGCATCTTTCCTTTCCTGTCCTTTCTAGATAGTGTGGGCCCCATCGTTTGCTCAGCCTATCTTTCTATCTGTGTTTGTGTTTTCATCTTGTCTCACTGACAATACATGTTTGGGGGCTGTCTATTGCTTTGGGGTCTGCTCTGGGGCAGTTTAGATTTCCCCTTTTCTTGCTTTAGGCTTATTTAGTTCTCCGGCTGTGACGAGGCATCTAGGATCATCATAGGTACGCTCCACGGCTACTGCTAGTTGTGTGGATAGAATCAGGGGTCTGCAATCCGCTTAGTTACCAACCTCTCTGGTTTTCTGTGGCTTAGCTTGTTATTCCTCCTCGGTGACTCATTCATAACACATATCCTCCTGGCACGAAGAAATTGCCCAACCAGAATTGATCTAATCGTGGAACGCGGATTTGATGAGGATGCATGTAACAGCATTCACAGAAGTCTCCTTTCAATACAAATCAGTATGGATATACCCATCATCCTGTACCTTTAACATCACATCCAAGAAGGTAATCTGACGATGAAGATGCACATACGTGAGATGTATGTTGGAGCCATTACAATTAAGTCCACCCACAAAATCATGTAATTCAGAGACAGGACCTTGCCAGATAAACAGGATATCATCGATATACCTGAACCATCCTGCAATTTGGGGAGCGGCGTGCGAGCCATCCATAAAGATCTCACGCTCCCAGTATCCCAAAAATAAATTTGCGTAAGATGGCACACACGCTGCCCGCATTGCAGTCCCCTGTCTCTGTAAAAAGTATCTATCTTTAAAAGTAAAGAAATTGTGGTAAGGATGAACTTCAACAGCTCCAACACCAACTCACGCATGTCAGGATCCAAATTACTGGTTTCATGGAAAAATCTGGATGTCCTCAATCCATCCTCACAGACGAATGCTGGTGTACAGCGATTCTACATCCGCCATCACCAAAACCATATCCGCATCCACAAAAAGACCATCCAGTCTTCGTAGAATGTCATTTGTATCTCTGACATAGGAGGGCAGCATCTCGACCCGAGGACGTAAATAATACTCAATGAATTTGCAGGTTGGATCGCACAGCCCTCCTATGCCAGATATAATTGGGCATCCAGGAGGAGAGACAGGATCCTTGTGGACCTTGGGGAGAAGGTAGAAGGTAGGGATGACTGGAGTATGGACCAAGAATCTGCCAAGCAGTTTTTTTGAGATAATGCCTCTTTCATATGCCATTTCAAGAATGTTATGTAATTGATTTTGAAAATTCTTAAGAGGACTATTCGGCAACTGAGAATAAGTTTCCTTACTCTTCAGCTGTCTCATAGTCTCCTTCTATTTTTTCACAGGCCAGAGCACCACATTTCCCCCCTTGTCCGCTGGTTATATGACAACATTGTCCCAACTTCCAATTTCATACAAGGCTTGCCTTTGTGGTGGAGTTAAATTATCACTTTTTTTACAATTGGTAATAGCCTTAAGATCTTCTGTTACCAGTCATGTAAAGATCTCCACTTGGGGACATAGTGACAATGGGGGAAACATGGTACATCTGGCTGCAATTGGAGGCAATGGTACATTTACCGAATCATTTTTAGATTCGTGTTCCAATTCTTCCAAAGTGCTTATGGCCTGAACTTTTAATGCCGAAAGTTCCTGATTTGACCCAGGGCGTGAATGTACTGTAATCTTTTAAGGACGATCTTATTGGTTAAAACTAAAAGAGAAAGAGCGCAATAGGGTCTTACCCAGGTAAAAAGAGATATAGTTCAAGCTGTTATACTCACCAATAGCAGGAGAGTTTAAGGCATAAAGGAATGGAGGTCAAAGCTGCTGCACATCCAAATGGCCACGCCGTGACCATAGATCATCAGATATCAAAGAAATACTTTTCGGATTAACCGTGCGCTGCTAGACAAAACGACTCCTTTCCAGATTGTGTATTTGTATAGTTTTATTTTCCCATTTTCCCAACGCGTTTCGAAGTTTAAAACTTCTTCCTCAGGGGATGATATGTACAAACAGACAGAGTGGCTCCCAGTTTTATACATACAAATTTCAAATATTGGCGCCAAAAGTCACATGTTACAGGGAAAGAATGTCAAAGGTCATCAGTAACAAAAAAATGTACAAAAAAATGTTTAAAACTGTATTGTTTCCACCTTAGTAAATTCTCTTAAAATATTTATTTGCAGGTCATGAAAACCAATTGGTTAATTTTTATACCTAAATATAATATGCACATAAAAATATAAATATATAAAAATATTTTTTATTTTTAATAATAATAATTTTTATTAAGTACACATCATGTGAATACATTTTTATATAAAACATTTTTTATATTGAATAAAAGAATCGTTTTTAACATATATATATATATCCATCATCCATTATATTCTTCTTTTCTTCTCTTTCTCGTTCTCTTTCGTCTGCCTAGTTAGGATGATGGTTTGAGCTGTGATTTCACTGCTCCTTCCTGCTTCTTTTATAGTTCTAACACAGATCTATCCTTTTATACATTTATTTTTTTGTTTCTTTCATTTATTCTTCTTTTTCTTTTCATGACCTGCAAATAAATATTTTAAGAGAATTTACTAAGGTGGAAACAATACAGTTTTAAACATTTTTTTGTACATTTTTTTGTTACTGATGACCTTTGACATTCTTTCCCTGTAACATGTGACTTTTGGCGCCAATATTTGAAATTTGTATGTATAAAACTGGGAGCCACTTTGTCTGTTTGTACATATCATCCCCTGAGGAAGAAGTTTTAAACTTCGAAACGCGTTGGGAAAATGGGAAAATAAAAGTATACAAATACACAATCTGGAAAGGAGTCGTTTTGTCTAGCAGCGCACGGTTAATCCGAAAAGTATTTCTTTGATATCTAAGGACAATCTTATGGGAGAACAGGTGGAGGTCCTTCAGCGCTGTAAAAAAATCAAAGTTATTCACCGGAGAGAAAGACAACCCAAGTTGCAACAAATTTTTCTGAGCACCAGAAAGATCATGTGAGGAGAGGTTAATTACCTCTAACGTATTTGTACGGGCTTTTTTATCACTTTTAGGTGAAGTGTAATTTTCCTCTTGTTATTAAATTTTCCATTTTTCAAACGTCCATCCCTCACATGATCCCTCCTATCCCAAAGAGATCTTATACCATCAGGACAATTTGTGGAATCTTCCATGGATGAAACAGATGAAACGGAAGTGGATCTTCCTCTTACAAAATTTCTATTACCATTTATTTGGCGTCCACGCCACCTATAGACCCGATCTTGTTGTCGATCAGCCAAATCACACTGATATGTTTTTGTTTTTCTCTGCACAATCTCCATTTCCCATTTCTTCAAAGAGGCATCCACCTCCATTTTCACTTTAGCCACCATCTCAATAATCAAACCTTTATTAATTTCATCCTGTATTGATCCAATCTCAACATCCACAATCTTTAAGTTGTTTCTCATTGTATTTTGTCAATAATTCCATGTATTTTCTTGAACATGTGGAGGCTGCATCCTCCCATTGATTAACAAATTCACTGTCATTAATATTGAATGATGGAAATACTTGAATCCGTAAGCCTCTAGGTATGAGGCCACAGACCAAGTACTTCTCCATGAATTCCTTATTCCACCATAAGCGCGTGCGTTTATTGAGTAGTTCTTTGTATTTCACAATCAAGGTACCAGTGTCTCCAAGTTTACAATCTGTATTACTACCCGATCCTTCATCAAGCTCAGTCTGCCACGCTTTCTTGCATTCACGAAAATCCATATGTTCTTTTATGGTAGCTGTGAAAACACAGATAGAAATCATATAAAACAAAACCATAGAGAACAATAGCATGGAGAAACCAAAGGAATAATGGACTTTGTCATTATGTCCCATCGAAAATCTTACATGGACACTCCAAAATAACATATCAACATGAGAACAGAAAGGAGTTCACATCCAAAAATATCATAAAATATAAACTTTATGATCCATATTATATACTTAATACAAAAATAGTACTAACATACACATGCAATGAAGATCAGGTAATAACAACCGCCAATATCCTGACAAACTAAATAAAGTGCTAAGTGCTTCATGGGCAAAATGATTGGGATTCAGTAATTCATGGGGATAACAAACAGGAGCGCATCCTAAGAATGAACTCCATTACGCAATGCAATAGTGCTTACCCATCATGGATATAGTCAGGACGCGTGCAGTGCCGCCACCAACGCGCGTTTCGCCTCTTTCTCAAGGTGCGGTGGTGTGTTGTATAATGGATCAGGGTTAAATACCCTGTTTCACAGGTGTTCGTATTACCGGCGCATGAGTCCCGTGACCCTGAAATTTCATTACTTCCGGCGCCAACATGGCACTTAGCACTTTATTTAGTTTGTCAGGATATTGGCAGTTGTTATTACCTGATCTTCATTGTATGTGTATGTTAGTACTATTTTTGTATTAAGTATATAATATGGATAATAAAGTTTATATTTTATGATATTTTTGGTGTGACCTCCTTTCTGTTCGCATGTTGATATAGTCACCTACTACAAATTACACCAGGTAGCTCTCACAATAGCTTTTGTGTTTTTGAGATGATTTATGGACGATTTGCGAAAGCACAACTCTCCCTAGCAGCTGCTCAGACTCTCACTCACAGGCTAGCACAATCTGTGTTCTGGATGCAATGTGCAGAAAATGGTGGCGGAAGGGCTTATAGAGTGCCTATGAGTCATAGTCATAGGCAATGACTGATCTATGACGCTGTGCGGCCTGCCAGTCATAGTAATGCTACAACCAAGAAGGCTGCGGCATTGCAGTGATTGCCTAATGCTGGGCGGGAGATGCGAATATTGCGGGGCGAGTAGTGAAATACTCGCTATGTTTCGAGTACTGCGAGTACCGCATTACTCGCTGAGTACCGAATACTTCCGAATATACTCGCTCATCCCTACTTGGAATACAGAACCACATTTTTCATCGGGTTTTTAGGTAAATTGTGCACAGCCCATCTTTAACACCAGACTAAAAATACTGCAAACATTGAAACTCAAAATCCAACCCCCCTTCATGAGATTTGGCCTCCAAAATTAAGACTCTATAGAAAGGAAGGATAAAATGAGTGTCCGTATGTTGAAGGCAAAATGACAGTTGTTGCCCAAAAGGTCCTAAAGTTTTAGAGGGACAGCACCCAATGAGTCGCTTTTAAAGGTGCAGCAACCATATTGTGGCTAAGGTGGGCAACCTGATAAGTCGCTCTAAATTCTGTAATTATAGCAATGGCTGTTGCAGAAGTAACTGGGGCCTCATTTATGAGAATTGCCTCACAGTAAGATAGTTTTGGTTGCCTATAACATCCAGAGTTCATCTTTCAGCATTAAAGCTACAGAAGTAAAGTGAAAGCTGAGCTCTGATTGGTTGCTTTGGACAACTAGATCAGTCTGACTGTGAGGCAGTCACACATTTACTGCTTTATATATATATACATTCACTTATTAGATCTCTGATGAGTGTGAGGTAACAAAGATTCATAATAATAACTGTTTTTTTTTCTAAATGCCACCCATCTATTGGGCAAGTTAATCCAAAAGCTAAAGCTGCTTTCACACATCTGTCTTTTTGAAGAAAAAAGAGTGAAAACCGGATCCGGAATTGTATCCGGTTTTGGCACATAGAATTTAATGATCGCCGCCTCGTGCCGGATGAACATGCGGTGCCTCCGTTTTTAGCTGGACACAGCAAATCTGCGCCGTCCGGCGTCAGCAAAAAACATTGCCTGCAACTTTTTTTTGCAGCGCCGGAACGGCTTTTTCAACAGCGCATGCGCGGACACTGTGAGGTTTAACCCACGAGTGCCCAGCGAGCGCGACAAGTGCCCAGCGCGCGCGCGCGTGCGTATCTCTCTCTCCCCCCCGCATACCGCTGCCTCTCTCGTCTCCAGTGCGGCTCCTTTAAATGCTTTCCAAGCCGGATCAAGCGCCGCATCTGCATCCGGTGTCACCGCTGCAGGCCTGATCCGGCGGTCTGGCTTTCCGCCGCACGCCACCGGAACAAACACACCGGATGTGTGAAAGCAGACTAAGAAAGTAAACCATCTCAAACAGCTGAGACAAGCAAACAATGTGAATCCTGACTTGAAAGGAAACGGAGGACACAGGCTGAATCAAGGGATGCAGAAACATCTGAGCAAAAGGATGATCATTGTCAAAATGGCGGCATATGACATATGCAACTTATGCAATGACGTAGGCAGGCTGACCTGAGTTTGGAAGCGTTTCACTATGACACAATTCAGGACTACAGGTCACATCTGAAAGTTATAATAGGGAGAATGGATGTACAGTCATGGCCAAAAGTTTTGAGAATGACACAAATATTATATTTTCACATGATCTGCTGGCCTCTGGTTTTTATGTGTGTTTGTCAGATGTTTTTATCACATACAGAAATATAATTGCAATCATATTATGAGTAACAAAAGGTTATATTGACAGTTAGAATGAGTTAATGCAGCAAGTCAATATTTGCAGTGTTGACCCTTCTTCTTCAGGACCTCAGCAATTCTCCCTGGCATGCTCTCAATCAACTTCTGGATCAAATCCTTACTGATAGCAGTCCATTCTTGCAAAATCAATGCTTTTATTTTGTCTGAATTTGAAGGTTTTTGTTTGTCCACCCGTCTCTTGATGATTGACCACAAGTTCTCAATGGGATTAAGATCTGGGGAGTTTCCAGGCCATGGTCCCAAAATCTCTATGTTTTGTTCCCTGAGCCATTTAGTTATCACCTTTGCTTTATGGCAAGGTGCTCCATCATGTTGAAAAAGGCATTGTTGATCGCCAAACTGCTCTTGGACGGAAGGGAGAAGTTGCTCTTGGAGGACATTCTGGTACCATTCTTTATTCATGGCTGTGTTTTTAGGCAAGACTGAGAGAGTCATACCATTCCCTTGGCTGAGAAACAACCCCACACATGAATGGTTTCAGGATGCTTGACAGTTGGCATGAGACAATACTGGTGGTAGCGCTCACCTGGTCTTCTCCGAATAAGCCGTTTTCCAGATGTCTCAAACAATCGAAAAGGGGATTCATCAGAGAAAATAACTTTACCCCAGTCCTCAGCAGTCCACTCCCTGTACCTCTTGCAGAATATCAGTCTGTCCATGATGTTTTTCCTGGAGAGAAGTGGCTTCTTTGCTGCCCTCCTTGAGACCAGGCCTTGCTCCAAGAGTCTCCGCCTCACAGTGCGTGCAGATGCACTCACACCTGCCTGCTGCCATTCCTGAGCAAGCTCTGCACTGCTTGTAGCCCGATCCCGCAGCTGAAACACTTTTAAGAGACGGTCCTGGCGCTTGCTGGTCTTTCTTGGGCGCCCTGGAGCCTTTTTGGCAACAAGGGAACCTCTCTCCTTGAAGTTCTTGATGATGCGATAGATTGTTGACTGAGGTGCAATCTTTCTAGCTGCGATACTCTTCCCTGTTAGGCCATTTTTGTGCAGCGCAATGATGACTGCACGTGTTTCTTTAGAGATAACCATGGTTAACAGAAGAGAAACAATGATGCCAAGCACCAGCCTCCTTTTAAAGTGTCCAGTGGTGTCATTCTTACTTAATCATGACAGATTGATCTCCAGCCCTGTCCTCATCAACACCCACACCTGTGTTAATGGAGCAATCACTGAAATGATGTTAACTGGTCCTTTTAAGGCAGGGTTGTAATGATGTTGAAATGTGTTTTGGGGGATAAAGTTCATTTTCTAGGCAGATATTGACTTTGCAAGTAATTGCTGTTAAGCTGATCACTCTTTATAACATTCTGGAGTATATGCAAATTGCCATTAGAAAAAATGAAGCAGTAGACTTTGTAAAAATTAATATTTGTGTCATTCTCAAAACTTTTGGCCATGACTGTAATATGAGAACATGGTCAAGCAAAAAAGTTTAACTTTAAATCGCCTGGTATGTGGTGGTGAAATGGTAAAGTCAGTTTGCCACCTTTAACTCTACCTCCCGAACCACTTTTTTCATACATGTCGGGAACAACACATGAGTCTAAGAATTCCCTGCATATTATTAGGAAACACAGTCCATCTCTCCTAATGACATCCTTTGGTAAGACAGCTGGACTTAAGGAAGCTGCAGTTATGCTGACATTTAAAGTACAGGGACAAATAGATAGATCACAAAATAGGGTTGATGCTTCCTGTAGCAAATCAGACCCAACATTTTTACAAATTTACTGTTTGGGAGATGAACAGATGCAAGCTGATCACCGTTGTGAAGCTATACCGGAGACAAAAAGACATTGATTTGAATTTTCATAGATTTTTCCATCAAGACAATCAGCTAGTAAACCTTATTAAGACAGCCTTAGAAAGAATGCCAAGTGCTGAATGCTGGGCGGGAGATTCAAATATTGCGAGGCGGGTAGTGAAATAATTGTATAGCAGATATGTATGCCAAGGTGGAAAGTGAGCGTCTTTTGTACAGACAACTGAACCAACAAAAACTTACAGGGAGCCATGCCAAAAGCATGGTCTGATGGAAGATGCTCCACACTGGGACATTGCAGGAGGCGTCCCTCACTCGCTTCCCACCTTACCCTCGAAGCCTGTTCCCTATAATAACTACAACCTGTGCTCCTTCCAATCCCCGGGCTCTACGGGACAAATACAGAGAATATCCTAGAGAAGATATTCATAGACAGCACAGGAGAGATAATCCGGACTTAGACATAAATGTCACTGCCGACACATTCACCAAAGTCCTCCTGACTCCAGAAGAAAGGAGCAAATGTATCAATAGTAAAACTCTAAGGCTATGGGCACACGTTGTGGATTTAGATGTGTTTCCGCAGCGTTTTTGGATGCACGGAATTGCATCAAATCCGCAGTGTAGTGCACATCCAATGTTAGCCAATGTGAAGTTAAGAATTGCTGTGCACATGCTGTGGAAAAATCTGCACAGATTTGCAGCGTTTTATTTTTCTGCAGCATGTCAATTCTTTTTGCGGATCTGAAGCGTTTCTGCCCCCATTGACTTCCGTTGAGTCAGGCACATCCGCAGCAAAACCATAGATGTAGAAAAGAGTTATGCATTTGCTGCGGATGTTGGTGCGAGAAACAGGAGGAGGGAAGTGTGTGAGCGGAGACTGCGTGTCTGTGTGCAGGGGTCTGCGTGTATGTGTATGTGTGTGTGGGTCTGTGTGTGTGTTGTGTGTCCCTGAGTAGGCAGCCATCGTCTGATGGGACTTCTGCTCTCATCCGGCTATGAATGCTGTCAATCCTCCTCCTGTAATCCTCCGCAATGTAACCCTCCGACGCTGCAAGGAGAGAGGTCACCTAAGTTCATTCTCTCACCGACAGCACTGTGTGAGAAAATTCTCACTCAGCATTGCTGTAAAGTGAGAGCCTGAACTCAGGTAACCTCTTCAGTCATACACTGCAGGAGCCATTATCTCCTGTCAGTGCATCGCGGGAGGCCCTATAGAGTAGTGACATCACCCGATGTCACTGTTCTACAGGGGAAATTGTCATGGGACCCTGGACTACGTCGGAACAGGGAGTATTTGTGTTTGTTTATTATTTTTACTTTTTTGCAGGAGATCGAGGGCGCAGGAATTAGGTGTACAATAAAATGGGAAAACTGTGTTTAGTGTTTTATTTCATAAAAATACTTTTTCTGGCTGTGTCTTTTTTTTTAACCCATTAAAAACTCTTGGATTAGTAATGGACAGGTGTCTTATTGATGCCTCTCCATTAAAAACCGGGATTGATATGACCTTACAATACAAAGGTGACATCAACCGCTTATTACCCATATGCCACCACTACAGGGCAAGTGGGAAGAGAGAGGCCAAGTGCCGGAATTGGCGCATCTTATAGATGCGCCATTTCTGGGGCAGCTGTGGGCTGGTGTTTGTAGTCGGGGAAGTGGGCAATATCCATGGTCCCTTCCTAGGCTATGAATATCAGCCTGCAGCTGTGTGCATAGCCTTTCTGGCTATTATAGAGGGACCCCACATCATTTTTTGGGGGGTCCCCCAATTTTAATAGCCAGTAAAGGCCATGCAGACAGCTGCAGGCTGATATTAATAGCTTGAGAAGATCCATGGGTATTACGCACTTCCCAGGCTATAAACATTGGTCCCTAGTCTCTGGCTTTCCCTCTCTGGACTGGAAAATTGCATGGGAGCCCACGCAATTTTTTTTTCCCTTTCTTTAAACAAATATTGCGTTTAAGGCCGGGGTCACACTTTCGAGAAACTCTCATGAGTCTCGCAGCTCAATACCCGGCACTGCCGCCGGCACTCGGGACCGAAGTGTGTGGCTGCATGTATTTCTATGCAGCTGAACGCTCCGGTCTGAGTGCTGGTGGCAGTGCCTGGCACTGGGGTGCGAGACTCGTGCAAGTTTCTCGCAAGTATGACCTAATGCAGATTTTTTTCTATCTATCGATATATCATCTATCAGTGTATCCATCTATCGATATATCTACCTATAGATATAAGTGAATATCTATAGATATATCTATTTGTTTTCTGTGTGTAAACATTACTTTAGAACAGGGGTCTCAAACACGCCTGCGGCCCACGGTGCACCACGTCTCAGTCCCTGAGGCAGGGGGAAGGCATGCATTCTAGTGATGTGTCGTTCATGAAGGATCCGATTCAAAGAGCCGGCTCCCTGCTGTGAACGAAATGAGCCGGCTCTGCAGGGTGAACGAGACATTTTTTTTTTTTTCCTGGCGCCTCAGCAGCTTATCAGACCCAGCTTAGTGAAGCCTGACTGTGACTCATCTGGGGGAGGAGCAGTCAGGAGAGGACTGTGAATAAATGCAGGGGCGTTAACCCTTCAGTCCCAAATATACACTGCCAGTTCCTCCATGGCATATATGGCATGGAGGGACTCAGCACATCGTCATCATCATCATCTGCAATGACCTGTGCGTTACCTTTAGTCCCGAATAAAGATCTACTTCTGTCCCCTCATCCATGGCGTATACATACAGTATATAGTATGGGTAGGAGGAGAGACTCAGCACATTGTTTGGTATATCATCTTCTCATAGTATTAGGCCGAGTTCACATTGTGTTAATGGTCCTGCGTTCAACGGGATCCGTTACATAGCAAGCGGCACTAACACTATGTAACGGACGCGCTAACGCACCCATTGGCCGCAATGCTACTAATGCATCCAAACGGATGCCAAAATCGGCATGATGCGTTACTTCATGATGCACCCCCGACCGCTGCAGACCGCGTTCAAGGGTACGTCATGAAGTAACGCATCATGCCGATTTTGGATGCGTTAGTATCATTGCGGCCAGTGGGTGCGTTAACGCATCTGCTACATAGCGTTAGTGCTGCTATGTAACGATCCCGTTGAACGCAGGGCCAGGAGGATTCAGGACAACACTACAGGGAGGAGGAGAGACGACGGCAGTTGTTGCTGCTAAGGGCTCATACTCACTAGTGAGTCACACAATTCTTGTGCGAGTCTCTCGCATGGAAACCTGGCACTGCCGCCGGCACTCGGACCGGAGCGTGCGGTTACATGTACTTCTATGCAGTCACCCCCTCCGGTCCGAGTGCAGGCGGCAGTGCCAGGTTTCCATGCGAGAGACTCACATGAGAATCACCCGAGTCTCTCGCTAGTGAGTATGAGCCCTAAGGGTAGGGTAAGTAATATAAAGTGATTTTAGATAAAACATGTGCAGAGATCAGGTCCAGCCCCAATCATTATATAGGGTAAGCTGGTATCACACTTGCATATTTTGGATGCACACGGATCCGTTTTCGTCTCCATTGACTTTCAGTGGTGACGGATGGGACTGTGCATCCAGTTGTCACCGTTTTCCCACGGATCGCTGTGTCTGCATATTTTATCAGATAAACAAAAACGCAACTTGTTGCAGTTTTGTATCATCTGAAAAACACACAGGCACAGGGAGACGCACGGATCCGCGGCTACACGTCTGGAATTAACATGGAGCTCTATGGAGCACAGATCCAGGACAACACGGATCCATGTGCTTCCGTGTGCAGGAATCCGTTTTGCGGCACTGAGCATGCTCAGAAGCGAGGGATGTGCTGTATGGGACCAGTCTGCAGACATAATATAGACTATGTCCGCATGCTGCTCTGTCATACAGTGATCTTTCCTGCCTCACTAGAAGGGCTTGTGCCCTGTGTTATAGTGTGGTAATGATAATAAAATGTATTGGGAGCATGTATATAACATGGGGGCACCTGGGTAGGGGCTGCACGAGTAGGGCTGCGTTCACACTAGCGTCGTGGTACGGTGCGTTGTGATGCGTAGCATTCCTGATGCATCCTGATCCAGATTACATCCCTATACTTAACATAGGGACGCACGGACCTGCGTTTGCATCAGGATCAGGATGCATCATATGCACCAACACATATCACAGCATTTACTAATTCACAAAGGACATGAACAAAAAATGCCACAATACATGGTAAGACTACAACCGAGGAGCAGGGGCCTGATCACAAGAGCTGACAATCGGAGGACACAGCAATGCTGAATAACAGTCTACACTGCGTCACTAGATCCTTATACAGGGGTATAATGAGGCCTCACTGTACAGGAGAGACCGGAGCGAGGAGCAGGGGCCTGATCACAAGAGCTGACAATCTGAGGAAACAGCAATGCTGAATAACAATCTACACTGCGTCACTACATCCTTATACAGGGGTATAATGAGGCCTCTCTGTACAGGAGAGACCGGAGCGAGGAGCGGGGGCCTGATCACAAGAGCTGACAATCTGAGGACACAGCAATGCTGAATAACAGTCTACACTGTGTCACTAGATCCTTATACAGGGGAATAATGAGGCCTCACTGTACAGGAGAGACCGGAGCGAGGAGCAGGGGCCTGATCACAAGAGCTGACAATCTGAGGACACAGCAATGCTGAATAACAGTCTACACTGTGTCACTAGATCCTTATACAGGGGTATAATGAGGCCTCACTGTACAGGAGAGACCGGAGCGAGGAGCAGGGGCATGATCACAAGAGCTGACAATCTGAGGACACAGCAATGCTGAATAACAGTCTACACTGCGTCACTAGATCCTTATACAGGGGTATAATGAGGCCTCACTGTACAGGAGAGACCGGAGCGAGGAGCAGGGGCCTGATCACAAGAGCTGACAATCTGAGGAAACAGCAATGCTGAATAACAGTCTACACTGCGTCACTAGATCCTTATACAGGGGTATAATGAGGCCTCACTGTACAGGAGAGACCGGAGCGAGGAGCAGGGGCCTGATCACAAGAGCTGACAATCTGAGGAAGCTGCAACGCTGAATAACAGTCTACACTGCGTCACTAGATCCTTATACAGGGGTATAATGAGGCCTCACTGTACAGGAGAGACCAGAGCGAGGAGCAGGGGCCTGATCACAAGAGCTGACAATCTGAGGAAGCTGCAACGCTGAATAACAGTCTACACTGCGTCACTAGATCCTTATACAGGGGTATAATGAGGCCTCACTGTACAGGAGAGCAAGGAGCGAGGAGCAGGGGCCTGATCACAAGAGCTGACAATCTGAGGAAGCAGCAATGCTGAATAACAGTCTACACTGCGTCACTAGATCCTTATACAGGGGTATAATGAGGCCTCACTGTACAGGAGAGACCGGAGCGAGGAGCAGGGGCCTGATCACAAGAGCTGACAATCTGAGGAAACAGCAATGCTGAATAACAGTCTACACTGTGTCACTAGATCCTTATACAGGAGTATAATGAGGCCTCACTGTACAGGAGAGACCGGAGCGAGGAGCAGGGGCCTGATCACAAGAGCTGACAATCTGAGGAGACAACAATGCTGAATAACAGTCTACACTGCGTCACTAGATCCTTATACAGGTGGAGAATGAGGCCTCACTGTACAGGAGAGACCGGAGCGAGGAGCAGAGGCCTGATCACAAGAGCTGACAATCTGAGGAGACAGCAATGCTGAATAACAGTCTATACTGCGTCACTAGATCCTTATACAGGGGTATAATGAGGACTCACTGTACAGGAGAGACCGGAGTGAGGAGCCAGGGCCTGATCACAAGAGCTGACAATCTGAGGAGACAGCAATGCTGAATAACAGTCTACACTGCGCCACTAGATCCTTATACAGGGGTCTAATGAGGCCTCACTGTACAGGAGAGACCGGAGCGAGGAGCGGGGGCCTGATCACAAGAGATGACAATCTGAGGACACAGCAATGCTGAATAACAGTCTACACAGCGTCACTAGATCCTTATACAGGTGTATAATGAGGCCTCACTGTACAGGAGAGACCGGAGCGAGGAGCAGGGGCCTGATCACAAGAGCTGACAATCTGAGGAGACAGCAATGCTGAATAACAGTCTATACTGCGTCACTAGATCCTTATACAGGTGGAGAATGAGGCCTCACTGTACAGGAGAGACCGGAGTGAGGAGCCAGGGCCTGATCACAAGAGCTGACAATCTGAGGAGACAGCAATGCTGAATAACAGTCTACACTGCGCCACTAGATCCTTATACAGGGGTCTAATGAGGCCTCACTGTACAGGAGAGACCGGAGCGAGGAGCAGGGGCCTGATCACAAGAGCTGACAATCTGAGGAGACAGCAATGCTGAATAACAGTCTATACTGCGTCACTAGATCCTTATACAGGTGGAGAATGAGGCCTCACTGTACAGGAGAGCCCGGAGTGAGGAGCCAGGGCCTGATCACAAGAGCTGACAATCTGAGGAGACAGCAATGCTGAATAACAGTCTACACTGCGCAACTAGATCCTTATACAGGGGTCTAATGAGGCCTCACTGTACAGGAGAGACCGGAGCGAGGAGCGGGGGCCTGATCACAAGAGATGACAATCTGAGGACACAGCAATGCTGAATAACAGTCTACACTGCGTCACTAGATCCTTATACAGGTGTATAATGAGGCCTCACTGTACAGGAGAGACCGGAGCGAGGAGCAGGGGCCTGATCACAAGAGCTGACAATCTGAGGAGACAGCAATGCTGAATAACAGTCTACACTGCGTCACTAGATCCTTATACAAGGGTATAATGAGGCCTGACTGTACAGGAGAGACCGGAATGAGGAGCAGGGGACAGATCACAAGAGTTGACAATCTGAGGACACAGCAATGCTGAATAACAGTCTACACTGCGTCACTAGATCCTTATACAGGGGCATAATGAGGCCTCACTGTACAGGAGAGACCGGAGCGAGGAGCAGTGGCCTGATCACAAGAGCTGACAATCTGAGGACACAGCAATGCTGAATAACAGTCTACACTGCGTCACTAGATCCTTATACAGGGGTATAATGAGGCCTCACTGTACAGGAGAGACCGGAGCGAGGAGCAGGGGCCTGATCACAAGAGTTGACAATCTGAGGAAACAGCAATGCTGAATAACAGTCTACACTGCGTCACTAGATCCTTATACAAGGGTATAATGAGGCCTCACTGTACAGGAGAGACCGGAGCGAGGAGCAGGGGCCTGATCACAAGAGCTGACAATCTGAGGAAACAGCAATGCTGAATAACAGTCTACACTGCGTCACTAGATCCTTATACAGGGGTATAATGAGGCCTCACTGTACAGTAGAGACCGGAGCGAGGAGCGGGGGCCTGATCACAAGAGTTGACAATCTGAGGAAACAGCGATGCTGAATAACAGTCTACACTGCGTCACTAGATCCTTATACAGGGGTATAATGAGGCCTCACTGTACAGGAGAGACCGGAGCGAGGAGCGGGGGCCTGATCACAAGAGTTGACAATCTGAGGACACAGCAATGCTGAATAACAGTCTACACTGCGTCACTAGATCCTTATACAGGGGTATAATGAGGCCTCACTGTACAGGAGAGACCGGAGCGAGGAGCTGGGGCCTGATAACAAGAGCTGACAAACTGAGGAAACAGCAATGCTGAATAACAGTCTACACTGCGTCACTAGATCCTTATACAGGGGTGTAATGAGGCCTCACTGTACAGGAGAGACCGGAGCGAGGAGCAGGGGCCTGATCACAAGAGCTGACAATCTGAGGAGACAGCAATGCTGAATAACAGTCTACACTGCGTCACTAGATCCTTATACAGGGGTGTAATGAGGCCTCACTGTACAGGAGAGACCGGAGCGAGGAACTGTGGCCTGATCAAAAGAGCTGACAATCTGAGGACACAGCAATGCTGAATAACAGTCTACACTGCGTCACTAGATCCTTATACAGGGGTATAATGAGGCCTCACTGTACAGGAGAGACCGGAGCGAGGAGCTGTGGCCTGATCACAAGAGTTGACAATCTGAGGACACAGCAATGCTGAATAACGGTCTACACTGCGTCACTAGATCCTTATACAGGGGTATAATGAGGCCTCACTGTACAGGAGAGACCGGAGCGAGGAGCAGGGGCCTGATCACAAGAGCTGACAATCTGAGGAAACAGCAATGCTGAGTAACAGTCTACACTGCATCATTAGATCCTTATACAGGGGTATAATGGGGACTCACTGTACAGGAGAGACCGGAGCGAGGAGCAGGGGCCTGATCACAAGAGCTGACAATCTGAGGAAACAGCAATGCTGAATAACAGTCTACACTGCGTCACTAGATCCTTATACAGGGGTATAATGAGGCCTCACTGTACAGGAGAGACCGAAGCGAGGAGCGGGGGCCTGATCACAAGAGTTGACAATCTGAGGAAACAGCGATGCTGAATAACAGTCTACACTGCGTCACTAGATCCTTATACAGGGGTATAATGAGGCCTCACTGTACAGGAGAGACCGGAGCGAGGAGCGGGGGCCTGATCACAAGAGTTGACAATCTGAGGACACAGCAATGCTGAATAACAGTCTACACTGCATCACTAGATCCTTATACAGGGGTATAATGAGGCCTCACTGTACAGGAGAGACCGGAGCGAGGAGCTGGGGCCTGATCACAAGAGCTGACAATCGGAGGAAACAGCAATGCTGAATAACAGTGTACACTGCATCACTAGATCCTTATACAGGGGTATAATGAGGCCTCACTGTACAGGAGAGACCGGAGCGAGGAGCTGTGGCCTGATCACAAGAGTTGACAATCTGAGGAAACAGCAATGCTGAATAACAGTCTACACTGCGTCACTAGATCCTTATACAGGTGGAGAATGAGGCCTCACTGTACAAGAGAGACCGGAGCGAGGAGCAGGGGCCTGATCACAAGAGTTGACAATCTGAGGAAACAGCAATCCTGAATAACAGTCTACACTGCATCACTAGATCCTTATACAAGGGTATAATGAGGCCTCACTGTACAGGAGAGACCAGAGCGAGGAGCCGGGGCCTGATCACAAGAGCTGACAATCTGAGGAAACAGCAATGCTGAATAACAGTCTACACTGCGTCACTAGATCATTATACAGGGGTATAATGAGGCCTCTCTGTACAGGAGAGACCGGAGCGAGGAGCGGGGGCCTGATCACTAGAGTTGACAATCTGAGGACACAGCAATGCTGAATAACAGTCTACACTGCGTCACTAGATCCTTATACAGGGGTATAATGAGGCCTCACTGTACAGGAGAGACCGGAGCGAGGAGCCGGGGCCTGATCACAAGAGCTGACAATCTGAGGACACAGCAATGCTGAATAACAGTCTACACTGCGTCACTAGATCCTTATACAGATGGAGAATGAGGCCTCACTGTACAGGAGAGACCGGAGTGAGGAGCAGAGGCCTGATCACAAGAGCTGACAATCTGAGGAGACAGCAATGCTGAATAACAGTCTATACTGCGTCACTAGATCCTTATACAGGTGGAGAATGAGGCCTCACTGTACAGGAGAGACCGGAGTGAGGAGCCAGGGCCTGATCACAAGAGCTGACAATCTGAGGAGACAGCAATGCTGAATAACAGTCTACACTGCGTCACTAGATCCTTATACAGGGGTATAATGAGGCCTCACTGTACAGGAGAGACCGGAGCGAGGAGCAGGGGCCTGATCACAAGAGCTGACAATCTGAGGAAACAGCGATGCTGAATAACAGTCTACACTGCGTCACTAGATCCTTATACAGGGGTGTAATGAGGCCTCACTGTACAGGAGAGACCGGAGCGAGGAGCAGGGGCCTGATCACAAGAACTGACAATCTGAGGACACAGCAATGCTGAATAACAGTCTACACTGCGTCACTAGATCCTTATACAGGGGTATAATGAGGCCTCACTGTACAGGAGAGACCGGAGCGAGGAGCTGTGGCCTGATCACAAGAGTTGACAATCTGAAGACACAGCAATGCTGAATAACAGTCTACACTGCGTCACTAGATCCTTATACAGGTGGAGAATGAGGCCTCACTGTACAGGAGAAACCGGAGCGAGGAGCGGGGGCCTGATCACAAGAGCTGACAATCTGAGGAAACAGCAATGCTGAATAACAGTCTACACTGCGTCACTAGATCCTTATACAGGGGTATAATGAGGCCTCACTGTACAGGAGAGACCGGAGCGATGAGCAGGGGCCTGATCACAAGAGCTGACAATCTGAGGAAACAGCAATGCTGAATAACAGTCTACACTGCGTCACTAGATCCTTATACAGGGGTATAATGAGGCCTCACTGTACAGGAGAGACCGGCGCGAGGAGCGGGGGCCTGATCACAAGAGTTGAAAATCTGAGGAAACAGCGATGCTGAATAACAGTCTACACTGCGTCACTAGATCCTTATACAGGGGTATAATGAGGCCTCACTGTACAGGAGAGACCGGAGCGAGGAGCGGGGGCCTGATCACAAGAGTTGACAATCTGAGGACACAGCAATGCTGAATAACAGTCTACACTGCGTCACTAGATCCTTATACAGGGGTATAATGAGGCCTCACTGTACAGGAGAGACCGGAGCGAGGATCTGTGGCCTGATCACAAGAGTTGACAATCTGAAGACACAGCAATGCTGAATAACAGTCTACACTGCGTCACTAGATCCTTATACAGGTGGAGAATGAGGCCTCACTGTACAGGAGAAACCGGAGCGAGGAGCGGGGGCCTGATCACAAGAGCTGACAATCTGAGGAAACAGCAATGCTGAATAACAGTCTACACTGCGTCACTAGATCCTTATACAGGGGTATAATGAGGCCTCACTGTACAGGAGAGACCGGAGCGATGAGCAGGGGCCTGATCACAAGAGCTGACAATCTGAGGAAACAGCAATGCTGAATAACAGTCTACACTGCGTCACTAGATCCTTATACAGGGGTATAATGAGGCCTCACTGTACAGGAGAGACCGGCGCGAGGAGCGGGGGCCTGATCACAAGAGTTGAAAATCTGAGGAAACAGCGATGCTGAATAACAGTCTACACTGCGTCACTAGATCCTTATACAGGGGTATAATGAGGCCTCACTGTACAGGAGAGACCGGAGCGAGGAGCGGGGGCCTGATCACAAGAGTTGACAATCTGAGGACACAGCAATGCTGAATAACAGTCTACACTGCGTCACTAGATCCTTATACAGGGGTATAATGAGGCCTCACTGTACAGGAGAGACCGGAGCGAGGATCTGTGGCCTGATCACAAGAGTTGACAATCTGAGGACACAGCAATGCTGATTAACAGTCTACACTGCGTCACTAGATCCTTATACAGGTGGAGAATGAGGCCTCACTGTACAGGAGAGACCGGAGCGAGGAGCAGGGGCCTGATCACAAGAGTTGACAATCTGAGGAAACAGCAATGCTGAATAACAGTCTACACTGTGTTACTAGATCCTTATACAGGGGTATAATGAGGCCTCACTGTACAGGAGAGACCGGAGCGAGGAGCAGGGGCCTGATCACAAGAGCTGACAATCTGAGGAAACAGCAATGCTGAATAACAGTGTACACTGCATCACTAGATCCTTATACAGGGGTATAATGAGGCCTCACTGTACAGGAGAGACCGGAGCGAGGAGCAGGGGCCTGATCACAAGAGCTGACAATCTGAGGAGACAGCAATGCTGAATAACAGTCTACACTGCGTCACTAGATCCTTATACAGGGGTGGAATGAGGCCTCACTGTACAGGAGAGACCGGAGCGAGGAGCCAGGGCCTGATCACAAGAGCTGACAATCTGAGGACACAGCAATGCTGAATAACAGTCTACACTGCGTCACTAGATCCTTATACAGGGGTATAATGAGGCCGCACTGTACAGGAGAGACCGGAGCGAGGAGCAGGAGCCTGATCACAAGAGTTGACAATCTGAGGAAACAGCAATGCTGAATAACAGTCTACACTGCGTCACTAGATCCTTATACAGGTGGAGAATGAGGCCTCACTGTACAGGAGAGACCGGAGCGAGGAGCAGGGGCCTGATCACAAGAGTTGACAATCTGAGGAAACAGCAATGCTGAATAACAGTCTACACTGCGTCACTAGATCCTTATACAAGGGTATAATGAGGCCTCACTGTACAGGAGAGACCGGAGCGAGGAGCAGGGGCCTGATCACAAGAGCTGACAATCTGAGGAAACAGCAATGCTGAATAACAGTCTACACTGCGTCACTAGATCCTTATACAGGGGTATAATGAGGCCTCTCTGTACAGGAGAGACCGGAGCGAGGAGCGGGGACCTGATCACAAGAGATGACAATCTGAGGACACAGCAATGCTGAATAACAGTCTACACTGCGTCACTAGATCCTTATACAGGGGTATAATGAGGCCTCACTGTACAGGAGAGACCGGAGCGAGGAGCCGGGGCCTGATCACAAGAGCTGACAATCTGAGGACACAGCAATGCTGAATAACAGTCTACACTGCGTCACTAGATCCTTATACAGGGGTGTAATGAGGCCTCACTGTACAGGAGAGACCGGAGCGAGGAGCTGTGGCCTGATCACAAGATCTGACAATCTGAGGACACAGCAATGCTGAATAACAGTCTACACTGCGTCACTAGATCCTTATACAGGGGTATAATGAGGCCTCACTGTACAGGAGAGATCGGAGCGAGGAGCTGTGGCCTGATCACAAGAGTTGACAATCTGAGGAAACAGCAATGCTGAATAACAGTCTACACTGCGTCACTAGATCCTTATACAGGTGGAGAATGAGGCCTCACTGTACAGGAGAGACCGGAGCGAGGAGCAGGGGCCTGATCACACGAGTTGACAATCTGAGGAAACAGCAATGCTGAATAACAGTCTACACTGCATCACTAGATCCTTATACAAGGGTATAATGAGGCCTCACAGTACAGAAGAGACCGGAGCGAGGAGCCGGGGCCTGATCACAAGAGCTGACAATCTGAGGACACAGCAATGCTGAATAACAGTCTGTACTGCGTCACTAGATCCTTATACAGGAGTATAATGAGGCCTCACTGTACAGGAGAGACAGGAGCGAGGAGCCGGGGCCTGATCACAAGAGCTGACAATCTGAGGACACAGCAATGCTGAATAACAGTCTACACTGCGTCACTAGATCCTTATACAGGGGTATAATGAGGCCTCACTGTACAGGAGAGACTGGAGCGAGGAGCAGGGGCCTGATCACAAGAGCTGACAATCTGAGGAAACAGCAATGCTGAATAACAGTCTACACTGCGTCACTAGATCCTTATGCAGGGGTATAATGAGGCCTCACTGTACAGGAGAGACCGGAGCGAGGAGCAGGGGCCTGATCACAAGAGCTGTCAATCTGAGGAAACAGCAATGCTGAATAACAGTCTACACTGCGTCACTAGATCCTTATACAGGGGTATAATGAGGCCTCACTGTACAGGAGAGACCGGAGCGAGGAGACGGGGCCTGATCACAAGAGCTGACAATCTGAGGAAACAGCAAAGCTGAATAACAGTCTACACTGCGTCACTAGATCCTTATACAGGGGTATAATGAGGCCTCACTGTACAGGAGAGAGCGGAGCGAGGAGCTGGGGCCTGATCACAAGAGCTGACAATCTGAGGAAGCAGCAATGCTGAATAACAGTCTACGCTGCGTCACTAGATCCTTATACAGGGGTATAATGAGGCCTCACTGTACAGGAGAGACCGGAGCGAGGAGCCGGGGCCTGATCACAAGTTCTGACAATCTGAGGACACAGCAATGCTGAATAACAGTCTACACTGCGTCACTAGATCCTTATACAGGGGTATAATGAGGCCTCACTGTACAGGAGAGACCGGAGCGAGGAGCCGGGGCCTGATCACAAGAGCTGACAATCTGAGGACACAGCAATGCTGAATAACAGTCTACACTGCGTCACTAGATCCTTATACAGGGGTATAATGAGGCCTCACTGTACAGGAGAGACCGAAGCGAGGAGCCGGGGCCTGATCACAAGAGCTGACAATCTGAGGAAACAGCAAAGCTGAATAACAGTCTACACTGCGTCACTAGATCCTTATACAGGGGTATAATGAGGCCTCACTGTACAGGAGAGACCGGAGCGAGGAGCAGGGGCCTGATCACAAGAGTTGACAATCTGAGGAAACAGCAATGCTGAATAACAGTCTACACTGCGTCACTAGATCCTTATACAGGGGTATAATGAGGCCTCACTGTACAGGAGAGACCGGAGCGAGGAGCAGGGGCCTGATCACAAGAGCTGACAATCTGAGGAAACAGCAATGCTGAATAACAGTCTACACTGCGTCACTAGATCCTTATACAGGTGGAGAATGAGGCCTCACTGCACAGGAGAGACCGGAGCGAGGAGCAGGGGCCTGATCACAAGAGTTGACAATCTGAGGAAACAGCAATGCTGAATAACAGTCTACACTGCGTCACTAGATCCTTATACAGGGGTATAATGAGGCCTCACTGTACAGGAGAGACCGGAGCGAGGAGCAGGGGCCTGATCACAAGAGCTGACAATCTGAGGAGACAGCAATGCTGAATAACAGTCTACACTGCGTCACTAGATCCTTATACAGGTGGAGAATGAGGCCCTCACTGTACAGGAGAGACTGGAGCGAGGAGCAGGGGCCTGATCACAAGAGCTGACAATCTGAGGAAACAGCAATGCTGAATAACAGTCTACGCTGCGTCACTAGATCCTTATACAGGGGTATAATGAGGCCTCACTGTACAGGAGAGACCGGAGCGAGGAGCCGGGGCCTGATCACAAGAGCTGACAATCTGAGGAAACAGCAATGCTGAATAACAGTCTACGCTGCGTCACTAGATCCTTATACAGGGGTATAATGAGGCCTCACTGTACAGGAGAGACCGGAGCGAGGAGCCGGGGCCTGATCACAAGAGCTGACAATCTGAGGACACAGCAATGCTGAATAACAGTCTACACTGCGTCACTAGATCCTTATACAGGGGTATAATGAGGCCTCACTGTACAGGAGAGACCGGAGCGAGGAGCCGGGGCCTGATCACAAGAGCTGACAATCTGAGGACACAACAATGCTGAATAACAGTCTACACTGCGTCACTAGATCCTTATACAGGTGGAGAATGAGGCCCTCACTGTACAGGAGAGACCGGAGCGAGGAGCCGGGGCCTGATCACAAGAGCTGACAATCTGAGGAAACAGCAATGCTGAATAACAGTCTACACTGCGTCACTAGATCCTTATACAGGTGGAGAATGAGGCCCTCACTGTACAGGAGAGACCGGAGCGAGGAGCAGGGGCCTGATCACAAGAGCTGACAATCTGAGGAAACAGCAATGCTGAATAACAGTCTACACTGCGTCACTAGATCCTTATACAGGGGTATAATGAGGCCTCACTGTACAGGAGTGTTAAATATTAATAATTCGTTAAATATTACTTATTACACCCAGTTCTGTAGAATGCTTTAGCTTACATGACATAGGCTATTTTTAAGCTTGGCTCATGGTAGAAAGACAGCTCCATATATGTAGAGACCACGTGCTTTAGGAGACGTATATAATTCATGGCTAACTGTAGAGGTGGCTCTTCTTCTTCCCTCACCATCATGAGACACAGACGCAAGATGACATAACTCAACAGCTGGTATGTTACTTTATTACGAAGAAGCCGAACTGAGAGACAGACGCCATTTGCCATGTGAGATCCCGGAGAGAAGAAGAATACATGTTGCTTTTGCCATGTGAGATCTCAGAGCATGATCTAATGGACAATATCTCTTTCACTTATTTTTATTCACCTGTTTTTCTGTAATAACCTTTCTTTGATGGAAGAAACCAAATAAACCACTATATTTTTATCTGGTAACTAGTCCTGAGTATTTTACAGGATATGCATTATTTTACATTGGAGAGCCAGCCAGATCTGAATTTTTGTACTTTTTTGCGGATTTCCCTCAACTTGCCCACACGGGGGATTGGACTTTGCTAACGTCAAATCATATGTGCAAGTTATCGGGAATTCCACTACTTACAAGAATCACATAGAACCTAGAAGTAAGAATTGCCAGATAGATTGAGAAGTACTACAAGTGCCAAAGTGCCAGACGTGCTGAAACCAAGACAACAGGAACCCAGCGTTGTCCATCAAAGGAACAAGCTGAGACATTTCAAGGTAAGATAAAATGGATGTCATTAATTGTCTTGCTAAGCAGAGTAAATTGAAATTTAAGTCTGTAGACAATTCTAATTCAGAAGTTTTATGGTTAAGTTTATATGCCGAGTGTGAACTCGAGAATCAGAGGTTAGATTCTAAGTTTTTCAATAGAGAAAGAGAGAGATTAAAAAATATTCTACAGATGGTAGATATATTTCATAGATCTGTGTCAGAGAAATCCAAAAATGATTGTTGTGATGTTCTCGAGATTGGCTGTAAAGTTAGGGAGATTGACTGTAATCAAGTGTCTGTAGCAGCCATTGAAGGTGACCTTGCAGACGTGGAACAAGATGGAGAAGTAGGAGGAGACTTCAGAACTGACGTAGAGGACGTACAAGGGAAAGACGTACCACTAAAAATAGACGACTCACAGGCCCAAATCCGAAGTAGCGTGAGGAAGGATTTGATAAAGATATGCCAAATAATTCCTGCTTATGACAACAAAATAGATGTTTGTAGAAACTCTGAGATTTATGAAAGTTGTACTGATAAATTTGATTTATCTAACGAGGAGAAGAATCAGTTGTTCAAAATGTGGATCCCTGTAAATTTTGCTAGGAGATTGTCTTTAAAGTTATCTGGTGAAACACATGAGAATTTAACTGATAAAGACAGATTAAAAATTCTCATTTTTTGTTCATCAAATGAAAATCATCCAGATATTGATATTCTTCAAAAATTAAGAATTGGTCGGAAGGAATGTATTTTTACGTTCATGTCCATATATGAACGTTTGTATAGAATGCTGAGTGAGAATGTCAAAACACAGTCCCTCATAAGGAGTTTTGTAAGCAAATTTTGGTTTCTAAATCCTGCATCACGTGTTATTGCGTCACAAAAAGATTCTTTGTTTGAATGTGCGCAATCCCTTGATTTTGCCAGAAAACACGAGAATCGTGAAAGGAAAGTAAATTGTGCTAATTTTGTAAAGACAGGCAGAGTAAAATCTTATCAGAAGCCGGTATTAGCAAAACCTTCTAAAATGAGTTTTCCCCAAAATCAAATCTACGAAGAAAGAAAAAGAAAATCACATGTTTGTTATAAGCCATATGGAATGATGCAAAGGAACACCGAAAAGACACAAATGGAATTAAGAAAAATGATGAGTTCTGATTTTCTTTCTGTAACAAAGATGGCCGAATTTAACAGACAGAAACAGGTGGTGAGTGACATCATGGCCTGTAAACTGAATACTCTGCTCCAAGAATCTATCAGCTTTAAAATGGCAAGAACCTTTCAGGATATTTTTTGCAGAGAAATAAGTATGGGTGTAGGAATTGGCTAGGAAAAAAGTAATATATATTGTGTAACAGTGTTATACAATTAGTGAGTTATAGAGTATAATCCTGTAGTTTTATGGTTTGTGGATATATACATAGTCATACAGTATATATATAGAGTGTTTGTAGAAGTAGAAATAGTAGAACTGTATTTTTTAATGAAAATTAAAATCTACATCAGTAATAATATTTAGAATATGAATATGATATTAACCTTATTTTTTATGTTTCCTTAGAATTTTCATTTCAAAGCAGGACTTAATCGAGAAAAATTCTCTTCCAAGGATTTATGCCTTTATTTACACAGGAAGTTGCAATAATTGCATGATTTTATATATCTAACCCTTAAAAGGAAATAACTAATTGCTTTTTAAAATGTTCTGGGTGTGTGCTTTACTGCATGGTTTGAATGACAACCACAGCAGGGGAATTTGAACCTTGTTCTAATAATACAAGTATACCAGTATACTATGTCCCTGTTCCTTAGGAAAAGAATTTTAAAGGGGGTCTCAACTTTTGCAAAGCAATGGAATTTTTTTTCCAGGCCTAAATGTCAAGTATAGCTATACATATATATTTATGTCATGTGTATTTGGGGAATATTCAAAGAAATATTAAGAGACTAAATTGAAATAGTTTACAATGCATTGATAATTAGGATAATTTGGGTTAAAATACGTGTATTCATCACACCTTCATATGTGAGGTATTTGGTTTAAAGTTAATATGTGACACAGTCTGAGTGACAGTGACTGAGTGTATGAGCAGCTGCTGAGCGAGTAATGTGATACGTTTGTATGAGGCCTCAGGATTCTGAATGAGGAAAGAAAAAAAACCCCAAAAGCTTTTATCTTTAGGAGAAATATGCAGATCAGTTAAATTATTAGAATATTAGGATATATAATGAAATATTATCTATACAACATATATTTCTGTATTTCTATAGTAATTATTTCTTGATTTAGTTAATTGTGGATAAGTGCAATCGCACAACAAAATAGAAAATAGTTTAGGAAGAAAATCTATTCTTTCCTTATCAGCTTTAGCTCTTTTAAACAGGCACCAGCACAGAGCCTGGTATTCACCAGCTGCATCTGGGAATAGTGGACCTTCCTTCTCTGTCCAAGTGTGTTAATCTTAAACTACATTTAAATTAATTTTTCCAAAGGATAATTTTATGATATTCAAATTAATTTTGATGGTTACACATCTTCAGACAAATAATGGTATAAGCAAGTATAAATTCACATAATTTATACATTAATTATTTTTAATTTTGGTTTTGATAAATGAATTATTTCATAGAACAATATTTTTTGGTATTAAGGGGGAAAATATGTTTTTGATCCTGACTACATCATCACATTTGATTAATACCTCTTCTTCACACATTTTAATAGGAAAAAAAAATATTAATAAGGTACAATGGTATAAGTATTGGGTATAATAACAAGTATTATAAAGAGTCATTTCTTTACACTAAGAGGAATTACATGCAAAGTTGCATGATTTGAATATTTTGATAACACAAGTTTATGACAATTATGAAATAATCCAGATCATGGAAATATTAAGGGTATATGTTACTGAAGACATAACTACTCTGCATCAACATAAAGGCCTTATTCTTATTTTTATTTTTATTCTTATTTTTCATTATTTTTAATTCTTTCACGAATATTTAGTAAAGTAATATCTGCTGAGAATATTGCTTCATTAAATATAGCAATTATATGGTTCTATTACTATGGAAATGTTTCACTTCTGAGTTATATGCAACAATTCTTTTATTCATTCATTCGCTCACTCATATATTCTTATTTTGGTTCATGGCTTTACATTCCTACATATTATTAGTATAATAAATATATTCCTTATTAATAAAGATGAAAACACTGGTTACATAAAACAGTGACACCTATGGGTTGAAAAAGGTAATTACACCTATGACATAAAAAAAAATGTTCTATCACATGAAAAATGCGGATAATAATGTATTATCGTTTATTATTTCAAATATTGAAATCCATATATGGTACAAATTCTGATAATAATTATATGGATATTACTGATTGCTATGGTACGCTGTGATATTATAGGATAGGAAATTACCAGATTTGGTATAGGATAGGGAAAGAAGACTTCAAGCAAGATACTGAAATTATGTTAATAAAGACTTTTCACATTTCTAAACTTCATTGATTCTTATCAGTTGCAAGAAGAAGAATGCCGCGATCCAGAAGTCCCAGAAGGTAACAAAGCTATGACTTTTGAGAAATGAACTGTGTTAATTACAAATGCAGTATCCACCACTGACAGTCACAAGTGCAGTATCCACCACTGACAGTCACAAGTGCAGTATCCACCACCGACAGTCACAATTAAAGTGTCTAACCTGACAACCAGAGGACGATGATCCTATGATGCTGAGATGAACTGTGTTATCACGTTCTTATCAAATTCCAGAGGTTTTCAATCACCTGAAAAGCTTCGATGAAAGCTGGTGAACAATGAAGGTAATTATCAGGAAGCTACAACCCTGACATATGTCCTGTGCATTAGGACAAGGACTGGTTATGATGCTATGTTTAGCAAGGAAGAGTCATTTTAACCCTTGCTTTGCTGACCAAAGACGTCACACCTGTTCAAAGACCAGTACCGATGGAGGATTCCAGAATATCCAAGGCGAGCCAATATAAGCCCAGGTTTTTAAAGATGACACTGCACAGATATTAAAGCTGCATAGACTTTGTTTTCGTATTAACATTTGAAATTATGGACTTTGATTTGATACACAACACAATTTCTATATGCTATAGAAAAACTGTGTTTTTAAAAGAACCAAGAAGAAGACAGAAGACATCAAAATGAAGACCAGATGACACCAGATGATGATGACTGGACCTGAGATGCTTCAATTTAGACTTAGGGAAGTATAATTATACATATTTTATATGAATATTGTTCACGGCTTACCATAACATGAATTCACGTCAATTATGTCATTGAGTACTTATAACGGTAATCTGATATTATTATTATTATTGATATTAAATTATTTTGTCAAAGAAGAAGAAAAGAAGAAAAAGATCTTGTTATATTTGAGGGTTCCAATTAATGTCTGTCTCCCTCAAAAGGGGGAATTGTTAAATATTAATAATTCGTTAAATATTACTTATTACACCCAGTTCTGTAGAATGCTTTAGCTTACATGACATAGGCTATTTTTAAGCTTGGCTCATGGTAGAAAGACAGCTCCATATATGTAGAGACCACGTGCTTTAGGAGACGTATATAATTCATGGCTAACTGTAGAGGTGGCTCTTCTTCTTCCCTCACCATCATGAGACACAGACGCAAGATGACATAACTCAACAGCTGGTATGTTACTTTATTACGAAGAAGCCGAACTGAGAGACAGACGCCATTTGCCATGTGAGATCCCGGAGAGAAGAAGAATACATGTTGCTTTTGCCATGTGAGATCTCAGAGCATGATCTAATGGACAATATCTCTTTCACTTATTTTTATTCACCTGTTTTTCTGTAATAACCTTTCTTTGATGGAAGAAACCAAATAAACCACTATATTTTTATCTGGTAACTAGTCCTGAGTATTTTACAGGATATGCATTATTTTACAAGGAGAGACCAGAGCGAGGAGCAGGGGCATGATCACAAGAGCTGACAATCTGAGGAGACAGCAATGCTGAATAACAGTCTACACTGCGTCACTAGATCCTTATACAGGGGTATAATGAGGCCTCACTGTACAGGAGAGACCAGAGCGAGGAGCAGGGGCCTGATCACAAGAGCTGACAATCTGAGGAGACAGCAATGCTGAATAACAGTCTACACTGCGTCACTAGATCCTTATACAGGGGTATAATGAGGCCTCACTGTACAGGAGAGAGCGGAGCGAGGAGCAGGGGCCTGATCACAAGAGCTGACAATCTGAGGAAACAGCAATGCTGAATAACAGTCTACACTGCATCACTAGATCCTTATACAGGGGTATAATGAGGCCTCACTGTACAGGAGAGACCGGAGCGAGGAGCCGGGGCCTGATCACAAGAGCTGACAATCTGAGGACACAGCAATGCTGAATAACAGTCTACACTGCGTCACTAGATCCTTATACAGGGGTATAATGAGGCCTCACTGTACAGGAGAGAGCGGAGCGAGGAGCAGGGGCCTGATCACAAGAGCTGACAATCTGAGGAGACAGCAATGCTGAATAACAGTCTACACTGCGTCACTAGATCCTTATACAGGTGGAGAATGAGGCCCTCACTGTACAGGAGAGACCGGAGCGAGGAGCAGGGGCCTGATCATAAGAGCTGACAATCTGAGGAAATAGCAATGCTGAATAACAGTCTACACTGCGTCACTAGATCCTTATACAGGGGTATAATGAGGCCTCACTGTACAGGAGAGACCAGAGCGAGGAGCAGGGGCATGATCACAAGAGCTGACAATCTGAGGAGACAGCAATGCTGAATAACAGTCTACACTGCGTCACTAGATCCTTATACAGGGGTATAATGAGGCCTCACTGTACAGGAGAGACCGGAGCGAGGAGCAGGGGCCTGATCACAAGAGCTGACAATCTGACGAGACAGCAATGCTGAATAACAGTCTACACTGCGTCACTAGATCCTTATACAGGGGTATAATGAGGCCTCACTGTACAGGAGAGAGCGGAGCGAGGAGCAGGGGTCTGATCACAAGAGCTGACAATCTGAGGAAACAGCAATGCTGAATAACAGTCTACACTGCGTCACTAGATCCTTATACAGGGGTATAATGAGGCCTCACTGTACAGGAGAGACCGGAGCGAGGAGCCGGGGCCTGATCACAAGAGCTGACAATCTGAGGACACAGCAATGCTGAATAACAGTCTACACTGCGTCACTAGATCCTTATACAGGGGTATAATGAGGCCTCACTGTACAGGAGAGACCGGAGCGAGGAGCAGGGGCCTGATCACAAGAGCTGACAATCTGAGGAAACAGCAATGCTGAATAACAGTCTACACTGCGTCACTAGATCCTTATACAGGGGTATAATGAGGCCTCACTGTACAGGAGAGATCCGAGCGAGGAGCCGGGGCCTGATCACAAGAGCTGACAATCTGAGGAAACAGCAATGCTGAATAACAGTCTACACTGCGTCACTAGATCCTTATACAGGTGGAGAATGAGGCCCTCACTGTACAGGAGAGACCGGAGCGAGGAGCCGGTGCCTGATCACAAGAGCTGACAATCTGAGGAAACAGCAATGCTGAATAACAGTCTACACTGCGTCACTAGATCCTTATACAGGGGTATAATGAGGCCTCACTGTACAGGAGAGACCGGAGCGAGGAGCAGGGGCCTGATCACACGAGTTGACAATCTGAGGAAACAGCAATGCTGAATAACAGTCTACACTGCGTCACTAGATCCTTATACAAGGGTATAATGAGGCCTCACTGTACAGGAGAGACCGGAGCGAGGAGCCGGGGCCTGATCACAAGAGCTGACAATCTGAGGACACAGCAATGCTGAATAACAGTCTGTACTGCGTCACTAGATCCTTATACAGGAGTATAATGAGGCCTCACTGTACAGGAGAGACAGGAGCGAGGAGCCGGGGCCTGATCACAAGAGCTGACAATCTGAGGACACAGCAATGCTGAATAACAGTCTACACTGCATCACTAGATCCTTATACAGGGGTATAATGAGGCCTCACTGTACAGGAGAGACTGGAGCGAGGAGCAGGGGCCTGATCACAAGAGCTGACAATCTGAGGAAACAGCAATGCTGAATAACAGTCTACACTGCGTCACTAGATCCTTATACAGGGGTATAATGAGGCCTCACTGTACAGGAGAGACCGGAGCGAGGAGCAGGGGCCTGATCACAAGAGCTGACAATCTGAGGAAACAGCAATGCTGAATAACAGTCTACACTGCGTCACTAGATCCTTATACAGGGGTATAATGAGGCCTCACTGTACAGGAGAGACCGGAGCGAGGAGACGGGGCCTGATCACAAGAGCTGACAATCTGAGGAAACAGCAATGCTGAATAACAGTCTACACTGCGTCACTAGATCCTTATACAGGGGTATAATGAGGCCTCACTGTACAGAAGAGAGCGGAGCGAGGAGCAGGGGCCTGATCACAAGAGCTGACAATCTGAGGAAGCAGCAATGCTGAATAACAGTCTACGCTGCGTCACTAGATCCTTATACAGGGGTATAATGAGGCCTCACTGTACAGGAGAGACCGGAGCGAGGAGCCGGGGCCTGATCACAAGAGCTGACAATCTGAGGACACAGCAATGCTGAATAACAGTCTACACTGCGTCACTAGATCCTTATACAGGTGGAGAATGAGGCCCTCACTGTACAGGAGAGACCGGAGCGAGGAGCAGGGGCCTGATCACAAGAGCTGACAATCTGAGGAAACAGCAATGCTGAATAACAGTCTACACTGCGTCACTAGATCCTTATACAGGGGTATAATGAGGCCTCACTGTACAGGAGTGTTAAATATTAATAATTCGTTAAATATTACTTATTACACCCAGTTCTGTAGAATGCTTTAGCTTACATGACATAGGCTATTTTTAAGCTTGGCTCATGGTAGAAAGACAGCTCCATATATGTAGAGACCACGTGCTTTAGGAGACGTATATAATTCATGGCTAACTGTAGAGGTGGCTCTTCTTCTTCCCTCACCATCATGAGACACAGACGCAAGATGACATAACTCAACAGCTGGTATGTTACTTTATTACGAAGAAGCCGAACTGAGAGACAGACGCCATTTGCCATGTGAGATCCCGGAGAGAAGAAGAATACATGTTGCTTTTGCCATGTGAGATCTCAGAGCATGATCTAATGGACAATATCTCTTTCACTTATTTTTATTCACCTGTTTTTCTGTAATAACCTTTCTTTGATGGAAGAAACCAAATAAACCACTATATTTTTATCTGGTAACTAGTCCTGAGTATTTTACAGGATATGCATTATTTTACATTGGAGAGCCAGCCAGATCTGAATTTTTGTACTTTTTTGCGGATTTCCCTCAACTTGCCCACACGGGGGATTGGACTTTGCTAACGTCAAATCATATGTGCAAGTTATCGGGAATTCCACTACTTACAAGAATCACATAGAACCTAGAAGTAAGAATTGCCAGATAGATTGAGAAGTACTACAAGTGCCAAAGTGCCAGACGTGCTGAAACCAAGACAACAGGAACCCAGCGTTGTCCATCAAAGGAACAAGCTGAGACATTTCAAGGTAAGATAAAATGGATGTCATTAATTGTCTTGCTAAGCAGAGTAAATTGAAATTTAAGTCTGTAGACAATTCTAATTCAGAAGTTTTATGGTTAAGTTTATATGCCGAGTGTGAACTCGAGAATCAGAGGTTAGATTCTAAGTTTTTCAATAGAGAAAGAGAGAGATTAAAAAATATTCTACAGATGGTAGATATATTTCATAGATCTGTGTCAGAGAAATCCAAAAATGATTGTTGTGATGTTCTCGAGATTGGCTGTAAAGTTAGGGAGATTGACTGTAATCAAGTGTCTGTAGCAGCCATTGAAGGTGACCTTGCAGACGTGGAACAAGATGGAGAAGTAGGAGGAGACTTCAGAACTGACGTAGAGGACGTACAAGGGAAAGACGTACCACTAAAAATAGACGACTCACAGGCCCAAATCCGAAGTAGCGTGAGGAAGGATTTGATAAAGATATGCCAAATAATTCCTGCTTATGACAACAAAATAGATGTTTGTAGAAACTCTGAGATTTATGAAAGTTGTACTGATAAATTTGATTTATCTAACGAGGAGAAGAATCAGTTGTTCAAAATGTGGATCCCTGTAAATTTTGCTAGGAGATTGTCTTTAAAGTTATCTGGTGAAACACATGAGAATTTAACTGATAAAGACAGATTAAAAATTCTCATTTTTTGTTCATCAAATGAAAATCATCCAGATATTGATATTCTTCAAAAATTAAGAATTGGTCGGAAGGAATGTATTTTTACGTTCATGTCCATATATGAACGTTTGTATAGAATGCTGAGTGAGAATGTCAAAACACAGTCCCTCATAAGGAGTTTTGTAAGCAAATTTTGGTTTCTAAATCCTGCATCACGTGTTATTGCGTCACAAAAAGATTCTTTGTTTGAATGTGCGCAATCCCTTGATTTTGCCAGAAAACACGAGAATCGTGAAAGGAAAGTAAATTGTGCTAATTTTGTAAAGACAGGCAGAGTAAAATCTTATCAGAAGCCGGTATTAGCAAAACCTTCTAAAATGAGTTTTCCCCAAAATCAAATCTACGAAGAAAGAAAAAGAAAATCACATGTTTGTTATAAGCCATATGGAATGATGCAAAGGAACACCGAAAAGACACAAATGGAATTAAGAAAAATGATGAGTTCTGATTTTCTTTCTGTAACAAAGATGGCCGAATTTAACAGACAGAAACAGGTGGTGAGTGACATCATGGCCTGTAAACTGAATACTCTGCTCCAAGAATCTATCAGCTTTAAAATGGCAAGAACCTTTCAGGATATTTTTTGCAGAGAAATAAGTATGGGTGTAGGAATTGGCTAGGAAAAAAGTAATATATATTGTGTAACAGTGTTATACAATTAGTGAGTTATAGAGTATAATCCTGTAGTTTTATGGTTTGTGGATATATACATAGTCATACAGTATATATATAGAGTGTTTGTAGAAGTAGAAATAGTAGAACTGTATTTTTTAATGAAAATTAAAATCTACATCAGTAATAATATTTAGAATATGAATATGATATTAACCTTATTTTTTATGTTTCCTTAGAATTTTCATTTCAAAGCAGGACTTAATCGAGAAAAATTCTCTTCCAAGGATTTATGCCTTTATTTACACAGGAAGTTGCAATAATTGCATGATTTTATATATCTAACCCTTAAAAGGAAATAACTAATTGCTTTTTAAAATGTTCTGGGTGTGTGCTTTACTGCATGGTTTGAATGACAACCACAGCAGGGGAATTTGAACCTTGTTCTAATAATACAAGTATACCAGTATACTATGTCCCTGTTCCTTAGGAAAAGAATTTTAAAGGGGGTCTCAACTTTTGCAAAGCAATGGAATTTTTTTTCCAGGCCTAAATGTCAAGTATAGCTATACATATATATTTATGTCATGTGTATTTGGGGAATATTCAAAGAAATATTAAGAGACTAAATTGAAATAGTTTACAATGCATTGATAATTAGGATAATTTGGGTTAAAATACGTGTATTCATCACACCTTCATATGTGAGGTATTTGGTTTAAAGTTAATATGTGACACAGTCTGAGTGACAGTGACTGAGTGTATGAGCAGCTGCTGAGCGAGTAATGTGATACGTTTGTATGAGGCCTCAGGATTCTGAATGAGGAAAGAAAAAAAACCCCAAAAGCTTTTATCTTTAGGAGAAATATGCAGATCAGTTAAATTATTAGAATATTAGGATATATAATGAAATATTATCTATACAACATATATTTCTGTATTTCTATAGTAATTATTTCTTGATTTAGTTAATTGTGGATAAGTGCAATCGCACAACAAAATAGAAAATAGTTTAGGAAGAAAATCTATTCTTTCCTTATCAGCTTTAGCTCTTTTAAACAGGCACCAGCACAGAGCCTGGTATTCACCAGCTGCATCTGGGAATAGTGGACCTTCCTTCTCTGTCCAAGTGTGTTAATCTTAAACTACATTTAAATTAATTTTTCCAAAGGATAATTTTATGATATTCAAATTAATTTTGATGGTTACACATCTTCAGACAAATAATGGTATAAGCAAGTATAAATTCACATAATTTATACATTAATTATTTTTAATTTTGGTTTTGATAAATGAATTATTTCATAGAACAATATTTTTTGGTATTAAGGGGGAAAATATGTTTTTGATCCTGACTACATCATCACATTTGATTAATACCTCTTCTTCACACATTTTAATAGGAAAAAAAAATATTAATAAGGTACAATGGTATAAGTATTGGGTATAATAACAAGTATTATAAAGAGTCATTTCTTTACACTAAGAGGAATTACATGCAAAGTTGCATGATTTGAATATTTTGATAACACAAGTTTATGACAATTATGAAATAATCCAGATCATGGAAATATTAAGGGTATATGTTACTGAAGACATAACTACTCTGCATCAACATAAAGGCCTTATTCTTATTTTTATTTTTATTCTTATTTTTCATTATTTTTAATTCTTTCACGAATATTTAGTAAAGTAATATCTGCTGAGAATATTGCTTCATTAAATATAGCAATTATATGGTTCTATTACTATGGAAATGTTTCACTTCTGAGTTATATGCAACAATTCTTTTATTCATTCATTCGCTCACTCATATATTCTTATTTTGGTTCATGGCTTTACATTCCTACATATTATTAGTATAATAAATATATTCCTTATTAATAAAGATGAAAACACTGGTTACATAAAACAGTGACACCTATGGGTTGAAAAAGGTAATTACACCTATGACATAAAAAAAAATGTTCTATCACATGAAAAATGCGGATAATAATGTATTATCGTTTATTATTTCAAATATTGAAATCCATATATGGTACAAATTCTGATAATAATTATATGGATATTACTGATTGCTATGGTACGCTGTGATATTATAGGATAGGAAATTACCAGATTTGGTATAGGATAGGGAAAGAAGACTTCAAGCAAGATACTGAAATTATGTTAATAAAGACTTTTCACATTTCTAAACTTCATTGATTCTTATCAGTTGCAAGAAGAAGAATGCCGCGATCCAGAAGTCCCAGAAGGTAACAAAGCTATGACTTTTGAGAAATGAACTGTGTTAATTACAAATGCAGTATCCACCACTGACAGTCACAAGTGCAGTATCCACCACTGACAGTCACAAGTGCAGTATCCACCACCGACAGTCACAATTAAAGTGTCTAACCTGACAACCAGAGGACGATGATCCTATGATGCTGAGATGAACTGTGTTATCACGTTCTTATCAAATTCCAGAGGTTTTCAATCACCTGAAAAGCTTCGATGAAAGCTGGTGAACAATGAAGGTAATTATCAGGAAGCTACAACCCTGACATATGTCCTGTGCATTAGGACAAGGACTGGTTATGATGCTATGTTTAGCAAGGAAGAGTCATTTTAACCCTTGCTTTGCTGACCAAAGACGTCACACCTGTTCAAAGACCAGTACCGATGGAGGATTCCAGAATATCCAAGGCGAGCCAATATAAGCCCAGGTTTTTAAAGATGACACTGCACAGATATTAAAGCTGCATAGACTTTGTTTTCGTATTAACATTTGAAATTATGGACTTTGATTTGATACACAACACAATTTCTATATGCTATAGAAAAACTGTGTTTTTAAAAGAACCAAGAAGAAGACAGAAGACATCAAAATGAAGACCAGATGACACCAGATGATGATGACTGGACCTGAGATGCTTCAATTTAGACTTAGGGAAGTATAATTATACATATTTTATATGAATATTGTTCACGGCTTACCATAACATGAATTCACGTCAATTATGTCATTGAGTACTTATAACGGTAATCTGATATTATTATTATTATTGATATTAAATTATTTTGTCAAAGAAGAAGAAAAGAAGAAAAAGATCTTGTTATATTTGAGGGTTCCAATTAATGTCTGTCTCCCTCAAAAGGGGGAATTGTTAAATATTAATAATTCGTTAAATATTACTTATTACACCCAGTTCTGTAGAATGCTTTAGCTTACATGACATAGGCTATTTTTAAGCTTGGCTCATGGTAGAAAGACAGCTCCATATATGTAGAGACCACGTGCTTTAGGAGACGTATATAATTCATGGCTAACTGTAGAGGTGGCTCTTCTTCTTCCCTCACCATCATGAGACACAGACGCAAGATGACATAACTCAACAGCTGGTATGTTACTTTATTACGAAGAAGCCGAACTGAGAGACAGACGCCATTTGCCATGTGAGATCCCGGAGAGAAGAAGAATACATGTTGCTTTTGCCATGTGAGATCTCAGAGCATGATCTAATGGACAATATCTCTTTCACTTATTTTTATTCACCTGTTTTTCTGTAATAACCTTTCTTTGATGGAAGAAACCAAATAAACCACTATATTTTTATCTGGTAACTAGTCCTGAGTATTTTACAGGATATGCATTATTTTACAAGGAGAGACCAGAGCGAGGAGCAGGGGCATGATCACAAGAGCTGACAATCTGAGGAGACAGCAATGCTGAATAACAGTCTACACTGCGTCACTAGATCCTTATACAGGGGTATAATGAGGCCTCACTGTACAGGAGAGACCAGAGCGAGGAGCAGGGGCCTGATCACAAGAGCTGACAATCTGAGGAGACAGCAATGCTGAATAACAGTCTACACTGCGTCACTAGATCCTTATACAGGGGTATAATGAGGCCTCACTGTACAGGAGAGAGCGGAGCGAGGAGCAGGGGCCTGATCACAAGAGCTGACAATCTGAGGAAACAGCAATGCTGAATAACAGTCTACACTGCATCACTAGATCCTTATACAGGGGTATAATGAGGCCTCACTGTACAGGAGAGACCGGAGCGAGGAGCCGGGGCCTGATCACAAGAGCTGACAATCTGAGGACACAGCAATGCTGAATAACAGTCTACACTGCGTCACTAGATCCTTATACAGGGGTATAATGAGGCCTCACTGTACAGGAGAGAGCGGAGCGAGGAGCAGGGGCCTGATCACAAGAGCTGACAATCTGAGGAGACAGCAATGCTGAATAACAGTCTACACTGCGTCACTAGATCCTTATACAGGTGGAGAATGAGGCCCTCACTGTACAGGAGAGACCGGAGCGAGGAGCAGGGGCCTGATCATAAGAGCTGACAATCTGAGGAAATAGCAATGCTGAATAACAGTCTACACTGCGTCACTAGATCCTTATACAGGGGTATAATGAGGCCTCACTGTACAGGAGAGACCAGAGCGAGGAGCAGGGGCATGATCACAAGAGCTGACAATCTGAGGAGACAGCAATGCTGAATAACAGTCTACACTGCGTCACTAGATCCTTATACAGGGGTATAATGAGGCCTCACTGTACAGGAGAGACCGGAGCGAGGAGCAGGGGCCTGATCACAAGAGCTGACAATCTGACGAGACAGCAATGCTGAATAACAGTCTACACTGCGTCACTAGATCCTTATACAGGGGTATAATGAGGCCTCACTGTACAGGAGAGAGCGGAGCGAGGAGCAGGGGTCTGATCACAAGAGCTGACAATCTGAGGAAACAGCAATGCTGAATAACAGTCTACACTGCGTCACTAGATCCTTATACAGGGGTATAATGAGGCCTCACTGTACAGGAGAGACCGGAGCGAGGAGCCGGGGCCTGATCACAAGAGCTGACAATCTGAGGACACAGCAATGCTGAATAACAGTCTACACTGCGTCACTAGATCCTTATACAGGGGTATAATGAGGCCTCACTGTACAGGAGAGACCGGAGCGAGGAGCAGGGGCCTGATCACAAGAGCTGACAATCTGAGGAAACAGCAATGCTGAATAACAGTCTACACTGCGTCACTAGATCCTTATACAGGGGTATAATGAGGCCTCACTGTACAGGAGAGATCCGAGCGAGGAGCCGGGGCCTGATCACAAGAGCTGACAATCTGAGGAAACAGCAATGCTGAATAACAGTCTACACTGCGTCACTAGATCCTTATACAGGTGGAGAATGAGGCCCTCACTGTACAGGAGAGACCGGAGCGAGGAGCCGGTGCCTGATCACAAGAGCTGACAATCTGAGGAAACAGCAATGCTGAATAACAGTCTACACTGCGTCACTAGATCCTTATACAGGGGTATAATGAGGCCTCACTGTACAGGAGAGACCGGAGCGAGGAGCAGGGGCCTGATCACACGAGTTGACAATCTGAGGAAACAGCAATGCTGAATAACAGTCTACACTGCGTCACTAGATCCTTATACAAGGGTATAATGAGGCCTCACTGTACAGGAGAGACCGGAGCGAGGAGCCGGGGCCTGATCACAAGAGCTGACAATCTGAGGACACAGCAATGCTGAATAACAGTCTGTACTGCGTCACTAGATCCTTATACAGGAGTATAATGAGGCCTCACTGTACAGGAGAGACAGGAGCGAGGAGCCGGGGCCTGATCACAAGAGCTGACAATCTGAGGACACAGCAATGCTGAATAACAGTCTACACTGCATCACTAGATCCTTATACAGGGGTATAATGAGGCCTCACTGTACAGGAGAGACTGGAGCGAGGAGCAGGGGCCTGATCACAAGAGCTGACAATCTGAGGAAACAGCAATGCTGAATAACAGTCTACACTGCGTCACTAGATCCTTATACAGGGGTATAATGAGGCCTCACTGTACAGGAGAGACCGGAGCGAGGAGCAGGGGCCTGATCACAAGAGCTGACAATCTGAGGAAACAGCAATGCTGAATAACAGTCTACACTGCGTCACTAGATCCTTATACAGGGGTATAATGAGGCCTCACTGTACAGGAGAGACCGGAGCGAGGAGACGGGGCCTGATCACAAGAGCTGACAATCTGAGGAAACAGCAATGCTGAATAACAGTCTACACTGCGTCACTAGATCCTTATACAGGGGTATAATGAGGCCTCACTGTACAGAAGAGAGCGGAGCGAGGAGCTGGGGCCTGATCACAAGAGCTGACAATCTGAGGAAGCAGCAATGCTGAATAACAGTCTACGCTGCGTCACTAGATCCTTATACAGGGGTATAATGAGGCCTCACTGTACAGGAGAGACCGGAGCGAGGAGCCGGGGCCTGATCACAAGAGCTGACAATCTGAGGACACAGCAATGCTGAATAACAGTCTACACTACGTCACTAGATCCTTATACAGGGGTATAATGAGGCCTCATTGTACAGGAGAGACCGGAGCGAGGAGCCGGGGCCTGATCACAAGAGCTGACAATCTGAGGACACAGCAATGCTGAATAACAGTCTACACTGCGTCACTAGATCCTTATACAGGGGTATAATGAGGCCTCACTGTACAGGAGAGACCGGAGCGAGGAGCCGGGGCCTGATCACAAAAGCTGACAATCTGAGGAAACAGCAATGCTGAATAACAGTCTACACTGCGTCACTAGATCCTTATACAGGGGTATAATGAGGCCTCACTGTACAGGAGAGACCGGAGCGAGGAGCAGGGGCCTGATCACAAGAGTTGACAATCTGAGGAAACAGCAATGCTGAATAACAGTCTACACTGCGTCACTAGATCCTTATACAGGGGTATAATGAGGCCTCACTGTACAGGAGAGACCGGAGCGAGGAGCAGGGGCCTGATCACAAGAGCTGACAATCTGAGGAGACAGCAATGCTGAATAACAGTCTACACTGCGTCACTAGATCCTTATACAGGTGGAGAATGAGGCCCTCACTGTACAGGAGAGACCGGAGCGAGGAGCAGGGGCCTGATCACAAGAGCTGACAATCTGAGGAAACAGCAATGCTGAATAACAGTCTACGCTGCGTCACTAGATCCTTATACAGGGGTATAATGAGGCCTCACTGTACAGGAGAGACCGGAGCGAGGAGCCGGGGCCTGATCACAAGAGCTGACAATCTAAGGACACAGCAATGCTGAATAACAGTCTACACTGCGTCACTAGATCCTTATACAGGGGTATAATGAGGCCTCACTGTACAGGAGAGACCGGAGCGAGGAACCGGGGCCTGATCACAAGAGCTGACAATCTGAGGACACAGCAATGCTGAATAACAGTCTACACTGCGTCACTAGATCCTTATACAGGGGTATAATGAGGCCTCACTGTACAGGAGAGACCGGAGCGAGGAGCCGGGGCCTGATCACAAGAGCTGACAATCTGAGGAAACAGCAATGCTGAATAACAGTCTACACTGCGTCACTAGATCCTTATACAGGTGGAGAATGAGGCCCTCACTGTACAGGAGAGACCGGAGCGAGGAGCCGGGGCCTGATCACAAGAGCTGACAATCTGAGGAAACAGCAATGCTGAATAACAGTCTACACTGCGTCACTAGATCCTTATACAGGGGTATAATGAGGCCTCACTGTACAGGAGAGACCGGAGTGAGGAGCAGGGGCCTGATCACAAGAGCTGACAATCTGAGGAGACAGCAATGCTGAATAACAGTCTACACTGCGTCACTAGATCCTTATACAGGGGTATAATGAGGCCTCACTGTACAGGAGAGACCGGATCGAGGAGCAGGGGCCTGATCACAAGAGCTGACAATCTGAGGAGACAGCAATGCTGAATAACAGTCTACACTGCGTCACTAGATCCTTATACAGGGGTATAATGAGGCCTCACTGTACAGGAGAGAGCGGAGCGAGGAGCAGGGGCCTGATCACAAGAGCTGACAATCTGAGGAAACAGCAATGCTGAATAACAGTCTACACTGCGTCACTAGATCCTTATACAGGGGTATAATGAGGCCTCACTGTACAGGAGAGACCGGAGCGAGGAGCCGGGGCCTGATCACAAGAGCTGACAATCTGAGGACACAGCAATGCTGAATAACAGTCTACACTGCGTCACTAGATCCTTATACAGGGGTATAATGAGGCCTCACTGTACAGGAGAGAGCGGAGCGAGGAGCAGGGGCCTGATCACAAGAGCTGACAATCTGAGGAGACAGCAATGCTGAATAACAGTCTACACTGCGTCACTAGATCCTTATACAGGTGGAGAATGAGGCCCTCACTGTACAGGAGAGACCGGAGCGAGGAGCAGGGGCCTGATCACAAGAGCTGACAATCTGAGGAAACAGCAATGCTGAATAACAGTCTACACTGCGTCACTAGATCCTTATACAGGGGTATAATGAGGCCTCACTGTACAGGAGAGACGGGAGCGAGGAGCCGGGGCATGATCACAAGAGCTGACAATCTGAGGAGACAGCAATGCTGAATAACAGTCTACACTGCATCACTAGATCCTTATACAGGGTTATAATGAGGCCTCACTGTACAGGAGAGACCGGAGCGAGGAGCAGGGGCCTGATCACAAGAGCTGACAATCTGAGGAGACAGCAATGCTGAATAACAGTCTACACTGCGTCACTAGATCCTTATACAGGGGTATAATGAGGCCTCACTGTACAGGAGAGAGCGGAGCGAGGAGCAGGGGCCTGATCACAAGAGCTGACAATCTGAGGAAACAGCAATGCTGAATAACAGTCTACACTGCGTCACTAGATCCTTATACAGGGGTATAATGAGGCCTCACTGTACAGGAGAGACCGGAGCGAGGAGCAGGGGCCTGATCACAAGAGCTGACAATTTGAGGAGACAGCAATGCTGAATAACAGTCTACACTGCGTCACTAGATCCTTATACAGGGGTATAATGAGGCCTCACTGTACAGGAGAGACCGGAGCGAGGAGCCGGGGCCTGATCACAAGAGCTGACAATCTGAGGACACAGCAATGCTGAAGAACAGTCTACACTGCGTCACTAGATCCTTATACAGGGGTATAATGAGGCCTCACTGTACAGGAGAGACCGGAGCGAGGAGCAGGGGCCTGATCACAAGAGCTGACAATCTGAGGAAACAGCAATGCTGAATAACAGTCTACACTGCGTCACTAGATCCTTATACAGGGGTATAATGAGGCCTCATTGTACAGGAGAGAGCGGAGCGAGGAGCAGGGACCTGATCACAAGAGCTGACGATCTGAGGAAACAGCAATGCTGAATAACAGTCTACACTGCGTCACTAGATCCTTATACAGGTGGAGAATGAGGCCTCACTGTACAGGAGAGACCGGAGAGAGGAGCAGGGGCCTGATCACAAGAGCTGACAATCTGAGGAGACAGCAATGCTGAATAACAGTCTACACTGTGTCACTAGATCCTTATACAGGAGTATAATGAGGCCTCACTGTACAGGAGAAACCGGAGCGAGGAGCAGGGGCCTGATCACAAGAGGTGACAATCTGAGGAAACAGCAATGCTGAATAACAGTCTACACTGCGTCACTAGATCCTTATACAGGGGTATAATGAGGCCTCACTGTACAGGAGAGACCGGAGCGAGGAGCAGGGGCCTGATCACAAGAGCTGACAATCTGAGGAGACAGCAATGCTGAATAACAGTCTACACTGCGTCACTAGATCCTTATACAGGGGTATAATGAGGCCTCACTGTACAGGAGAGAGCGGAGCGAGGAGCAGGGGCCTGATCACAAGAGCTGACAATCTGAGGAAACAGCAATGCTGAATAACAGTCTACACTGCGTCACTAGATCCTTATACAGGGGTATAATGAGGCCTCACTGTACAGGAGAGACCGGAGCGAGGAGCCGGGGCCTGATCACAAGAGCTGACAATCTGAGGAAACAGCAATGCTGAATAACAGTCTACACTGCGTCACTAGATCCTTATACAGGGGTATAATGAGGCCTCACTGTACAGGAGAGACCGGAGCGAGGAGCAGGGGCCTGATCACAAGAGCTGACAATCTGAGGAAACAGCAATGCTGAATAACAGTCTACACTGCGTCACTAGATCCTTATACAGGGGTATAATGAGGCCTCATTGTACAGGAGAGAGCGGAGCGAGGAGCAGGGACCTGATCACAAGAGCTGACAATCTGAGGAAACAGCAATGCTGAATAACAGTCTACACTGCGTCACTAGATCCTTATACAGGTGGAGAATGAGGCCTCACTGTACAGGAGAGACCGGAGCGAGGAGCAGGGGCCTGATCACAAGAGCTGACAATCTGAGGAGACAGCAATGCTGAATAACAGTCTACACTGCGTCACTAGATCCTTATACAGGAGTATAATGAGGCCTCACTGTACAGGAGAAACCGGAGCGAGGAGCAGGAGCCTGATCACAAGAGGTGACAATCTGAGGAAACAGCAATGCTGAATAACAGTCTACACTGCGTCACTAGATCCTTATACAGGGGTATAATGAGGCCTCACTGTACAGGAGAGACCGGAGCGAGGAGCAGGGGCCTGATCACAAGAGCTGACAATCTGAGGAGACAGCAATGCTGAATAACAGTCTACACTGCGTCACTAGATCCTTATACAGGTGGAGAATGAGGCCCTCACTGTACAGGAGAGACCGGAGCGAGGAGCATGGGCCTGATCACAAGAGCTGACAATCTGAGGAAACAGCAATGCTGAATAACAGTCTACACTGCGTCACTAGATCCTTATACAGGGGTATAATGAGGCCTCACTGTACAGGAGAGACCGGAGCGAGGAGCCGGGGCCTGATCACAAGAGCTGACAATCTGAGGACACAGCAATGCTGAATAACAGTCTACACTGCGTCACTAGATCCTTATACAGGGGTATAATGAGGCCTCACTGTACAGGAGAGACCGGAGGGAGGAGCCGGGGCCTGATCACAAGAGCTGACAATCTGAGGACACAGCAATGCTGAATAACAGTCTACACTGCGTCACTAGATCCTTATACAGGGGTATAATGAGGCCTCACTGTACAGGAGAGACCGGAGCGAGGAGCAGGGGCCTGATCACAAGAGCTGACAATCTGAGGAAACAGCAATGCTGAATAACAGTCTACACTGCGTCACTAGATCCTTATACAGGTGGAGAATGGGGCCCTCACTGTACAGGAGAGACCGGAGCGAGGAGCCGGGGCCTGATCACAAGAGCTGACAATCTGAGGAAACAGCAATGCTGAATAACAGTCTACACTGCGTCACTAGATCCTTATACAGGGGTATAATGAGGCCTCACTGTACAGGAGAGACCGGAGCGAGGAGCAGGGGCCTGATCACAAGAGCTGACAACCTGAGGAGACAGCAATGCTGAATAACAGTCTACACTGCGTCACTAGATCCTTATACAGGGGTATAATGAGGCCTCACTGTACAGGAGAGACCGGAGCGAGGAGCAGGGGCCTCATCACAAGAGCTGACAATCTGAGGAGACAGCAATGCTGAAAAACAGTCTACACTGCGTCACTAGATCCTTATACAGGGGTATAATGAGGCCTCACTGTACAGGAGAGAGCGGAGCGAGGAGCAGGGGCCTGATCACAAGAGCTGACAATCTGAGGAAACAGCAATGCTGAATAACAGTCTACACTGCGTCACTAGATCCTTATACAGGGGTATAATGAGGCCTCACTGTACAGGAGAGACCGGAGCGAGGAGCCGGGGCCTGATCACAAGAGCTGACAATCTGAGGACACAGCAATGCTGAATAACAGTCTACACTGCGTCACTAGATCCTTATACAGGGGTATAATGAGGCCTCACTGTACAGGAGAGAGCGGAGCGAGGAGCAGGGGCCTGATCACAAGAGCTGACAATCTGAGGAGACAGCAATGCTGAATAACAGTCTACACTGTGTCACTAGATCCTTATACAGGTGGAGAATGAGGCCCTCACTGTACAGGAGAGATCGGAGTGAGGAGCCGGGGCCTGATCACAAGAGCTGACAATCTGAGGAAACAGCAATGCTGAATAACAGTCTACACTGCGTCACTAGATCCTTATACAGGGGTATAATGAGGCCTTACTGTACAGGAGAGACCGGAGCGAGGAGCAGGGGCCTGATCACAAGAGCTGACAATCTGAGGAGACAGCAATGCTGAATAACAGTCTACACTGCGTCACTAGATCCTTATACAGGAGTATAATGAGGCCTCACTGTACAGGAGAAACCGGAGCGAGGAGCAGGGGCCTGATCACAAGAGGTGACAATCTGAGGAAACAGCAATGCTGAATAACAGTCTACACTGCGTCACTAGATCCTTATACAGGTGGAGAATGAGGCCCTCACTGTACAGGAGAGACCGGAGCGAGGAGCAGGGGCCTGATCACAAGAGCTGACAATCTGAGGAAACAGCAATGCTGAATAACAGTCTACGCTGCGTCACTAGATCCTTATACAGGGGTATAATGAGGCCTCACTGTACAGGAGAGACCGGAGCGAGGAGCCGGGGCCTGATCACAAGAGCTGACAATCTGAGGACACAGCAATGCTGAATAACAGTCTACGCTGCGTCACTAGATCCTTATACAGGGGTATAATGAGGCCTCACTGTACAGGAGAGACCGGAGCGAGGAACCGGGGCCTGATCACAAGAGCTGACAATCTGAGGACACAGCAATGCTGAATAACAGTCTACACTGCGTCACTAGATCCTTATACAGGGGTATAATGAGGCCTCACTGTACAGGAGAGACCGGAGCGAGGAGCAGGGGCCTGATCACAAGAGCTGACAATCTGAGGAAACAGCAATGCTGAATAACAGTCTACACTGCGTCACTAGATCCTTATACAGGTGGAGAATGAGGCCCTCACTGTACAGGAGAGACCGGAGCGAGGAGCCGGGGCCTGATCACAAGAGCTGACAATCTGAGGAAACAGCAATGATGAATAACAGTCTACACTGCGTCACTAGATCCTTATACAGGGGTATAATGAGGCCTCACTGTACAGGAGAGACCGGAGCGAGGAGCAGGGGCCTGATCACAAGAGCTGACAATCTGAGGAGACAGCAATGCTGAATAACAGTCTACACTGCGTCACTAGATCCTTATACAGGGGTATAATGAGGCCTCACTGTACAGGAGAGAGCGGAGCGAGGAGCAGGGGCCTGATCACAAGAGCTGACAATCTGAGGAAACAGCAATGCTGAATAACAGTCTACACTGCGTCACTAGATCCTTATACAGGGGTATAATGAGGCCTCACTGTACAGGAGAGACCGGAGCGAGGAGCCGGGGCCTGATCACAAGAGCTGACAATCTGAGGAAACAGCAATGCTGAATAACAGTCTACACTGCGTCACTAGATCCTTATACAGGGGTATAATGAGGCCTCACTGTACAGGAGAGACCGGAGCGAGGAGCAGGGGCCTGATCACAAGAGCTGACAATCTGAGGAAACAGCAATGCTGAATAACAGTCTACACTGCGTCACTAGATCCTTATACAGGGGTATAATGAGGCCTCATTGTACAGGAGAGAGCGGAGCGAGGAGCAGGGACCTGATCACAAGAGCTGACAATCTGAGGAAACAGCAATGCTGAATAACAGTCTACACTGCGTCACTAGATCCTTATACAGGTGGAGAATGAGGCCTCACTGTACAGGAGAGACCGGAGCGAGGAGCAGGGGCCTGATCACAAGAGCTGACAATCTGAGGAGACAGCAATGCTGAATAACAGTCTACACTGCGTCACTAGATCCTTATACAGGAGTATAATGAGGCCTCACTGTACAGGAGAAACCGGAGCGAGGAGCAGGAGCCTGATCACAAGAGGTGACAATCTGAGGAAACAGCAATGCTGAATAACAGTCTACACTGCGTCACTAGATCCTTATACAGGGGTATAATGAGGCCTCACTGTACAGGAGAGACCGGAGCGAGGAGCAGGGGCCTGATCACAAGAGCTGACAATCTGAGGAGACAGCAATGCTGAATAACAGTCTACACTGCGTCACTAGATCCTTATACAGGTGGAGAATGAGGCCCTCACTGTACAGGAGAGACCGGAGCGAGGAGCATGGGCCTGATCACAAGAGCTGACAATCTGAGGAAACAGCAATGCTGAATAACAGTCTACACTGCGTCACTAGATCCTTATACAGGGGTATAATGAGGCCTCACTGTACAGGAGAGACCGGAGCGAGGAGCCGGGGCCTGATCACAAGAGCTGACAATCTGAGGACACAGCAATGCTGAATAACAGTCTACACTGCGTCACTAGATCCTTATACAGGGGTATAATGAGGCCTCACTGTACAGGAGAGACCGGAGCGAGGAGCCGGGGCCTGATCACAAGAGCTGACAATCTGAGGACACAGCAATGCTGAATAACAGTCTACACTGCGTCACTAGATCCTTATACAGGGGTATAATGAGGCCTCACTGTACAGGAGAGACCGGAGCGAGGAGCAGGGGCCTGATCACAAGAGCTGACAATCTGAGGAAACAGCAATGCTGAATAACAGTCTACACTGCGTCACTAGATCCTTATACAGGTGGAGAATGGGGCCCTCACTGTACAGGAGAGACCGGAGCGAGGAGCCGGGGCCTGATCACAAGAGCTGACAATCTGAGGAAACAGCAATGCTGAATAACAGTCTACACTGCGTCACTAGATCCTTATACAGGGGTATAATGAGGCCTCACTGTACAGGAGAGACCGGAGCGAGGAGCAGGGGCCTGATCACAAGAGCTGACAATCTGAGGAGACAGCAATGCTGAATAACAGTCTACACTGCGTCACTAGATCCTTATACAGGGGTATAATGAGGCCTCACTGTACAGGAGAGACCAGAGCGAGGAGCAGGGGCCTCATCACAAGAGCTGACAATCTGAGGAGACAGCAATGCTGAAAAACAGTCTACACTGCGTCACTAGATCCTTATACAGGGGTATAATGAGGCCTCACTGTACAGGAGAGAGCGGAGCGAGGAGCAGGGGCCTGATCACAAGAGCTGACAATCTGAGGAAACAGCAATGCTGAATAACAGTCTACACTGCGTCACTAGATCCTTATACAGGGGTATAATGAGGCCTCACTGTACAGGAGAGACCGGAGCGAGGAGCCGGGGCCTGATCACAAGAGCTGACAATCTGAGGACACAGCAATGCTGAATAACAGTCTACACTGCGTCACTAGATCCTTATACAGGGGTATAATGAGGCCTCACTGTACAGGAGAGAGCGGAGCGAGGAGCAGGGGCCTGATCACAAGAGCTGACAATCTGAGGAGACAGCAATGCTGAATAACAGTCTACACTGTGTCACTAGATCCTTATACAGGTGGAGAATGAGGCCCTCACTGTACAGGAGAGATCAGAGCGAGGAGCCGGGGCCTGATCACAAGAGCTGACAATCTGAGGAAACAGCAATGCTGAATAACAGTCTACACTGCGTCACTAGATCCTTATACAGGGGTATAATGAGGCCTTACTGTACAGGAGAGACCGGAGCGAGGAGCAGGGGCCTGATCACAAGAGCTGACAATCTGAGGAGACAGCAATGCTGAATAACAGTCTACACTGCGTCACTAGATCCTTATACAGGAGTATAATGAGGCCTCACTGTACAGGAGAAACCGGAGCGAGGAGCAGGGGCCTGATCACAAGAGGTGACAATCTGAGGAAACAGCAATGCTGAATAACAGTCTACACTGCGTCACTAGATCCTTATACAGGTGGAGAATGAGGCCCTCACTGTACAGGAGAGACCGGAGCGAGGAGTAGGGGCCTGATCACAAGAGCTGACAATCTGAGGAAACAGCAATGCTGAATAACAGTCTACGCTGCGTCACTAGATCCTTATACAGGGGTATAATGAGGCCTCACTGTACAGGAGAGACCGGAGCGAGGAGCCGGGGCCTGATCACAAGAGCTGACAATCTGAGGACACAGCAATGCTGAATAACAGTCTACGCTGCGTCACTAGATCCTTATACAGGGGTATAATGAGGCCTCACTGTACAGGAGAGACCGGAGCGAGGAACCGGGGCCTGATCACAAGAGCTGACAATCTGAGGACACAGCAATGCTGAATAACAGTCTACACTGCGTCACTAGATCCTTATACAGGGGTATAATGAGGCCTCACTGTACAGGAGAGACCGGAGCGAGGAGCAGGGGCCTGATCACAAGAGCTGACAATCTGAGGAAACAGCAATGCTGAATAACAGTCTACACTGCGTCACTAGATCCTTATACAGGTGGAGAATGAGGCCCTCACTGTACAGGAGAGACCGGAGCGAGGAGCAGGGGCCTGATCACAAGAGCTGACAATCTGAGGAAACAGCAATGATGAATAACAGTCTACACTGCGTCACTAGATCCTTATACAGGGGTATAATGAGGCCTCACTGTACAGGAGAGACCGGAGCGAGGAGCAGGGGCCTGATCACAAGAGCTGACAATCTGAGGAGACAGCAATGCTGAATAACAGTCTACACTGCGTCACTAGATCCTTATACAGGGGTATAATGAGGCCTCACTGTACAGGAGAGACCGGAGCGAGGAGCAGGGGCCTGATCACAAGAGCTGACAATCTGAGGAGACAGCAATGCTGAATAACAGTCTACACTGCGTCACTAGATCCTTATACAGGGGTATAATGAGGCCTCACTGTACAGGAGAGAGCGGAGCGAGGAGCAGGGGCCTGATCACAAGAGCTGACAATCTGAGGAAACAGCAATGCTGAATAACAGTCTACACTGCGTCACTAGATCCTTATACAGGGGTATAATGAGGCCTCACTGTACAGGAGAGACCGGAGCGAGGAGCCGGGGCCTGATCACAAGAGCTGACAATCTGAGGACACAGCAATGCTGAATAACAGTCTACACTGCGTCACTAGATCCTTATACAGGGGTATAATGAGGCCTCACTGTACAGGAGAGAGCGGAGCGAGGAGCAGGGGCCTGATCACAAGAGCTGACAATCTGAGGAGACAGCAATGCTGAATAACAGTCTACACTGCGTCACTAGATCCTTATACAGGTGGAGAATGAGGCCCTCACTGTACAGGAGAGACCGGAGCGAGGAGCAGGGGCCTGATCACAAGAGCTGACAATCTGAGGAAACAGCAATGCTGAATAACAGTCTACACTGCGTCACTAGATCCTTATACAGGGGTATAATGAGGCCTCACTGTACAGGAGAGACCGGAGCGAGGAGCCGGGGCATAATCACAAGAGCTGACAATCTGAGGAGACAGCAATGCTGAATAACAGTCTACACTGCGTCACTAGATCCTTATACAGGGTTATAATGAGGCCTCACTGTACAGGAGAGACCGGAGCGAGGAGCAGGGGCCTGATCACAAGAGCTGACAATCTGAGGAGACAGCAATGCTGAATAACAGTCTACACTGCGTCACTAGATCCTTATACAGGGGTATAATGAGGCCTCACTGTACAGGAGAGAGCGGAGCGAGGAGCAGGGGCCTGATCACAAGAGCTGACAATCTGAGGAAACAGCAATGCTGAATAACAATCTACACTGCGTCACTAGATCCTTATACAGGGGTATAATGAGGCCTCACTGTACAGGAGAGACCGGAGTGAGGAGCCGGGGCCTGATCACAAGAGCTGACAATCTGAGGACACAGCAATGCTGAATAACAGTCTACACTGCGTCACTAGATCCTTATACAGGGGTATAATGAGGCCTCACTGTACAGGAGAGACCGGAGCGAGGAGCAGGGGCCTGATCACAAGAGCTGACAATCTGAGGAAACAGCAATGCTGAATAACAGTCTACACTGCGTCACTAGATCCTTATACAGGGGTATAATGAGGCCTCATTGTACAGGAGAGAGCGGAGCGAGGAGCAGGGACCTGATCACAAGAGCTGACAATCTGAGGAAACAGCAATGCTGAATAACAGTCTACACTGCGTCACTAGATCCTTATACAGGTGGAGAATGAGGCCTCACTGTACAGGAGAGACCGGAGCGAGGAGCAGGGGCCTGATCACAAGAGCTGACAATCTGAGGAGACAGCAATGCTGAATAACAGTCTACACTGCGTCACTAGATCCTTATACAGGAGTATAATGAGGCCTCACTGTACAGGAGAGACTGGAGCGAGGAGCAGGGGCCTGATCACAAGAGCTGACAATCTGAGGAGACAGCAATGCTGAATAACAGTCTACACTGCGTCACTAGATCCTTATACAGGGGTATAATGAGGCCTCACTGTACAGGAGAGAGCGGAGCGAGGAGCAGGGGCCTGATCACAAGAGCTGACAATCTGAGGAAACAGCAATGCTGAATAACAGTCTATACTGCGTCACTAGATCCTTATACAGGGGTATAATGAGGTCTCACTGTACAGGAGAAACCGGAGCGAGGAGCAGGGGCCTGATCACAAGAGGTGACAATCTGAGGAAACAGCAATGCTGAATAACAGTCTACACTGCGTCACTAGATCCTTATACAGGGGTATAATGAGGCCTCACTGTACAGGAGAGACCGGAGCGAGGAGCAGGGGCCTGATCACAAGAGCTGACAATCTGAGGAGACAGCAATGCTGAATAACAGTCTACACTGCGTCACTAGATCCTTATACAGGGGTATAATGAGGCCTCACTGTACAGAAGAGAGCGGAGCGAGGAGCAGGGGCCTGATCACAAGAGCTGACAATCTGAGGAAACAGCAATGCTGAATAACAGTCTATACTGCGTCACTAGATCCTTATACAGGGGTATAATGAGGCCTCACTGTACAGGAGAGACCGGAGCGAGGAGCCGGGGCCTGATCACAAGAGCTGACAATCTGAGGACACAGCAATGTTGAATAACAGTCTACACTGCGTCACTAGATCCTTATACAGGGGTATAATGAGGCCTCACTGTACAGGAGAGACCGGAGCGAGGAGCAGGGGCCTGATCACAAGAGCTGACAATCTGAGGAAACAGCAATGCTGAATAACAGTCTACACTGCGTCACTAGATCCTTATACAGGGGTATAATGAGGCCTCATTGTACAGGAGAGAGCGGAGCGAGAAGCAGGGGCCTGATCACAAGAGCTGACAATCTGAGGAAACAGCAATGCTGAATAACAGTCTACACTGCGTCACTAGATCCTTATACAGGGGTATAATGAGGCCTCACTGTACAGGAGAGACCGGAGCGAGGAGCAGGGGCCTGATCACAAGAGCTGACAATCTGAGGAGACAGCAATGCTGAATAACAGTCTACACTGCGTCACTAGATCCTTATACAGGAGTATAATGAGGCCTCACTGTACAGGAGAAACCGGAGCGAGGAGCAGGGGCCTGATCACAAGAGGTGACAATCTGAGGAAACAGCAATGCTGAATAACAGTCTACACTGCGTCACTAGATCCTTATACAGGGGTATAATGAGGCCTCACTGTACAGGAGAGACCGGAGCGAGGAGCAGGGGCCTGATCACAAGAGCTGACAATCTGAGGAGACAGCAATGCTGAATAACAGTCTACACTGCGTCACTAGATCCTTATACAGGTGGAGAATGAGGCCCTCACTGTACAGGAGAGACCGGAGCGAGGAGCAGGGGCCTGATCACAAGAGCTGACAATCTGAGGACACAGCAATGCTGAATAACAGTCTACACTGCGTCACTAGATCCTTATACAGGGGTATAATGAGGCCTCACTGTACAGGAGAGACCGGAGCGAGGAGCCGGGGCCTGATCACAAAAGCTGACAATCTGAGGACACAGCAATGCTGAATAACAGTCTACACTGCGTCACTAGATCCTTATACAGGGGTATAATGAGGCCTCACTGTACAGGAGAGACCGGAGCGAGGAGCCGGGGCCTGATCACAAAAGCTGACAATCTGAGGACACAGCAATGCTGAATAACAGTCTACACTGCGTCACTAGATCCTTATACAGGGGTATAATGAGGCCTCACTGTACAGGAGAGACCGGAGCGAGGAGCAGGGGCCTGATCACAAGAGCTGACAATCTGAGGAAACAGCAATGCTGAATAACAGTCTACACTGCGTCACTAGATCCTTATACAGGGGTATAATGAGGCCTCACTGTACAGGAGAGACCGGAGCGAGGAGCAGGGTCCTGATCACAAGAGCTGACAATCTGAGGAGACAGCAATGCTGAATAACAGTCTACACTGCGTCACTAGATCCTTATACAGGGGTATAATGAGGCCTCACTGTACAGGAGAGACCGGAGCGAGGAGCAGGGGCCTGATCACAAGAGCTGACAATCTGAGGAGACAGCAATGCTGAATAACAGTCTACACTGCGTCACTAGATCCTTATACAGGGGTATAATGAGGCCTCACTGTACAGGAGAGAGCGGAGCGAGGAGCAGGGGCCTGATCACAAGAGCTGACAATCTGAGGAAACAGCAATGCTGAATAACAGTCTACACTGCGTCACTAGATCCTTATACAGGGGTATAATGAGGCCTCACTGTACAGGAGAAACCGGAGCGAGGAGCCGGGGCCTGATCACAAGAGCTGACAATCTGAGGACACAGCAATGCTGAATAACAGTCTACACTGCATCACTAGATCCTTATACAGGGGTATAATGAGGCCTCACTGTACAGGAGAGAGCGGAGCGAGGAGCAGGGGCCTGATCACAAGAGCTGACAATCTGAGGAGATAGCAATGCTGAATAACAGTCTACACTGTGTCACTAGATCCTTATACAGGTGGAGAATGAGGCCCTCACTGTACAGGAGAGACCGGAGCGAGGAGCCGGGGCCTGATCACAAGAGCTGACAATCTGAGGAAACAGCAATGCTGAATAACAGTCTACACTGCGTCACTAGATCCTTATACAGGGGTATAATGAGGCCTCACTGTACAGGAGAGACCGGAGCGAGGAGCCGGGGCATGATCACAAGAGCTGACAATCTGAGGAGACAGCAATGCTGAATAACAGTCTACACTGCGTCACTAGATCCTTATACAGGGGTATAATGAGGCCTCACTGTACAGGAGAGACCGGAGCGAGGAGCAGGGGCCTGATCACAAGAGCTGACAATCTGAGGAGACAGCAATGCTGAATAACAGTCTACACTGTGTCACTAGATCCTTATACAGGGGTATAATGAGGCCTCACTGTACAGGAGAGACCGGAGCGAGGAGCAGGGGCCTGATCACAAGAGCTGACAATCTGAGGAGACAGCAATGCTGAATAACAGTCTACACTGCGTCACTAGATCCTTATACAGGGGTATAATGAGGCCTCACTGTACAGGAGAGACCGGAGCGAGGAGCAGGGGCCTGATCACAAGAGCTGACAATCTGAGGAAACAGCAATGCTGAATAACAGTCTACACTGCGTCACTAGATACTTATACAGGGGTATAATGAGGCCTCACTGTACAGGAGAGACCGGAGCGAGGAGCAGAGGACTGATCACAAGAGCTGACAATCTGAGGACACAGCAATGCTGAATAACAGTCTACACTGCGTCACTAGATCCTTATACAGGGGTATAATGAGGCCTCACTGTACAGGAGAGAGCGGAGCGAGGAGCAGGGGCCTGATCACAAGAGCTGACAATCTGAGGAGACAGCAATGCTGAATAACAGTCTACACTGCGTCACTAGATCCTTATACAGGGGTATAATGAGGCCTCACTGTACAGGAGAGAGCGGAGGGAGGAGCAGGGGCCTGATCACAAGAGCTGACAATCTGAGGAAACAGCAATGCTGAATAACAGTCTACACTGCGTCACTAGATCCTTATACAGGGGTATAATGAGGCCTCACTGTACAGGAGAGACCGGAGCGAGGAGCCGGGGCATGATCACAAGAGCTGACAATCTGAGGAAACAGCAATGCTGAATAACAGTCTACACTGCGTCACTAGATCCTTATACAGGGGTATAATGAGGCCTCACTGTACAGGAGAGAGCGGAGCGAGGAGCAGGGGCCTGATCACAAGAGCTGACAATCTGAGGAGACAGCAATGCTGAATAACAGTCTACACTGCGTCACTAGATCCTTATACAGGGGTATAATGAGGCCTCACTGTACAGGAGAGAGCGGAGCGAGGAGCAGGGGCCTGATCATAAGAGCTGACAATCTGAGGAAACAGCAATGCTGAATAACAGTCTACACTGCGTCACTAGATCCTTATACAGGTGGAGAATGAGGCCTCACTGTACAGGAGAGACCGGAGCGAGGAGCCGGGGCCTGATCACAAGAGCTGACAATCTGAGGAGACAGCAATGCTGAATAACAGTCTACACTGTGTCACTAGATACTTATACAGGGGTATAATGAGGCCTCACTGTACAGGAGAGACCGGAGCGAGGAGCAGAGGACTGATCACAAGAGCTGACAATCTGAGGACACAGCAATGCTGAATAACAGTCTACACTGCGTCACTAGATCCTTATACAGGGGTATAATGAGGCCTCACTGTACAGGAGAGAGCGGAGCGAGGAGCAGGGGCCTGATCACAAGAGCTGACAATCTGAGGAGACAGCAATGCTGAATAACAGTCTACACTGCGTCACTAGATCCTTATACAGGGGTATAATGAGGCCTCACTGTACAGGAGAGAGCGGAGCGAGGAGCAGGGGCCTGATCACAAGAGCTGACAATCTGAGGAAACAGCAATGCTGAATAACAGTCTACACTGCGTCACTAGATCCTTATACAGGGGTATAATGAGGCCTCACTGTACAGGAGAGACCGGAGCGAGGAGCCGGGGCATGATCACAAGAGCTGACAATCTGAGGAAACAGCAATGCTGAATAACAGTCTACACTGCGTCACTAGATACTTATACAGGGGTATAATGAGGCCTCACTGTACAGGAGAGACCGGAGCGAGGAGCAGAGGACTGATCACAAGAGCTGACAATCTGAGGACACAGCAATGCTGAATAACAGTCTACACTGCGTCACTAGATCCTTATACAGGGGTATAATGAGGCCTCACTGTACAGGAGAGAGCGGAGCGAGGAGCAGGGGCCTGATCACAAGAGCTGACAATCTGAGGAGACAGCAATGCTGAATAACAGTCTACACTGCGTCACTAGATCCTTATACAGGGGTATAATGAGGCCTCACTGTACAGGAGAGAGCGGAGCGAGGAGCAGGGGCCTGATCACAAGAGCTGACAATCTGAGGAGACAGCAATGCTGAATAACAGTCTACACTGCGTCACTAGATCCTTATACAGGGGTATAATGAGGCCTCACTGTACAGGAGAGAGCGGAGGGAGGAGCAGGGGCCTGATCACAAGAGCTGACAATCTGAGGAAACAGCAATGCTGAATAACAGTCTACACTGCGTCACTAGATCCTTATACAGGGGTATAATGAGGCCTCACTGTACAGGAGAGACCGGAGCGAGGAGCCGGGGCATGATCACAAGAGCTGACAATCTGAGGAAACAGCAATGCTGAATAACAGTCTACACTGCGTCACTAGATCCTTATACAGGGGTATAATGAGGCCTCACTGTACAGGAGAGAGCGGAGCGAGGAGCAGGGGCCTGATCACAAGAGCTGACAATCTGAGGAGACAGCAATGCTGAATAACAGTCTACACTGCGTCACTAGATCCTTATACAGGGGTATAATGAGGCCTCACTGTACAGGAGAGAGCGGAGCGAGGAGCAGGGGCCTGATCACAAGAGCTGACAATCTGAGGAAACAGCAATGCTGAATAACAGTCTACACTGCGTCACTAGATCCTTATACAGGGGTATAATGAGGCCTCACTGTACAGGAGAGAGCGGAGCGAGGAGCAGGGGCCTGATCACAAGAGCTGACAATCTGAGGAGACAGCAATGCTGAATAACAGTCTACACTGCGTCACTAGATCCTTATACAGGGGTATAATGAGGCCTCACTGTACAGGAGAGAGCGGAGCGAGGAGCAGGGGCCTGATCACAAGAGCTGACAATCTGAGGAAACAGCAATGCTGAATAACAGTCTACACTGCGTCACTAGATCCTTATACAGGTGGAGAATGAGGCCTCACTGTACAGGAGAGACCGGAGCGAGGAGCAGGGGCCTGATCACAAGAGCTGACAATCTGAGGAAACAGCAATGCTGAATAACAGTCTACACTGCGTCACTAGATCCTTATACAGGTGGAGAATGAGGCCTCACTGTACAGGAGAGACCGGAGCGAGGAGCCGGGGCATGATCACAAGAGCTGACAATCTGAGGAAACAGCAATGCTGAATAACAGTCTACACTGCGTCACTAGATCCTTATACAGTGGTATAATGAGGCCTCACTGTACAGGAGAGACCGGAGCGAGGAGCCGGGGCCTGATCACAAGAGCTGACAATCTGAGGACACAGCAATGCTGAATAACAGTCTACACTGCGTCACTAGATCCTTATACAGGGGTATAATGAGGCCTCACTGTACAGGAGAGACCGGAGCGAGGAGCAGGGGCCTGATCACAAGAGCTGACAATCTGAGGAAACAGCAATGCTGAATAACAGTCTATACTGCGTCACTAGATCCTTATACAGGGGTATAATGAGGTCTCACTGTACAGGAGAAACCGGAGCGAGGAGCAGGGGCCTGATCACAAGAGCTGACAATCTGAGGAAACAGCAATGCTGAATAACAGTCTACACTGCGTCACTAGATCCTTATACAGGGGTATAATGAGGCCTCATTGTACAGGAGAGAGCGGAGCGAGGAGCAGGGACCTGATCACAAGAGCTGACAATCTGAGGAAACAGCAATGCTGAATAACAGTCTACACTGCGTCACTAGATCCTTATACAGGTGGAGAATGAGGCCTCACTGTACAGGAGAGACCGGAGCGAGGAGCAGGGGCCTGATCACAAGAGCTGACAATCTGAGGAGACAGCAATGCTGAATAACAGTCTACACTGCGTCACTAGATCCTTATACAGGAGTATAATGAGGCCTCACTGTACAGGAGAGACTGGAGCGAGGAGCAGGGGCCTGATCACAAGAGCTGACAATCTGAGGAGACAGCAATGCTGAATAACAGTCTACACTGCGTCACTAGATCCTTATACAGGGGTATAATGAGGCCTCACTGTACAGGAGAGAGCGGAGCGAGGAGCAGGGGCCTGATCACAAGAGCTGACAATCTGAGGAAACAGCAATGCTGAATAACAGTCTATACTGCGTCACTAGATCCTTATACAGGGGTATAATGAGGTCTCACTGTACAGGAGAAACCGGAGCGAGGAGCAGGGGCCTGATCACAAGAGGTGACAATCTGAGGAAACAGCAATGCTGAATAACAGTCTACACTGCGTCACTAGATCCTTATACAGGGGTATAATGAGGCCTCACTGTACAGGAGAGACCGGAGCGAGGAGCAGGGGCCTGATCACAAGAGCTGACAATCTGAGGAGACAGCAATGCTGAATAACAGTCTACACTGCGTCACTAGATCCTTATACAGGGGTATAATGAGGCCTCACTGTACAGAAGAGAGCGGAGCGAGGAGCAGGGGCCTGATCACAAGAGCTGACAATCTGAGGAAACAGCAATGCTGAATAACAGTCTATACTGCGTCACTAGATCCTTATACAGGGGTATAATGAGGCCTCACTGTACAGGAGAGACCGGAGCGAGGAGCCGGGGCCTGATCACAAGAGCTGACAATCTGAGGACACAGCAATGTTGAATAACAGTCTACACTGCGTCACTAGATCCTTATACAGGGGTATAATGAGGCCTCACTGTACAGGAGAGACCGGAGCGAGGAGCAGGGGCCTGATCACAAGAGCTGACAATCTGAGGAAACAGCAATGCTGAATAACAGTCTACACTGCGTCACTAGATCCTTATACAGGGGTATAATGAGGCCTCATTGTACAGGAGAGAGCGGAGCGAGAAGCAGGGGCCTGATCACAAGAGCTGACAATCTGAGGAAACAGCAATGCTGAATAACAGTCTACACTGCGTCACTAGATCCTTATACAGGGGTATAATGAGGCCTCACTGTACAGGAGAGACCGGAGCGAGGAGCAGGGGCCTGATCACAAGAGCTGACAATCTGAGGAGACAGCAATGCTGAATAACAGTCTACACTGCGTCACTAGATCCTTATACAGGAGTATAATGAGGCCTCACTGTACAGGAGAAACCGGAGCGAGGAGCAGGGGCCTGATCACAAGAGGTGACAATCTGAGGAAACAGCAATGCTGAATAACAGTCTACACTGCGTCACTAGATCCTTATACAGGGGTATAATGAGGCCTCACTGTACAGGAGAGACCGGAGCGAGGAGCAGGGGCCTGATCACAAGAGCTGACAATCTGAGGAGACAGCAATGCTGAATAACAGTCTACACTGCGTCACTAGATCCTTATACAGGTGGAGAATGAGGCCCTCACTGTACAGGAGAGACCGGAGCGAGGAGCAGGGGCCTGATCACAAGAGCTGACAATCTGAGGACACAGCAATGCTGAATAACAGTCTACACTGCGTCACTAGATCCTTATACAGGGGTATAATGAGGCCTCACTGTACAGGAGAGACCGGAGCGAGGAGCCGGGGCCTGATCACAAAAGCTGACAATCTGAGGACACAGCAATGCTGAATAACAGTCTACACTGCGTCACTAGATCCTTATACAGGGGTATAATGAGGCCTCACTGTACAGGAGAGACCGGAGCGAGGAGCCGGGGCCTGATCACAAAAGCTGACAATCTGAGGACACAGCAATGCTGAATAACAGTCTACACTGCGTCACTAGATCCTTATACAGGGGTATAATGAGGCCTCACTGTACAGGAGAGACCGGAGCGAGGAGCAGGGGCCTGATCACAAGAGCTGACAATCTGAGGAAACAGCAATGCTGAATAACAGTCTACACTGCGTCACTAGATCCTTATACAGGGGTATAATGAGGCCTCACTGTACAGGAGAGACCGGAGCGAGGAGCAGGGTCCTGATCACAAGAGCTGACAATCTGAGGAGACAGCAATGCTGAATAACAGTCTACACTGCGTCACTAGATCCTTATACAGGGGTATAATGAGGCCTCACTGTACAGGAGAGACCGGAGCGAGGAGCAGGGGCCTGATCACAAGAGCTGACAATCTGAGGAGACAGCAATGCTGAATAACAGTCTACACTGCGTCACTAGATCCTTATACAGGGGTATAATGAGGCCTCACTGTACAGGAGAGAGCGGAGCGAGGAGCAGGGGCCTGATCACAAGAGCTGACAATCTGAGGAAACAGCAATGCTGAATAACAGTCTACACTGCGTCACTAGATCCTTATACAGGGGTATAATGAGGCCTCACTGTACAGGAGAAACCGGAGCGAGGAGCCGGGGCCTGATCACAAGAGCTGACAATCTGAGGACACAGCAATGCTGAATAACAGTCTACACTGCATCACTAGATCCTTATACAGGGGTATAATGAGGCCTCACTGTACAGGAGAGAGCGGAGCGAGGAGCAGGGGCCTGATCACAAGAGCTGACAATCTGAGGAGATAGCAATGCTGAATAACAGTCTACACTGTGTCACTAGATCCTTATACAGGTGGAGAATGAGGCCCTCACTGTACAGGAGAGACCGGAGCGAGGAGCCGGGGCCTGATCACAAGAGCTGACAATCTGAGGAAACAGCAATGCTGAATAACAGTCTACACTGCGTCACTAGATCCTTATACAGGGGTATAATGAGGCCTCACTGTACAGGAGAGACCGGAGCGAGGAGCCGGGGCATGATCACAAGAGCTGACAATCTGAGGAGACAGCAATGCTGAATATCAGTCTACACTGCGTCACTAGATCCTTATACAGGGGTATAATGAGGCCTCACTGTACAGGAGAGACCGGAGCGAGGAGCAGGGGCCTGATCACAAGAGCTGACAATCTGAGGAGACAGCAATGCTGAATAACAGTCTACACTGTGTCACTAGATCCTTATACAGGGGTATAATGAGGCCTCACTGTACAGGAGAGACCGGAGCGAGGAGCAGGGGCCTGATCACAAGAGCTGACAATCTGAGGAGACAGCAATGCTGAATAACAGTCTACACTGCGTCACTAGATCCTTATACAGGGGTATAATGAGGCCTCACTGTACAGGAGAGACCGGAGCGAGGAGCAGGGGCCTGATCACAAGAGCTGACAATCTGAGGAAACAGCAATGCTGAATAACAGTCTACACTGCGTCACTAGATACTTATACAGGGGTATAATGAGGCCTCACTGTACAGGAGAGACCGGAGCGAGGAGCAGAGGACTGATCACAAGAGCTGACAATCTGAGGACACAGCAATGCTGAATAACAGTCTACACTGCGTCACTAGATCCTTATACAGGGGTATAATGAGGCCTCACTGTACAGGAGAGAGCGGAGCGAGGAGCAGGGGCCTGATCACAAGAGCTGACAATCTGAGGAGACAGCAATGCTGAATAACAGTCTACACTGCGTCACTAGATCCTTATACAGGGGTATAATGAGGCCTCACTGTACAGGAGAGAGCGGAGGGAGGAGCAGGGGCCTGATCACAAGAGCTGACAATCTGAGGAAACAGCAATGCTGAATAACAGTCTACACTGCGTCACTAGATCCTTATACAGGGGTATAATGAGGCCTCACTGTACAGGAGAGACCGGAGCAAGGAGCCGGGGCATGATCACAAGAGCTGACAATCTGAGGAAACAGCAATGCTGAATAACAGTCTACACTGCGTCACTAGATCCTTATACAGGGGTATAATGAGGCCTCACTGTACAGGAGAGAGCGGAGCGAGGAGCAGGGGCCTGATCACAAGAGCTGACAATCTGAGGAGACAGCAATGCTGAATAACAGTCTACACTGCGTCACTAGATCCTTATACAGGGGTATAATGAGGCCTCACTGTACAGGAGAGAGCGGAGCGAGGAGCAGGGGCCTGATCATAAGAGCTGACAATCTGAGGAAACAGCAATGCTGAATAACAGTCTACACTGCGTCACTAGATCCTTATACAGGTGGAGAATGAGGCCTCACTGTACAGGAGAGACCGGAGCGAGGAGCCGGGGCCTGATCACAAGAGCTGACAATCTGAGGAGACAGCAATGCTGAATAACAGTCTACACTGTGTCACTAGATACTTATACAGGGGTATAATGAGGCCTCACTGTACAGGAGAGACCGGAGCGAGGAGCAGAGGACTGATCACAAGAGCTGACAATCTGAGGACACAGCAATGCTGAATAACAGTCTACACTGCGTCACTAGATCCTTATACAGGGGTATAATGAGGCCTCACTGTACAGGAGAGAGCGGAGCGAGGAGCAGGGGCCTGATCACAAGAGCTGACAATCTGAGGAGACAGCAATGCTGAATAACAGTCTACACTGCGTCACTAGATCCTTATACAGGGGTATAATGAGGCCTCACTGTACAGGAGAGAGCGGAGCGAGGAGCAGGGGCCTGATCACAAGAGCTGACAATCTGAGGAAACAGCAATGCTGAATAACAGTCTACACTGCGTCACTAGATCCTTATACAGGGGTATAATGAGGCCTCACTGTACAGGAGAGACCGGAGCGAGGAGCCGGGGCATGATCACAAGAGCTGACAATCTGAGGAAACAGCAATGCTGAATAACAGTCTACACTGCGTCACTAGATACTTATACAGGGGTATAATGAGGCCTCACTGTACAGGAGAGACCGGAGCGAGGAGCAGAGGACTGATCACAAGAGCTGACAATCTGAGGACACAGCAATGCTGAATAACAGTCTACACTGCATCACTAGATCCTTATACAGGGGTATAATGAGGCCTCACTGTACAGGAGAGAGCGGAGCGAGGAGCAGGGGCCTGATCACAAGAGCTGACAATCTGAGGAGACAGCAATGCTGAATAACAGTCTACACTGCGTCACTAGATCCTTATACAGGGGTATAATGAGGCCTCACTGTACAGGAGAGAGCGGAGCGAGGAGCAGGGGCCTGATCACAAGAGCTGACAATCTGAGGAGACAGCAATGCTGAATAACAGTCTACACTGCGTCACTAGATCCTTATACAGGGGTATAATGAGGCCTCACTGTACAGGAGAGAGCGGAGGGAGGAGCAGGGGCCTGATCACAAGAGCTGACAATCTGAGGAAACAGCAATGCTGAATAACAGTCTACACTGCGTCACTAGATCCTTATACAGGGGTATAATGAGGCCTCACTGTACAGGAGAGACCGGAGCGAGGAGCCGGGGCATGATCACAAGAGCTGACAATCTGAGGAAACAGCAATGCTGAATAACAGTCTACACTGCGTCACTAGATCCTTATACAGGGGTATAATGAGGCCTCACTGTACAGGAGAGAGCGGAGCGAGGAGCAGGGGCCTGATCACAAGAGCTGACAATCTGAGGAGACAGCAATGCTGAATAACAGTCTACACTGCGTCACTAGATCCTTATACAGGGGTATAATGAGGCCTCACTGTACAGGAGAGAGCGGAGCGAGGAGCAGGGGCCTGATCACAAGAGCTGACAATCTGAGGAAACAGCAATGCTGAATAACAGTCTACACTGCGTCACTAGATCCTTATACAGGGGTATAATGAGGCCTCACTGTACAGGAGAGAGCGGAGCGAGGAGCAGGGGCCTGATCACAAGAGCTGACAATCTGAGGAGACAGCAATGCTGAATAACAGTCTACACTGCGTCACTAGATCCTTATACAGGGGTATAATGAGGCCTCACTGTACAGGAGAGAGCGGAGCGAGGAGCAGGGGCCTGATCACAAGAGCTGACAATCTGAGGAAACAGCAATGCTGAATAACAGTCTACACTGCGTCACTAGATCCTTATACAGGTGGAGAATGAGGCCTCACTGTACAGGAGAGACCGGAGCGAGGAGCAGGGGCCTGATCACAAGAGCTGACAATCTGAGGAAACAGCAATGCTGAATAACAGTCTACACTGCGTCACTAGATCCTTATACAGGTGGAGAATGAGGCCTCACTGTACAGGAGAGACCGGAGCGAGGAGCCGGGGCATGATCACAAGAGCTGACAATCTGAGGAAACAGCAATGCTGAATAACAGTCTACACTGCGTCACTAGATCCTTATACAGTGGTATAATGAGGCCTCACTGTACAGGAGAGACCGGAGCGAGGAGCCGGGGCCTGATCACAAGAGCTGACAATCTGAGGACACAGCAATGCTGAATAACAGTCTACACTGCGTCACTAGATCCTTATACAGGGGTATAATGAGGCCTCACTGTACAGGAGAGACCGGAGCGAGGAGCAGGGGCCTGATCACAAGAGCTGACAATCTGAGGACACAGCAATGCTGAATAACAGTCTACACTGTGTCACTAGATCCTTATACAGGTGGAGAATGAGGCCTCACTGTACAGGAGAGACCGGAGCGAGGAGCCGGGGCCTGATCACAAGAGCTGACAATCTGAGGAAACAGCAATGCTGAATAACAGTCTACACTGCGCCACTAGATCCTTATACAGGGGTATAATGAGGCCTCACTGTACAGGAGAGACCGGAGCGAGGAGCCGGGGCCTGATCACAAGAGCTGACAATCTGAGGACACAGCAATGCTGAATAACAGTCTACACTGCATCACTAGATCCTTATACAGGTGGAGAATGAGGCCTCACTGTACAGGCAAAGACCTAGAACGATGACTGTGGAAACGGATTCCTATTTAAAAAAAGAGCCGTTTAAAGAGCCAAAAGAGCCGGCTCCTTATGGTGAGCGGAGCCCAATGATCACCAAAAAGAGCCGAACTTCCCATCATTGCATTCAGGAGTGGCGATGTCACATTTCACACACTGCACAGGACCTGTGATGAGGTCACAGGAGGGGAGGAGTCAGGGGTCACATGATCAGGGGCCTCAGTGTGTGTAGGACGCTGTCTGTGTGCCAGACGCTGCTGTCAGTGTGCTGGTTTTCATGGTACTGGATGAAGGTAAGTTTATGTGTGGACTTAGGAGGGGTTTACAGGGTGGATGGAGCAGATCCGTGTGTGTACAAGGTGTACTGAGCGGAGCCCTGTGTGTTAGAGGTGTACGGAGCGGAGCCGTGTGTGTACGAGGTGTACGGAGTGGAGCCGTGTGTGTACGAGGTGTACGGAGCGGAGCCGTGTGTGTACGAGGTGTACGGAGAGGAGCCGTGTGTGTACGAGGTGTACGGAGCGGAGCCGTGTGTGTACAAGGTGTACGGATCGGAGCCGTGTGTGTACGAGGTGTACGGAGCGGAGCCGTGTGTGTACGAGGTGTACGGAGCGGAGCCGCGTGTGTACGAGGTGTACGGAGCAGAGCCGTGTGTGTATGAGGTGTACGGAGCAAAGCCGTGTGTGTACGAGGTGTACGGAACAGAGCCGTGTGTGTACGAGGTGTACGGAGCAGAGCCGTGTGTGTATGAGGTGTACGGAGCAAAGCCGTGTGTGTACGAGGTGTACGGAGCGGACCCGTGTGTGTACGAGGTGTACGGAGCAAAGCCGTGTGTGTACGAGGTGTACGGAGCAAAGCCGTGTGTGTACGAGGTGTACGGAGCAAAGCCGTGTGTCCCCGAGGTGTACGGAGCGGAGCCGTGTGTGTCCCCGAGGTGTACGGAGCGGAGCCGTGTGTGTCCCCGAGGTGTACAGAGCGGAGCCGTGTGTGTACGAGGTGTACGGAGCGGAGCCGTGTGTGTACGAGGTGTACGGAGCGGAGCCGTGTGTGTACGAGGTGTACGGAGCGGACCCGTGTGTGTACGAGGTGTACGGAGCGGACCCGTGTGTGTACGAGGTGTACGGAGCAAAGCCGTGTGTGTACGAGGTGTACGGAGCGGAGCCGTGTGTGTACGAGGTGTACGGAGCGGAGCCGTGTGTGTACGAGGTGTACGGAGCAAAGCCGTGTGTGTACGAGGTGTACGGAGCAAAGCCGTGTGTGTACGAGGTGTACGGAGCAAAGCCGTGTGTCCCCGAGGTGTACGGAGCGGAGCCGTGTGTGTCCCCGAGGTGTACGGAGCGGAGCCGCGTGTGTCCCCGAGGTGTACGGAGCGGAGCCGTGTGTGTACGAGGTGTACGGAGCGGAGCCGTGTGTGTACGAGGTGTACGGAGCGGAGCCGTGTGTGTACGAGGTGTACAGAGCGGAGCCGTGTGTGTACGAGGTGTACGGAGCGGAGCCGCGTGTGTCCCCGAGGTGTACGGAGCGGAGCCGCGTGTGTCCCCGAGGTGTACGGAGCGGAGCCGCGTGTGTCCCCGAGGTGTACGGAGCGGAGCCGCGTGTGTCCCCGAGGTGTACGGAGCGGAGCCGCACGTGTACGGTGTGTATTAAGTTTGAAAGGAATGCGGCCCCCCAGCTCAAATTTATTTTTATGTGCGGCCCATTTACTCTGACGAGTTTGAGACCCCTGCTTTAGACCATGGTGTGTGATGATATTATGGTCTTCAATGAAGTATGTAAAAGAAGAGGTTGGACAAAGAAATGACATTACAAATCTTTTTTTTTGTTAAATAACATGTCTTGATTTAGCTTACAAAAACGCAGACAAATCTGCAGGAAAAAATACATAAAAATCCACATCAAACAGTGCTGATTTTTACCTGCGTTTTCTGACAAGAGAGGCAGAAAATTCCACAGGCAATTCTGCAACGTGTGCACAATGCCCTAATAGCATTAGGGTTACAGGCACAAGCTCCACCGGACTGTGGTATTATGGACAGAGATATTCTGAGAGGAAAGCCATGATATGGAGAAGATGAGAGAATGTGTCCCATTATATAAGCCTCTATGCTGCTGACCACAGATTGGAGGATTTGGCAATTATGGCTCAGATTCCAACCAGACTCAAGTTAGTCTGTAATAGCTAACTGCAGACTAACTTGAGTGCGGCTCTGTGGGTGGAGGTCGGTGCTGGAGGCTCCATTATTCTCTATGTGGAGTGCGGCTCTGCGGGTGGAGGTCGGTGCTGGAGGCTCCATTATTCTCTATGTGGAGTGCGGCTCTGCGGGTGGAGGTCGGTGCTGGAGGCTCCATTATTCTCTATGTGGAGTGCGGCTCTGCGGGTGGAGGTCGGTGCTGGAGGCTCCATTATTCTCTATATGGAGTGCGGCTCTGCGTGTGGAGGTCGGTGCTGGAGGCTCCATTATTCCCTATGTGGAGTGTGGCTCTGCGTGTGGAGGTCGGTGCTGGAGGCTCCATTATTCTCTATGTGGAATGTGGCTCTGCGGGTGGAGGTAGGTGCCGGAGGCTCCATTATTCTCTATGGGGAGTGCGGGTGGAGGTCAGTGCTGGAGGCTCCATTATTAATATGTGGAGTGCGGCTCTGCGGGTGGAGGTCGGTGCCGGAGCCTCCATTATTCTCTATGTGGAGTGCGGCTTTGTGGGTGGAGGTCGCTGCCGGAGGCTCCATTATTCTCTATGTGGAGTGCAGCTCTGCGGGTGGAGGTCGGTGCCGGAGGCTCCATTATTCTCTATGTGGAGTGCAGCTCTGCGGGTGGAGGTCGGTGCTGGAGGCTCCATTATTCTCTATGTGGAGTGCGGCTCTGCGGGTGAAGGTCGGTGCTGGAGGCTCCATTATTCTCTATGTGGAGTGCGTCTCTGGGGGTGGAGGTCGGTGCTGGAGGCTCCATTATTCTCTGTGTGGAGTGCGTCTCTGGGGGTGGAGGTCGGTGCTGGAGGCTCCATTATTCTCTATGTGGAGTGTGGCTCTGCGGGTGGAGGTCGGTGCTGGAGGCTCCATTATTCTCTATGTGGAGTGTGGCTCTGCGGGTGGAGGTCGGTGCCGGAGGCTCCATTATTCTCTATGTGGAGTGCGGCTCTGTGGGTGGAGGTCGGTGCTGGAGGCTCCATTATTCTCTATGAGGAGTGCAGCTCTGCGGGTGGAGGTCGGTGCTGGAGGCTCCATTATTCTCTATGTGGAGTGCTGCTCTGTGGGTGGAGGTAGGTGCCGGAGGCTCCATTATTCTCTATGTGGAGTGCGGCTCTGCGGGTGGAGGTCGGTGCTGGAGGCTCCATTATTCTCTATGTGGAATGCTGCTCTGTGGGTGGAGGTAGGTGCCGGAGGCTCCATTATTCTCTATGTGGAGTGCGGCTCTGCGTGTGGAGGTCGGTGCTGGAGGCGCCATTATTCTCTATGTGGAATGCTGCTCTGCGGGTGGAGGTCGGTGCTGGAGGCTCCATTATTCTCTATGTGGAGTGCGGCTCTGCGTGTGGAGGTCGGTGCCGGAGGCTCCATTATTCTCTATGTGGAGTGCGGCTCTGCGGGTGGAGGTCGGTGCTGGAGGCTCCATTTTTCTCTATGTGGAGTGCGGCTCTGCGGGTGGAGGTAGGTGCCGGAGGCTCCATTATTCTCTATGTGGAGTGTGGCTCTGCGGGTGGAGGTCGGTGCCGGAGGCTCCATTATTCTCTATGTGGAGTGTGGCTCTGCGGGTGGAGGTCGGTGCTGGAGGCTCCATTATTCTCTATGTGGAGTGCGGCTCTGCGTTTGGAGGTCGGTGCCGGAGGCTCCATTATTCTCTATGTGGAGTGCGGCTCTGCGGGTGGAGGTCGGTGCTGGGGGCTCCATTATTCTCTATGTGGAGTGCGGCTCTGCGGGTGGAGGTCGGTGCCATAGGCTCCATTATTCTCTATGTGGAGTGTGGCTCTGCGGGTGGAGGTCGGTGCTGGAGGCTCCATTATTCTCTATGTGGAGTGCGGCTCTGCGGGTGGAGGTCGGTGCTGGAGGCTCCATTTTTCTCTTTGTGGAGTGCGGCTCTGCGGGTGGAGGTCGGTGCCGGAGGCTCCATTATTCTCTGTGTGGAGTGCGGCTCTGCGGGTGGAGGTCGGTGCCGGAGGCTCCATTATTCTCTATGTGGAGTGCGGCTCTGCGGGTGGAGGTCGGTGCTGGAGGCTCCATTATTCTCTATGTGGAGTGCGGCTCTGCGGGTGGAGGTCGGTGCCGGAGGCTCCATTCTCTATGTGGAGTGCGGCTCTGCGGGTGGAGGTCGGTGCCGGAGGCTCCATTATTCTCTATGTGGAGTGTGGCTCTGCAGGTAGAGAATAATGGAGCCTCCGGCACCGACCTCCATGTGGAGTGCGGCTCTGCGGGTGGAGGTGGGTGCCGGAGGCTCCATTATTCTCTATGTGGAGTGCGGCTCTGCGGGTGGAGGTCGGTGCCTGAGGCTCCATTATTCTCTATGTGGAGTGCGGCTCTGCGGGTGGAGGTCGGTGCCGGAGGCTCCATTATTCTCTATGTGGAGTGTGGCTCTGCGGGTGGAGGTTGGTGCCGGAGGCTTTGTTATTCTCTATGTGGAGTGTGGCTCTGCCGGTGGAGGTCGGTGCTGGAGACTCCATTATTCTCTATGTGGAGTGCGGGTGGAGGTCGGTGCCGGAGGCTTCATTATTCTCTATGTGGAGTGTGGCTCTGCCGGTGGAGGTCGGTGCTGGAGACTCCATTATTCTCTATGTGGAGTGCGGGTGGAGGTCGGTGCCGGAGGCTTCATTATTCTCTATGTGGAGTGTGGCTCTGCCGGTGGAGGTCGGTGCTGGAGACTCCATTATTCTCTATGTGGAGTGCGGGTGGAGGTCGGTGCCGGAGGCTTCATTATTCTCTATGTGGAGTGTGGCTCTGTGGGTGGAGGTCGGTGCTGGAGACTCCATTATTCTCTATGTGGAGTGCGGGTGGAGGTCGGTGCCGGAGGCTTCATTATTCTCTATGTGGAGTGTGGCTCTGCGGGTGGAGGTCAGTGCTGGAGGCTGTAAGAAAATGTTCTTATCGGGAGAGCTGGAAGAGCCGGACAAAATTGCAGACAATCCTTCTCGAAGCTGAGGTTGAAGTTTATTCGGAGATGCACGGCAAAACAGATACAGGATAACAGAGGAGTTGGAATATGCGGGCAAAAACAGGAATGCAGACCGGCAGAGATTCGCTGGGAAGTCTGGCGATGATAAGGCCTCGTGCTAGATCATGGTGTGGTACGACGGCCTGATGGCGATGGAATGGCAACAAGCAACAGTAACAAGAGCTTCTTATACATTATCAGAACAAAGAAAGCTGCATTTTGCCGCAGAGGGGCGTCCATAGTATAATTTTGAGGCATACATAAGGTAATCCACATAAATAGGTATTTTACGATATACTGATAAATAATATGACCCTTTCAATTTACTTTTTGTTACACGACATTAAAGACCCATATAAGTCAGGATTATGCATGGCTATTGCCTTCAATCTCATCATCGTCTCCAGTCTAGGTCCATAAATTCTTACATCCTGACATTTTAACTACTCTACACTTCGCTACCACACTATCACGTATAAGCATACTGACCATATATTTGGTGACCTGTTCCCCTATTGATCCAATCTTCCTCTATGCACATCTACTGAAGTTGGTAAGAGACATGATCTCATTTTCCATCCTCCATTTAGTACATTTTATTAGCTCTTTTGTAAAAGTTGAATCTTCTCTAACTTTCAACAAAATAGCTGCTAGAGACAACATGGCCACTCAGTATATTATGGCTGACCATTCTCTTACAAGTCCCCCTCTTGTACTCTATCCAGAGTACAACATACAGTACTGTAATATTCATGGGTGAATTACTGAAAATAAGAATATTGAGGTAATTCAGCACTTTATTCACGTGTGTGTGTAAGGCAAAAGTCCCTAAAAATAGCACAAACACATAATAAAAAAATAATTGAAATAGTCCCGAAAAAAAATAAGTTGCACAATAGTCAAGTCTTTTGGTCTTTTTCTTCTCATTCTTTGTCTTCTGAATTCTCCTGATCTGCTCCCCCTCTCACACTATCAGAGTCCCACTGTATAGTATGAAACATCTTCTCCTGATCATCCAATAGGTTCATGGTCCCAGGAGTCGAATATGAAAATCTTCAGCGGACCTGGAGAAAATAGAAAAAAAAAGAGTGGAGTATCAGTCCTTACCATAAATCTCAGTAAAATAATTAAGAAGTCTACACTGATTGATATGAACAATTTTATCACCTTTTTAGCTTGAAAATTTGAGCAAAGACTTAATCATTGTTGTTGGGATGTAAGGCGCTAGCCCGTCCCCTTCATTGGGCAGGGACTCAAGGGAATTGAACAGGGATGAGTCTCCATCCTTCTCCTGTGTCTTTACAAGATCTTGAAGAGGAGAAAAAAACAAGGGGGGCTCTCGGGGTTTTTTTGTGACTGCAGCGATGACTTCTTGGGGATATTTGTCATCGCCCGTAAGTGCAGCTTCCTTGGCTGCGTGATCTACATATGCATTGCCAAGGATGTGGGGATCAGGAATCAGCCTCTGGTGTCCTTTAATTTTTTCAGAAGGACCATAATTTTGAGAATTCTTTGCCCCGCTGCTCAATTTGTTTAAGAATTTCTGCAGCAGAGTTTTTAAAGTAACATGCGGGGTTTGTAAACTTAAAGGAGCAAATCCCTCTATATGTCTCACTTGATTCATAGTCCAGTGCACGCCCAGTAGGTGCTTCATGCACTGAGTGAATCCTTTTTCCACGGGTGTAAGCAACCTAGAGTAATAACCTAAGGCATACAGCTGACTAGATACTTCTGGGCTTTCTTTGGGCCATTTTTGCAGAAGCACCGAAGAAATAGAGATATCACCAGTGTGAGTCTGAATGTAAAAAGGCTGGGAAGGGTCAGGGTTAATCAATGCAGCAGCTGCCGTAAGGGCGCGCTTCAATCCCTCAAAAGCCTGTAAGGCTGCTCCTTCTACAGTTACAGGGGTAAAGTCATCATCAGCATTTTTCAATAAATCATACAGTGGTTTAGCCAAATTAGCAAAATCTTCAATAAATTCTCTGGAAAAATTAATAAGACCCCAACATTTTCTGAGTTCAGTAATGTTAGTTGGTATGGGGGACAGCCTGAATAGCTTTAACCCTATCATGCATGGGTCTCTTTCCTTCTGCTGAGACAGACACACCCAGAAATTTAACCTCTGATTTCATCAATTGTACTTTATCTAGACTCATTTTGAGTCCTGCTTCTTGTAAAGTCTGACAAACATTTTCAAGGGTTTCTCTGTGTTCACATTCATCGACAGTTTGAATCAATAGATCATCCACATACTGTAAGACTTTGTCTCCATAGCCAAGGGGTTCTAACACCTGAGCTAATGCCTGATGGAAATACACAGGAGAACTGTGAAATCCCATGGGCAGCCGCGTGAACAAGTATTGCACATTCTCAAAAGTGAATGCGAAGCGGAGGGCAGATTCAGGTGTTAGGGGTTCTGAGAAAAAGCCATTTGCAATGTCTAAACAAGAAAACACTTTACAATCACTCCTCAGCTGTGACATAACTTCAGGGACAGATGCAACAAGGTGGGCTGCTGAGGGAGTGTACTTATTTACATGTCTCAGGTCTACTACCATTCGGAAACTGCCATCTTCCTTTTTTACAGGTAGAATAGGACTGTTACATGGGGAATTACCTTTCACAACAACACCTTGCTTTAACAATTCACTGACCGCAACCCTTATGTAAGGGATTGCGTCCTCCGGAATACGATACTGGCGCTGGAAAGGTGGCAGTTTTTCACCATCTATTTTAACCTGAGTTTGCATTAACCCACAATCAGTTCTCTTTGAAATCCACAATTCGGGGAACTTTTGCTTCAATTCATTCTTTAAAGCATCATTGTCAGTATTTTCAACATTTTCACCAGTACATGCTCCGAAACTAGCAATGGGTAATTTATGACTCTCCTCCTCCTCCTCTACAGGGACAATTACAGAACAGATAGTGGCTTCTTTGTTCCGCCACAAGACTTTGTTACATAAATCAACAACAAGTCCCATTGCTCCCAAAACATCAGTTCCCAAAATCGTGTACAGTAACTGTGGGTTTACCCAAAAAGCGCATCGAAGACCCCTTTGCTTCGATCCCCCTGTGTCCTGAAATCTCAGGTTCACTGGACGACTTTTTACTGTTTTAATACAGGAGCCCCCAAATTCTACCAACGTGGTGGTCTCAGGCAGTCCAGGGGGTGACTGCAATTTGTGTCGTGTTATTGAAACTGAGGCTCCTGTATCGATGAGGATGTCTTCCCATGGCAACCACGCTATTCTCCCTGACATAAGGTCTACCGTCCCTGCCCAGGGAAAGGGGGGCAAGGAGGGTAAGGGGAACGGGGAATACTCCATCAATCAGTGTTACCTGCAGTGGGAAGCCCAAAAAATCCATCATCCCCATCTGGACACGGCTTCCGTCCAACAGCTGCCACCTCCACCACAAAGAGATCCTTAGTCAGGGTCTGGTCCTCATGTTCCCGTAGCTCCTTAATCAGCGGAGCATAGGGACAAGGAGGAGTGACACCTCCCTGAATAGCATGGATCTCCGGGTGCGGATGAGTGAAAGCTATTGGGGAAGGAGCAGGAGCAGAAGGCTCCTGTGAGACTGGGTTAACCATTTGAAGACCGTTGTACTGCTGATACTGCCTAGGGTCATTCACTGCTGGACACGGAGGTCTAACTCCGAAAGGTGGTCTAGAGAACTCCCGGGGCCGTTGGGGGTTAAAGGGCTCACGGGGTTCTCGGGATATATGCCCTGGCACAAAGTTGGGACAAAAACGTTTAAAGTGTCCCAACTGTCCTCAAAAATAACACAAGGGAGGACCTCTCATGGGATCCCGTGGGGGCTCTGCCGAACGGGACCTGCCCATTCTCGGCAGCTGCGCATACCCCCCCGGAACTCCTGGCCTCCCTGAATCAGCAGATACACCCCAAGGTGAATGGTACGCAAAAACATTGGACTCATCACCCTTCACCTCGGACTGCATCGTCCTAACAAAACACTCCCTTACCTTCCTCCCAATTAGGCAAATTTTTAACAAATTTAAGAAGGACCAGTGACATTTGGCCAGGGATTTTTTTTCTCTGGGTAGAAGCAGCATCACACCTAACCTAGGGTCTGCATATGCTGGAGCTGTTGGGACAATATATCTTTCCTCAACTGTGTCTGCATAAGCTGGAGCTGTTGGGACACTATATCTTATGATGTACTACTTCACCCATTCTCCTAACTCTTCTCCAGTCTACACCTGTATTTACATCAGCACTGTGTCTCGAAGCTTCAGTGTCCATCTGTGACATAACTGCTCTCATCTGCTGCTGCTCGCACCCCTCCTCTCTGTGCTTCCGTGCTAGCTCCAGCATCTCACTCAGCTTTTCTAATCTCTCCCTATACGCTGCCCCTCCCCGGGTGATCATGTTAACATATTGTTGTGTAGACTGTTTATCAAGAGCCTGATCAAAGGTTATGACTGTCTTACACAAAGCCGCTACCTGGCTATTACTTTTCCGTAGCAAATTCTTTCTATCTAGTTCCCTGTTCTCTGTGGTAAACCATCGCATACAATTTAGCCACGTGGTTTCCACATTAACCCCCTCCAGCTGGGGTGTGCCGGCATATTTCTCTGCCTGCTTCCGTAACCACTCCATATTTACAGTGGTCTACAAGGACGAGTTTTACTCTGTTCTAGTATCAACAAATGCAATTTAAGCAAAGTTAGATACTCACACCTCTCTCGAATGGAAGACCTCCTGCCGGCTGTTTGGGGTCGACCAGATATCAAAAGAGGTGCAGCCGTGATTCCAGCCTCACTCGTTAGCTTGCCAGGCATCTCCCCACGCCCTTTTAAAGCTTCTTGCTACCGGGCACAAAAAAGTTCTCACGTCCTTGTAGATAGCTTCTTCTTAGTTACTCATCTTTTTATAGTCTTTTTTTCTTTGTCCATGGTTTTCTTATAAAAAATCGGGCAGGCGGTCTTGGAGCGATCACGAGAGGTTCTCCTTCAGGCTGGCTTCCTTTGATCGGTTTCACGTGTGGCCACACGCGTTTCTTTTATTTTTTTCTTCACTCTTCCAACCTCAAGCTCTCATAATAATAATAATAATAATCTTTATTTATATAGCGCCAACATATTCCGCAGCGCTTTACAGTTTAACAGTTTCAAAACACAAGTCATAAGTAACAACGCTAACAATACAATAATTAAAGCAAAATAAGACAAAATAAGACGACCCTGCTCGTGAGAGCGTACAATCTACAATGAGGTGAGGGAGATACAGAGTACAGGTGTGTATTTACAATGGTGTATTTACAATGAAGGTCCAGCCATCTTGCAGGAGTGAAGGATGGATGGAGATAGTGAATGGGCTACGCACGCACACTTACACAGAGAATGACTTTGATTAGTGAATGTGATAGGCCGCTCTGAACAGGTGTGTTTTGAGGGAGCGCCTAAAACTATGCAAATTGTGGATAGTCCTGATTTCTTGGGGTAGAGCATTCCAGAGGATAGGAGCAGCACGGGAGAAGTCTTGGAGTCGGGAGTGGGAGGTTCGGATTAGTGCAGAGGTTAGTCGAAAGTCGTTTGCAGAGCGCAGCGATCGGCTAGGCCGATAGACAGAAATGAGAGAAGAGATGTAAGGGGGTGCCGCACTGTGGAGAGCTTTGTGGGTGAGAACAAGTACTTTGAATTGGATCCTATAATGAATGGGCAGCCAATGTAAGGACTGGCGAAGAGCGGACGCGTCCGAGTACCGATTACCCAGATGGACGATCCTGGCTGCTGCATTGAGTATGGACTGGAGAGGGGATAGTCGAGTGACGGGGAGGCCAATTAATAGAGCGTTGCAGTAATCCAGGCGAGAGTGGATCAATGCAACAGTGAGGGTTTTTGTTGTTTCCATAGTGAGAAAAGGGCGGATTCTAGAGATGTTCTTTAGGTGTAAGCGGCAGGAGCGGGCAAGGGATTGTATATGGGATGTAAAGGAGAGATTGGTGTCAAACATAACACCCAGACAGCGCACCTGCTGCCGGGGTGTTATTGTGGTACCACCCACGGAGAAGGAAATGTCAGATTTAGGGAGGTTAGTAGACGGCGGGAGCAGAAGAAGTTCAGTTTTGGAGAGGTTGAGTTTCAGATAGAGAGCGGACATGATATTGGAGACTGCGGACAGTCACTGGCGTTCTGTAGTACAGCGGGGGTAAGGTCGGGGGAAGACGTGTATAGTTGTGTGTCATCAGCATAAAGATGGTACTGAAAGCCAAATCTGCTGATGGTCTGACCAATTGGGGCCGTGTAGAGAAAAGAAGGGGGCCAAGGACTGAGCCCTGAGGTACCCCGACAGCAAGAGGAAGAGGAGATGACGTGGAGCCAGAGAACAAAACACTGAAGGAGCGGTCAGAGAGATAGGAAGAGAACCAGGAGAGTGCAGTGTCCTTAATGCCTAGTGACTGGAGCCTAGAGAGTAGGAGATGGTGGTCAACAGTATCGAAAGCTGCAGATAGGTCAAGAAGAATGAGCAGAGAGTGGTCACCGTTACGTTTTGCTGTCAGAAGGTCATTGGTCACTTTGATGAGTGCAGTTTCAGTCGAATGTAGGGGGCGGAAGCCGGACTGAATCTGCAACTTCTTCCACAAAGGTTCTTCTGGAGGCCACTCTCCGGAGCTGCTCCTCCTGGCTGGCAATCGCCACTTGTAAGAAAATGTTCTTATCGGGAGAGATGGAAGAGCCGGACAAAATTGCAGACAATCCTTCTCGAAGCTGAGGTTGAAGTTTATTCGGAGATACACGGCAAAACAGATACAGAATAACAGAGGAGTTGGAATATGCGGGCAAAAACAGGAATGCAGACCGGCAGAGATTCGCTGGGAAGTCTGGCGATGATAAGGCCTCGTGCTAGATCATGGTGTGGCACGACGGCCTGATGGCGATGGAATGGCAACAAGCAACAGTAACAAGAGCTTCTTATACATTATCAGAACAAAGAAAGCTGCATTTTGCCGCAGAGGGGCGTCCATAGTATAATTTTGAGGCATACATAAGGTAATCCACATAAATAGGTATTTTACGATATACTGATAAATAATATGACCCTTTCAATTTACTTTTTGTTACACGACATTAAAGACCCATATAAGTCAGGATTATGCAAGGCTATTGCCTTCAATCTCATCATCGTCTCCAGTCTAGGTCCATAAATTCTTACATCCTGACATTTTAACTACTCTACACTTCTCTACCACACTATCACGTATAAGCATACTGACCATATATTTGGTGACCCTATTCCCCTATTGATCCAATCTTCCTCTATGCACATCTACTGAAGTTGGTAAGAGACATGATCTCATTTTCCATCCTCCATTTAGTACATTTTATTAGCTCTTTTGTAAAAGTTGAATCTTCTCTAACTTTCAACAAAATAGCTGCTAGAGACAACATGGCCGCTCAGTATATTATGGCTGACCATTCTCTTACAGAGGCTCCATTATTCTCTATGTGGAGGTCGGTGCTGGAGGCTCCATTATTCTCTATGTGGAGTGTGGCTCTGCAGATGGAGGTCGGTGCCGGGCACTAAGAATGTTAAGTCAGACGCCCTTTCTAGGAGTTTCTTTGCCGATTCTCTTAATGTGACCGAGCCTACTACCATCCTAGGTGAGGGGGTAGTTCTTTCTGCCATTTCGCCCGATTTGAGATGCGCCCTGGAGGAATTTCAGGAGGATAAACCTGAGCGTTGCCCTATGGGAAAATTGTATGTTCCTGACCAGTGGAGAAAGAGAGTGATGTCTGAAATTCATTGCTCCGCATTGGCTGGTCATCCAGGTATTTTTGGTACCAGAGATTTGGTGAGTCGGTCTTTTTGGTGGCCTGCCTTATCTCGTGACGTTAGGAATTTTGTACAGTCCTGTGGGACTTGTTCTCGGTCTAAACCCTGTTCTCGTTCTAGTAGGTTGCTGATGCCCCTGCCGGTGCCCAAGAGGCCATGGACCCATATCTCAATGGATTTTATTTCTGATCTTCCTGTCTCTCAGAGAATGACTGTTATCTGGGTGATTTGTGATAGATTTTCGAAGATGGTCCATCTTGTACCACTCCCAAAGTTGCCATCTTCCGCTGAGTTGGTGCCCTTGTTTTTACAACAGGTGGTTCGGTTACATGGGATTCCTGAGAACATTGTGTCCGACAGAGGAGTCCAGTTTGTTTCCAGATTCTGGAAAGCCTTTTGTTCCAATCTGGGAATTCAGTTATCCTTCTCCTCCGCGTTTCATCCCCAGACCAATGGACAGACTGAGAGAACAAACCAGACCTTGGAGTCTTATTTAAGATGTTTTATATCTACTGATCAGAATGATTGGGTCTCATTTTTGCCCTTGGCCGAATTTGCTCTGAACAATTGAGCTAGTTCTGCCACTTTGATGTCACCCTTTTTCTGTAATTTTGGGTTTCATCCTCGATTCTCTTCAGGGCAAGTGGAATCTTCATCTTGCCCAGGTGTGGACACTGTGGTTGAGAGAATGCAGCAGATATGGGACCAAGTGGTGGATAAGTTGTCATTCTCTCAGGAAAAGGCCCAGCGATTTTCCAACCGGCATAGGACCATTGGTCCCCGGTTTAAAGTGGGTGATATGGTTTGGTTGTCGTCTAATAATATTCCTATGAAGGTTGCATCTCCAAAATTTAAGCCAAGATTTGTTGGACCTTATAAGATTTTGGAGATTCTCAATCCTGTTTCTTTTCGATTGGCTCTTCCAGTTACGTTCAAGATCCATAACGTATTTCACAAGTCTCTGCTGAAGAGGTTTGTTGAGCCAGTGGTTCCTATGGCAGCACCTCCTGACCCTGTGTTGGTTGAAGGCAATATGGAATATGAGGTAGAGAAAATTTTGGATTCTCGTTTGGATAGACGGAGACTCCAGTATTTGGTCAAATGGAAGAGTTATGGCCAGGAGGATAATTCTTGGGTCTCTGCCTCAGATATTCATGCCAATAGATTGGTTCGTGCTTTTCACTGGGCCCATCCTGATCGGCCTGGTGGCGTGGATGAGGGTTCGGTGACCCCTCCTCAAGGGGGGTACTGTTGTGAGTTCATTTTCCGGTCCACCAGTTGTGAGTTCTCCTTCCAGGCTCCCTCTGGTAGTAACTGGAGGTAGTGAGGCTGATTTAATCAGTAGAGATCTGCCACCTGATAATGAGGATGATGATTGGACCTCAGGAATCTCAGACTGGATTTAAGACAGCCGACGCCCTAGTCTGGTACTGGTGATTCCTTCTGGCTTGTCAGGTCTTGGTTTTCAGCTCTGTTCCAGTCATCTAAAGCGAAGTTTTTCTGCTAATGTTCACACTTGATTTTGTTGGTCTATTCTGTTTTTTGTGTGGTCGGCCAGCCTCGGCTGGGGCTGCGCTAAATTTCTACTCTTATTTTTCTGTATTTGCCAATTTGCTTTTTTTTCTCTTATTAGATTGGCCTCTTTTTTTCTCTGTCTCAGAATATTTCAGAGTGCTGATATAGTGGGAGAAGTCTAGTGACTTCAGGGTTAATTTTGCTATCAGAAGTGTTGGACTTTATTTTTGTAGGGTTTTTTGCAGATTGCAGACAGTGTCTTTCCTTTCCTATCCTTTCTAGTTAGTTTGGGCCCCATCGTTTGCTCAGCCTATTTTCCTGCCTGTGTTTGTGCTTTCATCTTGTTTCACCGTCAATACATGTGTGGGGGCTGTCTTTCCTTTGGGGTCTGCTCTGGGGCAGTTAGTTTTCCCCTTTTCTTGCTTCAGGCTTATTTAGTCCTCCAGGTGTGACGAAGCATCTAGGACCATCGTAGGTACGCTCCACGACTGCTGCTCGTTGTGTGGTTAGGATTAGGGATCTGCAATCTGCATAGTTACCAACCTCTCTGGTTTTCTGTGACTTAGCTTGTTTTGTCTTTTTCTCCTCGGTGACCCATTCATAACAGGTTGAGACTTGCCCCTACTCTCCTGCAGCACATCTGCTGCTCTCACTGGAGAGAAAGGGGTCGGTTGAAGAGAGATGGCAGAGATAGTAGTTCCTAGGCAGCAGCCCGCACATGACTGCCCCCAGCTGACCACTTCCCTCGCCCGCCAATCCATCACCTCCGGTACGCCGCCAGCCAACACCTCTGCTGACATAGTACCTTGGAAGGGCAAAATGGAGGAAATGTATACTCCCTGGTCGCCTCCCTCCAAGCGACCAGGGGAATGCGGCTTCTCAGATGGCACAGATAATTTGGCGTGCAATGGGCAAGCCTTCAGGACATGACCAGTCTGCCCACAGTAAAAACATGCCGACACCACTCCCCGAACCATAGGCAGCTCTGTACACAAACTAGCTCCTCCTACTTGCATAGGTTCGTCTGGAGACTTGGCATGAACTGGGCAGGCTCTCATAAAATGGCCAGGCTTCCCACAGGAAATGCATACCCCCCCCACCACGACGAGCCGCAGACACCCCATTTTTTGAATCAACAACACCGGACTGTCTGGGTGCCTCCGTCTGCACTAGTGGGTCCTCCTCCCTAGCGAGGACATCAGGGGACACTTTGTATATGTCTTTCCCTAAGGCGTCTATCCACCCGGATGGCAAGGGACATGGCGGCCTCCAGCGACCTGGGGGCGGCATACTGCACCAGAGTATCCTGCAACTTTGGAGACAGACCCTGCACAAATTGACTCCTAAGTGCAGGGTCATTCCACTGAGTGTTAGTGGCCCACCTCCTAAACTCTGAGCAGTACTCCTCAGCAACCCGGGCTCCCTGTTTACACCTACAGAGTCGGGATTCTGCCAGGGCGACGCCATCAGGGTCCCCATACACAAGCGCCAAAGCCGCAAAAAACTCGTCCACGGACTCTAATGATGAAGAATCGTCCGGTAAGGAGAAGGCCCAGGATTGGGGATCCCCTTTAAAAAGGGACATAATGATGCCCACCCGTTGCTCTTCATTCCCTGATGAACGAGGGCGCAGCCTGAAATACAATTTACAGGCTTGCTGGAATACCAAGAATTGATCTCTCCCTCCAGAAAATCTGTCAGGTCAGGAAGGGATATCTTGGGTTCTGGCTGAGCCTGTCTCTGAACCAAGGCCCCAAAGCCCACCAAATGCTGCAGTTGCTGCACCAACTCACCGCGCAGCCCCCTAATCTCATCAGTATGGGTCTGCAGCATTTGGGCAAAGGTCTGAACTGGGTCCATGGCTCAGCAGAAAAAAAAATTATTGGTTGGTGATAATGTCACGTGGACCCATCCTGTGTGACGTGACCCGCAGGCCGTTAACTGTAAACAGCAAGACTCGGCACGTGATACAGTCCTGTGTGACACGGCCCGCAGGCTGGTAACTGTAAACAAGACAAGGGGGAGGGGAAACGGCTACAATGGTGGGCCCTGCGATAGGAAAAGGGGACGTGGAGACCTCCTGCACTCCCCTGAGTCAGTGTCCCTAACGCTCCTAACATTCCCTATGCCGGTTCCGCACCGGGCGCCGCTCAGGATACCTGTCGCCCTACCATACCCTAAACCTATCCCTTGCTAGGGAGCTGGGTGGCGCAGGCCATTCATCCCCAGGACAGGGGGGGATAATTAATGGGTGTTAATCTGGGTGTCCTTTCCCTTGTAGACCCTAAATCTGTGGTTGTATCCTGAGGTACTTTTGCACAGTTTAATTCCATACCTGGACCTCATACTGGGCAGGTATTGTTGAAATTTTAGCCTCCCTTTGAAATGAATCAGAGATTCAGCTACAGCGATGCCCCTTTGTGAGCTGTACGCCTCAGGGGTCCATCTGGCATTTGATGACTTGGGATTTTGGGTGAAAAATAGGTGGGCAAACAAGTTTGTCTGGGCCACCATAAATTTATTATTTCCTCAGTGATAAAGAATTTGAAGAAGTCAATGTCAGTGAGGCCTGTAGCATCAAACTGGATTCCTGAACTGCTGATGAAATCCGGAATGACGGGCTGATAATTTTCGGGGGGGGGTGCAATCTGTTTGATTGCTGCAGAAGTTGCCTGGGTCCTAGGGTGCCTTGTTGGGGGTCCTTCCTCACTAGATGAGGAGGACTTTAGGAATGTGGGATCTTCCTTACTGGCTGAATCCGTGTTGTAGGCAAGAAAAGAGTATGCCTCCTCTGGTGAATAGCGTCTTGATAAATGGGCGATTTTTTTTTTTTTTTTTTTTTTTTTCAAAACCCTGGGAATGTGTGTGTAAGTGGTGCTTTACACATGTAATGTATGGGGCTTGTGTATAGGATACTATTTATTAGAAGAAGCAGAGAGGAAAAAACTGAAAAGAAAAACTTGATGTAAAAAAAAAAACTTTGTATAAAAAAAAAATTAGACGTTCACTACAGTAATGCCCTCCCTATAAACTTACCCGGCACTAACTATTCTTTTTTTCTGCAAAAGAAAAACGGACATCACCAACAATGTAACGTACATTCCCCTAATGCACTACCTAAAAATTTACCCGATGCAAATATATATATATTTTTTTTAACAAAAGAAAAGACGTCACCAACAATGCAATGCATGCTCCCCTAATGAACTTGCTAAAAATGTACTTGATGCAAATAATTACCATATATACTCGAGTATAAGCCGAGATCTTCAGCCTAATTTTTTAGGCTGAAAGTGCCCCTCTAGTGCCCCTCTAGGCTTATACTCGAGTCATTGTCCCGGGGGTCAGAGGGGGAGGGGGAGCACGGCTGTCAGATCAAACTCACCCCCTCCTGGTGCATCTCTGCAGTCCCTATTTCTCCAATAGTCTGCAGCGCCGCAGCTCTTCCTGTGTTCAGCAGTCACATGGTACCGCTCATTAAAGTAAGAAATATGTGCATATTCATTACTTTAATGAGCGGTATCACGTGACCGCTGAACACTGGAAGGAGCTGCCGGAGTCCATCGGAGAAGCAGGGACTGCAGAGACGCGCCAGGATGGGGGGAGGACAGGGGGAGCCTTGCTATGTTCGCCTGACCAGGTTCTACCGCCGTGCGCCGCTCTGTCCTCCGCATCCTCTGGCTGTGACGTTCAGGTCAGAGGGCACGATGACTTGGTTAGTGCGTGTGCTCTGCCTGAACAGTCACTGCTGAGACACAGAAGACAGAGTGGCACATGGCGGTGGAACAGGGACAGGTGAATATTGCAGATGCCAGGGCCCTGAGCCAGCAGCGACGCTGGCACCTGTCCCCCATATCGCGTCGGTGTCCCCGCCTGCTCAGGACACCGGCTCCTGGCCCCCAGTGATGAGAGGGGAGTATGTCGTTTTCTATTTTTTTTATCACAGCAGCATATGGGGCATATATATCTATGGGACATCTTATGGGGCCATCAACCTTTATGGAACAGCATATTTCACATTTTATTTTATGGAGCATCTTATGGGGCCATTATTAACCTTTGTGCAGCATTTGTGGCGTATTTTGTATGAAGCATTTTATGGGGCCCATCATGAACTGTAAGGAGCATTATATGGGTGGGACATATTTTGTATGGAGCATCTTATGGGGCCCATCATGAACTGTATGAAGCATTATATGGGGCTCCTGATTCATATGGATATTCAAGAACATTTAACCTACTGATGTCTCAATTAATTTTACTTTTATTGGTATCTATTTTTATTTTTGAAATTTACCAGTAGCTGCTGCATTTTCAACCCTAGGCTTATACTCTAGTCAATAAGTTTTCCCAGGTTTTTGTGGCAAAATTGGGGGCCTCAGGTCGGCTTATACTCGAGTATATATGGTATTTGTTTGTAAAAGGGAAATGAATGTCTCCAACAATGTGACGTACACTTCCGTAATGCACTAGAAATTACCCGGTGATAAAAAATTTTCTGCAAAAGAAAGACACTACCTCCCTATCTATACAGGTACTCTGTACAGTTTTTTTCTTTAACCCCTTTACCCCCAAGGGTGGTTTGCACGTTAATGACAGGGCCAATTTTTACAATTCTGTCCACTGTCCCTTTATGAGGTAATAACTCTGGAATGCTTCCATGGATCCTGGTGATTCTGACATTGTTTTTTCATGACATATTGTACTTAATGATAGTGGTAAAATTTCGTTCATATAGAGAGAGAATCAGCTCAAAATAGACTGCATTGTATGTGATCGCATGGCAATTGCAATAAAATAAAATGGTGCCTCCCTACAATGCAGTCTATTTTTGAGTTGATTCTCTCGGACATGGGTTCAGTGTGGTTGGGGCCTGTGCACACATGAATTTTTGTGATCGCATTTATGAGCCTGTATGCTGACCTTTTTGACGGATGGACTGTGAAATGATTTTTGCTGCACGATTGTGGACGGCTTGGGTAACGCTGTTGTAGTGTACAGACTGCGCGGTTTATGTTGCTTTTAGCGTGCAGGCGCAGGCACTGTATGGGGCACAGACACAGGGTTAAGCCGATGACTTAGTGTCACAAGAATATGGAAGCTATCGCGCAGGCGCGGGCATCCCAAGTAGCTCGATGTATTCTGCTGGAGTAGTAAAATATTTACGGCGCAAGCGCAGGCGTCCGAAGGGGCGCTTGCGCACTGCTAGTTCTTTAGCACCATCTAGAGTTACATTGTATCGCGCGTTTATGAGTAGTAGGAGGGTATATACCCCCCGTAACACTGTGGGGAGACACGTGGTTTTGGAGATTGCGTTGAGCAATTTGTCATACATTAAGGAATGCTCCTAACGCAAAGTGTATAAGACAAAGTGAGCTATGAAGCGTCATTGTATCCAGGGTAACAAAGAAAGGCTTTGATTGGTTGGATCCTAGAGCTAGACCCAATGAGTCACACGTCAGTACCAATTAGAGAGTCCACATTTGTGGATAGGGAGGAGCAGTGGCAGCAGTTTACAAAAAGGCAAAGAAACAAGCAGCTCATTTGATGGCAATCCTCATAGGAAGCAGACACTTTCTCACATCTTTTCAACTCCCCTGATGATCTGGCTAACAGAGAAACGTGTCGGGAGGCGGGAGATGCACTGTATGGAGGGACCTTGTGATATTTAAATTGGGGGAGATCCTTCCTTTTATTTGCCATGTGAGCAATGAATGGTTCTGCTATGTTTAACCCCTTCATGACCAAGCCTATTTTGACCTTAATGACCAGGCCATTTTTTGCAATTCTGACCAGTGTCCCTTTATGAGGTAATAACTCAGGAACGCTTCAACGGATCCTAGCGATTCTGAGATTGTTTTTTCGTGACATATTGGGCTTCATGTTAGTGGTAAATTTAGGTTGATGATTTTTGCGTTTATTTGTCAAAAAATCAGAAATTTGGTGAAAATTTAGAAAATTTTGCAATTTTCAAATTTTGAATTTTTATTCTGTTAAACCAGAGAGTTATGTGACACAAAATAGTTAATAAATAACATTTCCCATATGTCTACTTTTACATCAGCACAATTTTGGAAACAAAATATTTTTTTGTTAGGAAGTTCTAAGGGTTAAAAGTTGACCAGCGATTTCTCATTTTTACAATAAAATTTACAAAACCATTTTTTTAGGGACCACCTCACATTTGAAGTCACTTTGAGGGGTCTATATGGCAGAAAATACCCAAAAGTTACACCATTCTAAAAACTGCACCCCTCAAGCTACTCAAAACTACATTCAAGAAGATTATTAAACCTTCAGGTGTTTCACAGGAACTAAAGCAATGTGGAAAGAAAAAATGGACATTTTAATTTTTCCAACAAAAAATTTCTTTTAGCATAAATTTTTTCATTTTCACATGGGAAACAGGATAAAATGGATACTAAAATTTGTTGGGCAATTTCTCCTGAGTACAACGATACCTCATATGTGGTCATAAACCACTGTTTGGGCGCACGGCACGGCTCAGAAGGGAAGGAGCGCCATTTGACTTTTTGAATGGAAAATATGCTGGAATATTTAGCGGTTGCCATGTCGTGTTTGGAGAGCCCCTGTGTGCATAAACATTGGAGCTCCTCCACAAGTGACCCCATTTTGGAAACTAGACCCCCCAAGGAACTTATCTAGATGCATAGTGATCACTTTGAACCCCCAGGTACTTCACAAATTGATCTGTAAAAAAAAAAAAATACTTTTTTTTCACAAAAATTTTCTTTTAGCCTCAGTTTTTTCATTTTCACATGGGCAACAGGATAAAATGGATCCTAAAATTTGTTGAGCAATTTCTCCTGAGTACACAGATACCTCATATGTGGTCATAAACCACTGTTTGGGTGCACGGCATGGCCCGGAAGGCAAGGAGCACCATTTGACTTTTTGAATGGAAAATTAGCTCCACTCGTTATCGGACACCATGTCGCATTTGGAGAGCCCCTGTGCACCTAAACATTGGAGCTCCCCCACAAGTGACCCCATTTTGGAAACTAGACCCCCTAAGGAACTTATCTAGACGTGTAGGGAGCACTTTGAACCCACATGTGCTTCACAAAAGTTTATAACACAGAGCAGTGAAAATAAAAAATAATTTTTTTTCCTCAAAAATGATTTTTAGCACACTATTTTTAATTTTCACAAGGCTAACAGGAGAAATTGGACCACAAATCTTGTTGTCCAGTTTGTCCTGAGTACACTGGTACCCCATATGTGGGGGGGAACCACTGTTTGGGCACACGGCAGGGCTCAGAAGGGAAGGAGCGCCATTTGACTTTTTGAAATGCAAATTACTTCCAATCGTTAGCGGACACCATGTCGTGTTTGGAGAGCCCCTGTGTGCCTAAACATTGGAGCTCCCCCACAAATGACCCCATTTTGGAAACTAGACCCCCTAAGGAACTTATCTAGATGTGTAGTGAGCATCTTGAACCCTCAAGTGCTTCACAAAAGTTTATGATGCAGAGCCGTGAAAATAAAAAAAAATTTTTTTCCCTCAAAAAATTATTTTTTAGTGCGCAATTTTTTATTTTCACAAGGGTACCAGGATAAATTAGACCCCAAAATTTGTTGTCCAGTTTGTCCTGAGTACGCTGGTACCCCACATGTGGGGGGGAACCACTGTTTGGGCACACATCGGGGCTCGGAAGGGAAGTAGTGACATTTTGAAATGCTGACTTTGATGGAATGGTCTGCGGGTGTCATGTTACATTTGCAGAGCCCCTGATGTACCTAAACTGTGGAACCCCCCCACAAGTGACCCCATTTTGGAGACTAGACCCCCCAAGGAACTTATCTAGATGTGTGGTGAGCACCTTGAACCCCCAAGCGCTTCACAGAAGTTTATAACGCAGAGCCGTGAAAATAAAAAAAAAAATTTTTTCCACAAAAAAAATGATTTTTACCCAGCAATTTTTTTTTTCACAAGGGTAGCAGGATAAATTGGACCCCAAACGTTGTTGTACAGTTTGTCCGGAGTACGCTGGTGCCCCATATATGGGGGGGAACTATTGTTTGGGCACACGTAAGGGCTCGGAATGGAAGTAGTGGCGTTTTGAAATGCAGACTTTGATGGAATGGTCTGCGGTCGTCATTACGTTTGCAGAGCCCCTGATGTGCCTAAACAATAGAAACCCCCCACAAGTGACCCCATTTTGGAAACTAGACCTCCCAAGTAACTTATCTAGATGCCTGGTGAGCACTTTGGACCCCCAAGTGCTTCACAGAACTTTATAACGCAGAGACGTGAAAATTAAAAAAAAAAAATTTTCCACAAAAATATTTTTTTAGCCCCCAATTTTTTATTTTCCCAAGGGTACCAGGAGAAATTAGAACCCCAAAGTTGTTGTGCAATTTTTCCTGAGTACGCTGATACCCCATATGTTTGAGTAAACCACTGTTTGGGCACACGTCGGGGCTTGGAAGGGAGGAAGCACCGTTTAACTTTTTGAACGCAAAATTGGCTGGAATCAATGGTTGCACCATGTCGCGTTTGGTGACCCCCTGATGTGCCTAAACAGTGGAAACCCCTCAATTCTAACGTCATTCAGTTGCGGGGGGGCGATCGCCGGTGGGGGAGGTGTGGAATCGGTGTCTCCAGCCATGTCCGATGCTACAGCAGCGTCGGACATGGCTGGATTGTAATATTTCATCAATTTTCATTGATGAAATATTACTATCGCTCTGATTGGCTGTTTCACTTTTAACAGCCAATCAGAGCGATCGTAGCCACGTGGGGGCGAAGCCACGCCCCCTGTGGTGAATTACAAAGCCCCCTGTATCTGCGGGTCGGGTGACCTTTCAGTGACCCCGGTCACCCGACCCGCAGGGGGGCTTTGAAGTCATGACGCCACATAGGCGTCACTGGTCAGATTTGAACCAGGTTTCGTGACGCCTATGTGGCGTCATTGGTCGTGAAGGGGTTAAAAATACTTTCTCTATGTGTGTCTCTAGTGGGCTGAGTGACAAAGAAGTTCCACTATAGGTTGCAGGGCATGCCATTTTTGCAGAGAATGTTCAGTAATTGTTGCTGCAAATATACAGTGGGGAAAAAAAGTATTTAGTCAGTCAGCAATAGTGCAAGTTCCACCACTTTAAAAGATGAGAGGCGTCTGTAATTTACATCATAGGTAGACCTCAACTATGGGAGACAAACTGAGAAAAAAAAATCCAGAAAATCACATTGTCTGGTTTTTTTTCATTTTATTTGCATATTATGGTGGAAAATAAGTATTTGGTCAGAAACAAAATTTCATCTCAATACTTTGTGATATATCCTTTGTTGGCAATGACAGAGGTCAAACGTTTTCTGTAAGTCTTCACAAGGTTGCCACACACTGTTGTTGGTATGTTGGCCCATTCCTCCATGCAGATCTCCTCTAGAGCAGTGATGTTTTTGGCTTTTCGCTTGGCAACACGGACTTTCAACTCCCTCCAAAGGTTTTCTATAGGGTTGAGATCTGGAGACTGGCTAGGCCACTCCAGGACCTTGAAATGCTTCTTACGAAGCCACTCCTTCGTTGCCCTGGCGGTGTGCTTTGGATCATTGTCATGTTGAAAGACCCAGCCACGTTTCATCTTCAATGCCCTTGCTGATGGAAGGAGGTTTGCACTCAAAATCTCACGATACATGGCCCCATTCATTCTTTCATGTACCCGGATCAGTCGTCCTGGCCCCTTTGCAGAGAAACAGCCCCAAAGCATGATGTTTCCACCACCATGCTTTACAGTAGGTATGGTGTTTGATGGATGCAACTCAGTATTCTTTTTCCTCCAAACACGACAAGTTGTGTTTCTACCAAACAGTTCCAGTTTGGTTTCATCAGACCATAGGACATTCTCCCAAAACTCCTCTGGATCATCCAAATGCTCTCTAGCAAACTTCAGACGGGCCCGGACATGTACAGGCTTAAGCAGTGGGACACGTCTGGCACTGCAGGATCTGAGTCCATGGTGGCGTAGTGTGTTACTTATGGTAGGCCTTGTTACATTGGTCCCAGCTCTCTGCAGTTCATTCACTAGGTCCCCCCGCGTGGTTCTGGGATTTTTGCTCACCGTTCTTGTGATCATTCTGACCCCACGGGGTGGGATTTTGCGTGGAGCACCAGATCGAGGGAGATTATCAGTGGTCTTGTATGTCTTCCATTTTCTAATTATTGCTCCCACAGTTGATTTCTTCACTCCAAGCTGGTTGGCTATTGCAGATTCAGTCTTCCCAGCCTGGTGCAGGGCTACAATTTTGTTTCTGGTGTCCTTTGACAGCTCTTTGGTCTTCACCATAGTGGAGTTTGGAGTCAGACTGTTTGAGGGTGTGCACAGGTGTCTTTTTATACTGATAACAAGTTTAAACAGGTGCCATTACTACAGGTAATGAGTGGAGGAAAGAGGAGACTCTTAAAGAAGAAGTTACAGGTCTGTGAGAGCCAGAAATCTTGATTGCTTGTTTCTGACCAAATACTTATTTTCCACCATAATATGCAAATTAAATGAAAAAAAAAAACAGACAATGTGATTTTCTGGATTTTTTTTTCTCAGTTTGTCTCCCATAGTTGAGGTCTACCTATGATGTAAATTACAGACGCCTCTCATCTTTTTAAGTGGTGGAACTTGCACTATTGCTGACTGACTAAATACTTTTTTCCCCTACTGTATCTCAAGATTTCTGGCTCTCACAGACCTGTAACTTCTTCTTTAAGAGTCTCCTCTTTCCTCCACTCATTACCTGTAGTAATGGCACCTGTTTAAACTTGTTATCAGTATAAAAAGACACCTGTGCACACCCTCAAACAGTCTGACTCCAAACTCCACTATGGTGAAGACCAAAGAGCTGTCAAAGGACACCAGAAACAAAATTGTAGCCCTGCACCAGGCTGGGAAGACTGAATCTGCAATAGCCAACCAGCTTGGAGTGAAGAAATCAACTGTGGGAGCAATAATTAGAAAATGGAAGACATACAAGACCACTGATAATCTCCCTCGATCTGGTGCTCCACGCAAAATCCCACCCCGTGGGGTCAGAATGATCACAAGAACGGTGAGCAAAAATCCCAGAACCACGCGGGGGGACCTAGTGAATGAACTGCAGAGAGCTGGGACCAATGTAACAAGGCCTACCATAAGTAACACACTACGCCACCATGGACTCAGATCCTGCAGTGCCAGACGTGTCCCACTGCTTAAGCCTGTACATGTCCGGGCCCGTCTGAAGTTTGCTAGAGAGCATTTGGATGATCCAGAGGAGTTTTGGGAGAATGTCCTATGGTCTGATGAAACCAAACTGGAACTGTTTGGTAGAAACACAACTTGTCGTGTTTGGAGGAAAAAGAATACTGAGTTGCATCCATCAAACACCATACCTACTGTAAAGCATGGTGGTGGAAACATCATGCTTTGGGGCTGTTTCTCTGCAAAGGGGCCAGGACGACTGATCCGGGTACATGAAAGAATGAATGGGGCCATGTATCGTGAGATTTTGAGTGCAAACCTCCTTCCATCAGCAAGGGCATTGAAGATGAAACGTGGCTGGGTCTTTCAACATGACAATGATCCAAAGCACACCGCCAGGGCAACGAAGGAGTGGCTTCGTAAGAAGCATTTCAAGGTCCTGGAGTGGCCTAGCCAGTCTCCAGATCTCAACCCTATAGAAAACCTTTGGAGGGAGTTGAAAGTCCGTGTTGCCAAGCGAAAAGCCAAAAACATCACTGCTCTAGAGGAGATCTGCATGGAGGAATGGGCCAACATACCAACAACAGTGTGTGGCAACCTTGTGAAGACTTACAGAAAACGTTTGACCTCTGTCATTGCCAACAAAGGATATATCACAAAGTATTGAGATGAAATTTTGTTTCTGACCAAATACTTACTTTCCACCATAATATGCAAATAAAATGAAAAAAAAACAGACAATGTGATTTTCTGGATTTTTTTTTTCTCAGTTTGTCTCCCATAGTTGAGGTCTACCTATGATGTAAATTACAGACGCCTCTCATCTTTTAAAGTGGTGGAACTTGCACTATTGCTGACTGACTAAATACTTTTTTTCCCCACTGTATTTGTAGACAGCTATTAAGTCTCCTCTCAGTCTTCTCTTTTGCAAACTAAACAATCCCAAATCCTGCAACCTTTCCTCATAAGACAGGGTTTGCAGACCGTTCACCATTCTGGTTGCTCTTTTCTGAACTTGCTCCAGTTTGTTGATGTCTTTTTTAAAATGTGGTGCCCAAAACTGGACACAATATTCCAGGTGAGGTCTGACCAAAGAGGAGTAGAGGGAAATAATGACTTCACGTGATCTAGACTGAATGCTTCTGTTAATACATCGTAGAATTGCATTTGCCTTTTTTGCTGCTGCATCACACTGTTGACTCATATTCAGTCTGTGATCTACAGTATTAGTATACCCAAGTCTTTTTCACATGTGCTGTTGCTTAGGCCTATTCCTCCCATTCTGTATATGCTTTTTTCATTTTTATTGCCCAGATGTAGTACTTTGCATTTTTCCCTGTTAAAAACCATTCTGTTAGTTGCTGCCCACTTCTCCAGTTTATGTATATCTTTTTGAATCCTCTCTCTCTCTTCTCTAGTATTAGCTATCCCTCCTATCTTTGTGTCATCAGCAAATTTAATCAGTTTACCCTCAATTCCTTCATCTAAATCATTGATAAAGATGTTGAACAATACAGGGCCCAGGACAGAGCCCTGTGATACCCCACTTGAGACATTCTTCCAACTGGATGTGCAGCCATTTACGACCACTCTTTGGGTCCGATCACTAAGCCAGTTATGAATCCACCTAACAGTTGCCTTGTCCATTCCATAGTTAGTCATTTTTTCAATAAGGATTGTATGAGATACTTTGTCAAATGCTTTGCTGAAGTCAAGATATACTATATCTACAGCATTTCCTTGATCCACCCAATCAGTGATTCCGTCATAGAAGGAAATTAAGTTAGTCTGACATGACTTATTAGTTACAAACCCATGCTGACTCTGTTTAATCACTTAATTCTTATCCAGGTACTGACATACATGTTGTTTAATAATTTGTTCAAAGATCTTTCCTGGTATAGAAGTCAGACTCACTGGCCTATAGTTGCCTGGGTCCACCTTCTTCCCCTTTTTGAAGATAGGAACAACATTTTCTCTTCTCCAGTCTTCTGGGACTTCTCCTGTTCTCCAAGAATTTTCAAAGATTATGGAGAGGGGTTCAAAAATTTCTTCTGCTATCTCCTTCAGTACTCTGGGGTGTAATTCATCTGGACCTGGAGACTTGAATTCATTTAGGTTAGCTAAGTGTTTCCTCACTATCTTTCTGTTTATAGATATTCTGGATTCTTCTATTCCCTTAATAGGACAGTGAAGAACAGTTGATTTTACATTTCCTTTCTGAGAGAAAACAGATGCAAAATAGGAATTTAAAAGTTCGGCCTTCTCAACATCCTGTCTTACCATTTCATCATTTTCATCCTGTAAAAATCCTATAGCATCTTTGACTTTTCTTTTACTTTTGACATATCCCCAAAATCCTTTATTATTGCTTTTGACATCTCTTGCAAGCCTCAATTCATTGTCAGCTTTACTAATCTGATTTGTGCCCTGCAGGTTCTGCAGACAGCATTATATTCTTCTTTAGATATGCCTCCCTCTTTCCATTTTATAAACATTTTTTTCTTCCTTTTTAGCATGTGCTTAAGTTCTGTATTCATCCATCCTGGCTTCCTTAAATGCTTCCTATTCTTCCCTCTTTTCAGAATTGATAACAACTGTGCTTTGAGAATTATTTTTCAAGATTTCCCATCCTTCCTGGACATTTTTGCCCTTAAGGATATCCAGCCATTGGATCCCTCCAATTCACTTTCTGAATCCCTTAAAATCTGCCTTTCTGAAATCTAACCTTGACGTCTGAGTCTTCACAGGTCTTCCTCCTCTAGTTATCCAAAATTCTAAAATAGCATGATCGCTACCTCCTAGGGTCCCACTAGATAATGGTTATCCCATGGAATTGGTTTGAATTTTTAAAAATAAGTGGTTACTGGCTCTAATACTTACATATGACATGATAACACTATAAACAATTAGGAGTGACTTTTACTCTCTATTATATGGAGTATGCTCCCATTAAGGGAGAATTCTGAAAGAAAACGTCATTTGGAGCCTCTTTCTAACTATCAGTGTTGGACTCAGTGGTAGTTTTCGTTGTGTGTGTTTGTTCTTTTTGTCGAGTGCACTTTTAATCGGAAATCTCCGTTTTAAAGATTGAAATAAAGTATATTAGTTTTAATATTTCTGTTGATATTCACCAGCCCGCTGCTCATTTATGGATATTGGTCCCTACCAAGCCTAAAAATATCAGCCGGTAGCAGCCCCAAAATTGATGCATCAAATTAGATGCACCAATTCTGGCATTTTGTCTGGCTCTTTCCGGGTGCATGGGCAATCGGGGTAATATTTTTTTGAGGGTTGATTTAAATAGTGTAATTTTCAAATGGGAAAGGACCCCACATCATTTTTTTTTTTTTTTTAAATTAATAATTTATTATTAATCAGCGACCTTGGAGTGTGATATGCATCCAGGCGTCTTCACCATGCTTGTCCCATTCCATTTGAGTGCTGATTCCATCCATTTCAACAATTTTCCTGGCTCCCAAGCCCTACTTTTAGAGTTTTCTGTTAAAATTCTTTCTCATTGACTTCCCTTATAGTCGGTACTGGAGTCTAAGCATCTGACCTGCTTGATTTAAATAACGAGCACTCAAGCATTTAAGTGCTCGCTCATCACTAGTGGATACAATTGATAACACTTCTGAGAATTTGCAGGAATAAGTGGCGAATACTCGCTGGATATTCTGCTTTCTGGACTGGTTCCACCTGTAAGTCCTGTTAAACAATCCAAGAGAAGATCTTGTCAAACCAATGACGTGAGGTCCATCGACTGTCGGCACAAGCAGCGTTTCATGAGAACATCATGGAAAGGGGAGTTAAAGTGTGAAAATGCACCTTGTGCGTTGTTACAGGGTCAGACGCTTTTTTTAAGCCGGCGTCATATCCCTAGGGTGTTCTTTATATAGTGAATGTCAAATGACGAGAAGATAACAAATGTCAGAACCAATACACATACGTGACATAAAGATAATAAATGAAACGAAAATAAGGAAAGAAACAAACAACCACCACATGTCCATAGAGTGACAGGATTATTATTAAAGCAAACCTGTCACCAGGTTTGGCCGATACGAGTTACAGCCACCGCCTTTCAGGCATTATCTACAGCATTCTATAGTGCTGCATATGAGTCCCAAGGAAAATAACGTATTATAGTAACTTGCAGGACGTTCTGGCCTGAGGGATGACGCAGGTCTTGGTCCGGTGCCTCCCATCTTCTTGCGATGCCACCCTCCTGCTTGCTTCATGGCTCCCTGGCATTGCGCTCCTGCGCAGGCATACTTATCTTCCCTGTTGAGGGCAGAGCACATTTCTGCAGTGCGCAGGCACTGGGACTCTGACCTGGCGCCTGCGCACTGCAGTGCTTTGATCTGCCCTCAACGGCAGATAAGTAATCCTGCGCAGGAGCTCGTTGCCCTGGAGCCATGAAGCAAGCAGGAGGGCGGCATTGCAAGAAGATGGGAGGTGCCGGACCAAGACCTGCGTCATCCCTCGGACCGGACCGTCCCGCAGGTGACTATAATAATTTTTTTTTTTTTTTTCTATTGCAGGTCGGATCGGGGACTTATCTAAAGCATTATAGAATGATGTAGATAAGCCCTGAAAGGCGGTGGCCGTATTTTATATCGGCCAAACCTGGTGGGTGACAGGTTCCCTTTAATATTGCACAGGGGATATCGCAGAAAATTCTCACAACAAGAATCCTGGAAACAAAAAATTAGAAATGATTTTTTTTCTCCGCATTCTCTATAGGACTTAATACATTCCTAATTCCGGAGAGTAATAGAAATACAGTAGAAAACAGAGGAAGAAAGTTCAGAGAAGAAGCTTCATAGAAAGACATTGAAGTTAAAGACGGCATTTAACCCTTTGGGAGAAAGTGATTCCAGCACTTTACCGAGTAAATCCCACCAGGACTGTAGCAGGTAAAGACCCCAGTATCCACAGGTGTCCCTTCTAATTGGGGGGAAACTGTCACCTCTAAGGGTATGTTTCCATGGGCTGTATCCGGCAGCGCTTTGGACGTGGCACATGACCGCTCCATCCAAAGCGCTGCCGGCTTTGTACGCACGGTGATTGTTCATCATTGAACACATGCGGAATCACCGCAACCTATACATAGAACAATTCTATTTATCTTGCGGAGACTGAGCTTCTCCTCAAGATAAATAGACATGTGGTCTATAAGGACGCGCCGCATGTGCGTATACGCAGGGATACCTGAGGCATCCCTGCACGCATAGTGGAGATGGGATTTCATAAAATCCCATCCACTATGCTGTAACATCTGGCCGCTGCTGATTGGACGCTGCGGTTGTACGCAGCGTCCTATCCGCAGCAAATGCTGAACGTGGAAACATACCCTTAGGCTATGTGCCCACGTAGCGTTTTAAAACGCTCACTAAAAACCGGACTCCTTCCCAGAAATCGCGCGGTTTATTCCGCGTGATTTTACCGCGATTTTCGCGTGCGATATTCAAGCACTTTCCAAGCGATTTGAAGCATCGCTTGGAAAGTGATTGACAGGTTGGTCACACTCGTCAAACATAGTGTTTGACGAGTGTGACCAGGTTTTTACTATTGAGGCTGCCTATGCGGCATCAATAGTAAAAGATAGGATGTTAAAATGCTAAAAAAAATAAAAAATCGGGGTATATTTACCTTACGGAGTCCCGCGCTGCCATCCCGGGCCACAGCGTTCCCAGTAATGCCTTGTGAGACCTGTGATGACGTAGTCTCACGTTGCTATAGCGATCTCGCGAGACCACGTCATCACTGGACCGTGCCGCAAGGCATTACTGGGAACGCTTAGGCCAGGAATGCAGCGCGGGACACCGGAAGGTAAATATACCCTGATTTTTTTTATTTTTTATTCTTTTTTTTTTACAGGGGTATGGTACCCGGGGCCTGGAGGACAGTCTCCTCTCCTCCACACCGTGGGTACCAACCGCACATGAGACGCTTAACTTCCCGCATGGTGGGCATAGCCACATGCGGGAAGTAAGCGATTCTCATGCATTCCTATGGGTGCGGTATCGCGGCAATTCTTTGCGATTCCGCACAAAAGAATGAGCATGCTGCGATTGTTTCCGCGATGCGATTCCGCCGCGGAAAAAAGCGCAGCATTAGCACAGCATGTGCGGAATGCCATAGGAATGCATGGGGGCGTTCTGTACACGATTTTTAAATGTTTTCGCAGCGTTTTTGCGCCGAAAATCACGGCAAAAACGCTTAAAAATCGCTACGTGGGCACACAGCCTTATAATCCTCGGACAGTTCTGGCAAACACGGAAAAGTGCCCCTTTATGGAGGTGACAGAAAGTCTGTTTAGTCTCTTTAGCTTCATAGTATCAGCTCTAATCCAATGGTGAGAGAGCGATTTACCCCGAAGAGTCACAAATTGTGGGGTTGGTATAAAATGTTATATTTAGGGGGTTCTGTGTTGTCTTCTTATAAGAATCACAATGGTTTTGTTCCTTTTCCGCTGACAGATACAAGCGACCCAACTATGAAAGACAGGAACCAAGGAAACCTGTATTACTCACATAGTATGGGACCTCTTTTTTTGGCCCCACAAACTGTATAATGTTCTCACAGTACCACCATCCCCTAAACAGTATAATGTTCTCACAGTACCACCAACCCCTAAACAGTAAAATGTTCCCACAGTACCACCAACCCCTAAACAGTAAAATGTTCCCACAGTACCACCATCCCCTAAACAGTATAATGTTCCCACAGTACCACCATCCCCTTAACAGTATAATGTTCTCACAGTACCGCCATCCCCCACACACAGTATAATGTTCCCACAGTACCACCATCCCCCCCACACAGTATAATGTTCTCACAGTACCACCATCCCCTAAACAGTATAATGTTCTCACAGTACCACCATCCCCTAAACAGTATAATGTTCTCACAGTACCACCATCCCCTAAACAGTAAAATGTTCCCACAGTACCACCATCCCCTAAACAGTATAATGTTCCCACAGTACCACCATCCCCTTAACAGTATAATGTTCTCACAGTACCACCATCCCCCACACACAGTATAATGTTCCCACAGTACCACCATCCCCCCCACACAGTATAATGTTCTCACAGTACCACCATCCCCTAAACAGTATAATGTTCTCACAGTACCACCATCCCCTAAACAGTAAAATGTTCCCACAGTACCACCATCCCCTAAACAGTATAATGTTCCCACAGTACCACCATCCCCCACACACAGTATAATGTTCTCACAGTATCGCCATCCCCCACACACAGTATAATGTTCCCACAGTACCGCCATCCCCCCCACACAGTATAATGTTCTCACAGTACCACCATCCCCTAAACAGTATAATGTTCTCACAGTACCACCATCCCCTAAACAGTAAAATGTTCCCACAGTACCACCATCTTCAATATTATTTTTGTAATCAAGATTACAAAATGCAGAAAGTCAGCACTCGCCCCTTTTAGAAGATAATTATTATTTATTATTATAGCGCCATTTATTCCATGGCGCTTTACATAATACATACAAGTACAGTAATCTTAAACAATACAAGTCATGACTGGTACAGGAGGAGAGAGGACCCTGCCCGCGAGGGCTCACAATCTACAAGGGATGGGTGAGGATACAGTAGGTGAGGGTAGAGCTGGTCGTGCAGCGGTTTGGTGGATCGGTGGTTACTGCAAGTTGTAGGCTTGTCGGAAGAGGTAGGTCTTCAAGTCCTACTACTGGTCCATGTTCACAGACCAGTGGAACATGGACCACTAGAAGTGCAAATTAATTCCAAAACGTTCGTTGTTCGTCATGTCTATTTTTAGAAATCCCTGCACCTGCCTCCACGCTGCTAGCACTGTTGCTCTTTTTGTCATTGTCCTGAATCAAATGAAAATTAAAAAGGACTGAAGTATTTTCTAAAATGGGTGACTGCTGACTTTCTTTACTCCGTCGTCTTGATTATAAATAGTCTCACGTCTATGCACCATCCTGAAGATTTATTATAGTGGAGGTTGTAACATTGGTTCAAGGTGTCCATATCCTGGGTAAAAAATTTCTATTTGGTGCCGCAACACTTCACTATAATTATTTTTTGACTATTTTAACCCCTTTTTTTTTTGGTGTTTTCATGTAATATGTGGAAGCCTACATGGAGACATTGGCATCACATAACTTCTGTTTTATTGTTCTTACAAAAAAAGCTTTTGTAAAAGCCTCAAACTTCTGTGTGTGAATCAGACCTGAGATCTAACGTGATAGAAGATTACAGTGCGGGGAAGACGGGAAACCTTCATATAGACGGCCGGTGGGGATGGAGTCAGTGACGGACTCTGGACAAATCTGTTTCTAGAGCCGCAGTAGAAGATGAAGATGTCGTCCTCATCATGAAGTAGTTATTTCTCCTGTCCCGTGTAATGAATATCTCCTGCAGTATTGCTAATGCCGATTCCAGTGTCGGGAAATGAGACGAGAATTAGCGTTATGGAAGATGAGTCTATGAGAAACGTATTCAGCTGCCGACTCCGAGGGAGAAACTGCTTGTTGTCTGTGGCCTAAATATATAGGTTTTATTAGTAGATGTCAAGGGAAAAAACAGAATGTTGTAAACTAATAAAATTACCATTGGTGCTTGGGTCCCCTCCAGCCTCTGTATTTTCTCATCAGTCCTCTATCGAACTTGTAATTCTTACAGCCAATCAGCTCCTGAAGCAGTGAGTAACATAGTCAGTGATTGGGAGCATGGAGGAGATGTCTTAGTCAGCAATTTAGCTTATGTTCCAGTCCATACAATACTAGAGAATACAACATCTTACCGCTCTATCTCCTCATATGTTTCCCTTATTATCTCCAGTAATTGTATTATTACACAGGATTTTTATCATGTTACATCGGCTCATCTTCTCATTCAGGACTCTACAATATCGGATCCTCTCAGTGACGATCTTTTTCTGAATTGCGGATTTTTGAATATGGACAGAGACAAGATGGCGGAGAGGATATTACACCTCACCCTAGAGATCATCTTCCGGCTTACTGGAGAGGTGAGAGATTCTGATGACGTCACATTACATCATTCTTATCTATGGGAATAACAGATGGACAGAACTGGAGAGGTGAGGACTCTGGAAATGTCTGTAGTGAGATTTATTAATGTGTCTCTCCATAACCAGGATTACACAGTAGTGAAGAAGACCTCTAGTGAGCGCTGTCAGGACCCTGTGTCTGAGAGATGGGAAAGACCCCTGAGCCCAATCACGGGACCTCCACCTCACCCCCTGATACATGAGGACATGAATGACCAGAAGATCCTAGACCTCATCTACAAGATGATTGAGCTGCTGACTGGAGAGGTGACACTGCTGGGAATGCTGGGACATTACACAGTAACACTATGAAGGAATCGGGGGATGACGGTATCTTTGTATGTGTCAGGTTCCTATAAGGTGTCAGGATGTCTCCGTCTATTTCTCCATAGAGGAGTGGGAGTTTCTAGAAAGACATAAAGATCTGTACAAGGACGTCATGATGGAGGTTCCCCAACCCCTCACATCACCAGGTAATAGACAGGACTAAATACACACGGCCTATAATTATCTGTATGTAAAGAATGAATTCAGTCCCTGTATGTGTTTCCTCCAGATCTATCCAGTAAGAGGACAACACCAGAGAGATGTCCCCGTCCTCTTCTTCCACAGGACTGTAAACAAGAAGATACCAATGCTCCTCAGGACCATCAGGTAGATGGAGAGAAGGTGTCATGAGATCTCTTTTATGATGTGTAGACGGCTGTGAAGGTCTTGTGCTCAGTCTTGTTTTATCCACCAGTATTATATGTTTTATACTTGTGTAATGAGAACGGTGGAGATGGCAGGATTAGAGCTGATCATAGATGTGACTTCTCCATCTGTCTGTGACTTTTACAATATTTGTTTCAGGGTGAAGATCTGACCCATATTAATACTACAGAGACATATGTGAGGGGTGATGAGTGGTGTAAAGAAGAGATTACTACATATGACTACCCAGGTGAGTAGTAACCACTAAATGCCGAGAAGTCACAGATTCTTCCCAATCACCGGCTGTGGCTGCTTTATCGGTGGTATAGTCCGGCCGTATCATAATCGTGTGATAACCATTTTGCCTCTTCACCACAACATTCTCCACCATTTGGAAGTGGTGAAATTACTTTGTGAAATCCTTTTCTATAGATCTTATAACCTGGAAGATCCACCTATCCCCTGGGATTAGAAAGCCATTACCTGCCAAGATCTGTAAACTACAAAGCCAAAATAAATCATGCATAGAATGTGTTGACAAGCTAGAAAATCACTTGAAGAAAAGTATTATGATGGGTCTGTAATAGAAAGCGGAGGGTAATGATGCTATTGGCTTCCTAGATCCCTGATATCTTATTGGATGAATCTACCTTCTCTCCCTTCTGTGCTGCTGAATGTCTCATATGGTCCCTACAAGACCAGGTCCAGTCTTTCTGATCAAACTTCGCTTTTATGACCGACAACGTTAAATGTGTAGTGAGGCCCAAGTGTGAATTTCTGTACAATAATAACAGAGTTTTCCCTTCCCAAAGACAGCACCGCACATGAGAGATGGCATCCGCCCCCAGGAACAGGAAACCTGTAGCAGAGATAAAAGAAGGGGGCAGCACCTCTCTCCTCAGTCGGGTTTCCTGTTCTTGCAGGTGGATGCCTGTGGCAGGCCTACATACCTCCAGGGGGATCCCCCTCTGATGAAATCCGGTCAGGAGGCAGAGGTCCGTATGGGGAGAAAGACGCACCTATAATCCTAATCCCAGCCGGGGGGGGGGGGGGAGGGGGGCGGTCAGTGCCGTACTCATTCCCCCCCACCCCGGCTGGACTCCTTGGCGGCCGCTCCTGTCGGGAGGCTGGGCCGGGAGGAGGCGGGCCCATCATGAAGCTGGCGCTGACTGAATGGGGGACGACTTCCGGTCGCACCGGAAGTGACGTCACATGCCGGAGGAAGCTGGTGTGCTGGACACTTCTGGGAGGGAGCTGTTCCAGGAGCACGCACACCGCCCCACCATATAAAAAAACGAGGCACACTCAGGCGGCTGCAGCAGCTGACAAGCATGGCGGACCCCACAACCGAAGTGCGCACACCAGATGAAGACCCGGAGGCTACCGTGGTCCCCATGGGGTTTGGGTGAGTGCCTTTGTAAGTCAAAAATGTGTGGGTAATGACACCCTCTATGTCATGTCTTTCCTAAGCAAAAAAGGCCACGTCCAAACAAAAGCAGAGGAAGAGTCAGGAGAATTAGAACCCTCTGATGACTCAGACCTGGACTCCTCGGAGGAGGAAGGGCACCCTTATTTTCTATCCGAAGATATCGGAAAATTACTCAAACTTGTCAGGTCTACCATTGGGGTTGAAATGCCAAGGGAGCCGCGGACAGTACAGGATTCCATGTTTAGTAATTTTGAGGGGAAGAAACACAGAGTTTTTCCTTTCCACGATAATCTACTAAATTTAATCAAAAGGGAATAGATAAAGTCCAACAAAAAGATGTCCATACCACAAACACTTAAACGTAAATACCTATTTGATGAAGTATGTGAAAAATGGGAAAAAGCTCCCAGACTGGATGCTGCTATCGCCAGTACCTCCAGAGGGATAGCCCTGCCATTTGAAGACCATGGGTGCCTTAAAAGATCCCCTTGACAAAAAAGCTGATGCTTTTCTAAAACCTGCTTGGGAGGTGTCAGCATGGTCCTAGGAGGAAAATAAACCCCCATGAAGGTGACCCATGAAGGTAAGGAGAGGGGAAGGATGTGGGGAAAAAGGCCCCAAGCGTATCGCTGCGATGCAGCTTCGTCAGGGGAATGATGGGGGTGTGGTAAGTCTAGGTTTTAAGGATCAATATAAATTAATACAAATAGAATACCGGTGTGCTTGAGCCGACCTCTGGGAGCCATGGATACGAGAGGCATCATGAAAACACTGCTGTGCAAACACCAGGGTCACATGATAATGATCCACTGGTATAATAGCTTGCCGAGGCATAAGAAATGTCATGGTGATGTTCCATCTGGCAGTGATCCTTATACTAATTTGCGGCTTCTCATGTGGCATGGTTGTATATTCATTTCTTATGAATTCCTTGTGATTATATAGATATTGTCTAATTCTAGATATTTCCTACCTGACAATCTATTTAGTACCGCAGTTTTAGGATTGCTTTTATAATAGGGAGGATGGGTGTTTCAGAGTTAATCCACCAGTGCTTCAGATTAGTGAGGCATTCCTGGGGACGCCCATTTGCCTGTGTTTTTCTATACACTTTTGCTGCCTCCTAATTAGGATTTCAGCACACTGGTTTTCCAATTATTGCATAGCTACACGTGTTTATTCCTTGATGTCATTGTTTGTCATTATCCTATGCATATATATTTTGTTATGATGAGTCACCGAAGGAGGAAAAAACAAAATACCAGCTAAGTCCAAAAAAACCAGAGAGGTTGGCAGCTATCGGATTGCAGACCCCTGAACCTATCCACAACAACTAGCAGTAGCCGTGGGGGGTTCCTACGGTGCCCTAGACCCCTCGATCACAGCCGGAGAACTACATAGCCTAAAGACAGAAAGGGGAAAAACTAAACTGCCCCAGAGCAGACCCCAAAGCAATAGGCAGCCCCCAACATATAATGACGGTGAAGCAAGATGAAAACACTAACAAAGATAGGTTGAGCAAATGATGGGGCCCAAGCTAACTACATAGCACAGGATAGGAAAGCTGCTGTCTGCCATCCGCAAAAACCCTATCAAAATGAGCCAACCGACTGATAGGAAAAACAGGCCCTGAAGTTGCTAGGCTTCAAAACACTATATCAGCACTCAGGTATATTCTGAAGACAGAGCAAAAGATCAACAGATCAGAGACAAAAATGGAATTCAGCTCACCCCCGGCTGGGGATGGCAGAACTCCGAAAAAACAAGGCAAAACAAAAACAAAACTGAAGAGTACAAAGCAGAGCAGAAAAACTTAGCTTTGAGAAGCAGGAATCAGACTGGTCTCCAAGAATCTAGCAGGAAAATCACCAGCCAGGAAGAAGGGCGTCGGCAGCCTTATATCCAGTCCTCAATTCCAGCCACCCAGTCATCATCTAGCTGCCCAGGTGTTTGGTAATCAGCCTCACTACCTTCCTTCACCAGAGGAGGGAGTTCATCAGACCTCAATGGTGAAGGGAAAAATGAACTCACAACAGTACCTCCCCCTTGAGGAGGGGTCACCGTACCCTCATCCATGCCACCAGGGCGATCCGGGTGAGCCCGATGAAAGGCACGCACCAATCTTTCAACATGAATATCAGAGGCAGAGACCCAGGAATTATCCTCCTGACCATAACCCTTCCACTTAACCAAATACTAGAGTCTCCGTCTAGCCAGACGGGAATCCAGTATCTTCTCTACCTCATATTCCATGTTACCTTCAACCAATATAGGGTCAGGAGGTGCCACCACAGGAACTACTGGTTCAACAAACCTCTTCAACAAGGACTTATGAAACACATTATGAATTTTAAATGTGACAGGAAGAGCCAACCGAAAAGAGACCGGATTAATAATCTCCAAAATCTTGTAAGGTCCAATAAATCTAGGCTTAAACTTAGGAGAAGCCACCTTCATAGCTATATTTTTTGATGACAACCAAACCATATCACCCACCTTAAACTGGGGACCAACGGTCCTACGCCGGTTGGAAAACCGCTGGGCCTTTTCCTGGGAGAGAGACAACTTATCCACTACTTGGTCCCAGATCTGGTGCATTCTCTCCACCACAGTGTCAACACCTGGGCAGGCAGAAGGCTCCACCTGCCCTGAAGAAAATCGAGGGTGAAAAACAAAGTTACAAAAAAAAAGTGACATCAAAGTGGCAGAACTAGCTCAGGAATCCCGTGCAAGCGAACCACCTGTTGCAAAAACAAGGGCACCAACTCAGAGGAAGATGGCAACTTAGGGAGTGGTACAAGATGGACCATCTTAGAGAATCTATCACAAATCACCCAAATAACAGTCATTCTTTGAGAGACAGGCATATCAGAGATAAAATCCATTGAAATATGGGTCCATGGCCTCCTGGGCACCGGCAAAGGCATCAACAAGCCACTAGAGCGAGAACAAGGTTTAGACCGGGAGCAAGTCCCACAGGACTGCACAAAATTCCTGACATCATGAGACAAGGCGGGCCACCAAAAAGACCGACTCACCAGATCTCTAGTACCAAAAATACCTGGATGACCAGCCAATGCAGAGCAATAAACTTCAGACATCACTCTCTTCCTCCACTGGTCAGGAACATACAACTTTCCACTGGGACAACGCTCAGGTTTGTCCTCCTGAAACTCTTCTAGAGCACGTCTCAAATCGGGCGAGATGGCAGAAAGAACTACCCCCTCGCCTAAGATGGTAGCAGGCTTAGTCACAACAGGAGAATCAGCAAGGAAACTCCTAGAGAGGGCGTCTGCCTTGACATTCTTAGTGCCCGGAAGAAAAGAGACCACAAAATCAAAACGTGAGAAAAACAAGGCCCACCTAGCCTGTCTAGGATTCAAGCGCTTGGCCGACTCCAGGTAAATCAAATTCTTGTGGTCAGTAAGGACCACGACTTGGTGTTTGGCTCCCTCCAACCAATGTCTCCACTCCTCAAATGCCCATTTCATGGCCAACAGTTCCCGATTCCCCACATCATAGTTACGTTCGGATGGGGAGAACTTTCGGGAAAAGAAAGCACAAGGATTAATTTTAGATGTCACAGGATCTTTTTGGGACAACACCGCTCCTGCACCAATCTCAGAAGCGTCCATCTCCACCTGAAACGGGAGTGAGACATCAGGTTGCCGCAAAACCGGAGCAGAAGTGAATCTTCGCTTCAGCTCCTGAAAGGAAGAAACAGCCTCTGGAGACCAATTCAGCACATCAGCACCCTTCCTAGTCAAATCCGTCAATGGCTTGGCAATACCAGAAAAATTAGCTATAAATTTCCGATAAAAATTAGCAAAACCCAAAAACTTCTGGAGGGCCTTCAAAGAAGTGGGCTGAACCCAATCATAAATGGCCTGTACCTTGGCCGGGCAAATTTCAATAGTTGACGGAGACAAAATAAATCCCAAAAATGAAATCCTCTGTACCCCAAAAAGGCATTTCGATCCCTTGACATGCAGGCAATTCTCCCTCAAAATCCGGAACACAGTCCGAACATGTTCCACATGAGAGTCCCAATTCTTGGAGAAGATCAAAATATCATCCAGATAGATAATTAAAAATGCATCCAAAAAGTCTCGGAATATATCGTTCATGAAGCACTGGAAGACAGAAGGGGGCATTAGTGAGCCCAAAAGGCATCACCAGGTACTCAAAATGTCCCTCCGGAGTATTAAAAGCCGTCTTCCATTCATCCCCATGCTTAATGCGAATAAGATTATACGCCCCCCTGAGGTCAAGCTTGGTAAACCAGCAAGCACCTTTAACTCTGGAGAATAGATCAGAAATCAGGGGTAACGGATACTGATATTTAACAGTAATTTTGTTGAGGGCACGATAGTCAATACAAGGCCTTAATGAACCATCCTTTTTAGCCACGAAAAAAAACCCAGCACCTAAGGGTGAAGAGGATGGTCTAATATGACCCTTCTCCAATGCCTCCTTAATATAGGATCGCATAGCCTCGTGCTCGGGTACAGATAAATTGAAAAGCCGACCCTTGGGGAATTTACACCCCGGGTTCAGCTCAATTGCACAATCATAACTCCTATGAGGAGGCAAAGATGCAGACTCATTCTCACTAAATACATCATAAAAGTCAGCCAAATAGTCAGGAACATCATGCAACTGGGGAGAGGTGGAGAAAACAGGAGCATCACTAAGGGCACACCGACAACCCCAACTCACCACAGACAAAGATTTCCAATCCAGAACTGGATTATGGATTTGCAACCAGGGAAACCCCAGAACAATGGTATCATGCAAATTATGCAACACCAAAAATCTGCAATTTTCTTGATGGTCTGGGGCGACCTGCATTACCACCTGGGTCCAAAACTGAGGTTTATTCTTCGCCAAAGGAGTAGCATCAATACCCCTCAAAGGGATAGGTGTCCGCAGAGGTGTCATAGGAAATCCACAATGTTTAGCAAAATCCAAGTCCATCAGGTTCAGAGCTGCTCCTGAATCCACAAAAGCCTTGGCGGAAAATGTGGACAGGGAGCAGATCAGAGTAATTGCCAGAAGAAACTTAGGTTGAACACCACCCACAGAAAACGTGTGTGCACAACGTTTCTCTCGTTTAGGGCAGACAGAAATAATAAGCGAGGCATCTCCACAAAAAAAACAGTTTATTACGCCTTCTGAACTCCTGACGTTGCTCCCTAGACAAAACTCTATCACATTGGATAGGTTCAGACATTTGTTCAACAGGTGGCAACATCTCTCGTGTAGTTTTGCGTTCACGTAAACGCCGATCCACCTGAATGGCTAATGACATAGAATCGTCAAGACCAGAGGGAACAGGAAATCCCACCATAGTATCTTTTACAGTTTCTGACAAACCCTTCCGAAAGAGGGCTGCCAAGGCACCATCATTCCAGGTAGTAAGGACCGCCCACTTTCGGAATTTTTGACAGTACAACTCTGCCGAATCCCGACCCTGGCTTAATGCCAACAGTGTCTTTTCAGCCTGATCAATAGCATTAGGTTCATCATACAGCAACCCCAAGGCTTGAAAAAATGCGTTCACATTATTCAGAATAGGATCATCAGGTTTCAAAGAAAACGCCCAATCCTGGGGATCGCCGCGCAGCAAAGAGATGACAATTTTAACCTGCTGCGTGGAGTTCCCCGACGAGTTAGGCTTCAAGGCAAAAAATAATTTACAATTCTTGAAATTCAAGAATTTAGACCGATCCCCAAAAAACACATCAGGAGTGGGAATCTTTGGTTCAGCAGCATGTGAATGAGCAAGATAGGCAGAAATTCCCGCACTTCAGCAGCGAGCTGCTCCACACGATCAGACAATTGCTTCATCTCCATTGAGAGAAAAATTCCCCCTACGGCCTCAGAGATATAGAGGAAAAAATATGCACACAAAAAAAAAACAATTCTGACACTTTTTTTTTTTTTCTACAATTCTCTCCTGCTATTGAGTACCCTAGGATCTGCGGTATGGCTGGTGATTCTGTTATGATGAGTCACCGAAGGAGGAAAAACAAAATACTAGCTAATTCCAGAAAAACCAGAGAGGTTGGCAGCTATCGGATTGCAGACTCCTGAACCTATCCACAACAACTAGCAGTAGCCGTGGGGGGTTCCTACGGTGCCCTAGACCCCTTGATCACAGCCGGAGAACTACATAGCCTAAAGACAGAAAGGGGAAAAACTAAACTGCCCCAGAGCAGACCCCAAAGCAATAGGCAGCCCCCAACATATAATGACGGTGAAGCAAGATGAAAACACTAACACAGATAGAAAGATAGGTTGAGCAAATGATGGGGCCCAAGCTAACTACATAGGACAGGATAGGAAAGCTGCTGTTTGCCATCCGCAAAAACCCTATCAAAATGAGCCAACCGACTGATAGGAAAAACAGGCCCTGAAGTCGCTAGGCTTCAAAAGACTATATCAGCACTCAGGTATATTCTGAAGACAGAGCAAAAGATCAACAGATCAGAGACAAAAATGTAATTCAGCTCACCCCCGGCCGGGGATGGCAGAACTCCAAAAAAACAAGGCAAAACAAAAACAAAACTGAAGAGTACAAAGCAGATCAGAAAAACTTAGCTTTGAGACGCAGGAATCAGACTGGTCTCCAAGAATCCAGCAGTAAAATCACCAGCCAGGAAGAAGGGCGTCGGCAGCCTTATATCCAGTCCTCAATTCTAGCCACCCAGTCATCATCTAGCTGCCCAGGTGTTTGGTAATCAGCCTCACTACCTTCCTTCACCAGAGGAGGGAGTTCATCAGACCTCAATGGTGAAGGGAAAAATGAACTCACAGCATATTTTTTGTTACATAACAGCAGTGTTTTCTTGGTGGTATAATTTTTGTGGGATAGGATGTGGTTCACATGTTGTATGTTTTTAAAGTGTTTTTAATTGTACGTCTAGTTGTGACAAAGTGTTTTCTATATAAATAATTTTTTTTTACAAACTTCAGTATACGTGTGCACAGTTTTTTATGCATTGGTCTGTTTTCCCCATATGCATCAAACCAGAGGTTGGTAGTGGAGATTACTCAGGTCCCCACTCACTTTCAATATCAATGCCTTCCCTTTGGGGTGTCACGTAGCCCCTCGCATATTCACAAAGATCATCTCAGAGATAGCATCCTTTGTGAGAAAAGAAAACATACTGCTAGTACCCTATTTGGACGATTTCCTCATCGTGGCGAGCAACACAAAATTGTGGAGAGGCAGTCACAAAAGTACTAGAGATATTAACTAGGTTAGGCTGGATGATCAACTTCATCAAGGTTCGTTCCAGTTCAGACACAAGAATTCCTCGGAATTCATATAAATTCGGTCAAGCAACAATGTGTCCTCCCAGAGAGGAAGATTCGGACCATTCATAAAAGGATACAACAAATACAACCCGGTCAGGCCATATCGATAAGAGGAGCGATGTCACTTATGGGTACCTTAACAGCGACAATCCCAGCGGTCCAGTGGGCACAAAGCCACACAAGAAAATTAGAGTGGCAGACCTTTGCCAAGCAGGGGAAGTACCCTTACAGATTGAATCGGAAGATAATCTTGTCGCCACAAGTTCAGGACTCATTAAAATGGTGGCTGAGCACCGAAAACTTAAGCAGGGCAGTACCCTGGTCTGTTCAGAACGTGGTGGTGCTAACCACAGACGCAAGTCTGTTAGGTTGGGGAGCACACCTAGCGGACCGGATTCTACAGGGCCAATGGGAACCCTCAATGAGGACAGCATCCTCCAATTTAAAAGAACTGGCAACGGTAAGGCGGGCATTTCTTCAGGTAAAAGAAGAAATTCAAGGCCAGCATGTTGCAATTTTATCCGACAACAGAACGGCCATAGCTTACATAAACCGACAAGGGGGTACACGGTCAACATCTAGGATGGCAGAGGCCAGAAAATTATTCATATGGGCAGAAAGCAATCTTTTTTTCCCTAACGGGAAAACATTTGAAAGGGACAGACAATCTTATGGCTAACTTCTTAAGCTGGCATGTATTACACCAGGGGGGGTGGTCCCTAAATCTGGAGATATTTGGGAAAGTCTGTGCCATCTGGGGCACACCAGAAGTGGATCTGTTTGCCACAAGAAGGAATCGGAAAGTAAACAGGTTCTACTCACTAAGCCCAAGAGAACGCCCAGAAGGGGTGAATGCACTGCTACACCGCTGGGAATTTCACCTAGCGCATGCATTTCCCCTGATTCCGTTAATCCCAATAGTCCTGAAAAAGATTCGGGAAGACAAGGCACGAGTAATCCTTATCACGCCCTTCTGGCCAAAAAAGGCGTGGTTCACATGGCTCAGACGCATGTCTATCTCGGACCCATGGATCCTCCCGGATTTCCCGAATCTCCTTCACCAGGGCCCGGTACTACATCCTCAAGTGCACAGACTCCATCTCACCGCTTGGAACTTGAGAGGGGACTCTTTTTAGCAAAGGGATTCTCAGACCCCTTGGTGACCACCCTGCTTGCAAGCAGGAAAAAAGGTAAACTCTGTCAAATTCCAAAAAATTTAGGAAAAGTTCCTGGAGTTCTCAGGCCGACTGTTATCCGAAACAAGCCAGGAAGTCCCAATAAAGGAGATCCTGGAATTCCTCCAAATGGAGCTAGAAAGAGGATTGTCCACGAGCACCCTAATGGTGCAAGTATCTGCCCTGGGTACGTTGTTTGACCAAAAACTCGCCGATCACCCCTGGGTCTATAGATTCATTCGAGCCTCCTCCACAACCAGACCCTCCAAATTACTTACTAAGGTAGCTCCCTGGGATCTAAATTTAGTATTAATGCCCTAACGTCTCCTCCTTTCGAGCCTATTACTTCTAGTTCGGTAAAGGCCTTAACGTTGAAAACAGTGCTCCTGGTTGCCCTGACGTCAGCTAGGCGTGTCTGCGAGCTGCAAGCTATCTCTGTAAATCCTCCATATACTACCTTTCTGGATGACAGAGTAATCATAAAGACTGACCCGGCCTTCCTCCCGAAGGTCAATTCCAAATTTCACATAGACCAGTAAATAATTTTGCCCTCGTTTTGTGCCAATCCAAAAATCCCAGGGAGAGCCCTTTCATTGCTTTGATATCAGACGTTGCCTACTCAATAAAAAAAAAAAAATAAAAAACAAATCTGAACTGAGAAAGTAAATTAATGTGTATGCACAATGTGAGTGCATATTAACACATGACCATTAACCAGAGAAAACAAAAAGCAAAAAACACAAATATCCTGAACTAAAAAGTAAAAAGTATACTGCAAATAATGCATAAAGGTAATAATAATAATAAGGGTATTTAGTAAACATAATTTTGATCAAAATAATGTGCAAGCCATCCCGCCACGTCACGGCAAACCCTTGTGGGACAGTCCCTACTCTAGTATTTAAAACCTTTTCACTTGCCAAGTGACGTGAATGTGAATAAGGATCGAGCGGCTGAACCACTAGTAACAGCTTAGGCCAGACAAGATGGTTTTCCCAGCTCAGAAAAAAGGGCGGTCACACCCATATATGCACTGAATGCACAATGAAATGAATAAAAAACAAATCTGAACTGAGAAAGTAAATTAATGTGTATGCACAATGTGAGTGCATATTAACACATGACCATTAACCAGAGAAAACAAAAAGCAAAAAACACAAATATCCTGAACTAAAAAGTAAAAAGTATACTGCAAATAATGCATAAAGGTAATAATAATAATAAGGGTATTTAGTAAACATAATTTTGATCAAAACAATGTGCAAACCATCCCGCCACGTCACGGCAACCCTTGTGGGACAGTCCCTACTCTAGTATTTAAAACCTTTTCACTTGCCAAGTGACGTGAATGTGAATCAGGATCGAGCGGCTGAACCACTAGTAACAGCTTAGGCCAGACAAGATGGTTTTCCCAGCTCAGAAAAAAGGGCGGTCACACCCATATATGCACTGAATGCACAATGAAATGAATAAAAAACAAATCTGAACTGAGAAAGTAAATTAATGTGTATGCACAATGTGAGTGCATATTAACACATGACCATTAACCAGAGAAAACAAAAAGCAAAAAACACAAATATCCTGAACTAAAAAGTAAAAAAATATACTGGAAATAATGCATAAAGATAGTAATAATAATAAGGGTATTTAGTAAACAAAATTTTGATCAAAATAATGTAAAAGCCATCCCGCCACGTCACGGCAACCCTTGTGGGACAGTCCCTACTCTAGTATTTAAAACCTTTTCACTTGCCAAGTGACGTGAATGTGAATAAGGATCGAGCGGCTGAACCACTAGTAACAGCTTAGGCCAGACTTATTCATTTCATTGTGCATTCAGTGCATATATGGGTGTGACCGCCCTTTTTCTGAGCTGGGAAAGCCATTCTGTCTGGCCTAAGCTGTTACTAGTGGTTCAGCCGCTCGATCCTTATTCACATTCACGTCACTTGGCAAGTGAAAAGGTTTTAAATACTAGAGTAGGGACTGTCCCACAAGGGTTGCCGTGACGTGGCGGGATGGCTTGTACATTATTTTGATCAAAATTTTGTTTACTAAATACCCTTATTATTATTACCTTTATGCATTATTTGCAGTATACTTTTTACTTTTTAGTTCAGGATATTTGTGTTTTTTGCTTTTTGTTTTCTCTGGTTAATGGTCATGTGTTAATATGCACTTACATTGTGCATACACATTAATTTACTTTCTCAGTTCAGATTTGTTTTTTATTCATTTCATTGTGCATTCAGTGCATATATGGGTGTGACCGCCCTTTTTTCTGAGCTGGGAAAACCATCTTGTCTGGTCTAAGCTGTTACTAGTGGTTCAGCCGCTCGATCCTGATTCACATTCACGTCACTTGGCAAGTGAAAAGGTTTTAAATACTAGAGTAGGGACTGTCCCACAAGGGTTGCCGTGACGTGGCGGGATGGCTTGCACATTATTTTGATCAAAATTATGTTTACTAAATACCCTTATTATTATTATTACCTTTATGCATTATTTGCAGTATACTTTTTAGCTCAGGATATTTGTGTTTTTTGCTTTTTGTTTTCTCTGGTTAATGGTCATGTGTTAATATGCACTTACATTGTGCATACACATTAATTTACTTTCTCAGTTCAGATTTGTTTTTTATTCATTTCATTGTGCATTCAGTGCATATATGGGTGTGACCGCCCTTTTTTCTGAGCTGGGAAAACCATCTTGTCTGGTCTAAGCTGTTACTAGTGGTTCAGCCGCTCGATCCTGATTCACATTCACGTCACTTGGCAAGTGAAAATGTTTTAAATACTAGAGTAGGGACTGTCCCACAAGGGTTGCCGTGACGTGGCGGGATGGCTTGCACATTATTTTGATCAAAATTATGTTTACTAAATACCCTTATTATTATTATTACCTTTATGCATTATTTGCAGTATACTTTTTACTTTTTAGTTCAGGATATTTGTGTTTTTTGCTTTTTGTTTTCTCTGGTTAATGGTCATGTGTTAATATGCACTCACATTGTGCATACACATTAATTTACTTTCTCAGTTCAGATTTGTTTTTTATTCATGTCATTGTGCATTCAGTGCATATATGGGTGTGACCGCCCTTTTTTCTGAGCTGGGAAAACCATCTTGTCTGGCCTAAGCTGTTACTAGTGGTTCAGCCGCTCGATCCTGATTCACATTCACGTCACTTGGCAAGTGAAAATGTTTTAAATACTAGAGTAGGGACTGTCCCACAAGGGTTGCCGTGACGTGGCGGGATGGCTTGCACATTATTTTGATCAAAATTATGTTTACTAAATACCCTTATTATTATTATTACCTTTATGCATTATTTGCAGTATACTTTTTACTTTTTAGTTCAGGATATTTGTGTTTTTTGCTTTTTGTTGCCTACTCAATATATAGAGGTCTCAAAATCATGGTGAAGTCATTATCCCTTTTTGTCTCCTTCCAGGGGACAAACGGGGAAAAAAGGCTTCAAAATAAACCATCGCACGATGGCTTCGTATGGCTATTTCACTATTTTACTCCTCCTCAGGTCAGACTCCCCTACGGGGTGTAATGGCTCACTCTACAAGGGCCATAGCCACATCCTGGGCTGAAGGGCGAATGCATCTGTAGAACAGATTTGCAGAGCAGCAGTATGGTCTTCACCATCCACTTGTTTCCTTCACTATAGGCTAGATCAAGGGCTCTCGAATCTTGCCTTTGGGAGAAAGGTGTTATCTGCTGTTGTCCCACCCTAGGAGTCTCTTCTATTTCTTCCTCTCATGTGCGGTGCTGTCATGGGTAAGGGGAAAAAAATGATAATTACTTACCGGTAATTTGATTTTTCAGAGCCATGACAGCACCGCATTGATTCCCGCCCTATCTTGGTGATGGTTGTGTGATGCACAAATATATGTATATATGGAAAAATATATATTTAAATATATAATATGTCAAAAGAAGGTGGATAAGAGTGACTTAATCAAATAAAATATACATGTCAACTAATAAGGCGGTTACCTTGCATACTCTGAAACAAACTGAGGAGAGAGGTGCCGCCCCCTTCTTTTATCTCTGCTACAGGTTTTCTGTTCCTGAGGGCGGATGCCATCTCTCATGTGCGGTGCTGTCATGGCTCTGGAAAATCAAATTATCGGTAAGTAATTATCATTTTTCCCTTTTATCCTGACTTTTCAATTTCGTTTAAAATTGACTAACTTCAAGGAGGATTGTGATAAACTGCATAAATAACATTACACCTGTGCCATGATATATCTCTAAGCTGTGCGTGGCTGATGACTGTAATATTTATTCACGTCTGCAGGAGATGTGTTGGCATGGTTCGAGCTTTGATTTCATGGATTGACTCCATGTCTTAAATTATCATTTGTTTTCCCTTCACTCATGACAGCACACCTGAGAGGGATCCGCCCCACCAGGACAGGAACCTACTGAAATATAAGGGCGGTACCTCTCCCCCCGCTTCAATTGGGTTCCTGTCCTGGAAGGGAATCCCATACTGACAGCGGCGGTGCCTGTCATAGAGTAAGGAAGACCCAGGCCCGGCGCGGGAAGAGCAGGTTACCTTACCTGTAGCGTCGGGTGTCTGGCAGCGCAGTCCCCGGGGTCCCCCTGTGGCTTCTGATTCATGTGGGCGTGGCAGGCAGCTCCTAAACCCTGGATGCTCCACCGCGCCTCCCTCCCTTCGCGCGTGCCCCCGGGCTGGCTCCCTGTGATCGAAGGAGGGCCGGGGGCGTCTTCCGGCCGCTGACGTCGACAACGCAGGGCATCCTGGGAGCACGTCCGGCTGACGTCAGTAAGGCGACGGCAACAATGGCGCCCGGTGTGACGCCGGCCGGCTTTTTCATGAAAGCTGCAGCGGTCGGCCGGCGGTCACAGGGGGAGGGGGAAGACGCTAATCGGGACAGAGGCAGTCTATTTAAAGGAGGATGGTGGTCAGTACGGACGGGTAACCATGGGGTCATAGCAGGAATGGCCGCCGTCTCCACCGGCTCTGCCTCCTTCACAACCCTCAGCTCACAAGCAAAAGAGTGGCAGCCGATCAAGTGGCAAAAGCAGCAGTCGCCCCAGCCACAGATTGAGGGACTCCTCGATGTCCAGAGAGCACAGGTCACGTGCCCCTCCACAGCCTCCGAGTCCGGTACCCTTGATTATGGGTGGTGAGTGATCTTCGTGAATGTTAGTAAACTGTTTAATAGGGCCCTTCTTTTGTGTGTTTTAAACTTCTTAGGAAAAACCTAAAAAATCAGGGAGTAAGAAGAACAATAGAGATTGTGCCATATGTAGAAGCCCCCTAGCAAGAGATTAGCTACATCCAGCGAACCATGGCGGAGGAAGCGCCCAGCCTTGCAGCCAGCCTTAGATCAGTCATCAGGTCGGAAATGGAAGGCTCGTTTAAAGCATTATTAAAAAAAGGGGAGAAAGAGTGGGAAAGATCCTCCTAGCTCTGTCTTAGACTCTTCCTCGGCCTTATCTCAGGCCGAACACCCATCCTTCTCCTCCTCCTCAGATAGTGACGCGGGTGGCAAACCATGTTTTCCAATACAAGATATGGATGCTCTAGAAGATACGGATGCTCTCCTCAAGGCCATCAGAGTAACAATGGGCCTACAGCAGTAAAAAACAGCTAAATCCCTGGAGGACGTCATGTTCAGGGGACTACAAGAAAGGAAAAAACGGACCTTTCCAGTCAATGAGAAGGTCCAGGCACTCATTGAGAGAGGATGGAAGAAGCCTGAGAGGTCAGGAGCCCTTCCCTCCTCCTCTAAAAGGAGGTACCCCTTTGAACATACACTGTGTGCAGAATTATTAGGCAAATGAGTATTTTGATCACATCATCCTTTTTATACATGTTGTCATACTGCAAGCTGTATAGGCTTGAAAGCCAACTGCCAATTATGTAAATCAGGTGATTTGCATCTCTGTAATGAGGATGGGTGTGGTCTAATGACATCAACACCCTATATAAGGTGTTCTTAATTATTAGGCAACTTCCTTTCCTTTGGCAAAATGGGTCAGAAGAAAGATTTGACGGACTCTGAAAAGTCAAAAATTGTGAGATGTCTTGCAGAGGGATGCAGAAGTATTGAAATTGCCAAACTTTTGAAGCATGATCACGGAACAATCAAGCGTTTCATGGCAAATGGCCAACAGGGTCGCAAGAAGCGTGTTGATAAAAAAAGGCGCAAAATAACTGCCCATGAATTGAGGAAAATCAAGCTTCAAGATGCCATTTGCCACCAGTTTTGCCATATTTCAGAGGTGCAATGTTACTGGAGTATCAAAAAGCTCAAGGTGTTCCATACTCAGGGATATGGCCAAGGTAAGGAAGGCTGAAAAATGACCACCTTTGAACAAGAAAAATAAGATAAAACATCAAGACTGGGCCAAGAAATATCTTAAGACTGATTTTTCTAAGGTTTTATGGACTGATGAAATGAGTGTGACTCTTGATGGGCCAGATGGATGGGCCCAAGGCTGGATCAGTAAAGGGCAGAGAGCTCCACTCCGACTCAGACGCCAGCAAGGTGGAGGTGGGGTACAGGTATGGGCTGGTATCATCAAAGATGAACTTTTGGGACCTTTTCAGGTTGAGCTCAACTCCCAGACCTACTGCCAGTTTCTGGAAGACCCCTTCTTCAAGCAGTGGTAAAGGAAGAAGTCGGTATCGTTCTAGAAAAACATGATTTTCATGCAGGACAATGCTCCATCACATGCATCCAAATACTCCACAGCGTGGCTGGCCAGTAAAGGTTTAAAAGAAGAAAAAATAATGACATGGCCCCCTTGTTCACCTGATCTGAACCCCATAGAGAACCTGTGGTCCCTCATAATATGTGAGATCTACAGGGAGGGAAAACAGTACACCTCTCAGAACAGTGTCTGGGAGGCTGTGGTGGCTGCTGCACACAATGTTGATCGTAAACACAACTGACAGAATCTATGGATGGAAGGCTTTTGAGTGTCATCGTAAAGAAAGGTGGCTATATTGGTCACTGATGTTTTTTTGGTTTTTGAATTGCAGAAATGTTTATTTCTAAATTTTGTGTTATATCGGTTTACCTGGTGAAAATAAACATGTGAGATTGGTATATATTTGGTTTTTATTAAGTTGCCTAATAATTCTGCACAGTAATAGTTACCTGAAAAAACAGGTATCCTCCTAAGATAGCCAAATCTTAAAAAAAACCACTCCAACTTCCAAAAATATTAAGCTTTGATATTTTATAAGTCTTTTGGGTTGATTGAGAACATAGTTGTTGTTCAATAATTAAAAGAATCCTCTCAAATACAACTTGCCTAATAATTCTGCACGCAGTGTAAGGACACAGAAATATGGGACAAGGTCCCAAAGATTGATGCGGCGGTGTCCAGGTCATCCAAAAAATTGGCACTGCCCCTGGAGGATTCAGGGGTACTTAGGGACCCGCTGGATAAAAAAGCGGATTCCTATTTAAGACATACATGGGAAGCAGCAGCAGGAGGATTGAAGCCTGCAATAGCCGGTACCTGCACAGCGCGTTCCCTAATGATTTGGCTGCAGCAGCTGGAAGAGAGACTTGCCTCAAAGGTCTCAAGAGAAAAGATACTGGCAGACATGTATCTTCTACATGGGGCAGCAGCCTTTTTGGCAGACACCTCTGCTGACTCCATGAGATTGACAGCTAGAGCAGCAGGATTATCAAACGCCATGAGACGGGCGTTGTGGCTTAAAGGCTGTCCAGGGGATCTGCAGTTCAAGGCTAAGCTGTGCTCTCTCCCATGTGATGGTCGGTTTTTATTTGGGAAAAACCTAGATGACATCCTAGAGAAAGCCAGTGACAGGAAGAAAGGCTTCCCCAGGTTTCCAGTGGATCAGAGGAGGCCGCCCTTTCGGAGAGGAAAATTCAACAGGGGCCGTCCTCCGGGAGATGGGAAGATAAAAGGAAAAAGGAGTCCAGATTTATGTTCGGCGGAGCCACCTCCACTTCCAAGAAATCCCCACAATGACGCCAGAATTCCGGTAGGGGGGAAATTGGCGCTCTTTTCCCAGGCCTGGGAAAACATCTCTTCCAATGTCTAGATCCTAAACATCATAAGGGAAGGCCTGAAGATCCCTTTTTCACATCAGCCGAGAGCGTCATTTGTCATTACCCCCATCAGGAAGAGGATAGAAGAACAGTTGGCCTTGGAATAGGAAATCCTTAGTCTGTTAGGCAAGCATGTTCTTTCCGAGGTCCCAAGCGGACAGGAGAGAACAGGGTTCTACTCGCTCCTCTTCCTGATAAAAAAAACGGATGAGTCATTCAGGACAATCATAAACCTCAGAGGCTTCAATCAGTGGATAAAAAATCAAACCTTCAAAATGGAGTCAGTAAATACAGCCATAAAACTGCTGCATCACAATTGTTTTATGGCCGTAGTCGATTTAAAGGATCCCTACTATCACATCCCCATTCACCCAGATTATCAGAAATACTTAAGAGTGACGCTCTACATCCAGGGAAATCTCAGGCATTTTCAATTCAGAGCCCTTCCGTTTGGCATATCCATAGCCCCGAGAGTGTTTACCAAAGTCATAGCGGAGATGACAGCCTTCCTCCGAATCCACAACACGATAATAGTACCCTATTTGGACGATTTCCTAATAGTGGGCAGCTCAGAAGACCACTGTACCATACAGTTGAGAGGAGTAACCAACACCCTACAGGAACTGGCTTGGATGGTAAACACCAAAAAATCAAGGTTACAACCCCTAAAGAGACAGGCTTTTCTAGGGTTTACCCTGGATTCCGAACAACAAGCCTGTCTGCTACCTGAGGCCAAGATAGAAAAGGTGATGAATGTGACCTTGGCTGCCCTAGACCAACCCCACATGACCCTGAGAAACGAGATGTCCTTGTTAGGTACCCTGATGTCCTGTATCCCGGCGGTCAGGTGGGCACAATTCCACACCTGACAGCTACAGGGAGAAATTCTGTCAGCACAAAAGTCACTAAGAGGGCGTTTAGAAGGAAGACTGGATCTTTCCTTAGAGGTCAGGAACTCTCTCTCAACTGGTGGTTAGACAGGACAAACTTGACGTCAGGGATACTATGGGACAGACCAGTGACCGACGTAATTCTAACAGATGCGAGCACCTAAGGGGTCATGTGGCCCAGGGGTCCTGAGAACCTCAGGAGCAGGGCGCATTTTCCAACTTGAGAGAACTGTGGACAGTGAACAAGGCCCTAAGAGACTTTATTCCCCTCCTCAGCGGCCGAAATGTCCGTATCATGTTGGTCAACAGAGTCACAGTGGCATACATCAATCACCAGGGGGGTACAAGATCACACTCCCTAATGGAGGCAGCCAGCGACAGTTTTTACAGAGCAGAACAACATCTACTCTCTCTGACGGCATTGCATATAAAAGGGGTAGAGAATATAGAAGCTGATTTCCTGAGCCGCAATATACTAAAGCAAGGGGAATGGACTCTCAATCGGTCAGTTTTTCAGAGGATAGTACAACTATGGGGGGAACCGGTGATAGACCTCTTCGCCAACAGAAACCACATGCAAGTGGAAAGATTCTGTTCATTAAACCCAAAGGAAAAGCCGTGAGCGATGGACTCATTGCAGATTCCGTGGGATTTCAGGATAGCCTATGTGTTCCCCCCAGTGACTCTGATCCCCAACAGTGGTAAGACAAACCAGAAAAGATCAAGCCAGGGTGATCCTGACTGCCCCGCCAAAAAGACCCTGGTTCTCTCTGTTGCGGATGATGTCCCCCTCAGATCCATGGATCCTGTCGGAGATCCCAGACCTTCTAACTCGGGGTCCAATATTCCACGCACAGGTCAAGGGATTCCATCTTACAGCGTGGAATTTGAAAGGTCACTTCTAATGCAGAGAGGGTGCTCTCCGGGGTTAGTGGCCACCCTGTTAAAAAGTAGAAAAACGGTAACAACCAATATCTATGGCAGGACGTGGAATAAGTTCCTACAGTTCTTAGGGAAGCCGTTAGACCAAGAGCCCCTGATTTAGTGCCATCTTGGAAATTTTACAATCAGGGTTACAACTGGGGTTAGGGGTGTAAATACCCTTAAAGTTCAAGTATCCGCACTTGGAGTGCTATATAACTGCAACTTGGCAGCAAACAGATGGGTAGCTAGGTTCATTAAATCCTGCCATAGGTCCAGACCTATCCCATTACCAAGAATAGCCCCGTGGGATCTAAACCTTTTGTTAGAGGCCCTTAAAAAAGAACCATTTGAGCCTATTCAACAGCTGCCTGTAAAATACCTTACCCTGAAGACGACTATATTAGTTGCCCTTACATCGGCCCGTAGAGTAAGTGACTTGCAGGCCCTCTCAGTAAATCCACCTTATACCCAAGTATATCAGGATAGTGTTGTGTTAAAAACAGACCCCGCGTATCTACCTAAGGTAGTGTCGGATTTCCATCGGAGTCAGGAAATTGTCCTTCCCTCCTTTTGTGAAAACCCAAAATATCCGGGAGAAGAAAAATTCCACAATTTGGGTGTTAGGAGGGCCCTGCTAGAGTATATGTCTGTGACTAGCCAGTGGAGGAGGTCCCAGTCCCTATTCGTAGCCTTTCAGGGTGCCAGAAAGGGTTACGGAGTGTCAAAGGGGTGTCAAATCCATTGCCAGATGGATTAGGGAGGCCATTAGTATAACCTACTCAGCTAGTGGTGTTCTGATTCCTGACGGCATAAAGGCTCATTCCACCAGAGACATGGCGACCTCCTGGGCCGAAAAGGCAGAGGTATCAATTGATAAAATTTGTAAGGCCCCTACCAGGGCCTCACCATCAACCTTCTTTAGACACTATAGACTAAACCTATCCTCCTCTGCTGACTTAACTTTTGGTAGAAGGGTGCTGCAAGCGGTGGTCCCTCCCTAAGGTGTTTCAAAGTCTCCAAAAATCTCTCAGGTGTGCTGTCAAGGGTGAAGGGAAAACCACCATGGTTACTTACCGGTAGCCTTTTTTTCCGGAACCCATGACAGCACCCGTTTATTTCCCCCCCCCTTTTCACCGTATGGGTGTGCACGCTAGTACGGTGTATTTGTTTGTGGTGTTGGATAAACATGTAACTAACCGGGAAGTCCTCTCATGCTCTGTAACCAGCTGAAGCGGGGGAGAGGTACCCCCCTTATATTTCAGTAGGTTCCTGTCCTTGCGGGGTGGATCCCTCTCTCTGGTGTGCTGTCAGGGGTTCAGGAAAAACCGGCTATCGGAAAGTAACCATGGTGGTTTTCGATCCAAAGAAATACAGATAACTGCACAATCTCTCCTGAAATGAGGAGCACTAGTACTTTCTCTACTCTTATCTTTGACTATCTAATATTTCTTCTTGAAACTCATCTGACAGAAAATATTGGCTATTACGATAGTTTAGATTGCCAAGAGCCACTGAGCTCCGTTTCATTACTAGCTACTCATGTATTACTGATGAAGACTGTTGAGTTTGATCATTTCAGTGTTCTTGTCTATATTCACAGTTCTTGACTACAATATTTAGATCCCAAAGTACACTGATAACCACTTTCTGCAGCCAGTTTTGTGTTCCTAATCAGGGCCCATTTTTCAAATCTGACGTGTTACTTTACGTCATAATAATATTGGAATTCTTCACAAAACATAAGGCCCAATTTTTTCACTTTCACAAAAGAGAATAGCAAAGAGATGGACCTCACAAATTATTTTACAACTTCTCTTGAATCCGACAATACCCTGTATACGGTCGTACACTACTGTCTGGGCAAATGGCAGAGTTAAGAAGGGAAGGAGCTCCATTTAGCTATTTGAATGCAGATCTTACTGGAATAGTTTGCAGACACAATCTATTAGGAGCAGTGTTTGTGACCATCTGGCAGCTCAAAAGATGGTCACCACGAACAGGCTTGGCGCTATCTACTTCATTTTCCAGATACCAGGGATTCTTTCTCATCACTCTTTAACCCTTTTTTCATGGATTTCGATTTACATAGAGACCTCCAAGGCTTGGGCCACAGTTTTGCCTGCTCTATGGTGGTGTGAGATGGGAACTTCAATAGTCAGGTAGCCGGGTCAGAACCAGTAGGGTAGAGAAAATACAAAATCAGAAGACATAGGAGTAGTCAGCAAACAGGCTGGGGTCACAACAGGAAACAAATACATAAGCCGTGACCTGAGCATATAGGACTAATCCAGAGGAAAACAAGGCTGTATCAGACAGCCTCCTTCAATAAGCTTCGAACTTTAGTAGAATATGGTGCTTTCCAATTGGCTGAATAAGGGAGTGGATTCAGGGGTGAACCTAGCCTATCTGCCGCCTGAGGCGAACTGCACAACGCCCCCCCCCCCCCCTTAGTAAATTTTTAATATTGGTAGAAATCTGGTTCATACAGATTTATGTCTATCCTGTAAAAACTTGTACAATAGTGGACATTTTAATTTAGAGAAATAGAGAAAAGATGTCTGAACACAAGGATGTCAGCGCCATCACCGCACATACAAGAACCACACAGAAGAATCCAGAAGAGGGATCATTAATTGCAATGGCAGGCCTGGCACTGCATACAGTACACCACATATCCCTACATACAGTATTATGGGCACCGCATAGTCCTCCATACAGAATTATGGGCACCACGTATCTCTCCATACAGAATTATGGGCACCACATTCCTCCATACAGAATTATGGGACACCACGTAGTCCTCCATACAGAATTATGGGACACCACGTAGTCCTCCATACAGAATTATGTGGCACCACATAGTCCTCCATACAGAAATATGGACACTGCATAGTCCTCCATACAGTATTATGGGCATTGCATAGTCCTCCATACAGAATTATGGGCACCACATAGTCCTCCATACAATACTGTATTATGGGCACTGCATAGTCCTCCATACAGTATTATGGGCACCACATAGTCTTCCATACAGTATTATGGGCATTGCATAGTCCTTCATACAGAATTATGGGCACCACATAGTCCTCCATACAGTACTGTATTATGGGCACTGCATAGTCCTCCATACAGTATTATGGGCACCACATAGTCTTCCATACAGTATTATGGGCACCACATAGTCCTCCATAGAGAATTATGGGCACCGCATATCCCTCCATGCAGAATTATGGGCACCGCATATCCCTCCATGCAGAATTATGGGCACCACATATCCCTCCATGCAGAATTATGGGCACCACGTAGTCCTCTATACAGTATTATAGGCACCACATAGTCCTCCATACTGTGTTATGGGCACTACATATTCCTCCATACAGTATAATAGGCCCACATAATGCCCCATATATTGCTCCATACAGTATAATGGCCCCATATCTTACTCCATACACTATCATGGGCCCCAAATATTACTTCATACAGTATAATGGGCCCTATCTAATACTCCATACATAAAAAGTCATCCAATACCCACTTCTCCCTGTACCCCACTGCTCTGGTCTCCTTAGCGTATTCTGATCCTTTGCTCTGCTTGGCACAAAGGATGCGCTGTAGTGATGTAATTGTGCCCTCTGAGCTAAGATGTCACAGAGCTCAGACACAGAGGGAGAATGATGGGAGAGGGAGCATCTGCGGATGGTTCCCTTACTCATCATTGTTTTCAACTGTATCGGTGCTGGCACTGGGGCCTCACGACTTACCAGCCCCGTAGCATGCCATGTCCCCGACGGCGGGTGGTGCTGTCAGCCTTGATACGTGTCATAACTGAGCACCACCAAATATTAACCAGTGGGTGAAATGCTTTTAGGACACACACCCTTAAAGGGATTTATAAAAAGAAAATAATCAGCACACCGATTAAATAAGAGAGACGTGGAGGACTCTTTATTAGCTCATGTGGTAATATTTCAATTCCATAGTATAGAAATATTCTGTTATGGATCTGAAGCGTTGCCACATGGGCTAATAAAGAGTCCGCCACTTTCCACAATTAGTCAGAGTGCTTCTTATTTTCATATATACACACACATTTAGAGCAGATACTTATATTTACACCAAGTATACAGGACAGGAGGAATATACACAATGTACACAGCTCCACAATATACAGTATACCATGGTAAGGAATATAGAGTGGAGCTGTGTATATACTATATAGTGTAGAGATGGGCCAGTGTATTGTGTATATAGTGTGGATTCTATACTATATACACAGAAATATACTATTTGAACAGCTCTACACTATATACACACATACAAAGCTACATTATAATTAAGTCAGTATTATACTATATTATGATGCATACATCACATAGGACACACATATAGGAGACACCGCAACTGCTGAATATATATCACATTGAGACTACTGTATATACATTATATAGGTGATACTGCTGTATATAACTGCAGTATCACATATATTGTATATACAAGAGTCAATATACATTAGACAGGTCAAACTGCAAATGCTGTATATACTATAGGTGATTCTGTGATTGCAGTGTATAGTCGCAGTGTTTATATACACAGCAGAATCACCTATATAACATATATAGACTGCTGTACGTACATACATTATATAGGTGATACAGTGATTATATACAGCAGTATCACCTATATATTGTACATACAGTAGTCTATACACATTATACAAGTCAAACTGCAAATGCTGTATATATATAAAAAAGCTTTTATCTTGGTACTCACCTGAGATGGGGGGAGGATGAGGTGGGTCTACTGTCCAGCCAGCGTCGGAGGTGCTGAGGACTTGGAGCGGATGCCAGCTGGGGATTGGTGAGGAGAGCGCTGTTCTCTGACGCTGGTACTAGCCAGCGTCAGACAGAGTGAAGCTCAGGCGGGTGTCCTTTGTGTGCCGCCGCGGTGGCCTTTTCAACTACTGCACAGGACCTGGTACGTACGCTCTCCTGTTTGCCCGCACTGACCAGGGCCGATGGAGGACTATGGGGGTGCATTATGCAATATGGAGGACTGTGGGATACATTATACTATATATAATGTCCCCCCCATGTTATATAACACAGCCGCATAGTATATAGCACAGCACCCCCTATGGTATATAGCATCGCATGGTATACAGCCCCCCATGGTATACAGTACAGCACCCCCATGGTATACAGCACTGCATGATATACAGCACAGCACCCCCCATGGTATACAGCATCACATGGTATACAGCCCCCTCATGGTATACAGCCCCGCATGGTGCACACCCCCTCATGGTATACAGCATTGCATGGTATACAGCCCCCCATGGTATACAGCACAGCGTCCCACCATGGTATACAGCACCCCTCCTCATGGTATATAGCACCGCATGGGATACAGCCCCCCCCCGAGAATGGCCCCACAGTCCTGGCTGTACTCTTGCATAAAAAAAAACAACACTCCTCACCTTCTCATGCCTGTGCTGCTCCTGGCTCCTGTCTCCTGCTCTGCTTGATACACAGTGAGTGTGCGATGATGTCATCTCACACCCGCTGTGTGTCAGAGGCAGAGCGGGGAATGATGGGAGAGGGAGCGTCAGCTGACGCTCTCTCCTTCATTGCCTTGAACTGTAGCTGTATAGTTCAATGCAGCGGCGGGGGGGAGTCAGCACTGACATGGTGTGTCTCTGATCCCCCCTCCACTCAGCCTGCCCCACTGATGCGGGCCCCCTCTGCTCATAGGGGCTCGATACGCCAGTCAGGGCATTAATGCATGATTTTTTTTTTATTTTCACGCCCGGGTGTGTTAAACTTCTGTGAAGCCCTTCTCACCACATATCTAGATAAGTTCCTTGGGGGTATAGTTTCCAAAATTGGGTCACACGTGGGGAGTTTCCACTGTTTAGTCACGTCAGGGACTCTCTAAACGTGACATGGTGTCCGATCTGAATTCCAGCCAATTTTGGGTTGAAAAAGTCAAACGACGCTCCTTCCCTTTCGAGCTCTGCCATGCGCCCAAATAGTGGTTCCCTCAACTTTTGCAGTCCAATTTCTCCTGTTTCCCTTGGTAAAATAAAAAAAATCGGACCTGAAGTTTTTTTTTTGTGAAAGTTAAATGTTCATTTTTTTTTTAAGCATTCAAAAAATTTCTGTGAAGCACCTGAAGGGTTAATAAACTTCTTGAATGTGGTTTTGAGCACCTTGAGGGGTGCAGTTTTTAGAATGGTGTCACTTTTGGGTATTTTCTAACATATAGACCCCTCAAAGTGGCTTCAAATGTGCTGTCCCCAAAAATAAAATGGTGTTGTAAAAATGAGAAATCGCTGGACAACTTTTAACCCTTATAACTTCCTAACAGAAAAAAATTTGGCTCCCAAATTGTGCTGATGTAAAGTAAACATGTGGGAAATGTTACTTATTAAGTTTTTGTGTGTCATATCTGTGATTTAAGAGCATAAAAATTCAAATTTGGAAAATTGCGGAATTTTCAAAATATTCGCCAAATTTACATTTTTTTCACAAATAAACGCAAGTTATATGAATAAAATTTTACAACGAACATGAAGTACAATATGTCACGAGAAAACAATGTCAGAATCACCAGGATCCATGGAAGCGTTCCAGAGTTATTACCTCATAAAGGGACAGTGGTCAGAATTGCACAGGCATTTTCCAGAAATTAGCACGCAAGGGATGTCGGAAGGGGGGGGAATCAAAAATACCATTCTGTTACCCAAAAGACAGTGCCCAGATTGTTCTCCAGGAGACACACACAGTAAATTAAATTGGTTCTTCTCACTACATTAATGCCATACATGGATGCTAAATGTGGTTTGGGCACACTGCAAAGCTCAGAAGTGAAGGGGAGATTTAACTTTGGGAGAGCAGTAGTGGTGGATTAGTTTATGGAAGCCATGTTGCTTTTCAAAAGCCTTTGAGCCACTAATAATGTGGAAACCTCTGTTTTTCCACTGACAGATGATGGACCGAACTGAGGACTTGTTTTTTGTGAGATGAATAGAAGTTTTTATTGGTATTATGTTAATCTACATAACATTTCTTTGTGGCTTTTTATTACATATTTGGGAGGCAGAATGAAAAGTGTTAGCACCATGCTGGGTCCCTGCTCTGACAGGCAGGGTCTCTGGCATGTCTCTTCACTCACGTGCGCTGCAGTCGTTTCTTCCCTTCCCCATGCTCTGCATGCTCCCAGCAGAGCTTCTAGCCATGTCCTTAGAGCGCGCGTGTGCGTGCTCCCGCCCTCTGTAAGGGCCAGCGGATGCATTTGCTATTGTTATGGATCTGCAACACAGGACTAGGGTAGAACGGGGAAAACTGACCCTGCACTATGACTAGGCTGATACCCTACGATGGAGTGGGCGATCCATTTCTTGCGAATAGACCCACCGACGATCCTAAGTTAATATCAAGCGAAGACCTATAGATAGGGGGAGGGGGGGTCTCTGAAAGATCTAAGGACTGGGTACAAAAATGGGTGACCTCTTAATAGATAACACAGAGAAAGCTGCAGAAACCAACAGGATACAGAAACAAAGACGAACAGAACCAGAGGTCCCAGCACTGCACAAATTACACACACAGAAGGCAAAGCAAAGCACCAAGCCAGACCTCAAGCGGATTAACACTGTTGTTCAGCAAGGACTGGGAGGCAGGAGCAGGTTAATAAAGAGTGATACAATCACCTGACCCAAGACAAACCCAGCACCAGAGGAAAAAGACCAGCAGCCAGAACACCACAAGAAAATGGCGGATAGTCACAAACTGAACGGATTCTACCAGCTTTTTCTTTCCCAGCCAATGTCTGAGAGGCATTATGTATACAATGCTTTCTCCCTACTGGGGAGGTGCCTGAGCAACCTTCCTGTTCTGCAGTCTAAGTTGCATACCAGTCCCTGCTGCACTCTGGTGCAGATCCTGCCTGCTGCACTCTGGTGCAGGTCCTGCCTGCTTCATTTTGGTGCAGGTCCTGCCTGCTGCACTCTGCTACAAACTCTGTCTGCTGTACCATCCAGTCTTTCCCACTTGGTCCAGCTGCTGCGCATCCTTTGGTCTGTCCTGGAGTGGCTCCTGGCGCACATCGGGAGACAAGCCTAACCTCACCATCAGAGGCTCTAGTGAACAGTCTGGTGCTTGCTGGGTCAGGCCCCTCCAGGCTCTCCACGGGCCATAGCACAGTGGTTCCACAAACCACATCCGTGACAAATGCCACGCTCCACTGGTTCATCCTATGAGATTTTCTATTAGACTGTGAACTGTCATTGTCTTGTTGAAGAATTCAATATTTTTACATAATTTGTCATTTCTACAGACAGTTTAAGTAGAAATGTAAAATCACATTCAAAGATATTTTATTCAAAAATAACAATTGGTTTTATTCTTGGCAGATGACTGTACCAGGAGATCAGAGGAAGAGGTGACATCTTCAATTTTTAAATCAGATGATCTTGAGATCCCACAAGATACAACTGAAGTGAATTCCATTACTCCAAATATACCATCATCCCTTCCCAGCAAAGATCTGTCATCTGATCCTTTGAAACAGGTCCTGTCTTCTGATTCTTTAGCGACAAAGCCACAACTAAGGAAAATCGGTCACAAAATATGCATTAAAAATGGAAATACTCCTAAATCAAAGGAGCCATTTTCATGCTCAAAATATAGAAACCGTTTTCCCATCGAAAAGTCTATTCTTAAACATCCAAAAATTCACACAGTGGAGAAAAGATTTTCTTGTTACAAGTGTAGGAAATGTTTAAAGCACAAATCCCATCTTGATCCTTCCCACCAAAGATCTCACACAGGGGAAAAGCCTTTCTCATGTTCAGAATGTGGGAAACGTTTTACCCAAAAATCAGATTTGGTTAAGCATCAAAGAAGTCACACAGGGGAGAAGCCTTTTTCCTGTCCAGAATGTGGGAAATGTTTTAACCAGAAATGCCATGTTGTTATACACCAAAGAATTCACACAGGGGAGAAGCCTTTTTCATGTTCAGATTGTGGGAAATGTTTTAACCATAAAAGCAATCTTGTTATACACCAGAGAACCCACACAGGGGAGAAGCATTTTTCATGTTCAGAATGTGGGAAATGTTTTAACCATAAAAGCAATCTTGTTATACACCAGAGAACCCACACAGGGGAGAAGCATTTTTCATGTTCAGAATGTGGGAAATATTTTAACCATAAAAGCAGTCTTGTTATACACCAGAGAACCCACTCAGGGGAGAAGCGTTTTTCATGTTCAGAATGTATGAAATGTTTTACCCAGAAATCAGATTTGGATAGGCACGAGAGAACCCACTCAGGGGAGAAGCCTTTTTCCTGTCCAGAATGTGGGAAATGTTTTAACCAAAAATGCCATCTTGTTATACACCAAAGAACTCACACAGGGGAGAAGCCATTTTCATGTTCAGAATGTGGGAAATGTTTTACCCGAAAACAGTATCTTCATAGCCACCAGAAAACCCGCTATTCATGTGTTCCACAGGAATACTGAAAAATAGTATAATCCTTGGGTAAATGTTTATATACCCAGTAGGAATATTTCATCCTTCTCCCATTGATTAGAGATATTGACCGTGGAAAAACAAAACTGATCAACACAAAAAAATCATCAGCAAAGATAATATGTCTGTTTTATGGAGTTTGATGTGCTGATTCCAAAAATATGCTTAATATTTGCTCTATCATAAATTTTCCGAGATAGAAGTATTTTTGTTATTACATTATTTCTGCATTTTCAATGTATGGTTTTTCCTATGTTATTCCCATTTCTTTGCTTGTCTTACTTAATTGTGAATTTTCTTACAGGGACAACATCTGTAAAGGTTTTAGTGAGTTTTATGGGAAGGAGTATTGACAGTGCAGGCAACCAATGACTGCTTCTCGGAAAGTAACATGTTATGGGGAGGAGCTAACTGTTATGAGGTGGTAAGATTTGAATCAGTCAGAAAACGATGGTGATGGCAGCAAGGACTGGTATGTGAGACTCTGACAGGAGGCAGGCCTCGACAGGGATCTGAGCCCTGCCACAGGGAGATAGAAGGAAAGGCAGCGTACAGCCACGATTGTGAGAGGATTTTCACTGCATTTCTGAGAGGGCAATTCGCCTCAGAGTGAAGAAAACAGCTCAGCCACTGAGGTGTAACTGAGTGAGGGTCTCCACAGAGAGAGAACCTGAAAGCAGCCAATATCACACTGAGAAACTGTCTGTCTGCAAATGTTCATCTATAAGGAATAGACTGACCCGTTTACGTCACAATTGTATATAGTTATGTACCAGATTATCTCCAGTAAAATCTGTTCTAAATAGAAGCTGCCTCTGTCATCTCTGAGGAAATATCTACACATAGTCGGTCGGCTCATTGCATTTTTTTTGGAGTTTGTCACCACCATTGAACTGAAGTTACTCTACTTTTTGATCTGAGAAAAATGCCCCGACAGTGTATCAATCATCCAAACAGATTCTGCTATGTGTGTGGTTCTATTACATCAAAAGACCAAGTACGTTCAATTACTCATGATATTAAAAAGATGTACAAGATGTACTTTAAGTGTCCACTTGGTGATCAAGATGAAAGCTGTTTGTAACAACCCTGCCGGCATCACTGCCTGGCCTCCCATCCCCCACACACCAACTTACTGCTCCAGGCCATACTGTGAGTTCTATCTGCGGCCGGCTTCATGCTGTGTGCCTCTTGCTTCCTGCCTGCTCTGCATGCTCCCTGGCTGTGTGCATAGAGGGGTGGTGCCAGAACTCTCTGGTTCTTATGGAATCAGGGTGCACCTGTATAATGTGTCCCTGGCCAATTACCAAGAGGCCTCTAGTATATAGGGCAGATCCACCCAGTGGAACTGACCTGTGCAATGTCATAACTCAGTGTCTTGCTGCTGAGTTGCCAGGTCTTGTTCTGTGTTTTGTTTCTGATTCCTAGCTTTGCTTTGTACCTGTCTTTCTGCCTTCCAGAAGGCAGTATATCCTGGCCCCTGTATGCTTGGTCCTGTACCTTGTCTTGCACCTTTACTTTGTCTGAACTCTGTCCTACCTCTGTCTGTCAGTCTCCTTGTCTGTGGCTCCTTTCCCTGCTGTATCTTTCCTTGCATCCTCTGTCATCTTGTGCTCCGCACTCTTGCAGCTCTGCTTGTGCTCTGCACTATTGCGGCTCTGCCTGTGCTCTGTACTCTTGCGGCTCTGCCTGTGCTCTGTACTCTTGCGGCTCTGCCTGTGCTCCGTACTCTTGCAGCTCTGCCTGTGCTCCGTACACTTGCAGTTCTGCTTTGTTCTGCCTCTGATGCTGCAGAACCTCTTGCTACTCTACAGCTCTTCTCCCCAGCCTTGCGGTTCTCCTCCAAGTGTGAACAGGTCCAAACCTGTTCCTTCATGCTCCACTCCTTCCTGCTATCTGTACCCGCACCTCCTGTATGAACAGGTCCAAACCTGTTCCTTCCTACTCCATTTCTTCCTGCCAGTATCCGTACCTGCACTTCCTTTGTGAACAGGTCCAAACCTGTTCCTTCATACACCATTCCTTCCTACCAGTACCTGCACCCGCTGTGTGAGCAGGTCCCTACCTATTCCATACACCACTCCCTCCTGCCCGCCTGCCTGTGTCTCAGCCGTGCCTGCCTGCCTGTGTCTCAGCCATGCTCAGCTGCTTGTCTGCTACTCATGCCTATCACCAATACCTGTCCTAGTGTTCCGTCTCCCCAAGTGGGATAAGCAGCCACAGCCAGACACCACCCTGGAGTGGCACCTGGCAGCTGCCTGCGGCACAAGCCTGACCTCACCATCAGGCTCCAGTGAAAACCAAGGCAGCTGTCTGTCACGCCCCTTCCAGGGTAGTCTGGTTTGTGGCAAAGTGGGGCCACAACCCCCTGGCTCACGCCCACAGGTCAGGGCATGAGCATGACACTGGGCCCCTCATGTGATATGCTCAAGTTGTTCAAATGGTCTTTGTGACTGGTTGAATATGAGGAAAGTGGCTATGCCATTTTCTCTTTCCATGATTTGGCAAGAACCCAAAAATCATAGTGATGTCTGCTACTTTTGTTTTGTCAAACTGAAAGGCTTTTCTACAAAGAACAAATATAAGATTAATTACCCTGAACTTGAAACTGCAATTAGGCCAGCTCCACATGATGGTATCCTGCCAGTTCCTGCACCACCGTTGTCTGAATTGGATGAAAATGAAGTAGAGTATGAACAGGTCCGGCGTTAGGGGCAGGCAGCCTAGTCAGCTGCCTAGGGCCCCTGCTCCCCCAGGGGCCCCCAGCTAGCGGCACATAACACAGCCGCTATGAGGCCCGTGAGGCAGGGGGGCCCGCCTGCCCCCAGCACCGACCCCCCCCCCCCACCGCCGCATTGAACTGTACCGGAGTCATAGATGCCGGTACAGTTCAAAGCGATGATGGAGGAGAGAGCGACAGGAGACGGGAGCAGCGCGGGCACGAGAAGGTGAAGAGTTTTTTTTTTTTTTTTTATGTAACAGTATTGGACTGTGGGGCCATTCTCGGGGGGAGGCTGTATACCATGGTGCTGTGCTGTATACCATGTGGGACTGTGCTGTATACCATGTGGGACTGTGCTGTATACCATGTGGGGCTGTGCTGTATACCATGTGGGGCTATGTTGTATACCATGGGGGCTTTGTTCTATACCATGTGGGGCTATGCTGTATACCATGTGGGGCTGTTATATACTATGTGGGGCTGTGTTATATACTTTTTGGCTGTGCTATATACCATGGGGGTACATTATATTCTATGGGGGTGGAGGCTGCGTTATATAATTTGGGGGGGCTACATTATATTCTATGGAGAGGTGGGCTGTATTATATTCTATTTGGGGCTACATTATATTCTATGGGGGGTGATCGCATCATACTCTGAGGGGGCTACGTTATACTATATGAGGAGGCTACATTGTATTCTAAGGGGGGGCTGCATTATATTGTATGGGGGCTAGATTATATGTATGGAGGCTTCATTATACTTTATGAGGGGGCTACATTATATTCTATTGGTGCTGCATTACACTTTATAAGGAGGGGCTGTGTTATGATTGGGTCACCGAGGAGGAGAGCAAGCCCAAGCTAAGCCACAGAAAACCAGAGAGGTTGGTAACTAAGCAGATTGCAGACCCCTGATCCTATACACACAACTAGCAGTAGCTGTGGAGCGTGCCTACGAAGATCCTAGACGCCTCGGCACAGCCGGAGAGCTAACTAAGCCTAAAGCAAGAAAGGGGAAATCTAAACTGCCCTAGAGCAGACCCCAAAGGAATAGATAGCCCCCAAACATATATTGTCGGTGAGACAAGATGAAATCACAAATGCAGGTAGGAAAATAGACTGAGCAAATGATGGGACCCACACTGACAGGAAAGGAAAGACACTGTCTGCAATCACGCAAAAAACCCTGCAAAAATTTCCAACACGTCTGATGCAAAAATACTGAAGTCGCACGACTTCGCCCACTATATCAGCACTCTGGTATATTCTGAAAGCAGAGCAAAAAGAGGCCAATCTAACAAGGGACAAAAACAAACTGGCACAAGCAGTAACATATGGATGGTGATTCAGCACAGCCCCAGCTGGAGCTGGCTGACCCACACAAAACTGAAATAGACAAAACCAGATCAAATGTGAACAGAATAGCAAAATAACACTTAGCTGAGCATGCAGGGACTGAGCTGGAATCTAAGACCTCAAGAGGCAGGAAAAAATCACCAGCAGGGATAGAGGGAGTCGGCTGTCTTAAATCCAGTCTGAAACCCCAGATCTCCAATCGTCGTCCTCATTATCAGGTGGCAAGCCTCTGTTAATCAGATTAGCTCCATTACCTCCAGTAACTACCAGAGGGAGCCCAGAAAGAGAACTCGCAACCCTTCCGTCAACCTAACCAGCTCCTCCACCTTCAGCAGTAACCAGAGGTAGGCCAGAAAACGAATTCACAACAGGGCTGCATTATACTCTTGAAGGGGCTGCCATATATTCTATGGAGGGGCTGCTGTTGTGAGTTCATTTTCCCCTTCGTCACTGAGGTCTGGTGAACTCCCTATTCTGGTAAAGGAAGGTAATGAGCCTGATTATCAGGCACCTGAGCCTAATGATGATGACTGGCTGAGTGGAGTCACGGACTGGATATAAGGCTGCCGACGCCCTTCTGCCCTGCGGGTGATTTCTCTGTGGACTTCTAGGAGACCAGTCTGATTCCTGCTCCTCTAAAGCTAAGTTTTCTGCTTTGCCTGTTAGCATTTGTTTTTTTTTGTTTGCCTTGCTTTTCTGGATTCTGCCATTCCCTGCTGGGGTGAGCTGAATTTCCTTTTGCCGGTTGCTCTGTCTTCAGAATATTCCTGAGTACTGACATAGCCTTTTTGAAGCCTAGCGTCTTCAGGGCCTTTTTCACTGTCAGTTTGTTGGCTCTTATTTTCATAGGGTTTTTCACGGATTGCAGACAGCAGCCTTCCTGTCCTTTTCTATCTAGTTAGCTTGGGCCCCGTCTTTGCTCAGTCTATCTTTCTGTCAGTGTTAGTGTTCTTTCTTCTTGCTTCACCGTCATTATATGTTGGGGGCTGCCTTTTGCTTTGGGGTCTGCTCTGGGGCAGTTTAGATTTCCCTTTCTGTCTTTAGGCTATATAGTCCTCCGGCTGTGATCGAGGGGTCTAGGGCATCGTAGGAACCCCCCACGGCTACTGCTAGTTGTGTTGATAGGTTCAGGGGTCTGCAATCCGATAGCTGCCAACTTCTCTGGTTTTCTGGACTTAGCTAGCATTTCTGTTTTTGCCTCCTACGGTGACTCATTCATAACAGAATCACCCGCCATACCGCAGATCCTAGGGTACTCAATAGCAGGAAAGAATTGTGTTAAAAAAATAAAAAAAAAAGTGTGTATATTCTTTCCTCTATATCTCTGAGGCCGTAGGGGGAATTTTTTTTTTTTTTCTCAATGGAGATAAAGCAATTGTCTGATCATGTGGAGCAGCTCGCTGCGGAAGTGCGGGGAATTTCCGCCTACCTTGCTCGTTCGCATGCAGTTGAACCAAAGATCCCTACACCTGATGTATTTTTTGGGGATCAATCTAAATTTTTGAGTTTCAGAAATAATTGTAAATTATTTTTTGCCTTGATGCCTAACTCGTCAGGGAGCTCCGCGCAGCAGGTTAAAATTATCATCTCTTTGCTGCGTGGCGATCCCCAGGATTGGGCGTTTTCTTTGAAACCAGATGATCCTATTCTGACTAATGTGAACGCATTTTTTCAAGCTTTGGGGTTGTTGTATGACGAACCTAATGCTATTGATCAGGCTGAAAAGACCCTGCTGGCATTGAACCAGGGTCGAGATTCTGCAGAGTTGTACTGTCAAAAGTTCTGAAAGTGGGCGGTCCTTTCTACCTGGAATGATAATGCCTTGGCTGCTCTCTTTCGGAAGGGTTTGTCAGAAGCCGTAAAGGATACTATGGTGGGATTTCCTGTTCCCTCTGGTCTGGACGATTCTATGTCATTAGCCATTCAGGTTGATCGGCGTTTACGTGAACGCAGGATTGCACGAGAGGTGTTGCCACCGGTTGAACAGACGTCTGAACCTATGCAATGTGATAGAGTTTTGTCTAGGGCGCAACATCAGGAGTTCAGAAGGCGTAATAAGCTGTGTCTTTTCTGTGGAGATGCCTCGCATATTATTTCTGTTTGTCCTAAACGAGAGAAACGCTTTGCACACACGTTTTCTGTTGGTGGTGTTCAACCTAAGTTTCTTCTGGCAATTACTCTGATCTGCTCCCTGTCCACATTTTCCGCCAAGGCTTTTGTGGATTCAGGAGCAGCGCTAAACCTAATGGACTTGGATTTTGCTAAACGTTGTGGATTTCCGATGACACCTCTGCAGACGCCTATCCCTTTGAGGGGGACTGATGCTACTCCTTTGGCGAAAAATAAACCTCAGTTTTGGACCCAGGTGGTCATGCGGGTCGCCCCAGACCATCAAGAAAATTGCAGATTTTTGGTATTGCATGGTCTGCATGATGCCGTTGTTCTGGGGTTTCCCTGGTTGCAAATTCATAATCCAGTTTTGGATTGGAAATCTGTGTCTGTGGTGAGTTGGGGTTGTCGGTGTGCCTTTAGTGAGGCTCCGGTTTTTTCCACCTCTCCTCAGTCGCATGATGTTCCTGACTATTTGGCGGACTTTTATGATGTATTTAGTGAGAATGAGTCTGCATCTTTGCCTCCTCATAGGAGTTATGACTGTGCAATTGAACTGAGCCCGGGGTGTAAATTTCCCAAGGGTCGGCTCTTCAATTTATCTGTACCCGAGCACGAGGCTATGCGATCCTATGTTAAGGAGGCGTTGGATAAGGGTCATATTAGACCATCCTCTTCACCCTTAGGTGCCATTTTTTTTTTGTGGCCAAAAAGGATGGTTCTTTAAGGCCTTGTATTGATTATCGTGCCCTCAACAAAATTACTATTAAATATCAGTATCCGTTACCCCTGATTTCGGATCTATTCTCCAGAGTTAGAGGTGCTTGCTGGTTTACCAAGCTTGACCTCAGGGGGGCGTATAATCTTATCCGCATTAAGCAGGGGGATGAATGGAAGACGGCGTTTAATACTCCGGAGGGACATTTTGAGTACCCGGTGATGCCTTTTGGGCTCACTAATGTCCCTTCTATCTTCCAGTGCTTCATGAACGATATTTTCCGAGACTTTGTCGATAAATTTTTGATTATCTATCTGGATGATATTTTGATCTTCTCCAAGGATTGGGATTCTCATGTGGAACATATTCGGACTGTGTTCCGGATCTTGAGGGAGAATTCCCTGTATGTCAAAGGATCGAAATGCCTTTTTGGAGTACAGAGGATTTCATTTTTGGGATTTATTTTGTCTCCGTCAACTATTGAAATGGACCCGGCCAAGGTACAGGCCATTTATGATTGGGTTCAGCCCACTTCTTTGAAGGCCCTCCAGAAGTTTTTGGGTTTTGCTAATTTTTATCGGAAATTTATAGCAAAATTTTTTAGTATTGCCAAGCCATTGTCTAATCTGACTAAGAAGGGTGCTGATGTGTTGAATTGGTCTCCTGAGGCTGTTGCTTCCTTTCAGGAGCTGAAGCGAAGATTTACCTCCGCCCCAGTTTTGCGGCAACCTGATGTCTCACTCCCGTTCCAGGTAGAGGTGGATGCTTCTGAGATTGGTGCAGGAGCTGTTTTGTCCCAAAAGGATCCTGTAACATCTAAAATGAATCCCTGTGCTTTCTTTTCCCGAAAGTTCTCTCCATCTGAACATAACTATGATGTGGGGAATCGGGAACTGTTGGCCATGAAATGGGCATTTGAGGAGTGGAGACATTGGTTGGAGGGAGCTAAACATCAAGTTGTGGTCCTCACTGACCACAAGAATTTGATTTACCTAGAGTCGGCTAAACGCTTGAACCCTAGACAGGCTAGGTGGGCCTTGTTTTTTACACGTTTTGATTTTGTGGTCTCTTTTCTTCCTGGAACTAAGAATGTCAAGGCAGACGCCCTCTCTAGGAGCTTCTTTGCTGATTCTCCTGTGGTGACCAAGCCTGCTACCATCTTAGGCGAGAGGGTAGTTCTTTCTGCCATCTCGCCCGATTTGAGACTTGCTCTGCAAGATTTCCAGGAGGACAGACCTGAGCGTTGTCCCAGTGGAAAGTTGTATGTTCCTGACCAGTGGAAGAAGAGAGTGATGTCTGAAGTTCATTGCTCTGCATTGGCTGGTCATCCAGGTATTTTTGGTACTAGAGATCTGTTGAGTTGCTCTTTTTGGTGGCCCACCTTGTCTCATGATGTCAGGAATTTTGTGCAGTCCTGTGGGACTTGCTCCCGGTCTAAATCTTGTTCTCGCTCTAGTGGGTTGTTGATGCCTTTGCCGGTCCCCAGGAGGCCATGGACCCATATTTCAATGGATTTCATCTCTGATATGCCGGTCTCTCAAAGAATGACTGTTATTTGGGTGATTTGTTCTCTAAGATGGTTCATCTTGTACCACTCCCTAAGTTGCCATCTTCCTCTGAGTTGGTGCCCCTGTTTTTGCAACAGGTGGTTCGCTTGCACGGGATTCCTGAGAACATTGTATCTGACAGAGGAGTTCAGTTTATTTCTAGATTTTGGAGGACTTTCTGTTCCAAGCTGGGAATTCAGTTGTCCTTCTCCTCTGCTTTTCACCCTCAGACCAATGGGCAGACAGAGATAACAAACCAGACCTTGGAGTCGTATTTGAGATGTTTTATTTCCGCTGATCAGGATGATTGGGTTTCATTTTTGCCCTTGGCCGAATTTGCTTTAAATAATAGAGCTAGTTCTGCCACTTTGATGTCACCTTTTTTTTGTAACTTTGGGTTTCATCCTCGATTTTCTTCAGGGCAGGTGGAGCCTTCTGCCTGCCCAGGTGTTGACACTGTGGTGGAGAGAATGCACCAGATCTGGGACCAAGTGGTGGATAAGTTATCTCTCTCCCAGGAAAAGGCCCAGCGGTTTTCCAATTGACATAGGACCATTGGTCCCCAGTTTAAGATTGGTGATATGGTGTGGTTATCATCAAAAAATATTGCTATGAAGGTGGCTTCTCCTAAGTTTAAGCCTAGATTTATTGGACCTTACAAGATTTTGGAGATTATTAATCTGGTCTCTTTTCGTTTGGCTCTTCCTGTCACATTTAAAATCCATAATGTGTTCCATAAGTCCTTGTTGAAGAGGTTTGTTGAACCAGTTGTTCCTGGGGTGGCACCTCCGGACCCTGTATTGGTTGAAGGTAACATGGAATATGAGGTAGAGAAAATACTGGATTCCCGTCTGGCTAGACGGAGACTCCAGTATTTGGTTAAGTGGAAGGGTTATGGTCAGGAGGATAATTCCTGGGTCTCTGCCTCTGATATTCATGCCAAAAGATTGGTGCGTGCCTTTCATTGGGCTCACCCTGATCGCCCTGGTGGCGTGGTTGAGGGTTCGGTGACCCCTCCTCAAGGGGGAGGTACTGTTGTGAGGTCATTTTCCCCTTCATCACTGAGGTCTGGTGAACTCCCTATTCTGGTAAAGGAAGGTAATGAGCCTGATTATCAGGCACCTGAGCCTAATGATGATGACTGGCTGAGTGGAGTCACGGACTGGATATAAGGCTGCCGACTCCCTTCTGCCCTGCGGGTGATTTCTCTGTGGACTTCTAGGAGACCAGTCTGATTCCTGCTCCTCTAAAGCTAAGTTTTATGCTTTACCTGTTAGCATTTGTGTTTTGTTTTTGTTTGCCTTGCTTTTCTGGATTCTGCCATTCCCTGCTGGGGTGAGCTGAATTTCCTTTTGCCGGTTGCTCTGTCTTCAGAATATTCCTGAGTACTGACATAGCCTTTTTGAAGCCTAGCGTCTTCAGGGCCTTTTTCACTGTCAGTTTGTTGGCTCTTATTTTCATAGGGTTTTTCACGGATTGCAGACAGCAGCCTTCCTGTCCTTTCCTATCTAGTTAGCTTGGGCCCCGTCTTTGCTCAGTCTATCTTTCTGTCTGTGTTAGTGTTCTTTCTTCTTGCTTCACTGTTATTATATGTTGGGGGCTGCCTTTTACTTTGGGGTCTGCTCTGGGGCAGTTTAGATTTCCCTTTCTGTCTTTAGGCTATATAGTCCTCTGGCTGTGATCGAGGGGTCTAGGGCATCGTAGGAACCCCCCACGGCTACTGCTAGTTGTGTTGATAGGTTCAGGGGTCTGCAATCTGATAGGTGCCAACTTCTCTGGTTTTCTGGACTTAGCTAGCATTTCTGTTTTTGCCTGCTACGGTGACTCATTCATAACAGGCTGCATTATACTATATGAGGGGGGCTGCATTATATTCTATGGGTGGATTACATATTCTGTAGGGTGCCTGCATTATGCTCTAAGGGGTGGCTGCATTATACTAGAAGAGGGGGACTAAATTATATTCAATGGGGGTTACATTATATTGTATGGCGGGGCTGCATTATACTCTATGGGGTGCTGAATTATACTATATGTGGGCTGCATTATACTATATGGAGGAATATAGGGAATACATTATACTATATAAAGAACTATGGGTGCATTATACTATGGGAAGTGAATTGTACTACATGGATGACTGGCGGTGTATTATACTATATGGAGGACTGAGCAGTGTATTTTAATATATGGAGGCGTGTATTATACTATATGGCGGACTGAGGAGTATTATACTGTATGGAGGACTATGGGGCATATTATATTATATGGAGGACTATGGAGTGTTAACTGTAGATATGCTGCTAATAAGATGATACTGTATGGGGACAGATTGATCCATTAGTGATTGTTCTGTCCCCATCATTCTTTCTCAGATGGTGGAAAGAGGCTGGGAAACAAGTGTTGAACGACTTCAATATTGTCGATCACACTCATTTAGCGTCCTGAACTCAGCACATGTAAATGCAATCGAAATGCTTCTGTGTGATGTGCAATATGTTAGCATTTGGGGCCCCATTTTAAACTTTGCCTAGGGCCACACTTGGCCTAAAACCGTCCCTGAGTATGAAGAATATGGAGCTGAAGCTACTGGCGAAGACATGGAGACCTCAAGTCAGGATGAGTATGTACATAATGGAGCACCCAGAATGCTTTACTCAACATGAATTAAATGATCTCATCAGAGACCTTTCATTGTCAAAAGATGAAGCTGAACTTTTTGCATCTAGTTTGAAACAGAAGAATCTTATTCATGATGATGTCAAAGTGTGTTATTAACGAAACAAACGTAACACTTTAACACAATTTTTCACAGTTGATGGACCAGTGGTGTACTGTAACAATGTGAATGGCCTCTGAAGAAGTGAATACCATGGTGAATTGGTGTAGGAAGGAGGGGTTTGGGTTTCTGGAGAACTGGGCCGACTTCTAAGTTGGCTACAGGTTCTTCGCTAGGGACGGGCTCCACCTCCTATAACCCTCCTATAAAATGAATACCCTCCCCCCAGTCCCTAGTTTAGACAGTGCATATAGAGACCTGGGCACAAATAATGAAATTGGGGGTGGGGGCGGCATGGGGGGGTGGGGTTAGAACAGTTAATTTAAGAAAGAATAGAGGTACAGAGAGATACATAAAGTGCATGTATACTAATGTCAGAAGCCTCGCCAACAAAATGGAGGAATTGGAGTTAATGTTGTTGGAACATAATTATGACATGGTGGGGATATCTGAGACATGGCTGGATGAGAGCCATGACTGGGCGGTTAATTTACAGGGCTATAGTCTACAGAAATGACCGTACAGGTAAGTGAGGGGTGGTGTGTGTTTATATGTAAAATCATCCTTAAAACCCATCCTGCGTGATAATATATATGAATCTAATGAAAATGTAGAGTCCCTGTGGGTGGAGATAAGGGGAGGGGGGAAAAATAATAAATTACTGATAGGGGTTTGTTATAAGTCTCCAAAAATAATGGAAGTAACAGAATATCCTCATAAAGCAAATAGATGAAGCTGCGACTCAAGGAGAAGTCATTATTATGGGGGACTTCAACTACCCTGAAATACATTGGGGAACCGAAACCTGCAGTTCCAGCAAAGGTAATAGGTTTTTAACAACTATAAGAGACAATTACCTTTCACAACTGGTTCAGGACCCAACAAGAGGGGGGGCACTGCTAGACCTAATATTAACCAACAGGCCAGACCGCATATCAAATGTAAGGGTTGAGGGTCACTTGGGTAATAGTGATCACAAATGAATAAGTTTTCATGTATCCTTTAATAAGATGTGTAGTAGAGGGGTTACAAGGACACTAATCTTCAGGAAGGCAAATTTCCAACGGATGAGAGATGATCTTGGTGCAATTAACTGGGACGATATCCTGAGACATAAAAATTCACAAAGAAAATGGTAGACGTTTATTAGCATCCTGAATAGGACCTGTGCACAATATATACCGTATGGGAATAAACATGCGAGAAATAGGAGGAAACCACTATGGCTAAATAGAGCTGTAAGGGGCGCAATAAGGGACAAAAATAAAGCATTTAGAGAATTATAGCAAGTAGGTAGTGATGAGGCATTAATTAATACAGAAGATTAAATAAATTCTGTAAAAAGCAAATCAAGGCAGCAAAGATCGAGACAGAGAGACTCATTGCCAGAGAAAGTAAAAATCATCCCAAAAATATTCTTTAACTACATGAATAGTAAAAATAGTCTGGGTAAAATGGTGGATGAGGATGAGGAAAAAGCCAATATGGTAAATGACGTTTTGTCAACAGTATTTACACAAGAAAATCTCATGACGGATAACATGATCAGTGATAAAAATTCACCATTAAATGTCACCTGCTCTAACCCAGCAGGAAATACGGCAGCATCTAGAAATCACTAAAATTGACAGATCCCCGTGCCCCGATGGAATACACCCCCGAGTACTGCAGGAATTAAGTACAGTCATAGATAGACCATTATTTTTAATCTTTAAAGATTCTATAATAACGGGCGGCACGGTGGCTCAGTGGTTAGCGCTTCAGCCTTGCAGCGCTGGGGTCCTGGGTTCGAATCCCACCAAGGACAACATCTGCAAGGAGTTTGTATGTTCTCCCCGTGTTTGCGTGGGTTTCCTCCGGGCACTCCGGTTTCCTCCCACATTCTAAAGACATACTAATAGGGAATTTAGATTGTGAGCCCCATCGGGGACAGTGATGATGATGTGTGCAAAAAATGTAAAGCGCTGCGGAATATGTTAGCGCTATATAAAAAAAATAAAGAAGATAATAACAGGGTCTTTATCAAAGGACTGGTGTATAGCAGTGCCAATATTCAAAAAGGGGACAAAAACTGAACTTTGAAATTATAGGCCAGTAAGTTTTACCTCAACTGTGGGTAAAATCCTGGAGGGTTTTCTAAGAGATACTATACTGGAGTATCTGAAGAAGAATAACCTCATGACCCAATATCAACATGGGTTTACAAGGGATCATTCCTGTCAGACCAATCTGATAAGCTTTTATGAAGAGGTAAGTTCCGGACTGGACCAAGGAATTGCAGTGGACGTGGTATACATGGACTTTTCAAAAGCTTTTAATACGGTGCCACACAAATGGTTGATACATAAAATGAGAACAATGGGTATAGGGGAAAATATGTGTAAGTGGATTAATAGCTAGCTCAGGGATAGGAAACAAAGGGTGGTTATTAATGGAGCACACTCTGAATGGGTCACAGCAGTGAGGTACCACAGGGGTCAGTATTGGGCCCACTTTTTAAGATTCATTAATGACCTTGTAGGGGGCATAGAGAGTAGAATTTCAATATTTGCAGATGACACTTAACTCTGCAGGGTAATCAATACAGAGGAGGACAATTTTATATTACACGAGGATTTATGTAAACTACAAGCTTGGGCTGATAAATGGCAAATGAGCTTTAATGGGGATAAGTGTAAGGTCATGTACTTGGGTAGAGCACATAAGATGTATAATTATGTGCTTAATTGTAAAACACTGGGCAAAACTGTCACTGAAAAAGACCTGGGTGTATGGGTGGACGACAAACTCACATTTAGTGGCCAGTGTCAGGCAGCGGCTGCAAAGGCAAATAATATAATGGGATGCATTAAAAGAAGCATAGATGCTCATGAGGAGAACATATAAGTCACTAATGCGACCACACTTAGAATACTGTGTACAGTTCTGGTCTCTAGTGCATAAGAAAGACATAGCTGAACAAGAGCGAGTGCAAAGAAGAGTGACCAAGGTTATTAGGGAACTGGGGGGTCTGCAATACCAAGACATTACACCTGGGGTTACTTACTTTGGAAAAATGAAGGCTAAAATTTAAGAAGGGCCTGGAAGCTTTTCTTGAAAAGTATAATATTACAGGTTATATACACTAGTTTCCTTGATATTGCGTTGATCCAGGGAGCTAGTCTGATTGCCGTATGTGGAGTCGGGAAGGAATTTTTTCCCCCAATGTGAAGCTTACTGTTTGCCACATGGGGTTTTTTTTTGCCTTCCTCTGGATCAACATGTTTGGGCAGGTTAGGATAGGATATAGGTTGAACTAGATGAACTTAGTCTTCCTTCAACCTTAATTACTATGTCACTATGTTTTGTTTATTTGTGAAAAAAAATCAGAAATTTCGTGAAAATTTTGAAAATGTTGCAATTATCAAACGTTTACTTTTTGTGCCCTTAAATCAGAGTCATGTCACACAAAATAGTTAATAAGTAACATTTCTTACATGACTACATCAGCACAATTTTTGAAACATAATTTTTTTTCTTAGGAAGCTATAAGGGTTAAAAGTTGACAACAACTTCTATTTTTACCAACAAATTTACGAAACCCTATGTAAATGATAGTGAGCCCACAGCTGTGACTAGAAGTAAAAAGTTTACTTCCAGTCACTGGCAACGGATGATGGGACTAGTACTGCCATTAGCCTATGCCTGCTGCAGCTAATAGTTTTCAATCTGGACAGTGGCAAGTTGTGACCGTCGAGGCTGAAAACCACTGAAGACTGAGCTTCTGTGAGCTCAACCTCAGTGACTAGCGATGACTTCATTGAGGTTACCGCGGACCACTGAGGCTGGGTTCCCTGCTGGGCCCCTGAACTGCAGTGAACTCACTAAGCTCAACGCTGCAACATGACTTTTTCTCAGGCTGGGATCACACATGCGAGAAACATGAACGAGTCTCACATGTTAATACCCGGCACTGCTGCTAGCACTTGGGAGTGGAGTGTTCGGCTGCATGTATTTCTATGCAGCTGCTCGCTCCGCTCCTGAGGCCAGAGGCAGTGCCGGGTATTAACATGCAAGACTCTTCTGTGTTTCTCGCATGTGTGATCTCGGCCTCACGGTGTTAACAGTGATCTCACCGAGGTCACTGCAGCTCAGGGGCCTGACTGGGAAAGAAACCTCATTGATGGGCGGTAACCTTGATGACGTCACCACCAGTCACTGATGCTGAGCTCACAGCAGCTCATTTCTCAGTGGTTCTCTGCCTGGGAGGTCGCATCTTAGCACCGTCCACTTTAGAAATGATTTATCCCAGACATGGATTACGTCGAGGCACAGAATGACGGACAAGCGAGGGGGATATATTTCTTATGTACAGCACCATGGAATCAATGGGGCTCTATAATTAAATAATAATAATATATGGATATATATATATAATTTTACAGAAGACAAGGGCTTCAATGTAATGGACGTTAGGTGAGTGTATACAACTGTGTTCTTTTTAAATAAAAAAGTAAAAGTGTGTTTATTTAATTTCAATGAAAGGACTTTATTTTGGCAGTGTGTTTATTTGCAATATAACTATAGGATTAGTAACGGATAGATGTCTTATGTACACCTCTCCATTACTAATCCGTGGGCTTGATGTCACCGGACAATACAAAGGTGACATCAACCCCACAGATATGAACCCCACTTGCCACTATCAGAGGGCAAGAGGGAAGAACAGGGCAAAGTGCCAGAATTGGCACATCTAATAGATGCGCCTTTTCTGGGCCATCTGCAGGCTACTTTTAGGCTGGGATGGGGGCCTAAGAAGCCTAAGAATACCAACTCACAGCTGTCTGCTTTAGCTTGGCTGGTTGTCAAAAATGGGGGACCCCAAGCCGATTTTTAAAATTAAATAATTTTTAAAAACGGCGTGGGGACCCCTCTATTCTTGATAACCATTCTTGCTAACGCTGACAGCTGAGGGTTCCAACCAGTAGCGATGAGTTTTGCCTGGCTGGTTATCAAAAATACAGGGGAACCCACAATGCAGAAAAGAATTTCCAGTTTGTCAAGGAGCGCTTCCAGCTGATTCATTAATTACTCCGAATATTTCAAGGAATATCCAGAAAAAGAAGGGGGGTGCAGATCTAAGTGCAGGGTTTTAATTATGTCAGATAGAAATAAAAAATTCTCACCTTTTTGGTGTCTTGTTGCTCAGCGTATAACCCTGTGTTTGGGTACTGGAGTAATCGTCTCGATCTGCTGGCCTGCAGCTCAAAACAGGTGGGACGAACTACCTTGTAGGAGATTCGTCAGAGAATGCAGAAAAGAATTTCCAGTTTGTCAAGGAGCGCTTCCGGCTCATTCAGTAATTACTCCGAATATTTCAAGGAATATCCAGTTTATTGTTAGACATAAAAACACAACGCCTTTCGGCTATACATAAAATTAGCCTTCATCAGGTAAAATAATATATATCTTTAAAAGACAAATTTATATAGGGAAAAAAAAAAGGTCCACCCTTCAATCAATTATCAATTAAAAACACATGCACACCTCTCCAAAGTATTGGGAGGCTAGTTGTAGGTGGAATCTATATTACTTGGAATCTAATAAAAAAATAAAAAAAATAAACATTTTCTATGTGTTTTTATGTCTAACCATAAACTGGATATTCCTTGAAATATGTGGAGTAATTACTGAATCTGCCGGAAGCGCTCCTTGACAAACTGGAAATCCTTTTCTGCAGGGGAACCTACAATGGTTTTTTAATTATTAATTTATAGAGCAGGTGCCACCTGTTGTTGCTGTTATTAGTGGCAGCAGGTGTATGAGATGGGAGTAGTGACCGGAGGTAGGCTTTATAAATCCGATCATATCTGCTGGCTCACGTGGTCATCTGATAGCGAGGGAGCCGCAGTGCTCTGACCGGAGGTATTAATCTTCCCACAAATTAAAGTCGCATCTGCATGACAGCGCAAGAAATGCCCCATGTTCAAGGTGCTAAAACCAAACAGTAAAACGGACTACCCGATGAAGTCCGTGTTCAGAATCCGTACCTGAACAGTAGGTGTTCAATACGGACCCCAAACTTTACTGTTCGGGTTCGCACATCCCTACTCTTCACCCTTCTTGATGCGTATCAAATAGCCCCCCTAATGTCAAGTATAGAAAGCCATTTACCCCCCAAAAGCTGATCATAGTCATGGCTACACACTACTCTGCTCTGTACATCTTATACACACACGGGTCCGCTTCATACCCACACGGCTCTGTTCCAAACCTTGTACACACACACTGCTCTGCTCCGTACACGTCATACACACATGGTTCTGTCCGTACACCTTATACACACACGGCTCAGCTTTGTACATCTCGTACAAACATGGATCCGTTCCGTACAACACGTACACACACGGCTCTGCTTCACATACATGCAAGTCCGCTCCGTACACCTCACAGACGTGGCTCTGCTCCATACACCTCGTAAAGACACAGCTTTGCTCCATACATGTCATACACACGCGGCTCCGAACACCTTGTACACACAGCTCCGCTCCATACAACTTGCGCACACGCGGCTCCGCTCCTTACATCTCGTACACACGCGGCTCTGCTTCGTACACCTCATACACACATGGTTCTGCTCTGTACACCTCAAAACACGCGGCTCCGCTCTGTACACCTCATACACACATGGCTCCTCTGTACATTTCGCAGACACACGGCTCCGCTCCTTATACATCGTACACACTCGGCTCCACTCCATACACCTCATACAAACGAGGCTCTGCTCCGTACACCTTTTACCCACATGGCTCCGCTCTGTACACCTCTTACAAAGGCAGATCTGTACACCTCATACACGGCTCTGCTACATCCACACTGTAAACCCCTCCTGACCCCACACATAAACTTCCTTCAAACCGCACATCCAAGCTCTTTCCACCTCCTGTCGCCTCCAGCTCAAAAATATTTCCAGAATCCGTCCTTTCCTCAACTCTCAATCTACTAAAATGCTTGTGTATGCCCTCATCATCTCCCGCCTCGACTACTGCAAAATCCTTTTCTGTGGCCTCCCTGGTAACACCCTTGCACCTCTCCAATCCATCCTCAACTCTCCTGCCCGACTAATTCATCTCTCTCCTCGCTACTCCTCCGCTTCTCCCCTCTGCAAATCTCTTCACTGGCTCCCATTCCCTGAGCGTATCCAATTCAAATTACTAATTCTGACCTACAAGGCCATCTATAACCTGTCTCCTCCATACATCTCTGAACTAATCTCCCGATACCTTCCCTCACGTAATCTCCGGTCCTCCCAAGACCTCCTTCTCTCCGCCACACTTATTTGCTCCTCACCCAACCGCCTTCAAGACTTCTCCCGAATAGCCCCCATCCTCTGGAATTCCCTTCCCCAACACGAACGACTATCAACCACAATCGGATCCTTCAGATGGAACCTGAAAACCCACCTCTTCAGGAAAGCCTACAGCCTGCAATGATCTCCACTGTCTCCCCACCACTACTAAAGCTACTGCCTCACCATCACTGGAGCTGCTGCAACCCCCCAACCTACTGTCTCCTTCCCCACCATCCTGTAGCATGTAAGCCCGAAAGGGCAGGGTCCTCTCTCCCCTCTATATCAGTCTGTGATTGTTAGTTTGTTTACTGGAAGTGATATCTGTAATTTGTATGTAACCCCTTCTCATGTACAGCACCATGGAATCAATGGTGCTTTATAAATAATAATCTAATATATAATTACCAATAAACTCTGTCACAGCTTCCAGCGCTTGTGTTGCTTCCACAATGCACCACGACCGGAAGCTGTGACAGAGCCGACCGCCATATTGAAACACCCAAGCAGGGGCTATCTATCGCGGTCGTAGGGGCCTGCCCGGAGTGCTTAGGGGCTCGATCGCGGAGCTGCAGCCGCTCATTGCCTGTGCAGCTTCGTGGCTGCCAGGCTGCAATTGGCCTGAGGTGATGGCTGCTCTGTGTGCACAGGACCTGTGATGAGGTCACATGAGGGGAGGAGTCAGGAGTCACATGATCAGGGGCCTCAGTGTGTAGGACTCTGCTGTGCTTGTTGTCATGGTGCTGGATGAGGGGAAGTTTATGTGTGGGGTCAGGAGGGGTTGACACTCAGGGTGGATGTAGTGGAGCCACGTGTGTATGAGGTGTACGGAGCAGAGCTGTGTGTGTATGAGATGTACGGAACAGAGCCGTGTGTGTGAGGTGTACGGAGCGGAGCCGCGTGTGTATGAGGTGTACGGAGTGGAGCCGTGTGTGTACGAGGTGTACAGAGCGGAGCCGTGTGTGTACGAGGTGTACGGAGCGGAGCCGTGTATGTATGAGGTGTACGGAGAGGAGCCGAGTGTGTACGAGGTGTACGGAGCAGAGCCGTGTATGTATGAGGTGTACGGAGAGGAGACGCGTGTGTACGAGGTGTACGGAGCAGAGCCGTGTATGTATGAGGTGTACGGAGCAGAGCCGTGTGTGTATGAGGTGTACGGAGAGGAGCCGTGTGTGTACGAGGTGTACGGAGCGGAGCCGTGTGTGTACGAGGTGTACGGAGCGGAGCCACATGTGTATGAGGTGTACGGAGCGGAGCCGTGTATGTATGAGGTGTACGGAGAGGAGACGCGTGTGTACGAGGTGTACGGAGCAGAGCCGTGTATGTATGAGGTGTACGGAGAGGAGACGCGTGTGTACGAGGTGTACGGAGCAGAGCCGTGTATGTATGAGGTGTACGGAGAGGAGACGCGTGTGTACGAGGTGTATGGAGCAGAGCCGTGTATGTATGAGGTATACGGAGCAGAGCCGTGTATGTATGAGGTGTACGGAGAGGAGCCGTGTGTGTACGAGGTGTACGGAGCGGAGCCGTGTGTGTGCGAGGTGTACGGAGCGGAGCCGTGTGTGTGCGAGGTGTACGGAGCGGAGCCGTGTGTGTGCGAGGTGTACGGAGCGGAGCCGTGTGTGTGCGAGGTGTACGGAGCGGAGCCGTGTGTGTGCGAGGTGTACGGAGCGGAGTAGCGCGAGTTGGACGGAGAGATGTGCGTGCATTTTGGCATGGGGGAGGCCCCCATTTGAAAGTTCACACCGGGGCCCATAACTTTGTAGTTATGCCACTGCACCCAAGTTATGGGTATTCCGATATGACGGCCGGGATTCATATCTCCCGCCGGCTGAGCAATTGAGCGTTTTCGCTCGGGATTTGAATCCCCTGCCAAGCCGTGGCGTGGGATTCAAATCCCCCGCCAAAGCCGCGGGGCTCCGCTCATTTGCTGAGGCTTGGTGGGGGATTCAAATTCCGTGTGGCACTGCTCATTGGCTCAGCCGGCGGGGCATTACTTACATACATACCTGACCGGAAGGAGCGTTGCCGTGGTGCTGCTCTTCTCACCGGAGACCGGGGGGCAGGAGTGCGGTGTCAGAATCGCGCGTGTGCATAGCGCTATCCGACCCAATTTTACTGAAAACACATTTGCACAGTGCCTTCAGCAATATGGCACTGGACAGTGCGGTATGGGCATGCGCGTACTTCAGCGCTCCTCCCTCTGGCAGAACGGGACAGCGCTGGAGCACAGGGAAGAAAGGTGAGTATAAATATTTTTGTTTTTTTTGTATGTGTGCAGTTTAATAGGGGTGAAAGGACCCTACATATCAGGATTGGGGGGTGAGAGGTAGCATGCCTACCAGGATAGGGGGTAAGGGGACCATGCATATCAGGATTGGGGGTGAGAGGACCACGCATACCAGGATTGGGGGTGAGGGGACCACGCCTACCAGGATAGGGGGGTGAGAGGACCATGCATACCAGGATTGGGGGGGTGATAGGACCATGCATAGCAGGATTGGGGTTGAGAGGACCATGCATACCAGGATTGGGAGATGAGGAGGCCATGCATACCAGGATTGGGGGCGAAAGGACCATGCATACCAGGATTGGGGGATGAGGGGACCATGCATACCAGGATTGGGGGTGAGAGGACCATGCATACCAGGATAGGGGGTGAGGGGACCACACATACCAGGATAGGGGGGTGAGAGGACCATGCATACCAGAACTGGGGGGGTGAGAGGACCATGCATACCAGAATTGAGGGGTGAGAGGACCATGCATTTGAATCCCTCGCCTAAGCCGCGCGGCACCACTCATTGGCTGAGCCGCCCGCCGGTGGATGTTCATTTCACCGCACTCCCGATGCAATAGTACCGGGTTTATTTCTAGTAATAATAATAATAATCCAGCACCATGACAACCAGCACAGCAGAGTCCTGCATATGCTGAGGTTCCTGATCATGTGACCCCTGACTCCTCCCCTCCTGTGACCTCATCACAGGTCCTGTGCGCACAGAGCAGCCATATATGTGGAGTGTGGCTCTGCGGGTGGAGGTCGGTGCTGGAGGCCCCATTATTCTCTATGTGGAGTGCGGGTGGAGGTCGGTGCCGGAGCCTCCATTATTCGCCATGTAGATTGCGGCTCTGCGGGTGGAGGCTCCACACCAGCACTGTAGCAGGTAAAGACCCCAATATCCACAGGTGTCCCTTCTAATTTCGGGAAACTCTCACCTCTAATAATCCTCGGACAGTTCTGACAAACACGGGAAAGTGCCCCTTTATGGAGGTGACAGAAAGTCTGTTTAGTCTCTTTAGCTTCATAGTATCGGCTCTAATCCAATGGTGAGAGAGCGATTTACCCTGAAGAGTCACAGATTGTGGGGTTGGTATAAAATGTTATATTTAGGGGTTTCTGTGTTGTCTCCTTATAAGAATCACAATGGTTTTGTTCCTTTTCCGCTGATTGATACAAACGACCCAACTATGAGAGATGAGAACCGAGGAAACCTGTATTACTCTCATAGTACGGGGCCTCTTACTTGGCCCCATATACACTCACTGGCCACTTTATTAGGTACACCTGTCCAACTGTGTGTTAAGACTTAATTTCTAATCAGCCAATCACATGGCGGCAACTCAGTGCATTTAGGCATGTAGACATGGTCAAGACAATCTCCTGCAGTTCAAACCGAGCATCAGTATGGGGAAGAAAGGTGATTTGAGTGCCTTTGAACGTGGCATGATTGTTGGTGCCAGAAGGGCTGGTCTGAGTATTTCAGAAACTGCTGATCTACTGGGATTTTCACGCACAACCATCTCTAGGGTTTACAGAGAATGGTCCGAAAAAGAAAAAAAATCCAGTGAGCGGCAGTTCTGTGGCCGGAAATGCCATGTTGATGCCAGAGGTCAGAGGAGAATGGGCAGACTGGTTCGAGCTGATAGAAAGGCAACAGTGACTCAAATTGCCACCCGTTACAACCAAGGTAGGCAGAAGAGCATCTCTGAACGCACAGTGCGTCGAACTTTGAGGCAGATGGGCTACAGCAGCAGAAGACCACACTGGGTACCACTCCTCTCAGCTAAGAACAGGAAACTGAGGCTACAATTTGCACAAGCTCATCGAAATTGGACAGTAGAAGATTGGAAAAACGTTGCCTGGTCTGATGAGTCTCGATTTCTGCTGCGACATTCGGATGGCAGGGTCAGAATTTGGCGTAAACAACATGAAAGCATGGATCCATCCTGCCTTGTATCAACGGTTCAGGCTGGTGGTGTCATGGTGTGGGGAATTTTTTCTGGGCACTCTTTGGGCCCCTTGGTACCAATTGAGCATCGTTGCAACGCCACAGCCTACCTGAGTATTGTTGCTGACCATGTCCATCCCTTTATGACCACAATGTACCCAACATCTGATGGCTACTTTCAGCAGGATAATGCGCCATGTCATAAAGCTCGAATCATCTCAGATTGGTTTCTTGAACATGACAATGAGTTTACTGTACTCAAATGGCCTCCTCAGTCACCAGATCTCAATCCAATAGAGCATCTTTGGGATGTGGTGGAACGGGAGATTCGCATCAGGGATGTGCAGCCGACAAATCTGCGCCAACTGTGTGATGCCATCATGTCAATATGGTCCAAAATCTCTGAGGAATGCTTCCAGCACCTTGTTGAATCTCTGCCATGAAGAATTGAGGCAGTTCTGAAGGCAAAAGGGGGTCCAACCCGTTACTAGCATGGTGTACCTAATAAAGTGGCCAGTGAGTGTACAGTATAATGTTCTCACAACTGCTCGTTGTCTGTGACCTTTACCGGCACGGTGGCTCAGTGGGTTCGAATCCCACCAAGGACAACATCTGCAAGGAGTTTGTATGTTCTCTCCGTGTTTGCGTGGGTTTCCTCCGGGTACTCAGGTTTCCTCCCACATTCTAAAGACATACTAATAGGGAATTTAGATTGTGAGCCCCATCCAGGACAGTGATGATAATGTGTGCAAACTGTAAAGCGCTGCGGAATATGTTAATAATAATAAAGATTATTATTATTATTAGATGTCAGGGGAAAAAAGCAGAATGTTGTAAAATAATAAAATTACCATTGGTGCTTGGGTCACCGCCAGTATCTGTGTTTCCTGGTCAGTCCTAAAGATCTTGTGATTCCTACAGGTAATCTGTTTCTGAAGCAGCGAGTAACATAGTCAGTGATTGGGAGCATGGAGGAGATGTCTTAGGCCGGGTTCACACTAACCGATGCAAAATACGGTCCGTAGTTTACATGCGTAATACGGATGAATGACCCCTAAATAGTTCTCCGTATGTCATCCGTAAGCAAGGTGTGGTCGCGTATTTTGCGCATGTCTGCATCCGTATGTAATCCGTATGGACTCCGTATGCTGAGATTTTCTCGCAGCCTTGCAAAATGGACATTTAACGGTTTTGAGGCCTGCTAACTATTTAAATCATTAGCCTGCACCCTATTTATTGCCTCAGGAACAGGTGGCTGCCTCCATTCTGTCCATTTGTGACCTTGCCTTCACTAGGTGTGTTGGTGTTGTATGTGCAACATGGCAGAGGGTCTGAGTTTCAACACAACTGAGCAGGTTCTCTTCAACTGGCTTTTGTCACGGCGCTTTGGCCAACCATACCCAGTAATAGTGGATCCGCGGAGGAGGAGACACATGTGGGTACATCCACTTTTGAGGCAACAACTCACAAGAGGTCATTTTCACCGCCTCTATTCTTCTGTGCGGGAGCATCCTGTAAAATTCTACCAATACTGTCGCATGAGCCTTGCAATATTTGATCGACTCTTGGAGACAGTGCGCCCTGGGATCACCTTTCAGGACACAAGGATGCGCAAAGCTATATCTGCAGAGGAGTGACTTCTACTCACAATACGGTATGTACTACACAACCACATTCTCTATGTTTATAATGTGTGTGCTGAAGTATGTTTTTTTGCCTTCTTGGACTAAGTTTAATGCCCTCATCTTAGTCCACATATGTTTAAACTTACAGACCAGAATGTTAGCTCTAATATGTACTGAATATCACTTAGTAATTGTGCAACCAAATATGTGTGTGTTAGTCGCTCTGAATTCCTAACAAGTTTGGTATGTATGTACCTGCTTTTTTTTGGAATTTGTACATTCTAAAATCTTCCTTTTCTGTTGTTCTTCAGCTTCCTGTCCACTGGCCTGTCTTATGCCGCCCTCCACCATGAGTTTCTCATTGGAAGATCTACCATTTCTGGCATAGTCAGGTCAACATGTATTGAAATCTGGACAAGACTACATCCAGTCGTCATGCCCGAGCCAAGTATGGAAGACTGGTTGAGGATATCAAGGGACTTTGAGGAGGAATGACAGTTTCCAAATTGTATTGGGGCCCTTGATGGCAAACATATCCGGGTGTGTAACTCTGGCTCCCAATTCTTCAATTACAAAAAATACTTTTCTGTTGTATTGTTGGCTCTGGCCGACCCTCAATACAAGTTTATAATTGTTGACATTGGGGCCTATGGAAGGACGGGAGACTCTCAAGTCTTCAATACTTCCATTATGGCTTGGCGGCTACTCACCAACCAGTTGGATCTACCACCACCACGCCAGCTACCAGGCTCCACTCAAGAATCTGTCCCTTATGTCCTTGTGGCAGATGAGGCGTTTCAGTTAACACGCAATTTCATGAGGCCATATCCCCGACGCAACCTTGACCACAGGCGCAGAATTTTTAACTTGCGCCTATCACGTGCTCGGCGAGTGGTGGAGTGTTCCTTTGGGATTCTTTGTGCCAAATGGCGGGTACTCCAGTCTGCCATTCAGCTGAGTGAACAAAATGTTAATGAAGTAGTTAAAGCCTGTGTGGTTCTTCATAACTTCACCAGGATACATGATTGTTCCTCCTCTGCTGGTGTTGTGCATAGGCCGGACAATGTGCGCAGGGTGAGACCACCTATCAACCCTCAACGTAGACCGCTCTCTGGGCTCAAAGTGCGTGATATTTTCACTAATTACTTTGTCACCTGAGGGGGAAACTTTTGGCAAGAGCATGCTGTGTCTGTTATAATTTTTGGTTTTATGTGTGTCTAAATATATATTTCTACCCCTTCTGATTCTATGACTGTTTCATTGCATTGGTAAGCGTATGCTGACACGGTGTTTGAGAATTGAGACAGAGACGTAAACTGTAGTAGACAAATTTTTACTTTTGCCTTTTTTTTGTTTTGTTTTTTTTTTAAAGGCAAACATATTATTGCCATATGATAACTGGGGCACTGGGTCAAATTGGCATTTTTGCAGATTTGAACATTTAAGTAAAATACAATTTTCACACATATCCAAAAAAAACAGAATGCAAGAACAAAATTTCTACATTAGACATTTTGAATCCAAAGGAAAAAAGAGGGGGTCTCATCATCAAAATTATATAAAAAAGATAAAACTCACATTTATTAGGAAGGTTTTCAAATCATATTAATAAGCCACCATGACAGGCAAGGCTACCTTATGCGTTTCTGACACATATTACATGTCTGTAAAAAAGACAATATTTCACCGCGCTATACTGGGAAAGTCAAAGGATCAAAATAGACTACTCACTTGATAATGCCTAAAAAAGGCGTGCTGCCCTTATTCAATTAGTCACATTTTTGGCAGCTAAATATATTCCTAAATCAAGGCGAACAGCCTCAATAACATCACGCTCTCTCTATGTATTATCAAGTGAGTAGTCTATTTTGATCCTTTGACTTTCCCAGTATAGCGCGGTGAAATATTGTCTTTTTTACAGACATGTAATATGTGTCAGAAACGCGTAAGGTAGCCTTGCCTGTCATGGTGGCTTATTAATATGATTTGAAAACCTTCCTAATAAATGTGAGTTTTATCTTTTTTATATAATTTTGATGATGAGACCACCTCTTTTTCCTTTGGATTGGGATTTAGAGCACCAGTTGAACCACACTGGACATCTCCTGGCATCAGACCGCTTATGCACACTGATGTACGGTATGTGTAAAGAATTTGCATATTTTTATGCTCTTATAAATTGTGGAAAGTTGGGGAAGGAGAAGGCGGAAGAGCAGCCTGTGGTTGCTGCTGGCTACTTTGCCCAACATCGCCCTGTGTGGGGGCATACTGTTGCCCATGATGTGGGTAGTGTCCTTCCTCCTGGGATTGTTGGGGGTACTGGCCAGAGTAATAATGAAGAGGGGCATCTTGTTGGCTCGGGTAGGCCCGTGTCTCATACCCACCAATATAGCCATGTCGTCCCCAACCAGGTTGGGACCAGCCTCCAACACTGGGTGGGAAAAAGTGGCCTTATTGTTGGGGTTGGCTAGAGGCAGACATATGTTGCTGGTGTTGTAAAGGTTGGATAGGGGAGGAAGGGGGTGAGGTGTAGGCCCACGTATTTGAGGATCCTCAGAGCCTGCTTGAGCAAGCATCTGTGTGGGTGGTCTCATGCACATTAGATTTCGTGGGGAAAGCTGCCACCGCTCCAGATATTCAAACAGCTCATATAGGGTATTGGGGGGGTGTGCTTGCATCAAGCAGGATCTGAAAACATCCTCGAATACGGAGCCTCACCTCACGGGAAAGGGCACGGAGATAAAGGGCCAGGCTACGTGAGTATGCCTCCTCCCCATTATCTGTATTCACTCTAGCCAGATAGTTCAGTACCCCTGTGTCCACATTGGTCCGGGTATCTTGGGCAGGGATCTGGCGCCTTCTTCGTCCTCGCCGGGATGTTACAACAGGGAAAACTAAAAAAGAGAAGACCATGAAGGTCAAAGGGGGATCAAGGGTAGACGTAGTTATGGTAAGGAAGAAGGATATAAATATCTATCAAAAATTGTCAGTAATACCTCAAAAATAAATGTCCTTCACCTATTAATAACCATAAGTATAGATGTATAATAACATTACTCCTTGATACAATAGAGGCTCCATATACGGTAAATAATTAACATAGAGATTTTTTTATTAATTTTTATTAGACAAGTATGAATAGTGACAACATGGAAGCAAGCAGAACACGGGACAGTGAAAATATAAATAGGGTAATCATAAATAACCAAAGCAAGGAGAAAAACATATGTCCTATGTGTACAGCCGTATGCCAACACACAGCAGATGAATGCACAAAATATTCACAACAAAGTACAGGCTTAAATGGCTGATTGTGCGTATAGAGGTCAGCAACATATAAAAAGGACAAATGTCTCCCTGTGCAAAATAAATAGGGAAGGAGGGGAAACTGTCACACACTGCCTAGCATGATGGCTGCAGCCACTCTCAATAGGGTAAAGTACTCCCCTTTTACCATATCTGACGCAGCCACAGTGAAAAACCTAGGTAAAGTGATACTGTGTCATAGGCAATATAGCATAGGTGGCATAGGTGGGAGCAAATAATTAGATATACTATTATATTAAATACCTTCAGTCATAGTGTAGCAGAGAGTGGGTGCAGCAGGCACGTGTGGGACACCGGGAGCCTGTTACAACAGGCTCTGGGGAGCCCCGGATCTGGCCAGTTGGGCTGCTGCTCATGTTGCCCTGCTCCTCCAGTATGGCTGATGGTGCAGCAGCAGACGGTCCAGGTGGTGGGGTTTGTGGCGCAGGCAATGGGTTCTCCTGAGAGGATTCTTCACCCATGCTTCTTGTAGGGGGAGTAGATGGGCCAGCCACCTCATCCCCTACAGGATCAATGATGGGCTCTGTATCTGAGCCCGTTCCTCTATCCGTAAGGTTGGACTGAGTTCTGTTATGAAATAGAACAGAGCCAAAAGTACATTAATATTTTTGGCCCTGTAAAGTATCGGTGTAATGTGGTGTGAGGTATCTACTTACGGTCTCAGATCCAGAATAGGGGCGAGGAAGGAGAGGCGGTCATAATATATGTATTTTCGCTTGACGTAGCCCGCATCACCACTCCTGGACCGCTGCTGACGTTCCCGCCTGTACTGATCGCGGATGCTGCGCCAGCGTCTCATCACATCTTCCACTGCAATGTGACAGGAAATATTCTCAATTTTACATATTTGATCGGTCACATTTGCTACCAGTAGTCTAGGCATGTGGCCTACTGGGGTGTGCTTTCTACCCAGGGTGGCATATATAATTGGGGCATCCAGGCCAGATACACAGGGTCAGAATAGTTAATGTATCAAGTAACTACACTTAATAACTTGGTTGGCCAAGAGGATGAGGAGCTTGTGGCCTGGGCAAAATTATGGCATTGTCAAACCATGGGTCACATCAAAATCTACCCGCCTCATGAGGAAAAAAAGTACAAGCACAGGAAGGGGGGGGACTGATTCTATATGCATTTTTTGATGTGAGGTAATTTTAATCATTTTTTGGCATGTACTTACTCAGTTTCTGCTGCTCCTCACGTGGCCGATCACCAAAATCATGGAACATCTGGCGACATATGCGCCTCCATGACGCCTCCTTTCTTGCCCGGTTCTCATAATGGGCATCACGTTGGTCCCAGAGTTCTGGCCGCTCCTGCACCAGTACAATAGGCATCTCCACATTGAGGAAATATGGCGCCATGACGCTGCTGTACTCCGTGGAGGTGTACTTCCTGGATGTCTGGAGCGCTTTTTGAGCTCATTTGCATGTCTAGGCTTCCTGATGATGGATTGGCCCACTTCCTGTCACCAGCCACAAGACCTGTGTATTTCTCGCAAGTCACACGTGTGGTCCATGTGTAATCCGTATTTTTTGCGCACCCATAGACTTGCATTGGCGTACTACGGGCGTAGTACGCTGACAATCGCAGCATGCTGCGATTGTCACGGACCGTAGAATACGGACGAGAAATATACGGCTGTTGGGAGCAAACCCATAGAGAATCATTGATCCGTGTGTAATGCGTGCTTTTAACGCCTCTCACTCGTCCGTATTCCTCTCTAGTGTGACCCCGGCCTTAGTCAGCAATTCAGCTTATGTTCCAGTCCATACAAGACTAGAAAATACAACATCTTACCGCTCTATCTCCTCATATGTTTCCCTTATTATCTCCAGTAATTGTATTATTACACAGGATTTTATGATGTTACATCGGTTCATCTTCTCATTCAGGTCTCTACAATATCGGATCCTCTCAGTGAAGATCTTTTTCCGAATTGTGCATTTTTGAATATGGACAGAGACAAGATGGCGGAGAGGATATTACACCTCACCCTAGAGATCCTCTTCCGGCTTACTGGAGAGGTGAGAGATTCTGATGACGTCACATTACATCATTCTTATCTATGGGAATAACAGATGGACAGAACTGGAGAGGTGAGGACTCTGGAAATGTCTGTAGTGAGATTTATTAATGTGTCTCTCCATAACCAGGATTACACAGTAGTGAAGAAGACCTCTAGTGAGCGCTGTCAGGACCCTGTGTTTGTTGGAAGAACCCTGTGCCCAATCATCGGGCCTCCACCACACCCCCTGATACATGAGGACATCAATGACCAGAAGATCTTAGAACTCATCTACAAGATGATTGAGCTTCTGACTGGAGAGGTGACACTGCTGGGAATGCTGGGACATTATACAGTAACGCTATGAAGGGATCGGGGGATGACGGTATCATTGTATGTGTCAGGTTCCTGTAAGGTGTCAGGATGTCTCTGTCTATTTCTCCATGGAGGAGTGGGAGTATTTAGAAGGACACAAAGATCTGTACAAGGACGTCATGATGGAGGTTCCCCAGCCCCTCACATCACCAGGTAATAGACAGGACTAAATACACACGGCCTATAATTATCTGTATGTAAAGAATGAATTCAGTCCCTGTATGTGTTTCCTCCAGTTCTGTCCAGTAAGAGGACAACACCAGAGAGATGTCCCCGTCCTCTTCTACAGGACTGTAAACAAGAAGATCCCAATGTTCCTCAGGATCATCAGGTAGATGGAGAGAAGGTGTCATGAGATCTCCCCTATGATGTGTAGACGGCTGTGAAGGTCTTGTGCTCAGTCTTGTTTTATCCTTCAATATTATAAGTTTTGGAAAAGGAAAGGATATGTTTCCAGCACACTGACTAGTTAAATTGAAAAAAAGTTTAGTTGGACATGATTAAAAATAAAACCATAAAAAAAACAACCTTACTAAGGGTGCACATTTGCGCCAGAAACACGTCAGGTTGTTTTTAATGTTTTATTTTTAATCATGTCCAAATAAAATTTTTCCATTTTAACTGGTCAGTGCACCGAAAACACATGCTTTCCATTTCCTACGTTTCCTGAATGCACCAGCAGGATTGGCACCCACCTGACACATGCTAGCAAACTCGCTTGGATTCCACCTGGATACTACGCACGTGGAGACTCCCTGTCCCTCCTCCCTGCCTATTATATGTTTTATTCTTGTGTAATAAGAAAGGTGGAGATGGCAGGATTAGAGCTGATCATAGATGTGACTTCTCCATCTGTCTGTGACTTTTACAATATTTGTTTCAGGGTGAAGATCTGACCCATATTAATACTACAGAGACATATGTGAGGGGTGATGAGTGGTGTAAAGAGAAGATTCCTACATATGACTACCCAGGTGAGCAGTAACCATTAAATGTAGAGAAGTCACAGATTCTTCACAGTCACCGACTGTGGCTGCTTTATTGGTCATGTAGTCTGGCCGTAGTACAATCATGTGATCAACATTTTGCCTCTAGATCACAACATTCTCCTCATCCCAAAACTGTTCAAATGACTTTGGGCATTAAAAGCCCTTTTCTGTAGAACGTATAGCCTGAAGGATCCACCTACCCCCTTGAAATGAGGAAATGCTCGCCGTTACCTGCCCAGATCTGTAACTACAAAGACAAATAACTTCACACGTAGAATGTGCTGATAAGTTAAAAAATCAGTAAAAGAAAAATATTATGATGAGTCTGTAAGAGAAAGTGGAAGGTAATGATGCTGTTGGCTTCCTAGATCCCTGATATTTTATTGGATGAATGTAGCTTCTCTCCCTTCTGTGCTACTGAATGTGCTCATATGGTCCCTACAAGAACAGGTCCAGTCTTTCTGGCCAAACTTCTCTTTTATGATCACTAACATTAAATGTGCAGTGAGGCCAAGTGTGAATTTCTGCACAATAACAACAGAGTTTCCCTTTATCCTGACTTTTCAATTTCTTTTAAAACTAACTAACTTCAAACAGTATTGCGATAAACTACATTAAACACATTACACCTGTGCCATGATATATCTCTAAGCTGTGCGTGGCTGATGGCTGTAATATACATGTATTCCCGCCTGCAGGAGATGTGTTGGCATGGCTCGAGCTCTGACTTCATGGATTCACTCTACGTCATAAATTACATTCTGTTTTTAATACTAAGAAATTCAGATTACTGCACAATCTCTCCTGAAATGGGGATCACTAATGCTTTCTCTACTCTTATCTTTGACTATCTAATATTTCTTCTTGAAACTCATCTGACAGAAGATAATTGCCCTTATGATAGTTTGGATTGCCAAGAACCACCGGACCCCATACTCTAATTATCCCAGAGAGGTTTCACCACGAGTTACTCATTTTCTACTGATGAAGATTGTTGAATTTGATCATTTCAGTAGATTTGTTTTTACTACAATAGTTAGTGTCCAAAATACTCTGATAGCCTCTTCCTGCAGCCAGTTTTATGTTTCTAATCCGGGCCCATTTTTCAAATCTGACGTGTGTCACTTTTATTTAGTGAAAATTTTAGAATTTCAGTATACCATCCTACCCGCGCCCTCCGTTCTGCTGATGACCTGAGGTTAGCATCCTCAATAATCAGAACCTCCCACTCCCGTCTCCAAGACTTTACACGTGCTGCGCCAATTCTTTGGAATGCACTTCCCAGGTCAATACGATTAGTCCCCAACCCCCACGATTTTAAGCGTTCCCTGAAAATGCATTTATTCAGACTGGCCTATCACCTCAACACATTAACCTAATCTATCCCTGTGTGGCACAGCCAAAAGTATTACCATAACCAGGTTCCCCGCATCATGTTCCCACATGCTTTATGCATCCATTAGCCCTCTGCATCCATACTGTTACACACTTAATATTATGGCTGGTCCATTGTCATGGTCCAGTCTGGAGTTTATCTTCTGCTGTCTTCACTCCGGACTGGTCATGCGGGGGTTAATCTCCTCAGCCTCGTTCTGGAGCTAGCTGGGCTATTTCAATCCCTCACAGCCTGCTGACCAGTGTTAGTGATATCTCAAGCTTGCAGTTTAGAGCCGCTGACCCTTGTACCCTGGTGATCCTCCTGCCTTGGACTGATATTCACGTGTATGACCCGGACTGATTTCTGACCCCGTCTCTTGGTATTTGTTTCTGCTGTTACGTTCCCTCTCTGGCATCTGACTCCCTGGCTTGTACCCCGACCACGTATTTCGTCTCACGTTTTGGACCCCATGCTCATGTTCTGGCTTTCTGACTCTCGGCTTTGGTATTTTGACTACGTGTATTGCTGCTCCTTCTGGTACGTCTGCTCCTGTTAGTTTCTGACTCGGTTCGTCTGACTATTCTCTCTCGTTACCTGTGGCACCTGTGCTGTTGCTTAGGGTTGCTGCTCTTAGTGTATAACCTCTCTTCCCTCACCAGCTCCCCCTGGTGGAGGTTTCACTACATTATCACTAACTACACATTTAAACGGGATTTTGCTTTTTTTTTTCTCTGGCCATGGATCTGCTGCATAACTTGGCAGATCAAGTGTCCAGATTGACGCAGATGGCACAGGACTTTTATGTGAATCATCAGTCCCTTGTCATGTCTCAGACCCACTTACAGAAAGAACTGACTGAGACTAATAAGACCATGCAGGGAAACACCTCTCATATTGTTTGTCCACCAGGTGACTCTGTAGATGTTATTTTGCACTCTCCTGAACCCTCAGTTAAACTTCCTGACACATTTTCTGGTGAAAAAGATAAATTTCATATATTCAAGGAGAGTTGTAAATTATGGTTTTCTCTTAGACCCCGATCGTCTGGGGATGAGACTCAGCGGGTGGGGATTATCTCCTTACTTAGGGAGGGTCCCCAATCCTGGGCTTTTTCATTGCCCCCTACTGCCCCTGAACGGATGTCGGTAGATAGGTTCTTTGAGGCCCTAGGACTTATCTATGACGAACTGGACCGTGTTAGGGAGGCAGAGGACACTATTTTGGGTCTGGGGCAAGGGAAGCACTCAGCCGAATGGTACAGCTCCGAATTCCGTCGATGGTCCACTGAGGTGTCCTGGGACGACTCTGCACTGAGATGTCTGTTCAGGAAGGGACTGTCGGATTGCTTGAAGGACGCTCTGGCTCTCCATCCACCTCCCAGTTCATTGGAGGAGGCTATGACTCAGGCTATCCGTATGGATCGGAGACTGCGGGAGAGAGGTGTTACTCAGCGAGGGATTCCGTTTTTCCCTGCTAACCCTGATGTTTTGCTTCCATCTGAACCTATGGAGGTGGGAGCCACCAACCCCCAGGAGAAAGAGAGGAGACGGCGACGTGATGGAAAATTGTGTTTTTACTGCGGAGATCCCGGACATTGGAAAAAAGAATGCCCCTCCTGTCCTCCGACTAACAAGCGGCTGAGTCTGGGTGATAATCGTGGAGGTCACCCAGACTCTCAGGTACCTTTTCCATACTTTTCAAGAGTACTGCTAAAGGTGGAACTTGGTGTTGAGAACGGCTTTTTCCATACTTCGGCTTTTGTAGACTGTGGGTCATCTCTGAACCTGATTGATTCTAAGCTGGTTGCTCGCTGTAGATTAGGGACAGTTAGGTTGGAGACTCCCTTAAAGATTGTGGCTATTGATTCTACACCTCTCACTAAGGATGGTCTCCATTTCAGTTCTAAAGAATTTACCCTCAGGGTGGGGGCCCTACACCAGGAGCGCATGTCATGCTTTGTTTTGGATAACCTCCCTGCTGGCCTGGTGTTAGGGTTTCCCTGGTTGCAACGGCATAACCCAGTTATTGACTGGGGGTCCCGGGATATTGTTAAATGGGGACCTGGGTGTTCTGAAAATTGTCTTGCTACTGTGTCTATGTCATCTGTCAACCTGGAGGGTATTCCGGAGTACCTAAAGGGTTGTAAGGATGTGTTCTCCGAAAAGGTGGCTGAGGTTCTACCACCACACCGCCCATTCGATTGTGCCGTGGATCTTGTTCCCGGTGCCAAATTGCCCAAAGCCCGGCTGTACAATCTCTCCGGCCCTGAGCGGGCTGCTATGAAGGAGTATATCTCTGAGAGCCTCCGTAAAGGGCATATACGGCCATCTGTCTCTCCCGTGGCAGCGGGGTTCTTTTTTGTAAAAAAGAAGGATGGTGGTTTACGCCCATGCCTCGATTTTCGAGAACTGAATAAAATAACCATAAGAAACGCCTACCCTCTCCCACTGATACCTGATTTGTACAATCAATTGTCGGGGGCCAGGTGGTTCTCTAAGTTGGACCTCAGGGGAGCATACAATCTCATCCGTATGCGGGAGGGGGATGAATGGAAAACTGCGTTTCTCACCTCTGAGGGTCTGTTTGAAAATTTGGTTATGCCCTTCGGTTTGACTACCGCACCAGCGGTATTCCAGAATTTCATTAACCATGTTTTTTCTGATTTTATTGGACGTTTTGTAGTTGTTTATCTTGACGATATACTTATATATTCTTCTGATAGACAAAGTCATATGGGTCATCTTCATGCGGTTCTCCAGAGGCTCAGGGAGAACTCACTCTTTGCCAAATTGGAGAAGTGTTCATTTTTTACTCAAGAAGTGTCCTTTCTAGGGGTCATCCTGTCCGCTGAGGGGTTTCGTATGGACCCTAGGAAGGTACAGGCCATTGTGGATTGGGTGCAACCCAGAGATCTCAAGGGTCTTCAGCGATTTCTGGGTTTCGCAAATTATTACAGAAAATTCATCAAAGGGTTCTCTCAAGTGGTCAAATCCCTCACTGATCTCACCCAAAAGGGAGCAGATCTTAAAAACTGGTCAGCTCCAGCTGTGGCGGCGTTTTCTTTGTTAAAAGAACGTTTCATGACTGCTCCGGTACTGGTGCAACCTGACTTGTCTAAACCATTCATCGTAGAAGTGGATGCCTCTGAGGTGGGAGTGGGGGCTGTGTTGTCCCAGGGGCCCACCACATTAACTAACTTAAGACCCTGTGCCTTCTTTTCTAAAAAATTTTCCTCTGCTGAAAGGAATTATGATGTGGGTAACCGAGAGTTGTTGGCCATTAAATTGGCTTTTGAAGAATGGAGGCATTTTTTGGAGGGGGCTGTCCATCGTATCACTGTCATTACAGATCACAAGAATCTGTCTTACATCGAATCCGCCAAACGTCTGACTCCGAGACAGGCAAGGTGGTCACTTTTTTTTTCCCGATTTCAGTTTTCCATCACTTTCAGACCAGGTTCCAAGAATGTGAAGGCGGATGCCTTGTCTCGCAGCCTAGATCCGGTATCGCCTCCGGAGCCTCCTTCCTCCATTCTTCAGCGCGGGGTGGTGGTGGCCTTGGTGTCCCAGAGATTGGAGCAGGAGATTCGTGAGGCCCAATCTCTAGCTCCCCCATCCATACCTGAAAATAAGCTCTTTGTGCCTGTCCAGTATCGGTTAAGGGTGCTTCGGGAGTTCCACGACTCGGCTCTGAGTGGGCATCCAGGAATCTCGGCCACTCGTAAAGCCATCACTAGGCTGTTCTGGTGGCCCTCGTTGACTTCTGACGTCACTGCTTTTGTGTCCTCCTGTGAAACTTGTGCCCGCGCTAAAGCCTCCCACAACCGGCTGGCCGGGGAATTGGTGCCACTGCCAACTCCGGATAGACCGTGGACTCACCTGTCCATGGATTTTATCACCGATCTCCCACCCTCTAATGGCAAAACCGTGATCTGGGTAGTTGTGGATAGGTTCAGTAAACAAGCACATTTTGTACCCTTAACGGGCCTTCCTAATGCTGAGACTCTATCTAAGCTATTCATTGAGCATGTGATTCGGTTGCATGGTGTGCCTGTCAGTGTGGTGTCTGATAGAGGGGTGCAATTCGTGTCAAAATTCTGGAGAGCTTTTTGTAAAAGGCTGGGCATCAGTCTGACCTTTTCATCGGCCTACCATCCCGAGACCAATGGTCAGACTGAAAGGACCAATCAGTCTTTAGAGCAGATCCTGCGGTGTCTTGTCACATCCAGACAGGATGATTGGTGCTCTATGATACCTATGGCGGAATTCGCCTTCAATAATCGTGTCAATCAGTCTACTGGTACTTCTCCTTTCTTTGGCAACTATGGGTTTCACCCTCATTTTGGTGAATTCTCCAGACTAATTCTTATGAAAAACAGTGGCGCTGCGTAAGGGTATAACAGCTGCAAATTAACAGATAATGCCACCTTTTATCTGAATGATATTAAAAAATTACTTAAAAAATGTTTATTTGCGCTAGTGATACCCACAATATTGTATCTCTTCAAGAACAAACATATAATATAAAAATATATGTGTGTAATTAACTTCCCCTTATAATCTAAAAAACCGCACAAGTAGTGCAACTAAATAATGCAAAATGAACAATAAATTAAGGAGGAAGCGGATAAACTAATATAAAACCCAACCGCTCCCCCACATAACAATGTGTAAAATTAGGTACACATAAATGCACCTTAAATTGGCAGATAATAAAATTAATCTCAATTCAAATAGCGCACATACCTATTCTGCTCCCCTGCTTGACTTCCTTGTAATCCAATAGTGAAGCGGCGTGGATAGAAAAAATTATAATCACGAAAGGACCTGGGTAAATGTTGCAAGATGGTCACCTTTAGTGATGTCCAAAATACTAACGGGCGATGCTCCGGCCGGTAGCAATCGCCCTGTCCACCGCTAATATTCCACCCGTTGAAAGAGGGGCGAGAAGCGGAGGACGCTGTTTGGAGCCGGCAAGGTACAGGACCGTCACTGTGACGTCACGCAAGGTCCTGTATCTTGCCGGCTCCAAACAGCGTCCTCCGCTTCTCGCCCCTCTGTCAACGGGTGGAATATTAGCGGTGGACAGGGCGATTGCTACCGGCCGGAGCATCGCCCGTTAGTATTTTGGACATCACTAAAGGTGACCATCTTGCAACATTTACCCAGGTCCTTTCGTGATTATAATTTTTTCTATCCACGCCGCTTCACTATTGGATTACAAGGAAGTCAAGCAGGGGAGCAGAATAGGTATGTGCGCTATTTGAATTGAGATTAATTTTATTATCTGCCAATTTAAGGTGCATTTATGTGTACCTAATTTTACACATTGTTATGTGGGGGAGCGGTTGGGTTTTATATTAGTTTATCCGCTTCCTCCTTAATTTATTGTTCATTTTGCGTTATTTAGTTGCACTACTTGTGCGGTTTTTTAGATTATAAGGGGAAGTTAATTACACACATATATTTTTATATTATATGTTTGTTCTTGAAGAGATACAATATTGTGGGTATCACTAGCGCAAATAAACATTTTTTAAGTAATTTTTTAATTCTCCAGACTAGATTCGGAGTGTCCAGGGGCTGATTCAGCCTTTTTGCGGTTGGAGGAGGTTTGGAGGGAAGTTCAGAGAAACATTGGGGAGGCTCAGGGCAAATATAAGTTTTTTGCAGATAAACGACGCTCGGTGGGGCTGACTTATCAGGTGGGGGATAAGGTATGGTTATCCACCAAAAACATAAGGCTGAGAATTCCCTCTGCTAAGTTGGGTCCCAAGTTTATTGGTCCGTATGAGATTTTAGAGGTGATTAATCCTGTGGTCTTTCGCCTGCGGTTGCCTCCGTCATTACGGATTCCTAATGTGTTCCATAAAGCGCTTCTGAAGCCATCGGTGCCTTCCTCTGATGAGTCTCCCTCGCACCCGCCGCCTGTTATGGTAGATGGGCAGACCGAGTACGAGGTGGAACAGGTGGTGGATTCTCGTATGCTCCGTCGTTCACTTCAGTACTTGGTCCATTGGAAAGGATACGGTCCTGAGGATCGGTCATGGGTGCCGGCACGTTCGGTCCATGCGGATCGGTTGGTCCGGGCCTTTCACGCTCGTCATCCAGGGAAGCCTGGGGGTCCAGTGGCCCCCCATTGAGAGGGGGGTACTGTCATGGTCCAGTCCGGAGTTTATCTTCTGCTGTCTTCACTCCGGACTGGTCATGCGGGGATTAATCTCCTCAGCCTCGTTCTGGAGCTAGCTGGGCTATTTCAATCCCTCACAGCCTGCTGACCAGTGTTAGTGATAGCTCAAGCTTGCAGTTTAGAGCCGCTGACCCTTGTACCCTGGTGATCCTCCTGCCTTGGACTGATATTCACGTGTATGACCCGGACTGATTTCTGACCCCGTCTCTTGGTATTTGTTTCTGCTGTTACGTTCCCTCTCTGGCATCTGACTCCCTGGCTTGTACCCCGACCACGTATTTCGTCTCACGTTTTGGACCCCGTGCTCATGTTCTGGCTTTCTGACTCTCGGCTTTGGTATTTTGACTACGTGTATTGCTGCTCCTTCTGGTACGTCTGCTCCTGTTAGTTTCTGACTCGGTTCGTCTGACTATTCTCTCTCGTTACCTGTGGCACCTGTGCTGTTGCTCAGGGTTGCTGCTCTTAGTGTATAACCTCTCTTCCCTCACCAGCTCCCCCTGGTGGAGGTTTCACTACATCCATACAATCAGGGCAACTGTTACCACCCACCTTTCGTGTCTCCCCTTTTTTCCTCATAGATTGTAAGCTTGCGAGCAGGGCCCTCATTCCTCTTGGCATCTGTTATGATCTGTGTGATTATTGTTATGCTGTAATGTCTATTGCCTGTACAAATCCCCTCTGAAATGTAAAGTGCTGCGGAATATGTCAGCGCTATAGAAATAAAATTTATTATAGAATTCTACACAAAATATAAGCCCCAATTTTTTCACTTTCACAAAGGGGAACAACAAACAGGTTGACCTCACAAATTATTTAACTACTTCTCTTGAATCCGACAATACCCTTTATATGGTTGTGCACTACTGTCTGGGCACATTTCAGGGTTGAGAAGGGAAGGAGCACCATTATAGCTTTATGAATCCAGAACTTACTGGAATAGCTTGCATTATGAGCAGTGTTTGTGGCCACCTGGCAGCTCAAAAGATGGCCATCACAAACAGGCTTGGTGCTATCTACTCCATTTTCCTGATCCCAGGGACTTACATAGAGACCCCTCCCAGGCTTGGGCCATAGTGATGCCTGCTGTTCATTGGTGTAAAATGGGAAGAACAATAGGTAGCTGTGTCAGAACCAGTAAGGCAGAGGAAAATGCAAAATCAGAAGACGCAATAGTAGTCAACAAACAGGCCAGGATCACAACAGGAAACAAATACACAAGCCGGGAGCTGAGCATAGGGAACTCAACTAGAGGAGAACAACGCTGTATCTGGCAGATTCCGGCAATATGCTTTGAGTTTTTGTAGAATTTTGTGCTATAAAATTGACCGAATCAGGGAGCAGATTACGTCAGATGGTCAGCACATACACCCATACTGCCAGACTGGATGGGACGACTTGCCACAGGCACCCTAATCTTAGTGGCTGAACTGAGCCTACATCATCCAGAGCTTCTGATTTCAATGTTTACTCTGATACCAGCCCCACCTGCCATGTGAATAAGGACACGCCAGGTGACAAAAGCAGACATCGTAGAAGCAGATCTCAGAAGAGTTGTGACACCATCTGCAGAAGCCCCAATATGAAAAAATTTCAGAAAACCAGAGCAGTAGAAATCCCCATAAAGTGACTCCATTTTAGAAATTGTAACCCTCAGATAATTAATCTTTTGGAGTAGTGACTATTATTGATTCCACAGGCACTTTCCGGAAATTAGCACTCAGTGGATTTGGGAGAAAGAAAATGCAAATATGCCATTTTATTACCCATCACATAGTGCCCAGATTGTGCTCCAGGAGACACACACCATAAATGAAGTGGGTTCTTCTCACTATAGCAATGCCAAATACATCAATGCTAAATGTGGTTTGGGCACACTGAAAGGCTAAGAAGCGAGGGGGAGATTTGACTTTGGGAGAGTGGTTATTAGTGGATTGTTTAATGGAAGCCATGTTACTTTTAAAGAGCCTTTGAGCCACTAATAATGTGGAAACCTCTGTTTTTCCCCTGACAGATGATGGACCTGAGTGGGGACTTTGTTCTTTGTGAGAGGAATGGAAGTTTTTATTGGTAGTATGTTCGTCAACATAACGTTTCTTTGTGGCTTTTTATTTCTTATTTGGGGGGCTGAATTAACAAACAGTTGAACACCACCCTCCACTGGTTTGTCCTATGAGATTTTCTATTAGACTGTGAACTGTCATTGTCTTGGTGAAGAATTCACTATTTTTATGTAACTTGCCATTTTTACAGACAGTTTAAGTAGAAATATTAAATGACATTCAAAGATATTTTATTCAAAAATAACTGGTTTATATCTTGGCAGATGACTGTACCAGGAGATCAGGGGGACAGCTGACATCTTCAATTTTTAAATCTGATGATCTTGAGATTACACAGGATACAATTGAAGTGAATGCCATTACTCCAGATATACCATCTTCCCTTCACAGCAAAGATCTCTCATCTGATCCTATGAAACAAGTCCTGTCTTCTGATTCATTAGAGACAACTAAAGAAAATCAGAGTCACAAAATTAGCATTAAAAACAGAAATACTCCAAAATCAAAAAAGCAATTTTCATGTTCAGAATATGGAAACAGTTTTCCCATGGAAAAGTCTTTTCTTAAACATCCAAAAATTCACACAGTGGAGAAAACATTTTCTTGTTCCAAGTGTGTTAAATGTTTTAAGCAAAAATCACATCTTGTTAGACACCAAAGAAGTCACACAGGAGAGAAGCCTTTTTCCTGTTCAGAATGTGGGAAATGTTTTAACAAGAAATGGAATCTTGTTATACACCAAAAAACCCACACGGGGGAGAAGGCTTTTTCATGTTCAGAATGTGGGAAATGTTTTAATCAGAAATCGTCTTTGGTTAAGCACCTGAGAACCCACACAGGGGAGAAGCCTTTTTCCTGTTCAGAATGTGGGAAATGTTTTAGTCAGAAATCATCTTTGCTTATGCACCAGAGAACCCACACAAGGGAGAAGCCTTTTTCCTGTTCAGAATGTGGGAAATGTTTTAACTTTAAAGGGAATTTTGTTATACACCAAAGAACCCACACAGGGGAGAAACCTTTTTCATGTTCAGAATGTGGGAAATGTTTTAACCGGAAAGCTAATCTTGATAGCCACCTGAGAACCCACACAGGGGAGAAGCCTTTTCCATGTTCAGAATGTGGGAAATGTTTTAATCGGAAATCAGATTTGGATAGGCATCAGAGATCCCACACAGGGGAGAAACCTTTTTCCTGTCCAGAATGTGGGAAATATTTTAACGAGAAATGCAGTCTTGTTAAACACCAGAAAACCCACACAGGGGAGAAGCCTTTTTCATGTTCAGAATGTGGGAAATGTTTTAATCGGAAATCAGATTTGGATAGGCATCAGAGATCCCACACAGGGGAGAAGCCTTTTTCATGTTCAGAATGTATGAAATGTTTTAATCAGAAATCAGTTTTGGTTAGGCATCAGAGAGCTCACTCAGGAAAGAAGCCTTTTTCATGTTTGGAATGTAAGGAATGTTTTGTAAGGAAATCATATCTTCTTAGTCACAAAAGAATTCACACAGAGGTGAAGCCTTTTTTGTGTTCATAATGTAGGAAATGTTTTACACTAAAATCAACTCTTTAACATCAGAAAAGTCACAAATGGGGTGAAGCCTTTTTTCATATTCAGAATGTTGGAAATGTTTTAACCAAAAATGTATTTCTTAAAGGGATTGTCCATCACTAGGACAACCCCTTATCACGAAACAATCACTGACCTCAGGGAGACCAGTCAAAGAAAACACTGCAGCAGCTGGCAAAGGCGCTCAATCAGTGAAATCCTAGGTGCATTGCTCCCTGGGAAATACGAATATGCAAATAAAGTCCGTGGAGCCTCATTTAAGAGTCTCAAACACGGGACTAGCCAGATCTTCATCCAGGGAAGGACCCAGCCAAGGAGTGGCTCCTTTCGGATACCACCATTACCACCATATTAAGCGGCCCTTTAAGTCAATATCCAGCTCTTTAGGAGTTTACAGATATGACAAGGGAAATACCAAGGCCAGGTATCCATCCACAGACAGCTGTTTCGGGGTGTTGCCCCTCATCAGTGAGGAGTAGGATTCTGGCTAGGTGGGAGCCATGCCTAGTAGACCAACATCACAAAACAATCACTGACCTCAGGGAGACCAGTCCCTGGAGGAAGATCTGGCTAGTCCCGTGTTTGAGACTCATAATTGAGGCTCCACGGACTTTATTTGCATATTAGGACAACCCCTTGTCATTCCTCATGTTTGGCCTATTTCAAATAAAAATATTCATACTCCCTTGTTCCAGTGTCGTTCCAGTGGCCTTGGCACTCATGTTCCCAGGGCTCATGTGAGGTTGTTATAAAATCAGCGCTGGCTTCACTGTTCCTGCCTTCGGATGTATTGAACATCAACAAGAAGCTAGGGCCACCACTACTCTCTGACTTTCTCTTATTGTTTGATATGTCCAAGAGTGGAGACAATGAACCAAGTTTAAGAATGCACTTGCTTTTGAAATCTTTCCTTTTCCAGTTAGAAAGGGTTGTCCAAGTAGTGGACATCCCCTTTAAACATCAAAAACCCACACCGAGAGAAACCATTATCATACCTACAGTAGAGTGTGAAAAATTACTAGAAAATTGTATTTTGTTGACCATCACAAATAACTCAGACTGGGAGACACTACATATGTTATTGACAAATTGTACAAAAACATAACAGATAGTCGTACAATTAAATGTGAAATGATAATTACTAAGGATGAGCGAACGTGCTTGGTGATACTCTGATATCACGTGAGTATCTGGGTGCTTGTAAATACTTGGTGAGCGTTAGTCATTGCTTGGATTTGAAGTTCGAATCCCCACTCCACATGTTTGGTGTCTGTTACACAGCCAATAAACACGCATGGGATTGCCTGCTAGTCACTGTAATGCCATAGCCATCTCAGTAGTGGCATTACTGTGATTGGCTGGCCGCATTATATAATCAGGGGTTATAAAAGAACAGGCGGGGCCATGCTCGGCACATTGACGCCAATGCACAGCTCAGGGACAGTTCTTATTGGAGGAAGAGAGTGGATGTACAGGCCTGTGTGTGCACAGTATAACAAATAAGAGCCCTGTAGTGATGATACTGGTGCTGAAGCATCATATTATCAGTCCTTGTCAGGGCTAATCTTGTGCTTTGTTGTTTGTATCAGATATATTCCGCATTTATCCTAGCAAGGGACAATTGCATGAGCAGGGGGGTGGCTGAATATAGTCTCTAGGCAGGGTTTAGTGCTTTGCAGTCAGTTGCTAAATATATAGCAGCGGCAGTTGACCACAATCTTTTTTTTTTGGGGGGGTAAAAAAAATAGACTAGGGTGTTATCCATAGAGTATTATGGGCTTTGTGGTGCTTTTCGGTGGTACATAACCCTCCAAATAAGCGTTGAGAAATTTTTCTGAATTTAATTTGTTATCCATACACTTTTACGTGATTTGTGTTACATTATGGTGACCTTAACCAAAAAAAAAAAATGCATTGACTGCTGCTGGTGACCAATTTTATTTTTTAAATTAAAAATAAACTTGGTTTCCAGAGACCTAGCAATTAGAAAATTTGCAATACGTGAGGTAAGGGACAGAGTAGTGGAGGTGCTAACGATGGTGCATGTAGATGCCGAGGACGTGGGACAGATGTGACTACACCTGTTGCTGAAGCACAAGAACCGCACCAATCCACATCACATAGGTTCCTGTCCCACTTTGCAGGAAGATAAGGTACGCCACTTCTGAAGACAGAACATTGCGAATAGGTAGTCGGTTGGATAGGAGATAATGCTTCTAACATGCTGATCCTCCTTCCATTTTGAGTCCCAGGAGATTAGTGATCCCACACTAAGACACTCCAAGAAGCTCTTTACAACATAATTTCTTGATTGTGACCTCTCAACCTGCATAATCCAAGATGACATTCTGTTTAATAATGCACAAAACTTAGAGCACCCACATTTTGTCTAAAGAGAAAGAAAAAAAAAAAAAAAATCTGTTAAATCTTCTGCCTGAGTGAGTGTGAACAAGCTGAGTGTGACCTGAGCGTAAGTGCGAACTGTGGTAAGTGTGTGACTTGAGATTCAGTGACTTTGGATTTAGGGAGTTTCCAAGGGAGGTATTACTGAATTGCTGTTATATTTTATTAATACTTTTTTTTTTTTTTATTAATTAATTTTTGCTTATCGTATTGTCTTTTGCAATCCCCATTAGGATGTGCTCCACTATTGCCAATGCCATCCAGTGCACGTCTTGCCGCATGTATGAAATCCTTGAACAGCCGGTCGAGGGTGCATACTGCTGTGCGAGATGTGAGCACGTTGTGCATTTGGAAGCCCAGATACTGGATCTAAATGTGCAGCTGGCAACACTGAGATCCATAGACAATATGGAAAGGAGTCTTCTGTTCACTGAGCAGACGCTCAATGGGATAGATGAGGGGGGGGATGCTAGGTTGGAGCTGCAGGACAATGAAGCAGCTAGCTGGGTGACAGTTAGAAGGCGGGGTAGAGGGAAGAGCACCAGGGAGGCTAGTCCTGATCTGGCACACCCCAATAAGTTTGCTAAGTTGGCAGATGAGGGGAGTGTTAGTGCAGGAGTAGCACTGCTGCAGCAAGGCATGTCCTCTGAAAGCCGGAGGAGTGTCTGCTCCAGCAAGGGGGGGAAATAGGAGAGCAGGGCAGGCCAGACAGGATCTGGTAGTGGGAGACTCAATTATTAGGGGAACAGATAGGGCAATCTGTCACAAAGACAGGGATCGTCGAACGGTGTGCTGCCTACCTGGCGCTCGAGTCCGACACATCGCTGATCGGGTTGACAGATTACTAGGAGGGGCTGGTGAGGATCCAGCGGTCATGGTGCACATTGGTACAAATGACAAAGTTAGAGGTAGGTGGAAGGTCCTTAAAGATGATTTCAGGGAATTAGGCTGTAAGCTTAAAGCAAGGACCTCCAAGGTGGTATTTTCGGAAATACTTCCTGTGCCACGCCAGAGAGGCAACGGGAGATTAGGGAGGTTAATAAGTGGCTCAGGAATTTGTGTTGGAAGGAGGGGTATGGGTTCCTGCAGAACTGGGCCGACTTCTCAGTTGGCTACAGGCTCTACGCTAGGGACGGGCTGCACCTCAATGGGGAGGGTGCAGCTGTGCTGGGGGAGAAAATGGCTAGAAGGTTGGAGGAGTGTTTAAACTAGGGACGGGGGGAGGGTATTCCTTTTATAGGAGGGGAAGACAGTGCAGCTAGAGACCTGGGCAAAAAAAATGAAATTGGGGGTGGGGGTGGCATGGGGGGGTGGGGTTAGAACAGTTAATAATTTAAGAAAGAATAGAGGTACAGAGAGATACATAAAGTGCATGTATACTAATGCCAGAAGCCTCGCCAACAAAATGGAGGAATTGGAGTTAATGTTGTTGGAGCATAATTATGACATGGTGGGGATATCTGAGACATGGCTGGACGAGAGCCATGACTGGGCGGTTAATTTACAGGGCTATAGTCTGTTCAGAAATGACCGTACAAATAAGCGAGGGGGAGGCGTGTGTTTATATGTAAAATCATCCTTAAAATCCATCCTTCGTGATAATATATATGAATCTAATGAAAATGTAGAGTCCCTGTGGGTAGAGATAAGGGGAGGGGGGAAAAATAATAAATTACTGATAGGGGTTTGTTATAAGTCTCCAAAAATAATGGAAGCAACAGAGAATATCCTCAAAAAGCAAATAGATGAAGCAGCGACTCAAGGAGAAGTCATTATTATGGGGGACTTCAACTACCTTGAAATACATTGGGGAACCGAAACCTGCAGTTCCAGCAAGGGTAATAGGTTTCTGACAACGATGAGAGACAATTACCTTTCACAACTGGTTCAGGACCCAACAAGAGGGGGGGCACTGCTAGACCTAATATTAACCAACAGGCCAGACCGCATATCAAATGTAAGGGTTGGGGGTCACTTGGTTAATAGTGATCACAAATTAATAAGTTTTCATGTATCCTTTAATAAGATGTGTAGTAGAGGGGTTACAAGGACACTAAACTTCAGGAAGGCAAATATCCAACGGATGAGAGATGATCTTGGTGCAATTAACTGGGACGATATCCTGAGACATAAAAATACACAAAGAAAATGGGAGACGTTTATTAGCATCCTGAATAGGACCTGTGCACAATATATACCGTATGGGAATAAACATGCTAGAAATAGGAGGAAACCACTATGGCTAAATAGAGCTGTAAGGGGCGCAATAACAGATAAAAATAAAGCATTTAGAGAATTAAAGCAAATAGGTAGTGATGAGGCATTAACTAAATACAGAAGATTAAATAAATTCTGTAAAAAGCAAATCAAAACAGCAAAGATTGAGACAGAGAGATTCATTGCCAGAGAAAGTAAAAATAATCCCAAAATATTCTTTAACTACATAAATAGTAAGAAGCTAAAAAATGATAATGTTGGCCCCCTTAAAAATAGTCTGGGTGAAATGGTGGAGGAGGATGAGGAAAAAGCCAATATGCTAAATGACTTTTTTTCGACAGTGTTTACACAAGAAAATCCCATGACGGATAACATGATCAGGGATAAAAATTGTCCATTAAATGTCACCTGCTTAACCCAGCAGGAAGTACGGCGGCGTCTAAAAATCACTAAAATTGACAGATCCCCAGGCCCGGATGGGATACACCCCCGAGTACTGCAGGAATTAAGCACAGTCATAGATAGACCATTATTTTTAATCTTAAGATTCCATAATAACAGGGTCTGTACCACAGGACTGGCGTATAGCAAATGTGGTGCCAATATTCAAAAAGGGGACAAAAACAGAACTTGGAAATTATAGGCCAGTGAGTTTAACTTCAACTGTGGGTAAAATCCTGGAGGGTTTTCTAAGAGATACTATACTGGAGTATCTGGAGAAGAATAAACTTATGACCCAATATCAACATGGGTTTACAAGGGACCGTTCCTGTCAGACTAATCTGATAAGCTTTTATGAAGAGGTAAGTTCCGGACTGGACCAAGGGAATGCAGTGGACGTGGTGTACATGGACTTTTCAAAAGCTTTTGATACGGTGCCACACCAAAGCTTGATACATAAAATGAGAACAATGGGGATAGGGGAAAATATGTGTAGGTGGGTTAAGAGCTGGCTCAGGGATAGGAAACAAAGGGTGGTTATTAATGGAGCACATTCGGACTGGGTCACGGTTAGCAGTGGGGTACCACAGGGGTCAGTTTTGGGCCCGCTTCTTTTTAACATATTTATTAATGACCTTGTAGGGGGCATAGAGAGTAGAATTTCAATATTTGCAGATCACACTAAACTCTGCAGGGTAATTAATACAGAGGAGGACAATTTTATATTACAGGAGGATTTATGTAAACTAGAAGCTTGGGCTGATAAATGGCAAATGAGCTTTAATGGGGATAAATGTAAGGTCATGCACTTGGGTAGAACGAACAAGTTGTATAATTATGTGCTTAATTGTAAAACACTGGGCAAAACAGTCACTGAAAAAGACCTGGGTGTATGGGTGGACGACAAACTCCCTTTTAGTGGCCAGTGTCAGGCAGCTGCTGCAAAGGCAAATAAAATAATGGGATGCATTAAAAGAGGCATAGATGCTCAGGAGGAGAACATAATTTTACCTCTATATAAGTCACTAGTGCGACCACACTTAGAATACTGTGTACAGTTCTGGTCTCCGGTGTATAAGAAAGACATAGCTGAACTGGAGCGGGTGCAGAGAAGAGCGACCAAGGTTATTAGGGAACTGGGGGGTCTGCAATACCAAGACAGGTTATTACACTTGGGGTTATTTAGTTTGGAGAATCGAAGGCTTAGGGGTGATCTTATTACAATGTATAAATATATGCGGGGACAATACCAAGACCTTTCTAATGATCTTTTTACTCTTAGACCTGTGACGGGGACAAGGGGGCATCATCTACGTCTGGAGGAAAGAAGGTTTAAGCATACTCAAAGACGCGGATTCTTTACTGTAAGAGCAGTGAGACTATGGAACTCTCTGCCATATGATGTTGTAATGAGTGATTCCCTACTAAAATTTAAGAGGGGACTGGATGCCTTTCTTGAAAAGTATAATATTACAGGGTATATACACTAGTCTCCTTAGTGTTGCGTTGATCCAGGGAGCTAGTCTGATTGCCGTATGTGGAGTCGGGAAGGAATTTTTTTCCCCAATGTGAAGCTTACTGTTTGCCACATGGGTTTTTTTTTGCCTTCCTCTGGATCAACATGTTAGGGCAAGTTAGGATAGGATATGGGTTGAACTAGATGGACTTAAAGTCTCCCTTCAACCTTAATTACTATGTTACTATAATGAGGCACAGATGACAACAAGTCAGGTTGAAGTTAAGTGACCAAGTCTGGAGGACCAAGATGCAGTGGTGGAAGGCGAGGTGGTGGATGATGAAGTCTCTGACCCAAGGTGGCATGCAGAGCGAGGCCAGAAGCCCTGAGGCTGATAGACCGATCGCACCGAAACAGGCAGAAAGAGGCAGTGGGATGACCAGAGGGAGAATGCAGGCAACTGTTCCTTAATGTACCGACAATCATGAATTTCTCCATCAAAGCATTAGGTGTTCCCCAGTCTGGGACATTTTTAAAGAGCGTTATGAGACCTAACCATTAAGAGCCTATTTGTATGATCAAGCACATGTCATCTAAGCACCTGACGCCTAGGTCTATGATTGGTGCAAGCGGGTGACACCACTGCCTCTTCTCTTGTGCTAGGTGCTTCCCAATCCCTTGTTTATGACATTGGTGCATATTGCCCCCTGCCCTGCACCTGTCCTTGCACGTTATGATGCTCCATCATTAGGCAATTCCAAAGCGTTGTCCTAGCACAGCGTTCAGCCAGATTTGTCAGTGCCCATTTCTGCAAGTCTGCTACAGCTGCTGCCACTGTGGTAATGCTTCAGCAGCACATGCAAGTGTCAGCTCACCGACTGTTATACGATGTGACCAAATGCTAAAACTCCATGCCTCACACACTTGTAAGGATTTGTGAGAAGCAGAGACCAGTTGTTCAATACCAGCTCCAACATGCCCTTTGGTATTGTGCCAAAAGTGTGAGCATGGATGTCTGTCATTTGTGCGGTTCTCCAAGACTGAGGAGTCCACAAAGATGGTGAGCGGCGATGACGCCATAGTCCGTGCAATGATCCCACTTCTGTGCTTACTTAATCAGTTGCTGAAAATTAAACCTGAAGCTATGCATGTGGATCAGGTGGAGATGGAGGAAGACATGAGACAGGGAGATACTACCTATCCCAGCCTCATTTCATCTGCTTAGCTTGGATTGGATAACAATGAAGAGGAGGAACAGGATCTGGTTGCTAGCGCAACATAGGCTAGTACCCACACAAGCTTTGTCCTCTTTCTCCTATGTGGATAGGATGAGGAGGAGATGGAGAGTAGTCATCATGGTAGAGACAGGGAAGTGTTGACTGTAGAGTGCTTGACACATATGACCGATTTCATGTAGCACTGCCTTTCCTGTGACCCTTGTGTTATATTTACCTTAACCAAAAAAGAGTACTAGTTGTTTTCCGTGCTAAACCCAAAATAAATTTGAAAAAATTTCTACATTTCTGGTTTTTATTAGTCAAGATGGGGTGCAGAGTGTATATTAATGAGTAAAAAAAATGAACTTTTTTGCATTTACCAAATGGCTGCAATGAAACAAAGGGTGAAAAATTTTAAGAGGTCTGAATACTTTCCGAACCCACTTTATGTCCCTTGCATCTATGGATGTAACCTCCTTGCCAATCAGTGACCAAATTTATCTGCAAATTTGTACGAGTACCTTCTCATGCGATCTTGGTATTTTGTATACATTTCATCTATTAATGACTTTAGCTTCTTTTATTTGTCAATCAGATCATTTTTATCTAACAAAGCATTTTACCATAGAGCGAAATTGGGATTTATATCATTGTAACCGATTGTATTGTTTACTGGTTTTTATTTCTTTATATTGTTTTTCTCACAATGTTTGTAATTCTATAAATTCCCAGTTTAGTGTAAGAAAATGGAGAAACGGTACAGTATAGGATTTCTGAGAAGGTATTCTAAAGCAATACCTGGGTAATTACCTACTGTTCCCATATGTGGATGGATTACTTGAGAGTGTTCCTTTAATATAAGCTTCCCTTTCCAAGCATAGAGTGATATTTGTCCTGGATTTTAGTTCTGTTATCGTTGGGGGAGAATTGTCTATCCAATGTAGAGCCAACAGCTTTCTGTCCTAGGAAACACATTTTAGGTCCCAACTGAAGGTGTATCCCAAATACAGATAGTACAAGAGCGATCACCCCCTTCCGTTCATTGTGACCACATCTAGGGCATCTGTCATTCATTCGTATTCCAATTTTAAATAAAATACTTGGGGATCTATATCCCCTATGAATGAGAAGAATTTCCGACAATCTTTTTGACTTTCCAAGGAAAGTTAAGGTGCCAAATCCAGTATTTCCCCGAATGCTCCTCAGATAAAGGACCCACATCCCGCTCCTATTTTATATTAGTTATCAAACGTAGTAACAGTAAGTGCCTATAAATAAGGGATATTAGATCTTTTGTATCCACCATTGTTGGAATGGTATATATTATGAAATGTCTATCAACCAGTATGGTGTTTATTCTATATTAATAAAACATCCTATGCAGAAAGGTAAAATCTGCACTCTATTTGTTCAAAGCTTTTGAATAATCCCTCAAGATTTGTGATAGCAACCATCTACGCCTATCCTCCCACTCGCTATTATTTTTTAGCTTCTGTAGCTCTGGTAAGTTATAGTTGTGCCATAAAGGAGTATAGTTTGTGTACTTTGCCATCTGAGAATATTTTTTACCCCTATCCCACACCTTATATATGAACTTTAGTGTAAAAGATTTTAGGTCATTTTCTTGAGGAGGCCCCATATCTAGTACCGAGAATGGACACTTTCACTTGGTTCCTTCCATAACTAGTGCCCTGAAATTCCACAATATTTGCGTGTTCCCCATCCGTGAAACTACCTTAGCTTCTTTCTCACGCTAATCAGGTTTACGTATACTTGGAGGTAAGATTGTTTATGTTTGTTATGGAGAACGATTACCTCAAGCAAATGAGAGACTTTAGCTGCTCTCTTTTTTTACCTTGGATCCATGTTTTCTTAGTATCCTTCTGAGGAATCATTTGAGTGCTTCTTATTGAAGTGGTAAAGCAGTGTCATCATGTTCACATACTGCAGCTGAATGAGTCTACAGTATAGTCTCATGAAGGTCTGAGACACAGAGTATTTCAGCAGATTATCATTTCCGATCCAACATCTGAAGCCTCGGTGGAGTCCGGTACAGTCAGATTACAGTATACAGGAGCACGATCTGACCATATAGCAGGTCCTATCTGAGATGTACATTGCCATGTAAGCAAGTGATGGCTAAGTAAGAAAAGGGCTATAGGACTGTGTATTGTATATAGGAGAATAATACATATAATCCTTTACATCTGGATGTAGTATCCTCCATACATCAACCAGTTGGAGACCAGAGCTCTTTTAGCAAAGCCTTTGTTTGTAATTTAGATTGGTGACTTCGGCCAAGGAACACATCTAAAGAAGGATCCAAGACAAAATTAAAGTCACCTCCAATGATAAGACCCTCTACAACATATTTTAGTTTAAGTATTGACGATATGTCTTATTTTGGTCACAATTAGGGAGACAGAAGTTTGTGAAAGTCAAATTTTTGGAGTAGATGGAGATCTTATCAAACACATACCACTCCTCCATGTCAGACAGTGTTTCTAAAACAGTATCCGGCAGTGATTTGTGTAGGCCTATACTCGGCACCTTAGACTTTGAAACAGCATTTGTACTGTGGCGCCAAGATGAATAATATCTGTTAGTAGTTGAGGTGTATGATCGCCCCTAAAGTGGGTCTCCTGAAGAGGCAGAAAATGTACGTGTTGCTTCTGCATCTGATAAAACACTGGAGCTCTTTTCTCTCGAACATTAAGTCCTGACATTCAATGACAACGTTTTGAGTTGTGGCATATTTTATGGAAAAACAGGTAGAAAGGATAAAAGGATAGAAAGATTAAGAGCCAGGAGGAAGTATAGATATTAGATAGTAACATCTACCTCTCAGTGTCTAAGACGTATAGATTATGAATAAATTGAACACTAGGAAACTGTGAAACAAGAAGATCCCAATGCAATTCCATAACTAGAGGTTATCTTTACAGACTTATGTCAAACTATTAAAAGGAACGATGGAATATACAGTGTAGCGAGTAAAGCAATACAGCCTGATATTACAGTAATATACTGTGTATATAAAAAAAAGGAATGGGGAATAAAGTCAGCTCACCATTTGCAGTCTTTTTCCAAGAATGAGTTCCATGCACGGCAGCGCCTCGGCTTGGGCGTGCAAGTTCCAAAGAATGAAGGAAAAAAAGGTACTCCAGTGTAGAAAAATATAAAACTTCATCTTTAATGGAAAAAATTCATAAAAACAGGCACAATTCGGACAACATATAGATCCCAGAGAGCTACCAACCGACGCGTTTCGACACTCCAGTCTTGATCATGGTTAGTATAGGCAACCGACGTGTTTCGACACTCCGGTCTTAATCATGGTTAGTATAGGTTGTCAGACAGGAGGCTTAAGAGCCTTTCATGAATCAAACAGGTGAAAAAGTCAGTGCTAATTGTTAATTAAATCAGAAGGTGAGAAGATTTAACTCTTTGTGAAAGTATTATGGAAATTTGGTTAGGATAAATCTATCCCCATGTGTGCTGAGGCCGTCCCCAATCAGACTAAGTATTTTGAGCGCTCAAGAATGACACTGTACACACAGGGTGACAGAATAACATTCCATCAATACTGATGGTTTATTGTACATACATGTATTTATAGATGCATATAGAAAGGGGTGGTTAGTTAATTAACATAAGGTCAAGCTTCTATGTTATTGGCTGTTTGAGCATATGAAGGATTCTGGTTAAGGCATAACAAAAAGGCTGATTAGCAATATATGATTAACTGTCGCCTTTTTGCTACTATTCAGAAAAAACCGAGACATCAGTTTGGACATCTGGTGTTTGTTCCTGTTTTGATGTCTATTATGCAAATTGTCTCTTCAGAGAGGAAGAGGACTAGAACTCTAGTGCCACCTATTGGAGGTAGCAATCCTAAAAGTCAATGTTGACCCTTTAGCGAGCCTAGTTACATGACTTAGGATAAAAGCCAAGCCAGAATCTCCATTTGCAGACACTGTGCTTCGGGGTACTGCCCCTCATCAGTGCAAAGTGGGAGATCTGGTTTGGCTGTGAGAGAGGCGTCTGACCGATATCCAAGAAGTATCATTTCTCCTTGCGGAGAATGACATGCTAAGCATATCGAGGTGAGGAGACTTAAAGCCGCAATGCTCCTCTGGGAAATATGCTAATTATGCAAATTGTCTCTTCAGAGAGGAAGAGGACTAGAACTCTAGTGCCAGCTATTGGAGGTAGCAATCCTAAAAGTCAATGTTGACCCTTTAACGAGCCTAGTTACATGACTTAGGATAAAAGCCAAGCCAGAATCTCAATTTGCAGACACTGTGTTTCAAGGTACTGCCCCTCATCAGTGCAAAGTGGGAGATCTGGTTTGGCTGTGAGAGAGGCGTCTGACCGATATCCAAGAAGTATCATTTCTCCTTGCGGAGAATGACATGCTAAGCATGTCGAGGTGAGGAGACTTAAAGACTTAAACACAGTGTCTGCAAATGGAGATTCTGGCTTGGCTTTTATCCTAAGTCATGTAACTAGGCTCGTTAAAGGGTCAACATTGACTTTTAGGATTGCTACCTCCAATAGGTGGCACTAGAGTTCTAGTCCTCTTCCTCTCTGAAGAGACAATTTGCATAATTAGCATATTTCCCAGAGGAGCATTGCGGCTTTAAGTCTCCTCACCTCTACATGCTTAGCATGTCATTCTCCACAAGGAGAAATGATACTTCTTGGATATTGTTTTGATGTCTGGAACATAGCAAGGATTTTGTCTAGTTTGCACTGGCCTGGTTCACAAGGTTATTAGGTCATTCTAAGCAATTGATTATAGGTTACAAACTTACATATCATCTATATGAAATGTATATATTTCCATCACCAAAGCACTTCAACATGCATGTACCATGTAAAATGAAAACAATAAATCATGAAAATACAATATGCAGACACAAAATAATCTATACCATGAATGAGACACTCTTATTACATTGCATATCCAGACTGACGACAAATCAGACATGGAAAAGACAAACTAAGCAAAAAAAGCCATCTTATAAATTGTACTGAAGTATGAGATCTGAATGAGACAGACTCTTATTACAATGCATATCCACACTGTGACAGATCTCACAGGGGAAGGGGGCGTGTACTTCACTCACCTCGGGGGAGGGGAGAGAAGGACCCAGCAGGGATCAGCTCTCTGGCACCACCACTTGCTCCCGGTCAGTTAGGGAACTGCACCGAGGGCAAATAGTCGCCGGAAAGGCTTCCCTTATACTGTAGGTAGGAGTTGGTGAGGTGCTCCCAGTGAGGGGCAGGCTGGGAATATATATATATATATATATATATATATATATATACACACCTCCAGACCGTAACTGCCAGAGTTCCTCACTAAAGCAGTTCCTCATTTGAAATAAGCCCCATCTAACAGCAGGCTTATATCGAGTCAGAAACCTACCCTGGGGTAGCGTACAATTGACCAACTGAGCGTGAGGAAGTGGGGATTCATGAATCGAGATAAAAGAGCAGCCGAAGATTAATTTTATATTTAATTGCCGAAAAGGCGCACTAGGAATATACAGGTATATATTTACAAGAACAATATACAGGTATACAGTCAGGAGTGCAGTACAAAGGTAGTGAATAGATAGGTTGCAATTACCATGTTATGTAGCATGTGACTACAGGGAGGCGCTGATGGATCACAGGCCCAAATCTTAGTTACGTAGTTCCCTTGGCTGCATCAGGCAACAGACCCCCTGCCAGTAGAAGAACTAAGTCCAAAATGGGGGCCTGCATTATATCTCCTAGGCTGTTCCCTCCTCACTCTGCTGCCACCCCTGGGCTGGGCTGCCTCCCTCCTCCCATGTCCGAGAATATGATTTTCTGTCCAGAATCGTGGATGGCTCATAACTTCAAGGGTGGACCTACCGCCCGTGCAGCTGGTTCAATGAATGATGGCCCCAGGGGAGAGGGGGCCCCTCCAGCCTTGTGCACCCACATGGCTAATTATTCAATTCAAATTAGCCATGTGAAGCGCTGCAAGGAGAGAGCAGAGGAGAGGAGAGCAGCGCTGCAGGAGGCGGCAGAGTAAGGGCTGAGGTCAGTAGCGTAGCTACAGGGGGGCAGAGGGGGCAGCTACAGGCCCCAGAGAAGGCGGTTGGGGGCCCCCCACCTCACAGCCAGCAATGTCATCCTGGGTTATTCTGTGCGCACAGGACCTGTGAAGAGGTCACAGGAGGGGCGGAGTCAGGGGTCACATGATCAGGGGCTTCAGTGGCTGCAGGGCTCTGCTGTGCTGGTTGTCATGGTGCACTGCTGGATAAGGTAAAGTTTATGTGTGGGGTCAGGAGGGGTTTACAGGGTGGATGTAGCAGAGCCGTGTGTGTATGAGGTGTACAGAGTGGAGCCGTGTGTATAGAAGGTGTACGAAGCAGAGATATGCATGTATGAAGTGTACGGAGGAGCGGAGCTGCATGTGTATGTTGTGAGCGAGCGGAGACGTGTGTGTGCACAAGGTGTACGGAGCGGAGCCGTGTGTGTGTATGGGGTGTACGGAGCGGAGCCGTGTGTGCAAGGTGTACGGAGCGGAGCCGTGTGCGCAAGGTGTACGGAGTGGAGCCGTATGTGTACCAGCTGTATGGTGCGGAGCCGCGTGTGTATGGGGTGTGCGGAGTGGAGCCACGCGTGTACAAGGTGTACAGAGCGGAGCCAGGTGTGTACAAGGTATACGGAGCGGAGCCAGGTGTGTACAAGGTGTATGGAGCGGAGCCAGGTGTGTACAAGGTGTACGGAGTGAAGCCGCATGTGTACAGCGTGTACGGAGCAGAGCTGCGTGTGTACAAGGTGCACGGAGCAGAGCTGCGTGTGTACAAGATGAATGGAGCATAGCTGCGTGTTTACAAGGTGCACGGAGCACAGATGCGTGTGTACAAGGTGCATGGAGCACAGCTGCGTGTATACAAGGTGCACGGAGCAGAGCTGCTTGTGTACAAGGTGTACGGAGTGGAGCCGTGTGTGTATAGGGGGTGCGGAGCGGAGCCGTGTGTATAGGGGGTATCAGGTGCAGTAATAGCGACACATACGGCAGCAGCGGCTCAGCATTGGGGTATCAGGTGCAGTAATAGGGGCATATATGGCAGCAGCGGCTCAGTATTGGGGTATCAGGTGCAGTAATAGGGGCACATACGGCAGCAGCAGCAGCTCAGTATTGGGGTATCAGGTGTAGTAATAGGGACACATGCGGCAGCAGCGGCTCAGTATTGGGGTATCAGGTGTAGTAATAGGGACAAATATGGTAGCGGCAGCTCAGCATTGGGGTATCAAGTGTAGTAATAGGGACACATACGGCAGCAGCGGCTCAGCATTGGGGTATCAGGTGTAGTAATAGGGACACATAAGGCAGCAGCGGCTCAGCATTGGGGTATCAGGTGCAGTAATAGGGGCACAAACGGCAGCAGTGGCTCAGTATTGGGGTATCAGGTGCAGTAATAGGGACACATACGGCAGCAGCAGCTCAGTATTGGGGTATCAGGTTTAGTAATAGGGACACATACAGCAGCAGCGGCTCAGCATTGTGGTATCAGGTGTAGTAATAGGGACACATACATCAGCAGCAGCTCAGTATTGGGGTATCAGGTGCAGTAATAGGGACACATACGGCAGCAGCGGCTCAGTATTGAGATATGAAGTGCAGTACTAGGGACACATATGGCAGCAGCGGCTCAGCATTGGGGTATCAGGTGTAGTAATAGGGACAAATACGGTAGCAGCAGCTCAGCATTGGGGTATCAGGTGTAGTAATAGGGACACATACGGCAGCAGTGGCTCAGCATTGGGGTATCAGGTGTAGTAATAGGGACACATACGGCAGCAGTGGCTCAGCATTGGGGTATCAGGTGCAGTAATAGGGGCACAAACGGCAGCAGTGGCTCAGTATTGGGGTATCAGGTGCAGTAATAGGGACACATACGGCAGCAGCAGCTCAGTATTGGGGTATAAGGTGTAGTAATAGGGACACATACGGCAGCAGCGGCTCAGCACTGTGGTATCAGGTTTAGTAATAGGGACACATACATCAGCAGCAGCTCAGTATTGAGGTATCAGGTGCAGTAATAGGGACACATACGGCAGCAGCGGCTCAGTATTGAGGTATCAGCAGGATGATGGGTTTGTGCAGGTTGGGGATAGATGGTGATGGGGCTGGAATATGAGAAGTGAAAGGTGTTGTTGTTGCATTCTCTGTAGCAGAGTCGTGGCTGGAGAAGTTGTCATGTCAGTCTGGGCCAGATGGAAAAGACGTGAAAAGTGAACGATTCCATCATAAAGATCATCAGCGGTAAGACACCAACTAAAACTGTGCAGTAATCACATATGTTTTGTAGGACTGGTATTTACCACTGACCCAGGGCCGCCATCAGGGCATTACTGCCCTGACTGGCATATGGGGCCCGGCGGGCAGAGGGAGCCCGCATCGGGCCCAGTCTCCTCTCTGCTCACCAGGCCCCTACCGGCAGGTAAACCGGGCCCTGGCTAGCGGCGCTGCGGGCGGCAGCTTAACGCTATTGACAAGCGGGTGCGGCGGCCCGCATGTCAATAGTTAATAGCTGCCAGCCAATTGGAGGCTGGCAGCTGACATCAACCACAGCGCGTCCGTGTCAGTCGCGGGCTAGAGCGAGCTGCAGCGTGGAGGGACGGAGGGAGCCTTGCCCGCCGCTGGACCGCGGCCAGCTAAGGAGAACTTTTTTTTGACAGCGGCGACCCAGGAGGCCCAGGGGCAGAGTGCTGGACTAGGGCCAGAATGCTGAACATTGGGCAGAATGCTGGACTGGGGGCAGAATGCTGAACATGGGGCAGAATGCTGGACTGGGGGCAGAATGCTGGACTGAGGGCAGAATGCTTGACTGGGGGCAGAATGCTTGACTGGGGGCAGAATGCTGGACTGGGGGCAGAATGCTGAACCTGGTGGCAGAATGCTGGCTATGGGGCAGAATGCTGGACATGGGGCAGAATGCTGGACATGGGGCAGAATGCTGGGCACTGGGGCAGAATGCTGGGCACTGGGGCAGAATGCTGGGCACTGGGGCAGAATGCTGGACATGGGGCAGAATGCTGGAATGGGGCAGAATGCTGGACATGAGGCAGAATGCTGGAATGGGGCAGAATGCTGGACATGAGGCAGAATGCTGGACATGAGGCAGAATGCTGGACTGGGGGCAGAATGCTGGACATGAGGCAGAATGCTGGACTGGGGGCAGAATGCTGGATATGGGCCAGAATGCTGAACATGAGGCAGAATGCTGGACTGGGGGCAGAATGCTGGACATGGGGCAGAATGCTGGATATGGGGCAGAATGCTGAACATAGGGCAGAATGCTGGGTGCTGGGGCAGAATGCTGGACATGGGGCAGAATGCTGGATATGGGGCAGAATGCTGGACATGGGGGAAGAATGCTGGACATGGGGGCAGAATGCTGGACATGGGGGCAGAATGCTGGACATGGGGGCAGAATGCTGAATATGGGGCAAAATGCTGGACATGGGGGCAGAGTGCTGAACATGGGGGCAGAGTGCTGAACATGGGAGCAGAGTGCTGAACATGGGGGCAGAATGGAGATACCGGGCATGATTGGAGACAGATCGCACAGTATCATGGGGCAGGATGGATACGATGGAGATCATATGGGGGCAGAATGGATACTCATGAGGGCGGGATGGGAGAACATATGGCTAAAGCCAGGAATGAGACACACGGGGCTCAGGATGGGGGATATTATTACCATAGGGGCTAATTAAGGGATATAATTACTGCAGTGATGTATTGAATTTTTTGAGGATACTGTTTTAAATGGGGGGGGCGGTCCTGTTACTGTGCAGAGCGACACTATGTCGCCTTTTTTTCTTCATGTGGGGTAATGTAGAAGTTGGGAAAAAATAAGTAATGTGTTCTGCAAGCGGAGCTCTAGATAACCGTGTTATTTCCTGCAGAGACGAGTCCTGGCTGGAAGACGTGATGGCGGTCTGTGCTGGATGAAAGATGAAAAGCAAGTATGAAGGACTTCACCTAGAGACATCACTGGTGAGTTAGTGTGTTACCTGTACATTGACACTATACATTGTATACTATATATATATATATATATACAGAGGTCCTGTGTATAATGTCACCAGTGATCACTGTATTACTTGTACATTATATACAGAGCTCCTGTGTATAATGTCATTGATCAATATATTACCTGTACACAGACGCTGCATACTTAATACCGATCTCCTGTGTATAATGCCACTTATGGTGATAGTATTATGTTTTTTTATTAATGACTAGCTGAATAGCCCGGTGCTGCCCGGGCATAGTAACTAACTGTGGTTGGTTATAACAAATTATAATTATTCTCCATCCCATAGTCCCATGCCCATATACCCATCATACATATCCACCATCCCATAGGCCCGTGCCCATATACCCATCATACATATCCTCCATCCCATAGTCCCATGCCCATATATCCATCATACATATTCTCCATCCCATAGTCCCATGCCCATATACCCATCATACATATTCGCCATCCCATAGTCGAGTGCCCATATGCCCATCACACATCCTTCATCATAGTCCCATGCCCATATACCTATCATACATATCCTCCATCCCATAGTCCCGTGCCCATATACCCATCATACATATCCGCCATCCCATAGTCCCGTGCCCATATACCCGTCATACATATCCTCCATCCCCTAGTCCAGTGCCCATATACCCATCACACATCCTCCATCCCATAGTCCCGTGCCCATATACCCATCATACATATTCTCCGTCCCATAGGCCCGTTCCCATATACCCGTCATACATATCCTCCATCCCACAGTCCAATGCCCATATACCCATCACACATCCTCCATCCCATAGTCAACCATTATGACGACATAATGAGCGGCAGGGCTTGATGACATCAGCGTCGCCATGGCAACCATTGTGACATCATAATGAGGGGAGGGGCTTGATACGCACACACTTTCTCCATTATCTAGATAGGGGCATTATGACATCATAATGAGGGGCGGGGCTTGACGCGCACACACTTTTTCCCCATTATGTAGACAGGGGCAAAATTGTTTAGTGAATTGGAACGCGCGGGGTTAAAATTTCGCCTCACAACATAGCTTAGGACGCTCTCGGGGTCCAGACGTGTGACTGTGCCAAATTTTGTGGCTGTAGCTGCGACAGTGCGGATGCCTATCCCGGACATACACACACACACACACACACACACACACACACACATACACATACACACACACATACATACATACATACATACATACATACACACTTTGAGCTTTATATATTTGATCAGTATTGTAGTATTCAGTCACCATCTGGTGGTAATATGTGGTCTGGTCATGGTGTGGCGGTATTTGTTCCTTGTATGTGGTATTATAGGTCACTATGTGGTGGTAATATGTGGTCTGGACATGGTGTAGCGGTATTTGTTCCTTGTATGTGATATTATTGGTCATTTTAAAAATTGAAAAATAAATAAAAATATACCTAAAGTGTACTGCATATTTTAATAAATATTCAATAGGTCACAGTAGAGTAGGGCTCGGCCAAACGTGTCTACCCTGTTATGGTGGCGGCTTAAAAAAATCTTTTGTCCAAAGCAAAAGCTGCCAGCTATATATGTGATCTGGTGATGGGAACTGTTAATGTGTGATAGGTGAGAAGTGGAGTTTTTCCAAGAGAGAGCGGTGGGACTGTGGAAAGTTTGAGGGATGGAGGCGGGGCTGGGTGGAGCCTGGGCGGAGTCTCAAGGGGACCCAAAAATTTTGCCAGTATGGGGCTCCGAAATTCCTAGTGGCAGCCCTGCACTGACCATATGGCGGTAATATCAATATTGGTGTTTATATAGGGATTATTTTCAGTACAGCGCAGTCATCTCCTAAATCCACTATTAGGGGGCGTCACCGAGTTGTAATCAAACTTACCTAGTTAGGGGCCCACTCAGAAGTTTCACCCCCCTGAACCAAAACCCTAGCTACGCCTCTGGCTGAGGTGATGATATCAGATCAGCGGCCAGCAACAGTGCTGTGCTGCCGCTGTGGGGGAGGAGAGGAGGAGACAGACACAGACTGACTGTCACTCACTGTGCCTGTGGTGCCGGCCGGATGGTGGCTGCAGTGTAGCCGCAGGTCAGTGTGTGATGTGTCTGAGTCACTCACTTGTGCCGTGCCCCTGCCCATATGCTGCAGCAGCTCAGGAATGTTCGGAGTGCGGACACTAGACAGTGTGGAATGGATGGATCCTCTTGGTCTGGCCTGCGCTGCCTGCTCCAGGTAAGAGTACTAACAGAGCTGAGCAGGACTGAGGGACTGGGACCGAGGCGCAGGCATGATTTTGGGGGGCTCCTGGGGTGGGGGAGAAGTTGAACTGAACATGGCAGGCATGATTTTGGGGGGCTGCATCCTGGGGGAGAACTGAAGCATGATGGCCCCTGGCTGCTCATGAATGGGGGGCCCCTGGCCTGGGGAGAAGGGAAGCATGGCCTGGCTGCTCATGAATGGGGGGGCCCTGGCCTGGGGAGAACTTGAAGCATGGCCTGGCTGCTCATGAATGGGGGGCCTCTGGCCTGGGGAGAAGCATGGCCTGGCTGCTCATGAATGGGTGGGGCCCTGGCCTAGGGAGAAGCATGGCCTTGTCTGCTCATGAATGGGGGGGGCCCCTGGGGGAGATGCTTGGCTGCAGTGCTCATGAATGGGGCGGCTCATGGGGGGGGGAGAAGAAACATGAATCGGGTGGCCCACATAGGGGGAGAAGAAGCATAAACTGGGGGGGCCACATGGGGCGAAGCAGAATAAACTGGGGGGCCACATAGGTCGAGAAGCACTATGCCAAAAGTAGACCGCATATGGGGGAGAGCATTATGAAACAAAGGGAAACGGGGGTGCCTATATATATTACCCGGAGGCTGTCGGGCTATATATGTTATTTAGAGGCTATGCTGGGCTGTATATATTACCTGGAGGCTGTTTTGGGCTGTATAACTTGAAGGCTATGCTGGACTGTATCTATTACCTTAAAGCTATGCTGAAGTGTATATATTACCTGGAGGCTGTGGTGGGCTCTATATATATTACCTGGAGTCTGTACTGGGCTGTATATATTACCTGGAGGCTGTGGTGGGCTGTATATATTACTTGAAGGCTGTGCTGGGCTGTATATATTACCTGGAGTCTGTGCTGGGCGCTGTATATATTACCTGAAGGCTGTTTGCTGGACTGTATATATTAACTGGAGGCAATGCTGGGCTGTATATGTTATTTGGATGCTGTTCTGGGCTGTATATATTAACTGAAGGCTATGCTGGGCTGCATACCATATTTTATTTGGAGGCTGTGCTGGGCTGTATATATTAACTGGAGGCTGTACTGGGCTGTATATATTAACAACTAGAGGCAATACTGGGCTAGTTGGCTATATATGTTATTTGGAGGCTGTGCTGGCCTGTATATATATATAATTTGGAGTCTGCAACTGGCAAATAATAAATACAGCCCTCCAGCACTCTACAGATATTATATCCAGCCCTGCATAGCCTCAATATTAGATATACAGTATATTTACGGTTGGGAAAATACACAGCAAAAATTGACATGGTATAAGTTTTCCCGCTCTAAAAAAACGCAGCATATCCGCTGTATATTTTAGTGGCACCATGTAACGTGGATCTAGCACAACTGCACTTGCCCCAGCCGACCCCCAAGCCCAGTAGAGAATGAATGGGGCGTGCCGGATCGGTGCCACAAGTCGCCCATTAGGCGGCAGAGGTGCGGAAGTCTGCCGAATCTGCTGCTAGTAGGGGAGGCCCGAAAATATTTTTGCACAGGGGCCCACTACAGTCGGTGTCCGCCCCTGCATAACTTTCTGCCCGAAGCTCTGAATAGGTCGGTGGTGCCGCCAGGGCTGTCACTAGTAATTTCGGGGCCCCATACTGGCAAAATTTTTGGGGCTCCCTTGAGACTCTACCCAGGCTCCACCCCAGCCCCGCCTCCACCCCTCGAACCATCCACAGTTCCCCCACCCTCTTTTGGAAAAACTCAATTTCTGCACCACATCCTCACTAATCACACATTAACAGTTCCCATCACCATATCACATACATAACTAGCAGCTTTTGATTTGGCCAAAACATTTTTTAATCTGCCACTACGACAAGGTAGACTCTTTTGGCTGAGCCCTACTCTACTCTATTCTATTAATCATTTGTTAAAATATCCCATACAATTTAGGTATATTTTTATTTATTTTTCAATATTTAAAATGATGAATAATACCACATACAAGGGACAAATACCACCGCACCATGACCAGACAACATATTACCACCACACTGACCGAATAATAATACCACATACAAGGAACAAATACCACCGCACTATGACCAGACAACATATTATCACCACACTGACCGAATAATAGCACATGCAAGGAACAAATACCACCACACCATGACCAGATCACACATTACCACCATATTGACCAAATAATACCACATATAAGGAACAACTACCACCGCACCATGACAAGACAACATATTACCACCACATGATGACCTATAATACCCCATACAAGGAACAAATACAGGCTCACCATGGCCGGACCATATATATCCACCACATAGTGACCGAATACTAGTATCACCATAATTGCCAGTATACACAGGAGATCTGTACTTAGTATGCAGTGTCCTTGTACAGGTAATACAGTGATCAGTGACATTATACAGAGGAGCTCTATATACAATGTCAGTGTACAGGTAATACAGTGATCACTGGTAACATAGTACACAGGAGCTCTGTATATACTGTAGTGTCAGTTTACAGGTAATACAGTGATCACTGGTGACATTATACAAAGGAGCTCTGTATAGTGTCAATGTAAAGGTAATACAGTGATCACTGGTGACATTGTGCACAGCATCTCTGTATAAAATATACAGTGTATAGTGTCAGTGTACAGGTAACACACTGACTCACCAGTGATGTCTCTAGGTGAAGACCTTCATCTTCGCTTTTCTTTATCCAGCACAGACCGCCATCACTTCTTCTAGCCAGGGCTCGTCTCTGTAGGAAATAACACAGTTATCTAGAGCACCGCTTGCAGGGCACAATATTTTTTGCCAAATTCTACACTACACCAGATGAAGAAAAAAAGGTGACATAGTGTCGCTCTGCACAGTAACAGGACACCACATTGAAAGCAGTATCCGCAAAAAATAAAATACATGACTGCAGTAAATATCCCTTAATTAGCCCCTAGGGTAATAATCTCCCCCATCCTGGCCCCCTTGTGTCTCATTACTGGCTCCATCCTGTGAAGTAGGGCTGTCATTCAAGTAGGGGATACTCGCTCAGCAGCCACAAAATCAGATCCGGCACAGATTTTCCATAAACTCATAACAGTCCATGCGGTTTATTCAGCAGCATAAACCCACAGAAGCAACACAAAGTTCATATACAGTATAGCATCCATTATAGCTTCACTGTGGTTTTCCTTATATCACACAGGTCAAGCAAATGTCCATAACACAGGCTCTTCAGCCTCAGTGTTATCTCACCCACGTCCGGGTTACTCATGGTTCCTTCACCATCATGTGGCAGACGTCCATTCCCTCCAGGGAATTACCAGGCACGTGCAGCCATTAACACAGCATTCACTTGCTGTCTGAAGGCAGCCCCATCTCACTCAGATGGGGACCTTCCACACTAGACCAACCAGGTCTCAGCATTCACCCCATGTGACCTACCCTGGCCACATTATATGGTCCATAGCCACGCCCACCGGGTCACATGACCTCATCACAGGTCCATCAACCACTCACACTCTTTACAACAGTGTTCTTTAAACACACCCCCTGGGTGGGTTTGTAGGTAACTAGGGCCGCCCATCTCCCTAGTTACCTGGAGACTTCTCCCTCACACATTAAAGCAACACCTCAGCAATATCATTGCTGATCAACACACACATAAGTCTCCATCTCAAGGCCACCCACCTTGAGATACATAACCGTCCTTCAGGATTCTGCCACTCATCCTCTCTCTTGGGACATCCACACAGCGCCCCCTAGCAGACACAGTGGTTACTACACCACAATCCAAATATTCTCCCATCATGCTCCCATGAGTATCCATTCTCCCCATGTGATTTCCCATCCTGCCCCATATGATCTCCCTATTCTGCCTCATCTGTCTCCATCCTGCCTCATCTGTCCCATGATCCTGCCTCATCTGTGCCATTATCCTGCCTCATCTGTCCAATGATCCTACCCCATCTGTCTCCATCGTATCCATCCTGCTCATGATCCTGCACCACGTGTCTGCATCCTTCACCATATCTCCATCCTGCCCCATGATCCTACACAATGTGTCTCCATCCTGCCCCATGTTTCTCCATCCTGCCTCGTGATCCTGCACCATGTGTCTCCATCCTGCCCCATGTTTCTCCATCCTGCCCCATGTTCCTACCCATCTGTCTCCATCCTGCCCCATTATTCTGCCCCATCTGTCTCCATCCTTCCCCATCTGTCTCCATCCTGTCCCATGATCCAGCAACATCTGTCTCCATCCTGCTCCATGATCATAGTAACATAGTTAGCAAGGCCGAAAAAAGACATTTGTCCACCCAGTTCAGCCTATATTCCGTCTGAATAAATTCCCAGATCTACGTCCTTCTAAAGAACCTAATAACTGTAAGATACAATATTGTTATGCTCCAGGAAGACATCCAGGCCTCTTTTGAACCTTTCAATGGAGTTTGCCATTACCACCTCCTCAGGCAAGGAAATCCAGATTCTCACAGCCCTAACAGTAAAGAATCATCTTCTATGTTGGTGGAAAAACCTTCTCTCCTCCAGATGCAGAGAATGCCCCCTTGTGACCAGCACCTTCCTGGTATAGGGCGGCACGGTGGCTCAGTGGTTAACGCTGCAGCCTTGCAGCGCTGGGGTCCTGGGTTCGAATCCCATTTGTATGTTCTCCCCGTGTTTGCGTGGGTTTCCTCCGGGTACTTCGGTTTCCTCCCACATTCTAAAGACATACTAATAGGGAATTTAGATTGTGAGCCCCATCAGGGGACAGTGATGATAATGTGTGCAAACTGTAAAGCGCTGCGGAATATGTTAGCGCTATATAAAAATAAAGATTATTATTATATTATTGGTATAAACAGATCGTTAGAGAGATATTTGTATTGTCCCTTATATACATATACATGGTTATTAGATCGCCTCTTAGTCATCTTTTTTTTAGACTAAATAATCCTAATTTTGCTAATCTTTCTGGGTATTGTAGTTCCCCCATGCCCATTATTAATGTTGTTGCCCTCCTTTGAACTCACTCTAGTTCTATCATATCCTTCCTGAGCACTGGTGCCCAAAACTGTACACAGTACTCCATGTGCGGTATTTGATCCTATACCATCTGTGTCCATCCATCCCTATGTCTCCATCCTGCCCATGATTTTGTACCATCTGTCTCTATCCTGCCCCATGTCTCCATCCTGCACCATGTGTCTCAATAGTGCCCCATCTGTCTCCATCCTGCCCCATGATCCCTACACCATGTGTCTCCATCCTGCACCATGTAACACGGAACCTACCATGTAGCTGAACCTACATCTCAGACACAGGTTGAGTTACTGCATCGGCAGAATCCTGCCACTGGGGCCTGGTGAGCAGAAGAGAGGAGGCCTGATGCAGGCCCCCTCTGCTCAGCAGTCCCCATATGCTAGTCAGGGGAGTAATGCCCTGATAGTGGCCCTGGTGATAATTCCTCATGCGAGAGAATCGGCTCAATTATTCTACTGACACTCGGCTCAAACTCTCATCCGAGTGTTATCTTAGTGTGATCTGATTCTATTGGATGAAAGAATCGGAGCACATTGAGAAGACAGAGAACCTAGCTTCTCCATCTTCATTGTCTGAGGCCGTGGATGTCGGACTGCATTTACATGACAGCTGAGTGCAGTCCAATGTTTCACATGCAACCATACACTTGAATGGGTGCATATGATCTGAATTTCGGAGTCACTCAAGTCACAGCATACTGCAGATTATTTTTCCATAGACCAATTAAGTCTGTGGGAAAAATCACAGATCTGTGTTGCCCCATAGTATAACATTGAGTTGAGTGCTATCTGATAAACCATCAGATAGGGCAGGGTTATACAGTCGTGCGAGCGAGGTGTGGTGTAGTGACCACTGAGCCCGCTAGGGGGCGCTGTGTGGATGTCCGAGGCGAGAGGATGAATGGCAGAGTCATGAATTACTATTATGTATCTCAAGGTGGGTGGCCTTGAGATGGAGACTGATGTGTGTGTTATTCAGCAGTGATACTGCTGACGTGTTGTGTCAATGTGTCCGGGAGAAGTCTCCATGTAGCTAGGGAGATGGGCGGGCCCAGTTACCTATAAACCCACCCAGGGGTTGTGTTTAAGAACGCTGTTGCAAAGTGTGTGTGAAGGGTTCAAGGACCTGTGATGAGGTCATAGCCATGTGACCCGGTGGGCATGGCTAGGGACCATATAAGGTGGGCAGGGTAGGTCACATGTGGTGAATGCAGGGACCTGGTTGGTCCGTTGTGAAAGGTCCCGCTGAGTGATGTGTCTCCTGGCGAACAGCATGTGGAGTGGCTGTATGTAATGGCTGCACGTGCCTGGTGAAACCCGGATGTGGTTGAGATAACTATGAGGCTGAGGAGCCTGTGTATGCCAACCTGTGTGACCACAGGGAGGGCAGAGAGAAGCTCTGTCAAGGACGCTATGCTGATATGAACTTTATGTTGCTTGCTTGGTTTTTTGCTGCATAAATAAACCACATGGACTATAATGGTTTTATGGAAAACCCGTGCCGGATCTGGTTTTGTGGCGGCTAAGTGAGTGATCCCATAGGTGAATGACAGCGCTACCTCACAATTGGTGGAGATTGCAAAGGGCAATATTGTAGCCTTGTTGCTGGGAGCAATGGAAGAGGACTGCAAAATTCGGTGGCTAAGGGCAATGCTGAACCAGGAGGGCTGACGGTCAAGAAAGCCATGTAATACGCTGTGTGTGAGCAGAGCCTGTGATGGCCTGCATTTGGTGAAGCCACTGCCCGGCTGTGGTTCTGGAACAGTGGGGCGGCCTAGTGAGTAAGGCACTGTCTGGATCGGTGAGCCAAGTGCGGCCGCTTCCCCAGGAGAAAGAGACTGGTGATTGCTAGGGTGCCTCTGCGGAGAAGAGGCGCCCGAGGACCTGTGTGGCCGACACAGGTAACGGACAGGTGTTCGTGTGGTACTGACCTGGGTCAGTGAGTAAGACTCTGCACCTGGAGGGTTCAGTGAGGAAAGGTCCTGGAGGGTCAGTGTTGGGAGATTCTAGGAGAAAGAATCGGATCCCAGGAGCATGTGGTATGACCTTGGACCTAGTGAGGCGCGAGTGTTGGGCAGTTTCAGGCGGAGACAGATGTCCTGACGAGCACCCGCTGAGCCCCTGGACCTAGTGAGGCCGGTGTGTGGGGAGACCCTGGGAGAAGGGTCGCTCCCTGAATCACACCCGGTGCACCCTGTGTGTTGGACGGTCTCAGGCGGGGACGGAACGTCCTGAATAGCACTCAGACAGGACACGTGAGTTTTGTGTGGTGTGTTTTTTTTTCTTTTCTCCACTCAGCCTGCGGTGGCTCACTGGGAGTCAAGAAGGTGACAAGCGGCTTCCTGTAACTCGGCAGGGTAACGAAGGGGACACCAGCAGCTGTGTGTGAATGGCAGCTGGTGGTGTCGAAGATCGGTGACAGCAGGAGCTGTGGTGGTGCTAACAAGGACTTGTGTGGTATCGTAAGAGACAAACTGTGTGGTGTGAACTGTGGTCTGAGAAGACCGGTATAACAGACATGGGGAAATCCCGAAAGGGGGCGGTGGCCCAAATCGGGGTGGTAGCCCAAAAAGAGGTGGAGTCCCAGAGGTGGGCGGTGACCCAAATTAGGGTGGTGGTCCAGAAAGGGGCCGGTGTGGCAAAAGAGGAATTGCAGTGTTCCTGCATGTTGTTTCCAGAATGTGGGATATTCTTTCCGAATGATGACTGGCCGCAAGTGTGTACTGTGATGCTGCACCAGGAAGGAATCTCGGGACGGTTGGACTCAAAGAGTCAGGTGACTCTGGTAGGAACTCTTCTCACTTTCTGTCTGACAGAGAAAATGGTCCAGGTTCGCTGTAAACATTGGGTCACGGTGAACTGTGCGGTAGACAGAGTAATTTTTGAGGGTATCAGAGGCAGTGAGTGCCAAGGTGGCAGTATACCACCAGACTTAGTGTATGTCTTGGAGTGGGGCCGGGACTTTGTCAGGTTTGATGACATATCCCTGGAGGGTGGAGACGTTCCTACGGTTGGGCTAACCGATACTAAGACGGTGACGGCTCCTGACGTGGAGAGGTCAGAGGTAGAAGTGACCGGGAAAAGGGGTACATCGGCCCAACGGACGGACCTGACATCTCATGACAGGATTGATATTGACCTGGTCGATAAGACGGCTGGAGTATTCGCACGGTTAATGGGTAACTGGAGAGATTGCTCGACAGGTCGGGGTGACTCAGACTCTGGGGGTGACTGTGGCTCTAAGAGAGACAGGGAGAACAGACTAGAGGAGATAGAACAAGAAGTCTCTGAACTCAAAGGTCACATGGTAACATGGCAAGGACTGAATAAGGCCCTCAGAGAAGAGGTGGATGAACATGTCAAACGAGAAAGAGTCCTGAGACAAACGGCCGAGCACAGGGTCGAGAATCTTGAGAAAGAAGTCTTGGAGCTCAGAGGTCACCTGTCCACCTGGCAAAGTGTGAACAAGACCCTTAGGGAAGAGATGGAAGAACTCAAAGAAACTGTAAGAGATATTCGGCAAGAGAGGAAGTTGGACGAAGACTTACCACGGGTGAGCGCGAGTGATAAGACGGAACTGCCAGTATCCATCTTGGCAAAGGGTCATGAAGAGATAAAATCTTGTGAAGTTTGTGAGCTAAGGACTGAAGAAGACAGTCACCCGGTGGGGTCAACTGTAGTGAGGGAAGTGTCCGTGGTAAAGCCAGAGTCTTCTGTCCAGGAAGAGAGCAAGACAACGACCTTCAAAACTGTAATCGAGGTACCCGAAGACATGCAAGAAGCGTGTGCGGAGGAAGGTGTACATGAGGCTTTCAAAGTGGCGGTCAAGTCGTGTAAGGTGCACTGGGCACCTGAGACTCGGCAGTTGGTGATATCATCAGCCAGGGAAAATACAGCAAACTGGGTAGCTGTCCTGAAAGAGATGCATTTACAATGTCTCCACGCCAAACAGCTGGTCAGGCGGAGTAATATGGAAGCTGCTTGATGCCTAGAGTTAGCGAAGGAGGCTATGGATCAGCTAGGTTTGCGGAAAGATGTGGCTCCGGTACCCAAAGCTGATTGGGAGAATCGTTGGAAGACTCGGGAAAGTAATGCAAGACCTTGTCAATATCTCCGGCGTGGTGAGGGTGAGGATAATAATAATAATAAATAATAATAAATTTTATTTTTATAGCGCCGACATATTCCGCAGCACTTTACATTTCAGAGGGGATTTGTACAGACAATAGACATTACAGCATAACAATAATCACATACAGTAGATTATAACAAATACCAAGAGGAGTGAGGGCCCTGCTCGCAAGCTTACAGTCTAGGATCCCTCCTGAGGAGGAAGACCAGGTATCCAGTGAAGTGGGTAGGATTCCCATCATGGTGGTTGGCTCCGTGGGGAGCCTGAGAGACTTTTGGATGCTCATGGAGTATCGAGTGGGGTACCTGCAAGAGATTGAGCAGTTGAGGCGGGACCGTCGGCGAATTAATAAAGAGGTACGGAATACCAGGTGGCGGCTGCCTTCAACCCAAGATGTAAGGACCTGAACAGTTCCTCCAAGAAGTGACATGACAGATGGCCGAAGAATGTCAGCAAGTGGTAGTTCGACTGGCAGGATGACGTAGAGAGACCGTAGTTCCTGTGAGACGCTGAATGAGTCAGACTCAGGCCAGACAGTGGGCGTAACTAAGACTTATGACCGTACTGACCGGGGGAGCTGGTCAGGGAGCAGAACAAACAGGGAGAGGTATGTGGTGACTAAACAGTATCTGATGATGCAGACAGGTTGTGACTGGAGGGCCAAAGATCAGGGCCGATATTCTGACCGCTGGGGGCAGGGGAGGCCCAACGTAGGAATGAGGCCGTATGACAGATGGTTCTCTCGACCTGGGGGGCAAGGTGTAGTCAGTGCTCGGTCTCGAGATCCTGGGGTTGGGCTGTGTGTTCAACCCTACAGGTTTGAACAGAGGGGGGAGGTATGTGGTGTAGAGACCACTGTGTCCGCTAGGGGGCGCTGTGTGGATGTCCGAGGAGAGAGGATGAATGGGAGACTCAATAATGACCCTTATGTATCTCAAGGTGGGTGGTCTTGAGATGGAGACTGATGTGTGTGTTGATCAGCAGTGATACTGCTGACGTGTTGTGTCAATGTGTCCGGGAGAAGTCTCGGTAGCTGGGGAGACGGGTGGACCCAGTTACCTACAAACCCACCCAGAGTGTGTGTTTAAGAACGCTGTTGCAAAGTGTGTGTGGGTTCAAGGACCTGTGATGAGGTCATAGCCATGTGACCCGGTGGGCGTGGCTATGGACCATATAAGGTGGCCAGGGTAGGTAACATGTGGTGAGTGCATGGACCTGGTTGGTCCGTTGTGAAAGGTCCCGCTGAGAGATGTGTCTCCAGGCTAACAGCATGTGGAGTGGCTGTATGTAATGGCTGCACGTGCCTGGTGATTCTCGGGAGGGAATGGATGTCTGCAGCATGGAGAAACAGGCATGAGGAAACCCGGACGTGGGTGAGATAACTATGAGGCTGAGGAGCCTGTGTATGCCAACCTGTGTGACCACAGGGAGGACAGAGAGAAGCTCTGTCAAGGACGCTATGCTGATATGAACTTTATGTTGCTTGCTTGGGTTTATTCTGCATAAATAAACCGCATGGACTATAATGGTTTTATGGAAAATGCGTGCCGGATCTGGTTTTGTGGCGGCTAAGCGAGTGATCCCCTAGGTTAATGACAGTGCTACCTCACAGAGGTAAGACCCTTTATTCCCCCTGCAGATTTTCTCCAATTAGCCTTTCAAGTTGGTGTCTGGCCTTGTTAAATATTAGTAGTAATGGATTTATATTCTTATTATTCTTAGTTCTGTACTGAGCACATTGCTTTTAGCTGACAGGTTATTTATTTAGCTCATGGTAAATGTCAACCCCATATAGAGAGAACACATGCTCTGTGGGACGTATATAAGATGATTCAAAAGAAGGAGGGGGTGCTCGCGCACTCTACTCCATTCTCTTCGGACTCTGACACTACGAACAGCTGTTATGTAAGTTAACCTAACCAAGTTTTGCTTCTACGATGCTTTGGACAGAGACAGACACCTTTTATCATTCAGGATCCAAGGAAAAGAAACGTAGAAACTTTGATATGGACAATGTAACTATTTTTTAATCTATTTTGATCCCCTGTAATGATCTTTTTGGTGGACAATCCAAATAAACCACTACATCTTTTTATAAGAAACATTGTGATATTATCTTTAGACTATCACATCTGGTAACAAGTCCTGAATAAATAAATATACGAGAATAAGTATTTTTAACAGGCCTCAATTACTTTTTTTTGCAATACTGTCAAATTTTCACATACTTCTACATATACTGTACTTGTGATGTGTGTACGCTATACATACAGTGGGGCAAAAAAGTATTTAGTCAGTCAGCAATAGTGCAAGTTCCACCACTTAAAAAGATGAGAGGCGTCTGTAATTTACATCATAGGTAGACCTCAACTATGGGAGACAAACTGAGAAAAAAAAATCCAGAAAATCACATTGTCTGTTTTTTTTTCATTTTATTTGCATATTATGGTGGAAAATAAGTATTTGGTCAGAAACAAGCAATCAAGATTTCTGGCTCTCACAGACCTGTAACTTCTTCTTTAAGAGTCTCCTCTTTCCTCCACTCATTACCTGTAGTAATGGCACCTGTTTAAACTTGTTATCAGTATAAAAAGACACCTGTGCACACCCTCAAACAGTCTGACTCCAAACTCCACTATGGTGAAGACCAAAGAGCTGTCAAAGGACACCAGAAACAAAATTGTAGCCCTGCACCAGGCTGGGAAGACTGAATCTGCAATAGCCAACCAGCTTGGAGTGAAGAAATCAACTGTGGGAGCAATAATTAGAAAATGGAAGACATACAAGACCACTGATAATCTCCCTCGATCTGGTGCTCCACGCAAAATCCCACCCCGTGGGGTCAGAATGATCACAAGAACGGTGAGCAAAAATCCCAGAACCACGTGGGGGGACCTAGTGAATGAACTGCAGAGAGCTGGGACCAATGTAACAAGGCCTACCATAAGTAACACACTACGCCACCATGGACTCAGATCCTGCAGTGCCAGACGTGTCCCACTGCTTAAGCCTGTACATGTCCGGGCCCGTCTGAAGTTTGCTAGAGAGCATTTGGATGATCCAGAGGAGTTTTGGGAGAATGTCCTATGGTCTGATGAAACCAAACTGGAACTGTTTGGTAGAAACACAACTTGTCGTGTTTGGAGGAAAAAGAATACTGAGTTGCATCCATCAAACACCATACCTACTGTAAAGCATGGTGGTGGAAACATCATGCTTTGGGGCTGTTTCTCTGCAAAGGGGCCAGGACGAATGATCCGGGTACATAAAAGAATGAATGGGGCCATGTATCGTGAGATTTTGAGTGCAAGGGCATTGAATATGAAACGTGGCTGGGTCTTTCAACATGACAATGATCCAAAGCACACCGCCAGGGCAACGAAGGAGTGGCTTCGTAAGAAGCATTTCAAGGTCCTGGAGTGGCCTAGCCAGTCTCCAGATCTCAACCCTATAGAAAACCTTTGGAGGGAGTTGAAAGTCCGTGTTGCCAAGCGAAAAGCCAAAAACATCACTGCTCTAGAGGAGATCTGCATGGAGGAATGGGCCAACATACCAACAACAGTGTGTGGCAACCTTGTGAAGACTTACAGAAAACGTTTGACCTCTGTCATTGCCAACAAAGGATATATCACAAAGTATTGAGATGAAATTTTGTTTCTGACCAAATACTTATTTTCCACCATAATATGCAAATAAAATGAAAAAAAACAGACAATGTGATTTTCTGGATTTTTTTTTCTCAGTTTGTCTCCCATAGTTGAGGTCTACCTATGATGTAAATTACAGACGCCTCTCATCTTTTTAAGTGGTGGAACTTGCACTATTGCTGACTGACTAAATACTTTTTTGCCCCACTGTATATAGTAAGTGTTTCTACTACATGACATCTTTGGAAGGTGAGCCTATTCATCAGCTATAAATCCCGCTGACCCCCTGCCCCCTCCAGAGACACATAAGGCTGCTGTGCCCAATCTGCCCCTGACAGGACACAGCAGCTGAATTCTGAAGACTGAAATTTTTCAGAGCGGTTTGTAGAGTAAATGACACCTGTGGGAATCTTGAAAGGGTGCTGCTGTGTCCTGTGAGGGGCAGATTGGGCTCAGCAGCCTTATGCTTTTCTGCAGGAAGGGAGGGGTGAGGGGTCACTGGCACAGACCGTGCTGTGCTCTTATCAGGATCTATAGCTGACACATACACAGGGGTCAGGACATAGCAGCATCCTCAGTGAGCAGCTGCTGTGCTCATAGTATGGGTGATGCAGTCACTGAGCACACAGCTGAGTCACTGAGGATGCTGCATGTGTGGACTGGAGCCTGTCAGGACACCATCCACCAGCACAAGCTCAGGCACTCACCCTACGGGGGCTGCGCTGCTCCTGCTGCTCTGTGATGACTGACTGGGGATAATACTGCAGGAGCATGGGCTCAGTAGGGATTGGATGCTGGAAAGTCCCGCCCTTCTGTTGCTCAGCACCGGCTGCCTCTCCCAGCTGTCACAATGATGCTTCTCCTACTGCTCAGTCCACACACTGCATCGGTTTATGAAAACCCTGATACCGGGACACTCCAGCTCACAGGCCCCATACACCAGTAAGGGTAGTAATGCCCTGATGGCGGCCCTGGTCCCATGCCTATATACCCATCATACATATCCTCCATCCCATAGTCCCATGCATACGCCCATCATACAGATCCTACATCCCATAGTCCAGTGCCATATAGCATCACACATCCTCAATCCCATAGTCCAGTGCCAATAAACCCATCATACATATCCTCCATCCCATAGTCCAGTGCCCTTATACCCATCACACATCCTCCATCTCCTAGTCCAGTGCCCATATACCCATCATACACATCCTCCATCCCATAGTCCAGTGCCCATATACCCATCACACATCCTCCATCCCATAATCCCATGCCGATATACCCATCACACATCCTCCATCCCTTAGTCCCGAGCTGGGTGGCACTGAGCATGTAGTTCCTGGAGATGTACTGTTATGTAACCTGGCAGTGCGACTTTGTGTGCGGCCGCTGATGATGCGATTTTCTACGCCGGTAACAATAGAGCACGGCAGTAATAGAGGAGGGGGTGATTCATTTCTGTCATGTGGATGATGTCACATGCACTGGAAGTGGATGAGGTCATCTTAAAATTAGGTCTAGGACCTTAGGACATGTGATTAGACACATAATGCACACACCCCTCAAGGAGAAGGACGTGATTCACTATATTGTGCCTGCTCCTTTAGCACTTTTTCTATAGTTCTTTCACTGCGTTTATATAGCGTGGTAGTTTGTGATGTCATCGATATTCCCTGGAATGAAGGTCTCATTGGCTAATGGAACATGTATTTTGAGTGCACATTACTTTTGTCTATCATACACACTCTCTTTTGAGAAATTGTCATTTTAATACGAAACGTGCGTTGGGGCCCTGTCTCATTTTACATCCATGTAAGTGTTGCCATCTTGCTTGTTTTAACTATGTTTTTAATAAGTGGGAAATGCGACCCCCTAAACATTTGTTGTACATGGTCTTTGGTTATAACTTGCTAAAGGCTTGAATACACTACTTTATATGATACATAATGTTGGTCCCCATATTTTGTCAAATGCCCAGTATTATTTATGCACTGTAATAATATTTTTTAATATTTATTCATTACAATAAAAATATTTTTATGGGTTATACTTTTTTTTGCTTATTTTCCTTTATAACCATTTTTTGCTTATAAACATTTGATATTTTCCTGAATTTTCATATCTACACATGGTTTACACAAATTATATTTTCTTGTTTTAGGCTAAGTTCACATTAGCGTTTCTGTGTGCAGTGTATCATCTGCATGCCCAAATGCATGCAAAAACGCATAGGTAGGACCAGATAAGACCTGAAGCACTTGACTGCTGGGGGGTGTGGTCTAAGCTCCAGAGAGCTAGAAGCTGAAGGAAAACTCCTAGAAAGGTAACTACAGGACAGAGCTACAAAGGGGCATAGACAGGGACCTAAACCAGATCAAGCTGGGATCAGAGCATGGGATAGCATGACAGTATCAAGGGATTAGACAGAATGATTAATCGATGCCAGGCAGAGGTCAATACCAAACAGACAGAGAAGGTACAGAAACAGAATCCAACAAGCATTATCCATAGATAAGACAGAGTTAAAAACCAAGGTATCAAGCAAACCAGTACAAGGTATCAAGCAAACCAGGGGTCAAAAACTCAGCCAATGGAGAAAGTATCACTGACCAGGGAAATTCCCACATGGAGGCTATAAAAATAATAATAAATTTTATATATTCTGCAGCACTTTACATTTCAGATAAAAAGTCCACCCAAGGTCAGAGTGAGGCTACAGGAATTAACCCTAGAATAACCGAGCCAGACAAACCATGAGAGCAGGGGTGCTGTACTGGGCAGCGTCATGGATACTGCTGGCTGTATGAGTGCTAGACGCTGGAGCACAGTGGATGCTGCCAACTGCAGGGGTGATGAACTCGGCAGTGTGGTGGATCTGTGAACTTAAGGTGGCGTTGGTAGAGGATAGTTCGGTGCTGTCGGAGATGGAAAATAGATAGGATTCTGGTACTATCCACCGGCCTGTGGATTGTAGCTTTGGGGCTGCTGCAATGCATAGCTGTAAGCAGCCTGGCAGGCCTGCATGACGTTCAGCTAGAGTTGAGGCATAAGGTTTTCCAACACGTTCCGCTCTATTGCTGATAAAAAAATGTTGGGCCAGTCTGTCAAGGTCCGGTTTCCATGCGGTCAAGGCGTTTGTTGACATTCTGTATAAGTGTGTTCACATTGTTGAACCCACTCTTCAGTCTGTCACAAAGCAACCTAATCTCATCCTGGAAGACCGAGCTTAAGTGCATAAACTCAGGCATGCCTGACCTCTCGCTGACGAGAAGACCCAACTAAAGCAGAGGAAGAGGGCTGAGTAGGGGAAGCCCAGATGGACAAGCTGCCTGTTCCCCAGCCTGTGAAGCTACAAGGTTGCTCCATCGCTGGTGGATGATTGGGACAGCGTCTGTTTAGTGGCTGGTAGATGAGAGGCCGCTTCAACAGAGGATGACCCAGGTTGTGTTGTGCTGCACCAGGTTCTATGTGGAAAAGAAAATAAAATATTAAAAAGAAAAAACAAAAACGCAAAATATACTTATGTTCGATGAGCAAGCGCAGGCCTCAGAAAAGCAAGGTTCCGGTGGTATTTGTATTTCTGGAACCTTTAAGCAGCACCACTTCGAACCCGAATCTCTTCTCTTATATCCTTGTTGAAGCAGTCCTTCATCGAGTGCCAACGGATTGTGATTCTCTTCTCTGTGAAGGGGGGAAAAAATGAAAAAATTGGAAAACAATGCACATACATTAACAGGTTCACTGCCGCATCAGACCACATTGCGATACTTACCAAAATAATTTCTGGCATGTGGCGTGGCACAGTCCCAATCAGTCAGCAGCGATGTTGCCACTTCTTCCTAGAGTCGTCGATTCACCACAATGTCAGGGTGCTGACGGTCACAGGTGTCCCACAACGGTACTCACTCTTGCACAAGGTGGATTAGTTGGTCGTTGTTAATATCCTGTTTGGCTTCTTCCCATTATGGAACCTATAGATCAAATAGAATTTTTTTTTTAAAGTAAAACTGAAAAAAAAATTATATTACAACTCTGATGAAAAAACTACTTACACCCCGTCTTTCCTCCTGAGACACATGGGCCCGACGATCCTGGGAAGCTTCATTTCCACTTGACTACTCCTGCTCTTCATCACTGGAAGGTACCTGTAAAGAAATGACATGATTTAACACGTGTAGTATTGCCTGTCAATACATACTAATCAGTATAGCAAATGTAATTACATAATCAGTGTCAGGTACACCCTGGGAAGCAATCATTTCTTCACTTCAGGACATGTTTAAAGAGCAGTCAGCAGTCAAGTGAAACACTACAGAAAAGAACAGAGAAGAAAAATTAAATTTGTTAAGATCCAAACACAAGGTAGACAAAAAAAACATGGACACCAATACTTACATCACAGGCAGTAGTACAACAGCACAGCAGTAAGCACAGGCCAGGGTTAGAGGGCAGCACCAGGAGCCAACCGCAGCACCAGGAGAGACGGCCAGTCTACAAGGAACAGAAAAAGCATTGAAAGTGACAAACATTTTCAAAGCATCTATACTTACATAGACAGTGTTGTCCTCACCAGGACAGAAAGCAGCACCAGGAGACAAATGCAGTACCAGAAGACAACCGCAGCACCAGGAGACAAATGCAGTACCAGAAGACAACCGCAGCACCAGGAGACAAATGCAGTACCAGAAGACAACCGCAGAACCAGGAGACAAATGCAGTACCAGAAGCGTCGATCAGTCTACAAGGAACAGAAAAAGCATTGAGTGAGCCAGACATTTTCAAAGCATCTATACTTACATAGACAGTGTCGTCCTCACCAGGACAGAAAGCAGCACCAGGAGACAAATGCTGCACCAGGAGACAACCGCAGCACCAGGAGAGTCAACTAGTCTAAAAGTTACAGAAAATAATTAGTACAAACTGCAGTGAGAGAGACTGACATTTTCAAAGGTTCTATACTTACATAGCCAGTCTTGTGCTATCGTCCAGAGTGTTATCGCCTTGCAGTGTCTATACTTCCTTTTATAGAGCTAGCAATTAGCAGGTGGAGAAATCAGTTCCTGTACCAACTCATTAGAAGTACGCATGCATATCGAACAAATATGCGTACGCATGTCCTTGTGTACCAATGTGTTTCCATAGACAGTAATTCATTTTCTGGACGTACTCATCCGCATGCGCATGACTGCGCATATTTGGCTTTTTTGCTGCTTCAAAAAATGCAACATGTTGCTTGCGCCAAACCCCGCCGCACAACAAGAAACGACGAATGCATACACAGAAGCATGCGAACCGATGCAAACGCCTTTCCCTGCGTACACCGTATTAAAGATAGGTACACAAGATGCATGCGGATCTCTACAGATAAAACACTGCACAAAGATATGCAAATGTGAAACCAGCCTTAACTATATACTATTTAACATTATAAGTTGTGTATTTTTGTAATTGTTTGTATGTATACATGATTGGTTACCACTTTTGTCTCTGTAAAAACAATCCACTTTAACCCCTTTCCGACATTGGGTGTAAATATATGCCGATGTTGGACTCCCTCTCTTTGATGTGGGCCCCGGTGCTGAGCCCACATCTTTTACGGCACATGTCATTTGTGTCAGCTGTTGGTATGACAACCAGAAGTCTCCAGCAGACCTCTATGGTTGTCACTGCCGAATTGCTATGAGCACCGCCCGCTAGCTGAAACTGCATGGACCAGGGATCAGTTTGCCGAACTCCTGCTCTCCTTTAAACATGGGCAAAATGCTACTCAGACAACACAGGGTGAGGGTAAAACAGAGTGGCAATGCTTTATGGAACCACAAAACAGGCAGATAACACATAGAACAGTTCTAGCAAGATAGTGCACATTACAGAGTCTCAACCTTCCGCTGACTCGCCGGGATAATAGCAGCCGTGACTTCAGATCTTCTAGGGTTACTACCCCACATGTGGCATGCACACAGAGAGTTAACAACAAGCGTAGGAAGATGACAGTCCATTCAGTCCATACAAGGCCAGTTGATCTGACGATCACAACCTGGCTTCATATTCCAGGGTCTTTTACTCCACCTGTGGCACGTACACTGAGAGGAGGTAACAAGTATAGGAATAGGACAGTCCATTGAGTCCATGCAAGGCCAGATGATCCAAGGATCACAACCTGAATTCATCTTCCAGGGTCGACTACTTCACCTGTGGCATGCACATAGAGATGAGGTAACAAGTGTATGAAGATGACAGTCCATTGAGTCCATACAAGTTACAAGGCCAGTTGATCTGAGGATCACAACCTGGCTTCTCCAAATGTATCTATGGTTCAATGATGGTCAATGGCGCAGATCTGTATTCTTCCAACCAAGGCTGAAAACCCCTAGGTAGTTTCCTAGAGAATGATAAATCTGTGACCCTCGTGATGGAGCCATGATGTAAAAAGGCTGCTGTCCTGTCTCTGGTCCTTTTAGGATGTATGGATGTCTTGGCAGAATCTCTCTGGCTGTTTCTCTCTTTGTCTCTTTATACTCTGTCACCACTTTTTTGGCATATCATGTCAAAATATTCAAATCAGTGTCACCTAAGCATTATACCAGTACTTTTGATACCCCTTGACCTTTGATCCATAAATACCATTTATATTCCTCCAGCGGTGTATGTAAATCTGCTCGGTCCGGTCTGATGGGTGGGGCTTATTGTCCATCTCTCCCCCCTCCTGGTTTGCTCTACTCATTTCTTTCGGGTAATTCCTGCGTTCGGGTAGAGTTACCACGCGTGCGCATTCAAATGTCCTCTCGCGCATGCGCAGTATGCTTTGCCCAACTGTGGGCAAAGCATAAAATCAGTATTGTGTATGCGCCAGTATACGCCATTATGTTCTATGACCTGGAAATATTGCGATGCGTGAGGGAACGCACAATTTGCATCACAATACTTCCAGGCCATAGAACGTAATGGCATATACTGGCGCATACACAATACTGATTTTATGCGTTGCCCACAGTTGGGCAAAGCATACTGTACAAGTGCGAGAGGACATTTGACTGTGCACACACAGTAACTCTAAGCGAGCTGTGATATTCACAGAAAATAATACGTACAGCAAGCCAAGAAGTGGGGTGGAGACGGTCAATAAGCCCCGCTCATCGGAACGGACCGAGCAGATTTACACACACCGCGGGAAGAATATAAACGGTATTTATGGATCAAAGATGGGGAGTCAAAGGGTATCAAAAGTACTGGTATAATGCATAGGTGACACTAAATTGAGTGATATTTTTACATGATATGCCAAGAAAGTAGTGAAAGATTACAGTACCTTTAACAAGTGTCCCTCATTCAGTATTTACATAAAGGGTAAGAATGGAGAGGAGATCAAGCAGCATTACTTGATTTAAACTATTTGCATAGTTTTTCCCTCTCTGCTTTAGAAGTCAACAAACTGGCTCCATTACACAATGCATTATTAGTATATCAGCAAACATCACAAGTGATCAAGGATAAGCACACAATAAAAGTCAATATTACAGGCATAAACAAACAAAAGTCTGTTTTCTTGACCAACCAGAAATCAACACTTAAATTTGAAAGCCAACATACAGATAACAGTCTGTTATTCTTCATTTGCTAAAAATGGCTGTCTGGTTAATTAAGATACAATGCTGCATGTCTTCACAATGCTGAAAGTAAAAAATATGATTTTCCTATAATTCATTTCTCACACTCCAGGTATGGTGACTTTTCTCTCTGTGTGGGATTTTTGATGTTTAAAAAGGTTGACCACTAGTTGGACAATCCCTTCTCATTCCTCATGTTTGGTCCTGTTAAAGTAAAAACACTTATACAAACCTCCCATGCCGGCACCGTTTCAGTGGTGTTGGCACTTGGGTTCTTGGGTCTCTTTTGAGGTTGTTACGTCATGTGAGCCCTGTGCCCAATCAGTGCTGGTGACACTGTCCCCACTTTGGGACAAATCGAACATCATGAGACAGTCAGAGAGCAGCCACAGCCATGGCTTCCTGTTGGTGTTCAATATGTCCGATGGTGGGAACAGTGAAGCTGCCGCTGATTGGGCGCAGGGCTCGTGTGATGTGACAAACACACATAAGACCCGGGACAGCGAGTCTCGACACAGCTGAGTATGAGTGTTTTTATTTTAATGAGACCAAACATGAGGAATGATTTGGATTTCAAGATGCACTTTTTTTCCTTAAAATTTTGGGGGAAAATGATGGGTGTGCATCTTATAATGTGGATATACCTTACCGGCCGGTAAGTGGTGGAGCAGGGTCCCAATTGTCGTTGATGGAGGAGGCAAGAGTGGCATGTTGCTCTAGGCTGAGATGAGGGAGTATTCCGGTGTGCACCGCTGCAGGTGAAAATGGCGGCGGTGCTCTGTGGTGTGGAGGGCTCGGACAGCATTTTGTGAAAGTCCGGAGCCCCCTGTACATCCATTACTGCAATGTGGTGGCCTCTGGGAAGATGGCCGCAGAGGGCGGCACATGCTCAGACGATATCTCGTTGCCGAGATCTCAAGCTGAGCATGCACTGCCCCCTGGCGGCTATTTTCCCGGAGACAACCCTTACTGCAATTCGGTGGCCTCCGGGAAAATGGCCGCCGGGGGTGGCACACACTGAGATAGGGATTTCAGCAACAAGATTTTGTCCCGAGATTTCGGGAGATGAGATCTCGGCACCCAAGCTCTCATTGCCAAGATCTCAATCTAAGCCTTTGCAGACCCCCGTGGCCATTTTCCCGGAGGCCACCGTAGCTCAGTAATGGATGTGCAGAGGGCTCCGAGCTTTCACAAAATGCTGGCGGAGCCCACCTGTACCATAGAGCACCGCAGCCATTTTTACCCTCAGCGGTGTACATTGGAACACCCCCTCATCCCAGCCTGTGGCCTGCAGCAACGCACCACTCTTGCCTCCTCCGGCAGCGACCCTGAGACCCCGCCTCACCGCAGCCACCACCCCTGGTAAGCAATGAGGGACATGGATTATAAGAGACGCATGGATTATAAGAGGCACCACCACTTTATTAAAAAAAAGTTTTTTTTCCTATTTTTCTCCTCAAAATTTGGGGTGTCCGAAAAAAACAGTATATATAATTATTCCTTCATTAGAAGATTCACTGACAAGAGGATAAAACTAAACTTTATTAATTCCAAATGTAAAACTATACCCATAATTCACCCCTGAAGGTTAGTCAGAAGGTGACTAATAGAAAAAACATATACCCCACATCTCAGTATATAGGGTGAGGCGACGTATACACACTCGCTCTCCAAGCCTCTCATTTCTACGGGTTTCGTCGTCCTCACCAAATGCGACTCATCAGGAGACTTTATTTAACCTCTACTTTGATGAGGGCTCCGGCGCTGAGCCAGCATCAAGGCGGCATTTAACTGGCACTTCCGGCTGTGCAGCCGGAAATGCGCGCATCGCTGACCCTCATAACATGATTGGGGGTCAGTGACGCGTTGGCATAACAACCAGAGGTCTCCTATATGTAGCAGAGCTGATCAAATATGGGATGCTTCTAGCCTCCCATGGAGGCTATTGAAGCATGCCAAAATAAAAAAAAATAAAATTATAGAAAAAAATAAAAAAAATATAAAAGTTTAAATCACCCCCCCTTCGCCTCATTCAAAATAAAACAATTAAAAAAATCACACATACACATATTAGGTATCGCTGTGTTCAGAATCGCCCGATCTATCAATAATAAAAAGCATTAACCCGATCGCTAAACGGCGTAGTGAGAAAAAAAATCAAAACGCCAGAATTACGGGTTTTTTTGGTCGCTGTGACATTGCATTAAAATGCAATAACGGGCGAAAAAAATGTATCTGCACAAAAGTGGTATCATTAAAAACATCACCTCGGCCCACAAAAAAATAAGCCCTCATCCAACCCCAGATCATGAAAAATCAAGACGCTGTGGGTCTCGGAAAATGGAGCTTTTTTTTTTACCACTTATATAAGAAAAGAACCTAGACATGTTTGGTGTCTATGAAGTCGTAATGACCTGGATAATTATAATGTCAGGTCACTTTTAGCATTTAGCGAACCTAGCAAAAAAGTCAAACAAAAAACAAGTGTGGGATTGCATTTTGTTTTGCAATTTCACCGCACTTGGCCATATTGATGGAGAAATAAAAAAGTTATGGCTCTGGAAAGAAGAGGAGGGGGAAAATGAAAATGCAAAACCAAAAATACCCCTGGTCGTTAAGGGGTTGATATTGACCTATATTCAAGCGAGACTAACATAGTAACATAGTTTTGAAGGCTGAAGGAAGACCTTATGTCCATCTAGTTCAGCCTATTTTTAGTGCAGCTGTTCTGCATTGTTGATCTTGGGGAAGGCAAAAAACCCACAGAGTAGAAGCCAATTTTCTCCATAGGGAAAAAAATTCCTTCCCCTACGCTGGGTCAACCATCTACCTATAATATTCTGTTATTCGTAACCTTCTATACTGTTACTCACAAGAAAAGCATCCATTCCTTTCTTAAATTCATTCAGTGAGTTGGCCATCACCACTTCCTCAGGAAGAGAATTCCACAGCCTCACTGCTCTTACCGTGAAGAACCCTCCTCTATGCTAGAGGAAGAAAACCCTAAAATCATGTATCGTTTTATCCAAAACAGTCAGAAAACTAGCCACATATTGGCAGACCCCAGACTTCACACTATATACTTTCATTATAAGCCACTCCAGTGTCAGGAATAGATAGTATGTGACAATACAGTATATACCGCTCAGGGAACACTGAACTTCCAGAGATCATTTCCATAATCATACTAAGTAATGGCACAGATCTCCCGGACATTATGGCTGCACATATCCCGAGTCTTTATAATGATATTGCACTCATTCCCTGACAGACCACAGCATGGCCATTAGTTAGAAGCTGCTAATGATCTGTGGAGCAGGTAAGTTTTCCCTGAGTGGTATAAAGCTCTGGCAAAAATTATGAGACCACGTTCAAATGTTCAGTTTGTCTGATTCTTCTCTTTATAGGTATATTTTTCAGTAAAATGAAAATTGTTCTTTTAGTCTTCAAACTTCTAACAACATGTCTCTGAATTTCCAAGCAATAAATTTTGTGTTTTGTTTCTGAAAAGGAGAAATGGTCAAAATTAAAAAAAAAAAAAAAAAAATGCAGTGCTTGCAGACCTCAAATAATGCAAAGAAAACAAGTGCAAAATCATTTAGAATCAACAATACTAATGTTTTAACTCAGGAAGAGTTCAGAAATCAATATTTTGTGGAACAACCATGATTTTTAATCACAGCTTTCATGCGTCTTGGCATGCTTTCCACCAGTCTTTCACACTGCCCCTGGTGCAAAAATTGAAGTAGTTCTTTTTTGTTACATGGCTTGTGACTATCCATCATCCTCTTGATTACATTCCAGAGGTTTTCAATGGGGTTCAGGTCTGGAGATTGGGCTGCCCATGACAGGGTTTTGATGTGGTGGTCTCTTAATTTTTGCCAGAGCTGTATATTGGGCCATCTGAAAACTGAGTTTAGTCTAGGACTATTTGTCTGCACTACTAATTGACAGCTGTTATTATACCAAACTAGGGCAGTCCCTATAGGAGGAAAAGCACAATAATTATACTGTATTTTCACATACTTTCTATTCCTAACTGACCGCCACTGGAGTGGCTTATAAACTTACAAAGTATATAGTTTGAAGTCTGGGGTCTGACAATATGTGACTAGTTTTCTGACTATTTTCAGATAACAAGATACATGATTTTAGTTTTTTTTCTTGCGTAGTCTTGCTTGAATATAGGTCAATATTAAATAAAGTCTCCTGATGAGTCACCTTTGGTGAGGACAACAAAACGAGTAGACATGAGAGGCTTGGAGAGGAAGTGTGTATATGTCCCTCACCCTATATACCGAAATGTGGGTTCTTTTCTATTAGTCACCTTCTGACTAACCTTCAGGGGGTGAACTATGGGTATAGTTTTACATCTGGAATTAATAAAATTTTGTTTTATCCTAATGTCAGCAAACATGAGGAATGACAAGAGACAACCCCTTTAAGAAGATCCAATTTTGGGTTAACAGTTGATTTCCAAGTAAAATATTTCCCATATTAAGAAAATGAAAAAGGCTTCTCCCCTATGTGACATCTCTGATGTTTATTAACATTTGATTTCCGGTTAAAACATTTCCCACATTCTGAACAGGAAAAAGGCTTCTCCCCTGTGTGAGTTCTCTTGTGGTTAACAAAATGTGATTTATGTGCAAAACATTTTCCACATTCTGAACAGGAAAAAGGCTTCTCCCCTGTGTGGATTTTCTGGTGCCTAATACAATCTGATTTATTGTTAAAACATTTCCCACATTCTGAACACGAAAAAGGCTTCTCCCCTGTGTGGATTCTCTGGTGCTTAACACAATCTGATTTATAGTAAAAACATTTCCCACATTCTGAACAGGAAAAAGGCTTCTCCCCTGTGTGAGTTCTCCAGTGCCTATCAAGAACCGATTTCTGATTAAAACATTTCCCACATTCTGAACAGGAAAAAGGCTTCTCCCCTGTGTGAGTTCTCAGGTGAGTAACAAGCTCTGATTTCCATGTAAAATATTTCCCACATTCTGAACATGAAAATGGCTTCTTTGCATTAGGAACAGTTTGTTTTTTAATGCCTCTTTTGTGAATTTGATTTTCCTTCGTAGTCGGTAATGAATCAGAAAATGGGACCTGTTTCATAGGATCAAATGACAGATCTTTGCTGTGAATGGATGATGGTATATCTAGAGTAAAAGCAATCACTTCAGTTGTATCTTGTAGGATCTCAAGATCATCAGATTTAAAAACTGAAGATGTCAGCTGTCTCTCTGATCTCCTGGTACAGTCATCTGCTAAGATAAAAAATTATTATTATTTTTAAGTAAATTATCCTTGAGTTTTAGGTTTTTGAACATTTCTACTTAAACTGTCCGTCAAAATGGCAAGCTGTGTAATAAACTTTAATTATTTATTTACTTAAACAATGACAGTTCACAGTCAAATAGAAAACCTTGTTGGATGAACCAGTAGTGCGTGATGTGCAACTGTTTGTTCATTCTGCCTCCCAAATATAGAATAAAAAGAAACTAATCAATGTTATGTAGGTGGAAATAATACCAATTCTCATCTCACAAAAAAGTCCTTACTCAGGTCCATCATCTGTCAATGGAACAACAGAGGTTCCCACACTATTAGTGGCTCAAAGACTGTTGAACAGCAACAAGGTTTCCATAAACCAATCCAGCAAAATCCACACTCACTTCTTGCAGTGTGCTCAAACAACATTTAGGATCCCTGTATTCAGCAATACTATAGTGAGAACAACCCGCTTACCGTATTATTCGGATTATAAGACACACTTTTTCCCCCAAAATTTTGGGGGAAAATTGGGGTGCATCTTATAATGAGATATACTTTACCGGTAACTTTGTTGCAGGCTGGGATGAGGGGGTGTCCGGCAGTGCTGCAAGTGCCCGGCGGTGCAGTGGGGGTCTCCGGTGCTGCGCGAGGGTCTCAATGCTGCGGGAGCATGTGCATGTGCCGCCCCTGGCAGCCATTTTCTCGGAGTCCACCACACAGGAAGCCATGGAACTGTGGTGGGGCTCTGGCCTTTTACAAAGTGTCGGCAGAGCCCCCACAGCATCGGACACCCCTGCGCAGCACCAGAGACCCGCAGCAGCACTGGACACTCGCAGGAGCAACGGACACCTGCAGCGGCAGGCAGGGCCACCATCAGGGCATTCCTGCCCTGACTAGTGTATGGGGCCCGGTGGGCAGAGGGGGCCCGCATCAGGCCCCATCTCATCTGCTTACCGGGCCCTACTGGTAGGCTGAACCAGGCCCTTAGTGGTGATACTATTATGTTTTTTTATTAATGATCAGTATTGTATTGTCACCATGTGGTGGTAATATGTGATCTGGGCATGGTATGGTGGTATTTGTCCCTTGTATGTGGTATTACAGGTCACTATGTGGTGGTAATATATGGTATTTGGCCCTTTGGATGTGATATTCTGAAGGGTTAATACTAAAATCAGAGTTGAAGTTTGATTTTATCCATTCTTTGGAGGTTTCGTTTCTTAACTTTTGTTGCTGTAAGATAAATTTTTATAATTGGCATGGGCTGTCATGAAACCAGACTGTTCTCATCAGGTACAAAGATAAAGGAGGCGGGAGTGTAAAACTCTGAAGAATATGCCATTATACTACTTTCTATTTGGATACGGACATATATGTAGTTTCCGGTTTTCTTGCAATATTATTGGCTTATAAAGTGAAATGATGCTATTGGTACTTGAGAACCTTGCATAATTGAGCAAAAGATTATAAAAGATGTGACTAAAATAAAGGGGCTTAGTGATCTGCCTCGATCCTCCCGTACAGAGACCCCAGTCTCCGTGTGGTCATTTGAGTTGCTAGCAACACTGGAATAATTTGGAAATCACTGGCTCAACCGTGAAGGGTTAATTTAGCCCTCCCAAAATAGCTTCCTCGACAGTGGCACACAACGTGGGGCCCCCTGAATAGGGACGCCTCTGCCCCCGGAGGACAACAAGACAAAGGACCCTCAGAGCGGACACAGGTGCTGGAAAATTATGACTGATCACCCCCCACGACCACGGTAAGTTGGCAGTTATACTGTTCAGACTGACCGTTGGTGTGGTTTTCCTGTGCTTGTTGCTGCAAAGAGGATCTGAGGTTTGTCCCCTGGTGGGGTGATTCATGGGTGGAATCATATAGAGGTGTAGTCCCGTTGGGGGCCCAGTGCTCGAACCGTACCTCATAAGGGACGGACACCCCGGATTGACCAGTGATTGTGACTCTTTATAGTCAAAATATCCTGAAATTCCTGATCATTATTAGTAATTGGGCATGGTGAGTGATCGAAGATGGGTAGGATACGTAACTCAGGTATATATAGATAGATATATATAACCAGAGGTGTCCGGAGGGATAGTCTGAGACGCCCTCCTCCTTTTACTGAGTACCGCGAATTTTGGGCTTCCCAGAGGGGGTTGACCCTGTGGAACAAACGGAGACGGCCGCTCCAGTATTGTGCACAATTTGTCAGGATATTTAGCTCTAAAGGAGAGAATTATGTTTCTGTGGAAGAAAAAGAAAGGTTTGGAATTGTGTGAAGGATCAGATACTGTTAGTCTTATGATTCAAAGACGAGGAAAGAAATTTGTCAGGAATGCAGGAAAAATATTTTCGATTCTGGGATTTCCTAAGGGCGGGAGGTTGCAGCCTACGCTATGGGATGAAGGAGTTAAAAAAATAAATAAATAAATAAATAAAGGGAGGTTGACTGATGATGGATTACTTGAAGGCGCTGAGGAACTCCGTGGCTTGGCACATGAATTGTATAATGAAGGTTATGTGGAAATTGAACAGCAAGTGAATTCTGATTGTTTCTGTTACTGCTATGTTGAAGAAGGAAAAAAATTGTCTATTATGACAGGGACGGGATGTTTTTTTTTTGGTTCAAGAAAGTGACTGTGCTGTGAGGAAGTGATTGATATTAATGTGTCAGGGAAATAGTTAAAAGTGATGATTTGAAACAAGAAGTTTCCCTGCTAGATGATAAGGTCCCTCCCCAGGAAATCAAGCCTCCTCCCGACTGTAAGCTCTGTGCCCCTTAACCCTAAGGCACCGATTTATCCTGGACTACCGAAACTCAGTATGCCCCCACCCTATGATCCTGCCGGGTGGATCTGTGCTGTATGTGGAGTTACTAATCCTCAGTGGAGAGAGGTCTGTTATAATTTGTTATAATTGTGGCACTAGGAGACCGGGAGAAGCAGCCCCCACCCCCACCTTTCCTTTGTTAAACTCTGACGTTACCTATTATCATCCACCGCTAGCCTTAGTCCCCGTTATTGCTAGTGGTTATGAGTAGCCACCCCTTCCATTTACCAGCTCCAGAGGAAAAAAAAAAAGTTTTCAGACTTTAACCTGCTCTGTTCAGGAGAGAGAAAAAAAAAAAAAAGAGCAAACAGCAGCCTCCAGCCCCCACCGCAGCTGCGAGCACACAGTGTGCCCTTCAGCCCACACAGCAAACTCTGCCCCCCCTCAGACTTCAGCTAGTGGGAGCCCTGCTCCTCAGCCCCTCCCTGCTAATTCTCATTACTGCTCAGTTTGTAATCTCTCTCATATGTCCTGTAAATTTACTAGGGGTAGATTTATTATGACAGTTCCGCTCCAGAATACAATTCCAAGATGATGGTCAGATGGGTTTTTTTTTGTTATATAATCCCTATGTAGATGAAGACAGTGAGGAAATCTGTATTTTGCATGCCCTTCCTACAGTTATGATGGCCCTGATAGGCCAAGGTCCACCCCCAATATTGACTGAGGATCAATGACTCACCCCATACCTCTCAGAGATACTATCTAAAATCTGGTCAAAAGGGCCAAATGATATAGGGAAAATGCCTGCAGAACCAGTAAAAGTGTTTTTCAAACCTGGTGCCTAATCCTCATACTCTTTTGTCCCAAATACCCCAGGATGCTGCTTGGTTTACAGTTATTGATCTTACCAATGCCTTCTTTAGCATTCCGTTACACCCAGACTGCCAGTTTCTATTTGCATTCACTTAGCAGGGCAACAGTTAATATGGACAGTTATGTCACAAGGGGCCCAAAACAGTCCCAACCAGTTTGCAAAAAATATGAGCAGGTGTCTTTTGCCATTGTTGTCATTGTTAGCCTCCTTAAAGCATCTGGCAGCACTGAACTGTCGGGTTTCGGCCTCGAGACTTCAGTTCTTGGGTCACTGTCTCCTTCAGGGTGCCAGACACCTCGCAGAAAGAAAAATAGCGGTCAGCTCCATTCCTTTCCCAAAAGATGAAACTGAACTCCAGCGTTTTCTTATGCACTTATTGTTGTCAGTGGATACCGGATGCATCCCGCATAATGCAACCCCTTTACAATGTCTTGAAAGACGTATAATGAACTATAAGGAAAGATGGCAGTGATGAGGATTTTCTCCAACATGATTGTTCCCAACTTCTGACAGAAGAAACAGCTACTCCACCAAATGTCAGTGAGAATCCACTCCCAAATCCTGATCTGGTGTTATACACAGATGGTTCAAGATATGCTGACGAGTTTGGTAGATTCCACCCGGGATATGCTGTTACCACAGAGGACACTGTAGAGCACACAGCTGCACTCCCGCCCTCACAGTCAGCACAAGAAGAAGAACTCCAGGCTCTGTCTACTGCATGTACTTTGGCCAACAACAGATGGGCTAATATATACACGGACTCACCGTATGCATTTGGTATTGCTCACGATTTTGGGGCTCTATGGGCCAATCGAGGGTTTATTACTACTGCCGGAACCCCAGTGAAAAAATGCTGAAGCTGTTAAAACCCTCATGGACTCGATCAAATTACCTACTCAGGTGTTATTATCAAAGTTAAGGTGCACGGTCCTAGGACCAGTCCACAGACTGTTGGCAACACATTTGCGGATATGCAAGCAAAAGCCGCCGCTCTTTTACCCGTTAAACCAACCATACCAACTATGGTGACCACACACACTCTCAGCGTAAACAGTTACAAGAAGCACTGACCCTACAAGAACCTGATGATCTACAACAGACTGAAGTTTTCTGTCGGACCCCGCGAGACCGCTTAATGACGATGCAGAGAATGTCTCCAAAGGAAGAGGTGAAGCAATGGAAGACTGATGGGGCACAAATGGATAATGGTCTCTGGAAAAAAGGATGTACCCTGCTATGGGAACATGGGCCTACATATCGAGGAAAGAATCAGGCCCTCGCACTGGTGCAAAAATTCTACTGGGCCCCGGTTCTCCAGTTGGCCGGAAGCATTCCCTGTTACGCACAAGACTGCAAAGACCACAGCGAAGAAACTGGTGATGGAAGTTATATGCAGATATGGGGTTCCAGAAGTTGTTGAAAGTGATCAAGGCCCGGCATTTTCTTCCCATGTGTACCAAGAAGTTCTGACAATGCTTGGATCCACTGTAGCCCTCCATACTCTGTACCACCCACAATCCAGTGGGAAAGTTGAGAGGCTGAACGGCACACTGAGGGGACAATTGACCAAAATGATGCAGGAGACTACGGCTCCATGGCCAGAGCTCCTACCCATTGTACTATACCATATTCGTACTACCCCTATTGCAAAATATGGCCTGTCCCCATATGAGATATTGTTTGGTACTAGGCCCCCAGTTGCAAATTTCCAGCCCCAGCAGTTATCAGAAGAGGCTGACTGTGTTGTTCAATATGTTATTCTGCTTAGTAAAAATCTTGCTAACACCTATGTTCTAGTTTTCTCTTCTTTTCCAGATTCAGCAGAAACCGACACCTGTCACAACCTGAAGCCTGGTGATTTGGTAGTCGTGAAGAGGCATGTCAGGAAGCACGCACTAGAACCCTTGTATGACGGTCCCTATCAAGTTCTCCTCATCACCCAACAAGCCAATAGCAAATGAAGGGACATAATGTTTTGGTTTTCCGCATTTTTCATATTATTATTATTGGTAGAAGATAAAAGTTAAAGTTAGAAGATATTCAAAGACTCAGAGATTAATACGATAAAGATAATGATCGTACTAAGGACAGTTGGTGGTCAGACACTTTCTCCTTTCTCAATCCAGCCAATTGGTTTAAGGGAATTGGGGGCTGGATAGCTGGGATCTTACAGAGCTTATTACACGTTGCTGCCTGTATCCTTGTTGTATTTGTCATACTAAAACTTGTTCTTTGGTGTATTTCTGTATGTATTAGGAAATTCTGCACTAAGACAGCTAATGATGATACCAAAGGTGTCGTTGCCCCTGCTCTTCTCTGCACCGATCTCAAAAGGCTACTTGATGAAAATGTTGAAACCAGGCACATGCCTACCAACAAAAGATCTCCACCACCGTCATCAAAAATTGTTATTCGTGAACTGCAGTATACAGGGGGGACGGGTGCGCCGTGACAGCCATGACTGGTAACACTTCATCAGTCATGTGAAGACCAGTACCCCTCAAGCTGTTAGCTTGGGATAGCACCTCTGATGCTGCATATGTGTTAAAAAAAATTTATCTAGGGGGGAATGTGAAGGGTTAATACTAAAATCAGAGTTGAAGTTTCGTTTTATCCATTCTTTGGAGGTTTCGTTTCTTAACTTTTGTTGCTGTAAGATAAATTTTTATAATTGGCATGGGCTGTCATGAAACCAGACTGTTCTCATCAGGTACAAAGATAAAGGAGGCGGGAGTGTAAAACTCTGAAGAATATGCCATTATACTACTTTCTATTTGGATACGGACATACGTGTAGTTTCCGGTTTTCTTGCAATATTATTGGCTTATAAAGTGAAATGATGCTATTGGTACTTGAGAACCTTGCATAATTGAGCAAAAGATTATAAAAGATGTGACTAAAATAAAGGGGCTTAGTGATCTGCCTCGATCCTCCCGTACAGAGACCCCAGTCTCCGTGTGGTCATTTGAGTTGCTAGCAACACTGGAATAATTTGGAAATCACTGGCTCAACCGTGAAGGGTTAATTTAGCCCTCCCAAAATAGCTTCCTCGACAATATCATTGGTCATTTTAAAAATTGAAAAATAAATAAAAAATATACCTAAATACTATTGGATATTTTCACAAATGATTAATAGGTTAGAGTAGAGCAGGGCCCAGCCAAAAGAGTCTACCTTGTCGTGGTGGCAGATTTAAAAAAACTTTTGGCCAAAACAAGAGCTGCTGGCTACGTGTGTAATCTGGAGATGGGAAATGTTAATGTGTGATTGGTGATAAGTCGAGTTTTTCCAAGACAGAGTGGTGGGACTGTGGACAGTTCAAGGGGTGGAGCCTGGGTGGAGTCTCAAGAGGGCCCCGAAAATTTTGCCAGTATGAGGCCCCAAAATTCCTAGTGGCAGCATCACCCTACTCCAGCCTCCACCAGCAGGGACCCTGGGACCCTCACTCCTCCTAGAGATTATAACCCTCAGTGAATTAATTTATAAAATGGAATCACTTTCTGGGGATTACGACTATTTTGGTTTTCTGTCATTTAGTTATATTAGGGCTTCGGCATATGGTGTGTCCAATCTCATCTGTCCAGCTGGAGTAATCTGCTACCAACTTCAGCCAATTGGAAAGTACCACTCCATCCAAGGAGAGAATGAGGACCTCTGCTGATGCACACCAGCGCCCTGCTTCAACCTTTGCCCCTGGTGACTTAGTGTGGCTCTTCGCCTGAAACATCAGGCTGCAGGTTGAGTCCGCTAAGTTCGCACCGCGCTACATTGGCCCCTTCAAGGTCCTTGAGCAGATCAACCCTGTGGTCTACCGTCTGGCCCTTCCACCACACTATCTCTGACACGTTCCACGTGTCCCTCCTTAAGCCTGTTCACATGTCCCGGTTCTCCAAGTCATCTGCCGGGACATCAGACCTGTCTTCAGACGAGTTTGAGGTCAATGCCATCGTGGGGTGCAAGGTGATGCAGGGCAAAAAGTTTTATTTGGTGGATTGGAAGGGTCATGGTCCAGAGGTTCGGACCTGGGAGCCAGTGGAGAACATCCACGCTCCGCTCCTTATTGCGGCATTTGAGCGTAGCGAGGCTCAGAGAGGAGGGGGCCCTAGGAGGGGGTAATGTTAGGCATCAAGTTCCGGTCGCTGCACAGCAGGAATTTTGAGCCTTGCATTCGGCAGTCTCCCATTCCTCTCCGGCCGCACAGGAAGCTGCTCAGCAGACTCGTCGATCCAGGCGCTCTGCTCAGACCAGCTCTGTAGGTTTAGTTGCTGCTGCCACCTCTGGCCCAGCTATAGTAACACAGGCTGGTCAGCAGCGAGCTACTCCAGGGACTAAGTCCTCCTTTCGGTCCAGTGAGCATGCCCGTGGGACGATCTATCATTGGAGATCGGAGGTCACATGCTCAGGTCCTTCTCCAGGTCGGATTGGACCATCAGGAAGGTCAGGAAGGTCCCGAAAGGATGCTGCTATAAAATAGTCGCATGGCCGCCCAGCCGCATGGCCATGCGCTAGTATAGACAAAGATTAGACCATGTGGAGTGAGCGCTGTATCCATGTATGAAGGTCTCTGGTGAATGACTCATTGGAAACCCCTACCCTTGGTACACATGTGTTGTGCAGCCTAGCCTGTCAAGCGCCCAGGTCTAGGTGTAGGTAGAGGCTGAGTTAGAGACTAGAATCAGTGTCCAACGCTGGCTCTACATGCCACGGTGCACGTGCTCGACACTTCTCCAAGGTCAGCGTCTTTAGTGGTGTCCGCAGATGCGACGCCACGTGCTCAGAAGGTCTAGAGGGACTCTGACCCCGTGTCCTTGGGGCAGAGTTCCGTGACCACATTCTGAGCACCCCCTTGCCGAGCTCTGTGAGTGCTAACAGACTCCGGCATTTAAGTTTCGCGGTACTGCGGCTCTGTGACGTAACAGAGACCGCTCCTGTTCACAACGGGTGATGTTAACCTGCGTTTGACCTTTGTATACTGCTATATACATCCGCCATTACTAAGCAGCAGTTTACCACCTCTGCACGGTGGGCCCCTGGCTGCAAACGCACCTACTGTCATTATGTTATTTGGTGCGGTCCGCTAGCCCATAACACCTCTTTTTCAGTCCTCTGTACTCAGCTTGTGGCTTGTGTATTTGTCTCCTGTTGTGACCGTGGCCTGTTTACTGACTACTCTTGTGTCTTCTCATTCTGTATTCTGTGCTTCTGGTTCTGACCCAGCTACCTGACTATTCTTGCATTCTAACACCACAGAATAGCAGGTATCACCATGGTCCAAGCCTAGGGGTCCCAGTGTAAGTCCAGATACATGTAAGGGTATTAAAGGGTGATGAGCAAGGCAATCCTTGGGATATGGAAAGCAGAGAAGATAGAGCCAAGCATGTTCATGGTGGACATCTTTTGAGCTGCCAAGTGACCCAATACATTGTGTCTGCAAACTATTCCAGCCAGATCTGCATTCAAATAGCTAAATGGCGCTCCTTCTCTTCTGAATCCTGCCATGTGCCCAGACAGTAGTGTACAACCGTACATAGGGTATTGTGCGAAGTTGGAAAATAATTCGTAAAATCCATTTGTTTTCTATTATCCTTTGTTAATAATTCCAACGTTATCACCACATAAAGTGACACACGTCAGATTTTAAAAATTGGGCCTGAGAACACAAAACTGGCTGCAGGAAGAGGTTAAATCAGAGTATTTTGGACACTAACTACAGTAATCAAAAACTGTGAGTATAGACAATAACATCTACTGAAATGATCATACCCAACAGTCTTCATCAGTAATAAATGAGTAACTAGTGGTGAAACCTCTCTGGGGTAATTAGAGTATGGGGCCCGGTGACTTCACAATCTAAACGATCGTAAGGTCCAATATTTTCTGTCAGATGAGTTTTAAGAAGAAATATTAGACATTGATCACCAAGTCTCTCTGTCAGTACAGTGCCGACAGCTTCTATGGCATGAAGATGCTGCTTCATCAGCATGCTATACAAGTGATCAGACTGCAAAAATTTATTGTACCATAGTGGGACTAAGGCCGGAGTCACACTAGCGATTAAATCGGACGAATGCAATGCGCTAAAAAAAAAAATCGCATTGCATTCGTCCCAATGTTATTCTATGGTGCTGCTCCCATCATCCATTTTTTGATCGGATCTGTTCCTCGGACCGAGACAATCGCAGCATGCTGCGATTGTTACCGATTTTCAGATCGGAATTGCCAATGCAAGTCTATGGGTGCGATTAATAATCGCATTGAAAACGCACCACACGTGTGACTTGCGATTAAATCGCAAAACTTCTCCTGGTCAACAGGAAAGAGCATCAGGCATTGGCATTGGATGTCAATTTGATGCTTAGATGCGAATAAAATCGGTTTATCGCCAGAAAATGGGATGACAGACGGATCTCTGGACAAGAAACCTTTGTGCGATTTCGTACCGTAAAAATCGGACAGATTTTTTAATCGTTATGTATGACTCCAGCCTAAGTAAAAAAGTTACAAAAGACTTAAAATAATGCAAATGATTGTACAAATACTTAAACAAAAAATAATAATAATAATAATATCAAAATATATTCTATCTAAATATTAGAATGAAAAAAATCTAAACAATAAAAATACACATATTTGATATTGCCGCATCCGTAACGACCCGACCTACAAAAATGTCCCACTAGTTAACCAGTTTAGTGAATACCATGAAAAAGAAAACAAGGCAAAAAACAATGCATTATCATCATACCGCCAAACAAAAAAGTGGAATAACATGCGATCAAAAAGACGGGTATAAATAAACGTGGTACCACTGAAAACATCATCTTGTCCCCCATAAGGCTTCATCACCAGAAAAATAAAAAAGTTATAGCTCATAGAATAAAGTGATGCAAAAATAATTATTTTTTCTATAAAATAGTTTTATTGTATAAAAGCACCGAAACATAAAAAAGATATAAATGAGGTATCGCTGTAATCGTACTGACCTGAAGAATAAAACCGCTTTATCAATTTTACAACACGCAGAACGGTGTAAATGCACCCCCCCAAAAGAAATTCATGAAATGCTGGTTTTTGTTCATTCTGCTTCCCAAAAATCGGAATAAAAAGCGATCAAAAAATGTCACGTGCCCGAAAATGGTACCAATAAAAACGTCAACTCGTCCCACAAAAAATAAGACCTCACATGACTCGGTGGGTCAAAATATGGAAAAATTATAGCTCTCAAAATGTGGTGATGCAAAAACTATTTCTTGCAACAGAAAGCGTCTGTAAGGCTGCAGAGGGCAGCATACTTCCTCTGTTAAGCCCCGTCCACTGCAGCACCTCTTCCATTCAGCTCCACCTATGTCGGTCTGCATCCTGCGTACCTATCTTTAACATGGGGTACGCAGGTCATGCAGGTGTAAGCGGATACCTTCGCTTGCGTCGTTTTGACGCTGCGCTGAACTGTGTCAAACGCAACGTTACGTTTTGTTGCGGTCAGAGCAGCGTCAAAACGATGCATGCTGTTGGAATGATGCATATTGATCTGTATGTATTGCAACAACTACTACTGTACTGTTTGATATATTGTGAGATTGTTAACAAAGTTCAGTGACAAAAAAAAAAAAACACAGACAGGATGCCCCCTCCTTCTCTTCCCTTCTTGTTGTTGTAATGCTCCCATGCTGCAAGCCAAAGCAGATACCATACTGATCACATTTCATGCTGTAAACTGTTCAACCTGGATATGAATAAATCTACATTCTGTGTTGCTGACTCTGGATGTTACGCTGATTAATCCGCTGCTAACAGGTTATGGGCCCAGAGTCCTAGAGTCCCAGATCCCCAGAGCACAGAGAAAAGAAAAGAAAGGAAGACAGCAAAGATGGCCACCAGCAGCAGCAACTCCATGAAGTTTACAGTACCAAGTCTCACTAACCAGAATTATCAATCCTGGAAATTCAAAGTGAAAATGCTGCTGATAAGAGAAAGTACGTGGAAATACACACAGGAGCCTAAACCTGACCCAGTATCACAGGAGTGGATAGAGATGGATCAGAAAGCACAAAGTACCATATCACTCAGTATAGATGATGATCAGATTGTGCATGTGTGTAAAAGTGAAACTGCAAGAGAAATGTGGGAGCAGGTGCAAAAGGTGCATGAGAGGATAAATTTAAGCAATAAACTTTATCTCATGAGAAAATTGTACCAGTCTAAACTACAGAATGGCCAGGATATGCAGGACTACATAACAAGCATTCTAGAGATTGTAGAACGCCTGAGAGGCATTAGGGAAGATTTGAAGGACTTTCATGTAGCTGCATTACTGCTTAGTGGTCTTCCAGAAAACTATGACACGCTTGTAACCGCACTAGATGCACGCCCAGATGATGAGCTTACATTGGAGTATGTCAGAGGGAAGCTCATAGATGAATATAAGCAGAAAGTGGAAGGTGTAAACAACAGGACATGCGATGCAGAATCTGCTTTACAGACACAAAATCTAAATGATAACAGAAAGCACCTAAAAGAAACATGTGAATGTTTTGTTTGCAAGAAATCAGGACATTTGAAAGCCGACTGCAGAGTGAGTCTGGAAAGCTAGAATGAATCAGCTGAAAAAGCAAAGCAGTCTTCAAAGGGTTAAAAGTGTTGTATCTGCAGAAAAAGATTCTGTGAATACTGAAACTGCATTTACGGTCAGTGTAAATACATCAAAGCATGCATAGTGTATAGACTCTGGAGCAACTAGTCACATGACTAATAACAGGGACTTCTTTTCTAAGCTTAACCAAAGTAAGTCAGAGAAAGTGATTATGGCTAATGGTCAGTACATGACTTAACAAGGTATAGGAGATGGTTATATTGATTGTCAAATCTCACCAACACAAAGCAAGAAGATCCCAGTAAAAGATGTGCTCTATGTGCCTAGTCTTGAGAGTAATTTACTATCTGTGAAGAAACTCACAAAACAAGGAAGTGAAGTTACATTTAAGCATGATAGCTGCATCATCTCAAAAGAGGGCCACACACTAGCAGAAGGAAAAATCACAAATGAACTTTACCAGCTTAAATGCAAAGAGTGTGTGTATACTGCTCAGGAAGAAAGGCACAATAACTGCATTCAAGTATGGCATAGGCGCCTAGCACACAGAGACCCAGAAGCAATAAGGAAGTTAGTTCAAAAGCAACTAGCTGAGGACATTACAATTGATCTATGTAACCAGATAATGAAATGTACTAGCTGCATCAAAGGGAAAATGTCTAGAAAAGCTTTTCTTAAGAGAAGTACTACAAGAACAGAACAGACACTAGATTTAATACATACAGATGTCTGTGGTCCAATGAGCACTCAGACTCCTGGGAAGAAGAGATATTTTCTCACATTTATTGATGATCATTCAAGATATACAGTTGTCCATCTGCTTCACAGCAAGAAAGAAGTTCCAGAGAAACTTGAAGTATATCTAGCTGAGGTATATAATAAATTTGGGAGAATGCCAAAGATTCTACGTGCAGACAATGGGACTGAATACACAAGTATTGAGATACAGAGCATTTTAAAGAAAAATGGAATCCTATTTCAGACCAATGTACCATACAATCCTGAGCAAAATGGTGTCGCAGAAAGAAGGAACCGAACACTCTGTGAAAGTGGAAGAAGTATGTTGTTTGATGCAAATCTGCCCACAGCATATTGGGGTGAAGCAATCATGACAGCTTGCTATCTTCAGAACAGACTACCAGGTAAAGCTACAGAGAAAACTCCGTTTGAGGAATGGAACAGCAGAAAGCCAAAACTACATCATATAAGAATATTCGGAAGTAAAGCGCTTGTACATGTTCCCAAAGAAAGGCGAACTAAGTGGGAATCTCACGCTAAGGAAGGGATCCTGGTAGGCTACAGTGTAGCCCAGAAAGGTTATAGGATTCTACACCCAGAAACAAACAAGGTCACAATAAGTAGAGATGTAGTGATTGATGAGAACTTTGTGTCCCCCAAGTTTTGTGACATCACGCCAGTAGTCCAGCTGAAGTCACAATTACAAGACAATAACAAGGAGGATGTAGAGGTCTGGCTGGATTCTTCAACCACTGAAGGAACAACAGAGAAATCAGGTGAATCTGAAATCAGGAGATCGTCAAGATCAAACAGAGGCGTACCAGCTAAACGTCTATCCTACATAGTCAAGACACTGCCTGAATCAGAGCCGCAGTCATGGGATGAAATGCAAGAACTACCTGTCCATGAAAGAACAAAGTGGATCAATGCTGCTAATGAGGAAATCAAATCGCTTCATCAACTGCAAACTTGGAAACTCACCAAGCTGCCACAGGGCAAAAAGGCAATCAAGTGCAAGTGGGTCTTCAAAACCAAATATGACTCTGAAGGTAAAGTCCACAGATTTAAAGCAAGGTTGGTGACAAAAGGATATTCTCAAAAGTATGGCGAAGATTACGATGCTACGTTTGCTCCAGTCGCTAAACAGACCACGTTCAGAGCTTTGTTAGCTGTAGCTGCTGTACAAAAGATGAATGTCAGACATTTGGATATAAAAACTGCCTTTTTAAATGGTGACATTGAGGAGGACTTATACATGACTCAACCTGAAGGTTATGTAAAAGGGGGTGAAGAGAATCTTGTTTGCAAACTACAAAAATCCCTTTATGGTCTTAAGCAATCAGCAAGAGCATGGAATACCAAGATGAATAAGGTCTTGTTGGAAGAAGGTTTTAAAAGAGGTCAAGCGGATCCATGCTTATACACAAAATATACAGATGGAAAGTGGATGTATATTCTCTTATATGTGGACGATGTGATTGTAGTTCATCAGGAAGACGCAGAAATTGGAAAAATGGCTGAAATTCTGAACCAGCATTTTGAAACGAAAGACCTTGGAAATGTGACATATTATCTAGGAATCCAAATCCAGAGAGAGGAAGATGGAAGTTTTCTTCTAAACCAAAGTGCAAAAATTAATTCGATTCTGAATCAGTTTGGAATGTCAGAAGCCAAAGGTATATCAACCCCAATGGAACCATCCTACCTGAAGCTGGAAGGAGAAGATGACCTGTTGCCAAACAATGAGAAATATCGTCAGGCAGTGGGGCACTTCTATACATATCAACTATGACTCGACCGGATATCACAACAACAGTTGGAATCCTTTGCAGATATGTGGAAAAACCACGCCAAAGAGACTGGAATGCTGTTAAGAGACTTCTCCGATATTTAAAAGAAACGCAAGATGTAAATTTAAAGCTGTCTGCAATGGGAGATCTAGAACTCACCGGCTATGTAGATGCAGATTGGGCTGGTGATTCGCATGATCGTAAATCCACAAGTGGATACTTGTTTAAAGATGGAGAAAGTTTAGTCTTCTGGTCTAGTAGGAAACAAGTGTCTGTTGCCTTGTCATCTACAGAAGCGGAGTATGTGTCCGCAGCCTATGCAAGCCAGGAGGTCATTTGGCTAAGACAATTGATGGATGATCTTGGCACACCGTCAACTCAGCCGACGGAGTTTTATGAGGACAACCAAGAATGCATTAAACTTGCATGCAGTGAAAAGATCAGTGCTAGAGCCAAGCACATTGACGTCAGACATCATCATTTACGTGATTTGATAGATCGTGGCATAATTCAGCTCGTCTATTGTGAAACTGATAACATGGCAGCTGACATTATGACAAAGCCATTGCCACGAGCCAGGTTCCAAGAATTGAGAACCACACTGGGACTAAGAGGATAAGTAGTTGTTGAGTGGGGGTGTTGGAATAATGCATATTGATCTGTATGTATTGCAACAACTACTACTGTACTGTTTGATATATTGTGCATATTGTGAGATTGTTAATAAAGTTCAGTGACAAAAAAAAACAGACAGGATGCCCCCCTCCTTCTCTTCCCTTCTTCATTTTTGTCTCTGATCAGTTGATCTCTTTGCTCTGTCTTCAGAATATACCTGAGTGCTGATATAGTGATTTTGAAGTCTAGTGACTTCAGGGCCTTTTCTATCAGACGTGTTGGACATTATTTTTGGCAGGGTTTTTTGCGTGATTGCAGCCAGCATCTTTTCTGTCCTTTCCTATCTAGTTAGTTGGGCCCCATCATTTGCTCAGCCTGTCTTTCTGGCTGAGTTTGTGTTTTCATCTGTTTTTCACCGACAATACATGTTGGGGGCTGTCTATTGCTTTGGGGTCTGCTCTGGGGCAGTTTGGATTTCGTCTTTCTTTCTTTAGGCTTATTTAGCAATCCGGCTGTGACAAGGGGTCTAGGGCACCGTAGGAACCCCCCACGGCTACTGTTAGTTGTGGTGAATAGGATCAGGGGTCTGCAATCCGCTAGCTACCAACCTCTCCGGTTTTCTGGACTTAGCTTGTGTTTTTGTTTTTTCCTCCTCCGGTGACTCATTCATAACAGTTGCTGTTTTGAGGCCAAATGGTGATCACACAATTGTGATCCAGCCGGACTACACCACCGCACCACCGATAAAGCAGCCACAACCGGTGACTGAGAAGAATCTGTGACTTCTCTACATTTAGTGGTTACCACTCACCTGGGTAGTCATATGTAGGAATCTCCTGTTTACACCTCTCATCACCCCTCACATATGTCTCTGTAGTATTAATATGGGTCATATCTTCACCCTGAAATAAATATTGTAAAAGTCACAGACAGATGGAGAAGTCACATCTATGATCAGCTCTAATCCTGCCATCTCCACCATTCTCAATACACAAGTATAAAACATATAATACTGGGGGATAAAACAAGACTGAGCACAAGACCCTCACAGCCGTCTACACATCATAGAGAAGATCTCATGACACCTTCTCTCCATCTACCTGATGATCCTGAGGAACATTGGAATCTTCTTGTTTACAGTCCTGTGGAAGAAGAGGACGGGGACATCTCTCTGGTGTTGTCCTCTTACTGGATAGAACTGGAGGAAACACATACCGGGACTGAATTCATTCTTTACATACAAATAATTATAGGTCATGCGTATTTAGTTCTATCTATTACCTGGTGATGTGAGGGGCTGGGGAACCTCCATCATGACGTCCTTGTACAGATCTTTGTGTCCTTCTAAATATTCCCACTCCACCATGGAGAAATAGACAGAGACATCCTGACACCTTATAGGAACCTGACACATACAATGATACCATCATCCCTCAATCCCTTCATATTATTACTGTATAATGTCCCAGCATTCCCAGCAGTGTCACCTCTCCAGTCAGCAGCTCAGTCATCTTGTAGATGAGTTCTAGGATCTGGTGGTCATTAATGTCCTCATGTATCAGGGAGTGAGGTGGAGGCCCCATCATTGGGCTCAGGGGTCTTCCCCATGCCTCAGACACAGGGTTCTGACAGCGCTCACTAGAGGTCTTCTTCACTACTGTGTAATCCTGGTTATGGAGAGACACATTAATAAATCTCACTACAGACATTTCCAGAGTCCTCACCTCTCCAGTTCTGTCCATCTGTTATTCCCATAGATAAGAATGATGTAATGTGACGTCATCAGAATCTCTCACCTCTCCAGTAAGCCGGAAGAGGATCTCTAGGGTGAGGTGTAATATCCTCTCCGCCATCTTGTCTCTGTCCATAGCCATCCTTGATGGGTAATTCAGGAAAATTCTCTTATGTAGAAGATCTTCACTTAGAGGATCCGATATTGTAGAGACCTGAATGAGAAGATGAGCCGATGTAACATCATAAAAATCCTGTGTAATAATACAATTACTGGAGATAATAAGGGAAACATATGAGGAGATTTATTATTTTACAGTATCTCGTTTTCTTCTTTACATCTACTAATAAAACCTATATATTTAGGCCACAGACAACAAGCAGTTTCCTCCTCGGAGTCGGCAGCTGAATACGTTTCTCATAGACTCATCTTCCATAACGCTAATTCTCGTCTCATTTACCGACACTGGAATCGGCATTAGCAATACTGCAGGAGATATTCATTACACGGGACAGGAGAAATAACTACTTCATGATGAGGACGACATCTTCATCTTCTACTACGGCTCTAGGAACATATTTGTCCAGAGTCCGTTACTGACTCCATCCCCACCGGCCGTCTATATGAAGGTTCCCGTCTTCCCCGCACTGTAATCTTCTATCACGTTAGATCTCAGGTCTAAGTCACACACAGAAGTTTGAGGCTTTCAGAAAAGATTTAGGCTTTACTATATTACAAAAAAACATCTGAAAAAAACATTAAAATGTTTCTAAAGAAAATTGTCTCCCACAGTTCTTCTAAAAAGAAAAATACATGAAAAAAGCAGAAGACACATTTTATTTTTTCACACAATAAACAATTGTTTAAAAAAATTAACCCTTTTGGGCCCCAGAATATAGATGTACACCGCAGGGACGGCACAGGTGCGGCTGCAACAAGGGACGGCACAGGTGCAGCTGCAACAAAAACCCTGGCAGTTTAACCACTTGCTGCTGTGAAAAGCAAACATGGCATCTAAGAAGGTGTGACAGAGTCCGTCTGAATGCCCCTCCAACCCCGAGTACTCGATAGTATGGGGCGGCCTAGTTACTACAATACTTACATGCCTAATAATGGTGTCTGGGCTGCAATGTATGAAGGTCTATTAGGCCGGGCCAGAGGCAGCGTCCAATAAGTTAACTTTTAACATCCCCATACACATTAGTCTAAAGTTACACGAAAGCACTGATTTTAGGGGGCGACTATATAATGTATTTGGGGGCCTCCCGACAGATGATGTCAGGGCAGAGAAGGATCTGGCATCCTGAATTTCAGAGGATAATCCGTTTGTTCTTCCTGTAGATAATTCTCCGCTAGAGGAGTCTGGAGGCGACTCTCTCATACAGACCACAGGAAAGCTGGAATATTTGTGTGTATGGGGGAGTCGGGAGAGATAGCCGTCTGCCAAATGACCGTTCAGCCAACACTTATCTCATGTGTATGGGGCCGTTATTACACTGACAGGCAGTGATGATACACGGCACTACAGTAGTACAGTGCATCACCGGAGCCATCAGAGGCTTGTATGTTGTATGATCGCACTGATCAGAGGGGTTTAAAAAAAGTTTTAATTTGAAAAAAAAATCACAGTTTTAGCAACAAGAAATATCCGTCAATATATGGAAAACAAAGTCACTGCACAATGTTCGTTAAGTTACATCCATAACAATTTTATTATATCCTATTATCCTATACACAGTGGAGTAGATAGAAATCACAGGTCTGACAGCAAAAACTGGAATAGGACCTATTATATATATATATATATATATATACACACACACACACACACACACACACTGCTCAAAAAAATAAAGGGAACACTTAAACAACAGAATATAACTCCAAGTAAATCAAACTTCTGTGGGTATCCTTTTTTTTATGTTTTTATGGGTAGAGGGTAGTGTTGAGCATTCCGATACCGCAAGTATCGGGTATCGGCCGATATTAGCGGTATCGGAATTCCGATACTTAATTCCGATACTTTTTTCATATCGGATTCCGGGATCGGAATCGGAATAGGAAGTTCCCATCATGCTATGAGCCTGCTTGCTTTGATTAAGCCAATGGGAATCCTCCGAAGTGTGGGCACATCCTGTTAGGCATGTAGGCATGTTAACTATTGGCATGGCTGTGATTGGCTGCCGAAATGATGTCATGATGCACTATAAAAGCCACCGCAGCCGCCATTTCTGGTCACTCTGCTGTGAATTCAGTTAGGGACAGGCTGCTGTAGAAGACTGTGAGGGACAGTTAGAAATAGCGATTCCACCAAACATCTAGTGCTTTACCCAGGCTACATAAACCACCACTGTAGCCTTCTTTGCCCTAGCAGCAGTGTTCACAGCTGTCTGCAAGGGCTGTGTGAGTGCAGCTCACGCTGTGGAGTGGGTCCTGCAGCCACGTCAGGCTGTAGGCCACCCAGTGTGATCACTGCTGCCTCATACATCTTTTATTTTTTGAGCTGCATTTTTTAAATAATTTCAATCTAGTGTGCTTCCATCCGTATCCATATACGTTGGTTGCAAACACTAGTAGTAGACAGCGGAGCCTTTCTGCAGCCTTTCAGTGCTAGTGTCCACTTTGCTGCACTGTTCACGGCTGTCTGAGAGGTCTCTGACTGTGTGTGAGTGCAGCTCACGCTGAGTAGTGTGTCCTGCAGCTACGTCTGGCTGTAGGACGCTCAGCGTGCGTCACTGCCTCACACATATTTTTATTTGAGTGCAGCTCATTTTTTCTTCTATTAGTGTGCATCCATCCGTCTCCATCTACGGTGGTTGCAAACACTATATAGGAGTACACAGCGGAGCCTTTCTGCAGCCTGTCAGTGCCAGTGCCCACTTAGCTGCACTGTTGACGGCTGTCTGAGAGGTCTCTGACTGTGTGTGAGTGCAGCTCACGCTGAGTAGAGTGTCCTGCAGCTACGTCTGGTTGTAGGACGCTCAACGTGCGTCACTGCCTCACACATATTTGTCTCTGAGTGCAGCTCATTTTTTCTTCTCCTATTAGTGTGCATCCATCCGTATCCATCAACATTGGTTGGTTGCAAACACTATATAGGAGTAGATAGAGGAGCCTTTTTTTCTGGCTTGTGCCCTGCCGGCGCAGCCAGATTAGTATTACCCAATTTTTTTGGAGCCTCATCTTTTGCATTGTAGGTTACCTGCCTGCATTGTAATAGCTCCAAAAAGTTGGTGATACTATCAGTTTCAATTCTTTGTTCTCATACTTTGAGTTTGTTTCAAACAAAGAAACCACATAAAAAGTTCACCAAACACTACATTTTGAACTTGTGTAGGCCACATCAGCTCCTATTAAAGTCTAGTCCACACACACACACTTCATAAAATTAGTGTTTCTTGTACCTGTAACCAGCTGTTCAGGAATAAGCACACTAAGGCCCCCCTTTGTACTTTTTTGCCTATCTTAAGCAGTCTTGCAAGATGAAGAAGGCAGGGAGTAAGGCGCGGGGGCGTGGGCGTGGAGTTTCAGCAGGGAGAGGACGTGGGGATTCTGCAGGGAGAGGACGTGGGGATTCTACAGGTAGAGGACGTGGGGATTCTGGGCCTGCTGCGGGCACCAGTGGATCAGCATCCCCCAGTTTTAGCAGGCAACAGTCCTTTATGCGCAGCTTTGTAGGACCTCAACGTACCCCACTGCTGCGGGAGGAACAAATTGAAGCCGTTGTCGGATGGATGGCAGCTAACGCATCGACTTCAATTACTTCCGCATCCTCTCAGGGTCAGAGCACCGAAGAGCAACCATCTGTCTCTTCACCACCTGCCAAAGTGCCCAGGCAGTCAGAGAGACATGGACAGGAGCCATCACAGTCTCTACTTCTGTTCTCGGAATCTGTTGGCTTGGAAAGAGGGGGCCAGCCAAGCAGCATTCCTGAATGTGAAGAAGAGGGAGTATGCAGTGATGCGCAACTTCTTTGTCCCTCTGAATCTGAAGAGGCGAGTGGGCCAGTGCCTATGGTCAGCACACCTCAGTACGCATCAGATGATGACGAGACTCAGTTGCCACTTTCTGGTGCGTACGGTGCTGGCGAGACAACCCCGGAGAAGCAGCTGTTTGAAGAGGGGAGGGAAGATGATGAGGTCCTTGACCCATCATGGCGTGAGCAACAGGAAGGTGGTGGGAGCAGCTCGGAGGAAGAGATTCCCCTACCGGCCAAAACAGGAGGCAGAGGGAGGGGGAAGACTTGGTTGCCTGTACCCTCCACTTCGGCACCCGTTAGGAGGATTCCTCCTTCCAAAGGCAAACCGGGCGCTCACAAGAGTTGCAGTGCGTGGTCCTTTTTTGACACAGTTGCAGATGACATTTGCTTTGTCAAATGCAAGCTGTGTCATCAGAGAGTCAAAAGAGGGAGAAATGTCAGCAACCTCAATACCACAAATATGTGGAAACATGTGCGCACCAAGCACGAGTTGGAGTTGCAGAGACACCCTGAAGACGTAGGCCAACGTACAGCACCACCTACCACCTCTTCAGTTCGTGTTGGGCCCTCTTCCTCCAGCTCACACACTGCTGGTTCGGCTTCCTCACAGGATCGCCAAGGAAGAACCTCTGCCACTGTTGTCCGGAGACCCTGTCAGATTCCACCCATAACAGCACGTTCCCATCCATCACAGCCATCGGTAGCACAGGCATGGGATAAAAGGCGCCCTTACTCGGCAAACCATCCCCGAGCACAGTCTCTGAATGCTGGCATTGCCAAACTTCTGGCAGTTGAAATGCTGTCATTCAGGCTGGTGGACACTGACACCTTCCGGGACTTAATGGCATTGGCAGTCCCCCAATACAACGTGCCCAGCCGCTTTTATTTCAGCAGGCGAGCCGTCCCTGCCCTGCAGAAACATGTTGAGGGCAAAATAAAACATGCGCTACTAAACGCCGTTAGTAGCAAGGTCCACCTGACCACCGATGCGTGGACCAGTAACCATGGACAGGGACGATACCTTTCCCTCACTGCCCACTGGGTCAATGTTGTGGAGCCGGGTACGGATCTGGAGAGTGGCGCTGTACGTGTTCTTCCAACGCCACGGATTGCAGGACTCCAGTCTGTACACATAGACTCCTCCTCCTACTCAAGTTCCTCAGAAACAGCAGAGCAGGAGCCTGTTACGACCGATATGAGCACAGCCGTGGCCAAACGTCAACAGGCTGTACTCAAATTAATTTCTTTGGGGAATCGAAGCCACACAGCGCAGGAGCTCTGGAATGCTATCAAGCTGGAGAGCGATGTGTGGTTTGGGCCAGCGAATCTCCAGCCGGGCTTGGTAGTGTGTGACAATGGCCGAAATCTGGTGGCAGCTCTTGGCCTAGGCAACCTCACACACATCCCATGTCTGGCACATGTTCTTAACTTGGTCGTGCAGAGCTTTCTGAGGGACTATCCGGATCTTGCTGCACTGTTGCACAAGGTCCGCATAGAGTGCGCTCACTTGCGACGTTCCAGCACGGCAAGATCGCGCCTCGCTGCTCTGCAGCGACGATTTGGCCTTCCGGAACATCGCATCATATGTGACCTACCCACCCGGTGGAATTCAACGTTACATATGTTGGAGCGGTTGTGTGAGCAGCAGGCAGCAGTCATGGAGTACCAGCTGCATCAGGCGCAAACAAGTCGCACTGTGCGCCGTTCACACTTCAGCACCATTGAGTGGGCCTCTATGAAGGACATCTGCCTCGTTTTGCGTGCCTTCGATGAATCCACGCAGATGGCGAGTGCAGACGATGCACTAGTCAGCATGACTGTCCCCCTTATCTGCCTGCTTCAACAAACACTGCAAGCACTAAGGGATGAGGTTTCAGAAGAGGTGGAGGATGAGGAGTCCCAAATGCCATCTGCTTCTGGACAGTCTGCGCTACGTGTTTCCTCACAAAGGCCTAGGCAGGGGACACTTTGTGAGGAGGATGAGGAGGAGTCGATGGAGGAGGAAGACATCTCTCCAGAGGAGGGAGGTACACAAACCTCTACTCAGTATGTACAGCGAGGGTGGGGTGATGCAGAGCAGGTCGAGGTCACGCCTCAAACAGGGGACAGCGGTTCTTTGGCAGTTGGGAGTCTGCAGCACATGGTTGATTTCATGCTGCAGTGCCTGAGAAACGACCGCCGCATCGCCCACATTCTCGTCTCGGCTGATTATTGGGTGTACACCCTCCTAGATCCTCGCTACCGGGACAGCGTACAAAGGCTCATACCAACGTTGAACCGGGAGCGTAAAATGCGGGAGTACGAAGAGTCACTGGTGCAGTCCATAATGTTTTCCATTCCACCCGACAGCATTGTTGCTAGTGCTTTACAAAGCAGCTCTGTGCGTCGAGGCAGTGGAGGAAACTCTGCACAAAGAGGGAGCAGAGGCAGTGCCGCAGCACAAGGCAAGACCACTATGGCCCAAATGTGGCAAAGTTTTGTGTGTCAACCACAATTGTCTACACCATCAGCGACGCCTCGAGTCAGCAGGAGGCAACGCTTCCGTCAGATGGTGTCAGACTACATGTCTTGCCCTGTCGCTGTACTCCCAGATGGCTCTTCCCCCTTCAAGTTTTGGGTCTCTAAGCTGGATACATGGCCAGAGCTTAGCCAGTATGCATTGGAGGTGCTGGCTTGCCCTGCTGCCAGTGTATTATCGGAACGTGTCTTTAGTGCCGCAGGTGGTGTACTAACAGACCGTCGCACGCGACTATCTTCCGATAATGTTGACCGGCTGACTTTTCTGAAAATGAACAAGGCCTGGATCTCCAAAGACTTTGCCATTCCTCTTACAGACTAAATTAGTGGTTGGCAACTGTATCCAGGTCTGCTGGTGTGTTCATTTTTCTACCACCTGAACTATAATCCCTGTGCTTCAACACAGCCAGTTGTCGCTCAGATGTGTCGTCTGCACAGAGAAACACACTAGCTCCTGTGTTACTGGGGTTCAGTAATGCCAGCTGATCCCCTGCTGTGTGGACGGCAGAGTCACCAGCTCCATCAACATTCAAACCACTACTGATTTTTAAACGTGCCCAACTTAGGTCTCTGGCTCCACTGTCTCTACTATTTCCCCTGACCTCCAACCCCGCCATCTACATCTCTGAAGTGGCGTCAGCACAATCTACACTTGTTCCTGTGTTCCTGTGGCTCAGTCCCATCAGTTTATCCCCTGATGTGTGTCCGGCAAGGTCTCCTGCTCTGTCCACATTCCCATAACCAGTAGTGGGAATGAGGACAGAGCTGGCGAACTTGCCGGACAAACATCAGGGGATCAACTGATGGGACTGAGCACCAGTAACACAGGAACAAGTGTAGATTGTGCTGACGCCACTTCAGAGATGTAGCTGGCGGGGTTGGAGGCCAGGGTAAATAGTAGAGACAGTGGAGCCAGAGGCCTAAGTGGAGCATGGTTAGAATCAGTAGTAGTCCACAACCTCCATAAAAACCGATGCCCATTGGCCTCTGCATGCGGCATGCGTAATCCTGGGCTCCAACAGCGTCAGTTGGTGTTCAGAAGTGTCGTCTCCACAGAGCCAAACACATTCGTTCAAGTGTTAGTGGGGTTCAGCACTGCCAGCTGTTCCCCTGCTGTGGAGATGGCAAGTCTCCTGCTGCATTCACCTGCCAAAATCCAGTAGGCCCCAGCCTGCTCCTCGCCTAATCCTGGGCTCCAACAGCGTCAGTTGGTGTTCAGAAGTGTCGTCTCCACAGAGCCAAACACATTCGTTCAAGTGTTAGTGGGGTTCAGCACTGCCAGCTGTTCCCCTGCTGTGGAGATGGCAAGTCTCCTGCTGCATTCACCTGCCAAAATCCAGTAGGCCCCAGCCTGCTCCTCGCCTAATCCTGGGCTCCAACAGCGTCAGTTGGTGTTCAGAAGTGTCGTCTCCACAGAGCCAAACACATTCGTTCAAGTGTTAGTGGGGTTCAGCACTGCCAGCTGTTCCCCTGCTGTGGAGATGGCAAGTCTCCTGCTGCATTCACCTGCCAAAATCCAGTAGGCCCCAGCCTGCTCCTCGCCTAATCCTGGGCTCCAACAGCGTCAGTTGGTGTTCAGAAGTGTCGTCTCCACAGAGCCAAACACATTCGTTCAAGTGTTAGTGGGGTTCAGCACTGCCAGCTGTTCCCCTGCTGTGGAGATGGCAAGTCTCCTGCTGCATTCACCTGCCAAAATCCAGTAGGCCCCAGCCTGCTCCTCGCCTAATCCTGGGCTCCAACAGCGTCAGTTGGTGTTCAGAAGTGTCGTCTCCACAGAGCCAAACACATTCGTTCAAGTGTTAGTGGGGTTCAGCACTGCCAGCTGTTCCCCTGCTGTGGAGATGGCAAGTCTCCTGCTGCATTCACCTGCCAAAATCCAGTAGGCCCCAGCCTGCTCCTCGCCTAATCCTGGGCTCCAACAGCGTCAGTTGGTGTTCAGAAGTGTCGTCTCCACAGAGCCAAACACATTCGTTCAAGTGTTAGTGGGGTTCAGCACTGCCAGCTGTTCCCCTGCTGTGGAGATGGCAAGTCTCCTGCTGCATTCACCTGCCAAAATCCAGTAGGCCCCAGCCTGCTCCTCGCCTAATCCTGGGCTCCAACAGCGTCAGTTGGTGTTCAGAAGTGTCGTCTCCACAGAGCCAAACACATTCGTTCAAGTGTTAGTGGGGTTCAGCACTGCCAGCTGTTCCCCTGCTGTGGAGATGGCAAGTCTCCTGCTGCATTCACCTGCCAAAATCCAGTAGGCCCCAGCCTGCTCCTCGCCTAATCCTGGGCTCCAACAGCGTCAGTTGGTGTTCAGAAGTGTCGTCTCCACAGAGCCAAACACATTCGTTCAAGTGTTAGTGGGGTTCAGCACTGCCAGCTGTTCCCCTGCTGTGGAGATGGCAAGTCTCCTGCTGCATTCACCTGCCAAAATCCAGTAGGCCCCAGCCTGCTCCTCGCCTAATCCTGGGCTCCAACAACGTCAGTTGGTGTTCAGAAGTGTCGTCTCCACAGAGCCAAACACATTCGTTCAAGTGTTAGTGGGGTTCAGCACTGCCAGCTGTTCCCCTGCTGTGGAGATGGCAAGTCTCCTGCTGCATTCACCTGCCAAAATCCAGTAGGCCCCAGCCTGCTCCTCGCCTAATCCTGGGCTCCAACAACGTCAGTTGGTGTTCAGAAGTGTCGTCTCCACAGAGCCAAACACATTCGTTCAAGTGTTAGTGGGGTTCAGCACTGCCAGCTGTTCCCCTGCTGTGGAGATGGCAAGTCTCCTGCTGCATTCACCTGCCAAAATCCAGTAGGCCCCAGCCTGCTCCTCGCCTAATCCTGGGCTCCAATAACGTCAGTTGGTGTTCCGAAGTGTCGTCTCCACAGAGCCAAACACATTCGTTCAAGTGTTAGTGGGGTTCAGCACTGCCAGCTGTTCCCCTGCTGTGGAGATGGCAGTCTCTCCTGCTGTCTCCGCATTACAAAGACAGTAGGCCTCTGCCTACACCCTCCTATTTCCTGGGCTTCAACACAGCCAGTTGTAGTTCGGAAGTGCCGTCCACACGGAAAGAGATACTTGCTCCCGTGTCTCAGTGGGGTTCAGTAACGTCAGCTGATCCCCTGCTGTGTGGATGGCAGTCTCTCCTGCTGTAAACTCATTCAAAATACAGTAGGCCTCTGCCTACACCCTCCTATTTCCTGGGCTTCAACACAGCCAGTTGGAGTTCGGAAGTGCCGTCCACACGGAAAGAGACACTTGCTCCCGTGTCTCAGTGGGGTTCAGTAACGTCAGCTGATCCCCTGCTGTGTGGATGGCAGTCTCTCCTGCTGTAAACTCATTCAAAATACAGTAGGCCTCTGCCTACACCCTCCTATTTCCTGGGCTTCAACACAGCCAGTTGGAGTTCGGAAGTGCCGTCCACACGGAAAGAGACACTTGCTCCCGTGTCTCAGTGGGGTTCAGTAACGTCAGCTGATCCCCTGCTGTGTGGATGGCAGTCTCTCCTGCTGTCACCTCATTCAAAATACAGTAGGCCTCTGCCTACACCCTCCTATTTCCTGGGCTTCAACACAGCCAGTTGTAGTTCGGAAGTGCCGTCCACACGGAAAGAGATACTTGCTCCCGTGTCTCAGTGGGGTTCAGTAACGTCAGCTGATCCCCTGCTGTGTGGATGGCAGTCTCTCCTGCTGTCACCTCATTCAAAATACAGTAGGCCTCTGCCTACACCCTCCTATTTCCTGGGCTTCAACACAGCCAGTTGTAGTTCGGAAGTGCCGTCCACACGGAAAGAGACACTTGCTCCCGTGTCTCAGTGGGGTTCAGTAACGTCAGCTGATCCCCTGCTGTGTGGATGGCAGTCTCTCCTGCTGTAAACTCATTCAAAATACAGTAGGCCTCTGCCTACACCCTCCTATTTCCTGGGCTTCAACACAGCCAGTTGTAGTTCGGAAGTGCCGTCCACACGGAAAGAGATACTTGCTCCCGTGTCTCAGTGGGGTTCAGTAACGTCAGCTGATCCCCTGCTGTGTGGATGGCAGTCTCTCCTGCTGTCACCTCATTCAAAATTCAGTAGGCCTCTGCCTACACCCTCCTATTTCCTGGGCTTCAACACAGCCAGTTGTAGTTCGGAAGTGCCGTCCACACGGAAAGAGACACTTGCTCCCGTGTCTCAGTGGGGTTCAGTAACGTCAGCTGATCCCCTGCTGTGTGGATGGCAGTCTCTCCTGCTGTAAACTCATTCAAAATTCAGTAGGCCTCTGCCTACACCCTCCTATTTCCTGGGCTTCAACACAGCCAGTTGTAGTTCGGAAGTGCCGTCCACACGGAAAGAGATACTTGCTCCCGTGTCTCAGTGGGGTTCAGTAACGTCAGCTGATCCCCTGCTGTGTGGATGGCAGTCTCTCCTGCTGTCACCTCATTCAAAATACAGTAGGCCTCTGCCTACACCCTCCTATTTCCTGGGCTTCAACACAGCCAGTTGTAGTTCGGAAGTGCCGTCCACACGGAAAGAGACACTTGCTCCCGTGTCTCAGTGGGGTTCAGTAACGTCAGCTGATCCCCTGCTGTGTGGATGGCAGTCTCTGCTGCTGTAAACTCATTCAAAATACAGTAGGCCTCTGCCTACACCCTCCTATTTCCTGGGCTTCAACACAGCCAGTTGTAGTTCGGAAGTGCCGTCCACACGGAAAGAGATACTTGCTCCCGTGTCTCAGTGGGGTTCAGTAACGTCAGCTGATCCCCTGCTGTGTGGATGGCAGTCTCTCCTGCTGTAAACTCATTCAAAATACAGTAGGCCTCTGCCTACACCCTCCTATTTCCTGGGCTTCAACACAGCCAGTTGTAGTTCGGAAGTGCCGTCCACACGGAAAGAGACACTTGCTCCCGTGTCTCAGTGGGGTTCAGTAACGTCAGCTGATCCCCTGCTGTGTGGATGGCAGTCTCTCCTGCTGTAAACTCATTCAAAATACAGTAGGCCTCTGCCTACACCCTCCTATTTCCTGGGCTTCAACACAGCCAGTTGTAGTTCGGAAGTGCCGTCCACACGGAAAGAGACACTTGCTCCCGTGTCTCAGTGGGGTTCAGTAATGTCAGCTGATCCCCTGCTGTGTGGATGGCAAAGTCTCCTGCTGCCTACACAGTCGTACCACTACTGATTTTTAACCGTGCTCCAATTAGGCCTGTGGCTACACTGTCTCTCGTATTTCCCCTGTCCTCCAACCCCGCCAGTTACAGCTCCGAAGTGGCGTCTGCACAATCCACACTTGTTCCTGTGTTACAGGTGTTCAGTCCGGTCAGTTAATCCCCTGATGTGTGTCCGGCAATGTCGCCTGCTCTGTCCACATTCCCATTATCGGAATGTGGACAGAGCAGGCGACATTGCCGGACACACATCAGGGGATTAACTGACCGGACTGAACACCTGTAACACAGGAACAAGTGTGGATTGTGCAGACGCCACTTCGGAGCTGTAACTGGCGGGGTTGGAGGACAGGGGAAATACGAAAATCAGTGAAGCCACAGGCCTAAGTGGAGCTTGGTTCAAATTAGTAGTCTACAACCGATCTTAAAATTTCTTCAATGCAGCCTAAGCCTGCTCCGTGCTTGTCCCTGGGCTTCAACACAGCCAGTTGTTGCTCGGAAGTGCCGTCTTCACAGAGTAAAACACTAGCTCCTGTGTTTGTGGGGTTCAGTAACGTCAGCTGTTCCCCTGCTGTTTTGATGGCAATCTGTCCTGCTGCCTCCCAATTGACAGCACATCAGGCCTCAGCCTGCTAAGTGCTTGTCCTGGGCTCCAACATCGCCAGTTGCTGCTCATAACTGACTTTGGCACGGGTACTCCCTCCTGCCCAGCTTGGTTCCAGCCCTGCCTGCTGTTTCCGGGAAGTGTCAATGTCAGTTTGCCACCCCAAGTTGCCATGTCGTGTTGCGGTTGGGTTAGCCGAGGCTAGGGTGCCAGCAGTTTAGGTGCTTCCTATGTGGACTGCGGGTTCTGGTAAGAAAGGTTTGTTCCATAGTGCCAGTAGGACAAGCACCCCCTGTAGGACTGTGTGATTCGGTAACTGCGGCCAGCTTGCGGCATGCCAACTTTGCTTTTCAGGGGTAACTTCTGATACCCCTCCGGGTTCCAGCACCGTCAGCTGGTTCTCATCAGAGCCTTTGGCCTAGGTGCCTCCATCTCGGTATCCGAGTTCCGGCAACGTCTGCTGGTCCTTGGTAGTGCTTTGTAGCACAGGTACCTCCTGCTTAGTAACCGGGTTCCAGCACCGTCAGCTGGTCCTCGGTTGTGCCATTGGCTCTTATTCCTTCTGCTGCCCCTCCGGGTGCCAGCACTGTCAGCTGGTCCTCGCTATTTCCATTTGCTCTTGCAGCTTATGCTACCCCTCCGGGTTCCAGCACCGTCAGCTGGTTCTCGTCAGAGCCTTTGGCCTAGGTGCCTCCATCTCGGTATCCGAGTTCCGGCAACGTCTGCTGGTCCTTGGTAGTGCTTTGTAGCACAGGTACCTCCTGCTTAGTAACCGGGTTCCAGCACCGTCAGCTGGTCCTCGGTTGTGCCATTGGCTCTTATTCCTTCTGCTGCCCCTCCGGGTGCCAGCACTGTCAGCTGGTCCTCGCTATTTCCATTTGCTCTTGCAGCTTATGCTACCCCTCCGGGTTCCAGCACCGTCAGCTGGTTCTCGTCAGAGCCTTTGGCCTAGGTGCCTCCATCTCGGTATCCGAGTTCCGGCAACGTCTGCTGGTCCTTGGTAGTGCTTTGTAGCACAGGTACCTCCTGCTTAGTAACCGGGTTCCAGCACCGTCAGCTGGTCCTCGGTTGTGCCATTGGCTCTTATTCCTTCTGCTGCCCCTCCGGGTGCCAGCACTGTCAGCTGGTCCTCGCTATTTCCATTTGCTCTTGCAGCTTATGCTACCCCTCCGGGTTCCAGCACCGTCAGCTGGTTCTCGTCAGAGCCTTTGGCCTAGGTGCCTCCATCTCGGTATCCGAGTTCCGGCAACGTCTGCTGGTCCTTGGTAGTGCTTTGTAGCACAGGTACCTCCTGCTTAGTAACCGGGTTCCAGCACCGTCAGCTGGTCCTCGGTTGTGCCATTGGCTCTTATTCCTTCTGCTGCCCCTCCGGGTGCCAGCACTGTCAGCTGGTCCTCGCTATTTCCATTTGCTCTTGCAGCTTATGCTACCCCTCCGGGTTCCAGCACCGTCAGCTGGTTCTCGTCAGAGCCTTTGGCCTAGGTGCCTCCATCTCGGTATCCGAGTTCCGGCAACGTCTGCTGGTCCTTGGTAGTGCTTTGTAGCACAGGTACCTCCTGCTTAGTAACCGGGTTCCAGCACCGTCAGCTGGTCCTCGGTAGTGCCATTGGCTCTTGTTCCTTCTGCTGCCCCTCCGGGTGCCAGTACCGTCAGCTGGTTCAAGAGGACAAAGAACAGGAAGACAACCACCAAGATGCAGAACAACAAGAGAGAAAAGACAAAGAAGCATAAAAAAAACAAAGCAGAAGAACATTAAGCATAAGACTAATACTCTGAGCAAATGATATTATCTTATTTATAAGCAGAAGAAGACTAAGCAGTGTATGGGGGTGAGTCCGTTCCTCCTCGTGGTGCCCCTGGAAAAGGCCTGCTTCTGCAGGCCAAACTGAACGCGGACAAATCCTGTTGTAAATCTTTTGTGACAGGCAGAACGGAAGGTGTAAACTTCTAACTTTTCTAGATAACAACTACAGGAATGCCTGACACAAACAAGAATATGATGAAGAAGAATAGGAAGAAGATGAAGAAGCTGAATATGTAGAATAATAATTGTTGAATAAGAAGAATATGAAGAATGTAAGAAAAGGAAGAAGAAGAAGAAGAAGAAGAAGAATGTAAAAAAAGGAAGTAGAAGAAGAAGAAGAAGAATGTAAAAAAAGGAAGTAGAAGAAGAAGAAGAAGAATGTAAAAAAAGGAAGTAGAAGAAGAAGAAGAATGTAAAAAAAGGAAGTAGAAGAAGAAGAAGAAGAATGTCAAAAAAGGAAGTAGAAGAAGAAGAAGAATGTAAAAAAAGGAATAAGAAGAAGAATGTAAAAAAAGGAAGTAGAAGAAGAAGAATGTAAAAAAAGGAAGTAGAAGAAGAAGAAGAAGAATGTAAAAAAAGGAAGTAGAAGAAGAAGAAGAAGAAGAATGTAAAAAAAGGAAGTAGAAGAAGAAGACATACATGTCTGGCAAAATATAAATGAGGCTAACATAGTCAATATCTTTGTAACTCCTAACATCTTTAAAAAAAAAAGTTTAATTCCTGCTATTCCATTTGATTGGGCTAAACCTCTATGGCTTTAATGTCTCCTCCACCTCCCACAATACATTCTACATTATTCTTAGTTGTTTTTCTTCATGTAGAATTAACCTACAAGGAAAGAAAGGGGTTTTTTTAATTCCGATATTTTGGCCCCATTGACTTGCATTGGTTCCCGGTATCGGAATCGGCGATACCGATACTTTTTTTAAAGATCGGCCGATCCATTCCGATCCGATATTTTCAAGTATCGGCTGGTATCGCTCAACTCTAGTAGAGGGTTTTATCTTGTTTTATTATTAATTTGTATTTTATTTTATTATTTTGTAATAAAGATATATCATGCACTAATAAAGTTATTTTTCACTGCTCAAAAAAATAAAGGGTACACTTAAACAACAGAATATAACGCCAAGTATATCAAACTTCTGTGAAATCAAACTGTCCACTTAGGAAGCAACACTGATTGACAATCAATTTCACATGCTGTTGTGCAAATGGAATAGACAACAGATGGAAGTTATTGGCAATTATCAAGACACCCTCAATAAAGGAGTGGTTCTGCAGGTGGGGATCACAGATCGCATCTCAGTGCCAATGCCTTCTGGCTGATGTTTTGGTCACTTTTGAATCTTGGTTGTGCTTTCAAACTCTTGGTAGCATGAGACGGATTCTACAACCCACACAAGTGGCTCAGGTAGTGCAGCTCATCCAGGATGGCACATCAATGCGAGCTGTGACAAGAAGGATTGCTGTGTCTGTCAGCGTATTGTGCAGAGGCGCTACCAGGAGACAGGCCAATATATGAGGAGACTTGTAGGGGGCCATAGGAGGGCAACAACCCAGCAGCAGGACTGCTACCTCAGCCTTTGTGCAAGGAGGAACAGGAGGAGCACTACCAGAGCCCTGCAAAATGACCTCCAGTAGGCCACAAATGTGCATGTGTCTGCACAGTTAGAAACCGACTCCATGAGGATGGTCTGAGGGCCCGACATTCAGAGATAGGGGATGTGCTTGCGTTATGAAGCGCTTATTGCTTTCTTATGTTGTTCTTCCTGTCATGCGCATTCTGATGCTGCAGGACGCCAGCCAGCATGCTTTTTCAAGTGCTTAATGGGGTAAGCCATGGGGCTAATTAATCTTGTTGATTTTATGCACCTGAACACTGCTTATCAATTAACACTATATTGTGCACTGTATGCAATATCAGCATAGTGATGGAATTATATAGCACTTTTTAACATTTGTGTAAACTTGAATAGCCCTCGGCACTTTATGTATACCCTCTATCTCAGAGGGATCATGTCTTTTTCACTGTAATCTTGCTAACGATTGTAATTTTTGTACAACCTATAAATACCTGGCATTTGTAACATATTCACTGCTTGAAAAAGGTTCACCACTTGAACCGAAACGTTGCACTTATGGGCTAAATAAACAGCTCTCCTTTAACCCTGAAGAACCGGTGTGCTGTTCCTGCTTTCTGGATATATACAGTATATATATACACACATACACACACATGCTACTTTTGTGTGTGTATAATATATATATAATATGATGACGGTCCCAATACCTTTCTGAGATGGATTAATGTACTGGTTCATATGGTTCTGTAGCTTGGTGGTGGCTATGATGCCTGACAGGAGTTTACATGTTGTTGTAAGGCAGGTTATTGGGCGGTAGTTGGATAAAACTGTTCCTTTATGAGGATCCTTCAAGATCAGCATTATTCTACCTTGTGCTAGCCAAGCTGGATAGTGGCCTGCTTCTAGCAGTTGGTCCATCTGCTTTGCCATGCGTTCATGCACTGCTGTTAATTTCTTTAGCCAGTAGGTGTGCATCATGTCTGGGCCAGGTGCTGTCCAGCTCTTCATGTTCTTGACCCGACGTTGGATGTCTGCTTCTGTAATGGTGACTGGTTCTTGCTCTAGGTGGTTGCTGTGTTTCATTCTCAGATCTTGCAGCCACATTGCACTGGTGTTGTGTGTTTTTTCCTTCTCCCATATGTCCCTCCAGTATTCTTCAGTCTCTGCTGTTGGTGGAGTTGCTCCCTTTGTGCTGTTCTGTAGTTGGGAGTACACTTTGGATGGTTCTTTGGAGAACAGAGCATTTATCTTCTTGGCCTCAGCTTCTCTAGTGTATCTCCTTCGTCTTGCAGCGAGTGCTGTGAGCCTTTGCTTAGCAGTCTCTAGGGTTTCAGCTGGGGTCATGTCTTTGTACTTGTCCAGCTTGGTCTTATTCTAGATCTTAACACCTTTCTGTATTTCTGTTAGTTGGCTGACTTCCCTTTGTGTCATCTTGATTTTTGTCTCCAGCCTTCTTTTTCAAGTGGGGCACATACTTCTGTTGTTCTTGCTGGTTGTATAGCCAAGCATTTCCATGATTGCTGAGGCAGTAGCATAGATAATAATAATAATAATAATCTTTATTTTTATATAGCGCTAACATATTCCGCAGCGCTTTACATTTTGCACACATCATCATCACTGTCCCCGATGGGGCTCACAATCTAAATTCCCTATTAGTATGTCTTTAGATTACTGAGGCAGTAGCATAGATCAGTTTATTAGTTTGAGTTATAGTGGAGGTAGGTATTGATGCAAGTGCTCTATTGGCATCTTCTAGCATACTATCTGGTGGTGTTCCTTTGCTGGGCCTTGGCAGGATTGGCCTTGGCATATTGATGGTATTTAGTTTACCTACAATCTTCTGTTTCAGATCAGCTGCAGTGCTCTCTAGTTGCAGGATTGGATCAGGATCTTCAGGGGGTTGCACATGTTGTTCTTCCAGGTCTTCATGAAAGGTGGTTCTGCAGTGCATTTGATCCATCTCAAGTTGTGATAATAGCTTTCTCTTTATGATATTGAAACGTTGGGTGACTAGTTGTTTCTCAGTCAGTAGACCTGCAGGTCTTATATCCATCTAGAGTTTCCTCATATGCTTCATATATCCGCTCTCATTTGATCTGCTGTTATAGCAGCGTTTCATCAGATCCAGGTTCTCTTGCCTTGTCCATGAATGGTTTGTTCCAGTAGCCCATTTACCATCAGATTGTCCTGGTTCCTCGACATCTGACGCGGACCTTGTTAATCCGGGCGACGTCCAAGCTGGCATGACTCTCTTTGTTTGTGACACTCTCATATTTATTGAGGTAGGCATAATAGTGTTAGTAGTCTTGCCCAAGGACCATTACTGGTATATTTTGTATGAACCCTACAGACTCCCACGTTGGCGGTTATGCACTTTTAACAGCTATAACAGCCACCTAAGGTAGTATTATAGTGTCAGGAGCCTTAGAATATAATTTAGGAGCTCCTCAGAAAGGCATCGGGACTAACACAAGAGGCTCTAAGCACCAGCTCCTAGTAGATGAAGCAGTCACTCAAGATCCAGACAGACCAATCTCAGCACAGCCTGGATTGACTACAGGAAAGCCTATGACTCAATGCCATGCACATGGATCTGTGAATGCTTGGCTCTCTACAATGTCAACAGGAAATTAAGAACCTTCCTCAGAAACTCAATGGGGCTATGGAGAACAACAATGGAAGTCAACTCAAGACAACTAGCACAAGTGACCATCAAATGCGGCATATACCAAGGTGATGCACTGTCCCCATTGCCGTTCTGCATAGGCTTGAACCCCCTCAGTCCTAATTACAGAGTCTGGCTATGGATGCAAGTTCAAGGGTGGAAGCATCATCAGCCACCTCCTCTATATGGATGATATGAAGCTGTATGCAAAAAAACGAATGAGACATCGATTCACTGATCCACCTAACAAGGATCTACACTAAATTTACCGGGATGTCCTTCGGACTGGAGAAGTGTGCGGCCGGTTGGTAATAAAGAGAGGCACGGTAGTCAAGGCCGATGGAGTGGAATTACCAGCAGGGCACACAGCAGATGTACAGACATGGTACAAGTACCTCAGCATCCCACAGGGATGCGGTAACCATAATGAGGAGGCAAGGAAAGCAGCAACATCCAAATACCATCAAAGGGTAAGACAGGTCCTGAAGAGCCAACTCAATGGGAAGAATAAAATCAGTGCCATCAATACATAAGCCCTGCCAGTTATCAGATACCCTGCTGGCATAGTGTGCTGGCCAAAAGAAGAGATGGAAGCTGCAGCTGTGAAGACACAAAAGCTCCTCACAATGCATGGAGGTCTCCACCCTAATTCTAGCACCCAAAGATTGTATACCAACAGAAAGGAGGGTGGTCGAGACTTGATAAGCATCCAAGCCACCATAATGGATGAAACAAGGAGTATACAGGAATACATCAGAAGAATGGCACCAGAAGATGAGATGCTAAGAGAAAACCTAAGGCAGCAACAACATATCTGGAAGGAAGAACAGGAACATGAAGCTCCAAGGCAAGACAAGCAAGGGATGTACAACCGACAGATAATGGAAGTGGCTGACATGGAGAAATCCTACCAATGGTTGAAGAAAGCTGGACTCCGAGACATCAAAGAGGCACTAATCATAGCAGGACAAAAGCAAGCACTAAGTACAAGATCCATAGAAGCAGGAATCTACCACACAAGACAAGACCCAAGGTGCAGACTATGCAAAGAAACCTCAGAAACAGTCCAACACATAGTGGCAGGATGCAAAATGCAAGCAGTAACAGTGTATACTGAATGCCAGAATCAAGTAGCGGGAAATGTATACAGGAACATCTGTGCAGCATATGGGCTAAGCCCCCTAAGTCCAGGTGGCAGACCCCAGAAAAAGTGGAAATTGAAAGGGCTAAAATCCTATGGGACTTCAAGTTCCAGACAGATAAGCAGGTGTTGGCTAACCAACCAGACACTGTCATAGTAGATAAGGATCAGAAGACAGCAATGATAATTGATGTGGCAGTGCCAAGTGACAGCAACATTAGGAAGAAGGAATATGAGAAGCTGTAGAAATACCAGGGCCTCAAAGAAGAACTGAAGATGTGGAAGGTGAATGCAACAGTGATTCCAGTGGTGATAGAAGCACTTGGAGCAGTGACCCCTAAGTTGGAAGAATGGCTACAACAGATCCCAGGAGCAACATCTGAGCTCTCTGTCCAGAAAAGAGCAATACTGGGAACAACTAAGATCCTGCACAGAACCCTCAAACACCCAGGCCTCTGGTAGAGGACCTGAGAATGAGAAAGGACAACAAAGACCATCCCCATTGAGGGGTGAGAAGGAAGTTTTTTATATATACACACATGCTACTGTTGTACTTGGCAGGCCCGACCCAGATGGTATGGAGATGAATGAGGGAGACCAAAAGCTCAAAAATAAACTTTCCATTACTTATCAAGAACTTGATGAGTATACACATCAGGTAGGAAGCATTACACTTTATGAATGCTTCTTCTGCATTATGCAAAGTCAGGAACTTTCTGGCTACATGTGTACATAACTTTTGTAATAAGCCAAATAGTCCAGCAAACCTGAGCTAAGAACCTCGCCTTACTCTTTGTTTCTGCTATTCTCTCTGCTTGTGCGGCGCCCACCAGGGCTGTGGGGCAATCGTTCCGGGCCGGTCGGTTCTCCGGGAGGGGGGATGTCATGGCAGCAGTGACCCAGCCCGTGGCCCTGGGCGTGCAATAAAAATACTGAGGGAAAGTTTATAGTGGATTTAACGTGATGCTACCAATGGTGTTTGGCAATGGATGGCCGACACTGCTTAAGGAGACTGCTGGGGCCGATGGTGATGCAGCTGGGATGGTTCTACTCCCCAAAGATGGAGTGGGGCCCCAGGGCTACTGGTAAAGGTCTTACAAGGCATCGTTGACCTTGGGGTGCAGGACTGAGGGAGTGGGGAATGACTGAAGACACAAGGGTTGTAGTTTTCTTTACCTTTACTTGATGATTTGAAATGCAGACTGGGGCACTGATGACAGTTGGTATGGAGATCCGGGCAGCCTGGAAGCAGTATAGGTTCACCTGAGCCAGATGAGTTTTGAGGCCTTCCTATTGCGCTGTCTTCTGAGGTCCTGGCCGCCTAAAGCTATGCTTGGGCCTCTGTTCCTCCCTGTCCTTAAGTCCTTGCCCTCATGGCAGGCAGCTTGAGCCTACTACAGGTGTCTCTCCTTCGTGGCGGCTCTAGGGTGCTGCTGTGCCAACGGGTGGTTGATGGGACCAGGAGACCTGCAGTCCCCTGCCCTCCTATTTAGCTGCTGGGGCTTTTGTACTTGCGTAGCCACGGAGTCTAGCGTCCGGTTTCTAGTGCTCAACTCTGGGGTGAGCTAGGTCACAGCTCCACTCCCCAGGTTCTCTTTCACTTCCCTCCTTCTTCTCTCACTCTTTTTCACAGACTGACTAACCCTGCCTCCAAGTCAGAACTTATAGGGAAGTTCTCCTGAAACCAGGTAGAGCTCCCCCTTCTAGTCTGAAGTCAGGAACAGTGTTGGATGCTGGTGTTACCTGGTAAAGGAGACCCTCCTTGCTTCCAGGCATGACATCACCTCCTGTGAGGGAGGCAATGCCACTGTGACATCCAGACTTCTGGGGTGCCATGCCTGCAATCCAGATTTTCTCTGACATTATATCTTTGCTTTCCTTCAGAACATACTATCTGATGTCTCCCTCCTGGCACACAACACCGTATCAATTCAGGACTGCAACCAGCTAGACCAAAGGTCTTTATTTCCCACTTATTTATCCCTATCTGACTCATCTCAAGGAATTTTATCTCCTGTGTGCCCATGTAGCTCAAAATGGGGTCTCCAACACAGTATGATGGCTCCCACAGACCTCACACAGTATGACAGCCCCCACAACACCTGACACAGTATTATGGCCACCACAACCTGCTACAGAAAATAAGGACCCCCAGTCAGTATGGAGGCATTTACAGTCCACCACAACCCCCTCAATCAGTATGAGAGTCTCAATAGCTCTTCTTTTAATATTAAGCCCCCACAATTCCTGACATTTAAAAAAACAGACACACTACTTACCCAACCCTGATCCCGAGGTGAACTGCTCCAGTCTCTGCATTGTGAGTAATGAGGGTACATACCTCAGGTATTATGTAGTAACATCATTGTGTCTGCAGTGCACGGAGTCTCAGACTCACAGGCGAACGCTGAATGGTGGACCAGGAGCTTTTGACTCCCTGATTCACTATTCTGTTCAATGGTATCACCGTCATGGGAATGTGGATATCTCTGAAATTGTTATGATGGAAAGGAGGGTGACCAATACCAAACTCCACAAGCCCTCTCAATTCATGGGCATCATAGCGACCGAGTGGGCTACCTTTATGGATGGTATGGTAAATTTCTCATAGATCCTGGGTTCATCAGTATCTGCACCAAGAATGAGGCTAAGTGAGTATTTCTTAATTAGCTGTGAGGTTGTCGGTGGGATGGGCGGAACCATATTGTGCATGTAGGGGGCAGTACTGTGGGAACATTAGAAAGTGAGGGGAAGGCAGTACTGTTGGAACATTTTACTATGTGTTAGGGGGATGCCAGTCCTGTGGAAACCTTATCCTGTGTGAATGGGAACCTGCTATTGTGGGAACATTATACTATGTACGGGGATGGCGGTATTGTGGGAACATTATTGTCACGATCCATTTTCGGATCTGTGGCAGAGTCTGGACTCTCTTATATGAACCTTTTTCCTTCTGGCCTCAGGGATTAATATGGAGTTTTGCCCCTGGTAGCCGCTGGTGTTACTACAACTGTAGTTGGTTGGCTGCTGGGTTTTTGCACCCGGTGGCCACTGGTGTTACTACATGTTTAATTAGTCAGCAGGTGGTGACCCCCCTCCTTCCTATATAAGGTCGTCAGCTGCTGCTGCTCCCTGTTGGTAATACTGGTCATTCACTAACCAATCTTTGAGAAGAGAGGAGCTATTTGGAGCAGTGCTGTAGCAGCTTAACTGGAGCCTTGGTGTTTCTGCTGGAAACTGTGTTCGGGTGCTGCACTCTGCTGCCTCAGGAGCATTGGCAGCAGAGAAAGCCAAGTTGTTTGTTTTTCCCTGTCTGTTGTTTTCACTGGTGGTCTACTAGTACAGTGGTGAGGACCAGTGTCCACACTTGCCAGTTCCCTAGTAAGGGATAGGTGCAGGGCAATTGAGGGGCTGAGGTATCCTGGTCGGTGACTGGTTGAAAGAACCTGTATAGGGAACATGAGGAGAGTTCAGGGCTCTTCCATAGGGAGTGCAGGAGGTGTTCACTTCCCTGATCCCTATTATAGGGCCCACCGTTGTAATTGTTTTCCTGGTGTCCCCTTGTCTGTCTTGTAGTTTTGTGACCGACCGATCATCGGGTCACGTCATGCAGAGCCAGACATACCGTGACAATTATACTGTGTGTGGTGGGATGATGGTTCTATGGAAACATTATACTGTGTGGAGAGAATGGTGGTTCTGTGAGTTTATCCTGTGTGGTGGGATGGTGGTACTGGGAGATTATATTGTGTGTGGAGGGGACTTCGGTACTGTGAGATTATACTATGTGTGGAGTGATATATATAGTGATACTGTGGCAATATCGTGTGTGAGAGATGCCAGTACTGTAGAAACTTTATACTGTGTGAGCGGCATCCTATATACTGCATAAGGGGTGTAAAAAGTTGTGTCATAAGAAGAACAAATCCTCCGGGCTGTGCAGCATTTGTACAACAAGACTGCCATCTGCCATCCAGATGGGACCCTATGGAATCAATGGGAAGAGGGAGAGTTTCAGGAAGAAAGAGTCTAGATAGTTCCCCAGGTCAGGTTACCTTGATGATGCAGTTTACTGTTATTATAAAGGCCATAGCTCCCAAAGCCAGAACAGATGTCACCAAGCAAAAAAAAAGGGTGCCAGGGAAGAATCTGAGGTACCAGGCCATGTTAAAGTGCCCGAGGCAGCTGGTTGTGGCAGCAGAGCCCAGGTGGCACCAGACGAGTCCCAGAGTCTAGACTACGTCAGCCAAGGCCCGAGAACCAGACCTGCACTGGTCAAGACCTCTAGTACAGACTAAGCCTGTCAAGACCTGAGAACCTGACCTGTGCCGGTCAAGACCCACAGTCCAGACTATGCCAGGCAAGAGCAGAGTCCCAGCTCTTATTACTTCTAATAAAAGTGACGGATGTGCCAGTGATCTGTGAGGAGATTCCGCTCAGTAGTATACGCCTGAAGTAAAGATCAGGAGGCACGAGTGAGCCGGGCCATTGCTTCCAGCACTGACGTCAGTACAGGTGTTGGTCCAGGGTAGTACAACAGACAAGGTGAAAGCTGGTTAAAGTGAAGGCGGCCCAGCGAGCCTTGATAGACTAAGTTAGGAGGACTTATGGCCTAACGGGAAAAGGTGGAGACCTCACCATGACCTGTGTTCACAGAATAGACAGTGCTGTCGACCATATGTGTCAGTAAAATCACCCTTGTCAGTAGCTAAAGTAGCATATAGTTAAAGGCTGTTATTACAGTGAGAGTGAGCAGGAGAATTCATTGTATATCTGATATTGTATATTTCACCTCATAATCACCCTGTATTGTATTATTCACTGGTGCCGTAATGATCACAATTCCCATTATCAGGGAAATAATTATATTGGTTACTTCCGATTTGTCTGTATGTTGTATCCGGTCATCTACTTACAGGGACGTTATGGAGGCATCATACTGTATGGGGGGCATCATATATACTGAATAAGGGGCATAATGGGGGCATTACACTGTGTGGAGGCATCATATATACTGCATAAGGGGCATAATGGGGGCATTACACTGTGTGGGGGCATCATATATACTGCATAAGGGGCATAATGGGGGCATTATACTGTGTGGGGGCATCATATATACTGCATAAGGGGCATAATGGGGACATTACACTGTGTGGGGCATCATATATACTACATAAGGGGCATAATGGGGGCATTATACTGTGTGGGGGCATCATATATACTGAATAAGGGGCATTACACTGTGTGGGGGCATCATATATACTGCATAAGGGGCATAATGGAGGCATTACACTGTGTGGGGGCATCATATATACTGCATAAGGGGCATAATGGGGGCACTACACTGTGTGGGGGGCATCATATATACTGCATAAGGGATATAATGGAGGCATTATACTGTGTGGGGGGCATCATATATACTGCATAAGAGGCATAATGGGGGTATTACACTGTGTGTGGGCATCATATATACTGCATAAGGGGCATAAAGGGGCATTACACTGTGTGGGGGCATCATATATACTGAATAAGGGGCATAATGGGGGCATTATACTGTGTGGGGGGCATCATATATACTGCATAAGGGGCATAATGGGAGCATTACACTGTGTGGGGACTAAGAAAAGGGCCCTGGACTATGAGAACAATGCATCTCCTCACTTCCTGTCTTCCACAGTTGGGTCATATGTATCTAGTACAGTATAAAGTGGCAATTACACTGTGTGGAGGCATCATATATACTGCATAAGGGGTATAATGGGGCATTACACTGTGTGGGGGCATCATATATACTGCATAAGGGGTATAATGGGGCATTACACTGTGTGGGGGCATCATATATACTGCATAAGGGGCATAATGGGGACATTACACTGTGTGGGGGCATCATATATACAGCATAAGGGGTATAATGGGGCATTACACTGTGGGGGCATCATATATACTGCATAAGGGGTATAATGGGGCATTACACTGTGTGGGGGCATCATATATACTGCATAAGGGGCATAATGGGGACATTACACTGTGTGGGGGCATCATATATACTGCATAAGGGGTATAATGGGGGCATTACATTGTGTGGGGGCATCATATATACTGTATAAGGGGCATAATGGGGGCATTACACTGTGTGGGGGGCATCATATATACTGCATAAGGGGCATAATGGGGGCATTATACTGTGTGGGGGGCATCATATATACTGCATAAGGGGCATAATGGGGGCATTACACTGTGTGGGGGCATCATATATACTGCATAAGGGGCATAATGGGGGCATTATACTGTGTGGGGGCATCATATATACTGTATAAGGGGCATAATGGGGGCATTACACTGTGTGGGGACATCATATATACTGCATAAGGGGCATAATGGGGGCATTATACTGTGTGGGGGGCATCATATATACTGCATAAGGGGCATAATGGGAGCATTACACTGTGTGGGGACTAAGAAAAGGGCCCTGGACTATGAGAACAATGCATCTCCTCACTTCCTGTCTTCCACAGTTGGGTCATATGTATCTAGTACAGTATAAAGTGGCAACAAAAACCCCAAAAGAGTCTCCTCAGTGCTGAAGGGGTTAATGTCCCCCCCACTCAGTAATGGGGAATCTCCAGCACCTACCTCCACCCGCAGAGCCGCACTCCACATATACGGCTGCTCTGTGCGCACAGGACCTGTGATGAGGTCACAGGAGGGGAGGAGTCAGGGGTCACATGATCTCCGGAGTGCAGACATGGAGCCTTCTCCTCAGTCAGTGACCTTCCCGCCATTATTCCCCCTCACTACTGGCACAATTACCCCGCGCCGCCTTTTCTACACAGTGTTGTGTGTGGAATGTAATGTGTGATTTCTCTGGAGACAAATAGACCCCACACATGAGGGAATTATCACCAGTTATGCCTGTTTCACACTTCAGTTTTTTGCCATCAGTCAAAATCCGCCAAAATTTGAAAATGGCGGATCCGCTTTTCTTGTGGTGGATCCGCCATTTTTTCCCATTGGGATACATTAGAGGCGGATTTTGGCGGATGGTCGTCCGTTGCGTCCGCTATTCGGCGGATCCGCCAAATTCCTGACGGATTCTGAGGGGGACGGAGCTTGTAATGCTTTTTTTTGCCGTCAAAATGGCGGACGACGGCGGATCCGCCATCATCCGCCATGCGGTAGAATGGCCGCCTATGGGCGGCGGATCCACTATTTTGCGGAATCCGCTAAATCGCACTGAGCATGCTCAGAAAAAAAGATATTTTTCCAGCAGTCCCAAAACTATATAAGGTGGACTAATTGGGCCCAGACATGCAGTAGCAGTCAGCACCACCAAGACACAAGATAGAGCATGCCAGCCGGCATCAAGAGGCCTGCCATCAGCAAGTCAAGAGGCCTGCCACCACTGAGCCAGGACAGAGAGGCCTGACAGTGACAGCACCAGCACCAACAGCCAAGACGCCTGAAAGTGTGAGTATAACCTATTTGTGTGTGACATTTCTGTGTGTGTGTGTGTGTATGGCCTGCTTGTGTGTAGCCGGCCTGTGTGTGTGTGGTCTGCGAGTGTTGCATGTCTCTGTGTGTGTGTGTTTTTTTTTCTGTTGCATGTGTACTGCATTTTATTTTCATACTACTGTAATTTTATTGTATTATTTGTAAGTATGCTGTGATTGTGTGGTGTAACTGGTATTGTATGTGGTGTAATTGGGCCCAGAAATCCGGCACCAGCCACACTGAAGATACAGAGCCACACATCCTTCAACAGCCAGACTGATAGAAGACCAATCTAGAGCTATAAAACCTGCCTGCCCAGCTGCAAGTCTTCCACCTGCAAGACCCCCTGGAGCATGTGTGTGGCCTGTCTGTGTCATGCATGTTTTTTTTTTTTTTTTTGTTTTTTTTTAATTCATACTTGTGGTAATGTCTAGGAACCAAAACTAGAAAACTGTTGTCTCTGTCCAAATATATATGGACCTAACTGTGTGTGTGTGTGTGTGTATATATATATATATATATATATATATATATATAAAAAGATGAGTGTAGAGCCCCGCCTACTCCGCATAACCACATTCACTATAATATCCCACATCATCCTGTCAGCCAGAGCCACTGGACTACAACCCCTAATTTCCCACATCAGCCAGAGATACCAGACTACTACTACAAATATCTCACATCATCCCGTCAGCCAGAGCCATCGGACTACTACCACTAATATCCCACATCATCCCGTCAGCCAGAGCCACCGGACTACTACCATTAAGATCCCGCATCATCCCATCAGCCAGAGCCACTGGACTACTACCTCTAATATCCCACACCATCCTGTCAGCCAGAGCCACCGGACTACTACCCCTAATATCCTACATCATCCCGTCAGCCAGAGCCACCGGACTACTACCCGTAATATCCTACATCATCCCGTCAGCCTGGGGTCAGAGCCAGAGCGCTGAGTGGAATGGTCCTAACTTCCATACTGGGTATCCCTTTAAGAGAGCCTGGGATCAGAAGCATGCCAAAAGTAAAAAAGAAAAAAAGTTTAAAAATAAAAAAACCCTATAAGTTCAAATCACCCCCCCTTTCGCCCAAATCAAAATAAAACAATAAAAAAACAAACATACACATATTAGGTATCACCGCGTTCAGAATCTCCTGATCTATCATTAAAAAAAGCATTAACCCGATCACTAAACGGCGTAGCGGGAAAAAAATTCAAAACGCCAGAATTACGTTATTTTGGTCACCGCGACATTGCATTAAAATACAATAACGGGCATTCAAAAGAAACTATCTGCACCAAAGTGGTATAATTGAAAACATCAGCCCGGCATGCAAAAAATAAGCCCTCACACGACCCCAGATCACGAAAAATGGAGACGCTACGGGTCTCTGAAAATTGCGCAATTTTCTTTTAGCAAACTTTGGAATTATTTTTCACCACTTAGGTAAAAGAGAACGTAGCCATGTTTGGTGTCTATAAACTCGTAATGACCTGGACAATCATAATGGCAGGTTAGATTTAGCAACTAGTGAACCTAGCAGAAAAGCCAAACAAAAAACAAGTGTGGGATTGCACTTTTTTTGCAATTTCACCGCACTTGGAATTTTTTTTCCCATTTTCGTGTGCACGACATGGTAAAACCAATGGTGTAGTTTAAAAGTACAACTCCTCCCGCAAATTATAAGCCTTCACATGGCCATATTGACGGAAAATAAAAAAAGTTATGGCTCTGGAAAGAAGGGGAATGAAAAATGAAAGCGAAAAATCGAAAAAAAAAAGCTCCGGGAGTGAAGGGGTTAAAAATATCTTGGCTCCCAGTAGATTGAAAAATAATATGAACATGATGAACCCCAAACATTGAGCGTACGGTAGTCATAAATATAATACCAAGAATTGCCCATGTTGTCATTCTATGTGTCATGGTAGTTCCTGTGTTATGGCCAACTGTTATGAGCTAATTTTCTCCTTCACCTTTGATGTCTGATGAACTCCCTCTGCTGGTGAAAGGAGGTAGTGAAATTGATTTGGATGGGAAAAACCTGTCATCTGAACAGGTGGAGTGTGATTGGACATCCGGGATCTCTGAGTGGATGTAAGGCCGCCGACGCCCTGCTGGGTTGCTGGTGATCCTCTCTGCTCTGAGCTCTGGCCTCCAGTTTAGTCCTGTCTACTAAAGCTAAGGTTTTGCTCTGCTATTGTTCCAAGAGATTTTGTCTGGTTTACTTAGTGTTTGTGTTCAGCCAGCCCTGGTTGGGACTGGCTGAACTCCTTTTTTGTCTCTGATCAGTTGATCTCTTTGCTTTGTTTTCAGAATATACCTGAGAGCTGATATAGTGATTTTGAAGTCTAGTGACTTCAGGGCCTTTTCTATCAGACGTGTTGGACATTATTTTTGGCAGGGTTTTTGCGTGATTGCAGCCAGCATCTTTTCTGTCCTTTCCTATGTAGTTAGTTGGGCCCCATCGTTTGCTCAGCCTGTCCTTCTGTCTGTGTTTGTGTTTTCATCTGTTTTTTACCGTCAATACATGTTGGGGGCTGTCTATTGCTTTGGGGTCTGCTCTGGGGCAGTTTAGATTTCCCCTTTCTTTAAGTTTATTAAGTTCTCCGGCTGTGAACGAGGTGTCTAGGACCACCGTAGGAACACCCCACGGCTACTGTTAGATGTTGTGAATAGGATCAGGGGTCTGCAATCCGCTAGCTACCATCCTCTTCACCCTTGGGGGCCAAGAAAGATGGTTCATTAAGGCCTTGTATTGACTATCGTTCCCTCAACAAAATTACTGTTAAATATCAGTATCCATTACCCCTGATTTCTGATCTATTCTCCAGAGTTAAAGGTGCTTGCTGGTTTACCAAGCTGCACCTCAGGGGGCGTATAATCTTATTCGCATTAAGCATGGGGATGAATGGATTACGGCGTTTAATACTCCGGAGGGACATTTTGAGTACCTGGTGATGCCTTTTGGGCTCACTAATGCCCCTTCTGTCTTCCAGTGCTTCATGAATGATATTTTCCGGGACTTTGTGGATAAAGTTTTGATCATCTATCTGGATGATATTTTGATCTTTTCCAGGGATTGGGACTCTCATGTGGAACATGTTCGGACTGTGTTCCGGATTTTGAGGGAGAACTCCCTGTATGTTAAGGGATCGAAATGCCTTTTTGATGTACAGAGGATTTCATTTTTGGGATTTATTTTGTCTCCGTCAACTATTGAAATGGACCCGGCCAAGATACAGGCCATTCATGATTGGGTTCAGCCCACTTCTTTGAAGGCCCTACAGAAGTTTTTGGGTTTTGCTCATTTTTATCGTAAATTTATAGCTAATTTTTCTGGTATTGCCAAACCATTGACTGATTTGACTAAGAAGGGTGCTGATGTGCTGAATTGGTCTCCAGAGGCTGTTTCTTCCTTTCAGGAGCTGAAGCGGAGGTTCACTTCTGCTCCGGTTTTGCGGCAACCTGATGTCTCACTCCCGTTTCAAGTAGAGGTGGACGCTTCTGAGATTGGTGCAGGAGCTGTTTTGTCCCAAAAAGATCCGGTAACATCTAAAATGAATCCCTGTGCTTTCTTTTCCCGAAAGTTCTCCCCATCCGAACGCAACTATGATGTGGGGAATCGGGAACTGTTAGGCATGAAATGGGCATTTGAGGAGTGGAGACATTGGTTGGAGGGAGCTAAACATCAAGTCATGGTCCTTACTGACCACAAGAATTTGATTTACCTTGAGTCGGCCAAATGCTTGAATCCTAGACAGGCTAGGTGGGCCTTGTTTTTCACACGTTTTGATTTTGTGGTCTCTTTTCTTCCGGGCACTAAGAATGTCAAGGCAGACGCCCTCTCTAGGAGTTTCTTTGCTGATTCTCCTATTGTGACCAAGCCTGCTACCATCTTAGGTGAGGGGATAGTTCTTTCTGCCATCTCACCTGATTTGAGACGTGCTCTGGAAGAGTTTCAGGAGGACAAACCTGAGCGTTGTCCCATTGGAAAATTGTATGTTCCTGACCAGTGGAGGAAGAGAGTAATGTCTGAAGTTCATTGCTCCGCATTGGCTGGTCATCCAGGTATTTTTGGTACTAGAGATTTGGTGAGTCGGTCTTTTTGGTGGCCCACCTTGTCTCGTGATGTCAGAAATTTTGTGCAGTCCTGTGAGACTTGCTCCCGGTCTAAACCTTGTTCTCGCTCTAGTGGCTTGTTAATGCCTTTGCCGGTCCCCAGGAGGCCATGGACCCAGATTTCATTAGATTTTATCTCTGATATGCCTGTCTCTCAGAGAATGACTGACTTATTTGGGTGATTTGTGATAGATTCTCTAAGATGGTCCATCTTGTACCACTCCCTAAGTTGCCATCTTCCTCAGAGTTGGTGCCCTTGTTTTTGCAACAGGTGGTTCGCTTGCATGGGATTCCTGAGAATATTGTGTCTGACAGAGGAGTTCAGTTTGTTTCAAGATTTTGGAGGACTTTTTGTTCCAAGCTGGGAATTCAGTTGTCCTTCTCCTCTGCGTTTCACCCTCAGACCAATGGGCAGACGGAGAGAACAAACCAGACTTTGGAGTCTTATTTGAGATGTTTTATTTCTGCTGATCAGGATGATTGGGTTTCATATTTGCCCTTGGCCGAATATGCTTTAAATAATAGAGCTAGTTCTGCCACTTTGATGTCACCTTTTTTTTGTAACTTTGGGTTTCATCCTCGATTCTCTTCAGGGCAGGTGGAGTCTTCTGCCTGCCCAGGTGTTGACACTGTGGTGGAGAGAATGCACCAGATCTGGGACCAAGTGGTGGATAAGTTGTCTCTCTCCCAGGAAAAGGCCCAGCGGTTTTCCAACCGGCATAGTACCATTGGTCCCCGGTTTAAGGTGGGTGATATGGTTTGGTTGTCATTAAAGAATATCTCTATGAAGGTGGCTTCTCCAAAGTTTAAACCTAGATTTATTGGACCTTACAAGATTTTGGAGATTCTTAATCCGGTCTATTTTCGATTGGCTCTTCCTGTTACATTCAAGTTCCATAACGTGTTTCATAAGTCTCTGTTAAAGAGGTTTGTTGAGCCAGTAGTTCCTGTGGTGGTACCTCCTGACCCTGTGTTGGTTGAAGGTAATGTGGAATATGAGGTTGAGAAGATACTGGATTCTCGTCTGGCTAGACGGAGACTCCAGTATTTGGTTAAGTGGAAGGGTTATGGCCAGGAGGATAATTCTTGGGTCTCTGCATCCGATATTCATGCCGAAAGATTGGTTCATGCTTTTCATCGGGCCCATCCTGATCGCCCTGGTGGTGTGGATGAGGGTTCGGTGACCCCTCCTCAAGGGGGTGGTACTATGTGTCATGGTAGTTCCTGTGTTATGGCCAACTGTTATGAGCTCATTTTCTCCTTCACCTTTGATGCCCGATGAACTCCCTCTGCTGGTGAAAGGAGGTAGTGAAATTGATTTAGATGGGAAAAACCTGTCATCTGAACAGGTGGAGTGTGATTGGACATCCGGAATCTCTGAGTGGATGTAAGGCCGCCGACGCCCTGCTGGGTTGCTGGTGATCCTCTCTGCTCTGAGCTCTGGCCTCCAGTTTAGTCCTGTCTACTAAAGCTAAGTTTTTGCTCTGCTATTGTTCCATGAGATTTTGTCTGGTTTACTTGGTGTTTTGTGTTCAGCCAGCCCTGGTTGGGACTGGCTGAACTCCTTTTTTGTCTCTGATCAGTTGATCTCTTTGCTCTGTTTTCAGAATATACCTGAGTGCTGATATAGTGATTTTGAAGTCTAGTGACTTCAGGGCCTTTTCTATCAGGCGTGTTGGACATTATTTTTGGCAGGGTTTTTGCGTGATTGCAGCCAGCATCTTTTCTGTCCTTTCCTATCTAGTTAGTTGGGCCCCATCATTTAATCAGCCTGTCTTTCTGTCTGTGTTTGTGTTTTCATCTGTTTTTCACCGTCAATACATGTTGGGGGCTGTCTATTGCTTTGGGGTTTGCTCTGGGGCAGTTTAGATTTCCCCTTTCTTTCTTTAGGTTTATTTAGTTCTCCGGCTGTGAACGAGGTGTCTAGGACCACCGTAGGAACACCCCACGGCCACTGTTAGTTGTTGTGAATAGGATCAGGGGTCTGCAATCCGCTAGCTACCAACCTCTCCAGTTTTCTGGACTTAGCTTGTATTTTTGTTTTTTTTCCTCCTCCGGTGACTCATTCATAAAGAGCCAACAGCTCCAATGAATCGTTTTCTATTTCTCATTAGTATTGTGATTTATATGATTGAGTGTCCCTGCAACAACCAGTATGTTGGCCGTACAACACAGCCCTTACACAAAAGGGTTAAATCCCATAGAGCCAACATGCATAAAAGCTTTCTCCTTCACTGGTTATGGAGACACTACACCCTAAACCACAGCAAAGACGGCAATAAAATGCGTATTAGCCCCATTGGAAACACAGTCGTGTACAACAACTCAATAGAATGGAAATATACTGGATATACAAGCTAAAGACATGAAACCTCATGGACTCAATGAAATCACAGTTGAGGGGATATGGAAATTGTTTATAATATTTCTCCTATGTCAGTCCAGTATTACCTTGTTTTTAACAGAAGAGAATATGGGAAATAATTCAGAATAGATGTATGTTTATCTATGCGTATATGTATGTGTATAAGGTTATGTTTATGTGGTGCCCCTGAGGCTTCAGTCGCCACAGAGGTACTGCACCTTCTCCTAAGGTGTAGTGCCCCACCATCCAGGTAAGGTGGGAACTCCTGACCACGCTCCACACCTGCATTCCACACACAGGTAGTTCAGTGGGGCCACCTAACAGCTTCTGGCTGGGGGTTAGCAGAGCACCCCTCATGGAACCCTGCTTCGTAACACGAGATGTGCTGGGAGGCGGGCATAGTTAGATGATATAAAAAAGAGGGAAAGTGTAGGATTTGAGGTCAGTCTGGGAGAGACCCAGAAGGGGTCAGTCTGGGGAGAGACCCAGAGAAGAGAGCATGCTGACAGCAGGTCAGCCTGAGAGGAGCTCAAGGCGGAGGAAGGCAGTCAGACAGGAGAGGCTAAGGACTTGTCTTAGTGGAATGAGCTTCTAAGGGAAGGAAGAGAAGGAGAAAGAGACATAGACTGAAGACTACAGATTCCATAAGAGTGAGATAGAACAGATCGGAACGAAGGAGAAGGAGAACAGAGAGGAGGAGTGGGTTGGATAGGAACCCTGCCTATAGGTTCTCAGCGCAAAGGCCGGGGCCCGGTCCCTGAGGTTGATTGGATCTTTATATCCGGCAACAGACACCGGAGGAGTAGTGAGCCGCTAACGCCTTACTCCCACCATAGACTTGGGACACAAAAGCGAAACGGATAGAGAGCTGGGACTCAGGAGAGGAGTCCCCGAAGCAGGCTACAGCTGTCTGTCATACAAGTAGAGACTAGGAACACCTAGAGAGAGGCATTCCAGGGTAACTAAGTACTGGAGTGCTTCGCACCTAAAGGTGCATTTGAGGAGTTGTTCAGTGAAGGTAGATATTGGTGGACTGTGGAAGGGAGAGTCCTGTCCTGCCTGGAGGTTACCTGGAGAACACAGTACGGAGGCAGGCAGTGGTGTGAACTGCAAACAGTGAATAAAGCTTTGGAACCGCATACTCTGGTGTCCTCCAGTTATTCCCGCATCGCTATACCTGGGTAACAACATCTACACCATCCTGTGCCTCTGCTCATCCATTGCACCTACACTGCCCTGGGACTACAGCTCCATCTGTGGGAAGCTATACCATCTCTGCTGCACCACACCGTCAGTCCCAGAGGATCTGTACGCAGCGTTGGCTAACACCTCACTTGCCAAATACCACGGGTAGCATCACGAACTGTTATGATTGAGTCACCGTAGGAGGCAAAAACAGAAATGCTAGCTAAGTCCAGAAAACCAGAGAAGTTGGCAGCTATCGGATTGCAGACCCCTGAACCTATCAACACAACTAGCAGTAGCCGTGGGGGTTCCTACGATGCCTTAGACCCCTCGATCACAGCCGGAGAATTAAATAGGCCTAAAGAAAGAAAGGGGAAATCTAAACTGCCCCAGAGCAGACGCCAAAGCAATAGGCAGCCCCCAACATATAATGACGGTGAAGCAAGATGAAAATACTAACACAGACAGAAAGATAGACTGAGCAAAGAAGGGCCCAAGCTAACTAGATAGAAAAGGACAGGAAGGCTGCTGTCTGCAATCCGTGAAAAACCCTATGAAAATAAGAGCCAACAGACTGACAGTGAAAAAGGCCCTGAAGACGCTAGGCTTCAAAAAAAGCTATGTCAGTACTCAGGAATATTCTGAAGACAGAGCTACAAGCAAAAGGAGATTCAGCTCACCCCAGCAGGGAATGGCAGAATACTGAAAAGCAAGGAAAACAAAAAACAAAACAAAAAGCTAACAGGCAAAACAGAAAACTTAGCTTTAGAGGAGCAGGAATCAGACTGGTGTCCTAGAAGTCCACAGAGAAATCACCCGCAGGGCAGAAGGGCGTCGGCAGCCTTATATCCAGTCCGTGACTCCACTCAGCCAGTCATCCTCATTAGACTCAGGTGCCTGATAATCAGGCTCATTACCTTCCTTTACCAGAATAGGAAGTTCACCAGACCCCAGTGACGAAGGGGAAAATGAACTCACAATAGTACCTCCCCCTTGAGGAGGGGTCACCGAACCCTCAACCACGCCACCAGGGTGATCAGGGTGAGCCCGATGAAATGCACGCACCAATTTTTTGGCATGAATATCAGAGGCAGAGACCCAGGAATTATCCTCCTGACCATAACCCTTCCACTTAACCAAATACTGGAGTCTCCGTCTAGCCAGACGGGAATCCAGTATTTTCTCTACCTCATATTCCATGTTACCTTCAACCAATACAGGGTCTGGAGGTGCCACCAAAGGAACAACTGGTTCAACAAACCTCTTCAACAAGGACTTATGGAACACATTATGGATTTTAAATGTGACAGGAAGAGCCAAACAAAAAGAGACCGGATTAATAATCTCCAAAATCTTGTAAGGTCCAATAAATCTAGGCTTAAACTTAGGAGAAGCCACCTTCATAGCAATATTTTTTGATGATAACCACACCATATCACCAATCTTAAACTGGGGACCAATGGTCCTATGTCGATTGGAAAACCGCTGGGCCTTTTCCTGGGAGAGAGATAACTTATCCACCACTTGGTCCCAGATCTGGTGCATTCTCTCCACCACAGTGTCAACACCTGGGCAGGCAGAAGGCTCCACCTGCCCTGAAGAAAATCGAGGATGAAACCCAAAGTTACAAAAAAAAGGTGACATCAAAGTGGCAGAACTAGCTCTATTATTTAAAGCAAATTCGGCCAAGGGCAAAAATGAAACCCAATCATCCTGATCAGCGGAAATAAAACATCTCAAATACGACTCCAAGGTCTGGTTTGTTCTCTCTGTCTGCCCATTGGTCTGAGGGTGAAAAGCAGAGGAGAAGGACAACTGAATTCCCAGCTTGGAACAGAAAGTCCTCCAAAATCTAGACACAAACTGAACTTCTCTGTCAGATACAATAATCTCAGGAATCCCGTGTAAGCGAACCACCTGTTGCAAAAACAGGGGCACCAACTCTGAGGAAGATGGCAACTTAGGGAGTGGTACAAGATGGACCATCTTAGAGAACCTATCACAAATCACCCAAATAACAGTCATTCTTTGAGAGACCGGCATATCAGAGATGAAATCCATTGAAATATGGGTCCAGGGCCTCCTGGGTACCGGCAAAGGCATCAACAACCCACTAGAGCGAGAACAAGATTTAGACCGGGAGCAAGTCCCACAGGACTGCACAAAATTCCTGACATCATGAGACAAGGTGGGCCACCAAAAAGAGCGACTCACCAGATCTCTAGTACCAAAAATACCTGGATGACCAGCCAATGCAGAGCAATGAACTTCAGACATCACTCTCTTCTTCCACTGGTCAGGAACATACAACTTTCCACTGGGACAACGCTCAGGTTTGTCCTCCTGGAACTCTTGCAGAGCAAGTCTCAAATCGGGCGAGATGGCAGAAAGAACTAGCCCTTCGCCTAAGATGGTAGCAGGCTTGGTCACCACAGGAGAATCAGCAAAGAAACTCCTAGAGAGGGCGTCTGCCTTGACATTCTTAGTTCCAGGAAGAAAAAAGATCACAAAATCAAAACGTGTAAAAAAACAAGGCCCACCTAGCCTGTCTATGGTTCAAGCGTTTAGCCGACTCTAGGTAAATCAAATTCTTGTGGTCAGTGAGGACCACAGCTTGATGTTTAGCTCCCTCCAACCAATGTCTCCACTCCTCAAATGCCGATTTCATGGCCAACAGTTCCCGATTCCCAACATCATAGTTACGTTCAGATGGAGAGAACTTTCGGGAAAAGAAAGCACAGGGATTCATTTTAGATGTTACAGGATCCTTTTGGGACAAAACAGCCCCTGCACCAATCTCAGAAGCATCCACCTCTACCTGGAACGGAAGTGAGACATCAGGTTGCCGCAAAACCGGGGCGGAGGTAAATCTTCGCTTCAGCTCCTGAAAGGAAGCAACAGCCTCAGGAGACCAATTCAACACATCAGCACCCTTCTTAGTCAGATCAGTCAATGGCTTGGCAATACTAGAAAATTTTGCTATAAATTTCCGATAAAAATTAGCAAAACCCAAAAACTTCTGGAGGGCCTTCAAAGAAGTGGGCTGAACCCAATCATAAATGGCCTGTACCTTGGCCGGGTCCATTTCAATAGTTGACGGAGACAAAATAAATCCCAAAAATGAAATCCTCTGTACTCCAAAAAGGCATTTAGATCCTTTGACATACAGGGAATTCTCCCTCAAGATCCGGAACACAGTCCGAATATGTTCCACATGAGAATCCCAATCCTTGGAGAAGATCAAAATATCATCCAGATAGATAATCAAAAATTTATCGACAAAGTCTCGGAAAATATCGTTCATGAAGCACTGGAAGACAGAAGGGGCATTAGTGAGCCCAAAAGGCATCACCAGGTACTCAAAATGTCCCTCCGGAGTATTAAACGCCATCTTCCATTCATCCCCCTGCTTAATGCGGATAAGATTAGACGCCCCCTGAGGTCAAGCTTGGTAAACCAGCAAGCACCTCTAACTCTAGAGAATAGATCCGAAATCAGGGGTAACGGATACTGATATTTAATAGTAATTTTATTGAGGGCACGATAATCAATACAAGGCCTTAAAGAACCATCCTTTTTGGCCACAAAAAAAAAACGGCACCTAAGGGTGAAGAGGATGGTCTAATATGACCCTTCTCCAACGCCTCCTTAATATAGGATCGCATAGCCTCGTGCTCGGGTACAGATAAATTGAAGAGCCGACCCTTGGGAAATTTACATCCCGGGCTTAGTTCAATTGCACAGTCATAACTCCTATGAGGAGGCAAGGACGCAGACTCATTCTCACTAAATACATCATAAAAGTCCGCCAAATAGTCAGGAACATCATGCGACTGAGGAGAGGTGGAAAAAACCGGAGCCTCACTAAAGGCACACCGACAACCCCAACTCACCACAGACACAGATTTCCAATCCAAAACTGGATTATGAATTTGCAACCAGGGAAACCCCAGAACAACGGCATCATGCAGACCATGCAATACCAAAAGTCTGCAATTTTCTTGATGGTCTGGGGCGACCCGCATGACCACCTGGGTCCAAAACTGAGGTTTATTTTTAGCCAAAGGAGTAGCATCAATCCCCCTCAAAGGGATAGGCGTCTGCAGAGGTGTCATCAGAAATCCACAACGTTTAGGAAAATCCAAGTCCATTAGGTTTAGCGCTGCTCCCGAATCCACAAAAGCCTTGGCGGAAAATGTGGACATGGAGCAGATCAGAGTAATTGCCAGAAGAAACTTAGGTTGAACACCACCAACAGAAAACGTGTGTGCAAAGCGTTTCTCTCGTTTAGGACAAACAGAAATAATATGCGAGGCATCTCCACAGAAAAGACACAGCTTATTACGCCTTCTGAACTCCTGATGTTGCGCCCTAGACAAAACTCTATCACATTGCATAGGTTCAGACGTCTGTTCAACCGGTGGCAACACCTCTCGTGCAATCCTGCGTTCACGTAAACGCCGATCAACCTGAATGGCTAATGACATAGAATCGTCCAGACCAGAGGGAACAGGAAATCCCACCATAGTATCTTTTACGGCTTCTGACAAACCCTTCCGAAAGAGAGCAGCCAAGGCATTATCATTCCAGGTAGTAAGGACCACCCACTTTTGGAACTTTTGACAGTACAACTCTGCAGAATCTCGACCCTGGTTAAATGCCGACAGGGTCTTTTCAGCCTGATCAATAGCATTAGGTTCGTCATACAACAACCCCAAAGCTTGAAAGAATGCGTTCACATTAGTCAGAATAGCATCATCTGGTTTCAAAGAAAACGCCCAATCCTGGGGATCGCCACGCAGCAAAGAGATGACAATTTTAACCTGCTGCGCGGCGCTACCTGACGAGTTAGGCTTCAAGGCAAAAAATAATTTACAATTATTTTTGAAACTCAAAAATTTAGATCGATCCCCAAAAAATACATCAGGTGTAGGGATCTTTGGTTCAACAGCATGCGAACGAGCAAGGTAGGCGGAAATTCCCCGCACTTCCGCCGCGAGCTGCTCCACACGATCAGACAATTGCTTTATCTCCATTGAGAGAGAAAAAAAAAATTCCCCCTACGGCCTCAGAGATATAGAGGAAAGAATATACACACACCTTTTTTTTTTAAGCACAATTCTTTCCTGCTATTGAGTACCCCAGGATCTGCGGTATGGCGGGAGATTCTGTTATGATTGAGTCACCGTAGGAGGCAAAAACAGAAATGCTAGCTAAGTCCAGAAAACCAGAGAAGTTGGCAGCTATCGGATTGCAGACCCCTGAACCTATCAACACAACTAGCAGTAGCCGTGGGGGTTCCTACGATGCCCTAGACCCCTCGATCACAGCCAGAGAATTAAATAGGCCTAAAGAAAGAAAGGGGAAATCTAAACTGCCCCAGAGCAGACCCCAAAGCAATAGGCAGCTCCCAACATATAATGACGGTGAAGCAAGATGAAAATACTAACACAGACAGAAAGATAGACTGAGCAAAGAAGGGCCCAAGCTAACTAGATAGAAAAGGACAGGAAGGCTGCTGTCTGCAATCCGTGAAAAACCCTATGAAAATAAGAGCCAACAGACTGACAGTGAAAAAGGCCCTGAAGACGCTAGACTTCAAAAAAAGCTATGTCAGTACTCAGGAATATTCTGAAGACAGAGCTACAAGCAAAAGGAGATTCAGCTCACCCCAGCAGGGAATGGCAGAATACTGAAAAGCAAGGAAAACAAAAAACAAAACAAAAAGCTAACAGGCAAAACAGAAAACTTAGCTTTAGAGGAGCAGGAATCAGACTGGTGTCCTAGAAGTCCACAGAGAAATCACCCACAGGGCAGAAGGGCGTCGGCAGCCTTATATCCAGTCCGTGACTCCACTCAGCCAGTCATCCTCATTAGGCTCAGGTGCCTGATAATCAGGCTCATTACCTTCCTTTACCAGAATAGGGAGTTCACCAGACCCCAGTGACGAAGGGGAAAATGAACTCACAACAACGAACTATACCAATAAACTCTAACACCTTTAACACCACCGCCATTGATATTGGGCACCCAGGGCCACGGACCAGGTCACCGCTGCTGTGACACATTCCCCAGACACCGGCCTGGTACCGAGTACCCCACAGCCCTGGGAGGGCGACCCATTTGTGCGTTTGTGTTTGCGCGTGCACATGTTTTTTGTTGGTGGTTTATTTACAGAAAGTTATATATATTTATTTAATGAAAATATCAGTTACAAAGCATATATATTATGATGATCGTATTAATTAAGGGTGGGAGTTCATACAGTAATTAAGGGTTTATAAGGGGCAGCTGGTTGGTGCTCAACTCCTTTTGGAAGTGCATTGAGCAGCAAGGTGGTGTGCTGGTAAAAGGGGGAAAAAAAAAAAAAAACTCTTTTAAATCTTTTTCCTGAGCGAGTGTGAACGAGCTGAGTGTGACCTGAGCGTAAGTGCGAACTGTGGTAAGTGTGTGACTTGAAATTCAGTGACTTTAGATTCAGGGAGTTTCCAAGGGAGGTCTTACTGAATTGCTGTTATATTAATACTTTTTATTTTTGCTTATCTTATTGTCTGGTGCAATCCCCATTAGGATGTGCTCCATTATTGCCAATGCCATCCAGTGCACGTCTTGCCGCATGTATGAAATCCTTGACCAGCTGGTCGAGGGTGCATACTGCTGTGCGAGATGTGAGCACGTTGTGCATTTGGAAGCCCAGATACTGGATCTAAATGTGCAGCTGGCAACACTGAGATCCATAGACAATATGGAAAGGAGTCTTCTGCTCACTGAGCAGACGCTCAATGGGATAGATGAGGGGGGGGATGCTTGGTTGGAGCTGCAGGACAATGAAGCAGCTAGCTGGGTGACAGTTAGAAGGCGGGGTAGAGGGAAGAGCACCAGGGAGGCTAGTCCTGATCTGGCACACCCCAATAAGTTTGCTAAGTTGGCAGATGAGGGGAGTGTTAGTGCAGGAGTAGCACTGCTGCAGCAAGGCATGTCCTCTGAAAGCCGGAGGAGTGTCTGCTCCAGTAAGGGGGGAAATAGGAGAGCAGGGCAGGCCAGACAGGTTCTGGTAGTGGGAGACTCAATTATTAGGGGAACAGATAGGGCAATCTGTCACAAAGACAGGGATCGTCGAACGGTGTGCTGCCTACCTGGCGCTCGAGTCCGACACATCGCTGATCGGGTTGACAGATTACTGGGAGGGGCTGGTGAGGATCCAGCGGTCATGGTGCACATTGGCACAAATGACAAAGTTAGAGGCAGGTGGAAGGTCCTTAAAGATGATTTCAGGGAATTAGGCTGTAAGATTAAAGCAAGGACCTCCAAGGTGGTATTTTCGGAAATACTTCCTGTACCACGTGCCACGCCAGAGAGGCAACGGGAGATTAGGGAGGTTAATAAGTGGCTCAGGAATTGGTGTAGGAAGGTGGGGTTTGGGTTCCTGCAGAACTGGGCCGACTTCTCAGTTGGCTACAGGTTCTACGCTAGGGATGGGCTGCACCTCAATGGGGAGGGTGCAGCTGTGCTAGGGGAGAAAATGGCTAGAAGGGGTTGGAGGAGTGTTTAAACTAGGGACGGGGGGAGGGTATTCCGTTTATAGGAGGGGAAGACAGTGCAGATAGAGACCTGGGCACAAATAATGACATTGGGGGTGGAGGTGGCATGGGGGGTGTGGTTAGAACAGTTAATAATTTAAGAAAGAATAGAGGTACAGAGAGATACATAAAGTGCATGTATACTAATGCCAGAAGCCTCGCCAACAAGATGGAGGAATTGCAGTTAATGTTGTTGGAACATAATTATGACATGGTGGGGATATCTGAGACATGGCTGGACGAGAGCCACGACTGGGCGGTTAATGTACAGGGCTATAGTCTGTTCAGAAATGACCGTACAAATAAGCGAGGGGGAGGCGTGTGTTTATATGTAAAATCATCCTTAAAACCCATCCTTCGTGATAATATATATGAATCTAATGAAAATGTAGAGTCCCTGTGGGTAGAGATAAGGGGAGGGGGGAAAAATAATAAATTACTGATAGGGGTTTGTTTTAAATCTCCAAAAATAATGGAAGCCACAGAGAATATCCTCATAAAGCAAATAGATGAAGCAGCGACTCAAGGAGAAGTCATTATTATGGGGGACTTCAACTACCCTGAAATACATTGGGGAACCGAAACCTGCAGTTCCAGCAAAGGTAATAGGTTTCTGACAACGATGAGAGACAATTACCTTTCACAACTGGTTCAGGACCCAACAAGAGGGGGGCACTGCTAGACCTAATATTAACCAACAGGCCAGACCGCATATCAAATGTAAGGGTTGAGGGTCACTTGGGTAATAGTGATCACAAATTAATAAGTTTTCATGTATCCTTTAATAAGATGTGTAGTAGAGGGGTTACAAGGACACTAAACTTCAGGAAGGCAAATTTTCAACGGATGAGAGATGATCTTGGTGCAATTAACTGGGACGATATCTTGAGACATAAAAATACACAAAGAAAATGGGAGATGTTTATTAGCATCCTGAATAGGACCTGTGCACAATATATACCATATGGGAATAAACATGCGAGAAATAGGAGGAAACCACTATGGCTAAGTAGAGCTGTAAGGGGCGCAATAAGAGATAAAAATAAAGCATTTAGAGAATTAAAGCAAGTAGGTAGTGATGAGGCATTAAATAAATACAGAAGATTAAATAAATTCTGTAAAAAGTAAATCAAGACAGCAAAGATTGAGACAGAGAGACTCATTGCCAGAGAAAGTAAAAATAATCCCAAAATATTCTTTAACTACATAAATAGTAAGAAGCTAAAAAATGATAGTGTTGGCCCCCTTAAAAATAGTCTGGGTGAAATGGTGGATGAGGAAAAAGCCAATATGCTAAATGACTTTTTTTCAACAGTATTTACACAAGAAAATCCCATGACGGATAACATGATCAGGGATAAAAATTCTCCATTAAATGTCACCTGCTTAACCCAGCAGGAAGTACGGCGGCGTCTACAAATCACTAAAATTGACAAATCCCCGGGCCCGGATGGGATACACCCCTGAGTACTGCAGGAATTAAGCACAGTCATAGATAGACCACTATTTTTAATCTTTAAAGATTCCATAATAACAGGGTCTGTACCACAGGACTGGCGTACAGCAAATGTGGTGCCAATATTCAAAAAGGGGACAAAAACTGAACTTGGAAATTATAGGCCAGTAAGTTTAACCTCAACTGTGGGTAAAATCCTGGAGGGTTTTCTAAGAGATACTATACTGGAGTATCTGAAGAAGAATAACCTCATGACCCAATATCAACATGGGTTTACAAGGGACCGTTCCTGTCAGACTAATCTGATAAGCTTTTATGAAGAGGTAAGTTCCGGACTGGACCAAGGGAATGCAGTGGACGTGGTGTACATGGACTTTTCAAAAGCTTTTGATACGGTGCCACACAAAAGGTTGATACATAAAATGAGAACAATGGGGATAGGGGAAAATATGTGTAGGTGGGTTAAGAGCTGGCTCAGGGATAGGAAACAAAGGGTGGTTATTAATGGAGCACACTCGGACTGGGTCACGGTTAGCAGTGGGGTACCACAGGGGTCAGTTTTGGGCCCGCTTCTTTTTAACATATTTATTAATGACCTTGTAGGGGGCATAGAGAGTAGAATTTCAATATTTGCAGATGACACTAAACTCTGCAGGGTAATTAATACAGAGGAGGACAATTTTATATTACAGGAGGATTTATGTAAACTAGAAGCTTGGGCTGATAAATGGCAAATGAGCTTTAATGGGGATAAATGTAAGGTCATGCACTTGGGTAGAATGAACAAGTTGTATAATTATGTGCTTAATTGTAAAACACTGGGCAAAACAGTCTCTGAAAAAGACCTGGGTGTATGGGTGGACGACAAACTCACATTTAGTGGCCAGAGTCAAGCAGCTGCTGCAAAGGCAAATAAAATAATGGGATGCATTAAAAGAGGCATAGATGCTCATGAGGAGAACATAATTTTACCTCTATATAAGTCACTAGTGCGACCACACTTAGAATACTGTGTACAGTTCTGGTCTCCGGTGTATAAGAAAGACATAGCTGAACTGGAGCGGGTGCAGAGAAGAGCGACCAAGGTTATTAGGGAACTAGGGGGTCTGCAATACCAAGACAGGTTATTACACTTGGGGTTATTTAGTTTGGAGAATCGAAGGCTTAGGGGTGATCTTATTACAATGTATAAATATATGTGGGGACAATACAAAGACCTTTCTAATGATCTTTTTACTCTTAGACCTGTGACGGGGACAAGGGGGCATCCTCTACGTCTGGAGGAAAGAAGGTTTAAGCATACTCACAGACGCGGATTCTTTACTGTAAGAGCAGTGAGACTATGGAACTCTCTGCCATATGATGTTGTAATGAGTGATTCACTACTAAAATTTAAGAAGGGACTGGATGCCTTTCTTGAAAAGTATAATATTACAGGGTATATACACTAGTCTCCTTAATATTGCGTTGATCCAGGGAGCTAGTCTGATTGCCGTATGTGGAGTCGGGAAGGAATTTTTTTCCCCAATGTGAAGCTTACTGTTGCCACATGGGTTTTTTTTTTTGCCTTCCTCTGGATCAACATGTTAGGGCAAGTTAGGATAGGATATGGTTGAACTAGATGGACTTAAAGTCTCCCTTCAACCTTAATAACTATGTTACTATGTTACTATGTATTTTACATGAATTTTATCTTTTTTTTTTCTCCTTTCCACACAATTTTTAAGTATCTTTTTAAACATACTGTTATTATTACTGACCTCTAATAGATTCTAAAGGACAACATCAATATACAACTCTCACAGTAGGAGTTTTTTTGGTTGTGCTGCGTAATGTGCAGCTAATACCCTTTGCCGCTTTTAAACGTATTGTTTTATGGTCTGGTTTTTTATTTATTTATTTACTAGATGTGGGCCCGATGCTATCGCATCTGGACGGCAGTGACATCATGATAGGGGCGGCTGTGTGGCACTGGGGGCGGCAGCCCATTCACCTCCGTGCAGTCACAGTCAGCAGGAAAGACAGTGCTTTGCGGCCTGTGCTGGAGATGGGGTGCGGCGGCACCAGAGGGCACCCGCACCCCATTTCCAGCATAGGCCGCAAGTCACGGTCTTTCCTGCCGGCTGTGACTGCACGGAGGTGGGTGGGCAGGCAGCGACTGGTTCGGTGGTGGCGGGTCCAGGCGGTCCTGGTGGTGGCGGGCTGACAGCAGGAAAGATGGTGGCTTGCGGCCTGTGCTGAAGATGGGGTGCATCGTCACCAGAGGGTGCCCACACCTCATCTCCAGCACAGGCCGCAAGCCGCGGTCTTTCCTGCCGGCTGTGACTGCACAGAGGTGGGTGGGCAGCCAGCGGCGGGTTTAGCAGTGGCCGCGGCAGGTCCAGTGGTGGGGGGGTCCGGCAGCAGGTTCAGTGGTGGCAGGGGGTCCTGCGGTGGGGAGGGGGGGTCCTGTGGCGGGGCCGGCAGTGTCCCGCTGGTGGTACTGTGGAAGGGCCTGGTACCACCAGCGGGTGCCATATTGGAATACCCATCACTTGGGTATTCCAATATGGTGGTCGGTGTACTTCCGGTGCGGTGCAGTGGATTGTGGAATTCTGGGACATCCAGATGGAAGTGGATGACGGACAATTTAAGGCAATTACAATTATTTATATAGATTTTTTAATCTTCACTTTCTCTTTTAGGGTATGGGCACATGTTGTAGACTTGCCTGCAAAATTTTCTGCACAGAATCTGTATCTCTTGGCAGAAAACGCAGGTAATAATACACACGTTTTTAATGCAGTTTTGCGGCGTTTTTTGTGCGCATTTTCATGCATTTTTTCCTGCAGATTTGTCTAAGTTTTTGTGAGCTAAATAAAGAATTGTTATTTGACAAAAAATAGAGTTGTGATGTCATTTCTTTGTTCAACCACTTATTTTGCATACTCCATTACACACACAGATAGAATAGATAGACAGATAGATCTATAGATTGATCTATAGATACATAGATATATCTATTTATCTATTGTAGGGATTCGACTTGCTCAGGTGCAGCGGGAGACAATCATGAGACAGGTTCTTCTAAAAGTTCATGAGGTTTATTTTCGTCATAAACCCACAAAGCAGCGTATAACCAAAAATTAGCCTTTAGCGTGGGCAAAAAGAACACAAGCGTCCGTGGCTTCAGACTCAGACCGCGAGTCTCCGCACACATGGGAGGCTTAGTCCTCCCCACCTACAACTGACTGGTTCAGGAGCAGGCCACATTATAAGGGTATAGCCACACCCTTGAACCCAGCAGCTGACTGGTCACATGACTGTGACATCACCACAGGTCCTTGTAAAACAGTAATACAGCAACATCTATTATGCCTTACATTTTGGAGACAAGTCATCTATGAGACACATCTCCCATCGATTTTACAACCCTTAGCCACGCTACATACCTCTCCCTTCTGCCTAAAGCCGTGCTGCTTGGCACTTTCACCTACCAAGCAAGGGTTTCTTGAGAGGGCATCGGCATTCCCATGTAGCTTCCCTGCCCTATGCTCTACATGGTAGCTGAAGTCTTGCAGGGCTAAGAACCAGCGGGTAACCCTAGCATTCTTACCCTTTGTTTCCCTCATCCATCTGAGTGGGGCATGGTTGGATATTAATCTAAACTTACGTCCCACCAGATAGTACCGTAGCGTATCCACTGCTCACTTTAGGCCAAACACTCCTTCTCTACTACTGAGTAATTCTTTTCGCATGAAGATAGCTTCCTACTCAGGTAGAGGACAGGATGCTCTTCCCCATGTATTTCCTGGGAGAGGACTGCACCTACCCCAACATTTGAGGCGTCTGTCTGAAGGATGAACTCTTTTTTTAAAATTTGGGGCCACCAGAATGGGTTATTTACATAGAGCCCCTTTCATTTCTTGGAAGGCTGACTCCGCCTCTTCTGACCATCTGACCATTACAGATTTTGTCCCCTTAAGCAGATCAGTTAGAGGTGCAGCCATCATGGCGAAGTTTGGGATAAACCTCCTGTAATATCCCACAATCCCCAGAAAGGATTTAACTTGCTTTTTGGAGAGAGGTCTCGGCCATGTTTGAATTGCCTCCAATTTAATGATTTGGGGTTTGACCTCGCTACGTCCCACTACATATCCGAGGTATTTGGCTTCTTCCTTACCCAAGGCACACTTCTTCGGGTTTATTATAGCGTCAAACACTGCTTGGACCTTTTCCAGGTGAGACTCCTAGTCCGGGGTAAAAATGATGATATCATCCAGGTAGGCGGCAGCGTATAGCTTATGAGGTGCAAGGATTCTATCCATAACCCTCTGGAAGGATGCCGGAGCTCCCTGCAGGCCAAATTTTGCATCCGGACATGCTGGAAGCACCCGTCTGGTGTAGAAAATGCCGTCTTCTCCTTGGCTTCCTGTGCCATGGGGATCTGCCAATATCCCTTTGTCAGATCCAAGGTGGTTATGTACCTGGCAGGTCCAAGTCTCTCGATGAGCTCATCAACGCGTGGCATGGGATAACTGTCGAACTTGGAGACCTCATTCAGCTTCCGGTAATCGTTGCAGAACCTCTATTCACCATCAGATTTTGGGACCAGGACAATCGGGCTCGACCAGCCGCTCTTGGATTCCTCAATGATCCCGAGCTTCAACATACGCTGGACCTCCTTGGAAATAACCTCTCGACGGGCCTCAGGAATTTGATAAGGCTTCACGTTCACCCGCATATGTGGCTCGGTCAGAACTTTGTGCTCCACAAACTTCATGCACCCCGGCAACTCTGAAAACAGGTCCCTGTTTTTCTGGAGTAACTCCCGGCACTGCTGTTTCTGAGCCTTCGATAGCGTCTCCACTATGGTAACCGCTCCAACCTCCCGTTCTAGGTTGACCAGCAGGCATGGAGTTACTGCTGTCTCTCTATCTTGCCACGGCTTGATGAGGCTGACATGGTAAACCTGGTATGGCTTCCATCTTCCGGGTTGGTGGATCTTGTAGTTTACGTCTCCAAGCTTCTCCACCACCTCATACGGCCCTTGCCACTACACCAAGAACTTACTCTCCACCGTCGGGATGAGCATGAGAGCTCTGTCTCCTGGATTGAACTGCCTCACTCTTGCTGACCTGTTGTAGACCCTGGCCTGAGCCTCTTGTGCCTGGCGGAGATGTTCTTTAACAATGGGCATCACCTTCGCAACCCTCTGCTGCATCAGTGCCACATGCTCAATGACGCTTCTGTGGGGCGTGACTTCGGCTTCCCAGGTTTCCTTGGCTATATCTAGGAGACCTTGCGGATGTCGGCCTTACAGAAGCTCGAAGGGCGAGAACCCTGTGGAGGCCTGGGGGACTTCATGGATAGAAAACAGCAGATACGGTAAGAGACAATCCCAGTCTCTACCATCTTTCTCTATGACTTTTCATGCTCTTAAGTGTCTTGTTAAACCTCTCAACAAGGCCATCTGACTGCCGATGGTACACTGACGTCCTCATCTGGGAGATTTGCAGGACTCTGCACAATTCCCTCATCACCTTGCTCATAAAAGGTGTCCCCTGGTCAGTCAGGATCTCCTTCAGCAAACCCGTCCGGGAAAACACATGGACCAGCTCGCGGGCTATACTATTCGCGGAGGAGTTTCTCAGGGAAATTGCCTCAGGATAGCGTGTGGCATAGTCCAGGATGACCAATATATACTGATGGCCCCGAGCTGATTTAACTAAGGGATCGACCAAGTCCATGGCAATTCTCTCAAATGGCACCGCAATAATGGGCAGTGACACAAGGGGGTTCCGAAAATGAGATGTGGGGGGCAGTTGACTGACATGTCGGGCAGGACCTGCAATAGTTTGCTATTTCCAGGTGACAACCAGGCCAATAGAACCTCTGTACAATCCGTTCCTGCATTTTTTCCACCCCCAGGTGTCCCCCCAAGATGTGTGAATGGGACATGTCCAACACTTTCCGTCTATAGGGGCTTGGTACTATTAACTGCTCTACCACCTCTTCCCTTATTTTCGTGACCCGGTATAACAATTCCCCACTCAACATAAAATAGAGAAACCTTGTGTCTGCTCCCGGCTCTTGTGCAACCCCATTAATGACGGTGACATTGTTGAAGGCTTCCCTCAGTGTTGGGTCCCTATGTTGGGCAGTCCCAAAATTCTCACCGGCCACACCTAACTCCGGAATGTCAGATACAGGGACCCCTTCCTCCTCATCCCCAACAAGGACACATAATTGAAACCCGTCTACTTCTGATGGTGGCGATACCTTATTAGGGTTCATTGGTTCCCTGCTCTGGCTAGCAATCTCAGAACCCTTACCCCACAGATCCCAAAACAGACAAAAATCCCGGCCTATAATTATCTGATGCAACAAGTCCCGAAGGACGCCAACTTCATGGGACTCGGTGCCATGCGCCATTTCAATGTTCACCCTGGCCATAGGGTAGTCTTTTTCATCGCCATGTATGCACCGAATGCCGACCTTTCTACCCGGGAGTAGGCTGAGAGGAAAAGTGGTCCTTACAAGAGTCACCAAGCTCCCGGAGTCTAGCTGCGCCATTACTGCTCGACCGTTCACCTTCACGGGACACGCTTGTGGCCCCTCATTAGGTGGCAAGTTCACACTGCAAGCTAGACATGCATAGTATGAACTATGGCGTCCCATGCTGCAGCCCATCTGCTCGGTGGTCTGGGGACAATGGGCAGCTATATGTCCTGGCCCGTGGCTCTTCCAGCAAATAATATCACCCGTGGGGACCTTGGGCACCGCCTCCCCCGCCCCTTTTGACCTTGGGCGCCCCACCCCTTTTTGAGATTCCGCCCCTGCTGGAATCCCCAATACGGAATGGGTTGCTTCCCCAAGGAGCCTTCCATCCCCTGGTATCTCTTGATCTTTCTGACCAGTTCATCGGCATTCTGTAGGCATTCTCAATTCTGTAGGGGTCTCGGCAGCGAATGCACAAACCGATCCATTACCACTCTCTCTACCATCTGTGCAGGGGAAGATGACTCTGGTTGCAGCCATTTCTGGACCAGGTGCAACAGGTCAAACATTTGGGAGCGCGGCGGTTTGTCCCGGTGATAGGCCCAGCGGTGAACTCGCTGTGCCCTGATAGTCATTGTCACCCCCAAACGTGCGAGAATTTCTGCCTTTAGTTTGGGATACTCCTTGGCGTCTTGTACAGTCAAGTCATAGTACGCCTTCTGTGACTCCCCCGTCAGGTATGGCGCCAGTACCTCTGTCCACTGCTCTGGCTGACGTTTTTCCCTCTCAGCCACCCTCTCAAACACCATCAGGTAGGCCTCAACATCATCCTCAGAGGTCATTTTTTGTAATGCGCGTCTTACCGCGTTCCCGACGTGGGTGGCATCAGCCAGACCTGGGGTTGGGGTGCTCGTCCTGCCCTCCTGGATGGCGGTTGCCAGAAGCTGCATCTGCTGCCTTGCTCCTGCTGGATCTGTTGTAACAACAGCCTGTTGGTCTACTGTTGTTGTGACTGTGCCTGGACCAGGTGTTTCAGCAGGTCCTCCATTTTTCCAGGCAATGCTTGCTGGCCTGCTGCAAACTTGACCCAGGACATGCAGTAACAGTCTCTGCTGGGAACGCTGCCCGCATGTCTAGCACCAATTGTAGGGTTTCGACTCGCTCAGGTGCAGTGGGAGACAATCATGAGACAGGTTCTTCCAAAAGTTCATGAGGTTTATTTTCATCGTAAACCCACAAAGCAGTGTATAACCAAAAAATAGCCTTTAGCTTGGGCAAAAAGAACAAAAACGTCCGTGGCTTCAGATTCAGACCGCAAGTCTCTGCACACATGGGAGGCTTAGTCCTCCCCACCTACAACTGCCTGGTTCAGGAGCAGGCCACATTATAAGGGTGTAGTCACACCCTTGAACCCAGCAGCTGACTGGTCACGTGACTGTAACCTCACCACAGGTCCTTGTAAAACAGTAATACAGCAACATCTATTATGCCTTACATTATGGAGACAAGCCATCTATGAGACACATATCTCCCATCGATTATACAACCCTTAGCCATGCTACACTATCCATATATCTATCTATATCTATCTATAGATACAGTATATCCATAGCATATAATGGCTGTGTACTAAGAGATCCCTTAAATTTTTTGATCTTTTCGCTGTAATTAAAGGTTTAACTGGTAAAATTCTATTCAAAATTGGGTCAGATTTTAAAATTTCCCAATGCTTCTTAATAATATCAGTAAATTGTCCCCATTGACTTTTAAAAGAGGTAATCAATCTAACCTGTTGCTGGGAATCATGTTTTTCTTTATTTTTGTACAAAAGATCCTGTCGAGATATATTTTGAGCTCTTTTATAGCCTTTACGAATATGCCTGTGGCTATATCCTTATTCGCGAAATCGTTGATAAAGATCCTTTGCCTGTCTGTGAAAAGCTTCTTCAGTGGAACAAAGGCATTTAATATGCAGATGTTGTCCAATTGGAATTCCATCTCTGAATGATTTCAAGTGTGACGAACTTGCATGTTAATTTAATATTAACATTGTTTTGATTGAGTGGTCATAAACTGATTAAGCTCTTCCACTGATCCCTCCCATGTAAAGCAGACATCATCTATATCCCGAATCCAATATTGGATTTTCCCTATTTGTTCAACTGGATTACTGGAGAAAATTTCTCTTTTCCATGCCCCCAAAAATAAATTTGCATAGGATGGGGCACAGGCCGCCCCCATTGCAGGTCCTCTGGAGCTGCAAATAAGTCTGATTTTTAATCATAACTGCTTTACATTTAAAAGTCAGACTTACTTGCAGCACCAGTTTATGACCACTCTTAATCAAAACAATTACACCTACAGTTGTGGCCAAAAGTATTGACACCCCTGCAATTTTGTCAGATAATACTCAGTTTCTTCCTGAATATGATTGCAATCACAAATTCTTTGGTATTATTATCTTCATTTAATTTGTCTTAAATGAAAAAACACAACAGAGAATGAGGCAAAAAGCAAAACATTGATCATTTCACACAAAACTCCAAAAATGGGCCAGACAAAAGTATTGGCACCCTCAGCCTAATACTTGGTTGCACAATCTTTAGCCAAAATAACTGTGACCAACCGCTTCCGGTAACCATCAATGAGTTTCTTACAATGCTCTGCTGGAATTTTAGAACATTTTTCTTTGGCAAACTGCTCCAGGTCCCTGATATTTGAAGGGTGCCTTCTCCAAACTGCCATTTTTAAATCTCTCCACTGTTGTTCTATGGAATTCAGGTCTGGACTCATTGCTGGCCACCTTAGAAGTCTCCAGTGCTTTCTCTCAAACCATTTTCTAGTGCTTTTTGAAGTGTGTGTTTTAGGTCATTGTCTTGCTGGAAGACCCATGACCTCTGAGGGAGACCCAGCTTTCTCACACTGGGCCCTTAAATTATGCTGCAAAAATTTGTTGGTAGTCTTCAGACTTCTTAAGCCATGCACACGGTCAAGCAGTCCAGTGCCAGAGGCAGCAAAGCAACCCCAAAATATCAGGAAACCTCCGCCTTGTTTGACTGTAGGGACCGTGTTCTTTTCTTTGAATGCCTCTTTTTTTCTCCTGTAAACTCTATGTTGATGCCTTTGCCCAAAAAGCTCTACTTTTGTCTCATCTGACCAGAGAACATTCTTCCAAAACGTTTTAGGCTTTTTTAGGAAAGTTTTGGCAAACTCCAGCCTGGCTTTTTTATGTCTCGGGGTAAGAAGTGGGGTCTTGCTGGGTCTCCTACCATACAGTCCCTTTTCATTCAGATGCCGATGGATAGTACGGGTTGACACTGTTGTACCCTCGGACTGCAGGGCAGCTTGAATTTGTTTGGATGTTAGTCGAGGTTCTTTATCCAACATCCGCACAATCTTGCGTTGAAATCTCTTGTCAATTTTTCTTTTCTGTCCACATCTAGGGAGGTTAGCCACAGGGCCATGGGCTTTAAACTTCTTGATGACACTGCGCACAGTAGACACAGGAACATTCAGGTCTTTGGAGATGGACTTGTAGCCTTGAGATTGCTCATGCTTCCTCACAATTTGGTTTCTCAAGTCCTCAGACAGTTCTTTGGTCTTCTTTCTTTTCTCCATGCTCAATGTCGTACACACAAGGACACAGGACAGAGGTTGAGTCAACTTTAATCCATGTCAACTGGCTGCAAGTGTGATTTAGTTATTGCCAACACCTGTTAGGTGCCACAGGTAAGTTACAGGTGCTGTTAATTACACAAATTAAAGAAGCATCACATGATGTTTCGAAAAGTGCCAATACTTTTGTCCACCCTCTTTTTTATGTTTGGTGTGGAATTATATCCAATTTGGCTTTAGGACAATTCTTTTTGTGTTTTTTCATTTAAGACAAATTAAATGAAGATAATACCAAAGAATTTGTGTTTGCAATCATTTTCAGGAAGAAACTGAGTATTATCTGACAGAACTGCAGGGGTGTCAATACTTTTGGCCACAACTGTATGGTCATCATTAGGGATGAGCGAGTATACTCATTAGGATTCGTTACTCGGCAAGTAATGCGGCACTCACGGTACTCGAATCCAGGCGAGTATTTCACTACTCACCTTGCAATATTTGGCACAGCCCGCACAGTCCCCGCCCAGCAAAGTCTCCGCACAGCCCAGCTCAGTCCCGCACAGCCCAGCATAGTCCCACACAGCCAGTCACAGTCCCGCACAGCCCGGCGTAGTCCCATACAGCCTGTCACAGTCCTGCACAGTCCCACACTGCCTGGCATAGTCCTGCACAGCCTCTCACAGTCCCCGCACAGTCCCCACACAACCCAGCACAGTCCCGCACAGCCCTGCACAGTCCCCGCACAGCCCTGCACAGTCCCCGCACAGCCCAGCACAGTTCCGCACAGCCCGGCACAGATCCCACACAGCCCAGCACAGTCCGGCATAGATCCCGCACAGCCCAGCACAGTCCCGCACAGCCCGGCACAGTCCCCACACAGTACCTGCACAGTCCCGCATAGGCCAGCACAGTCCCCACACAGTCCCCACACAGGCCAGCACAGTCCCCACACAGGCCAGCACAGTCCCCACACAGGCCAGCACAGTCCCCACACAGGCCAGCACAGTCCCCACACAGGCCAGCACAGTCCCGCACAGGCCAGCACAGTCCCACACAATCCAGCACAGCCCTGCACAGTCCCCACACAGCCCAGCACAGTCCTCGCACAGTACCTGCACAGCCCAGCACAGTCCCGCACAGGCCAGCACAGTCCCCACACAGTACCTGCAGAGCCCCACACAGGCCAGCACAGTACCCGCACAGTACCCGCACAGCCCAGCACAGTCCCGCACAGTCCCCGCACAGTACCTGCACAGCCCAGCACAGTCCGGCACTGTCCCCACACAGTACCTGCACAGCCCCACACAGTCCCGCACAGCCCGGCACAGTCCCCGCACAGTACCTGCACAGCCCAGGGCACACACACAGCCCATTACTCGCATTTCCCATAGACTTACATTGGACTCGCTACTCATTACAAGTACCCGAGTATTAGGAGGTACTCATAACGAATACAGCGAGTCCGAATACTTCACTATTCGCTCATCCCTAGTCATCATCTGAAGTTTTTGGATATAGATATGAAGATATCTCAAGACGAATATATAATTACAGATGTTTATAGAAAACTGACGTCAGCTAATTCTTTGCTACATACAAGTTCATCACACTTGAAATCAACCAGAGATGGAATTCCAATTGGACAACATCTGCGTATTAAACGCCTTTTTTCCACAGAAGAAGCTTTTCACAGACACGCAAAGGATCTTTATCAATGATTTCGCGAATAAGGATTTAGCCACAGGCAAATTCGTAAAGGCTATAAAAGAGCTCAAAATATTTCTTGACTGAATCTTTTGTACAAAAAGAAAGAAAAAAATTATGATTCCCCGCAACAGGTTAGATTGATTACCTCTTTTAATAGTCAAAGGGAACAATTTACTGATATTATTAATTAGCATTGGGAAATTTAAAAATCTGACCCAATTTTGAATAGAATTTTACCAGTTAAACCTTTAATTACAGCGAAAAGATCAAAAAATGTAAGGGATCTCTTAGTACACAGTCATTATATGCATGAACAAAAGCATATTGGCTATAAAACAGGTACAACGTCAGGCTTTTTTCAGTGTACTTTTTGTAAAGCCTGCAAAAATTTGATCAAAAGTAAGGAATTCACTTCAGTAATTCTGGCGGAACGAAGACATACAAAATTTTACCATTTTTGACATGTGCATCGAAAGGGGTTATTTACGATGCCCAATGCCCTTGTCAAAAAATGTATGTGGGAATAACTAGCTGAGAGTTGAAAATAAGAACTAGAGAGCATATTAGGAACATAGAAAAAGCTAAAGCGATAACCAGTGATGAAAAATTAAAAACTCTCCCAAAGCATTTTAAAAAATGTCATAATTGCGATGCTAGTCTACTTCGGATTAAGGCGATAGATCAGATTACGTTAGGACAAAGAAGTGGAGATCTCAATAAAGCTCTAGCCCAAGCTGAAAGCCGCTGGATTTTTAGACTCAATACAGTAGCTCTGGCAGGACTAAATGAGAGCTTTGTGTTCGGGTTGTTTCTTTAAATTTAAAATTTTAATTAAATTAAATATGGTCTTATCTTGTGGGTATCCTTTTTTTTATGTTTTTATGGGTAGAGGGTTTTATCTTGTTTTATTATTAATTTGTATTTTATTTTATTATTTTGTAATAAAGATATATCATGCACTAATAAAGTTATTTTTCACTGCTCAAAAAAATAAAGGGTACACTTAAACAACAGAATATAACGCCAAGTATATCAAACTTCTGTGAAATCAAACTGTCCACTTAGGAAGCAACACTGATTGACAATCAATTTCACATGTTGTTGTGCAAATGGAATAGACAACAGATGGAAATTATTGGCAATAATCAAGATACCCTCAATAAAGGAGTGGTTCTGCTGTGTCTGTCAGTGTAGTGTCCAGAGGCTGGAGGCGCTACCAGGAGACAGGCCAGTACACCAGGAGACATGGAGGGGGCTGTAGGAGGGCAACAACCCAGCAGCAGGACCTCTACCTCCGCTTTTGTATAATGAGGAACAAGAGGAGCACTGCCAGAGCCCTGCAAAATGACCTCCAGCAGGCCACAAATCTGCATGTGTATGCACAAACAGTTAGAAACCAACTCCATGAGGATGGTATGCGGGCCCGACACCGTGCAGGACACTTGGCATTTGCCACAGAACACCAGGATTGGCAAATTCACCACAGGCACCCTGTGCACTTCACAGATGAAAGCAGGCTCATACTGAGCACATGTGACAGACGTTAGAGTCTGGAGATGCCATGTAGAGCGATCTGCTGCCTGCAACATCCTTCAGCATGACCGGTTTGGCAGTGGGTCAGTAATGGTGTGGGGTGGAATTTCTTTGGAGGGCTGCACGGTGTTGGGCTGTGAGCAGCACAACTCCCATCTGTGGACGTCGGGGCCTCAGACCATCCTCATGGTTACAGGAGTAACGCTGGGGCACGACAGGGAGTGTAGGGGAATACTTTACACTAACACTGGTTTTCCCATGTCTTGGCTCCCCATGAGTGGACCGTCTCTCCAGCAGGATACGCCCTGATGCTGGAATGCTATATCTATTACCAATGGTGAGACTAAACCATTTCTTATTGAGCACTGGTTCACATGAGCACTTTTTTGTAATGTTTTTCTGTGTTATGTCCTTTTAATGGTTCATTAAAGGTTATGTTTTAATTTACTTTTTGATGAGAAAGGGGTTACAGGGGAAGGAGCAATAAATTGAGGGATTTGATCATGGATGGCAGTGGAGACATTGGGGATAGATGACAAAGTGGAATCATGGGAATCGATAGACAAACTGGAAGGTACAGACAAAGACACAAGGGAAGGTAGTAACAAATAGGTAGATGAGGGTGGAGGTGGTGGGTTCAATTTGGGAATGTTTTTTTGGCTCTGGGTTTTTGTTTTGGTGGAAAGATGTTTTTTTTTCGTCCTCTGTTTTCTTTGCCGAGTGGGAGTGTTGGCCTCTGTAGCAGTCATCTGGCATGCTAGGGGAACACGCAAGTGAGGGGTCGCACGCATCTAGCAAAGCATCGCATTAGCTAAGTATCCAGCAAAAGACAGTTACTCCATGACAGTTAGTCAGGGCAGGAGTCAGGTAATTCACACTTTGTTCTCCCTTTTAACCATGTGCCTTATTTTTATCCTCCTGTGTTCCCTTGCCATCCACATTTACTGCCCCATCCCCCCTCCATCACCACTCATACACATCAGCCCCTCTATACTTCCCTCTCCTATGTACAGCTCCCATGCACTTCTCACCTCCCTGAAAGACCTCAGCCCATCTTGCCCAAACAAATCGCACAAAAAAATTTTAATTTTCAAAGAACTACTTGCTTTTTATGTTCCTACTCCTACTGATTTCAGGGGACATCTCCCTCACCCCCAGTCCAACATCCCCCAACCTGAACCCCTACCCTGCCCCATATCGAAACCATAACAATCTTATAAACATTACTTGCACTCCCTCATCTCCTTCATTTAATTGTGCCCTCTGGAATCCACGGTCTGCATGTACCAAGCTTCCTTTCCTGCATAATTACTTTCTGAACAACTCTCTGAATCTGTTAGCCCTCACTAAAACCTGGATTCAGAATTCTGACATAGTCTCCCCTGCCGCCATTTCCTATGGTGGCTTACAATTCACCCATTCCCCGAGACCCACAAACAGACCTGGCGGTGGAGTCAACATACTCCTGTCCCCACAATGCACTTTCCAGGTCATCCCCCCCAGTTTCATCACTCTCATTCCCTTCTTTTGATGTCCACACCATCAGGCTCTTCCGTCCCCTCCCCCTCAGCGTAGCGGTCATATACTGACCCCCAGGCTCACCCATCCACTTCCTTGACCACTTCTCAGCCTGGCTGCCGCACTTCATGTCCTCAGAACTACCAACCCTTATCCTGGGAGACTTCAGTATCCCCATTAACAGCCCCATTTCCACATCTGCATCCCAGCTTCTATCACTAACCACTTCTCTTGGCCTCTCACAGCTCTCAACCTCTGAGACACGCAAAGACGGTAACACCCTTGACCTGGTCTTTGTCTAGCTCAGTTCAGCTCTCCTACCTAAATAACTCACCGCTTCCCCTCTCTGACCACAACATTTTCTCCTTCACGCTCACAAATCCTCACCCACCCCAGCACATTCCTACCTACCACACATTCAGAAATCTACAAACCATTAACCCTCATACACTTTCAGACTCCCTACACTCATCACTGTCCCCAATCTCCTCTTATTCCTGTCCTGATCTGGCTGTAGATCACTACAACAACACTCTTAGACGCACCCTTGACCAAGTAGCGCCCCTCACCCTTAGAACCTCCAAACACAGAGTAAAACAGCCCTGACTCACATCGCAAACTACTCAACTTCTCCAGCGATGCTCTAGAAGTGTTGAACGCCGATGGAGAAAAACCCGCACACCAGAAGACTTCATCCACTTCAAATTTATGCTAAGAACCTATAACTCTGCCCTTCACCTCGCCAAACAGACCTACTTCACCAACCTGATCTCCTCACTAGCCAACAACCCCTAGAAACTTTTTGACACCATTCACTCCCTCCTCAGGCCAAAAGCACAAGCCCCTATCACAGACATTTGTGCAGATGACCTGGCCTCCCACCTTATAGAGAAAATAGGCAATATCTGTCAGGAAATCCGCTCCCAACGACCAAGTGCTGTGACTCCCTGTTAGGGACGGCGGAACGCACTAAATATAAATAATAGGAAGTGTGTTCGCCGCCCAGGGTCCACCGTGCAGTAGGTGTAACAACCGCTGCTGAGTAATGGCAGACTCGCTATATGGCGGTATACTGCGCTCGGGTTAAAACATCACCCGAGGTGCGCAGACCGGACTCTGTTAAACTCACAGAGGCGCATTAGTATAAATAAATCATAAACACCGAGCCTGTTAGCTTCACAGGTCTCAGCTGGCATGCACACGGTATATGGTCACAGGACACGGCCCAAGGCAGAGGTCGGTATCCGTCTTGACCTACCGTGCGTGCGGCGTCGCTACCGCAGACGCTGGTAAGTGCTGCTAACTGCAGCGCGGCGGTAAGTACTGCCGCTGTACGACAGTGCCGTGAGGCATAACACTATCGGACGCTAGTGTAGCGGTGCGGTATGCACTGTGGCGTATGGCTTGCCACTGACTGGCGCTGACTGTAACTCTAATTCCCTAACCACATACGTAATATCAGAGGGAAGGGGTTTCAAATGAGTCAATCACCAGAATCATACATCTTTCACCATTCACACATAGCAAGTATACATTAGTCTATACTAGCGCATGGCCGAGCGGCCATGCGGGCCTTTTATAGCCATGCGCTTCCGGGACCTTCCAGACCTCTGAGATGGGCCAGTCAGATCAGGAGAAGGACCTGAGCACGTGACCCCCGATCACCACTGGGAGATCGTCTCGTGGGCATGCCCAGTAGCGCGGCGAGAGGACCTTAAAAGGTCCGATGTATCGCGGCGCGAACTTGGTGGACTCAGCCCGCAGCTTGATGTTTTGAGCAGAGAGCCACACCAAGTCGCCGGGGGAAAAGGTTGGAGCGGGTGTGTCGGCGGATGCCCTCATTCTTTCTTTAGATGCACAAATAACATCCTGAGTGCGATCCCAAATGTCGCGAGCCTCCACTGCCCAATCTGCCACGCTGGAGTCAGCGGAAGACACTGGCATCGGGACAGGGACGCGCGGATGTTTGCCGTAATTTAGAAGGAATGGCGTCTGACCAGTGGAATCAGCCACTGCATTATTCAGGGCAAATTCAGCCCATGGTAGCAAGGATGCCCAGTCATCCTGCCTGGCAGAGACGAAATGCCGCAGGTACGTGACCAAGTTTTGGTTGGCTCTCTCAACCAAGCCGTTCGTCTCAGGATGGTAAGCGGAGGACAGGTTTAGCTCAAAGCTGAGTAGGCTGCAGAGCTCCCTCCAAAACCGGGACGCGAACTGGGGACCTCGATCACTAACAATTTTGTCTGGCATGCCTTGCAGACGGAATACATGTTTTATGAACAGTGTGGCAAGACCATGAGCGGTAGACAACCGTGCGAGTGGCACCAGATGCACCATTTTAGAAAAATGGTTGGTGACCACCCAGATGACTGTACTGCCACCAGACTTGGGCAGGCCAACCACAAAATCCATGCCAACCATCTCCCAAGGTCTATCCACCACCGGCAGAGGATACAATAACCCAGCTGGCCTCTGTCTAGAGGACCTGTTCTGTGCACACGAGACGCATGCTTGTATGTATTCCTTAGTGTCTCGAGCCATGTGCGGCCACCAATACGACCTTGCCAGGAGTTCTGTGGTCCGCTTCTTGCCAAAGGGACCACCCGCCCTGAACGCGTGTGTCCAGGCGAGAACCTCCGGCCGTAGCTGAGGAGGCACAAAGGTCTTTCCCGGTGGCACTGACTCGAGAGCAACTGGAGTCACGGTCGTAAAGCTCTCCGAAGGGAGAATTAGCCGTGGCTCAGCCTCCCCTTCCTCCGCTGAGACCACCGAGTGCGAGAGAGCATCCGCACGGACGTTCTTCTCTCCAGAGAGATAGTGCAAGGTGAAGCTGAAGCGGGAGAAGAGCGACCACCTAGCTTGACGAGAGTTCAAGCGCTGGGCCGTTTGTAAATAGACCAGATTTTTATGGTCTGTATACACCTGGAAGGGAAACCGGGCTCCCTCCAGGAGATGTCTCCACTCGGAAAAGGCCAACTTCATTGCTAGCAGTTCCCTGTCCCCGATGGAGTTATTCTTCTCCACCAGTGAGAAGTTCTTAGAGAAGAAGCAGGGATGCTTCCGACCTTGAGCATCCTTCTGAAAAAGGACTGCTCCTGCACCGACGGAAGAAGCATCTACCTCCAGGATAAACAGTTTATCCAAATCGGGACGGTGTAAGATGGGAGCGCCAGCAAAATGGGATTTTAGAGACGAGAAGGACTTGGAGACCTGTTCAGACAAAGCGTTAGGATTAGTTCCTTTCTTTGTGACAGCAACCAAAAGGAGCTACCAGTGTGGAGAAGTGAGGTATGAACTGGCGGTAATAGTGGACGAACCCTAGGAAGCGCTGCACCGCTTTGAGTGTGGTTCCTGCCAGTCCATTACCACTTGCAGTTTGGCCGGATCCATAGCCAACCCTTGGGCCGAGATGATGTAGCCCAGGAATGGCAAGGACTCCTGCTCAAACTGGCACTTCTCCAGCTTGGCGAAAAGAGAGTTCGCCAGCAGACGGTCGAAGAAACTGCAGACGTCTCTCCGGTGGGAGGTCAAATCTGGCGAGAAGATGAGGATGTCATCCAGATAGACCACCACCGAGGTGGAGAGCATATCACGGAAGACGTCGTTGACTAAATCCTGGAAGACAGCAGGCGCATTACAAAGGCCGAAGGGCATGACCAGATATTCGTAGTGGCCATCCCTGGTATTAAAGGCTGTCTTCCACTCGTCTCCTTCGCGAATGTGGATCAGGTTGTACGCCCTCCGTAGATCTAATTTCGTAAAGAACCGGGCCCCTCGCAACCTGTCAAATAGCTCAGAGATCAACAAGAGAGGGTATTTGTTTTTAACTGTTATGGCGTTGAGACCTCTGCAGTCAATGCAGGGACGTAACTTTCCTCTCTTCTTCTGCACGAAGAAGAACCCTGCACCAGCCGGCGACACCGACTTTCTGATAAAACCTCTAGCCAGGTTCTCCCGGATATATTGAGACATAGCCTCTGTCTCAGGGAGTGATAGCGGATACACACAGCCTCTAGGAGGTTCCATGCCTGGCAGATCTATCGGGCAATCGTAAGGACGGTGCGGCGGGAGCGTCTCCGCAGATTTTTTTAGAGAAGACGTCCGCGTACTGGTGGTAAGGTTTAGGAAGCACGGAAAGATCCGTGGGCACTTCAGTCGACCTACCTGAACACTGCCCCTCAGGCACCTTCCATCACAGTCCTTGCTCCAACCCAGTATATTCCCCGAAGCCCAATCAATATGAGGGGAGTGACAACGGAGCCAGGGAACTCCGAGAAGCACCTGGTCAATGCCATCTGGCAAAATGAACAAGGACAGAATCTCACGATGATAGGGTGAGATTGAGAGCCCGAGTGAGGCTGTCTGGTGGGTCACCTGGGATGGTAAAGGTGCACCATTAAACACCCTGATGGTCAGAGGTTGGTGCAGTAACACCAGTGGAATAGCATGTTTCTGGGCGAAGGTCGAGGACATAAAGTTCCCCTCAACCACGGAATCCACGGTAACCTCTACCTCCCAGGTGGAGGCCCCACTATCTAAGGTCCCTCGGAATACCAGTTTGGGAGAAAAGGGTTTCATATTTGTCTGATCACCACCTACGACCACTGGACGTGATCGTTTTTCCGACCGCAGAGGACACGTGCTAGCCGAGTGACCAAACTGCCGGCACTGGTAACAACGTGCGGAGCATCGCACCGGACGTGGCTTGGGGCCGGTGCGAGACACCTCCATAGGTTCAGAGGATGTAAGCTCCCGAGCGGGAGATCTTAGCGGCTCGGTGAAGGTGGGAGCCAAGTTAACCCTTCGTCTGGATTGCGCACGTCCCAGCCTGCGCTCTGTAAACCGGAGATCAATGTGGGTGGAGATGGCATTCACTTCCTCCTGACTTGTGGGGACCTCACTGGTTGCTAGAGCATCTTTGACATGCTCTGCTAACCCTCTCCAAAACACAGGGATGAGTGCTTTATCAGGCCACTCTAGTTCGGAAGCTAATGTCCAGAATCAGACAGCATAATGGTTGACCGAGAGAGACCCATGTGTTAGGGCCAATAATTGGAGAGCGGTGTTGTGCGTGATCCGTGATCCCAAAAATACCTGCTTCAGAGCCTCGAGGAACTGAGCAGCGCCCTGAACCACGGGATCATCACGCTTCTACAATGGCGTAGCCCACTCTAATGCCCTGCCAGATAAAAGAGAAACAATAAACCCCACCTTAGCCCGCTCTGTAGGGAACCGTGCAGCCAGTAACTCAAGCTGGATAGAGCACTGACTCATGAATCCCCTACAGGTGGCGCTGTCACCCGAAAACTTGTCGGGGAGTGGGAGGCGAGATATTGTCAGCATAGGCGTGAGTGTGGGTATGAGTGAGACAGCCTCTGCGCCTGCCTGAGCAGCGGCTACTGTAGCATCCGCAGCTGAGGTGGAGCTCTCGATAGCCGCCAACCTGCTCTCCAGCTGCCGAATGTACCGCTGCAGCTGCTGCAGGTCCGCCATTACTAGTCAGGGTCTGGCGCTAGTATAATGTTAGGGACGGCGGAAAAACTAAATATAAATAATAGGAAGTGCGTTCGCCGCCCGGGGTCCACCGTGCAGTAGGTGCAGCCGGAAATGCGCGCATCGCTGACCCCCGTCACATGATTGGGGGTCAGTGACGCGTTGGCATAACAACCAGAGGTCTCCTATATGTAGCAGAGCTGATCAATTATGGGCGCTTCTAGCCTCCCATGGAGGCCATTGAAGCATGCCAAAATAAAAAAAAAATGTTTTAAAATTATGAAAAAAATAGAAAAAATATAAAAGTTTAAATCACCCCCCCTCTTTCGCCTCATTCAAAATAAAATAATGAAAAAAATCACACATATACATATTAGGTATCACTGTGTTCAGAATCGCCCGATCTATCAATAATAAAAAGCATTAACCCGATCGCTAAACGGCGTAGCGAGAAAAAAAATCAAAATGCCAGAATTACGGTTTTTTTTGGTTGCTGTGACATTGCATTAAAATGCAATAACGGGCGAAAAGAATGTATCTGCACAAAAATGATATCATTAAAAACATCACCTCGGCCCACAAAACAATAAGCCCTCACCCAACCCCAGATCATGAAAAATCGAGACGCTACGGGTCTCGGAAAATGGAGCTTGAGAAGCTACGGGTCTCGGAAAATGGAGCTTTTTTTTCCACCACTTATATAAGAAAAGAACCTAGACATGTTTGGTGTCTATGAGTAATGACCTGGATAATTATAATGTCAGATCACTTTTAGCATTTAGTGAACCTAGCAAAAAGCCAAACAAAAAACAAATGTGGGATTGCATTTTTTTTTTGCAATTTCACCGCACTTGGCCATATTGATGGAGAAATAAAAAAGTTATGGCTCTGGAAAGAAGAGGAGGGGGAAAATGAAAATGCAAAACCAAAAATACCCCTGGTCGTTAAGGGGTTAATATTGACCTACACTCACTGGCCACTTTATTAGGTACACCATGCTAGTAAGGGGTTGGACCCCCTTTTGCCTTCAGAACTGCCTCAATTCTTCGTGGCAGAGATTCAACAAGGTGCTGGAAGCATTCCTCAGAGATTTTGGACCATATTGACATGATGGCATCACACAGTTGGCGCAGATTTGTCGGCTGCACATCCCTGATGCGAATCTCCCGTTCCACCACATCCCAAAGATGCTCTATTGGATTGAGATCTGGTGACTGAGGAGGCCATTTGAGTACAGTAAACTCATTGTCATGTTCAAGAAACCAATCTGAGATGATTCGAGCTTTATGACATGGCGCATTATCCTGCTGAAAGTAGCCATCAGATGTTGGGTACATTGTGGTCATAAAGGGATGGACATGGTCAGCAACAATACTCAGGTAGGCTGTGGCGTTGCAACGATGCTCAATTGGTACCAAGGGGCCCAAAGAGTGCCCAGAAAAAATTCCCCACACCATGACACCACCACCACCAGCCTGAACCGTTGATACAAGGCAGGATGGATCCATGCTTTCATGTTGTTTACGCCGAATGTTGCAGCAGAAATCGAGACTCATCAGACCAGGCAACGTTTTTGCAATCTTCTACTGTCCAATTTCGATGAGCTTGTGCAAATTGTAGCCTCAGTTTCCTGTTCTTAGCTGAGAGGAGTGGTACCCAGTGTGGTCTTCTGCTGCTGTAGCCCATCTGCCTCAAAGTTCGACGCACTGTGCGTTCAGAGATGCTCTTCTGCCTACCTTGGTTGTAACGGGTGGCAATTTGAGTCACTGTTGCCTTTCTATCAGCTCGAACCAGTCTGCCCATTCTCCTCTGACCTCTGGCATCAACATGGCATTTCCGGCCACAGAACTGCCGCTCACTGGATTTTTTTTCTTTTTCGGACCATTCTCTGTAAACCCTAGAGATGGTTGTGCGTGAAAATCCCAGTAGATCAGCAGTTTCTGAAATTCTCAGACCAGCCCTTCTGGCACCAACAATCATGCCACGTTCAAAGGCACTCAAATCACCTTTCTTCCCCATACTGATGCTCGGTTTGAACTGCAGGAGATTGTCTTGACCATGTCTACATGCCTAAATGCACTGAGTTGCCGCCATGTGATTGGCTGATTAGAAATTAAGTCTTAACACACAGTTGGACAGGTGTACCTAATAAAGTGGCCAGTGAGTATATATTCAAGAGAGACTAGAGGAAGAAAACCCTAAAATCATGTTATCCGAAACAGTCAGAAAACTAGCCACATATTGGCAGATCCCTGACTTCACACTCTATACTTTCATTATAAGCCACTCCAGTGTCAGGAATAGACAGTATGTGACAATACAGTATATACCGCTCAGGGAACACTGAACTTCCAGAGATCATTTCCATATTCATAGTAAATAATGGCACAGATCTCCCAGACATTATGGCTGCACATATCCCTAGTCTTTATAATGATATTGCACTCATTCCCTGACAGACCGCAGCATGGCCATTAGTTAGAAGCTGCTAATGATCTGTGGAGCAGGTAAATTTTCACTGAGTGGTATAAAGCACTGGCAAAAATTATGAGACCACGTTCAAATGTTCAGTTTTTCCAAATTTTCTCTTTATAGGTATATTTTTGAGTAAAATGAAAATTGTTCTTTTAGTCTTCAAACTTCTAACAACATGTCTCTGAATTCCCAAGCAATAAATTTTGCATTTTTTTTCTGAAAAGGAGAAATGGTCAAAATTTAAAAAAAAAAAAAAAAAAAATGCAGTGCTTGCAGACCTCAAATAATGCAAAGAAAACAAGTTCATAATCATTTAGAAACAACAATACTAATGTTTTAACTCAGGAAGAGTTCAGAAATCAATATTTTGTGGAACAACCATGATTTTTAATCACAGCTTTCATGCGTCTTGGCATGCTTTCCACCAGTCTTTCACTCTGCCCCTGGTGCAAAAATTAAATCAGTTCTTTTTGTTACATGGCTTGTGACTATCCATCATCCTCTTGATTACATTCCAGAGGTTTTCAATGGGGTTTAGGTCTGGAGATTGGGCTGCCCATGACAGGGATTGATGTGGTGGTCTCTTAATTTTTGCCAGAGCTGTATATTGGGCCATCTGAAAACTGAGTTTAGTCTAGGACTATTTGTCTGCACTACTAATTGACAGCTGTTATTATACCAAACTAGGGCAGTCCCTATAGGAGGAAAAGCACAATAATTATAGTGTATTTTCACATACTTTCTATTCCTGACTGACCGCCACTGGAGTGGCTTATAAACTTAGGAAGTACAGTTGTGGCCAAAAGTATTGACACCCCTGCAATTCTGTCAGATAATACTCAGTTTCTTCCTGAAAATGATTGCAAACACAAATTCTTTGGTATTATTATCTTCATTTAATTTGTCTTAAATGAAAAAACACAAAAAGAATTGTCCTAAAGCCAAATTGGATATAATTCCACACCAAACATAAAAAAGAGGGTGGACAAAAGTATTGGCATTGTTTGAAAAATCATGTGATGCTTCTCTAATTTGTGTAATTAACAGCACCTGTAACTTACCTGTGGCACCTAACAGGTGTTGGCAATAACTAAATCACACTTGCAGCCAGTTGACATGGAGTAAAGTTGACTCAACCTCTGTCCTTTGTCCTTGTGTGTACCACACTGAGCATGGAGAAAAGAAAGAAGACCAAAGAACTGTCGGAGGACTTGACTTGAGAAACCAAATTGTGAGGAAGCATGAGCAATCTCAAGGTTACAAGTCCATCTCCAAAGACCTGAATGTTCCTGTGTCTACCGTGCGCAGTGTCATCAAGACATTTAAAGCCCATGGCACTGTGGCTAACCTCCCTAGATGTGGACGGAAAAGAAAAATTGACAAGAGATTTCAAAGCAAGATTGTGCGGATGTTGGATAAAGAACCTTGACTAACATTCAAACAAGTTCAAGCTGCCCTGCAGTCCGAGGGTACAACAGTGTCAACCCGTACTATCCATCGGCGTCTCAATGAAAAGGGACTGTATGGTAGGAGACCCAGGAAGACCCCACTTCATACCCCGAGACATAAAAAAGCCAGGCTGGAGTTTGCCAAAACTTACCTGAAAAAGCCTAAAACGTTTTGGAAGAATGTTCTCTGGTCAGAGGAGACAAAAGTAGAGCTTTTTGGGCAAAGGCATCAACATAGAGTTTGCAGGAGAAAAAAAGGGGCATTCAAAGAAAAAAACACGGTCCCTACAGTCAAACTTGGCGGAGGTTCCCTGATGTTATGGGGTTGCTTTGCTGCCTCTGGCACTGGACTGCTTGACCATGTACATGGCATTATGAAGTCTGAAAACTACCAACAAATTTTGCAGCATAATGTAGGGCCCAGTGTGAGAAAGCTGGGTCTCCCTCAGAGGTCATGGGTCTTCCAGCAGGACAATGACCCAAAACACACTTCACAAAGCACTAGAAAATTGTTTGAGAGAAAGCACTGGAGACTTCTAAGGTGGCCAGCAATGAGTCCAGACCTGAATCCCATAGAACACCTGTGGAGAGATCTAAAAATGGCAGTTTGGAGAAGGCACCCTTCAAATATCAGGGACCTGGAGCAGTTTGCCAAAGAAGAATGGTCTAAAATTCCAGCAGTACATTGTAAGAAACTCATTGATGGTTACCGGAAGCGGTTGGTTGCAGTTATTTTGGCTAAAGGTTGTGCAACCAAGTATTAGGCTGAGGGTGCCAATACTTTTGTCTGGCCCATATTTGGAGTTTTGTGTGAAATGATCAATGTTTTGCTTTTTGCTTCATTCTCTTTTGTGTTTTTTTCATTTAAGACAAATTAAATGAAGATAATAATACCAAATAATTTGTGATTGCAATCATTTTCAGGAAGAAACTGGGTATTACCTGACAGAATTGCAGGGGTGTCAATACTTTTGGCCACAACTGTATATAGTTTGAAGTCTGGGGTCTGCCAATATGTGGCTAGTTTTCTGCCTATTTTCAGATAACATGATACATGATTTTAGCTTTTTTTCTTGGGTAGTCTTGCTTGAATATAGGTCAATATTAACCCCTTCCTGACATCCGACGTACTATCCCGTCCATGGGACCCGGGCCCCTATGCCCATGGACAGGATAGTACGTCTACCGCGATCAGCGGCGCCCACGTGGTGAGCGCCGCTGATCGCGGCCGGGTGTCAGCTGATTATCACAGCTGACACCCGGCACTATGTGTCAGGGGCGGTCACGGACCGCCCCCGACACGTTAACCCCTTGCACACCGCGATCAAACATGATCGCGGTGTACCGGGAGTTAAAGGGAAGCATCGGTAGGGAGGGGGCTCCCTCCGTGCTTCCCTGAGCCCCCCACGGCAGCGCAATGTGCAGCGCTGCTGCGGGGGGCTCCTTTCCTCCAGGCTCCCGAATCCAAGATGGCGACGGGGGCCTTCGGGGGCCTGGAGGAAGCTGGCTTCCTCAGTGCCTGCAAAGCGCAGGCAAGAGGAAGTCTTCTTCAATGCCTGTGACAGATTGCTGATCTGTCACAGTGATCTGTGATGTGTCAGATTAGCGATCTGTCACAGGACAGTGATGTCCCACCTGGGACTATGTAATAAAGTAAAAAAAAAATAAAAAAAAAAAGTGTAAAAATAATTTTTAAAAATCGCCAAATAAATTAGTAAAAAAAAAAAAAAAAAAAATATTCCCCAATAAATTCATTTTTTGAAAATAAAAAAAACCCAAAACAATAAAAGTACACATATTAGGTATCGCCGCGTCCATAACGACCCGCCCTATAAAACTGTCCCATTAGTTAACCCCTTTAGAGAACCCTTTAAAAAATAAAAATAAAAAACGAAGCAAAAAATGATTTATTATCATACCGCCAAACAAAAAGTGTAATAACGCACGATCAAAAAGACGCATATAAATATCCATGGTACCACTGAAAACATCATCTTGTCCCGCAAAAAACGAGCCACCACACAGCATCATCAGCGAAAAAATTAAAAAGTTATAGCTCGCAGAATAAAGCGATGCAAAAATATTTTTTATATAAAATAGTTTTCATTGCATAAAACCGACAAAACATAAAAAAACGACCTAAATGAGGTATCGCTGTAACCGTACTGACCCGAAGAATAAAACTGCTTTATCAATTTTACCGCACGCGGAACGGTGTAAACGCACCCCCCCAAAAGAAATTCATGAAACGCTTGTTTTTGTTCATTCTGCGTCCCAAAAATCGGAATAAAAAGCGATAAAAAAAGTCACGTGCCCGAAAATGGTACCAATAAAAACGTCAACTCGTCCCGCAAAAAATAAGACCTCACATGACTCGGTGGGTCAAAATACGGAACAATTATAGCTCTCAATATGTGGTGATGCAAAAACTATTTTTACAATAAAAAGCGTCTTTTAGCGTGCGACAGCTGCCAAAAATAAAAACCGCCATAAATAGTAAATCAAACCCCCCGTTATATCCCCCTTAGTTAGGGAAAAATAATAAAATTAAAAAAATGTATTTATTTCCATTTTTCCATTAGGGTTAGGGCTTGGGTTAGGGCTGAGATTAGAGTTAGGGGTGTGTTGGGGTTAGGGTTGGAGTTAGAATTGGGGGTTTCCACTGTTTGGGCACATCAGGGGCTCTCCAAATGCAACATTGTGTCTGATCTCATTTCCAGCCAATTCTGAGTTGAAAAAGTCATATGGTGCTCCTTCCCTTAAAAGCTCTGCCATGCGCCCAAACAGTGATTTACCCCCACATGTAGGGTATCAGCCTACTCAGGACAAATTGCAAAACAATTTTTGGGGTCCAATTTCTCCTGTTGCCCTTAGGAAAATAAAAAATTGGGGGCAAAAATATCATTTTTGTGGAAAAAAATGATTTTTTTATTTTCACGTCCGAGCGTTATAAACTTCTGTGAAGCACTTGGGGGTTCAAAGTGCTCACCACACATCTAGATAAGTTCCGTGGGGGGGGTCTAGTGTCCAAAATGGGGTCATTTGTGGGTGTTTCCACTGTTTAGGTACATTAGGGGCTCTCCAAAGGCAACATGACACCCGCAGACCATTCCATCAAAGTCTGCATTCCAAAATGGCACTGCTTCCCTTCCGAGCCCCGACGTGTGTCCATACAGTAGTTTTCTCCCACATATGGGGTGTCAGCATACTCATGACAAATTGGACAACAACTTTTGCGGTCCAATTTCTCCTGTTACCCTTGGGAAAATGAAAAAATTGGGGACTAATTGATCATGTTTGTGGAAAAAATACGATTTTTTTATTTTCATGCTCGGGCATTATAAACTTCTGTGAAGCCCTTGGGGGTTCAAAGTGCTCACCACACATCTAGATAAGTTCCTTAGGGGTTCTCGTTTCCAAAATGGGGTCATTTGTGGGTGTTTCCACTGTTTAGGTACATTAGGGGCTCTCCAAAGGCAACATGACACCCGCAGACCATTCCATCAAAGTCTGCATTCCAAAACGTCACTACTTCCCTTCCGAGCCCTGACGTGTGTCCATACAGTAGTTTTCTCCCACATATGGGGTGTCGGCTTACTCAGGACAAATTGGACAACAACTTTTGGGGTTCAATTTCTCCTGTTACCCTTGGGAAAATAAAAAAAATGGTGACTAAAAGATCATGTTTGTGGAAAAAATACGAATTTTTTATTTTCACGCCCGGGCGTTATAAACTTCTGTGAAGCACTGGGGGGTTCAAAGTGCTCACCACACATCTAGATAAGTTCCTTGGAGGGTCTAGTTTCCAAAATGGTGTCATTTGTGGGGGGTTTCCACTGTTTAGGTACATCAGGGGTTTTCCAATCGCGACATGGTGTCCGATCTCAATTCCAGCCAAAAACGTCAAATGGCGCTGCTTCCCTTCCGAGCTCTGCCATGCGCCCAAATAGTGGTTTACCCCCACATGTGGGGTATCAGCGTACTCAGGACAAATTGCACAATAACTTTTAGGGTCCTGTTACCCTTGGGAAAATAAAAATTGGGGTGAAAAGATCATTTTTGTGGAAAAAATATGATTTTTTAATTGTACCGCTGTACGTTATAAACTTCTGTAAAGCCCTTGTGGGTTCAAAGTTTTCACCACATATCTAGATAAGTTCCTTGGGGGGTCTAGTTTCCAAAATGGGGTCACTTGTAGGGAGTTTCCACTGTTTAGGTACATCAGGGACTCTCCAAACGTGACATGGCGTCCGATCTGAATTCCAGCCAATTTTGCACTGAAAAAGTCAAACGGCGCTCCTTCCATTCTGAGCTCTGCCATGCGCCGAAACAGTCGTTCCCCCCCACAAATCAGGTATCAGCGTACTCAGGACAAATTGCACAATAACTTTTGCAGTCCAATTTCTCCTGTTACCCTTGGTAAAATAAAAAAAAATTGAACCTGAAGTATTTTTTTTGTGAAAAAAAGTTAGATGTTCATTTTTTTTAAATATTCAAAAAAATTCCTGTGACGCACCTAAAGGGTTAATAAACTTCTTGAATGTGGTTTTGAGCACCTTAAGGGGTGCAGTTTTTAGAATGGTGTCACTTTTGTGTATTTTCTATCATATAGACCCCTCAAAGTGGCTTCAAATGTGATGTGGTCCTAAAAATAAAATGGTGTTGTAAAAATGAGAAATCGCTGGTCAACTTTTAACCCTTATAACTTCCTAACAAAAAAAAATTTTGGTTCCAAAATTGTGCTGATGTAAAGTAAACACGTGGGAAATGTTACTTATCAAGTTTTTTGTGTGCCGTATCTCTGTGATTTAAGGGCATAAAAATTCAAAGTTGGAAAATTGGGAAATTTTCAAAATTTTTGCCAAATTTCTGTTTTTTTCACAAATAAACGCAAGTTATTTGAATGAAATTTTACCACTAACATGAAGTACAATATGTCACGAGAAAACAATGTCAGAATCACCGGGATCCATAGAAGCGTTCCAGAGTTATGACCTCATAAAGGTACAGTGGTCAGAATTGTAAAAATTGGCCCGGTCATGAACGTGCAAACCACCCTTGGGGGTGAAGGGGTTAAATAAAGTCTCCTGATAAGTCGCCTTTGGTGAGGACAACAAAACGAGTAGACATGAGAGGCTTGGAGAGGAAGTGTGTATACGTCACCTCACCTTATACACTGAAATGTGGGTTCTTTTCTATTAGTCACCTTCTGACTAACCTTCAGGGGGTGAAGGGTATAGTTTTACATCTGGAATTAATACAATTTAGTTTTATCCTTTTGTCAGCAAACATGAGGAATGACAAGAGACAACCCCTTTAAGAAGATCCAATTTTGGGTTAACAGTTGATTCCAAGTAAAATATTTCCCATATTAAGAAAATGAAAAAGGCTTCTCCCCTATGTAACATCTCTGATGTTTATTAACATTTGATTTCCGGTTAAAACATTTCCCACTTTCTGAACAAGAAACATGCTTCTCCCCTGTGTGAGTTCTCTTGTGGTTAACAAAATGTGATTTATGTGCAAAACATTTTCCACATTCTGAACAGGAAAAAGGCTTCTCCCCTGTGTGGATTTTCTGGTGCCTAATACAATCTGATTTATTGTTAAAACATTTCCCACATTCTAAACAAGAAAAAGGCTTCTCCCCTGTGTGGATTCTCTGGTGCTTAACACAATCTGATTTATAGTTAAAACATTTCCCACATTCTGAACAGGAAAAAGGCTTCTCCCCTGTGTGAGTTCTCCTGTGCCTATCAAGAACCCATTTCTGATTAAAACATTTCCCACATTCTGAACAGAAAAAAGGCTTCTCCCCTGTGTGAGTTCTCAGGTGAGTAACAAGCTCTGATTTCCATGTAAAATATTTCCCACATTCTGAACATGAAAATGGCTTCTTTGCTTTAGGAACAGTTTGTTTTTTAATGCCTCTTTTGTGAATTTGATTTTCCTTCGTAGTCGGTAATGAATCAGAAAATGGGACCTGTTTCATAGGATCAAATGACAGATCTTTGCTGTGAATGGATGGTATATCAGGAGTAAAAGCAATCACTTCAGTTGTATCTTGTAGGATCTCAAGATCATCAGATTTAAAAACTGAAGATGTCAGCTGTCCCTCTGATCTCCTGGTACAGTCATCTGCTAAGATAAAAAATAATTATTATTTTTCAGTAAAATATCCTTGAGTTTTATGTTTTTGAACATTTCTACTTAAACTGTCCGTCAAAATGGCAAGCTGTGTAAAAAACTTTAATTATTTACTAAGACAATGACAGTTCACAGTCAAATAGAAAACCTTGTTGGATGAACCAGTAGTGCGTGATGTGCAACTGTTTGTTCATTCTGCCTCCCAAATATAGAATAAAAAGAAACCAATCAATGTTATGTAGGCGGAAATAATACCAATTCTCATCTCACAAAAAAGTCCTCACTCAGGTCCATCATCTGTCAATGGAAAAACAGAGGTTCCCACACTATTAGTGGCTCAAAGACTGTTGAAAAGCAACAAGGTTTCCATAAACCAATCCAGCAAAATCCGCACTCACTTCTTGCAGTGTGCTCAAACAACATTTAGGATCCCTGTATTCAGCAATACTATAGTGAGAACAACCCACTTGCCGTATTTTTCGGATTATAAGACACACTTTTTCCCCCCCAAATTTTAGGGGAAAATGGGGGTGCATCTTATAATGAGGATATACTTTACCGGTAACTTTGTTGCAGGCTGGGATGAGGGGGTGTCCGGCGGTGCTGCAAGTGCCCGGTGGTGCATTGGGGGTCTCCGGTGCTGCGCAAGTGTCTCCGATGCTGCGGGGGCTCTTCCAACATTTTGTAAAACGCCAGAGCCCCCGCAGTTCCATGGCTTCCTGTGCGGTGGACTCCGGGAAAATGGTCGCCATATGCGCAGATGGAGATCTCGGCACCAAGATCTTGGGAGAGGAGATCTCCGCTCTCATCGCACATGATCTTGGTGCCGAGATCTCCATCTGCGCATGTGCCATTCCTGGCAGCCATTTTCCTGCAGTCCACCACACAGGAAGCCATGGAACTGCGGGGGCTCTGGCCTTTTACAAAGTGTCGGCAGAGCCCCCACAGCATCGGACACCCCCGCGCAGCACTAGAGACCCGCAGCAGCACTGGACACTCTCAGGAGCAACGGACACCTGCAGCGGCAGGCGGCAACATCACCCTACTCCAGCCTCCACCAGCAGCGACCCTGGGACCCTCACTCCTCCTATAGATTATAACCCTCAGTGAATTAATTTATAAAATGGAATCACTTTCTGGGGATTACGACTATTTTAGTTTTCTGTCATTTAGTTATATTAGGGCTTCGGCATATGGTGTGTCCAATCTCATCTGTCCAGCTGGAGTAATCTGCTACCAACTTCAGCCAATTGGAAAGTACCACACCCTCCAAGGAGAGAATGAGGACCTCCGCTGATGCACACCAGCGCCCTGCTCCAACCTTTGCCCCTGGTGACTTAGTGTGGTTCTCCGCCCGAAACATCAGGCTGCGGGTTGAGTCCGCTAAGTTCGTACCACGCTAAATTGGCCCCTTCAAGGTCCTTGAACAGATCAACCCTGTGGTCTAAGGTCTGACCCTTCCACCACACTTGGCTATCTCTGACACGTTCCATGTGTCCCTCCTTAAGCCTGTTCACATGTCCCGGTTCTCCGAGTCATCTGCCGGGACATCGGACCTGTCTTCGGATGAGTTTGAGGTCAATGCCATCGTGGGGTGCAAGGTGATGCGGGGCAAAAAGCTTTATTTTGTGGATTGGAAGGGTCATGGTCCAGAGGCTCAGACCTGGGAGCCAGTGGAGAACATACACGTTCTGCTCCTTATTGCAGCATTTGAGCGTAGCGAGGCTCAGAAAGGAGGGGGCACTAGGAGGGGGGTAATGTTAGGCATCGAGTTCCGGTCGCTGCACAGCAGGAATTCCGAGCCTTGCATTCGGCAGTCTCCCAGTCCTCCTTTCGTTCCACTGAGCATGCCCGTGGGACGATCTCTCATTGGAGATCGGAGGTCACATGCTCAGGTCCTTCTCCAGGTCGGATTGGACCGTCAGGAAGGTGGTCCCGGAAGGACGCTGCTATAAAAGAGTTGCATGGCCGCACAGCCACACAGCCATGCGCTAGTATAGACAAAGATTAGACCATGTGAAGTGAGTGTTGTATGCATGTATGAATGTCTCTGGTGAATGACTCATTGGAAACCCCTTCCCTTGGTATGCATGTGTTGTGCAGCCTAGCCTGTCAAGCGCCCAGGTCTAGGTGTAGGTAGAGGCTGAGTTAGAGACTAGAATCAGTGTCCACCACTGGCTCTACATGCCACGATGCATGTGCTCGACACTTCTCCAAGGTCAGCGTCTATAGTGGTGTCCGCAGGTGCGACGCCACGTGCTCAGAAGGTCTAGAGGGACTCTGACCCTGTGTCCTTGGGGCAGAGTTCCGTGACCACATTCTGAGCACCCCCTTGCCGAGCTCTGTAAGTGCTAACAGACTCCGGCATTTAAGATTCGCAGTACTGCGGCTCTGTGACGTGACAGAGACCGCTCCTGTTCACACCGGGTGATGTTAACCTGCGTATGACCTTTGTATACTGCTATATACATCCGCCATTACTAAGCAGCAGTTTACCACCTCTGCACGGTGGACCCCTGGCTGCAAACGCACCTACTGTCATTATATTATTTGGTGCGGTCTGCCAGCCCGTAACACCTCTTTTTCAGTCCTCTGTGCTCAGCTTGTGGCTTGTGTATTTGTTCCCTGTTGTGACCGTGACCCGTTTACTGACTACTCTGGTGTGTTCTGATTCTGTATTCTGTGCTTCTGGTTCTGACCCAGCTACCTGACTATTCTTGCATTCTAACACCACAGAATAGCAGGTAACACCATGGTCCAAGCATAGGGGGTCCTAATGTAAGTCCAGATCCATGTAAGGGTATTAACGGGCGATGAGCAAGGCAATCCTTGGGATATGGAAAGCAGAGAAGATAGTGCCAAGCTTGTTCATGGTGGACATCTTTTGAGCTGCCAAGTGACCCAATACATTGTGTCTGCAAACTATTCCAGCCAGATCTGCATTCAAATAGCTAAATGGCGCTCCTTCTCTTCTGAACCCTGCCATGTGCCCAGACAGTAGTGCACAACCGTACATAGGGTATTGTGCGAAGTTGGTAAATAACTCGTAAAATCCATTTTTCTATTATCCTTTGTTAATAATTCCAAAGTTATCAACACATAAAGTGACACACGTCAGATTTTAAAAATTGGGCCTGAGAACACAAAACTGGCTGCGGGAAGAGGTTAAATCAGAGTATTTTTGACACTACTGAAATCAAAAACTGTGACTATAGACAATAACACATCTACTGAAATGATCAAACTCAACAGTCTTCATCAGTAATAAATGAGTAACTAGTGGTGAAAGCTCTCTGGAGTAATAAGCGTATGGGGCCCGGTGACTTCACAATCTAAACTATCGTAAGGTCCAATATTTTCGGTCAGATGAGTTTTAAGAAGAAATATTAGACATTGATCACCAAGTCTCTCTGTCAGTGCAGCGCCGACAGCTTCTATGGCATGAAGATGCTGCTTCATCAGCATGCTATACAAGTGATCAGACTGCAAAAATTTATTGTACCATAGTGGGACTAAGTAAAAAAGTTACAAAAGACTTAAAAAAAATGTAAATAATTGTACAAATACTTAAACAAAAAATAATAAGAAAATCAAAATATATTTTATCTAAATATTAGAATGAAAAAAAATCTAAACAATAAAAGTACACATATTTGATATCGCCGCATCCGTAACACCCGACCTACAAAAATGTCCCACTAGTTAACCACTTAAGTGAACGCCATGAAAAAAAAAACAAGGCAAAAAACAATGCATTATCATCATACCGCCAAACAAAAAAGTGGAATAGCATGCGATCAAAAAGACGGATATAAATAAACGTGGTACCACTGAAAACATCATCTTGTCCTGCAAAAAACGAGCCGCCATAAGGCTTCATCACCAGAAAAAGAAAAAAGTTATAGCTCATAGAATAAAGTGATGCAAAAATAATTATTTTTTCTATAAAATAGTTTTTATTGTATAAAAGCACCAAAACATAAAAAAAGAATTAAATGAGGTATCGCTGTAACCGTACTGACCAGAAGAGTAAAACCGCTTTATCAATTTTACCACGCGCAGAACGGTGTAAATGCACCCCCCCAAAAGAAATTTATGAAATGCTGGTTTTTGTTCATTCTGCGTCCCAAAAATCGGAATAAAAAGCGATCAAAAAATGTCACGTGCCCGAAAATGGTACCAATAAAAACGTCAACTCGTCCCACAAAAAATAAGACCTCACATGACTCGGCGGGTCAAAATATGGAAAAATTATAGCTCTCAAAATGTGGTGATACAAAAACTATTTTTTGCAACAGAAAGCGTCTGTAAGAATGCAGAGGGCAGCATACTTCCTCTGTTAAGCCCTGCCCACTGCCGCACCTCTTCCATTCAGCTCCACCTATGTCTGTCTGCATCCTGCGTACCTATCTTTAACATTGGGTACGCAGGTCATGCGGGTGTATGTGGATACCTTCGCTTGCGTCGTTTTGACTCTTCGTTGAACTTGTCAAACGCAACGCTACGTTTTGTTGCAGTCAGAGCAGCGTCAAAACGATGCATGTGGAGGCATCCGCATGGCTGCGTACCCAATGTTAAAGATAGGTACGCAGGACGCAGGCAGATGTAGGCGAAGCTGAATGGAAGAGGTGCGACAGTGGGCAGGCTTAATGGAGGAAGTATGCAGCCCACCGCAGCTCTGCCCAACGCAAGTGTGAAACCAGCCTTAGTGTCTGACAGCAGCCAAACATAAAAACCCACTATAACGCCTCTTTCACACGTCCTGATATTTCCGGTACCGGAGATGTTAGTGTCCGTGTGTGTAATACTTGCAGCACACATATGGCATGCCTGTGCCGCATCAGTACCACACAGATGGGCGCCAGTGGAGAAGCGTTACAGAAAGCGCTGTTCCGCGGTGGCGGGTGCTCTCATTATTCTCACCTACTCTGCCAGTGATCGGAGCGAGCAGGGGAGAATGATGAGAGTTTCATTTTAGTAATAAAAGAGACATCAGGCAGTGGCTGATTGGACTATTACTCCCATCAGTGTACCCCTGCTGCTCCTAATAACAGTGACAGCAGCAGCGGCGGATGGGAGTATTCATCTGCTGCTCCTGCGCTGTAAATAAAAACGGTAATTTAAAAAAACAGTGTGGGTCCCCCCTATTTTGGATAACCAGCCAGACAAAACTCACATCTGAGGGCTGCAATCCCTCAGCTGTCAGCAAGGCTCATTATTAAGAATAGAGGGGTCCCCACGCTATTTTTTTAACTTATTTAAATAATTAAAAAAACAGCGTGCGGTCACCCCCATTTTTGACCACCAGCCTTGCTAAACCTCACAGTTGTGGCTGTTGTTCTTGCAGTCTGCAGTTCCCCAGAAAAGGCGCATCTATTAGATGTGCCAATTCTGGTGCTTTGCCCAGCTCTTCTCACTTGCCCTGTAGCGGTGGCATGTTGGGTTCATATTTGTGGGGTTGATGTCACCAGTGTATCTGCCATGCTATCCATTACTAATCTAATCTAAGTGTGGAGTGCAGCATGCAAGCATCCCATAAGCAAAGCATCACAGAAGCTAAGCATCAGGAAAACGGCAGTTATACATGGCAGTTAGTCAGGGCAGGAGTCAGGTAACCCACACTTTGCTCTCCCTTTTAACCATGTGCTTTATTTTTATCCTCCTGTGTTCCTTTGCCATCCACATTCACCACCCTATCCCCCCTCCATCACGACTCATACACATCAGCCCCTCTATACTTCCCTTTCCCATGTACAGCTCCCATGCACTCCTCACCTTCCTGAGAAACCTCAGCCCATCTTGCCCAAACACATCGCAGAAAAAAACAACTATTTGCTCTTTATCTTCCTACTCCTACTGACTTCAGGGGACATCTCCCCCAACCCTGGTCCACCATCCCCCAACCTCAACCCCTACCCTACCTCATATCGAAACCATAATAATCTTATTAATATTACTTGCACTCCCTCATCTCCATCTTTTAATTATGCCCTCTGGAATCCACGGTCTGCTTGTAGCAAGCTTCTTTTCCTACACAACTACTTTCTGAACAACTCTCTTAATCTGTTGGCCCTCACTGAAACCTGGATTCAGGATTCTGACACTGTCTCTCCTGCTGCCATTTCCTATGGTGGCTTACAATTCTCTCATTCCTCGAGACCCACAAACAGACATGATGGTGGAGTCGGCATATTCCTGTCCCCACAATGCACTTTCCAGGTCATCCCCCCAGTTCCATCACACTTATTCCCTTCTTTTGAGGTCCACACCATCAGGCTCTTCCGTCCCCTCTCCCTCAGAGTAGCGGTCATATACCGACCCCCAGGCTCACCCACCCACTTCCTTGACCACTTTTCAGCCTGGCTGCCACACTTCATGTCCTCAGAACTTCCAACCCTTATCCTGGGAGACTTCAACATCCCCATTAACAGCCCTACTTCCATATCTGCATCCCAGCTTCTATCACTAACCACCTCTCTAGGCCTCTCACAGCTTTCAACCTCTGAGACACATAAGGACGGTAAGACCCTTGATCTGGTCTTCGGCCGGCTCTGTTCAATCTCCCACCTAAATAACTCACCGCTTCCACTCTCTGACCACAACATCCTCTCCTTCACGCTCACAAATCCTCGCCCACCCCAGCTCACTCCTACCTACCACACAGAAATCTACAAGCCATTAACCCTCAGACACTTTCAGACTCCCCACACCCATTGCTGTCCCCAATCTCCTCTTTTTCCTGTCCTAATCTGGCTGTTCATCACTACAATGACACTCTTAGAAGCACCCTTGACCAAGTAGCTCCCCTCACCCTCAGAACCTCCAAGCACAGAGTAAAACAGCCCTGGCTCACATCGCAAACTCAACTTCTCCAGCGATGCTCTAGGAGTGTTGAACGCCTATGGAGAAAAACCCGCACACCAGAAGACTTCATCCATTTCAAATTTCTGTTAAGAACCTATGACGCTGCCCTTCACCTCGCCAAACAGACCTACTTCACCACCCTGATCTCCTCACTAGCCAACAACCCCAAGAAACTTTTTGACACTTTTCACTCCCTCCTCAGGCCAAAAGCACAAGCCCCTATCACAGACATTTGTGCTAATGACCTGGCCTCCCACTTTACAAAAAAATAGATAATATCCGTCAGGAAATCTGCTCCCAACCACCAAGTGCTCTGACTCCCATCCCTTCCTGCATCTCCCTTGGCTCATTTTCCACATTTGATCCCATCACAGAAGAAGAAGTCTCCAGACTCCTCTCTTCTTCTCGTCCGACTACATGCACTACCGACCCCATTCCCTCACATCTCCTCCAGTCTCTCTCTCCAGTCGTCACAACCCACCTAACTACAATCTTTAATCTCTCCCTCTCCTCTGGTATTTTCCCATCCTCCTTCAAACACACCATCATTAATCCATTACTAAAGAAACCCGCTCTCGACCCATCCTGCACAAACAATTACAGACCAGTCTCCAATCTCCCCTTCATCTCTAAACTTTTGGAGCGCCTAGTTTACTCCCGCCTTACCCGTTACCTCTCCACTCACTCCCATCTAGACCCTTCACAGTCCGGCTTCCACCCCCTACATTCAACTGAAACTGCACTCGTCAAACTGACCAATGACCTTCTGACAGCAAAACGTAATGGTGACCACTCTCTGCTCATTCTTCTTGACCTATCTGCAGCTTTCGATACTGTTGACCACCATCTCCTACTCTCTAGGCTCCAGTCACTAGGCATTAAGGACACTGCTCTCTCCTGGTTCTCTTCCTATCTCTCTGACCGCTCCTTCAGTGTTTTGTTCTCTGGCTCCTCTTCATCTCCTCTTCCTCTTGCTGTCGGGGTACCTCAGGGCTCAGTCCTTGGCCCCCTTCTCTTCTCTCTCTACACAGCCCCAATTGGACAGACCATCAGCAGATTTGGCTTTTGGTCCCATCTTTATGCTGATGACACACAACTATATACGTTTTCCCCCGACCTTACCCCCTCTGTACTACAGAACGCTAGTGACTGTCTGTCCGCAGTCTGCAATATCATGTCCACTCTCTATCTGAAACTCAACCTCTCCAAAACTGAACTTCTTCTGCTCCCGCCGTCTACCAACCTCCCTAAATCTGACATTTTCCTCTCCGTGGGTGGTACCACAATAACTCCCCGGCAGCAGGAGCGCTGTCTGGGTGTTATGTTTGACACCAATCTCTCCTTCACATCCCATATACAATCCCTTGCCCGCTCTTGCCGCTTACGCCTAAAGAAGATCTCTAGAATCTGCCCTTTTCTCACCATGGAAACAACAAAAACCCTCACTGTAGCATTGATCCACTCCCGTTGGATTACTGCAACGCTCTATTAATTGGCCTCCCCGTCACTCAACTATCCCCTCTCCAGTCCATACTTAATGCAGCAGCCAGGGTCGTCCATCTGGCTAATCGGTACTCGGACGTGTCCGCCCTTCGTCAGTCATTACACTGGCTGCCCATTCATTATAGGATCCAATTCAAAGTACTTGTTCTCACCCACAAAGCTCTCCATGGTGCGGCACCCCCCTACATCTCCTCCCTCATTTCTGTCTATCGGCCTAGCCGATCGCTGCGCTCTGCAAACGACTTTCGACTAACCTCTGCACTAATCCGTACCTCCCACTCCCGACTCCAAGACTTCTCCCGTGCTGTTCCTATCCTCTGGAATGCTCTACCCCAAGAAATTAGGACTAACCACAATTTGCATAGTTTTAGGCGCTCCCTCAAAACACATTTGTTCAGAGCGGCTTATCACGTTCACTAATCAAAGTCATTCTATGAGTAAGTGTGCGTGTATAGCCCATTCACTATCTCCATCCATCCTTCACTCCCTCAAGATGGCTGGACCTTCATTGCAAATAAACAATTGTAAATACACACCTGTACTTTGTATCTCCCTCACCTCATGGTAGATTGCAAGCTCTCACGAGCAGGGTTGTCTTTTTTCGTCTTATTTTGCTTTAATTATTGTATTGTTAATGCTGTTACTTATGACTTGTGTTTTGAAACTGTTAAACTGTAAAGCGCTGTGGAATATGTTGGCGCTATATAAATAAAGATTATTATTATTAATCCTATAGTTACATGTGCATGTCCACGGTCCGGGGAAACACACTGACATGTGCACAGACTCATTCACTTGAATAGGCAAATAGCTCTCCGTTCCTCCCGAGTCTCTCTACATGGCTAAGTAGCACTGTACAGCCACATATGGGGTATTGCCACGTTCGGTAGAAATTGTGGGACAAATTTTGCTGCCATTTTTACCCCATCATTTCTTGTGTGAAAATGTAAAATTTTTGGCTAAAATAAAAATTTGGTGGTAAAAATATAGTTATTTTGTCCTCATTGCCCAATGGTATAAAACTCTGTGACACACCCATGGTGTCAATATGATCACTTCTCCCATAGATGAATTCATTGAGAGGTGTAGTTTGTAAGATGGGTTCACTTATGGGGGGGTTCTGCTGTTTTGGCACCTCATGGGCTCTCCCATTTGGTGATGGCATAACAGTAAAATCTGGCACTCCTTCCCTTCTGAGCTCTGCCATGTGTTACTGACCAGTGCTTTACCCCCACATATGGGGTACCAACATACTCAGGACAAATTGCACAATAACTTCTGGGGCCCAATTTCTTCTGTTACACTTGTGAAAATAAAAAAAATTGGGGGCGAAATTTTCTTATTTGTTTGAAAAAAATGTTTTTTTTATTTTTACGGCTCTATGTTATATACTTTTGTGAAGCACTTGGGGGTTCAAAGTGCTCACCACACATCTAGATAAGATTCTTAAGAGGTCTAGTTTCCCAAATGGTGTCACTTGTGGGGGGTTTACACTGTTTAGGCACATTAGGGGCTCTCCAAACATGACAGCCTTCAATCTGAATTCCAGCCAATTTTGCGTTGAAAAAGTCAAACTGCGTTCCTTCCCTTTCAAGCTCTGCCATGCGTCCAAACAGTGGTTTACTCCCACATATGTGGCATCAGCATACTCAGCACAAATTGTACAACAACTCTTGGTGTCCAATTTCTCCTGTTACCCTTGGTAAAATAAAATATTGGGGGTGAAAAATCATTTTTGCGAAAAAAATATGATTTTTTTTATTTTCTCATCTCTACCTTATAAACTTCTATGAAGCACTTGGGGGTTCAAAGTGCTCACCACACATATAGATAAGTTCCTTTGGCGGTCTAGTTTCCAAAATGGTGTAACTTGTGGGGGGGTTTCCACTGTTTAGGCACTTCAGGGGCTCTCCAAATGCAACATGGCATTCGATCTCAATTCCAGCCAATTTTGCGTTGAAAACATCAAACTGCGCTACTTCCCTTCTGAGCTCTGCCATGCACCCAAACAGTGGGTATCTGCACATATGGGGTATCAAATTTTGGGGTCCGATTTCTCCTGTTACCCTTGGTAAAATGAAAAAAAAAATCGTATCTAAAGTAAATTTTTTGTGAAAAAATGTTAAATGGTTATTTTTGTAAACATTCCAAACATTCCTGTGAAGCACCTGAAGGGTTAATAAACATCTTAAATGTGGTATTTAGCACCTTGATGGGTGCAGTTTTTAGAATGGTGTCACTTTTGGGTAATTTCTATCATATAGACCCCTGTTATGAATGGGTCACCGAGGAGGATAGCAGGCCCAGGCTAAGCCTCAGAAAACCAGAGAGGTTGGTAACTAAGCAGATTGCAGACCCCTGTTCCTGTCCACACAACTAGTAGTAGCCGTGCAGCGTACCTACAATGATCCTAGATGCCTCGGCACAGCCGGAGAGCTAACTAAGCCTAAAGCAAAAAAGGGGAAATCTAAACTGCCCCAGAGCAGACCCCAAAGGAATAGATAGCCCCCAAACATATATTGTTGGTGAGACAAGATTAAAAAACACATGCAGGCAGGAAAATATACTGAGAAAACGATGGGGCCCACACTGACTAGACTGGACAGGAAAGGAAAGACACTGTCTGCAATCATGCAGAAAACCCTGCAAAAAGTCCAACACGTCTGATGCACAAAAAACACTGAAATCGCACGACATCGCCCCCACTATATCTTCTTTCTTCTTCTTTATTTTTTTTATATAGCGCTAAAATATTCCGCAGTGCTTTACAGTTTGCACATATTTTCATCACTGTCCCTGATGGGGCTCACAAGCTAAATTCCCTATCAGTATGTTTTTGGAGTGTGGGAGGAAACCGGAGCACCCGGAGGAAACCCACTCAAACACGGGGAGAACATACAAACTCCTTGCAGATGTTGTCCTTGGTGGGATTCGAACCCAGGACAGCTAACCACTGAGCCACCGTGCTGCCCTATCAGCACTCTGGTATATTCTGAAAGCAAACCAGAAAAAAGAAACAATATAACAGGAGACAAAACAAACTGGCACAAGCAGTAACATATGGGCGGTGATTCAGCACAGCCCCAGCCGGAGCTAGCTGACCCGCACAAAGCAGAGATAGACAAAACCAGATCAAATGCAAATAGAATAGCAAATGAACCACTTAGCTGAACCATGCAGGGAAAGAGCAGGAGACATCAGACCTCAGAAGGCACAGAAAGAAAATCATCAGCAGGGATAGAGGGAGTCAGCTGTCTTAAATCCCAATCAGAAACCCCAGATCTCCAATCATCTTCCTCATTATCAGGTGACAAGCCTCTGTCAATCAGATCAGCTCCACTACCTCCAGTAACCACCAGAGGGAGCCCAGAAAGAGAACTCACAACCCCTCTGTCAATCTGACCAGCTCCACTACATTCAGTAATCACCAGAGGGAAGCCAGAGAGAGAATTCACAACAGACCCTTCAAAGTGACTTCAAATGTGATGTGGTCCCTAAAAAAATGATGTTGTAAAAATGATAAACTGCTGTATAACTTTTAACCCTGATAACTTCCTAACAAAAAACATTTTTGTTCCAAAATTGTGCTGATGTAAAGTAAACATGTGGGTAATGTTACTCATTAAGTATTTTGTGTGCCATATCTCTGTGATTTAAGGGCATGAAAATTCAAAGTTGGGAAATTGCAAAATTTTCCAAATTTTTGCAAATTTCCTTTTGTTAACAAATAAAACGCAAGTTATATCAAAGAAATTTTACCCCATCATGAAGTACAATACGTCACGAAAAAAGAAACATTCTCAGAATCACCGAGATCCATGGAAGCGTTCCAGATTTATTGCCTCATAAAGGGATAGAGATCAGATGTGTAAAAATTGGCCCGGTCATTAACGTGCAAACCACCCTCGGGGTAAAGGGTTTAAGCAACAACCACAAGACGGATTTCATCACCAGGTATCAATATAATCAGTATAACGGCGCCGACCTGACACTGTGTGTAGGTTACTGTGCACAATCCTGCTGACAGTTCAGTTTATATTTAGATCTTGGACATTTGGAAGAGGCGATGGAGAGCTTTTTTTAAGACTATCAGGGAGTTACAGACTTACATAAGTGAGGCAGGACAATCCCACCACAATCAATGTATCATACAGAATGAACAGGTAAAAAAAAGACATAGAATAAAAAAATATGTTACATCTCCAACAACAACGTAAATAGGAGGGGAGAACTCCAACACTAAACCAGAGTTGCACTCATTTATGCTGGACAATTGGAGCTACTATGAGTCCTGACCAGAAGATTAGAGAAAATAATATTACTCCCCATTTCAGGACCGAAAACAATGTAATATATGACGTGGAGTGAATCCATGAAGTCAGGGCTCGAGCCATGCCAACACATCTCCTGCAGGGGTGAATAAATGTATATCACAGCCATCAGCCTCGCACAGCTTAGAGATATATCATGGCTCAGGTGTAATGGTTTTATGTAATTTATCACAAACCTGCTTGAAATTAGTTTTAATACAAACTGAGAGATCAAAATAAAGGGAAACTCTGTTGATATTTTGTGCAGAAATTCACACTTGGCCTCACTGCACATTTAATGTTGTTGATTATAAAAGCAAAGTTTGGCCAGAAAGACTGGACCTGGTCTTGTAGGGACCATATGAGACATTCAGCAGCACAGAACGGAGAGAAGGTAGATTCATCCAATAAGATATCAGGGATCTAGGAAGCCAACAGCATCATTACCCTCCGCTTTCTCTTACAGGCTCATCATAATACTTTTTTTGATTTTCTAACTTTTCTGCACATTCTACATACGATTTCATTCGGCTTTATAGTTAACATATTTGGACAGGTGAGGGTCAGCATCTTTTATTCCCAGGGGATAGGTGGATCCTCCAGGTCGTAAGTTCTATAGGAAAGAGCTTTCAATGCTCAAAGTCAATTGAACAGTTTTAGGTGGAGGAGAATGTTGTGGTCAGGAGGGAAAATGGTGATCACACAATTGTGATATGACTGGACTACACGACCGATAAAGCAGCCACAGTGGTGACTGAGAAGAATCTGTGACTTGTCTATATTTAATGGTTACTGCTCACCTGGGTAGTCATATATAGGAATCTCCTGTTTACACCACTCATCACCCCTCACATATGTCTCTGTAGTATTAATATGGGTCAGATCTTCACCCTGAAACAAATATTGTAAAAGTCACAGGTGGAGAAGTCACATCTATGATCAGCTCTAATCCTGCCATCTCCACCGTTCTCATTACACAAGTATAAAACATATAACACTGGTGGATAAAACAAGACTGAGCACAAGACCCTCACAGCCGTCTACACATCATAGTGAAGATCTCATGACACCTTCTCTCCATCTACCTGATGATCCTGAGGAACACTGGGATCTTCTTGTTTACAGTCCTGTGGAAGAACAGGACGGGGACATCTCTCTGGTGTTGTCCTCTTACTGGATAGAACTGGAGGAAACACAGACAGGGACTGAATTCATTCTTTACATACAGATAATTAAAGGCCGTGTGTATTTAGTCCTTTCTATTACCTGGTGATGTGAGGGGCTGGGGAACCTCTATCATGACGTCCGTGTACAGATCTTTGTGTCCTTCTAAATACTCCCACTCCTCCATGGAGAAATAGACGGCAACATCCTGACACCTTATAGGAACCTGACACATACAATGATACCGTCATCCCCCGATCCCTTCATAGCGTTACTGTATAATGTCCCAGCATTCCCAGCGGTGTCACCTGTCCAGTCAGCAGCTCAATCATCTTGTAGATGAGGTCTAGGATCTTCTGGTGATTGATGTCCTCATGCATCAGGGGGTGAGGTGGAGGTCCCGTGATTGGGCTCAGGGGTCTTCCCCATCCCTCAGACACAGGGTCCTGACAGCGCTCACTAGAGGTCTTCTTCACTACTGTGTAATCCTGGTTATGGAGACACACATTAATAAATCTCACTACAGACATTTCCAGAGTCCTCACCTCTCCAGTTCTGTCCATCTGCTATTCCCATAGATGAGAATGATGTAATGTGACGTCATCGGAATCTCTCACCTCTCCAGTAAGCCGGAAGAGGATCTCTAGGGTGAGGTGTAATATCCTCTCCGCCATCTTGTCTCTGTCCATATCCATCTTTGATGGGTAAATCAGGAAAATTCTCTTATATAGAAGATCATCACTGAGAGGATCCGATATTGTAGAGACCTGAATGAGAAGATGAGCCGATGTAACAGTATAACATTCCTGTGTAATAATACAATTACTGGAGATAATAAGGGAAACATATGAGGAGATTTATTATTTTACAGTATTTAGTTTCCTTCTTTACATCTACTAATAAAACCTATATATTTAGGCCACAGACAACAAGCAGTTTCTCCCTCGGAGTCGGCAGCTGAATACGTTTCTCATAGACTCATCTTCCATAACGCTAATTCTCGTCTCATTTACCGACACTGGAATCGGCATTAGCAATACTGCAGGAGATATTCATTACACGGGACAGGAGAAATAACTACTTCATGATGAGGACGACATCTTCATCTTCTACTACGGCTCTAGAAACATATTTGGCCGGAGTCCGTCACTGACTCCATCCCCACCGGCCGTCTATATGAAGGTTTCCCGTCTTCCCCGCACTGTAATCTTCTATCACGTTAGATCTGAGGTCTGATTCACACACAGAAGATTGAGGCTTTCAGAAAAGATTTTTTGTTTGCACAAACACCGTGGACAGAAATGATCTGATCCCAAAGTCTCCATGTACAGTGATTTATGGAGTTTATTTCTGGCCTTAGGCTTTCCTGTATTACAAGAAAAACACCAGAAAAAAACATTAAAATGTTTCTAAAGAAAATTGTCTCCCACAGTTCTTCTAAAAAGAAAAATACATGAAAAAAGCAGAAGACACATTTTATTATTTCACACAATAAACAATTGTTTAAAAAAAATTAACCCTTTTGGGCCCCAGAACATAGATGTACACCGCAGGGACGGCACAGGTGCGGCTGCAACAAAAACCCTGACAGTTTAACCACTTGCTGCTGTGAAAAGCAAACATGGCATCTAAGAAGGTGTGACAGAGTTCGGCTGTATGCCCCTCCGCCCCCAAGTACTCGATAGTATGGGGCGGCCTAGTTACTACAATACTTACATGCCTAATAATGATTTCTTGGCCTGCAATGTATGAAGGTCTATTAGGCCGGGCCAGAGGCAGCGTCCAATAAGTTACCTTTTATCGTCCCCATACACATTAGTCTAAAGTTACATGAAAGCACTGATTTTGGGGAGTTTGGGCGACCATATAATGTATTTGGGGGCCTCCCAACAGATGATGTCAGGGCAGAGAAGGATCTGGCATCCTGAATTTCAGAGGATAATCTGTTTGTTCTTCCTGTAGATAATGCTCCGCTAGAGGAGTCTGGAGGTGACTCTCTCATACAGACCACAGGAAAGCTGGAATATTTGTGTGTATGGGGGAGTCGGGAGAGATAGCCGTCTGCCAAATGACCATTCAGCCAACACTTATCTCATGTGTATGGGGCCGTTATTACACTGACAGGCAGTGATGATACACGGCACTACAGTAGTACAGTGCATCACCGGAGCCATCAGAGGCTTGTATGTTGTATGTTCGCACTGATCAGAGGGGTTTAAAAAACTTAAAAAAAGTTTTAATGTGAAAAAAAATCACAGTTTTAGCAACAAGAAATATCCGTCACTATATGGAAAACAAAGTCACTGCACAATGTTAGTTAAGTTACATCAATAACAATTTTATTATATCCTATTATCCTATACACAGTGGAGTAGATAGAAATCACAGGTCTGACAGCAAAAACTGGAATTGGACCTATAATATATATATATATATATATATATATATTCACACACACACACACACACACACACTGCTCAAAAAATAAAGGGAACACTTACCAGAATATAACTCCAAGTATCAAATCAAACTTCTGTGAAATCAAACTGTCCACAGAGGAAGCAACACTGATTGACAATCAATTTCACATGCTGTTGTGCAAATGGAATATACAACAGATGGAAGTTATTGGCAATTATCAAGACACCCTCAAAAAAGGAGTGGTTCTGCAGGTGGGGACCACAGATCACATTTCAGTACCAATGCCTTCTGGCTGATGTTTTGGTCACTTTTGAATGTTGGTTGTGCTTTCACACTGTTGGTAGCATGAGACGGATTCTACAACCCACACAAGTGGCTCAGGTAGTGCAGCTCATCCAGGATGGCACATCAATGCGATCTGTGACAAGAAGGATTGCTGTGTCTGTCAGCGTATTGTGCAGAAGCGCTACCACGAGACAGGCCAGTACATGAGGAGACTTGTAGGGGGCCATAGGAGGGCAACAACCCAGCAGCAGGACCGCTACCTCAGCCTTTGTGCAAGGAGGAACAGGAGGAGCACTACCAAAGCCCTGCAAAATGACCTCCAGTAGGCCACAAATGTGCATGTGTCTGCACAGTTAGAAACTGACTCCATGAGGATAGTCTATATATATAGTAGGGATTCAACTCGCTCAGGAGCCAATCAAGAAGGCACGTTCCTTTAAAAGTTCGTAGGGTTTATTGCTTCTTAACCCATAAAGCAGCACAAAGCATAAGAAGTAGCCTTTAGGTCAGGCGAAAACAAGCATAAATGTCCATTATTTCAGGCTCAGTCCTGGAGCCTCAGCAAAACACAGGAAGCTAATCCCTCCTCACATACAGCCAATATCCATAGGCCTCACCAGGACAGCAGCCTCAGCACGCGGTCTTCAGGAAAGTAGCCCACCTTCCTCCACCTAGGCCTGCTGGACCTTCCACATGGTCCAATCAGATCCATGCGCTCTCTCTCATGTGACCGGACCTCAGGTACCTTATATGGTCCATAACCACACCCACAGGTGATCACATGGCTATGACCTCACTAAATGTCCTATTACACACACAGCCACACACAGGCTTCCCTGCTGTTCTGTAGTTGGGAGTACACTTTGGATGGTTCTTTGGAGAACAGAGCATTTATCTTCTTGGCCTCAGCTTCTCTAGTGTATCTCCTTAGTCTTGCAGCGAGTGCTGAGAGCCTTTGCTTAGCAGTCTCTAGGGTTTCAGCTGGGGTCATGTCTTTGCACTTGTCCAGCTTGATCTTATTCTAGATCTTAACACCTTTCTGTATTTCTGTTAGTTGGCTGACTTCCCTTTGTGTCACCTTGATTTTTGTCTCCAGCCTTCTTTTCCAAGGGGGGCACATACTTCTGTTGTTCTTGCTGGTTGTATAGCCAAGCATTTCCATGATTACTGAGGCAGTAGCATAGATCAGTTTATTTGTTTGAGTTATAGTGGAGGTAGGTATTGATGCAAGTGCTCTATTGGCATCTTCTAGCATACAATCTGGTGGTTTTCCTTTGCTGAGCCTTGGCAGTCATTCTCTGGTGTTGATGGTATTTAGTTTATCTACGATCTTCTGTTTCAGATCAGCTGCAGTGCTCTCTAGTTGCAGGATTGGATCAGGATCTTCAGGGGGTTGCACATGTTGTTCTTCCAGGTCTTCATGAAAGGTGGTTCTGCAGTGCATTTAATCCATCGCAAGTTGTGATAATAGCTTTCTCTTTATGATATTGAAACGTTGGGTGACTAGTTGTTTCTCAGTCAGTGGACCTGCAGGTCTTATATCCATCCAGAGTATCATCATACGCTTCATATATCCGCTCTCATTTGCTCTGCTGTTATAGTAGCATTTCATCAGATCCAGGTTCTCTCGACTTGTCCATGAATGGTTTGTTCCAGTAGCCCATTTATCATCAGATTGTCCTGGTTCCTCGACATCTGATGCAGACCTTGTTAATCCGGGCGACGTCCAAGCTGGTATAACTCTCTTTGTTCGTGACACTCTCATATTTAAGGAGGTAGGCACTATAGTAGTCTTGCCAAAGGACCACTACTGATATATTTTGTATGAACCCTACAGACTCCCACGTTGGCGGTTATGCACTTTTAACAGCTAAAACAGCCACCTAAGGTAGTATTATAGTGTCAGGAGCCTTAGAATATAATTGAGGAGCTCCTCAGAAAGGCATCAGGACCAACACAAGCAGCTCTAAGCACCAGCTCCTAGTAGATGCAGCAGTCACTCAAGATCCAGACAGACCAATCTCAGCACAGCCTGGATTAACTAGAGGAAAGCCTATGACTCATTGCCATACACATGGATCTGTGAATGCTTGGCTCTCTACAATGTCAACAGGAAATTAAGAACCTTCCTCAGAAATTCAATGGGGCTATGGAGAACAACAATGGAAGTCAACTCAAGACAACTAGCACAAGTGACCATCAAATGCGGCATATACCAAGGTGATGCACTGTCCCCATTGCTGTTCTGCATAGGCTTCAACCCCCTCAGTCAGATAATTACAGAGTCTGGCTATGTATACAAGTTCAAGGGTGGAAGCATCATCAGCCACCTCCTCTATATGGACGATATCAAGCTGTATGCGAAAAATGAATGAGACATCGATTCACTGATCCACCTAACAAGGATCTACAGTAAAGATACTAGGATGTCCTTCGGACTGGAGAAGTGCGGCCGGTTGGTAATAAAGAGAGGCACGGTAGTCAAGGCCGATGGAGTGGAATTACCAGCAGGGCATACAGCAGATGTACAGACATGCTACAAGTACCTCGGCATCCCACAGGGATACGGTAATCATGATGAGGAGGCAAGGAAAGCAGCAACATCCAAATAACATCAAAGGGTAAGACAGGTCTTGAAGAGCCAGCTCAATGGGAAGAATAAAATCAGTGCCATTGATACATAAGCCCTGCCAGTTATCAGATACCCTGCTGGCATAGTGTGCTGGCCAAAAGAAAAGATGGAAGCTGCAGCTGTGAAGACACGAAAGCTCCTCACAATGCATGGAGGTCTCCACCCTAATTCTAGCACCCAAAGATTGTATACCAACAGAAAGGAGGGTGGTCGAGGCTCGATAAGCATCCAAGCCACCATTATGGATGAAACAAGGAGTATACAGGAATACATCAACAGAATGGCGCCAGAAGATGAGATGCTAAGAGAAAACCTAAGGCAGCAACAACAACATATCTGGAAGGAAGAACAGGAACATGAAGCTCCAAGGCAAGACAAGCCGCTGCATGGGATGTAGCACCAACAGATAATGGAAGTGGCTGACATGGAGAAATCCTACCAATGGTTGAAGAAAGCTGGACTCCGAGACAGCACAAAGGCACTAATCATAGCAGGACAAAAGCAAGCACTAAGTACAAGATCCATAGAAGCAGGAATCTACCACACAAGACAAGGCCCAAGGTGCAGACTATGCAAAGAAACCTCAGAAACAGTCCAACACATAGTGTCAGGATGCAAAATGCAAGCAGGAACAGTGTATACTGAACGCCACAATCAAGTAGCGGGAAATGTATACAGGAACATCTGTGCAGCATATGGGCTTAGCACCCCTAAGTCCTGGTGGCAGACCCCAGAAAAAGTGGAAAATGAAAGGGCTAAAATCCTATGGGACTTCAAGTTCCACTTCCACATAAGCAGGTGTTGGCTAACAAATCAGACATTGTCAAAGTAGACAAGGATCAGAAGACAGCAATGATAATAGATGTGGCAGTGCCAAGTGACAGCAACATTAGGAAGAAGGAATATGAGAAGCTGGAGAAATACCAGGGCCTCAAAGAAGAACTGAAGATGTGGAAGGTGAATGCAACAGTGATTCCAGTGGTGATAGAAGCACTTGGAGTAGTGACCCCTAAGTTGGAAGAATGGCTACAACAGATTCCAGGAGCAACATCTGAGCTCTCTGTCCAGAAAAGAGCAATACTGGGAACAACTAAGATCCTGCACAGAACCCTCAAACACCCAGGCCTCTGGTAGAGGACCCAAGAATGAGAAAGGACAACAAAGACCACCCCCATTGAGGGGTGAGAAGGAAGTTTTTTATATATACCCACTTGCTACTGTTGTACTTGGCAGGCCCAACTCAGATGGTATGGAGATGAATGAGGGAGACCAAAAGCTCAAAAATAAACTTTCCTTTACTTAACAAGAACTTGATGAGAAGTATACACATCAGATAGGAAGCACTACACTTTATGAATGCTTCTTCTGCATTGTGCAAAGTCAGGAACTTTCTGGCTACATGTGGAGGTACATAACTTTTGCAATAAGCCAAATAGTCCAGCAAACCTGAGCTAAGAACCTCACCTTACTCTTTGTTTCTGCTATTCTCTCTGCTTGTGCGACGCCCACCGGGGCTGTGGGGCAATCGTTCTGGGCCGGTCGGTTCTCCGGGAGATGTCATGGCAGCAGTGACGCAGCCTGTGGCCCTGGGCGTGCAATAAAAATACTGAGGGAAAGTTTATAGTGGATTTAATGTGACGCCACCAATGGTGTTTGGCAATGGATGGCCGACGCTGCTTAAGGAGACTGCTGGGGCCGATGGTGATGCAGCTGGGATGGTTTTACTCTCCAAAGATGGAGTGGGGCCCCAGGGCTACTGGTAAAGTTCTTACAAGGCATCGTTGACCTTGGAGTGCAGGACTGAGGGTGTGGGGAATGACTGAACACACAAGGGTTGTAGTTTTCTTTACCTTTACTTGATGATTTGAAATGCAGACTGGGGCACTGATGACAGTTGGTATGGAGATCCGGGCAGCCTGGAAGCAATATAGGTTCCCCTGAGCCAGATGAGTTTTGAGGCCTTCCTATTGCTCTGTCTTCTGAGGTCCTGGCTGCCTAAAGCTATGCTTGGACCTCTGTTCCTCCCTGTCCTTAAGTCCTTGCCCTCATGGCAGGCAGCTTGAGCCTACTATAGGTGTCTCTTCTTCGTGACGGCTCCAGGCTCTAGGGTGCTGCTGTGCCGACGGGTGGTTGATGGGACCAGGAGAGCTGCAGTCCCCTGCCCTCCTATTTAGCTGCTGGGGCTTTTGTACTCACACAGCCACGGACTCCGGCGTCTGGTTTCTAGGGCTCAACTCTGGGGTGAGCTAGGTCACAGCTCCACTCCCAAGGTTCTCTTTCACTTCCCTCCTTCTTCTTTCACTCTTTTTCACAGACTGACTAACCCTGCCTCCAGGTCAGAACTTATAGGGAAGCTCTCCTGAAACCTGGTATTAGAGCTCCCCCTTCTAGTCTGAAGTCAGGAACAGTGTTGGATGCTGGTGTTACCTGGTAAAGGGGACCCTCCTTGCTTCCAGGCATGACATCACCCCCTGTGAGGGAGGCAATGCCACTGTGGCAACCAGACTCCTGGGGTGCCACGCCTGCAATCCAGATTTTCAGAACATACTATCTGATGTCTCTCTCCTGGCACACAACACCATATCAATTCAGGACTGCAACCAGCTAGACCAAAGGTCTGTATTTCCCACTTATTTATCCCTATCTGACTCATCTCAAGGAATTTTTTCTCCTGTGTGCCCACGTAGCTCAAAATGGGGTCTCCCACACAGTATGAAGGCTCCCACAGACCCCACACAGTATGACAGCCCCCACAACACCTGACAGTATTATGGCCACCACAACCTGCTACAGAAAATAAGGACCCCCAGTCAGTATGGAGGCATTTACAGTCCACCACAACCCACTCATTCAGTATGAGAGTCTCAACAGCTCTTCTTTTAATATTAAGCCCCCACAATTCCTTACATTTAAAAAAATAGACACACTACTTACCCAACCCTGATCCCGAGGTGAACTGCTCCAGTCTCTGCATTGTGAGTAATGAGGGTACATACCTCAGGTATTATGTAGTAACATCATTGTGTCTGCATTGCACGGAGTCTCAGACTCACAGGCGAACGCTGATTGGTGGATCAGGAGCTTTTGACTCCCTGATTCACTATTCTGTTCAATGGTATCATCGTCATGGGAATATGGATATCTCTGAAATTGTTATGATGGAAAGGAGGGTGACCAATACCAAACTCCACAAGCCCTCTCAATTCATGGGCATCATAGTGACGAGTGGGCTACCTTTATGGATGGTATGGTAAATATCTCATAGATCCTGGGTTCATCAGTATCTGCACCAAGAATGAGGCTAAGTGAGTATTTCTTAATTAGCTGTGAGGTTGTCGGTGGGGTGGGTGGAACCATATTGTGCATGTAGGGGGCAGTACTGTGGGAACATTAGAAAGTGAGGGGAAGGCAGTACTGTTGGAACATTATGCTATGTGTGAGGGGGATGCCAGTCCTGTGGAAACATTATCCTGTGTGAATGGGAACCTGCTATTGTGGGAACATTATACTACAGTTGTGGCCAAAAGTATTGACACCCCTGCAATTCTGTCAGATAATACTCAGTTTCTTCCTGAAAATGATTGCAAACACAAATTCTTTGGTATTATAATCTTCATTTAATTTGTCTTAATTGAAAAAACACAAAAGAGAATGAAGCAAAAAGCAAAACATTGATCATTTCACACAAAACTCCAAAAATGGGCCAGATAAAAGTATTGGCACCCTCAGCCTAATACTTGGTTGCACAACCTTTAGCCAAAATAACTGCGACCAACCGCTTCCGGTAACCATCAATGAGTTTCTTACAATGCTCTGCTGGATTTTTAGACCATTCTTCTTTGGCAAACTGCTCCAGGTCCCTGATATTTGAAGGGTGCCTTCTCCAAACTGCCATTTTTAGATCTCTCCACAGGTTTTGTATGGGATTCAGGTTTGGACTCATTGCTGGCCACCTTAGAAGTCTCCTGTGCTTTCTCTCAAACCATTTTCTAGTGCTTTTTGAAGTGTGTTTTAGGTCATTGTCCTGCTGGAAGACCCATGACCTCTGAGGGAGACCCAGCTTTCTCACACTGGGCCCTATATTATGCTTCAAAATTTGTTGGTAGTCTTCAGACTTCATAATGCCATGCATACGGTCAAGCAGTCCAGTGCCAGAGGCAGCAAAGCAACCCCAAAACATCAGGGAACCTCTGCCATGTTTGACTGTAGGGACCGTGTTCTTTTCTTTGAATGCCTCTTTTTTTCTCCTGTAAACTCTATGTTGATGCCTTTTCCCAAAAAGCTCTACTTTTGTCTCATCTGACCAGAGAACATTCTTCCAAAATGTTTTAGGCTTTTTCAAGTAAGTTTTGGCAAACTCCAGCCTAGCTTTTTATGTCTCGGGGTAAGAAGTGGGGTCTTCCTGGGTCTCCTACCATACAGTCCCTTTTCATTGAGACGCCGATGGATAGTACGGGTTGACACTGTTGTACCCTCGGACTGCAGGGCAGCTTGAACTTGTTTGGATGTTAGTCGAGGTTCTTTATCCAACATCCGCACAATCTTGCGTTGAAATCTCTTGTCAATTTTTCTTTTCCGTCCGCATCTAGGGATGTTAGCCACAGCGCCATGGGCTTGAAACTTCTTGATGACACTGCGCACGGTAGACACAGGAACATTCTGGTCTTTGGAGATGGACTTGTAGCCTTGAGATTGCTCATGCTTCCTCACAATTTGGTTTCTCAAGTCCTCAGACAGTTCTTTGGTCTTCTTTCTTTTCTCCATGCTCAATGTGGTACACACAAGGACACAGGACAGAGGCTGAGTTAACTTTAATCCATGTCAACTGGCTGCAAGTGTGATTTAGTTATTGCCAACACCTGTTAGGTGCCACAGGTAAGTTACAGGTGCTGTTAATTACACAAATTAGAGAAGCATCACATGATTTTTCGAACAGTGCCAATACTTTTGTCCACCCTCTTTTTTATGTTTGGTGTGGAATTATATCCAATTTGGCTTTAGGACAATTCTATTTGTGTTTATTCATTTAAGACAAATTAAATGAAGATAATAATACCAAAGAATTTGTGTTTGCAATCATTTTCAGGAAGAAACTGAGTATTATCTGACAGAATTGCAGGGGTGTCAATACTTTTGGCCGCAACTGTATGTACGGGGATCTGACTAAAGGGATAAATGGGCACCATCCACAATATATACTCAGGTGGGATCACCTAGTGCATATAAATAAATTAACACAGTAACAAATTAAGAGAAAAGTATATGCACACAAATAGGGATCACCATACACAAATATAGTCAAAAATCAAATTTTATTATAGTGAACACAACAAGCAAACACTTAGTTTAAAAACAATTAAAATGTCTGAACTCACAGACACACATAGACAAACAAAAACAATGGGTCATGTTAATAGACAGTTAAATACTGTGGGCCCCAGAATTAACCATTTAATCAAATAACAAATATCTACTGAATTTCAATATCTGGGATCTAACACCACAGGTTAACAATCCCAATCTTATTCATGGTCATAATATCATGGTGTTAATACAAATATACCAGAATATCTACATATCAAGTCCTATAGGGAAACACTGTGATTGCATAAGGGGTATATACACAGGCAAAATAAATGCCATGTGTATGCATCAAATTCTCAACATGTTACCACTAAATCAAATACAAGAAAATAGGGACAACGTAACCCCTTTCCATAACATGATATCACCTGGTTTCTGAGGACAAGCAGACCAATGGTTAAATTGTATGGGACCCCCAGACCCACGCGTATCGACACTATGAAGTGTCTTTCTCAAGGTCAGTGTAAAGGGGTTATGTTGTTCCTATTTTCTTGTATTTGATTTAGTGGTAACATGTTGAGAATTTGATGCATACACATGGCATTTATTTTGCCTGTGTATCCCTTATGCAATCACAGTGTTTCCCTATAGGACTTAAATATATAAAGTGCTCTCAGTGAGAGAAACAAAATAGGAATCTTGTGGGTATGATACCTTTAAGGCTAAGTGCACACGTACTGGAACTCTCGCGGAAATTACCGCGAGAATTCCGGAATTCCAGTCCGCGGGAAAATCGCATTTTAAATTCCCGCGATTTTCCCGTGGAAAAACTAGCATTTTGCAAGCGTAATTAGCTTGCAAAATGCTAGCGTTTTCCAAGCGATCTGTAGCATCGCTTGGAGAACTGATTGACAGGTTGGTCACACTCGTCAAACATAGTGTGAACTCAGCCTTAATGGCTAACAAATAATAGTGAATGTTGTTACAAAGCAAGCTGTCGGGACTGCTTATGTCCCTATAGGATTTGATATGTAGATATTCTGGTATATTTGTATTAACACCATGATATTATGACAATGAATAAGATTGGGATTGTTAACCTGTGGTGTTAGATCCCAGATATTGAAATTCAGTAGATATTTGTTATTTGATTACATGGTTAATTCTGGGGCCCACAGTATTTAACTGTCTATTAACATGACCCATTGTTTTTGTTTGTCTATGTGTGTCTGTGAGTTCAGACATTTTAATTGTTTTTAAACTAAGTGTTTGCTTGTTGTGTTCACTATAATAAAATTTGATTTTTGACTATATTAGTGTATGGTGATCCCTATTTGTGTGCATATACTGTTCTCTTAATTTGTATGTACGGGGATGGCGGTATTGTGAGAACATTATTGTCACGATCCATTTTTGGATCTGTGGCAGAGTCTGGACTCTCTTATATGAACCTTTTTCCTTCTGGCCTCGGGGATTAATATGGAGGTTTGCCCCCGGTGGCTGCTGGTGTTACTACAACTGTAGTTGGTCGGCTGCTGGGTTTTTTCCCCCGGTGACCACTGGTGTTACTACATGTTTAATTAGTCAGCAGGTGGTGACCCCCCTCCTTCCTATAAAAGGTCGTCAGCTGCTGCTGCTCCCTGTTGGTAATACTGGTCAACCTTTGAGAAGAGAGGAGCTATTTGGAGCAGTGCTGTAGCAGCTTATCTGGAGCCTTGGTGTTTCTGCTGGAAGCTGTGTTCGGGTGCTGTACTCTGCTGCCTCAGGAGCATTGGAAGCAGAGAAAGCTAAATTGTTTGTTTTTCCCTGTCTGCTGTTTTCCCTGGTGTTCCACTAGTACAGCGGTGAGGACCAGTGTCCGCACTTGCCAGTTCCCTAGTAAGGGATAGGTGCAAGGCAAGTGAGGGACTGAGGTATCCTGGTCGGCGACTGGTTGAAAGAACCTGTATAGGGAACATGAGGAGAGTTCAGGGCTCTTCCATAGGGAGTGCAGGAGGTGTTCACTTCCCCATTCCCTATTATAGGGCCCACCGTTGTAATTGTTTCCCCGGTGTCCCCTTGTCTGTCTTGTGGTTTTGTGACTGACCGATCGTCGGGTCGCGTCATGCAGAGCCAGACATACCATGACAATACCGTGACAATTATACTGTGTGTGGTGGGATGATGGTACTATGGAAACATTATACTGTGGTACTGTGAGTTTATCCTGTGTGGTGGGATGGTGGTACTGTGAGATTATACTGTGTGTGGAGGGAACTTTGGTACTGTGAGATTATACTATGTGTGGGGTGATATATATATATATAGTGATACTGTGGAAATTGTGTGAGAGATGTCAGTACTGTAGAAACTTGGTGTAAAAAGGAGTGTCATAAGAAGAACAAATCCTCAGGGCTGTGCAGCATTTGTACAACAAGACTGCCATCTGCCATCCAGATGGGACCCTACGGAATCAATGGGAAGAGGGAGTGTTTCAGGAAGAAAGAGTCTAGATAGTTCCCCAGGTCAGGTTACCTTGATGATGCAGTTTACTGTTATTATAAAGGCCATAGCTCCCAAAGCTAGATCAGATTTGGCACCAAGCAAAAACGGGTGCCAGGGACAAATCTGAGGTACCAGGCCATGTTAAAGTGCCCGAGGCAGCTGTTGTGGCGGCAGAACCCAGGTGGCACCACACGAGTCCCAGAGTCAAGGCCCGAGAACCAGACCTGCACTGGTCAAGACCTGGAGTACAGACTATGCCTGTCAAGGCCTGAGAGCCTGACCTGTGCCGGTTAAGACCCAGAGTCCAGAAACCACTGGAGCCATAGGTGGAGGAGGACATGACTTGGGGATGGGTGGACTTTTACTCCTGCAGCTTTTTTGTATAGTGGTATAGATTTTAAGCAAGAGTGATGTTGCTTTCAGAGTAAGAAGCACAGTATGTCTGTGCCTGGGGGGTTACTGTGAGGAGGGTGGGGCTTATATAGAATTTGTCTCTCTCCCTCTTTCTTACACAGGATGAACAGGAGGAAGTATGTCTGCAGTGTCAGGGAGTATAATACTGGGGTTATCACCTCACATTTACAGATGATAGGAACACATTCACCTCAGACATCATGTACCAGTGTAGTATCAGCTCCTACATTATGTATGGGATCACTATTACCTCAGCAATTCATGGAGCTGCCATGTCCCTCATGTGCATGCTACATTTTCCTCACAGACTGTGAGCTTCCGTGTGACCTCCCTGCAGACATGTTTCAGATACTACTCTGCATTCACCTCAGACATGGTGTAGTGTGTACTAGGGTAGTATCAGCTCCTACATCATATCTGGGATCAAGATTACCTCAGAAATGCATGTAGCTGCCATGTTCCCTCACTTATTGCAGAGGCAGCTTTTTACCTCCCTGCAGACATTTCTGATATACCACATTACTGCTGTATTATACAGAGTCTTCATGAGTTCTGGGTATATGTATGATAGGACAGAGCAGGGACGCATACAGTGTCTGCCATTACTATGGTGGAGGTGGACAGTCACATGTATTAGAGACACTGGTGAGAGGAGCAGTCGGGGGATGGTATATGTATGATAGGACAGAGCAGGGACGCATACAGTGTCTGCCATTACTATGGTGGAGGTGGACAGTCACATGTATTAGAGACACTGGTGAGAGGAGCAGTCGGGGGATGGTATATGTATGATAGGACAGAGCAGGGACACAGTGTCTGCCATTACTATGGTGGAGGTGGGCAGTCACATGCATTAGAGACACTGGTGAGAGGAGCAGTCGGGGGATGGTTTATGTATGATAGGACAGAGCAGGGACACAGTGTCTGCCATTACTGTGGTGGAGCTGGACAGTCACATGTATTAGAGACACTGGTGAGAGGAGCAGTCGGGGGATGGTTTATGTATGATAGGACAGAGCAGGGACACAGTGTCTGCCATTACTATGGTGGAGCTGGGCAGTCACATGTATTAGAGACACTGGTGAGAGGAGCAGTCGGGGATGGTTTATGTATGATAGGACAGAGCAGGGACACAGTGTCTGCCATTACTATGGTGGAGCTGGGCAGTCACATGTATTAGAGACATTGGTGAGAGGAGCAGTCGGGGGATGGTATATGTATGATAGGACAGAGCAGGGACACAGTGTCTGCCATTACTGTGGTGGAGGTGGACTGTCACATGTATTAGAGACACTGGTGAGAGGAGCAGTCGGGGGATGGTTTATGTATGATAGGACAGAGCAGGGACACAGTGTCTGCCATTACTATGGTGGAGGTGGACTGTCACATGTATTAGAGACACTGGTGAGAGGAGCAGTCGGGGATGGTTTATGTATGATAGGACAGAGCAGGGACACAGTGTCTGCCATTACTATGGTGGAGCTGGGCAGTCACATGTATTAGAGACACTGGTGAGAGGAGCAGTCGGGGGATGGTATATGTATGATAGGACAGAGCAGGGACACAGTGTCTGCCATTACTATGGTGGAGCTGGGCAGTCACATGTATTAGAGACACTGGTGAGAGGAGCAGTCGAGGGATGGTATATGTATGATAGGACAGAGCAGGGACACAGTGTCTGCCATTACTATGGTGGAGCTGGGCAGTCACATGTATTAGAGACACTGGTGAGAGGAGCAGTCGGGGGATGGTATATGTATGATAGGACAGAGCAGGGACACAGTGTCTGCCATTACTATGGTGGAGCTGGGCAGTCACATGTATTAGAGACACTGGGGAGAGGAGCAGTCGGGGGATGGTATATGTATGATAGGACAGAGCAGGGACACAGTGTCTGCCATTACTATGGTGGAGGTGGACAGTCACATGTATTAGAGACACTGGTGAGAGGAGCAGTCGGGGGATGGTATATGTATGATAGGATAGAGCAGGGACACAGTGTCTGCCATTACTATGGTGGAGCTGGGCAGTCACATGTATTAGAGACACTGGTGAGAGGAGCAGTCGAGGGATGGTATATGTATGATAGGACAGAGCAGGGACACAGTGTCTGCCATTACTATGGTGGAGCTGGGCAGTCACATGTATTAGAGACACTGGTGAGAGGAGCAGTCGGGGGATGGTATATGTATGATAGGACAGAGCAGGGACACAGTGTCTGCCATTACTATGGTGGAGCTGGGCAGTCACATGTATTAGAGACACTGGTGAGAGGAGCAGTCGGGGGATGGTTTATGTATGATAGGACAGAGCAGGGACACAGTGTCTGCCATTACTATGGTGGAGCTGGGCAGTCACATGTATTAGAGACACTGGTGAGAGGAGCAGTCGGGGGATGGTTTATGTATGATAGGACAGAGCAGGGACACAGTGTCTGCCATTACTATGGTGGAGGTGGACAGTCACATGTATTAGAGACACTGGTGAGAGCAGTCGGGGGATGGTATATGTATGATAGGACAGAGCAGGGACACAGTGTCTGCCATTACTATGGTGGAGGTGGACAGTCACATGTATTAGAGACACTGGTGAGAGGAGCAGTCGGGGGATGGTTTATGTATGATAGGACAGAGCAGGGACACAGTGTCTGCCATTACTATGGTGGAGGTGGACAGTCACATGTATTAGAGACACTGGTGAGAGGAGCAGTCGGGGGATGGTTTATGTATGATAGGACAGAGCAGGGACACAGTGTCTGCCATTACTATGGTGGAGCTGGACAGTCACATGTATTAGAGACACTGGTGAGAGGAGCAGTCGGGGGATGGTATATGTATGATAGGACAGAGCAGGGACACAGTGTCTGCCATTACTATGGTGGAGGTGGACAGTCACATGTATTAGAGACACTGGTGAGAGGAGCAGTCGGGGGATGGTTTATGTATGATAGGACAGAGCAGGGACACAGTGTCTGCCATTACTATGGTGGAGCTGGGCAGTCATATGTATTAGAGACACTGGTGAGAGGAGCAGTCGGGGGATGGTTTATGTATGATGATGAGAGGCTGCACTTCATGTCAGTGCACTGTATACTGACCCTGCTGTGTGCTGATTATCCCCCCTTCCCAGTGATGGAGTCTGATGATCTGTATGTGACCTCATCTCTGTTACATACTGTGAGGCTGGGTGTGCAGATCCCGTGTAACCAGGTTACTCACTATATGTGGTATATGTGTAAAGGCTCTATTCCTGTGCTGTATACTTAACCTGTACCACAGGTCTGCATACATGATATCACTCCTCACTCTGCTATATACGGATCATGCTGGGTATAGACATCCTGTGTCTCCAGGTCATTTTCCTGGCTGTACATATAATCTGGACATGAATTCCAGCTTAGTGCTTTATTTCTGTAGCTATTGCTGCCTTTAGTCCTCTTATGTTACATGTTGTCCTGCCGGATATATCCATCCTCTTTCTGTATATTGTCTCCCTCATATGTTGCATGATCAGAGTATACCCACCAAGAGCTTATTTTATATTACCTAAGATGGTGGATAGCACAGGCCTGAATGTTTTATCATGTGTAAAATAAATAATCGTGGAGTAACTCGGCACATTTGAGTGGGCAGTAATAACTCAGCGCATGGCGGGCAGTGAGTGGGCATTAATAACTCAGCACATGGCGGGCGGTGAGTGGGCACTAATAACTCAGCACATGGAGGGCAGTGAGTGGGAACTAATAACTCAGCACATGGCGGGCAGTGAGTGGGCACTAATAACTCAGCACATGGCGGGCAGTGAGTGGGCACTAATAACTCAGCACATGGCGGGCAGTGAGTGGGCACTAATAACTCAGCACATGGCGGGCAGTGAGTGGGCACTCCTAGTGTGAGGCTGCACATTGCTCTGGAGGACACAGCATGGGCCCAGTTTTCAGCCCTGTCTCTTGTCTGTTGTATGTAGTAGAGTGACTGGGATACAGAACTTGCAGTTTTCTGCTCACACACCTATGGCTGCAGGCAGCTTATATTAGACCTACATATTTCTTACCATTTATGCGCAGCTGGTGATTAGAGTCTGTAACTGCTGTAGAGGAGCAGGCGGCTTCTCATTTATTGTTACAGTATATAACACAGCATTGCCCATCTCTGTCAATTTCTGGACCTTACGATGGGATATTTTCCATTATTAACCTGTTGTATACCTTAGTTGTAAACCTGCATGGTTTTCACCCTCACTTATCCCACATCTTGTGCAGTTGGAGGGGTCCTTGAAGTTTGTTAAATATGGTCTGGGGGATGCATTGGGATATGGTTTCCTCCTTTCGGAACTTAATATGGTTCTGGATCTGGTGAAAGGTGGAGGGGAGTTTCGGCAAGGGTTTGTCGGATCCCCAGGAAATTCAAGTGAACATTGGAACCCTTGTGGTTATGGTGCTCCCGAGCTAGTGGGGTAACGGCTGGGAGTAATTGTTGGTACATTTTATGTTGACTTAATGTTTGGTAATCACCAGATTTTGGGAGCGTCAATGACTCCTATCAGCATGTTAATGTTATTTATGCTTTGATGTTTTATTGTATGTTTGTTTTAATAAAGGTGTGAATAATAATTAAAAAAAAAAAAGGGATCGGCGTATACCCACCAAGTGCTTATGGGCTTATTTTATGTTACTTAAGATGGCGGATAGCACAGGTCTGAGTGGATTACCTGGAGCCTGGTGGTTGGGGGGGTCCTTGAAGTTGGTTAGGAATTGGTCTGGGGGATCCATTGGGATATGGATTCCTCTTTTTGGAAGTTAATATGGTTCTGGACCTGGTGAAAGGTGGAGGGGAGTTTTGGCAAGGGTTTGTCGGATCCCAAGGAAATTCAAGTGAACATTGGAACCCTTGTGGCTATGGTGCTCCCGATCTAGTGGGGTAACGGCTGGGAGTAATTGTTGGTACATTTTATGTTTGGTAATCACCAGATTTGGGAGCTTCAAGGACTCCCCCCAGCGTGCTACTGTTATTTATGCTTTGATGTTTATTTTATGTTTATTTTAATAAGAACATGAATTAAAAATTAAAAAAAAAACACAGTTATCTGTTTTCCTTTTAGTGGATCCTTGAAGTTATTTATAAATTGGTCAGTAGGGATAACCATATTAAGTATGGACCTCTGATTTGGGGGGTGTTCATCACAGTATGACCCCCCCTGGGTTTGGAAGGGTAACCACTTCAGGTATGGCACCCTGGTTTTGAGGGGTAATCATCTCAGGTATGGCCCCCTGGTGTGGAGGGTAACCATCTCGTGTATGGCCCCCTGGTGTGGAGTTGGTAACCATCTCGGGTATGGCCCCCTGGTATGGAGGGGTGACCATCATGGTATGGCCCCCTGGTCTCAGAAGCATTTATATTTTATAGGACCCTGTTAGGGTAAAGTCCCTGGAGTCATGGCAATCATATTTTGCATGCCTACAGAATAAATTGGCTCTTCTGAGCCAGGAACAGCGGCTGGAGGGGAGAAGAAAACAAAGTATGCTTTATTAGGCATGGTTGATGGGGGTCGAGTCCATTTAAGGTGTCAAATGGCCTCTCTGGTGGCAGTTTAGGAGTCAGGTGGAAGTTGCAGACAAGTTAAGGTGGACTCATTTTAACTAATAGAGGATGTAAAACCTCATGGTGGTGAACAGACTCGGCTCTGGTGGCCAGCCTCAAGGACGTTGTAATGGTAACGTCAATCAGGGGAGGGCACAGTGGTTAAGCACAGGAGTGAGGATAATAGGGTCATTAGTGCCCTGAAAGTTTACTGGCTCTGCTTGAATGGCCCCCAGTGCATGCCGCCCCTTTATGGCTGTCTGTCCTGGTTCTGTATGTCAGACAGTTGGGATATCACAGTACTTGTGAATCCCAATGTACTAGCACTTCACCTGACTCCTACTGTGATTGTTTTAATCCTGTGATTTAAATAAAGCTGTGGCCATTTTGACAACCAAAATAATGTGTTGTGTATTTATTCTAGTGCCTAGGTTTACTGTAGTTATGGTGGTTTTAAGATGAGTGGGGGTCCGTCCCATATCCATAAGTCAAGACTATGCCAGGCAAGAGCAGAGTCCCAGCTCTTATTACTTCTAATAAAAGTGACGGATGTGCCAGTGATCTGTGAGGAGATTCCGCTCAGTAGTATACGCCTGAAGTAAAGATCAGGAGGCACGTGTGAGCCGGGCCATTGCTTCCAGCACTGACGTCAGTACAGGTGTTGGTCCAGGGTAGTACAACAGACAAGGTGAAAGCTGAAGTGAAGGCGGCCCAGCGAGCCATGATAGACTAAGTTAGGAGGACTTATGGCCTAACGGGAAAAGGTGGAGACCCCACTATGACCTGTGTTCACAGAATAGACAGTATTGTCGACCATATGTGTCAGTAAAATCACCCTTGTCAGTAGCTAAAGTAGCATATAGTTAAAGGCTGTTATTACAGTGAGAGTGAGCAGGAGAATTCATTGTATATCTGATATTGTAGATTTCACCTCGTAATCACCCTGTTTTGCATTATTCACTGTTGCCATAATGGTCACAATTCCCATTATCAGGGAAATAAATAATTATATTGGTTACTTACGGTTTGTCTGTATGTTGTATCCGGTCATCTGCTTACAGGGGCATAATGGGGGCTTTACACTGTATGGGGGCATCATATATACTGCATAAGGGGCATAATGGGGGCTTTACACTGTGTGGGGGCATCATATATACTGCATAAGGGGCATAATGGGGGCTTTACACTGTGCGGGGGCATCATATATACTGCATAAGGGGCCTTACACTGTGTGGGGGCATCATACATACTGCATAAGGGGCATAATGGGGGCATTACACTGTGTGGGGGGCATCATATATACTGCATAAGGGGCATAATGGGGGCATTACACTGTGTGGGGGCATCATATATACTGCATAAGGGACATAATGGGGGCATTACACTGTGTGGGGACATCATATATACTGCATAAGGTGCATAATGGGGGCATTATACTGTGTGGGGGCATCATATATACTGCATAAGGGGCATAATGGGGGCATTACACTGTGTGGGGGCATCATATATACTGCATAAGGGGCATAATGGGGGCATTACAATGTGTGGGGGCATCATATATACTGCATAAGGGACATAATGGGGGCATTACACTGTGTGGGGGCATCATATATACTGCATAAGGGGCATAATGGGGGCATTACACTGTGTGGGGGCATCATACATACTGCATAAGGGGCATAATGGGGGCATTACACTGTGTGGGGGGCATCATATATACTGCATAAGGGGCATAATGGGGGCATTACACTGTGTGGGGGCATCATATATACTGCATAAGGGGCATAATGGGGGCTTTACACTGTGCGGGGGCATCATATATACTGCATAAGGGGCATAATGGGGGCATTACACTGTGTGGGGGCATCATACATACTGCATAAGGGGCATAATGGGGGCATTACACTGTGTGGGGGCATCATACATACTGCATAAGGGGCATAATGGGGGCATTACACTGTGTGGGGGGCATCATATATACTGCATAAGGGGCATAATGAGGGCATTACACTGTGTGGGGGCATCATACATACTGCATAAGGGGCATAATGGGGGCATTACACTGTGTGGGGGGCATCATATATACTGCATAAGGGGCATAATGGGGGCATTACACTGTGTGGGGGCATCATATATACTGCATAAGGGACATAATGGGGGCATTACACTGTGTGGGGACATCATATATACTGCATAAGGTGCATAATGGGGGCATTATACTGTGTGAGGGCATCATATATACTGCATAAGGGGCATAATGGGGGCATTACACTGTGTGGGGGCATCATATATACTGCATAAGGGGCATAATGGGGGCATTACACTGTGTGGGGGCATCATATATACTGCATAAGGGACATAATGGGGGCATTACACTGTGTGGGGGCATCATATATACTGCATTAGGGGCATAATGGGGGCATTACACTGTGTGGGGGCATCATGTATACTGCATAAGGGGCATAATGGGGGCATTACACTGTGTGGGGGCATCATATATACTGCATAAGGGGCATAATGGGGGCATTACACTGTGTGGGGGCATCATATATACTGCATAAGGGACATAATGGGGGCATTACACTGTGTGGGGGCATCATATATACTGCATAAGGGGCATAATGGAGGCATTACACTGTGGGGGCATCATCTATACTGAATAAGGGGCATAATGGGGGCATTACACTGTGTGGGGGCCAAGAAAGGGGCCCTGTACTATGAGAACAATCCGTTTCCTCACTTCCTGTCTTCCATAGTTGGGTCGTATGTATCTAGTACATAAAGTATAAAGTGGCAACAAAAACCCCAAAAGAGTCTCCTCAGTGCTGAAGGAGTTAATGCCCCCCTTGCTTAGTAACGGGGAATCTCCAGCACCGACCTCCACCCACAGAGCCTCACTCCACATAGAGAATAATGGAGCCTCCGGCACCGACCTCCACCTGCAGAGCCGCACTCCACATAGAGAATAATGGCGCCTCCGGCACCGACCTCCACCCGCAGAGCCGCACTCCACATAGAGAATAATGGAGCCTCCAGCACTGACCTCCACCCGCAGAGCCGCACTCCACATAGAGAATAATGGAGCCTCCAGCACCGACCTCCATCCGCAGAGCCGCACTCCACATAGAGAATAATGGAGCCTCCAGCACTTACCTCCACCCGCAGAGCCGCACTCCACATATATGGCTGCTCTGTGCGCACAGGACCTGTGATGAGGTCACAGGAGGGGAGGAGTCAGGGGTCACATGATATCCGGAGTGCAGACGCTACATGGAGACTTCTCCTCAGTCAGTGACATTCCCGCCATTATTTCCCCTCACTACTGGCACAGAGATAGAACAGAGAGAGAGAGAAAGAAAGAACAGAGAGAGAAAGAGGGTAAAGAAAGAACAGAGAGAGAAAGAAAGAGGGGAAAGAAAGAAACAGAAAAAGACAGAACAGATAGAATGAAAGAAAAAGAGGACAAAAAAAAGAGAGAAAAAAAGAAAGAGGGGAAAGAAAGAACAGAGAGGGAGAGAGAAAGAAAGACCAGAGAGAAAGAAAGAAGAAAGAAATAAAAAGAATAGAGATAGAGAGTGGACAGAAAAAAAGAACAAAGAGAGAAAAAAAAAGAAAGGGGGAAGAAATAACAGAGGGAGAGAGAAATAAAGAGGGGGAAGAAAGAACAGAGAGAGAAAAAAGAAAGAGGGGAAAGAAAGAACTGAGAGAGAACAGTGAGAGAGAGAAAGGAAGAACAGAGAGAAAGAAAGATTAGAGAGAGAAAGAGGGGAAGAAAGAACACAGAGAGAGAAAGAGTGGAAAGAAAGAATGGAGAGAGAGAAAGGAAGAGGGGAAAGAAAGAAACAGAGAGAGAAAGATTCTATAAATATACCATTGTAGTGCCCACCTGAGCCTCCCGGTGCAGGATATATCATGATCCGCTCACATTGCCGGCATCCCCGATTCCAAAGCGATCCGGCTGTCCACGCTGTCGGAGGCGGACACGGTGATGGATCTGAAGCATTCCCTGAAGTGCCTCCATGGTTCCGTCACAATCTCCTCCCGAAATTACCTCATTTCCGGTCAGCTTCCAGCACGTCACTTCTGTGTGAATTTTAAAGTGCTCCTCGGGGCTCCACCATGTACTCCTGTGTCCGTGGGAACAGTAACTTCCCGGCCGGTGCAGTGGGGCAGACTCAAAATTGGGACTATCCTGCTGGATCCGGGACGATTGGGAGGTATAAATGCTCCCCACCATACACCTTGTACACACATGGCTCGGCAGACCTCATACACACATGCCTCGGCTTTGTATGCCTCATACGCACATGGCTCCGCTCCGTACACCTCGTGCACACACATGGCTCCACTCCGTAAACCTCATACAAATGCGGCTCTGCTCCGTACACCTTGTACACATATGGCCACGCTCTGTACACGTACACACATGGTTCTACTCCGTAAACCTTGTGCACATGTGGCTTTGCTCCATACACCTCGTACACATGCAGCTCCACTCCGTACACCCGCGACTCCACTCCGTACACACGCGGCTCAGCTCCGTACACACGCGGCTCAGCTCCATACACACGCGACTCAGCTCCTTACATCCTGTATACACACAGCTCTGCTCAGCTCCATAAACACATGGCTCAGCTCTACATTTTGCATGCACGAGGCTCCACACCGTACACCTCGTACGCACGCGGCTCCACTCTGTACATCTCGTACGCACGTGGCTCCGCTCCATACACCTCATATGCGCGCGGCTCCGCTCCGTACACCACATACACACACGGCTCTGCTTCATACACACGCAGCTCCACTCCGTACACCTCGTACACACGGCTCTGCTCCGTACACCTCACACACGCTCCGCTCTGTACACCTTGTACACACACGGCTTCGCTCCATACACCTCGTGCATGCATGGCTCTGCTCCGTACACCTCGCACACACTCAGCTCCCCTGCATGCACCTCGTTCACACGCGGCTCTGCTCCATACACACGCAGCTTCACTCCGTACACTTGTACACACACGGCTCTGTCCGTACACCTCAAACACATGTGGCTCTGCTCCATACACCTCGCACACACTCGGCTCCGCTCCGTGCACCTCATACACACATGGCTCTGCTACATCCACACTGTAAACCCCTCCTGAGCCCACTCAGAAACTTCACCTCATCCAGCACCATGACAACCAGCACAGCAGAGTCCTGCAGACACAAGACTCCTGATCATGTGACCCCTGACTCCTCCCCTCTTGTGACCTCATCACAGGTCCTGTGCGCAATATAGAAGAGAACACAACTTAGCGAGGTTGTTGCAGGCTGTGAGGGGCTGCGGTGGCCGGTGAGTCTCTGGGAGGGCGAGGATGGGGTCAGTGCATGGGGGGCATGCCGCTTATCTCCCTGCAGTGCGGGGAAAAATAGAGTCCCGGACAGTGGGTGGGCGGGCCAAAAACGGGACTGTCCCACGGAAATCGGGACAGTTGGGAGCTATGTATATGGCTGCATATGATTGTGCCATAGACTCCATATCAGGAGCGAAAATGATGAAATCTCATTTATTTAACTCCTTCCAGAGTCCGTCTAAGGGCTCATACTCATTTGCAAGAAATACGGACGAGTGCAATCCAATAAAAAATCAGATTGCACTCGGACCAATGTTATTCAATGCGTGACATCTCATCTGCGATTTTTTTTTCTCAGCTGAAGTTGGATTGAGAAAAAAATTGCAGACTCGCCAATGCAAATCAATGGGTGTATGGAAAAAATTACAGAGCACTCACACCATGCGAGTGCTGTCCGATTTTTACGCACCGGTGTCCTTTGAAAAGCTGGCAATTCATGTGCCGCATACAGTAAAATCACACTGACAGGTTATAATAGAAAAGATAGAATCGATATATAGATGTATATATGCATGTCAGTGACACACACACATATATGTATTTATATTACATAGATAGAAGAAAAGGATAGAATAGATGGTTTACAGTAAATACATACAGTATAGGTAGATATATTGATGTGTGTGACAAATACAATTAGTATTGCGTGTGTGCAAATTATTGGATATGAATTGAATTAATAAAATTTTGTTATGGGGAAAAAATGGCGTGGGCTCCCGTGCATTTTTGAAAACCAGAGAGGGAAAGCCAGCAACTGGGGGCAGATGCTTATAGCCTGGGAAGGAGGTAATACCCATGGATCTTCCCAGGCTAGTAATATCAGCTCACAGCCATATAGTTAGCCTTTACTGGATATAAAAATAGAGGAGCCTCCCCCAAAAAATGACTTGGGTTCCCCCTATAATTAATAACCAGAAAAGGCTATGGAGACAGCTGCGGGCTGATATTAATAACCTAGGAAGGGACCATGGATATTGCTCCCCCTTGCTTAAAATACCAACTCACAGCCGCCCCAGAAAAGGCACATCTCTAAGATGTGCCAATTCCGGCACTTAGCCTCTCTCTTCCCACTTGCCCTGTAGTGGTGGCAAGTGGGGTAATAGTTATGAGGTTAATGTCACCTTTGTATTGTAAGGTTACATCATTACAAAATTTATTGGTAATGAACTTCTGGAGTGAGTTTGCTGCACAGAAAGTAAAGGGGACGAATAATATTGCACGCCCCACTTTTCAGTTTTTGAATTTCCACAAAAATTTAAAGTAACCAATAAATTTTGTTCAACTTCACAATTGTGTCCCACTTGTTGCTGATTCTTCACCCAAAATTTACATTTGGTATCTCTATGTTTGAAGCATGATATGGGGGAAAAGGTTGAAAAGATTCAGGGGGCCGAATACTTTTGCAAAGCACTGTACAAAATGGTTCAAACACCTATTATAAAAAAATCAAATGCCAGCATTAGGCTAATATATATATATACTAGCTAAAGAGCCCGGCGCTGCCCGGGCATAGTAACTAACTGTGGTTAGTTATAACAAATTATAATTATCCTCCATCCCATAGTCCCGTGCCCATATACCCATCATACATATCCACTATCCCTTAGGCCCGTGCCCATATACCCATCATACATATCCTCCATCCCATAGTCGAGTGCCCATATACGCATCATACAAATCCTCCATCCCATAGTCCCATGCCCATATACCCATCATACATATTCTCCATCCCATAGTCCCATGCCCATATACCCATCATACATATTCGCCATCCCATAGTCGAGTGCCCATATACCCATTACACATCCTTCATCTCATAGTCCCGTGCCCATATACCCATCATACATATCGTCCATCCCATAGTCCTGTGCCCATATACCCATCATACATATCCGCCATCCCATAGTCCCGTGCCCATATACCCGTCATACATATCCTCCATCCCATAGTCCAGTGCCCATATACCCATCATACATATCCGCCATCCCATAGTCCCGTGCACATATACCCATCATACATATCCTCCATCCCATAGTCCAGTACCCATATACCCATCACACATCCTCCATCCTATAGTCAACCATTATGACATCATAATGAGCAGCGGGGCTTGATACGCACACACTGTTTCCCCATTATGTAGATAAGGGCATTATGACATCATAATGAGGAGCGGGGCTTGACGCGCACACACTTTTTCCCCAGTATGTAGACAGGGGCAAAATTGGTGAATTGGAACTAGCGGGGTTAAAATTTCACCTCACAACATAGCTTAGGACGCTCTTGGGGTCCTGACGTGTGACTGTGACAAATTTTGTGGCTGTAGCTGCGACAGTGCGGATGCCAATCCCGGACATACACACACACACACACACATACATACACACACACACTTGAGCTTTATATATTATATATATATATATTCAATTAAAGTATGAGGCATTCATGTCTTGCAAAGTTGCATGTCAAAATGGTTCAAAAGCCTATGTAAGATAATGCCCCTGCTACTCTTTAGACTATTGCCCACATAGAGCTGATATTCATAAAATGGAGTGGCCAGCATTAGTTGTAAAGTGCATCAGTGCCTATGTATAAGATAATGAGACCTATAAGAAATACCACACCTACTTCCCATGTAAACAGATAACCAAAAAAATCAAAGTGCATAGAACATACGACCTTGTAATACAGCACTGATCCCCGACGCGCGTTTCGCGTTAGCTTCGTCTCAGGGGACGAACCCCCTGACACGAAGCGTGTTACATTCTTGGTAGTGCCACTTTGTTTATACTACAGCATTATGCATGCATTTCTTGAGTTCTACAAGTAGAATGACATATGCACTTTGTAATAGTATATTGGATATGTATCTCATTTTATCTATCTTTTATGGTTTTTTGGTATTGTATATGAATAAAGGCCATTTAATTTTATGGCTATATGCTTCCTGAACCTTATATTATGCTTGCTGGGAAGTGCCATTAATCTAGGCCCTATATATTAGGATATATTTTGAAAATATTCCCCATAGAGAAGATTCCCCCACAGGTTCACAATCACATTGGACAACTAAATCGCAAAGAAATCTTTTGAATTTATTGACTAAACTCCCTTACTACACATGGACTCAACGAAATTACAGATTTACAGATGTATTTTTGTGACCACCTTTTAGATTTAATAAATTGTATTATTTATTATAACATTTTATTGTTATATTTATCATAAATTTTATTGGTCTATTCGTTGGGGATCTTAATTATTTTAATATTTTTAACATACTTAATACATTTCTACTATAATAACACATAGTTTGTTTATATCAAATTGGGTAATTATTCTGTTCATATCCCGATATATAATATATTATATACTATGCACCTGCCACCAATTCCTGTGTGTAGTTCGTTCCCCCAGTTTTTTCGCTGTCTCCGGCATCCAGAGCGCTCCTCCAATGGATCCTCTGTTCTGTAGTCTGAGTGATCAGCCGATGCTCCTTGTATCTCATTATTCACCTCATCTACCACACCTCCCTCATTTTCCCTCTCATTCACTACACATTCTATCAGCTTCCGCCATAGTAGCTTGACCCCGATACATGTGGGTCGCCCTCCCAGGGCTGTGGGGTACTCGGTACCGGGCCAGTGTCGGCGGGATGTGTCACAGCAGCGGTGACCCGGTCCATGGCCCTGGGCGCCCAATTAATAGGGGAAGTTTGAATGGTGGAATGTAGTTAATGGAATAGTTTGTGACACCACCTATGGTGTTCGGCAAGTGAGATGTTTAGCCGACGCTGCATGCAGATCCACTGGGACTGATGGTATGGTGCAGCAAAGATGTAAGAGCTCCCCACAGGTGAAGCTGTAGTCCCAGGGCAGTGTAGATGTGGTTGGCACGGGGATGTAGCAGTGCCGGAAGGGTAGGAAGCAGACAAAGACACAGCGGGGTGCAATTTCTGTACCTTCACTTGATAAATGCAGTCCAGGGTCCTGATTACAGATGGTACCGGAGCAGGCTAGCCTGGAAGCAGCTCAGGATTCTCTCTCAGGAGACGGGCTGTGCAGTCTCCTTCCCTAGTGCTTATTTGAGTGAAGTACTCCTAGTACTGAGTTACACTGAAGTTCCTCCTAATTCTCTTCTACTAGCACTGCTCGTATGGCAGACAGCTGTAGCCGCTATTCCTCTCTTGGCTCACTCTGTGCTGTTGTGCCTCCGAGTCTTAGATGGGGGTAGTGTTGTGAGTTCATTTTCCCCTTCACTACTGAGGCCCGAGGAACTCCCTCTTCTGGTGAAGAAAGGTAGTGAGCCTGATTGTCAAACACCTGGGGCTGATGATGATGACTGGCTGAGTGGAGTTAATGACTGGATATAAGGCTGCCGACGCCCTTCTGGCCTGCGGGTGATTTCTCTGTGGACTTCTAGGAAACCAGTCTGATTCCTGCTCATCGAAAGCTAAGATTTCTGCTTTGCCTTTTTGCATTAGTGTTTAGTTTTCCTTGCTTTTCTGGATTCTGCCATTCCCTGCTGGGGTGAGCTGAATCTCCTTTTGCCTGTTGCTCCGTCTTCAGAATATTCCTGAGTACTGACATAGCCTTTGAAGCCTAGCGTCTTCAGGGCCTTTTTTACTGTCAGTTTGTTGGCTCTTATTTTCATAGGGTTTTTCACGGATTGCAGACAGCAGCCTTCCTGTCCTTTCCTATTTAAGCTAGCTTGGGCCCCATCTTTGCTCAGTCTATCTTTCTGTCTGTGTTTTGTTCTTTCTTCTTGCTTCACCATCATTATATGTGGGGGGCTGCCTTTTGCTTTGGGGTCTGCTCTGGGGCAGTTTAGATTTCCCTTTCTGTCTTTAGGCTATGTAGTCCTCCGGCTGTGATCGAGGGGCCTAGGGCATCGTAGGAGCCCCCCACGGCTACTGCTAGTTGTGTTGATAGGTTCAGGGGTCTGCAATCCGATAGCTGCGAACTTCTCTGGTTTTCTGGACTTAGCTAGCATTTCTATTTTTGCCTCCTACAGTGACTCAATCATAACAGAATCACCCGCCATACCGCAGATCCTAGGGTACTCAATTGCAGGAAAGAATTGTATAAAAAAAAAAAAAAGAGTGTGTATATTTTTTCCTCTATATCTCTGAGGCCATAGTGGGAATTTTTTTTTCTCTCAATGGAGATAAAGCAATTGTCTGATCGTGTGGAGCAGCTCGCTGCGGAAGTGCGGGGAATTTCCGCCTACCTTGCTCATTCACATGCTGCTGAACCAAAGATTCCTACACCTGATGTATTTTTTGGGGATCGGTCTAAATTTTTGAATTTCAAAAATAGTTGTAAATTATTTTTTGCCTTGAAGCCTAACTCGTCAGGGAGCTCCGCGCAGCAGGTTAAAATTGTCATCTCTTTGCTGCGTGGCGATCCCCAGGATTGGGCGTTTTCTTTGAAACCAGATGATCCTATTCTGACTAATGTGAACGCATTTTTTCAGGCCTTGGGGTTGTTGTATGACGAACCTAATGCCATTGATCAGGCTGAAAAGACCCTGCTGGCATTGAACCAGGGTCGTGATTCTGCAGAATTGTACTGTCAAAAATTCCGAAAGTGGGCAGTACTTACTACCTGGAATGATAATGCCTTGGCTGCTCTCTTTCGGAAGGGGTTGTCAGAAGCCGTAAAAGATACTATGGTGGGATTTCCTGTTCCCTCTGGTCTTGACGATTCCATGTCTTTAGCCATTCAGGTTGATCGGCGTTTGCGCGAACGCAGAGCTGCACGAGAGGTGTTGCCACCTGTTGAACAGATGTCTGAACCTATGCAATGAAGAGGAGGATGAATGAACTCATGGAGATCAACATCCGACACTGCGGAGACACCATCACGTGTTTCTCAACGCAGTGATTCTAGAGCACTGCCCCCATCCCTTATGGGAAATATGCAAAACATGCAAAACAGAAGCCGCGGAGACACCATCACGTGTTTCTCAACGCAAGCAATGACCAGCCAGGTCTTTGTCCGGGAAGGAACAACCACGGGAAGGGCAGTCTCCAATGAAGGAAACCACCTATGCCAAAACATGGTATCCATCCACATACAGCTGTTTCGGGGTATTGCCCCTCATCAGTGTGGAGTAGGAAACTGGCTGGTAGGAGCAATGCCTAGTAAAAAGACTATGAAGAGGAGGATGAATGAACTCATGGAGATCAACATCCGACACTGCGGAGACACCATCACGTGTTTCTCAACGCAGTGATTCTAGAGCACTGCCCCCATCCCTTATGGGAAATATGCAAAACATGCAAAACAGAAGCCGCGGAGACACCATCACGTGTTTCTCAACGCAAGCAATGACCAGCCAGGTCTTTGTCCGGGAAGGAACAACCACGGGAAGGGCAGTCTCCAATGAAGGAAACCACCTATGCCAAAACATGGTATCCATCCACATACAGCTGTTTCGGGGTATTGCCCCTCATCAGTGTGGAGTAGGAAACTGGCTGGTAGGAGCAATGCCTAGTAAAAAGACTATGAAGAGAAGGATGAATGAACTCATGGAGATCAACATCCGACACTGCGGAGACACCATCACGTGTTTTTCAACGCAGTGATTCTAGAGAACTGCCCCCATCCCTTATGGGAAATATACAAAACATGCAAAACAGAAGCCGCGGAGACACCATCACGTGTTTCTCAACGCAAGCAATGACCAGCCAGGTCTTTGTCCGGGAAGGAACAACCACGGGAAGGGCAGTCTCCAATGAAGGAAACCACCTATGCCACACTGATGAGGGGCAATACCCCGAAACAGCTGTATGTGGATGGATACCATGTTTTGGCATAGGTGGTTTCCTTCATTGGAGACTGCCCTTCCCGTGGTTGTTCCTTCCCGGACAAAGACCTGGCAGGTCATTGCTTGCGTTGAGAAACACGTGATGGTGTCTCCGCGGCTTCTGTTTTGCATGAACCTATGCAATGTGATAGAGTTTTTTCCAGAGAGCAGCGTCAGGAGTTCAGAAGGCGTAATAAGTTGTGTTTTTTCTGTGGAGATGCCTCGCACATTATTTCTGTCTGTCCTAAACGCGAGAAACGCCTTGCACACACGTTTTCTGTTGGTGGTGTTCAACCTAAGTTTCTTCTGGCTATTACTCTGATCTGCTCCATGTCCACATTTTCCGCCAAGGCTTTTGTGGATTCGGGAGCAGCGCTAAACCTAATGGACTTGGATTTTGCTAAACGTTGTGGATTTCCGATGACACCTCTGCAGACGCCTATCCCTTTGAGGGGGATTGATGCTACTCCTTTGGCTAAAAATAAACCTCAGTTTTGGACCCAGGTGGTAATGCGGGTCGCCCCAGACCATCAAGAAAATTGCAGGTTTTTGGTGTTACATAATCTGCATGATACTATTTTTCTGGGGTTTCCCTGGTTACAAATTCATAATCCAGTTTTGGATTGGAAATCTGTGTCTGTGAGTTGGGGTTGTCGGTGTGCCTTTAGTGAGGCTCCGGTGTTTTCCACCTCTCCTCAGTCGCATGATGTTCCTGATTATTTGGCGGACTTTTATGATGTATTTAGTGAGAATGAGTCTGCGTCTCTGCCTCCTCATAGGAGTTATGACTGTGCAATTGAACTGAGCCCGGGGTGTAAATTTCCCAAGGGTCGACTCTTCAATTTATCTGTAACCGAGCACGAGGCTATGCGATCCTATATTAAGGAGGTGTTGGAGAAGGGTCATATTAGACCATCCTCGTCACCCTTAGGTGCCGGTTTTTTTTTTGTAGCCAAAAAGGATGGATCATTAAGACCTTGTATTGATTATCGTGCTCTCAACAAAATTACTGTTAAATATCAGTATCCGTTACCCCTGATTTCTGATCTATTCTCCAGAGTTAAAGGTGCTTGCTGGTTTACCAAGCTTGACCTCAGGGGGGCGTATAATCTTATTCGCATTAAGCATGGGGATGAATGGAAGACGGCGTTTAATACTCCGGAGGGACATTTTGAGTACCTGGTGATGCCTTTTGGGCTCACTAATGCCCCTTCTGTCTTCCAGTGCTTCATGAACGATATTTTCCGAGATTTTGTCGATAAATTTTTGATTATCTATCTGGATGATATTTTGATCTTCTCCAAGGATTGGGATTCTCATGTGGAACATATTCGGACTGTGTTCCGGATCTTGAGGGAGAATTCCCTGTATGTCAAAGGATCTAAATGCCTTTTTGGAGTACAGAGGATTTCTTTTTTGGGATTTATTTTGTCCCCGTCAACTATTGAAATGGACCCGGCCAAGGTACAGGCCATTTACGATTGGGTTCAGCCCACTTCTTTGAAGGCCCTCCAGAAGTTTTTGGGTTTTGCTAATTTTTATCGGAAATTTATAGCAAAATTTTCTAGTATTGCCAAGCCATTGACTGATTTGACTAAGAAGGGTGCTGATGTGTTAAATTGGTCTCCGGAGGCTGTTTCTTCCTTTCAGGAGCTGAAGCGAAGATTCACCTCCGCCCCGGTTTTGCGGCAACCTGATGTCTCACTTCCGTTCCAGGTAGAGGTGGATGCTTCTGAGATTGGTGCAGGAGCTGTTTTGTCCCAAAAGGATCCTGTAACATCTAAAATGAATCCTTGTGCTTTCTTTTCCCGAAAGTTCTCTCCATCTGAACGTAACTATGATGTGGGGAATCGGGAACTGTTAGCCATGAAATGGGCATTTGAGGAGTGGAGACATTGGTTGGAGGGAGCTAAGCATCAAGTCGTGGTCCTCACTGACCACAAGAATTTGATTTACCTAGAGTCGGCTAAGCGCTTGAACCCTAGACAGGCTAGGTGGGCCTTGTTTTTTACACGTTTTGATTTTGTGGTTTCTTTTCTTCCTGGAACTAAGAATGTCAAGGCTGACGCCCTCTCTAGGAGCTTCTTTGCTGATTCTCCTGTGGTGACCAAGCCTGCTACCATCTTAGGCGAAGGGGTAGTTCTTTCTGCCATCTCGCCCGATATGAGACGTGCTCTGGAAGAGTTCCAGGAGGACAAACCTGAGCGTTGTCCCAGTGGAAAGTTGTATGTTCCTGACCAGTGGAAGAAGAGAGTGATGTCTGAAGTTCATTGCTCTGCTTTGGCTGGTCATCCAGGTATTTTTGGTACTAGAGATCTGGTGAGTCGGTCTTTTTGGTGGCCCTCCTTGTCTCGTGATGTCAGGAATTTTGTGCAGTCCTGTGGGACGTGCTCCCGGTCTAAATCGTGTTCTCGCTCTAGTGGGTTGTTGATGCCTTTGCCTGTCCCCAAGAGGCCATGGACCCATATTTCAATGGATTTCATCTCTGATATGCCTGTCTCTCAAAGGATGACTGTTATTTGGGTGATTTGTGATAGGTTCTCTAAGATGGTTCATCTTGTACCACTCCCTAAGTTGCCGTCTTCCTCTGAATTGGTGCCCCTGTTTTTACAACAGGTGGTTCGCTTGCACGGGATTCCTGAGAACATTGTATCTGACAGAGGAGTCCAGTTTGTGTCTAGATTTTGGAGAACTTTCTGTTCCAAGCTGGGAATTCAGTTGTCCTTCTCCTCTGCTTTTCACCCTCAGACCAATGGGCAGACAGAGAGAACAAACCAGACCTTGGAGTCATATTTGAAATGTTTTATTTCTGCTGATCAGGATGATTGGGTTTCATTTTTGCCCTTGGCCGAATTTGCTTTAAATAATAGAGCTAGTTCTGCCACTTTGATGTCACCTTTTTTTTGTAACTTTGGCTTTCATCCTCGATTTTCTTCAGGGCAGGTGGAGCCCTCTGCCTGCCCAGGTGTTGACACTGTGGTGGAGAGAATGCACCAGATCTGGGACCAAGTGGTGGATAAGTTATCTCTCTCCCAGGAAAAGGCCCAGCGGTTTTCCAACCGACATAGGACCATTGGTCCCCAGTTTAAGGTTGGTGATATGGTGTGGTTATCATCAAAAAATATTGCTATGAAGGTGGCTTCTCCTAAGTTTAAGCCTAGATTTATTGGACCTTACAAGATTTTGGAGATTATTAATCCGGTCTCTTCGTTTGGCTCTTCCTGTCACATTTAAAATCCATAATGTGTTCCATAAATCTTTGTTGAAGAGGTTTGTTGAACCTGTTGTTCCGGGGGCTGCACCTCCAGACCCTGTATTGGTTGAAGGTAACATGGAATATGAGGTAGAGAAAGTACTGGATTCCCGTCTGGCTAGACGGAGACTCCAGTATTTGGTTAAGTGGAAGGGTTATGGTCAGGAGGATAATTCCTGGGTCTCTGCCTCTGATATTCATGCCAAAAGATTGGTGCGTGCCTTTCATCGGGCTCATCCTGATCGCCCTGGTGGCGTGGTTGAGGGTTCGGTGACCCCTCCTCAAGGGGGAGGTACTGTTGTGAGTACATTTTCCCCTTCACTACTGAGGCCCGAGGAACTCCCTCTTCTGGTGAAGAAAGGTAGTGAGCCTGATTGTCAAACACCTGGGGCTGATGATGATGACTGGCTGAGTGGAGTTAATGACTGGATATAAGGCTGCCGACTCCCTTCTGGCCTGCGGGTGATTTCTCTGTGGACTTCTAGGAAACCAGTCTGATTCCTGCTCATCTAAAGCTAAGATTTCTGCTTTGCCTTTTTGCATTAGTGTTTTGTTTTCCTTGCTTTTCTGGATTCTGCCATTCCCTGCTGGGGTGAGCTGAATCTCCTTTTGCCTGTTGCTCCGTCTTCAGAATATTCCTGAGTACTGACATAGCCTTTTTTGAAGCCTAGCGTCTTCAGGGCCTTTTTTACTGTCAGTTTGTTGGCTCTTATTTTCATAGGGTTTTTCACGGATTGCAGACAGCAGCCTTCCTGTCCTTTCCTATTTAAGCTAGCTTGGGCCCCATCTTTGCTCAGTCTAGCTTTCTGTCTGTGTTTTGTTCTTTCTTCTTGCTTCACCGTCATTATATGTGGGGGGCTGCCTTTTGCTTTGGGGTCTGCCCTGGGGCAGTTTAGATTTCCCTTTCTGTCTTTAGGCTATGTAGTCCTCCGGCTGTGATCGAGGGGCCTAGGGCATCGTAGGAGCCCCCCACGGCTACTGCTAGTTGTGTTGATAGGTTCAGGGGTCTGCAATCCGATAGCTGCCAACTTCTCTGGTTTTCTGGACTTAGCTAGCATTTCTATTTTTGCCTCCTACGGTGACTCAATCATAACAGGGTAGGGCATTTACAGCCTCCTACTCCTCTGGTGTCTGTTGCAGGACCGTTAGTATCCGTACAACCGTGGAGACCAGGCTCCAGTTCATGCGCTCTCGCTGTGAGGGAGCTCTCTTTCCTCAGCTCAACCTCCAGCTTCTCTCCACACTTCTGCACACGTGGACCTCCTCACACTAACTGACCACTCCTTCCTCTTGGCCCTCAGAGAGCACTCCTCCCTTCAAACCTGGTTTAAAGTCCCCCCTGCTGGCCTGGAGTGGAACTGTGTTGCATGTATAGGTTAACTGTGAGAGAGACCCTTCACTGCTTCCAAGCCTGGCATTACCCTCCCTGGAGGAAGGCAAAGCCACTGTGGCGGCCATACTCCTGGAGGCGCGACATTCCCCCCTAGTGCAAGTCAGCACTCCTGGGCTGAACAAATCATGAAAAACATATAAACAGTTATACAATGTGAACAATTATAGTTGTACAAGATTTGTAAAAAGGAAAAATTTACAAAAAACAAGAGCTCTAAAAATAGTCCTATGATGACAAGTCCAAGCATCAATGTCCATGGTCCATTCCTGGGCAAATGGTGAACTATATACAAGTTGGTGACCACACAAGTCCTGTGGTACAATGTCCATAACACAAAACTCGAAAATTCAAAGGAAACTCTTACAGATTATCTGTAAGCACAAACTTGAAAAGTTACATATATACATACAATGTCAACATTCACATAAACTATATACGATATCTGATCGGTGGTATACCTTGTATAGTACGGGTAGACCTGCGTAATACTGGTGTAGTGGGTAATGTACTGGATGCACTACTGGTGGTTCTACATGGCACAGGGATTCTAGACTGTCTGTGTACTCTTAGACTCACCATGGGCACAACAGGTTCACCACTGGCAGGGCGAGGGTTCTCTGGCTCCACTGCTGGTGTGGCATCTGCTGCCTGATTTTCCTGATCTTCAGGATTTTCTTGAGTCACTTCTTCTTGTGCTACCAATTGGGGAAATGTCAACACGGGCACCACTGTTGCATCATTTACTTTAGTCCAATTAGCAGGGAATTCTCCAAGTATGGTGCTGACCTTTTCTTCCTCTATGGGTTGGATGTTATCTTGTTCTTCCATTCTTTCTCTTAACTGCTCAGGGCATAATTTCAAAAGATCCCTTGACACGGCTGCTGAGTTTTTTCCTCATCTTTACAAATAAGGCACACCTTGGTATTGTCAAAGTTTGAGGGTAGAATGGTGTAGGGTTCAGCTTCCCATTGGTCATCCAATTTATGCAGTCTTCTTTTCCTCTTGAGGACTTGTTCTCCTGGTGACAAGGGAACTGCAGGTGCATGCTGATTGTAGTTCCTTTCTTGCTTTTGTCTTGCCTGAGCTAAACTCTTTTCCACACATTCATGTAGTCTTCTGTACTGTTGCTGTCTCTCTGTGTCCCAGTCAGCATCTGGTGACGTTACTTCAGATGTCAGGACTCCCATGTCCAAATCAATAGGCAGTTTACCAGGCCCCGCTCTCATTAGGTAGGCTGGAGTGCAGTTGGTGGAATTCACAGGAATGTGGTTGTAGAGGTCCACCAGATCTGGTAACTTTTCTGGCCACAGATTCCTCTCCTCCAAAGGCAATGTCTTCAGTAGGTCAATCACTACTTGGTTCATCTTCTCACTCATGCCATTGGTCTGTGGATGGTATGGCGTTGTCCGGATCTTCTTACAACCATACAAGTTACAGAATTCCTGGAACACTTCTGCCTCAAAGGCGGGACCTTGATCTGTAAGCACTTGCTCAGGATATCCATGTGGTCTACAGAAGTGCTGTTGAAAGGCTCTGGCTGCTGTCCTGGCTGTTTGATCTTTGACAGGCACAACTACCAGGAATCTTGAGTAGTGGTCAATGATGGTAAGAGCATAGATGTAGCCTGACCGGCTTGGGACCAGCTTCACCTGGTCCAGGGCTACCAACTCAAGTGGCTGTTTGGTGATGATTGGCTGTAGGGGAGCTCTCTGGCTGTTTTGATCCTTTCTGCGCAGGTTACATTGTCCACTCTCCCGGCACCATCTCTCAATGGCTTTCCTCATACCAGCCCAGTAGAATCTCTCCCGGAGCAATGCTTCCAACTTCTTCCATCCGAAGTGTCCAGCTCCATTGTGGTATGCTTCCAGGACCATTGATGCCTCTCTCTTTGGGACTATCACCTGCCAAACCAGCTCATGAGTGCAGGCATTGATACTCCTCCGACACAGCTTTCCTTCATAAATGAACAGCCGGCCTCTCTCCTTCCACAACTGCTGGGTTTCCTCAGGAGCATTCGACTCTGGGCATGAGTCAGCTTATGACAGTAGCTCCTTCAGCAGGCGGACTGTGGGGTCATTATGCTGAGTTTCTGCCCAGTCATGATGGGGCAATGGATTTAGGGTGACCGCTTTCAAGCCAGATGGTCTGTTTCTCACTCCTTGAGCACGCTGGGCCGCAAGTGGCCAGTGGAAGGGAGGTAACTATTTCTTCAAGAGCCTCAGGGTCTTCTCCTGCATCTGGCAGATTAGGCATTCTGGACAGCACATCAGCATTGGCATTCTTGTGCCCTGCTCGGTACTTGATGGTAAACTCATAGTTAGACAGCTGAGCCATCCATCGCTGCTGCAGTGCACCTAGTTTTGCAGTGTCCAAGTGAGTCAACGGGTTGTTGTACGTAAAGATGGTAAACTTGGCTGAAGCTAGGTAATGCTTGTGGGCCAACCTCCCAGGGCTGCGGGGTTACTCGGTACCGGGCCGGTGTCAGCGGGATATGTCACAGCAGCGGTGACCTGGTCCGTGGCCCTGGGCGCCCAAGTAATGGCGGGGAATGCAATTAGATGAATAGTTCATGACGCCACCTGTGGTGCTCGGCAAGTGAGGTTTTAGGCCGACGCTGCAGACAGGTCCTCTGGGACAGATGGTGTGGTTCAGCAATGATGGTATAGCCCTCCACAGGCAGGGCTGTTGTCCCAGGGCAGTGTAGGTAAAGTGACACTTAGATGGTGTAGTGTCTAGAGTTGAGCGAAACGGGTCGAAAAAATTCAAAAGTCGCCGACTTTTGGCAAAGTCGGGTTTCATGAAACGAAACCCGACCCTAGGATGAGGTCGGCCACGAGGTCGGCGACTTACGCGCCAAAGTCGCGTTTCAAAAGTCTGTTTTGCGCTCTTTTTTAGCCAATCAGGATCCACGGACACTGTGGGCAACGTGATGACATAGGCACGGGTCACCACCATCTTTCAGAAGGGCATGCAAGTGATTGGCTTGCTTTGGTGGGCGTCACAGGGGGTATAAAAGGGCGTGCACGCCGACCGCCATCTTACTTCTGCCGATCTTAGCATAGGGAGAGGTTGCTGCTGATTCTGTAGGGAGAGCGTTAGGCAGGGAAGAAGACAGAAAAACTGCTTCTGCTGCTAGCGATTTGGCCTGCACAACACACCAGTCACTGTGTGTGCAGTGCAAGGGGAGGCTATATAGTGGTGTATCAGTGGTGTTGGTTGTTGGGCTGCCTTCTAAGGCTTCCTGACAGGCTGGCATTGCTGTTTACCCACTGCTCCGCAAACTGCTTTTTTAAAAGCAATCCAATCTCCCTTATCCTCTAGTCACTTTGGTCACAGCTGCGCCATCGAGCCTGTCACATAGCGCTCAGATATTCATTGGGCCTCAAACTGCTTTTTTAAAAGCAAGCCCAATTTTTTTTTTTTGTCCTGCTGAGAAGAAAAAAAAACTGCTTCTGCTGCTGATAGCAATTTGGCCTGCACAACACACCAGTCACTGTGTGTGCAGTGCAAGGGGAGGCTATATTGTGGTGTATCAGTAGTGTTGGTTGTTGGGCTGCCTTTTAAGGCTTCCTGACAGGCTGGCATTGCTGTTTACCCACTGCTCCGCAAACTGCTTTTTTTAAAAGCAATCCAATCTCCCTTATCCTCTAGTCACTTTGGTCACAGCTGTGCCATCGAGCCTGTCACATAGCGCTCAGATATTCATTGGGCCTCACACAATCCAAAAGTGTCCAGTGTCCAAAAGTGTGTGCAGAGATTCAAAATCTCCCTTATCCTCTAGTCACTTAGGTCACAGCTGTGCCATCGAGCCTGTCACATAGCGCTCAGATATTCATTGGGCCTCACACAATCCAAAAGTGTCCAGTGTCCAAAAGTGTGTGCAGAGATTCAAAATCTCACTTATCCTCTAGTCACTTAGGTCACAGCTGTGCCATCGAGCCTGTCTCATAGTGCTCAGATATTCATTGGGCCTCACACAATCCAAAAGTGTCCAGTGTCCAAAAGTGTGTGCAGAGATTCAAAATCTCCCTTATCCTCTAGTCACTTAAGTCACAGCTGTGCCATTGAGCCTGTCACATAGCGCTCAGATATTCATTGGGCCTCACACAATCCAAAAGTGTCCAGTGTCCAAAAGTGTGTGCAGAGATTCAAAATCTCACTTATCCTCTAGTCACTTAGGTCACAGCTGTGCCATCGAGCCTGTCACATAGCGCTCAGATATCAGTGGGCCTCACACAATCCAAAAGTGTCCAGTGTCCAAAAGTGTGTGCAGAGATTCAAAATCTCACTTATCCTCTAGTCACTTAGGTCACAGCTGTGCCATCGAGCCTGTCACATAGCGCTTAGATATCAGTGGGCCTCACACAATCCAAAAGTGTCCAGTGTCCAAAAGTGTGTGCAGAGATTCAAAATCTCCCTTATCCTCTAGTCACTTAGGTCACAGCTGTGCCATCGAGCCTGTCACATAGCGCTCAGATATCAGTGGGCCTCACACAATCCAAAAGTGTCCAGTGTCCAAAAGTGTGTGCAGAGATTCAAAATCTCACTTATCCTCTAGTCACTTAGGTCACAGCTGTGCCATCGAGCCTGTCACATAGCGCTCAGATATCAGTGGGCCTCACACAATCCAAAAGTGTCCAGTGTCCAAAAGTGTGTGCAGAGATTCAAAATCTCACTTATCCTCTAGTCACTTAGGTCACAGCTGTGCCATCGAGCCTGTCACATAGCGCTCAGATATCAGTGGGCCTCACACAATCCAAAAGTGTCCAGTGTCCAAAAGTGTGTGCAGAGATTCAAAATCTCACTTATCCTCTAGTCACTTAGGTCACAGCTGTGCCATCGAGCCTGTCTCATAGTGCTCAGATATTCATTGGGCCTCACACAATCCAAAAGTGTCCAGTGTCCAAAAGTGTGTGCAGAGATTCAAAATCTCCCTTATCCTCTAGTCACTTAGGTCACAGATGTGCCATCGAGCCTGTCACATAGCGCTCAGATATTCATTGGGCCTCACACAATCCAAAAGTGTCCAGTGTCCAAAAGTGTGTGCAGAAATTCAAAATCTCCCCTGTCCTATAGACACCTTGTACCTTGTTTTACATACTATATAGTTTGTTGGATTTTGTCTACATTTCTACCAAAAATGAGGAAGGCTGGTGGAAGAGGCCGTGGAATTGGGCGGGGGTTGGCAGCTGGTAATGATGGTGTTGGTGGTGGATCTGATGGTAGTGGCAAGAGCAAAATAGGACCGAATGCAGGAGGTGTTGAGCCAGCGTCATCGTCTGGCTACATAAGGCCTCGAACGCTTAGTTTTCTAGGAGTTGGCAAACCGCTTTTAAAGCCAGAGCATCAGGAAAAAGTTTTGTCTTACATTGCTGACTCAGCCTCCAGCTCTATCGCCTCCTCTTCTTCAGTTGTAAAAAGTAAAAGCACTGAGTCGTCATTGGAGGCTCATGTTCATGAACCACACCTTTCCTTGTGTCCTTCACCCCAACCAAGATTGAAGGATGACGCAGGCCATACTACTGATTACTCCATGGAGCTGTTTTCACATACCATGCCTGGATTATCAAGTGAAATGGTGAATTACCCAGGCCAAGATGAATCTGACATGGAGTGCACTGATGCACAGCCGCTGATGGATGATTCTGCTGGTACATTCACTCAGAGCACTACATTGTCCTCGCAGTGTACAGAGCCAGATTCTGACCCTGATGAGACTCAGGTGCCCCTTCCCGCACACTATACCACCATACACGGTGACACAGAGGAAGGTGCACATGACATAGAAGAGGAGGTGATGGATGACCCAGTTGTTGACCCAGATTGGCATCCATTGGGGGAAGAGGGTGCTGCTTCCAATAGCTCAGATGAGGAGCATCCACAGCAGACATCGACATCGCAACAGCTGTTATCTGGCAGGCCCGGAGCACTCCAAAGACAGGTTCCAAACATCAAAAGAGTTGCTGGACAGCTTGTCCAGAGGGTCAAAAGATCACAGCGTGATAGGCCGCAAAATGTCTGCCAAAGTAGGAAGAGTGCAGTGTGGCACTTTTTTGAACAAAATCCTCATGATCAGGCCAAGGTTATCTGTAAGAAGTGCGCAAAGACCTTTAGCCGAGGGAAAAATCTGAAAAATTTGAATACCAGTTGCATGCTTAGACATTTAACCAGTATGCACTTGCAAGCGTGGACACAACACCAAACCTCAAGTGCCACATGTGCAACTGATCACAACGAAGGTAGTCAGCAACGCTACATTGTTTCCCCCACTGTAAGCCCACCGGTTAGCACAGCAGCAAATGTTGAGGTGTCGTTGCAAGGCCACAGCAGTCAGGGAATCCCACTGTTATATCAACGAAAGACTGATTCTAGGCCATCAGAAAGAACACCAACTCCATCACCATCATCAACCCTCTCTCAGTCCGCCCTGTCCACCGCTACTTCCACCATATGCAGCTCTCAAGTCCAGCTCACCCTCCCAGACACTATGAGTAGGTCAAGAAAGTACTCAGTCTCTCATCCGCGTACACTGGGTTTGAACGCCCACATTGCCAAACTAATCTCGTTTGAGATGATGCCCTTTCGGTTGGTGGAAAGCACAGCTTTCCGCGAACTCATGGCCTATGCAGTACCACGCTATGACCTACCCAGTCGCCACTTCTTCTCTCGCAAAGCCATCCCAGCCCTCCACCATCATGTGAAAGACCGCATTGTCCATGCACTCAAGCAGTCAGTGAGCGGAAAGGTGCACCTCACTACTGATGCATGGTCCAGTCGGCATGGCCAGGGCCGTTACGTGTCCATCACTGCGCACTGGGTTAATGTGGTGGATGCAGGGTCCACAGGGGACAGCGGTGGTGGGACAGTGCTGCCTAGCCCACGGTATAGGAAACAGTTGGCTGTAGGCGTTCCACCCTCCTCCTCCTCCTCCTCCTCCTCCAGAAGCGAAAGCTCGTCCACAGAGCGCAGTCGTACGAGCACTCCATCTGCAGCTGCCACTGTTGCACACGATGTGTCCCCCTATCGAGCAGCTAGTGGAAAGCGTCAGCAGGCTGTGTTGCAGATGATGTGTTTGGGCGACAGACATACCGCCGAGGTGCTGGCCGAGTACTTGAAGCGACAAACTGAGTCATGGCTGGGCAGTGTACATCTTGAGGCAGGCAAGGTAGTTAGTGATAACGGCCGTAATTTTGTGGCAGCCATAGCCCTTTCAAAACTCAGCCACATACCTTGCTTGGCTCACACCTTGAACCTGGTGGTGCAGTGCTTCCTCAAAAATTATCCGGAGTTAACAGCCCTGCTCCAGAAGGTGCGAAGACTGTGCGCGCACATCCGCCGGTCGCCTGTACACTCCGTTCGTATGCAGAAGCTGCAGCGATTGCTCCACCTTCCCAACCACCGCCTCATTATCGACATTGCAACAAGGTGGAACTCCACCCTGCACATGGTGGAGCGGCTGTGCGAGCAGAGGCAGGCCATAATGCATTTGTGGGAGGATACACGGCCAGGCACTTTGAGAGCAGACATGGAGTTGACAGGTGTGCAGTGGTCGAAGCTGAAAGACCTCTGTAAAGTCCTTCAGTGTTTTGAGGAATGCACACGGCTGGTAAGCGCAGACTACCCCATCCTAAGCATGAGCATCCCACTTATGCGTCTGCTCATGCAAACTTTGACGCACCTTAAGGAGCAGGCGTCTGCAGCCAATGTTGATGAGGAGGAAGAGGAGGAGGGAATCCTTGATGACATTCAGCCATTGTCTGCTCAGGGACCTCTCCTGGATGAGGTGGAGGAAGAAGAGGAGGAGGAGGATGATGATGGGGATGATTACTTAGGGGAGGAGGATGCATCTCGTGGGGCAAGTGAAAATGTTGGCGTGGCAAGGTCTGGTACAGGGTTTGTGCGTGACTGGAGGGATGTGGATTTGCCAGAAAGTGCTCCTCCAACCAGCACTCGCAGTGCATCATTGACACCGGGAACATTGGCCCACATGTCAGATTATGCCTTGCGGATCCTAAAAAGGGACCCCCGCATTGCCAAAATGATGAACGATGACGACTACTGGTTGGCCAGCATCCTGGATCCACGCTATAAAGGCAAATTACAAAACATCATGCCACAGGAGAACCTTGACCTAATATTGGCTAATAAACAAGCAACTCTGGTAAATCGGTTGCTTGAGGCATTCCCCGCACACAGCAGCGGTGATGGTTCTCACACGAGCCGTACGGGCCGGGGGCAGCTTGGCAGAGGTGTTCGTGGTGCACACAGCAGAAGTGGCGTTGGAGACAGGGGTTTCATGACAATGTTGTGGACTGATTTTTCAAATACGGCTCACACAACTGGTAATACTGCATCGATGGAAAGTGACAGGAGACAGCAGTTGTCAACCATGGTTACAAACTACTTTTCCTCCCATATCGATGTTCTCCCACACAGGTCATTCCCCTTTGACTATTGGGCCGCTAAACGGGACACCTGGCCTGAATTGGCCCAATATGCCTTACAGGAGCTCGCTTGCCCAGCTGCAAGTGTGCTATCGGAAAGAGTCTTCAGTGCAGCTGGATCAATCTTGACAGAAAAAAGGACCCGTCTGTCAACCCAAAATGTGGATGATCTAACCTTCATTAAAATGAACCATGCATGGGTTTCCAAGGATTTTGTCCCACCTTCCCCTGATGACACATAGGGTGACAGAAAAATGGCTTGCTTTGGTCCACCTCTTCCTGGGACTTGACCTATTTCGCCTTTTGCATCAGCTGAATGTCTAACATCAACATATGCCACTTTCTAAAACTCCCTAACTGTGCTGCCTCCCCCCCCATGGCCGGGGTCACCACCTAGCGCACGACACCGTGCGAGTGCCGTTGCCCTGGACAGGTGGGTAGGCCGACTCTTGGGCGCGGGCACTGGCACAGGGTCCCTCATAGTGCAATCAAGTGTCTCTGACGGTGGTGGTGCACACCCGCCGTCAGACACACCGCTGTACTATGAGGGGCCCAGTGCCAGTACCGACGCCCACGAGTGGGCCCCCCTTGCTTGGGCAGGGCCCCATCATTTGCAATCTTTACCTCTCCCTGCTCCTCCGCTGTGTAATCTGGGCCGTCAAATCCATACTGTGCCTGATACCGTCTGAGCCTGCCTCCTGAGACATATATTTTGAATGTGTACGCTATCCATACATGTTATCCGGGGATACGGTACCCTTTCTAACCTTTGTGCAATCACGTGCAATCCATACTGGGCCTAACACCATCTGAGCCTGCCTCCTGAGACATATATTTTGAATGTGTACGCTATCCATACATGTTATCCGGGGATATGGTACCCTTTCTAACCTTTGTGCAATCACGTGCAATCCATACTGGGCCTAACACCGTCTGAGCCTGCCTCCTGAGACATATATTTTGAATGTGTACGCTATCCATACATGTTATCTGGGGATACGGTACCCTTTCTAACCTTTGTGCAATCACGTGCAATCCATACTGGGCCTAACACCGTCTGAGCCTGCCTCCTGAGACATATATTTTGAATGTGTACGCTATCCATACATGTTATCCGGGGATACGGTACCCTTTCTAACCTTTGTGCAATCACGTGCAATCCATACTGGGCCTAACACCGTCTGAGCCTGCCTCCTGAGACATATATTTTGAATGTGTACGCTATCCATACATGTTATCCGGGGATACGGTACCCTTTCTAACCTTTGTGCAATCACGTGCAATCCATACTGGGCCTAACACCGTCTTAGCCTGCCTCCTGAGACATATTTTGAATGTGTACGCTATCCATACATGTTATCTGGGGATACGGTACCCTTTCTAACCTTTGTGCAATCACGTGTAATCCATACTGGGAGTGAGAACGGCTGGCGAGCTGTTAAGCAAGCTACAGCACCTGTGGTTTGCACACGTAAGTTTTTCATTTTTTCAGGAATGACAGTTAGGCCTAATTCCGGAACTGCAGTTGACCTGCACTTACTGGGAAATCATTGTTCGCGGGTAAGAATTGTAATCAGTGATCCCCATCACTAACGTTGTTCAGCGGGTTAACTGCACCTGTAAGCGACAAACGCTGGCCTTTTCAGTGTAGCGCACATGCAGCCACGGACATGTAAGGGCATGACACACCAGTTATTGGCCAATCTCATGTTCCAGAGCCTCACGTGTCCCTCTAGTAAGCCGGACTCGGACCGCGGGGCATGACGGAGTCTCGTTCGTTAACGGAATTAAGCTTGCAATGTGTGCATCTGTTCTGTAGCTGGCATGGTTGAGGTTTCCCAGGTGGAGTCGAATTTAACCGTAGGCTCCACTCCTGGTGGTGCCCTTCTGGACATTCCTTTAAGGTTCAGCTTTGCAACCATACTGCCCACGTAAAACAAACAATTTGCCTTCATGAACGCTGTTTGGAGGGTCATGACTCGTGGGAATAACGCCGCCCAATCAGTTAACCTGCTAGAGAGATCCTTCGTTGCTCCCAAGCATGACATCACACTCCCTAGGAGGAAGGTAATGCCACTGTGGCGACCGTACTCCTGGGGGCGACACAACTGCACTGATGCCCAGCCACTGCTCGATGAATCTGCTGGTACATTGACCCAGACCACTACATTCCCCTCGCACGCTACACGGCCTGAATCTGACCCTGATGAAACTCAGGTTACCCTTCCCATATACAGTTCCATCTTACACGGTGACAAAGAGGAAGCTGCAGATGAAAGTGCAGGTTCGGCCCACCCGCCATCAGACACACCACCGTACTATCAGGGGCCCTGTGCCAGTGCCGTCGTCAACGAGTGGGCCCCCCCTGCTTGCTCAGGATCACAGCACTTGCAAGGTTGAAGTACTGTGCAGTGAGATGGAAGATGGGGACGACGAGGAGTCCAGACTAGTACAGGGATTCCCTAGCGAGGAGACTTATTTGATTGTTTTCAATGTTGGGACAGCAATTTTTGGGGAGCACGTTACTCTGGAGAATGATAGATGGGGCCCACCATACACTGGAACAGTCCAAAGGTGGACATCAGACACTGGAGCAGCATTTACAGGGCCCATTATACACTAGAGCATTAGAAATGGGGCCCATTATGTTTGGAGCATTATTTGGGCCCATAAGACAGTGGAGCTTCATCCATGGGGACCAACATATACTGTAGCATTATGTGGAGCTCATCATATACTGTTTCAAACATTATATGGGACCAATGATTCTGTATGGAGAAATAGATCGGCCTCGTCATGAGATGTAAAAAGTGAAGTATTTTTCATTGTACTATACCGCTATTTCTCTGCCGTATCGGAGCATGATGAGTTTTGGTATGTGTTAAAGGGGCGCTCTTTCGCCCAGGGCACATGAAAACCTGGAGCCAGCCCCCCCCCACAACTTTAGCCAAATAACCCCCATTTTTCAGTGCGTAACTTGTATTATGAAGTTAATTAAGGTTGACAAGCTTAAGTAAGAAGAATTGATGCTTTTGGCATTCAAATGGGCACTGTAGGTGTGTTTCCTGTCCTCCTCTCACTGCCGACTTTTATTCCCCATTGACTTACATTGGGTTTCGTGTTTCGGGACGACCCCGACTTTTCCCTATAATCGGACGATCTTGCTCGACCCGACTTTTGGAAAAGTCGGGTTTCACGAAACGAAACTCGACCCTAAAAAACCAAAAGTCGCTCAACTCTAGTAGTGTCCGGCGCAGGGGATGTAGCAGCGCCAGGCTGGCGGACGCAGGAAGGAATGGAGGACACCAGGGCACGTACGGTAGTTCCAAAGCTTTACTCACAGTCTGAAGTGCCCGCTTCCGTACCGTGTCCTCCGGGTGAGGGACTCAGTCAACCTCCAGGCAAGATGGAATGCTCCCTTCCAACACTCCGCCAACTTATGTGTCTTTTCTGAACGTCTCCTCTATAGCGTCTTTAAGTGTGAAGATCTCCTAGTACTGAGTTACACTGGAGTTCCTCCTATCAGATGTTCCCAAGAACTCTACTTGTACGGCAGACAGCTGTAGCCTGCTTCGGGGACGCCTTACTCCTGAGTCCCGGTTCTCTATCCGTGTTGCTGTTGTGTCCCCAAGTCTTAGATGGGAGTAGTGCATTTACAGCCCACTACTCCACCGGTGTCTGTTGCAGAACTATTAGTGTCCATACAACCTCGGGGACCGGGCCCCGGCCTTGCACTTAGAACTTCTAGGCAGGGTTCTCTCCTAACCCACGTCCTCTCTGTTCTCTTTCTCCTTCGTTCCGTACTAATCTCTCTTTCTTATGAAAGTTCAGGTTTCAGTTCTACGTCTTTCTCCTTCTTTCCTTTCCAGTGCCAGCAGACCCGGGTCACTCAGGCCTGCTGCAGCACTCCTTCCTCAATCCCTCTTCCAGGGATCCCCACTCCTTTCCGAGTGGCTTCCTCTCTCTCTCCCTCCTGTCAGACTCTTCTGACTGACTGACTGACTGACCGACCTGTAATCCTAAACCTTCCCACTCTTTTATGTATTCTCAACTCCACCCACCTCCCAGCACGTTTAGTGTTCCAAGCAGGGAACCACCAAAGGTGCTCTGCCTCTCTCTAAACAAGGAGCCGCAATGTGGTTTTGCTGAACTACTCTATTGTTTGGGATGCGAGTGTTGGAGCGTGGTCAGGAGTTCCCACCTTACCTGGACGGTGGGGCACCACACCTTAGGAGAAGGTGCAGTACCTCTGTGGCGACTGAGCCTCAGGGGCGCCACACTTGAATCTCTCAGTCACAGCCCAGACTATGGTGAGGAACTCCAGCTTGAAGGAACTGTACTTGTCAGGGTTCCTTTCAATGGGACGAAGCTTCCTGCTGGCGTAGGAGATCACTCTTTCTTTGCCATTCTGTACCTGCAACAGCACTGCTCCTAGTCCCACGTTGCTGGCATCAGTGTACAACACAAAGGGTTTGTCATAATCTGGGTAGGCCAGAACTTCATCTCCTGTGAGAGCCATCTTCAGACGGGTGAAGGACCTCTCCAACTCCTCAGTCCATTCAAATGTGGAATTCTTCTGTTTGGCTTTCTTGGACTGCCCCACCAGAAGATTTTGCATAGGAGTGGCTATTTCAGTGAAGCCTTTGATGAACCTTCGGTAGTAGCCTACCAACCCGAGGAATTGGCGTACTTCATGGAGGTTGCTGGGCTTCGGCCAGTCCCAGATGACGGTGACTTTGTCAGGATCTGGTGCCACACCTTCTGCACTCACTACATGACCGAGGTACTGTACCTTGGGCTTCAGGAGGTGGCATTTGGAAGGCTTCACCTTTAGGCCAAAATTGGACAAGGCTTCAAACACCTCAGCCAGGTGCTCCAGATGGTCTTCATAAGTCTTGGAGAAAACAATGACATCATCAAGGTACAACAGGACTGTTTCAAAGTTCATGTGTCCCAGGCAGCACTCCATCAGCCGTTGAAATGTTCCTGGGGCAGTGCAGAGCCCGAATGGCATATAGTTGAACTCACAGAGACCCATTGGAGTGGTAAATGCTGTTTTCTCCTTGTCTGCCTCTGCCAAGGGAACTTGTCAATACCGACTAGTGAGATCCAAGGTGGAAAAGTAGTTAGCAATTTTAAGTGCAGCTAATGACTCTTCAATTCTGGGTAATGGGTAGGCATCTTTATGTGTAATGCTGTTAATTTTCCTGTAATCAACACACATTCTCATGGTACCATCCTTTTTCTTTACAAAAACTATTGGAGCTGCCCAGGGGCTACAACTGTCTCTGATGACCCCCTGCTTCCTTCATCTCTCTCAACATACCTTTGGCACATTGGTATTGTGTTGGGGGTATAGGCCGGTACCTTTCTTTAATGGGTGGATGATCTCCAGTGGGGATATGATGTTGAACCCCTTTTGCCTGCCCAAAATCTAGTGGGTGTTTACTGAATACCCGCTCATATTCTTGTGTCACTCTGTAAACCCCATTTTTCTGGTATGAAGGTGTAGAGTCAGTCCCCACCTGCAGTTGCCGGCACCACTCCTCCATCTGCTTTACAGAGCCATTGTCCTCCACCTGATCGGATGAGACCAAGGGTTCTGCTACCTGCAAAGAGTTGTTATTAACAGTGAGCAGCTTAGCAACTGTGGCGTACCGAGGTATTGTGGCCTCCTCCTCCTCCCCACAATTCAAAAGGCGTACAGGTACTCTCCCTTTACATACATCAACCACCCCTCTGGCTGTCAGGACAGTGGGCCTGCTATCAGAGTATACTGGCTCTACCAATGCCTGGTAATCCTTCCCTCTGAGGCCTATAGCTGCCCGACACCAAACCAACATTTCACATCTGGGGGGTATTGCAATGGGGAAAGCAACACTCACTCTGATGCTGCCAATCTCTCCGCCAGAGAGTTCTACCTGTTGTCTTTGCATCAGGGCTCGGATCTCCTTCTGCAGGACTCGTTGTTCACTGGAACCAGCAGTCTCAGCCACCTGTTGCAACAAGACAATAACCTCGGAAAGACAATTTTCAATTACATTTGTACCAAGAGTCATCATGCGATTACATTCATGTCGATCAATATCCACAACTATCAGACCTTGAGATTTTAGTTCTACCCTCCCCACCTTAACAGTAATTTCTTTACATCCCACTTGTGGTAAAGACTGACCATTACTGGCAACTACTGTTAGTTCATCACTCGGGCCACGGGTAAGTTCGGAATCAGCCCAATACCGCTTGTAGAGGATATAGGGCATAGTGGTCACCTTTGAGCCAGTGTCCAGCAAAGCGTTCATGGGGATGCCGTCAATCATCACAGGAAGGATTGGTCTCCCTCCAACATACTTGGCTCGCCAGTTCCTTGGGCCTTGTGGTCCTACTCCTGGGGGTTGGCCCTCCGCCCCAGGGGTTGCTCGTTTAAAGGACAAAATCTTGCAAGATGACCTGCCTTGTAACAGCGGCGACAGATGGGACATCCGTCCTGGTCATAGCGGTCGTTGTTCCTCCCTCGGAGTGGCGGGGTTCTCCTCTTCCGGAGCCACGGGACATCCTCCGGACTGGAAGCAAGCTGGATCTTCTCCTTGGAGGACACCTGCAGGGACTGCACAGTTTTAGTAAGTGCAGCCATCCCCTTTGTCAACTCCTGGACCTGGAGATGCAGCTCTTCTGTAGGATCTTTATCCAGAGTCTGTGCATCAGCCTCCACAGGGATGGAAGCAAAAGATGTTGCTTCCTGATGGTAGGTGATCGCTGGGCGCCTAGGGGACGCTGGACGGCTGTCAGTTGATTCCTGCAGTACCCGAATAGCCCTGTCCTTAACATCAGCAAAGTCTAAATCAGGGTTTTGCAGGGTTATGATGAGTAACTATCCTCTGTGGGTACTGGATAGGAGTCCTTCAATGAACTGCTCCTTTAACAGTTTATCTTCCTCCTTCACACTGTCAGGATCAACTTGCTTAACTGCTCGCAGTGCCTCCTGCAGGTTAAGAGCATAGTCCCTTATACTGTCCTGCGCTCTCTGCTTGCATCCAAAGAATCGCATCTTTATTTCAGCAGCAGGGCAGGTGTCAAAGGTGCTTCTCAGCTTGGCTAGAATTTTTTTTTAACAGTCTTTTTGTCAGTGTCCTGCCAGGCTTTCACCTCTCTCTATGCTGCACCTGTTAGCTGTCCAATAAGGATGTTCACTTTCTGGCTTTCAGACAGGGGATACACCTCAAACAAACTGCACAGTCTCTCTTTAAATTCACTCAGGGTATGGGACTCACCCGAGTACTGCAGTAGCCAGGCCGTTCCCGGTATGTAGGGCATAGACAGCGGCATTATGGGAACCGCTGCGGTGGGTGCTACCGGAGCCGTAGCCACGTTGGGCACCGCCGTTTGCGGTGCTGGGGGATTGGTGGGGGCGTCCGCCGCTGCATTGGCACTTGCCTGAGACATTCTCTTCCCCCCTAGTTAATGTTAGCCAGGGCCGGGGGTTGAGTGAGCTTACCGGCGGCCGCTTCGCAGGCCCGATACTCCGGGCTGTAGGCCTCAGCTCCTCCCACTTCTTGCACACATTTTTTCCTCTCTTCCTGCGCGGCTCTTCACTTCTTCGCGCTCTACAGTAGTCATCACCATAACCAGATCCATCACCATAGTGCAGCCTTGGAGCAGAGTCCACCACCAGTTGCAGCTGCCCAGTAAACAGAGTCCCAAGGATGAGTCCAGCTTCTGCCAAAAAGTCCAGCATGCTCGAGTCCAACTTTTCTGCCAAGAAGTCAAGCATGCTTGAGTCCAGCTTTCAGCAACCAAGTCCAGCATGCTGAGTGCAACTCTCACCATAGTCGCCACTCCACCAAGCAATGCAAGCACTTCCTGCTGACACCATAATCTGCAACTCCACCACGCCATGCCAGCCCTTCTTGCAGACTCCAACGATGAACTCCACCAATCCATGCCAGTACTCCTTGCAGACTCCATAGCTGACTCAACCCCTCTGGCCGGGCTGCACAGGACTCATGTTCAGCTCCCTCCTTCACCAAGGCTTACTTGAAAATGACTCACAATCAATATCACCAACAAGTGATCACACACACCTAACACTCCTTTATAGAGCGTCACACCTGCTTTAAAATTAACGTGCACTTTAAAACTAAAGTGTGATACCACTCACCACCACCGGGGCAACTTAGAATGAACGACACCACGTGTAATAATTCTAATGGCCACTGGGGGCAATCACACCACATTGGCACCAAGCCAAAGGAAAAAAGTTCACTTTGTGCATTTAAAACTGTCAGATCCACTTCGGATCATGACAGGTGTCAGTGGGATATGTCACAGCAGCAGTGACCCGGTCCCGTGGCCCTGGGCACCCAAGTAATGAGTGGAGAATTGAATAGTGGTTTGTAGTTAATGGAATAGTTCGTGACGCCACCTGTGGTGTTCGGCAAGTGGGATGTTAAGCCGACGCTGCATGCAGATCCTCTGGGACTGGTGGTGTGTTGCAGCAAAGATGTAAAAGCTCCCCACAGGTGAAGCTGTAGTCCCAGGGCAGTGTAGGTGTAGTTGGCACGGGGATGTAGCAGTGCGGGAAAAGTAGTAAGCAAATAAAGACACAGCGGGGTGCAATTACTGTACCTTTACTTGATAAATGCAGTCCAGGGTCCTGATTACAGAAGGTACCGGAGCAGGCTAGCCTGGAAGCAGCTCAGGGATTCTCTCTCAGCAGATGGGCTGTGCAGTCTCCTTCCTAGCGCTTATTTGAATGGAGTACTCCCAGTACTGAGTTACACTGGAGTTCCTCCTGACAGATGTTCCCAAGAACCTTACTTGCACGGCAGACAGCTGTAGCCCGTCTCGGGGACTCCTCTCTCCTGAGTCCCAGCTCACTATCCAAGCTGCTGTTGTGCCCTCAAGTCTTAGATGGGAGTAGGGCATTTACAGCCTCCTACTCCTCTGGTGTCTGTTGCAGGACCGTTAGTATCCGTACAACCGTGGAGACCAGGCTCCAGTTCATGCGCTCTCACTGAAGATGAGCCCTTCCTCTCTGCTCAATCTCCGCGCTCGTTCCCCACGTCTGCACATGTGGCCCTCCTCACACTAACTGACCTCTCCACTCTCTTGGTCCTCAGAGAGCACTCCTTCTCTCCATCCCCTGCTGGCCTGGAGTGGAACTGTGTTGTATGCATAGGTTAACTGCTGGAGAGACCCTTTACTGCCTCCAAGCCTGGCATTATCCTCCCTGGAGGAAGGCAAAGCCACTGTGGCGGCCATACTCCTGGGGGCGCTGCATAATCTGATCTATCGCTTTAATCCGAAGTAGACTAGCATCGCAATTATGACATTTTTTAAAATGCTTTGGGAGAGTTTTTAATTTTTCATCACTGGTTACCACTTTAGCTTTTTCTGTGTCCCTAATATGCTCTCTAGTTCTTATTTTCAACTCTCAGCTAGTCATTCCCACATAAATTTTTTGACAAGGGCATTGGGCATCGTAAATAACGATGCACATGTCAAAAATGGTAAAATTTTGTATGTCTTCGTTTCGTCAGAATTACTGAAGTGAATTCCTTACTTTTGATCAAATTTTTGCAGGCTTTACAAAAAGTACACTGAAAAAAGCCTGACGTTGTACCTGTTTTATAGCCAATATGCTTTTGTTCATGCATATAATGACTGTGTACTAAGAGATCCCTTACAATTTTTGATCTTTTCGTTGTAATTAAAGGTTTAACTGGTAAAATTCTATTCAAAATTGGGTCAGATTTTAAAATTTCCCAATGCTTCTTAATAATATGAGTAAATTGCCCCCATTGACTATTAAAAGAGGTAATCAATCTAACCTGTTGCTGGGAATCATCATGTTTTTCTTTCTTTTTGTACAAAAGACCAGTCGAGATATATTTTGAGCTCTTTTAGAGCCTTTAAGAATTTGCCTGTGGCTATATCCTTATTCGCGAAATCGTTGATAAAGATCCTTTGCCTGTCTGTGAAAAGCTTCTTCTGTGGAACAAAGGCGTTCAATACGCAGAAGTTGTCCAATTGGAATTCCATCTCTGAATGATTTCAATTGTGACGAACTTGCATGTTGCAAATAATTAGTTGATGTCGGTTTTCTAGAAACAATTATATATCCGTCTTGAGATATCTTCATATGTATATCCAAAAAATTCAGATGACGACCATAGGTGTAAGTTAATTTAATATTAACATTGTTTTGATTGAGTGGTCATAAACTGATTAAGCTCTTCCACTGATCCCTCCCATGTAAAGCAGACATCATCTGTATCCCGAATCCAATATTGGACTTTCTCTAATTGTTCAACTGGATTACTAGAGAAAATTTCTCTTTCCCATGCCCCCAAAAATAAATTTGCTTAGGATGGGGCACAGGCTGCCCCCATTGCGGTCCTCTGGAGCTGCAAGTAAGTCTGATTTTTAATCATAACTGCTTTACATTTAAAAATCAAACTTACTTGCAGCTCCAGTTTATGACCACTCTTAATCAAAACAATTACACCTATGGTCATCATTAGGGTGGGGGTATAACGAGAGGGGTGTAATGAGGGGGTGTAATGAGGGGGAGTAATGAGAGGGATGCAGCTAGGACCCGCCGCCTGACTACACGCACCGGATCCCGCCTCTGCCTGCCTTCCCACCCACCTCCATGCAGTCACAGCCGGCAGGAAAGACCGCGGCTTGCGGCCTGTGCTGGAGATGGGGTGCGAGCGCCCTCTGGTGCCGCCGCACCCCATCTCCAGCACAGGCCGCAAAGCAATGTCTTTCCTGCCGACTGTGACTGCACGGAGGTGAATGGGCCGCCGCCCCCAGTGCCACACAGCCGCCCCTATCATGATGTCACTGCCCTCCAGATGCGATAGCATCAGGCCCACATCTAGTAAATAAATAAAAAAACAGATCATGAAACAATATGTTTAAAAGCGGCAAAGGGTATTAGCTGCACATTACGTAGCACAACCAAAAAAACTCCTACTGTGAGAGTTGTATATTGATGTTGTCCTTTAGAATCTATTAGAGGTCAGTAATATTAACAGTATGTTTAAAAAGATTAAATATATAAAAATTGTGTGGAAAGGAGAAAAAAAAGATAAAATTCATGTTAAATACGATCATCATAGAAATATATTTGCTTTGTAACTGATATTTTCATAATATATATATATATATATATATATATATATAACTTTCTGTAAATAAACCACCAACAAAAAACATGTACATACACAAACACAAAAGCACAAACATAACCTTATACACATACATATATACACATACATCTATTCTGAACTATTTCCCATATTCTCTTCTGTTAAAAACAAGGTAATACTGGACTGACATAGGAGAAATGTTTTAAACAATTTCCATATCCCCTCACAGGAATACACCTGTGATTTCACTGAGTCCATGAGGTTTTCATGTCTTTAGCTTTTATATCCAGTATATTTCCATTCTATTGAGTTGTTGTACACGACTCTGTGTTTCCAATGGGGCTAATACGCATTTTATTGCCGTCTTTGCTGTGGTTTAGGGTGTAGTGTCTCCATAACCAGTGAAGGAGAAAGCTTTTATGCATGTTGGCTCTATGGGATTTAACCCTTTTGTGTAAGGGCTGTGTTGTACGGCCAACATACTGCTTGTTACAGGGACACTCAATCATATAAATCACAAAACTAATGAGAAATAGAAAACGATTCATTGGAGCTGTTGGAATAACACAGGAACTACCATGACACATAGAATGACAACGTGGGCAATTCTTGGTATTACATTTATGAATACCGTACGCTCAATGTTTGGGGTTCATCATGTTCATATTATTTTTCAATCTACTGGGTGCCAAGATATTTTTAACCCCTTCACTACCGGAGCTTTTTTTTCTTCGATTTTTCGTTTTCGTTTTTTCATTCCCTTTCTTTCCAGAGCAATAACTTTTTTATTTTTCCGTCACTATGGCCATGTGAGGGCTTATTTTTTGCAGGACGAGTTGTACTTTTAAACGACACCATTGGTTTTACCATGTCATGTACTCGAAAATGGAAAAAAAATTCCAAGTGCGGTGAAATTGCAAAAAAAAAGTGCAATCCCACACTTGTTTTTTGTTTGGCTTTCTTGCTAGGTTCACTAGTTGCTAAATCTAACCTGCCATTATGATTCTCCAGGTCTGTGTCACCCACTAGATTTCAGGCAGGCAAAAGGGGTTCAACATCATATCCCCACTGGAGATCATCCACCCATAAAAGAGAAATACAGGCCTATATCCCCAACACAATACTAATGTGCTAAAGGTATGTTGAGAGAGATGAAGGAAGCAGAGGTTATCAGAGACAGTTGTAGCCCCTGGGCAGCTCCAATAGTTTTTGTAAAGAAAAAGGATGGTACCATGAGAATGTGTGTTGATTACAGGAAAATTAACAGCATTACACATAAAGACGCCTACCCATTACCTAGAATTGAAGAGTCCTTAACTGCACTTAAAACTGCTAACTTCTTTTCCACCTTGGATCTCACTAGTGGGTATTGGCAGGTTCCCGTGGCAGAGGCAGACAAGGAGGAAACAGCATTTACCACCCCAATGGGTCTCTGTGAGTTCAACTATATGCCATTCGGGCTCTGCACTGCCCCAGGAACATTTCAACGGCTGATGGAGTGTTGCCTGGGACACATGAACTTTGAGACAGTTCTGTTGTACCTTGATGATGTCATTGTTTTCTCCAAGACGTACGAAGACCATCTGGAGCACCTGGCTGAGGTGTTTGAAGCTTTGTCCAACTTTGGCCTGAAGGTGAAGCCTTCCAAATGCCACCTCCTGAAGCCCTTGGTCATGTGGTGAGTGCAGAAGGTGTGGCACCAGATCCTGACAAAGTCACAGTCATCCGGGACTGGCCGAAGCCCAGCAACCTCCATGAAGTACGTCAATTTCTTGGACTGGTAGGCTACTACCGAAGATTCATCAAAGGCTTCACTGAAATAGCCACCCCTATGCAAAATCTTCTGGTGGGGCAGTCTAAGAAGACCAAACAGAAAAATTCCACCTTTGAGTGGACTGAGGAGTTGGAGAGATCCTTCACTCGACTGAAGATGGCTCTCACAGGTGATAAAGTTCTGGCCTACCCAGATTATGACAAACCCTTTGTGTTGTACACTGATGCCAGCAATGTGGGACTTGGAGCAGTATTGTCACAGGTACAGAATGGCAAAGAAAGAGTGATCTCCTACGCCAGTAGGAAGCTGCGTCCCACTGAAAGGAACTGTAATAATTATAGTGGATAACTCAGGAGTCTCTGTGCATGGAACAAGATGACTACAGGACACAGCTTTATAAGTGATAAAGTCTATATTAACACACGGTGATACAACAGATGCAGAAAGAAACTCAAGTCCATGACACTTGGAGAAAATATAAGAAGCAGCTTAGCAGTCTATAGGAACTTTAGAGGAAGATGCAATCAAGCAAAAAGTCTATGACGCACAGTTATTTCTTGAGGATACTTGGCATGAATAAATCCTTGTCTTAGTCCAGACACAGATAGGCAAGCTTAAAAGGCAGTTCAAATCTTATCTTAGCTTGACCAGGAAAATAGTCTCAGGCTCTTGCAGAGCAGGAACAGCTTACATGTCCAGCAAATGCAGATGAAGTGAAACACGAGCAGCAGAGGAAGAAGAGTTCTGGAAACTGGAGTATGCAGCAGGAACTCAGAGAAGAGCAGCAGGATCACCACACAGGTTCACAGGAGCCGGTATATAGCCAGGGAGCAATCAGCGGTCAGGAGCTGGATGCAAGGCAGAATACTCAAGCACAGACTGAAGGCTGGGGTGGAGTTTTATAGCAGGAGGACACAATGCACATGAGACCAAGGACACCATCTTGGAAAAGGGCAGTAATGCAAAAAGGTAAAAATGTTCAGAGTCCTGACATTACTCCCTCCTTAGAAGCGGCCTCAGGACGATCCTGGACCTGGTTTCTCAGGGAATCTCCAATGAAAACGAGAAATCTTCTGTTGGGCATTGATGTTTTCCACAGGTTCCCAAGAGTCTTCCTCAGGGGAATATCCCTGCCATCTTATCAGATATTGGAGCCGATTCCTGCGAATCCTGGAATCAATAATTTCCTCCACCACAAATTGTTCTTGGTCATCAATCACCACAGGCTGCGGAGGTGGCACAACACGTCCCTGGAAGGTATTAGGAGATGCAGGCTTTAGTAAAGATACATGAAAAACTGGGTGTACCTTCATAGGCCTAGGCAGCTTCAGCCGGCAGGCCACAGAGCTCACAATACCGTTGATCTTGAAAGGGCCAATGAATCTCTGTCCAAGTTTCTGTGAAGGAACGTTTAACTTCAGATTCTTAGTTGCTAACCATACGGAATCTCCTACCTTGAACATGGGTGCAGGTTTACGGAATCTATCAGCCGATTTCTTATAACGTTCTTGAGCTGTGGTCAGGGATTCCTTCAGAACTTCCAGATTTTGCCTCAACGCAGTCAGTCTTTCCTCCACTGCCGGAACCGGAGAATTAATTGGTGACCTAGGTAAGATACACGGATGATAACCCAGATTGGCAAAGAAAGGTGTAAATTTAGTGGAGGCGCTCTGAGAATTGTTATATGAAAATTCGGCTAATGGCAGCAACTCCAACCAGTCATCCTGGAGATAGCTGACATAGCATCTTAGATATTGTTCCAGCGTCTGGTTGGTCCGTTCAGTCTGACCATTAGTCTGGGGATGGTAAGCGGAACAGAGACAGACCTTAATATTGAGTGCAGAGCAAAACCCCTTCCAGAATCTTGAAGTGAACTGTACTCCCCGGTCAGAGATGATCTCATCCGGGACCCCATGTAACCGAAAGACATTCTGTATAACCAAGTTCACTGTATCTTTAGCTGAGGGTAGGCCGGTGCACGGAACAAAATGGGCAGCTTTGGTCAGGCGATCAACTACCACCATGATTGTATTCATGCCCCCCGATGTGGGCAGCTCCACGATAAAGTCCATTGATATAGACCCCCAAGGGCGAGATGGAACAGGTAATGGTTGTAGAAGACCCGTAGGTGCCACATGAGGAGTCTTGTAACGAGCACATACCTCGCAAGAGAGCACATAGTCCTTGGTATCCTTCAGGCACGTTGGCCACCAGAAGAATCGGCTCAGGAACTCTTGTGTCTTCTGTACCCCCCTGTGACCAGCCAACTTGGAGTCATGTACCAACTTGAGGATCTGCAGACGGACGACCTCAGGGACGTAGATACGTCGATCTCTGAACCACATGCCACCCTTAAAGACAAGATTAATATCCACTGGTGGGTTGGCCAGAAATACATCACCGTCATAAGTCTCCCTGCACTCCTTCCACAAGTCCTGGTCGTGGATAACTCCGATGAAATTGGCATCCGATAGAATGGTCTTGGGCGGGGCTCCAGGTACGGAATCCGCAGCATGGATTCGGGATAAAGCATCAGCCTTCCCATTACGAGAACCTGGACGGTACGAGATAACAAAGTTAAATTGGTTTAAAAATAAGTTCCAACGAGCCTGACGAGGAGAAAGACATCTAGCAGATCTAAGGAACTCTAAATTGCGATGGTCAGTTAGCACTATGATCTGTTGTGCAGCTCCTTGCAGATGATGTCTCCATTCTTTGAAAGCCGCAATAATGGCCAGCAATTCCTTGTCTCCCACGTCGTATTTCTTCTCTGCTGAGGTTAGTCTACGGGAAAAGAAAGCACAAGGATGTAGCAGACCCTTCTCTCCAGTCCTTTGGGAGAGAATCGCCCCCAAAGCATTATCGGAAGCGTCCACCTCCACAATGAAAGAAAGTGTTGGATCTGGGTGTATCAACAGTGGTGCTGAGGTGAAACAGATCTTAAGCCGATCGAAAGCTTCTTGAGCCTGTGATGACCACTTAAAGGGCTTTTCCTTCTTTGTCAAGGAAGTAATGGGACGGACAATATCAGAAAAATTTCGAATAAAGCGTCTGTAGAAATTTGCAAAACCAATAAAACGTTGGACCTCCTTAACGTTCTTGGGTACCGGCCAGTCAAGGATAGCCTGAATCTTACCGGATTCCATGTTCAGCCCCTGGGGAGAGATGATATACCCTAAGAACTGTATCTCAGAACGATGGAACTCGCATTTCTCCGGCTTAATATACAGATGGTTCTCTTTCAGACGTCTTAAAACAGTCTTGACATGTATTTCATGTTCCTGTAGAGAGTCAGAAAAGATTAGTATATCGTCCAAATAGATCACCACAAACTGGTCCAACAAATCTCTGAAAATGTCGTTAGCAAGGTGTTGAAACGTTGCAGGGGCGTTACAAAGGCCGAAGGGCATCACAAGATATTCAAAGTGTCCATACCGGCATCTGAATGCTGTCTTCCACTCATCCCCTGGACGAATACGCACCAAATTATAAGCCCCACGAAGATCTAGTTTAGAGAACACTTTAGCATGGCGGACTCTTTCCAGTAATTCGGGAATCAGAGGCAAAGGGTAACAATTTCGTATGGTTACCTTATTAAGTTCCCGATAGTCAACACAGGGTCTCAGGGTCCCATCCTTCTTCTTTACAAAAAATATAGGTGCCCCTGCTGGTGAGGAAGAAGGACGTATGAAGCCTTTGGCCAGATTTTCATCAATATACTCCTTTAAGGCTTGAAGCTCAGGTGCCGCCAAAGGGTATACATTACCAAAAGGAATAGCTGCCCCAGGAAGCAGCTCAATGGGACAGTCATAATGCCTGTGTGGAGGAAGCTGATCTGCATTCTTCTTGTCACAGATGTCAGAGAACTCTTTATATGCTGAAGGTAAAGTAAATACCTGTACATGTGGTTCTATGGCTATGGACTCAGGGACAGCTTCTGTTAATGCTGCGTTGCTCCTTGTTGGAAAGATGATCTCCTTGGTTTCCCAGTTGATACTTGGGTTCTGAGAACGCAACCAAGGAATGCCTAAAATCACAGGAAAATGAGGAGAAGAAATTAGCAAGAAAGAAAGTTGCTCCTGATGACTAGGCTCCAACAAAATTTCAAGGGGTACGGTCTCCTGATCCACAGGCCCAGAGATTAAAGGTGACCCATCCACTGTTTCCATGGTAAGTGGAGAGGCTCTTTGCTGAATTTTAATACCATGTTCCTTGGCAAATGCGATATCCATGAAATTGCCACCTGCACCAGAGTCAATCATAGCTGCACTGGAAATCCACTGTCCTGAACACAGGATCTTAATAGGGAGAGAACAGTGAGAGTTCTTCTCCTTCAGCTCCTTGGGGGGTGAAGTCATAGAAAGTGAATGAAATACAGCGTTTAGAGTCAGGCTACATTCAGAGATGTCAGATTCATCATCACAGTTGTCATATTCTCCTACTGCTGCTAGCACCTTATTAGGCCGCTTAGGACACTTGGGACAGTTGATTAGAAAGTGGTCAGACTGACCGCAGTAGAAACATAGACTCTCACGAAGGCGATGCTCCCGGCGCTCATTACTCTCGCGCCTCTGAACGGAATCAATTTGCATGGGCACCTCCTCCCCCTCCCGAGAGGTTTTACCTGCAGGCTCTTTGGAAGGAAGGGAAAATTTAGAAATACGGTTATATGCAGCAAATTTCTCCTGCCTACGCTCAGTAAGGCGAATATCTATGCGCACACAATGCTGTATAAATGTCTCTAGCTCTTGTGGTGACTCAGAGCGAGCTAGTTCATCCTTTACAACACTAGACAGACCCCTCTTAAAAATAGGCAATTGTGCATAACTGTCCCAATTGGTATCTACCGCTAATCTCCTGAATTCAGTGGCATACTCAATAACAGAACGTTTAGCCTGGCGTAAAGACAACAAAGCAGATTCGGCAGTTGCACGGCGATTAGGGTCATCAAACATTAATGCCATAGTGGCCAAGAAATCATCCAAGTTATTTAACCGTGGGTCGCTAGACTCAATCATTGGATTCGCCCAGGCGAGCGCTCGTGAGGTCAGTAGTAGAGTTGAGCGACTTTTGGTTTTTTAGGGTCGCGTTTCGTTTCGTGAAACCCGACTTTTCCAAAAGTCGGGTCGAGCAAGATCGTCCGATTATAGGGAAAGGTCGGGGTCATCCCGAAACACGAAACCCAATGTAAGTCAATGGGGAATAAAAGTCGGCAGTGAGAGGAGGACAGGAAACACACCTACAGTGCCCATTTGAATGCCAAAAGCATCAATTCTTCTTACTTAAGCTTGTCAACCTTAATTAACTTCATAATACAAGTTACGCACTGAAAAATGGGGGTTATTTGGCTAAAGTTGTGGGGGGGGAGGGCTGGCTGCAGGTTTTCATGTGCCCTGAGTGAAAGAGCTCCCCTTTAACACATACCACAACTCATCATGCTCCGATACGGCAGATAAATAGCGGTATAGTACAATGAAAAATACCTCACTTTTTACATCTCATGACGAGGCCCATCTATTTCTCCATACAGAATCATTGGTCCCATATAATGTTTGAAACAGTATATGATGAGCTCCACATAATGCTACAGTATATGTTGGTCCCCATGGATGAAGCTCCACTGTCTTATGGGCCCAAATAATGCTCCAAACATAATGGGCCCCATTTCTAATGCTCTAGTGTATAATGGGCCCTGTAAATGCTGCTCCAGTGTCTGATGTCCACCTTTGAAATGTTCCAGTGTATGGTGGGCCCCATCTATCATTCTCCAGAGTATAGTGCTCCCCAAAAATTGCTGTCCCAACATTGAAAACAATCAAATAAGTCTCCTCGCTAGGGAATCCCTGTACTAGTCTAGACTCCTCGTCGTCCCCATCTTCCATCTCACTGCACAGTATTTCAACTTTGCAAGTGCTGTGATCCTGGGCAAGCAGGGGGGGCCCACTCGTTGGCGACGGCACTGGCACAGGGCCCCTGATAGTACGGTGGTGTGTCTGATGGTGGGTGGGCCGAACCTGCACTTTCATCTGCAGCTTCCTCTTTGTCACCGTGTAAGATGGAACTGTATATGGGAAGGGTAACCTGAGTTTCATCAGGGTCAGATTCAGGCCGGGTAGCGTGCGAGGGGAATGTAGTGATCTGGGTCAATGTACCAGCAGATTCATCGAGCAGTGGCTGGGCATCAGTGCACTTGTGTCGCCCCCAGGAGTACGGTCGCCACAGTGGCATTACCTTCTTCCTAGGGAGTGTGATGTCATGCTTGGGAGCAACGAAGGATCTCTCTAGCAGGTTAACTGATTGGGCGGCGTTATTCCCACGAGTCATGACCCTCCAAACAGCGTTCATGAAGGCAAAGTGTTTGTTTTACGTGGGCAGTATGGTTGCAAAGCTGAACCTTAAAGGAATGTCCAGAAGGGCACCACCAGGAGTGGAGCCTACGGTTAAATTCGACTCCACCTGGGAAACCTCAACCATGCCAGCTACTGAACAGATGCACACATTGCAAGCTTAATTCCGTTAACGAACGAGACTCCGTCATGCCCCGCGGTCCGAGTCCGGCTTACTAGAGGGACACGTGAGGCTCTGGCACATGAGATTGGCGAATAACTGGTGTGTCATGCCCTTACATGTCCGTGGCTGCATGTGCGCTACACTGAAAAGGCCAGTGTTTGTCGCTTACAGATGCAGATAACCCACTGAACAACGTTAGTGATGGGGATCACTGATTACAATTATTACCCGCGAACAATGATTTCCCAGTAAGTGCAGGTCAACCGCAGTTCCGGAATTAGGCCTAACCGTCATTCCTGAAAAAATGAAAAACTTACGTGTGCAAACCACAGGTGCTGTAGCTTGCTTAACAGCTCGCCAGCCGTTCTCACGCCCAGTATGGATTACACGTGATTGCACAAAGGTGAGAAAGGGTACCGTATCCCCGGATAACATGTATGGATAGCGTACACATTCAAAATATATGTCTCAGGAGGCAGGCTCAGACGGTGTTAGGCCCAGTATGGATTGCACGCGATTGCACAAAGGTTAGAAAGGGTACCGTATCCCCGGATAACATGTATGGATAGCGTACACATTCAAAATATATGTCTATACATCAGGAGGCAGGCTCAGACGGTGTTAGGCCCAGTATGGATTGCACGTGATTGCACAAAGGTTAGAAAGGGTACCGTATCCCCGGATAACATGTATGGATAGCGTACACATTCAAAATATATGTCTCAGGAGGCAGGCTCAGACGGTGTTAGGCCCAGTATGGATTGCACGTGATTGCACAAAGGTTAGAAAGGGTACCGTATCCCCGGATAACATGTATGGATAGCGTACACATTCAAAATATATGTCTCAGGAGGCAGGCTCAGACGGTGTTAGGCCCAGTATGGATTGCACGTGATTGCACAAAGGTTAGAAAGGGTACCGTTTCCCCGGATAACATGTATGGATAGCGTACACATTCAAAATATATGTCTCAGGAGGCAGGCTCAGACGGTGTTAGGCCCAGTATGGATTGCACGTGATTGCACAAAGGTTAGAAAGGGTACCGTTTCCCCGGATAACATGTATGGATAGCGTACACATTCAAAATATATGTCTCAGGAGGCAGGCTCAGACGGTGTTAGGCCCAGTATGGATTGCACGTGATTGCACAAAGGTTAGAAAGGGTACCGTATCCCCAGATAACATGTATGGATAGCGTACACATTCAAAATATATGTCTCAGGAGGCAGGCTCAGACGGTGTTAGGCCCAGTATGGATTGCACGTGATTGCACAAAGGTTAGAAAGGGTACCGTTTCCCCGGATAACATGTATGGATAGCGTACACATTCAAAATATATGTCTCAGGAGGCAGGCTCAGACGGTGTTAGGCCCAGTATGGATTGCACGTGATTGCACAAAGGTTAAAAAGGGTACCGTATCCCCAGATAACATGTATGGATAGCGTACACATTCAAAATATATGTCTCAGGAGGCAGGCTCAGACGGTGTTAGGCCCAGTATGGATTGCACGTGATTGCACAAAGGTTAGAAAGGGTACCGTTTCCCCGGATAACATGTATGGATAGCGTACACATTCAAAATATATGTCTCAGGAGGCAGGCTCAGACGGTGTTAGGCCCAGTATGGATTGCACGTGATTGCACAAAGGTTAGAAAGGGTACCGTATCCCCAGATAACATGTATGGATAGCGTACACATTCAAAATATATGTCTCAGGAGGCATGCTCAGACGGTGTTAGGCCCAGTATGGATTGCACGTGATTGCACAAAGGTTAGAAAGGGTACCGTTTCCCCGGATAACATGTATGGATAGCGTACACATTCAAAATATATGTCTCAGGAGGCAGGCTCAGACGGTGTTAGGCCCAGTATGGATTGCATGTGATTGCACAAAGGTTAGAAAGGGTACCGTATCCCCAGATAAAATGTATGGATAGCGTACACATTCAAAATATATGTCTATACAACAGGAGGCAGGCTCAGACGGTGTCAGGCACAGTATGGATTTGACGGCCCAGATTACACAGCGGAGGAGCAGGGAGAGGTAAAGATTGCAAATGCTGGGGCCCTGTCCAAGCAAGGGGGGCGCACTCGTGGGCGTCGGTACTGGCACTGGGCCCCTCATGGTACAGCGGTGTGTCTGACGGCGGGTGTGCACCACCACCGTCAGAGACACTTGATTGCACTATGAGGGACCCTGTGCCAGTGCCCGCGCCCAAGAGTCGGCCTACCCACCTGTCCAGGGCAACGGCACTCGCACGGTGTCGTGCGCTAGGTGGTGACCCCGGCCATGGGGGGGGAGGCAGCACAGTTAGGGAGTTTTAGAAAGTGGCATATGTTGATGTTGGACATTCAGCTGATGCAAAAGGCGAAATAGGTGAAGTCCCAGGAAGAGGTGGACCAAAGCAAGCCATTTTTCTGTCACCCTATGTGTCATCAGGGGAAGGTGGGACAAAATCCTTGGAAACCCATGCATGGTTCATTTTAATGAAGGTTAGATCATCCACATTTTGGGTTGACAGACGGGTCCTTTTTTCTGTCAGGATTGATGCAGCTGCACTGAAGACTCTTTCCGATAGCACACTTGCAGCTGGGCAAGCGAGCTCCTGTAAGGCATATTGGGCCAATTCAGGCCAGGTGTCCAGTTTAGCGGCCCAATAGTCAAAGGGGAATGACCTGTGTGGGAGAACATCGATATGGGAGGAAAAGTAGTTTGCAACCATAGTTGACAACTGCTGTCTCCTGTCACTTTCCATCGATGCAGTATTACCAGTTGTGTGAGCAGTATTTGAAAAATCAGTCCACAACATTGTCATGAAACCCCTGTCTCCAACGCCACTTCTGCTGTGTGCACCACGAACACCTCTGCCAAGCTGCCCCCGGCCCGTACGGCTCGTGTGAGAACCATCACCGCTGCTGTGTGCTGGGAATGCCTCAAGCAACCGATTTACCAGAGTTGCTTGTTTATTAGCCAATATTAGGTCAAGGTTCTCCTGTGGCATGATGTTTTGTAATTTGCCTTTATAGCGTGGATCCAGGATGCTGGCCAACCAGTAGTCGTCATCGTTCATCATTTTGGCAATGCGGGGGTCCCTTTTTAGGATCTGCAAGGCATAATCTGACATGTGGGCCAATGTTCCCGGTGTCAATGATGCACTGCGAGTGCTGGGTGGAGGAGCACTTTCTGGCAAATCCACATCCCTCCAGTCACGCACAAACCCTGTACCAGACCTTGCCACGCCAACATTTTCACTTGCCCCACGAGATGCATCCTCCTCCCCTAAGTAATCATCCCCATCATCATCCTCCTCCTCCTCTTCTTCCTCCACCTCGTCCAGGAGAGGTCCCTGAGCAGACAATGGCTGAATGTCATCAAGGATTCCCTCCTCCTCTTCCTCCTCATCAACATTGGCTGCAGACGCCTGCTCCTTAAGGTGCGTCAAAGTTTGCATGAGCAGACGCATAAGTGGGATGCTCATGCTTAGGATGGGGTAGTCTGCGCTTACCAGCCGTGTGCATTCCTCAAAACACTGAAGGACTTTACAGAGGTCTTTCAGCTTCGACCACTGCACACCTGTCAACTCCATGTCTGCTCTCAAAATGCCTGGCCGTGTATCCTCCCACAAATGCATTATGGCCTGCCTCTGCTCGCACAACCGCTCCACCATGTGCAGGGTGGAGTTCCACCTTGTTGCAATGTCGATAATGAGGCGGTGGTTGGGAAGGTGGAGCAATCGCTGCAGCTTCTGCATACGAACGGAGTGTACAGGCGACCGGCGGATGTGCGCGCACAGTCTTCGCACCTTCTGGAGCAGGGCTGTTAACTCCGGATAATTATTGAGGAAGCACTGCACCACCAGGTTCAAGGTGTGAGCCAAGCAAGGTATGTGGCTGAGTTTTGAAAGGGCTATGGCTGCCACAAAATTACGGCCGTTATCACTAACTACCTTGCCTGCCTCAAGATGTACACTGCCCAGCCATGACTCAGTTTGTCGCTTCAAGTACTCGGCCAGCACCTCAGCGGTGTGTCTGTTGCCCAAACACATCATCTGCAACACAGCCTGCTGACGCTTTCCACTAGCTGCTCGATAGGGGGACACATCGTGTGCAACAGTGGCAGCTGCAGATGGAGTGCTCGTACGACTGCGCTCTGTGGACGAGCTTTCGCTTCTGGAGGAGGAGGAGGAGGGTCGAACGCCTACAGCCAACTGTTTCCTATACCGTGGGCTAGGCAGCACTGTCCCACCACCGCTGTCCCCTGTGGACCCTGCATCCACCACATTAACCCAGTGCGCAGTTATGGACACGTAACGGCCCTGGCCATGCCGACTGGACCATGCATCAGTTGTGAGGTGCACCTTTCCGCTCACTGACTGCTTGAGTGCATGGACAATGCGGTCTTTCACATGATGGTGGAGGGCTGGGATGGCTTTGGAGAGAAGAAGTGGCGACTGGGTAGGTCATAGCGTGGTACTGCATAGGCCATGAGTTTGCGGAAAGCTGTGCTTTCCACCAACCGAAAGGGCATCATCTCAAACGAGATTAGTTTGTCAATGTGGGCGTTCAAACCCAGTGTACGCGGATGAGAGACTGAGTACTTTCTTGACCTACTCATAGTGTCTGGGAGGGTGAGCTGGACTTGAGAGCTGCATATGGTGGAAGTAGCGGTGGACAGGGCGGACTGAGAGAGGGTTGATGATGGTGATGGAGTTGGTGTTCTTTCTGATGGCCTAGAACCAGTCTTTCGTTGATATAACAGTGGGATTCCCTGACTGCTGTGGCCTTGCAACGACACCTCAACATTTGCTGCTGTGCTAACCGGTGGGCTTACAGTGGGGGAAACAATGTAGCGTTGCTGACTACCTTCGTTGCGATCAGTTGCCCATGTGGCACTTGAGGTTTGGTGTTGTGTCCATGCTTGCAAGTGCATGCTGGTTAAATGTCTAAGCATGCAACTGGTATTCAAATTTTTCAGATTTTTCCCTCGGCTAAAGGTCTTTGCGCACTTCTTACAGATAACCTTGGCCTGATCATGAGGATTTTGTTCAAAAAAGTGCCACACTGCACTCTTCCTACTTTAGCAGACATTTTGCGGCCTAGCACGCTGTGATCTTTTGACCCTCTGGACAAGCTGTCCAGCAACTCTTTTGATGTTTGGAACCTGTCTTTGGAGTGCTACGGGCCTGTCAGATAACAGCTGTTGCGATGTCGATGTCTGCTGTGGATGCTCCTCATCTGAGCTATTGGAAGCAGCACCCTCTTCCCCCAATGGATGCCAATCTGGGTCAACAACTGGGTCATCCATCACCTCCTCTTCTATGTCATGTGCACCTTCCTCTGTGTCACCGTGTATGGTGGTATAGTGTGCGGGAAGGGGCACCTGAGTCTCATCAGGGTCAGAATCTGGCTCTGTACACTGCGAGGATAATGTAGTGCTCTGAGTGAATGTACCAGCAGAATCATCCATCAGCGGCTGTGCATCAGTGCACTCCATGTCAGATTCATCTTGGCCTGGGTAATTCACCATTTCACTTGATAATCCAGGCATGGTATGTGAAAACAGCTCCATGGAGTAATCAGTAGTATGGCCTGCGTCATCCTTCAATCTTGGTTGGGGTGAAGGACACAAGGAAAGGTGTGGTTCATGAACATGAGCCTCCAATGACGACTCAGTGCTTTTACTTTTTACAACTGAAGAAGAGGAGGCGATAGAGCTGGAGGCTGAGTCAGCAATGTAAGACAAAACTTTTTCCTGATGCTCTGGCTTTAAAAGCGGTTTGCCAACTCCTAGAAAACTAAGCGTTCGAGGCCTTATGTAGCCAGACGATGACGCAGGCTCAACACCTCCTGCATTCGGTCCTATTTTGCTCTTGCCACTACCATCAGATCCACCACCAACACCATCATTACCAGCTGCCAACCCCCGCCCAATTCCACGGCCTCTTCCACCAGCCTTCCTCATTTTTGGTAGAAATGTAGACAAAATCCAACAAACTATATAGTAATGTAAAACAAGGTACAAGGTGTCTATAGGACAGGGGAGATTTTGAATTTCTGCAGACACTTGTGGACACTGGACACTTTTGGATTGTGTGAGGCCCACTGATATCTGAGCGCTATGTGACAGGCTCGATGGCACAGCTGTGACCAAAGTGACTAGAGGATAAGGGAGATTTTGAATCTCTGCATACACTTTTGGACACTGGACACTTTTGGATTGTGTGAGGCCCACTGATATCTGAGCGCTATGTCACAGGCTCGATGGCACAGCTGTGACCAAAGTGACTAGAGGATAAGGGAGATTTTGAATCTCTGCACACACTTTTGGACACTGGACACTTTTGGATTGTGTGAGGCCCAATGAATATCTGAGCGCTATGTGACAGGCTCGATGGCACAGCTGTGACCAAAGTGACTAGAGGATAAGGGAGATTTTGAATCTCTGCACACACTTTTGGACACTGGACACTTTTGGATTGTGTGAGGCCCAATGAATATCTGAGCGCTATGTGACAGGCTCGATGGCACAGCTGTGACCAAAGTGACTAGAGGATAAGGGAGATTTTGAATCTCTGCACACACTTTTGGACACTGGACACTTTTGGATTGTGTGAGGCCCAATGAATATCTGAGCGCTATGTGACAGGCTTGATGGCACAGCTGTGACCAAAGTGACTAGAGGATAAGGGAGATTTTGAATCTCTGCACACACTTTTAGACACTGGACACTTTTGGATTGTATGAGGCCCAATGAATATCTGAGCGCTATGTGACTGGCTCGATGGAACAGCTGTGACCAAAGTGACTAGAGGATAAGGGAGATTTTGAATCTCTGCACACACTTTTGGACACTGGACACTTTTGGATTGTGTGAGGCCCAATGAATATCTGAGCGCTATGTGACAGGCTCGATGGCACAGCTGTGACCAAAGTGACTAGAGGATAAGGGAGATTTTGAATCTCTGCACACACTTTTGGACACTGGACACTTTTGGATTGTGTGAGGCCCACTGATATCTGAGCGCTATGTCACAGGCTCGATGGCACAGCTGTGACAAAAGTGACTAGAGGATAAGGGAGATTGGATTGCTTTTAAAAAAGCAGTTTGCGGAGCAGTGGGTATACAGCAATGCCAGCCTGTCAGGAAGCCTTAAAAGGCAGCCCAACAACCAACACCACTGATACACCACAATATAGCCTCCCCTTGCACTGCACACACAGTGACTGGTGTGTTGTGCAGGCCAAATTGCTAGCAGCATAAGCAGTTTTTTTTTCTTCTCAGCAGGACAAAAAAAATAAATTGGGATTGCTTTTAAAAAAGCAGTTTGCGGAGCAGTGGGTAAACAGCAATGCAGGAATGTCAGGAAGCCTTAGAAGGCAGCCCAACAACCAACACCACTGATACACCACTATATAGCCTCCCCTTGCACTGCACACACAGTGACTGGTGTGTTGTGCAGGCCAAATCGCTAGCAGCAGAAGCAGTTTTTTTGTCTCCTTCCCTGCCTAACGCTCTCCCTACAGAATCAGCAGCAACCTCTCCCTATACTGAGATCGGCAGAAGTAAGATGGCGGTCGGCGTGCACGCCCTTTTATACCCCCTGTGACGCCTACCAAAGCAAGCCAATCACTTGCATGCCCTTCTGAAAGATGGTGGTGACCCCTGCCTATGTCATCACGTTGCCCACAGTGTCCGTGGATCCTGATTGGCTGAAAAAGAGCGCAAAACAAACTTTTGAAACGCGACTTTGGCGCGTAAGTCGCCGACCTCGTGGCCGACCTCATCCTAGGGTCGGGTTTCGTTTCATGAAACCCGACTTTGCCAAAAGTCGGCGACTTTTGAAATTTTTCGACCCGTTTCGCTCAACTCTAGTCAGTAGCATTATTACACACAATACCTTGGATCGATCAGTAGGAAAACGGTCGGCATGCACATCAAAATATAGCATACATTGATTCACAAAGCCACGAAATTTGTCGCGATCACCATTAAATCTGAATGGGGGCAACTTGGGTGGGCTAGCTGGTGGCGGTTGCCCAGCGAGTAAAGTTACTTGTGCAGCTATTTGCGTGCTTATGTCCTGAAGAGCCCGTCCATACTGGGACTCTATGCCAGCAAGTTTGTTTTCCTGGGCTGCCATGCGGTTGCTTAAGTCCTGCAAAGTCTGTCCAAACACTTGTTGTTCAAAGCTTCCAAACTTCTTTTGTAGACCTTCCACATCTTTCTGCAGTGATCTAATTATGGAAAACACCTGCTCTAGTCTGCTTTCTGCAGTCATTGTTCCAGCAGTCTCCTTTTATATGGCTTGAGTATCCTGTAATAATTATAGTGGATAACTCAGGAGTCTCTGTGCATGGAACAAGATGACTACAGGACACAGCTTTATAAGTGATAAAGTCTATATTAACACACGGTGATACAACAGATGCAGAAAGAAACTCAAGTCCATAACACTTGGAGAAAATATAAGAAGCAGCTTAGCAGTCTATAGGAACTTTAGAGGAAGATGCAATCAAGCAAAAAGTCTATGACGCACAGTTATTTCTTGAGGATACTTGGCATGAATAAATCCTTGTCTTAGTCCAGACACAGATAGGCAAGCTTAAAAGGCAGTTCAAATCTTATCTTAGCTTGACCAGGAAAATAGTCTCAGGCTCTTGCAGAGCAGGAACAGCTTACATGTCCAGCAAATGCAGATGAAGTGAAACACGAGCAGCAGAGGAAGAAGAGTTCTGGAAACTGGAGTATGCAGCAGGAACTCAGAGAAGAGCAGCAGGATCACCACACAGGTTCACAGGAGCCGGTATATAGCCAGGGAGCAATCAGCGGTCAGGAGCTGGATGCAAGGCAGAATACTCAAGCACAGACTGAAGGCTGGGGTGGAGTTTTATAGCAGGAGGACACAATGCACATGAGACCAAGGACACCATCTTGGAAAAGGGCAGTAATGCAAAAAGGTAAAAATGTTCAGAGTCCTGACAGGAACTCTGACAACTACAGTTCCTTCAAGCTGGCGTTCCTGGCCATAGCCTGGGCTGTGACAGAGAGATTCAAGCATTATCTAGCTTCAGCCAAGTTCATTATCTTCATGGACAACAACCCGTTGACTCACTTGGAGACTGCCAAGCTAGGTGCACTGGAGCAGCAATGGATGGCTGTCCAACTATGAATTTACCATCAAGTACCGAGCAGGGCACAAGAATGCCAATGCTGATGCGCTGTCCAGAATGCCTAATCTGCCAGATGCAGGAGAAGACCCTGAGGCTCTTCAAGAAATAGAGTTGCCTCCCTTCCACCAGCCACTTGCGGCCCAACGTGCTCAAGGAGTGAGAAGCAGACAGTCTGGTTTGAAGGAGGTCACCTTAAACCAGCTACCTCACCATGACTGGGCAGAAACGCAAGATAGTGACCCTGCAGTCCGCCTGGTGAAGGAGCTACTGTCCCAAGCTGACTCACGCCCGGAGTCGGATGCTCCTGAAGAAACCCAGCAGTCGTTGAAGGAAAGAGGTTGGCTGTTCATCTATGAAGGAAAGCTGTGTCGGAGGAGTATCAATGCCCGGACTCATGAGTTGGTCTGGCAGGTGGTAGTCCCAAAGAGAGAGGCATCAATGGTCTTGGAAGCATACCACAATGGAGCTGGCCACTTCGGATGGAAGAAGTTGGAAACCTTGCTCCGAGAGAGATTCTACTGGGCTGGTATGAGGAAAGCCATTGAAAAGTGGAGCCGGGAGTGTGGACAATGTAACCTGCGCAGAAACGATCAAAACAGCCAGAGAGCTCCTTTGCAGCCGATAGTAACCAAACAGCCACTCGAGTTGGTCACCCTGGACCATGTGAAGCTGGTCCCAAGCCGGTCAGGCTACATCTATGCTCTTACCATCATTGACCACTACTCAAGATTCCTGGTAGTTGTGCCTGTCAAAGATCAAACAGCCAGGACAGCAGCCAGAGCCTTTCAACAGCACTTCTGTAGACCACATGGATATCCTGAGCAAGTGCTTACAGATCAAGGTCCCGCCTTCGAGGCTGAAGTGTTCCAGGAATTCTGTAACTTGTATGGTTGTAACAAGATCCGGACAATGCCATACCATCCACAGACCAATGGCATGAGTGAGAAGATGAACCAAGTAGTGATTGACCTACTGAAGACATTGCCTTTGGAGGAGAGGAATCTGTGGCCAGAAAAGTTACCAGATCTGGTGGACCTCTACAACCACATTCCTGTGAATTCCACCAACTGCACTCCAGCCTACCTAATGAGAGCGAGGCCTGGTAAACTGCCTATTGATTTGGACATGGGAGTCCTGACATCTGAAGTAACGTCACCAGATGCTGACTGGGATACAGAAAGGCAGCAACAGTACAGAAGAGTACAAGAGTGTGTGGAGAAGAGTCTAGCTCAGGCAAGACAAAAGAGGAACTACAATCAGCATGCACCTGCAGTTCCCTTGTCACCAGGAGAACAAGTCATCAAGAGGAAAAGAAGACTGCATAAATTGGATGATCAATGGGAAGCTGAGCCTTACACCATTCTACCCTCTTTTGATAATACCAAGCTGTGCCTTGTTAGTAAAGATGGAGGAGAAACCTCAGCAGTGGTATCGAGGGATCATTTGAAATTATGCCCTGACCAGTTAAAAGAAAGAATAGAAGAACCAAATAACATCCAATCCATAGAAGAAGAAAAAGTCAACACTATACTTGGAGAATTCCCTGCCAATTGGACTAAAGTAAATGATGTTATAGTGGTGACATTTCCCCAATTGGTAGCACAGGAAGACGTGACTCGAGGAAATCCTGAAGATCAGGAAAATCAGGCAGCAGATGCCACACCAGCAGTGGAGCCAGAGAACCCTCGCCCTGCCAGTGGTGAACCTGTTGTGCCCATGGTGAGTCTAAGAGTTCCTAGACAATCTAGTATCCCGGTGCTACACAGAACCCCCAGTAGTGTATCCAGTACATTATGCACTACACCAGAGGTACGCAGGTCTACCTGTACCACACAAGGTATACCGCCCATCAGATATCGCATATAAATAAGTTAAAGTAATGTTAACCTGTACCTGTAAATATGTAACTGTTTTCGAGTTTGTGCCTACAGGTAACCTGTAAGAAGCCTTTGTGAAGTTCTTGTTTCATGTTATGATGGACATTGAACCACAGGACTTGTGTGGTCAAAAACTTTCCTGTATATAGTTCACCATTTGCCCAGGAATGGACCATGGACATTGATTCTGGACTTATCATCTTAGGACCCTTTTTGAGCATTTGGTTTTTGTAAATTTTTCCTTTTAAAATCTTCTAACATTTATATTGTTCATAATTGTTTATATGTTATTTATGTTTTGTTCAGCCCAGGAGTGCTGACTTGCACTAGGGGGGAATGTGGCACCCCCAGGAGTATGGCCACCACAGTGGCTTTGCCTTCCTCCAGGGAGGGTAATGCCAGGCTTGGAGGCAGTAAAGGGTCTCTCCGGCAGTTAACCTATGCATACAACACAGTTCCACTCCAGGCCAGCAGGGGGGACTCTGAACCGGGATGGAGGGAAGGAGTGCTCTCTGAGGGCCAAGAGAGAGGAGTGGTCAGTTAGTGTGAGGAGGGCCACGTGTGCAGACGTGGGGAAGGAGCGTGGAGATTGAGCAGAGAGGAAAGGCTCATCTTCAGTGAGAGCGCATGAACTGGAGCCTGGTCTCCACGGTTGTACGGATACTAACGGTCCTGCAACAGACACCAGAGGAGTAGGAGGCTGTAAATGCCCTACTCCATCTAAGACATGCGGGCACAACAGCAGCTTGGATAGTGAGCCGGGACTCAGGAGAGAGGAGTCCCCGAGACGGGCTACAGCTGTCTGCCGTGCAAGTAAGGTTCTTGGGAACATCTGTCAAGAGGAACTCCAGTGTAACTCAGTACTGGGAGTACTTCATTCAAATAAGCGTTAGGAAGGAGACTGCACAGCCCATCTGCTGAGAGAGAATCCCTGAGCTGCTTCCAGGCTAGCCTGCTCCGGTACCATCTGTAATCAGGACCCTAGACTGCATTTATCAAGTAAAGGAACAAAAATTGCACCCCACTGTGTCTTTGTCTGTTTACTACTTTTCCGGTACTGCTACATCCCCATGCCAACTACACCTACACTGCCCTGGGACTACAGCTTCACCTGTGGGGAGCTTTTACATCTTTGCTGCAACACACCACCAGTCCCAGAGGATCTGCATGCAGCGTCGGCTTAACATCCCACTTGCCGAACACCACAGGTGGCGTCACGAACTATTCCAATAACTACAAACCACGATTCAATTCTCCACTCATTGCTTGGGCGCCCAGGGGCACGGACCGGGTCACTGCTGCTGTGACACATCCCACTGACACCGGCCCAGTACCGAGTACCCCACAGCCCTGGGAGGGTGACAGTTAGGACAAAGAGATGGAGATCTCAATAAAGCTCTAGCCCAAGCTGAAAGCCGCTGGATTTTTAGACTCAATACAGTAGCTCCGGCAGAACTGAATGAGAGCTTTGTGTTCGGGTTGTTTCTTTAAATATAAAATTTTAATTACATTAAATATGGTCTTATCTTGTGGGTATCCTTTTTTATGTTTTTATGGGTAGAGGGTTTTATCTTGTTTTATTATTAGTTTGTATTACTTTATTATTTTGTAATAAAGATATATCATGCACTAATAAAATTATTTTTCGGTATATGTACACTGCTCAAAAAAATAAAGGTAACACTTAAACAACAGAATATAACTCCAAGTAAATCAAACTTCTGTGAAATCAAACTGTCCGCTTAAGAAGCAACACTGATTGACAATCAATTTCACATGCTGTTGTGCAAATAGAATAGACAACAGATGGAAATTATTGGCAATAATCAAGATACCCTCGATAAAGGAGTGGTTCTGCTGTGTCTGTCAGCGTAGTGTCCAGGGGCTGGAGGCGCTACCAGGAGACAGGCCAGTTGTCAAAGACACCGCACTGAACTTGCTCACTGAGCCAGTGCGCGTGTCCTGAGTAAAGCGAACAGTGCTCAAAGCTACCTGTGGAGCGGGCAGCAACCGAATAGACGTGTACTTCAGAGCCGCAGGACCTGAAGCACATGACTGCTAGAGGCGTGGCTTAAACTCCACAGAGCTAGGAGCTGCAAGACAATTCCTAGCAGAGTAACTGCGAGACAAAGTTACCAAGGGGCATAGACAGTGAGAATAGTCAGGACGTAGCCAATGAGTCACACACAGAGATAGCTGCAAGGTACCAAAGGGGGCGAGCAGAGAGTAGTCAGGTCACAGGCAATGAGTCATACACAGATAATAACGCAGTACAAAATCAACAGGCAAACTCACAACGGGAAACAGAATCGGGTCAGAACCATATAAACAAGCTATAGCAACAAACAGGCACACGGGGGTCAGCACACTAGGCCAAAGGCAAAAGTATAACTGGCAGGGATTGAAGCTACCCAGGGGTTTATGAAGCTCTCCCAGTACCAGAAAGAGGCCACAATCATTAACCCCAAGTGTGCAGGTCAAAATCTGCACAGAGCTCCAGACATTAACCCCCGGTGTGCAGCTCAAAAACCTGCACTGGGATCATGACAGTACCCCCCTCTCAACGGGGGGCCTCTGGACCCCCAGGCTTCCCCGGGTACTTGGCAAGGAATGCCTGAACCAGGCGATCTGCATGTACCGAGCGAGCAGGGACCCATGAGTGCTCTTCTGGTCCATATCCCTTCCAGTGGACCAGGTACTGCAAAGAGCGGCGCACCCGCCGAGAGTCCACAATATGTCCGACTTCATACTCCAATTGACCCTCCATCAGCACTGGAGGAACAACAGTCTCAGAGTTCTCTTTGACAGATCCTGCTGGTTTCAACAGAGACTTATGGAACACATTAGATATTTTTAAAGAGGCGGGGAGAAGCAACCTATATGCCACAGGGTTGACTATCTCCATAATCTCGTACAGACCAATGAACTTTGGTCCCAACTTAACTGATGGTACCTTTAAGTTGATGTTACGCGTGGAGAGCCAAACCTTCTCTCCCACCTGAAACATGTCTCCCGAGGCTCTCTTTTTGTCCGCAAAATATTTGTATCTCCCCTGGGCTCGAGAGATATTACGCCGGACTTCAGCCCAGAGGTTTTTTAACCGTTGAACGGACCCCTCTGCTCCTGGACAACCGGAATCCACCCGAGAAAACTCCCCAAAATGCGTATTAAAGCCATAGTTAATCAGGAATGGGGACATGTTGGTGGACTGACTCACCCGGTTGTTAAAAGCAAATTCAGCCAACGGTAACGCATCACACCAATCCTCCTGTCTGGCGGAGGTCAAACACCTGAGAATTTGTTTCAGGGATTGATTGGTGCGTTCTGTCTGACCATTACTCTCCGGGTGATATGCCGACGAGAAGGAGAGTGAGATGCCCAATTTCATACAGAACGCCCTCCAAAATTTGGCCACAAACTGCACACCTCTGTCATACACAACATTCAGGGGTACCCCATGCAATCGGACCACATGCTGCACAAACAATCTTGACAACGTTTCTGCTGAAGGTAATGCTGCCAAGCGAATGAAATGGGCCTGTTTAGAAAACCTATCCACCACCACCCAGATCACGGTATTGCCCCTGGAAGGTGGAAGGCCGGTAATAAAATCCATGGAAAGATGAGTCCATGGCCTATCAGGAACCGGTAAAGGTATGAGTTCCCCAGCCGGTCGGTTATGCAAGCTTTTTGAACGGGCACATATGTCACAAGCAGAAACAAATTCCTTGACATCGGACCTTAATGAAGGCCACCAAAAACCCCTGGCTACTGCCTCTCTAGTGGCCGTGATACCTGGATGAGCACTCAGCCTAGAATCATGAAACTCCTGCAGAAGTCTAGGCCGCAATGAATCTGGAACAAACAGTTTATCGCTTGGCCTGGTTGCTGGAGCTAGGGCCTGAGCCCTTAGGATTTCTTGTTCCAACTCAGTTGAGACCCCCGCCACTACCACCCCTGGGGGAATGGAGGACGGCGGCTCAGGGGGAGACACTGGATCAAAACTTCTGGACAGGGCATCCGCTTTAACATTTTTGGACACCGGTCGAAAAGTAATTGAGAACTGAAATCGTGAAAAAAAAAGTGACCAACGGGCCTGTCTAGGAGTAAGCCTCTTAGCAGATTCAAGGTATGCCAAATTTTTGTGATCCGTGACAACCGTGATAGGGTGAGCCGCCCCTTCCAAAAAGTGCCTCCATTCCTCAAACGCCAGCTTGACCGCAAGAAGTTCTCTATTGCCTACATCATAGTTTTTCTCAGCTGAAGAGAACTTCTTGGAGAAGAAGGCACAGGGTTTGAGATTGGTAAGGGTGGCCAGACCCTGGGACAGCACAGCCCCCACCCCCACTTCAGAAGCATCCACCTCCACAATGAATGGTTTGGACGGGTCAGGTTGCACCAAAACCGGGGCAGACATAAAACATTTCTTAATCGCTGAGAAGGATTCCTTAGCGAGTACAGACCAATTTTTTACATCAGCTCCCTTCTGGGTAAGATCCGTGAGTGGTTTCACCACTTGTGAGAAACCTTTAATGAATCTCCGGTAATAGTTTGCAAATCCTAAGAAGCGCTGGAGCCCCTTGAGATCTCGAGGCTGAACCCAGTCAGCGATCGCCAGCACCTTCTTAGGATCCATACGAAACCCCTCACAGGACACAATCAACCCCAAAAAAGACAGCTCCTGTACAAAAAATGAACATTTTTCCAATTTGGCGAACAATTGGTTCTCCCTGAGTCTCTGGAGAACTGTCTTTAGATGTTGCAAGTGAGATTGACTGTCCGGGGAATACACCAAAATATCATCCAAATAAATAATAACAAAACGGCCTATCAGATCAGAAAACACAACATTGATGAAATTTTGGAAAATAGCGGGTGCATTAGTTAACCCAAATGGCATTACCAGGTTCTCAAAGAGTCCTTCTGATGTGAGGAATGCCGTTTTCCACTCGTCCCCTTCCCGAACCCTTATCAGATTGTAGGCCCCCCGCAGATCTAACTTGGAGAACCATTGGGCCCCAGCTAACTGGTTACATAAGTCTGGGATGAGGGGAAGCGGGTAAGAGTTCCTAACCGTTATCTTGTTCAGTTCCCGAAAGTCGAGGCACGGCCGCAAACCACCATCTTTTTTCTTCACAAAGAAGAACCCTGCTGCCACAGGTGACACAGAAGGCCTGATATGCCCTTTGCGGAGACTCTCAGCTATGTACTCCTTCATGGCTTGGCGCTCAGGCCCAGACAAATTGAACAATCGAGCCTTAGGTAACTTGGCTCCGGGTACTAAATCAATGGCACAATCATAGGGTCTATGTGGTGGCAGCGCCTCAGCCTCACTTTCGGAAAAAACGTCTTCGAAATCTTTCAGGTACTCCGGAATACCTTCCAGATCGACAGACGACACAGACATGGATTTAACAGCGTTACCGGTTACCACATTTATTATTGCATCCCCATTGAGTGATTTCCCCTGTTATCCAATCAATGGTAGGATTATGGCGTTGAAGCCAAGGCATCCCCAGTACCCGTCCTGCAGGCAAGTTATCTAGCACCAGACAACTTAGTTTCTCCACATGAGTGGAACCCACTTTTAGAGAAAAAAGTTCAGACCTGCAACAGATACCGTCTTGGGTAAGAGGAGATGAGTCAATTGCCACAAGTTTAACAGGATCATGAAGCCTGACTGTCCCTATCTTATTAAGAGTCATAACCTTGGTATCAATCAGGTTCACAGCCGAACCGCAGTCAATAAAAGCAGTAGTCTGAACAGGACCATAACCAAATTCCAGTTCCACCTGCAGCACCATTTTTGCACATGAGGAAAATTGTACCTGAAGGTCTGGGTAGCCTCCTTGATTACTACCCAGACCTAGTCGTTTCCCGCCATCTTGGAGGATGACGGACAGGAGGGGCAGTCCTTCTTCCAATGTCCAGATTTGCCACAATAGAAGCACAACTGCTTTTCCCGGCGGCGTCTTCTTTCCTTTCCCTCACAGGTGACAGCGCTCACCTCCATAGCCATAGGAAGAGTCTGGGTCTCATCTCCACTGAAGAATAAGGGCTATTCCCGTTGCATAATGCCTCTAGCCCGCAGCCTGCGATCCATGCGAACCGCTTGGACCATGGCATCCTCCAGGGAGTCAGGCGGAGGATGGAGTGCCAAAGCATCCTTCAGACGTTCACACAGGCCTCTGTGGAACAGCCCCCGCAGGGCGGTGTCACTCCAGGAAATCTCCGCTGCCCAACGTCTGAATTCAGTACAGAACCATTCGGCCGAGTGCTCCCCCTGACAGACACTCATTACTTTGTCCTCAGCCAACCGCACTCTATCAGGCTCATCATAAATAAGCCCTAAGGCTTCAAAAAATGCATCCACAGACATTCTCTCAGGGGCAGAAGAGGAAAGTGAGAATGCCCAGGCTTGTGGGGACCCCCTAAGCAGGGACATCACCACCCCCACCCTCTGTTTCTCATCCCCAGAGGAGCGGGGTCTCAAAGAAAAAAAAAGCTTACAGCCCTCCTTAAATGCCCTGAACTCATCCTTGTTACCAGAAAATATATCTAGCAATTTAACCTGGGATTCAGGTGGGACTAAAATGACATCTCTATTCCCCACCTGCTGGAAGCCTGCGGAAAGTGCCCCCTGAACTGAGTCCTCAACCCGCCGTTGGGACTGGGCCAGAGCTTGGTGTTCCAAACTAAGCTTCTGCAGTGACTGAGTCAAGCTTTTCACCTGCTCAGATAAAGCACACATTGGGTCCATGCTGCAGAAGGAAGTGAGGAGAGAAAAAAAAAATTGTAGGCCAGTTATAATGTCAAAGACACCGCACTGAACTTGCTCACTGAGCCAGTGCGCGTGTCCTGAGTAAAGCGAACAGTGCTCAAAGCTACCTGTGGAGCGGGCAGCAACCGAATAGACGTGTACTTCAGAGCCGCAGGACCTGAAGCACGTGACTGCTAGAGGCGTGGCTTAAACTCCACAGAGCTAGGAGCTGCAAGACAATTCCTAGCAGAGTAACTGCGAGACAAAGTTACCAAGGGGCATAGACAGTGAGAATAGTCAGGACGTAGCCAATGAGTCACACACAGAGATAGCTGCAAGGTACCAAAGGGGGCAAGCAGAGAGTAGTCAGGTCACAGGCAATGAGTCATACACAGATAGTTGCAAGGTACAAGAGGGGCGAGCAGAGAGTAGTCAGGTCACAGGCAATGAGTCATACACAGATAATAACGCAGTACAAAATCAACAGGCAAACTCACAACGGGAAACAGAATCGGGTCAGAACCATATAAACCAGCTATAGCAACAAACAGGCACACGGGGGTCAGCACACTAGGCCAAAGGCAAAAGTATAACTGGCAGGGATTGAAGCTACCCAGGGGTTTATGAAGCTCTCCCAGAACCAGAAAGAGGCCACAATCATTAACCCCAAGTGTGCAGGTCAAAACCTGCACAGAGCTCCAGACATTAACCCCCGGTGTGCAGCTCAAAAACCTGCACTGGGATTATGACACCAGTACACCAGGAGACATGGAGGGGGCTGTAGGAGGGCAACAACCCAGCAGCAGGACCTCTACCTCCGCCTTTGTGCAATGAGGAACAAGAGGAGCACTGCCAGAGCCCTGCAAAATGACCTCCAGCAGGCCACAAATGTGCATGTGTATGCACAATTAGAAACCAACTCCATGAGGATGGTATGCGGGCCTGACACCGTGCAGGACACTTGGCATTTGTCACAAAACACCAGGATTGGCAAATTCACCACTGACACCCTGCGCTCTTCACAGATGAAAGCACGCTCATACTGAGCACATGTTACAGACGTTGGAGTCTGGAGATGCCATGAAGAGCGATCTGCTGCCTGCAACATCCTTCAGCATGACCGGTTTGGCAGTGGGTCAGTAATGGTGTGGGGTGGAATTTCTTTGGAGGGCCGCACGGTGTTGGGCTGTGAGCAGCACAACCCCCATCTGTGGACGTCGGGGCCTCAGACCATCCTCATGGTTACAGGAGTAACGCTGGGGCACGACAGGGAGTGTAGGGGAATACTTTACACTAACACTGGTTTTCCCATGTCTCGGCTCCCCATGAGTGGACTGTCTCTCCAGCAGGATACGCCCTGATGCTGGAATGCTATATCTATTACCAATGGTGAGACCAAACCATTTTTTATTGAGCACTGGTTCACATGAGCACATTTTTGTAATGTTTTTGTGTTTTGTCCTTTTAATGGTTCATTAAAGGTTATGTTTTAATTTACTTTTTGATGAGGAAGGGGTTACAGGGGAAGGGGCAATAAATTGAAGGATTTGATCATGGATGGCAGTGGAGACATTGGGGATAGATGACAAAGTGGAATCATGGGAATCGATAGACAAACTGGAAGGTACAGTCAAAGACACAAGGGAAGGTAGTAACAAATAGGTAGATGAGGGTGGAGGTGGTGGGTTCAATTTGGGGATTTTTTTTTTGTCTCCGGGCTTTTGTTCTGGTGGAAAGATGTTTTTTTTTGTCCTCTGTTTTCTTTGCCGAGTGGGAGTGTTGGCCTCTGTACCAGTCATCTGGCATGCTAGGGGAACACGCAAGTGAGGGGTCACACGCATCTAGCAAAGCATCGCATTAGCTAAGCATCCAGCAAAAGACAGTTACTCCATGACAGTTAGTCAGGGCAGGAGTCAGGTAATTCACACTTTGCTCTCCCTTTTAACCATGTGCCTTATTTTTATCCTCCTGTGTTCCCTTTGTCATGATCTCAGTGTGGGTTTGACTCACACACGTGGGGATAATGTCTGGAACCAGTGCTGATGACTGGCATTTCGGGGTTAAAGGTTGTGATCCCACTGCAGGCTTACCTGCACACCTGGAGCTAGGATTGTGGCCTCTCCCTGGTTCTGGGAGAGGCTTCTTATAGCCTCAGGACGCTCCCATCCCCGTCAGTTATACTTTCGCCCTTGGCATTGTGTGGTGATCCCTGAGTGTGTTTGTGCTGTGTTCTGGTTGCTTGATTCTCTGTGTCCGACTTGGTCTGTTCTCTGGATATTGCTTTGGATTCTGCTTGGTACCTTCTATGTCTGTTTGGTTTTGACTTCTGCTTGGCCCTGACTATCCGTTCTGTCTCATCCCTGGTAGTTTACTGATATCTCTGTGTATGACCTCCGTTTTGCCTGACTCTGAGTATTTCTGTATAGTGTCCTGCCATGTCTGAATGCAGGATGCTAAGCCCCGCCCCCTTGCAGTCACAGGACCGTAGGTCCTGTGACTGCTTGCTAAACTTCAGCATCCACAGGTCCTGTGTATCTGTACTTTCCGGCTGTACCTGATCCCGGGCCCCCCTACAGTGCGGGTGAGTCCCTGCTCAGTGGAGGCTGCACGCTGGCGCTGACAGGATCCTGACACCCTTGCCATCCACATTCACTGCCCCATCCCCTCTCCATCACCACTCATACACATAAGCCCCTCTATACTTCCCTCTCCTATGTACAGCTCCCATGCACTTCTCACCTTCCTGAAAGACCTCAGCCCATCTTGCCCAAACAAATCGCACAAAAAAACTTTTTACTTTTCAAAGAACTACTTGCTTTTTATGTTCCTACTCCTACTGATTTCAGGGGACATCTCATAGAATCATAGAATCGTAGAGTTGGAAGGGACCTCCTGGGCCATCTGGTCCAACCCCCTGCTCAAAGCAGGATTCCCTAAATCATCCCAGACAGATATCTGTCCAGCCTCTGTTTGAAGACTTCTATTGAAGGAGAACTCACCACCTCTCGTGGCAGTCTGTTCCACTCATTGATCACTCTAACTGTCAAAAAGTTTTTTCTGATATCTAATCTGTGTCTCCTCCCATTCAGTTTCATCCCATTGCTTCTAGTCTTTCCTTGTGCAAATGAGAATAAAGACGATCCTTCTGCAATGTGACAGCCCTTGAGATATTTGTAGACAATTATTAAGTCTCCTCTCAGTCTTCTCTTTTGCAGGCTAAACATTCCCAAATCATGCAACCTTTCCTCATAAGACAGGGTTTGCAGACCGGTCACCATTCTGGTCGCTCTTTTCTGAACTTGCTCCAGTTTGTTGATGTCTTTTTTAAAATGTGGCACCCAAAACTGGACACAGTATTCCAGATAAGGTCTGACCAAAGAGGAGTAGAGGGCAATAATGACTTCATGTGATCTAGACTGTATTCTTCTGATAATACATCCTAGAATTGCATTTGCCTTTTTTGCTGCTGCATCACACTGTTGACTCATTCAGCCTGTGATCGATTAGTATACCCAAGTCTTTTTCACATGTGCTGTTGCTTAGCCCTATTCCTCCCATTCTGTATATCTCCCTCAACCCCAATCCAACATCCCCCAACCTGAACCCCTACCCTGCCCCATATCAAAACCATAATAATCTTATTAACATTACTTGCACTCCCTCATCTCCATCATTTAATTGTGCCCTCTGGAATCCACGGTCTGTATGAAACAAGCTTCCTTTCCTGCACAATTACTTTCTGAACAACTCTCTGAATCTGTTAGCCCTCACTGAAACCTGGATTCAGAATTCTGACATAGTCTCCCCTGCCGCCATTTCCTATGGTGGCTTACAATTCACTCATACCCCGAGACCCACAAACAGACCTGGCGGTGGAGTCGGCATACTCCTGTCCCCACAATGCACTTTCCAGATCATCCCCCCCTGTTTCATCACTCTCATTCCCTTCTTTTGAGGTCCACACCATCAGGCTCTTCCGTTCCCTCCCCCTCAGCGTAGCAGTCATATACCGACCCCCAGGCTCACCCACCCACTTCCTTGACCACTTCTCAGCCTGGCTGCCACACTTCATGCCCTCAGAACTACCAACCCTTGTCCTGGGAGACTTCAATATCCCCATTAACAGCCCCATTTCCACATCTGCATCCCAGCTTCTATCACTAACCACTTCTCTTGGTTTATCCACATCGGGACGGTGTAAGATGGGAGCACCAGCAAAATGGGATTTTAGAGACGAGAAGGCCTTGGAGACCTGTTCAGACCAAGCGTTAGGATTAGTTCCTTTCTTTGTGAGAGCAACCAAAGGAGCTACGAGTGTTGAGAAGTGAGGTTTGAACTGGCGGTAATAGTTGACGAACTATAGGAAGCGCTGCACCGCTTTGAGTGAGTGTGGTTCCTGTCAGTCCATTACCGCTTGCAGTTTGGTTGGATCCATAGCCAAATCCTGGGCCGAGATGATGTAGCCCAGGAATGGCAAGGACTCCTGCTCAAATTGGCACTTCTCCAGCTTGGCGAAAAGAGAGTTCGCCCGCAGACGGTCGAAGACCCTGCAGACGTCTCTCCGGTGGGAGGTCAAATCTGGCGAGAAGATGAAGATGTCATCCAGATAGACCACCACCGAGGTGGAGAACATATCGCGGAAGACGCCGTTGACGAAATCCTGGAAGACAGCATGCGCATTACAAAGGCTGAAGGGCATGACCACATATTCGTAGTGGCCATCCCTGGTATTAAAGGCTGTCTTCCACTCGTCTCCTTCGCGAATGCGGATCAGGTTGTACGCCCCCCGTAGATCTAATTTCGTAAAGATCCGGGCCTCTCGCAACCTGCCAAATAGCTCAGAGATCAATAGGAGAGGGTATTTGTTTTTAACTGTTATGGCGTTGAGACCTCTGTAGTCAATGCAGGGACGTAACTCTCCGCTCTTCTGCTGCACGAAGAACCCTGCACCAGCCGGCGACACCGACTTTCTGATAAAACCTCTAGCCAGGTTCTCCCGGATATATTGAGACATAGCCTCTGTCTCAGGGAGTGATAGCAGATACACACAGATCTTCTGTCAGGCACAGAACCTCCTAGAGGCTATCGGGCAATCATAAGGACGGTGCGGCGGGAGCGTCTCTGCAGATGTTATAGAGAAGACGTCCGCTTACTGGTGGTAAGGTTTAGGAAACGCGGAAAGATCCGCGGGCACTTCAGTGGAAGCTACCTGACTACTGCCCCTCAGGCACCTTCCATCACAGTCCTTGCTATAACCCAGTATATTCCCCGAAGCCCAATCAATATGAGGGGAGTTAAAATGGAGCCAGGGAACTCCGAGAAGCACCTGGTCGATGCCATCTGGCAAAATGAACAAGGACAGAATCTCACGATGAGAGGATGAGATTGAGAGCCTGAGTGGGGCTGTCTGGTGGGTCACCTGAGATGGTAAAGGTGCACCATTAAACACACTGATGGTCAGAGGTTGGTGCAGTAACACCAGTGGAATAGCGTGTTTCTGGGCGAAGGTCGAGGACATAAAGTTCCTCTCAGCCCTGGAATCCACGGTAACCTCTACCTCCCAGATGAAGACCCCGCTATCTAAGGTCCCTCAGAATACCAGTTTGGGAGAAAAGGGTTTCATATTTGTCTGACCACCACCTACGACCACTGGACGTGATCATTTTTCCGACTGCAGAGGACACGTGCTGGCCGAATGACCAAACTGGTGGCACTGTTAACAATGTGTGAAGCTTCGCACCAGACGTGGCTTGGGGCTGGCGTGAGACACCTCCATAGGTTCGGAGGATGTAAGCTCCTGAGCGGGAGATCTTAGCGGCTCGGTGAAGGTGGGAGCCAAGTTAACCCTTCGTCTGGATTGCGCACGTTCCAGCCCGCACTCCGTAAACCGGAGATCAATGCGGGTGGAGATGGCAATCACTTCCTCCAGACTTGTGGGGACCTCTCTGGTAACCCTCTCCAAAACACAGGGATGAGTGCTTTATCAGGCCACTCTAGTTCAGAAGCTAATGTCCGGAATCGGACGGCATAATGGCTGACCGAGAGAGACCCCTGTGTTAGGGCCAATTGGAGAGAGGTGTCGTGCATGATCCGTGGTCCCAAAAATACCTGCTTCAGAGCCGTGAGGAACTGAGCAGCGCCCTGAACCACGGGATCATCACGCTCCCACAATGGCGTAGCCCACTCTAATGCCCTGCCAGATAAAAGAGAAACAATAAACCCCACCTTAGCCCGCTCTGTAGGGAACCGTGCAGCCAGTAACTCAAGCTGGATAGAGCACTGACTCACGAATCCCCTACAGGTGGCGCTGTCACCCGAAAACTCGGGGAGTGGGAGGCGAGATATTGTCGGCATAGGCATGAGTGTAGGCACGTGTGAGACAGCCTCTGCGACTGCCTGAGCAGCGGTTACCATAGTATTCGCAGCTGAGGTGGAGCTCTCGATAGCCGTCAACCTGCTCTCCAGCTGCCAAATGTACCGCTCCAGCTGCTGCAGGTCCGCCATTAGTAGCCAGGGTCTGGCGCTAGTATAATGTTAGGGATGGCGGAAAGCACTAAATATAAATAATAGGAAGTGTGTTCGCTGCCCGGGGTCCACCATGCAGTAGGTGTAACAACCGCTGTTTAGTAATGGCAGACTCGCTTTATTTCGGTATACTGCGCTCGGGTTAAATGCAGGGCGGACTCTGTTAAACTCACAGAGGCGCTTTAGTCTAAATAAAGCATAAACTGTTGTGAATTCATTTTCCCCTTCACCATTGAGGTCTGATGAACTCCCTCTTCTGGTGAAGGAAGGTAGTGAGGCTGATTACCAAGCACCTGTGCAGGATGATGATGACTGGGTGACTGGAATTGCTGACTGGATATAAGGCAGCCGACGCCCTTCTGCCTTGCTGGTGATCCCTCTGAGGGTTTCTAGGAGACCAGTCTGATTCCTGCTCCTCAAAAGCTAAGTTTTCTGCTCTGCTTTTTGCATTTGTGTTTTGGTTTTGTTTTGCCTTGTTTTTCTGGATTTCTGCCATTCCCTGCTGGGGTGAGCTGAATTCCTTTTTGCTCTGTCTTCAGAAAATACCTGAGTACTGATATAGTCTTTTTGAAGCCTAGCGTCTTCAGGGCTTTTTTCCCTATCAGTCTGTTGGCTCTTGTTTTGATAGGATTTTGGCGGATTGTGACAGCAGCTTTTCTATCCTTTCCTATTTAGTGAGCTTGGGCCCCATCATTTGCTCAGCCTATCTTTCTGTTTGAGTGTTTTTTCATCTTGCTTCACCGTCATTATATGTTGGGGGCTGCCTATTGCTTTGGGGTCTGCTCTGGGGCAGTTTAGATTTCCCTTTCTGTCTATAGGTTATTTAGTTCTCCGGCTGTGATCGAGGGGTCTAGGGCACCGTTGGACCCCCCCCATGGCTACTGCTAGTTGTTGTTGATAGGTTCAGGGGTCTGCAATCCGATAGCTGCCAACTTCTCTGGTTTTCTGGACTTAGCTAGTATTTCTGTTTTTGCCTCCTACGGTGACTCATTCATAACAATAAACGCTGAGCCTGTTAGCTTCACAGGTCTCAGCTGGCGTGCACACACGGTATATGGTCACAGGACACGGCCAAAGGCAGAGGTCGGTGTCCGTCTTGACCTACCGTGCGTGTGGGGGTCACTACCGCGGACGCCGGTAAGTGCTGCTAACTGCAGCGCAGCAGTAACTACTGCCACTGTACGACAGTGCCGTGAGGCATAACACTATCGGACGCAAGTGTAGTATGCACTGTGGCGCATGGCATGCCACTGACTAGCACTGACTATAACTCTAATTCCCTAACCACATACGTAATATCAGAGGGAAGGGGTTTCAAATGAGTCAGTCACCAGAATCATACATCCGTCACCATTCACACATAGCAAGTATAGTCTATACTAGCGCATGGCCGAGCGGCCATGCAGGCCTTTTGTAGCCATGCGCTTCCGGGACCTTCCAAACCTCTGAGATGGGCCAATCAGATCAGGAGAAGGACCTGAGCATGTGACCCCCCAATCTCCACTGGGAGATCATCTCGTGGGCATGCCAAGTGTCATGGTCCAGTCCGGAGTTTATCTACTGCTGTCTTCACTATGGACTGGTCATGTGGGGGTTAATCTCCTCAGCCTCGTTCAGGAGCTAGCTGGGCTATTTCAATCCCACACAGCCTGCTGACCAGTGTTAGTGAAAGCTCAAGCTTGCAGTTTAGAGCCGCTGACCCTTGTACCCTGGTGATCCTCCTGCCTTTGACTGATATTCACGTGTATGACCCGGACTGATTTCTGACCCCGTCTCTTGGTATTTGTCTCTGCTGTTACGTTCCCTCTCTGGCATCTGACTCCCTGGCTTGTACCCCGACCACGTATTTCGTCTCACGTTTTGGACCCCGTGCTCATGTTCTGGCTTTCTGACTCTCGGCTTTGGTATTTTGACTACGTGTATTGCTGCTCCTTCTGGTATGTCTGCTCCTGTTAGTTTCTGACTCGGTTCGTCTGACTATTCTCTCTCGTTACCTGTGGCACCTGTGCTGTTGCTCAGGGTTGCTGCTCTAAAGGCCCTTTTACATTTAGCGATGCACCAGCGATCCGACCAGCGATCCGACCCGGTCAGGATCGCTGGTGCATCGCTAAATGATCGCTAGTGAGCTTTCATACAGAAAGACCTCACAGCGATTCAGCAGCGACGCAGCGCACGATACTCACCTTTCACACACAGCGATCCTGCGTCCTCCCGCCCGCCTCCACGCGTCGCTCGTCGTCACAGCAGGAAGTCTCAGCAGGAAGCGCCCGACGAGAAATGGAGCTGGACATTCTCGCGCGATCAGCGATGGACAGCGGGGGAGCCGGTCGCTGGTAAGTATCACACATAGCGATATCGCTAGCAATATCGCTATAACGTCACAAAACCAGTGATGTTATAGCGATATTGCTAGCGATATCGCTTAGTGTAAAACCCCCTTTAGTGTATAACCTCTCTTCCCTCACCAGCTCCCCCTGGTGGAGGTTTCACTACATTATCACTAACCCCACATTTAAACGGGATTTTGCATTTTTTGTTTCTTTGGCCATGGATCTGCTGCATAACTTGGCAGATCAAGTGTCCAGTTTGACACAGATGGCACAGGACTTTTCTGTGAATCATCAGTCCCTTGTCATGTCTCAGACCCACTTACAGAAAGAACTGACTGAGACTATTAAGACCATGCAGGGAAACACCTCTCATATTGTTTGTCCACCAGGTGACTCTGTAGATGTTATTTTGCACTCTCCTGAACCCTCAGTTAAACTTCCTGACACATTTTCTGGCGAAAATCATATATTCAAGGAGAGTTGTAAATTATGGTTTTCTCTTAGACCCCGATCGTCTGGGGATGAGACTCAGCGGGTGGGGATTGTTATCTCCTTACTTAGGGAGGGTCCCCAATCCTGGGCTTTTTCATTGCCCCCTACTGCCCCCTACTGCCCCTGAACGGATGTCGGTAGATAGGTTCTTTGAGGCCCTAGGACTTATCTATGACGAACCGGACCGTGTTAGGGTGGCAGAGGAAACTCACTCTCCAAGCCTCTCATTTCCATGAGTTTAGTCATCCTCACCAAATGCGACTCATCAGGAGACTTTATTTAACCCCCTTAACGTCCAATGACGTCTCCCCTACTTTGATGAGGGCTCCGGCGGTGAGCCGGCATCAAAGCCGGGACATGTCAGATGTTTTGAACAACTGATGTGTGCCCACAATAGGCACATGTGGAATCGCGATCCACCAGCACCTATTAACCTGTTAAACACCGCTGTCAAATGCTGACAGCGGCATTTAACCGGTGCTTCCAGCCACGTGGCCGGAAATGCGCGCATCGCTGACCCCCGTCACATGATCGGAGGTCAGTGACATGTTGGCATAACAACCAGAGGTCTTCTGGAGATGTCTATGGTTGCTGATGCCGCATTGCTATGAGCATCACCTGTTAGTTGGGGCTCATAGCAATGCGGTAATTCTGCTACATATAGGCGATCTGCTCATCGCCTATACTCGTATATAGCAGAGCCAATCAAGTATGGGAGCTTCTAGCCTCCCATGGAGGCTACTGAAGCATGCAAACATAAAAAAAAGTTTTAAAAAATATGAAAATAAAAAAATATAAAAGTTTAAATCACCCCCCCTTTCACCCCATTCAAAATAAAACAATTAAAAAAATCCCACATACACATATTAGGTGTCGCTGTGTTCAGAACTGCCTGATCTATCAATAAAAAAAAAGCATTAACCTGATCGCTAACTGGCGTAGCGAGAAAAAAATCAAAAGCCAAAATTGCATTTTTTTGGTTGCTGTGACATTGCATTAAAATACAATAACGGGCGATCAAAAGAACGTATCTACACAAATGTGGTATCATTAAAAACGTCAGCTCTGCCCGCAAAAAAAATAGCCCGGGTCTCGGAATATTGAGCTTTTTTTTTTTTTAAACAAACTTTGTTTAAAAAAAGAACCTAGACATGTTTGGTGTCTATGAAGTCATAATGACCTGGAGAATTATAATGTCAGGTCACTTTTAGCATTTAGTTAACCTGGCAAAAAAAAGCAAACGCAAAGCACTTTTTTTTGCAATTTCACCACACTTGGAATTTTTTTTCCTGTTTTGTAGTACACGACATGGTAAAACCAATGGTGTCTTTCAAAAGTACAACTCGTCCTGCAAAAACAAGCCCATAATGGCCATATTGATGGAAAAATAAAAAAGTTATGGCTCTGGAAAAAAGGGGAGGGAAAAATGAAAATGCAAAACCAAAAATACCCCTGGTCGCTAAGGGGTTAATATTCACCTATATTCAATCAAGACTAGATGAAGAAAACCTTAAAATCATGTATCATGTTATCTGAAACAGAAAACTAGCCACATATTGGCAGACCCCAGACTTCACACTATATACTTTCATTATAAACCACTCCAGTGTGAGGAATAGTATATGACAATAGAGTATATACCGCTTGGGGAACACTGAACTTCCAGAGATCATTTCCATATTCACACTAAATAATGGCACAGATCTCCCAGACATTATGGTTGCACATATCCCTAGTCTTTATAATGATACTAGCTGAAGAGCCCGGTGCTGCCCGGGCATAGTAACTAACTGTGGTTAGTTATAGCAAATTATAATTATCCTCTATCCCATAGTCCCGTGCCCATATACCCATCATACATATCCACGATCCCATAGGCCCGTGCCCATATACCCATCATACATATCATCCATCCCATAGTCGAGTGCCCATATACCCATCACACATCCTCCATCCCATAGTCCCATGCCCATATACCCATCACACATCCTCCATCCCATAGTCCCATGCCCATATAACCATCATACATATCCTGCATCCCATAGTCCCGTGCCCATATACCCATCACACATCCTCCATCCCATAGTCCCATGCCCATATACCCATCATACATATCGTCCAGCCCATAGTCCCGTGCCCATATACCCGTCACACATCCTCCATCTCATAGTCAACCATTATGATATCATAATGAGCGGCGGGGCTTGCAACCTATGATGAATCATCGTCGCCAAGGCAACCATTATGACATCATAATGAGGGGCGGGGCTTGATACGCACACACTGTTTCCCCATTATGTAGATAGGGGCATTATGACATAATGAGGGGCGGAGCTTGATGCACACACACTTTTTCCCCAGTATGTAGATAGGGGCAAAATTGTTTGGTGAATTGGAATGCGCGGGGTTAAAATTTCACCTCACAACATAGCCTAGGACACTCTCGGGGTCCAGACGTGTGACTATGCCAAATTTTGTGGCTGTAGTTGCGACGGTGCGGATGCCAATCCTGGACATACACACACATACACACACATACACACACATACACACACACACACACACACACACACATACACACTTTGAGCTTTATATATTAGATTGCACTCATTCCCTGACAGACCGCAGCATGGCCATTAGTTAGAAGCTGCTAATGATCTTTGGAGCAGGTAAATTTTCCCTGAGTTGTATAAAGCTCTGGCAAAAATTATGAGACCACGTTCAAATGTTGTTTTTCTGATTTTTCTCTTTATAGGTATATTTTTGAGTAAAATGAAAATTGGTCTTTTAGTCTTCAAACTTCTGACAACATGGGGGGGCGTGGCTATGGCAGCGACAGAGTAGGACGCACGCGGTGGAAGCTCCTGCCATCCTGATAAAATCCGGTCGGCAGTCTCTTAACCACGCGGCACACTCACCCATCTTCTGACCCCTCTGAACTCGGGGTCGCTCCTGGACCCCCGCGGGAAAGCGGGGCTGGACTCTTGGGAGCCGGCGGCTTTGGAAACCTGGGCGGCTGGCGGGGCCTGCAGGGAGCGGCGGCCATCTTGGAGGCGCGCGCTCTGCTGAAGAGTGACGCGGCCCGAGCTTCATTGCTGCAGCGCTGAGGGAGCAGGACGGTGAGCTGAAAATTTAACTATTTGTGAGGGACAAGCGGTGTGAGCCCTGGAAAATTGGGCCCCGCGTCCCCCTCCTTTCCATATTGCCTGCCCTGCGCCATAACTATTGGGGCCTGGATCCCTCCCTGGCTGTGGCCCCTGTGAGAGTCGCTCCCTGGGCTGTGGGGGCCCTTGCTTGCCGCCTGGGGCTGAACTTTGTCCCCTTGTGAGACGCTGCGGGTCTGTGCTGTGCCTGGGTCCCTGCAATCACCCTCTGTGCACAATACCGTCTGCCACATTAATTTGGAGACCCCAAAGTGCACAATCTCTGTCATCCGTCTGTACCCTATTGCCTTTAAAATGAGTCATTCCAAAGGGTCCGGAACGGCTGCAGAAAAGCTAAAGGAATATGCCAGGATAGACTGTGCTGAGGGCTCTAGATCTACAAAAAATAACCCCCCACAGGTTCAGAGCATAAGAACCGCCCCTCTGAAGGTGGGGAGGAGTGTGAGCAGGGGGAATTAACCCTTAAGCAGGCGTCTGAACAACTCATGCAGGCCATCTCCTTGACCAGGACGTCTCTGACTGGGAAGATAGAGGACGTATATAATGAAGTGGGACGCCTCCGGCAAGATATGCAAGCCATGAAGGGCCGCATTACGGAGGTGGAGACACGGGTATCCCAGGTGGAGGACACCATCACACCCATGGAGGCTAAACTAACGAAAGTGGCAGGCTCCATGAATGCGTGGAGGCAAAAAGCAGATGACCTGGAAAATAGGATGCGTCTAAATAACATCCGAATTATTGGCCTGCCGGATCGATCGGAGGGACAACATCCGGAGCAATTCCTAGATTGGCTTAAAACCACTTTGGGCGACGAATTCTCCTCAATTTTTGTGGTGGAGAGGGCCCACTAGGCCTCTCCCTCCAGGAGCCCCGCCTAGACCCTTTCTGGTGCGCATTCTCAACTGCAGGGATAGAGACGTGGTTTTACGACTGGCACGGCAAAAGAGCCCTATCAACTTCAACAATGCCACGATCTCGATCTTCCCGGATTTCTCTGCGGAACTCCAGAAACAACGGGCGCAGTTAACAGAGGTCAAAAGACGTCTGCGGGAGAGGAACATTGTGTATTCGATGATTTACCCAGCCCGGCTCCGGGTGGTCCACGGGGGTTCTACTTCCTTTTTTACAGATCCGGCGGAGGCGGCGATCCCATGGAGGGTCTGCCGAGAAGGAATCCTAATGCATCTTTTGTCAGTTGGTATTTTTCTATTAACCGACTGATTGGAGCTACACTCGGAAGCGTCCAAGATACCAACAATACCGGACACTGGACTCAGTGATGGTATCCCCTTGTTTGTTCCGTGATGGGAGTACAGGACTCTACTCCCATGTTGTTTGTTGTTTATTTACTTTGGTTTTTTTTTCCGTAGAGGTTTTTGGTATTTTTTCTTAGGTTGTAACCGCAGTCGACAACAATTTCAAGTCTACAGGTGATGTCTCTAAATTTTCATAGAATCATAGAGTTGGAAGGGACCTCCTGGGCCATCTGGTCCAACCCCCTGCTCAAAGCAGGATTCGCTAAATCATCCCAGTCAGATGTCTGTCCAGCCTCTGTTTGAAGACTTCCATTGAAGGAGAACTCACAACTTCTCGTGGCAGCCTGTTCCACTCATTGATCACTCTAACTGTCAAAAAGTTTTTTCTAATATCTAATCTGTGTCTCCTCCCATTCAGTTTCATCCCATTGCTTCTAGTCTTTCCTTGTGCAAATGAGAATAAAGTTGATCCTTCTACAATGTGACAGCCCTTTAGATATTTGTAGACAGCTATTAAGTCTCCTCTCAGTCTTCTCTTTTGCAAACTAAACATTCCCAAATCCTGCAACCTTTCCTCATAAGACAGGGTTTGCAGACCGGTCACCATTCTGGTCGCTCTTTTCTGAACTTGCTCCAGTTTGTTGATGTCTTTTTTAAAATGTGGTGCCCAAAACTGGACACAATATTCCAGATGAGGTCTGACCAAAGAGGAGTAGAGGGAAATAATGACTTCACGTGATCTAGACTGTATGCTTCTGTTAATACATCCTAGAATTGCATTTGCCTTTTTTGCTGCTGCATCACACTGTTGACTTATATTCAGTCTGTGATCTATTAGTATACCCAAGTCTTTTTCACATGTGCTGTCACTTAGCCCTATTCCTCCCATTCTATATATGCTTTTTTCATTTTTATTGCCCAGATGTAGTACTTTGCATTTCTCCCTGTTAAAAACCATTCTGTTAGTTGCTGCCCACTTCTCCAGTTTATTTAAATCTTTTTGAATCCTCTCTCTCTTCTCTAGTATTAGCTATCCCTCCTAGCTTTGTGTCATCAGCAAATTTAATCAGTTTACCCTCAATTCCTTCATCTAAATCGTTGATAAAGATGTTGAACAATACAGGGCCCAGGACAGAGCCCTGTGGTACCCCACTTGAGACATTCTTCCAACTGGATGTGCAGCCATTTACAACCACTCTTTGGGTCCGATCACTAAGCCAGTTATGAATCCACCTAACAGTTGCCTTGTCCATTCCATACTTAGTCATTTTTTCAATAAGGATTGTATGAGAGACTTTGTCAAATGCTTTGCTGAAGTCAAGATATACTATATCTACAGCATTTCCTTGATCCACCCAATCAGTGATACCGTCATAGAAGGAAATTAAGTTAGTCTGACATGACTTATTAGTTACAAACCCATGCTGACTCTGTTTAATCACTTCATTCTTATCCAGGTATTGACATACATGTTGTTTAATAATTTGTTCAAAGATCTTTCCTGGTATAGAAGTCAGACTCACCGGCCTATAGTTGCCTGGGTTCACCTTCTTCCCCTTTTTGAAGATAGGAACAACATTTGCTCTTCTCCAGTCTTCTGGCACTTCTCCTGTTCTCCAAGAATTTTCAAAGATTATGGAGAGGGGTTCAAAAATTTCTTCTGCTATCTCCTTCAGTACTCTGGGGTGTAATTCATCTGGACCTGGAGACTTGAATTCATTTAGGTTAGCTAAGTGTTTCCTCACTATCTTTCTGTTTATAGATATCCTGGATTCTTCTATTCTCTTAATAGGACAGTGAATAACAGTTGGTGTTACATTTCCTTTCTGAGAGAAAACAGATGCAAAATAGGAATTTAAAAGTTCAGCCTTCTCAACATCCTGTCTTACCATTTCATCATTTTCATCCTGTAAAAATCCTATAGCATCTTTGACTTTTCTTTTACTTTTGACATATCCCCAAAATCCTTTATTATTGCTTTTGACATCTCTTGCAAGCCTCAATTCATTGTCAGCTTTAGATAATCTGATTTGTGCCCGGGTAAAACCATGCACCATGTTCAGAGTAGCAAAGTATGGGGTCGGAGTTAATATGTATGACATGGAACGTGAGGGGAATAAAAACACCTCGAAAAAAGATCAAGGTCTTCTCACAGGTCAGACATTATCGCCCTCACATTGTGGCCTTGGTGGAGACGCACCTGACTAGGGATACGGTACGGTGCATGCAGAAGCCCTGGGTACAATGGTCTGCCCATACATTCCACACCAGCTACTCCAGTGTGGTCTCTCTGTTGGTACATAAAGACGTCAGATGGGAGGCGGGGGAAACTCGAAGGGACCCTGAGGGTCGTTTTGTTTTTGTCCACGCAGTGGTGAACACCAGGAAATATGTAGTCCTATGTATTTATAACCCCCCTCCAGCTCGTATATCCATCTTGCAGAAAGCAATGAGCTCTTTTCTTAACTACCCAGACGCAGATGTTATTTGTATGGGCGATTTTAATATGGTTATGAACAACCACCTGGATAAATTGAGGCTGGATGATGTAGCGACCAGGGGGTCCTCCCCAGCGTCTACAACCCCGTTGTCATCATTTATGGAGGGTGGCGGGTGGCTGGATTTGTGGAGGATGCGTCACCCTGAGTTAAGGGAGTACACTTGTCACTCATCCACCAAACGCTCTCTATCACGCCTAGACTATATATTTGGTTCTGGCGGTCTAGCAATGTGGGTGGCTGATGTGGAACAAGGCAGTAGAGGGATCTCAGACCATATCCCGGTCGTCCTTAAACTCAAATATGGGCAAGTAAACAGTGGGATAGCTTGGAAGTTAAATCCATTCTGGTTAAAACTGATGGGATCTCCGGACAGAACGATTGATCAGTTGAATTGCTTCATCTCGTCCCACCCGGAGCCCCAGGATATTAATTTATTCTGGGATGCCCTTAAGGCATACCTGAGGGGCTGTTTGTCCTCCACGATCTCTTATATTAAGCGGGTTACCGCAGGGAAAGATGACGAGGTGGAGCAACGACTGAAGCCGCGGAGGCAGCATATATATCTAGCCAGACCAGCGGGAACAGGAGTGAGTGGCTGGCTGCCCAGAGGTTATATACTCAGCACGTGGACACTAAATCTAAGCGTAAATTGTTTTTTACTCGTCAATCCTATTTTGAATTGGGGAACCAAACGGGCAAATTTTTGGCCTACCTGGTGCGCCAACATAACACCTCTAATATGATTTTGCAAATCGCAAGGTAGACGGTACACTGGTATCTTCGACCGAGGATATTCTCGGCTGTTTTCAGGATTACTACAGGTCACTATATAAATCTAAAAGTGACTTTGATACTTTAGGGTGCTTAGACTATTTGTCAGATATATAAATTCCCACATTAGATCCTGAGCAGCGGGCCCTTATGGACGCTGAGTTTACTCCAGAGGAGATAGATAACGCTATGACAGACATGGCTTCTGGGAAGGCCCCTGGACCTGATTGGTTGCCTATTGAATTATATAGGAAGTACCGGGATATATTGACGCCACTCCTAGTAAAGGTCTATCGGGGAATATGGGAGGGGAATTCTATGCCTGAGTCCTTTTACGGGGCTAATATCATAGTGCTTTGGAAGGAGGGGAAGGACCCTTTCGTCCCATTTCATTAGTGAATGTGGACTATAAAATTTTTACCAAGATTCTAGCTACTAGGCTGAATTCCATTATATTGAATCTCATACATCCAGATCAAACGGGCTTTATGCCGGGCAAAAGCACTTCCATTAACATCAGAAGAGTCCAGTCAATAGTCCAATATAGCTCCTTGGTACCAGACAACAGATGGGCATTGTCATCGTCAGATGCTGCCAAGGCTTTTGACTCTCTTGAATGGCCTTTCCTTTCCGCATGTTTGCAGAGGTATGGCTTTGGCAATCAATTTATTACATGGATCAAAATATTATACATGAAACCTAAGGCCCGTATTATAATAAATAATTCTATATCTGAATCTTTCATGTTGCATAGGGGAACCCGCCAGGGTTGCCCTCTTTCCCCGGCTCTCTTCGCTCTTGCGAGTGAGGCACTAGCAATACGTATAAGGTCCTTCCCCAATATCCGAGGTATAGATATAGCAGGTCGGGTAGACACCATTGGCCTATATGCCGATGACGTGGTGATATTCTTGAATAATGTGGAAGAAACTTTGCCGCAGGTGATATCCCTTATAGATAAATTTAGTAAATATTCAGGTTTACATATAAATTGGGAAAAATCTGCCCTGTTACCCCTTTCCCATGCTCCGATTCCCCAGCTAGAGGATCTCTCCCCGCTGCCTATTGTATCTAGTTTTAAATATTTGGGCATCTACATCTATAATAATAGTACACTTGATTTACAACTTAATGTCCACCCGTTGCTGGACCTGGTTAAAGCTAAATTTGCATCTTGGAGTAGGCTCCCATTATCTGTGGCTGGACGCATTAATCTGATTAAAATGATATTACTCCCTAAATTTGGCTACTCGCTCCAGCACAGTGCGGTAGCGGTGCCTAAGTCCTTTTTTGTTAATCTTAATTCTCTGGTCACGTCCTTTATTTGGGGGAAAACTAGGCCCAAACTTAAATTGTCCACTTTACAAAGACCAAAGAAGGGAGGTGGGGCGGCGCTGCCAGATTTTTTCCTGTACTACTTAGCTGGGCAGGCTAAAGCTTTAAATAAATGGATGCCGGGTAACTGCCTCCCTAATTCTGAAAGCCACCTGCTTCACGCTGCACAAGCGGATTGCCCATTGGGTTTCCTTGAGTTGGAAAAAACTAATGCTCCACGTCTGCTGCCCCTGCTCCGGCTGGCACGATTAATATGGAGACAAATCAAGAATGTAATAGGGTTTAGGGGTGTTGTGGCTGAAATGCCCCTGTGGAGTAATAACTATTTTTTGGAGCTACTGAATCACCCATCCACCGTTTTTTGGGCTCAGCATGGCATTTCTTCAGTGGGAGACTTGTATGACCAGGGGACCTTAAAGTCTTTTGAACAGTTACAAGCCGCGCATGATATTCCAAGGTCTCAATTTTTTCGCTATCTGCAGCTGAGATCGGCTCTTCAGTCACATATGAGGGATGGGGGTGTGGACTGTACTATTTCGTCTTTATCTCTGATAGGAATTCTTAACTCGCAGGGTCCCCAGGGTCTTATATCCTCCTTGTACACATATATGCTGTCAGTAGGGGCAGAATCGGCCATAAGCTCTACAAGGATGAAGTGGGAACGTCTCATCCCTGATGCGCAGAGAGGAATGGGAGGAGATTCAGGAGTCTCCGATTGGAGTATCACCATCTATCAATAACAGAATGATACAAATGTATATAATAAATCAATCATATTTGACTCCGTTGCGACTTTTTAGGATGGGTCGGCTTCAATCATCAGAATGTATGCGATGTCACCCGCCAGATGCTGATTTTATCCATATGGTGTGGCAATGTCCCATTATCCTACACTACTGGAAAGAGGTCACCACACTACTGACGTCCTTGATGCAGGCCCCTGTCCCTCTAGAGCCATTGATTTGCTTGTTTGGGGTATGGGAGGAGGAGATCTGGGATCGATATGCTGGAGTCTTCTTGCGCGAGACGGTTTATGGTGCGGAAAGTGCTGGCACTGAGGTGGATGGGGGGCTCAGATCCTTCCTTTAGGTTTTGGATCAAGTTGGTGAATTCGGTTGTTCCATATGAGCGCACGTTATATCACAATAGGGGATGACCGGGGAAGTTTGAGAAGATCTGGGAGAGGTGGAATTCCTCTCACCTTACTCTACAAAAATGAGACATCACGCACGACACAACGTGATCTAGGATGCGGAAATAGTAGATGTTAGTTGAGATAGTGGTAGATGTAGTTTAGGAGTTCTAGTTAGCTCTTACTGTTACATGACAAGGTTTGTGAATTTTAAATTAAAGTGATATATGTATGGGGAAACACAAACAGTTATCCTTTAAATATGTTCGGATGGAAATGTACACATTACCTTGTTTATTTGTGAGAGTGTGCAATTTCTTTGTATTTTGTTATCACAACTCATTATGTATGATGTGCAATCTCTGTACTCTGGTGTTTAATAAACAAATTTAAAAAAAAAAAAAACTTCTGACAACATGTCTCCGAATTTCCAAGCAATACATTTTATATTTTTTTTCTGAAAAGGAGAAATGATCAAAATTAAAAAAAAAATACCCAGTGCTTGCAGACCTCAAATAATGCTAAGAAAACAAGTTCATAATCATTTAGAAACAACAATACTAATGTTTTAACTCAGGAAGAGTTCAGAAATTAATATTTTGTGGAATACCAAGGATTTTTAATCACAGCTTTCATGCGTCTTGGCTGCTTTCCACCAGTCTTTCACACTGCTCCTGGCACAAAAATTTAAGCAGTTCTTTGTTTGATGGCTTGTGACTATCCATCATCCTCTTGATTACATTCCTGAGGTTTTCAATGGGGTTTAGGTCTGGAGATTGGGCTGCACATGACAGGGTTTGATGTGGTGGTCTCTTAATTTTTGCCAGAGCTGTATATTGGGCCATCTGAAAACTGAGTTTAGTCTAAGACTATTTGTCTGCACTACTAATTGACAGCTGTTACAATACCAAACTAGGGCAGTCCCTATAGGAGGAAAAGCACAATAATTATACTGTATTTTCACATACTTTCTATTCATGACTGACCCCCACTGGAGTGGATTATAAACTTACAAAGTATATAGTTTGAGGTCTGAGGTCTGCCAATATGTGGCTAGTTTTCTGACTGTTTCAGATAACATGATGCATGATTTTAGTTTTTTTTTTTGTTTAGTCTCGCTTGAATATAGGTCAATATTAAATAAAGTCTCCTGATGAGTCACCTTTGGTGAAGATGACAAAACGAGTAGAAACGAGAGGCTTGGAGAGTGAGTATGTATATGTCACCTAACCCTATATACTGAAAATGTTAGGTTGAACAATGAGAAATGTTCACTAGTTGCCTGCTCCTGGACAATCGACATTGATCAGTGCGCACTAAAAGAATCACATCAGAGACACAGTCAGATGTAACTTCTCCTTGATCAATCTATGGCACAGCTGAGAGAGAGCACTTTATTGATCCATACATAGGTTTATATATCCCCTGTAAGGGGGTCATTAACTCTAAAATTTGAGTATTTTATTGGTTAGTGGGTTGGGCAGTGAGCTAGTCCGTGGGTGGATCCATGAGGTCATGAGGCTGGGTTGGTCCATGAGGTCATCATAGTGGGTGTCGTCGTGGGTGGATCAATGAGGTCATCAGGGTAGGCGTCATCGTGGGCGGATCCATGGAGCATATGGTGTGTGATGAAACAGGAAAGGGCAGATCCATGAAGCACATGGTGTATGGTGAAACAGGAAATGGCAGCCATCTTTAGTGTCACACTTTGATCTGAAAAGCTCATGTAAGGTGAAATAATACACTTTGTGGGCAGTTCCTCTCAATCTCTTATGTCTTGAGGTTAATTAAGTATTTAATCTTAAGGCTCTCCTCAACAAAATGTGGGTTTTTTTTCTATTAGTCACCTTCTGACTAACCTTCAGGGGGTAAATTAAGGGTATAGTTTTACATCTGGAATTAATAAAATTTAGTTTTATCCTTTTGGCAGCAAACATGAGGAATGACAAGAGATAACCCCTTTAAGAAGATCCAATTTTGATTAAAATGATTCCAACATTCGGAACAAAAAGGCTTCTCCCCTATGTGACATCTCTGATGTTTATTAACAGTTGATTTCCAAGTAAAATATTTCCCATATTAAGAAAATGAAAAAGGCTTATCCTCTATGTGAGTTCTCTGGTGTTTATCAAGAAGCGATTTCCAGTTAAAACATTTCCCACATTTTGAACAAGAAAAAGGCTTCTCCCCTGTGTGAGTTCTCTGGTGAATAACAAAAAGCGATTTATATGCATAACATTTTCCACATTCTGAACAGGAAAAAGGCTTTTCCCCTGTGTGAGTTCTCTGGTGAATAACAAAAAGCGATTTATGTGCATAACATTTTCCACATTCTGAACAGGAAAAAGGCTTCTCCCTTGTGTGGATTCTGTGGTGCTTAATACAATCTGATTTCTGGTTAAAACATTTCCCACATTCTGAACAGGAAAAAGGCTTCTCCCCTGTGTGGATTCTCTGGTGCCTATCAAGAATTGATTTCTGATTAAAAAATTTCCCACATTCTGAACAGGAAAAAGGCTTCTCCCCTGTGTGAGTTCTCAGGTGCCTATCAAGAATCGATTTCTGATTAAAACATTTCCCACATTCTGAACAGAAAAAAGGCTTCTCCCCTGTGTGAGTTCTCTGGTGAGTAACAAGTTCTGAATTCCATGTAAAATATTTCCCACATTCTGAACATGAAAATGACTTCTTTGCTTTAGGATCAGTTTGTTTTTTAATCCCGCTTTTATGAATTTGATTCTCCTTTGTAGTCGGTAATGAATCAGAAGATGGTACGAGTTTCATAGGATCGAATGACAGATCTTTGCTGTGATTGGATGATGGTATATCTGGAGTAACAGCAATCACTTCAGTTGTATCTTTTAGTATCTCAAGATCATCGGATTTAAAAATTGAAGTTGTCAGCTGTCCCTCTGATCTCCTGGTACAGTCATCTGCTAAGATAAAAAACAATTATTTTTAAGTAAAATATCCTTGAGTTTTATATTTTTGAACATTTTTACTTAAACTGTCCGTAAAAATGGCAAGCTGTGTAAAAAACTTTATTTACCTAGACAATGACAATTCACAGTCAAATAGAAAACCTTGTTGGATGAACCAGTAGTGTGTGGTGTTCAACTGTTTGTTCATTCTGCCTCCCAAATATCGAATAAAAAGAAACCAATCAATGTTATGTAGGTGAAAATAATACCAATTCTTATCTCACAAAAAGTCCCCACTCAGGTCCATCATGTGTCACTTCTGAGCCTTGCAGTGTGCTCAAACAACATTTAGGATCCCTGTATTCAGCAATACTATAGTGAGAAGAACCCACTTACCATATTTTTCAGATTATAAGACACACTTTTGCCCCCAAAATTTTTGGGGAAAATGGGTGTGCGTCTTATTATGCGGATATACTTTACCGGTACCATTGCTGCAGGCTGGGATGAAGGGGTGTCCGGCGGTGCTGCGAGTGCCCGGCGGTGCTGTGGGGTTCTGCGGTGCTGCACGGAAGTCTCCGATGCTACTGGGGCTCTTCCAACATTTTGGAAAAGGCCAGAGCCCCTGTAGTTCCGTGGCTTCCTGTGCGGCTGACTCCGGGAAAATGGCTGATGGAGGTGGTTCATGCGAAGATGGAGATCTCGGCACCAAGATATCAGGAGATGAGATCTCCGCTCTCATCTTACAAGATCATGGTGCCGAGATCTCCATCTGCGCATGTGCTGCCCCTGGTGGCCATTTTCTCAGAGTCCACCGCACAGAAAGCCATGGAACTGCGGAGGCTCTGGCCTTTTATAAAGTGTCGGCCGAGCCTCTGCAGCACCGGAGACCCGCAGCGGCACTGGACACCCGCAGCAGCAGCATCACCCCACTCCTGCCTCCGCCAGCAGGGACCCTGGGACCCCATTTCACTGCAGCCACCACCCTCGGTAAGATATAAGAAGCATGGATTATAAGAAGCACCACCATTTTATTAAAAAAGAAAACTTCTTCCTATTTTTCTCCTCAAAATTTGGGGTGCATCTTATAATCCGGAGCGTTCTATAATCCGAAAAATACGGTAATTTATGGTGTGTGTCTCTTGAAGCACAATCTGGGCACTATGTGTTGGGTAATAAAATGGCAAATGTGTAATTTTCACTCTCCAACATCCACTGCGTGTTAATTTCTGGAAAGTGGCTGTGGAATCAAAATATTCACTAGTCCTATAGATTATAACCCTCAGTGAATTAATTTATAAAATGGAATCATTTTCTGGGGATTTTGACTATTTTAGTTTTCTGTCATTTGGTTATATTAGGGCTTCTGCATATGGTGTGTCCAATCTCATCTGGGATCTGTTCCTGCTGTCCAGCTGGAGTAATCTGCTCCCAACTTCAGCCAATTGGAAAGTACCACATCCTACTAAAGCTCAAAGCATATGGCCGGAATCTGCCAGATACAGCGCTGTTCTCCTCTGGTTCAGTCCTCTGTGCTCAGCTCATGGTTTGTGTATTTGTTTCCTGATGTGACCGTGGCCCATTTACTGCCTACTCTTGTGTGTTCTGATTCTGTATTCTGTCCTTCTGGTTCTGACCCAGCTACCTGACTATTCTTCTTGCAATCTAACACCACAGAATAGCAGGTAATACCATGGACCAAGCCTAGGGGTCCCAGTGTAAGTCCAGATCTATGTAAGGGTGTTAAAGGGCGATGAGCAAGGCAATCCCTGGGATATGGAAAGCAGAGAAGATAGAGCCAAGCATGTTCATGGTGGACATCTTTTGAGCTGCCAATACATTGTGTCTGCAAACTATTCCAGCTAGATCTGCATTCAAATATCTAAATGGCGCTCCTTCCCTGAACACTGCCATGTGCCTAGAAAGTAGTGTACAATCGTATGGAGGGTATTGTGCGGAGATGGAAAATAATTTGTAAGATCCATTTGTTTTCTATTATCCTTTGTGAATAATTCCAAAGTTATCACCACATAAAGTGACACATGTCCGATTTTAAAAATGGGATCTGATTAAGAACACAAAACTGGCTGCGGGAAGAGGTTAAATCACAGTATTTTGGACACTACTGTAGTCAAAAACTGTGACTATAGACGATAACACATCTACTGAAATGATCAAACCCAACAGTCTTCATCAGTAATAAATGAGTAACTAGTGGTGAAACCTCTCTGGGGTAATTAGAATATGGGGCCCGGTGATATAAACTATCATAAGGGCCGATATTTTCTGTCAGATGAGTTTCAAGAAGAAATATTACACATTTAAAGAGAACTGTGTATAATAGTGCAGAGCTGAGATGTCGTAAAGGGAACCTGTCAGCAGGATTGTGCACAGTAACCTACAGACACTGTCAGGTCGGTGCCGTTATACTGATTACAACGATACCTGGTCTGGTGATGTAATCCGTCTTGTGGTTGTTGTTTAATCTTTATTTGTAGTTTTCAGTTAATGAGATTCTCGTGCTCCGGGGTGGTGCTGGGGGTGGGGCTTTAAGTGGAGCACTGATTACATATGCATCTGTATTGGCTCATGACAGGTTACTGATCCCTCAGTGACCTGCCCCCTATTTTACATAATAGCATTGATATTATAGTTGATAATGCCTATAATACTGTGGCTATTGTGAGGCTTAGAAAAAAAATTACATCCAGCAAAAGTCACAGGCGGTGGTTGCGCCTGCGTAGTAGCATCTATAAGTAAGAGATAGATGATACTGGACAGGCGCCGCCAGTGTCATTTTGTTGGATGTCATTGTTTTTTCTAAGCCTCACAATAGCCACAGTATTATAGGCATTATCAACTATAATATCAACACTATTATATGCATTATGTAAAAATGGGGGGCAGGTCACTGAGGGATCAGTAACCTGTCATATGCCAATACAGATGACTATGTAATCAGAGCACCAAATAAAGCCCCGCCCACAGCCCTGTCCCGCTCCAGAGCATGAGAATCTTATTAACTGAAAACTACAAATACAGATTAACCCCTCTCTGCCATCCGACGTACTATTCCATCCATGTGACCTGGGACTTACTTCCCATGGACAGAATAGTACGTCATCAGTATGTCATCGCGATCGGCCATGCACAAGGGAGGGGGATCACGGCCAGGTGTCAGCTGATTCTCACAGCTGACACCCGGCCCTAAGTGCCAGGAGTGGTCACAGACCACGCCTAGCACTATTAACCCCCGAAATACTGTGATTGAACTCGATTACAGCATTTCAGAAGCCAGCGCAAGGGCTGACAGTCCCTCTGCCTTTGTTTCAGAGACCCCGCGGCGTGACGCGTAGTCCTGATGATGCCATGGCAACCCGAAGTCATCATGACAACATCTCAGTCACCAGAGCAGAGGAAATTTCTCTGTCAGTGCAGTGCCGACAGCTTCTATGGCATGAAGATGCTGCTTCATCAGCATGCTACACAAGTGATCAGCCTGCAAAACATTATCGTCCCATAGTGGGACTAAGTAAAAAAGTTACAAAAAAGTTTAAACAACTTAAATAATTGTACAAATACTTAAAAAATAATAATAATAATAATAATAATAATAATAATAATAATAATAATATCAATATATATTCTCTCTCTAAATAAATATTTGAATTAAAAAAATCTAAACAATAAAAGTATACATATTTGATATCGCCGCATCCGTAACGACCCGACCTACAAAAATGTCCCACTAGTTAACCAGTTTAGTGAATACCATGAAAAAAAAAAAACAAGGCAAAAAACAATGCATCATCATCATACTGCCAAACAAAAAAGTGGAATAACATGCGATCAAAAAAACAGATATAAACAAACGTGGTACCACTGAAAACATCATTTTGTCTCGCAAAAAACGAGCCCCCATAAGGCTTCATCACCGGAAAAATAAAAAAAGTTATGGCTCGTGGAATAAAGTGATGCAAAAATAATTATTTTTTATAAAATAGTTTTCATTGTATAAAAGCACCAAAACATAAAAAAAGATATAAATGAGGTATCTCTGTAATCGTACTGACCCGAAGAATAAAACCGCTTTATCAACTTTACCACACGCAGAACAGTATAAACGCAACCCAAAAGAAATTCATGAATTGCAGGTTTTTGCTCATTCTGCGTCCCAAAAATCAGAATAGAAAGCGATCAAAAAATGTCATGTGCCCGAAAATGGAACCAATAAAAACGTCAACTCGTCCCACAAAAAATAAGACCTCACATGACTTTGTGGGCCAAAATATGGAAAAATTATAGCTCTCAAAATGTGCTGATGCAAAAACTATTTTTTGCAACAAAGTGTCTGTAAGACTGCAGAGGGCTGCATACTTCGTCTGTTAAACCCCACCCACTGGCACACGTCTTCTATTCAGCTCCACCTAAATCTGCCTGCATACCTATCTTTAACATTGGGTACGCAGGTCATGCGGGTGTATGCAGATATCTTCGCTTGCGTCGTTTTGACGCTGCGCCGAACGTAACATGTTGCATTTTGTTGCGGTCGACGCAGCTTCAAAATGATGCATGCAGAGGCATGATAAAGATAGGTACGCAGGACGCAGGCAGACGTAGGTGGAGCTGAATGGAAGAGGTGCGGCAGTGGGCGGGGCTTTATCGGAGGAAGTACAGAGCCCTATCAGCTCTGCCCAATGCAAGTGTGAAACCAGCCTTAGTGTGTGACTGCAGTCAAACATAAAAACTCACTATAACGCCTCTTTCACACATCCTGATATTTGCGGTAACGGAGATGTTAGTGTCTGTGTGTGTAATACTTGCAGCACACGTGTGGCATGCCTGTGCCGCATCAGTACCACACAGACGGGTGCCAAGGAAGAAGTATTACAGTAAGCGCTGTTCCCAGGCGGCGGGTGCTGAAGACGGCTCTCATTATTCTCACCTACTCTGCCAGTGATCGGAGCAAGCAAGGGAGAATGATGAGAGTTTCATTAAAGTAATAAAAGAGACATCAGGCAGTGGCTGATAGGACTATTACTCCCATCAGCCTACCCCTGCTGCTGCTAATAACAGTGACAGTAGGAGCGGAGGATGGGAGTATTCATCTGCCGCTCCGGCGCTGTAAATAAAACCGGTAATTTAAAAAAGCGGCATGGGTCCCCCTATTTTTGATAACCAGCCAGACAAAACTCACAGCTGAGGGCTGCAATCTCTCAGCTGTCAGCAAGGCTGGTTATAAAGAATAGAGGGGTCCTCATGCTATTTTTTAAAATTATTTAAATAATTAAAAAAAAGGCGTGCGGTTCCCCCCATTTTTGACAACCAGCCTTGCTAAAGCTCACAGCTGGGGCTGTTATTCTCGCAGGCGCAGTTGCCCAGAAAAGGCGCATCTATTAGATATGCCAATTTTGGTGCTTTGCCCAGCTCTTCCCACTTGCCCTGTAGCAGTGGCAAGTGGGATTCATATTTGTTGGGTTGATGTCACCTTTGTATAGTCAGGTGACATCAAGCTCACGGCTTAGTAATGGAGATGTGTCTGTAAGACACCTCTCCATTACTAATCCTATAGTTACATGTGTATGTTCATGGTCCGTGGAAACACACTGACATGTGCACAGACTCATTCACTTGAATAGGCAAATAGCTCTCCATTCCTCCTGAGTCTCTCCACATGATTAAGTAGCACTGTACAGCCACATATGGGGTATTGCCACGTTCGGTAGAAATTGTGGGACAAATTTTGTTGCCATTTTTACCCACTTCTTGTGTGAAAATGTAAACTCTTTGGCTAAAATAAAAATTTGGTGGTAAAAATATGGTTATTTTGTCCTCACTGCCCAATGGTATATAATTCTGTGACACACCCTAGATGAATTCATTGAGGTGTAGTTTGTAAGATGGGGTCACTTATAGGGGGGTTCTGCTGTTTTTGCATCTCATGGGCTCTCCCATTGGGTGATGGCATATCAGTAAAATCTGGCGCTCCTTCTCTTCTGTGCTCTGCCATGTGCCCAACCAGTGCTTTACCCCCACACATGGGTATCAGCATACTCAGGACAAATTGCACAATAACTTCAGGGGCCTAACTTCTTCTGTTATACTTGGGAAAATAAAAAATTGAGGCAAAAATATCATTGTTGTGAAAAAAAAATATGATTTTTTATTTTCACGGCTCTACATTATAAACTTCTGTGAAGCACTTGGGTGTTCAAAGTGCTCACCACACATCTAGATAAGTTCCTTTGGGGGTCTAGTTTCCAAAATGGTGTCACTTGTGGGAAGTTTCCACTGTTTAGGCACTTCAGGAGCTCTCCAAATGCAATAACTTTTAACCCTTATAACTTCCAAACAAAAAAAAACATTTTTGTTCCAAAATTGTGCTGATGTAAAGTAGACATGTGGGAAATGTTACTTATTAAGTATTTTGGGTGACATACCTCTGTGATTTAAGGGCATGAAAAATCAAAGTTGGAAAATTGCAAAATATTCTAAATTTTTGCCAAATTTCCATTTTTTTTAACAAATAAACGCAAGTCATATCAAAGAAATTTTACCCCTATCATGAAGTACAATATGTCACAAAAAAACTCTCTCAGAATCACCGGGATCCATGGAAGCGTTCCAGAGTTATTACCTCATAAAGGGATCGAGGAGAGATTAGTAAAAATTGTCCCAGTCATTAACGGCAAGCCACCCTCGGGGGTAAAGGGGTTAAACAACAACCACAAGACGAATTTCATCACCAGGTATCAATATAATCAGTATAACGGCGCAGACGTGACAGTGTCTGTGGGTTACTGTGCACAATCCTGCTGACAGTTCAGTTTATATTTAGATCTTAGGAATTTGGAAGAGGCGATGGAGAGCTTTTTTTAAGACTATCAGGGAGTTACAGACTCACATAAGTGAGCCAGGCCGATCCCACCACAATACAACTATCATACAGAATGAAGAGATAAAAAAAGACATAGAATAAAAACTCCAACAGTAAACCAGAGTTGCACTCATTTATGGTAGACCATTGGAGTTACTATGAGTCCTGACCAGAAGATTAGAGAAATAATATTGCTCCCCATATCAGGAGAGATTGTGCAGTAATCTGAATTCCTTAGGATCGAAAACAATTTAATTTATGACGTGGAGTGAATCCATGAAACCAGGGCTCGAGCCATGCCAACATCTCCTGCAGGGGGGAATAAATGTATATTACAGCCATCAGCCACACACAGCTTAGAGATATATCATGGCTCAGGTGTAATGGTTTTCCTGAAGTTTATCCCAATCCTCCTTGAAATTAGTTAGTTTTAATACAAACTGAAAAATCAAGAAAAAAAAAACCTCTATTGTCATTGTGCAGAAATTCACACTTGGCCTCACTGCACATTTTGGGTATGTGCACATGCTGCGGATTCACCAGCGGTTTTCCCCTGCGGTTTGACACCTGGACAATGGAATAGGTGGCAAACCACAGCGGAATCCGTAGAAAGAATTGACGTCAATTCATTCTGCGGATTTAAAACCGCAGCTTTTCCGCAGTGAAAAAACCGCAGCATGTGCACTGCGGATTGTAAATCCCATAGACTTACATGGTACTGTACACTGCCTGAGGAACTGCTGCGGATCCGCAGAGGCCAAATCCAATGCTGATCCGCAGAAGAATCCGCAGCGTGTGCACATACCCTAAATGATGTTGATCATAAAAGCAAAGTTTTGCCAGAAAGACTGGACCTGGTCTTGTAGGGACCATATGAGACATTCAGCAGCACAGAAGGGAAAGAAGGTAGATTCATCCAATAAGATATCAGGGATCTAGGAAGCCAACAGCATCATTACCCTCCGCTTTTGGTTACAGACCCATCATAATACTTTTCTTCAAGTGATTTTCTAACTTGTCAGCACATTCTATGTATGCTGTCATTTCACTTTGTAGTTTACAGATCTGGGCAGGTCGCAATCAGCGTCTTCTAATCCCAGGGGGTAGGTCGATCCTCCAGGTGGTAAGTTCTATAGAAAAGGGCTTTCAATGCCCAAAGTCATTAAGGCTGAGTGCACACGTAGATTGTTCTCCTGCGGATTTTTCCGCGCAGATTTGAAGAAATCCGCAGGTCAAATGACCTGCATTTTTCCTGCGGATTTATTCCTGTTTTTGCGCGGTTTTCCACTGCGGTTTTCCCCCTGCGGATTTGGAGAATGGAGCAGGTGGAAAACCGCACAAAAACCGCGCGAAAAAAAAACCGCAGCGTCTGCACAGCGTTTTTTTTTAAAAATTGATTTACATTGTACTGTAAATCACTTTGCAGATCCGCAGCGTTTCTGTGCGGTGAAATCCGCTGCGGATCCACAGGAAAATGCATCATGTGCACATGGCCTAAAACAGTTTTGGGAGGAAGAGAATGTTGTAGTCTTGAGACCAAATGGTGACCACACAATTGAGATACGGCTGGACTACACCATCGATAAAGCAGCCACAACCAGTGATTGAGAAGAATCTGTGACTTCTCTGCATTTAGTGTTAACTACTCACCTGGGTAGTCATATGTCGGGGTCTCCTCTTTACACCGCTCATCACCTCTCACATATGTCTCTGTAGTATTAATATGGGTCAGATCTTCACCCTGAAACAAATATTGTAAAAGTCACAGACAGATGGAGAAGTCACATCTATGATCAACTCTAATCCTGCCATCTCCAACGATCTCAATACACAAGTATAAAACATATAATACTGGTGGATAAAACAAGACTGAGCACAAGACCTTCACAGCCGTCTACACATCATAGAGAAGATCTCCTGACACCTTCTCTCCATCTACCTGATGATCCTGAGGAACATTGGGATCTTCTGGTTTACAGTCCTGTGGAAGAAGAGGACGGGGACATCTCTCTGGTGTTGTCCTCTTACTGGATAGATCTGGAGGAAACACATACAGGGACTGAATTCATTCTTTACATACAGATAATTATAGGCCGTGTGTATTTAGTCCTGTCTATTACCTGGTGATGTGAGGGGCTGGGGAACCTCCATCATGACATCCTTGTACAGATCTTTGTGCCCTTGTAAATACTCCCACTCCTCCATGGAGAAATAGACGGCGACATCCTGACATCTTATAGGAACCTGACACATACAATGATACCATCATGCCCCCAATCCCTTCAGAGTGTTATACTGTATAATATCCCAGCATTCCCAGCAGTGTCACCTCTCCAGTCAGCAGCTCAATCATCTTGTAGATGAGTTCTAGGATCTTCTTGTCATTGATGTCCTCATGTATCAAGGGGTGAGATAGAGGCCCCGTGATTGGGCTCAGGGGTCTTCCCCATCCCTCAGACACAGGGTCCTGACAGCGCTCACTAGAGGTCTTCACTACTGTGTAATCCTGGTTATGGAGAGACACATTAATAAATCTCACTACAGACATTTCCAGAGTCCTCACCTCTCCAGTTCTGTCCATCTGTTATTCCCATAGATAAGAATGATGTAATGTGACGTCATCAGAATCTCTCACCTCTCCAGTAAGCCGGAAGAGGATCTCTAGGGTGAGGTGTAATATCCTCTCTGCCATCTTGTCTCTGTCCATATCCATCTTTGATGGGTAAATCAGGAAAATTCTCTTTTGTAGAAGATCTTCACTGAGAGGATCCGATATTGTAGAGACCTGAATGAGAAGATGAGCCGATGTAACATCATAAAACTCCTGTGTAATAATACAATTACTGGAGATAATAAGGAAACATATGAGGAGATTTATTATTTTACAGTATTTAGTTTCCTTCTTTACATCTACTAATAAAACCTATATATTTAGGCCACAGACAACAAGCAGTTTCTTCCTCGGAGTCGGCAGCTGAACACGTTTCTCATAGACTCATCTTCCATAACGCTAATTCTTGTCTCATTTACCGACACTGGAATCGGCATTAGCAATACTGCTGGCAGTGTCGGACTGGGGTGCCAAGGGCCCACCAGTAACATTGACTTTGGGGGCCCACTTTTCACCTGCATACAAATATTGCACTACCCTCATTCACAAATTTACCTATATATCTCTCTATATAAAACTGAATGTATATATGTATGTGTGTATCACCATTCACGAAGCATCTTTCATTTCACCAGAGCTGTTTAAAAGAAGCTGAGCGGTGATTGGTTTCTATGAGCAACAGTTATCCTTGCAACCAATCACTAAGCATCTCTCATTTCACCAGAGCTGGTTAAAAGAAGCTGAGCGGTGATTGGTTTCTATGAGCAACAGTTATCCTTGCAACCAATCACTAAGCATCTCTCATTTCACCAGAGCTGGTTAAAAGAAGCTGAGCTGTGATTGGTTGCTTTGAGCAAGTTTTCCCACTTGACAACACCTCAGCAGACACTGACAAGGTGGGAGAAATCTAGCATCCCTGGGAACATAAGCTCCCAGCCATTGTCTGCCCCCCTGAAAGGAGCAGAGAGCACATGATAGAAATGAATCACCCCCTCCCTGCCTATACCCCATCACACATCCTCCATCCCAGAGTCACATCTTCCCTCTTAAAGGGATCATTGGTATGGAAGTCAGGGCAAATCCCTCAGCGCTCTGATACTGATCCCAGGCTTCTCTTAAAGGGATCATTGGTATGGAAGTTAGGGCAAATCGATTCAGCGCTTTGGTTTTGACCCCAGGCCTCTCTTGAAGGGATCTCCAGTATGGAAGTTAGGACTGTTCCACTCAGCTCTGTGGTTCTGACCCCAAGGGTCTCTTAAAAGGGATCTCCGGTATGGAAGTCAGGGCAAATCCATCCAGCACTTTGGTTCTGACCCCAGGCCCTCTTAAAGGGATCCCCAGTATGGAAGTCAGGGCAATTGCCTTCAAATGCTCTGGTACTGACCCCAGGCTCTCTTAAAGGGATCTCCTGTATGGAAGTTAGGGCAAATCCCTCAGTGCTCTGATTCTCACCCCAGGCTTCTATTAAAGGGATCATTAGTATGGAAGTCAGGGAAAATCCATCCAGCACTTTGGCGCTAACCCCAGGCCTCTCTTAAAGGGATCCCTGGTATGGAACTTAGGACCGTTCCACTCAGCGCTCTGGTTCTTACCCCAGGCTGACGGGATGATGTGGGATATTAGGGGTAGTAGTCCGGTGGCTCTGACGGGATGATGTGGGATATTAGGGGTAGTAGTCCGGTGGCTCTGGCTGACAGGATGATGTGGGATATTAGGGGTAGTAGTCCGGTGGCTCTGGCTGACGGGATGATATGGGATATTAGTGGTAGTAGTCCGGTGGCTCTGGCCGATGGGGTGATGTGGGATATTAGGAGTAGTAGTCCAGTGGTTCCAGCTGACGGGATGATGTAGGGTAGTAGTCCGGTGGCTCTGGCTGACGGGAGGATGTGGGATATTAGGGGTAGTAGTCAGGTGGTACTGTCTGACGAGACAATGTGGGATATTAGGGGTAGTAGTCTGGTAGCTCTGGCTGACGAGATGATGTGGGATTTTATAGTGAATGTGGCTCTGTGGAGTGGGCGGGGCTCTACACTCAGCTTTATATACATAGATATAATCATTATAATTTGTTATAACTAACTGTAGTTAGATACTATGCCCGAGCAGCACCAGGCTCTTCAGCTAGTATAATAATAAACTAGGTAGTTTGGTAAATGAATAATGAGATGCTGTTTTTTTCTGTACAGAGTAAAACATGTTAATTATGCCAAGTACGGCCATTAGAGTGAGGTTGAGGCCCATGTCTGCACAGGGGCCCACCGGGGGATTCCCCTGTTCCCCTATGGGCCAGTCCAAACCTGACTGCAGGAGATATTCATTACACGTGACATGAGAAATAACTACTTCATGATGAGGACGACATCATCTTCATCTTCTACTATGGCTCTAGAAACATATTTGGCCAGAGTCCGTCACCGACTCCATCCCCACCGGCCGTCTATATGAAGGTTTCCCGTCTTCCCCGCACTGTAATCTTCTATCACGTTAGATCTTCTGTCTGATTCACACACAGAAGTTTGAGGCTTTAATAAAAGCTTTTTTTGTTTCCACAAACACAACGGACAGAAATGATCTGATCCCAAAGTCTCCATGTTACAGTGACTTATGGGATTTATTTCTGGCCTGAGGCTTTCTTATATTACAAGAAAAACACCAGATATAATGCAGATATAAAAATGTTTCTAAAGAAAATTGTCTCCCAAAATTTTTTTATAAAAAGAAGAATACATGGAAAAAGCAGAAGACACATTTTATTTTTTCATACAATAAACAATTGTTTAAAAAAAAACTAACTCTCTTGGGCCCCAGAACATAGATGTACGTTGCAGGGACGGTGCAGGTGCTACTGGAACAAAAACCCTGGCAGTTTAACCACATGCTGCTGTGAAAAGCAAGCATGGCATCTAAGAAGGTGTGACAGAGTTCAGCTGAATGCCCTCCGGCCCCAAGTACTTGATAGTATGAGGCGGCCTAGTTACTACGATACTTACATGCCTAATAATGGTGTCTGGGCCTGCAATGTATGAAGGTCTATTAGGCCGGGCCAGAGGCAGCATCCAATAGGTTACTGTGGCGCCCCTGAGGCTCAGTCGCCACAGAGGTACTGCACCTTCTCCTAAGGTGTAGTGCCCCACCGCCTAGGTAAGTTGGGAACTCCTTTCCATACTCCAACACGTGCATCCCACACAGAGGATAGTTCAGTAGGTCCACCTAGCAGCTCCAGGCTGGGGGTAGCAGAGCACCCTTTGTGGAACCCTGCTTCGTAACACGAGATGTGCTGGGAGGTGGGTGGAGTTAGTATATAAGAGAGGGAAAGTTTAGAATTACAAGTCAGTCTGGGGGGAGTCCCAGAGAATAAGGTCAGTCTGACAGTAGGTCAGGCTGAGGGGAGCTCAAGGCGGAGGAAGACAGTCAGTCAGGAGAGGCTGAGGACTGGTCTTAGTGGAACGAGCTCCCTAGAAGAGAGAGATAGAAGAGAAGGAGAAAGACGTAGACCTGCAACCTAAGCTTCCATAAGAAAGAGAAGGAACAGCATGAAATGAAGGAGTAGGAGAACAGAGAGGAGTTGTGGGTCGGAGAGGAACCCTGCCTATAGGTTCTCAGCGCAAGGCCGGGGCCTGGTCCCCGAGGTTGTATGGACACTTATGGCTCTGCAGCAGACACCGGTGGAGTAGTTGGCTATAAATGCACTACTCCCATCCAAGACTTGGGACACAACAGCAACCGATTCGCGAGCCAGGACTCTGAGAGGAGTCCCCGATAGAGGCTACAGCTGTCTGTCATATAAGTAGAGTTGTTAGGAACATCTGACAGGAGGAACTTCAGAGTAACCACGGTACTGGAGCTCTTCACACTAAAGGCGCAATAGAGGAGTCGTTCAGGAAATACACATGTTGGCGGAGTTTTGGAGAGGAGAACCCTGACTTGCCCGGGAGGTTGATTGAGTCTCTACCCCGGAGGACACGGCACAGAGGCAGGCACCAGTGGGTACCACGAACTGTGAGTAAAGCTTTGAAACTGCAAGCCCTGGTGTCCTCCATTCATTCGCAGCTAACACCTTCAGCACCGCTACATCTGGGTATCAGCATCTATACCATTCTGCGCCTCTCCTCATCCATTGCACCTACACTGCCCTGGGACTACAGCTCCACCTGTTTGGAGCTACACCATCTTTGCTGCACCACACCATCAGTCCCAGTGGATCTGCACGCAGTGTTGGCTTACCATCTCCTTTGCCAAACACCACGGGTGGCGTCACGAACTATACTATCCATATAAACTATACTACTAACATCATCCGCCATTGATATTGGGTGCCCAGGGCCACGGACCGGGTCACCGCTGCTGTGACACATTCCCACTGACACTGGCCCGGTACCGAGTACCCCGCTGCCCTGGGTGTGAGGGCGACCCATTACCTTTTATTACCCCCTGTGAGGTAGCGCTGTGATTCAAGGTTGGGGGACACTCGCATGGCAGCGAATAATCACGTCCAGCACAGGTTTCCATAAAGCAATATCACAGTCCATGAGGTTTATTCATTATCATAAACCAATCACGATATGCAACAGTCTTATAGCAGACAGCAGGGTATCTTCACACTGGAGCTCTGCTCCCCTTTAGCCTTCCTAGTCACACAGGCTGTGCTTCATCTAGCCAAATCGGCTATACAGTGTCTCAGTTGTAGTCCCGTCTCCGGGTTACCTTGCATGTTGCTTTACACTGCTAATGTTCATTCCCTCTCCCTGGGAACTGTCAGGCACACTTCGCCATTAGTCACAGCGTCCAGACGTGCTGTCAAGCAGGAAGCCACACGAGACCTTCCAAACGGACCAATCGGGTCTCTGCATTCACCCCCTGTGACCAGACCTCAGGTACCTTATACGGTCCATAACCACACCCACAGGTGATCACATGCCTATGACCTCACCCAAGGTCCTATTGCACACAGCCACACACAGGCTTCCCTGACACATTGTAACGGAACGAACTACTCAGCAGTACCTCTGCTGATCATTATGATCTTTCAGTATCCTACACCTATCAGGGCAATGGAAATGCTTATAAGGCTGTCCTCGGACACCCACACAGCGCCCCCTAGCGGACACAGCGGTCACTGCACCACACCCCATACACATTAAACAAAAGTTACATGAAAGCACCAATTTTGGGGGGCGACTATATAATGTATTTGGGGTCCTCCCGACAGATGATGTCAGGGCAGAGAAGGATCTGGCATCCTGAATTTCAGAGGATAATCCATTTGTTCTTCCTGTAGATAATCCTCCTCTAGAGGAGTCTGGAGGCGACTCTCTCATACAGACCACAAGAAAGCTGGAATATTTGGGTGTATGGGAGAGTCGGGAGAGTAGCCATCTGCCAAATGACCATTCAGCCAACACTTATCTCCTGTGTATGGGGCCCGTTAGTATTATTATCTCATGTGTATATGGCCATTATTATTACACTGACAGGCAGTGATGATACATGGCACTACAGTAGTACAGTGCATCACCAGAGCCAACAGAGGCTTGTATGTTGTATGATTGCGCTAGGTGTTTAATTTTTTTTTTTTTAAAAGGTTTAATGTGAAAAGAAAAATCAGTTTTCGGGTTCATACTCACTTGCGAATAAAAAAACGATCCGATTTCTGGACCGTAAAAAAGGAGGAGTGCAATGCGAGTGTCATGCGATTTCTAATCGCACCATCCGTTTTCCATCCTTATGCAATCCGTTTTTTTTCTCAGCAACTATCTTTTTACAGCCATTTACAGGACCATTTACAGTGTTCTAGGACACATAACGGTAATGTATCCGTTAAAAACGGATGGTCCGTTTTTCGTCCATTTTTTCATCTCACCCATTGACTTGCATTGTCGATTTTCAAACGAAAATCGCAGCATGGTACGATTTTTTCCTCAGTCCAATTTCGGATGAGAAAGAAATCGCAAATGAGATGTCACCCATTGACTAACATTGGTCAGAGTGCAATCTGATTTTTAATCGGATTGCACTCATCCGTGTTACGCACGAGTATGAGCCCTTAGTAACAAGAAATATCGTCACTATAGGGAAAACAGGGTCACAGATCAATGTCTGTTAAGTTACACCCACAACAATTTTATTATATCCCAATATCCTATACACAGTGGAGTAGTTAGAAATCACAGGTCTGACAGCAAAAACTGGAATTGGGCCCCCATAGGAAAATTTATATATAATTGTGATGTGACGGGTGGTCGCGTGGTTAATGGGAGGTATATGTCACATGGATGGATGCTCCCTGCGATGGTTGCGGGTAGCTATGAGAGATGGGAGGGTCTGGCTACCCATATTGCCTCACCTTTGGGTAAGGGTGAGGACTGTACCCCGTTTTGCCTGAAGATATGTGTATGTTCAGGACCTGTGGTGAGGTCCTGACCATGTGACCAGCTCATGTGATCCATACCTCACCTATGGGTGTGGTTACAGGGCTACATAACTGAGGTGTTTAGCACATGTGTCCGAGTGTGAGGGAGTCTGTTAGAGTGTGGACAGACTTCCATGTGTCCAGGTGGGACACTACAGAAGTGGTCTGTGTTCTCAGGAGGGAGAAGCCTTCCTGTGTCTGCGGCTGCAGATAGAGCTCTGCTCTGGACATTGCCCTGGCCTGTGTGTGCACAGGACCTGAGGGAACCAAGCCCAGCTAAGGACTGTTTTGTGTTGCTGTAAGACTGTTTGCCTTTTGATCATGCTTCAATGGTTTATGGAGAAAATAAACCGAATGGACTCGTTTTAACCCTGCGTGTGTCAGTGTTTACCTCCAAGACCTGCAAAGTGCCACAGACAGCGTGGAACATTAACATTACTATAATATATATATATATATATATATATATATATATATACATACACATACATACACACACGCTGCTGTTGTACTTGGCAGGTCCGACCGAGAGGGTATGTAGATGAATGAGGGAGACCAGAATATAAAAAAATAAACTTTTCTTTATATGTACAAAAGAGAAAAAAAGTGATGGCACTCACCGTTCTGTCGTGAAAATTCTTTATTGATTCTTTATCAATTCAGGACTGCAACCAGCTAGACCAAAGGTTTGTGTTTCTCACTTATTTATCCCTATCTGACTCATCTCAAGGATTTTTTTTCTCCTGTGTGCCCATATAGGGGATGGAAGTAGAATATCCCTTTAATGCCACCTCCCCTTTAAGGAGTTCTAATATAAACATATTGTAAATGTTGTACAGATATAATTATGCTCCGGTACTGCTACCCTATTGTGTATTACCGCCTTCTCATTTGTACTGCCCCATTACATATGTGTTACCATGCTGTACATATTGTAATATATTGTGTTGTATTATGTTCTATATATTAATGTATAGATTAGGGTATGCCAGTGCATCCTTTGGGGTCATTAGAGGAGGGCACTATTAGTATAGAGTTCCTAGATATGGGAAAGTATAGTTCTGTAGTGGGCCACTAGATGGGGGTATACTAGTGGGCCTTGTTAGGTATAGTTATAGGAAGTTCTTATAGGGTAAACCACAGGAGGAGCTGCTATGGGTTAAGCAAGTGTAGGAGATAGGAACAGCTCAGAAGGGGGAGTACGCCAGAAGTGTCCACAAAGGCTCTAAGCCCAGGACACCATAGCAGCTACTCAACATTGTTTAAGAAGAAAAAGCACGGGCACAGTCATACGGGTGTTGGTTAAGACCGCAGCACCCAGGAAATTGCAGTTTATGACAGCAGCAGGAACGTGGTCCAAAAGTCATGCAGGGTGCAGAGTGTTCACCATGTGGCAGATCTTAAATAGGGCTGAATCTTGAAAATCCATGGCAAAACAGATGAACGGGATCCCCTATGTCTTGAGGTCCTACAGAAGTGATGCTGCCGTACTGCCAAGGGTGCTACTACCCCGTAATGTGTGTGAGGACAGAGAAAGCAAGAAAGGGATAGTGCAGGAGGAATGCTGCATGGACTGTAATGTAACTGATGTGTCCACGACCATTGAAGAGAAAAGTAAAATCGATTGGCAGCTGAACTGGTATCCATGTCCGTTCTTTCTACCTAATGCACAGAAGCTGAGTGTATAGGAGCTTTGTCGCACCACAGTGAAATTCCTGATGGTGAACCAGAACCCCGAACAGGTACGCCACTAGAAGCTGACAATTTTTCTGTGGGAAGAGGCTGGGACGCCAAGGCCCTGGTTTCCTCGGCCACGACTACCGTCCTGGCCCCTTCTTACATTTGGTGTAGTCGGCAGGATGCAACTACCTCGTAGTGTGGAGAACCCGCGAAGAGAAAGATGACAAGTGAAGTGGGGGTTGAAGTTGTGTCCCTGAAGTTTAGCAAGGAAGAAAGTATGCAAAATTGTGTATCATTGGATGTGACTGACCTAACGGATTGGACTGATGCTGTACCTCAGCCAGATTTTGTATCGACCAAGATAGCAGCTATGGAGTTGGCGGGAAATGGCGCCGCAGGTGAAGAAGATGACATAGCCCTCACTCTTTATGGGTGTTTCCGTGCCCCCTTGGCGCCAAAAGTTGCCTGTCATTGCACCCTGGCCCTTCCCTGGTGGGAGTGGCTGAAAAGAAGGAAACCTCACCCTCTCCTACAGAATTCCTGCACCTGGGTGGAGTTGACGGGGGGAGTACTGACTTGGAAACAGGTGTGATCTCCCAGAAGATTCTGGAAGCAGTGGTGCTGTGCCAGTAAGCGATGGCAACTCGGGCGCGATGGAACACTCCTGGACCTGAAGTTGTCAAGGCATAAGCCAGATAGGGTGGCGCTAGAGAAAGGAAGAAGAAAGCGTACAGTCCAGCAGGCTATGGGAAGAACTGGCAGAGGCTCCAGCGGATCATTCCACGGAGCTGTCCCGGCGAAGACTACGGGCTCCTGGAGTGCAGAATCCCCGGCTGGACGAAGTTGGATGGCGGAGCAGCATGCAGAGCTTCTGGGTCAATGCCGACAGGAGGAACTTTGTGTGCCAAAACCCTCGTTGTTGAATCATTGGGGACCGGAAATGGCGCCCACCTGAGACAAACCGCAGCCGGAAAAGCGGAGCCCAGCGGAGCTAACACCAGAGGGAGGAGCGGTGACCAAAGCAGCTAGCGGGCCAGGCACGGGCGCAACCGCTGTCCAGTCTCCAGACAGGGTGAGTGTGCCTCGACCCCTTGACCCTGAGGGATGGTCCCGCTCACCACCCCCTTACTCAGCCGCTGTCGCTCATCAGCGCATCCCCGATTGGGGTGCAGCCGCATATTCATACCTGGTGGCCTCCGCAGCACCCTCCACCACTGCAGGCCTGGGTTCTCCCCATTTCACCCTAATATCGGAGGGGCCCTTCCCCACCCCCAGGCAGGCGGCCAGGGTGGAAGATGTGATACAGGAAAAGAAGCAAGGGGAAAAGGAGGTGTGGGCCGAGCTACGGCAGAGTGGGAGCACCCTAGCAGGTCGGCGTACCCGAGATCGGTTGGCGTATGTGGACATTAAGCGGGGGGTACAGCTTCATCAGAGAAGGCGGGAACAACACAAAGGTCTACGAAAACGCGGCCTCCATAAAATTTGGCAGGGCCCTGGAGGAGGGAGACGAAGAAGTATCCTTCTTCAAAGAAGATTGTCCGCGGGGGTATTACGTGATCGCGCTAACTCTCTTAAGGATGACATGGGGCTTTTCCCACGGCCGGAGCAGACTGCTCCACAACCATCTACATCCCGCGCTACATCTCTCCCCTGGATGGCACACGACTCTGCTGGTGCAGAGTCATACACAGGTAGCCACCGACAAAGGAATTCGGCTCCAGATGCGATGGACCGGGACGTCTGCCGCTAAGTACTGTCTCTTTAAGAGTTGCACTCGTTGCACCTGAAAAATATAGTGAGGTGGCAACGGCCGCAGATGACTGCGGGCAGGCCGCAGCCGTGGGCTGGAGTGTGGCGGCAACAGCAGCAGGCATCCGCAGGCTGGAATGCAGGTGTCCGCGGGCAGGCCGCGGGTTGAAGCAGAGCAGCGGTTCTCTGTCGGCCAACTCGGTGCCGTCCCTCTGCTGTCCAGTGTAAGTGTCCCTCTTGCTTCTGTCCTCCTCTCGGGCCTCTGTACATCGCTCTGGCTCTCGCACACTCCCACGGTCTCCTGCTCCTCCTTCCCCGTTCTGCTGACTCATTGTGACTGGTGTTCTCCTCCCCTTTTATATCGGCTCCTCCCCCAGCCCATCTGTCAGTCTCCACGGTCCGGCCCTGAACTCTGTCCCCTGGAAACAACCTGCCCAGGAACCTAAATGACGGTCCCCTTGGTTCCGGCCCGGACACTCGACGGGGGCCCCTTCTCCCACAGCAGTACTGTGGGAACATTAGAAAGTGAGGGGAAGGCAGTACTGTTGGAACATTATACTGTGTGTGAGGGGAATTCCAGTCCTGTGGAAACATTAACCTGTGTGTATGGGAAGATGCTACTGTGGGAACATTATACAGTGTAGGGGGATGGCGGTACTGTGGGAATATTACATTTTGTGTGGTGGGATGATGGTACTATGGAAACATTGTACTGTGTGGAGAGATTGGTGGTACTGTGAGAAGTTTATACTGTGTGTGGTGGGATGTGTTAAATATTAATCGGTTGATTTATTACACTCAGTTCTGTACTGAATGCATTGCTTTCGCTGACACTACATGCTATTTTTGTAAGTTTAGCTCATGGTAAATGTCAACTCCATATATATATAGACCATGTGTTCTAACAGACGGATATATATGTTGGGACTTACTCTAGGAAGGGGGGGCTCGCTCTCTCCTTCACTACCACCATGAGATGCACACTTGAGGAGACATCTCTGTTTGGCCACGACATTGAATGGACAGCTGGTATGTAACTTAATCACCATGTGTGAACTTCAAGGGAAGCTCTTAACAGAGACAGAGGACATTTACCATTCAGAGTTCCAGGAAAAGAAGGATACAAGTTTAGCCAAGAACAAATGGACAATCTCTTTATAATCATTTATGTTTTTCTGTAATAATCTTTTTGATGGAAGAAGCCAAATAAACCATTACATTTTTTTTATAAGAACATTGTCATATTTTAGTGTATCACATCTGGTAATAAGTCCTGAATAATATACAAGAATAAGCATTTTTTAACAGGATGATGGTACTATGGAAACACTATACTGTGTGGAGAGAATGGCGGTACTGTGTGAAGATTATACTGTGTGTGGCGGGATGGTGGTACTGTGAGAAGTTAATACTGTGTGTGGGCATATGGCGATACTGTGGAAATATCTTTTGTGTGAGAGATGCCAGTACTGTTGAAACTTTATACTGTGTGAAGGGCATCATATATACTGCATAAGGGGTGTATAAAGGTGTGTCATAAGAAGAACAAATCCTCAGGGCTGTGTAGCATTTGTACAAAAAGAATGCCATTTTCCGTCCAGACGAGACCCTATGGAATCAATGAGAAGAGGGAGAGTTTCAGGAAGAAAGAGATTAGATGGTACACCAGGTCAGGTGACCTTGATGACACACTTTAATGTTATTACAAAGGCCATAGCTCCAAAGCCAGAACAGATTTGGCACCAAGCAAAAAAAAACAGGTGCCAGGGAAGAATCTGAGGTACCAGGCCATGGTAAAGTGCCTGAGGCAGCTGGTTGTGGCAGCAGAACCTAGGTGGCACCAGACGCATCCCAGCCAAAGCCTGAGATTCAGATCTGCACTGGTACAGACTTTGCCTGTCAAGGACCGAGAACCTGACTTGCGCTGGTCATGACTCAGAGTCCAGTCTACGCCAGACAAGAGCAGAGTTCCAGCTCTTATTACATCTGATACAAGAGATGGATGTGCCAGTGATCTGTGAGGAGATTCTGCTCAGTAGAATACACCTACCGTGAAGAGCAGGAGGTGCGAGTGAGCCAGGCCATTGCTTCCAGCACTGAAGTCAGTACAGGTGTTGGTCCAGGGTAGTACAACAGACAAGGTGAAAGCCTGTTGAAGTGAAGGCGGCCCAGCGAGCCTTGATAGACATTGTTAGGATGACTTATGGCCTAACAGGAAGAGGTGGAGACCCCGCTATGACCTGTGTTCACAGAAGAGACGGTGCTGTCGACCATATGTGTCAGGAAAATCACCCGTGTCAGTAACTAAAGTAACATTTGGTTAGAGGATACTATTACAGTGAGAGTGAACCGGAGAATTCATTGTATATCTGATATTGTAGATTTCACCTCGTAATCACCCTGTTTTGTATTATTCACTGTTACCATAGTGATCACCATTCCCATTTTCAGGGAAATAAATAATTATATTGGTTATTTTCGGTTTATTATTATTATTCGGTTATTTTCTGTGTGTTGTATCTGGTCACCTGCTTACAGGGGCATTACACTGTGTGGGGGGCATCATATATACTGCATAAGGGGCATAATGGGGGCATTACACTGTGTGGGGGCATCATATATACTGCATAAGGGGCATAATGGGGGCATTACACTGTGTGGGGGGCATCATATATACTGCATAAGGGGCATAATGGGGGCATTACACTGTGTGGGGGCATCATATATACTGCATAAGGGGCATAATGGGGGCATTACACTGTGTGGGGGGCATCATATATACTGCATAAGGGGCATAATGGGGGCATTACACTGTGTGGGGGCATCATATATACTGCATAAGGGGCATAATGGGGGCATTACACTGTGTGGGGGCATCATATATACTGCATAAGGGGCATAATGGGGGCATTACACTGTGTGGGGGCATCATATATACTGCATAAGGGGCATAATGGGGGCATTACACTTTGTGGGGGCTTCATATATACTGCATAAGGGGCAAAATGGGGGCATCATATATACTTCATAAGGGGCATTACACTGTGTGGGGGCATCATATATACTGCATAAGGGGCATAATGGGGGGCATTACACTGTGTGGGGGCATCATATATACTATATAAGGGGCATAATGGGGGCATTACACTGTGTGGGGTCATCATATATACTGCATAAGGGGCATAATGGGGACATTACACTGTGTGGGGGCATCATATATACTGCATAAGGGGCATAATGGGGGCATTACACTGTGTGGGGTCATCATATATACTGCATAAGAGGCATAAGGGGGGCATTACACTGTGTGGGGTCATCATATATACTGCATAAGAGGCATAAGGGGGGCATTACACGGTGTGGGGTCATCATATATACTGCATAAGGGGCATAATGGGGGCATTACACTGTGTGGGGGGCATCATATATACTGCATAAGGGGCATAACGGGGGCATTACACTGTGTGGGGGCATCATATATACTGCATAAGGGACATAATGGAGGCACTACACTGTGTGGGGCATCATATATACTGCATAAGGGGTAAAATGGGGGCATTACACTGTGTGGGGGCATCATACATACTGCATAAGGGGTATAATGGGGGCATTACACTGTGTGGGGGCATCATATATACTGCATAAAGGGCATAATGGGGGCATTACACTGTGTGGGGGCATCATATATACTGTATAAGGGACATAATGGAGGCACTACACTGTGTGGGGCATCATATATACTGCATAAGGGGCATAATGGGGGCATTACACTGTGTGGGGGCATCATGCATACTGCATAAGGGGCAAAATGGGGGCATTACACTGTGTGGGGCATCATATATACTGCATAAGGGGCATAATGGGGGGCATTACACTGTGTGGGGGCATCATATATACTGTATAAGGGACATAATGGGGGCATCATATACTGCATAAGGGACATAATGGAGGCACTACACTGTGTGGGGCATCATATATACTGCATAAGGGGCATAATGGGGGCATTACACTGTGTGGGGGCATCATATATACTGTATAAGGGGCATAATGGGGGCATTACACTGTGTGCAGCCAAGAAAGGGGCCCTGTACTATGAGAACATTACACGGTGTGGGGTCATCATATATACTGCATAAGGGGCATAATGGGGGCATTACACTGTGTGGGGTCATCATATATACTGCATAAGGGGCATAATGGGGGCATTACACTGTGTGGGGTCATCATATATACTGCATAAGGGGCATAATGGGGGCATTACACTGTGTGGGGCATCATATATACTGCATAAGGGGCAAAATGGGGGCATTACACTGTGTGAGGCATCATATATACTGCATAAGGGGCATAATGGGGGCATTACACTGTGTGGGGCATCATATATACTGCATAAGGGGTATAATGGGGGCATTACACTGTGTGAGGCATCATATATACTGCATAAGGGGCATAATGGGGGCATTACACTGTGTGAGGGCATCATACATACTGCATAAGGGGCATAATGGGGGCATTACACTGTGTGGGGGCATCATATATACTGCATAAGGGGCATAATGGGGGCATTACACTGTGTGGGGGCATCATACATACTGCATAAGGGGCATTACACTGTGTGGGGCATCATATATACTGCATAAGGGGCATAATGGGGGCATTACACTGTGTGGGGGCATCATATATACTGCATAAGGGACATAATGGGGCATTACACTGTGTGAGGCATCATATATACTGCATAAGGGGCATAATGGGGCATTACACTGTGTGGGGCATCATATATACTGCATAAGGGGCATAATGGGGGCAATACACTGTGTGGGGGCATCATATATACTGCATAAGGGGTATAATGGGGGCATTACACTGTGTGCAGCCAAGAAAGGGGCCCTGTACTTTTAGAACAATCCGTTTCCTCACTTCCTGTCTTCCATAGTTGGGTCGTATGAATCTATTACTGAAAACAGAACAAAAACATAATGATTCTTATAAAGTGGCAACAAAGACCCCAAAAAGTCTCCGTGCTGAAGGGGTTAATGACCCCCCCACTCAGTAATAGGGAACCTCCAGCACAGACCTCCACCCGCAGAGCCGCACTCCACATAGAGAATAATGGAGCCTCCAGCACCGACCTCCACCCGCAGAGCCGCACTCCACATAGAGAATAATGGGGCCTCCAGTACCGACCTCCAACCGCAGAGCCACACTCCACACAGAGAATAATGGAGCCTCCAGCACCGACCTCCACCCGCAGAGCCGCACTCCACAGAGAATAATGGAGCCTCCAGCACCGACCTCCACCCGCAGAGCCGCACTCCACATAGAGAATAATGGGGCCTCCAGCACCGACCTCCACCCGCAGAGACACACTCCACATAGAGAATAATGGAGCCTCCAGCACCGACCTCCACCCGCAGAGCCGCACTCCACATAGAGAATAATGGGGCCTCCAGCACCGACCTCCACCCGCAGAGACACACTCCACATAGAGAATAATGGAGCCTCCGGCACCGACCTCCACCCGCAGAGACACACTCCACATAGAGAATAATGGAGCCTCCAGCACGACCTCCACCCGCAGAGCCGCACTCCACATAGAGAATAATGGAGCCTCCAGCACCGACCTCCACCCGCAGAGCCGCACTCCACATAGAGAATAATGGAGCCTCCAGCACCGACCTCCACCCGCAGAGCCGCACTCCACATAGAGAATAATGGGGCCTCCAGCACCGACCTCCACCCGCAGAGCCGCACTGCACATAGAGAATAATGGAGCCTCCAGCACCGACCTCCACCCGCAGAGCCGCACTGCACATAGAGAATAATGGAGCCTCCAGCACCGACCTCCACCCGCAGAGCCGCACTCCACATAGAGAATAATGGAGCCTCCAGCACCGACCTCCACCCGCAGAGCTGCACTCCACATAGAGAATAATGGGGCCTCCAGCACCGACCTCCACCCGCAGAGCCGCACTCCACATAGAGAATAATGGAGCCTCCAGCACCGACCTCCACCCGCAGAGCCGCACTCCACATAGAGAATAATGGAGCCTCCAGCACCGACCTCCACCCGCAGAGCTGCACTCCACATAGAGAATAATGGGGCCTCCAGCACCGACCTCCACCCGCAGAGCCGCACTCCACATAGAGAATAATGGAGCCTCCAGCACCGACCTCCACCCGCAGAGCTGCACTCCACATAGAGAATAATGGGGCCTCCAGCACCGACCTCCATCCGCACTCCACATAGAGAATAATGGAGCCTCCAGCACCGACCTCCACCCGCACTCCACATAGAGAATAATGGAGCCTCCAGCACCGACCTCCACCCGCAGAGCCACACTCCACATAGAGAATAATGGAGCCTCCAGCACTGACCTCCACCCGCAGAGCCGCACTCCACATAGAGAATAATGGAGCCTCCAGCACCGACCTCCACCTGCAGAGCCACACTACACATAGAGAATAATGGAGCCTCCAGCACCGACCTCCACCCGCAGAGCCGCACTCCACATAGAGAATAATGGAGCCTCCAGCACCGACCTCCACCCGCAGAGCCGCACACCACATAGAGAATAATGGAGCCTCCAGCACCGACCTCCACCCGCAGAGCCGCACTCCACATAGAGAATAATGGAGCCTCCGGCACCGACCTCCACCCGTAGAGCCGCACTCCACATATATGGCTGCTCTGTGCGCACAGGACCTGTGATGAGGTCACAGGAGGGGAGGAGTCAGGGGTCACATGATCTCCGGAGTGCAGACATGGAGACTTCTCCTCAGTCAGTGACCTTCCCGCCATTATTTCCCCTCACTACTGGCACAATTACCCCGCGCCGCCTTTTCTACACAGTGTTGTGTGTGGAATGTAACGTGTGATTTCTCTGGAGACAAATAGACCCCACACATGAGGGAATTATCACCAGTTACCGGACAGCTACTATATGGCGGCATATGATTGTGCTATCGACTCCATACCAGGAGATAAAATGTTGAAATCAATATTTAACCCCTTCCAGAGTCCGACTAAGGGCTCATACTCATTTGCGAGAAATACAGATTGCACTCAGACCAATGTTATTCAATGGGTGACATCTCATCTCGCGAGATTTCAGTGCCAAGATCTCCATCTGCGCATGCGCGGCGGCCATTTTCCAGGAGGAAATTCACAGGAAAGCAGGCATGGAGCGGCAGAGACCCCCCCATGCTGAACAGGACAGAGTGCCGCGGTGGCGGCAACCACCGGGGGACAGCGCCGGGGCAGCAAGCATCAGGGGACAGAGGGCGGCAGCAGTATCAGACACCGGCACGCTGCACATCAAAACACCCCCTCATCCCAGCAGCAATGTTCCACTTCGGCCTCCTCCATCACCACCCCTGGTAAGCAATAAGACGCATGGATTATAAGATGCACCACCATTTTATTAAAAAGAAGTTTTTTTCCTATTTTTCTCCTCAAAATTTGGGGTGCGTCTTATAATAATCCGGAGCGTCTTATAAAGCGAAAATACAGTAACAACTATAGGATTAGTTTTTACAAAAAATGCGGAGGGCACCATCAAATAAATAGAACTAGTTAATAGGGATCCGACCACGGTATGTCCAAACTACAAGTATATCAAAGAAGAAAGCTAAGAGGACATACACCAAAAGCAGGGTTCACCATAGAAAAATTATCAATTTTATTGCATAGGATACACAAAAACACAAAACCATATTAAAAACATTTAAAACAACAACGGTTCTTTTGACATAACCTGTAAACCTGGGAGCAGTGACAAGTCCTACATGACATCACACAATTATACATATGTAATGTGTGCAGCAAGTCCACATAATAAATATTCAGTGTACAATAAACTCAGCCCTGAAAAACAATCTAGATGCATGCTACTACTAGGCACAAGAATTTCAATCCACAATCGTGTCCTATAAACCTAAATATATAGGTCAATATGGAAAGAGCAAAGATGTAAAAGACACAAATTGTGTATAATAGACTCAGCCAAATACAGCTCAAGATACTGCTAAATGCATCACTCGCATAACCAGATAAGGGATTGTGGCGTCAAATATTAGCCTGGCATAATAACCTGTGGTGAAAACCACTATATTAATGGAGTTCAATAGAAGAGCAGGCGATATAGGGTTAAGGAAAGCTAAAGCACTTGTCCATTGACTCATGCAAAAACCTCCCTCCCCCCGGTGTTATGATTGAGTCACCTTAGGAGGCAAAAACAGAAATGCTAGCTAGTCCTGAAAACCAGAGAAGTTGGCAACTATCAGATTGCAGACCCCTGAACCTATCAACACAACTAGCAGTAGCCGTGGGGGGTTCCTACGATGACCTAGACCCCACGATCACAGCCGGAGAGATACATAGGTCTAAAGAAGGAAAGGGGAAATCTAACTGCCCCAGAGCAGACCCCAAAGCAATAGGCAGCCCCCCACATATAATGACGGTGAAGCAAGATGAAAACACTTACACAGACAGAAAGACAGGCTGAGCAAAGACGGGGCCCAAAAACTACCTAGATAGGAACGGATAAGAAGGCTGCTGTCTGCAATCTGCCAAAATCCTAACAGAGACAAAAGCCAACAAGCTGATATAAAAATGGCCCTGAAGCAACTAAGCTTCAAAAACTAAATCAGCACTCAGGTACCTTCAGAAGACAGAGCTCTAGGAACACTGCACACTCCAGCAGGGAGTGGCAGAATCCAAAAAGCAAGAAAAACAAAAACAGATCTTAGATGCAAAAAAGGCAAAACAGAAAACTTAGCTTTAGGAGAGCAGGAATCAGACTGGAGTCCAAGAGTCCACAGAGAAATCACCCGCAGGGCAGAAAGGGCGTAGGCTGCCTTAAATCCAGTCAGTGACTCCACTCAGCCAATCGTCTTCATTAGTCCCAGGTGCCTGATAACCAGGCTCACTACCTTCCTTCGCTTGAATAGGGAGTTCACCAGGTCTCAGTGACGGAGGGGAAAATGAACTCACAACAGTACCCCCCCTTGAGGAGGGGTCACCGAACCCTCAACAACGCTACCAGGGCGATCAGGGTGAGCCCGATGAAAGGCACGCACCAATCTTTTGGCATGAATATCAGAGGCAGAGACCCAGGAATTATCCTCCTGACCATAACCCTTCCACTTAACCAAATACTGGAGTCTCCGTCTAGCCAGACGGGAATCCAGAATTTTCTCTACCTCATATTCCAAGTTACCTTCAACCAATACAGGGTCCGGAGGTGCCACCTCAGGCACAACTGGCTCAACAAACCTCTTCAACAAGGACTTACGGAACACATTATGGATCTTAAATGTGACAGGAAGAGCCAAACGAAAAGAGACCGGATTAATAATCTCCAAAATCTTGTAAGGTCCAATAAATCTAGGCTTAAACTTATGAGAAGCCACCTTCATAGCAATATTTTTTGATGATAACCACACCATATCACCAATCTTAAACTGGGGACCAATGGTCCTATGTCGATTGGAAAACCGCTGGGCCTTTTCCTGGGAGAGAGATAACTTATCCACCACTTGGTCCCAGATCTGGTGCATTCTCTCCACCACAGTGTCAACACCTGGGCAGGCAGAAGGCTCCACCTGCCCTGAAGAAAATCGAGGGTGAAAACCAAAGTTACAAAAAAAAGGTGACATCAAAGTGGCAGAACTAGCTCTATTATTTAAAGCAAATTCGGCCAAGGGCAAAAATGAAACCCAATCATCCTGATCAGCGGAAATAAAACATCTCAAATACGACTCCAAGGTCTGGTTTGTTCTCTCTGTCTGCCCATTGGTCTGAGGGTGAAAAGCAGAGGAGAAGGACAACTGAATTCCCAACTTGGAACAGAACGTCCTCCAAAATTTAGACACAAATTGAACTCCTCTGTCAGATACAATGTTCTCAGGAATCCCGTGCAAGCGAACCACCTGTTGCAAAAACAGAGGTACCAACTCAGAGGAAGATGGCAACTTAGGGAGTGGTACAAGATGAACCATCTTAAAGAACCTATCAAAAATCACCCAAATAACAGTCATTCTTTGAGAGACTGGCATATCAGAAATGAAATCCATTGAAATATGGGTCCATGGCCTCCTGGGGACCGGCAAAGGCATCAACAACCCACTAGAGCGAGAACAAGATTTAGACCGGGAGCAAGTCCCACAGGACTGCACAAAATTCCAGACATCATGAGACAAGGTGGGCCACCAAAAAGAGCGACTCACCAGATCCCTAGTACCAAAAATACCTGGATGACCAGCCAATGCAGAGCAATGAACTTCAGACATCACTCTCTTCTTCCACTGGTCAGGAACATACAACTTTCCACTGGGGCAACGCTCAGGTTTGTCCTCCTGGAACTCTTGCAGAGCAATTCTCAAATCGGGCGAGATGGCAGAAAGAACTACCCCTTCGCCTAAGATGGTGGCAGGCTTGGTCACCACAGGAGAATCAGCAAAGAAACTCCTAGAGAGGGCGTCAGCCTTGACATTCTTAGTTCCAGGAAGGAAAGAGACCACAAAATCAAAACGTGTAAAAAACAAGGCCCACCTAGCCTGTCTAGGGTTCAAGCGTTTAGCCGACTCTAGGTAAATCAAATTTTTGTGGTCAGTGAGGACCACAACTTGATGTTTGGCTCCCTCCAACCAATGTCTCCACTCCTCAAATGCCCATTTCATGGCCAACAGTTCCCGATTCCCCACATCATAGTTACGTTCAGATGAAGAGAACTTACGGGAAAAGAAAGCACAGGGATTCATTTTAGATGTTACCGGATCCTTTTGGGACAACACCGCTCCTGCACCAATCTCAGAAGCATCCACCTCTACCTGGAACGGGAGTGAGACATCAGGTTGCCGCAGAACCGGGGCGGAGGTAAATCTACGCTTCAGCTCCTGAAAGGAAGCAACCGCCTCCGGAGACCAATTCAACACATCCGCACCCTTCCTGGTCAGGTCAGTCAATGGTTTGGCAATACTAGAAAATTTTGCTATAAATTTCCGATAAAAATTAGCAAAACCCAAAAACTTCTGGAGGGCCTTCAAAGAAGTGGGCTGAACCCAATCATAAATGGCCTGTACCTTGGCCGGGTCCATTTCAATAGTTGACGGAGACAAAATAAATCCCAAAAAAGAAATTCTCTGTACTCCAAAAAGGCATTTTGATCCTTTGACATACAGAGAATTCTCTCTCAAGATCCGGAACACAGTCCGAATATGTTCCACATGAGAATCCCAATCCTTGGAGAAGATCAAAATATCATCCAGATAGATAATCAAAAATTTATCGACAAAGTCTCGAAAAATATCGTTCATGAAGCACTGGAAGACAGAAGGGGCATTAGTGAGCCCAAAAGGCATCACCAGGTACTCAAAATGTCCCTCCGGAGTATTAAACGTCGTCTTCCATTCATCCCCCTGCTTAATGCGGATAAGATTATACGCCCCCCTGAGGTCAAGCTTGGTAAACCAGCAAGCACCTCTGACTCTAGAGAATAGATCCGAAATCAGGGGTAACGGATACTGATATTTAATAGTAATTTTATTGAGGGCACGATAATCAATACAAGGCCTTAAAGAACCATCCATCTTGGCCACAAAAAAAAACCCGGCACCTAAGGGTGAAGAGGATGGTCTAATATGACCCTTCTCCAACGCCTCCTTAATATAGGACCGCTTAGCCTCGTGCTCGGGTACAGATAAATTGAAGAGCCGACCCTTAGGAAATTTACACCCCGGGTTTAGTTCAATTGCACAGTCATAACTCCTATGAGGAGGCAAGGACGCAGACTCATTCTCACTAAATACATCATAGTAGTCCGCCAAATAGTCAGGAACCTCATGCGACTGAGGAGAGGTGGAAAAAACCGGAGCCTCACTAAAGGTACACCGGCAACCCCAACTCACCACAGACACAGACTTCCAATCCAAAACTGGATTATGAATCTGCAACCAGGGAAACCCCAGAACAACGGCATCATGCAGACCATGCAATACCAAAAATCTGCAATTTTCTTGGTGGTCTGGGGCGACCCGCATGACCAACTGGGTCCAAAACTGAGGTTTATTTTTAGCCAGAGGTGTAACATCAATCCCCCTCAAAGGGATAGGCGTCTGCAGAGGTGTCAACGGAAATCCACAACGTTTAGCAAAATCCAAGTCCATTAGGTTTAGCGCTGCTCCCGAATCCACAAAAGCCTTGGCGGAAAATGTGGACAGGGAACAGATCAGAGTAATCGCCAAAAGAAACTTAGGCTGAACCCCACCAACAGAAAACGTGTGTGCAAAGCGTTTCTCGCGTTTAGGACAAACAGAAATAACATGTGAGGCATCTCCACAGAAAAAACACAGCTTATTACGCCTTCTGAATTCCTGACGTTGCGCCTTAGACAAAACTCTATCACATTGCATAGGTTCAGACGTCTGTTCAACCGGCGGCAACACCTCTCGTGTAATCCTGCGTTCACGTAAACGCCGATCAACCTGAATGGCTAAAGACATAGAATCGTCCAGGCCAGAGGGAACAGGAAATCCCACCATAGTATCTTTTACGGCTTCTGACAAACCCTTCCGAAAGAGAGCTGCCAAGGCACTATCATTCCAGGTAGTAAGGACCGCCCACTTTCGGAACTTTTGACAGTACAACTCTGCAGATTCTCGACCCCGGTTCAATGCTAACAGGGTCTTTTCAGCCTGATCAATAGCATTAGGTTCGTCGTACAGCAACCCCAAGGCTTGAAAAAATGCGTTCACATTAGTCAGAATAGGGTCATCTGGATTCAAAGAAAACGCCCAATCCTGGGGATCGCCGCGCAGCAAAGAGATGACAATTTTAACCTGCTGCGCGGGGCTCCCTGACGAGTTAGGCTTCAAAGCAAAAAATAATTTACAATTATTTTTGAAACTCAAAAATTTAGATCGATCCCCAAAAAATACATTAGGTGTGGGGATCTTTGGTTCAACAGCATGTGAACGAGCAAGATAGGCAGAAATTCCTCGCACTTCAGCAGCGAGCTGCTCCACACGATCAGACACTTGCTTTATCTCCATTGAGAGAAAAAAAAATTCCCCCTACGGCCTCAGAGATATAGAAGAATATACACACACCCTTTTTTTTTTTTTTTTTTTTTTTTAAACACAATTCTTTCCTGCTATTGAGTACCCCAGGATCTGCGGTTAGGCGGGTGATTCTGTTATGATTGAGTCACCGTAGGAGGCAAAAACAGAAATGCTAGCTACGGTAGTCCTGAAAACCAGAGAAGTTGGCAACTATCAGATTGCAGACCCCTGAACCTATCAACACAACTAGCAGTAGCCGTGGGGGGTTCCTACGATGACCTAGACCCCTCGATCACAGCCGGAGAGATACATAGGCCTAAAGAAGAAAAGGGGAAATCTAACTGCCCCAGAGCAGACCCCAAAGCAATAGGCAGCCCCCCACATATAATGACGGTGAACCAAGATGAAAACACACAGACAGAAAGACAGGCTGAGCAAAGACGGGGCCCAAAAACTACCTAGATAGGAACGGATAGGAAGGCTGCTGTCTGCAATCTGCCAAAATCCTAACAGAGACAAAAGCCAACAAGCTGATATAAAAATGGCCCTGAAGCAACTAAGCTTCAAAAACTAAATCAGCACTCAGGTACCTTCAGAAGACAGAGCTCTTGGAACACTGCACACTCCAGCAGGGAGTGGCAGAATCCAAAAAGCAAGAAAAACAAAAACAAATCTTAGATGCAAAAAAGGCAAAACAGAAAACTTAGCTTTAGGAGAGCAGGAATCAGACTGGAGTCCAAGAGTCCACAGAGAAATCACCCGCAGGGCAGAAAGGACGTAGGCTGCCTTAAATCCAGTCAGTGACTCCACTTCATTAGTCCCAGGTGCCTGATAATCAGGCTCACTACCTTCCTTCACTCGAATAGGGAGTTCACCAGGCCTCAGTGACGGAGGGGAAAATGAACTCACAACACCCCGGTATACTTTACCACCCAGAGCAGCAGGCTGCTGAGATAATGTGAACATGCTCACTACATGCAGATGACCATTACACACAGGTAAGTGCAGGAGGACCCGGCAGAGCTCCCGTGACCCTAACCCGACGCGCGTCGTCACAGGTGTTGCTTCATCAGGGGCGTAGTGAAGTGCTGGCTATTGTGAATGCACTGGGTTTAAATACACACAGACAATAACATTAAGTCATAGCAGCTGCGGGAACTCGCCGCATAGAGGACGCTCCAGGTGCTGGCGTCTACTCCCTGAAGCAGAGGCCACAAGGGCGCATGAGCTGGACCGGTGTCATGGAAACCACACACGCTTTATATCGATAGTACGGGGCAGAGGAAGGAGTAATGACTCACAGTGATTTTCATTACTGCGCCTGCTCTGTAGTATTGGAAGGTCCTGTCTCACTCCTTTAGAATGTGATCATGTGACCTATTTTGCCAGGTCCTACAGCTGAAATATAGCGCTACTTAGACCATTATAACCATAAAAAGAAGCCACAGCACTTAGATAGCGGCAGTCTCATATAACCCAATATGGAACAATTAGATTATTGTTAGTTATAGCACTGCTTTAACAACCAACGATAACATAGTCGGTGTAAGAAAGTTAGATCAATGATAGTTGTAAATAGTGGCGATCTAGTACACACCAACATACAGCAATTAATTTGCTGGTAATTATAACGCAGATAGGTCTATCCAATATTACCATATAACAATGATCAAGAAGTGAACAAGCTCAAATTTACAACAGGGGGTCTGTCTGACTCCGTACACCTAATACACACACGGCTCCGTACACCTCGTACACACATGGCTCCGTACACCTCGTACACACACGGCTCCGCTCTGCACACCTCGTACACACACGGCTCCGCTCCGTACACCTCATACACATACGGCTCTGTACACCTCGTACACACACAGCTCCGTACATCTCATACACACATGGCTCCGCTCTGCACACCTCGTACACACACGGCTCCGCTCCGTACACCTCGTACACACGCGGCTCCGCTCCGTACACCTCGTACACACACGGCTCCAGTCCGTACACCTCGTACACACACGGCTCCGGTCCGTACACCTCGTACACACACGGCTCCTCTCTGTACACCTTGTACACACATGGCTCCGCTCCGTACAGCTCGTACACACGCAGCTCCGCTCCATACACCTCGTACACACGCAGCTCCGCTCCATACACCTTGTACACACATGGCTCCTCTCCGTACACCCCGTACACACACGGCTTCGCTCCGTACAGCTCGTACACACGCGGCTCCGCTCCGTACACCTCGTACACACGCAGCTCCGCTCCATACACCTTGTACACACACGGCTCCTCTCTGTACACCCCGTACACACACGGCTTCGCTCCGTACAGCTCGTACACACGCGGCTCCGCTCCGTACACCTTTTTACAAAAAATGTGGAGGGCACCATCAAATAAATAGAACTAGTTAATAGGGATCCGACCACAGTATGTCCAAACTACAAGTATATCAAAGAAGAAAGCTAAGAGGACATACACCAAAAGCAGGGATCACCATAGAAAAATTATCAGTTCTGTCCTTCTGTTATTCCCATAGATAAGAATGATGTAATGTGACGTCATCAGAATCTCTCACCTCTCCAGTAAGCCGGAAGAGGATCTCTAGGGTGAGGTGTAACATCTTGTTTCTATCCATATCCATCTTTGATGGGTAAATCAGGAAAATTCTCTTTTGTAGAAGATCTTCACTGAGAGGATCCGATATTGTAGAGACCTGAATGGGAAGAAGATGAGCCGATGTAACATCATAAAAATCCAAAAATGTGTGATCCAGCTCCGGACAAAGGCGGCTACAACTTACAAAATTTTATTGGACAACTTGAAAATATATAAGTGCTTTAAAAAAAATATGTGCATAGCAAACACCGAGCACACCAGCAGGAACGATCTACGCATTTCAACTAAACAGTCTTACTCGTGATCTACCGCACAATACATTTGAGATATATATAGATAAATATATATATATATATATATATATAGATAGATAGATATAGATATATATAGAGTGCACATAGCATTCATAGGACAAACAATAAAAAATGCAAAAGACGCATATATGTATTCAGAAAAACACCTTACAAAACACTATTGGAAAACTATCATAAAAATAGTGGAACAACATAATAAATTCTCTTATATAATATTGCCTAAATAATATTCAGTGCTGTTTTATTAAATCCTGTCTGGCATTAAGACCATGAGGAATACGGGTGTCAAGCATAAACATCCAGTATGTTTCACGGTTAAGTAATTTTTGTGGTAAATCCCCACCTCTAGGAGGTTTATAAACCCTTTCAATTCCACAGAATCTGAAACTAGTGAGATTGCCTTTGTGCACATTGTGAAAATGTCTTAACACAGCTGAGGTGGAAAGAGCTTTGGAATTTACAGCGTCTGACAAGTGTCTCCTAATACACACCTTCAGCGGACAAGTGGTGCAGCTGACATACTGAACTTTACATATGGAACCCTCTAGGAGATACACCACATTCTCAGTGCTACAATTAATATAATCATCTATATTAAATTGCTTTTGATTACGTAAAGATGAAAATTTGTTTGTTTCATAAACATAATTACAAGTTTTGCACCAAATGGTTCCACATCTAAAAAATCCAGTGGTGTCAAGCCAAGTGGCTCTGTTAACCTCCCTTAACCCCTTAACCCCCAAGGGTGGTTTGCACGTTCATGACCGGGCCAATTTTTACAATTCTGACTAGAGTTGAGCGAAACGGGTCGAAAAAATTCAAAAGTCGCCGACTTTTGGCAAAGTCGGGTTTCATGAAACGGAACCCGACCCTAGGATGAGGTCGGCCACGAGGTCGGCGACTTACGCGCCAAAGTCGCGTTTCAAAAGTTTGTTTTGCGCTCTTTTTCAGCCAATCAGGATCCACGGACACTGTGGGCAACGTGATGACCTAGGCACGGGTCACCACCATCTTTCAGAAGGGCATGCAAGTGATTGGCTTGCTTTGGTGGGCGTCACAGGGGGTATAAAAGGGCGTGCACGCCGACCGCCATCTTACTTCTGCCGATCTTAGTATAGGGAGAGGTTGCTGCTTATTCTGTAGGGAGAGCGTTAGGCAGGGAAGAAGACAAAAAAACTGCTTCTGCTGCTAGCGATTTGGCCTGCACAACACACCAGTCACTGTGTGTGCAGTGCAAGGGGAGGCTATATAGTGGTGTATCAGTGGTGTTGGTTGTTGGGCTGCCTTTTAAGGCTTCCTGACACGCTGGCATTGCTGTTTACCCACTGCTCCGCAAACTGCTTTTTTAAAAGCAATCCAATCTCCCTTATCCTCTAGTCACTTTTGTCACAGCTGTGCCATCGAGCCTGTCACATAGCGCTCAGATATCAGTGGGCCTCACACAATCCACAAGTGTCCAGTGTCCAAAAGTGTGTGCAGAGATTCAAAATCTCCATTATCCTCTCGTCACTTTTGTCACAGGCAGCTGTGCCATCGAGCCTGTCACATAGCGCTCAGATATCACTGGGCCTCACACAATCCACAAGTGTCCAGTGTCCAAAAGTGTGCACAGAGATTCAAAATCTCCATTATCCTCTCGTCACTTTTGTCACAGGCAGCTGTGCCATCGAGCCTGTCACATAGCGCTCAGATATCAGTGGGCCTCACACAATCCACAAGTGTCCAGTGTCCAAAAGTGTGCGCAGAGATTCAAAATCTCCATTATCCTCTCGTCACTTTTGTCACAGGCAGCTGTGCCATCGAGCCTGTCACATAGCGCTCAGATATCAGTGGGCCTCACACAATCCACAAGTGTCCAGTGTCCAAAAGTGTGCGCAGAGATTCAAAATCTCCATTATCCTCTCGTCACTTTTGTCACAGGCAGCTGTGCCATCGAGCCTGTCACATAGCGCTCAGATATCAGTGGGCCTCACACAATCCACAAGTGTCCAGTGTCCAAAAGTGTGCGCAGAGATCCAAAATCTCCATTATCCTCTCGTCACTTTTGTCACAGGCAGCTGTGCCATCGAGCCTGTCACATAGCGCTCAGATATCAGTGGGCCTCACACAATCCACAAGTGCCCAGTGTCCAAAAGTGTGCGCAGAGATTCAAAATCTCCATTATCCTCTCGTCACTTTTGTCACAGGCAGCTGTGCCATCGAGCCTGTCACATAGCACTCAGATATCAGTGGGCCTCACACAATCCACAAGTGTCCAGTGTCCAAAAGTGTGCGCAGAGATTCAAAATCTCCATTATCCTCTCGTCACTTTTGTCACAGGCAGCTGTGCCATCGAGCCTGTCACATAGCGCTCAGATATCAGTGGGCCTCACACAATCCACAATTGTCCAGTGTCCAAAAGTGTGCGCAGAGATTCAAAATCTCCATTATCCTCTCGTCACTTTTGTCACAGGCAGCTGTGCCATCGAGCCTGTCACATAGCGCTCAGATATCAGTGGGCCTCACACAATCCATAAGTGTCCAGTGTCCAAAAGTGTGCGCAGAGATTCAAAATCTCCATTATCCTCTCGTCACTTTTGTCACAGGCAGCTGTGCCATCGAGCCTGTCACATAGCGCTCAGATATCAGTGGGCCTCACACAATCCACAAGTGTCCAGTGTCCAAAAGTGTGCGCAGAGATTCAAAATCTCCATTATCCTCTCGTCACTTTTGTCACAGGCAGCTGTGCCATCGAGCCTGTCACATAGCGCTCAGATATCAGTGGGCCTCACACAATCCACAAGTGTCCAGTGTCCAAAAGTGTGCGCAGAGATTCAAAATCTCCATTATCCTCTCGTCACTTTTGTCACAGGCAGCTGTGCCATCGAGCCTGTCACATAGTGCTCAGATATCAGTGGGCCTCACACAATCCACAAGTGTCCAGTGTCCAAAAGTGTGCGCAGAGATTCAAAATCTCCATTATCCTCTCGTCACTTTTGTCACAGGCAGCTGTGCCATCGAGCCTGTCACATAGCGCTCAGATATCAGTGGGCCTCACACAATCCACAAGTGTCCAGTGTCCAAAAGTGTGCGCAGAGATTCAAAATCTCCATTATCCTCTCGTCACTTTTGTCACAGGCAGCTGTGCCATCGAGCCTGTCACATAGCGCTCAGATATCAGTGGGCCTCACACAATCCACAAGTGTCCAGTGTCCAAAAGTGTGCCCAGAGATTCAAAATCTCCATTATCCTCTCGTCACTTTTGTCACAGGCAGCTGTGCCATCGAGCCTGTCACATAGCGCTCAGATATCAGTGGGCCTCACACAATCCACAAGTGTCCAGTGTCCAAAAGTGTGCGCAGAGATTCAAAATCTCCCTTATCCTCTCGTCACTTTGGTCACAGCTGTGCCATCGAGCCTGTCACATAGCGCTCAGATATCAGTGGGCCTCACACAATCCAAAAGTGTCCACTGTCCACAAGTGTGTGCAGAAATTCTAAATCTCCCCTGTCCTATAGACACCTTGTACCTTGTTTTACATTACTATATAGTTTGTTGGATTTTGTCTACATTTCTACCAAAAATGTGGAAGGCTGGTGGAAGAGGCCGTGGAATTGGGCGGGGGTTGGCAGCTGGTAATGATGGTGTTGGTGGTGGATCTGATGGTAGTGGCAAGAGCAAAATAGGACCGAATGCAGGAGGTGCTGACCCTGCGTCATCGTCTGGCTACATAAGGCCTCGAACGCTTAGTTTTCTAGGAGTTGGCAAACCGCTTTTAAAGCCAGAGCATCAGGAAAAAGTTTTGTCTTACATTGCTGACTCAGCCTCCAGCTCTATCGCCTCCTCTTCTTCAGTTGTAAAAAGTAAAAGCACTGAGTCGTCATTGGAGGCTCATGTTCATGAACCACACCTTTCCTTGTGTCCTTTCCCCCAACCAAGATTGAAGGATGACGCAGGCCATACTACTGATTACTCCATGGAGCTGTTTTCACATACCATGCCTGGATTATCAAGTGAAATGGTGAATTACCCAGGCCAAGATGAATCTGACATGGAGTGCACTGATACACAGCCGCTGATGGATGATTCTGCTGGTACATTCACTCAGAGCACTACATTGTCCTCGCAGTGTACAGAGCCAGATTCTGACCCTGATGAGACTCAGGTGCCCCTTCCCGCACACTATACCACCATACACGGTGACACAGAGGAAGGTGCACATGACATAGAAGAGGAGGTGATGGATGACCCAGTTGTTGACCCAGATTGGCATCCATTGGGGGAAGAGGGTGCTGCTTCCAATAGCTCAGATGAGGAGCATCCACAGCAGACATCGACATCGCAACAGCTGTTATCTGGCAGGCCCGGAGCACTCCAAAGACAGGTTCCAAACATCAAAAGAGTTGCTGGACAGCTTGTCCAGAGGCTCAAAAGATCACAGCGTGCTAGGCCGCAAAATGTCTGCCAAAGTAGGAAGAGTGCAGTGTGGCACTTTTTTGAACAAAATCCTCATGATCAGGCCAAGGTTATCTGTAAGAAGTGCGCAAAGACCTTTAGCCGAGGGAAAAATCTGAAAAATTTGAATACCAGTTGCATGCTTAGACATTTAACCAGCATGCACTTGCAAGCGTGGACACAACACCAAACCTCAAGTGCCACATGTGCAACTGATCACAACGAAGGTAGTCAGCAACGCTACATTGTTTCCCCCACTGTAAGCCCACCGGTTAGCACAGTAGCAAATGTTGAGGTGTCGTTGCAAGACCACAGCAGTCAGGGAATCCCACTGTTATGTCAACGAAAGACTGATTCTAGGCCATCAGAAAGAACACCAACTCCATCACCATCATCAACCCTCTCTCAGTCCGCCCTGTCCACCACTACTTCCACCATATGCAGCTGTCAAGTCCAGCTCACCCTCCCAGACACTATGAGTAGGTCAAGAAAGTACTCAGTCTCTCATCCGCGTACACTGGGTTTGAACGCCCACATTGCCAAACTAATCTCGTTTGAGATGATGCCCTTTCGGTTGGTGGAAAGCACAGCTTTCCGCGAACTCATGGCCTATGCAGTACCACGCTATGACCTACCCAGTCGCCACTTCTTCTCTCGCAAAGCCATCCCAGCCCTCCACCATCATGTGAAAGACCGCATTGTCCATGCACTCAAGCAGTCAGTGAGTGGAAAGGTGCACCTCACAACTGATGCATGGTCCAGTCGGCATGGCAAGGGCCGTTACGTGTCCATCACTGCGCACTGGGTTAATGTGGTGGATGCAGGGTCCACAGGGGACAGCGGTGGTGGGACAGTGCTGCCTAGCCCACGGTATAGGAAACAGTTGGCTGTAGGCGTTCGACCCTCCTCCTCCTCCTCCTCCTCCAGAAGCGAAAGCTCGTCCACAGAGCGCAGTCGTACGAGCACTCCATCTGCAGCTGCCACTGTTGCACACGATGTGTCCCCCTATCGAGCAGCTAGTGGAAAGCGTCAGCAGGCTGTGTTGCAGATGATGTGTTTGGGCGACAGACACACCACCGAGGTGCTGGCCGAGTACTTGAAGCGACAAACTGAGTCATGGCTGGGCAGTGTACATCTTGAGGCAGGCAAGGTAGTTAGTGATAACGGCCGTAATTTTGTGTCAGCCATAGCCCTTTCAAAACTCAGCCACATACCTTGCTTGGCTCACACCTTGAACCTGGTGGTGCAGTGCTTCCTCAAAAATTATCCGGAGTTAACAGCCCTGCTCCAGAAGGTGCGAAGACTGTGCGCGCACATCCGCCGGTCGCCTGTACACTCCGTTCGTATGCAGAAGCTGCAGCGATTGCTCCACCTTCCCAACCACTGCCTCATTAACGACATTGCAACAAGGTGGAACTCCACCCTGCACATGGTGGAGCGGCTGTGCGAGCAGAGGCAGGCCATAATGCATTTGTGGGAGGATACACGGCTAGGCACTTTGAGAGCAGACATGGAGTTGACAGGCGTGCAGTGGTCGAAGCTGAAAGACCTTTGTAAAGTCCTTCAGTGTTTTGAGGAATGCACACGGCTGGTAAGCGCAGACGACGCCATCCTAAGCATGAGCATCCCACTTATGCGTCTGCTCATGCAAACTTTGACGCACCTTAAGGAGCAGGCGTCTGCAGCCAATGTTGATGAGGAGGAAGAGGAGGAGGGAATCCTTGATGACATTCAGCCATTGTCTGCTCAGGGACCTCTCCTGGACGAGGTGGAGGAAGAAGAGGAGGAGGAGGAGGATGATGGGGATGATTACTTAGGGGAGGAGGATGCATCTCGTGGGGCAAGTGAAAATGTTGGTGTGGCAAGGTCTGGTACAGGGTTTGTGCGTGACTGGAGGGATGTGGATTTGCCAGAAAGTGCTCCTCCACCCAGCACTCGCAGTGCATCATTGACACCGGGAACATTGGCCCACATGTCAGATTATGCCTTGCAGATCCTAAAAAGGGACCCCCGCATTGCCAAAATGATGAACGATGACGACTACTGGTTGGCCAGCATCCTGGATCCACGCTATAAAGGCAAATTACAAAACATCATGCCACAGGAGAACCTTGACCTAATATTGGCTAATAAACAAGCAACTCTGGTAAATCGGTTGCTTGAGGCATTCCCAGCACACAGCAGCGGTGATGGTTCTCACACGAGCCGTACGGGCCGGGGGCAGCTTGGCAGAGGTGTTCGTGGTGCACACAGCAGAAGTGGCGTTGGAGACAGGGGTTTCATGACAATGTTGTGGACTGATTTTTCAATACTGCATCGATGGAAAGTGACAGGAGACAGCAGTTGTCAACTATGGTTACAAACTACTTTTCCTCCCATATCGATGTTCTCCCACACAGGTCATTCCCCTTTGACTATTGGGCCGCTAAACTGGACACCTGGCCTGAATTGGCCCAATATGCCTTACAGGAGCTCGCTTGCCCAGCTGCAAGTGTGCTATCGGAAAGAGTCTTCAGTGCAGCTGGATCAATCCTGACAGAAAAAAGGACCCGTCTGTCAACCCAAAATGTGGATGATCTAACCTTCACTAAAATGAACCACGCATGGGTTTCCAAGGATTTTGTCCCACCTTCCCCTGATGACACATAGGGTGACAGAAAAATGGCTTGCTTTGGTCCACCTCTTCCTGGTACTTCACTTATTTCGCCTTTTGCATCAGCTGAATGTCCAACATCAACATATGCCACTTTCTAAAACTCCCTAACTGTGCTGCCTCCCCCCCATGGCCGTGGTCAACACCTAGCGCACGACACCGTGTGAGTGCCGTTGCCCTGAACAGGTGGGTAGGCCGACTCTTGGGCGCGGGCACTGGCACAGGGTCCCTCATAGTGCAATCAAGTGTCTCTGACGGTGGTGGTGCACACCCGCCGTCAGACACACCGCTGTACTATGAGGGGCCCAGTGCCAGTACCGACGCCCACGAGTGGGCCCCCCTTGCTTGGGCAGGGCCCCAGCATTTGCAATCTTTACCTCTCCCTGCTCCTCCGCTGTGTAATCTGGGCCGTCAAATCCATACTGGGCCTAACACCGTCTGAGCCTGCCTCCTGAGACATATATTTTGAATGTGTACGCTATCCATACATGTTATCCAGGGATACGGTACCCTTTCTAACCTTTGTGCAATCACGTGCAATCCATACTGGGCCTAACACCGTCTGAGCCTGCCTCATGCTGTATAGACATATATTTTGAATGTGTACGCTATCCATACATGTTATCCAGGGATACGGTACCCTTTCTAACCTTTGTGCAATCACGTGCAATCCATACTGGGCCTAACACCGTCTGAGTCAGCATGGGTTTGTAACTAATAAGTCATGTCAGACTAACTTAATTTCCTTCTATGACGGTATCACTGATTGGGTGGATCAAGGAAATGCTGTAGATATAGTATATCTTGACTTCAGCAAAGCATTTGACAAAGTCTCTCATACAATCCTTATTGAAAAAATGACTAAGTATGGAATGGACAAGGCAACTGTTAGGTGGATTCATAGCTGGCTTAGTGATCGGACCCAAAGAGTGGTCGTAAATGGCTGCACATCCAGTTGGAAGAATGTCTCAAGTGGGGTACCACAGGGCTCTGTCCTGGGCCCTGTATTGTTCAACATCTTTATCAACGATTTAGATGAAGGAATTGAGGGTAAACTGATTAAATTTGCTGATGACACAAAGCTAGGAGGGATAGCTAATACTAGAGAAGAGAGAGAGAGGATTCAAAAAGATTTAAATAAACTGGAGAAGTGGGCAGCAACTAACAGAATGGTTTTTAACAGGGAGAAATGCAAAGTACTACATCTGGGCAATAAAAATGAAAAAAGCATATATAGAATGGGAGGAATAGGGCTAAGTGACAGCACATGTGAAAAAGACTTGGGTATACTAATAGATCACAGACTGAATATGAGTCAACAGTGTGATGCAGCAGCAAAAAAGGCAAATGCAGTTCTAGGATGTATTAACAGAAGCATACAGTCTAGATCACGTGAAGTCATTATTTCCCTCTACTCCTCTTTGGTCAGACCTCATCTGGAATATTGTGTCCAGTTTTGGGCACCACATTTTAAAAAAGACATCAACAAACTGGAGCAAGTTCAGAAAAGAGCGACCAGAATGGTGACCGGTCTGCAAACCCTGTCTTATGAGGAAAGGTTGCAGGATTTGGGAATGTTTAGTTTGCAAAAGAGAAGACTGAGAGGAGACTTAATTGCTGTCTACAAATATCTAAAGGGCTGTCACATTGTAGAAGGATCAACTTTATTCTCATTTGCACAAGGAAAGACTAGAAGCAATGGGATGAAACTGAATGGGAGGAGACACAGATTAGATATTAGAAAAAACTTTTTGACAGTTAGAGTGATCAATGAGTGGAACAGGCTGCCACGAGAAGTGGTGAGTTCTCCTTCAATGGAAGTCTTCAAACAGAGGCTGGACAGACATCTGACTGGGATGATTTAGCAAATCCTGCTTTGAGCAGGGGGTTGGACCAGATGGCCCAGGAGGTCCCTTCCAACTCTACGATTCTATGATTCTATGAGCCTGCCTCATGCTGTATAGACATATATTTTGAATGTGTACGCTATCCATACATGTTATCCAGGGATACGGTACCCTTTCTAACCTTTGTGCAATCACGTGCAATCCATACTGGGCCTAACACCGTCTGAGCCTGCCTCATGCTGTATAGACATATATTTTGAATGTGTACGCTATCCATACATGTTATCCAGGGATACGGTACCCTTTCTAACCTTTGTGCAATCACGTGCAATCCATACTGGGCCTAACACCGTCTGAGCCTGCCTCATGCTGTATAGACATATATTTTGAATGTGTACGCTATCCATACATGTTATCCAGGGATACGGTACCCTTTCTAACCTTTGTGCAATCACGTGCAATCCATACTGGGCCTAACACCGTCTGAGCCTGCCTCATGCTGTATAGACATATATTTTGAATGTGTACGCTATCCATACATGTTATCCAGGGATACGGTACCCTTTCTAACCTTTGTGCAATCACGTGCAATCCATACTGGGCCTAACACCGTCTGAGCCTGCCTCCTGAGACATATATTTTGAATGTGTACGCTATCCATACATGTTATCTGGGAATACGGTACCCTTTCTCACCTTTGTGCAATCACGTGTAATCCATACTGGGCGTGAGAACGGCTGGCGAGCTGTTAAGCAAGCTACAGCACCTGTCCAGACAAGTACAGGGATTCCCTAGCGAGGAGACTTATTTGATTGTTTTCAATGTTGGGACAGCAATTTTTGGGGAGCACTATACTCTGGAGAATGATAGATGGGGCCCACCATACACTGGAACATTCCAAAGGTGGACATCAGACACTGGAGCAGCATTTACAGGGCCCATTATACACTAGAGCATTAGAAATGGGGCCCATTATGTTTGGAGCATTATTTGGGCCCATAAGACAGTGGAGCTTCATCCATGGGGACCAACATATACTGTAGCATTATGTGGAGCTCATCATATACTGTTTCAAACATTATATGGGAATAATTATTCTGTATGGAGAAATAGATGGGCCTCGTCATGAGATGTAAAAAGTGAGGTATTTTTCATTGTACTATACCGCTATTTATCTGCCGTATCGGAGCATGATGAGTTGTGGTATGTGTTAAAGGGGCGCTCTTTCGCCCAGGGCACATGAAAACCTGCAGCCAGCCCTCCCCCCCCACAACTTTAGCCAAATAACCCCCATTTTTCAGTGCGTAACTTGTATTATGAAGTTAATTAAGGTTGACAAGCTTAAGTAAGAAGAATTGATGCTTTTGGCATTCAAATGGGCACTGTAGGTGTGTTTCCTGTCCTCCTCTCACTGCCGACTTTTATTCCCCATTGACTTACATTGGGTTTCGTGTTTTGGGACGACCCAGACTTTTCCCTATAATCGGACGATCTTGCTCGACCCGACTTTTGGAAAAGTCGGGTTTCACGAAACGAAACGCGACCCTAAAAAACCAAAAGTCGCTCAACTCTAATTCTGACCACTATCCCTTTATGAGGTAATAACTCTAAAATTTCATTCATATAACTTGTGTTTATTTGTGGAAAAAAATGGAAATTTGGCGAAAATTTTGAAAATTTCGCATTTTTCCATCTTTGAATTTTTATGCCCTTAAATCATAGAGATATGGCACAAAAAAAACTTAATAAGTAACATTTCCCACATGTTTACTTTATATCAGCATAATTTTGGAACCTAAATTTTTTTTTGTTAGGAAGTTATAAGGGTTAAAAGTTGACCAGCAATTTCTCATTTTTGCAACACCATTTTATTTTTACGGAACACATCACATTTGAAGCCACTTTGAGGGGTCTATATGATAGAAAATACCCAAACGTGACAACATTCTAAAAACTGCACCCTTTAAGGTGCTCAAAACCACATTCAAGAAGTTTATTAACCCTTCAGGTGCTTCACAGGAATTTTTTGAATATTTTTAAAAAAAATGAACATTTGGACTGCAAAAGTTATTGTGCAATTTTTCCTGAGTACGCTGATACCTCATATGTGGGGGGAACCACTGTTTCGGCGCATGGCACAGCTCAGAAGGGAAGGAGCGCCGATTGACTTTTTCAATGCAAAATTGCCTGGAATTTAGATCGGACGCCATGTCACGTTTGTAGAGCCCCTGATGTGCCTAAACAGTGGAAACCCCCCACAAGTTATCCCATTTTGGAAACTAGACCCCCCCCCAGGGAACTTATCTAGATATATGGTGAGAACTTTGAACCCACAAGGGCTTCACAGAAGATTATAACGTACAGCAGTACAATTAAAAAATCATATTTTTTCCACAAAAATGATCTTTTCACCCTCAATTCTTATTTTTCCAAGGGTAAAAGGACCCTAAAAGTTATTGTGCAATTTGTCCTAAGTACGTTGTTACCCAATATGTGGGTGTAAACGACTATTTGGGTGCATGGCAGAGCTCGGAAGGGAAGCAGCGCCATTTGACTTTTTTGGCTGGAATTGAGATCGGACACCATGTCACATTTGGAAAGCCCCTGATGTACCAAAACAGTGGAAACCCCCCACAAATGACACCATTTTGGAAACTAGACCCCCCAAGGAACTTATCTAGATGTGTGGTGAGCACTTTGAACCCCCTAGTGCTTCACAGAAGTTTGTAATGCCCGGGCAGGAAAATAAAAAAATCGTATTTTTTCCACAAACATGATCTTTTAGTCCCCAATTTTTTATTTTCCCAAGGGTAACAGGAGAATTTGGACCCTAAAAGTTGTTGCCCAATTTGTCCTGAGTACATGATACCCCATATGTGGGAGAAAACTACTGTATGGGCACACGTAAGGGCTCAGAAGGGAAGTAGTGACGTTTTGGAATGCAGACTTTGATGGAATGGTCTGCGGCTGTCATGTTGCCTTTGGAGAGCCCCTGATGTACCTAAACAGTGGAAACCCCCCATAAATGACACCATTTTGGAAACTAGACCCCCTAAGGAACTTATCTAGATGTGTGGTGAGCACTTTGAACCCCCAAGGGTTTCACAGAAGTTTATAATGCCCGGGCGTGAAAATAAAAAAATTGTATTTTTTCCACAAACATGATCATTTAGTCCTCAATTTTTTTATTTTCCAAAGGGTACCAGGAGAAACTGGACCCCAAAAGTTGTTGCCCAATTTGTCCTGAGTACATGATACCCCATATGTGGGAGAAAACTACTGTATGGGCACACGTAAGGGCTCGGAAGGGAAGTAGTGACGTTTTGGAATGCAGACTTTGATGGAATGGTCTGCGGCTGTCATGTTGCCTTTGGAGAGCCCCTGATGTACCTAAACAGTGGAAACCCCCATAAATGACACCATTTTGGAAACTAGACCCCCTAAGGAACTTATCTAGATGTGTGGTGAGCACTTTGAACCCCCAAGGGCTTCACAGAAGTTTATAATGCCCGGGCGTGAAAATAAAAAAATTGTATTTTTTCCACAAACATGATCATTTAGTTCTCAATTTTTTTATTTTCCAAAGGGTACCAGGAGAAACTGGACCCCAAAAGTTGTTGCCCAATTTGTCCTGAGTACACTGATACCCCATATGTGGGAGAAAACTACTGTATGGGCACACGTCGGGGCTCGGAAAGGAAGTAGTGACGTTTTGGAATGCAGACTTTGATGGAATGGTCTGCGGCTGTCATGTTGCCTTTGGAGAGCCCCTGATGTACCTAAACAGTGGAAACCCCCCATAAATGACACCATTTTGGAAACTAGACCCCCTAAGGAACTTATCTAGATGTGTGGTGAGCACTTTGAACCCCCAAGGGCTTCACAGAAGTTTATAATGCCCGGGCGTGAAAATAAAAAAATTTTATTTTTTCCACAAACATGATCATTTAGTCCCCAATTTATTTATTTTCCAAAGGGTACCAGGAGAAACTGGACCCCAAAAGTTGTTGCCCAATTTGTCCTGAGTACACTGATACCCCATATGTGGGAGAAAACTACTGTATGGGCACACGTAAGGGCTCGGAAGGGAAGTAGTGACGTTTTGGAATGCAGATTTGATGGAATGGTCTGCGGCTGTCATGTTGCCTTTGGAGAGCCCCTGATGTACCTAAACAGTGGAAACCCCCCATAAATGACACCATTTTGGAAACTAGACCCCCTAAGGAACTTATCTAGATATGTGGTGAGCACTTTGAACCCCCTAGTGCTTCACAGAAGTTTATAATGCCCGGGCATGAAAATAAAAAAATCGTATTTTTTCCACAAACATGATCTTTTAGTCCCCAATTTTTTATTTTCCCAAGGGTAACAGGAGAATTTGGACCCTAAAAGTTGTTGCCCAATTTGTCCTGAGTACATGATACCCCATATGTGGGAGAAAACTACTGTATGAGCACACATAAGGGCTCGGAAGGGAAGTAGTGACGTTTTGGAATGCAGACTTTGATGGAATGGTCTGCGGCTGTCATGTTGCCTTTGGAGAGCCCCTGATGTACCTAAACGGTGGAAACCCCCCATAAATGACACCATTTTGGAAACTAGACCCCCTAAGGAACTTATCTAGATGTGTGGTGAGCACTTTGAACCCCCAAGGGCTTCACAGAAGTTTATAATGCCCGGGCGTGAAAATAAAAAAATTGTATTTTTTCCACAAACATGATCATTTAGTCCCCAATTTTTTTATTTTCCCAAGGGTACCAGGAGAAATTGGACCCCAAAAGTTGTTATCCAATTTACCCTGAGTACGTTGACACCTCATATGTGGGTGAAAACTACTGTATGGGCACACGTCGGGGCTCGGAAGGGAAGTAGTGATGTTTTGGAATGCAGACTTTGATGGAATGGTCTGCGGGTGTCATGTGCGTTTGGAGAGCCTCTGATGTGCCTAAACTATTGAAACTCCCCACAAGTGACCCCATTTTGGACACTAGACCCCCCATGGAACTTATCTAGATGTGTGGTGAGCACTTTGAACCCCCCAAGTGCTTCACAGAAGTTTGTTACGCCCGGGCGTGAAAATACAAAAATCATATTTTTTTTCCACAAAAATGATATTTTTGCCCCCAATATTTCATTTTCCTAAGGGTAACAGGAGAAATTGGACCCCAAAATTTGTTTTGCAATTTGTCCTGTGTAGGCTGACGCCCCATATGTGGGGGTAAAACACTGTTTGGGCGCATGGCAGAGCTTGGAAGGGAAGGAGCACCATTTGACTTTTTCAACGCAGAATTGGCTGGAATTGAGATCAGACGCCATGTTGCGTTTGGAGAGCACCTGATGTGCCCAAACAGTGGAAACCCCCCAATTCTAACTCCAACCCTAACCCCAACACACCCCTAACCCTAATCTCAGCCCTAACCCTAGGCCTAACCCTAGCCCTAACCCTAATGGGAAAATGGAAATAAATACATTTTCTTTTAATTTTATTATTTTTCCCTAACTAAGGGGGTGATAACAGGGGGTTTGATTTACTATTTATGGCGGTTTTTATGTTTGGCAGCTGTCGCACGCTAAAAGACGCTTTTTATTGTAAAAATAGTTTTGAATCACCACATATTGAGAACTATAATTTTTCCATATTTTGACCCACTGAGTCATGTGAGGTCTTATTTTTTGCGGGACGAGTTGATGTTTTTATTGGTATAATTTTCGGGCACGTGACATCTTTTGATCGCTTTTTATTCCGATTTTTGGGACGCAGAATGAACAAAACCAGCATTTCATGAATTCCTTTTGGGGGGGTGCGTTTACACTGTTCCGCGTGCGGTAAAATTGATAAAGCGGTTTTATTCTTCGGGTCAGTACGGTTACAGCGATACCTCATTTAGGTCTTTTTTTTTCTGTTTTGTCGGTTTTATGCAATGAAAACAATTTTATATAAAAAATAATTATTTTTGCATCGCTTTATTCTGCGAGCTATATCTTTTTTATTTTTTCTCTGATGATGCTGTGTGGCAGCTCGTTTTTTGCAGGACAAGATGACGTTTTCAGTGGTACCATGGATATTTATATGCGTCTTTTTGATCGCGCGTTATTGCACTTTTTGTTCGGCGGTATGATAATAAATCATTATTTTTTGCTTCGTTTTTTATTTTTTAAGGGGCTTGCTAAAGGGGTTAATTAATGGGATACTTTTATAGGGCGGGTCGTTACGGACGCGGCGATACCAAATATGTGTACTTTTATTGTTTTTTTATTTCCAAAAAATGAATTTATTAGGGAATATATATATATATTTTTTAAATGTATTTAGCGATTCTTTTAAAATTATTTTTACACTTTTTTTTTTTTTTTTTACTTTATTAGGTTGTCCCAGAGGGGACATCACTGTCCTGTGACAGATCGCTGATCTGTCACACATCACAGATCGCTGTGACAGATCAGCAATCTGTCACAGGCATTGAAGCAGACTTCCTCCTTGCCTGCGCCTTGCAGGCACTGAGGAAGCCGCCTCCCTGCAGGCCCCCGAAGGTCCCCGTCTCCATATTGGATCAGGGAAGGAGCCCCCCGCAGCAGCGCTGCACATTGCCCCCCTCCCTGCCGATGCTTCCCTTTAACCCCCGGTACACCGCGATCGTGTTTGATCGCAGTGTGCCAGGGGTTAGCATGTCGGGGGCGGCCTGTGACTGCTCCTGACACATTGTGCCGGGTGTCAGCTGTGATAATCTGTATCTTTTGCTGGTATATCTCTTTCAGATAATCATTTATGTCACTATAGGCATCTCTCTCGTACTGATGAACACTCTGGGAACACATAGATATCCTTTTATATGTATAATTATATTTATTTCAATTTTCACTGTAGTCTTTGGCTTTGATCCAAGTTTTTTTCCGGTATTCGGACCTGCTTTCCTTAACAATGTTTTCACCTTCAAATATGGCACAGATCAATTCTAAGAGCTTCTTCTACACTGATGGAATGAATTTCTGCGGTCACCATCCTTCACTATAGATTATTCTTCTGACGTTTGACCTTTTTTAAATGCAATTGTAATAGAAACATATGTCCGTTGCAGTTTCTGACACATTTTTTGTTTTGTTCCCTTGTTTACTCTTTCTGTAAATTAGTAAATTATAGTTTTCTACCAAAAGAAACCAAAAAAACCTTTCTGATGAAGGTCCGTTGTTGGACCAAAAACGTTCATACGATATGAGTCTATTTTTGTCTGGATGCTAAATAAAGAATATACTGCTTCTTCATTTTTGAGTGCCAAATATTTTTGTACATATTTATGGGTTGGAAACCTTACTTGAGCACCGAACAACCTTCCTTTTTCTCTGGAGTGCCGTGTTCTTTTGCCTACCCGGTCGCGATCAGCGGCACATGGACGGGATAGTACGTCACCCTTTTTCTGTAATTTTGGGTTTCATCCTCGATTCTCTTCAGGGCAAATGGAATCTTCGCCCTGCCCAGGTGTGGACACTGTGGTTAAGAGAATGCAGCAGATATGGGACCATGTGGTGGATAAGTTGTCACTCTCTCAGGAAAAGGCCCAGTGATTTTCCAACCGGCATAGGACCATTGGTTTAAGGTGGGTGATATGGTTTGGTTGTCGTCTAAGAATATTCCTATGAAGGTTGCATCTCCTAAATTTAAGCCAAGATTTATTGGACCTTATAAGATTTTGGAAATTCTTAATCCTATTTCATTTTGATTCGCTCTTCCAGTTACGTTCAAGATCCATAACGTATTTCACAAATCTCTGTTGAAGAGGTTTGTTGAGCCAGTGGGTCCTATGGCAGCACCTCCTGACCCTGTGTTGATCGAGGGCAATGTGGAATATGAGGTAGAGAAAATATTGGATTCTCGTTTGACTCCAGTATTTGGTCAAATGGAAGGGTTATGATTAGGAGGATAATTCTTGGGTCTCTGCCTCCGATATTTATGCCAATAGATTGGTTCGTGCTTTTCACTGGGCCCATCCTGATCGGCCTGGTGGTGTGGATGAGGGTTCGGTGACCCCTCCTCAAGGGGGGGTACTGTTGTGAGTTCATTCTCTGGTTCACCAGTTGTGAGTTCCCCTTCTGGACTCCCTCTGGTGGTGACGGGAGGTGGTGTGGCTGGTTTGATCGGTGGAGATCTGTCACCTGAGAATGAGGATGACGATTGGATCTCAGGATTCTCAGATTGGATTTAAGACAGCCGACGCCCTATTCAGTTGCTGGTGATTCCTTCTGGCTTGTCAGCTCTTGGTTTTCAGCTCTGTTCCAGTCATCTAAAGCTAAGTTTTTCTGCTAATGTTCACACTTGATTTTGTTGGTCTATTCAGTTTTTTGTGTGGTCTGCCAGCCCCGGCTGGGGGCTGAGCTGAATTTCCTCTCTTATTTATCAGTATTTTGCCAATTGTTTTTTTGTCCCTTACTAGTTCAGTCTCTTTTTGCTCTGTCTCAGAATATTTCAGAGTGCTGACATAGTGGGATATGTTATGAATGAGTCACCGTAGGAGGCAAAAACAGAAATACTAGCTAAGTCCAGAAAACCAGAGAAGTTGGCAGCTATCGGATTGCAGACCCCTGAACCTATCAACAACAACTAGCAGTAGCCGTGGGGGGTTCCTACGGTGCCCTAGACCCCTCGATCACAGCCGGAGAACTACACAGCCCAAAGACAGAAAGGGAAATCTAAACTGCTCCAGAGCAGACCCCAAAGCAATAGGCAGCCGCCAACATATAATGACGGTGAAGCAAGATGAAAAAACACTCACACAGATAGAAAGATAGGCTGAGCAAATGATGGGGCCCAAGCTAACTAAATAAGACAGGATAGGAAAGCTGCTGTCTGCAATCTGCCAAAAACCCTATCAAAACAAGGGCCAACAGGCTGATAGGGAAAAAGGCCCTGAAGACTCTAGGCTTCAAAAAGACTATACCAGCACTCAGGTATTTTCTGAAGACAGAGCAAAAAGGAATTCAACTCACCGCAGCAGGGAATGGCAGAAATTCAGAAAAACGAGGCAAAACAAAACAAAACACAAATGCAAAAAGCAGTGCAGAAAACTTAGCTTTTGAGGAGCAGGAATCAGACTGGTCTCCTAGAATCCCTCAGAGAGATCACCAGCAAGGCAGAAGGGTGTCGGCTGCCTTATATCCAGTCAGCAATTCCCATCACCCAGTCATCATCATCATACCAAGGTGCTTGGTAATGAGCCTCACTACCTTCCTTCACCAGAAGAGGGAGTTCATCAGACCTCAATGGTGAAGGGGAAAATGAACTCACAACAGTACCTTCCCCTTGAGGAGGGGTCACCGAACCCTCATCCACGCCACCAGGGCGATCAGGGTGAGCCCCATGAAAGGCACGCACCAATCTTTTAGCATGAATATCAGAGGCAGAGACCCAGGAATTATCCTCCTGACCATAACCCTTCCACTTAACCAAATACTGGAGTCTCTAGCCAGACGGGAATCCAGTATCTTCTTTACCTCATAGTCCATGTTACCTTCAACCAATACAGGGTCCGGAGGTGCCACCCCAGGAACAACTTGTTCAACAAACCTTTTCAACAAGGACTTATGAAACACATTATGGATTTTAAATGTGACAGGAAGAGCCAAATTAAAATTAAAATTAAATTAATCTCCAAAATCTTGTAAGGTCCAATAAATCTAGGCTTAAACTTAGGAGAAGCCACCTTCATAGCCATATTTTTTGATGATAACCAAACCATATCACCAACCTTAAACTGGGGACCAATGGTCCTATGTCGGTTGGAAAACCGCTGGGCCTTTTCCTGGGAGAGAGATAACTTATCCACCACTTGGTCCCAGATCTGGTGCATTCTCTCCACCACAGTGTCAACACCTGGGCAGGCAGAAGGCTCCACCTGCCCTGAAGAAAATCAAGGATGAAACCCAAAGTTACAAAAAAAAGGTGACATCAAAGTGGCAGAACTAGCTCTATTATTTAAAGCAAATTCGGCCAAGGGCAAAAATGAAACCCAATCATCCTGATCAGCTGAAATAAAACATCTCAAATACGACTCCAAGGTCTGGTTTGTTCTCTCCGTCTGCCCATTGGTCTGAGGGTGAAAAGCAGAGGAGAAGGACAACTGAATTCCCAGCTTGGAACAGAAAGTCCTCCAAAATCTAGAAATAAACTGAACTCCTCTGTCAGATACAATGTTCTCAGGAATCCCGTGCAAGCGAACCACCTGTTGCAAAAACAGGGGCACCAACTCAGAGGAAGATGGCAACTTAGGGAGTGGTACAAGATGAACCATCTTACAGAACCTATCACAAATCACCCAAATAACAGTCATTCTCTGAGAGACAGGCATATCAGAGATGAAATCCATTGAAATATGGGTCCATGGCCTCCTGGGGACCGGCAAAGGCATCAACAACCCACTAGAGCGAGAACAAGGTTTAGACCGGGAGGAAGTCCCACAGGACTGAACAAAATTCCTGACATCACGAGACAAGGCGGGCCACCAAAAAGACCGACTCACCAGATCTCTAGTACCAAAAATACCTGGATGACCAGCCAATGCAGAGCAATGAACTTCAGACATCACCCTCTTCTTCCACTGGTCAGGAACATACAACTTTCCCCTGGGACAACGCTCAGGTCTGTCCTCCTGGAACTCTTCCAGAGCACGTCTCAAATCGGGCGAGATGGCAGAAAGAACTACCCCTTCGCCTAAGATGGTAGCAGGCTTGGTCACCACAGGAGAATCAGCAAAGAAGCTCCTAGAGAGAGCGTCAGCCTTGACATTCTTAGTTCCAGGAAGAAAAGAGACCACAAAATCAAAACGTGTAAAAAACAAGGCCCACCTAGCCTGTCTAGGGTTCAAGCATTTGGCCGACTCCAGGTAAATCAAATTCTTGTGGTCAGTGAGGATCACGACTTGATGTTTAGCTCCCTCCAACCAATGTCTCCACTCCTCAAATGCCCATTTCATGGCTAACAGTTCCCGATTCCCCACATCATAGTTACGTTCAGATGGAGAGAACTTTCGGGAAAAGAAAGCACAGGGATTCATTTTAGATGTTACAGGATCATTTTGGGACAAAACAGCTCCTGCACCAATCTCAGAAGCGTCCACCTGTACCTGGAACGGGAGTGAGACATCAGGTTGCCGCAAAACCGGGGCAGAAGTGAATCTTCGCTTTAGCTCCTGAAAGGAAGAAACAGCCTCCGGAGACCAATTCAACACATCAGCACCCTTCTTAGTCAGATCAGTCAATGGCTAGGCAATACTAGAATATTTTGCTATAAATTTCCAATAAAAATTAGCAAAACCCAAAAACTTCTGGAGGGCCTACAAAGAAGTGGGCTGAACCCAATCATAAATGGCCTGTACCTTGGCCGGGTCCATTTCAATAGTTGACGGAGACAAAATAAATCCCAAAAAAGAAATCCTCTGTACCCCAAAAAGGCATTTTGATCCTTTAACATACAGGGAATTCTCCCTCAAGATCCGGAACACAGTCCGAACATGTTCCACATGAGAATCCCAATCCTTGGAGAAGATCAAAATATCATCCAGATAGATAATCAAAAATTTATCCACAAAGTCTCGGAAAATGTCGTTCATGAAGCACTGGAAGACAGAAGGGGCATTAGTGAGCCCAAAAGGCATCACCAGGTACTCAAAATGTCCCTCCGGAGTATTAAACGCTGTCTTCCATTCATCCCCATGCTTAATGCGGATAAGATTATATGCCCCCCTGAGGTCAAGCTTGGTAAACCAGCAAGCACCTTTTACTCTGGAGAATAGATCCGAAATCAGGGGTAACGGATACTGATATCTAATAGTAATTTTGTTGAGGGCACGATAATCAATATAAGGCCTTAATGAACCATCCTTTTTGGCCGCGAAAAAAAACCCAGCACCTAAGGGTGAAGAGGATGGTCTAATATGACCCTTCTCCAACGCCTCCTTAATATAGGATCGCATAGCCTCGTGCTCAGGTACAGATAAATTGAAGAGCCGACCCTTGGGGAAGTTACACCCCGGGCTCAGTTCAATTGCACAATCATAACTCCTATGAGGAGGCAAAGATGCAGACTCATTCTCACTAAATATATCATAAAAGTCCGCCAAATAGTCAGGAACATCATGCGACTGAGGAGAGGTGGAAAAAACCGGAGCCTCACTAAGGGCACACCGACAACCCCAACTCACCACAGACACAGATTTCCAATCCAAAACTAGATTATGAATTTGCAACCAGGGAAACCCCAGAACAATGGTATCATGCAAATTATGCAACACCAAAAATCTGCAATTTTCTTGATGGTCTGGGGCGACCCGCATTACCACCTGGGTCCAAAACTGAGGTTTATTTTTCGCCAAAGGAGTGGCATCAATCCCTCTCAAAGGGATAGGCGTCCACAGAGGTGTCATCGGAAATTGACAACGTTTAGCAAAATCCAAGTCCATTAGGTTCAGGGCTGCTCCCGAATCCACAAAAGCCTTGGCGGAAAATGTGGACAGGGAGCAGATCAGAGTAATTGCCAGAAGAAACTTAGGTTGAACACCACCCACAGAAAACGTGTGTTCAAAACGTTTCTCTCATTTAGGACAGACAGAAATAATATGCGAGGCATCTCCATAAAAAAAACACAGCTTATTACGCCTTCTGAACTCCTGACGTTGCTCCCTGGACAAAACTCTATCACATTGCATAGGTTCAGACACTTGTTCAACAGGTGGCAACACCTCTCGTGCAGTCCTGCGTTCACGTAAACGCCGATCAACCTGAATGGCTAATGACATAGAATCGTCAAGACCAGAGGGAACAGGAAATCCCACCATAGTATCTTTTACTGCTTCTGACAAACTCTTCCGAAAGAGAGCTGCCAAGGCATTATCATTCCAGGTAGTTAGGACCGCCCACTTTCGGAATTTTTGACAGCACAATTCTGCAGAATCTCGACCCTGGCTCAATGCCAACAGGGTCTTTTCAGCCTGATCAATAGCATTAGGTTCGTCATACAACAACCCCAAGGCTTGAAAAAATGCGTTCACATTAGTCAGAATAGGATCATCTGGTTTCAAAGAAAACGCCCAATCCTGGGGATCGCCACGCAGCAAAGAGATGACAATTTTAACCTGCTGCGCGGAGGTCTCTGACGAGTTAGGCTTCAAGGCAAAAAATAACTTACAATTATTTTTGAAATTCAAAAATTTAGACCGATCCCCAAAAAACACATCAGGAGTAGGGATCTTTGGTTCAGCAGCATGTGAATGAGCAAGGTAGGCGGAAATTCCCCGCACTTCCGCAGCGAGCTGCTCCACACGATCAGACAATTGCTTTATCTCCATTGAGAGAAAAAAAAATTCCCCCTACGGCCTCAGAGATATAGAGGAAAGAATATACACACTTTTTTTTTTACAATTCTTTCCTGCTATTGAGTACCCTAGGATCTGCGGTATGGTTGGTGATTCTGTTATGAATGAGTCACCGTAGGAGGCAAAAACAGAAATGCTAGCTAAGTCCAGAAAACCAGAGAAGTTGGCAGCTATCAGATTGCAGACCCCTGAACCTATCAACAACAACTAGCAGTAGCCGTGGGGGGTTCCTATGGTGCCCTAGACCCCTCGATCACAGCCAGAGAACTACACAGCCCAAAGACAGAAAGGGAAATCTAAACTGCCCCAGAGCAGACCCCAAAGCAATAGGCAGCCCCCAACATAAAATGAAGGTGAAGCAAGATGAAAAAACACTCACACAGATAGAGATAGGCTGAACAAATGATGGGGCCCAAGCTAACTAAATAGGACAGGATAGGAAAGCTGCTGTCTGCAATCCGCCAAAAACCCTATCAAAACAAGGGCCAACAGGCTGATAGGGAAAAAGGCCCTGAAGACGCTAGGCTTCAAAAAGACTATATCAGCACTCAGGTATTTTCTGAAGACAGAGCAAAAAGGAATTCAACTCACCCCAGCAGGGAATGGCAGAAATTCAGAAAAATGAGGCAAAACAAAACAAAACACAAATGCAAAAAGCAGTGCAGAAAACTTAGCTTTTGAGGAGCAGGAATCAGACTGGTCTCCTAGAATCCCTCAGAAAGATCACCAGCAAGGCAGAAGGGCGTCGGCTGCCTTATATCCAGTCAGCAATTCCCATCACCTAGTCATCATCATCATACCCAGGTGCTTGGTAATCAGCCTCACTACCTTCCTTCACCAGAAGAGGGAGTTCATCAGACCTCAATGGTGAAGGGGAAAATGAACTCACAACAGAGAGAAGTCTAGTGACTTCAGGGTTAATTTTGCTATCAGAAGTGTTGGACATTATTTTTGTAGGGTTTTTTGCAGGTTGCAGACAGTGTCTTCCATATCCTTTCTTGTCTAATTAGTTTGGGCCCCATCATTTGCTCAGCCTATTTTCCTGCCTGTGTTTGTGCCTTCATCTTGTTTCACCGTCAATACATGTGTGGGGGCTATCTATTCCTTTGGGGTCTGCTCTGGGGCAGTTAGTTTTCCCTTTTCTTGCTTTAGGCTTATGTAGTCCTCCGGCCGTGACGAGGCGTCTAGGTTCATTGTAGGTACGCTCCACGGCTACTGCTAGTTGTGTGGTAAGATCAAGGATCTGCAATCTGCATAGTTACCAACCAAAAACAAAACACAAAACAAATATCCTGGAATAAAAAAGTAAAAATATATATTGCAAAAATTGCATGAAAGTAGTAATAATAGTAATAATAAGGGTATTTAGTTAACATAATTTTGATCAAAATAATGTAGAAGCCATCCCGCCACGTCACGGCAACCCTTGTGGGACAGTCCTAACTCTTGTATTTAAAACCTTTCCACTTGACAAGTGACGTAAATGTGAACAAGGACAGAGGGACTGAACCACCAGTAATACTATAGGCCAGACAGGATGGATTTTCCAACTCAGACAGGGCGGTCACACCCTTATATGCACAGAATGCACAATGAAACAAACGAGAAACTGGGTCTGAGCAGAAAAAGTAACTTATCTAAATACCCTTATTATTACTATTATTACTACTTTCATGCAATTTTTGCAATATATATTTTTACTTTTTTATTCCAGGATATTTGTTTTGTGTTTTGTTTTTGGTTTTCTCTGTGTAAAGGTCATGTGTTCATATGCAATTACATTTTGCATGCACATCAAGTTACTTTTTCTGCTCAGACCCAGTTTCTCAATAGTTACCAACCACTCTGGTTTTCTGTGGCTTAGCTTGTTTTGCTTTTTTCTCCTCGGTGACCCATTCATAACAGGTTGTGTAGTCTCCTTCCTAGCGCTTATTTTTAGGTACTTGCAGTACTGTGTTACACTGAAGATCCACTTGCTTATTCTCTTTAGAACTCCCTCGTATGGCAGACAGCTGTAGACTTCCTCTTCTAGCTCACACGTCGCTGTTGTGCATCCGAGTCTTATGTGGAAATAGAGCATTTACAGCTTCCTATTCCTCCGGTTTCTGTTGCAGGACCATCAGTGTCCATACAGCCTTGGAGACCGGGCTCCAGATCATGCGCTATAGCTGGGAATGAGCCTGAACTCTCTGCTCAATCTCCCAGCTCTTCCCCTCCACGTCCACACACGTTGCCCTCCTCACGCGAACTGACTAAATTTCCCCTTCCTGGCCCCCAGAAGCAGCTCTTCCCCCAGTTTTGAGTTCAGAGCTCCCTCTGCTGGCCTGGAGTGGGAGCTGTGTTGTGATTAACTGCCAGAGAGATCCTTTATTGCTTCCAAGCATGACATCACACTCCCTAGGAGGAAGGCAATGCCATTGTGGCGACCATACTCCTGGGGGCTCCACACAATAGCCAGGTAAATGTCCCCAATAGGAAGCATAGGTCCCCAATAGCCAGGTAAATGTCCCCAATAGGCAGGTAAATTTCCCCAATAGGCAGCGTAGGTCCCCAATAGCCAAGTAAATGTCCCTAATAGGCAGGTAAATGTCCCCAGTAGGCAGCACGGGTTCCCAATAAGCATGTAAATGTCCCCAATAGGCAGCATAGGTCTTCAATAGGCAGGTAAATGTCCCCAATAGGCAGGTAAATGTCCCCAATAGGCAGCATAGGTCTTCAATAGGCAGGTAAATGTCCCCAATAGGCAGTATAGGTCCCCAATACACAGGTAGATGTCCCCAATAGGCAGCGTAGTTCCCCAATAGCCAGGTAAATGTCCCCAATGGGCAGGTAAATGTCCCCAATAGGCAGCACAGGTCCCCAATAGGCAGGTAAATGTCCCCAATAGGCAGCATAGGTCTTCAATAGGCAGGTAAATGTCCCCAATAGGCAGCATAGGTCCCCAATAGGCAGCATAGTCCCCAATAGGCAGCATAGGTCTTCAATAGGCAGGTAAATGTCCCCAATAGGCAGCATAGGTCCCCAATAGGCAAGTAAATGTCTCCAATAGGCAGGTAAATGTCCCCAATAGGCAGCATAGGTTCCCAAATTATTTGTGGTATAATTAATTCTTTTACTTAAATGTCAATGATGAATCCACTTTGGTAAATATTATGTAAAATTCCACATCTATATACTGAAGACTGCTTTTTTTGTGAGAATAATTATGCAATAAAAATTCTTTTGATTTTATTGATACCACTTCTTACCTAAATGTACCATGTGTTGTCCAATCATATACAACCTTACAATCATTATGTTTTAAATGAATTGATACTGTGTTTAATAAAGATTTATTGATTATTTTTAATAGAGGTCTCCAGTTTTTTATAGGATGGTGTAACTATTAGTCAGGAGACACGATACTCTTTTGCCCTATTATTGGATATTTACAGGGCAAGAGGGAAGAGCTGGGCAAAGCGCCAGGATTGGCACATCTAATAGATGTGCCTTTTCTGGGAAGCCGTGGGCTGCTATTTTTAGGCAGATGGGGGCAATATTCATGGCCCCTTACCAGACTGAGAATACCAGCCCCCAGCTGTGAGCTTTAGCAAGGCTGGTTGTCAAAAATAGAGGGGACCTCTTGCTGTTTATTACAATTATTTATTTAAATAATTTAAAAAAACAGCGTGGGGACCCTTCTATTCTTGATAGCCAACCTTGCTGAAGATAACAGCTGAGGATTGCAGCCCCTAGCTGTGAGTTTTGCCTGGCTGGTTATAGAAAATACAGGGTAACCCACATCGTTTTTTTCATTTATTTATTTATATATAGCACAGGCAGCGGCTGATGAATACTTCCATCAGCCACTCTTGTTCTCACTGATATTAGCAACAGCAGGGGAAGGCTGATGGGAGTAATAGTCCCATCAGCTGCTGCCTGCACGTAACTCATCATTCTCCCCTGCTTGCACCAATCGTTGGCAGAGCAGGTGAGAATGATGAGAGCCGTGCTCAGCACCTGGCGCCGTGGAACAGCGCTTACTGTAAAGCTTCTTCCCCATCTCCTATACGTGTCACATGGATAACATCTATGTGTGTTATGCGTGTGCACATGTGCAGTACATTTTGTGGCCTGTGCTGACATTAAAAAACGGTCATGCCAGCTTGTTTTGCCCACAGACACATGGTCCGTGGAAACACACTGACATGTGCACAGACCCATTTACTTGAATAATCAAATAGAGCTCCGTTCCTCCCGAGTCTCTCTGCATGACTAAGTAGTACTGTACAGACACATATGGGGTATTGCCATGTTCAGTAGAAATTGTGGAGCAAATTTTGGTGCCATTTTTACCCACTTCTTGTGTGAAAATGTAAAATCTTTAACTAAAACAAAATTTTGGTGGTAAAAATGTAGTTATTTTGTCCTCATTGCCCAATGGTATAGAATTTTGTGACACACCCATGGTGTCAATATAATCACTTCACCCCTAGATGAATTCATTGAGAGGTCTAGTTCATAAAATGGGGTCACTTATGGGAGGTGCTGCTGTTCTGGCACCTCATTGGCTCTCCTAATTGGTCATTGCACCTGTAAACCATACCAGTAAAATCTGGCGCTCCTTACATTGTGAGCTTTGCACTGTGCCTGAAAAATATTTCTCGATTACATGTAGGTTATTGGCACACTAAGGAAAAAATGGACTTTAGTTTGTTGTAAAAAAAAAAATTCCTATTAGCCCTTAGAAAAATTAAAAACTTGGGGCTAAAACAACATTTTAGTGGTAAAAATGTAATCTATTCTTTCTTCACCTCTCAGTGGTATAAAATTCTGTGAGGCACTTGTGTTGGTAATATGATCACTGCACCCCTAGATAAATTCATTGAGGAGTGTAGTTTGTAAAATGAGTTCAGATATAGGGGGTTTCTATTACTCTGGCACCTCAGGTGCTCTGCCAATGTGACATGGCACTTTCAAACCATTCCAGCAAAATCTGAACTCCAATATGGCACCTCTTCCCTTCTGTGCTTTGCACTGTGCCTCAAAATTAGTATTCCCCTAGATATGAGGTATCGACACACTCAAGAGAAATTGTACATCAACTTTTGGGGTCCAATTTCTCCTGTTACCCTTGGCAAAATAAAAAATTGCGTGTGAAAATATAATTTTTGTGGAGAAAAATATGATTTTTTATTTTCACGGCTTCACGTTATTAACCTCTGTAAAGCACTTGGGGGTTCAAAGTGCTCATCACACATCTAGATAAGTTCCTTGGGGGTATAGTTTCAAAAATGGTGTCACTTGTGGGGGGTTTCCACTGTTTAGGCACATCAAGGACTCTCCAAACACGACATGGCATCCGATGTCAATTATAGCCAATTTTGCATTGAAAAAGTCAAATGGCGGTCGTTCACTTCCAAGCTCTGCCATGTGCCCAAACAGTGGTTTGCCTCCACATATTGAGGTATCAGCCTACTCAGGGCAAATTGCACAACACGTTTTGGGGTTCAATTTCTCCTGTTATCCCAGGTAAATTAAAAAAATGGGGGTAAACGATCATTTTTGTGAAAAAAATATGATTTTTAAATTTTACAGCTCAACGTTATAAACTTCTGTGAAGCCCTTGGGGTTTCAAAGTGATCACCACACATCTAGATACGTTCCTTTGGGGTCTAGTTTCCAAAATGTCACATGTGGGGGGGTTTCCACTGTTTAGGCACATCGGGGCTCTCCAAACGTAACATGGTGTCAGATCTCAATTCCAGCCAATTTTGCATTGAAAAAGTCAAACGGTGCTCCTTTCCTTCTGAGCTCTGCCATGCGCTGAAACTGTGGTTTACCTCAACATATGTGGTATCAGCATACTCAGGACAAATTGCACAATAACTACAATAACTTTTGGGGTTCAATTTCTCCTGTTACCCTTGGTAAAATAAAATGGATATGAAGTAAATCTTTTGTGAAAGAAAGTCAAATGTTCATTTTTTTAACCCCTTAAGCACCAAGGGTGGTTTGCACGTTAATGACCAGGCCAATTTTTACAATTCTGACCACTGTCCCTTTATGAGGTAATAACTCTGAAACGCTTCCATGGATCCCGGTGATTCTGACATTGTTTTCTCGTGACATATTGTACTTCATGTTAGTGGTAAAATTTCATTCAAATAACTTGCATTTATTTGTGAAAAAAACGGAAATTTGGCAAAAATTTTGAAAATTTCGCAATTTTCCAACTTTGAATTTTTATGCCCTTAAATCACAGATACGGCACACAAAAAACTTGATAAGTAACATTTCCCACATGTTTACTTTACATCAGCACAATTTTGGAACCAAAATTTTTTTTTGTTAGGAAGTTATAAGGGTTAAAATTTGACCAGCGATTTCTCATTTTTGCAACACCATTTTATTTTTATGGACCACATCACATTTGAAGCCACTTTGAGGGGTCTATATGATAGAAAATACCCAAAAGTGACACCATTCTAAAAACTGCACCCCTTAAGGTGCTCAAAACCACATTCAAGAAGTTTATTAACCCTTTAGGTGCGTCACAGGAATTTTTTGAATATTTAAAAAAAATGAACATTTAACTTTTTTTCACTAAAAAAATACTTCAGGTTCAATTTTTTTATTTTACCACAGTTAACAGGAGAAATTGGACTGCAAAAGTTATTGTGCAATTTGTCCTGAGTACGCAGATACCTGATATGTGGGGGGGAACCACTGTTTCGGCGCATGGCAGACCTCAGCAGGGAAGGAGCGCCGTTTGACTTTTTCAATGCAAAATTGGCTGGAATTCAGATCGGACGCCTTGTCGCGTTTGGAGAGCCCCTGATGTACCTAAACAGTGGAAACCCTCCCCAAGTGACCCCATTTTGGAAACTAGACCCCCCAAGGAACTTATCTAGATATGTGGTGAGAACTTTGAACCCACAAGGGCTTCACAGAAGTTTATAACGTACAGCGGTACAATTAAAAAATCATATTTTTTCCACAAAAATGATCTTTTCACCCCCAATTTTTATTTTTCCAAGGGTAACAGGACCCTAAAAGTTATTGTGCAATTTGTCCTGAGTATGCTGATACCCCATATGTGGGTGTAAATGACTATTTGGGTGCATGGCAGAGCTCGGAAGGGAAGTAGCGCCATTTTACGTCTTTGGCTGGAATTGAGGTTGGACACCATGTCGCGTTTGGAAAGCCCCTGATGTACCAAAACAGTGGAAACCCCCCACAAACAACACCATTTTGGAAACTAGACCCCCCAAGGAACTTATCTAGATGTGTGGTGAGCACTTTGAACCCCTCCAGTGCTTCACAGAAGTTTATAACGCCCGGGCGTGAAAATAAAAAAATCGTATTTTTTCCACAAACATGATCTTTTAGTCACCAATTTTTTCATTTTCCCAAGGGTACAAGGAGAAATTGGACCCCAAAAGTTGTTGTCTAATTTGTCCTGAGTACGCTGACACCCCATATGTGGGAGAAAACTACTGTATGGGCACACGTCGGGGCTCGGAAGGGATGTAGTGACGTTTTGGAATGCAGACTTTGATGGAATGGTCTGCGGGTGTCATGTTGACTTTGGAGAGCCCCTAATTTACCTAAACAGTGGAAACCCCCCACAAATGACCCCATTTTGGAAACTAGACCCCCTAAGGAACTTATCTAGATGTGTGGTGAGCACTTTGAACCCCCAAGGGCTTCACAGAAGTTTATAATGCCCAGGCATGAAAATAAAAAAATCGTATTTTTTTCCACAAACTTGATCAATTAGTCTCCAATTTTTTTATTTTTCCAAGGGTAACAGGAGAAATTGGACCCCAAAAGTTGTTGTCCAATTTGTCCTGAGTATGCTAATACCTCATATGTGGGAGAAAACTACTATATGGGCACACGTCGGGGCTCGGAAGGGAAGTAGTGATGTTTTGGAATGCAGACTTTGATGGATTGGTCTGCGGGTGTCATGTGCATTTGGAGAGCCCCTGATGTACCTAAACTGAAACTCCCCACAAGTGACCCCATTTTGGAAACTACACCCCCCACGGAACTTATCTAGATGTGTGGTGAGCACTTTGAACCCCCAAGTGCTTCACAGAAGTTTATAACGCCTTGGTGTGAAAATAAAAAAAATCATTTTTTTCCACAAAAATGATATTTTTGCCCCCAATTTTTTAGTTTCCTAAGGGTAACAGGAGAAATTGGACCCCAAAAGTTGTTTTGCAATTTGTCCTGAGTATGATGATACCCTATATGTGGGGGTAAAACACTGTTTGGGCGCATGGCAGAGCTTGGAAGGGAAGGAGCACCATTTGACTGTTTCAATGCAGAATTGGCTGGAATTGAGATCAGATGCCATGTTGCATTTGGAGAGCACCTGATGTGCCCAAACAGCGGAAACCCCCAATTCTAACTCCAACCCTAACCCCAACACACCCCTAACCCTAATCTCAGCCCTAACCCTAGCCCTAACCCTAGCCCTAACACTAGCCCTAGCCCTAACCCTAGCCCTAACCCTAATGGGAAAATGGAAATAAATACATTTTCTTTTAGTTTTATTATTTTTCCCTAACTAAGGGGGTGATAATGGGGGGTTTGATTTACTATTTATGGCGGTTTTTATGTTTGGCGGCTGTCGCACGCTAAAAGACGCTTTTTATTGTAAAAATAGTTTTTGCATCACCACATATTGAGAGCTATAATTTTTCCGTATTTTGACCCACCGAGTCATGTGAGGTCTTATTCTTTGCGGGACGAGTTGACGTTTTTATTGGTACCATTTTCGGGCACGTGACATTTTTTGATCACTTTTTATTCCAATTTTTGGGACGCAGAATGAACAAAAACCAGCGTTTCATGAATTTGTTTTGGGGGGGTGCGTTTACATCGTTCCGCGTGCGGTAAAATTGATAAAGCGGTTTTATTCTTCGGGTCGGTACGGTTACAGCGATACCTCATTTAGGTCTTTTTTTATGTTACCATGGATATTTATATGCGTCTTTTTGATTGTGCGTTATTGCACTTTTTGTTCGGTGGTATGATATTAAATCATTATTTTTTGCTTCGTTTTTTATTTTTATTTTTTAAGGGGTTCACTAAAGGGGTTAACTAATGGGACAGTTTTATAGGGCGGGTCGCTACAGACGCGGCGATGCCAAATATGTGTACTTTTATTAATTTTTTTATTTTCAAAAAAATAATTTTTTGGGGAATATTTTTTTTACTAATTTAGCGATTTTTGAAAAATTATTTTTACACTTTTTTTTTTTTTACTATTACATAGTCCCAGGTGGGCCCCCGTCGCCATCTTGGATCCGGGGGCCTGTAGGGAAGGAGTCCCCCGCAGCAGCGCTGCACATTGCGCTGCCGTGGGGGGCTCAGGGAAGCACGGAGGGAGCCCCCTCCCTGCCGATGCTTCCCTTTAACCCCCGATACACCGCGATTGTGTTTGATCGCGGTGTACAAGGGGTTAACGTGTCGGGGCGGTCTGTGACCGCCCCTGACACATTGTGCCGGGTGTCAGCTGTGATAATCAGCTGACACCCGGCCGCGATCAGCGGCGCTCACCACGTGGGCAGCGCTGATCGCATTAGACGTACTATCCCGTCCTTGGGAATTAAGTCCCAGGGCACATGGACGGGATAGTACGTCTAATGGCAGAAAGGGGTTAAACATTCCAAAAATTCCTGGGAAGCACCAGAAGGGTTAATAAGCTTCTTGAATGTGACATATCTGTGATTTAAAGGCATGAAAATTGGAAAATTACATTTTCAAAATTTTTGCCAAATTTCCGTTTTCACAAATAAACACAAGTCATATCAAAGTAATTTTTCCAGTATCATGAAGTACAATATGTCATGAGAAAACAAAACAAGGTCAGAATCACTGGGATCCATGGAAGTGTTCCAGAGTTATTGCCTCATACAAGAACAGTGGTCAGAATTGTAAAAATTGACCCGGTCATTAATATGAAAACCTCCCTCGGAAGTTAAGGGGTTAAATAAATAATCCATTTTATCCCTGAATAGTTGTGCTGGAATCTTTCCCCATTTTTTCGTCATGCCTATTATTGTGAACCTTGTGACACAAACAACGCATAGGAAAAAATAACTGTAAACTTCAGTGTGCATAACTATTCACCCCCTAAAGCCAGTACTTTGTTCTTTTTGCAGAAATGTCATGCTTATGGGTTTGAAGCTTTGAGCCTGTCCTTTGTGGTTGGCTTCTCTGTCTGCCAAGCCACAGCAGAGACATTTTTTCTCTGGGTGCTTAGTTTCTTTTATCCTTACTGTAGTCTTTTTAGGGTAAAAGGGTTTACACTTACTCAAATCATTTGTTTGCCCCATCATCTTTTGGGTGCGGCATTACTTTCTCTTTACTGGTATATCCTGCTGGTTATAGTCTCTTTTTGATGTCCAGCCATGCTTCTCTAGTTTAAGTCAGTCAGTGAAAGACCAGCTAGGTTTTATCTTTTTGCTGTTTATGTTCTTTATCGTTTACTTATCTTTCATTGGGAAGCATGCAGCATATTTTTTATTAGTGCATATTTAATCTATTTGTGTTTCTTGGTTTGCGTTCCTCTCTGGGATCTTTTCTTTTTTCAGCACACTCTCCCATCTGTAGGTATTTCCTGTATACATCATCCCCTCAACTTGGACCATTTTCACTGTCCCTGCTGCCAAAAAACATCCCCACATCATGATGCTGTCAACACCATGCTTCACTGTGGGCATGGTGTTCTTGGGAATGATAACCTGTGTTCGTTTGGCGCCAAACAGAGCATTTACCTTGGTGACCAAAAAGTTCAGTGTCTCATCTGACCACAACATCTTTCTCCATACATTTGGGGAGTCTCCCACATATCTTTTGGCAAACTCAATATGAGCCTTACAATTTTTGGTGTAAGTAAAGGCTTTTTTTTCTGGCAACTCTTCCATAAAGGCCACCTCCATGGAGTGTATGGCTTATTGTGGTCATATGGACAAATACTCCAGTCTCTGCTTAGGAACTCTGCAGCTCCTTCATGGTTACTTTTGGTCACTGTGCTACCTCTCTAATTACTGCCTTGACTGTACTGAGAGATTTGGTGGGAGGCCTTCTCTTGGCAGGTTTATTGTGGTACCATGTTCTTTCCATTTGATGATAATGGATTTGATGTTGCTCTGGGGTATCATTAGAAAATGGGTTATTTTTTTATAACCCATCACTGGCTTGTACTTCTCAACAATTTGGTCCCTGACTTGTTTGGAGATCTCCTTGGTCTCCATGATGTTTGCTTAATGGTGCCTCTTATTGGTGTTGCAGCCTTTGTGGTGTGGATACACAGAGATCAGTGGGTGCACTTGTCCACTGGCCTGGCCATCTTTAGAGAGACTGCATGGATCAGGGCTCATACCAATGAATGCCCACTCTTGCTTCCCGCTGACAGAACACTTGCTCAGGCAACACAGGGTGAGGGTAAAACAGTGTGGCAATAATTTATTAAGCCAACAACACAAAAAATACAGAACAGTCCCAGCAAATAACCAAAATGGTGCAAATTACAGTATCTTAACCTTCTGCTGACTCGACGGAATTAGAGCTGTTTCCAGTGCCAAATACCCCCACCAGTGGCTCTCTGCTTTTGGCAGGTCCCCACAGTGAGAAGGTAACAACAAACTTAGGAAGCTGACAGACCATAGATGTACAAGTCCATGTGACTTGATTGTCACAACCTGGATTCTCTAAATGTCTTTGATGGTCAATGAGGCAGCTCTGTATTTCTTCAGTTGGAGTGATGATGCCATGACTTCTGTAATGTAGACTCCCTGAACTTAGGCAGACCCTCCTTTTTATAGGTGACAACTTTTCATTCAGTCATTCCACCACAGTCTTGGGGAAAGGTGGATGGAATGCATCCCTCACTGCTGGAGTGTTCAAACAACATAAATTGATTGTCTTTCATATTGCAATATTGCAGAGCACCAATGGGTCATCATTAATGTTGAGCATTCCGATACCGCAAGTATCGGGTATCGGCCGATATTCGTTGTATCGGAATTCCGATACTTAGTTCCGATACTTTTTTCATATCGAATACCGGAATCGGAAGTTCCCATAATGCTATGAGCCCGCTCGATTTGATTCAGCCAATGGGAATCCTCAGAAGTGTGGGCACATCCTGTTAGGCATGTTAACTATTGGCATGGCTGTGATTGGCTGCTGAAATGATGTCATGATGCACTGTAAAAGCCGCCGCCACCATTTCTGTTCACTCTGCTGTGAATTCAGTTAGGGACAGGCTGCTGTTGAAGACTGTGAGGGACAGTTAGAAATAGTGATTCTCAAAAAAATATTGTGCTTTACCCAGGCTAGATAAACCGCCACTGTAGCTTTCTTTTGCCTAGCAGCAGTGTTCACAGCTGTCTGCAAGGGCTGTGTGAGTGCAGCTCACGCTGTGTAATGGGTCCTTCAGCCACGTCTGGTTGTAGGCCGCCCAGCGTGCATCACTGCTGCCTCATACATATTTTTCTTTTCTAGCTGCTTATTTTTCATAAATAATATCTAGTGTGCTTCCATCTGTATCCATATACATTGGTTGCAAACACTAGTGGTAGACAGCGAAGCCTTTCTGCAGCCTTTCAGTGCTAGTGCCCACTTCTCTGCACTGTTCACGGCTGTCTGAGAGGTCTCTGACTGTGTGTGAGTGCAGCTCACGTTGTAGTGTGTTCTGCAGCTACGTCTGGTTGTAGGCCGCTCAGCATGCGTCACTGCCTCATACATATTTTTCTTTTATTGCTGCTTATTTTTCATAAATTCTATCTAGTGTGCTTCCATCCGTATCCATATACGTTGGTTGCAAACACTAGTAGTAGACAGCGGAGCCTTTCTGCTGCCTTTCAGTGCTACTGCCCACTTATCTGCACTGTCCACGGCTGTCTGAGAGGTCTCTGACTGTGTGTGAGTGCAGCTCACGCTGAGTAGTGTGTCCTGCAGCTACGTCTGGTTGTAGGCCGCTCAGCGTGCGTCACTGCCTCACACATATTTTTCTTTTATAGCAGCTCATTTTTTATTCTCCTATTAGTGTGCATCCATCCGTATCCATAAACGGTGGTTGCAAACACTATATGTGTAGACAGCGGAGCCTTTCTGCAGCCTTTCAGCGCTAGTGCCCACTTCTCTGCACTGTTCACGGCTGTCTGAGAGGTCTCTGACTGTGTGAGAGTGCAGCTCACGCTGAGTAGTGTGTCCTGCAGCTACGTCTGGTTGTAGGCCGCTCAGCGTGCGTCACTGCCTCACACATTTTTCTTTTATTGCAGCTCCTTTTTTTTTCTCCTATTAGTGTGCATCCATCCGAATCCATCTACATTGGTTGGTTGCAAACACTATATAGGAGTAGATAGAGGAGCCTTTTTTCTGGCTTGTGCCCTTCAGCTGCAGCCAGATTAGTATTACCCAATTTTTTTGGAGCCTCATCTTTTGCATTGTAGGTTACCTGCCTGCATTGTAATAGCTCCAAAAAGTTTGTGATACTATCACTTTCAAATCTTTGGTCACATCCTTTTAGTTTTTTTTAAAAAGCAAAAACAAAATAAAGCTCACCAAACACTCCATTTGACAGTTGTGTAGGCCACATTAGCTCCTATTAAAGTGTAGTCCACACACACACTTCATAAAATTAGTGTTTCTTATACCTGTTATCAGCTGTTCAGGAATAAGCACACTAAGCCCCCCCTTTGTACTTTTCTGCCTATCTTTATCAGTCTAGCAAGATGAAGAAGGCAGGGAGTAAGGCACGTGGGCGTGGAGTTTCAGCAGGGAGAGGACGTGGGGATTCTGCAGGGAGAGGACGTGGGGATTCTGCAGGGAGAGGATGTGGGGATTCTGTGCCTGCTGCGGGCACCAGTGAGTCAGCATCCCCCAGTTTTTGCAGGCAACAGTCCTTTATGCGCAGCTTTGTAGGACCTCGCCATACCCCACTGCTGCGGGAGGAACAAATTGAAGCCGTTGTCGGATGGATGGCAGCTAACCCATCGACTTCAATGACTTTTACGTCCTCTCAGGGCCAGAGCATCGAAGAGCAACCATCTGTCTCTTCACCACCTGCCAAAGTGCCTAGGCAGTCAGAGAGCCCTGGACAGGAGCCATCACAGTCTCTACTTCTGTTCTCTGAATCTGTTGGCTTAGAAAGAGGGGGCCAGTCAAGCAGCATTCAAGAATGTGAAGAAGAGGGAGTATGCAGTGATGCACAACTTCTTTGTCCCTCGGAATCTGAAGAGGCGGGTGGGCCAGTGCCTATCGTCAGCACACATCAGTACGCATCAGATGATGACGAGACTCAGTTACCACTTTCTGGTGCGTACGGTGCTGGCGAGACAACCCAGGAGATGCAGGTGTTTGAAGAGGGGAGTGTAGATGATGGGGTCCTTGACCCATCATGGCGTGAGGAACAGGAAGGTGATGGGAGCAGCTCTGAGGAAGAGATTCCCCGAACGGCCAAAACAGGAGGGAGAGGCAGGGGGCAGACATGGTTGCCTGTAGCCTCCACTTCGGCACCCGGTAGGAGCATTCCTCTTTCAAAAGGCAAAACGAGCGCTCCCAAGACTTGCAGTGCATGGTCCTTTTTTGACACAGTTGCAGATGACATTTGCTTTGTCAAATGCAAGCTGTGCCATCAGAAAGTCAAAAGAGGGAAAAATGTCAGCAACCTCAATACCACAAATATGTGGAAACGTGCGGACCAAGCACGAGCTGGAGTTACACAGACACACTGAAGACGTAGGCCAACATACAGCACCACCTACCACCTCTTCAGCTCGTGTTGGGGCCTCTTCCTCCAGCTTACACACAGCTGGTTCGGCTTCCTCACAGGATCGCCAAGGAAGAACCTCTGGCACTGTTGTCCGGAGACCCAGTGAACTTCCACCCACAGCACCACATTCCCAGTCCTCACACTCCCAGGCCACTCTACAGCCATCGGTAGCACAGGCGCATGGGATAAAAGGCGGCCATACTCGGCAAACCATCCCCGAGCACAGGCTCTGAATGCTGGCATTGCCAAACTACTGGCACTTGAAATGCTCTCATTCAGGCTGGTGGAGACTGACACCTTCCAGGACTTGATGGCTTTGGCAGTCCCACAATACACCATGCCGAGCCGCTTTTATTTCAGCAGGCGAGCCGTCCCTGCCCTGCAAAAACATGTGGAGGGAAAAATACAACATGCGCTACTAAATGCCGTCAGTAGCAAGGTCCACCTGACCACCGATGCGTGGACCAGTAACCATGGACAGGGACGATACCTTTCCCTCACTGCCCATTGGGTCAATGTTGTGGAGCCGGGTACAGATCTGGAGACTTGTACGTGTTCTGCCAACTCCACGGATTGCAGGCATCCAGTCTGTACACATTGACTCCTCCTACTCAAGTTCCTCAGAAACAGTGCAGCAGGAGCCTGTTACGACCGATATGAGCACAGCCGTGGCCAAACGTCAACAGGCCATACTCAAATTAATTTAATTGGGGAATCGAAGCCACACAGCGCAGGAGCTCTGGAATGCCATCAAGCCGGAATGCGATGTGTGGTTTCTGCCAGCGAATCTCCAGCCGGGCTTGGTAGTGTGTGACAATGGCCGAAATCTGGTGGCAGCTCTTGGCCTAGGCAACCTCACTCACATCCCATGTCTGGCACATGTGCTCAACTTGGTCATGCAGAGCTTTCTGAGGGACTATCCGGATCTTGATGCACTACTGCACAAGGTCCGCATAAAGTGCGCTCACTTGCGGCGTTCCAGCACGGTAAGATCGCGCCTTGCTGCTCTGCAGCGCCGATTACGCCTTCCAGAACATCGCATCATATGTGACCTACCCACCAGGTGGAATTCAACGTTACATATGTTGGAGCGCTTGTGTGAGCAGCAGGCAGCAGTCATGGAGTACCAGCTGCATCAGGCGCAAACAAGTCGCACTGTGCGCCGGTCACACTTCAGCACCACTGAGTGGGCCTCTATGAAGGACATCTGCCTCGTTTTGCGTGCCTTTGATGATTCCACGCGGATGGCGAGTGCAGATGATGCACTAGTCAGCATGACTGTCCCCCTTATCTGCCTGCTTCAAAAAACACTGCAAGCACTAAGGGAGGAGGTTTTGGAAGAGGTGGAGGATGAGGAGTCCCAAATGCCATCTGCTTCTGGACAGTCTACGCTACGTGGTTCCTCACAAAGGCCTAGGCAGGGGACACTTTGTGAGGAGGATGAGGAGAAGTCGATGGAGGAGGAAGAAATCTCTCCAGAGGAGGGAGGTACACAATCCTCTAGTCAGTATGTACAGCGAGGGTGGGGTGATGCAGAGCAGGCAGAGATGACACATCAAGCAGGGGACAGCGTTTCTTTGGCAGTTGGGAGTCTGCAGCACATGGTTGATTTCATGCTGCAGTGCCTGAGAAACGACCGCCGCATCGCCCACATTCTCAACACGACTGATTATTGGGTGTACACCCTCCTAGATCCTCGCTACCGGGAAAACTTACAAAGCCTCATACCACCTTTGACCCGGGAGCGTAAACTGCGGGAGTACCAAGACACACTGGTGCAGTCCATCATGTTTTCCATTCCACCCGACAGCAGTGGTGCTAGTGCTTTACAAAGCAGCTCTGTGCGTCGAGGCAGTGGAGGAAACTCGGCACAAAAGGGAGCAGAGGCAGCGCCTCAGCACAAGGCAAGACCACTATGGCCCAAATGTGGCAAAGTTTTGTGTGTCCTCCACAATTGTCTACACCATCACTGACGGCTCCATTCAGCAGGAGACAAAGTTTCCGTCAGATGGTGACAGACTACATATCTTGCCCTGTCAGTATACTCCCAGATGGCTCTTCCCCATTCAAGTTTTGGGTCTCTAAGCTGGATACATGGCCAGAGCTTAGCCAGTATGCATTGGAGGTGCTGGCTTGCCCTGCTGCCAGTGTATTATCGGAACGCGTCTTTAGTGCCGCAGGTGGTGTACTAACAGACCGTCGCACTCGACTATCTTCCGATAACGTTGACCGGCTTACTTTTCTGAAAATTAACAAGGCCTGGATCTCTCCAGAATTTGCCAGTCCTCTTCCCGAATAAATAATTGGTTGGCAACAGTATCCAGGTCTCCTGTTGTGTTCATGTTTCTACCACCTGAACTATAATCCCTGGGCTTCAACACAGCCAGTTGTCGCTCAGAAGTGTTGTCTGCACAGAGAAAAACACTAGCTCCTGTGTTAGTGGGGTTCAGTAACGCCAGCTGTTCCCCTGCTGTGTGGACGGCAAAGTCTCCTGCTCCATCCACATTCAAACTACTACTGATTTTTAACCGTGCTCCACTTAGGCCTGTGGCTCCACTGTCTCTAGCTTTTCCCCTGGCCTCCAACCCCGCCAGTTGCTGCTCAGAAGGGGCGTCAGCACAATCCACACTTGTTCCTGTGTTACTGGGGCTCAGTCACGTCAGTTGATCCCCTGATGTGTGTCCGGCAATGTCTCCTGCTCTGTCCACATTCCCATTACTAGTAGTGTGAATGAGGACAGAGCAAGAGACATTGCCGGACACACATCAGGGGATCAACTGACGTGACTGAGCCCCAGTTACACAGGAACAAGTGTGGATTGTGCAGACGCCACTTCAGAGCTGTAACTGGCGGGGTTGGAGGCCAGGGGAAATACTAGAGACAGTGGAGACAGAGGCCATAGTGGAGCACGGTTACAATCAGTAGTAGTCTACAACCTATATAAAACCTGCTGCAAGTTCGCCTCCACCTGGTGCATGATTGATCCTGTGCTCCAACAACGCCTGTTGGTGTTCGGAAGTGCCGTCTTCACAGAGAAAAACACACTAGCTCCTGTGTTAGTGGGGTTCAGTAACGTCTGCTGTTCCCCTGCTGTGTGGACGGCAATGTCTCCTGCTGCCTGCACATGCCAAAAATATCAGGCCTCAGCCTGCTCCATGCTTCATCCTGGGCTCCAACAATGCCAGTTGGTGTTCAGAAGTGCTGTCTTCACAGAGAAAAACACACTAGCTCCTGTGTTAGTGGGGTTCAGTAATGTCTGCTGTTCCCCTGCTGTGCAGACGGCAATGTCTCCTGCTGCCTCCACATGCCAAAAACATCAGGCCTCAGCCTGCACCATGTTTCATCCTGGGCTCCAACAACGCCAGTTGGTGTTCAGAAGTGCCGTCTTCACAGAGAAAACAACACTAGCTCCTGTGTTAGTGGGGTTCAGTAATGTCTGCTGTTCCCCTGCTGTGTAGATGGCAATGTCTCCTGCTGCCTCCACATGCCAAAAACATCAGGCCTCAGCCTGCTCCATGTTTCATCCTGGGCTCCAACAACGCCAGTTGGTGTTCAGAAGTGTCGTCTTCACAGAGAAAACCACACTAGCTCCTGTGTTAGTGGGGTTCAGAAATTGTGTGTTGTTCCCCTGCTGTGTAGACGGCAATGTCTCCTGCTGCCTCCACATGCCAAAAACATCAGGCCTCAGCCTGCTCCATGCTTCATCCTGGGCTCCAACAATGCCAGTTGGTTTTCAGAAGTGCCGTCTTCACAGAGAAAAACACACTAGCTCCTGTGTTAGTGGGGTTCAGTAACGTCTGCTGTTCCCCTGCTGTGTGGATGGCAAAGTCTCCTGCTGCCTCCCAAATCACACTACATCTTATTTTCTACTTGCTCCAAGTAGGCCTCAGCCAGCTCCGTGATTGATCCTGGGCTTCAACACAGCCAGTTGATGCTTGGAAGTGCCGTCCGCACAGATAGAAACACTCGCTCCTGTGTCAGTGGGGTTCAGTAACGCTAGCTGCTCCCCTGCTGTGTGGATGGCAAAGTCTCCTGCTGCCTCCCAAATCACACTACATCTTATTTTCTACTTGCTCCAAGTAGGCCTCAGCCAGCTCCTTGATTGATCCTGGGCTTCAACACAGCCAGTTGTTGCTTGGAAGTGCCATCCGCACAGATAGAAACACTCGCTCCTGTGTCAGTGGGGTTCAGTAACGCCAGCTGCTCCCCTGCTGTGTGGATGGCAAAGTCTCCTGCTGCCTACACAGTCACACTACTACTGATTTTTAACCATGCTCCACTTATGCCTCTGGCTCCACTGTCTCTAGTATTTCCCCTGACCTCCAACCCCGCCAGTTGCTGCTCTGAAGTGGCGTCTGCACAATCCACATTTGTTCCTGGGTTACAGGGGCTCTGTCACGTCAGTGGATCCCCTGATGTGTGTCCGGCAAGGTCTCCTGCTCTGTCCACATTCCCATTACTAGTAGGAGCCTAAGTGGAGCACGGTTACAATCAGTAGTAGTGTACAACCGATATAAAACTTGCTCCAAGTAGGCCTCAGCCTGCTCCGTGATTGATTCTGGGCTGCAACATCACCAGTTGCTGCTCAGAAGTGTCTTTGGCACGGGCACTCCCTCCTGCCCAGCCTGGTTCCAGCACGCCTGCTGTTTCCGGGTAGTGTCAACGTCACTTTGCCACCAATATGTTGTCCTGTCGTGTTGCCGTTGGGTTAGCCGAGCCTATGGTGCCTGCAGTTTGGGTGCTTCCTATGTGGGCTGCGGGTTCTGGTAATAAAGGCTGGTTCCGTAGTGCCAATAGGACAAGCACCCCCTGTAGGACTGTGGGTTTCGGTAACTGCGGCCGGCTCACGGCCTTGCAACTTTGTCTTTTTCATGGGTACCTTCTGCTACCCATCCGGGTTCAAGCACCATCAGCTGGTTCTCGGCAGAGCCTTTGGCCTAGGTGCCTCCTTCTCGGTATCCGAGTTCCAGCAACGTCTGCTTGTCCTTGGCAGCGCTTTGTAGCACAGGTACCTCCTGCTTAGTAACCGTGTTCCAGCACCGTCAGCTGGTCCACGGTTGTGCCATTGGCTCTTGTTCCTTCTGCTACCCATCCGGGTTCCAGCACCGTCAGCTGGTTCTCGGAAATGTCTTTGGCACGGGCACTCCCTCCTGCCCAGCCTGGTTCCAGCACGCCTGCTGTTTCCGGGTAGTGTCAACGTCACTTTGCCACCAATACGTTGTCCTGTCCTGTCGTGTTGCGGTCGGGTTAGCCGAGTCTATGGTGCCTGCAGTTTAGGTGCTTCCTATGTGGGCTGCGGGTTCTGGTAATAAAGGCTGGTTCCGTAGTGCCAATAGGACAAGCACCCCCTGTTGGACTGTGGGTTTCGGTAACTGCGTCCTGCTCGCGGCCTTGCAACTTTGCTGATTATGGGTACCTTGTGCTACCCATCCGGTTTCCTGCACCGTCAGCTGGTTCTCGGCAGAGCCTTTGGCCTAGGTGCCTCCTTCTCGGTATCCGAGTTCCAGCAACGTCTGCTTGTCCTTGGTAGTGCTTTGTAGCACAGGTACCTCCTGCTTAGTAACCGTGTTCCAGCACCGTCAGCTGGTCCACGGTTGTGCCATTGGCTCTTATTCCTTCTGCTGCCCCTCCGGGTTCCAGCACCGTCAGCTGGTCCTCGCTAGTTTCATTTGCTCTTGCAGCTTCTGCTACCCATCCGGGTTCCAACACCATCAGCTGGTTTTCGGCAGTGCCTTTGGCCTAGGTGCCTCCTTCTTGGTATCTGAGTTCCAGCAATGTCTGCTGGTCCTTGGTAGTGGTTTGGAGCACAGGTACCTCCTGCTTAGTAACTGTGTTCCAGCACCATCAGCTGGTCCACGGTTGTGCCATTGGCTCTTGTTCCTTCTGCTGCCCCTCCGGGTTCCAGCACCGTCAGCTGGTCCTCGCTAGTTCCATTTGCTATTGTTCCTTCTGCTACCCATCCGGGTTCCAGCACCGTCAGCTGGCTCTCGGCAGAGCCTTTGGCCTAGGTGCCTCCTTCTCGGTGTCCAAGTTCCAGCAACGTCTGCTTGTCCTTTGTAGTGCTTTGTAGCACAGGTACCTCCTGCTTAGTAACCGTGTTCCAGCACCATCAGCTGGTCCACGGTTGTGCCATTGGCTCTTGTTCCTTCTGCTGCCACTCTGGGTTCCAGCACCGTCAGCTGGTTCTCGGTAGTTCCATTGACTCTTGTAGCTTCTGCTACCCATCCGAGTTCCAGCACCGTCAGCTGGTTCTCGGAAATGTCTTTGGCACGGGCACTCCCTCCTGCCCAGCCTGGTTCCAGCACGCCTGCTGTTTCCGGGTAGTGTCAACGTCACTTTGCCACCAATACGTTGTCCTGTCGTGTTGCGGTCGGGTTAGCCGAGTCTATGGTGCCTGCAGTTTAGGTGCTTCCTATGTGGGCTGCGGGTTCTGGTAATAAAGGCTGGTTCCGTAGTGCCAATAGGACAAGCACCCCCTGTTGGACTGTGGTTTTCGGTAACTGCGTCCTGCTCGCGGCCTTGCAACTTTGCTGATTATGGGTACCTTGTGCTACCCATCCGGGTTCCTGCACCGTCAGCTGGTTCTCGGCAAAGCCTTTGGCCTAGGTGCCTCCTTCTCGGTATCCGAGTTCCAGCAACGTCTGCTTGTCCTTGGTAGTGCTTTGTAGCACAGGTACCTCCTGCTTAGTAACCGTGTTCCAGCACCGTCAGCTGGTCCACGGTTGTGCCATTGGCTCTTGTTCCTTCTGCTGCCCCTCCGGGTTCCAGCACCGTCAGCTGGTCTTCGCTAGTTTCATTTGCTCTTGCAGCTTCAGCTACCCATCCGGGTTCCAGCACCGTCAGCTGGTTTTTGGCAGTGCCTTTGGCCTAGGTGCCTCCTTCTTGGTATCCGAGTTCCAGCAATGTCTGCTGGTCCTTGGTAGTGCTTTGGAGCACAGGTACCTCCTGCTTAGTAACTGTGTTCCAGCACCGTCAGCTGGTCCACGGTTGTGCCATTGGCTCTTGTTCCTTCTGCTGCCACTCTGGGTTCCAGCACCATCAGCTGGTTCTCAGTAGTTCCATTGACTCTTGTAGCTTCTGCGACCCATCCGGGTTCCAGCACTGTCAGCTGGTTCTCGGCAGTTCCTCAGCCTTCTTGTACCTTCTGCTACTTTTCCAAGTTCAAGCTTGTGGAATTGTTTTTTTGATTCTCACTCTGGATCTCCCTGACGATGACCCTGAAGATGACGATCCTGAAGACCACACCGAAGACCAAAAAGATGACCCTCAAGAAGATGACCAAGAGGACAAAGAACATGAAGACAACCACCAAGATGCAGAACAACAAGAGACAGAAGACCAAGAAGCAGAAAAACCAAAAGCAGAAGAACATTAAGCATAAGACTAAAAATAAGAGCAAAGGATATTATCTAAATTATAAGCAGAAGAAGACTAAGCAGTGTATGGTGGTGAGTCCGTTCCTCCTCGTGGTGCCCCTGGAAAAAACTGAACGCGGACAAATCCTGTTGTAAATCTTTTGTGACAGGCAGACCGGAAGGTGTAATCTTCAAACTTTTATAGATAACAACTACAGGAATGCCTGTCACAAATAAGAATATGCTGAAGAAGAAGAATAGGAAGAAGATGAAGAAGTAGAATATGAAGATGAATAATAGTTGAATAAGAAGAATATGAAGAATGTAAAAAAAAGAATAATAGGAAGAAGGTGAAGTAAAGAAGAAGAAGATGAATAAGGTGAAAAAGAAGTTGATGAAAAAGATGCTGCTGAGGATGATGAAGGAGAAAGTGTGGGAGAAGTAAAAAATAAGGTGAAGAGCATGGAAGTAGTGAAACATACATATCTGACAAAATATAAAAGAGGTTAACATTGTCAATATCTTTGTAACTCCAAACGTCTTTAAAATAAAAAAATTATTCCTGCTATTCCATTTGATTGGGCTAAACCTCTATGGCTTTAATGTCTCCTACACCTCCCACAATACATTCTACATTATTATTAGTTGTTTTTCTTCATGTAGAATTAACCTACAAGGAAAGAAAGGGTTTTTTTCAACTCCAATATTTCTGTTCCATTGACTTGAATGGGACTTCCGGGATCGGAATCGGCTATACCCGATATTTTTTTTGAGATCGGCCGATCCAATCCGATATTTTTCAATATCGGGTGGTATCGCTCAACACTAGTCATCATCATATTAACAAACATTCAAACATTGTGCCTTTGTTTCCCAAAGATAGTAGAACAATACTAGGACTGCAATACAAGGACAGATGCAATAGCTAATTAGCAGTATGTCAACAAATGGAGACAGTGAACAATAATTCAGTGACAATAAGGGTCAACAGTCATTCTCACATGAACTTTAGCTCATGTCCCTGGGCCTACTGAAATAATATGTCTGGATAATTCAGATTAAATGCGGTCACCACATACATCCCCCATCTTAATTAGCCTGACATGATAGGCTTCCAATCCTCTTTCTCTACTTATTGGGGACAATCCGTTAGCATGTCTTTAAGCAGAGACACAAATGTAAGAAGTTTCACCTTCATGAGAATGAAACTTTGTATCATCCAATTTCCGCAAAGCATATTCCATGTCATCCTTCCAATCAAACTCAACAATCCCTCTGCCATCCTTGTGCATATCAGCATAGAAGACATCTCCAATTTCTCTCATATGATCTTTAGATCTTGCGAACTTCCCAAGGGGGGAAGTTCTGAGATGAGGACTCTGTATTCAGTTCGCCGAGAAGATGATCTGTTCCTCCAGCGAAGTCCTCAATAACCTACCCCTGGTCTCCTGCTTGACCTGGGAAACTCCACATGTAATTGACGAAAACTGAACGAGCATCCATTGCTTCCACTCACGGTGTTCTCCGCCTGTGTGGATCCTGGAAGCTGATAAAGGCAAATGGTGTGGCACCGACTCCCCCATGATTCTTCAGCTCAATGGAATGGATCCTCCCATACTGATAGAACAAATCCCCTAGCTCCTTCTCTCATACATTGGCTGGTAAATTGCCCACAAAAATGTACCCATTCCGCAACCATTGACCCCCAGCCCTAGAGAAGGTCGCTTAGCGACCTGGTAAATGGTGTTGTGATGGTTCAATATCTGGGCTGGAAAGGGTGATGGAAGACCAAGTGTTCCGAGATCCCAGAGCCTTGATATCACTAACCTTGACTGGCTGGAGGTGGCTATGGAGGTTGGTTGGTGTAGGGTGCTCAATCTGCCGTATAGTGTGAACAGGGTATATCACTTCATCCTTTGCTGGTGTATACTGGTGTATACAGAGGGTAGTACCCCTCAGACATTGATGGCTTGTCTTGGCAGATGTTAATCTGATTTGCCAGCAGACGGGCTCCAGGAATGGGGCCCCGGCCCTGGGATCAATCTTTGGCAATGTGTCCAAGGCACCCGCATGTGTAACAGCACCTTGGGTGAAGCAAATGACTGGTACTGTTGGTAACCCTTTGTCCTGGTGGGTTTTCTGCTGGGAAGCATGAAAATCCTGCTTGAGTGGTGGCTGGTCAAATCTTTGGTTGATGGGTCTTCTGGGATTGGTGGGGATATTGGGTCTCAAGCGGGGTCGGTTGGCTGTAAACTCATCATCCAATTGGGCTGATTGCTCTGGGGTGTCGGGCTCCCAGCCGGTTACCCACTTTCGTATTTCTGGGGCCATTTTCTCCATAAGTTGCACACTCACGTCCCTAAGGGCATCAGCGGAATGGGCAGACCGACCATCGAGCCAGTGGTTGCAGTGTTGTCTTAGTTGACTGCCAAATTCTACATAGGAGACTCTCTGGAGAGACAGTGTCTGGAACTTGGTGCGATATTGTTCATGAGTTATTTTAGAAGAAAGGGATGACAGGGTGTCCTGAATAGTCCTGAGGCCCAAGAGACTGAACAGCATCCTGTGCCTGGCCAGTTAAGCTAGTCCACAACTATTTGGTCCAATTAGCTTTGGGAACCTGGTGCATCATCACTAGGGTCTCTATGCTTTGTGGATGTTTATCAACCTCTGTGTTGGACTCAAACACTGGCACGTCTCTGTAGTGAAGAAAATTTCCTTGGTGGGTCATCATGGAGGTATGGTCTGGCGTTGGTGGTAGGGGTACTGGAACTCCCAAAACTGATTTAATAATACACTCCATCTCATCACTTGAGGATCCGGGTCCCAATGAAACCAACAAGTCCTGGATTCAGGCTGCTGGTGACTGGGTATTGGTGGGGTTTGACATGGTGGTGTCCAAAACCTACTGTGTATGCCTCATCAATGGTCTGTCTGAATGCCTCACTGGTTGTGGAGCCCTGGATGGTGTCTACGAACACTAGTCCCCTGCAGCATTGTGGTATTTCAGAAAAGGTGTGTATATTGACAGACCATGTGACACTTAGATTGCACACAGATCACCTTCCTTTCACTGAGCATGTGACTACTAAAGATAATTGGTTGCATCATAAATTTTTAGGGGATCAATAGCAAAAGGGCGGTGGGAAAAATATGCACATGCCAATTTTAATTTATTTTATCCCATAATTTACATTTTTTGCCTATATTTTTCTCAGTTCATTTCATCAACTTAGACTATTTAGTGCTGATGCATGAAACACAAATCATATTACAAAAAATATTTAAACACAGGTTGTAATGTAAAAAAATAGGTAAAAGGCCAAGAGCAGTCAAAACTTTTGCAAGCCACTGTACATGGATAACCACTAAAAGAGACCAGCAGTAGCTTTCTGTGTAGCTGTGACCCCAGGGTAACAACTCAAGAAGAAATCATGAAACACCTGCAACAGATGCAACCTTAGATACCCTGGCACAAATAATTTGAAACCTGGAGTTGTGAAAGGGGCCAGCAGCTGGACTTTGCAGATCTCCACATCCAACTCCGGGGATACCATAGAAACCACAATACCCTGAGGAGAGATGGAAGGTTTGGAGGAGAAACTAAATTAAGGCTACATGATAAAGCATAAGGCCTCACCTTCTTGAAACCAGGCTTGAACATAATGGAAAAATTTAATTGGGGTTAAACATGTAGCTGATTCACTATAGGCTAAATTTTTATGATCTGTCACCACTGATGAACTGGCTCCTTCAAAGAATGTATCCATTCTTCAAAAGCAAATTTAACCGCGAGCAGCTTGCGATTCCCAACATCATATTTTCTGTTGGCGGATGAACGTTTCCTAGAGAAAAAGGTTGCAAGTTGATCAGAGGTTTGGAACCTTGAGATAATACAGCCCCTACTGGACCTCTGCAGCATTAACATCCACAATGAATGGTTTCTGGAGATCAGGTTGGATTAAAACTGGAGCAGACTTAAAATACCCTTAATTTATTGGATTCCCAAATAGCATCAGGCGAACAAATCTCAAGTTCCACCCCCTTATGAGTGAGATCAGTGAGAGGTTTAACAATCTGTGAAAAACCTCTAATAAGTTTTCTTTCGTAATTGGCAAATCCTAAAAAATGTAATGCTTTAAGGTCACGAGGTTGAAGCCAATCAATTGTGGCCTGCACCTTCCCAGGATTCATTTTAAACCTTTCAGCTGTTACAATGAACCCCAGGAACAATATGTATTTATGCACTGGGCAGTAAAGGCATATTTCTCCAACTTAGCAAATTAAGAATTGTTTCTAAGCTTTCATAAAACAAAACAGACATGGTGCGAATCCAAATCCGGTGAAACAATTAGAATGCCATCAAGGTATACCACAGAAAATATATTGTTCATAATATTTTGAAATGCCACTAACGAATTAGTTAAACCTAAATGAGATGAGATTCTCAAACAGACCCTCAGATGTTAAAACACAATCTTCCACTCGTCACCTTCCCACATGAACATCAAATTATAAGCCCTTCTAAGATCCTGTTTAGAAAATAATTTAGTCACCATAAGCATGGAAGTGGGTACATATTTAACCATAATTTTGTTTAATTCACAGAAATCAAGGCAAAGACAGAGGCCACTGTAGAGATATGAGGGTCAGTGGGTGCTCTTGTCTGCTGGTCTTGTGTTTAGAAAGACCGCACAGCCCGAGGCTCATCCCACTGAGTGCCCATACTCCTTCCCAGTGGGCAGAACACTACTCAGACAACACAGTGAGAGGGTACCATACTCCGGAAAGGATTTATTGGGTCACCAACAGTTAAAAGCATATATTACATTCCCATCAGGTACACAAGATGTTACACATGACAGAGTCTCACCCTTCCACTAGCTTGCTGGGGATTAAAACCTCCGTGACTGTGGGGCATCCAGGGCCAACTTCCCTAACAAGTAGCACCCCTCATTTGGCAGTCACCCACAGAGAAGAGGGAGCAGCAGCTTAAGAAACTGACCGAGCACAGAGAGGTATGTGGCCAGGTGAACTGATTGTCCCAACCTGGGTTCTCCAAATTACTTTGTGAGCTCAGTGATGGGCAGTGGATCAGATATATATTCCACCAGCTGGAGCCATGGTTCCTGGGCTAATGTCCTGTAGTCACAATGGTGACAGGGGCATGCTCTCATTTCAGGGCATTGTCCCACAGGCATGGGGGAAGAATGGGGGAGGTAATCTTCATTGTTTCATTGTTCAACTAGACTGCATATTTGTGCACAAAGTTGTGCAGACTAGTACACCGCAGGGGGCTGATGCAATACCTAATCAGCAGGCATTCCACAAATTAACATACAACAAGGGTCAACAGACAGTCTCAAATGAAAAAATCAATGTTGTCCCTTGAACTACTGAACAAAGGAACAGTATGTCTGGCATAATAAAGAATGAAAAAAAGGTCCAGTCGAAATATACAGGGACAATGATATACAGGGACAATGCCGCAGAATGTCATACCTATTTATACAGATACGGAAATGTAATTTATGAAAAGTTTTTATGTTATGTAATTTACCACTGTCACCTGATTTTATCGCTTTGTGGGAACATGATATTGATTTATCTTTTCTTCTCCATAGACTTTCATTTACATATTCTATCATAGCAGTACATACAGGTCCCAACAAATTATAAAAGGTGAGCTTTATTTAATTTGGCATTAAGGACAAGATAGGTAGCTCAAGAATAAGGACGACAAGGAGGTTAAATCACTGCCTCTTTTTCCAAAAACACATTTCCGAACTCATTCAGGTTCCCCAGCAGATCCTCTAGACTAGCAGAGCAAATTTGTACAGAACTTAAATATTTCTTATGGAAATTGAGGCTCCACTTAACAATATCTTTCTGACGCCAATCAACAACAGGATTGTGAATAAATAGCCATGGAAGTCCCAATACCAACCCAGTGTCACAGTTTCATATCTGACTGTGGTCTAGGGACATCTTGAGTAACAGATCAGCCTCCATATGGGATCTGAAGTGTGCCTGACTATCAGAGTTGTGCGTGACAGTTTAGTCATTTAATCTGATATCTGGGCGTGCTGGAATGTCAGTATTTTGATTGACAGCCCTGCTGTTCAATCTGGTCTTGCCTGCAGGCATTTCCAGAGGTGCATCCTGTCCTTCATTATTTACCTGGGTTACTGTCTGCAGTAAATGTCAGTTGTAGCTTTGCTTAAGTTAGGTGTGTGTGCTTACTGTGTCTGATATCATGATCTTGTTGCTGACCTCGCATTTGTCGTGTCTATGTGTATAATCCCTTCTGCTATTGACATGCACTGACTTCACATATCTGACCAAGGACTTGGCCTCCATCTATTCGTTTGTTGCACTCCCTGGCCTTGATGCACCTTCTTGGAATTTCACCCCGGACTGTTACCTGACCATGCCTTTGTCTACCACTTGTTATTATGAGATCTCGTGGTATCTGACCATTGACCTCTTAACTACCCTGTCTCATGGCTTACCTGTGAGTAGTGACTCAGCATCACACCCAACAGATTAATTATCCAACACATTGGAGGAGATGGACTCGCAGTAAAGTGTTTCTTTGCAGCACGGTGGCTCAGTGGTCCTCAGTCCTGGGTTCGAATCCCACCAAGGACAACATCTGCAAGGAGTTTGTATGTTCTCCCCGTGTTTGCGTGGGTTTCCTCCGGGCACTCCGGTTTCCTCCCACACTCCAAAGACATACTGATAGGGAATTTAGATTGTGAGCCCCATCAGGGACAGTGATGATAATATGTTCAAACTGTAAAGCGCTGCGGAATATGTTAGCGCTATATAAAAATAAAGATTATTATTATTAAAAAGGTACCTGGGAGTCTGGGTGACCTCCATGATAATCACCCAGACTTAGTGTTTCCGACAGCTTGCTTGTTTGCTTGAGAGCGTACGAGCAGTCCTTAAGTTAATGTCCAAAGTGACCATAATAGAAGCAGAGTCTGAGATTGTGGCAACATCTCTTCTCAATGGCCTGAGTGCTGGCAGCTCCAACCTACATTTGTTCCGCCTCAGGTACGTGGATGGTGGACTCAGGAAGTATGAGCAAAATACTCTTTCACTCATCACATCCTTGCCTCCGCAATCTAGATTATGTCTGGCTTGTCACAGATCATCCTTAAGGGGTCAAAAACTGCGTTAACAGAAAACCTTTCTGGAGCTAGTGGGAACAAAAAAAAAGGCCCAAGTCTGAGGGCCCAATCACAGAAGGCACATAATTATTCCCACCCCCAGTAGACCAGGGTCGTAAGGTAAAAAATAGTCTACAGATCTCCCTGAATAACCTAAACTGGTCTTTCTTCAACAAAAATACATCATATGCAACTACTGGTTCAGGAGAGACCACCTGCACATCAGAAAGTAAAAAAGTCATAACTACAGTTGGTAGCGGAGAGCTTTGGGAAGCACCCATAGTTCCAGAAAATCGACCCTACAGCTGAAACTGTGAAAATTATAGCTCCCTGGCAAGATCCTGGACCATCTCGGTCAGATGCGCCACCTGATCACAAAGTGTATGAACTGGATCCATTTGTGCGGGGAAAAAAGTATATGCCAGATGTATTGTGATGCTGATTACTACTCATGGACAGGCCATGAGGCAGTGTACTCAAATGTTATGGCGTCAGATACGTAGAGAGCACGTAGTAAACTAAAAGGAAAAGACAAAGGCGAAGTCAGGTCACGGTCTGATGTCAGAATACCTGGAGAAGATAGCAGATCAGAGCAAAGGGGCTAGGCAAACGGATGGTCAGAACAATGTCTAAGGTCAGGCAGCAAAATCCCAACAAACAGAGCACAAGACAAACCACTGAGCAGATGCTACCTCAGTCAGAGGACTAGAATTGACAGTTCAGCTAAGCTGAGAAATCACATGGAATAGGGAACACCTGAAAGAAACTCAGCACCAGATTGGACAACTGAACTGTTAGTCAACGCATCCAAGACACACTGAGCGGAGGAATCATGACATTCTAATGTTCATTAAAAGTTAATTTTAGTGGAAAACATTTCCCACATTAAGAACATGAAAAAGGCTTCTCCCCTGTGTGAGTCATTTGGTGTATAACAAAATATGATTTCTTACTAAAATTTTTCCCACATTCTGAACAGGAAAAAGGCTTCTCTCCTGTATGAATTCTCTGGTGCCTAACCAAATCTGATTTCTGTTTAAAACATTTCCCACATTCTGAACATGAAAAAGGCTTCTCTCCTGAGTGAGCTCTCTGGTGCTTAAACAAATATGATTTCTGATTAAAATGTTTTCCACATTCTGAACATGAAAAAGGTTTCTCCCCTGTGTGAGTTCTCTGGTGTTTATTCAAATCTGATTTCTGATTAAAACATTTCCCACATTCTGAACATGAAAAAGGCTTCTCTCCTGTGTGAGTTCTCTGGTGCTTTAACAAATATGATTTTTGGTTAAAATGTTTTCCACATTTTGAACATGAAAAAGGTTTCTCCCCTGTGTGAGTTCTCTGGTGTTTAATCAAATCTGATTTCTGGTTAAAACATTTCCCACATTCTGAACATGAAAAAGGCTTCTCCCCTGTGTGGGTTCTCTGGTGGCTATCAAGATGTGCTTTCCTGCTAAAACATTTCCCACATTCTGAGCAGTTAAAAGGTTTCTCCCCTGTGTGACTTCTCTGGTGCTTAACAAAATTTGCTTTCTGTGTAAAACATTTCCCACATTCTGAACATGAAAAAGGCTTCTCCCCTGTGTGGGTTCTCTGGTGGCTGTCACGATGTACTTTCCGGCTAAAACATTTTCCACATTCTGAGCAGTTAAAAGGCTTCTTCCCTGTGTGACTTCTCTGGTGATAAACAAGATTTGATTTCTGGTTAAAACATTTCCTACACTTGGAACAAAAAAATCTATTCTCTGCTGTGTACATTTTTTGATGTTTAAGAAAAGACCTTTCAAGGATAAAACTATTTCCATATTCTGAACGTGAAAATGACTTGTTTGCTTTGAGAGCAGTTTGTTTTGTAATGCTTATTTTATGACTTTGATTTTCCTTAGTAGTCGGTAGTGAATCAGAAGACAGGACCTGTCTCAACCGATAAGATGTCAGATCTTTGCTGTCAAGGGATGATGGTATATCTGGATTAATGGAATTCTCTTCAATTGTATCTTGTGTAATCTCAAAATCATCTGATTTAAAAATTGAAGATGTCAGCTGTCCCTCTGATCTCCTGGTACAGTCATCTGCCAAGAAAAAAAATATTACTTTTGAATAAAATATCCTTGAATTTTATATTTTTTGAAGCTTTATGCTTAAACTGTCTGTAATAATGGCAAGTTATGTAAAAATATTGAATTATTCACCAGGACAATGACAAATCAGTTTAATAGAAAACCTCAAAGTATGAACCAGTGGAGCATGCTGTTCAACTGTTTGTTCATTCTGCCTCCCAAATATGGAATTAAAAGCCAACAATGTTATGTAAGCAAAAATAATACAATAAAAACTTTTACTCATCTGAAAAAAACAAGCCCCCACTCAGGTACATCATCTATCAATGGAAAAACAGAGGCTTCCACATTAATAGTGGCTCAAAGGCTCTTGAAAAGCAACATAGCTTCCATAAACAAATCCAAGAATATCCACTCTCCCAAAGTCAAGTCTCCACCTCGATTCTGAGCCTTGCGGTGTGCCCAAACCACATTTAGCCTCCATAAATTTGGCATTACTATAATGAGAAAAACCCACTTAATTTATGGTGTGTGTGCCTCCTGGAGCACAATCTGTGCACTATTTGTTGGGCAATAAAATGCTTAGCTACTTCCCGGTAGCGGTGTTTTTCGAAACCCAGGACAGCACCACGAGATAGGGGATCTGTCCTTCAGAGACAGGAAACCTACAGACATAAAAGGGCGGCATCTGTCTCCCGCATCAGTTGGATTACAGGGCATGAGAGGACCTCCCAGGTTAGTAGCAAAATATACACACTACCTCATACCCAAATAACTTTCCACACGTGACTTTGCAACTTAAAAAAGAAGTGTTCACCCATACGTGAAGGGAGGGAATATGACAGTGCAGTCATGGGCTCCAATAAACACCGCTACCGGTAAGTAGCTAAGTATTTATTCGGTCTCCAATGACAGCACGAGTGAATTACAGAGATAATGGGTTAAGAAGAAGAAGAAAAGAAGCACAGAATAACGTGCACATCCACAGCAAGATGACCATGTGAAAAAAGGCTTTTATTGAACATACAATAGCCAGATAAACCAAGTGTACAATAAAAACAATTTAAAATCACAGATGAGACAAATGTGGGCAGGTGAATATGTATTAATAAGTAAGAACATGCAGTATACATACATATGAAAACATTACGTGCACCCCAGATAAATATTACCAACAATGCTCTCTCTTACCATATAATAAGAAATATGTATTAATTACAAACATATGGACAACTTGCAGGGGAAAAATCGTCCTATCATATCAAATTGTCACATGAATGGTGAAAAAAATAAAGATAATGACAGGTAGACTGGCATTATAAATAGGTCCAGACATTTCCCATGCAAGTCCATAGGTAAGAAAGTGCAATGCTAGGTTACATAGTAACAGCCTGGGAATACTCACATTGCCCACAGTGCCCACCATTCATGTTGACAATTTGATATGATAGGACATGTTTTTTCCCCTGCAAGTTGTCCATATGTTTGTATTTAATACATATTTCTTATTATATGGTAAGAGAGAGCATTGTTGGTAATATTTATCTGGGGTGCATGTAATATTTTCATATGTATGTATACTGCATGTTCTTACTTATTAATACACTAGATGTGTGCCCGATGCTATCGCATTGGAAGGGCAGTAACATCACGATGGGGGCAGCTTTGTGGTGCTGGCGGCCCACCCACTTCCATGCAGTCACAACCGGCAGGAAAGATGGTGTTTTACGGTCTGTGCTGGAGATGGTGTGCCGCCATCACAACACTGCCCCATCATGTCCAGCAATCTGCCCCATCATTTCCAGCAATCTGCCCCATCATGTCCAGCAATCTGCCCCATCCTGTCCAGCATTCTGCACCCATTATGTCTGCAATCTGCCCCGGGCCCCCCTGATCGCCGCTTTCAATTAAAAAAACAAAAAGTTCTTCCTTACCTGGCCGCGCTCCAGCGGCGACGCTCTCGCTCCCTCCAGTCCACGTTGCTGAAACGCGCACTCGCCGGCGACTGACAGTGACGTCAGCTGCCGGCGACGGACGCGCTGCGGCTGGCATCAGCTGCCAGCCTCCGATTGGCTGGCGGCTGTTAACTATTGACGTGCGGGCCGACGGGCCCGCATGTCAATAGCGTTCAGCTGCCGCAGCGCCGCTAAGGGCCCGGTTTAGTGTGCCAGTAGGGGCCCGGTGAGCAGATGAGACCGGGCCTGATGTGGGCCCCCTCTGCCCATCGGGCCCCATACGCCAGTCAGGGCAGTAATGCCCTGATGGCGGCCCTGCCTTTACTAGCTTGTTCACATGGCCGACCGGAAAGAAGAACAGTTTAACCAGGCCTCCGATGATGACAGAGTTCAAATCAAATCAAATTTATTATCGCCAAGTACATATTACATATATACAAGGAATTCTTTGTGGCAAAGAGGCAACATAATATATAACAACAGATACAACAAGTAACATCTAACAAGACAGATACAGTATATAGTCTACACATGACGATTTAATTGTTGAACAGAGAGTGGATAGAAGCTGTTCATATGGCGGTTGGTGCTGCATTTGGGGACTCTGAAGCGACGTCCTGAAGGGAGTAGTTGGAATGAGGAGTGTCCCGGGTGAGAGGGATCGGATGAAATTTTCAATGCGTGGGATCGAATACTCTTATCATAAAGATCCTGGATTTTAGGCAGGGGGGAACCTATAATTCTCTCTGCTGTTCTGAAAGTCCTTTGTAAGCGGAGTTTGTCATGCGCAGTGGCTCCCCCATACCAGACTATCAGAGAGGAACAAATCACAGATCTGATGACAGCATTAAAGAATAAGATCAGCAGATTCTTAGACAAACCATATCTTTTCAGCTGACGCAGGAAGAACATCCTCTGTTGTGCTTTTCTTATAACAGCATCCACGTTTTTCCCCCATTTAAGATCATGAGAGATGATAACACCAAGGAATTTGGTCTCTGTGACCCTAAGAACCACTTAGTCATGGATGTAGATTGGAAGTATCTCATGTTGATCTTTCCTAAAATCCACAACCATCTCAGCAGTTTTTTTAGTGTTGAGTACAAGATTATTGGCTTTACACCAGTCACATATTCTTTCCACCTCACTCCGATACAAGTCTTCAGCATTTCCCCTGATGAGACCAATCAGTGTCATATCATCGGCAAATTTCAAGATTTTTACTGAGTCTGCTGAAGAGATGCAATCATTCGTATAGAGAGAAAACAGTAACGGGGACAAAACACACCCCTGAGGTGCCCCGATGTTTGTGACCAAGGTGTCCGAAGTGAATGGTCCAACTTTTACACTCTGTATCCTGGCTGTCAGGAAGTTATAAATCCACAAGCATAAGTTGAGAGGGACTCCAAGAGCTACCATTTTCTTATGAAGTAAATTCGGATCAATGGTATTGAACGCTGAGCTAAAGTCCATGAAAAGAATCCGGACATATGAGTGCAGTTCATCTGTATGATCCAAAATGTACTTCAGTGCCAGATTGACAGTGTCGTTTGCCGAACGATTCTCCTTATAGGCAAACTGAAGCGGGTCCCATAGCTTCTGCGTGAATTTTATCAGGTGGGACATCATAATTCTTTTGAAGACTTTCATAGCTACAGATGTGAGTGCTACTGGTCTATAGTCGTTCAACTCAGAGGATCCCACTTTCTTGGGGACAGGGATAATTGTGGAATTTTTCCAACACTGAGGTACAACGCACTCTTTCAGTGACACATTGTATATATTTGTCAGTATAGGGGCAAGCTGGGTAGCACATACTTTCAGACACATTGGAGATACACCATCAGGGCCAGGTGCCTTTTTGACCTTAAGTCCCTTCAGGATGCGTATCACCTCTGCCTCGGAGATCACTACTTGGGTGTTGCACAATGAATGATCTTTATATGAACAGACTGAGGAGCTTAGAGATGAATAGCCACTGTGTGTAGAGTTGAAGAGTTGTAGAGTTGAAGAGTTGAAGCAGAAGATGCTGACACAATCTTTCCTGAATCAATGCCACTATCTGATAACGGGGATCAGGGTGTTCTTTCTTTCTGGGCTCCTTCCTGGGAAAGGGTCTTACTGATTCCCTAACCAACTCCCTCAATCTGGATTAAAAGTCTGGCGACTCTTCTGCTACCATCTGTTGAATGTACGGTTGGCACAGTTTCTTTCCATGAATCTGGTAGCAGGGCACGACAAATTTTGCACTCCTTGTGCTTGGGTTTAGAGGTACATTTTCTTTCTCTAACAAAAATATGGGAGAGATAAGGGGAAGACTACATCACCGAGTGGTACCGGAATACGCGGGGGACACCTCTCAGCCGAAGGATCCTCCTTAGGGGCTGGAGAAACATCCAGGCTGCTGGAACTTCATTGACTGAATTTTCTCTCACCCAAACGACCACCTCCTGTTTCACTACATGGTTGTCGCTGGTCACTCTCACATGAGGCTTCTTTGTGAGCTGCTGCTGCTGCATAGATGAATGCTGCTGCACCTGAACCTGCACCTGCTGCTCTGTTGACTCCATGTCCTGTCTGGATTATGGGTCTAAAATCATCTTGCTCTTTACATGGCTCCCTTAAATATCTCTGACCACTCCCCCTATCTGGTACTGTCCCCTGCAGGGCCAGCAGGTCCTCCACATGGCTTGCCCGGTGCCTCATCTGCAGATTGCCGGCCATGCCTCAGCCTCCACAACCGCACCCTGGAACACGCACGCGTGGCGACCCCCATCCAGCTCAAGCCAATGGCCCCATGGCCCAACGGCGGCTCCGGACCCCTGGCACCACTGACCACAGCCCCAGGAACTGTACCACCTCTAATTTCCAGACGGGGCCGCCGCAACTTCAAGCGTAACGCCCCTACATCACAGGGGCGTGACACGGATGTATCACACTGCGCGTCGCAGCCGCGTCACCTAGGCTGTGCCCAGTACACGACACAAGGGCACGCCCCCGACACACCACAGCGCATGCCCGGGTCGTTTCACCGTGGTCGTGCCCCGGCCGCTTCACCGAGGCTACATCACAAGGGCGCACCCCAGAACACCATAGAACGCACCCCGGCCGCATCCAGCACACCAGCCTCTGCCACCTGGCCATCAGAGGGATCAGCACCACGAGCCCGGACGCAGCCACAGAGGCTGCACACCAATGCAGCCGCATACTTACCTACACCCTGGCGTCAGACCACCTTCCAGGAGACTGCTTTGCCTGCGGTCACTAAGGCTAGTTTCACATTAGCGTTTTTTTGCGCAGCGCATCGTGCGCATAAAAAACGCAACGAAAAACGCATGCAAACGCAATACAAACGCGCGTTTTTTAAGCGTCATGCGTTCGCTGATGCGTCAAAAAAACACAGCGTTTCTTGCGTTTTACATGCGTTTTTGCATGCGTTTGTGTTTTCTTGACGCATGCGTTTCTAGGCGTGACAGTTCACATCCCTTTAAAAACAATAGAAAGAGTACACCAATGGGACACCAGTGGGCGTGTGTTATTGGAATGTTTTATATAGACCCTGTTATATGAATTCCTCAGATTTTGATGCTGTTTCGGGTGTCAAGATGGACCTGCGTCTGGATAATTTCCGATTCAAGTTGGATCTTGACATTGCGATGTCTCAGGCGTATGCCTTTTCTTGCCAGCAACAAAGGGAGAGGGAGAGACAGCATAGACGGCAGCGGCGTCGGTTTTGGAGGCATCCAATAATTGAACTCCGGGAAAGCCATGGAGGGTATCACACGCTGTACAGCGAGCTCCAGGAAAACCAGGAGAAATTTGCAGAGTATACCCGGATGTCCCAGCAAAGCTTCCTGGACTTGCTGGGTATGGTTGAAGGAATCATCCGGAGACAGGACACTCAGCTCCGGCGTGCCATTCCTCCCGAAGAAAGGCTCCTCGTCACCTTACGGTATGTAATGTTTTTATGTTTGCATTTTTTTTTTTGGTTGGCTAAAAAATTCTGTGTTTTTTGGTAATGAATTTTAACATTATTTTTGGGAAATTGCTTTTTTGCATAATGGTTTTTCTTCTGTCATGTACTAACCACAAGCCTTTATAAAATGTTTTTCTGCTATGTTGTATTAAAAAACCATGCAAAATAGTTATGCCATGTACTTTTTATTTTCAGTGTTTTTATTAATACCCTAGACAGAAATATAATTTTTTTTTCTTTTTATGTTTTGCAGGTTCCTGGCAACTGGAGAGTCTTTCATCCCTGCATTTCCAGTACCGGCTGGGAATCTCCACTTTATCCGGGATTGTTGCCGACACCTGCAGGGCTCTGTGGGATGTTCTGTGTCCGGAGTTTCTGCCCTTGCCCACCGCTGAAAAGTGGCTTCAAATAGCGGACAAATTCTGGGCAGTCTGCAATTTCCCGAACTGCCTAGGAGCGGTGGACGGGAAGCACATCCGCATCACAAAACCCGCAAGAAGTGGATCTGAGTACTACAACTACAAGAAGTACTTTTCGACAGTACTCATGGCCATTGCGGATGCAGACTGCCGGTTTGTGGCGGTAGACATAGGGGCATTCGGACGGGGCAACGATTCCCAGACTTTTAAAAACTCTGATATGGGCTGGAGGTTGTACGGCAACCAGTTCAATTTTCCACTAGCACGGCCTCTTCCCCAAACCCAAGCTCCACCACTGCCATTTGTAGTGGTTGGGGATGGGGCTTTTCAGATGCCAAAACCTGCTCAAGCCGTACTCCAGCCGTGACTTGGACCACTCCAAGAAAGTATTCAACTACAGGCTTACGAGGGCACGCTGGACTGTAGAGTGCGCCTTTGGCATTCTTGTGTCCAGATGGCGAATTCTCAGCACCGCCATCAATCTCAAACTTGAAACAGTGGATGAGGTGGTGAAGGCGTGCGTGGTTCTGCACAATTTTGTTATGGCAAAGGAGCGGCCGATCTTTGACAAGGATGAACCTGCTGCCAACCCTTTGCCAGATTTTAATCAGCATCCTCTTCGGTCATCAGTCGAAGTTGCCCAAATGAGGGACCAATTTGCGGACTTCTTCTTATCCGATGTGGGTCGTGTAGCATGGCAGGATCAAATGGTGTAATAGCTTTGTTGTTTGTTAATAATAAAATACCGCTTTTTTTTCCTGTACCCAGTGTACTGTGTCTTAATACACTCCACTACTCGCCTGCCCAGGTGTCCAGTGAAATCAGGATGCTGTGCTTCCTGACTTTACTAGGACTCCTGACCAGGTGACCCTACATATAAAAATTGTATGACCTTCCTCATTTCTCCAGTCCGTGTTCATAAGGCATATTGGCGAGAAGGTGTAGATAATACAACTAATATTTATATCACCTGGCCTAAGTATACTCTGTCTGATAACTGACCATGTGATTAAAACTATTAGTTTTAGTATCTCCACTGTCGAACGCAGACTGGAGAGATGATAAAGGTTTATACAACTTTTACAATCCCCTGGCCTGGTGTCATGATGAATTGATGATGACCCCAAAAAACACATCCTGACTTCAGAAATTTTGGACACCTGGCCAGGTGAATACACATAGGAGTTAACCTCCAGCATCTCTACAGTCTGTGTGCAATAGATAATGAAGACTGAAGCGACGCTGCAGATTACAACTCATAGGTATACTCACCTGGCCAGGTGTGCTAAATAGTTATGACACCAGGCCAGGGTATTTGTAGATATGGCATGTAATTTCTCCATCATCTATTCAGTCTATTTGCCACAGACTGTATAGATGATGTGGTTCATGACAAGGTATCTAGGATCCCCTGGCCTTGTGTCACAGAGTGAAATGGGGATGGGCAAAACACACCATCCTCAATTCACTCTTTATGACACCTGGAAAGGTGAGAATAGATATGCCTTGCACCCTCCACCATCAGTCTGACCAATATTAGCAGACTGAAGTGCCTGGTGGATGAAAATACAAGTCATATATTTGTGTTTTTGACATCACATTGCTCCAGGACTGACACAAGAAACATGTGTCAGTCCTGGAGCTATGAGGTGTCAAAAACAAAGTGTACGGCGCAGTGTGTGCAGCCGGCGAAAGACACAATAACCAAACAATATTTTCAAATCAAACGTTAAACTTTATTTAAATAAAAGAATTTAAGATTTAAAAAAAAAATAAAAATTTACTTGGGGTCAGTTGGTGGAAACTGGGGGGGTGTGGAGGGATGAGGAACGGCTTAGGGTGGAGGAAGGGGATCTAGGGGAAGGAGGAACCAAAGAAGTGTGGGAAGGCAGCGGAGGCAAGGAAAGTTGGGAAGTGGGAGGTGAGGGAGTAGGGAGAGTTAGAGTCCTCCTCTTTTTTTTTATGATGGTGGCCCGTCGGCATGCTACTGTCCTGCCTGGTGCGCCTGGAGCCTGAGGACTGGCTCAACCCCGGGGACCGCCTTGAGCCTGTGGACCGCCTGGAGGCCATGGACCGGCTGGAGCTGGGGGACCGCCTGGAGCTTGTGGACCGCCTGCCAGGATCCTGGAGCTGCTGTAGCATGCTGGTGGTGGATGTCCTGGCAGGGGCCGTAAATAGTGAATGCGGGTCCCCTAGCTGATGCTGCTCAGAGGTGGTGGTGGCGGTCCATGCAGGCGTGGTGGCGGTGGCGGTCCATACCGGGGTGGTCCTCACGGTGGTGGTGATGGTGGTGGCGGCGGTGTTGCCCCAGTCAGGGGTGGTGTTCCGGGTGGTGGTGCTGGTAGTGGTGGCGCTCCAGGCGGGGGTGGCGACGACGGGCCATCCGGTGGTGGTGGTGGTGGCGGCAGCAGTGGTGGGCCAGGCAGGAGCAGCGCTTGGCATGGTGTTGGCGGGGAAGTGTCCAGCTGCACTCGGACTTGGGGCGGTATATTGGTGTCCGGCGTGGCTTGGAAGTGTGGTAGCCGTGCAGTGATATGCAGCAGAAGTAGGTAATGCTGTGAATCGAGTCAGCGGTGGCACCGGTGGAAATGCCACCGCTGACTGCTGCATATACCTACTCTGCTGCATAGCCTGCATAAAAGTATTGTTGCAGGCCTGCATGACAGTCAACTGGAGTTCAGGGGTAAGGTGTTCCGCCGTGTCCCGAGCTATTTGTGTATAGAAATGATGCGCTGGTCTGGCGAGGTCGACTTCCAGGCGCTCAAGGCGACTCTCGATAGACTTGTAGCGTTGGTCCAAAAGGAGGAAACCACTCTCAAGTCTATCGGAGAGTGCCTTGAGGCTACTCTGAAAGACCGAGCTCAATTCAACGAACTCGGGTATGACAGGCCTGTCCGAGGTCCTCTGCCGCTGCTGGCGGGAAGTGCCCGCAAAACCAGTGGCAGAGACCTGGGACAGGGGAACACCTGAGCGACCAGCTTGCTAGTCTCCAGATGACTGTGGTGCAGACCTGCAAGGTGCTTCCTCGCTGATGGATGGCTGGGACGGGTCCGGGGCAGCTTGATGAAGGACCGCTTCGGGCCCAGGTTGCAGGGTGCTGCTCCAGGTGCTGTGAAAAGAAAAGAAAGAAATTACTACCATAAATTAACAATCGCCAACTCCTGTGGAATAGAAAAGCACAGAATAAAACACAATACAACTAGAAAATACTTACGTTCGGGAGGCAAGGGCCGATCTTAAAAATGCCAAGGCACGATGATATCTGTATTTCATGCCGGTCCTTGCCGCAGCACCACTGCGAACCTGCTTCTCCTGACGGATATCCCTGTTGAAGCGGTCCTTCATCGAGCGCCAACGGGTTCTGACTTTGTTCACTGTGGGTAAAAAAAAAAAAAAAATAAGAGTATGCACTGGAGGCCGTGATCACCCAACTGTGTGTGATGCTAGAAACTCCATGAAGTTACTAGCATCACACACAGTTGGGTGATCCCGGCCAAGATCACTGCTGCATCACACTGCATTTATATACTTACGAAAATCCTTGCGGACACGGGGAGAGGCGTTGTCCCAGCCATCCATCAGCGATGCGGCCACCTCGTTCCAGAGCCGCCGCATCACCACGTTGTCCGAGTGCAGTTGGTGACGGGTGTCCCACAGCGGGACTCACTCCTGGACTAGACGGATGAGCTCGTCATTGTCCAGGGCGAGGTCCTCCTCCCGTTGTGGAGCCTAGAAAAGAAAGACAATTTTAAAATTAAAAATATATAAAATAAACCAGCTATGAAAAAAAAAATTATTTAAATGAAAATATAAGCAAAAAAAGCATGGATAAAAAACACAGAAAAAAAACCAGCATGAAAATGTTAAAAAAATACATTAAGAAATGATTACCAAAAAAACCTAGAAAGTAAACCAGCATAGAAATTAACATAAAAAAAAACCGTACCAAAAAATAACAGCAGGAAAATTACCAAAAAATAATAATAAAAAATTACCAAAAAACATAAAAAAAGAAACACCAGATAAAATTATTTCAATACAGTTCCAAAAAAACAAAAACAAAAACCAAGCATAGAAATCAACTTGAAAAAAAAAAAAAAAACAAGCAGAGGAATTCCCAAACAAAAAGTTGACAAAAATACAGAACAAAATTAAACCAATAAATGAAGATGAAAAAAGGCATAAAAAGGTAATGACAATAAAAAAAAAAAAAAAAGACCGTCTGTACTTACATTCCATCTTCCCGCCCGCACTGGGCCTTGCTGCTCCTGCCGTTCCTCCTGTGGTGGTGGTGTGGTGGAGGATGAGGTCTGAAAATTAAACAAAAAAAATTAGCCACATGTGTATATTTTTTTACCAATCCATAGGGAAGCATGGTACTCACTTCTTGTGCCTCTTGCCCTGTCCCGGGGACATATTCTTCACCAGATGAAGAAGACATGCTGCAATAAAAAAAAGAGACATAAGTACATAGAAATGTATTCAAAATTCAGCCACACATTAGGTTTTATACTTACATTGGTACAGCTTTGGGTGGGTTGTGACTCTTGCAGCAGTCTGTAGAGTATTGGGGAATTCCAGTGCCCACACAATCTTTTATCACCTTGGTTTTTGGGAGTGGTTTTCCAGTGTCTAGACCACATTCCAGACTTGTTTACCTAAAAAACGCATGCGCGCAAAAGCGCACGTGTGCGCAAGACCATGCGCACGCACGCGTTACCATAGACTGCAATGTGTTGTTTTTGCGCATTCCGTGCGCAAGCGTTGTTTTGACGAGACAGGGCGGACCAAAAAATGCAACATGTTGCGTCTGGCGCGCCTGGCGCGAAAGACAAAAAAGCGCATGCGCGCGAAAATGCTAACGTGCGCAAGACCATGCACCCGCCATGTTAAACATAGGTGCGCCGTGCGCATGCGCACGTTGCGCTAGATGCGCTGCGCACAAAAGCGCTAATGTAAAACCAGCCTAACAAGTGTAATTCCTCCCACTGTGGCGCTTCCAGGGCACCGTACTGGCCAAGGCAGGGGACCCCCGCTGCCTGAGCCAACCAGCCGGGCCTGGGAATAGCTTTGATTTTCCACCTTCTTCAGGTATGTCTGAAGAGGTTCCACTGTCAAGGACAGGAAACCAACTGATACAGGAGAGAGGTGCCTCCCTTTTATGTCTGTAGGTTTCCTGTCACTGAAGGGCGGATCCCCTCTCTCGTGGTGCTGTCATGAGAGACCGAATAAATAACCAATATGCAATTTTCACTTTGCAAAATCCACTGCATTTTAATTTCTGGAAAGTGGCTGGATTCAAAATAGTCACTACTCCTATAGATTAATTCACTGACGGTTATTCTTTCCAAAATTGAGTTACTTTATGGGTATTTTTACTGCTCAGGTTTTCTGAAATTTTATCTTAATAGCGCGCCTGCAAATGCTGTGTCCCATCTCCTCTGGGATCTGCTCCTGCAGCGTCTGCTTCTGTCACCAGGAGCTGCCTTATTGATTCTGCAGGCGGCGCTGCTGATGGAGGAGATGTCAGAAACAGAAGCTCTGGGTGGCACAAGCTCTGTCCAGTCAAAGAATAGAGTGGGACCTGTAGTACTATCCAGTCTGGCAGTAAGGGTGTGTGTGCTGTCTACCTGGAGTAATCTGCTCATTGCTTCAGCCAACTGGAAAGAATCACACCCTACTAAAGCCAAAAGCATATTGCTGGAATACAGATACAGCGTTGTTCTTCTCTGGTTCAGTCCTCTGTGCTCTGCACCCGACTTATGTATTTGTTTCCTGTTGTGACCCTCTTGTGTCTTCTGATTTTGTATTTTCTCTGCCCTCCTGATTCTGACCTGGCTACCTGAATATTCTTCTTGCCATCTCACTCCACAGAACGGCAGGTAACACCATGGCCCAAGCCTAAAGGTATCTGTGTAAGTCCAGATTCATGTATAGGGTTTAAAGGTAATGAAGGTTAAGTCAATCCCTAAGAACAGGAAAACAGACTAGATAGCGCCAAGCTTGTTAATGGTGGCCATCTTTTGAGCTGCCAGGTGACCATGAATTGTGTCTGCAATCTTTTCCAGCAAAATCTGCAATCAAATAGCTAAATGGCGCTCCTCCCCTTCTGAACCCTGCCATGTGCCCAGACAATAGTGTACAGGGGCCACATGAGAGACCTTGACTGTTTGGAGGACCGAACCAAAATGCTGAAATGAACTAAGCTTAATATTAATATCAACATATAAATATTAATACAATAATTATTATTAATATTATCATTCAATAATGAGCGGAATAAAATATGCCGACATTACCCTATATACCATTTGAACCCGAATAAATCCTCTTCTATATATCGTATGAGGTCCACACAGCCTCCCCATGTCCAGCATATTAGGCCCACACAGCCTCCCCATGTCCTGCATATGAGGCCCACACAGCCTCTCCATGTCCAGCACATTAGGCCCACACAGCCTTCCCAGGTCCATCATATGAGGCCCACAAAGCCTCCCCAGGTCCAACATATGAGGCCCACAAAGCCTCCCCATGTCCATCATATGAGGCCCACACAGCCTCCCCATTTCCAGCATATGAGCCCCACACAGCCTCCCCATGTCCAGAACATGAGGCCCACACAGCCTCCCCATGTCCAGCACATGAGGCCCACACAGCCTCCCCATGTACAGCACATGAGGCCCACACAGCCTCCCCATGTCCAGCACATGAGGCCCACACCGCCTTCCCATGTCCAGCACATGAGGCCCAAACAGCCTCCCCATGTCCAGCACATGAGACCCACAGAGCCTCTCCATGTCCAGCATATGAGGCCCACACAGCTTCCTCATGTCCAGCTTATGAGACCCACACAGCCTCATCATGTCTAGCATGAGCCCCACACAGCCTCCCCATGCCCAGCATGAGCCTCACACAGCCTCCGTATATACAGCATGATCCCCACACAGCCTCCCCGATGTCCAGCATATGAGGCCCACACAGCCTCCCCGTGTCCAGCATAGGAGCCACACGCAGCCTCCCCATGTCCAGCATGAGCCTCACACAGTCTCCCTAAGTCTAGTACATGAGGCCCACACATCTTCCCTATGTCCCACATATGAAGCCCGTACAGTCTCCCCATGTCCTGCATATGAGGCCCGCACAGCCTCCCCATGTCTACAGTAAGACCCCCATAGCTTCCCCATGTCCACAGTAAGACCTCCATAGCCTCCCCATGTCTACAGTAAGACATCCATAGCCTCCTCATGTCCACACTAAGACACCCATAGTCTTCTCATGTCCACAGTAAGACCCCCATAGCCTTCCCATGTCCACAGTAAGACCCCCATAGCTTTCCCATATGCAGACAAACGTCCCATATACATAAATAAATAAAAAAACACATACTCACCTTGGTCCCGTTCCCCGGCACTCTGCTTCTAATCCTGTCTCGATGTCTCTGGTGCGCTGACTCTCCACAGTACACAGCAGACACGATGAAATGTCGTCATCGCATAAGCTGTTTCAGATGCTGATTGGTGGAGGAAGTGTCCAGAGGCCCCTTGTTACACCCGGTCCCGGTCCTGGCGCTGCGCCCAGGTGTGCCGCTGTTACACCTGGCCCCCGTCCTGCCGCTGCGTCCAGGCCTGCCGCTGCTCTCCGTTCTGGGCACTCACCTCGAGCCTCTCATGCTGCTGCTCAGCATTCTGTCCTCCCTCCTGCCTCCTCCTCCTGGAGTCCTGTGAGGAAAACTGTAACTAAAGCTATTAGGGCACACCCGCCAGCTCTCTTGCCTTCTTAAAGGGGCGGCATGCATTATTCAAAAAATGCAATCAACCAATGGCAGCGCACTGGCTGCTATTTCTGGTCTCTCCTCCATAGGGAGAGCGCCAGAGCAACAAGTATCTATCATTGCTACATCCGGTTCTCATGCTAACCTGTCTGCACTGCATCTGCAGTCTCTGTGCATTGTCTAATGCTCTCTGTTTCCACAGCATATCAGTATCCTGTGTTACCTGGTTATATCAGCAACCATCTGGGCCTAAGCCATCCCATTCCGCCTACAGCCATCTGAGTCCAAGGACTGTATGAAGGTCACTGGAACCGACTCCTTACCAACTAACCAGATCCAGGACCCAGCGCCTTACGGACTCTGCTGTAACTTTTGTTATCCTTTTTGGTCCTGCTGGAACAGCTGCCACGTGTTCGGGGTCTAACTGGAGGTAGCACCTGTGTCCTCCGGGTATTCCATTCTGGCCCTGCCTGAGGGGCTTTACTATGGGTGCCCGGGGCTCACTAGTCATGCCCCCTTCGGAGCCCCCCGGACCGTGGTCCCGAGGTTCCACTTAAAAAATAAAAACAAATGTGAACTTCACCATCTCTGCCTCCGCTTCCATTCGTTACACCCCTCCTCCACCAATGCAGTCAGTATGGATATAGACAGCGGAGACAGCAAGCGGGCATGGTGCGGACCGTGGCCCACTGTTTTCAGCCCCTCGGCTGTTTTGGTCAGTGGGCCGCACATTGCCCAGGTCTGCTATAGATAATAACACGTGTATTGAAATGATCAAAGTCAACAGTCTTCATCAGTAATAAATGAGTAACTAATGGTGAATCCTCTCTGAAGTAATTACAGTTTGTAAAGAAAAAAGATGGTGGTTTATGTCCCTGCCCCGACTTTCGGGAACTTAACAAAATTACCGTGAGAAATATGTACCCTCTTCCTCTTATTCCAGATTTGTGTAACCAGTTGTCAGGAGTAAATGGTTCTCCAAATTAGATCTTCGTCAAGCCTATAATCTGATAAGGGTTCGGCAGGGGGACAAGTGGAAGACTGCCTTTCTTACATCTGAGGGGCTTTTTGAAAACCTTGCTATGCCGTTTGGTCTTACAACTGCTCCTGCCATATTTCAAAATTTCATTAATGTGGTATTTGCTGATCTTATTGGTTGTTTTGTAGTTATCTACCTTGATGACATTTTGGTTTACTCCCCTGATAGTCATACACATCTGCAACATTTACATACTGTTCTTCAAAGACTCAGAGAAAATTAAATTAGAGAAATGTTCATTTTTTGTACAGGAATTGTCTTTTTTTGGCCTGATTGTGTCTTGTGAGGGGTTTTGCTTGGATCCCAAGAAGGTGCAGGCTATCGTTGACTGGGTTCAACCCCGGGACTTGAAGGGTCTCCAACACTTCTTGGGATTCGCCAACTATTATCAAAAATGTATTGGGGGTTTTTCACAGGTGGTTAAGCTGCTTACTGATCTTACACGCAAGGTTGCGGATGTAAAAAATTGGTCTGTATCTGCCAAAGAATCCTTTTTGACACTGAAAAAGTGTTTTATGTCCGCCCTGATATTGGTGCAGCCAGATATGTCCAAACCTTTTCTTGTAGAGGTGGACGCTTCTGAGGTGGGGGTGGGAGCAGTGTTGTCTCAGGGGCCTGCCACTTTGACCAATCTCAAGCCATGCTCCTTCTTTTCCAATTTCTCTTCAGCCGAGAGAAATTATAATGTGGGCAATAGAGAACTTCTTGGCATTTGAACAATGGAGGCACTTTTTGGAAGGGAGAGGCTTATCCGATCATAAAAATTTAGCCTATATTGAGTCTGCTAAAAGATTGACTCCCAGACAGGCCTGCTGGTCGCTTTTTTTCCCCTGGTTTCAGTTTTCCATTATCTTTCGTCTTGGGTCCAAAAATATCAAGGCTGATGCTTTATCTCGAAGTTTTGATTCTGTGTCTCTCCCCGAACTGCCGTCCTCCATTCTTCATCCTGAGGTGGTGGTGGCGGAGGTCTCATCGGAGCTGGAGCAGGAGATTGTTGAAGCTCAGTCTCTTGCTCCTGCCTCTAAGCCGGGGGGTAAATTGTTTGTCCCGGAACTATTTCAGTATAGACTCCTTCAAGAGTTTCATGAGTCTAGGCTGAGTGTTCATCAGCTGTTTTAAACAGCTTACATGTGCCGGCAATAGCCGCGGGTGTAATCGCGATCCACCTGTGGCTATTAGCTAGTTAAATTCCACTGTCAAATGCTAACAGCGGCATTTAAATGGCGCTTCGCGCCATCAGGCCAGAAATACGCACACCGGTTACCCGCGTCACGTGATCACAGGTCACCGGTGTGACGTCATGACAACTCGAGGTCTCCTGGAGACCTCTATGGTTGTCATTGTCGGATTGCTGTGAGCGCCACCCAGTGGTCGAAGCTCATTGCAAGTCAGGAATTCAGCTACATAGAGGCGATCTGCTCATCGCCTCTATGTTAGCTGAGCCAATGGAATTGTGACAGCTTCTAGTCTCCTATGGAGACTATTAAAAGTGTTTAAAAAAATAGAAAAATATAAAAGTTCAAATCACCCCCTTTCGCCCCAATAAAACAATAAAAATAAAATCAAATACACACATACTTGGTATTGTTCAGAATCGCCCAATCTATCAATAAAAAAAAGGATTAATCTGATCGCTAAACGGCATAATGAGAAAAAAGTCAAAACGCCAGAATTACGTTTTTTTGGTCGTTGCGACATTGCATTAAAATGCAATAACAGGAAATCAAAAGATCAGTCCGGGAAAAAGTGGTATCATTAAAATCGTCAGCTCGGTGCGCAAGAAATAAGCCCTCACCCAACCCGAGATCACAAAAAATGGAGACATTACAGGTATCGGAAAATGGCGCAATTTTTTTTTTGCTAGCAAAGTTTGGAATATGTTTTCACCACTTAGATAAAAAAAACCTAGACATGTTTGGCGTCTATGAACTCGTAATTACCTGGAGAATCAAAATGGCAGGTCAGTTTTAGCATTTAGTGAACCTAGCAAAAAAGCCAAGCAAAAAACAAGTGTAAGATTGCACTTTTTTGCAATTTCACCGCACTTGGAATTTTATTCTTGTTTTTTTAGTACATGACATGGTAAAACCAATGGTGTCATTCAAAAGTACAACATGTACCGCAAAGAAAACAAGCCCCAACATGGCCATATTGACCGAAAAATAAAAAAGTTATGGCTCTGGGAAGGAGGGGATCGAAAAATGAAAAAGCTCCGGGGGTTAAGGTGTTAAAATTAGTTGAAAAGTCAGGATAAAGGGAAACTCTGTACAGAAATTCACACTTGGCCTCACTGCACATTTAATACATTCAATCATAAAAGTGAAGTTTGGCCAAAAAGACTGGACCTGGTCTTGTAGGGACCATATGAGCACATTCAGCAGCACAGAAGGGAGAGAAGGTAGATTCATCCAATGAGATATCAGGGATCTAGGAAGCCAACAGCATCATTACCCTCCGCTTTCTCTTACAGACCCATCATAATACTTTTCTTCAAGTGATTTTCTAACTTGTCAGCACATCCTATGTACACTGTCATTTGGCTTTGTAGCTTACAGATCTGGGCAGGTAACTTTTTGTGTTTGCTAATAACCGGGGTGTAGGTAAATATATAGAAAAGGGCTTTCAATGTCCAAATTTATTTTAACATTTTTGAGTGGAGGAGAATGTTGTGGTCAAGAGACAAAATGGTAATCACATGATTGTGATACGGATGGATTACACCACCGATAAAGCAGCCACAGCCGGTGACTGTGAAGAATCTGTGACTTCTCTGCATCTAGTGGTTACTACTCACCTGGGTAGTCATATGTAGGAATCTCCTCTTTACACTGCTCATCACCCCTCACATATGTCTCTGTAGTATTAATATGGGTCAGATCTTCACCCTTAAACAAAAATTATAAAAGTCACAGACAGATGGAGAAGTCACATCTTTGATCAGCTCTAATCCTGCCTTCTCCACCGTTCTCATTACACAAGTATAAAACATATAATACTGGTGGATAAAACAAGACTGAGCACAAGACCTTCACAGCCGTCTACACATCATAGGGGAGATCTCATGACACCTTCTCTCCATCTACCTGATGATCCTGAGGAACATTGGGATCTTCTTGTTTACAGTCCTGTGGAAGAAGAGGACGGGGACATCTCTCTGGTGTTGTCCTGATACTGGACAGATCTGGAGGAAACACATACAGGGACTCAATTCATTCTTTACATACAGATAATTATAGGGAATGTGTATTTAGTCCTGTCTATTACCTGGTGATGTGAGGGGCTGGGGAACCTCCATCATGACATCATTGTACAGATCTCTGTGTCCTTCTAAATACTCCCACTCCTCCATGGAGAAATAGACAGCAACATCCTGACACCTTATAGGAACCTGACACATACAATGATACCGTCATCCCCCCGATCCCTTCATAGTGTTACTGTATAATGTCCCAGCATTCCCACCAGTGTCACCTCTCCAGTCAGCAGCTCAGTCATCTTGTAGGTGAGTTCTAGGATCTTCTGGTTATTGATGTACTCATGTATCAGGGGGTGAGGTGGAGGCCCAGTGATTGGGCTCAGGGTTCTTCCCCATCCCTCAGACACAGGGTCCTGACAGCGCTCACTAGAGGTCTTCTTCACTACTGTGTAATCCTGGTTATGGAGAGACACATTAATAAATCTCACTACAGATATTTCCAGAGTCCTCACCTCTCCAGTTCTGTCCATCTGTTATTCCCATAGATAAGAATGATGTAATGTGACGTCATCAGAATCTCTCACCTCTCCAGTAAGCCGGAAGAGGATCTCTAGGGTGAGGTGTAACATCCTCTCCGCCATCTTGTCTCTGTCCATATCCATCTTTCATGTGTAAACGAGTAAAATTCTCTTATGTAGAAGATCTTCACTGAGAGGATCCGATATTGTAGAGACCTGAATGAGAAGATGAGCCGATGTAACAGCATAAAAATCCTGTGTAATAATACAATTACTGGAGATAATAAGGAAACATATGAGGAGATTTATTATTTTACAGTATTTAGTTTCCTTCTTGACATCTACTAATAAAACCTATATATTTAGGCCACAGACAACAAGCAGTTTCTTCCTCGGAGTCGGCAGCTGAATACGTTCCTCATAGACTCATCTTCCATAACGCTAATTCTCGTCTCATTTACCGACACTGGAATCGGCATTAGCAATACTGCAGGAGATATTCATTACACGGGACAGGAGAAATAACTACTTCATGATGAGGACGACATCTTCATCTCCTACTACGGCTCTAGGAACATATTTGGCCAGAGTCCGTCACTGACTCCATCCCCACCGGCCGTCTATATGAAGGTTTCCCGTCTTCCCCACACTGGAATCTTCTATCACGTTAGATCTCAGGTCTGATTCACACACAGAAGTCTGAGGCTTTTAGAAAAGATTTTTTGTTACTGCAAACACAACGGACAGAAATCATCTGATTCCAAAGTCTCCATGTGCAGTGTTTTATGGGTTTATTTCTGGCCTTAGGTTTTCGTATATTACAAGAAAAACACCAGAAAAAGGCAGATATTAAAATGTTTCAAACGAAAATTGGCTCCAACAATTCTTGTAAGATGAAAAAAGCACACAAAAAGCAGAAGATACATTTTCTTGTTTTTAATATGTTAAACATTTGTTTTTTTTAAAAATTGAACCCTTTTTGGGCCCCAAAACATAGATGTACACCACAGGGACGGCACAGGTGCTACTGGAACAAAATCCCTGGCAGTTTAGCCACTTGCTGCTGTGAAAATCAAACATGGCATCTCAGAAGTTATGACAGAGATCCGCTGAATGCCCCTCGTCCCCCAATTACTCAACAGTATGGGGCGGCCTAGTTACTATGATACTTATTCCTAATAATGGTGTCTGGGCCTGCAATGTATCTAGCTCTATTAGGCTGGGCCAGAGGCAGCGTCCAATAAGTTACCTTTTAACGCCCCCATACACATTAGACTAAAGGCGATTGGGTGACTATATAATGTATTTGGGGGCCTCCCGACAGATGATGTCAGGGTAGAGAAGGATCTGGCATCCTGAATTTCAGAGGATAATCCGTTTGTTCTTCCTGTAGATAATCCTCCACTAGAGGAGTCTGGAGGCGACTCTCTCATACAGACCACAGGAAAGCTGGAATATTTGTGTGTATGGGATAATCGGGAGAGATAGCCGTCTGCCAAATGACCGTTCAGCCAACACTTATCTCATGTGTATGGGGCCGTTAGTATTACACTGACAGGCAGTGATGGTACACGGCACTACAGTAGTAGAGTGCATCACCGGAGCCATCAGAGGCTTGTATGTTGTATTATCGCACTGATCAGAGGGGTTTAAAAAAAATGTTAACCGTGAAAAAAAAAAATCACAGTTTTAGCAACATGAAATGTCTGTCACTTTATGGAAAACAGAGTCACTGCACAATGTCAGTTAAGTCACGTCCATAATAATTTTATTATACCCTATTATCTGATACACTGTGGAGTAGATAGAAATCATAGGTCTGACAGCAAAAGCTGGAATTGGACCCCTCAAAGGAAAATATACACAGACCACCCACCCCACTTCATACATGCTGCTACCACTCACCGAACACACTGGAGATGAGTCCCGGGAGTACCACTACTACTGTCTGCCAATCACCACTCTATCTGCCGATCATACACTCTAAGGCAGGGGTCCTCCAACTTTTTAAACAGGGGGCCAGATCACGGTCCCTCGGACCATTGGAGGGCCAGAATATAGTTTAAAAAAAATTATGAATAAATTCCTGTGCACACTGCACATATCTTACTTAGAGGTAATAAAACAAAAATAGGAACAAATACAATATTAAAAATGAAGTTAAATCATCAAACTTACCGATTTTTTGGGTTCTTCGAATATCCTACACTTTGAGTCAATTTTTTCTCTTTCTTGATATCATTGTTTCCTAGGGATTCAAAATTGCTGTTAGTAAAATACCAACATATATACAGCGCTACAAAAACAATATACCAGCAATAAAATTGCCCACACAGAGACATACAAACTGCACTGCCCATCAATGCAGCCTGATCAGTGCCCATCAATGCAGCCTGATCAGTGCCCATCAATGCAGCCTGATCAGTGCCCATCAGCGCAGCCTGATCAGTGCCCCTCAATGCAGCCTGATCAGTGCCCCTCAATGCAGCCTGATCAGTGCCCATCAATGTAGCCTGATCAGTGCCCATCAATGCAGCCTGATCAGTGCCCATCAATGCAGTCTGATCAGTACCCATCAATGCAGCCTGATCAGTGCCCATCAATGCAGTCTGATCAGTGCCCATCAGTGCCCATCAGTGCCCATCAGCGCAGCCTGATCAGTGCCCATCAATGCAGCCTGAACAGTGCCCATCAGCGCAGCCTGATCAGTGCCCATCAATGCAGCCTGATCAGTGCCCATCAATGCAGCCTCACCAGTGCCCATCAATGCAGCCTCACCAGTGCCCATATTGGTGGAACTCCACTTTTACCTCAGGCTCAGACTGGTGTGGTGCAAGAATCCCCAATAGGCAGCATTGGTCCCTAAAAGGCAGGTAAATGTCCCCAATAGATAGCACAGGTCCCCAATAAGCAGCATAGGTCCCCAATAGGCAGGTAAATGTCCACAATAGGCAGCACAGGTCCCCAATAGGCAGCAAAGGTCCCCAATAGGCAGCCAAGGTCCCCATTAGGCAGGTAAATGTCCCCATTAGGCAGCACAGGTCCCCATTAGGCAGCACAGGTCCCCAATAGGCAGGTAAATGTCCCCAATAGGCAGGTAAATGTCCCCATTAGGCAGCACAAATCCCCAATAGGCAGCACAGGTCCCCATTAGGCAGCACAAGTCCCCAATAGGCAGGTAGATGTCCCCATTAAGCAGGTAAATGTCCCCATTAGGCAGGTAAATGTCCCCAATAGGCAGCACAGGTCCCCATTAGGCAGCACAAGTCCCCAATAGGCAGGTAGATGTCCCCAATAGGCAGCATAGTCCCCATTAGGCAGCACAGGTCCCCAATAGGCAGCACAGTTCTCATTAGGCAGCACAGGTCCCCATTAGGCAGGCAAATGTCCCCATTAGGCAGGTAAATGTCCCAATTAGGCAGCACAGGTCCCCATTAGGCAGGTAAATGTCCCCATTAGGCAGATAAATGTCCCCATTAGGCAGCACAGGTCCCCATTAGGCAGCACAGGTCCCCAATAGGCAGCACAGGTCCCCATGAGGCAGCACAGGTCCCCAATTGGCAGGTAAATGTCCCCATTAGGCAGCACAGGTCCCCATTAGGCAGGTAAATGTCCCCATTAGGCAGGTAAATGTCCCCATTAGGCAGCACAGGTCCCCATTAGCCATGTAAATGACCCCAATAGGCAGGTAAATGTCCCCATTAGGCAGCACATGTCCCCATTAGGCAGGTAAATGACCCCAATAGGACCCGGCGTTAAAAAAAAAACAAAAAAAAAAACAGTACTCACCTATGTCCCCCGCTGCTCTGAAGAGGCGCCCGCTCATCTCAGTCCTGCACAGGCGGCATGACGTCATCAGGCCGCGCAGGCGGCGTGATGATAATCACGCCATCTGTGTGCACTGTGCTCTGCTGCATACGGAGGGCTGCGTAACGCCTTTCCTCGGCGCCTCGTCCCGCCCGCGATTAGAGGGCCCGCCGGTATTGAACTGCGGTGCAGTTCATGAGTTCAATGTCAGCCTGGCGGGGGGGCCGGATAAAAGTCCTTGGCGGGCCGCATGTGGCCCGCGGGCCGTAGTTTGAGAACCCCTGCTCTAAGGCTATGGATTCTTTTAGAGCATACAAGGTTCAAACTTATTAACTTATTAAAGTTTTAAGCTTTAATAGAAAAGGTACAGTGCTTACAATAAAAGGATATAAAAAATACGGAAATAAAAATTGGCATGCAAATATGCAAAACAGTTATAAATACAAATTAGAGAAACTTCTAAGCATTGCAGTCTGGTGTTCTGCTCCGTAAGGGGGATGAATATGAAATGGATCACATCTGCTTGACTGTCCCTCAGTCTATGAACAACTTTCTTTGTGTAAGGCCTAATTTATAGATGTAACCTGGAGATCAGATTTCTAGTCCAGCCTCTCATGTTAATATTCTAATTCTTGGTTTGTGACTGGACCATAGCTACTTTACCAATGAATGCGTAATTTTTTCTCTGAACACTCTTTGTGTAACCTTTCTTTCTCATAGTAAATATACAATGTCAGGCTGCAATTTGGCATCTCTTTTCACAGGCACCAGAAGGTGTGAAATGTCTCCAATTCTGTGTGCTCTCAGGAAGACACCCTGGGGTCTAAAACTGTCTTTTCTCAGGATAGCATATGCTATCACCTTTGTGATACCTACCGCCCAAGGACAGATGCTAGTTAACTGCCGGCCATACATCGCCTATAAATACTGTATTTTTCAATTTATAAGACACACCTGATTATAAGACGCACCCCCAAATTTGGTGAAGAAAAAGAGAAAAAATTTTTTTTTTATGTTAAATGGAGGTGTGTCTTATAATGCCAGTGTCCATCTTTCAAATCATATATCGTATATGTCCCTCATCCTGGTATTTATATAACCCCCATCCTGGCACATTGCCCCCTTGTGCTGGCACATAGTCCCCCATCCTATCCTGGATATGGCCCCCCCGGTCACTATATGCCCCCCTGGTGGCACTCACATGGCCCCCTCTCTCTATATGCCTCCCTGCTGGTACGCACACGGCCCCCCATCCCTATATTTCCCCTGCTGGCACACATTGTCCCCCCGTCCCTATATTCCCCCTGCTGGCATTCACATGGCCCCCCATCCCTATGTTCCCCCCTGCTGGCACACATTGTCCCCCCGGTCCTATAATCCCCCCTGCTGGCACACATTGTTCCCCATCCCTATATTCCCCCCTGCTGGCACACATTGTCCCCCCCTCCATATATTCCTCCCTGCTGGCACACATTGTCCCCCCCTCCATATATTCCCCCCTGCTGGCACACATTGCCCCCCATCCCTATATTCCCCACTGCTGGCACACATGGCCCCTCGTTCATATATTTCCCCCTGCTGGCATATATTGTCCCCCCATCCCTATATTTCCTCCTGCTGTCACACATGGCCCCCATCCCTATATTTCCCCCTGCTGTCACACATGGCCCCCGTCTCTATATTTCCCCCCTGCTGGCAAGCACATGCTAAAATAATAAACAGTTAACTCACCTACTGGTGATCGCTCCTGCTCCCAGCTCTCCCGTGGCTTACCGGTGTCTGTGCTGAGTCTGCTGTTATCCTCCTCCTGCAGGGCGCACGCAGCTGCTGCTCATTCAGGCAGCTCATTGTTGCTACAGGACCTTCCATGATGTGACCAATAGGAGCTGCTCAGCTGTGTCATGTGACTCGTAGTGCACACTGGGAGTGATGTGACCACAGGTCCTATGGGTCACATCATGCAAAGTCCTGAAGCGATGAGCTGCCTGAATGAGCTGCTGTTGCCGCTCGCCCTGCAGGAGGATGACAGCAGACTCGACACAGGAAAGCCACGGGGGAGCTGGGAGCAGGAGTGATCATCAGTAGGTGTCTATAGTGACTGGGGGTGAGTGCAGGCACATGTAATATGCACCGCTCCCCTGTCTACCAACTCGGCACTGTTCCAAGGTGATGGACAGCAGGTGCAGTGAATATTACATGAGGCTAATGAGCAGGAGCACAGGACCTCCCGCTGTCTCTGCAGCCCCCATCCAGCCCACCCCAGCCCCCTGACTCCACGCCAGAGCCGACCCTCCCACACTCTATAGCACAGCAGCACACAGATTTGCTTTATAAGACGCACCCCCCACTTTCTCCCAAAATTTTGGGGAACAAAAGTGCGTCTTATAAAGCGAAAAATATGGTACATATTTCTACTGCACCTCCCTCCTTATCAATGTGCATGGGGGTTGACTTACAGGTCAGCTCCCGAGGATGTATCTGGTTTCGCCCCAGCCTTGGCTAGATAAGCCGTCAGCATTGCTGTGATCAATTCCTTTCTTATGTTGAATTGTAAGATCATATTGCTGTAATATCAGGCTCCATCTAAGCAATTTCCTGTTGTGCCCAACTACTCTGTTGAGCCAACTCAATGGGTAATGATCTGTTATCATGGTGAAGTTGCACCCACAGAGGTATGGTTGCAGTTTCTGCAGAGTCCACACAATTGCTAAACATTCCTTTTCAATAGTGGCATAAGCCACTTTTCTGGATAGAAGTTTCTTGCTTAGGTAGAGAATTGGGTGCTCCTCACCTTGCTGGATCACCTGGCTGAGAACCGCACCTAGCCCATAGGTGCTGGCATCTGTCTGCACTACAAACCTGCGAGTGAAATCTGGGAACTGAAGGACGGGTGAACTAACCAATGCTGTTTTTAGCGCAGAAAATGATTCCTCACATGGAGGAGTCAAGGAAACAATTTGGGGGAGCTTCCTCCTGGTCAGATCAGTTAATGGCTTGGCCAGAGCACTGTAGTTTGGTACAAACCTCCTATGTTAACCAGCCGTACCCAGGAAGGACAGTACCTGCTTCTTGGTTTGTGGGCTATAATGGCTTCTACCTTCCCTGGCTCAGGTTTTAGCAGTCCTCCCCCCACCCGGTGTCCAAGGTATTGTACTTCCCGCAAGGCTATGTGACACTTCCCCGGTAAGACCTGCAGTGTTGAGCCTTTGCAACACCTGAGCAAGATGCACAAGGTGTTCCTCCCTAGAACTAAAAAATGGCTATATCATCGAGATAAGCAAAGGCAAAACCATCAAATCCTTCCAATAAGTGATTAACCAACCTCTGGAAGGTGCAGCTAGGAGCTGCAGGGAAACTCCTAGAAAGGTAATTACTGGACAATGTTATCAAGGGGCATAGACAGAGACAGAAACCAGATCAAACCGAGGTCAAAGCACGAGATCGCACGACAGTACCAAAGGGTTAGACAGAATGGATTGTTAGGATGTAGCAATAGATCAGAAAACCAGAACGGGCAATAGATGGTACAATAGGGACAAACTATAGCGGAGTAACAATAGCCAAGCCAGGAGGTCAGAACCGGAAAAGACAATAGTACCAAAACGAGAGACAGGAGTACAGTGTGGGAACAGACCGGGTCATACATGGGAAGCAAACAAACAATGCAATACACAAGTACACCAGGGGGGTCAGACACACAGCCAGAATAACAGTAAAGCTGACGGAGAACCCTGGTAAAGAGTATAAATACCCCTCCCAGATCCAGAAAGAGGCCACGTACACTTAATCCTGTGAGTGCAGGGCAAGAGCGGAGCATTTGGTGAGGGATCCTCTCTCACCGTCCCCACAGGCTTTAACAGGGACCTGTGGAAGACATCAGAAATTTTAAAGGAGGTGGGCAGCTGCAGTCGGTAGGCTACTGGGTTAATAACCTCCACCACTTTGTATGGGCCAACAAATTTAGGGCCCAGCTTTATAGATGGTATCTTAAGCTTGATATTGCGGGTGGATAGCCACACCTTCTCCCCTACAGCAAATGCTGGACCTGGCCCCCTCCTCCTGTCAGCAAACCGCTTATAGTTTTCCTGGGCCTTGGAAATATTCCTCTGAACCGCCTTCCAAAGAATTCTAAGAAGTTGTGTCGCACCCTCAGCTCCAGGACAACCTGAATCCATGCGGGAAAACTCTCCAAAATGTGGGTTAAACCCATAGTTGATCTCAAAGGGAGACTTCCCAGTAGATTGACTCACACGACCATTGAACGCAAACTCTGCCATGGGCAATACCTCACACCAGTCCTCCTGCCTAGAAGAGGCCAAGCATCCAAGCTGCTCCAACGATTGGTTCGTGCGCTCCGTCTGTCCATTAAAATCTGGGCGGTAGGCAGAGGAGAAGGACAACGAAATCCCCAGATTTTTGCAAAAAGCCCTCCAGAACCTGGCCAAAAACTGTACCCCTCTGTCTGGCACCACATTCATAGGCACTCCATGCAACCGAATTATATGCTGCATAAATAAGTGGGCCAGGGATTCAGCAGATGGTAACGCGGGGAGAGGTACAAAGTGGGCTTGTTTTGAAAACCTATCCACCACCACCCATATCACTGAGTTGCCCCTGGAAGGAGGAAGATTTGTGATAAAATCCATGGACAAATGTGTCCACGGTCTATCCGGAATTGGCAAAGGCACCAACTCCCTGGCCGGCCGGACCTGAGAACTTTTAGAATGAGCGCACACCCCACATGCAGTCACAAACTTTTTAATATCTGCTACCATAGAGGGCCACCAGAAACCCCTCGCAATTGCCCCCCGGGTAGCTGCAATCCCAGGATGAGCACTCAACATAGAATCATAAAATTCCTGCATAAGTCCGAGACTGAAACGTTCCAGTACAAACAATTTACACGGGGGTTTACCACCCGGAGCCCGAGCCTGGGCCTCCAAAATCCCTCTCTGTAACTCAGATGAGATTTCGGCCACCACTACCCCTGGCTGAAGAATGGAGGAGGGAGGTTCTGGAGGGGACGCCGAATCAAAGCTTTGGGATAAGGCATCAGCCTTGATGTTTTTAGATCCCAGGCGGAATGTGATGGTAAACTGAAATCGAGAAAAAAAAGAGCCCACCAAGCCTCTCTGTGGGTCAATCTCTTGGCAGACTCGATATAGGCCAAAATTTTGTGATCAGTGATGACTGTAATGGGATGAACGGCCCCCTCCAGGAAATGCCTCCATTCTTCAAAAGCCAACTTTACCGTCAAAACCTATTGCGACATCGTAATTTCTCTCGGCAGAGGAAAATTTTTAAGAGAAGAAGGCGCAAGGCCTCAGATTAGTAAGGGTAAGAGGGCCCTGAGACAAAACTGCCCCCACCCCACCCCTTCCAAGGCGTCAACCTCCACGACAAAAGGTCTTGACGGGTCGGGTAGTACCAATACAGCGGCTGAAGAAAAGCACTTTTTTAATGTCATGAAAGAATTTTTTGCATCTACAGACCAATTTTTTACATCAGCTCCCTTGAGAGTGAGGTCCGTTAGAGGCTTTACCACCTGCGAGAAGCCCTTAATAAATTTCCTATAAAAGTTAGCAAAGCCCAAAAATCGCTGCAACCCTTTCAAGTCACTAGGCTGCACCCAATCCGTAACAGCCTGGACCTTCTTAGGATCCATGCAGAACCCCTCCCCTGACACAATCAACCCCAGAAAGGATACTTCTTGCATGAAAAATGAGCATTTTTCCAACTTGGCATATAAATGATTCTCCCTCAGTCTCATGAGAACCATCCGCAAATGGTGCAAGTGAGATTGACTGTCCACCGAGTACACCAGAATGTCATCCAAATAGATAACCACAAAATGACCAATTAAATCAGAGAAAATTACATTAATAAAATTCTGAAAAACAGCAGGAGCGTTGGTGAGACCAAAGGGTATAACCAAGTTTTCAAACAGCCCTTCAGTCATCAGGAATGCTGTTTTCCATTCGTCCCCTTCCCGGACTCTTATAAGGTTATATACCCCACGTAAATCCAGTTTAGAGAACCACTTGGCCCCGGTGAGTTGGTTACATAGATCAGGAATTAGGGAGAGAGGGTATGTATTTTTCACAGCAATTTTGTTTAATTCCCAAAAGTCGAGGCATGGCCGCAAACCACCATCTTTTTTCTTAACACAAATGAAGCCCGCCGCCACAGGTGAAACAGAAGGCCTAATATGCCCTTTGTGGAGACTCTCGGTAATGTACTCCTTCATGGCTAGATGTTCGGGCCCGGACAAATTGAACAGGCGAGCCTTGGGTACCTTGGCTCCAGGGACTAGATTAATGGCACAATCAAAGGGTCTATGTGGTGGTAGCGCCTCAGCCTTCAGAAAATACGTCTTCAAAATCTTTCAGGTACTCCGGAATAGCTTCCAGATCGACAGATGACACTGACACAGATTTTACTGGGGTGACAAGAGTTGTCAAGTTACAACATAGACTGTTAGCCATACAACCTCACTGAATGATCTCCCTCGTGACCCAGTCAATAGTAGGATTGTGGCGTTGAAGCCAAGGCAAACCCAGAACCAGTCCAGCCGGCAGATTATTTAGAACAAAACACCTTATTTTTTCCACGTGAGTGGAACCCACTTTCACAGAAAAGGTATCAGTCGTGAAACAAATTCCCTCCTGGGTGATAGGAGAAGAATCAATTGCCATGATTTTAACAGGATCTTTTAACCTGACTGTCCCTATCTTATGAAAAGTCACAACTTTGGCATCAATCAGATTAATAGAAGAACCACAGTCAACAAAGGCAGTAGTCACAACCGGACTGCCTGTAAGTTCTAGTTCCACCGGAAGCAGAATTTTAGTAAGTGAGGAAAAGGGTACCTGGGAGTCTGGGCAACCTCCTCGATTGTTACCCAGACTCAGTCGTTTTCCTGACGACTTCACTGAAGAAGGGCAAGAAGGACAGTTCCTTCTCCAATGTCCAGCGGATCCACAGTAAAAGCACAGTTGGTTGTTTCTACGGTGTCTCCTCTCTTTTTCCTTCAATGACGTGGCACCAACCTCCATGGGCTCGGGACTAGATGCAGAGTCTCTCAGATTGGAGAATAAAGGGGTCTTCTGCAGAATGACTCCTCTCGCCCGCAGCCTACGGTCCATGCGGACAGCCTGGATCATAGCGTCCTCCAAAGAATCCGGTGGAGGATGAAGGGCTAGGGCATCTTTCAAACGTTTGGACAGGCCTCTACAGAACAAACCCCGGAGGGCAGCATCATCCCAGGAGACCTCCGCTGCCCAGTATCTGAACTCAGAGCAGAACCACTCGGCCGAGTGTTTCCCCTGGCACACATTCATCACCATATCCTCGGCTAGACTCACACGATCGGGTTCATCGTAGATATGCCCGAGGGCCTCGAAGACTGCATTCACTGACATTCTCTCAGGGGAGGTAGGGGGAAGGGAAAAAGCCCAAGCCTGAGGGGAGCCCCTTAACAAAGACATAATGACCCCAACCCTCTGACTCTCATCCCCAGAGGAGCGTGGCCTTAACGAGAAGAATAGTTTGCACCCCTCCTTAAAAACCTTAAATTTTTTTTATCCCCAGAGAAAAGGTCAGGCAATTTAACAGGTGATTCAGGGGAGATTAAGGAAATCTCTGGGGTACCCTCACCCCGGGCCTCAGAAGGAAAAGAACCCTGCATGGCATCAGCAAACTCTCTCCGAACCAGTTGCTGCAACTGAGCCAGGGTTCGCTGCTCCACAGACAGGTTTTGCATCATTTGAGTGAGGCTATTCACTTGCTCAGAGAGAGCCTGCAGCAGATCCATGACTCAAGGAAAAAAAAAGTGCAAACCTCGTTTAAATGTTTTGGGTCAGCTATAATGTCAGGAACACCTCACTGCACTTGCTCACTGAGCCAGTGCGCGTGTCCTGAGTACAAAAGCTGTGCACAAAGATACCTGTGGAGCGGGGCAGCAGTGGTGGCGATGCATGCTCCAGGCTCACAGGACCTGAAGCACGTGACTGCTGGGGGCGTGGCCTAAGCTCCACAGAGCTAGGAGCTGCAGGGAGACTCCTAGAAAGGTAACTACTGGACAATGTTATCAAGGGGCATAGACAGAGACAGAAACCAGATCAAGCCAAGGTCAAAACACGAGATCGCATGACAGTACCAAAGGGTTAGACAGAATGGATTGTCAGGACGTAGCAATAGATCAGAAAACCAGAACGGGCAATAGACGGTACAATAGGGACAAACTGTAACGGAGTAACGATAGCCAAGCCAGGAGGTCAGAACCGGAAAAGACAATAGTACCAAAACGAGAGACGGAGTAAAGAGTGAGGGAACAGACCGGGTCATACACGGGAAGCAAACAAGCAATGCAATACACAAATAAACCAGGGGGGTCAGACACACAGCCAGAATAACAGTATAGCTGACAGAGAACCCTGGTAAAGAGTGAGTATAAATACCCCTCCCAGATCCAGAAAGAGGCCATGTACACTTAATCTTGTGAGTGCAGGGCAAGAACCCTGTTCAAACCATGACACCAGCCTTAATATTCTAATTCTTGGTTTGTGACTGGACCATGGCTACTTAATCAATAAACACGTTATTTTTTCTCTGAACACTCTTTGTGTAACCTTTCTTTCTCATAGTTAATATACAGTGTCAGGCTGCAATTTGGCATCTCCCTTCACAGGCACCAGAAGGTGTGAAATGTCTCCAATTCTGTTTACTCTCAGGAAGTCACCCTGGGGTCTAAAACTGCCTTTTCTCAGGATAGTATATGCTATCACCTTTGTGAGACCTGCCTCTCAGGCAAAACTAACAGGTCTAGCAAATTCTTATCCTCTCTTGCTGACAACTTTACAGTATCTTCCAGAAGGTAGGGGAGAAAACAAGGGGATCTGCTACCTTGGATCTAATCCTTATAAACAGGGAGGAAATGGTTGAGGATGTATGAGTGGCTGGGACCCTAGGAGGTAGAGACTATGCTATTTTAGAATTTTGGATAACTAGAGGAGGAAGACCTGTGAAGACTCAGACTTCAAAATTAGATTTCAGAAAGGCACATTTTAAGGGACTCAGAAAGAGAATTGGAGGGATCCAAAGGCTGGATATCCTTAAGAACAAAAATGTCCAGGAAGGATGGGAAATATTCTCAAAGCACAATCGTTAACAATTACTAAAAGAGGGAAGAATACGAAGCATTTAGGGAAACCAGGATGGATGAACACAGAACTTAAACACATGCTAAAAAGGAAGAAATAAATATTTATCAAATGGAAAGAGGGAGGCATATCTAAAGAAGAATATAATTATGTCTGCAGAAACTACAGGGTATGAATCAGATTACCTTAAGCTGACAATGAATTAAGGCTAGCAAGATATGTCAAAAGCAATAAAAAAGAATTTTGGGGATATATCAAAAGTAAAATAAAAGTCAAAGATGCTACAGGGTTTTTACAGGATGAAAATGATGAAATGGTAAGAAAGGAAGTTGAGAAGGCCGAACTTTTAAATTCCTATTTTGCATCTGTTTTCTCTCAGAAAAGAAATGTAACATCAACTGATCTTCACTATCCAATTAAAGGAATAAAATAATCCAGGATATCTATAAACAAAAAGATAGTGAGGAAACACTTAGCTAACCTAAATTAATTGAAGTCTCCAGGTCCAGATAAACTACACCCCAGAGTACTGAAGGAGATAGCAGAAGTTTTTGAACCACTCTCCATAATCTTTGAAAATTCTTGGAAAACAGGAGAAGTCCCAGTAGACTTGAGAAGAACAAATGTTGTTCCTATCTTCAAAAAGGGGAAGAAGGTGGACTCAGGCAACTGTAGGCCGGTGAGTCTGACTTCTATACCAGGAAAGATCTTTGAACAAATTATTAAACAACATGTATGTAAGTACCTGGATAGGAATGAAGTGATTTACCAGAGTCAGCATGGGTTTGTAACTAATAAGTCATGTCAGACGAACTTAATTTCATTATATGACAGAATCACTGACTGGGTGGATCATGGAAATGCTGTAGATATAGTATATCTTGACTTCAGCAAAGCATTTGACAAAGTATCTCACGCCATCCTTTATGCATCTAATGGCCAAGTTCTCCAAAAAATATGACATAGTTGTCATGGGAGATTTCAACTAACCAGACATTTGTTGGGAATCTCTCTCAGGCAAAACTAACGGGTCAAGGAAATTCTTATCCTCTCTTGCTGACAACTTTATCTTCCAAACGGTAGGGGAGAAAACAAGGGGATCTGCTACCTTGAATCTAATCCTTATAAACAGGGAGGAAATGGTTTAGAAGGTAAAAGTGGCTGGGACCCTAGGAGGTAGCGACCCTGCTATTTAGAATTTTGGATAACTAGAGGAGAAAGACCTGTGAAGACTCAGACGTAAAGGTTAGATTTCAGAAAGGCAGATTTTAACCCCTTCCTGCCATCCGACGTACTATCCCGTCCACGGTACCCGGGCCCGTATGACCGGGGACGGGATAGTACGTCGGGCCCTTTAATGCGATACCGCGACTAAAGTCGCGGTGATCGCATTAAAATTCCAACGCCATCTCACCTTAGAAAAGATGGCGTCGGCATCCCGGGCTGCGATCCCGCCCCCCCGGCATCCAGAGCGCTGTGATTGGCTGTTCAATTCTGAACAGCCAATCGCAGCGTTTCTCATTGTTTCAGCCAATCAGCTTGGTTGAAACAATGATGTCCTAGGCGGGGATCGAGTACCGATGTACTCGATCCTAGAGCCGGTGCCTGGCAATGCCAGGCACCGGCAAAAAGCACCCGGATTGACGCGATCGCCGATCTGATCGATCGCGCCAATCGCAGTGCACAGCGGCGCTATATCGCCGCTTTGCCCTGCCAGTACCGGCCAGGATCGGTGCTATATTAGCACCGATCGTGCTGGAGCCTGATGCAGGCCCAGCAGGGCCTGCAGGAGTTGGCTGGCACGATCGATTAGATCGGCGATCGCGCCAACCACAGGGCACAGCTGCGGTCACCATGTGACCGCTCTGTGCCCTGCTGGTGACCTGGGCATGACCTGCCTAGTAATTGGAGCTGTGAGCTCCGATTCTAGGCAGTTGCCATGGTCACCAGGCAGATCAGGGATTGGTGGGATCGATGTAATCATTCGATCCCACCAATAACAGGTCACAGCAGCGATGTGACCGCTCTGTGACCTGCCCCCTGACCTGCCTCTGACCTGTCTGCAGGGGTCCTCACTCTAGCTGAGGATTCCTGCAGAGAGGTCGGACGCAGCAAGAGCTCCTGTGCTGGGTATTGTGGTGCCACAGTTTGTAGCATCACAATCCCTGCAGAAGAAAGAAGAAGAAAGAAAACTACAATTGTAAGTGTTAATTGATCTCTGATCCCCTGCCCAATCTATCTTCACCCCCCCAATCTATCTTCATCCCCCAAAACCCCCTCCACCCCCCCTCTTACCCCCCTTCACCCCCCTTTTACCCCCCTCCACCCCACTTTTGCGCCACCTCCGTGCGCAGCCGGCGAGCGTTGATCGGATCAACACTTGAGCTCGCCTTTTTTTCCTTAGCCCCCTTTGCGCCACTTCCGTTCACACATTCCGCAGCCGCAAAAGTTGGATAAGTGACACACGTCACTTATCCAAGCTTGTGCCTGCCGTTTTTCATTTTTTTCACCCCCCTTTGTGCCACCTAACTACAACCCTAACTGTTGATCCCTGCCCAATCTATCTTCATCCACCCCAATCCCCCCATCCCCCTTCCCCCTATTTTTACCCCCCTCCACCCCACTTTTGCGCCACCTCCGTGCGCAGCTGCCGAGCGTTGATTGGTGACGCAGTTCACCGATCAACACTTGAGCTCGTTTTTTTTTCCTTAGCCCCCTTTGCGCCACTTCCGTACACACATCCCGCAGCCGCAAAAGTTGGATAAGTGACACACGTCACTTATCCAAGCTTGTGCCTGCCGCTTTTCATTTTTTTCACCCCCCTTTGTGCCACCTAACTACAACCCTAACTGTTGATCCCTGCCCAATCTCTCTTCATCCACCCCAATCCCCCCATCCCCCTTCCCCCTATTTTTACCCCCCTCCTCCCCACTTTTGCGCCACCTCCGTGCGCAGCCGCCGAGCGTTGATTGGTGACGCAGTTCACCGATCAACACTTGAGCTCGCTTTTTTTCCTTAGCCCCTCCGTACACACATCCCGCAGCTGCGAAACTTGGATAAGTGACACAGTTCACTTATCAGAGTTTGCCGTTTTCCTTTTTTTTTTTTCCACCCCCCCCCTTGCGCCACCCCGTGCGCACATCCAGCAGCCTAGTTTTGATAAGTGACACTTATCAGCTAGGGCCTGCTGTTTTATACTTTTTTCCACAGCTTTTTCTTTACAGAAAGTTTACACCAATCACTCCCCCCCCCCTCACGTACACATACAGTTTTCAATAAAGTGTACACCCAAGCACCATATTTACACAAAAATGTCATCAAATTCATCCCAACAGCGCTATTCAATGGAGGAGGCATATGCTTTACTTGCCTCCGAAACTGATAGCGATTTGGATGACGATCCGACTTTTCTTTATTTTTCGGATTCTTCATCCTCTTCCCCCTCCTCATCTTCCTCCTCGGGTCCTGCGGAACCACCACGCAGACGCTCCAGGACAGAAGATGAGGCAGCGCCCACCATGCCCGCAGCTGACCCAGTGCTCCCCGTATGGACCTCGCCCCCCGAAAATTACGAGCCACTGATTCCTGATTTTGTGGCAGAATCAGGAATCAAGTTTGACACCACCGGCCTCACAGAAATTGACTTTTTCAAAGTCTTTTTCTCTGAGGATTTTGTTAACCTCATGGTGGAGCAAACTAATTTGTACGCTCATCAATTTTTGGAGCAAAACCCGCGTTCAACATTTTCAAACTGGTCTCCTGTAGACGCAGTTGAAATGACGCAGTTTTGGGGCCTGGTCCTCCATATGGGGATACTGAAGAAGCCGGAAATTCGGCAATATTGGAGTGTTGATATTTTATACAACACTCCAGTGTTCCGAATGGTCATGGCCCGGACGCGTTTTGAGGCCATCCACAAGTTTCTGCATTATACTGATAATGCAGAGTGTCCCGCACAAGATGACCCCAACTTTGACCGTCTGTTCAAAGTTCGGCCGGTCATCGAACACTTCAACAAAAAGTTTGCTGAAGTGTACGTGCCCCAAAGGGACATCTGCGTGGATGAGTCCTTGGTTCACTTCAAGGGAAGGCTGCGATTCCGTCAATACCTGCCCAGTAAGAGGGCCAGGTACGGAATCAAACTCTATAAGTTGTGTGAGAGTACCTCAGGGTACACCCACAAGTTTAGAGTTTACGAAGGGAAGGACACCCGGATTGAACCCCCTGAGTGTCCTCCTTTCCTGGGAGTGAGTGGGAAAATTGTGTGGGATTTGGTGCACCCACTGCTGGATAAAGGTTATCACCTCTACACTGATAACTTTTATACCAGCATCCCACTCTACAAATCCCTCTCTGAGCGACGTACCGCAGCCTGCGGTACTGTCCGCAAAAATCAGAGAGGCCTCCCGAAGACGCTACTTGGGCAGATGCTCCGAAAAGGTGAGAGCAGAGCCCAATGTAGCGACCACCTGCTGGTGGTCAAGTACAAGGACAAGAGAGATGTCCATCTCTTGACCACCATACACGGTGATGGCAGTACCCTCTGCACTGTACGGGGTACCTCTACACAGGTCCTCAAACCGACATGTGTAGTGGGGTACAACAAAAAAATGGGGGGAGTTGATCTCTCCGATCAACTCCTCCAACCGTACAATGCATTGAGGAAGGCCAAGGTGTGGTACAAAAAGCTGGCCGTGCACATCGTCCAAATGGCAATGCTCAACGCATTCCTGCTGTCACAATGTGCATGCCCCAGCGAAACGGCGTACCTTCATTTCCAGGAGGTAGTGGTTAAGGCCATGATGTTTGGCGCTCAGGAAGGAGCGGGCCCCAGTACTTCAGGAACTGAAGGTGCTCGTATTGTCCCAGGTCAGCATTTTCCGGGGGTGGTCCCGCCAACCCCAAGAAAAGGTAAGCCGCAAAAAAGGTGTCGAGTGTGTTACAAAAAAGGAATACGCAGGGACACCACTTACCAGTGCGACACCTGCCCCGAAAAACCTGGCCTGTGCATGAAGGATTGCTTCAAATTGTACCACACCTCCATGCACTACTAATTTACATTAGATTAGTTGGGGGCACATCTAGATTTGTTCATTGGGGGTCTAGTATCCAAAATGATGTCATATGTGGGTTTTTTTCCTGTTTAGGCACATCAGGGACTCTGCAAATGGAACATGACGCCAGCAGACCATCAAAGTCTGCATTCCAAAACAACACTACTTCCCTTTCGAGCCCCAACGTGTGCCTAAACAGTTTTTTCCCACATGTGGGGTACCAGAGTACCCAGGACAAATTGGACAACGACTATTGGGGTCCAATTTCTCCTGTTACTCTTGGGAAAATTAAAAATTGGGGACTAAATGATCATTTATGTGGGAACAAAACATGATTTTATATTTTCACGCCTGGGCATTATAATCTTTAGTGAAACACTTGGGGGTTCAAAGTGCTCACCACACATCTAGATAAGTTCCTTAGGGGGTCTAGTTTCCAAAATGGGGTCACTTATGGGGGGTTTCTACTGTTTAGGAACATCAAGGGCTCTGCAAATGGAACATGACGCCCGCAGACCATTCCATCAAAGTCTGCTTTCCAAAATGTCATTACTTCCCTTTCGAGCCCTAACGTGTGCCCAAACAGTAGTTTTCTCCCACATGTGGGGTATCAGGGTACTCAGGACAAATTGGACAACAACTTTTGGGGTCCAATTTCTCCTGTTACTCTTGGGAAAATTAAAAATTGGGGACTAAATGATCATTTATGTGGGAACAAAACAGGATTTTATATTTTCACGCCTGGGCATTATAATCTTTAGTGAAACACTTGGGGGTTCAAAGTGCTCACCACACATCTAGATAAGTTCCTTAGGGGGTCTAGTTTCCAAAATGGGGTCACTTATTGGGTGTTTCTACTGTTTAGGAACATCAAGGGCTCTGCAAATGGAACATGACGCCCGCAGACCATTCCATCAAAGTCTACTTTCCAAAACGTCATTACTTCCCTTTCGAGCCCTGATGTGTGCCCAAACAGTAGTTTTCTCCCACATGTGGGGTATCAGGGTACTCAGGACAAATTGGACAACAACTTTTGGGGTCCAATTTCTCCTGTTACTCTTGGGAAAATTAAAAATTGGGGACTAAATGATCATTTATGTGGGAACAAAACAGGATTTTATATTTTCACGCCTGGGCATTATAATCTTTAGTGAAACACTTGGGGGTTCAAAGTGCTCACCACACATCTAGATAAGTTCCTTAGGGGGTCTAGTTTCCAAAATGGGGTCACTTATTGGGGGTTTCTACTGTTTAGGAACATCAAGGGCTCTGCAAATGGAACATGACGCCCGCAGACCATTCCATCAAATTCTGCTTTCCAAAACGTCATTACTTCCCTTTCGAGCCCTGACGTGTGCCCAAACAGTAGTTTTCTCCCACATGTGGGGTATCAGGGTACTCAGGACAAATTGGACAACAACTTTTGGGGTCCAATTTCTCCTGTTACTCTTGGGAAAATAAAAAATTGGGGACTAAATGATCATTTATGTGGGAACAAAACAGGATTTTATATTTTCACGCCCGGGTGTTATAAACTTCTGTGAAGCCCTTGGGGGTTCAAAGTGCTCACCACACATCTAGATAAGTTCCTTAGGGGGTCTAGTTTCCAAAATGGGGTCACTTGTGGGGGGTTTCCACTGTTTAGGCACATCAGACGCTCGTCAAACGTGACATGGCGTCCGATCTCAATTCCAGCCAATTCTAGGTTGAAAAAGTCAAACGGGGCTCCTTCCCTTCTGAGCCCTGCCATGTGCCTAAACAGTGGTTCCCCCCCACATATTGGGTATCATCGTACTCAGGACAAATTTGACAAGAACCTTTGGGGTCCAATTTCTCCTGTTACCCTTGGGAAAACAAAATATTGGGGACTAAATGATCATGTTTGTGGAAAAAATATAATTTTTTATTTTCACGCCCGGGTGTTATAAACTTCTGTGAAGCCCTTGGGGGTTCAAAGTGGTCACCACACATCTAGATAAGTTCCTTAGGGGGTCTAGTTTCCAAAATGGGGTCACTTGTGGGGGGTTTCCACTGTTTAGGCACATCAGACGCTCGTCAAACGTGACATGGCGTCCGATCTCAATTCCAGCCAATTTTAGGTTGAAAAAGTCAAACGGGGCTCCTTCCCTTCTGAGCCCTGCCATGTGCCTAAACAGTGGTTCCCCCCCACATATTGGGTATCAGCGTACTCAGGACAAATTTGACAACAACCTTTGGGGTCCAATTTCTCCTGTTACCCTTGGGAAAACAAAATATTGGGGACTAAATGATCATGTTTGTGGAAAAAATATGATTTTTTATTTTCACGCCCGGGTGTTATAAACTTCTGTGAAGCCCTTGGGGGTTCAAAGTGGTCACCACACATCTAGATAAGTTCCTTAGGGGGTCTAGTTTCCAAAATGGGGTCACTTGTGGGGGGTTTCCACTGTTTAGGCACATCAGACACTCGTCAAAAGCGACATGGCGTCCGATCTCAATTCCAGCCAATTTTAGGTTGAAAAAGTCAAACGGGGCTCCTTCCCTTCTGAGCCCTGCCTTGTGCCCAAACAGTGGTTCCCCCCCACATATTGGGTATCAGCGTACTCAGGACAAATTTGACAACAACTTTTGGAGTCCAATTTCTCCTGTTACCCTTGGGAAAACAAAATATTGGGGACTAAATGATCATGTTTGTGGAAAAAATATGATTTTTTATTTTCACGCCCGGGTGTTATAAACTTCTGTGAAGCCCTTGGGGGTTCAAAGTGGTCACCACACATCTAGATAAGTTCCTTAGGGGGTCTAGTTTCCAAAATGGGGTCACTTGTGGGGGGTTTCCACTGTTTAGGCACATCAGACGCTCGTCAAACGCGACATGGCGTCCGATCTCAATTCCAGCCAATTTTAGGTTGAAAAAGTCAAACGGGGCTCCTTCCCTTCTGAGCCCTGCCATGTGCCCAAACAGTGGTTCCCCCCCACATATTGGGTATCAGCGTACTCAGGACAAATTTGAGAAGAACCTTTGGGGTCCAATTTCTCCTGTTACCCTTGGGAAAACAAAATATTGGGGACTAAATGATCATGTTTGTGGAAAAAAATATGATTTTTTATTTTCAGGCCTGGGTGTTATAAACTTCTGTGAAGCCCTTGGGGGTTCAAAGTGGTCACCACACATCTAGATAAGTTCCTTAGGGGGTCTAGTTTCCAAAATGGGGTCACTTGTGGGGGGTTTCCACTGTTTAGGCACATCAGACGCTCGTCAAACGCGACATGGCGTCCGATCTCAATTCCAGCCAATTTTAGGTTGAAAAAGTCAAACGGGGCTCCTTCCCTTCTGAGCCCTGCCATGTGCCTAAACAGTGGTTCCCCCCCACATATTGGGTATCAGCGTACTCAGGACAAATTTGACAACAACTTTTGGGGTCCAATTTCTCCTGTTACCCTTGGGAAAATAAAAAAATTGTTGCTAAAATATTATTTTTGTGACTAAAAAGTTAAATGTTCATTTTTTCCTTCCACGTTGCTTCTGCTCGTGTGAAGCACCTGAAGGGTTAATAATCTTCTTGAATGTAGTTTTGAGTAGCTTCAGTGGTGCAGTTTTTAGAATGGTGTCACTTTTGGGTATTTTCTGCCATATAGACCCCTCAAAGTGACTTCAAATGTGAGGTGGTCCCTAAAAAAAATGGTTTTGTAAGTTTTGTTGTAAAAATTAGAAATCGCTTGTCAAATTTTAACCCTTATAACTTCCTAACAAAAAAAAATGTTGTTTCCCAAATTGTGCTGATGTAAAGTAGACATGTGGGAAATGTTATTTAGTAACTATTTTGTGTCACATATTTCTCTGTTTTAAGGGCATACAAATTCAAAGTTTGAAAATTGCAAAATTTTCAAAATTTTTGCAAAATTTGTTTTTTTCATAAATAAACGCAAGTTATAGCGAAAATTTTTTACCACTAAAGTGAAGTACAATATGTCACGAGAAAACAATTTCAGAATCGCCTAGATCCGTTGAAGCGTTCCAGAGTTATAACCTCATAAAGGGACAGTGGTCAGAATTGTAAAAATTGGCCAGGTCATGAACGTGCAAACCACCCTTGGGGGTGAAGGGGTTAAGGGATTCAGAAAGAGAATTGGAGGGATTCAATGGCTAGATATCCTTAAGAACAAAAATGTCCAGGAAGTATGGGAAAAATCTTGAAAAATGAAATTCTCAAAGCACAGTTGTTAACAATTCCGAAAAGAGGGAAGAATAGGAAGAATTTAAGGAAACCAGAACTTAAGCACATGCTAAAAAGGAAGAAAGAAATGTTTATAAAATAGAAAACGGGAGGCATATATAAAGAAGAATATAATGCTGTCTGCAGAACTTGAAGGGACAAATCAAATTATCTAAAGCTGTCAATGAATTGAGGCTGGCAAGAGATGTCAAAAGTAATAATAAAGGATTTTGGGGATATGTCAAAAATAAAAGAAAAGTCAAAGATGCTATAAGATTTTTACAGGATGAAAATGAAATGGTAAGACAGGATGTTGAGAAGGCCAAACTTTTAAATTCCTATTTTGCATCTGTCAGAAAGGAAATGTAACATCAACTGTTCTTCACTGTCCTATTAAGGGAATAGAAGAATCCAGGATATATATAAACAGAAAGATAGTGAGGAAGCACTTAGCTAATCTAAATGAATTCAAGTCTCTAGGTGAATTACACCCCAGAGTACTGAAGGAGATAGCAGAAGAAATTTTTGAACCCATCTCCATAATCTTTGAAAATTCTTGGAGAACAGGAGAAGTCCCAGAAGACCAATCATGTCAGACTAACATAATTTCCTTCTATGACAGAATCACTGATTGGGTGGATTAGGTAAGTGCTGTAGATATAGTATATCTTGACTTCAGCAAAGCATTTGACAAAGTATCTCACACAATTCTTATTGAAAAAATGACTAAGTATGGAATGGACAAGGCAACTGTTAGGTGGATTCATAACTGGCTTAGTGAGTGAACCCAAAGGGTGGTTGTAAATAGCTGCACATCCAGTTGGAAGAATATCTCAAGTGGGGTACCACAGGGTTATGTCCTGGGCCCTGTATTGTTCAACATCTTTATCAATGATTTAGATGAAGGAATTGAGGGTACACTTATTAAATTTGCTGAAAACACAAAGATTGGAGGGATAGTTAATACTAGAGAAGAGAGAGAGGATTCAAAAAGATATAAATAAACTGGAGAAGTGGGCAGCAACTAACAGAATGGTTTATAAACGGGAAAAATGCATAGTACTACATCTGGGCTGATCGCCTCCATGCCACGCCGCATTGATGCAGTAATTGATGCAAAGTAGCTCCGACCAAGTATTGAGTGCATTTACTGTACATACATTTCAGTAGGCCAACATTTCAGACATTAAAATAATTTTTCAAGCTGTTGTTATAAAGTATTCTAATTTACTGAGATAATGACTTTTGGGTTTTAATTGACTGTAAGCCATAATCATCAACATTAACAGAATTAAACTCTTCAAATAGATCACTCTGTGTGTAATGACTATATAATATATGAGATTCACTTTTTGTATTGAAGAACTGAAATAAATTACCTTTTTGATGATATTCTAATTTTGTTTATATCTATAAATAATAGTAGCATTTCATAAGATCCCAGGAGCAACATCTGAATTCTCTGTCCAGAAAAGTGCAATGCTTGGAACAACTAAGATCTTGCGCAAAACTCTCAAACTCCCAGGCCTCTGGTAGAGGACCAGAGAACGAGGAAGGCGTGCAGTCCACAGAGCAGTTTCCAGCAAGTCATGACATACCATGGGGCGTGGCATCAGTTTCATGCGTCAGCACGCCCTCTCCATGATCCTCGGGATACGGACACCTCTATTGGCCACCACTTTAATATATAATGGATGCCTAGGTTACATATATCCTTATGATAGTGAATAAATCCTATTAGAATTGATGGCTATTTTAAATAGTGAATTATCCATGTAATATTTAGGAATTGAGAATTTAGCCGGATTATGAATATTGGCATCCACCCTTAAGGATTACTTGTGTTGGTGGCGTCTCTCCTATTGTGGAGACATCTTGTTTTTTTTATTAATATGCTGTATTTTAAGATGTTGAAATACTTTTATATATTTTATTTACGGATCTCTTCTTTATCTTGGATGGATTTACATCCTGGTTTTTGATGTTTCCTTTACTTAACAAGAACTTGATGAGAAGTAAATACATCAGATAGGAGGCACTACACTTTATGAATGCTTCTTCTGCATTATGCAGAGTCAGGAACATTCCTGTTACATGTGGCGGTACATAACTTTTGTTTTAAGCAAAATAGTCCAGCAAACCAAAGCTAAGGACCTCACCCTGCTCTTTGCTTCCACTATTCTCTCTGCCGGCAATCCAGATTCTCACTGCCATTTTATCTTTGCTTTCCTTCAGAATGTACAGTCATGGCCAAAAGTTTTGAGAATGACACAAATATTATATTTTCACATAATCTGCTGGCCTCTGGTATTTCTGTGTGTTTGTCAGATGTTTTTATCACATACAGAAATATAATTGCTATCATATTATGAGTAGCAAAAGGTTATATTGACAGTTAGAATGAGTTAATGCAGCAAGTCAATATTTGCAGTGTTGACCCTTCTTCTTCAGGACCTCAGCAATTCTCCCTAGCATGCTCTCAATCAACTTCTGGATCAAATCCTGACTGATAGCACTCCATTCTTGCAAAATCAATGCTTTTATTTTGTCTGAATTTGAAGGTTTTTGTTTGTCCACCCGTCTCTTGATGATTGACCACAAGTTCTCAATGGGATTAAGATCTGGGGAGTTTCCAGGCCATGGTCCCAAAATCTCTATGTTTTGTTCCCTGAGCCATTTAGTTATCACCTTTGCTTTATGGCAAGGTGCTCCATCATGTTGAAAAAGGCATTGTTGATTGCCAAACTGCTCTTGGACGGTTGGGAGAAGTTGCTCTTGGAGGACATTCTGGTACCATTCTTTATTCATGGCTGTGTTTTTAGGCAAGACTGAGAGAGAGCCCATTCCCTTGGCTGAGAAGCAACCCCACACATGAATGGTTTCAGGATGCTTGACAGTTGGCATGAGACAAGACTGGTGGTAGCGCTCACCTGGTCTTCTCCGAATAAGCCGTTTTCCAGATGTCCCAAACAATCGAAAAGGGGATTCATCAGAGAAAATGACTTTACCCCAGTCCTCAGCAGTCCACTCCCTGTACCTCTTGCAGAATATCAGTCTGTCCATGATGTTTTTCCTGGAGAGAAGTGGCTTCTTTGCTGCCCTCCTTGAGACCAGGCCTTGCTCCAAGAGTCTCCGCCTCACAGTGCGTGCAGATGCACTCACACCTGCCTGCTGCCATTCCTGAGCAAGCTCTGCACTGCTGGTGGCTGATCCTGCAGCTGAAACACTTTTAAGAGACGGTCCTGGCGCTTGCTGGTCTTTTTGGGCGCCCTGGAGCCTTTTTGGCAACAAGGGAACCTCTCTCCTTGAAGTTCTTGATGATGCAATAGATTGTTGACTGAAGTGCAATCTTTCTAGCTGCGATACTCTTCCCTGTTAGGCCATTTTTGTGCAGTGCAATGATGACTGCACGTGTTTCTTTAGAGATAACCATGGTTAACAGAAGAGAAACAATGATGCCAAGCACCAGCCTCCTTTTAAAGTGTCCAGTGGTGTCATTCTCACTTAATCATGACATTGATCTCCAGCCCTGTCCTCATCAACACCCACACCTGTGTTAATGGAGCAATCACTGAAACGATGTTAGCTGGTCCTTTTAAGGCAGGGCTGCAATGATGTTGAAATGTGTTTTGGGGGATAAAGTTCATTTTCTAGGCAAATATTGACTTTGCAAGTAATTGCTGTTAAGCTGATCACTCTTTATAACATTCTGAAGTATATGCAAATTGCCATTAGAAAAAATGAAGCAGTAGACTTTGTAAAAATTAATATTTGTGTCATTCTCAAAACTTTTGGCCATGACTGTACTATCTGATGTCTCCCTCCTGGCACACAACACCATATCATTCCAGGACTGCAACCAGCTAGGCCAAAGGTCTGTATTTCTCACTTATTTATCCCTATCTGACTCATCACAAGGAATTTGTTCTCCTGTGTGCCCATGTAGCTCAGAATGAAAGCTCCCACACAGTATGATGGCTGCCACAGACCCCACACAGTGTGACGGCCCCTACAGCACCTCACACAGTATTATGGCCACCACAATCTGCTACAGAAAATAAGGAACCCTAGTCAGTATGGAGGCATTTACAGTCCATCACATCCCCTTACTCAGTATAATGACCCCTACCAGCTATACACTCAGTATGAGAGTCCCAACAACTCTTCTCTTAATATTAAGCCCCCACAATTCCTGATATTTAACCCCTTTCTGCCATGAGACGTACTATCCCATCCATGTGCCCTGGGACTTAATTCCCAGGGACAGGATAGTACGTCATAGCGATCAGCGGCGCCCACGTGGTGAGCGCCGCTGATCGCGGCCGGGTGTCAGCTGATTATCACAGCTGACACCCGGCACTATGTGTCAGGGGCGGTCACGGACCACCCCTGACACGTTAACCCCTTGCAAACCGCGATCAAACATGATCGCGGTGTACCGGGGGTTAAAGGGAAGCATCGGCAGGGAGGGGGCTCCCTCCGTGCTTCCCTGAGCCCCCCACAGCAGCGCAATGTGCAGCGCTGCTGCGGGGGACTCCTTCCCTGCAGGCCCCCGAATCCAAGATGGCGACGGGGGCCTTCGGGGGCCTGCAGGGAGCTGGCTTCCTCAGTGCCTGCAAAGCGCAGGCATGAGGAAGTCTGCAGCAGTGCCTGTGACAGATCGCTGATCTGTCACAGTGATCTGTGATGTGACAGATCAGCGATCTGTCACAGGACAGTGATGTCCCACCTGGGACTATGTAATAAAGTTAAAAAAAAGAAAAAAAAAAGTGTTAAAATAATTTTTAAAAAAATCGCCAAATAAATTAGAAAAAAAAAAATTCCCCCAATAAATCCATTTTTTGGAAATAAAAAAAAACAAAACAATAAAAGTACACATATTAGGTATCGCCGCGTCCGTAACAACCTGCCCTATAAAACTGTCCAATTAGTTAACCCCTTTAGCGAACCCCTTAAAAAATAAAAAAAGAAGCAAAAAATAATGATTTATTATCCTACCGCCAAACAAAAAGTGCAATAACGTGCGATGAAAAAGACGCATATAAATATCCATGGCACCGCTGAAAACGTCATCTTGTCCCACAAAAAACGAGCCGCCACTCAGCATCATCAGCGAAAAAATAAAAAAGTTATAGCTCTCAGAATAAAGCGATGCAAAATAATTATTTTTTATATAAAATAGTTTTCATTGCATAAAACCGACAAAACATAAAAAACGACCTAAATGAGGAATCGCTGTAACCGTACTGACCCGAAGAATAAAGCCACTTTATCAATTTTATCGCACGCGGAACGGTGTAAACGCACCCCCCAAAAGAAATTCATGAAACGCTGGTTTTTGTTCATTCTGCGTCCCAAAAATCGGAATAAAAAGCGATCAAAAAATGTCACGTGCCCGAAAATGGTACTAATAAAAACGTCAACTCGTCCCGCAAAAAATAAGACCTCAAATGACTCGGTGGGTCAAAATCAGGAAAAATTATAGCTCTCAATATGTGGTGATGCAAAAACTATTTTTACAATAAAAAGCGTCTTTTAGCGTGCGACAGCTGCCAAACATAAAAACCGCCATAAATAGTAAATCAAACCCCTGTTATCACCCCCTTAGTTAGGGAACAATAATAAAATTAAAAGAAAATGTATTTATTTCCATTTTCCCATTAGGGTTAGGGTTAGGGCCAGGGCTAGGGTTAGGGCCAGTGCTAGGGTTAGGGCCAGGGCTAGGGTTAGGGCTAGGGTTAGGGCCAGGGCTAGGGTTAGGGCTGAGATTAGGGTTAGGGGTGTGTTGGGGTTAGGGTTGGAGTTAGAATTGGGGGTTTCCACTGTTTGGGCACATCAGGTGCTCTCCAAATGCAACATGGCATCTGATCTCAATTCCAGCCAATTCTGCGTTGAAAAAGTCAAATGGTGCTCCTTCCCTTCCAAGCTCTGCCATGCGCCCAAACAGTGTTTTACCCCCACATATGGGGTATCAGCCTACTCAGGACAAATTGCAAAACAACTTTTGGGGTCCAATTTCTCCTGTTACCCTTAGGAAAATAAAAAATTGGGGGCAAAAATATCATTTTTGTGGAAAAAATATGATCTTTTTATTTTCACGCCCGGGCGTTATAAACTTCTGTGAAGCACTTGGGGGTTCGAAGTGCTCACCACACATCTAGATAAGTTCCGTGGGGGGTCTAGTTTCCAAAATGGGGTCACTTGTGGGGAGTTTCAATAGTTTAGGTACATCAGGGGCTCTCCAAACGCACATGACACCCGCAGACCATTCCATCAAAGTCTGCATTCCAAAACGTCACTATTTCTCTTCCGAGACCCGACGTGTGCCCATACAGTAGTTTTCTCCCACATATGGGGTATCAGCGTACTCAGGACAAATTGGACAACAACTTTTGGGGCCCAATTTCTCCTGTTACCCTTGGGAAAATAAAAATATTGGGGACTAATTGATCATGTTTGTGGAAAAAATACGATTTTTTTATTTTCATGCCCGGGCATTATAAACTTCTGTGAAGCCCTTGGGGGTTCAAAGTGCTCACCACACATCTAGATAAGTTCCTTAGGGGGTCTAGTTTCCAAAATGGGGTCATTTGTGGGGGGTTTCCACTGTTTAGGTACATTAGGGGCTCTCCAAAGGCAACATGACACCCGCAGACCATTCCATCAAAGTCTGCATTCCAAGACGTCACTACTTCCCTTTCGAGCTCCGATGTGTGCCCATACAGTAGTTTTCTCCCACATATGGAGTGTCAGCGTACTCAGGACAAATTGTACAACAACTTTTGGGGTCCATTTTCTCCTGTTACACTTGGGAAAATAAAAAAATGGGGACTAAAAGATCATGTTTGTGGAAAAAAAATACAATTTTTTTATTTTCACGCCCGGGCGTTATAAACTTCTGTGAAGCACTGGAGGGGTCAAAGTGCTCACTACACATCTAGATAACTTCCTTGGGGGGTCTAGTTTCCAAAATGGTGTAATTTGTGGGGGGTTTCCACTATTTTGGTACATCAGGGACTCTCCAAACGCGACATGGTGTCCGATCTCAATTTCAGCCAAAAACGTCAAATGGCGCTGCTTCCCTTCCGAGGTCTGCCATGCGCCCAAATAGTGGTCTACCTCCATATATGGGGTATCAGCGTACTCAGGACAAATTGCACAATAACTTTTAGGGTCCTGTTACCCTTGGAAAAATAAGAATTGAGGGTGAAAAGATCATTTTTTTGGAAAAAATATGATTTTTTAATTGTACGGCTCTATGTTATAAACTTCTGTGAATCCCTTGGGGGTTCAAAGTTCTCATCACACATCTAGATAAGTTCCTTGGGGGGTCTAGTTTCCAAAATGGTGTCATTTGTGGGGGGTTTCCACTGTTTTGGTGCATCAGGGGTTTTCCAATCACGACATGGTATCCGATCTCAATTCCAGCCAAAAACGTCAAATGGCGCTGCTTCCCTTCCAAGCTCTGCCATGCGCCCAAATAGTGGTCTACCTCCATATATGGGGTATCAGTGTACTCAGGACAAATTGCACAATAACTGTTAGGGTCCTGTTACCCTTGGGAAAATAAAAATTGGGGGTGAAAAGATCATTTTTGTGGAAAAAATATGATTTTTTAATTGCACCGCTGTACGTTATAAACTTCTGTGAAGCCCTTGTGGGTTCAAAGTTCTCACCACATATCTAGATAAGTTCCTTGGGGGGTCTAGTTTCCAAAATGGGGTCACTTGTGGGCGGTTTCCACTGTTTAGGTACATCAGGGACTCTCCAAACGTGACATGGCGTCCGATCAGAATTCCAGCCAATTTTGCATTGAAAAAGTCAAACGGCGCTCCTTCCCTTCTGAGCTCAGCCATGCGCCGAAACAGTTGTTCCCCCCACATATCAGCTATCAGCGCACTCAGGACAAATTGCACAACAAATTTTGCAGTCCAATTTCTCCTGTTACCCATGGTAAAATAAAAAAAATTGAACCTGAAGTATTTTTTTGTGAAAAAAAGTTAAATGATCATTTTTTTTTAAATATTCAAAAAATTCCTGTGACGCACCTAAAGGGTTAATAAACTTTTTGAATGTGGTTTTGAGCACCTTAAGGGGTGCAGTTTTTAGAATGGTGTCACTTTTGGGTATTTTCTATCATATAGACCCCTCAAAGTGGCTTCAAATGTGATGTGGTCCGTAAAAATAAAATGGTGTTGCAAAAATGAGAAATCACTGGTCAACTTTTAACCCATATAACTTCCTAACAAAAAAATTTTGGTTCCAAAATTGTGCTGATGTAAAGTAAACATGTGGGAAATGTTACTTATCAAGTTTTTTGTGTGCCGTATCTCTGTGATTTAAGGGCATAAAAATTAAAAGTTGGAAAATTGCGAAATTTTCAACATTTTTGCCAAATTTCCGTTTTTTTCACAAATAAATGCAAGTTATTTCAATGAAATTTTACCACTATCATGAAGCACAATATGTCATGAGAAAACAATGTCAGAATCACCGGGATCTGTTATGAATGAGTCACCGGAGGAGGAAAAAACAAAAATACAAGCTAAGTCCAGAAAACCGGAGAGGTTGGTAGCTAGCGGATTGCAGACCCCTGATCCTATTCACAACAACTAACAGTAGCCGTGGGGTGTTCCTACGGTGGTCCTAGACACCTCGTTCACAGCCGGAGAACTAAATAAACCTAAAGAAAGAAAGGGGAAATCTAAACTGCCCCAGAGCAGACCCCAAAGCAATAGATAGCCCCCAAAATGTATTGACGGTGAAAACAGATGAAAACACAAACACAGACAGAAAGACAGGCTGAGCAAACGATGGGGTCCTCACTAACTAGATAGGACAGAAAAGAAAAGCAATTGTCTGCAATCACGCAAAAACCCTGCCAAAAATAATCTCCAACACGTCTGAGAGAAAAGGCCCTGAAGTCAATAGACTTCAAAATCACTATATCAGCACTCAGGTATATTCTGAAAACAGAGCAAAGAGATCAACTGATCCGAGACAAAAATGGAGTTCAGCCAGTCCCAACCAGGGCTGGCTGAACACAAACACTAAGCAAACAGACAAAATCTCATGTAACAATAGCAGAGCAAAAACTTAGCTTTAGTAGACAGGACAAAACTGGAGGCCAGAGCTCAGAGCAGAGAGGATCACCAGCAACCCAGCAGGGCGTCGGCGGCCTTATATCCTGTGGTGCTAATAAAAATATGGATATCTTATAGCCTACATATTGTAATATATTGTTTATATGCTTTGATAAAGTGTGGTCATTAGACCAAGGATGGAAAGTATTGCAAATATGAAATATGGTTGTTTGAATCCAAACACTATATTGCAATATACTATGGTGTAATATCATTAATACTGAACTTTGACACTGAGCCGCAAAGCGTTTGCTCTGTGTCAATACCGTAAGACAAGGAATTGTTCTGTGGTCTTTGAAGCTCTGTGTTTCAAAGATTCATTATCCTGATTTGTACACAAGTGACCACTGTGATATTTGCGTTGACAAACAGTGATAGATACTGAATACTTTCACTTGGGGGGTGGTTGATGGGAATTCTACAAGGAGCTTTCCAACTAATTCTGTGTGGTGTATTCTTACAATAGGAATAACAACTGTATAGATAATGAATATTTATACTGCTTGAACAAGGAAGTCTTGTGCTCAATAATAGTATGATTCTCGATTGACAAGAGAGACCAAAATGTTATGGTGTCATGTAGCAATATTGGGTCATGCATGACATCAATAATTGAGGACCGATTGTGATACACATCTTGACATGTATGCGTGTGTGCCTGGGTTACGATAGGTATCCAGTTTTCAGAATAGGTGATTATGGAAGTCATGCTGCCCATATGCTACCATCTTAGATCATGATGCTATGAGCATGAAGAGTTAACTTTGTAACAAGCAACATATGTTGAACTTTGAACAGTGATAGACAACTTTGACAAGTTGACCAGAGGCAACAGAGCCTGGGTTATAATCAGTAGCAAAACATTGTGCTATTGTTAAGAGACATGCTAATGGCAAACGAATCTCTGGTTGGTGCAAACAAACTAAGATTGTAGTAGTCTATAACAAACAGACCTTGAAGTCTTGTGCTGTTGTCAAGACAACAACGTACTGTGCAGATTCAAGATTCTGATGCAGACTAAACATACTGCACAGTTGTAATGTGGGAGTGTTGTGTATAAAAAAGTGGACCCTGTGTCAGTGAGGAGGGGACATTTCCAGGAAGGGACATTTCCAGAAGCTATCGTGGGTGCATGGTTTCTGTGATGACAAGACCAGAGTATTTTCCTTCTCGACACTGTGGTCCCTCCAGTAGAGAAGTGATGCTACAATGCTTGGTAATGTATAGTATGGATACTTATTTCTCTATGTACTATAATTCATAATAATTGTATGATTAACATGAAATTAACAAGACAGGGTAATATTATATCTGCCATTCCATTAATTTGGTGTTTTATAATCATTGTAAAATAAAATTGTGTTATATCCAAGTAGTAGCCTTCTTTAAAGCCGTATCCGAACCTTATTGCTGAACAGTTGGCAATACATATCCACTCAGAGATTCCGGATGTCCAATCACACTCCACCTGTTCAGATGACAGGTTTTTCCCATCCAAATCAATTTCACTACCTCCTTTCACCAGCAGAGGGAGTTCATTGGACATCAAAGGTGAAGGAGAAAATGAGCTCATAACAGTACCTCCCCCGAACCCTCATCCACGCCACCAGGGCGATCAGGATGGGCCCGATGAAAAGCACAAATCAATCTTTCGGCATGAATATCGGATGCAGAGACCCAAGAATTATCCTCCTGGCCATAACCCTTCGACTTAACCAAATACTGGAGTCTCCGTCTAGCCAGACGAGAATCCAGTATCTTCTCAACCTCATATTCCACATTACCTTCAGCCAATACTGGGTCAGGAGGTGCCACCACAGGAACTACTGGCTCAACAAACCTCTTTAACAGAGACTTATGAAACACGTTATGGATCTTGAATGCAACAGGAAGAGCCAATCGAAAAGAGATCGGATTAAGAATCTCCAAAATCTTGCAAGGTCCAATAAATCTAGGTTTAAACTTTGGAGAAGCCACCTTCATAGAGATATTCCTTGATGACAACCAAACCATATCACCCACCTTAAACCGGGGACCAATGGTCCTATGCCGGTTGGAAAACCGCTGGGCCTTTTCCTGGGAGAGAGACAATTTATCCACCACATGGTCCCAGATCTGGTGCATTCTCTCCACCACAGTGTCAACACCTGGGCAGGCAGAAGACTCCACCTGCCCTGAAGAGAATCGAGGATGAAACCCAAAGTTACAAAAAAAAGGTGACATCAAAGTGGCAGAACTAGCTCTATTATTTAAAGCAAATTCGGCCAAGGGCAAAAATGAAACCCAATCATCCTGATCAGCAGAAATAAAACATCTCAAATAATACTCCAAAGTCTGGTTTGTTCTCTCCGTCTGCCCATTGGTCTGAGGGTGAAATGCAGAGGAGAAGGACAACTGAATTCCCAGCTTGGAACAAAAAGTCCTCCAAAATCTAGAAACAAACTGAACTCCTCTGTCAGACACAATGTTCTCAGGAATCCCATGCAAGCGAACCACCTGTTGCAAAAACAAGGGCACCAACTCTGAGGAAGATGGCAACTTAGGGAGTGGTACAAGATGGACCATTTTAGAGAATCTCTCACAAATCACCCAAATAACAGTCATTCTCTGAGAGACAGGCATATGAGAAATAAAATCCATTGAAATATGGGTCCATGGCCTCCTGAGCATTGGCAAAGGCATCAACAACCCACTAGAGAGAGAACAAGGTTTAGACCGGGAGCAAGTCCCACAGGACTGTACAAAATTCCTGACATCACGAGACAAGGCGGGCCACCGAAAAGACCGACTCACCAAATCTCTAGTACCAAAAATACCTGGATGACCAGCCAATGCGGAGCAATGAACTTCAGACATTAGTCTCTTCCTCCACTGGTCAGGAACATACAATTTTCCAATGGGACAACACTCAGGTTTGTCCTCCTGAAACTCTTCCAGAGCACGTCTCAAATCGGGCGAGATGGCAGAAAGAACTACCCACTCACCTAAGATGGTAGCAGGCTTGGTCACAATAGGAGAATAGCAAAAAAACTCCTAGAGAGGGCGTCTGCCTTGACATTCTTAGTGCCCGGAAGAAAAGAGACCACAAAATCAAAACGTGTGAAAAACAAGGCCCACCTAGCCTGTCTAGGATTCAAGCGTTTGGCCGACTCAAGGTAAATCAAATTCTTGTGGTCAGTAAGGAAAACGACTTGATGTTTAGCTCCCTCCAACCAATGTCTCCACTCCTCAAATGCCCATTTCATGGCTAACAGTTCCCGATTCCCCACATCATAGTTGCGTTCGGATGGGGAGAACTTTCGGGAAAAGAAAGCACAGGGATTCATTTTAGATGTTACCTGATCTTTTTGGGACAAAACAGCTCATGCACCAATCTCAGAAGCGTCCACCTCTACCTGAAACGGGAGTGAGACATCAGGTTGCCGCAAAACCGGAGCAGAAGTGAACCTCCGCTTCAGCTCCTGAAAGGAAGAAACAGCCTCTGGAGACCAATTCAGCACATCAGCACCCTTCTTAGTCAAATCAGTCAATGGTTTGGCAATACCAGAAAAATTAGCTATAAATTTACGATAAAAATTAGCAAAACCCAAAAACTTCTGGAGTGCCTTCAAAGAAATGGGCTGAACCCAATCATAAATGGCCTGTACCTTGGCCGGATCCATTTCAATAGTTGACGGAGACAAAATAAATCCCAAAAATGAAATCCTCTGTACACCAAAAAGGCATTTCGATCCCTTAACATACAGGGAATTCTCCCTCAAAATCCGGAACACAGTCTGAACATGTTCCACATGAGAGTCCCTATCCGTGGAAAAAATCAAAATATCATCCAGATAGATGATCAAAAATTTATCCACAAAGTCCCGGAAAATATCATTCATGAAGCACTAGAAGACAGAAGGGGCATTAATGAGCCCAAAAGGCATCACCAGGTACTCAAAATGTCCCTCCGGATTATTAAACGCCGTCTTCCATTCATCCCCATGCTTAATGCGAATAAGATTATACGCCCCCCCTGAGGTCAAGCTTGGTAAACCAGCAAGCACCTTTAACTCTGGAGAATAAATCAGAAATCAGGAGTAACGGATACTGATATTTAACAGTAATTTTGTTGAGGGAACGATAGTCAATACAAGGCCTTAATGAACCATCTTTCTTGGCCACGAAAAAAAAACAGCACCCAAGGGTGAAGAGGATGGTCTAATATGACCCTTCTCCAACGACTCCTTAATATAAGATCGCATAGCCTCATGATCGGGTACAGATAAATTGAAAAGTCGACACTTGGGAAACTTACACCCAGGGCTCAACTCAATTGCACAGTCATAACTCCTATGAGGAGGCAAAGACGCAGACTTATTCTCACTAAATACATCATAAAAATCAGCCAAATAGTCAGGAGCATCATGCGACTGGGGAGAGGTGGAGAAAACAGGAGCGTCACCAAGAGCACACCGACAACCCCAACTCACCACAGACACAGATTTCCAATCCAAAACTGGATTATGGATTTGCAACCAGGGAAATCTCAGAACAATGGTATCATGCAAATTATGCAACACCAAAAATCTGCAATTTTCTTGATGGTCTGGGGCGACCCGCATTACCACCTGGGTCCAAAACTGAGGTTTATTCTTCGCCAAAGGAGTAGCATCAATACCCCTCAAAGTGATAGGCATCCGCAGAGGTGTCATAGGAAACCGACAACGTTTAGCAAAATCCAAGACCATCAGGTTCAGAGCCGCTCCCGAATCCACAAAAGCCTTAGCGGAAAATGTGGACACGGAGCAGATCAGAGTAATTGCCAGAAGAAACTTAGGTTGAACACCACCCACAGTAAATGTGTGTGCAAAACGTTTCTCTCATTTAGGGCAGACAGAAATCATATGAGAGGCACCTCCACAGAAAAAACACAGCTTATTACGCCTTCTGAACTCCTGATGTTGCGCCCTAGACAAAACTCTATCACATTGCATAGGTTCAGACATTTGTTCAACAGGTGGCAACATTTCTTGTGTACTTTTACGTTCACGTAAACGCCGATCAACCTGAATGGCTAATCACATAGAATCGTCAAGACCAGAGGGAGCAGGAAATCCCACCATAGTATCTTTTACAGTTTCTAACAAACCCTTCCGAAAGAGAGCTGCCAAGGCACCATCATTCCAGGTAGTAAGGACCGCCCACTTTCAGAATTTTTGACAGTATAACTCTGCAGAATCCTGACCCTGGCTCAATGCCAACAGGGCTTTCTCAGCTTGATCAATAGCATTAGGTTCATCATACAACAACCCCAAGGCTTGAAAAAATGCATCCACATTAGTTAGAATAGGATCATCAGGTGTCAAAGAAAACGCCCAATCCTGGGGATCGCCGAACAGCAAAGAGATGACAATTTTAACCTGCTGCGCAGAGCTCCCCGATGAGTTAGGCTTCAAGGCAAGAAATAATTTACAATTATTCTTAAAATTAAAAAATTTAGACCGATCCCCAAAAAACACATCAGGAGTTGGAATCTTTGGTTCAGCAGCATGTGAATGAGCAAGATAGGCGGAAATTCCCCGCACTTCAGCAGCCAGCTGCTCCACACGATCAGACAATTGCTTAATCTCCATTAAGAAAATTCCTCCTACGGCCCCAGAGAAAAAGAGGAAAAAATATACATAAAAAAAAAATTCTGACACTTTTTTTTTTTTTTTTAACAATTCTTTCCTGCTATTGAGTACCCTAGAATCTGCGGTAAGGCTGGTGATTCTGTTATGAATGAGTCACCAGAGAAGGAAAAAACAAAAATACAAGCTAAGTCCAGAAAACCGGAGAGGTTGGTAGCTAGCGGATTGCAGACCCCTGATCCTATTCACAACAACTAACAGTAGCCGTGGGGTGTTCCTACGGTGGTCCTAGACAACTTATTCACAGCCGGAGAACAAAATAAACCTAAAGAAAGAAAGGGGAAATCTAAACTGACCCAGAGTAGACCCTAAAGCAATAGACAGCCCCCAACATGTATTGACGGTGAAAACAGATGAAAACACAAACACAGACAGAAAGACAGGCTGAGCAAACGATGGGGTCCTCACTAACTAGATAGGACAGGAAAGAAAAGCAACTGTCTGCAATCACGCAAAAACCCTGCCAAAAATAATGTCCAACATGTCTGATAGAAAAGGCCCTGAAGTCACTAGATTTCAAAATCACTATATCAGCACTCAGGTATATTCTGAAAACAGAGCAAAGAGATCAACTGAACCGAGACAAAAATGGAGTTCAGCCAGTCCCAACCAGGGCTGGCTGAACACAAACACTAAGCAAACAGACAAAATCTCATGTAACAATAGCAGAGCAAAAACTTAGCTTTAGTAGACAGGACTAAACTGGAGGCCAGAGCTCTGAGCAGAGAGGATCACCAGCAACCCAGCAGGGCATCGGTGGCCTTATATCCACTCAGAGATTCCGGATGTCCAATCACACTCCACCTGTTCAGATGACAGGTTTTTCCCATCCAAATCAATTTCACGACTTCCCTTCACCAGCAGAGGGAGTTCATCGGACATCAAAGGTGAAGGAGAAAATGAGCTCATAACAGGGATTCATGGAAGCGTTCCAGAGTTATTACCTCATAAAGGGACAGTGGTCAGAATTGTAAAAAATGGCCCGGTCATTAACGTGCAAACCACCCTTGGGGCTTAAGGGGTTAAAAAAGCACACACACTACTCACCCAACCCTGTTCCTGAGATGTGCTGCTCTAGTCTGTGCAGTGTTGAGTAGAGATTCCATACTACACATGTGATGTAGTAACGTCATTGGGCCTGCATTGCACGGAGTCTCAGACTTACAAGCAAAAGCTGAAGGGTGGATCAAGGAGCTTTCGACTCCCTGATTCACTAGTCTATTTAATGGTATCACCGTCATGGGAATGTGGATATCGCTGAAATTGTGATGATGGGAATGAGAGGGTGACCAATACCAAACCCCACTAGCCCTCTCAATTCATGGGCATAATAGCAACCGAGTGGGCTACCTTTATGGATGATACACTCTGCCTATCCAGCTATCGTATTGTAAATATCTCATACTGTATATCCTGGGCTCATTAGTATCTGAACCAAGAATGAGGCTAAATGTGTATTTCTTAATTAGCTGTGAGGTTGTCAGTGGGGTGGATGGTACCATATTGTGCATGTAGGTGGCAGTACTATGGGAACATTAGAAAGTGGGGGAAGGCAGTACTGTGGGAACATTGTACTGTGTGTGAGGTGGATGCCAATCCTGTGGAAACATCATCCTGTGTGTATGGCAAGCTTCTATTGTAGGAACATTATACTATGTAGGGGATGGCGGTACTGTGGGAATATTACACTGTGTGTGGTGGGAATATGGTACTATGGAAATATTATACTGGGTGGAGAGAACGGTGGTACTGTGAGAAGATTATACTGTGTGTGGTGGGATGGTGGTACTGTGAGAATATTATACAATGTGTGAAGGGAACTTCAGTACTCTGAGAAGATTATATTATGTATGAGGGTATGGCAATACTGTGGAAATATCTTTTGTGTGAGAGATGCCAGTGCTGTGGAAACTTTATACTGTGTGAAGGGCTTCATATATACTGCATAAGGGGTGTAAAATGGTGTGTCATAAGAAGAACGAATCCTCAGGGCTGTGCGGCATTTGCACAAAAAGACTGTCATCTGCCATCCAGACGGGACCCTACGAAATCAATGGGAAGAGGAAGAGTTTCAATAAAAAAGAGTTTAGATGGTACACCTGGTCAGGTGTACCAGGTAAAGTTTCCTGCTTTATAAAGGCCATAGAACCAAAGCCAGAACATATTTGGTGCCAAGCAAAAAATGGGGTGCCAGTGAAGAATCTGAGGTACCAGGCCATGGCAAAGTGCCCAAGGCAGTTGGTTGTGGTGGCAGAACCCAGGCAGCACCATACGTGTCCCAGAGTCCAGACTATGCCAGTCAAGGTCCGAGAACCAGACCTGCGCTGTTCAAGACCCGGAGTCCAGACTATGACTGTCAAGGCCCGAGAACCAGACTATGTCAGGCAAGAGCAGATTCCCAGTTCTTATTTCTTTTGGTACAAGAGACATCTGCTGTTGGTCAAACACCGAAGATCTGTGTGGAGATTACGCTCAGTAGTATAAGCCTTTAGTGAAGAACAGGAGGCGCGAGTAACCCGGGCCATTCCTCCAGCACTGACGTCAGTACAGGTGTTGGTGCAGGGTAGTGTAAGGAGGTGGCAGGTCCCCTCAGGCGCACCCTCTCCTTCTCTGTGTGGTCCTCGTGCACCTTATATAAATGTATTATGTATGTGCTGTATTTGTTATGCCTTGTATTGTATTGCCTGTGGTGTATTTAGACAAAAAAGAACACAGCAGCACATGTGCATGAATCTAGGCCTTGTGAAAACACAGAAAAACATTAAAAACATTCAATTTAGCAAAATTTTCCCAAAAAATTTTTCATAACATTTTTTTTTTGACTTACAGTAATAGATGAAAATAATGAAGGTTCTTAGCGCACAAATTGGCCAATTCATGTATGCCCATCAACCACGGCAAGGTGACCTCCCTCTGATGGGTCCCTGCTCTACTGGTGCAGGGTAGTATAAGGAGGCTGCAGGTCCCCGCAAGTGCACCCTCTCCTTCTCTGTGTGGCCCCCGTGCACCTTATATAAATTTATTATGTATGTGCTGTATTTGTTATGCCTTGTATTGTATTGCCTGTGCTGTATGTAGTTATGACCAGTAAAAGGTTAAGTTGGGGGCTGGGCCAGCAGCAGAAAGGTGGGAGGAAGCTGCTGTCCCCAGTCAGAAGCTCGGGTATGTTATCCCTGAGCAGACATGCAGTAATAGACGGGGCACTGCTAGACTCCCAGAGGGGAGAAATCTGTTGCCCCGGAATATGGACAAAGGATTAAGGACTAAGGACTTAAAAGGACCTAGGACCAAAACATGGGCCCCAGGATTTCAGAAGGGCCCCCGCTGAAGGGGCTTTAAGCACTGTGAGAATCATGTGGGAATAGTGGATGAGGGCAGGTATATCTCGCCCAGATTCCTTTCCTATGTGGCCTAGTCTGGTCAGTATCGCACCTGCTTGCTAATGAATAATGGGAGGTGGATATAAAAGGATGCCAGGTGGTTGTGTGAGTGTCTCAGCCTTGGAACACAGAGAGCCTGTCTGTGTGAGAGACACACGTGAGTGACAGCAGTGCCCACTGCAACTGTGGTTTGGCTGGACGGGAGAAGCCCGCCAGTTGGTAGTTAGGTTGTCCATTGTTTAGTTAGTGCCGGACAGGCAAGGATTTGTTTTATGTTTTATTTCCTTTTGCATTGCTTTCACCATTAATAAACCTGACCCAGGGTCAGTTACACCCGAATCCCAGCTTTGCGCCTGAGTTTCATGCTGAACGCACGTGACCTTTGACCGCAGCAAAGCCGATCCCGGAGTGTTTTATCACATTGTGGTGGAGAACGCGGGCATCACGTTGCAAGCATGAGCATGGAGGACGTGGTGGAAGCGCTGGTACAGTCCACCGCCGTCCAGCAAGAAGCTAATCGGGTGATGATGGCCCAGCTGAAGGAGTTGGTGGACATGACAGTTACCGATCGTTCGCTTCTCCAGCAGGTGGCGCAGCGCTTGGCAAGCTTACCTGAGCTTAACCTGGAAGCCGAGTCGAGAGTGATTCACGTGAGTCGGTAGTGGCAGAAAATGACGACTGAAGATGACGTCGAGGCATACCTGACCACGTTTGAACGGACGGCGTTGCGAGAAAAATGGCCGAAGGCACGATGGGCCGGCCTGATTGCCCCATTTCTTTCCGGTGAGGCCCAAAAGGCTTATTATGACTTAGCGCCTGAAGCCGCGCAGGACTTTGACAAATTGAAAGCCGAGATCTTGGCCCGGCTGGGAGTGACGACCGCTGTCCGTGCACAGAGAGTGCATCAATGGACTTATCAGCCGGATAAACCACCGCGGTCACAGATGTTCGACCTGATCCACGTGACGAAGAAGTGGCTACAACCCGAGGTGCTGACAGCGCCAGAGATAATCCAGAGAGTCGTCATGGACAAGTACCTGAGAGCTCTACCACCAGCCCTGAGGAAGTGGGTAAGCCATGGAAATCCTACGACGGCAGATCAACTGGTGGATCTGGTTGAACGTTACTCCGTGGCGGAAGGACTCCGAGACGACGCTACCCCACCTCGTTCTTCATCATCTCCACGTGGAACCGGTAAGACTGTTCCAGGGAGTAGGGGAGAAGGAAAAATCCCTAAGACAGTGGGGGAGGAAAACGGGACTGTCCGCACTGCGAGGCCGAGAGTAACGAACTATGGTCTAAGCAAGGGGCCCGTTAGGTGTTTCCGCTGCCAAGAGATGGGACATATTGCTGCGAACTGTCCGGTAACTACTGAACCCATGCAGTGCGACCTCACAGACTCTAAAAACCGCATGTCTATGGTTGCACGGGTAGTGAGTGTGAATGCAGGTCAAAAGGATGTGGAAAAACACTTGTGTGATTTAACTGTTGATGGCAAAAAGGTGGTGGCATTGTTAGACTCGGGAAGTGTGGTGACTCTGGTGAAGGCCAGTCTGGTGTCAGCCCCGACTGGACCATCAGACAAATTTTCTGTAACGTGTGTGCATGGAGACACCTGTTCGTACCTCACCATGGTCATATGCATTACTACTTCCTATGGGTCTGTGCAACATAAAATGGGACTCGTCCCGGCGTTATTGCATGATGTTATCCTGGGCCGGGATTTTCCCCACTTCTGGCAATTGTGGGAGAATCAGTTGATACCCCAGGGTAATAGTGTACATGATTCTTCTCCCAGGGCGCGTGTGGGTCCCGAACCCCTGGAAGAGGTCTCCCCGGAAGACTCTGGGGAAGAGTCTGCGGGAAATGACCTGCAGTTCCCGTTTTCAGTCATGGCGGGTGATACGGAGGAGACCGGGGAAGAGGAGGAGGCCGACAGCCGTCCACCTCCCCGTTTGCCGGATTTAGAAGTTCAGAAAGATGACTTCCAAAGCGAGCAAATAAAGGATCCTACCCTTTCTCAGGCTAGGACAAATGTAAAAGTGATAAATGGGGTACCCGTAGAACCTGGCTCTAGGCTGGCATATCCTTACATGGTTATGGAGAATGATTTACTCTATCAGATAGAGAAAAAGGGGGAAGATACGGTGCAACTATTAGTCGTGCCAAAACCCTACCGGCGGCAGGTGCTGGACCTGGCCCACGGACATGTGATGGGAGGTCACCTGGGAGTCCAGAAAACCACCGAAAGGATATTACACTGTTTTGTTTGGCCAGGCATGCATCACAATATTCGAGTATATTGTGAGTCTTGTCCTGACTGCCAAGCCTCTGCACCTAAGCCCCGTTTCTGTAGCCCTTTGGTACCCCTACCTATTATTGAAGTCCCGTTTGAGAGGATTGGGATGGATTTAGTTGGGCCCCTTCCACGGTCTGCACGTGGACACCAACATATCCTGGTCATCTTGGATTATGCCACTCATTACCCGGAGGCCATCCCTTTGCGTAACACGGCCACCAAGACGATTGCCAAGGAACTGGTGCATGTGTTTAGTCGGGTCGGTATACCAAAACAGATACTCACCGACCAGGGGACCCCCTTTATGTCCAGGGTAATGAAGGAGCTCTGCCGATTGTTACAAATCGAACCGTTACGCACATCCGTGTATCACCCTCAAACAGACGGGTTGGCCGAACGGTTCAATAAAACTCTGAAGCAGATGCTGAGAAAGGTGATAGACAAGGATGGGAAGAACTGGGACTATTTACTTCCGTATTTGCTTTTTGCCATCAGGGAAGTACCCCAGTCTTCCACAGGATTCTCGCCTTTCGAGTTATTGTACGCCCGACGTCCTCGCGGACTGTTAGACATTGCAAAAGAAACCTGGGAGGGTCAGGTCACTCCGTTTAAAACAGTGATAGATCACATCACACAAATGCAGGACCGTATTGCGGCTGTTATGCCTATCGTCAAAGAACACATGATACAGGCTCAAGGAGCCCAAAAAAGAATCTATGATAGGGGCTCCAAGATCCGTACGTTTGCACCCGGAGATAGGGTGTTGATCCTGGTCCCCTTGGTGGACAGTAAGTTCCTGGCAAAGTGGCATGGCCCCTTTGAGATCAAGGAAAGAGTTGGTGAAGTAAACTACAAAGTATACCAGGCAGGTAAACGGAAACCTGAACAGATTTATCATGTAAATCTGATAAAGCCCTGGAACGATCGGTCTGCCTTGTCAGCGGAGCTGGCCCGTCCTGTCTGCTCGCATACCGTACCGGAGGTACGGGTTGCAGAGACTCTCTCGGAGCGGCAAAAGACTGAGGTCAGGCAGTTTCTACTTCACAACCAAAAGTTTTTCTCAGAAAAACCCGGGCAGACTATGCTAATGAAACATGACATCGTAACGGAACCTGGTGTCACAGTTCACGTAAAGCCCTACCGAATCCCGGAAGCGCGCCGTGAAGCCGTTTCCCGAGAAGTGAAGGCAATGTTAGAGTTAGGAGTCATTGAGGAATCGCACAGTGCGTGGTCCAACCCGATTGTGCTAATTCCTAAACCGGACGGCACCATCCGGTTCTGCAATGACTTCAGGAAACTGAATGCGGTCTCAAAATTTGATGCCTATCCTATGCCCCGGGTCGACGAGTTAATAGATCGGTTAGGAAAAGCCCGGTATATTACGACCCTAGATCTAACAAAGGGGTATTGGCAGATCCCTCTGGCTGAGGCTGCCAGAGAAAAGATGGCATTTGCTACGCCGGAAGGTTTATTTCAGTATGTGTATATGCCGTTTGGACTGCACGGGGCACCGGCGACCTTCCAGAGACTGATGGATCGAGTCCTGAGGCCACATAGGCGGTACGCTTCGGCCTATTTGGATGACATTGTCATTTACAGCTTGGACTGGGAGACTCATCTCCAGAAAGTACAAGCTGTGATTGACGACATGTGGGAGGCAGGTCTAACCGCGAACCCCAAGAAATGTCACATCGGGCTAGAAGAAGCCCGGTATTTGGGGTATGTAATTGGGAGGGGTGTTGTTAAACCCCAGGTTGATAAGATTCAGGCGGTTCAGGACTGGCCACAACCTGTCAACAAGAAGCAGGTGCAAGCCTTCCTGGGGATCGCCGGCTATTATCGCCGGTTCATACCCAATTTTGCAGCCATCGCTACCCCCCTGACGGATCTTACAAAAGGGAAAGACTCCGTCATGATTAAATGGAGTTTAGCGGCTGAAGAAGCCTTCCATAGCCTAAAACGGGCACTTTGCTCTCAGCCCGTACTGGTGACTCCGGACTTCCGCAGCGAGTTTGTGGTACAAACGGATGCCTCTGATACCGGTATCGGGGCCGTACTCTCACAAGTGAGGGACGGAGTGGAACACCCAGTCCTCTATCTCAGCAGGAAGCTGAATAAACACGAGCAAAGGTATGCAGTCGTGGAAAAAGAGTGCCTCGCCATTAAGTGGGCTTTAGAGGCCCTCAAATATTACCTGGTGGGCCGAAAGTTCAGGCTGATCACTGACCATGCCACTCTCAAGTGGATGCACTTGAACAAGGAACGGAATAGCCGGGTGACCCGGTGGTTCCTTGCCCTGCAGGCCTACACTTTTACGGTGGAGCACCGCCCAGGGGTACAGATGGGAAATGCAGATGCCCTGTCCCGAGTGCACTGTTTGGCGGGTGTCATTGCTCGACCGGAGTGGTCTGAGCAGAGGGGGGGATATGTGAGAATCATGTGGGAATAGTGGATGAGGGCAGATATATCTCGCCCAGATTCCTTTCCTATGTGGCCTAGTCTGGTCAGTATCGCACCTGCTTGCTAATGAATAATGGGAGGTGGATATAAAAGGATGCCAGGTGGTTGTGTGAGTGTCTCAGCCTGGGAACACAGAGAGCCTGTCTGTGTGAGAGACACATGTGAGTGAAAGCAGTGCCCACTGCAACTGTGGTTTGGCTGGATGGGAGAAGCCCGCCAGTTGGTAGTTAGGTTGTCCATTGTTTAGTTAGTGCCGGACAGGCAAGGATTTGTTTTATGTTTTATTTCCTTTTGCATTGCTTTCACCATTAATAAACCTGACCCAGGGTCAGTTACACCCGAATCCCAGCTCTGCGCCTGAGTTTCATGCTGAACGCAAGTGACCTTTGACCCCAGCAAAGCCGATCCCGGAGTGTTTTATCACAGCACCCATATCCCAGCGAGTGGACTACTATGAAACTTCGGCTGCTGCAGCTGCTGTGGGTGCGGCTCTGGAGAGTGTCAAGAAGAGAACAGGAAGCTAGTGTTGTACTCTTCTCTTTACATTCCATCCCTGTTCATTAAAAAGTTTTTCCCTATTGGACAACAGTTGCCTGATTCGACTCTAATGCACCTGGACTACCGTGGCTGGAGAGAGAAAAAGGTAAATTGTGGGAAAAGCTGTGTCGGTCCCGTATATTTATGCACAAGGGGCCGAGGGGGTGCTTGCTGATCGTTGGCTCAGTGGACTCTACCTGTGGACTGTGCATTTATAAAACTTGGCGACAACTACCCCCCAGGTTGCCCTTTTTACACTTGGCGTAGTGCGGCAGGATGGAACTGAACAGCCTTGCAACTCTGAGACTGCTTGAGATGGCAGCTGATCAAGACTGTGAACTTGCAATTTGTGATTTGCTGCCCAAACTTGAAGAAATGGAGCTGTCAGCTGACTCTGAGACTTGTGATTTTGAATTTGGGACTCATGTTTTGTTGCCCGCCGTGATAGAATTGCAGAATTTTGTGGACTCAGAAATGGCGCTGACCGCTGCCAAAATGATGGCGGCCGTTGGCGCAAAAACTGAAGATGGCACCTCCTTTTGTGGGCATCCTGTAGGAAATTTGGTGCCAGAAGAGAGAAGGCCACACTCCGTTGTGACAGAGGTTCGCCCAAAATGGGTGCGGGCGAAGAAGAAGCTGCCGCCCTTGCAGCCTGATCAGGAGAAATGGGTGGGGTGACAAGGAATGACCCCACCCATGAATGGGTGGAACCCAAAGAAGATGGATTATCTGATGATGGATGAAGCGCCATTGCCTGAAGACATGGAGAGATACAGCATGTCGCTCCATGGCGGCATCAGCCACCAGGACTAGAGGTGGTCCAAGACCTGGGCGGAGACGTGCCTATGCTTTGAGGCTTGGTGGTCCAAGGAACTGGAGGAGCGGCCCTTGTCCTGGTGACCACATCAGCCTGTGGAGGTTGAGGACTACGAGGCAGGTGAAGGACCAGCGATGTCCTGATGAGATCCCGCAGGCGTACGGAAGACTCTGGAGGCGGCCCTGCGAGGCATCATGGCGGTCGGGATTACTGTCCCTGGCAGCCACACTGGAGGACTGTCACCAGGCCTGGCGGTGAGTAAAAGCTCCCCACCTGGCCATCCTGTCACCTCGCCCTGGGCTCACCTGCTTCCCATGGCCCCACCGTCTTCACCGGAGTCATGCAGTCGCTCCCCTCCATCGTCTTGAGCAGCAATGGACCCTGTACTTCCTCAGGTCGCATCTGTTCCAGCCGGCACCCGTGGCAGGGGTGTGGAGGAACCCTGTGTACCTGCAGCCACAGCGGACCAGTGGATTCATGAGGTTATCTGGAAAGAGAGGCGGCGGGAGTGCTGGATTGTCCGAGAGCTGCAGCACCCCAGCGGAAGAACCGCAGCAGGCCAGATGACTCGCGGCCTCGTCCGGTATCTTAATTGGAACAGGGGCTATGGTTTTTGTACAAGAGCTGGAGACCGGATCCAAGGTCTACATTAACGCGGGCTCTCTCATGTTCAATGGTCCCCTCTGGGAGGGAGATTATGTGGAATTTATCAAGGAGCAAGGACCCCGGGTGCCCTACGCAATGACCATAAAAATGGCCTCCGACCGAGGGACCAGTTCACCGCAGGAGACCCCATATGTGGAAAGGCTGGCTGCTGTGGCCACAGTTACCCAGGCCGCACAGGAGAGAGCGGTGTCTAAGAGCAGTGAGGCAGCGGCTAGTGTGATAACGGAGCCAGAGGCTTCTGGAATTGCGGGACCACCAAAGGAGGGAGTGCGGACCCGAAGGAATACTGGAGACTCTTCCTCCTCCAGTGGGTCCTCACCTCAGGTGTATGTAGTGGTACAGGGTCCTAATGCAGCCCACTATGCAACTCAGCAGACGTGTACAGAGTGAGCGGCCCCTTTAAGACAGGATGTCAGTGTTGGTTGCACCCAGAGCAAGGGACTGTTCTGCGTCACTAAGAGGGCAGTAAGCTCTAGATGGCGCTTGAGTAGAATGGTGTCTGATGTGGTCACCAATTGATAACCATGTTTCATGGTTTTCCCCTCCTCCAAGTTTGTTTTACACCCGTTAGTGCCTCCCTTACTGGATCACAGGACGAGAACCCCATGGGGGCTAATGACAGTGGACTCCCGTTGTGGCTGCTGGACTGCGTGACCCTGAACTACGTTCCTGCCTTGACCCTTGGACTAGCCCCATATTAAAAATGTAGCTCACCACCGTTAAGGGGCCCATAGTCCGCTGAAAGGAGGGGAATGCTGCCAGGCCTGAGTAAGGCCCACCAGTGTTAAAGGGCCAACTGGCACTTGTGGACTATGAACTGTTTCTCTATGGACTCATATACAGAGAGACTGGGACTCTCAGGTCATGTGTATGTTTTAACAAAAGTTGCCATGGCCGGAGACGGCCATGATTAAGGAGGGGGGAGTGTAAGGAGGTGACAGGTCCCCTCAGTTGCACACTCTCCTTCTCTATGTGGTACCCCATGCACCTTATAAAATTGTATTATGTATGTGCTGTATTTGTTATGCCTTGTATTGTATTGCCTGTGCTGTTTGTAGTTAGGGCCAGTAAAAGGTTAAGCTGGGGGCTGGGCCACCAGCAGAAAGGCGGAAGCTGTTGTCCCCAGTCAGTAGCTCAGGTATGTTAGCCCTGAGTAGACATGCAGTAAGAGACGGGACACTGTCAGACTCCCAGAGGGGAGAGAGCTATTGCCCTGGACTAAGGATTAAAGACTAAGTACCCAAAAGGACCACAACATGGGCCCCAGGATTCCGGAAGGGCCCATATCCCAGCGAGTGGACTACTGTGAATCTTCGGCTGCTGCAGCTGCTGTGGGTGCGGCTGTGGAGAGTGTTAGGGAGAGAGCAGGAAGCCAGTGTTGTACTTTTTTTTATATTCCATCCCTGTTCATTAAAAAGTTATTCCCTGTTGCACAACAGTTGCCTTCTTGGACTCTAATACGCCTGGACTACCGTGGGTAGAAAGAAAAAAGTAAACTGTGGGAAAAGCTGAGTTGGTCGCATCTATTTATACACAAGGGGCCGGGGGGTGCTCGCTGATCGTTGGCTCAGTGGACTGTACCTTTGAATAACTCGGCCACAACTACCCCACCCAGGTTGCCCTTGTTACACTAGTACAATAGGCAAGGCTAAATGTGTTATGAATGAGTCACCGAGGAGGCAAAACAAAAACAAGCTAAGCCACAGAAAACCAGAGAGGTTGGTAACTAAGCGGATTGCAGACCCCTGATCCTATCCACATAACTAGCAGTAGCCGTGGAGCGTACCTACGATGATCCTAGAAGCCTTATCACAGCCGGAGAACTAAATAAATCTAAAGCAAGATAAGGGGAAATCTAAACTGCCCCAGAGCAGACCCCAAAGCAATAGACAGCTCCCAAACATGTATTGTCGGTGAGACAAGATGAAAACACAAACACAGATAGAAAAATAGGCTGAGCAAATGATGGGGCCCACACTAACTAGAAAGGACAGGAAAGGAAAGATGCTGTCTGCAATCACGCACAAAACCTTGCCAAAAAATGTCCAACACTTTCTGATAACAAAAACCCTGAAGTCATTAGACTTCAATTCCCTATATCAGCACTCTGGTATATTCTGAAGACAGAGCAAAAAGAGACAAATCTGATCAGGGACAAAAAGCAAACTGGCATAAACAGAGACATAAGAATGGAAATTCAGCACAGCCCCAGCAGGGGCTGGCTGACCACAAAAACTGCATAAACAAGACCAAATCTCATGTGAAAAAATAGCAGAGCACACTTAGCTTGAGAAGGCAAGAACAGAACTGGAAAGCAGAACCTCAGGGCAGGAAAAAATCACCAGCACAAAATTAGTGAGTCGGCTGTCTTAAATCCAGTCAGAGACTCCTGATGTCCACTCACAGTCCTCCTCCTCAGGTGGCAGGTCTCTGCCATTTAGATCAGCTTCATTACCTATTGTTACCACTAGAGGGAGCCTGGATGGAGAACTCATGACTCCTCTGTCAACACATCCAGATCCACCACCCTCACCAGAAGCCAGAGGTAAACCAGAAAATGAGTTCACAACAGTACCCCCCTTGAGGAGGGGTCACCGAACCCTCATTCACGCTACCGGGCCGATCAGGATGGGCCTGGTGAAAAGCACGAACCAATCTGTCGGCATGAATGTCAGAGGCAGGGACCCAAGAATTGTCCTCCTGGCCATAACCCTTCCACTTGACCAAATACTGGAGTCTCCGTCTAGCCAGACGAGAATCCAGTATTTTCTCTACCTCATATTCCACATTACCTTCAACCAACACAGGGTCAGGAGGTGCCGCCATAGTAACCACTGGCTCAACAAACCTCTTCAACAGAGACTTATGAAACACGTTATGGATCTTAAACATAACTGGAAGAGCCAATCGAAAAGAAACCGGGTTAAGAATATCCAAAATCCTATAAGGTCCAATAAATCTTGGCTTGAACTTTGGAGATGAAACCTACATAGAGATATTTTTTTATGACAACCAAATCATATCACCCACTTTAAACTGGGGACCAATGGTCCTATGCCGGTTGGAAAACCGCTGGGCCTTTTTCTGAGAGAGGGACAACTTATCCACCACTTGGTCCCAAATCTGCTGCATTCTCTCTACCACAGTGTCAACACTTGGGCAGGCTGAAGATTCCACTTGCCCTGAAGAAAATCGAGGATGAAACCGAAAGTTACAGGAAAAGGGCGACATCAATGTGGCAGAACTAGCTCTATTATAGGGCGAATTCGGCCAAGGGCAAAAATGAGACCCAATCATCCTGATCAGCAGATATAAAACATCTCAAATAAGACTCCAAAGTCTGGTTTGTTCTCTCAGTCTGCCCATTGGTCTGTGGGTGAAACGCAGAGGAGAAGGATAACTGAATTCCCAGCTTGGAACAAAAAGCTTTCCAAAATCTGGAGACAAACTGGACTCCTCTGTCAGACACAATGTTCTCAGGAATCCCACGCAACCGAACCACCTGTTGTAAAAACAAGGGCACCAACTCTGAGGAAGATGGCAGCTTTGGAAGTGGTACAAGATGGACCATCTTAGAAAATCTATCACAAATCACCCAAATAACAGTCATTCTCTGAGAGACAGGAAGATCAGAAATAAAATCCATTGAGATATGGGTCCATGGCCTCTTGGGCACCGGCAAGGGCATCAACAACCCACTAGAACGAGAACAGGGTTTAGACCGGGAACAAGTCCCACAAGATTGCACAAAATTCCTGACATCACGAGATAAGGTGGGCCACCAAAAAGACCGACTCACCAAATTTCTGGTACCAAAAATACCTGGATGACCAGCCAACGCGGGGCAATGAACTTCAGACATCACTCTCTTCCTCCACTGGTCAGGAACATACAATTTTCCCATAGGACAACGCTCAGGTTTGTCCTCCTGAAATTCATCCAGGGCACGTCTCAAATCGGGCGAGATGGCAGAAAGAACTACCCCCTCACCTAGGATGGTAGTAGGTTCGGTCACAATAGGAGAATCAGCATGGAAACTCCTAGAAAGGGCGTCTGCCTTAACATTCTTAGTGCCCGGAAGAAAGGAGACCACAAAATCAAAACGAGTGAAAAACAAGGCCCATCTAGCCTGTCTAGGATTCAAGCGTTTGGCCGGCTTCAGGTAAATCAAATTCTTGTGGTTAGTAAGGACCACAACTTGATGTCTAGCTCCCTCCAACCAATGTGTCCACTCCTCAAATGCCCACTTCATGGCCAACAATTCGCGATTCACCATATCATAGTTGCGTTCAGATGGGGAGAACTTTCGGGAAAAGAAGGCACAGGGATTCATTTTAGAAGTCACCGGATCTTTTTGGGACAAAACAGCTCCTGCACCAATCTCCGAAGCATCTACCTCTACCTGAAATGGAAGTGAGACATCAGGTTGCCGTAAAACTGGAGCAGAAGTGAACCTCCGCTTCAGCTCCTGAAATGCCAAAACAGCCTCTGGAGACCAATTCAGCACATCAGCGCCCTTCTTGGTCAGATCAGTCAGAGGTTTGGCAATACCAGAAAAATTAGCTATAAATTTACGATAAAAATTAGCAAAACCCAAAAACTTCTGGAGAGCCTTCAAAGAAGTGGGCTGAACCCAATCATAAATGGCCTGTACCTTGGCCGGGTCCATTTCAATAGTTGACGGAGACAAAATAAATCCCAAAAATGAAATCCTCTGTACACCAAAAAGGCATTTCGATCCCTTAACATACAGGGAATTCTCCCTCAAAATACGGAACACAGTCCGAACATGTTCCACATGAGAATCCCAATCACTGGAAAAGATCAGAATATCATCCAAATAGATGATCAAAAACTTATCCACAAAGTCCCGGAAAATATCATTCATGAAGGATTGGAAGACAGAAGGGGCATTAGTGAGCCCAAAAGGCATCACCAGGTACTCAAAATGTCCCTCCCGAGTATTAAACGCCGTCTTCCATTCATCCCCAGGCTTGATGCGAATAAGATTATACTCCCCCCTGAGGTCAAGCTTAGTAAACCAGCAGGCACCTTTAACTCTGGAGAATAAATCAGAAATCAGGGGTAACGGATACTGATATTTAATCGTAATCTTGTGAAGGGAACAATAGTCAATACTAGGCCTTAAAGAACCATCTTTCTTCGCCATGAAAGAAAAAACAGCACCTAAGGGTGAAGAGGATGGTCTAATATGACCCTTCTCCAACGACTCCTTAATATAAGATTGCATAGCCTCGTGTTCAGGTACAGATAAGTTGAAAAGTCGACAGTTGGGAAATTTACACCCAGGGCTCAGCTCAATTGCACAGTCATAACTCCTATGAGGAGGCAAAGACGCAGACTTACTCTCACTAAATACATCATAAAAATCAGCCAAATAGTCAGGAACATCATGAGACTGGGGAGAGGTGGAGAAAACAGGAGTGTTACCAAGAGCAGACCGACAGCCCCAACTCACCACAGACACAGATTTCCAATCCAAAACTGGATTATGGATTTGCAACCAGGGAAAACCCAGAACAATATTATCATGCAAATTATGCAGTACCAAAAATCTACAATTTTCTTGGTGGTCTGGGGAGACCCGCATTATCACCTGGGTCCAAAACTGAGGTTTATTCTCCGCCAAAGGAGTAGCATCAATACCCCTCAAAGGGATAGGCATCCGCAGAGGTATCATGGGAAAACCACGTTTAGCAAAATCCAAATCCATCAAATTCAAAGCCGCTCCTGAATCCACAAAAGCATTGGGGGAAAATGTGGATAAGGAGCAGATCAGAGTAATTGCCAAAAGAAACTTAGGTTGTAAGCCACCAACAGCAAATGTGTGTGCAAAACGTTTCTCTCATTTTGGACAGACAGAAATAGTATGAGAGAAGTCTCCACAGAAAAAACACAGCTTATTACGCCTTCTTTACTCCTGACGTTGCACCCTAGACAAAACTCTATCACATTGCATAGGTTCAGACATTTGTTCAAAAGGTGGCAACACCTCTCGTGTAATTTTATGTTCACTTAAACGCCGATCAACTTGAATGGCTAATGACATAGAATCATCAAGACCAGAGGGAACAGGAAATCCCACCATAGTATCTTTTACGGTTTCTGCCAAACCCTTCCGAAAGAGGGCTGCTAAGGCACCGTCATTCCATGTATTAAGGACCGCCCACTTTCTGAATCTTTGACAGTATAACTCTGCAGAATCCTGACCCTGGTTCAATGCCAATAGGGCTTTCTCAGCTTGATCAATAGCATTAGGCTCATCATACAACAACCCCAAGGCCTGAAAAAATGCATCCACATTAGTCAGAAATGGATTTTCAGGTGTCAAAGAAAATGCCCAATCCTGGGGATCGCCGCGCAGCAAGGAGATGACAATTTTAACCTGCTGCACAGAGCTCCCTGATGAGTTAGGCTTCAAGGCAAGAAATAATTTACAATTATTCTTAAAATTCAAAAATTTAGACCGATCCCCAGAAAACACATCAGGAGTAGGGATTTTGGGTTCAACAGCATGTGATTGAGCGAGATAAGCGGAAATTCCCGGCACTTCAGCAGCGAGCTGCTCCACACGATCAGACAATTGCTTAATCTCCATTAAGGAAAAAATCCTCCTACGGCCCCAGAGAAAAGGAGGAAAAAATGCATATAAAAAAAAAATTCTGACACTTTTTTTTCCTGCTTTTGAGTACCCTAGAATCTGCAGTATGGCTGGTGATTCTGTTATGAATGAGTCACCGAGGAGGAAAAACAAAAACAAGCTAAGCCACAGAAAACCAGAGAGGTTGGTAACTAAGCAGATTGCAGACCCCTGATCCTATCCACATAACTAGCAGTAGCCGTGGAGCGTACCTACGATGATCCTAGACGCCCTTTTACAGCCGGAGAACCAAATAAACCTAAAGCAAGAAAAGGGGAAATCTAAACTGCCCCAGAGCAGACCCCAAAGCAATAGACAGCCCCCAAACATGTATTGTCGGTGAGACAAGATGAAAATACAAACACAGATAGAAAAATAGGCTGAGCAAACGATGGGGCCCACACTAACTAGAAAGGACAGGAAAGGAAAGACACTCTCTGCAATCACGCACAAAACCCTGCCAAAAAATGTCCAACACTTTCTGATAACAAAAACCTGAAGTCACTAGACTTCAATTCCCTATATCAGCACTCTGGTATATTCTGAAGACAGAGCAAAAAGAGACAAATCTGATCGGGGACAAAAAGCAAACAGGCATAAACAGAGACATAAGAATGGAAATTCTGCACAGCCCCAGCAGGGGCTGGCTGACCACAAAAACTGCGTAAACAGACCAAATCTCATGTGAAAAAATAGCAGAGAACACTTAGCTGAGAAGGCAGGAACAGAACTGGAAACCAGAACCTCAGGGCAGGAAAAAATCACCAGCACAAAATTAGGGAGTCGGCTGTCTTAAATTCAGTCAGAGACTCCTGATGTCCATTCACAGTCCTCCTCCTCAGGTGGCAGGTCTCTGCCATTTAGACCAGCTTCATTACCTATTGTTACCACTAGAGGGAGCCCGGATGGAGAACTCACGACTCCTCTGTCAACACATCCAGCTCCACCACCCTCACCAGAAGCCAGAGGTAAACCAGAAAATGAGTTTACAACAGCGAAAGCTGGTTGAAGTGAAGGCGGCCCAGCGAGCCTTGATAAGACATTTTTAGGACTTATTGCCTAGCGGAAAGAGGCGGAGACCCCGCTGTGGCCTGTGTTCACAGGAGAGACAGTGTTGTCAACTATATGTGAAAGGAAAATCACCCTTTTCAATAGGTAAAGTAACATTTGGTTAGAGGCTGCTATTCCAGTGAGTGAGCCGGAGAATTCATTGTCTATCTGATATTGTATATTTCACCTCGTAATCACCCTGTTTTTCATTATTCGCTGTTGCCGTAATGATCACAATTCCCATTATCAGGGAAATAAATAATAATATTGGTTACTTCCGGTTTCTCTGTGTGTTGTATCCGATCACCTACTTACAGGGGCATAATTGGGGCATTACACTGTGTGAGGCCAAGAAAGGGGCCCTGTACTATGAGAACAATCCATTACCTCACTGCCTGTGTTCCATAGAACAAAAACATTATGATTCTTATAAAGTCGCAACAAACACCCCAAAAGTCTCAGTGCAGAAGGAGTAAATGTCCCCCATGCTCAGTAATGGGGAATCTCTAGCACTTACCTCCACCCGCAGAGCCGCACTTCACATATATGGCTGCCCTGTGTGCACAGGACCTGTGATGAGGTCACAGGAGGGGAGGAGTCAGGGGTCACATGATATCCGAAGTGCAGACGCTACATGGAGACTTCTCCTCAGTCAGTGATAGTGAAGGGAAGTTCGGCTCTTTTCGGTGATACGGCTCTTTTGGCTCTTTAAACGGCTCTTTTTTTAAATAGAGATCCGTTTTCCACAGTCATCGTTCTAGGTCTTTGCCTGTACAGTGAGGCCTCATTATACCCCTGTATAAGGATCTAGTGACGCAGTGTAGACTGTTATTCAGCATTGCTGTTTCCTCAGATTGTCAGCTCTTGTGATCAGGCCCCGTCTCCTCGCTCCGCTCTCTCTTGTACAGTGAGGCCTCATTATACTCCTGTATAAGGATCTAGTGACACAGTGTAGACTGTTATTCAGCATTGCTGTCTCCTCAGATTGTCAGCTCTTGTGATCAGGCCTCTGCTCCTCACTCCGGTCTCTCCTGTACAGTGAGGCCTCATTATACCCATGTATAAGGATCTAGTGACGCAGTGTAGACTGTTATTCAGCATTGCTGTTTCCTCAGATTGTCAGCTCTTGTGATCAGGCCCCGTCTCCTCGCTCCGCTCTCTCTTGTACAGTGAGGCCTCATTATACTCCTGTATAAGGATCTAGTGACACAGTGTAGACTGTTATTCAGCATTGCTGTCTCCTCAGATTGTCAGCTCTTGTGATCAGGCCCCTGCTCCTCGCTCCGGTCTCTCCTGTACAGTGAGGACTCGTTATACCCCTGTATAAGGATCTAGTGACGCAGTGTAGACTGTTATTCAGCATTGCTGTTTCCTCAGATTGTCAGCTCTTGTGATCAGGCTCCTGCTCCTCGCTCCGGTCTCTCCTGTACAGTGAGGCCTCATTATACCCCTGTATAAGGATCTAGTGACGCAGTGTAGACTGTTATTCAGCATTGCTGTTTCCTCAGATTGTCAGCTCTTGTGATCAGGCCCCTGCTCCTCGCTCCGGTCTCTCCTGTACAGTGAGGCCTCATTATACCCCTGTATAAGGATCTAGTGACGCAGTGTAGACTGTTATTCAGCATTGCTGTTTCCTCAGATTGTCAGCTCTTGTGATCAGGCCCCGTCTCCTCGCTCCGCTCTCTCTTGTACAGTGAGGCCTCATTATACTCCTGTATAAGGATCTAGTGACACAGTGTAGACTGTTATTCAGCATTGCTGTCTCCTCAGATTGTCAGCTCTTGTGATCAGGCCTCTGCTCCTCGCTCCGGTCTCTCCTGTACAGTGAGGCCTCATTATACCCATGTATAAGGATCTAGTGACGCAGTGTAGACTGTTATTCAGCATTGCTGTTTCCTCAGATTGTCAGCTCTTGTGATCAGGCCCCGTCTCCTCGCTCCGCTCTCTCTTGTACAGTGAGGCCTCATTATACTCCTGTATAAGGATCTAGTGACACAGTGTAGACTGTTATTCAGCATTGCTGTCTCCTCAGATTGTCAGCTCTTGTGATCAGGCCCCTGCTCCTCGCTCCGGTCTCTCCTGTACAGTGAGGACTCGTTATACCCCTGTATAAGGATCTAGTGACGCAGTGTAGACTGTTATTCAGCATTGCTGTTTCCTCAGATTGTCAGCTCTTGTGATCAGGCCCCTGCTCCTCGCTCCGGTCTCTCCTGTACAGTGAGGCCTCATTATACCCCTGTATAAGGATCTAGTGACGCAGTGTAGACTGTTATTCAGCATTGCTGTTTCCTCAGATTGTCAGCTCTTGTGATCAGGCCCCTGCTCCTCGCTCCGGTCTCTCCTGTACAGTGAGGCCTCATTATACCCCTGTATAAGGATCTAGTGACGCAGTGTAGACTGTTATTCAGCATTGCTGTTTCCTCAGATTGTCAGATCTTGTGATCAGGCCCCTGCTCCTCGCTCCGGTCTCTCCTGTACAGTGAGGCCTCATTATACCCCTGTATAAGGATCTAGTGACGCAGTGTAGACTGTTATTCAGCATTGCTGTCTCCTCAGATTGTCAGCTCTTGTGATCAGGCCCCAGCTCCTCGCTCCGGTCTCTCCTGTACAGTGAGGCCTCATTATACCCCTGTATAAGGATCTAGTGACGCAGTGTAGACTGTTATTCAGCATTGCTGTTTCCTCAGATTGTCAGCTCTTGTGATCAGGCCCCTGCTCCTCGCTCCGGTCTCTCCTGTACAGTGACTCATTATACTCCTGTATAAGGATCTAGTGACGCAGTGTAGACTGTTATTCAGCATTGCTGTCTCCTCAGATTGTCAGCTCTTGTGATCAGGCCCCTGCTCCTCGCTCCGGTCTCTCCTGTACAGTGAGGCCTCATTATACCCCTGTATAAGGATCTAGTGACGCAGTGTAGACTGTTATTCAGCATTGCTGTTTCCTCAGATTGTCAGCTCTTGTGATCAGGCCTCTGCTCCTCGCTCCGGTCTCTCCTGTACAGTGAGGCCTCATTATACCCCTGTATAAGGATCTAGTGACGCAGTGTAGACTGATATTCAGCATTGCTGTCTCCTCAGATTGTCAGCTCCTGTGATCAGGCCCCTGCTCCTCGCTCCGGTCTCTCCTGTACAGTGAGGCCTCATTATACTCCTGTATAAGGATCTAGTGACGCAGTGTAGACTGTTATTCAGCATTGCTGTTTCCTCAGATTGTCAGCTCTTGTGATCAGGCCCCGGCTCCTCGCTCTGGTCTCTCCTGTACAGTGAGGCCTCATTATACCCCTGTATAAGGATCTAGTGACGCAGTGTAGACTGATATTCAGCATTGCTGTCTCCTCAGATTGTCAGCTCTTGTGATCAGGCCCCAGCTCCTCGCTCCGGTCTCTCCTGTACAGTGAGGCCTCATTATACTCCTGTATAAGGATCTAGTGACGCAGTGTAGACTGTTATTCAGCATTGCTGTTTCCTCAGATTGTCAGCTCTTGTGATCAGGCCCCGGCTCCTCGCTCTGGTCTCTCCTGTACAGTGAGGCCTCATTATACCCCTGTATAAGGATCTAGTGACGCAGTGTAGACTGTTATTCAGCATTGCTGTTTCCTCAGATTGTCAGCTCTTGTGATCAGGCCCCTGCTCCTCGCTCCGGTCTCTCCTGTACAGTGAGGACTCGTTATACCCCTGTATAAGGATCTAGTGACGCAGTGTAGACTGTTATTCAGCATTGCTGTTTCCTCAGATTGTCAGCTCTTGTGATCAGGCCCCAGCTCCTCGCTCCGGTCTCTCCTGTACAGTGAGGCCTCATTATACCCCTGTATTAGGATCTAGTGACGCAGTGTAGACTGTTATTAAGCATTGCTGTTTCCTCAGATTGTCAGCTCTTGTGATCAGGCCCCGGCTCCTCGCTCCGGTCTCTCCTGTACAGTGAGGCCTCATTATACTCCTGTATAAGGATCTAGTGACGCAGTGTAGACTGTTATTCAGCATTTCTGTTTCCTCAGATTGTCAGCTCTTGTGATCAGGCCCCGGCTCCTCGCTCCGGTCTCTCCTGTACAGTGACGCCTCATTATACCCCTGTATAAGGATCTAGTGACGCAGTGTAGACTGTTATTCAGCATTGCTGTTTCCTCAGATTGTCAGCTCTTGTGATCAGGCCCCGGCTCCTCGCTCCGGTCTCTCCTGTACAGTGAGGCCTCATTATACCCCTGTATAAGGATCTAGTGACGCAGTGTAGACTGTTATTCAGCATTGCTGTTTCCTCAGATTGTCAGATCTTGTGATCAGGCCCCTGCTCCTCGCTCCGGTCTCTCCTGTACAGTGAGGCCTCATTATACCCCTGTATAAGGATCTAGTGAGGCAGTGTAGACTGTTATTCAGCATTGCTGTCTCCTCAGATTGTCAGCTCTTGTGATCAGGCCCCAGCTCCTCGCTCCGGTCTCTCCTGTACAGTGAGGCCTCATTATACCCCTGTATAAGGATCTAGTGACGCAGTGTAGACTGTTATTCAGCATTGCTGTTTCCTCAGATTGTCAGCTCTTGTGATCAGGCCCCTGCTCCTCGCTCCGGTCTCTCCTGTACAGTGACTCATTATACTCCTGTATAAGGATCTAGTGACGCAGTGTAGACTGTTATTCAGCATTGCTGTCTCCTCAGATTGTCAGCTCTTGTGATCAGGCCCCTGCTCCTCGCTCCGGTCTCTCCTGTACAGTGAGGCCTCATTATACCCCTGTATAAGGATCTAGTGACGCAGTGTAGACTGTTATTCAGCATTGCTGTTTCCTCAGATTGTCAGCTCTTGTGATCAGGCCTCTGCTCCTCGCTCCGGTCTCTCCTGTACAGTGAGTCCCCATTATACCCCTGTATAAGGATCTAGTGACGCAGTGTAGACTGTTATTCAGCATTGCTGTCTCCTCAGATTGTCAGCTCTTGTGATCAGGCCCCTGCTCCTCGCTCCGGTCTCTCCTGTACAGTGAGGCCTCATTATACCCCTGTATAAGGATCTAGTGACGCAGTGTAGACTGTTATTCAGCATTGCTGTTTCCTCAGATTGTCAGCTCTTGTGATCAGGCCTCTGCTCCTCGCTCCGGTCTCTCCTGTACAGTGAGGCCTCATTATACCCCTGTATAAGGATCTAGTGACGCAGTGTAGACTGATATTCAGCATTGCTGTCTCCTCAGATTGTCAGCTCCTGTGATCAGGCCCCTGCTCCTCGCTCCGGTCTCTCCTGTACAGTGAGGCCTCATTATACTCCTGTATAAGGATCTAGTGACGCAGTGTAGACTGTAATTCAGCATTGCTGTTTCCTCAGATTGTCAGCTCTTGTGATCAGGCCCCGGCTCCTCGCTCTGGTCTCTCCTGTACAGTGAGGCCTCATTATACCCCTGTATAAGGATCTAGTGACGCAGTGTAGACTGATATTCAGCATTGCTGTCTCCTCAGATTGTCAGCTCTTGTGATCAGGCCCCAGCTCCTCGCTCCGGTCTCTCCTGTACAGTGAGGCCTCATTATACTCCTGTATAAGGATCTAGTGACGCAGTGTAGACTGTTATTCAGCATTGCTGTTTCCTCAGATTGTCAGCTCTTGTGATCAGGCCCCGGCTCCTCGCTCTGGTCTCTCCTGTACAGTGAGGCCTCATTATACCCCTGTATAAGGATCTAGTGACGCAGTGTAGACTGTTATTCAGCATTGCTGTCTCCTCAGATTGTCAGCTCTTTTGATCAGGCCCCTGCTCCTCGCTCCGATCTCTCCTGTACAGTGAGACCTCATTATACCCCTGTATTAGGATCTAGTGACGCAGTGTAGACTGTTATTCAGCATGGCTGTGTCCTCAGATTGTCAGCTCTTGTGATCAGGCCCCTGCTCCTCGCTCTGGCCTCTCCTGTACAGTGAGGCCTCATTATACCCCTGTATAAGGATCTAGTGATGCAGTGTAGACTGTTATTCAGCATTGCTGTTTCCTCAGATTGTCAGCTCTTGTGATCAGGCCCCTGCTCCTCGCTCCGGTCTCTCCTGTACAGTGAGGCCTCATTATACCCCTGTATAAGGATCTAGTGACGCAGTGTAGACTGTTATTCAGCATTGCTGTTTCCTCAGATTGTCAGATCTTGTGATCAGGCCCCTGCTCCTCGCTCCGGTCTCTCCTGTACAGTGAGGCCTCATTATACCCCTGTATAAGGATCTAGTGACGCAGTGTAGACTGTTATTCAGCATTGCTGTTTCCTCAGATTGTCAGATCTTGTGATCAGGCCCCGGCTCCTCGCTCCGGTCTCTCCTGTACAGTGAGGCCTCCTTATACCCCTGTATAAGGATCTAGTGACGCAGTGTAGACTGTTATTCAGCATTGCTGTTTCCTCAGATTGTCAGCTCTTGTGATCAGGCCCCCGCTCCTCGCTCCGATCTCTCCTGTACAGTGAGACCTCATTATACCCCTGTATTAGGATCTAGTGACGCAGTGTAGACTGTTATTCAGCATTGCTGTGTCCTCAGATTGTCAGCTCTTGTGATCAGGCCCCTGCTCCTCGCTCTGGTCTCTCCTGTACAGTGAGGCCTCATTATACCCCTGTATAAGGATCTAGTGATGCAGTGTAGACTGTTATTCAGCATTGCTGTCTCCTCAGATTGTCAGCTCTTGTGATCAGGCCCCTGCTCCTCGCTCTGGTCTCTCCTGTACAGTGAGGCCTCATTATACCCCTGTATAAGGATCTAGTGACGCAGTGTAGACTGTTATTCAGCATTGCTGTTTCCTCAGATTGTCAGCTCTTGTGATCAGGCCCCTGCTCCTCGCTCCGCTCTCTCCTGTACAGTGAGGCCACATTATACCCCTGTATAATGATCTAGTGACGCAGTGTAGACTGTTATTCAGCATTGCTGTTTCCTCAGATTGTCAGCTCTTGTGATCAGGCCCCTGCTCCTCTCTCCGGTCTCTCCTGTACAGTGACGCCTCATTATACCCCTGTATAAGGATCTAGTGACGCAGTGTAGACTGTTATTAAGCATTGCTGTTTCCTCAGATTGTCAGCTCTTGTGATCAGGCACCAGCTCCTCGCTCCGGTCTCTCCTGTACAGTGAGGCCTCATTATACACCTGTATAAGGATCTAGTGACGCAGTGTAGACTGTTATTCAGCATTGCTGTTTCCTCAGATTGTCAGCTCTTGTGATCAGGCCTCTGCTCCTCGCTCCGGTCTCTCCTGTACAGTGAGGCCTCATTATACCCCTTTATAAGGATCTAGTGACACAGTGTAGACTGTTATTAAGCATTGCTGTTTCCTCAGATTGTCAGCTCTTGTGATCAGGCCCCTGCTCCTCGCTCCGGTCTCTCCTGTACAGTGAGGCCTCATTATACCCCTGTATAAGGATCTAGTGATGCAGTGTAGACTGTTATTCAGCATTGCTGTTTCCTCAGATTGTCAGCTCTTGTGATCAGGCCCCCGCTCCTCGCTCCGGTCTCTCCTGTACAGTGAGGGCCTCATTCTCCACCTGTATAAGGATCTGGTGACGCAATGTAGACTGTTATTCAGCATTGCTGTCTCCTCAGATTGTCAGCTCTTGTGATCAGGCCCCTGCTCCTCGCTCCGCTCTCTCCTGTACAGTGAGGCCTCATTATACCCCTGTATAAGGATCTAGTGACACAGTGTAGACTGTTATTAAGCATTGCTGTTTCCTCAGATTGTCAGCTCTTGTGATCAGGCCCCTGCTCCTCGCTCCGGTCTCTCCTGTACAGTGAGGCCTCATTATACCCCTGTATAAGGATCTAGTGATGCAGTGTAGACTGTTATTCAGCATTGCTGTTTCCTCAGATTGTCAGCTCTTGTGATCAGGCCCCCGCTCCTCGCTCCGGTCTCTCCTGTACAGTGAGGGCCTCATTCTCCACCTGTATAAGGATCTGGTGACACAGTGCAGACTGTTATTCAGCATTGCTGTCTCCTCAGATTGTCAGCTCTTGTGATCAGGCCCCTGCTCCTCGCTCCGCTCTCTCCTGTACAGTGAGGCCTCATTATACCCCTGTATAAGGATCTAGTGACGCAGTGTAGACTGTTATTCAACATTGCTGTTTCCTCAGATTGTCAGCTCTTGTGATCAGGCCCCTGCTCCTCGCTCCGGTCTCTTCTGTACAGTGAGGCCTCATTATACCCCTGTATAAGGATCTAGTGCCGCAGTGTAGACTGTTATTCAGCATTGCTGTGTCCTCAGATTGTCAGCTCTTGTGATCAGGCCCCTGCTCCTCGCTCCGGTCTCTCCTGTACAGTGAGGCCTCATTCTCCACCTGTATAAGGATCTAGTGACGCAGTGTAGACTGTTATTCAGCATTGCTGTGTCCTCAGATTGTCAGCTCTTGTGATCAGGCCCCGTCTCCTCGCTCCGCTCTCTCCTGTACAGTGAGGCCTCATTATACTCCTGTATAAGGATCTAGTGACGCAGTGTAGACTGTTATTCAGCATTGCTGTTTCCTCAGATTGTCAGCTCTTGTGATCAGGCCCCTGCTCCTCGCTCCGGGCTCTCCTGTACAGTGAGGCCTCATTATACCCCTGTATAAGGATCTAGTGACGCAGTGTAGACTGTTATTCAGCATTGCTGTGTCCTCAGATTGTCAACTCTTGTGATCAGGCCCCTGCTCCTCGCTCCGGTCTCTCCTGTACAGTGAGGCCTCATTATACCCCTGTATAAGGATCTAGTGACGCAGTGTAGACTGTTATTCAGCATTGTTGTGTCCTCAGATTGTCAGCTCTTGTGATCAGGCCCCCGCTCCTCGCTCCGGTCTCTCCTGTACAGTGAGGCCTCATTATACCCCTGTATTAGGATCTAGTGAAGCAGTGTAGACTGTTATTCAGCATTGCTGTGTCCTCAGATTGTCAGCTCTTGTGATCAGGCCTCTGCTCCTTGCTCCGGTCTCTCCTGTACAGTGAGGCCTCATTATACCCCTGTATATGGATCTAGTGACGCAGTGTAGACTGTTATTCAGCATTGCTGTTTCCTCAGATTGTCAGCTCTTGTGATCAGGCCCCTGCTCCTCGCTCCGATCTCTCCTGTACAGTGAGGCCTCATTATACCCCTGTATAAGGATCTAGTGACGCAGTGTAGACTGTTATTCAGCATTGCTGTTTCCTCAGATTGTCAGCTCTTGTGATCAGGCCCCTGCTCCTCGCTCCGGTCTCTCCTGTACAGTGAGGCCTCATTATACCCCTGTATAAGGATCTAGTGACGCAGTGTAGACTGTTATTCAGCATTGCTGTTTCCTCAGATTGTCAGCTCTTGTGATCAGGCCCCCGCTCCTCGCTCCGGTCTCTCCTGTACAGTGAGGGCCTCATTCTCCACCTGTATAAGGATCTGGTGACGCAATGTAGACTGTTATTCAGCATTGCTGTTTCCTCAGATTGTCAGCTCTTGTGATCAGGCCCCTGCTCCTCGCTCCGGTCTCTCCTGTACAGTGAGGCCTCATTATACCCCTGTATAAGGATCTAGTGATGCAGTGTAGACTGTTGTTCAATATTGCTGTTCCTCAGATTGTCAGCTCTTGTGATCAGGCCCCGGCTCCTCACTCCGGTTTCTCCTGTACCGTGAGGGCCTCATTCTCCACCTGTATAAGGATCTAGTGATGCAGTGTAGACTGTTATTCAGCATTGCTGTTTCCTCAGATTGTCAGCTCTTGTGATCAGGCCTCTGCTCCTCGCTCCGCTCTCTCCTGTACAGTGAGGCCTCATTATACCCCTGTATAAGGATCTAGTGACGCAGTGTAGACTGTTATTCAGCATTGATGTTTCCTCAGATTGTCAGCTCTTGTGATCAGACCCCCGCTCCTCGCTCCGGTCTCTCCTGTACAGTGAGGGCCTCATTCTCCACCTGTATGAGGATCTAGTGACGCTGTGTAGACTGTTATTCAGCATTGCTGTTTCCTCAGATTGTCAGCTCTTGTGATCAGGCCCCTGCTCCTCGCTCCAGTCTCTCCTGTACAGTGAGGCCTCATTATACCCCTGTATAAGGATCTAGTGACGCAGTGTAGACTGTTATTCAACATTGCTGTTTCCTCAGATTGTCAGCTCTTGTGATCAGGCCCCTGCTCCTCGCTCCGGTCTCTTCTGTACAGTGAGGCCTCATTATACCCCTGTATAAGGATCTAGTGACGCAGTGTAGACTGTTATTCAGCATTGCTGTTTCCTCAGATTGTCAACTTTTGTGATCAGGCCCCTGCTCCTCGCTCCGGTCTCTCCTGTACAGTGAGGCCTCATTATACCCCTGTATAAGGATCTAGTGATGCAGTGTAGACTGTTATTCAGCATTGCTGTGTCCTCAGATTGTCAGCTCTTGTGATCAGGCCCCCGCTCCTCGCTCCGGTCTCTCCTGTACAGTGAGGCCTCATTATACCCCTGTATTAGGATCTAGTGAAGCAGTGTAGACTGTTATTCAGCATTGCTGTGTCCTCAGATTGTCAGCTCTTGTGATCAGGCCCCTGCTCCTCGCTCCGGTCTCTCCTGTACAGTGACGCCTCATTATACCCCTGTATAAGGATCTAGTGACGCAGTGTAGACTGTTATTAAGCATTGCTGTTTCCTCAGATTGTCAGCTCTTGTGATCAGGCCTCTGCTCCTTGCTCCGGTCTCTCCTGTACAGTGAGGCCTCATTATACCCCTGTATAAGGATCTAGTGACGCAGTGTAGACTGTTATTCAGCATTGCTGTTTCCTCAGATTGTCAGCTCTTGTGATCAGGCCCCTGCTCCTCGCTCCGATCTCTCCTGTACATTGAGGCCTCATTATACCCCTGTATAAGGATCTAGTGACGCAGTGTAGACTGTTATTCAGCATTGCTGTTTCCTCAAATTGTCAGCTCTTGTGATCAGGCCCCAGCTCCTCGCTCCGTTCTCTCCTGTACAGTGAGGCCTCATTATACACCTGTATAAGGATCTAGTGACGCAGTGTAGACTGTTATTCAGCATTGCTGTTTCCTCAGATTGTCAGCTCTTTTGATCAGGCCCCTGCTCCTCGCTCCGATCTCTCCTGTACAGTGAGACCTCATTATACCCCTGTATTAGGATCTAGTGACGCAGTGTAGACTGTTATTCAGCATTGCTGTCTCCTCAGATTGTCAGCTCTTGTGATCAGGCCCCTGCTCCTCGCTCTGGTCTCTCCTGTACAGTGAGGCCTCATTATACCCCTGTATAAGGATCTAGTGATGCAGTGTAGACTGTTATTCAGCATTGCTGTTTCCTCAGATTGTCAGCTCTTGTGATCAGGCCCCTGCTCCTCGCTCCGCTCTCTTCTGTACAGTGAGGCCTCATTATACCCCTGTATTAGGATCTAGTGACGCAGTGTAGACTGTTATTAAGCATTGCTGTTTCCTCAGATTGTCAGCTCTTGTGATCAGGCCCCGGCTCCTCGCTCCGGTCTCTCCTGTACAGTGACGCCTCATTATACCCCTGTATAAGGATCTAGTGACGCAGTGTAGACTGTTATTCAGCATTGCTGTTTCCTCAGATGGTCAGCTCTTGTGATCAGGCCCCTGCTCCTCGCTCCGGTCTCTCCTGTACAGTGAGGCCTCATTATACTCCTGTATAAGGATCTAGTGACGCAGTGTAGACTGTTATTCAGCATTGCTGTTTCCTCAGATTGTCAGCTCTTGTGATCAGGCCCCTGCTCCTCGCTCCGGTCTCTCCTGTACAGTGACGCCTCATTATACCCCTGTATAAGGATCTAGTGACGCAGTGTAGACTGTTATTAAGCATTGCTGTTTCCTCAGATTGTCAGCTCTTGTGATCAGGCCCCAGCTCCTCGCTCTGGTCTCTCCTGTACAGTGAGGCCTCATTATACACCTGTATAAGTATCTAGTGACGCAGTGTAGACTGTTATTCAGCATTGCTGTTTCCTCAGATTGTCAGCTCTTTTGATCAGGCCCCTGCTCCTCGCTCCGATCTCTCCTGTACAGTGAGACCTCATTATACCCCTGTATTAGGATCTAGTGACGCAGTGTAGACTGTTATTCAGCATTGCTGTTTCCTCAGATTGTCAGCTCTTGTGATCAGTCCCCTGCTCCTCGCTCTGGTCTCTCCTGTACAGTGAGGCCTCATTATACCCCTGTATAAGGATCTAGTGATGCAGTGTAGACTGTTATTCAGCATTGCTGTCTCCTCAGATTGTCAGCTCTTGTGATCAGGCCCCTGCTCCTCGCTCCAGTCTCTCCTGTACAGTGAGGCCTCATTATATCCCTGTATAAGGATCTAGTGACGCAGTGTAGACTGTTATTCAGCATTGCTGTTTCCTCAGATTGTCAGCTCTTGTGATCAGGCCCCTGCTCCTCGCTCTGGTCTCTCCTGTACAGTGAGGCCTCATTATACCCCTGTATAAGGATCTAGTGATGCAGTGTAGACTGTTATTCAGCATTGCTGTCTCCTCAGATTGTCAGCTCTTGTGATCAGGCCCCTGCTCCTCGCTCCAGTCTCTCCTGTACAGTGAGGCCTCATTATATCCCTGTATAAGGATCTAGTGACGCAGTGTAGACTGTTATTCAGCATTGCTGTTTCCTCAGATTGTCAGCTCTTGTGATCAGGCCCCTGCTCCTCGCTCCGCTCTCTCCTGTACAGTGAGGCCACATTATACCCCTGTATAAGGATCTAGTGACGCAGTGTAGACTGTTATTCAGCATTGCTGTTTCCTCAGATTGTCAGCTCTTGTGATCAGGCCCCTGCTCCTCGCTCCGGTCTCTCCTGTACAGTGACGCCTCATTATACCCCTGTATAAGGATCTAGTGAAGCATTGTAGACTGTTATTAAGCATTACTGTTTCCTCAGATTGTCAGCTCTTGTGATCAGGCCCCAGCTCCTCGCTCCGGTCTCTCCTGTACAGTGAGGCCTCATTATACACCTGTATAAGGATCTAGTGACGCAGTGTAGACTGTTATTCAGCATTGCTGTTTCCTCAGATTGTCAGCTCTTTTGATCAGGCCCCTGCTCCTCGCTCCGATCTCTCCTGTACAGTGAGACCTCATTATACCCCTGTATTAGGATCTAGTGACGCAGTGTAGACTGTTATTCAGCATGGCTGTGTCCTCAGATTGTCAGCTCTTGTGATCAGGCCCCTGCTCCTCGCTCTGGCCTCTCCTGTACAGTGAGGCCTCATTATACCCCTGTATAAGGATCTAGTGATGCAGTGTAGACTGTTATTCAGCATTGCTGTCTCCTCAGATTGTCAGCTCTTGTGATCAGGCCCCTGCTCCTCGCTCTGGTCTCTCCTGTACAGAGAGGCCTCATTATACCCCTGTATAAGGATCTAGTGATGCAGTGTAGACTGTTATTCAGCATTGCTGTTTCCTCAGATTGTCAGCTCTTGTGATCAGGCCCCTGCTCCTCGCTCCGGTCTCTCCTGTACAGTGAGGCCTCATTATACCCCTGTATAAGGATCTAGTGACGCAGTGTAGACTGTTATTCAGCATTGCTGTTTCCTCAGATTGTCAGATCTTGTGATCAGGCCCCTGCTCCTCGCTCCGGTCTCTCCTGTACAGTGAGGCCTCATTATACCCCTGTATAAGGATCTAGTGACGCAGTGTAGACTGTTATTCAGCATTGCTGTTTCCTCAGATTGTCAGATCTTGTGATCAGGCCCCGGCTCCTCGCTCCGGTCTCTCCTGTACAGTGAGGCCTCATTATACCCCTGTATAAGGATCTAGTGACGCAGTGTAGACTGTTATTCAGCATTGCTGTTTCCTCAGATTGTCAGCTCTTGTGATCAGGCCCCCGCTCCTCGCTCCGATCTCTCCTGTACAGTGAGACCTCATTATACCCCTGTATTAGGATCTAGTGACGCAGTGTAGACTGTTATTCAGCATTGCTGTGTCCTCAGATTGTCAGCTCTTGTGATCAGGCCCCTGCTCCTCGCTCTGGTCTCTCCTGTACAGTGAGGCCTCATTATACCCCTGTATAAGGATCTAGTGATGCAGTGTAGACTGTTATTCAGCATTGCTGTCTCCTCAGATTGTCAGCTCTTGTGATCAGGCCCCTGCTCCTCGCTCTGGTCTCTCCTGTACAGTGAGGCCTCATTATACCCCTGTATAAGGATCTAGTGACGCAGTGTAGACTGTTATTCAGCATTGCTGTTTCCTCAGATTGTCAGCTCTTGTGATCAGGCCCCTGCTCCTCGCTCCGCTCTCTCCTGTACAGTGAGGCCACATTATACCCCTGTATAATGATCTAGTGACGCAGTGTAGACTGTTATTCAGCATTGCTGTTTCCTCAGATTGTCAGCTCTTGTGATCAGGCCCCTGCTCCTCGCTCCGGTCTCTCCTGTACAGTGACGCCTCATTATACCCCTGTATAAGGATCTAGTGACGCAGTGTAGACTGTTATTAAGCATTGCTGTTTCCTCAGATTGTCAGCTCTTGTGATCAGGCCCCAGCTCCTCGCTCCGGTCTCTCCTGTACAGTGAGGCCTCATTATACACCTGTATAAGGATCTAGTGACGCAGTGTAGACAGTTATTCAGCATTGCTGTTTCCTCAGATTGTCAGCTCTTGTGATCAGGCCTCTGCTCCTCGCTCCGGTCTCTCCTGTACAGTGAGGCCTCATTATACCCCTGTATAAGGATCTAGTGACACAGTGTAGACTGTTATTAAGCATTGCTGTTTCCTCAGATTGTCAGCTCTTGTGATCAGGCCCCTTCTCCTCGCTCCGGTCTCTCCTGTACAGTGAGGCCTCATTATACCCCAGTATAAGGATCTAGTGATGCAGTGTAGACTGTTATTCAGCATTGCTGTTTCCTCAGATTGTCAGCTCTTGTGATCAGGCCCCCGCTCGTCGCTCCGGTCTCTCCTGTACAGTGAGGGCCTCATTCTCCACCTGTATAAGGATCTGGTGACGCAATGTAGACTGTTATTCAGCATTGCTGTCTCCTCAGATTGTCAGCTCTTGTGATCAGGCCCCTGCTCCTCGCTCCGCTCTCTCCCGTACAGTGAGGCCTCATTATACCCCTGTATAAGGATCTAGTGACACAGTGTAGACTGTTATTAAGCATTGCTGTTTCCTCAGATTGTCAGCTCTTGTGATCAGGCCCCTGCTCCTCGCTCCGGTCTCTCCTGTACAGTGAGGCCTCATTATACCCCTGTATAAGGATCTAGTGACGCAGTGTAGACTGTTATTCAGCATTGCTGTTTCCTCAGATTGTCAGCTCTTGTGATCAGGCCCCCGCTCCTCGCTCCGGTCTCTCCTGTACAGTGAGGGCCTCATTCTCCACCTGTATAAGGATCTGGTGACACAGTGCAGACTGTTATTCAGCATTGCTGTCTCCTCAGATTGTCAGCTCTTGTGATCAGGCCCCTGCTCCTCGCTCCGCTCTCTCCTGTACAGTGAGGCCTCATTATACCCCTGTATAAGGATCTAGTGACGCAGTGTAGACTGTTATTCAACATTGCTGTTTCCTCAGATTGTCAGCTCTTGTGATCAGGCCCCTGCTCCTCGCTCCGGTCTCTTCTGTACAGTGAGGCCTCATTATACCCCTGTATAAGGATCTAGTGCCGCAGTGTAGACTGTTATTCAGCATTGCTGTGTCCTCAGATTGTCAGCTCTTGTGATCAGGCCCCTGCTCCTCGCTACGGTCTCTCCTGTACAGTGAGGCCTCATTCTCCACCTGTATAAGGATCTAGTGACGCAGTGTAGACTGTTATTCAGCATTGCTGTGTCCTCAGATTGTCAGCTCTTGTGATCAGGCCCCGTCTCCTCGCTCCGCTCTCTCCTGTACAGTGAGGCCTCATTATACTCCTGTATAAGGATCTAGTGACGCAGTGTAGACTGTTATTCAGCATTGCTGTTTCCTCAGATTGTCAGCTCTTGTGATCAGGCCCCTGCTCCTCGCTCCGGGCTCTCCTGTACAGTGAGGCCTCATTATACCCCTGTATAAGGATCTAGTGACGCAGTGTAGACTGTTATTCAGCATTGCTGTGTCCTCAGATTGTCAACTCTTGTAATCAGGCCCCTGCTCCTCGCTCCGGTCTCTCCTGTACAGTGAGGCCTCATTATACCCCTGTATAAGGATCTAGTGACGCAGTGTAGACTGTTATTCAGCATTGTTGTGTCCTCAGATTGTCAGCTCTTGTGATCAGGCCCCCCGCTCCTAGCTCCGGTCTCTCCTGTACAGTGAGGCCTCATTATACCCCTGTATTAGGATCTAGTGAAGCAGTGTAGACTGTTATTCAGCATTGCTGTGTCCTCAGATTGTCAGCTCTTGTGATCAGGCCTCTGCTCCTTGCTCCGGTCTCTCCTGTACAGTGAGGCCTCATTATACCCCTGTATATGGATCTAGTGACGCAGTGTAGACTGTTATTCAGCATTGCTGTTTCCTCAGATTGTCAGCTCTTGTGATCAGGCCCCTGCTCCTCGCTCCGATCTCTCCTGTACAGTGAGGCCTCATTATACCCCTGTATAAGGATCTAGTGACGCAGTGTAGACTGTTATTCAGCATTGCTGTTTCCTCAGATTGTCAGCTCTTGTGATCAGGCCCCTGCTCCTCGCTCCGGTCTCTCCTGTACAGTGAGGCCTCATTATACCCCTGTATAAGGATCTAGTGACGCAGTGTAGACTGTTATTCAGCATTGCTGTCTCCTCAGATTGTCAGCTCTTGTGATCAGGCCCCTGCTCCTCGCTCCAGTCTCTCCTGTACAGTGAGGCCTCATTATATCCCTGTATAAGGATCTAGTGACGCAGTGTAGACTGTTATTCAGCATTGCTGTTTCCTCAGATTGTCAGCTCTTGTGATCAGGCCCCTGCTCCTCGCTCTGGTCTCTCCTGTACAGTGAGGCCTCATTATACCCCTGTATAAGGATCTAGTGATGCAGTGTAGACTGTTATTCAGCATTGCTGTCTCCTCAGATTGTCAGCTCTTGTGATCAGGCCCCTGCTCCTCGCTCCAGTCTCTCCTGTACAGTGAGGCCTCATTATATCCCTGTATAAGGATCTAGTGACGCAGTGTAGACTGTTATTCAGCATTGCTGTTTCCTCAGATTGTCAGCTCTTGTGATCAGGCCCCTGCTCCTCGCTCCGCTCTCTCCTGTACAGTGAGGCCACATTATACCCCTGTATAAGGATCTAGTGACGCAGTGTAGACTGTTATTCAGCATTGCTGTTTCCTCAGATTGTCAGCTCTTGTGATCAGGCCCCTGCTCCTCGCTCCGGTCTCTCCTGTACAGTGACGCCTCATTATACCCCTGTATAAGGATCTAGTGAAGCAGTGTAGACTGTTATTAAGCATTGCTGTTTCCTCAGATTGTCAGCTCTTGTGATCAGGCCCCAGCTCCTCGCTCCGGTCTCTCCTGTACAGTGAGGCCTCATTATACACCTGTATAAGGATCTAGTGACGCAGTGTAGACTGTTATTCAGCATTGCTGTTTCCTCAGATTGTCAGCTCTTTTGATCAGGCCCCTGCTCCTCGCTCCGATCTCTCCTGTACAGTGAGACCTCATTATACCCCTGTATTAGGATCTAGTGATGCAGTGTAGACTGTTATTCAGCATGGCTGTGTCCTCAGATTGTCAGCTCTTGTGATCAGGCCCCTGCTCCTCGCTCTGGCCTCTCCTGTACAGTGAGGCCTCATTATACCCCTGTATAAGGATCTAGTGATGCAGTGTAGACTGTTATTCAGCATTGCTGTCTCCTCAGATTGTCAGCTCTTGTGATCAGGCCCCTGCTCCTCGCTCTGGTCTCTCCTGTACAGAGAGGCCTCATTATACCCCTGTATAAGGATCTAGTGATGCAGTGTAGACTGTTATTCAGCATTGCTGTTTCCTCAGATTGTCAGCTCTTGTGATCAGGCCCCTGCTCCTCGCTCCGGTCTCTCCTGTACAGTGAGGCCTCATTATACCCCTGTATAAGGATCTAGTGACGCAGTGTAGACTGTTATTCAGCATTGCTGTTTCCTCAGATTGTCAGATCTTGTGATCAGGCCCCTGCTCCTCGCTCCGGTCTCTCCTGTACAGTGAGGCCTCATTATACCCCTGTATAAGGATCTAGTGACGCAGTGTAGACTGTTATTCAGCATTGCTGTTTCCTCAGATTGTCAGATCTTGTGATCAGGCCCCGGCTCCTCGCTCCGGTCTCTCCTGTACAGTGAGGCCTCATTATACCCCTGTATAAGGATCTAGTGACGCAGTGTAGACTGTTATTCAGCATTGCTGTTTCCTCAGATTGTCAGCTCTTGTGATCAGGCCCCCGCTCCTCGCTCCGATCTCTCCTGTACAGTGAGACCTCATTATACCCCTGTATTAGGATCTAGTGACGCAGTGTAGACTGTTATTCAGCATTGCTGTGTCCTCAGATTGTCAGCTCTTGTGATCAGGCCCCTGCTCCTCGCTCTGGTCTCTCCTGTACAGTGAGGCCTCATTATACCCCTGTATAAGGATCTAGTGATGCAGTGTAGACTGTTATTCAGCATTGCTGTCTCCTCAGATTGTCAGCTCTTGTGATCAGGCCCCTGCTCCTCGCTCTGGTCTCTCCTGTACAGTGAGGCCTCATTATACCCCTGTATAAGGATCTAGTGACGCAGTGTAGACTGTTATTCAGCATTGCTGTTTCCTCAGATTGTCAGCTCTTGTGATCAGGCCCCTGCTCCTCGCTCCGCTCTCTCCTGTACAGTGAGGCCACATTATACCCCTGTATAATGATCTAGTGACGCAGTGTAGACTGTTATTCAGCATTGCTGTTTCCTCAGATTGTCAGCTCTTGTGATCAGGCCCCTGCTCCTCGCTCCGGTCTCTCCTGTACAGTGACGCCTCATTATACCCCTGTATAAGGATCTAGTGACGCAGTGTAGACTGTTATTAAGCATTGCTGTTTCCTCAGATTGTCAGCTCTTGTGATCAGGCCCCAGCTCCTCGCTCCGGTCTCTCCTGTACAGTGAGGCCTCATTATACACCTGTATAAGGATCTAGTGACGCAGTGTAGACAGTTATTCAGCATTGCTGTTTCCTCAGATTGTCAGCTCTTGTGATCAGGCCTCTGCTCCTCGCTCCGGTCTCTCCTGTACAGTGAGGCCTCATTATACCCCTGTATAAGGATCTAGTGACACAGTGTAGACTGTTATTAAGCATTGCTGTTTCCTCAGATTGTCAGCTCTTGTGATCAGGCCCCTTCTCCTCGCTCCGGTCTCTCCTGTACAGTGAGGCCTCATTATACCCCAGTATAAGGATCTAGTGATGCAGTGTAGACTGTTATTCAGCATTGCTGTTTCCTCAGATTGTCAGCTCTTGTGATCAGGCCCCCGCTCGTCGCTCCGGTCTCTCCTGTACAGTGAGGGCCTCATTCTCCACCTGTATAAGGATCTTGTGACGCAATGTAGACTGTTATTCAGCATTGCTGTCTCCTCAGATTGTCAGCTCTTGTGATCAGGCCCCTGCTCCTCGCTCCGCTCTCTCCTGTACAGTGAGGCCTCATTATACCCCTGTATAAGGATCTAGTGACACAGTGTAGACTGTTATTAAGCATTGCTGTTTCCTCAGATTGTCAGCTCTTGTGATCAGGCCCCTGCTCCTCGCTCCGGTCTCTCCTGTACAGTGAGGCCTCATTATACCCCTGTATAAGGATCTAGTGACGCAGTGTAGACTGTTATTCAGCATTGCTGTTTCCTCAGATTGTCAGCTCTTGTGATCAGGCCCCCGCTCCTCGCTCCGGTCTCTCCTGTACAGTGAGGGCCTCATTCTCCACCTGTATAAGGATCTGGTGACACAGTGCAGACTGTTATTCAGCATTGCTGTCTCCTCAGATTGTCAGCTCTTGTGATCAGGCCCCTGCTCCTCGCTCCGCTCTCTCCTGTACAGTGAGGCCTCATTATACCCCTGTATAAGGATCTAGTGACGCAGTGTAGACTGTTATTCAACATTGCTGTTTCCTCAGATTGTCAGCTCTTGTGATCAGGCCCCTGCTCCTCGCTCCGGTCTCTTCTGTACAGTGAGGCCTCATTATACCCCTGTATAAGGATCTAGTGCCGCAGTGTAGACTGTTATTCAGCATTGCTGTGTCCTCAGATTGTCAGCTCTTGTGATCAGGCCCCTGCTCCTCGCTACGGTCTCTCCTGTACAGTGGGGCCTCATTCTCCACCTGTATAAGGATCTAGTGACGCAGTGTAGACTGTTATTCAGCATTGCTGTGTCCTCAGATTGTCAGCTCTTGTGATCAGGCCCCGTCTCCTCGCTCCGCTCTCTCCTGTACAGTGAGGCCTCATTATACTCCTGTATAAGGATCTAGTGACGCAGTGTAGACTGTTATTCAGCATTGCTGTTTCCTCAGATTGTCAGCTCTTGTGATCAGGCCCCTGCTCCTCGCTCCGGGCTCTCCTGTACAGTGAGGCCTCATTATACCCCTGTATAAGGATCTAGTGACGCAGTGTAGACTGTTATTCAGCATTGCTGTGTCCTCAGATTGTCAACTCTTGTGATCAGGCCCCTGCTCCTCGCTCCGGTCTCTCCTGTACAGTGAGGCCTCATTATACCCCTGTATAAGGATCTAGTGACGCAGTGTAGACTGTTATTCAGCATTGTTGTGTCCTCAGATTGTCAGCTCTTGTGATCAGGCCCCCGCTCCTAGCTCCGGTCTCTCCTGTACAGTGAGGCCTCATTATACCCCTGTATTAGGATCTAGTGAAGCAGTGTAGACTGTTATTCAGCATTGCTGTGTCCTCAGATTGTCAGCTCTTGTGATCAGGCCTCTGCTCCTTGCTCCGGTCTCTCCTGTACAGTGAGGCCTCATTATACCCCTGTATATGGATCTAGTGACGCAGTGTAGACTGTTATTCAGCATTGCTGTTTCCTCAGATTGTCAGCTCTTGTGATCAGGCCCCTGCTCCTCGCTCCGATCTCTCCTGTACAGTGAGGCCTCATTATACCCCTGTATAAGGATCTAGTGACGCAGTGTAGACTGTTATTCAGCATTGCTGTTTCCTCAGATTGTCAGCTCTTGTGATCAGGCCCCTGCTCCTCGCTCCGGTCTCTCCTGTACAGTGAGGCCTCATTATACCCCTGTATAAGGATCTAGTGACGCAGTGTAGACTGTTATTCAGCATTGCTGTTTCCTCAGATTGTCAGCTCTTGTGATCAGGCCCCCGCTCCTCGCTCCGGTCTCTCCTGTACAGTGAGGGCCTCATTCTCCACCTGTATAAGGATCTGGTGACGCAATGTAGACTGTTATTCAGCATTGCTGTTTCCTCAGATTGTCAGCTCTTGTGATCAGGCCCCTGCTCCTCGCTCCGGTCTCTCCTGTACAGTGAGGCCTCATTATACCCCTGTATAAGGATCTAGTGATGCAGTGTAGACTGTTGTTCAATATTGCTGTTCCTCAGATTGTCAGCTCTTGTGATCAGGCCCCGGCTTCTCGCTCCGGTTTCTCCTGTACCGTGAGGGCCTCATTCTCCACCTGTATAAGGATCTAGTGATGCAGTGTAGACTGTTATTCAGCATTGCTGTTTCCTCAGATTGTCAGCTCTTGTGATCAGGCCTCTGCTCCTCGCTCCGCTCTCTCCTGTACAGTGAGGCCTCATTATACCTCTGTATAAGGATCTAGTGACGCAGTGTAGACTGTTTTTCAGCATTGCTGCTTCCTCTGATTGTCAGCTCTTGTGATCAGGCCCCTGCTCCTCGCTCCGGTCTCTCCTGTACAGTGAGGCCTCATTATACCCCTGTATAAGGATCTAGTGACGCAGTGTAGACTGTTATTCAGCATTGATGTTTCCTCAGATTGTCAGCTCTTGTGATCAGGCCCCCGCTCCTCGCTCCGGTCTCTCCTATACAGTGAGGGCCTCATTCTCCACCTGTATGAGGATCTAGTGACGCTGTGTAGACTGTTATTCAGCATTGCTGTTTCCTCAGATTGTCAGCTCTTGTGATCAGGCCCCTGCTCCTCGCTCCAGTCTCTCCTGTACAGTGAGGCCTCATTATACCCCTGTATAAGGATCTAGTGACGCAGTGTAGACTGTTATTCAACATTGCTGTTTCCTCAGATTGTCAGCTCTTGTGATCAGGCCCCTGCTCCTCGCTCCGGTCTCTTCTGTACAGTGAGGCCTCATTATACCCCTGTATAAGGATCTAGTGACGCAGTGTAGACTGTTATTCAGCATTGCTGTTTCCTCAGATTGTCAACTCTTGTGATCAGGCCCCTGCTCCTCGCTCCGGTCTCTCCTGTACAGTGAGGCCTCATTATACCCCTGTATTAGGATCTAGTGAAGCAGTGTAGACTGTTATTCAGCATTGCTGTCTCCTCAGATTGTCAGCTCTTGTGATCAGGCCCCTGCTCCTCGCTCCGGTCTCTCCTGTACAGTGACGCCTCATTATACCCCTGTATAAGGATCTAGTGACGCAGTGTAGACTGTTATTAAGCATTGCTGTTTCCTCAGATTGTCAGCTCTTGTGATCAGGCCTCTGCTCCTTGCTCCGGTCTCTCCTGTACAGTGAGGCCTCATTATACCCCTGTATAAGGATCTAGTGACGCAGTGTAGACTGTTATTCAGCATTGCTGTTTCCTCAGATTGTCAGCTCTTGTGATCAGGCCCCTGCTCCTCGCTCTGATCTCTCCTGTACATTGAGGCCTCATTATACCCCTGTATAAGGATCTAGTGACGCAGTGTAGACTGTTATTCAGCATTGCTGTTTCCTCAAATTGTCAGCTTTTGTGATCAGGCCCCAGCTCCTCGCTCCGTTCTCTCCTGTACAGTGAGGCCTCATTATACACCTGTATAAGGATCTAGTGACGCAGTGTAGACTGTTATTCAGCATTGCTGTTTCCTCAGATTGTCAGCTCTTTTGATCAGGCCCCTGCTCCTCGCTCCGATCTCTCCTGTACAGTGAGACCTCATTATACCCCTGTATTAGGATCTAGTGACGCAGTGTAGACTGTTATTCAGCATTGCTGTCTCCTGAGATTGTCAGCTCTTGTGATCAGGCCCCTGCTCCTCGCTCTGGTCTCTCCTGTACAGTGAGGCCTCATTATACCCCTGTATAAGGATCTAGTGATGCAGTGTAGACTGTTATTCAGCATTGCTGTTTCCTCAGATTGTCAGCTCTTGTGATCAGGCCCCTGCTCCTCGCTCCGCTCTCTTCTGTACAGTGAGGCCACATTATACCCCTGTATAAGGATCTAGTGACGCAGTGTAGACTGTTATTCAGCATTGCTGTTTCCTCAGATTGTCAGCTCTTGTGATCAGGCCCCTGCTCCTCGCTCCGGTCTCTCCTGTACAGTGAGGCCTCATTATACCCCTGTATAAGGATCTAGTGACGCAGTGTAGACTGTTATTCAGCATTGCTGTTTCCTCAGATTGTCAGATCTTGTGATCAGGCCCTTGCTCCTCGCTCCGGTCTCTCCTGTACAGTGAGGCCTCATTATACCCATGTATAAGGATCTAGTGACGCAGTGTAGACTGTTATTCAGCATTGCTGTTTCCTCAGATTGTCAGATCTTGTGATCAGGCCCCGGCTCCTCGCTCCGGTCTCTCCTGTACAGTGAGGCCTCATTATACCCCTGTATAAGGAGCTAGTGACGCAGTGTAGACTGTTATTCAGCATTGCTGTTTCCTCAGATTGTCAGCTCTTGTGATCAGGCCCCCGCTCCTCGCTCCGGTCTCTTCTGTACAGTGAGGGCCTCATTCTCCACCTGTATGAGGATCTAGTGACGCAGTGTAGACTGTTATTCAGCATTGCTGTTTCCTCAGATTGTCAGCTCTTGTGATCATGCCCCTGCTCCTCGCTCCGGTCTCTCCTGTACAGTGAGGCCTCATTATACCCCTGTATAAGGATCTAGTGATGCAGTGTAGACTGTTATTCAGCATTGCTGTTTCCTCAGATTGTCAGCTCTTGTGATCAGGCCCCGGCTCCTCGCTCCGGTTTCACCTGTACAGTGAGGGCCTCATTCTCCACCTGTATAAGGATCTAGTGACGCAGTGTAGACTGTTATTCAGCATTGCTGTCTCCTCAGATTGTCAGCTCTTGTGATCAGGCCTCTGCTCCTCGCTCCGGTCTCTCCTGTACAGTGAGGGCTCATTATACCCCTGTATAAGGATCTAGTGACGCAGTGTAGACTGATATTCAGCATTGCTGTCTCCTCAGATTGTCAGCTCTTGTGATCAGGCCCCAGCTCCTCGCTCCGGTCTCTCCTGTACAGTGAGGCCTCATTATACTCCTGTATAAGGATCTAGTGACGCAGTGTAGACTGTTATTCAGCATTGCTGTTTCCTCAGATTGTCAGCTCTTGTGATCAGGCCCCGGCTCCTCGCTCTGGTCTCTCCTGTACAGTGAGGCCTCATTATACCCCTGTATAAGGATCTAGTGACGCAGTGTAGACTGTTATTCAGCATTGCTGTTTCCTCAGATTGTCAGCTCTTGTGATCAGGCCCCTGCTCCTCGCTCCGGTCTCTCCTGTACAGTGAGGACTCGTTATACCCCTGTATAAGGATCTAGTGACGCAGTGTAGACTGTTATTCAGCATTGCTGTTTCCTCAGATTGTCAGCTCTTGTGATCAGGCCCCAGCTCCTCGCTCCGGTCTCTCCTGTACAGTGAGGCCTCATTATACCCCTGTATTAGGATCTAGTGACGCAGTGTAGACTGTTATTAAGCATTGCTGTTTCCTCAGATTGTCAGCTCTTGTGATCAGGCCCCGGCTCCTCGCTCCGGTCTCTCCTGTACAGTGATGCCTCATTATACCCCTGTATAAGGATCTAGTGACGCAGTGTAGACTGTTATTCAGCATTGCTGTTTCCTCAGATGGACAGCTCTTGTGATCAGGCCCCTGCTCCTCGCTCCGGTCTCTCCTGTACAGTGAGGCCTCATTATACCCCTGTATAAGGATCTAGTGACGCAGTGTAGACTGTTATTCAGCATTGCTGTTTCCTCAGATTGTCAGCTCTTGTGATCAGGCCCCTGCTCCTCGCTCCGGTCTCTCCTGTACAGTGACGCCTCATTATACCCCTGTATAAGGATCTAGTGACGCAGTGTAGACTGTTATTAAGCATTGCTGTTTCCTCAGATTGTCAGCTCTTGTGATCAGGCCCCAGCTCCTCGCTCTGGTCTCTCCTGTACAGTGAGGCCTCATTATACACCTGTATAAGGATCTAGTGACGCAGTGTAGACTGTTATTCAGCATTGCTGTTTCCTCAGATTGTCAGCTCTTTTGATCAGGCCCCTGCTCCTCGCTCCGATCTCTCCTGTACAGTGAGACCTCATTATACCCCTGTATTAGGATCTAGTGACGCAGTGTAGACTGTTATTCAGCATTGCTGTTTCCTCAGATTGTCAGCTCTTGTGATCAGGCCCCTGCTCCTCGCTCTGGTCTCTCCTGTACAGTGAGGCCTCATTATACCCCTGTATAAGGATCTAGTGATGCAGTGTAGACTGTTATTCAGCATTGCTGTCTCCTCAGATTGTCAGCTCTTGTGATCAGGCCCCTGCTCCTCGCTCCAGTCTCTCCTGTACAGTGAGGCCTCATTATATCCCTGTATAAGGATCTAGTGACGCAGTGTAGACTGTTATTCAGCATTGCTGTTTCCTCAGATTGTCAGCTCTTGTGATCAGGCCCCGGCTCCTCGCTCTGGTCTCTCCTGTACAGTGAGGCCTCATTATACCCCTGTATAAGGATCTAGTGACGCAGTGTAGACTGTTATTCAGCATTGCTGTTTCCTCAGATTGTCAGCTCTTGTGATCAGGCCCCTGCTCCTCGCTCCGCTCTCTCCTGTACAGTGAGGCCACATTATACCCCTGTATAAGGATCTAGTGACGCAGTGTAGACTGTTATTCAGCATTGCTGTTTCCTCAGATTGTCAGCTCTTGTGATCAGGCCCCTGCTCCTCGCTCCGGTCTCTCCTGTACAGTGACGCCTCATTATACCCCTGTATAAGGATCTAGTGACGCAGTGTAGACTGTTATTAAGCATTGCTGTTTCCTCAGATTGTCAGCTCTTGTGATCAGGCCCCAGTTCCTCGCTCCGGTCTCTCCTGTACAGTGAGGCCTCATTATACACCTGTATAAGGATCTAGTGACGCAGTGTAGACTGTTATTCAGCATTGCTGTTTCCTCAGATTGTCAGCTCTTTTGATCAGGCCCCTGCTCCTCGCTCCGATCTCTCCTGTACAGTGAGACCTCATTATACCCCTGTATTAGGATCTAGTGACGCAGTGTAGACTGTTATTCAGCATTGCTGTTTCCTCAGATTGTCAGCTCTTGTGATCAGGCCCCTGCTCCTCGCTCCGGTCTCTCCTGTACAGTGAGGACTCGTTATACCCCTGTATAAGGATCTAGTGACGCAGTGTAGACTGTTATTCAGCATTGCTGTTTCCTCAGATTGTCAGCTCTTGTGATCAGGCCCCAGCTCCTCACTCCGGTCTCTCCTGTACAGTGAGGCCTCATTATACCCTTGTATTAGGATCTAGTGACGCAGTGTAGACTGTTATTAAGCATTGCTGTTTCCTCAGATTGTCAGCTCTTGTGATCAGGCCCCGGCTCCTCGCTCCGGTCTCTCCTGTACAGTGACGCCTCATTATACCCCTGTATAAGGAGCTAGTGACGCAGTGTAGACTGTTATACAGCATTGCTGTTTCCTCAGATTGTCAGCTCTTGTGATCAGGCCCCAGCTCCTCGCTCCGGTCTCTCCTGTACAGTGAGGCCTCATTATACCCCTGTATAAGGATCTAGTGACGCAGTGTAGGCTGTTATTCAGCATTGCTGTTTCCTCAGATTGTCAGCTCTTGTGATCAGGCCCCTGCTCCTCGCTCCGGTCTCTCCTGTACAGTGAGGACTCGTTATACCCCTGTATAATGATCTAGTGACGCAGTGTAGACTGTTATTCAGCATTGCTGTTTCCTCAGATTGTCAGCTCTTGTGATCAGGCCCCAGCTCCTCGCTCCGGTCTCTCCTGTACAGTGAGGCCTCATTATACCCCTGTATTAGGATCTAGTGACGCAGTGTAGACTGTTATTAAGCATTGCTGTTTCCTCAGATTGTCAGCTCTTGTGATCAGGCCCCGGCTCCTCGCTCCGGTCTCTCCTGTACAGTGACGCCTCATTATACCCCTGTATAAGGATCTAGTGACGCAGTGTAGACTGTTATTCAGCATTGCTGTTTCCTCAGATGGTCAGCTCTTGTGATCAGGCCCCTGCTCCTCGCTCCGGTCTCTCCTGTACAGTGAGGCCTCATTATACTCCTGTATAAGGATCTAGTGACGCAGTGTAGACTGTTATTCAGCATTGCTGTTTCCTCAGATTGTCAGCTCTTGTGATCAGGCCCCTGCTCCTCGCTCCGGTCTCTCCTGTACAGTGACGCCTCATTATACCCCTGTATAAGGATCTAGTGACGCAGTGTAGACTGTTATTAAGCATTGCTGTTTCCTCAGATTGTCAGCTCTTGTGATCAGGCCCCAGCTCCTCGCTCTGGTCTCTCCTGTACAGTGAGGCCTCATTATACACCTGTATAAGGATCTAGTGACGCAGTGTAGACTGTTATTCAGCATTGCTGTTTCCTCAGATTGTCAGCTCTTTTGATCAGGCCCCTGCTCCTCGCTCCGATCTCTCCTGTACAGTGAGACCTCATTATACCCCTGTATTAGGATCTAGTGACGCAGTGTAGACTGTTATTCAGCATTGCTGTTTCCTCAGATTGTCAGCTCTTGTGATCAGGCCCCTGCTCCTCGCTCTAGTCTCTCCTGTACAGTGAGGCCTCATTATACCCCTGTATAAGGATCTAGTGATACAGTGTAGACTGTTATTCAGCATTGCTGTCTCCTCAGATTGTCAGCTCTTGTGATCAGGCCCCTGCTCCTCGCTCCAGTCTCTCCTGTACAGTGAGGCCTCATTATATCCCTGTATAAGGATCTAGTGACGCAGTGTAGACTGTTATTCAGCATTGCTGTTTCCTCAGATTGTCAGCTCTTGTGATCAGGCCCCGGCTCCTCGCTCTGGTCTCTCCTGTACAGTGAGGCCTCATTATACCCCTGTATAAGGATCTAGTGACGCAGTGTAGACTGTTATTCAGCATTGCTGTCTCCTCAGATTGTCAGCTCTTGTGATCAGGCCCTTGCTCCTCTCTCCAGTCTCTCCTGTACAGTGAGGCCTCATTATATCCCTGTATTAGGATCTAGTGACGCAGTGTAGACTGTTATTAAGCATTGCTGTTTCCTCAGATTGTCAGCTCTTGTGATCAGGCCCCGGCTCCTCGCTCCGGTCTCTCCTGTACAGTGACGCCTCATTATACCCCTGTATAAGGATCTAGTGACGCAGTGTAGACTGTTATTCAGCATTGCTGTCTCCTCAGATTGTCAGCTCTTGTGATCAGGCCCCAGCTCCTCGCTCCGGTCTCTCCTGTACAGTGAGGCCTCATTATACCCCTGTATTAGGATCTAGTGACGCAGTGTAGACTGTTATTAAGCATTGCTGTTTCCTCAGATTGTCAGCTCTTGTGATCAGGCCCCGGCTCCTCGCTCCGGTCTCTCCTGTACAGTGACGCCTCATTATACCCCTGTATAAGGATCTAGTGACGCAGTGTAGACTGTTATTCAGCATTGCTGTTTCCTCAGATGGTCAGCTCTTGTGATCAGGCCCCTGCTCCTCGCTCCGGTCTCTCCTGTACAGTGAGGCCTCATTATACTCCTGTATAAGGATCTAGGGACGCAGTGTAGACTGTTATTCAGCATTGCTGTTTCCTCAGATTGTCAGCTCTTGTGATCAGGCCCCTGCTCCTCGCTCCGGTCTCTCCTGTACAGTGACGCCTCATTATACCCCTGTATAAGGATCTAGTGACGCAGTGTAGACTGTTATTAAGCATTGCTGTTTCCTCAGATTGTCAGCTCTTGTGATCAGGCCCCAGCTCCTCGCTCTGGTCTCTCCTGTACAGTGAGGCCTCATTATACACCTGAATAAGGATCTAGTGACGCAGTGTAGACTGTTATTCAGCATTGCTGTTTCCTCAGATTGTCAGCTCTTTTGATCAGGCCCCTGCTCCTCGCTCCGATCTCTCCTGTACAGTGAGACCTCATTATACCCCTGTATTAGGATCTAGTGACGCAGTGTAGACTGTTATTCAGCATTGCTGTTTCCTCAGATTGTCAGCTCTTGTGATCAGGCCCCTGCTCCTCGCTCTGGTCTCTCCTGTACAGTGAGGCCTCATTATACCCCTGTATAAGGATCTAGTGATGCAGTGTAGACTGTTATTCAGCATTGCTGTCTCCTCAGATTGTCAGCTCTTGTGATCAGGCCCCTGCTCCTCGCTGCAGTCTCTCCTGTACAGTGAGGCCTCATTATATCCCTGTATAAGGATCTAGTGACGCAGTGTAGACTGTTATTCAGCATTGCTGTTTCCTCAGATTGTCAGCTCTTGTGATCAGGCCCCTACTCCTCGCTCTGGTCTCTCCTGTACAGTGAGGCCTCATTATACCCCTGTATAAGGATCTAGTGATGCAGTGTAGACTGTTATTCAGCATTGCTGTCTCCTCAGATTGTCAGCTCTTGTGATCAGGCCCCTGCTCCTCGCTCCAGTCTCTCCTGTACAGTGAGGCCTCATTATATCCCTGTATAAGGATCTAGTGACGCAGTGTAGACTGTTATTCAGCATTGCTGTTTCCTCAGATTGTCAGCTCTTGTGATCAGGCCCCTGCTCCTCGCTCCGCTCTCTCCTGTACAGTGAGGCCACATTATACCCCTGTATAAGGATCTAGTGACGCAGTGTAGACTGTTATTCAGCATTGCTGTTTCCTCAGATTGTCAGCTCTTGTGATCAGGCCCCTGCTCCTCGCTCCGGTCTCTCCTGTACAGTGACGCCTCATTATACCCCTGTATAAGGATCTAGTGAAGCAGTGTAGACTGTTATTATGCATTGCTGTTTCCTCAGATTGTCAGCTCTTGTGATCAGGCCCCAGCTCCTCGCTCCGGTCTCTCCTGTACAGTGAGGCCTCATTATACACCTGTATAAGGATCTAGTGACGCAGTGTAGACTGTTATTCAGCATTGCTGTTTCCTCAGATTGTCAGCTCTTTTGATCAGGCCCCTGATCCTCGCTCCGATCTCTCCTGTACAGTGAGACCTCATTATACCCCTGTATTAGGATCTAGTGACGCAGTGTAGACTGTTATTCAGCATGGCTGTGCCCTCAGATTGTCAGCTCTTGTGATCAGGCCCCTGCTCCTCGCTCTGGCCTCTCCTGTACAGTGAGGCCTCATTATACCCCTGTATAAGGATCTAGTGATGCAGTGTAGACTGTTATTCAGCATTGCTGTCTCCTCAGATTGTCAGCTCTTGTGATCAGGCCCCTGCTCCTCGCTCTGGTCTCTCCTGTACAGTGAGGCCTCATTATACCCCTGTATAAGGATCTAGTGATGCAGTGTAGACTGTTATTCAGCATTGCTGTTTCCTCAGATTGTCAGCTCTTGTGATCAGGCCCCTGCTCCTCGCTCCGGTCTCTCCTGTACAGTGAGGCCTCATTATACCCCTGTATAAGGATCTAGTGACGCAGTGTAGACTGTTATTCAGCATTGCTGTTTCCTCAGATTGTCAGATCTTGTGATCAGGCCCCTGCTCCTCACTCCGGTCTCTCCTGTACAGTGAGGCCTCATTATACCCCTGTATAAGGATCTAGTGACGCAGTGTAGACTGTTATTCAGCATTGCTGTTTCCTCAGATTGTCAGATCTTGTGATCAGGCCCCGGCTCCTCGCTCCGGTCTCTCCTGTACAGTGAGGCCTCATTATACCCCTGTATAATGATCTAGTGACGCAGTGTAGACTGTTATTCAGCATTGCTGTTTCCTCAGATTGTCAGCTATTGTGATCAGGCCCCCGCTCCTCGCTCCGATCTCTCCTTTACAGTGAGACCTCATTATACCCCTGTATTAGGATCTAGTGACGCAGTGTAGACTGTTATTGAGCATTGCTGTGTCCTCAGATTGTCAGCTCTTGTGATCAGGCCCCTGCTCCTCGCTCTGGTCTCTCCTGTACAGTGAGGCCTCATTATACCCCTGTATAAGGATCTAGTGATGCAGTGTAGACTGTTATTCAGCATTGCTGTCTCCTCAGATTGTCAGCTCTTGTGATCAGGCCCCTGCTCCTCGCTCTGGTCTCTCCTGTACAGTGAGGCCTCATTATACCCCTGTATAAGGATCTAGTGACGCAGTGTAGACTGTTATTCAGCATTGCTGTTTCCTCAGATTGTCAGCTCTTGTGATCAGGCCCCTGCTCCTCGCTCCGCTCTCTCCTGTACAGTGAGGCCACATTATACCCCTGTATAATGATCTAGTGACGCAGTGTAGACTGTTATTCAGCATTGCTGTTTCCTCAGATTGTCAGCTCTTGTGATCAGGCCCCTGCTCCTCGCTCCGGTCTCTCCTGTACAGTGACGCCTCATTATACCCCTGTATAAGGATCTAGTGACGCAGTGTAGACTGTTATTAAGCATTGCTGTTTCCTCAGATTGTCAGCTCTTGTGATCAGGCCCCAGCTCCTCGCTCCGGTCTCTCCTGTACAGTGAGGCCTCATTATACACCTGTATAAGGATCTAGTGACGCAGTGTAGACTGTTATTCAGCATTGCTGTTTCCTCAGATTGTCAGCTCTTTTGATCAGGCCCCTGCTCCTCGCTCCGATCTCTCCTGTACAGTGAGACCTCATTATACCCCTGTATTAGGATCTAGTGACGCAGTGTAGACTGTTATTCAGCATTGCTGTGTCCTCAGATTGTCAGCTCTTGTGATCAGGCCCCTGCTCCTCGCTCTGGTCTCTCCTGTACAGTGAGGCCTCATTATACCCCTGTATAAGGATCTAGTGATGCAGTGTAGACTGTTATTCAGCATTGCTGTCTCCTCAGATTGTCAGCTCTTGTGATCAGGCCCCTGCTCCTCGCTCTGGTCTCTCCTGTACAGTGAGGCCTCATTATACCCCTGTATAAGGATCTAGTGACGCAGTGTAGACTGTTATTCAGCATTGCTGTTTCCTCAGATTGTCAGCTCTTGTGATCAGGCCCCTGCTCCTCGCTCCGGTCTCTCCTGTACAGTGAGGACTCGTTATACCCCTGTATAAGGATCTAGTGACGCAGTGTAGACTGTTATTCAGCATTGCTGTTTCCTCAGATTGTCAGCTCTTGTGATCAGGCCCCAGCTCCTCGCTCCGGTCTCTCCTGTACAGTGAGGCCTCATTATACCCCTGTATTAGGATCTAGTGACGCAGTATAGACTGTTATTAAGCATTGCTGTTTCCTCAGATTGTCAGCTCTTGTGATCAGGCCCCGGCTCCTCGCTCCGGTCTCTCCTGTACAGTGACGCCTCATTATACCCCTGTATAAGGATCTAGTGACGCAGTGTAGACTGTTATTCAGCATTGCTGTTTCCTCAGATGGACAGCTCTTGTGATCAGGCCCCTGCTCCTCGCTCCGGTCTCTCCTGTACAGTGAGGCCTCATTATACCCCTGTATAAGGATCTAGTGACGCAGTGTAGACTGTTATTCAGCATTGCTGTTTCCTCAGATTGTCAGCTCTTGTGATCAGGCCCCTGCTCCTCGCTCCGGTCTCTCCTGTACAGTGACGCCTCATTATACCCCTGTATAAGGATCTAGTGACGCAGTGTAGACTGTTATTAAGCATTGCTGTTTCCTCAGATTGTCAGCTCTTGTGATCAGGCCCCAGCTCCTCGCTCTGGTCTCTCCTGTACAGTGAGGCCTCATTATACACCTGTATAAGGATCTAGTGACGCAGTGTAGACTGTTATTCAGCATTGCTGTTTCCTCAGATTGTCAGCTCTTTTGATCAGGCCCCTGCTCCTCGCTCCGATCTCTCCTGTACAGTGAGACCTCATTATACCCCTGTATTAGGATCTAGTGACGCAGTGTAGACTGTTATTCAGCATTGCTGTTTCCTCAGATTGTCAGCTCTTGTGATCAGGCCCCTGCTCCTCGCTCTGGTCTCTCCTGTACAGTGAGGCCTCATTATACCCCTGTATAAGGATCTAGTGATGCAGTGTAGACTGTTATTCAGCATTGCTGTCTCCTCAGATTGTCAGCTCTTGTGATCAGGCCCCTGCTCCTCGCTCCAGTCTCTCCTGTACAGTGAGGCCTCATTATATCCCTGTATAAGGATCTAGTGACGCAGTGTAGACTGTTATTCAGCATTGCTGTTTCCTCAGATTGTCAGCTCTTATGATCAGGCCCCGGCTCCTCGCTCTGGTCTCTCCTGTACAGTGAGGCCTCATTATACCCCTGTATAAGGATCTAGTGACGCAGTGTAGACTGTTATTCAGCATTGCTGTTTCCTCAGATTGTCAGCTCTTGTGATCAGGCCCCTGCTCCTCGCTCCGCTCTCTCCTGTACAGTGAGGCCACATTATACCCCTGTATAAGGATCTAGTGACGCAGTGTAGACTGTTATTCAGCATTGCTGTTTCCTCAGATTGTCAGCTCTTGTGATCAGGCCCCTGCTCCTCGCTCCGGTCTCTCCTGTACAGTGACGCCTCATTATACCCCTGTATAAGGATCTAGTGACGCAGTGTAGACTGTTATTAAGCATTGCTGTTTCCTCAGATTGTCAGCTCTTGTGATCAGGCCCCAGCTCCTCGCTCCGGTCTCTCCTGTACAGTGAGGCCTCATTATACACCTGTATAAGGATCTAGTGACGCAGTGTAGACTGTTATTCAGCATTGCTGTTTCCTCAGATTGTCAGCTCTTTTGATCAGGCCCCTGCTCCTCGCTCCGATCTCTCCTGTACAGTGAGACCTCATTATACCCCTGTATTAGGATCTAGTGACGCAGTGTAGACTGTTATTCAGCATTGCTGTTTCCTCAGATTGTCAGCTCTTGTGATCAGGCCCCTGCTCCTCGCTCCGGTCTCTCCTGTACAGTGAGGACTCGTTATACCCCTGTATAAGGATCTAGTGACGCAGTGTAGACTGTTATTCAGCATTGCTGTTTCCTCAGATTGTCAGCTCTTGTGATCAGGCCCCAGCTCCTCACTCCGGTCTCTCCTGTACAGTGAGGCCTCATTATACCCCTGTATTAGGATCTAGTGACGCAGTGTAGACTGTTATTAAGCATTGCTGTTTCCTCAGATTGTCAGCTCTTGTGATCAGGCCCCGGCTCCTCGCTCCGGTCTCTCCTGTACAGTGACGCCTCATTATACCCCTGTATAAGGATCTAGTGACGCAGTGTAGACTGTTATTCAGCATTGCTGTTTCCTCAGATGGTCAGCTCTTGTGATCAGGCCCCTGCTCCTCGCTCCGGTCTCTCCTGTACAGTGAGGCCTCATTATACTCCTGTATAAGGATCTAGTGACGCAGTGTAGACTGTTATTCAGCATTGCTGTTTCCTCAGATTGTCAGCTCTTGTGATCAGGCCCCTGCTCCTCGCTCCGGTCTCTCCTGTACAGTGACGCCTCATTATACCCCTGTATAAGGATCTAGTGACGCAGTGTAGACTGTTATTAAGCATTGCTGTTTCCTCAGATTGTCAGCTCTTGTGATCAGGCCCCAGCTCCTCGCTCTGGTCTCTCCTGTACAGTGAGGCCTCATTATACACCTGTATAAGGATCTAGTGACGCAGTGTAGACTGTTATTCAGCATTGCTGTTTCCTCAGATTGTCAGCTCTTTTGATCAGGCCCCTGCTCCTCGCTCCGATCTCTCCTGTACAGTGAGACCTCATTATACCCCTGTATTAGGATCTAGTGACGCAGTGTAGACTGTTATTCAGCATTGCTGTTTCCTCAGATTGTCAGCTCTTGTGATCAGGCCCCTGCTCCTCGCTCTGGTCTCTCCTGTACAGTGAGGCCTCATTATACCCCTGTATAAGGATCTAGTGATACAGTGTAGACTGTTATTCAGCATTGCTGTCTCCTCAGATTGTCAGCTCTTGTGATCAGGCCCCTGCTCCTCGCTCCAGTCTCTCCTGTACAGTGAGGCCTCATTATATCCCTGTATAAGGATCTAGTGACGCAGTGTAGACTGTTATTCAGCATTGCTGTTTCCTCAGATTGTCAGCTCTTGGGATCAGGCCCCGGCTCCTCGCTCTGGTCTCTCCTGTACAGTGAGGCCTCATTATACCCCTGTATAAGGATCTAGTGACGCAGTGTAGACTGTTATTCAGCATTGCTGTCTCCTCAGATTGTCAGCTCTTGTGATCAGGCCCTTGCTCCTCTCTCCAGTCTCTCCTGTACAGTGAGGCCTCATTATATCCCTGTATTAGGATCTAGTGACGCAGTGTAGACTGTTATTAAGCATTGCTGTTTCCTCAGATTGTCAGCTCTTGTGATCAGGCCCCGGCTCCTCGCTCCGGTCTCTCCTGTACAGTGACGCCTCATTATACCCCTGTATAAGGATCTAGTGACGCAGTGTAGACTGTTATTCAGCATTGCTGTCTCCTCAGATTGTCAGCTCTTGTGATCAGGCCCCAGCTCCTCGCTCCGGTCTCTCCTGTACAGTGAGGCCTCATTATACCCCTGTATTAGGATCTAGTGACGCAGTGTAGACTGTTATTAAGCATTGCTGTTTCCTCAGATTGTCAGCTCTTGTGATCAGGCCCCGGCTCCTCGCTCCGGTCTCTCCTGTACAGTGACGCCTCATTATACCCCTGTATAAGGATCTAGTGACGCAGTGTAGACTGTTATTCAGCATTGCTGTTTCCTCAGATGGTCAGCTCTTGTGATCAGGCCCCTGCTCCTCGCTCCGGTCTCTCCTGTACAGTGAGGCCTCATTATACTCCTGTATAAGGATCTAGTGACGCAGTGTAGACTGTTATTCAGCATTGCTGTTTCCTCAGATTGTCAGCTCTTGTGATCAGGCCCCTGCTCCTCGCTCCGGTCTCTCCTGTACAGTGACGCCTCATTATACCCCTGTATAAGGATCTAGTGACGCAGTGTAGACTGTTATTAAGCATTGCTGTTTCCTCAGATTGTCAGCTCTTGTGATCAGGCCCCAGCTCCTCGCTCTGGTCTCTCCTGTACAGTGAGGCCTCATTATACACCTGTATAAGGATCTAGTGACGCAGTGTAGACTGTTATTCAGCATTGCTGTTTCCTCAGATTGTCAGCTCTTTTGATCAGGCCCCTGCTCCTCGCTCCGATCTCTCCTGTACAGTGAGACCTCATTATACCCCTGTATTAGGATCTAGTGACGCAGTGTAGACTGTTATTCAGCATTGCTGTTTCCTCAGATTGTCAGCTCTTGTGATCAGGCCCCTGCTCCTCGCTCTGGTCTCTCCTGTACAGTGAGGCCTCATTATACCCCTGTATAAGGATCTAGTGATGCAGTGTAGACTGTTATTCAGCATTGCTGTCTCCTCAGATTGTCAGCTCTTGTGATCAGGCCCCTGCTCCTCGCTGCAGTCTCTCCTGTACAGTGAGGCCTCATTATATCCCTGTATAAGGATCTAGTGACGCAGTGTAGACTGTTATTCAGCATTGCTGTTTCCTCAGATTGTCAGCTCTTGTGATCAGGCCCCTGCTCCTCGCTCTGGTCTCTCCTGTACAGTGTGGCCTCATTATACCCCTGTATAAGGATCTAGTGATGCAGTGTAGACTGTTATTCAGCATTGCTGTCTCCTCAGATTGTCAGCTCTTGTGATCAGGCCCCTGCTCCTCGCTCCAGTCTCTCCTGTACAGTGAGGCCTCATTATATCCCTGTATAAGGATCTAGTGACGCAGTGTAGACTGTTATTCAGCATTGCTGTTTCCTCAGATTGTCAGCTCTTGTGATCAGGCCCCTGCTCCTCGCTCCGCTCTCTCCTGTACAGTGAGGCCACATTATACCCCTGTATAAGGATCTAGTGACGCAGTGTAGACTGTTATTCAGCATTGCTGTTTCCTCAGATTGTCAGCTCTTGTGATCAGGCCCCTGCTCCTCGCTCCGGTCTCTCCTGTACAGTGACGCCTCATTATACCCCTGTATAAGGATCTAGTGAAGCAGTGTAGACTGTTGTTAAGCATTGCTGTTTCCTCAGATTGTCAGCTCTTGTGATCAGGCCCCAGCTCCTCGCTCCGGTCTCTCCTGTACAGTGAGGCCTCATTATACACCTGTATAAGGATCTAGTGACGCAGTGTAGACTGTTATTCAGCATTGCTGTTTCCTCAGATTGTCAGCTCTTTTGATCAGGCCCCTGATCCTCGCTCCGATCTCTCCTGTACAGTGAGACCTCATTATACCCCTGTAATAGGATCTAGTGACGCAGTGTAGACTGTTATTCAGCATGGCTGTGCCCTCAGATTGTCAGCTCTTGTGATCAGGCCCCTGCTCCTCGCTCTGGCCTCTCCTGTACAGTGAGGCCTCATTATACCCCTGTATAAGGATCTAGTGATGCAGTGTAGACTGTTATTCAGCATTGCTGTCTCCTCAGATTGTCAGCTCTTGTGATCAGGCCCCTGCTCCTCGCTCTGGTCTCTCCTGTACAGTGAGGCCTCATTATACCCCTGTATAAGGATCTAGTGATGCAGTGTAGACTGTTATTCAGCATTGCTGTTTCCTCAGATTGTCAGCTCTTGTGATCAGGCCCCTGCTCCTCGCTCCGGTCTCTCCTGTACAGTGAGGCCTCATTATACCCCTGTATAAGGATCTAGTGACGCAGTGTAGACTGTTATTCAGCATTGCTGTTTCCTCAGATTGTCAGATCTTGTGATCAGGCCCCTGCTCCTCGCTCCGGTCTCTCCTGTACAGTGAGGCCTCATTATACCCCTGTATAAGGATCTAGTGACGCAGTGTAGACTGTTATTCAGCATTGCTGTTTCCTCAGATTGTCAGATCTTGTGATCAGGCCCCGGCTCCTCGCTCCGGTCTCTCCTGTACAGTGAGGCCTCATTATACCCCTGTATAAGGATCTAGTGACGCAGTGTAGACTGTTATTCAGCATTGCTGTTTCCTCAGATTGTCAGCTCTTGTGATCAGGCCCCCGCTCCTCGCTCCGATCTCTCCTTTACAGTGAGACCTCATTATACCCCTGTATTAGGATCTAGTGACGCAGTGTAGACTGTTATTCAGCATTGCTGTGTCCTCAGATTGTCAGCTCTTGTGATCAGGCCCCTGCTCCTCGCTCTGGTCTCTCCTGTACAGTGAGGCCTCATTATACCCCTGTATAAGGATCTAGTGATGCAGTGTAGACTGTTATTCAGCATTGCTGTCTCCTCAGATTGTCAGCTCTTGTGATCAGGCCCCTGCTCCTCGCTCTGGTCTCTCCTGTACAGTGAGGCCTCATTATACCCCTGTATAAGGATCTAGTGACGCAGTGTAGACTGTTATTCAGCATTGCTGTTTCCTCAGATTGTCAGCTCTTGTGATCAGGCCCCTGCTCCTCGCTCCGCTCTCTCCTGTACAGTGAGGCCACATTATACCCCTGTATAATGATCTAGTGACGCAGTGTAGACTGTTATTCAGCATTGCTGTTTCCTCAGATTGTCAGCTCTTGTGATCAGGCCCCTGCTCCTCGCTCCGGTCTCTCCTGTACAGTGACGCCTCATTATACCCCTGTATAAGGATCTAGTGATGCAGTGTAGACTGTTATTAAGCATTGCTGTTTCCTCAGATTGTCAGCTCTTGTGATCAGGCCCCAGCTCCTCGCTCCGGTCTCTCCTGTACAGTGAGGCCTTATTATACACCTGTATAAGGATCTAGTGACGCAGTGTAGACTGTTATTCAGCATTGCTGTTTCCTCAGATTGTCAGCTCTTTTGATCAGGCCCCTGCTCCTCGCTCCGATCTCTCCTGTACAGTGAGACCTCATTATACCCCTGTTTTAGGATCTAGTGACGCAGTGTAGACTGTTATTCAGCATTGCTGTGTCCTCAGATTGTCAGCTCTTGTGATCAGGCCCCTGCTCCTCGCTCTGGTCTCTCCTGTACAGTGAGGCCTCATTATACCCCTGTATAAGGATCTAGTGATGCAGTGTAGACTGTTATTCAGCATTGCTGTCTCCTCAGATTGTCAGCTCTTGTGATCAGGCCCCTGCTCCTCGCTCTGGTCTCTCCTGTACAGTGAGGCCTCATTATACCCCTGTATAAGGATCTAGTGATGCAGTGTAGACTGTTATTCAGCATTGCTGTTTCCTCAGATTGTCAGCTCTTGTGATTAGGCCCCTGCTCCTCGCTCCGGTCTCTCCTGTACAGTGAGGCCTCATTATACCCCTGTATAAGGATCTAGTGACGCAGTGTAGACTGTTATTCAGCATTGCTGTTTCCTCAGATTGTCAGATCTTGTGATCAGGCCCCTGCTCCTCGCTCCGGTCTCTCCTGTACAGTGAGGCCTCATTATACCCCTGTATAAGGATCTAGTGACGCAGTGTAGACTGTTATTCAGCATTGCTGTTTCCTCAGATTGTCAGATCTTGTGATCAGGCCCCGGCTCCTCGCTCCGGTCTCTCCTGTACAGTGAGGCCTCATTATACCCCTGTATAAGGATCTAGTGACGCAGTGTAGACTGTTATTCAGCATTGCTATTTCCTCAGATTGTCAGCTCTTGTGATCAGGCCCCCGCTCCTCGCTCCGGTCTCTTCTGTACAGTGAGGGCCTCATTCTCCACCTGTATGAGGATCTAGTGACGCAGTGTAGACTGTTATTCAGCATTGCTGTATCCTCAGATTGTCAGCTCTTGTGATCAGGCCCCCGCTCCTCGCTCCGGTCTCTCCTGTACAGTGAGGCCTCATTATACCCCTGTATAAGGATCTAGTGATGCAGTGTAGACTGTTATTCAGCATTGCTGTTTCCTCAGATTGTCAGATCTTGTGATCAGGCCCCGGCTCCTCGCTCCGGTCTCTCCTGTACAGTGAGGCCTCATTATACCCCTGTATAAGGATCTAGTGACGCAGTGTAGACTGTTATTCAGCATTGCTATTTCCTCAGATTGTCAGCTCTTGTGATCAGGCCCCCGCTCCTCGCTCCGGTCTCTTCTGTACAGTGAGGGCCTCATTCTCCACCTGTATGAGGATCTAGTGACGCAGTGTAGACTGTTATTCAGCATTGCTGTATCCTCAGATTGTCAGCTCTTGTGATCAGGCCCCCGCTCCTCGCTCCGGTCTCTCCTGTACAGTGAGGCCTCATTATACCCCTGTATAAGGATCTAGTGATGCAGTGTAGACTGTTATTCAGCATTGCTGTTTCCTCAGATTGCCAGCTCTTGTGATCAGGCCCCGGCTCCTCGCTCCGGTTTCACCTGTACAGTGAGGGCCTCATTCTCCACCTGTAAAAGGATCTAGTGACGCAGTGTAGACTGTTATTCAGCTTTGCTGTTTCCTCAGATTGTCAGCTCTTGTGATCAGGCCCCCGCTCCTCGCTCCGGTCTCTCCTGTACAGTGAGGCCTCATTATACCCCTGTATAAGGATCTAGTGACGCAGTGTAGACTGTTATTCAGCATTGCTGTCTCCTCAGATTGTCAGCTCTTGTGATCAGGCCCCTGCTCCTCGCTCCACTCTCTCCTGTACAGTGAGCCCTCGTTATATCCCTGTATTAGGATCTAGTGACGGAGTGTAGACTGTTATTCAGCATTGCTGTTTCCTCAGATTGTCAGCTCTTGTGATCAGGCCCCTGCTCCTCGCTCCGGTCTCTCTTGTACAGTGAGGCCTCATTATACCCCTGTATAAGGATCTAGTGATGCAGTCTAAACTGTTATTCAGCATTGATGTTTCCTCAGATTGTCAGCTCTTGTGATCAGGCCTCTGCTCCTCGCTCCGCTCTCTCCTGTACAGTGAGGCCTCATTATACCTCTGTATAAGGATCTAGTGACGCAGTGTAGACTGTTATTCAGCATTGCTGCTTCCTCTGATTGTCAGCTCTTGTGATCAGGCCTCTGCTCCTCGCTCCGGTCTCTCCTGTACAGTGAGGCCTCATTATACCCCTGCATAAGGATCTAGTGACGCAGTGTAGACTGTTATTAAGCATTGCTGTTTCCTCAGATTGTCAGCTCTTGTGATCAGGCCCCTGCTCCTCGCTCCGGTCTCTCCTGTACAGTGAGGCCTCATTATACCCCTGTATAAGGATCTAGTGACGCAGTGTAGACTGTTATTCAGCATTGCTGTTTCCTCAGATTGTCAGCTCTTGTGATCAGGCCCCCGCTCCTCGCTCCAGTCTCTCCTGTACAGTGAGGGCCTCATTCTCCACCTGTATGAGGATCTGGTGACGCAGTGTAGACTGTTATTCAGCATTGCTGTTACCTCAGATTGTCAGCTCTTGTGATCAGGCCCCTGCTCCTCGCTCCGGTCTCTCCTGTACAGTGAGGCCTCATTATACCCCTGTATAAGGATCTAGTGATGCAGTGTAGACTTTTGTTCAGCATTGCTGTTCCTCAGATTGTCAGCTCTTGTGATCAGGCCCCGGCTCCTCGCTCCGGTTTCTCCTGTACAGTGAGGGCCTCATTCTCCACCTGTATAAGGATCTAGTGACGCAGTGTAGACTGTTATTCAGCATTGCTGTTTCCTCAGATTGTCAGCTCTTGTGATCAGGCCTCTGCTCCTCGCTCCGGTCTCTCCTGTACAGTGAGGCCTCATTATACCCCTGTATAAGGATCTAGTGATGCAGTGTAGACTGTTATTCAGCATTGATGTTTCCTCAGATTGTCAGCTCTTGTGATCAGGCCTCTGCTCCTCGCTCCGCTCTCTCCTGTACAGTGAGGCCTCATTATACCTCTGTATAAGGATCTAGTGACGTAGTGTAGACTGTTTTTCAGCATTGCTGCTTCCTCTGATTGTCAGCTCTTGTGATCAGGCCTCTGCTCCTCGCTCCGGTCTCTCCTGTACAGTGAGGCCTCATTATACCCCTGTATAAGGATCTAGTGACGCAGTGTAGACTGTTATTCAGCATTGCTGTCTCCTCAAATTGTCAGCTCTTGTATTCAGGCCTCTGCTCCTCGCTCCGGTCTCTCCTGTACAGTGAGGCCTCATTATACCCCTGTATAAGGATCTAGTGACACAGTGTAGACTGTTATTAAGCATTGCTGTTTCCTCAGATTGTCAGCTCTTGTGATCAGGCCCCTGCTCCTCGCTCCGGTCTCTCCTGTACAGTGAGGCCTCATTATACCCCTGTATAAGGATCTAGTGATGCAGTGTAGACTGTTATTCAGCATTGCTGTTTCCTCAGATTGTCAGCTCTTGTGATCAGGCCCCCGCTCCTCGCTCCGGTCTCTCCTGTACAGTGAGGGCCTCATTCTCCACCTGTATAAGGATCTGGTGACGCAATGTAGACTGTTATTCAGCATTGCTGTCTCCTCAGATTGTCAGCTCTTGTGATCAGGCCCCTGCTCCTCGCTCCGCTCTCTCCTGTACAGTGAGGCCTCATTATACCCCTGTATAAGGATCTAGTGACACAGTGTAGACTGTTATTAAGCATTGCTGTTTCCTCAGATTGTCAGCTCTTGTGATCAGGCCCCTGCTCCTCGCTCCGGTCTCTCCTGTACAGTGAGGCCTCATTATACCCCTGTATAAGGATCTAGTGATGCAGTGTAGACTGTTATTCAGCATTGCTGTGTCCTCAGATTGTCAGCTCTTGTGATCAGGCCCCTGCTCCTCGCTACGGTCTCTCCTGTACAGTGAGGCCTCATTCTCCACCTGTATAAGGATCTAGTGACGCAGAATAGACTGTTATTCAGCATTGCTGTGTCCTCAGATTGTCAGCTCTTGTGATCAGGCCCCGTCTCCTCGCTCCGCTCTCTCCTGTACAGTGAGGCCTCATTATACTCCTGTATAAGGATCTAGTGACGCAGTGTAGACTGTTATTCAGCATTGCTGTTTCCTCAGATTGTCAGCTCTTGTGATCAGGCCCCTGCTCCTCGCTCCGGGCTCTCCTGTACAGTGAGGCCTCATTATACCCCTGTATAAGGATCTAGTGACGCAGTGTAGACTGTTATTCAGCATTGCTGTGTCCTCAGATTGTCAACTCTTGTGATCAGGCCCCTGCTCCTCGCTCCGGTCTCTCCTGTACAGTGAGGCCTCATTATACCCCTGTATAAGGATCTAGTGACGCAGTGTAGACTGTTATTCAGCATTGTTGTGTCCTCAGATTGTCAGCTCTTGTGATCAGGCCCCCGCTCCTCGCTCCGGTCACTCCTGTACAGTGAGGCCTCATTATACCCCTGTATTAGGATCTAGTGAAGCAGTGTAGACTGTTATTCAGCATTGCTGTGTCCTCAGATTGTCAGCTCTTGTGATCAGGCCTCTGCTCCTTGCTCCGGTCTCTCCTGTACAGTGACGCCTCATTATACCCCTGTATAAGGATCTAGTGACGCAGTGTAGACTGTTATTCAGCATTGTTGTGTCCTCAGATTGTCAGCTCTTGTGATCAGGCCCCCGCTCCTCGCTCCGGTCTCTCCTGTACAGTGAGGCCTCATTATACCCCTGTATTAGGATCTAGTGAAGCAGTGTAGACTGTTATTCAGCATTGCTGTGTCCTCAGATTGTCAGCTCTTGTGATCAGGCCCCTGCTCCTCGCTCCGGTCTCTCCTGTACAGTGAGGCGTCATTATACCCCTGTATATGGATCTAGTGACGCAGTGTAGACTGTTATTCAGCATTGCTGTTTCCTCAGATTGTCAGCTCTTGTGATCAGGCCCCTGCTCCTCGCTCCGATCTCTCCTGTACAGTGAGGCCTCATTATACCCCTGTATAAGGATCTAGTGACGCAGTGTAGACTGTTATTCAGCATTGCTGTTTCCTCAAATTGTCAGCTCTTGTGATCAGGCCTCTGCTCCTCGCTCCGGTCTCTCCTGTACAGTGAGGCCTCATTATACCCCTGTATAAGGATCTAGTGACACAGTGTAGACTGTTATTAAGCATTGCTGTTTCCTCAGATTGTCAGCTCTTGTGATCAGGCCCCTGCTCCTCGCTCCGGTCTCTCCTGTACAGTGAGGCCTCATTATACCCCTGTATAAGGATCTAGTGACGCAGTGTAGACTGTTATTCAGCATTGCTGTTTCCTCAGATTGTCAGCTCTTGTGATCAGGCCCCCGCTCTTCGCTCCGGTCTCTCCTGTACAGTGAGGGCCTCATTCTCCACCTGTATAAGGATCTGGTGACGCAATGTAGACTGTTATTCAGCATTGCTGTTTCCTCAGATTGTCAGCTCTTGTGATCAGGCCCCTGCTCCTCGCTCCGGTCTCTCCTGTACAGTGAGGCCTCATTATACCCCTGTATAAGGATCTAGTGATGCAGTGTAGACTGTTGTTCAACATTGCTGTTCCTCAGATTGTCAGCTCTTGTGATCAGGCCCCGGCTCCTCGCTCCGGTTTCTCCTGTACCGTGAGGGCCTCATTCTCCACCTGTATAAGGATCTAGTGATGCAGTGTAGACTGTTATTCAGCATTGCTGTTTCCTCAGATTGTCAGCTCTTGTGATCAGGCCTCTGCTCCTCGCTCCGCTCTCTCCTGTACAGTGAGGCCTCATTATACCTCTGTATAAGGATCTAGTGACGCAGTGTAGACTGTTTTTCAGCATTGCTGCTTCCTCTGATTGTCAGCTCTTGTGATCAGGCCCCTGCTCCTCGCTCCGGTCTCTCCTGTACAGTGAGGCCTCATTATACCCCTGTATAAGGATCTAGTGACGCAGTGTAGACTGTTATTCAGCATTGATGTTTCCTCAGATTGTCAGCTCTTGTGATCAGGCCCCCGCTCCTCGCTCCGGTCTCTCCTGTACAGTGAGGGCCTCATTCTCCACCTGTATGAGGATCTAGTGACGCTGTGTAGACTGTTATTCAGCATTGCTGTTTCCTCAGATTGTCAGCTCTTGTGAACAGGCCCCTGCTCCTCGCTCCAGTCTCTCCTGTACAGTGAGGCCTCATTATACCCCTGTATAAGGATCTAGTGACGCAGTGTAGACTGTTATTCAACATTGCTGTTTCCTCAGATTGTCAGCTCTTGTGATCAGGCCCCTGCTCCTCGCTCCGGTCTCTTCTGTACAATGAGGCCTCATTATACCCCTGTATAAGGATCTAGTGACGCAGTGTAGACTGTTATTCAGCATTGCTGTGTCCTCAGATTGTCAACTCTTGTGATCAGGCCCCTGCTCCTCGCTCCGGTCTCTCCTGTACAGTGAGGCCTCATTATACCCCTGTATAAGGATCTAGTGACGCAGTGTAGACTGTTATTCAGCATTGCTGTGTCCTCAGATTGTCAGCTCTTGTGATCAGGCCCCCGCTCCTCGCTCCGGTCTCTCCTGTACAGTGAGGCCTCATTATACCCCTGTATTAGGATCTAGTGAAGCAGTGTAGACTGTTATTCAGCATTGCTGTGTCCTCAGATTGTCAGCTCTTGTGATCAGGCCCCTGCTCCTCGCTCCGGTCTCTCCTGTACAGTGACGCCTCATTATACCCCTGTATAAGGATCTAGTGACGCAGTGTAGACTGTCATTAAGCATTGCTGTTTCCTCAGATTGTCAGCTCTTGTGATCAGGCCTCTGCTCCTTGCTCCGGTCTCTCCTGTACAGTGAGGCCTCATTATACCCCTGTATAAGGATCTAGTGACACAGTGTAGACTGTTATTCAGCATTGCTGTTTCCTCAGATTGTCAGCTCTTGTGATCAGGCCCCTGCTCCTCGCTCCGCTCTCTTCTGTACAGTGAGGCCACATTATACCCCTGTATAAGGATCTAGTGACGCAGTGTAGACTGTTATTCAGCATTGCTGTTTCCTCAGATTGTCAGCTCTTGTGATCAGGCCCCTGCTCCTCGCTCCGGTCTCTCCTGTACAGTGAGGCCTCATTATACCCCTGTATAAGGATCTAGTGACGCAGTGTAGACTGTTATTCAGCATTGCTGTTTCCTCAGATTGTCAGCTCTTGTGATCAGGCCCCTGCTCCTCGCTCCGGTCTCTCCTGTACAGTGAGGCCTCATTATACCCCTGTATAAGGAGCTAGTGACGCAGTGTAGACTGTTATTCAGCATTGCTGTTTCCTCAGATTGTCAGCTCTTGTGATCAGGCCCCCGCTCCTCGCTCCGGTCTCTTCTGTACAGTGAGGGCCTCATTCTCCACCTGTATGAGGATCTAGTGACGCAGTGTAGACTGTTATTCAGCATTGCTGTTTCCTCAGATTGTCAGCTCTTGTGATCATGCCCCTGCTCCTCGCTCCGGTCTCTCCTGTACAGTGAGGCCTCATTATACCCCTGTATAAGGATCTAGTGATGCAGTGTAGACTGTTATTCAGCATTGCTGTTTCCTCAGATTGTCAGCTCTTGTGATCAGGCCCCGGCTCCTCGCTCCGGTTTCACCTGTACAGTGAGGGCCTCATTCTCCACCTGTATAAGGATCTAGTGACGCAGTGTAGACTGTTATTCAGCATTGCTGTCTCCTCAGATTGTCAGCTGTTGTGATCAGGCCCCCGCTCCTCGCTCCGGTCTCTTCTGTACAGTGAGGGCCTCATTCTCCACCTGTATGAGGTTCTAGTGACGCAGTGTAGACTGTTATTCAGCATTGCTGCTTCCTCTGATTGTCAGCTCTTGTGATCAGGCCCCTGCTCCTCGCTCCGGTCTCTCCTGTACAGTGAGGCCTCATTATACCCCTGTATAAGGATCTAGTGACCCAGTGTAGACTGTTATTCAGCATTGCTGTCTCCTCAGATTGTCAGCTCTTGTGATCAGGCCCCTGCTCCTCGCTCCACTCTCTCCTGTACAGTGAGGCCTCGTTATATCCCTGTATTAGGATCTAGTGACGCAGTGTAGATTGTTATTCAGCATTGCTGTTTCCTCAGATTGTCAGCTCTTGTGATCAGGCCCCTGCTCCTCGCTCCGGTCTCTCTTGTACAGTGAGGCCTCATTATACCCCTGTATAAGGATCTAGTGATGCAGTGTAGACTGTTCTTCAGCATTGATGTTTCCTCAGATTGTCAGCTCTTGTGATCAGGCCTCTGCTCCTCGCTCCGCTCTCTCCTGTACAGTGAGGCCTCATTATACCTCTGTATAAGGATCTAGTGACGCAGTGTAGACTGTTATTCAGCATTGCTGCTTCCTCTGATTGTCAGCTCTTGTGATCAGGCCTCTGCTCCTCGCTCCGGTCTCTCCTGTACAGTGAGGCCTCATTATACCCCTGTATAAGGATCTAGTGACGCAGTGTAGACTGTTATTAAGCATTGCTGTTTCCTCAGATTGTCAGCTCTTGTGATCAAGGCCCCTGCTCCTCGCTCCGGTCTCTCCTGTACAGTGAGGCCTCATTATACCACTCTATAAGGATCTAGTGACGCAGTGTAGACTGTTATTCAGCATTGCTGTTTCCTCAGATTGTCAGCTCTTGTGAACAGGTCCCTGCTCCTCGCTCCGGTCTCTCCTGTACAGTGAGGGCCTCATTCTCCACCTGTATGAGGATCTGGTGACGCAGTGTAGACTGTTATTCAGCATTGCTATTTCCTCAGATTGTCAGCTCTTGTGATCAGGCCCCCGCTCCTCGCTCCGGTCTCTCCTGTACAGTGAGGGCCTCATTCTCCACCTGTATGAGGATCTGGTGACGCAGTGTAGACTGTTATTCAGCATTGCTGTTTCCTCAGATTGTCAGCTCTTGTGATCAGGCCTCTGCTCCTCGCTCCGCTCTCTCCTGTACAGTGAGGCCTCATTATACCCCTGTATAAGGATCTAATGATGCAGTGTAGACTGTTGTTCAGCATTGCTGTTCCTCAGATTGTCAGCTCTTGTGATCAGGCCCCGGCTCCTCGCTCCGGTTTCTCCTGTACAGTGAGGGCCTCATTCTCCACCTGTATGAGGATCTAGTGACGCAGTGTAGACTGTTATTCAGCATTGCTGTTTCCTCAGATTGTCAGCTCTTGTGATCAGGCCTCTGCTCCTCGCTCCGGTCTCTCCTGTACAGTGAGGCCTCATTATACCCCTGTATAAGGATCTAGTGACGCAGTGTAGACTGTTATTCAGCATTGATGTTTCCTCAGATTGTCAGCTCTTGTGATCAGGCCTCTGCTCCTCGCTCCGCTCTCTCCTGTACAGTGAGGCGTCATTATACCTCTGTATAAGGATCTAGTGACGCAGTGTAGACTGTTTTTCAGCATTGCTGCTTCCTCTGATTGTCAGCTCTTGTGATCAGGCCCCCGCTCCTCGCTCTGGTCTCTCCTGTACAGTGCTTCCTCATTATACCCCTGTATAAGGATCTAGTGACGCAGTGTAGACTGTTATTCAGCATTGCTGCTTCCTCAGATTGTCAGCTCTTGTGATCAGGCCCCTGCTCCTCGCTCCGGTCTCTCTTGTACAGTGAGGCCTCATTATACCCCTGTATAAGGATCTAGTGATGCAGTGTAGACTGTTATTCAGCATTGATGTTTCCTCAGATTGTCAGCTCTCGTGATCAGGCCCCTGCTCCTCGCTCCGCTCTCTCCTGTACAGTGAGGCCTCATTATACCCCTGTATAAGGATCTAGTGACGCAGTGTAGACTGTTATTCAGCATTGCTGCTTCCTCTGATTGTCAGCTCTTGTGATCAGGCCTCTGCTCCTCGCTCCGGTCTCTCCTGTACAGTGAGGCCTCATTATACCCCTGTATAAGGATCTAGTGACACAGTGTAGACTGTTATTAAGCATTGCTGTTTCCTCAGATTGTCAGCTCTTGTGATCAGGCCCCTGCTCCTCGCTCCGGTCTCTCCTGTACAGTGAGGCCTCATTATACCCCTGTATAAGGATCTAGTGATGCAGTGTAGACTGTTATTCAGCATTGCTGTTTCCTCAGATTGTCAGCTCTTGTGATTAGGCCCCCGCTCCATGCTCCGGTCTCTCCTGTACAGTGAGGGCCTCATTCTCCACCTGTATGAGGATCTGGTGACGCAGTGTAGACTGTTATTCAGCATTGCTGTTCCTCAGATTGTCAGCTCTTGTGATCAGGCCCCGGCTCCTCGCTCCGGTTTCTCCTGTACCGTGAGGGCCTCATTCTCCACCTGTATAAAGATCTAGTGATGCAGTGTAGACTGTTATTCAGCATTGCTGTTTCCTCAGATTGTCAGCTCTTGTGATCAGGCCTCTGCTCCTCGCTCCGCTCTCTCCTGTACAGTGAGGCCTCATTATACCTCTGTATAAGGATCTAGTGACGCAGTGTAGACTGTTTTTCAGCATTGCTGCTTCCTCTGATTGTCAGCTCTTGTGATCAGGCCCCTGCTCCTCGCTCCGGTCTCTCCTGTACAGTGAGGCCTCATTATACCCCTGTATAAGGATCTAGTGACGCAGTGTAGACTGTTATTCAGCATTGATGTTTCCTCAGATTGTCAGCTCTTGTGATCAGGCCCCTGCTCCTCGCTCCGGTCTCTCTTGTACAGTGAGGCCTCATTATACCCCTGTATAAGGATCTAGTGATGCAGTGTAGACTGTTATTCAGCATTGATGTTTCCTCAGATTGTCAGCTCTCGTGATCAGGCCCCTGCTCCTCGCTCCGCTCTCTCCTGTACAGTGAGGCCTCATTATACCTCTGTATAAGGATCTAGTGACGCAGTGTAGACTGTTATTCAGCATTGCTGCTTCCTCTGATTGTCAGCTCTTGTGATCAGGCCTCTGCTCCTCGCTCCGGTCTCTCCTGTACAGTGAGGCCTCATTATACCCCTGTATAAGGATCTAGTGACACAGTGTAGACTGTTATTAAGCATTGCTGTTTCCTCAGATTGTCAGCTCTTGTGATCAGGCCCCTGCTCCTCGCTCCGGTCTCTCCTGTACAGTGAGGCCTCATTATACCCCTGTATAAGGATCTAGTGATGCAGTGTAGACTGTTATTCAGCATTGCTGTTTCCTCAGATTGTCAGCTCTTGTGATTAGGCCCCCGCTCCATGCTCCGGTCTCTCCTGTACAGTGAGGGCCTCATTCTCCACCTGTATGAGGATCTGGTGACGCAGTGTAGACTGTTATTCAGCATTGCTGTTCCTCAGATTGTCAGCTCTTGTGATCAGGCCCCGGCTCCTCGCTCCGGTTTCTCCTGTACCGTGAGGGCCTCATTCTCCACCTGTATAAAGATCTAGTGATGCAGTGTAGACTGTTATTCAGCATTGCTGTTTCCTCAGATTGTCAGCTCTTGTGATCAGGCCTCTGCTCCTCGCTCCGCTCTCTCCTGTACAGTGAGGCCTCATTATACCTCTGTATAAGGATCTAGTGACGCAGTGTAGACTGTTTTTCAGCATTGCTGCTTCCTCTGATTGTCAGCTCTTGTGATCAGGCCCCTGCTCCTCGCTCCGGTCTCTCCTGTACAGTGAGGCCTCATTATACCCCTGTATAAGGATCTAGTGACGCAGTGTAGACTGTTATTCAGCATTGATGTTTCCTCAGATTGTCAGCTCTTGTGATCAGGCCCCCGCTCCTCGCTCCGGTCTCTCCTGTACAGTGAGGGCCTCATTCTCCACCTGTATGAGGATCTAGTGACGCTGTGTAGACTGTTATTCAGCATTGCTGTTTCCTCAGATTGTCAGCTCTTGTGATCAGGCCCCCGCTCCTCGCTCCGGTCTCTCCTGTACAGTGAGGCCTCATTATACCCCTGTATAAGGATCTAGTGATGCAGTGTAGACTGTTATTCAGCATTGCTGTTTCCTCAGATTGTCAGCTCTTGTGATCAGGCCCCGGCTCCTCGCTCCGGTTTCTCCTGTACAGTGAGGCCTCATTATACCCCTGTATAAGGATCTAGTGACACAGTGTAGACTGTTATTCAGCATTGCTGTCTCCTCAGATTGTCAGCTCTTGTGATCAGGCCCCTGCTCCTCGCTCCAGTCTCTCCTGTACAGTGAGGCCTCATTATACCCCTGTATAAGGATCTAGTGACGCAGTGTAGACAGTTATTCAACATTGCTGTTTCCTCAGATTGTCAGCTCTTGTGATCAGGCCCCTGCTCCTCGCTCCGGTCTCTTCTGTACAGTGAGGCCTCATTACACCCCTGTATAAGGATCTAGTGCCGCAGTGTAGACTGTTATTCAGCATTGCTGTGTCCTCAGATTGTCAGCTCTTGTGATCAGTCCCCTGCTCCTCGCTCCGGTCTCTCCTGTACAGTGAGGCCTCATTATATCCCTGTATAAGGATCTAGTGACGCAGTGTAGACTGTTATTCAGCATTGCTGTTTCCTCAGATTGTCAGCTCTTGTGATCAGGCCTCTGCTCCTCGCTCCGGTCTCTCCTGTACAGTGAGGCCTCATTATACCTCTGTATAAGGATCTAGTGACGCAGTGTAGACTGTTATTCAGCATTGCTGTGTCCTCAGATTGTCAGCTCTTTTGATCAGGCCCCTGCTCCTCGCTCCGGTCTCTCCTGTACAGTGAGGCCTCATTATACCCCTGTATAAGGATCTAGTGATGCAGTGTAGACTGTTGTTCAGCATTGCTGTTCCTCAGATTGTCAGCTCTTGTGATCAGGCCCCGGCTCCTCGCTCCGGTTTCTCCTGTACCGTGAGGGCCTCATTCTCCACCTGTATAAGGATCTAGTGATGCAGTGTAGCCTATTATTCAGCATTGGTGTTTCCTCAGATTGTCAGCTCTTGTGATCAGGCCTCTGCTCCTCGCTCCGCTCTCTCCTGTACAGTGAGGCCTCATTATACCTCTGTTTAAGGATCTAGTGACGCAGTGTAGACTGTTTTTCAGCATTGCTGCTTCCTCTGATTGTCAGCTCTTGTGATCAGGCCCCTGCTCCTCGCTCCGGTCTCTCCTGTACAGTGAGGCCTCATTATACCCCTGTATAAGGATCTAGTGACGCAGTGTAGACTGTTATTCAGCATTGATGTTTCCTCAGATTGTCAGCTCTTGTGATCAGGCCCCCGATCCTCGCTCCGGTCTCTCCTGTACAGTGAGGGCCTCATTCTCCACCTGTATGAGGATCTAGTGACGCTGTGTAGACTGTTATTCAGCATTGCTGTTTCCTCAGATTGTCAGCTCTTGTGATCAGGCCCCCGCTCCTCGCTCCGGTCTCTCCTGTACAGTGAGGCCTCATTATACCCCTGTATAAGGATCTAGTGACGCAGTGTAGACTGTTATTCAGCATTGCTGTTTCCTCAGATTGTCAGCTCTTGTGATCAGGCCCCGGCTCCTCGCTCCGGTTTCTCCTGTACAGTGAGGCCTCATTATACCCCTGTATAAGGATCTAGTGACGCAGTGTAGACTGTTATTCAGCATTGCTGTCTCCTCAGATTGTCAGCTCTTGTGATCAGGCCCCTGCTCCTCGCTCCAGTCTCTCCTGTACAGTGAGGCCTCATTATACCCCTGTATAAGGATCTAGTGACGCAGTGTAGACTGTTATTCAACATTGCTGTTTCCTCAGATTGTCAGCTCTTGTGATCAGTCCCCTGCTCCTCGCTCCGGTGTCTCCTGTACAGTGAGGCCTCATTATACCACTGTATAAGGATCTAGTGACGCAGTGTAGACTGTTATTCAACATTACTGTTTCCTCAGATTGTCAGCTCTTGTGATCAGGCCCCTGCTCCTCGCTCCGGTCTCTTCTGTACAGTGAGGCCTCATTATACCCCTGTATAAGGATCTAGTGCCGCAGTGTAGACTGTTATTCAGCATTGCTGTGTCCTCAGATTGTCAGCTCTTGTGATCAGGCCCCTGCTCCTCGCTCCGGTCTCTCCTGTACAGTGAGGCCTCATTATATCCCTGTATAAGGATCTAGTGACGCAGTGTAGACTGTTATTCAGCATTGCTGTGTCCTCAGATTGTCAGCTCTTGTGATCAGTCCCCTGCTCCTCGCTCCGGTCTCTCCTGTACAGTGAGGCCTCATTATATCCCTGTATAAGGATCTAGTGCCGCAGTGTAGACTGTTATTCAACATTGCTGTTTCCTCAGATTGTCAGCTCTTGTGATCAGGCCCCTGCTCCTCGCTCCGGTCTCTTCTGTACAGTGAGGCCTCATTATACCCCTGTATAAGGATCTAGTGCCGCAGTGTAGACTGTTATTCAGCATTGCTGTGTCCTCAGATTGTCAGCTCTTGTGATCAGTCCCCTGCTCCTCGCTCCGGTCTCTCCTGTACAGTGAGGCCTCATTATACCCCTGTATAAGGTTCTAGTGCCGCAGTGTAGACTGTTATTCAGCATTGCTGTGTCCTCAGATTGTCAGCTCTTGTGATCAGTCCCCTGCTCCTCGCTCCGGTCTCTCCTGTACAGTGAGGCCTCATTATATCCCTGTATAAGGATCTAGTGCCGCAGTGTAGACTGTTATTCAACATTGCTGTTTCCTCAGATTGTCAGCTCTTGTGATCAGGCCCCTGCTCCTCGCTCCGCTCTCTCCTGTACAGTGAGGCCTCATTATACCCCTGTATAAGGATCTAGTGCCGCAGTGTAGACTGTTATTCAGCATTGCTGTGTCCTCAGATTGTCAGCTCTTGTGATCAGTCCCCTGCTCCTCGCTCCGGTCTCTCCTGTACAGTGAGGCCTCATTATATCCCTATATAAGGATCTAGTGCCGCAGTGTAGACTGTTATTCAACATTGCTGTTTCCTCAGATTGTCAGCTCTTGTGATCAGGCCCCTGCTCCTCGCTCCGGTCTCTTCTGTACAGTGAGGCCTCATTATACCCCTGTATAAGGATCTAGTGCCGCAGTGTAGACTGTTATTCAGCATTGCTGTGTCCTCAGATTGTCAGCTCTTGTGATCAGTCCCCTGCTCCTCGCTCCGGTCTCTCCTGTACAGTGAGGCCTCATTATACCACTGTATAAGGATCTAGTGACACAGTGTAGACTGTTATTCAACATTGCTGTTTCCTCAGATTGTCAGCTCTTGTGATCAGGCCCCTGCTCCTCGCTCCGGTCTCTCCTGTACAGTGAGGCCTCATTATACCCCTGTATAAGGATCTAGTGCCGCAGTGTAGACTGTTATTCAGCATTGCTGTGTCCTCAGATTGTCAGCTCTTGTGATCAGGCCTCTGCTCCTCGCTCCGGTCTCTCCTGTACAGTGAGGCCTCATTATACCCCTGTATAAGGATCTAGTGATGCAGTGTAGACTGTTATTTAGCATTGCTGTTTCCTCAGATTGTCAGCTCTTGTGATCAGGCCCCTGCTCCTCGCTCCGGTCTCTCCTGTACAGTGAGGCCTCATTATACCCCTGTATAAGGATCTAGTGACGCAGTGTAGACTGTTATTCAGCATTGCTGTTTCCTCAGATTGTCAGCTCTTGTGATCAGGCCCCGGCTCCTCGCTCCGGTTTCTCCTGTACAGTGAGGCCTCATTATACCCCTGTATAAGGATCTAGTGACACAGTGTAGACTGTTATTCAGCATTGCTGTGTCCTCAGATTGTCAGCTCTTGTGATCAGGCCCCTGCTCCTCGGTTGTAGTCTTACCATGTATTGTGGCATTTTTTGTTCATGTCCTTTGTGAATTAGTGAATGCTGTGATATGTGTCGGTGCACATGATGCATCCTGATCCTGATTCAAACGCAGGTCTGTGTGTCCCTATGTTAAGTATAGGGATGTAATCTGGATTAGGATGCATCAGGATTGCTACGCATCACAACGCACCATACCAAAACACTAGTGTGAACGCAGCCCTACTCGTGCAGCCCCTAACCAGGTGCCCCCATGTTATATACATGCTCCCAATACATTTTATTATCATTACCACACTATAACACAGGGCACAAGCCCTTCTAGTGAGGCGGGAAAGATCACTGTATGACAGAGCAGCATGCGGCATTAGTCTATATTATATATACATACTGGTCCCATACAGCACATCCCTCGCTTCTGAGCATGCTCAGTGCCGCAAAACGGATTCCTGCACATGGATCCATATTGTCCTGGTTCCGTGCTCCATAGAGCTCCATGTTAATTCCAGACGTGTAGCCGCGGATCCGTGCGTCTCCCTGTGCCTGTGTGTTTTTCAGATCACACAAAACTGCAACAAGTTGTGTTTTTGTGCATCTGATAAAATATGCAGACATGCGGATCTGTGGGAAAACGGTGACAACTGGATGCACACGCAAGTCCCATCCGTCACCACTGAAAGTCAATGGAGAGGAGAACGGATCCGTGTGCAGCCAAAATATGCAAGTGTGATACCAGCTTACCCTATATAATGATTGGAGCTGGACCTAGATCTCTGCACAGGTTTTACCTAAAATCACTTTATATTACTTACCCTACCCTTAGGGCTCATACTCACTAGCGAGAGACTCGCGTGATTCCCGTGTGAGTCTCTCGCATGGAAACCTGGCACTGCCGCCTGCATTCGGACCGGAGGGGGTGACTGCATAGAAGTACATGTAACCGCACGCTCCGGTCCGAGTGCCGGCGGCAGTGCCAGGTTTCCATGCGAGAGACTCGCACAAGAATTGTGCGACTCTCTCACTAGTGAGTATGAGCCCTAAGCAGCAACAACTGCCGTCGTCTCTCCTCCTCCCTGTAGTGTTGTCCTGAATCCTCTTGGCCCTGCGTTCAACGGGATCGTTACATAGCAGCACTAACGCTATGTAGCAGATGCGTTAACGCACCCACTGGCTGCAATGATACTAACGCATCCAAAATCGGCATGATGCGCTACTTCATGACAGTACCCTTGAACGCGGTCTGCAGCATTTGTGGGTGCATCATGAAGTAACGCATCATGCCGATTTTTGCATCCGTTTGGATGCGTTAGTAGCATTGCGGCCAATGGGTGCGTTAGCGCGTCCGTTACATAGTGTTAGTGCCGCTTGCTATGTAACGGATCCCGTTGCACGCAGGACCATTAACGCAATGTGAACCCGGCCTAATACTATGAGAAGATGATATACCAAACAATGTGCTGAGTCTCTCCTCCTACCCATACTATATACTGTATGTATACGCCATGGATGAGGGGACAGAAGTAGATCTTTATTCGGGACTAAAGGTAACGCACAGGTCATTGCAGATGATGATGATGACGATGTGCTGAGTCCCTCCATGCCATATATGCCATGGAGGAACTGGCAGTGTATATTTGGGACTGAAGGGTTAACGCCCCTGCATTTATTCACAGTCCTCTCCTGACTGCTCCTCCCCCAGATGAGTCACAGTCAGGCTGCAGTAAGCTGGGTCTGATAAGCTGCTGAGGCGCCAGATAGAAAAAAAAAACAAAAATGGGTCGTTCACCCTGCAGAGCCGGCTCATTTCGTTCACAGCAGGGAGCCGGCTCTTTGAATCGGATCGTTCATGAACGACACATCACTAGTCAGTGACCTTCCCGCCATTATTCCCCATCACTACTGGCACAATTACCCCGCGCCGCCTTTTCTACACAGTGTTGTGTGTGGAATGTAACGTGTGATTTCTCTGGAGACAAATAGACCCCACACATGAGGGAATTATCACCAGTTACCGGACGGCTACTATATGGCGGCATATGATTGTGCTATCGACTCCATACCAGGAGCTAAAATGCAGAAATCTCCTTTATTTAACCCCTTCCAGAGTGCGGCTGAGGCTCATATTCGGCGTCCACCTCTCCGGTCACCGTGCGTCCGTGCTTGGAGTTTAGAGAGAGTAATAAAATCACGGTGCACAATCCCTGTCCTTCACCCCTTATACCTGACCTGTATAACCAACTATCTGGAGAGAAATGATTTTACAAACTCAGTGTGAGAGAGGCATATAACCTTATACGTATACACCATGGTGACGAATGGAAGACGCATTCACTACACCTGAGGGTCATATTGAACATTGGTGATGTCATTCAGATTAACCAATGCTCCAACTGTTTTTGAAAATTTCATAAATTATATTTTTTTCACAGTGATTGGGTAGATTTGTTGTAGTTTACCTGGATGATATATTGAGTTACTCTGTACTCTGGAGAAGCATCATGAGCATGTCAGACAGCTGGAGTGGGAATAACATTACCTAGCAATCCGCTTTTGACATTTCAAATAGAGCTCCATCATTGAAAAATGTCCTAGCACCAAGAAAGATAAAAAAAGATGGCAGATTCGCTAAAAGTGGCGTGTCTTCCGAATAACATCATTACATGTAATCTGAATAATTTCCCATGTTGTCACGTGATCTGCCATGGTCTCTCTGAATTCACCATTAATTCTACAGGGGAAATTTTCCCGATTAAAAGTCTCATGTCATGTTCCACCAGTTTTGTTATATACATGATTATATGCTCATGCCAGAAATTATATGTGGGAAGGATGACCCAACCCCTCCACAAAAGGCTGAACTCACATTGTCCCAATATTCAATAGGGTTTCCTCAAACATGGGTTTTCACGCCACTGCACCACCAAACACAATAAAGATTACCCACAACTGAAAATATTCCCCATAGAGGAGAGCAAGTTCAGAAAAGAGCGACCAGAATGGTGACCGGTCTGCAAACCCTGTCTTATGAGGAAAGGTTGCAGGATTTGGGAATGTTTAGACTGCAAAAGAGAAGACTGAGAGGAGACTTAATAGCGGTTTTCAAATATCTGAAGGGCTGTCACATTGTAGAAGGATCAACTTTATTCTCATTTGCACAAGGAAAGACTAGAAGCAATGGGATGAAACTGAATGGGAGGAGACACAGATTAGATATTAGAAAAAACTTTTTGATAGAGTAATATATGAGTGGAACAGGCTGCCACGAGAGGTGGTGAGTTCTCCTTCAATGGAAGTCTTCAAACAGAGGCTGGACAGACATCTGTCTGAGATGATATAGCGAATCCTGCTTTGAGCAGGAGGTTGGACCAGATGGCCCAGGAGGTCCCTTCCAACTCTATGATTCTATGATTCCCCCACAGGTTCAGAATCGCATTGGACAACTAAGGGTGGTTTCACATTTGTGTTTCCAGCAGCAGCGTCGGCCTGCACATGGCCGCTGCTAAGCCCTGCCCCTGCCGCATCTCCTCCGGTAGCTCCGCCTAGGGGAGCATGACACTGCATGTGACCTGCGCCCCCTATCTTTAGCACTGGGGGCACAGGCCGTGCGCAGGTATGCTTTTGGCGGCGCATGCGCCCTTTTGACGGTGCGCCGACCAGCGCCAAACGCAACCTGTTGCAATTTGGTTCGCTCGGCGCACCATCAAAAGGAAGCATGTGCCGCCAAACGCATACCTGCGCACGGCCTGCATCCCCAGTGCTAAAGATAGGGGACGCAGGTCGCATGCAGCGTCATGCGCCCCCAGGCAGAGCTACCGGAGGAGGCGCGGCAGGGGGCGGGGCTTAGCGGCGGCCATGCGTAGGCCGATGCTGCTGCTGGAAACGCAAATGTGAAACCACCCTTAGACCGGGGTCACACTAACCGACGCAAAATACGGTCAGTATTTTACATGCGTAATACAGATGAATGGCCCCTAAACAGTGCTCCGTATGTCATCCGTAATCAAGGTGTGGTCGCGTATTTTGCGCATGTCAGCATCCGTATGTAACCCGTATGGCATCCGTATGGCGAGATTTTCTTGCAGGCTTGCAAAATGGACATATAATGGAGCCCTATGACAGGGTTTCTAACAGAAACGAAAGAATAGATATAGACACATAGAATGCGCATATATACATATATATGTATATATATACACTCACTGGCCACTTTATTAGGTACACCTGTCCAACTGTGTGTTAAGACTTAATTTCTAATCAGCCAATCACATGGCGGCAACTCAGTGCATTTAGGCATGTAGACATGGTCAAGACAATCTCCTGCAGTTCAAACCGAGCATCAGTATGGGGAAGAAAGGTGATTTGAGTGCCTTTGAACGTGGCATGATTGTTGGTGCCAGAAGGGCTGGTCTGAGAATTTCAGAAACTGCTGATCTACTGGGATTTTCACGCACAACCATCTCTAGGGTTTACAGAGAATGGTCCGAAAAAGAAAAAAAATCCAGTGAGCGGCAGTTCTGTGGCCGGAAATGCCATGTTGATGCCAGAGGTCAGAGGAGAATGGGCAGACTGGTTCGAGCTGATAGAAAGGCAACAGTGACTCAAATTGCCACCCGTTACAACCAAGGTAGGCAGAAGAGCATCTCTGAACGCACAGTGCGTCGAACTTTGAGGCAGATGGGCTACAGCAGCAGAAGACCACACTGGGTACCACTCCTCTCAGCTAAGAACAGGAAACTGAGGCTACAATTTGCACAAGCTCATCGAAATTGGACAGTAGAAGATTGGAAAAACGTTGCCTGGTCTGATGAGTCTCGATTTCTGCTGCGACATTTGGATGGTAGGGTCAGAATTTGGCGTAAACAACATGAAAGCATGGATCCATCCTGCCTTGTATCAACGGTTCAGGCTGGTGGTGGTGGTGTCATGGTGTGGGGAATTTTTTCTGGGCACTCTTTGGGCCCCTTGGTACCAATTGAGCATCGTTGCAACGCCACAGCCTACCTGAGTATTGTTGCTGACCATGTCCATCCCTTTATGACCACAATGTACCCAACATCTGATGGCTACTTTCAGCAGGATAATGCGCCATGTCATAAAGGTCGAATCATCTCAGATTGGTTTCTTGAACATGACAATGAGTTCACTGTACTCAAATGGCCTCCTCAGTCACCAGATCTCAATCCAATAGAGCATCTTTGGGATGTGGTGGAACGGGAGATTCGCATCAGGGATGTGCAGCCGACAAATCTGCGCCAACTGTGTGATGCCATCATGTCAATATGGTCCAAAATCTCTGAGGAATGCTTCCAGCACCTTGTTGAATCTCTGCCACGAAGAATTGAGGCAGTTCTGAAGGCAAAAGGGGGTCCAACCCCTTACTAGCATGGTGTACCTAATAAAGTGGCCAGTGAGTGTATATATATATATATATATATATATATATATATATATATATGTATTCTATGTGTCTATATCTATTCTTTTGTTTCTTTATTAAAACTGTCAGTGTGAGTTTACTGTATAACGCACTGAATTGCCGGCTTTGCTAAAATACACCTGGTGCGTATTTCTCGCAAGTCACACATGTGTATTCCGTGTGTAATCCGTATTTTTTGCGCACCCATAGACTTGCATTGGCGTACAACGGGCGTAGTACGCTGACAATCGCAGCATGCTGCGAGTGTCACGGAGCGTAGGATACTGAGGAGAAATATACGGCTGGTGTGAGTGACCCCATAGAGAATCATTGGTCCGTGTGTAATGCGTGCTTTTAGCGCCTCTCACTCGGCCGTATTCCTCGCCAGTGTGACCCCGGCCTTAGTCGGAAAGAAATCTTTTGGTTAGTAACTACTAACTGTGGTTAGTTATAACAAATTATAATGATTATATTGCACATAAATTGTCGCTATATGTCATCTCCTCCTGAATATACAGCAAACTAGACAAAGAAGTTCAGCCATAAAATTACAACTTTATTTAAACCAATAGTGTACAAACAATAAAATGCATATTAAAAGGAGATGCCAATCCATACACCAAACAAGAAAGTATGCAACTATATATCCTATGTGGAAAAAAGAACACAGCAGGGAAATCAAACTACAAATGCCTAAATGATAACTGCTCAATCAGCATTCCCTGCAGGGTACATAATGTATACTCAATGTACAATACTCATGATAAAAGTGATGATAGTAATATGTATAGTGTACATAGCACTCAATATGTGACTGTCCGAGGAAATGACATCATTGCCCAGACCATATATAGCTATCTTAACATCTACCATGTACTGGTAATTAGGCCACAAAGTTGGCAAAGTGCATAATGTGCAGATTCATGTGAACACCGATCACACTGGCGTTCCCAGATGTAGAAAGCAGCTATTACAAACAATAAAGGTCAATAAGGTATCTCAATCTGACTAGCATAAACAATGACTGCCCACAAATGAAAGATTGGGCATGTTGTAAAAATCCCCACACTTATAAGCAAAATGCATGGGAGTGCAAAATACATTGAGGAAGTATACAACCTTGTATGGTGTTATGGGGATAACATGGAACACAGTCACCCTGGTGATCTAGAGGTGGTGTAGGAAGAGACGTGGAGTATGGCCTGCAAAAAAGGTCTTTCCAGTTTAAAGGAGCGGGTCTACAATACTTGGAATGCCCATACCCTAAGTGCATAGGCTGAAAAACATTTTCCCCTGGGGTAGGGGACACATCAACATAAAGTGTAAACATTTTAGGAACGAGCATCAAAACACCATTTCTACTGCCTGTTGCAACACGGACCATGTTCACCCTCATGTTATAGTGGTGGTGGATGATGAGGAGGATGAGGAGAAGGAGGAGGATAATAACACACAAAATAGCCAAAGTCAGGAAGCGTATACCCATGTGTGAGTGTGAAGAGGTGCATGGTAATACATCTCCCCAAAAAATACACTGTACTGGAGGTTATGATTCGCTGTTATCTTTCGGTGGTGTAGAGAAGTCTGCCCCAATCCGGGCCTTGTTTATTTTTATAAGTCAACCTGTCAGCATTTTCAGTTGACAGGCAGATGCACTTATCAGTTATTATTCCACCAGCGGCACTAAAAACCCGCTCTGTCAAAACGCTAGCGGCAGGGCAGGCCAGGACTTCCAAGGCGTAGAGAGCCAGTTCATGCCACGTGTCCAGCTTGGATACCCATTAATTAATTAAAAGGCGCAGAGGAATCCCGGAGGACGTTGGTACGGTCAGCAAGGTACTCGTTTAACACCTTCCCAAACTTTCCAGGCCTTGTGAGACTACCCCGCGACTCTGTGCCAGGGCAACAGGAGGGTCTGAGAAAACTGTCCAAGATCTTTGCCAGTGTTCCCCTGCCTCTGTTGAATTGTAGTTGGAGCTCTCTCGCCTCTTCTCCTTGGTTGTCCAATGAACTGTGACCTCTGCCCCCAGCGTTTTCATTAATTCTGCAACAATGGCCCTCTGGTAATGCATCATTTTAATACATCTGTCTGACTCTGGAATAAGAGATTGAAAGTTCTCCTTGTAGCGTGGGTCTAGATGTGTCACCAAACAGTACTGAGTGTCATCAAAAATTTTGATAATGCGAGGGTCACGGTAAAGGCAGCACATCATAAAGTCTGCCATGCATGCCAGACTGATAACTGGCAAGCCTTCCGTGTCCTAACCAGCAGGACGACTGACTATGCTGTCCTCCTCCCTGTCCTCAGGCCATCCACGCTGAACAGATGATATGACAGTTGTGTTTGTAGTACCATCTATAGCGCAGGAAAGTAGCGCCTGTTCTTCCTCCTCCTCTTCCTTATTGTCAACCAATCCACGTTGGAATGACATGAGGCTGGGCTATGTGTAATCACCCTGTATGGTTCCTTGCTCCATCTCATCGTGCTCCACCTGCAATGCATCCTCTTTTATTGTGAGCAGAGAGTTTTTCAGACTACAGAGAAGCGAGATGGTGAAGCTAATTATGGCATCATCGCCGCTCACTATCTTGGTGGACTCCTCAAAGTTTTGTAGGTTGGTACATGTGTCTGACATCCATGTCCACTCCTGAGGTCTTATGTGTGGAGTCTGAACTGAATACTGTCGGAGAAGGGATTTCTATGTCTCCTCGGGTGTAGCTCAGGACGAGCTTTTGCCTAGGTTGATGCTGGTACTCAATAACTTCCCGCTTCTGCTCACAAATCCTTTCCAACATAAGCAGTGTAGAGTTCCAACGCGTGGGGACATCACACACCAGTCGGTGAGCCGGAAGCTGCAAACGCTGCTGAAGTACGGCAAGGGTGGCTGAAGCTGTAGCTGACTTTCTAAAATGGGTACACAGGTGGCGTACTTTGACAAGCAGATCCGGCAGCTCTGGGTAGGTTTTGAGAAACCGCTGAAACACGAGGTTAAGCACAAGGGCCAGGCATGGTACATTTGTCCCATTAAAGAAAGAAAATGGATAGCACTCACCGATCCTTAAAGAGTTCCATACTTTATTCAAAAGCGATTAAAACATTATGGCCGGGAGAGTGAGGACAGGAGTGTGCGGTTGCAGGTGCTGACGATGGCCATTTCGCGCTAAACATTGCTTCCACGGGTCAATCGATTGAAGCTGATTCTGGATATGCAGGTATGCAGAAGAGAAAAGTACATTTTTCTGTAGGGGAAGGACTGGACATGGATATGGCAGTTGTTCAGGTAATGACTACAGTCCTGTCCTTACACTAGACAGCCCACAAATTTACAGAAACTGGAGGCTTTTTGCCAATAAGAGTGGGCAGCTTTACCATCTGAGAAAATAAAGAACCTCATCCATAACTACCACAAAGACTTTAAGACGTCATTGTTGTTAGAGGGGGCAATACACGGTATTAAGAAAAGAGGTATGTATGGGGTATTTTGATCAGGGTCATTTGGATGTTTTGGGTTGTCATTATGATTTAAAAAGAGAAAACACAGTAGTTTGACAATAAATGGTATCACTCAACCACTAACCATGAGTGGAGAAAAAGTTTTGGTGTTATCATTCATATTCTAAAAAAAGGCCAGGAAAGCAAAAATTCTGCCAGGGTATGTAAACTTTTGAGCACAACTGTAGTATATATTTATATGCCATTTCCTCCTGTATATAGTATATACCTGTATGTCATCTCCCCTGTATATAGTACATACCTGTATGTCATCCCCAGGTTCCATCCTGTCTGTACACAGTGGAGGTGCAGTGTCCCCGCAGCACAGAGCATTTCAGTGTGGCGGCTCCGCCCCCGAGTGTAATACCATCTAGTTAGAAATTGTAAAGGAGGACTAATTTATAGTGGCATTAGTTGTAGCTGTATAAATAAGTTTAAAGCGTAACAGGTATTGTCAGGTTGGTGCTATTACACCGATTAAAATGATACCTGGGTTGGAGAAATCAGTCTTGTGTTTCTTATTTTGATCTGTGTTTTAATTTTTAACAACTTAATGTCCATGGACGTGCACAGTCTGTCATGGCAGGCTGAAACTTCTCGCACCAGGATGGACTGTGCACGTCCTGGTTTTGAACTGTCACTGCTTGTAAACACGCAGTTTCAGTTCAGTGCTGACAGCTGTCTATGACAGCTTTCAGGCACGGCAAGGGGTGCAGGGACCCTTGCAGTCGGTCCCTGCACCCACAGCGCTGTGATTGGTAAGTCAATCTGACCGACCAGCAGAGATCGGGCAGGAGAGGCTTAAATTTCAGCTTCTCCTGCCTGATCAGTGCAGGAGCTCAGCGCTGCAGTGGCTGAGCTTCTACACTGACAGCTAGGCACGGCGCCCCACCGCCCCAGGATGTTAACCCCCTGACTGCAGCGATCGAGCGCAATCACAGCATTCGGGGGGGGGGGGGCAGAGGGTAGGGGGCTCCTTCTGCCTCAGGTCGGCGTCCCCGTGATGTAATCGTGGGGCCCGACCTGTGCCATGATGACCTGGAGGTGTTCATTCTGCCTCCACAAAAATCGGAATAGAAAGCAATCAAAAAATGTTATGTGCCCCAAAATGGTAGCAATAAAAACGTCAGCTTGTCCCGCAAAAAGCAAGCCCACACATGACTCTGTCAGCTGGAATATGGAAAAATTATAGCTCTCAAAATACGGCGATGCAAAAATTTCCTACAAAAAATTATTCGAAAAAAAGCATCTTTTAGGGTGTAACAGAAGCTAAACACAAAAAAAATATAAATCTGGTATCGCTGTAATCACACCGACCCGAGGAATAAAGTTGCCTAATCACTAATACCGCACGAGGAACGGTGTAAAAAATAAAACCAACTCTTCACCTTTTGTGGATTTGTGCATTCTGCCTCCCAAGGATCGCAGTAAGGCGATCACAGTGGTTTACCCCCACATATTGGGTATCAGCGCATTCAGGACAAATTGCACAACAACTTTTGGGGTCCTATTTCCCCTGTTACCCTTGTAAAAATAAAAATTTGTGGGCAAAATATAATTTTTGTGGAAAAAAAATATGATTATTTTATTTTCACGGCTCTATGTCATAAACTTCTGTGAAGCACTTGTGGGTTCAAAGTGCTCACCACACATCTAGATAACCTCCTTGGGGGTCTAGTTTCCAAAATGGGGTCACATGTGGGGGTTTCCACTGTTTAGGCACATCAAGGGCTCTCCAAACGTGACATGGCATCCGATCTTACTTCCAGCCAATTTTGTGCTGAAAAAGTCAAACGGCGCTCCTTCCCTTTTGAGCTCTGCCATGCACCCACACAGTGGTTTACCCCCAGATATGGGGTATCTGCCTACTCAGGACAAATTGCACAACAACATTTGTGGTCCTTTTACTCTTGGGAAAATAAAAATTGGGGATGAAAAGATCATTTTTGTGGAAAAAATATGATTTTTTAATTTTACAGCTCTATGTTATAAACTTCTGTGAAGCCCTTGAGGGTTCAGAGCTCTCACCACATATCTAGATAAGTTTCTTGGGGGGTCTACTTTCCGAAATGGGGTCACTTGTGGGGGGTTTCCACTGTTTAGGCACATCAGGCGCTCTCCAAATGCGACATGGAATCCGATCTCAATTCCAGCCAAAATAGTCAAATGGCACTGCTTCCCTTCCGAGCTCTGCCATGCACCCAAATAGTGGTTTACCCCCACATTTTGGGTATCAACGTACTCAAGACAAATTGCACAATAACGTTTGTGGTCCTGTTTCCCTTAGGAAAATAAAAATTGGGGATAAAAAGATCATTTTTTTAGATTAATATGATTTTTTAATTTTATGGCTCTACGTTATAACCTTCTGTGAAGCCCTTTGGGGTTCAAAGTGCTCACCACACATTTAGATAAGTTCCTTGGGGGGTCTAGTTTCCAAAATTGGGTCACTTATGTGGGGTTTCCACTGTTTAGGTACATCAGGGGCTCTCCAAATGCGACATGGCGTCCGCTCTCGATTCCAGCCAATTTGACATTCAAAATCTCAACTGATGATCCTTCCCTTCTGAGCACTGCCGTGCACCTAAAGATTGGTTTTCCTCCACACATGGGGTATCAGTGTACTCAGGAGAAATTGCACAACAAATATTGTGGTTCATTTTCTCCTGAAACCCTTGACAAAATAAAAAAACTTTGTCCAAAGGTAAATTTTGTGGAGAAAAAGTTAAATGTTCATTTTTTCCTTCCACATTGCTTCAATTCTTGTGAAGTACCTAAAGGGTTAATAAACTTCTTGAATGTGGTTTTGAACACCTTGAGGGGTGCAGTTTTTAGAATGGTGTCATTTTGGGGTATTTTCTGTCATATTAACCCCTCAAAGTGACTTCAAATGTGAGGTGGTCCCTAAAAAAAATGGTTTGGTAAATTTTGTTGTAAAAATGAGAAATCGCTGGTTAACTTTTAACCCTTATAACTTCCTAACAAAAAAAAATTTGGTTCCAAAATTGTGTTGATGTAAAGTAGACATGTGGGAAATGTTATCTATTAACTTTTTTTTTACATATCTCTCTGAGTTAAGGGCACACAAAATAAAAGTTTGAAAATTGCAAAATTTTAAAAATTTTCATTATATTTCTGTTTTTTCATAAATAAACGCAAGTCATATCGAGGAAATTTTACCACTGACATGAAATACAATATGTCATGAAAAAGAATCTCAGACTCAGCAGGATCCGTTGAAGCGTTCCAGAGTTATAAGCACATAAAGTGACAGTGGTCTGATTTCAAAATTAAGGCCTGGTCTTTAACCTACAAAATGGCTTGGTCGTTAAGGGGTTAAGTTAATGAGATGCTTTATGCCAGACAAAGAGAAGTTCCTGATTCTGAGCTGCCCATGCAGTCTGTGTCAGAGGGTGGTCTGTGTCGGCACAGTAATAAATTGTGCTATTTCCAGCTTTACGGAAGGACCATAACACCATAGAAATGATTAGAATAATAGGCCTCAGTTACCACAACTGTCTACAAGGAAAACTGTTGCTCAACTTTCATCTTTTAAACAGCTCTGGTGAAATGAAAGATGCTTAATGGTTGGTTGCTAAGGGAAACACAGGCAGTGTAACCTGTTGTGGTCAAGAAGATGTGTCTATGAAATATATATATTAGATATTTATTTTATACACTATATGTATTATATGGGGCTTTGTGTGTGGAGTGTGTGGGCCTATGTGGAGTGGGTGGAGCTATGTGGAGTGCGCGTGGCTTGATACACACACACACATACATACACTCAGCTTTATATATATATATTAACCATTGGGTTACGTACTTGTCTTCTGGTTCCATGGATTTTTTTCCAATAATCCAATTTTTTCTGTCCGATGCTGATCCATCAAGTTCACTAGTGCTGCACAACTTTACGCCACTTTACCTGTGACTTCAGAAATTTACTGAACACAAGTTCACATCTCATAGAGGAAACTACTGACAAAGCTAAATTAAACTATTTAGAAATTATTTATTTAACGGCAAGAACTTTTTCATTCATTTCACATACATTTTTTATTAATTCCTTTAGGTGACCTCACTTCATTCATAGGTACTTTTTAGTATAATTAATGTGTGAAGAAGCCAGAGTATATCCTAATTACCCAGATGACTATGTTTTTGCAAAGCAAGAAGAATTGACTTTTTATATTTATATTGGCTTATGGATTTAAGTGTTTATTTCTGGTGGATCTATAATACAGACTTGCAAACTAATATACCATTTAACATACTGTGTAAGTCTGTAATAGTGACTTGTATGTAGTGTGTGTTTATCTTTGCTTATTGATGTGTGCTGATATGCTAATTGTGTATTGTATTCTGGAGCCAGTTTGTTGACTTTGAAAATAAAGAGGGAAAAGAATGTGAGGGTGGACTGAAGGACACTGGGTAATTCTAAAAATAGCTTACATGCCTCGGGAATCAAAAGACTCAGAGATCTCATCACTCCAACTGAAGTAACACAGAGCTACCAGCTGGACATTCTGTACAACACCCAACAGACAAAAGACAGGACTGCAGCCAATTCATCATGGCACCATCACGAGGGACACAGATCTATGATTCTATGAGAAACAACCTAGGGGCTTTCGGCTCTGGTTGGAAAGACACAGATCTGATCCAGTGACCATCTCTGAACCATGGATGTGTTTGGAGAAAGCCAGTTGTTATTTTTCAATTATGTGTGGAGTTTATTTTTGTAAGGAGGACATGGAATATGCTCTAAGGAAACTGGATAATCGGAATCCTATCACGTCTAATTAAAATGGGGGAGCAATATGAAGAAACCAGAGTATATCTGATCATATACTACCTTAGAATTTTTGTGTTTTCATGAATTTTTATTGTGCATAATAAAGATTTGCCTGCTATTTTTAATTGAAGCCTCCTTTTTTTATAGGATAATTTATGTATTTGGTAGGAGACACAATGCCATTTGCCCACTAATCGGATATTTAAACTATACAAACCAGTCACAGGATTACCTATAATATGTATATACAGCAGTCTATATACATGATATAGGTGATATTACAACTGCTATAAATACAATATAGAGGGGATGCTACTGTATATATGTTACATAGGTGATACTGCAACTATACCCACCATTCACAGTATCACCTGTATAATGTATGTACAACAGAGTTGCAGTATTACCTATATAATGTAAATACAGCAGTATATATACATTATATAGGTGACACTGTGACCACTACAAATGCAATATATAAGGGATACTGCTGTATATATGTTACATAGGTGATACTGCAACTATACCCACCAGTCACAGTATCACCTGTATAATGTATGTACAACAGAGTTGCAGTATTACCTATATAATGTAAATACAGCAGTATATATACATTATATAGGTGACACTGTGACCACTACAAATGCAATATATAAGGGATACTGCTGTATATATGTTACATAGGTGATACTGCAACTATACCCACCAGTCACAGTATCACCTGTATAATGTATGTACAACAGAGTTGCAGTATTACCTATATAATGTAAATACAGCAGTATATATACATTATATAGGTGACACTGTGACCACTACAAATGCAATATATAAGGGATACTGCTGTATATATGTTACATAGGTGATGCTGCACCTACACACAAGTCACAGTATCACCTATAATGTATATACAGCAGAGTTGCAGTATCACATATACAGCAGTCTATACACATGATATAGGTGATATTGTGACTGCTATAAATACCATACATAGGGGTTACTGCTGTATATGTTACATAGGTGATGCTGTGACTATACACATTAGTCACAGTATCACCTATATAATGTACTAGCTGAAGAGCCCGGCGCTGCCCGGGCATAGTAACTAACTGTGGTTAGTTATAACAAATTAATCCGATTATCCTCCATCCCATAGTCCTGTGTCCATATACCTATCATACGTATCGTCCATCCCATAGTCCTGTGTCCATATACCTATCATACATATCCTCCATCCCATAGTCCTGTGTCCATATACCTATCATACATATCCTCCATCCCATAGTCCCATGCCCATATACCCATGATAATGTGTGCAAACTGTAAAGCGCTGCGGAATATGTTAGCGCTATATAAAAATAAAGATTATTATATTATTATCATACATTCTCCATCCCATAGTCCCATGCCCATATACCCACTACACATCCTCTATCACATAGTCCAGTGCCCCTATACCCATCATACAAATCCTCCATCCCATAGTCCCGTGCCCATAAAACCATCACACATCCTCTATCTCATAGTCCAGTGGCCATATACCCATCACACATCCTCTATCCCATAGTCCAGTGCCTATATACCCATCATACATATCCTCTATCCCATAGTCCAGTGCCCATATACCCATCACACATATCCTCAATCCCATAGTCCAGTGCCCATATACCCATCATACATATCCTCCATCCCATAGTCCCATGCCCATATAACCATGATAATGTGTGCAAACTGTAAAGCGCTGCGGAATATGTTAGCGCTATATAAAAATAAAGATTATTATATTATTATCATACATTCTCCATCCCATAGTCCCATGCCCATATACCCACTACACATCCTCTATCACATAGTCCAGTGCCCCTATACCCATCATACAAATCCTCCATCCCATAGTCCCGTGCCCATAAAACCATCACACATCCTCTATCTCATAGTCCAGTGGCCATATACCCATCACACATCCTCTATCCCATAGTCCAGTGCCCATATACCCATCATACATATCCTCAATCCCATAGTCCCGTGCCCATATACCCATCACACATCCTCCATCCAATAGTCCAGTGCCCATATACCCATCACACATCCTCCATCCAATAGTCCAGTGCCCATATACCTACCACACATTTTCCATCCCATAGTCCTATGCTCATATACCCATCATACATATCCTCCATCCCATAATCCCAAGCCAGGTGGCGCTGAGCAGGGAGTTCCTGGGGATGTGCTGTTATGTAACATGGCAGTGTGGCTCTGTGTGCGGTCGCTGATGATGCGATTTTCTACGTCGGTAACAATAGAGCCTGGCAGTAATAGAGGAGGGGGGTGATTCATTTCTGTCATGTGCTCTCTGCTCTTTTCTGGGGGGGAGACAATGGCTAGGAGCTTATGTTCCCGAGGATGCTAGATTTCTCCCACCCGGAGAAATATGCTATGGGCAACACAGACAGTGTAACCTGTTGTGGTCAAGCAGATGTGCCAATGAAATAGATATATTATATATTATATATATATATATATACAGTCATGGCCAAATGTATTGACACCCCTGCAATTCTGTCAGATAATACTCAGTTTCTTCCTGAAAATGATTGCAAACACAAATTCTTTGGTATTATTATCTTCATTTAATTTGTCTTAAATGAAAAAACACAAAAAGAATTGTCCTAAAGCCAAATTGGATATAATTCCACACCAAACATAACAAAGAGGGTGGACAAAAGTATTGGCACTGTTCGAAAAATCATGTGATGCTTCTCTAATTTGTGTAATTAACAGCACCTGTAACTTACCTGTGGCACCTAACAGGTGTTGGCAATAACTAAATCACACTTGCAGCCAGTTGACATGGATTAAAGTTGACTCAACCTCTGTCCTGTGTCCTTGTGTGTACCACATTGAGCATGGAGAAAAGAAAGAAGACCAAAGAACTGTCTGAGGACTTGAGAAACCAAATTGTGAGGAAGCATGAGCAATCTCAAGGCTACAAGTCCATCTCCAAAGACCAGAATGTTCCTGTGTCTACCGTGCGCAGTGTCATCAAGAAGTTTAAAGCCCATGGCACTGTGGCTAACCTCCCTAGATGTGGACGGAAAAGAAAAATTGACAAGAGATTTCAACGCAAGATTGTGCGGATGTTGGATAAAGAACCTCCACTAACATCCAAACAAGTTCAAGCTGCCCTGCAGTCCGAGAGTACAACGGTGTCAACCCGTACTATCTGTCGGCATCTGAATGAAAAGGGATTGTATGGTAGGAGACCCAGGAAGACTTCACTTCTTACCCCGAGACATAAAAAAGCCAGGCTGGAGTTTGCCAAAACTTACCTGAAAAAGCCTAAAACATTTTGGAAGAATTTTCTCTGGTCAGATGAGACAAAAGTAGAGCTTTTAGGGCAAAAGCATCAACATAGCGTTTACAGGAGAAAAAAGAGGCATTCAAAGAAAAGTACACGGTCCCTACAGTCAAACATGGCGGAGGTTCCCTGATGTTTTGGGGTTGCTTTGCTGCCTCTGGCACTGGACTGCTTGACCGTGTGCATGGCATTATGAAGTCAGAAGACTACCAACAAATTTTGCAGCATAATTTAGGGCCCAGTGTGAGAAAGCTGGGTCTACCTCAGAGGTCATGGGTCTTCCAGCAGGACAATAACCCAAAACACACTTCAAAAAACACTAGAAAATGGTTTGAGAGAAAGCACTGGAGACTTCTAAGGTGGCCAGCAATGAGTCCAGACCTGAATCCCATAGAACACCTGTGGAGAGATCTAAAAATGGCAGTTTGGAGAAGGCACCCTTCAAATATCAGGGACCTGGAGTAGTTTGCCAAAGAAGAATGGTCTAAAATTCCAGCAGAGCATTGTAAGAAACTCATTGATGGTTACCGGAAGCGGTTGGTCGAAGTTATTTTGGCTAAAGGTTGTGCAACCAAGTATTAGGCTGAGGGTGCCAATACTTTTGTCCGCCCCATTTTTGGAGTTTTGTGTGAAATGATCAATGTTTTGCTTTTTGCTTCATTCTCTTTTGTGTTTTTTCATTTAAGACAAATTAATTGAAGATAATAATACCAAAGAATTTGTGTTTGCAATCATTTTCAGGAAGAAACTGAATATTATCTGACAGAATTGCAGGGGTGTCAATACTTTTGGCCATGACTGTATATATATAAAATTACATATTTATTATATACAGCTCTGGCAAAAATTAAGAGACCATTTTCAAATGTTCAGTTTGTCTGATTTTCCTCTTTATAGGTATATTTTGGAGTAAACAAGTTCATAATCATTTAGAAACAACAATAGTAATGTTTTAACTCAGGAAGAGTTCAGAAATCAATATTTTGTGGAATAACCATGATTTTTAATCACAGCTTTCATGCTTCTTGGCATGCTTGCCACCAGTCTTTCACACTGCTCCTGGCACAATTATTCTTTGTTTGATGGCTTGTGACTATCCATCATCCTCTTGATTACATTCCAGAGGTTTTCAATGGGGTTCAGGAATGGAGAATAGGCTGCCCATGACAGTGTTTTGATGTGGTGGTTAATTTTTGCCAGGGCTGTATATGTATATATTAGATATTTATTATACGGGGCTTTGCGTGTGGAGTGAGTGTGGCTATGTGGAGTGGGCGGGGCTATGTGAAGTGGGTGTGGCTTGATACATATATACATACGCTTAATTTTATATATATGAATACACGACTGTCTATATACCTTATACAGGTGATACTGTGACTGCTGTATATACATTAAAGATAGATTCAGTATCACCTATATAATGTATATACATCAGTCACAGTATCACTTATATGGTGAGTGATGGTGCAGTCATGGTGTATCCTATGTGATATATGTGACTCACTTGTGATGTATTGAACATAATATAGTATAAAGTATAATGCTGTCTTAATATAGCGTATAATGTAGAGTTGTGTGAATATATATACATTTATAGTATACAATGTACAGATGTTTATATAGTATGCTGCTGTGTATATAGTATACAGTGTGGAATTGACGTATGTTAGGCATCTAACCTATATCCAAGAAGTATCATTTCTCCTTGCGGAGGTTGACATCGACATTGACTTTTAGGATTCCTACTTCCAATAAGTGGCACTAGAGTTCTAGTCCTCTTACTCTCTGAAGAAACAATTTGCATATTTCCCGAGAATCATTGTGGGTGGCTTTAAGTCTCCTTATCATGGCATGCTTAGCATATCAATCTCCGCAAGGAGAAATTATGCTTCTTGGATATGTGTGGGGTCAGAAAGGGTTTACAGTGTGGATGTAGCAGAGCCGTGTGTGTATGAGATGTACGGAGCGGAGCCATGTGTGTATGACGTGTATAGAGTGAAGCCGTATGTGTGTATGGAGCTGAGTCATGTGTGTATGGACCCCTCAGATATCTTGTCCACAGTAAGTACATACTATAGAGGAATATACCAGTCTAACTCTACAGAACAGGAGAATGATATACCCCTGTACTTACGCAGTATATTGCTCCCTGAACTGTCTGTAGATCCTAGTTTGCTCTTCTCTCCTTGAACTCTCCATAGATTTTAGTTTGCTCTTTTCTCCTGAGCTAGCCATAGATCCTAGTTTGCTCTTTGCTCCTTGAACTGTCCGTAGATCCTAGTTTGCTCTTGGACGGGCCATGAACAGTAAAGGAGTTGGGGGAGGCAATGAGTAAACTCCAAAATGAAGAAGCCATGGGGCCGATGGTTTCCCAGGAGAATCCTATAGAGAATATGGGGGGGATCTTGTTACCAGAATTATTGAGGGTTTTGAGGAGCTGCATCAGTAGGAATATTGCCCATATCTATGAATGAAGCAATTATTGTCCAGGAGAAAACCCTGAATCCCCAGACTCCCTGCAGATAATAAAATATTAGCCAAAGTACTCGCCAATAGGTAAATAAAATGATAGTGGAAGTGATCCATGATGACAAGCAGGATTTATGCCAAACAGATCTAAGGCATCAGCATTAGACAGTGATGTCCTACTATACAAATGAGTAATAAAGAGGCTGGAAATAGACCAATAATGTCCCTGACGCTATGAAAGCTTCCGAGCGCGTCGAGTGAAATTATTTATGGAAAGCAATGGGCAAAATGGGATGTGACCATAAGTTTATAAATTGGGTCAATGTTCTCTATGGGTCACCGTCCACTAGATTGAGAGTAAATGGCCAACTGTCAGGGGCCATGCGAGTTGGGCAGGGGTACGCGACAGGGGCGCCCGCTCTCATCTCCCCTATTTGCATTAGCAATGGGCTGCTGACATGTAAACTGAGAGATTCCAAGGACTTCATTGGTTTTATATGTAATATTATTATTATTATTATTATTATTATTTATTTACGGTATATAGCACCATTGATTCCATAGTGCTGTACATGAGAAGGGGTTACATACAAATTACAGATATCACTTACAGCAAACAAACTAACAATCACAGACTGATATAGAGTGGAGAGAAGACCCTGCCCTTTCGGGCTTACAGTCTACAGAATGGTGGGGAAGGAGACAGTAGGTTGGGGGGTTGCAGCAGCTCCAGTGATGGAGAGGCAGTAGCTTCAGTAGTGGTGGGGAGGCAGTGGGGATCATTGCAGGCTGTAAGCTTTCCTGAAGAGGTGGGTTTTCAGGTTCCATCTGAAGGATCCGAATGTGGTTGATCGTTGGACGTGTTGGGGCAAAGAAATCCAGATGATGGGGGATATTCGGGAGAAGTCTTGGAGACGGTTGGGTGAGGAGTGAATAAGTGAGGAGGAGAGAAGGAGGTCTTGAGAGGATAGTAGAATACGTGAGGGAAGATATCGGGAGATTAGTTCAGAGATATATGGAGGAGACAGGTTATAGATGGCCTTGTAGGTCAGTATTAGTAATTTGAGTTGGATACGCTGAGGGAATGGGAGCCAGTGAAGAGATTTGTAGAGGGGAGAAGTGGAGGAGTGGCAAGGAGAGAGATGAATTAGTCAGGTGGCAGAGTTAAGGATGGACTGGAGAAGTGCGAGGGTGTTAGCAGGGAGGCCACAGAAAAGGATGTTGCAATAGTCGAGGCAGGAGATGATGAGGGAATGCACAAGCATTTTAGTAGACTGAGGGTTGAGGAAGGGACGGATTCTGGAAATATTTTTGAGCTGGAGGTGACAGGAGGTGGAGAGAATTTGGATGTGCTGTTTGAAGGACAGGGCAGAGTCAAGGTTTACTACGAGGCAGCAGACCTCTGGTACGGAGGAAAGCGTGATGTTGTCAATTGTTATAGAGTCAGGTAAGGAAGATCTGTGAGATGGGGGAAAGATGATCAGTTCAGATTTGTCCACATTGAGTTTGATGAAGCGAGAGGAGAAGAAAGAGGATAAGGCTGATAGACACTCCGGGATACTGGAGAGCAGAGAGGTGACGTCTGAGCCTTGGGGGACTCCAACAGAGAGAGGGTGGGATGAGGAGGTAGTGTGGGAGTGGGAGACGCTGAATGTGTGGTTGGATAGGTATGAGGAGATCCAGGATAGGGCGAGGTCTTTGATGCCAAAGGAGGAGAGGATCTGTAGTAGGAGGCAGTGGTCAACTGTGTCGAAAGCAGAGGACAGGTCTAGAAGGAGGAGTATAGAGTATTGTCTGTTAGCTTTGGCTGTAAGTAGGTCATTGGTAATTTTGGTCAGGGCTGTCTCAGTGGAATGATGGGGACAGAAAGCAGATTGTAGATTGTCAAAGAGCAAGTTATATGAAAGGTGGGAGGAAAGTTCAGCGTGGACATGCTGCTCCAGGAGTTTAGAAGCGAACGGGAGCAGCAATTTTGGGTGATAGCTGGACGTGGCTGTTGGGTCAAGGGTTGTTTTTTTAAGGATAGGCGTGATTGTGGCATGTTTGAAAGCAGAAGGGAAGGCACCCGAAGTTAGTCATAGGTTTAAGAGGTGGGTTAGGGATGGGATAAAAGTGGTGGTGATGTTGGGGAGGAGGTGTGATTGGATAGGGTCAAGTGCACAAGTGGTGAGGTGTGATTTGGAGAGAAGATGAGCAAGCTCCCCTTCAGTGATGTTAGATAGGGAGGTTATGGGTTTTGGGCATTTGTCTGGTGTGCGAAGGGGTTGTGGTGGTTGAGCAATAAAGACTTGCCGTGTTTGGTCTATCTTGTTTTTGAAGTGTGCAGCAAAGTCCTCGGCAGAGATTAGGGAAGTCGGAGGGGGCAGTGGTGGGCGTAGGAGGGAGTTAAAAGTATTGACCAACTGTTTGGGGTTGTGGGATAAGGAAGATACAAGGGTTGTGAAGTAGGACTGTTTAGCAGAGGTGAGGGCATATTTGAATGTAAGTGTTGCTGTTAGGCATCTGATTCCTGCAGCTGCACAGCAGGAATCCAGAGCCATACATCCAGCAGTCCTCCCATTCCTCTCTGACCACTCAGGGACCTGCACAGCAATCTCGGCGATCCAGGCACCCTGCTCAGACCAGCTCTCTGGGTCTGGATGTTGCTGTCACCTCTGGACCAGCAATGGTAGCGCAGCCTTCTTTGCAGGAAACCACTCCAGAGGCTAAGTCCTCTTGCCGTGCTACTGGGCATGCCCACGAGACAATCTCCCAGTGGAGATCGGGGGTCACGTGCTCAGGTCCTTGTCCTGATCCGATTGGCCCATCTCAGAGGTCTGGAAGGTTCCCGAAGCACATGGCTATAAAAGGCCCGCATGGCCGCTCGGCCATGCGCTAGTATAGGCTATACTTGCTAGATGTGTGAATGGTGACGGATGTATGATTCTGGTGACTGACTCATTTGAAACCCCTTCCCTCTGATATTACGCATGTGATAGGGAATTAGAGTTATAGTCAGCGCCAGTCAGTGGCAAGCCATACGCCACAGTGCATACCGCACCGCTACACTAGCGTCCGATAGTGTGAAGCCTCATGGCACTGTCGTATAGCAGCAGTAGTTACTGCCGCGCTGCGGTTAGCAGCACTTAACGGCGTCCACGGCAGCGACGCCGCATGCACGGTAGGTCAAGACGGACACCGACCTCTGTCTTGGGCCGTGTCCTGTGACCATATATCGTGTGTGCACGCCAGCTGTGACCTGTGAAGCTAACAGGCTCGGCATTTATGTTTTAGCGCCTCTGTGAGTTTAACAGAGTCCGCTCTGGGCACCTCGGGTGACGTTTAACCCGAGTTCAGTATACCGCCATATAGCTAGTCTGCCATTGCTCAGTAGCAGTTGTTACACCTACTGCACGGTGGACCCCGGGCAGCGAACGCACTTCCTATTATTTATATTTAGTGCGTTCCGCCGTCCCTAACAGTTGCTTGTTTGAGTGCAGTGAAGTCGTCTTGGGAATGTGTTTTCTTCCAGCTCCGCTCTGCAATTCTGGATGCTTGCAGAAGCTTTTTAGTGATGTTATTGTAACAGGGTTGTCTATTGATTCGTCGAACTCTGTTATGCATGACAGGAGCGATGTAATAACATCATAGAAAAGGTGAGTCTGTGTACCGATGATGCTGCTGTATGTGGGCGATATAGAGTCATCTACTGGCCCAATAATGAAAGATATAAAGGAGTTTGGTCTGAGATCAGGAATAGACATCAATTGGGATAAGTCATCTATATTACCACTGACCCTCTCCTACATATGGTAACAATTGCACCAGCTCGGACACAAGTGGTGGAAAAAATTAAATATCTCGGTGTGGTGGTCGGGTCTAATATTACAGACTATATAGCATTAAACATTAACCTCTTAGGCTAAGTTCACACGTACCGGAACTCTCGCGGAAATTACCGCGAGAATTCCGGAATTCCATTCCGCAGGAAAATCGCATTTTAAATTCCCGCGATTTTCCTGCGGAAAAACTAGCATTTTGCAAGCGTAATTAGCTAGCGTTTTCCAAGCGATCTGTAGCATTGCTTGGAGAACTGATTAACAGGTTGGTCACACTCGTCAAACATAGTGTTTGACGAGTGTGACCAACTTTTTACTACTGAGGCCGCCTATGCAGCATCAGTAGTAAAAGATAAAATGTTAAAAAAAAATAAAAAATGGTGTTATTCTTACCTTCCGACGTCCCGCGCAGCCGCTCCCAGTAATACTTTGCGAAAATGCCCGCGATGACGTACGTTCTCGCGGGATCGCGACGTCTCGCGGTCATTCGCGATGACGTCGCGCGAATGACCGCGAGACTTCGCGATCCCGCGAGAACGGACGCCACCGCGGGCATGTTCGCAAAGGATTACTGGGAACGAGAGCGTGGAGAGAGGCGGGAAGGCTGCATGGGACGTCGGAAGGTAAGAATAACAATATTTTTCATTTTAATTTTTACAGGGATATGGTACCCAAAGCCTGGAGGACAGTCTCCTCTCCTCCGGACCGTGGGTACCATCCGCAAATGTTCTGCTTACTTTCCGCATGGTGTGCACAGCCACATGCGGGGAGTAAGCGGAACAATGCATTCCTATGGGTGCGGGATCGCGGCGATTCCGCAAAATTAATGAGCATGCTGCGGTTTTTACCGCAAAGCGATTCCGCTGCGGTAAAAACTGCAGCATTAGCACAGCATTGCGGAATCCCATAGGAATGCATGGAATGCTTATTTTTCGCGGCAAAATCGCGCGGTTAAAACCGCCTCGGAAACGCGAAAAAAATGCAATGTGTGAACTCAGCCTTACTATAGATAATCAATCACCAGAGAATGGAGGAGGAAAATAAACCACCACCATGGAGTATAATCCTAACATAATTTTATTAAATACAAATAGATACAGATAGAAGAAAAAAAATAAATGGCAAAGCAAAAAAGATCGTACTAGAACACTCTCTAGAAGCTCTTCTGTAACTTCCTTTTTGTCATATTCTAGCCAAATGTCTATTCATGACAGTGGCTCAAATCACCTTCCAACTATGAGGACTCGGAATGGTGGGCAAAGAAAACACTTTTCCTCCAGTAAAAATTCGGCCCAAAGAACAGATCAACCTAAGGTAATCAATCTCTCTAATCATATTCTTACCCCTTTACAGGATAAGATTCTTCAACGGGGTTTAACTTTTTCTCCTGCAAAATCTTTAGACTCTTTCACGGCGGTGAAGGATGTCAGTCTTTGTGCCCGTAAACTCATCTTGAAATGGTATCATGAAAAATCTGTGGCAAATTGTTCATTAGAATCTATTGAGGAACAATGGGCAGTGGCTATATTGGAATCATTGACCAATGAGCAAGATCATTTACCGGTAATTTCCCGGTTCATCTCTTTAATAAATCTAAGAAATTTCATAGTCTTAGTATTTGCCTGGCGGTTGAAGTGTTTGTTAAATTGATAAGTCAAGATATTGAACAACCCTGTTCACAGAGAGTTTCTGGACGAGATCGGCGTGAGGAAAGGGCTGTAAAAAAAAAAAAAATGCAGGAATGGACTGATGTTGCCATTAAGCCTGCGGACAAAAGGTGCAATGTGATCATTTGGCCGAATGACCAATATGAATATCAGGCTTATAAATTATTGATGAATAAGACCTGCTATAAGAAACTACAGTATATTCGAACCCCCTTATGTATTTTCGACAGGAGTTGGTCACTATTATTGGTAGGACATTTGATGCTGGGATCAATCCAAAACACTCTTTGATTCTTTTTTGGCTATTAACCCCTTAGTGACAGGGCCAATTTTTTAAATTCTGACCAGTGTCACTTTATGTGGTGATAACTCTGGAACGCTTCAACAAATCCCATTGATTTTGAGATTGTTTTTTTTCGTGTCACATTATAATATATGATAATGCTAAATTTAAGTTGATATGTTTTGTGTTTATTTATAAAAAATACCAGAAATTTGCCAAAAATGTAAAAAAAAATGCCATTTTCAAAATTTGAATGATTATGTACAAAAGAGAAAAAAAGTGATGGCACTCACCGTTCTGTTGTAAAAATCCTTTATTGATTAAAAGGCATTGGCACGGGAGGAACGTACAGAGAGTGGACGACGGCCGTTTCACGCACTTGCGCTTCAACGGGTCCTAAGGCTGGAATGCAGGCAGGTGGAAATTTGGAAGCACACACATGTGGACACACCTCCCCTAATGGAGTGAAACATGTGAACAAATTAATCAAACACAGAATTAAAAAACACAAGTTAAAAAACCTCTATCATAATAAAATATGGAAATACAAACACTGAGCAGTTCCTACAAAAACACCTCATTTAACCCTAAAGGTCCTGTGGCATTCGTTCATAGAATCCACTTAGATTCTCTTTGTCAGAGAATTTTATGATGGTTTCCACTTGGGTTGGCTGTGATACTTTTTCTACACCTGCGAACCGCAGCGACTCTGCATTACCCCCATGCACTTTATTAACATGCCCTAGCAGATGAGGGACCCCTTTTCCTGTGGAGATAGACTGAAAATGCTCTCTAAATCTAACATACAATGGACGAATAGTTTTTCCCAAATAATAAAAGCCACAAGGACAGAAGATGACATACACAACGTGGGTTGTTTTACAAGAAATAAAATTCTGGACCTCATGCTGAATTGTTCCAATTTTGAGAGATTTTCCTGTCAATTTAAAGGGGCTAACTTCTGAACTGACCACTATAGCCGGGAGACTCTAAGGCCGCTATTTGGTCATGAGCTGCTATGGCAAACATCAGGACCACACAATCATGATCTCGGTGTGTCAATTAGATTAAAACGGAACCCCCACAATCTATTAATCATTTATTGGATGTAGTCACTTTTTACAGCAGCAACTAAGGGGTTAAACAGATATGGACAGTGCCAACACTGATTGTTTGTGATACAGCAAGTTGTCAGCTATAGTGTACAACCGACAGCTGCTGGATTGTCACCTGTATGGGGATGATATTCTCTTATATCTCAGGTCAGTAAAAAGACGTATTGGCGGTCATTAAGGAGTTAAACCATGCATGCTGACTTTTTATCTGATCCCTAAAGTTCATAAGGATCTTAATTATCCACTCGGTAGACCGATAGTCTCCGGCAATGATGGTCTTTGTGAATTGGCATGTTTGTTTATCGACTTTTTTCTCAAACCTTTGGTTGCTACTCTACAGTCTTTTGTTAAAGATAGTACTTCGGTTCTTCGGAGTTTGGATGGCTTGTATATTCAAGATAACATGCTGCTTGTGACGGATGACGTTGAAAGTCTGTATAACTCAATTCGGCATGAGGACGGACTCAGGGCCACCTCCTGGTTCCTTGAGACTGGAGATTTAGACAAATCTTTGTCTGAACTCATTCTTGAGTAACTAAAATTTATTTGAACCCATAATTGTTTTATTTTTCACAAACAGATTTAACTCCAACTTCAGGGGGGCACCGCCATGCGGGCAGCCTGTGCTCCGTTCTATGCAAATCTTTTCTTAGGTGCCTGGGAGAGAGACTTTTTTTGAGCAATCCGGTGGAGAAAATTGATAAAGTGCAACACTGGATATTGATGATGTATTTTTTGTTTGGGAGGGTTCTGTTGAGCACCTCAATTAATTCATGACTATATTGAATCAAAATGATCAAAACATCGGACTTAATTTTTCTTTTGGTCGTGCTCTTAGCTTCCTAGATCTGGCCATTAGTGTCTCTCCCCAAGGCCTTATCCAGACTGACGTCTTCCGCAAAGCTACCGCCACCAACTCACTCCTCCATGCGAGTTCTTCACATCCACAATCAACGATTGATGGAATACCGATAGAGCAACATCTACATATTCATCGTATTTGTTCCACTGATGAATCTTTCAGTCTTCAAGACAGAGATTTATACGGTCATTTCAGGGAGCACGGCTATAGCTATAGAGAAATCCGTCGTGGTTATAGACGTGTTTGTGATGTGTCTCGTAATGAACTTTTCTTTAACACACAGCAACAGAAGACTAAGAATTCTGATTCACAAATTAGACTAATTACTCCTTTTAATAGTCAGTGGCATGCCTTTAAGGATATTATTAACAAACATTGGGAGGTCCTCTATACCGACCCCATACTTAAAAAAATTCTTCCTGCAAGACCACTTATTAGAGCGAAGAGATCTGATAATCTCCGTGATCTGCTAGTAAGGAGTCATTATTCTCCAAAAATGGACCAATCTTCATCACAAAGAGAACTTTTGCATGGATTTTTTTCCATGCATATTTTGCAAGGCCTGTAAGAATCACAAAAAAGTAAGGATTTTCCAAATTGGGTTGGCAGCCGGATCTATAAGATACGGCATCAGTTTACGTGCACATCCAATGGTGTGATCTATCATGCACAGTGTCCACGCAAGAAAATGTATATAGGGATGACCACCCGTGAATTAAAAGTCAGAACCAGAGAACACGTGCTTGATATCGAAAAGATGAAAACTGTGGAAGATGTGGACTCTTTGAAGACTCTCCCTAGACATTTTAGACAACATCGTGGTTGTGACCCAAGTAAGCTTCTTATCAGGGCTATTGATCAGGTCTCTTTAGGCCTGCAGGGGGAGACTTTTCTAAAACACTAGCGCGTGTTGAGAGTTGTTGGATTTATTGGCTCAACACAGTCGCCCCCGCTGGCCTAAATAAGAGTTTTGATTTCGGTTCTTTTCTCTACGGTATCTTTTCACATTTTTTAGGGGTTGGGGCTTGTTATGTGTTTTAACTTTTAATTTTAGGTTCTCTTGTTTTTATGTAGTAATTATTATTTTTCTTTTTGTGTTTGTCTAGTACATTTTCCTGAATTTGGTACCCTTCATTTTTGAGTATCCCATCTGTTCTGGAATCTACTTTAAAGATCTGCATTGGTATCTACTGTCCTGAAGCCACTGGATGAATTTTGATATATTGTTACTCGTGTTTGGACTCTTTTTTACATCAAAATGCCTGGATTATTCCTGTTTATGTATATTTATTTGATCTTATATTCTATGCACTTTTAATTATTTGGTTGGTCACTTTGCACTCCATCACTTTAATTCATCTCTGTATGTATTTGAGATATAGTCTATGTAGATATATTAATTTTATTTATGATTATTTATTATGAATATGTATTACACAATTTTTATTGATTCTAATGTATTTAAATAAATTTAAATACATAAAGATTATTATTATTTCTTTCTGCATATGATCATCTGTATTTATTATGCATTTTTTTCTTTTTCACCTTCTCACACATTTATGTCCATTGTGGCCTTTACTAGTGTTTTTCATTTATCTCTGTCTTTTCAAATGATCTTTTCACCTTCTTGCACTGTTTCCTGTCATTCCCTGGTGCACATGCACGCTGGCCTGACGTCTGATCTTGGAGTTCTCGGACATAGGACCACACGGCGCACGCGCTGTCTCTTTGATGGCCGTGGTCCGCTTGCGTTCCAGCTCCATGAACCGGAAGATCCTTCTTAGGAGGTCAGGTCCGGCTGTGCATGCGCCATGTTACAGGGAAGATCACTTCATCTTCTGGTTTATTATTGGATGTACGGCACTCATAATATTGCGGTTTGCAACATTATTGGACAGGCCTTCTATAAATAGCTATCAAATCACTCCTCCAACACACGCCTCCTGAAGAAGACATTACAAAACGTGCGTTGGGGTGGTGGGGACATTTTGGGTCATCTCTGCACGCAGTAAGTTATTTTCCCTTTTGCTTCTTTATATGGTTAGGTCTTGTTTGGCCACATTAGGTTAATAATTAGCGAATTATTGCCTTTATTATATGAGCATTAGGCTCTGTGTTTGCACACTTTTTGATTATGATTTTTTTATGTTACCTTATGTTTGGTTAGATAGGTTTCTTGACCATTTTTTTAATTTCAAAATGGTTTTATTGAAATTTATAACTTTAGAAAACAGTATGCTTAGAAACATATTCCCTCGCAGGGGAATTTTTAACTTATCATGACAAACAGGTAACCTATACAGAGAAAGACAAGACAATTACAACAAGGGGATAAAACAGTAGGGAAAGGGAACATTAAATCCACAGTGTACATTATAGTAACTTTAGTATTTTTTGGTAGCCTAGTTTTAATGGTTGTTTCAGTCCGATCTCATCTGCACCATGAACCAAGTACAAACATGTAATGATTATTTACTGTAGTTCTAAGTCTAGATCTAACTCTCCATCTCCAGAGTCCAGAGATATTACGGTGATATGCGCAAGATCTGGTCCATTTGTGTATTTGATTCCAAATCCATCCATGGCCCACAAATCTTAAAGAACTGATCCAACATGTCGTTTCTAGTAGTTGCAATGCATTCATAGAGCATAATATTGTTCATCCTTTCTTTAACAAGTATTAATGACAATGTTGGGGATCTCTATTTTGCTGCTATATGAATTTTGGTAGCCATGAAAAGGAAATTTACCAATTTATGGAGACCTCTATGAAGAGACGGGTGTTTTGCCCCAAGGAGAAAAAACGGAGGTTCTAGATGAATTTTCCTTCCTGTCAATTGATCTCCTATGAGATTCACTCTATGGCAGAGGTCCGAGACAGGCCGGACAAGTCCACCAGATGTGTTTCATATCCCCCGGTAGATCACAGCCCCGATAACACAGAGCTGAAATATTTAGGTATATACTGTGAATTTTAGTTGGAACGAGATATGTCCTGTGGAGAACCTTCAGTGAAGTCTCCACAAGGGATGATTGGTGGCTTCCCTTGGACAACGTACCACAACAAGATCTCCAATCCTCTAGTGGCAAATCAAATCCCATCTCCTCCTCCCATTGAATCATAAATTTATTTTTTTTCTCATTGCGAGGTGGGTTAAAAATTGAGTATATTAAAGATATAGTTCCTTTTGCCATTGGATCACTAATGAATTTTTGCTCAAAACTAGACACACGTAGGGGGTTTTAGTTTGGGAGAAGACTATTGGCAAAGTGGAGGACCTGGTTTATACACATGATCTCTCTAACTGAGGGTTTATATTTTTGAATAAATTCTGATCTATCTAGTAAAATATTAAATGGGGAGCACAAATGTTTTAATGTAGTGATCCCCCGTAAGATCCACCATGCGAACATGTTTGTGTTGAGGCCTGGTAAGAACATTGGGTTGCACACGATGGAGGTCAAAGGGGAAGGTTCAGATTGTAGCTGTCATGATCCCAATGCAGGTTTTTGACCTGCACGTCAGGGGTTAATGTCATGAGCTCAGTGCAGGCTTTGACCTGCACGCCTGGGGTTAATTATTGTGGTCTCTCTTTGGTTCAGGGAGAGCTTTTTATAGCCCTGAGAAACTCCAATCCCTGTCAGCTATACTTTTGCCTTTGTCCGAGTGTGTTGACCCCTGTGTGCCTGTTCGTTGTCTTATAGCTTGCTTATATGGTTCTGATCCGGTTCTGTCCCCCGTTGTGAGTTTGCCTGTTGATTCTGTACTGTATATCTGCTTCTCTGGTTTCTAACTTCTTGGCTACGTCTTGACTATCCGATCTGTCTAGCCCTTTGGTAATTGTCGTGCTATCTCAAGCTTTGACCCCGGCCTGATCTGGTTTATGTCCCTGTTTATGCCAATTAGTAACTTTGTTCCATAGTTACCATTCTAGGAGTTTTCCTGCAGCTCCTAGCTCTCTGGAGTTTAGGCCATGCCCCCAGCAGTCACATGCTTTAGGTCCTGCGGGTCTGAAGCACGCATCTTCTCTGCTGCTGCCCGCTCCACAGGTATCTCTGAGCACAGTTTGTCTTACTCAGGACACGCGCACTGGCTCAGTGAGCAAGTGCAGTGCAGTGTTCTTGACAGTAGCTTATATTTAAATGTAGCTTTCCTCAAAAGAATAAGAGAATAGGCTGTAAAAGGAGCCGTTAAAATTATACCTTTTGGAATTTTCTCTGTAGACCACATCAGGCCAGGTAATGAGAATGGTTTAATGAGATGTGACTCTAAGTGGACCCATTTTGGTTTATTGTTTTGGGAACAGATATTTGTCAATTGTGCTATTTGGGCGAATTTCAAATAAAGAGCAAAATTTGGAAGTGATATACCCCCTAGTGTTCTATGGAAAAACATTACTTTTTGTGAAATTCTAGCTTTCTTTCCTTGCCATATGAATCTAGTAATAGCGGAGTGTAATTTGGAAAATGTCCTGGCCGGTATTGCTATTGGTAAGGATCGAAGAAGGTATAAAAATCGAGGTAAAGACTCCATTTTTATTGTGTGTAGTCTACCCAGCCAAGATAAATTCAATGAGGACCATCTAGTCAGATCATTTTGGAGGCTCTGAATAAGTGGTGCATAATTCCACTTAAAGAAGGTCATCCTATTTGTTGTTAAATTAACTCCTAAATAAGTTAAGCAATGTTCTTTTCTCGTAAATTTGAATTTGGAGATGAAATCGTCTTGTATGTCTTTTGGGGTGTTCATAAAAAGAGCTTCAGATTTTTCAATATTGATTTTAAGTCCCGAAATGTCTTCAAATTCATGGAGCAATGAGGATAAATTAGGAAGAGTAGTGTGGGGGTTGGCAATAGTCATAAGGAGGACATGCACAAAGAGACTAACTTTGTATTGATCTCCCAAATTTGCCAGTCCTGTTATGTTAACATTTTCTTTTTTATGTTTTTCTGATATTTTTGTCCTTTGTACGTTGCACCTTTCTTTCCAATTGAGGACACCTTATTTATTTATGATTGGTCATTTTTACCATTAGTGATGGCTGTATTTTAGCACTATTGCACATTCTATATGGCTATTCTGTATCTAACATAAGGTCTGTATGGTCATATGTTTATGCATTTTTGCATTTTTTGGTGACTTGTCCCCTGTCTACTGGTTTTCAGCAGTTTTTTATCTATTTTTTGTGTATCTATTTGTATTTAATAAAATTATGTTAGCATTATACTCCATAGTGGTGGTTTATTTTCCTCCTCCGTTCTCTGGTGATTGATGCTATGGTTGAGTTGTTGTCCGCATATTTGATTTTGGGACTTTTTGTGTTTACTCTTACTAGAGAGACTTAAGGTACTGTCACACTAAGCGATATCGCTAGCAATATCGCTATAACTTGTTACGTTATAGCGATATTGCTAGCGACATCGCTGTGTCTGATACTTACCTACGACCGGCTCCCCCGCTGGTTATCGCTGATCGCGCGAGAACGTTCAGGACCCCTTCTCGTCGTCAGCTTCCTGAGGCGCTTCCTATGGAGAGACAAGCAACGAGCGTGGAGCCGGGCAGGAGGACACAGGATCGCCTAATGTGACAGGTAAGTAGCGACCCCCGTCCCCAGCGATGTCGCTGGTGACATCTGCCTGTGTGGCAGCTCACTAGCGACCACTTAGCGATGTACCAGCGATCCTGGCCGCGTCATATCGCTGGTCGGGATCGCTGGTACATCGCTAAATGTGACAGTACCTTTAGATCCAAAATAAATGTGTGGTGTAAATTTCCTCTGTCTGTAATAGGTTGGGGGGAATCTCATTAAAGTGATTTTGATGCCACAATTGTTTTATTTGCTTTCCAATTCCCCATGTTGGATCTCTCCTCCCATATTCCAAAAACTGCAGTCATTGTTCAGAGAACTGATATGGTGCAAGCGAAATGCAAGGATAAAACTGGCATTACTTCAAAGGACAAAACTGGGGAAGGTTTGGAGATTCCAGATCCATGGATCTATTTTATAGCTTCACAGATGCAACATTTTCATGGGGGGGGAAGGGAAGTATGGGCAAGAATGGTAGTCATGTCCTTCAAGAAAAAAAATGGGTGTCACTCATATATGTGCTGTCTGTGGGCACTAAGTACACAGATATAAAGACCGACCTTAGCAAGATGTACAAAATGTGGGAAAGGGGAAAAGACTGTTAAGGGGATAAAGGAATACTCTCATGTTACCCCATTATGGCAAAATCAGTGACTGGTGGAGTTGACAAGTTGACTGGTTTCGGAGGTTGGGAATCAAGGAGAATTCAGACTTTAGATCAGTTAGTGGAAAATGTAACTCTTAAAAGCTTAAACAAATTACAAGTGATTGGATAGCCTCATGGCCTCTTCTTTCGATACCTACAACTTATAGTGGCAGCAAAATACACGACCGGATTAATTTTAAACATCTATTAGCAACTATTACAGTCTCGCATGGGAGACCATCCCCTGACTGTTACATTAAAATAGGAAGCAGATGTGAGGCTGATTACGGAAGTTTTGAATCCCCAATTGATATATCTATTTCACAAACATTGTATCAAGCTCGCAAACTTACTGCACAACATTGGCTAGACGCTCAACCACCAACAGTCAATCAGTTAATAAATAAGCAAAACAATATTACGGTATTTGGATGGAAATTTGACAACATCTGGGGATCCTGATTGATTGTCCAGGCCTACCATCTGGAGTACTCCTGAGAGATAACATATGGCAATTTCTGGCTTCAGGAACACTTGTGGTATGATCAGTCCAGGTTAAATTATATAAGTAGGGCCAGAACCCACACAAACTAACTATGATAACTGAATGGCAGATATTCTAATGTATACACATTATAAGAAAAAGAATATGAATACAGATTTCTCTGGCGTGTTATAGGGGCGGGGGCTTTGTATTAGTCTGAATGAAAAAATTGAATCCTTGGAAGAAGATGACAACTTTATTGTATTTTATGTATAACAATAACACATAAAGATACCATGTAACATTGAAAATATCTTTGTTCTACTGATGTCTCTTCGAAAAAACTTTATTATGTAATTTTCTTAATAAAAATGATCTATTTAAAAAAAAAGTGTGTCTTATAGTCCAAGAAATATGGTAATTTCTAAAGTAATTTCCCTTTGTTATTCAATTATATGTCTATCTGTTGCATGTTTTTGTACAATTTCTTTTGTCTATAGTTTCTCTGAGTTATTTTTGATCGTCCACAAAATTCTATTTTCCAGTAATTCTAATTTCACACCCTAGGTATAATAATGATTTCTCCTGTGTGTGGGATTTTGAATTCTCATTCCTCATGTTTGGTTCTGTTAAAATAAAAACACTTCTATAAACCTTCCATGCTGCCACGGTTCCAGTGGTGTCATCACTTGCGTTTTGGGGGCTCAAGTTGTTATGTCATGTGGTCCCTGCATCCAATTAGCACTGGCTACACTGTTCTCACCTTCAGACAAATCGAACAATAATAGAAAGTTAAAGAAAAGTCGCAAGCCCAGCTTCCTGTCGATGTTCAGGGCGGAACAGTGAGGCTGATTGGGCACAGGGCTTGTGTGATATAATAATCTGAGTCCCAGGAACACGAGCACTGATACCGCTGGAACAGCATTGGCACGGAAGTTGAATATGATTTTTTATTTTAAGAAGGCCAAACATAATGACAACCCCTTTAAGAAAATACCATTTCCATTTAAAATATTTCCCACATTAAGAACATGAAAAAGGCTCCTCCCCTGTGTGGTTCTCTGGTGGTGATCAAGATGCAATTTCTGGTTAAAATATTTGCCACATTAAGAACATGAAAAAGGCTTCTAACCTGTGTGGATTCTCTGGTGGCGATCAAGATGCGCTTTCCGGGTAAAACATTTCCTACATACTGAACATGAAAAAGGCTTCTCCCCTGTGTGAGTTCTGTGGTGTATAACAAGATTCCTTTTCCAGTTAAAACATTTCCCACATTCTGAACAGGAAAAAGGCTTCTCTCCTGTGTGGGTTCTCTGGTGGTGATCAAGATGCGCTTTCTGGTTAAAATATTTGCCACATTCTGAACAGGAAAAAGGCTGCTCCTCTATGTGAGTTCTATGATGCTTAACCAAACCTGATCTATAGTTAAAACTTTTTCCACATTCGAAACAAGAAAAAGGCTTCTCCCCTGTGTGAGTTCTGTGGTGTATAACAAGATTCCTTTTCCAGTTAAAACATTTCCCACATTCTGAACAGGAAAAAGGCTTCTCCCCTGTGTGGGTTCTCTGGTGGTGATCAAAATGTGCTTTCCGGGTAAAATATTTCCCACATTCTGAACATGAAAAAGGCTTCTCCCCTGTGTGGGTTCTCTGATGTATAAATAGATTCCCTTTGTGGATAAAACATTTCCCACATTCTGAACATGAAAAAGGCTTGTCCCCTGTGTGGGTTCTCTGGTGTCTATCAAGATTCTGTTTCCAGTTAAAACATTTTCCACATTCTGAACATGAAAAAGGCTTCTCCCCTGTGTGGGTTTTCTGGTGTCTATCAAGATGCTGTTTCCAGTTATAACATTTTCCACATTTTGAGCAAGAAAAAGACTTCTCCCCAGTGTGGGTTCTCTGGTGTCTATCAAGATTCTGTTTCCAGTTAAAACATTTCCCACATTTTGAACAGGAAAAAGGGTTCTCCCCTGTGTGAGATCTCTGGTGGTGATCAAGATGCGCTTTCCATGTAAAACATTTCCCACATTTTGAACATGAAAAAGGCTTCTCCTCTGTGTGGGTTCTCTGGTGGCGGTCAAGATGCGCTTTCCGGGTAAAACATTTCCCACATTTAGAGCAAGAAAATGGCTTCTCTCCTGTGTGAGTTCTGTGGTGTAAAACAAGATTCCTTTTCCAGCTAAAACATTTCCCACATTCTGAACAGGAAAAAGCCTTCTTCCCTGTGTGAGTTCTCTGATGTATAACAAAATCTGATTTTTGGTTAAACCATTTCACACACTTGGAACAAGAAAATCTGTTCTCTGCTGTGTGAATGTTTTGATGTTTAAGAAAAGACTTTTCAAGGGGAAAGCTATTTCCATATTCTGAAGGTGAAAATGGCTTCTTTGATTTAGGAGCAGTTCGTTTTTTAATACTTATTTTGTGACTTTGAGTTTCCTTAGTAGTCGGTAATGAATCAGAAGACAGGATTTGTTTCAAAGGATCAGATGACAGACCTTTGCTGTGAAGGAATGATTGTATATCTGGAGTAATGGCATTCACTGCAGTTGTATCCAATGTGATCTCAAGATTATCTGATTTAAAAATTGAAGATGTCAGCTGTCCCTCTGATCTTCTGGTACAGTAATCTGCTAAGAATAAAACCAATTATTTTTCAATTAAATATCCTCAAACTTAATATTTTTGAACATTTCTACTTTAACTGTCATTAAAAATTGCAAGTTATGTAAAAAAATTAGAATTATTCACCAAGAAAATGACGTTTCACAGTCTAATAGAAAACCTTATAGCATGAACTAGTAGAGAGCGTGGTGTTCAACTGTTTGTTCATTCTGCCTCCCAAATATGGAATAAAAAGCCACCAATGTTATGTAGACAAATGTAACAACCCTGCTGGCATCGCTGCATGGCCTCCCATCCCCCACTCACCAACTTGCTCACTGCTCTAGGCCATGCTGTGATTTCTGTCTGCCGCCAGCTCCATGTTCTGTGCCTCTTGTCTCCTCTCTTCTCTGTGCATGTTTCCTGGTTTAGTGCATGGGGGGGGCGGCGCCAGAACTCTCTGTTTCTTATGGAGTCAGGGTGCACCTGTCTAATGTGTCCTTGACCAATTACCAAGAGCCCTATAGTACTTAAGGCTGCTCCACCCACTGAACCTAGCCTGTGCAATGTATTAGCTCAGTTAGCTTCTTGCTGCTGAGTAAGCCAGGCCCTGTCCTATGTCTTGCCTTCTTTGGAGGCTTTGTGCTTAATCTCTGTATCTCGGTACCTTGCCTAGTACTTCTCTGTCCGCCCACCAGGAGGCAGAATATCCTGGTCCCTGTGCTTTTACTCCTTGTCTTGTCTTGGTCTAGCCTTGCTTTGTACCTGAGTATACTTCGGTCCCTGTACCTTGTCTCGTACTGTTTCCCTGTTAGATCTCTGTCCTACCTTTGTATCCCTGTCTCCTTGTCTGTGGCTTCTTTCCTTGCTGTGTCTTTACTTGTGTCCTCCCTGTCTGTGCTCTGCACCCTTGCAAGCTCTGCCTGCTCTGCACCCTTGCAAGCTCTGCCTACTCTGCACCCTTGCAAGCTCTGCCTGCTCTGCACCCTTGCAAGATCTGCCTGCTCTGCACCCTTGCAAGATCTGCCTGCTCTGCACCCTTGCAAGCTCTGCTGGCTCTGTACTCTTGCGGCTCTGCCTGCTCTGTACCCTTGCAGCTCTGTCTGTACTCCACACCCTTGCGGCCTCCCTTCTGTGTAAACAGGTCCAAACCTGTCCTGTCATATTCCACTCCCTCCTATCAGTATCAGTACCTGCTACTGCTGTGTGAACAGGACCCTACCTGTCCCTCCATACATCATTCCTTCTGGCCAGTACCCGCACCTGCTGTGTGAACAGGTCCCTTCCTGTTCCTTTGTACACCACACCTGCCTGCCCTGTCTCTGCCGTGCCAGCTTGCCCTGTGTCTCTGCTGTGCCAGCCTGCCATGTGTCTCTGCCGTGCCATCCTGCCCTGTGTCTCTGCCATTCTAGCCTGCCCTGTGTCTTTGCCGTGCCAGCCTGACCTGCGTCTCTGCCGTGCCAGCCTGCCCTGTGTCTCTGTCGCGCCAGCCTGCCCTGTGTCTCTGCCATGCCAGCCTGTCCTGTGTCTCTGCCGTGCCTGCCTGCCCTTTGTCTCAGCTGTGCCTGCCTGCCCTGTGTCTCAGCCGTGCCTGCCTGCCCTGTGTCTCAGCCGTGCCTGCCTGGGTATCAGCCGTGCCTACCCACCTGCCTGTGAGTCGCACCTCTCCAAGTGCCTTGTCCCCGAGTGGGATCAGCAGCCACAGCCAGACACCACCCTGGAGTGGCACCTGGCAGCTACCTGCCGTACAAGCCTGACCTCACCATCAGAGGCTCCAGCGAAGACTGAGGTAGCTGTCATAGTCATGCCCCTTCCAGGGTAGTCTGGTTTGTGGCACACTGAGGCAACAACCCCCTGCTCATGCCAATCTGCCAAAGCGCGAGCGTGACAATAAAAATAATATGAAAAAAAAGTTCTACTCATCTTACAGTGCCTTGCGACAGTATTCGGCCCCCTAGAACTTTTCAACCTTTTCCCACATATCATGCTTCAAACATAAAGATATCAAATGGAAATTTTTGGTGAAGAATCAACAAGTGGGACACAGTTGTGAAGTTGATCAAAATTTATTGGTTATTTTAAATTTTTGTGGAAATGAAAAAACTGAAAAGTGGGGCGTGCAATATTATTCGGCCCCTTTACTTTCAGTGCAGCAATCTCACTCCAGAAGTTCATTGTGGATCTCTGAATGATCCAATGTTGTCCTAAATGATTAATGATGATAAATAGAATCCACCTGTGTGTAATCAAATCTCCGTATAAATGCACCTGCTCTGTGATAGTCTCAGGGTTCTGTTTGAAGCACAGAGAGCATCATGAAGACCAAGGAACACAACAGGTAGGTCCGTGATACTGTTGTGGAGAAGTTTAAAGCTGGATTTGGATACAAAATGATTTCCAAAACTTTAAATATCCCAAGGAGCACTGTGCCAGCGATCCTATTAAAATGGAAGGAGTATCATACCACTGCAAATCTATCAAGACCCGGCCGTCCCTCTAAACTTTCATCTCAAACAAGGAGAAGACTGATCAGGGATGCAGCCAAGAGGCCCATGATCACTCTGAATGAACTGCAGAGATCTACAGCTGAGGTGGGACAGTCTGTCCATAGGAGAACAATCAGTCGTACACTGCACAAATCTGACCTTTATGGAAAAGTGGCAAGAAGAAAGCCATTTCTCAAAGATATCCATAAAAAGTGTTGTTTAAAGTTTGCAACAAGCCACTTGGGAGACACACCAAACATGTGGAAGAAGGTGCTCTGGTCCGATGAAACCAAAATCGAACTTTTTGGCAACAATGCCAAACGATATGTTTGGCGTAAAGCAACGCAGCTCATCACCCTGAACACATCATCCCCACTGTCAAACATGGTGGTGGCAGGATCATGGTTTGGGCTGGCTTTTATTCAGCAGGGACAGGGAAGATGGTTAAAATTGATGAGAAGTTGGATGGAGCCAAATACAGGACCATTCTTGAAGAAAACCTGTTGGAGTCTGCAAAAGACCTGAGACTGGGATGGAGATTTGTCTTCCAACATGACAATGATCCCAAACATAAAGCTAAATCTACAATGGAATGGTTCACAAATAAACATATCCAGGTGTTAGAATGGCCAAGTCAAAGTCCAGACCTGAATCCAATCGAGAATCTGTGGAAAGAGCTGAAAACTGCTGTTCACAAACAATCTCCATCCAACCTCACTGAGCTCGAGCTGTTTGCCAAGGAAGAATGGGCAAGAATTTCAGTCTCTCGATGTACAAAACTGATAGAGACATACCCCAAGCGACTTGCAGCTGTAATTGCAGCAAAAGGTGGTGTAACAAAGTATTAAGTTAAAGGGGCCGAATAATATTGCACGCCCCACTTTTCAGTTTTTGAATTTCCACAAAAATGTAAAATAACCAATAAATTTCATTCAACTTCACAATTGTGCCCCACTTGTTGTTGATTCTTCACCAAAAATTTATATTTGGTATCTTTGTGTTTGAAGCATGATATGTGGGAAAAGGTTGAAAAGTTCCAGGGGGCCGAATACTTTCGCAAGGCACTGTACAAAAAAGTCCCCGATCAGGTCCATCATCTGTCAATGGAAAAACAGAGGTTTCCGCATTATTAGTTACTTAAAGGCTCTAGAAAAGCAACATGGCTTTCATAAACCAATTCAGCAAAATCCGCTCTCCCAAAGTCAAATCTCCCCCTCACTTCTGAGCCTCGCAGTGTGCCCAAACTATATTTAGCATCCATGTATTTGGCATTACTATAGCAAAAAGAACACACTTAATTTACGATGTGTGTATCTCCTGGAGCACAATCTGGGCACTGTTGGGTAATAAATGGTATATTTTCAATTTTTACTCTCCAACATCCACTGCGTGCTAATTACCAGAAATTGGCTGTGGAGTCAAAATTGTCACTACTTCTATAGATTAACTCACTGAGGGTTATACTGTCCAAAATGGAGTCACTTTATGGGCATTTATACTGCTCTGTTTTTCTGATATTTTGACATATTAGGGCTTCTACAAATGCTGTGTCCCATCTTCTCTGGGATCTTCTCCTATGACGTCTGCTTATTCATTCTGCAGGCGGTGCTGGTAGTGGAGGAGACATCAGAAGCAGAAGCTCTGGGAGGAGCAGACTCTGTCCAGCCACTAAGATTAAGGTGCCTATGATCCATTCTGGCAGTTTGGGTGTGTACGCTGTCCAGTTAAAGTAATCTGCTCTCTACTTCAGCCAGTTGGAAAGTACCGCACCCTGCTAAAGCTTGAAGCATATTGCTGGAAGCTGCGAGATACAGGCTTGTTCTCCTCTGGTTCAGTCCTCTGTACTCAGCTCGCGGCTTGTATATTTGTTTCCTGTTGTGATCCTGGCCTGTTTACTTAGGACTCTTGCGTCTTCTGATTTTGTATTTTCTCTGCCCTCACGGTTGTGGCCACACTACCTGACTGTTCTTCTTATCTCATACTACAGAAAAGCAAGTATCAACATGGCCCAAGCCTAAGGGTCTGTGTGTAAGTCCAGATGTACAGTAGAGGGGTTAGAGAAGTTAAAGGATTATGGGCAAAACCGTGACTATAGACAACAACACTTCTTCTGAAATAATCAAACTGAACAGTCTTTTTAAGTATAAAAAAAATGAGTAACTAATGGTAAAAGCTCTTCGGGGTAATTAGAGTATGGGTCTCAGTGGCTCTTGGCAATATAAACTATCGTAAAGGCCAATATTTTCGATCACATGAGTTGCAAGAAGAAATATACTTTTACACAGAACTATTTATAATAGCGCAGAGATGACGTGTGATGAATTTAGAACGCAAGTATTTGGAAGTGGTAATGGAGACATTTTTTAAGGTCTACCATAGAGTTACAGACTCAGATAACTGAGGCAGGGCGATCCCACTACAATTAAACTATCATACAAATGAAGTCAATGCAAGAAAGCGGACGGCACCGCTGTTACTGTGCTATGGTCCGTGGCTGGCAGCAGGCGGAGAGCTCACATCCAGGACTCCCGGGTGCTTGACCTCGTAGCAAGACGAATGTAGTTTCCAAGAGAAAAAGGTCGCACTCTGCGGGATAATGATGAATGTTTATTGACATTGAATTACAGTGTCCGACCCGTGGAAGCGCTCGAGTAGCGTGAAACGGCCGTAGTCAGCCATTTGACACACTCTCCTTCACATCTCCGAAGTGACATGTAATTCAGTGTCAATAAACATTCATCATTATCCCGCAGAGTGCGACCTTTTTCTCTTGGAAACTAAACTATCATACAGATGAACAGGTAAAAAAGACATAGTATAAAAAAATATGATACACCCCCAACAATAACGTATGAGGGGAGAGTTCCAACACTAAATTGGAGTTTCACTCATTTATGGTGGACCATTGGAGCTACTATGAGTCCTGAACAGAAGAGTTAAGAAAGTATTAGTGCTCCCTATTTTAAGAGCAATTGTGCAGTTATCTGAATTTCTTAGGATTGAAAACAGAATGTAATTTATCACGTGGAGTGAATCCATGAAGTCAGGGCTCGAGTCATGCCAACACATCTCCTGCAGGGGTGAATAAGTGTATATTACAGCCATCAGCCACGCACAGCTTAGAGATATATCATGGCACAGGTGCAATGGGTTTTATGTAGTTTATCACAATCCTTCTTGAAGTTAGTTGGTTATAAAATGAATTGAAAAGTCAGGATAAAGGGAAACTCTGTTGTTATTGTACAGAAATTCACTCTCAGCCTCACTGCACATTTAATGTTGTCGATCATAAAAGCAAAGTTTGGCCAGAAAGACTGGACCTGGTCTTGTAGGGACCATATGAGACATTCAGCAGCACAGAAGGGAGAGAAGGTAGATTCATCCAATAAGATATCAGGGATCTTGGAAGCCAACAGCATCATTTCCCTCCGCTTTCTCTTACAGACCCATCATAATATTTTTCTTCAAGTGATTTTCTAACTTGTCAGCACATTCTACGTACGCTGTCATTTGGTTTGGTAGTTTACAGATCTGGGCAGGTAAGAGTCAGCGTCTCCTAATCCAAGGGGTAGGTGGATCCTCCAGGTTGTAAGTTCTATAGAGAAGGGCTTTCAATGCCCAGAGACATTCGAACAATTTTGGTTGGAGGAGAATGTTGTGGGATAGAGGCAAAATGGTGATCACACAATTGTGATATGGCCAGACTACACCACCGATAAAGCCGCCACAGCCGGTGACTGAGAAGAGTCTGTGACTTCTCTGCATTTAGTGTTTACTACTCACCTGGATAGTCATATGTGGGAATCTCCTCTTTACACCACTCATCACCCCTCACATATGTCTCTGTAGTATTAATATGGGTCAGATCTTCACCCTGAAACAAATATTGTAAAAGTCACAGACAGATGGAGAAATCACATCTATGATCAGCTCTAATCCTGCCATCTCCACCGTTCTCATTACACAAGTATAAAACATATAATACTGGTGGATAAAACAAGACTGAGCACAAGACCTTCACAGCCATCTACACATCATAGGGGAGATCCCATGACACCTTCTCTCCATCTACCTCATGATCCTGAGGAGCATTGGGATCTTCTTGTTTACAGTCCTCTGGAAGGAGAGGACGGGGACAGCTCTCTGGTGTTGTCGTCTTACTGGATAGATCTGGAGGAAACACATACAGGGACTGAATTCATTCTTTACATACAGATAATTATAGGCCGTGTGTATTTAGTCCTGTCTATTACCTGGTGATGTGAGGGGCTGGGGAACCTGCATCATGATGTTCTTGTACAGATCTTTGTGTCCTTCTAAATACTCCCACTCCTCCATGGAGAAATAGACGGCGACATCCTGACACCTCATAGGAACCTGACACATACAATGAAACCGTCATCTCACGATCCCTTCATAGCGTTACTGTATAATGTCCCAGCATTCCCAGCAGTGTCACCTCTCCAGTCAGCAGCTCAATCATCTTGTAGGTGAGTTGTAGGATCTTCTGGTCATTGATGTCTTCATGTATCAGGGGGTGAGGTGGAGGCCCCGTGATTGGGCTCAGGGGTCTTCCCCATCCCTCAGACACAGGGTCCTGACAGCGCTCACTAGAGGTCTTCTTCACTACTGTGTAATCCTGGTTATGGAGAGACACATTAATAAATCTCACTACAGACATTTCCAGAGTCCTCACCTCTCCAGTTCTGTCCTTCTGTTATTCCCATAGATAAGAATGATGTACGATGTATAGTGACATCAGAATCTCTCACCTCTCCAGTAAGCCGGAAGAGGATCTCTAGGGTGAGGTGTAATATTTTCTCTGCCATCTTGTCTCTGTCCATATCCATCCTTGATGGGTAAATCAGGAAAATTCTCATATAGAAGATCTTCACTGAGAGGATCCGATATTGTAGAGACCTGAATGAGAAGATGAGCCGATGTAACATCATAAAATCCTGTGTAATAATATAATTACTGGAGATAATAAGGGAAACATAACAGGAGATAGAATGTTTAGATGTTGTATTCTCTAGTCTTATATGGACTAGAACAGAAGTTGAATTGCTGACTAAGACATCTCCTTCATGCTCCCAATCATTGGCTTTGTTACTCACTGCTTCGGCAACTGATTGGCTGTAGGAATCACAAGTTCGCTGGGACTGATTTGGAAATAGACAGACTGGCGGGGATCCAAGCAGCAATGGTCTTTTTGCTATTTTACAGTATTTAGTTTCCTTCTTTACATCTACTAATAAAACCTATACATTTTAGGCCACAGACAACAAGTAGTTTCTTCCTCGGAGTCGGCAGCTGAATACGTTCCTCATAGACTCATCTTCCATAACGCTAATTCTCGTCTCATTTACCGACACTGGAATCGGCATTAGCAATACTGCAGGAGATATTCATTACACGTGACAGGAGAAATAACTACTTCAGGATGAGGACGACATCTTCATACGGCACTAGAAACATATTTGGCCAGAGTCCGTCACTGACTCCATCCCCACCGGTCGTCTATATGAAGGTTTCCCGTCTTCCCCGCACTGTAATCTTCTATCACGTTAGATCTCAGGTCTGATTCACACACAAAAGTTTGAGGTTTTTATAAAACATTTTGTGTAAGAACAACAAGACAGGAAGTATCTCATGCCAAAGTCTCCATGTAAAGTGTTTTTTTCTCTGGATATGATGTTTGTATGGGGGCATTTTCCACATAGGCTTCCATATATTACATGAAAAACATTATTTAAATACATCAACCCTAAGTAATAAGAGGGGATTGCCCCCATTGTGAAGAAGCCAGACAGGCGAAACGGCGCTGTCGGGGTAGGACAGTGGGCAGTGGTGACCAGGAAAGACCTTTTTTTAGGTAACTAGCTGAAGAGCCCGGCGTTGCCTGGGCATAGTTACCAACTGTGGTTAGTTATAACAGATTATAATGATTATATTGCACATAAAAACATTTCACATGATATATTCAACACTACAGATTTGCAACACAAATTAACTAAACGAATACCCAAGTATTGATAGTATTTTATTTTAAACTCATTCAAGAGCCTTTTGATAAACAACATTTTTGGTTTTCCCTTTCGGTGCAAAGATGAACAGATTTTTGGCAGTTCCAACTCTTGAACAGATCATGTAAAGTTGACCATGAGAAAAGCATGGAGATTGCAAATCGATCCCTACTACTTTCAAGGACTGTCCCTGAGCATTGTTAATGGACATTGCAAATAGCAGTTGAACTGGAAACTGGAGGCGTTTAAAATCAAAAAACAAATCAGATGGAATGAGTGGAATTCTTGGAATGAAAATGTCCTCTCCTTTGGCACATCATGTTTCTGAGCTGTGTATCTAACCCTATCCTGTGTGATAATGTCTGCTGAGCTGTGTACGTAATCCTTTCCTGTATGATACTTTCTGCTGAGCCGTGTATCTAATCCTATTATGTGTGTTGCTGACTGCACAGCCGTGTATCTAATCCTATCCTGTGTGATACTGTCTGCTGAGCTGTGTATCTAATCCTATCCTGTGTGATACTGTCTGCTGAGCCGTGTATCTATTCCTATCCTGTGTGACACTGAATGCTGAGCTGTGTATCTAATCCTATCCTGTGTGATACTGACTGCTGAGCCATGTGTCTAATACTCTCCTGTGTGATACTGACTACTGAGCTGTGTATCTAATCTTATCCTGTGTGATACTGACTGCTGAGCCGTGTATCTAATCCTATCCTGTGTGATACTGGGCTCCCCCTGCAGTCTGTGTCAGAGGGTGGTCTGTGTTGGCACGGTAATAAATTGTGTTATTTCCAGCTTTACAGAAGGACGATAACACCATAGAAATGATAAGAATAATAGGCCTCAGTTACCACAACTGTCTACAAAGAAAACTGTTGCGGATAGCAACCAATCACAGCTCATTTTTCATCTTTTAAACAGCTCTGGGACAACGTGGTGAGTTTTGAGTGGTGACTTTTGTGTTTCGACTTTTATGTGGCGAGGTTGGTGTATGTGTGGTGAAATGTGTGCTGAGGGTGGTATATGTGTGGAAGCACGTGGTAGTGTGTGGCGCATTTTGTGTGTGTTCATATCCCGTGTGTGGTGAGTATCCCATGTCAGGGCCCCATCTTAGCAACTGTACGGTATATACTCTTTGGCGCCATCGCTCTCATTCTTTAAGTGCCCCATGTTCACATCTCCCAGCTGTCAATTTGCCTCCAACACTTTTCCTTTCACTTTTTCCCCATTATGTAGATAGGGGCAAAATTGTTTAGTGAATTGGAACGCGCGGGGTTAAAATTTCGCCTCACAACATAGCCTATGACGCTCTCGGGGTCCAGACGTGTGACTGTGAAAAATTTTGTGGCTGTAGCTGCAACGGTGCAGATGCCAATCTCGGACATACACACATACATACATACAAACATACACACACACACACACATTGAGCTTTATATATTAGACTAGCTGAAGAGCCCGGCGTTGCCTGGGCATAGTAACCAACTGTGGTTAGTTATAACTACAGTTGAGCGACTTTGGTCGGATCGGGTTTCATGAAAAAAAATTTGAGTCGGATGAAACTGATCCGACTAGTGGAAAAAAAGGTGAAGTTTCGTCCGAAACCCGACCCCAATGCAAGTCAATGGGGAATAAAAGTTGGCATTGAGTGAATGAATGTCATCTGCTCAATACCGACTTTTATTCCCCATTGACTTGCATTGGGGTCGGGTTTCGGGCGAAACTCCGACTTTTTTTGCCCTAGTCGGACCAGTTTCATCCGACTCAAATTTTGTTTCATGAAACCCGATCCGACCAAAGTCGCTCAACTCTAGTTATAACAAATTATAATGATTATATTGCACATAAAAATCGTGCATCGTGCATCTAATCCTATCCTGTGTGATACTGACTGCTGAGCCGTGTATCTAATCCTATCCTGTGTGATACTGACTGCTGAGCCGTGTATCTAATCCTATTCTGTGTGATACTGACTGCTGAGCTGTGTATCTAATCCTCTCCTGTGTGATACTGACTGCTGAGCCGTGTACCTAATCCTATCCTGTGTGATAGTGTGTGCTGAGCCGTGTATCTAATCCTATCCTGTGTGATACTGTCTGCTGAGCCTTGTATCTAATCCTATCCTGTGTGATACTGGGCTCCCCTACAGTCTGTGTCAGAGGGTGGTCTGTGTTGGCACGGTAATAAATTGTGTTATTTCCAGCTTTACAGAAGGACGATAACACCATAGAAATGATAAGAATAATAGGCCTCAGTTACCACAACTGTCTACAAAGAAAACTGTTGCTGATAGCAACCAATCACAGCTCATTTTTCATCTTTTAAACAGCTCTGGGACAACGTGGTGAGTTTTGAGTGGTGACTTTTGTGTTTCGACTTTTATGTGGCGAGGTTGGTGTATGTGTGGTGAAATGTGTGCTGAGGGTGGTATATGTGTGGAAGCACGTGGTAGTGTGTGGCGCATTTTGTGTGTGTTCATATCCCGTGTGTGGTGAGTATCCCATGTCAGGGCCCCATCTTAGCAACTGTACGGTATATACTCTTTGGCGCCATCGCTCTCATTCTTTAAGTGCCCCATGTTCACATCTCCCAGCTGTCAATTTGCCTCCAACACTTTTCCTTTCACTTTTTCCCCATTATGTAGATAGGGGCAAAATTGTTTAGTGAATTGGAACGCGCGGGGTTAAAATTTCGCCTCACAACATAGCCTATGACGCTCTCGGGGTCCAGACGTGTGACTGTGAAAAATTTTGTGGCTGTAGCTGCAACGGTGCAGATGCCAATCTCGGACATACACACATACATACATACAAACATACACACACACACACACACATTGAGCTTTATATATTAGACTAGCTGAAGAGCCCGGCGTTGCCTGGGCATAGTAACCAACTGTGGTTAGTTATAACTACAGTTGAGCGACTTTGGTCGGATCGGGTTTCATGAAAAAAAATTTGAGTCGGATGAAACTGATCCGACTAGTGGAAAAAAAGGTGAAGTTTCGTCCGAAACCCGACCCCAATGCAAGTCAATGGGGAATAAAAGTTGGCATTGAGTGAATGAATGTCATCTGCTCAATACCGACTTTTATTCCCCATTGACTTGCATTGGGGTCGGGTTTCGGGCGAAACTCCGACTTTTTTTGCCCTAGTCGGACCAGTTTCATCCGACTCAAATTTTGTTTCATGAAACCCGATCCGACCAAAGTCGCTCAACTCTAGTTATAACAAATTATAATGATTATATTGCACATAAAAATCGTGCATCGTGCATCTAATCCTATCCTGTGTGATACTGACTGCTGAGCCGTGTATCTAATCCTATCCTGTGTGATACTGACTGCTGAGCCGTGTATCTAATCCTATTCTGTGTGATACTGACTGCTGAGCTGTGTATCTAATCCTCTCCTGTGTGATACTGACTGCTGAGCCGTGTACCTAATCCTATCCTGTGTGATAGTGTGTGCTGAGCCGTGTATCTAATCCTATCCTGTGTGATACTGTCTGCTGAGCCTTGTATCTAATCCTATCCTGTGTGATACTGGGCTCCCCTACAGTCTGTGTCAGAGGGTGGTCTGTGTTGGCACGGTAATAAATTGTGTTATTTCCAGCTTTACAGAAGGACGATAACACCATAGAAATGATAAGAATAATAGGCCTCAGTTACCACAACTGTCTACAAAGAAAACTGTTGCTGATAGCAACCAATCACAGCTCATTTTTCATCTTTTAAACAGCTCTGGGACAGCGTGGCGAGTTTTGAGTGGCGACTTTTGTGTTTTGACTTTTATGTGGCGAGGTTGGTGTATGTGTGGTGAAATGTGTGCTGAGGGCGGTATATGTGTTGAAGCACATGGTAGTGTGTGGCACATTTTGCGTGTGTGTTCATATCCCCGTGTGTGGTGAGTATCCCATGTCAGGGCCCCACCTTAGCAACTGTACGGTATATAATCTTTGGCGCCATCGCTCTCATTCTTTAAGTCCCCCTTGTTCACATCTGGCAGCTGTCAATTTGCATCCAACACTTTTCCTTTCACTTTTTTTCCATTATGTAGATAGGGGCAAAATTGTTTGGTGAATTGGAACGTGTGGGGTTAAAATTTCGCCTCACAACATAGCTTATGATGCTCTCAGGGTCCAGACGTGTGACTGTGCCAAATTTTGTGGCTGTAGCTGCGACGGTGCGGATGCCACTCCTGGACATACACACATACATACACACCCACATTGAGCTTTATAAATTGGATTATGAGCTTATTGATTTGCAGCTACATTTGGCACTGAAGCACTTTATTTTGTGACAGTATGTATAGTGGTGTATGCCTATTTACCAGGATGATGGATGCCTTGCTGCCATAAATGAGCACTGTGCATACTATTTGAATTTTGCTGTTGGTTGAAGTCAGAATGTGGATCTAGCCATTATAATATATTCTTTTATTTTGCTGCTGTTTTTATTAACACTGGTCCTTTTTGTTCTCACTGTCTTTGTTTGACCTGTTTGAGAAACTTCCTTGAAGCTTCGAGATCATTTTTAATATTATTTAATAAATATTTGGTTTTATTAAATTTTGTTGCCTATGATTCTTTATCCCCTTTTATTAATTGGGGATGATGTATTTAAATGACTAATATGAGGATGGTAGTATACCTGAAATGGACACTTGATATTCATGAAAAACATTATACTGTATATGGGGCCAAGTAAGAGGCCCCGTACTATGAGAGTAATACAGGTTTCCTCGGTTCCCGTCTTTCCTAGTTGGGTCGTTTGTATCAATCAGCGGAAAAGGAACAAAACCATTGTGATTCTTATAAGGAGACAACACAAAACCCCTAAATATAACATTTTATACCAACCCCACAATCTGTGACTCTTCAGGGTAAATCGCTCTCTCACCATTGGATTAGAGCTGATACTATGAAGCTAAAGAGACTAAACAGACTTTCTGTCACCTCCATAAAGGGGCACGTTACCGCGTTTGTCAGAACTGTCCCAGGATTATTAGAGGTGATAGTTTCCCCCAATTAGAAGGGACACCTGTGGATATCGGGGTCTTTACCTGCTGCAGTCCTGGTGTGGAGCCTCTACCCGCAGAGCCACACTCCGGTTGAGCCTAGACTGTATGGGCTCCTTCCAGGTATATATTCTTGAAGATAGCAGACCTTATGGGCTGGCTGTAGTGTGCGCACAGGACCTGTGATGAGGTCATAGGAGGGGAAGAGTCAGGGGTCACATGATCTCCGGAGTGCAGACGCTACATGGAGACTTCTCAGTCAGTGACCTTCCCGCCATTATTTCCCCTCACTACTGGCACAATTACCCCGCGCCGCCTTTTCTACACAGTGTTATGTGTGGAATGTAACATGTGATTTCTCTGGAAACAAATAGACCCCACACATGAGGGAATTATCACCAGTTACCGGACGGCTACTATATGGCGGCATATGATTGTGCTATCGACTCCATACCAGGAGATAAAATGCAGAAATCTCCTTTATTTAACCCCTTCCAGAGTCCGGCTGAGGCTCATATTCGGCGTCCACCTCTCCAGTCACCGTGCGTCCGTGCTTGGATTTTAGAGAGAGTAATAAAATCACGGTGCACAACCCCTGTCCTTCACCCCTTATACCTGACCTGTTTAACCAACTATCTGGAAACAAATGATTTTACAAACTCAACATGAGAGAGGCATATAACCTTATACGTATACACCATGGTGATGAATGGAAGACGCATTCAATACACCTGAGGGTCATATTGAACATTTGGTGATGCCATTCAGATTAACCAATGCTCCGGTAGTCTTTGAAAATGTCATAAATTATTTTTTTTTGCTCACTGGTGGGTAGATTTGTGGTAGTTTACCTGGATGATATTTTGAGTTACTCACATACTTTGGAGGAGCATCATGAGCATGTCAGACAGCTTCTCCAGGTTCTTTACAACAACCATTTATGTGCTAAACTAGAGGAATGTCAATTTGTGGTACAGCAGGTCCAGTTCTCAGGACATTTGGGTTCTGCATTGGGGTTTCAGATGGACCCCGTTAAGGACCAAGCAGTCCTTGATTGGTTTTAACCAAGTAACCTGAAAGCATTACAGAGATTTCTTGTAGTTGAGATACTGGGGAACAAACAAGCGACAATTAGGGTCTTAACCGATAACAAGATATAATGAAAATAGGGGAGTATTCCGCTCACCTGATGGAGTGGCACCTTTGCAACATGTTCAACACATAAATCAGCTGCTGCAGGACATGGGGTCAAAGACCGAGCAGAATAGTTCATCCAGGTATAATGTGTCTGTACCTGCGCTGCTGATGACGACTACCGGATATGGAGATTTTCCTTAAAAACGTTTATTTAAATAGATATTCAAAGTCAACGTGTTTCATAGTCATGCAGGACGTCTTCCTCAAGACAAAACCTGATAGCAGATAAATATGTCAAGCTTGGAATGTTTTATATGCAGTCTTCTTGAAAAAAAAAAAACGCCAAACAAAGCACGATATATCGAAGTTCATAAAAAAAATCTTTATTTTTATATAGCGCTAACATATTCCGCAGCGCTTTACAGTTTGCACACATTATCATCACTGTCCCCGATGGGGCCCACAATCTAAATTCCCTAACTGTATGTCTTTTGCAATGTGGGAGGAAACCAGAGAACCCGGAGGAAACCCACGCAAACACGGGGAGAACATATAAACTCCTTGCGGATGTTGTCATGGATGGGATTCAAACCCAGGATTCCAGCGCTGCAGTGCTATCCACTGAGCCACCGTGCCGCCCATAGTTCATAAGAAAGTCTGTCAAATAAAGATAAATTATAGTTCATGAAAAAACAAAACAAACTTACATACATTAATTATATTAAAAAAATACCTATGAATTAAGTGAGGTCACCTAAAAGAATGAATAAAAATGTATGTTAAATGCATGAAAAAGTTCATACCATTAATGGTTTCATATAGTTACTAGCTGAAGAGCCAGGCATTGCCCAGGTATAGTAACTAACTGTGGATAGCTATAGCAAATTATAATGATTATCCTCCATCCCATAGTCCCGTGCCCATATACTCATCATACATATCCTCCATTCCATAGTCCCATGCCCATATACCCATCATATATATCCTCCATCCCATAGTCCCATGCCCATATACCCATCATACATCCCATAGTCCTGTGCCCATATACACATGATACACATCCTCCATCCCATAGTTCAGTGCCCATATACCCATCACACATCCTCCATCCCATAGTACCATGCCCATATACACATCATACATATCCTCCATCCCATAGTCCAGTGCCCATATATCCATCATACATATCCTCCATCCCATAGTCTGGTGCCCATATACCCATCACACATCCTCCATCCCATAGTCCCGTGCCCATATACCCATCATACACATTCTTCATCCCATAGTACTTTGCCTTTATACCATCATACATATCCTCCATCCCATAGTCCCATGCCCATGTACCCATCACACATATCCTCCATTCCATAGTCCAGTGCCCATATACCATCATACATTTCCTCCATCCCAAAGTCCCATCCCCATATGCCCATCATACATATCCTTCATCCTATAGTCCCGTGCCCATATATCCCTCATACATATCCTCCATCCCATAGTCCTGTGCCTATATATCCAAACATCCTTCATCCCATAGTCTAGTGCCCATATACCCATCATACATATCCCAAATCCCATAGTCCCGTGCCCATATACCCATCATACACATCCTCCATCCCATAGTACCGTGCCTTTATACCAATCATACATATCTTCCATCCCATAGTCCCATGCCCAGATACCCATCAGACATCCTACATCACATAGTTAAGTGCCCATATAGCCATCATACTCATCCTCCATCCCATATTCTCATCACACATCCTCCATCCCATAGCTCAGTGCCTATATACCCATCGTACATCCTCCATCCCATAGTACAGTGCCCATATACCCATCACATATCATCCACTTCATGGTCCAGTGCCCATATACCCATCACACATCCTCCATCCCATAGTCCCATGCCCTTATACCCATCATTCATATCCTCTATCCCATCATCCAGTGCCAATATACCCATCATACACATCCTCCATTCCATAGTCCCGTGCCCATATACCCATCACATATCCTCCGTCCCATAGTCCCGTGCCCATATACCCATCACGCATCCTCCATGCCATAGTAAGGTGCCCATATACCATCACACATCCTCCATTCCATAGTCCAGTGCCCATATACCCACCACATATCCTCCATCCCATAGTCTATTGCCCATATACCCATCACACATCCTCCATCCCATAGTCCAGTGCCCATATAATCATCACACATCCTCCATCCCATAGTCCCATGCCCTTATACCTATCATACACATCCTCCATCCCATAGTCCAGTGCCCATATACCATCACACATCTTCCATCCCATAGTCCTGTGCCCATATACCCATCACACATCCTCAGTCCCATAATCCTGTGCCCATATACCCATCATACACATCCTCCATCCCATAGTCCCATGCCCTTATACCCATCATTCATATCCTCTATCCCATCGTCCAGTGCCAATATACCCATCATACACATCCTCCATCCCATAGTCCAGTGCCCATATACCCATCACATATCCTCCATCCCATAGTCCGTGCCCATATACCCATCATACACATCCTCCATTCCATAGTCCCGTGCCCATATACCCATCACATATCCTCCGTCCCATAGTCCCGTGCCCATATACCCATCACACATCCTCCCTCCCATAGTAAGGTGCCCATATACCATCACACATCCTCCATTCCATAGTCCAGTGCCCATATACCCATCACACATCCTCCATCCCATAGTAAGGTGCCCATATACCTTCACACATCCTCCATTCCATAGTCCAGTGCCCATATACCCATCACATATCCTCCATCCCATAGTCTATTGCCCATATACCCATCACATATCCTCCATCCCATAGTCCAGTACCCATATAATCATCACACATCCTCCATCCCATAGTCCCATGCCTATATACCTAGCATACATATCCTCCATCTCATAGTCTAGTACCCATATACCCATCACACATTCTGCATCCCATAGTCCAGTGCCCACATACCCATCACACATCCTCCATCCCATAGTCCCATGCCCTTATACCTATCATGCACATCCTCCATCCCATAGTCCAGTGCCCATATACCATCACACATCTTCCATCCCATAGTCCTGTGTCCATATACCAATCACACATCATCAGTCCCATAATCCTGTGCCCATATACACATCCTCCATCCCATAGTCCTGTGCCCATATACCCATCATACACATCCTCCATCTCATAGTCCCGTGCCTATATACCCATCACATATCCTCCATCCCATAGTCCCATGCCCATATAGCCATCACATATCCCCCATCCCATGCCCATATTCCCATCACACATCCTCTATCCTATAGTTCCATGCCCATATACCCATCATACATATCCTCCATCCCATAGTCGAGTGCCCATATACCCATCACACATCCTCCATCCCATAGTCCCATGACCATATAGCCATCGCATATCCCCATCCCATAGTCCCGTGCCCATATACCCATCACGCATCCTCCTTCCCATCGTCCAGTGCCCATCTACCCATCACACATCCTCCATCCCATAGTCCCATGCCCATCTACCCATCATGCATAGCCTCCATCCCATAATCCCGTGCCCATATACCCATCACACATCCTCCATCCCATAGTCCAGTGCCCATATACCCATCACACATCCTCCATCCAATAGTCCCGAGCTGGTGGCGCTGAGCAGGGAGTTCCTGCAGATGAGCTGTTATGTTACCTGGCAGTGTGGCTCTGTGTGCGGCCGCTGATGTGATTTTCTACGCTGGTAACAATAGAGCACGGCAGTAATAGGGAAGTGATTAATTTCTGTCATGTGCTCCTTTCTGTGAGTCAGACAATGGCTGGGAGCTTATGTTCCCGGGGATGCTAGATTTCTCTCACCCGGTCAGTGTCTGCTGAGGTGTTGTGGAGTGGGAAAACTGTTGTTCATAGCAACCAATCACAGCTCAGCTTCTTTTAAACAGCTCTCAGCTCTGGTGAAATGAAAGATGCTTATTGATTGGGTGCTATGTGGATTGGGTGTGGCTGATACACACAAACATACATACATACTGTACATACATACACTCAGCTTTAAATATTAGATGTCAGTAGTTTCCGATATGAGATGTGAACTGGTGATCAGTAAGGGCCCCGTTACACGCTTCAATGTCCCAGCGATCCCACCAACGATCCAACGTGGATGGGATGGCTGGGACATAGTTAGCTGATCGCTGGTGAGCTGTCACATAGGCAGACTCACCAGCGATCAGGATCAGCGAGCACGCTGGTATCCAGGGTAAACAGCGGGTATCTTAGCGCCACGTGGCTCTTAGTTAACCGCTGTTTACCCTGGATACCCGATCAGGACCAGCGAGCACGCTGGTATCCAGGGTAAACAGCGGGTATCTTAGCGCTGCGCGGTTCTTAGTTAACCGCTGTTTACCCTGGATACCCGATCAGGACCAGCGAGCACGCTGGTATCCAGGGTAAACAGCGGGTATCTTAGCGCCGCGCGGTTCTTAGTTACCCGCTGTTTACCCTGGATACCCGATCAGGACCAGCGAGCATGCTGGTATCCAGGGTAAACAGCGGGTATCTTAGCACCGCGCGGCTCTTAGTTACCTGCTGTTTACCTTGGATACCAGCTCCCAGGGTCTGCTGTATGGTGCTGGGGAGCTCGCTGATCGTTGGTCTTTCGCTGTCACACGCAGCGATATGTGCTGCTCAACGGGAGACCAACAATAGATTTATGGCCCAGACCATTAGGCAACGATTAACGATCAGCCAACTGATCGTTGATCGTTGCTACGTGTCCCATGCAACAATGTCGTTTCGACATCGCTGCAACGTCACCAGACTGGTGACGTTGCAACGATTTTGTTCACAATGTCATTGCGTGTAACGGGGCCTTAAGTTTCTGAAGTCACAGGTAAAGAACTGCACTACTAGAGAACTTGATGGATCAGCATTAGAGTTGAGCGAAACGGGTCGGTCATTTTCAAAAGTCGGTGACTTTCGCTTATGTCGGGTTCCATGAAACGAAACCCGACCATAGCGTGAGGTCGGCCACGAGGTCGGCGACCAGAGCGCCAAAGCCGCGTTTCAAAAGATGCTTCCAGCGCCCTTTTTCAGCCAATGATGGAGGACGCACACTGTGGGCAACGCGATGACATAGGCAGCGGTCACCACCATCTTTGAGAAGGGCATGCAAGTGATTGGCTGGCTTTGTGTGGCGTCACAGTGGCTATAAAAGGGCGTGAACGCCGACCGCCATCTTACTTATGCCGATCTATGCATAGGGAGAGCTGCTGCTGCTGCTGATTCTGTTTGGGAGAGCATTAGGCAGGGAAGAAGAACAAAAAAACTGCTTCTGCTGGTAGCGATTCCACTTACAACACAACACTTTGTGTGCAGTGACAGGGGAGGATTTATTTTTGCGCATCAGCTCTGTTGGTTATTAGGCTTCCTTATAAGGCTCCCTGATAGCTGCATTGCTGTTTGCACACTGCTGTGCAAACTGCTTTTTTAAAAGCAAAAATATTTTTCTTCCTCTTTTCTGCACAGCTATCAAGCGTTCATTTTTCCACCCTTTTGTGTGTGCACTGTGCAGCAGTCCTGCTTATTAGGCTGCCTGTGTCCATACTTGGACTGAGAGCATCATTGTCAGCCTCCTAAAATCTCTAGTGAGATCCAGGAAAGATGTATATCTTTGTACCGTGTTAGCCAGTAGATAGAAAAATATTCAGAATTGAGAGTCCTCAGTGGTTGATACCTTTTAATGACTAACTGAAAAGATGGTAACACATTGCAAGCTTTCGAGACTACTCAGGTCTCTTCATCAGGCATAGACTAATACGAAATCTGAAGAGTCACATATTTATGCACAATGCAGCACAGAAAAAATGCAATAGATGAGACAAGTGACGTGAAGCAGAATTATGATTATGGGAGAGGGAGAAGCATAAATATTGGACCAGTTCATAGATAAGGAGTCCGGATGTTTTATTGTCCTCTGATTGGGGTCTCCTAATGTGTTGTGATGCCCCCACACTAGTGAGATCCAAATTCTCACCAATCCTATAGACACCCTCCACCTTGTCATACACCATCCAATTTCAGCTTGTTACATTGAGGTGTAATCTCTCCTGGTCCTGGGACAATAGTTCTGCGTTCCCAAATCTCTAGTGAGATTCAAATTCTCACCAATCCTATAGACACCCTCCACTTTGTCATACACCATCCAATTTCAGCCTGTTACATTGTGGTGTAATCTCTCCTGTGCCTTAGACAATAGTTCAGCGTCCTCAAATCTCTAGTGAGATCCAAATTCTCACCAATCCTATAGACACCCTCCACCTTGTCATACACCATCCAATTTCAGCCTCTTAAATTGAGGTGTAATCTCTCCTGGTCCTGAGATAATAGTTCTGCGTCCTCAAATCTCTAGTGAGATTCAAATTCTCACCAATCCTATAGACACCCTCCACCTTGTCATACACCATCCAATTTCAGCCTGTTACATTGAGGTGTAATCTCTCCTGGGCCTGAGACAATAGTTCAGCGTCCTCAAATCTATAGTGTGATTCAAATTCTCACCAATCCTATAGACACCCTCCACCTTGTCATACACCATCCAATTTCAGCCTGTTACATTGAGGTGTAATCTCTCTTGTGCCTGAGACAATAGTTCAGCGTCCTAAAATCTCTAGTGAGATCCAAATTCTCACCAATCCTATAGACAGCCTCCACCATGTCATGCACCATCCAATTTCAGCCTGTTACATTGAGGTGTAATCTCTCCTGGTCCTGAGACAATAGTTCTGCGTCCTCAAATCTCTAGTGAGATTCAAATTCTCACCAATCCTATAGACACCCTCCACCTTGTCATACACCATCCAATTTCAGCCTGTTACATTGAGGTGTAATCTCTCCTGGGCCTGAGACAATTGTTCAGCGTCCTCAAATCTATAGTGAGATTCAAAATATCACCAATCCTATAGACACCCTCCACCTTGTCATACACCATCCAATTTCAGCCTGTTACATTGAGGTGTAATCTCTCCTGTGCCTGAGACCATAGTTTAGCATCCTAAAATCTCTAGTGAGATCCAAATTCTCCCCAATCCTATAGACAGCCTCCACCTTGTCATACACCATCCAATTTCAGCCTGTTACATTGAGGTGTAATCTCTCCTGGTCTTGAGACAATAGTTCTGCGTCCTCAAATCTCTAGTGAGATTCAAATTCTCACCAATCCTATAGACACCCTCCACTTTGTCATACACCATCCAATTTCAGCCTGTTACATTGAGGTGTAATCTCTCCTGTGTCTGAGACAATAGTTCAGCATCCTCAAATCTCTAGTGAGATCCAAATTCTCACCAATCCTATAGACACCCTCCACCTTGTCATACACCATCCAATTTCAGCCTGTTACATTGAGGTGTAATCTCTCTTGTGCCTGAGACAATAGTTCTGCGTCCTCAAATCTATAGTGAGATTCAAATTCTCACCAATACTATAGACACCCTCCACCTTGTCATACACCATCCAATTTCAGCCTATTACATTGAGGTGTAATCTCTACTGGGCCTGAGACAATAGTTCAGTGTCCTCAAATCTATAGTGAGATTCAAATTCTCACCAATAGTAGATACACCTTCTACCTTGTTTTACAGTACAATATAGCCGGTGGTATTTTGGGTACATTTTCACAAAAATGAGGAAGTATGGTGGAAGACGCCATGGAAGTGGGGGGGGGTTGCCAGCTGGTCCCGATGGTGGTGGTGGTGGTGTTGCATCTGTTGGTAGTGGCAAAAGCACAATAGCACCTAAGGCAGGAGGTGTTGAGCCTGCGTCATCGTCTGGCTCCACAAGGCCTCAAAGGCTCTCTTTTCTGGAAGTAGCTAAACCACTTTTAAAGCCGGAGCTTCAGAAACAAGTTTTGGCCTACATTGCTGACAAAGCCTCCAGCTCTCTCACCTCCTCTTCTGAAGTTTCAAAAAATAAAAGCACTGAGTCGTCAGTCGAGGCTCCTGGTCAGGAACAACACCTTTCCTTGTGTCCTTCACCCTTACCAAAAGTGAAGGATGTGGCAGGCCACACTACCGATTACTCCATGGAGCTCTATTCACATACCATGCCTGGGTTAGCAAGTCAAATCGTGAATTCCCCTGTCCAAGATGAATCTGACATGGAGTGCACTGATGCACAGCCACTGCTAGATTTTTCTGCTGGTACATTCACTCAGAGCACTACATTGTCCTCACAGTGTACTGAGGCAGGATCAGACCCTGATGAAACTCAGGTGCCCCTTCCCACATACTATACCACCTTACATGGTGACACAGAGGAAGGTGCACATGAAATTGAGGAGGAAGTGATGGATGACCCAGTTGTTGATCCAGATTGGCATCCATTGGGGGAAGAGGGTACCGCTGCCAATAGCTCAGAAGAGGAGGAGGAGAATCAGCAGCAGGCAACGACATTGCAACAGCTGTTATCTGGCAGGACCGTAGCAGTCCAAAAATATGTTACAAAAACCAAAGGAGTTGCAGGACAGCTTGGCCAGACGGTCAAATTAGCACAGCGTGCAAGGTCTCAAAATGTCTTCCATAGTAGGAAGAGTGCAGTGTGGCACTTTTTTGAACAAAATCCTAATGATCAGGCAAAAGTTACAGTATCTGTAAGAAGTGCGCAAAGACCTTTAGCTGAGGGAAAAATCTGAGAAATTTGAATACCAGTTGCATGCTTAGACATTTAACCACCATGCACTTGCAAGCGTGGACAGACTACAAAATCTCACGTACCACATGTGCACCTGCTCCGAGGTAGTCAGCAATGCTACATCGCTTCCCCCACTGTAAGCCCACCGGTTAGCATACCACCAGCAGCAAATGTCGAGGTGTTGTCGCAAGGGCAAAGCAGTCATGGAATCACAATGTTATTGCTATGAAAGACTGAATCTAGGCCATCAGCAACACCACCAACATCATCACCAACCCTCTCTCAGTCCGCCATGTCCACCGCTAGTTCCACCATATGTAGCTCTCAAGTCCAGCTCACCCTACCAGAGACTCTGAGTAGGACAAGAAAGTACTCATCCTCTCATCTGCGTACACTGGCTTTGAACGCCCACATTGCCAAACTAATCTCGTTAGAGATGATGCCCTACCGGTTGATTGAAAGCAAAGCTTTCCGCGAGCTCATGGCCTACGCAGTACCACGCTATGACCTACGCAGTCGGCACTTCTTTTCACGAAAAGCCATCCCAGCCCTCCACGTGCATGTGAAAGACCGCATTGTCCATGCACTCAAGCAATCAATGAGTGGAAAGGTGCACCTCACAACAGATGCATGGTCCAATAGGCATGGCCAGGGCTGTTACGTGTCCATCACTGCGCACTGGGTTAATGTGGTGGATGCAGGGTCCACAGGGGACAGCGGCAGTGGGACAGTGCTGCCTAGCCCACGGTATAGGAAACAGTTGGCTGTAGGCTTTCGACCCTCCTCCTCCTCCAGAAGCGAAAGCTCGTCCACAGAGCGCAGTCGCACGAGCACACCATCCGCAGCTGCCAGTGTTGCACACGAGGTGTCCCACTATCGAACAGCTAGTGGTAAGCGTCAGCAGGCTGTGTTGAAGATGATGTGTTTGGGCGACAACAGACACACCGCGGAGGTACTGGCCGACTACTTGCAGCAACAAACTGAGTCATGGCTGGGCAGTCTACATCTTGAGGCAGGCAAGGTAGTTAGTGATAAGGGCCGGAATTTTGTGGCAGCCATAGCCCTTTCAAAACTCAGACACATACCTTGCCTGGCTCACACCTTGAACCTGGTGGTGCAGTGCTTCCTCAATAATTATCCGGAGTTAACACCCCTGCTCCATAAGGTGCGAAGACTGTGCTTGCACATCCGCCGGTCGCCCGTACACTCCAGTCGTATGCAGAAGCTGCAACGATTGCTCCACCTTCCCAAGTACCGCCTAATTATTGACGTTGCAACAAGGTGGAACTCCACCCAGCACATGGTTCAGAGGCTCTGCAAAGAGAGGCAGGCTGTAATTCATTTGTGGGAGGATTCACGGCAGGCAGTTTGCAGGCAGACATGGAGTTGTCTGGTGTGCAGTGGTCGAAGCTGAAAGACCTCTGTAAAGTCCTTCAGTGTTTTGAGGAATGCACACGGCTGGTAAGCGCAGATGACGCCATCATAAGCATGAGCATCCCACTTGCAAAGTTCTGCTCATGCAAAGTTTGGCGCACATTAAGGAGCAGGCATCTGCAGCCATGGAGGAAGAGGAGGAGGGAAGCCTTGATGACAGACAGCCATTGTCTGCTCAGGGAAGTCTCGTGGACGAGGTGGAGGAAGAAGAGGAAGAGGAGGAGAAGGAGGAGGATGGGGATGATTATTTTGGGGAGGAGGATGCTTCTCAGGGGGCAAGAAAAAATATTGCCGTGGCAAGGTCAGGTACAGGGTTTGTGCGTGACTGGAGGGATGTGGATTTGCCAGAAAGTGCTCCTCCACCCAGCACTCGCAGTGCATCATTGACACCTGGAACATTGGCCCACATGTCTGATTATGCCTTGCAGATCCTAAAAAGGGACCCCCCACATTGCCAAAATGATGAACGATGACAACTACTGGTTGGCCAGCATCCTGGATCCACGCTATAAAGGCAAATTCCAAAACATCATGCCACAGGAGAACCTAGAGCTAATATTGGCTAACAAACAAGCAACTCTGGTAAACCGTTTGTTTGAGGCATTCCCAGCACACAGCGGCGGTGATGTTTTTCCAACGAGCCGTAGGGGGCAACATGGAAGAGGTGTTCGTTGTGCACACAGCCGAAGTGGCGTTGCACACAGGGGTTTCATGACCATGTTGTGGACTGATTTTTCAAGTACCGCTCACACGACTGGTAATACTGCATCGATCGAAAGTGACAGGAGACAGCAGTTGTCAACTATGGTAACAAACTACTTCTCCTCCCATATCGATGTTCTCCCTCACCGGTCATTCCCCTTTGACTATTTCGCCTGTAAACTGGACACCTGGCCTGAATTGGCACAATATGCCTTACAGTAGCTCGCTTGCCCTGTTGCTAGTGTGCTATCTGAACGAGTCTTCAGTGCTGCTGGATCAATCCTAACAGAAAAAAGGACCCGTCTGTCGACCCAAAATGTTGATGATCTAACCATCATTAAAATTAACCATGCATGGGTTTTAAAGGATTTTGTCCCACCCTGCCCTGCTGACACGTAGGTTGCCAGAAAAATAACTTGCTTTTGTCCTCCTCTTCCGCTGACATCTCCAATTACTCCATTTGCAGCTGCTGAATGTCCAACAACAACATAAGCCTTTTTTTCACCTCCTTAACTGGGCTGCCTCACCCCCAGGGCCGGGGTCACCACCTGGCGCACGCACCCGTGCGAGTGCCCACCCACCTGGACAGGTGGGTGGGCACACTCTTTGGCAACGGCACTGGCAGAAGGTCCCTCATAGTAGAATCAAGTGTCTCTGATGGTGGGGGTGCACACCCGCCGTCAGACACACCGGCGTACTATGAGGGGCAATCAGTGGTGTAGCGTGGGGGGGCGGTCCACCCCAGGTGGCACATGTGTGGGGGTGGCGCGGCAGCAGCAGCAATTCCTCTCTGTGGGAGAAGCGCGGAGGCAGTGAGGCACAGTGCAGTGCAGCGGCGGGCAGGGAGCAATCACAGCAGCTCCGCTGCCTGCAAGCGGGAATAGCAGGAGCGGAGCTGTAAGGACCCGTCCTGCTTCCTGCCCGTCGCCCGCGCTTCCTGTTTGACACAGAGAAGCGCCGCTGAATGACGTCATCATTCAGCGGCCACTGCTGTGTGAGCGAGGAAGCGCGGGCGATGCTGTGGACAGGTGAGAGGAGAGAGGTGGTGTCTGTGTGTATGTCTGTCTGTGTGTGTATGTATATGTATGTGTGTATGTCTGTCTGTATGTATGTCTGTGTATGTCTGTCTGAGTGTGTGTAGGTTAGCCTGGCCCTGGAGGAGATGGGGACATGAGAAGACCATGATGGGGAGAGAGGGCCATAATGCCTGGGGTGATGGGAGAAGGCCATGAGGGGATAATGGGAGAAGGCCAATGATGGGGATGATGCAGAGAAGGCAATGATGGGAGTGATGGAGTGATGGAGCAGGCAATGATGGGGGTGATGGAGCAGACAATGATGGGAGTGATGGGGTGATGGAGCAGGCAATGATGGGAGTAATGGGGAGAAGGCGGTGATGGGGTGATGGAGAAGGCAATGATGGGGAGAAGACAATGATGGGGTGATGGAGCAAGCAATGATGGGAGTGATGGGGAGAAGGCAGTGATGGGGTGAAGGAGAAGGCAGTGATGGGAGTGATGGAGTGATGGAGCAGGCAATGATGGGGCTGATGGAGCAGACAATGATGGGAGTGATGGGGTGATGGAGCAGGCAATGATGGGAGTGATGGGGAGAAGGCAGTGATGGGGTGATGGAGAAGGCAATGATAGGGAGAAGACAATGATGGGGTGAAGGAGAAGGCAATGATGGGAGTGATGGAGCAAGCAATGATATGGGGGTGATGGAGGAAACAATGATGGGATTGATGGGGTGATGGAGCAGGCAATGATGGGAGTCATGGGGAGAAGGCAGTGATGGGGTGATGGAGAAGGCATTGATGGGAGTGATGGGGACAAGACAATGATGGGGTGATGGAGCAGGCAATGTTGGGAGTGATGGGGAGAAGGCAGTGATGGGGTGAAGGAGAAGGCAATGATGGGAGTGATGGAGTGATGGAGCAGGCAATGATGGGGGTGATGGAGCAGACAATGATGGGATTGATGGGGTGATGGAGCAGGCAATGATGGGAGTCATGGGGAGAAAGTGGTGATGGGGTGATGGAGAAGGCAATGATGGGAGTGATGGGAGAAGACAATGATGGGGTGATGGAGCAGGCAATGATGGGAGTGATGGGGAGAAGGAGAAGGCAATGATGGGAGTGATGGAGCAGGCAATGATGGGGTGATGGAGCAGACAGTGATGGGAGTGATGGGGTGATGGAGCAGGCAATGATGGGAGTCATGGGGAGAAGGCAGTGATGGGGTGAAGGAGAAGGCAATGATGGGAGTGATGGAGCAGGCAATGATGGGAGTGATGGGGTGAAGACAATGATGGGGTGATGGAGCAGGCAATGATGGGAGTGATGGGGAGAAGGCAGTGATGGGGTGAAGGAGAAGGCAATGATGGGAGTGATGGAGCAGACAATGATGGGGGGTGATGGAGCAGACAATGATGGGAGTGATGGGGTGATGGGGTGATGGAGGAGGCAATTATGGGAGTGATGGGGTGATGGAGAAGGCAATGATGGGAGTGATGGGGAGAAGACAATGATGGGGTGATGGAGCAGGCAATGATGGGAGTGATGGGGAGAAGACAATGATGGGGTGATGGAGAAGGCAATGATGGGAGTGATGCGGAGAAGACAATGATGGGGTGATGGAGCAGGCAATGATGGGAGTGATGGGGAGAAGGCAATGATGGGGTGATGGAGAGGGCAATGATGGGGTGGTGGGGGAAAAATAAATGATGATGGGGTGGTGGGGGAGAATGCAGTGATGGTGGTGGTGGAAAGGGCAATAAATGGGGGTGGTGGAGGAGAAAGCAAAGATAGTGGTGGGGGAGAAGAAAATGATGGAGGTGGTGAAGAGGGCAATGATGGGGTAGGGGAGAGGACAATAATGGGATGCGAGGGGAGGAGGACAATGAGGGGTGTGGGGGATTGGGATGGGAGGAAGGGGGACTTATAATGGCCTTAGGAACAGGAGGAGGTGGAGGAAGACATTATCGTTTATTATGTCTAACACAGTCCCTTAGTATATAGTGTACTCACTATGTCTAACACAGTCCCTTAGTATATAGTGTACTCACTATGTCTAACACAGTCCCTTAGTATATAGTGTACTCACTAATTCTGTATAACACCATCCTTAGTTACATAGTTTCCTCTTTTATTATGTTTAACACCATCCCTTATTACGTACCATCCTCTCTAGTTATATATGATGCCGTCCCTTATTATATAGCTTCCTCTGCTGTTATGTATAGTGCTGTCTCTTACATAGTGCATTCTTGTTAATTTTGTTATTTACAGTGCCCTCTTTTATTACATAGTCCCCTCTCTTTTTAGATATAAAATGACTGCTGATCGAGGAGTCGGTGACCAAACTACCAGTCCATCAGCTCCTCCATTAGAAAGGAAGCTTTCCCATGCTCCATCAGCCATCATTTCATTATACAGCTAACAAGATAGGACGGTATGTAATAAAAAACAGGGCTCTATATAATCCAATATGTAAGGTCTAAAAGGAGAGATACAGGGCGCATCCACTGTGTGAAATCCATATAAAACAATTAAAATTGTGGAACAGTAGGGAAGGTGCTCACCTATTGGGGTTGTGAGGAAGTCACAACACCCATGAACGCTTGAGAAGCAGCAGCAAGTCTGCACAGGGTCCTAGGACAGAATTGCAGAAATGACGTGGAAGTGCAATAAGGACTGCGCTTGCTTCTGGTAGAGTAAAGGGTTCTTTATTCAGCCAACGCGTTTCCTGAGCCTGCTGGCTCACTTCATCAGGGCAGATTACATTGGAAGACAGTGAAACATACTTATAGAGAAAAAAGGCGCCAATACAGGGTCAAACAGAATCAGCAAAGGTCAATGAAAAAAAAAAACAAACAAACAATGAAGCTTTATTACAAGCATAAAAAACACAACAATAAAAGTATATATAGAAAAGGAAAAAATAAAAATATGTAAAAGTACAAAAAATTAAAATATAAAACAGAGTGCTATGGATCACGGGGTTAAAACATGGCTATAGTTAAAAAAGGAGAGTCCTCAAGGGGTATTAGAACCTGGCTCATAAAATGCAAATGGAAGGTATTAGTCCACTAGACCATTAAGCTTGACTGTGGTGGTGCGAAGAATAAATTGAGGGGTTGTTTGTCACTTTATTTAGAAAAAAAAAAAAAAAATAAGTAAAGGTCAAAAATGGTAAAGAATAAAAACAATGAGATTTAATCACAAACATAGAAAACACAACAATAAGAGTCTATATAGAAAAGAAAAAATAAAATTATGCAAAAGTACAAAAAAATATGAAACAGAGTGCTAAGGATCATGAGGTTGAAACATGGCTATAGTTAAAAAAGGTGAGTCCTCAAGGGGTATTAGAACCTGGCTCATGAAGTGCAAGTGCAGACTCTAAAGTGCAAATGTAAGGTATTAGTCCACTAGACCATTAAGCTTGACTGTGGTGATGTGAAGAATAAATCCTTTCCCCCTCTTCTATCAAATAAAAGCATCATTGATAATATTGAGGCCACAGGGACCAATTGTCTTTAATTTATAAATCCAATAGACCTCTTTTCTATTCAGTGCTTGGGTTCTATTGGAAACGTGTTCAGGGATGTGTTCTATAGGAAAAATGATAGCTTTAGAAAAATCTCTTTGGTGAAATAAATCAAAGTGACGTGACAAACCGTGTTTTTGATACCCAGTTTTAGTGTTGTGTCTATGAGAGTTCATTCTACAGTGAAGGGGTTGTGTGGTTCTGCCAACATACAATTTAGGACAAGGACAAAGGATGACATAGATGACAAAGGAAGACACACAGGACAGGTGGTTAGTGATGGTGAATTTTTCTGAGGTGAATGGATGTGAAAAGATGAATGTATTATGAGCAATATTACTGCATAGGCTGCACCTGGGTTTCAGGCATCTGAAAATGCCTGGTGTCAAGCCAGTGCAGTTATCAGGAGTACACTGGGTCAATCTGCTAGGGGCCAGATGGTTATTTAGTGATCTGGCCTTCCTAAAAGTGACAGTAGGTCTATCAGGCAGAACTTTATTGAGTATTGGATCTTTTTTTATAATATACCAGAGGTCACCTAACATATTTTTTATCTCTTTATGTTGGGAGTTATAAGTAGTGATAAAGTTGGCCTGATAGTTATCATGTGCATCCTTTTCTTTAGATCTCTCACTTAAAAGAGTTTGCTGATTAAAATTTTTAAAAACATTATTAAAAGTAGAATGAACCAATTGGGAGGGGTATTTTTGAGCAAGGAATCTTCCCTTGAGGACCTCAGCTTGATTATTAAAATCCTCGTCCTCTGTGCAATTCTTTCTGATTCTCTGAACTTGATTATGAGGGATGTTAAAAAGCCATTTGGAATAGTGGCTACTCTTAAAATGGACATAACTATTGGAGTCAACTTTCTTAAAAAAGGTTTTGGTATGAATTTTGGAATTTTTTATAAAAAAAAGTGATATCAAGAAAGTCCATCTGGGTATTACTAATGTGGGGGGTCAATTCCAAACCCCATGTGTTATTTTGTATAGAAGAAATAAAAGCATCAACTGAAACGTGACTGGTGTCCAGGATTAAGAATAAATCATCAATGTATCTTCTATATAAAACAATACCCTCTAAAAATGGATCAATAGTAATAAAAGCATTCTCAAAGACCCCCATAAAAAGATTAGCATAAGTTGGCGCGACCCGTGATCCCATAGCGGTGCCTCTGATCTGATGATAAAAATCCCCCAAGAAAGTAAAAAAATTATTATGTAAAATAAAATCCATCCCATTAAAAATAAATTCCTTTTGAGGGTCAGACAGTCGACTGTCAGTTAAAAGAAATTTTTTAAAACAGCTCAAACCCAGTTGGTGATCAATGTTGGAATACAAAGCAGATACGTCAAAAGAAATAAAAACATAAGAATCTTTCCAAGGTGTGTTATTAGTTAAATTGATCAGTTGTGTAGAATCCTTTAAAAAACTAGGGAGCTGTGAGACATGAGGCTGCATGATTCTATCTATGTAAAATGATAGATTACTGGTGAGGGAGTCAATACCCGAAATAATGGGTCTTCCTGGTGGATTAATAGTATTCTTGTGTATTTTGGGTAAATGGTACAGGAAGGGAGTGGAGGGGTTCTTGACTGTTAAAAACTTTTTTTCATGGTCATTAAGAACCCCAGAATCATGCGCCTTTTTAATAAAATCATTGTAAAAAACAGTGGCTTGGGGGATGGGGTCCTGGGTAATGGGTGAATAAAATTTTTTGTCAGATAAAATTCTAAAAGCCTCGTTCACATAGTCAGTTTTATCTTGAATCACTATCCCTCCACCTTTGTCTGCAGATTTGATCACGATATTAGTGTTTTTCTCTAATTTTTCCAGTGCCACACGTTCTTTTGAGGACAAATTTTGTTTTACTGGTATATTTTGGGTGGGTAGTGCATTTAGACGATCCAATAGGAGGTCAGAGAATGTTTCTAAATGATGTCCTCTGCTTTCTAGTGGGTAGAATGAGGATTTCCCTCTGACATCAAGGTGGAAGGAAGAGACAACTGTAGTGTTTGAAGTGTCAGGGTTAGAGTGAACTTTTTTGAGTTCAAAATGTCTCAGTAAGGTAAGTTTCCTAATGTATTTCTGGGCATCAAGAAATAATTCAAAACCACTGCTTTTATTTGTCGGGCAAAAAGAAAGTCCCTTGCTTAGCAACCCTTCTTCCTCTGGGGACAGGGGTTGAGAAGATAAATTAAAAACATTCGATTTTATTGGCATGAGTTGTCGCTTTTCCCTTTTTTTCTTTGCTCCTTGGCCTCTGGCTCCTCTATAGGGTTTTTTCTTTTTAGTGTGACCTTCTGAAAAAAAGAAGTGATATCTTTTTTTGCTTGGGGAATGGGATTGCATGCAGCTGGTAGAAAAGAAACTGCTGCTGATGAACCAGCAGCAGAGTTGTCAACAATGACCTGGTCATTAATGATCAACCTCTTTTCTGTGGAAACAGCAGGGAGTTTATCCATGTAGGAGGTGGTAGGGTTACCTTACCTCTTCCTGCTCCACCACTATGTAGTCTGGCCTGTTAAATACTTCACTGGGAATGCCAATACAAATTTGGTGAAATGATAGATGATGGTTAAGACGTAGCTATGCCCTGGCCTGCTGGGCTCTATCTTCAGATGATCAATGGCTTCCATTTGTTATGGACGTTGACTCACAATGAGATGCAATGGTGGTTTATCATCAGCTTTCACGGTTTTCCGACTCACAGACGTGTGACATTCCTGGCCACATTTTTAAATGTGTCCTCTCACGCCAATACAATAGAATCGCCTACGGCCTGTTGCTTGTGTCTTTTGCACTCCAAAGTTACCTGACAGATCATGATAGGCAGTGAGGACAATGTCTACATCTGTCCCTGTTATCACAATTTGATGGAGATGAGTAACGGTGATGGGTTCCACGGTACTGCGATACATCATACCTTTCTTTACAAGAACTGTTTTCGCTGTCTCCACAGACAAAGTAATTGAGGGTCAGCATCGCCTCTGAGAATTCTCCCAGGAGTTTTCACCGTGATTAGTAGTGTTGAGCGATACCACCCGATATTGAAAAATATTGGATCGGATTGGATCGGCCGATATCCAAAAAGTATCGGGTATCGCTGATTCCGATCCCGTAAGTCCCATTCAAGTCAATGGAACAGAAATATCAGAATTAAAAAAAACCCTTTCCTTCCATGTAGGTTAATTCTACATGAAGAAAAACAACTAATAATAATGTAGAATGTATTGTGGTAGGTGTAGGAGACATTAAAGCCATAGAGGTTTAGCCCAATCAAATGGAATACCAGGAATTATTTTTTTATTTTAAAGACGTTCTGAGTTACAAAGATATTGACTATGTTAACCTCTTTTATATTTTGTCAGATATGTATGTTTCACTACTTCCATGCTCTTCACCTTCTTTTTTACTTCTCCCACACTTTCTCCTTCATCATCCTCAGCAGCAGCATCTTTTTCATCAACTTCTTCTTCACCTTATTCATCTTCTTCTTCACCTTCTTCCTATTATTCTTTTTTTTACATTCTTCATATTCTTCTTATTCAACTATTATTCTTCTTCATATTCTACTTCTTCATCTTCTTCCTAGTCTTCTTCTTCATCATATTCTTATTTGTGACAGGCATTCCTGTAGTTGTTATCTATGAAAGTTTGAAGATTACACCTTCCGTTCTGCCTGTCACAAAAGATTTACAACAGGATTTGTCCGCGTTCAGTTTGGCCTGCAGCAGCAGGCATTTTCCAGGGGCACCACAAGGAGGAACGGACTCACCCCCATACACTGCTTAGTCTTCTTCTGCTTATAATTTAGATAACATTATTGGCTCTGATTTTTAGTCTTAAGCTTAATGTTCTTCTGCTTTTGGTTTTTCTGCTTCTTGGTCTCCTGTCTCTTGTTGTTCTGCATCTTGGTGGTTGTCTACATGTTCTTTGTCCTCTTGGTCATCTTCTTGTGGGACATCTTTTTGGTCTTCTTCGGTGTGGTCTTTAGGGTCGTCGTCTTCAGGGTCGTCGTCAGGGAGATCCAGAGTGAGAACCAAAAACCATTTCCACAAGCTCGAACTTGGAAAAGTAGCAGAAGGTACAAGAAGGCTGAGGAACTGCTGAGTACCAGCTGACGTACTGGAACCCGGATGGTTAGCAGAAGGAACAATATCAAATGGAACTAGCGAGGACCAGCTGATGGTGCTGGAACCTGGAGGGGCAGCATAAGGAACAAGAGCCAATGGCACAACTGTGGACCAGCTGACGGTGCTGGAACACGGTTACTAAGCAGGAGGTACCTGTGCTACAAAGCACTACCAAGGACCAGCAGACGTTGCTGGAACTCGGATACCGAGAAGGAGGCACCTAGGCCAAAGGCACTCCCGAGAACCAGCTGATGGTGCTGGAACCCGGATGGGTAGCAGAAGCTACAAGAGTCAATGGAACTACCGAGAACCAGCTGACGGTGCTGGAACCCAGAGTGACAGCAGAAGGAACAAGAGCCAATGGCACAACCGTGGACCAGCTGACGGTGCTGGAACATGGTTTCTAAGCAGGAGGTACCTGTGCTAAAAAGCACTACCAAGAACCAGCAGACGTTGCTGGAACTCGGATACCTAGAAGGAGGCACCTCGGCCAAAGGCACTGCCGAGAACCAGCTGACGTTGCTGGAACCCGGATGGGTAGCAGAAGGTACCCATAATAAACAAAGTTGCAAGGCCGCGAGCAGGCCGCAGTTACCGAAACCCACAGCCCAACAGGGGGTGCTTGTCCTATTGGCACTACGGAACCAGCCTTTACTACCAGAACCCGCAGCCCACATAGGAAGCACCTAAACTGCAGGCACCATAGACTCGGCTAACCCGACCGCAACACGACAGGACAATGTATTGGTGGCAAAGTGACGTTGACACTCCCCGGAAGCAGCAGGCGTGCTGGAACCAGGCTGGGCAGGAGGGAGTACCCGTGCCAAAGAAACTGCCGAGAACCAGCTGACGGTGCTGGAACCCGGATGGGTAGCAGAAGCTACAAGAGTGAATGGAACTACCGAGAACCAGCTGACGGTGCTGGAACCCAGAGTGGCAGCAGAAGGAGCAAGAGCCAATGGCAGAGCCGTGGACCAGCTGACAGTGCTGGAACATGGTTACTAAGCAGGAGGTACCTGTGCTACAAAGCACTACCAAGGACCTGCAAACGTTGCTGGAACTCGGATACCGAGAAGGAGGCACCTAGGTCAAAGGAACTGCTAAGAACCAGCTGACGGTGCTGGAACCCGGATGGGTAGCAGAAGGTACCCATAATAAACAAAGTTGCAAGGCCGCGAGCAGGCCGCAGTTACCGAAACCCACAGTCCAACAGGGGGTGCTTGTCCTATTGGCACTACAGAACCAGCCTTTATTACCAGAACCCACAGCACACATAGGAAGCACCTAAACTGCAGGCACCATAGACTCGGCTAACCCGACCGCAACACGACAGGACAATGTATTGGTGGCAAAGTGACGTTGACACTCCCCAGAAACAGCAGGCGTGCTGGAACCAGGCTGGGCAGGAGGGAGTACCCGTGCCAAAGACACTGCCAAGAACCAGCTGACGGTGCTGGAACCCGGATGGGTAGCAGAAGCTACAAGAGTCAATGGAACTACCGAGAACCAGCTGACGGTGCTGGAACCCAGAGTGGCAGCAGAAGGAACAAGAGCCAATGGCACAACCGTGGACCAGCAGATAGTGCTGGAACACAGTTACTAAGCAGGAGGTACCTGTGCTACAAAGCACTACCAAGGACCAGCAGACGTTGCTGAAACTCGGATACTGAGAAGGAGGCACCTAGGCCAAAGGCACTGCCGAAAACCAGCTGATGGTGCTGGAACGCGGATGGGTAGCAGAAGCTGCAAGAGTCAATGGAACTACCGAGAACCAGCTGACGGTGCTGGAACACAAAGTGGCAGCAGAAGGAACAAGAGCCAATGGCACAACCGTGGACTAGCTGACGGTGCTGGTACACAGTTTCTAAGTAGGAGGTACCTGTGCTAAAATGCACTACCAAGAACCAGCAGACGTTGCTGGAACTCGGATACCGAGAAGGAGGCACCTCGGCCAAAGGCACTGCCGAGAACCAGCTGACGGTGCTGGAACCCGGATGGGTAGCAGAAGGTACCCATAATAAACAAAGTTGCAAGGCCGCGAGCAGGCCGCAGTTACCGAAACCGACAGTCCAACAGGGGGTGCTTGTCCTATTGGCACTACGGAACCAGCCTTTAATACCAGAACCCGCAGTCCACATAGGAAGCACCTAAACTGCAGGCACCATAGACTCGGCTAACCCGACCGCAACACGACAGGACAATGTATTGGTGTCAAAGTGACGTTGACACTACCCGGAAACAGCAGGCGTGCTGGAACCAGGCTGGGCAGGAGGGAGTACCCGTGCCAAAGACACTTCTGAGCAGCAACTGGCGATGTTGGAGCCCAGGGTCAATCATGCAGCAGGCTGAAGCCTACTTGGAGCAAGTAGTAAATAAGATGTAGTGTGATTTTGGAGGCAGCAGGAGACTTTGTCGGCCACACAGCAGGGGAGCAGCTGGCGTCACTGAACCCTACTAACACTGGAGCATGTGTTTTTCTCTGTGCAGACGGCACTTCCGAGCAACAACTGGCTGTGTTGAAGCCCAGGATCAATCATGGAGCAGGCTGAGGCCTACTTGAAGCAAGTTTTATATCGGTTGTACACTACTACTGATTGTAACCGTGCTCCACTTAGGCCTCTGGCTCCACTGTCTCTAGTATTTCCCCTGGTCTCCAACCCCACCAGTTACTGCTCTGAAGTGGCGTCTGCACAATCCACACTTGTTCCGGTGTTACTGGGGCTCAGTCACGTCAGTTAATCCCCTACTATTAGTGGGAATGTGGACAGAGCAGGAGACATTGCCGGACACACATCAGGGGATCAACTGACGTGAATGGGACCCAGTAACACAGGAACAAGTGTGGATTGTGCAGACGCCACTTCTGAGCAGCAACTGGTGGGGTTGGAGGTCAGGGGAAGTACTAGAGACAGTGGAGCCAGAGGCCTAAGTTGAGTACGGTTAAAAATCAGCAGTAGTGTGACTGTGTAGGCAGCAGGAGAGTTTGCCATCCACACAGCAGGGGAGCAGCTGGCGTTACTGAACCCCACTGACACAGGAGCTAGTGTTTCTCTCTGTGCGGACGGCACTTCCAAGCAACAACTGGCTGTGTTGAAGCCCAGGATCAATCATGGAGCAGGCTGAGGCCTACTTGGAACAAGTAGTAAATAAGATGTAGTGTGATTCTGGAGGGAGCAGGAGATATTGCCGTCCACACAGCAGGGGAACAGCTGAAATTACTGAACCCCACTAACACAGGAGCTAGTGTGTTTTTCTCTGTGAAGATGGCACTTCTGAACACCAACTGGCGTTGTTGGAGCCCAGGATCAAGCATGGAGCAGGCTGAGGCCTGATGTTTTTTGCATGTGGAGGCAGCAGGAGACATTGCCGTCCACACAGCAGGGGAACAGCTGACGTTACTGAACCCCACTAACACAGGAGCTAGTGTGTTTTTCTCTGTGAAGACGGCACTTCTGAAAACCAACTGGCATTGTTGGAGCCCAGGATCAAGCATGCAGCAGGCGGAGGCCTACTTGGAACAAGTTTTATATAGGTTGTAGACTACTACTGATTGTAACCGTGCTCCACTATGGCCTCTGGCTCCACTGTCTCTAGTATTTCCCCTGGCCTCCAACCCCACCAATTACTGCTCTGAAGTGGCGTCTGCACAATCCACACTTGTTCCTGTGTTACTGGGGCTCAGTCACGTCAGTTGATCCCCTGATGTGTGTCCGGCAAGGTCTCCTGCTCTGTCCACATTCCCACTACTAGTAATGGGAGCACGGTTAAAAATCAGTAGTAGTTCGATTGTGGAGGGAGCAGGAGACTTTGCCGTCCACACAGCAGGGGAGCAGCTGGCGTTACTGAACCCCACTAACACAGGAGCTAGTGTTTTTCTCTGTGCAGACGGCACTTCTGAGCTATAACTGGCTGTGTTGAAGCCCAGGGATTACAGTTCAGGTGGTAGAAACATTAACACAACAGGAGACCTGGATACTGTTGCCAACCAATTATTTATTCTGGAAGAGGACTGGCAAATTCTGGCGAGATCCAGGCCTTGTTCATTTTCAGAAAAGTAAACCGGTCAACGTTATCGGAGGATAGTCGCGTGCAACGGTCTGTTAGTACACCACCTGCGGCACTAAAGACGCGTTCCGATAATACACTGGCAGCAGGGCAAGCCAGCACCTCCAATGCATACTGGCTAAGCTCTGGCCATGTATCCAGCTTAGAGACCCAAATCTTGAAGGGGGAAGAGCCATCTGGGAGTACACTGACAGGGCAAGACATGTAGTCTGTCACCATCTGACGGAAACGTTGCCTCCTGCTGACTGGAGCCGTCTGTGATGGTGTAGACATTTGTGGCGTACACACAAAACTTTGCCACATTTGGGCCATAGTGGTCTTGCCTTGTGCTGAGGCGCTACCTCTGCTCCCTCTTTGAGCAGAGCTTCCTCCACTGCCTCGATGCACAGAACTGCTTTGTAAAGCACTAGCAGCACTGCTCTCGGGTGGAATGGAGAACATGATGGACTGCACCAGTGTGTCTTGGTACTCCCGCATTTTACGCTCCCGGTTCAACGGTGGTATGAGGCTTTGTAAGTTGTCCTGGTAGCGAGGATCTACACCTCGCTGTGTGAATGTGGAGGGAGCAGGAGATATTGCCGGACACACAGCAGGGGAGCAGCTGGCGTTACTGAACCCCACTAACACAGGAACTAGTGTTTTTCTCTGTGCAGACGGCACTTCTGAGCAGCAACTGGCAGTGTTGGAGCCCAGGGTCAATGAGGGTATAGGCTGAGGCCTAATCGATCCAATTAGGCCTCTGGCTCCACTATGTTTGTAGTATTAACCCTGGGCTACAACAACGCCAGTTGCTGCTCAGAAGTGCCGTTTGCACAGTCAACATATGCTCCAGTGTTATTGGGGTTCAGTAATGTCAGCTGATCCCCAGCTGTGTGTCCGGCAATTTCTCCTGCTCTGTCCACACTCACACAACTACAGATTTTAAACTTGCTCCAATTAGGCTTCTGTCTCCACTCTGTTTGTAGTATTTACCCTGGGTTCCAGCACCGCCAGCTGGTTCCCGGCAGTGTCTTTGGCACGGGTACTCCCTCCTGCTCAGCCTGGTTCCAGCACGCCAGCTGTTTCCGGGTAGTGTCAACATCAATTTGCCTCCAAAACTTTGTCCTGTTGTGTTGCGGTCGGGTTAGCCGACTCAATGGTGCCTGCAGTTTAGGTGCTTCCTACGTGGGCTGCAGGATCTGGCAATAAAGGCTGGTTCCGTAGTGCCAATAGGACAAACACCCCCTGTAGGACTGTTGGGTTTCGGTAACTGCGGCCGGCTCGCGGCCTTGCAACTTTGTTTTTCATGGGTACCTTCTGCTACCCATCTGGGTTCCAGTACCGTCAGCTGGTTCTCGGCAGTGCCTTTGGCTTAGGTGCCTCCTTCTCGGTATCCGAGTTCCAGCAATGTCTGCTGGTCCTTGGTAGTGCTTTCTGGCACAGGTACTTTCTGCTTAGTAACCGGGTTCCAGTACCATCAGCTGGTCCTCGGTAGTGCCATTGGCTCTTGTTCCTTCTGCTGCCCCTCCGGGTTCCAGCACCGTCAGCTGGTCCTCGGTAGTTCCATTGGCTCTTGTAGCTTCTGCTACCCATCCGGGTTCCAGCACCATCAGCTGGTCCTCGGTAGTTCCATTGGCTCTTGTAGCTTCTGCTACCCATCCAGGTTCCAGTACCGTCAGCTGGTTCTCGGCAGTGCCTTTGGCTTAGGTGCCTCCTTCTCGGTATCCGAGTTCCAGCAACGTCTGCTGGTCCTTGGTAGTGCTTTCTGGCACAGGTACCTCCTGCTTAGTAACCGGGTTCCAGTACCATCAGCTGGTCCTCGGTAGTGCCATTGGCTCTTGTTCCTTCTGCTACCCCTCCGGGTTCCAGCACCGTCAGCTGGTCCTCGGTAGTGCCATTGGCTCTTGTTGATGAAAATGTGTGCAAAACTGTAAAGCGCTGCGGAATATGTTAGCGCTATATAAAAATAAAGATTATTATTAAAAATAAAGATTATTATTGTTCCTTCTGCTACCCATCTGGGTTCCAGTACCGTCAGCTGGTTTTCGGCAGTTCCTCAGCCTTCTTGTACCTTCTGTTACATTTCCAAGTTCAAACTTTTTTAAATGGTTTTTGGTAATCACTCTGGATCTCCCTGACGGCGACCCTGAAGACGACGACCATGAAGACCACCCCGAAGAAGACGACGACCCCGAAGACGATGACCCTGAAGACGACGACCCTGAAGACCACCCCGAAGAAGATGACGACCCCAAAAACGACGACCCTGAAGACGACGACCCTGAAGACCTCCCCAAAGAAGACCAAAAAGATGACCCTAAAGAAGATGACCAAGAGGACAAAGAACATGAAGACAACCACCAAGATACAGAACAACAAGAGACGGAAGACCAAGAAGCAGAAGAACAAAAAGCAGAAGAACATTAAGCATAAGACTAAAATCAGAGCAAAAGATATTATCTAAATTGTAAGCAGAACAAGACTAAGCAGTGTATGGGGGTGAGTCCATTCCTCCTCGCGGTGCCCCTGGAAAATGCCTGCTGTTGCAGGCCAAACTCAATGCGGACAAATCCTGTTGTAAATCTTTTGTGACAGGCAGAACGGAAGGTGTAATTTTCAAACTTTTATAGAAAACAACTACAGGAATGCCTGTCACAAATAAGAATATGATGAAAAAAAGAATAATAGGAAGAAGGTGAAGAAGTTGATGAAAAAGATGCTGCTGCTGAGGATCATGAAGTAGAAAATGTGGGAGAAGTAAAAAAGGTGAAGAGCATGGAAGTAGTGAAACATACATATCTGACAAAATATAAAAAAGGATAACATAGTCAATATCTTTGTAACTCTGAACGTCTTAAAAATTTTTTTTATTCCTGCTATTCCATTTGATTGGGCTAAACCTCTATGCCTTTAATGTCTCCTCCACCTCCCCCAATACATTCTACATTATTCTTAGTTGTTTTCCTTCATGTAAAATTAACCTACAAGGAAAGAAAGGGTTTATTTTAATTCCGATATTTCTGTCCCATTGACTTGCATTGGTTTCTGGTATTGGAATCGGCGTTATCCGATACATTTTGGGTATCGGTCCGATCCAATCCGATCCGATATTTCACTATATCGGAAGGTATCGCTCAACAACACTACTTGTGATACATTACCCATTTACTGCTTTTTATATTCTGGTCTAATCCAAACTTACCAAGTGAGAGTTATTTTCTGACTGTGGAAATAAATACTGAGATTGACAACAATGACCCCTACACTGTGTACAGCTGTACTCTTCAGATCCATTACCGTTTGATGGCTTTTTATATTGTGTTGTAATCCATACTGAGCCTGAGAGCGTCTGTGTCTGCCTCCTGAAATTTCTACGGAGATTTAGATTGTTTAAACTATACCATATATACCTGCTATCTCATGATACTGTACACTTTTTCTACTTTTTATATTCTTGTCTAAGCATACTGAGCCTGTGAGCATCTCTGTGTGACTAATGGTATAAATAGAGAGATTGACAATCATCCTTTGACTGTATAGAGCTGTATACTTCTGATACAATACCATATATCTGATGTTATTTTGGGTTCATTTTCTGCAACATTTTGAAGTTTGGTGGAAGAGACCACGGACGTGGGTGTGGGGGGGCCAGCTGGTGCTGATGGTGGTGGTGCATCTGCTGGTAGTGGCAAAAGCACAATAGCAGCTAAGGCAGGAGGTGTTGAGCCTGAGCTTGCATCATGGTCTGGCTCCGGAACGCCTGGAAGGCTATCTTTTCTGGGAGTAGGTTAACCGCTTTTAAAGCCGGAGCATCAGGAACTGGTTTTGGCTTACATTGCTGAAACAGACTCCAGCAAATATGCCCTCCTCTTCTGAAGTTTCAAAAAATGCAAGCACTGAGTCGTCAAGTGCTGGCTCCTGGTCAGGAAGAACCCCTTTCCTTGTGTCCTTCACCCCCACCAAAAGTGAATCATGCAGCAGGCCACACTTCACATTAGTCCATGTAGCTCTTTCTATCATACCATGCCTGGGTTATCAAGTCAAATCGTGAATTCCCCAGTCAAAGATGAATCTGACATGGAGTGTGGGTGGCCAGCCAGGACAGTGGGGATAATCGGTACCGGGCCGGTGTCTCAGAGGGATTTTTCACGTTGGTGGTGATGACCCGTTCCGTGGCCCTGGGCGTCCATGCAAAGGGGTGAATACCGTTTATAGGTGAATGATACGTGACGGCACCTGTGGTTTCTGATCAGATTGACCAGCACTGCAGTGTCGCTTCTCTGGGACAGATGTTGTGGTGCAGCTAAGATGTAGAAGCCCTGCACAGGTAGGGCCGTAGTCGCAAGGCAGATGAAAGAGTTGGTAGATGGTGTGCAGTGCAGGATGTAGCAGAGCCGTGCGCCAGGTGCAGGAGAAAGATGACAGACACAGTTGTGCAGTTCCTTTACCTGTACTTGGTAAGTGCCGTCCGGGACCCAGAGTACAGATGGAGAAGGAGTTGGTCAGCCTGGAAGCAAATTTAGAATTCTCTCTCTGCAGATAGGCAGTGTGGCCTCCGTTCTAGTGCTTATCTGAGGTACTCGCAGTACTGAGATCACTGAAGTTCCACCTGTTAACTCTCTTTTGGAGCTTTCTCATATGGCAGGCAGCTGTAGCCTTTTCCTTCTGGCTCACACACGTCGCTGCTGGGGCCTCCGAGCCTTAGTTGGGAACAGAGCATTTACAGCTGCTACTTCCTCCGGTTTCAGCTGCAGGAACGTCAGTGTCCCTACAAACTCGGAGACCGGAATCCCGACCATGCGCTCCAGCTAGGAGTGAGCCTTAACTCTGCTCATCCTCCAGCTCCCCTTCTCACGTCCACACACATCCCCTTCCCTTCACAGACTGCCCTAACTTACCTCCTCCCGACCACAGAGAGCAGCTCCTCAGCAGTCAGGTTCAGAGGTCTCCCTGCTGGCCTGGAGTGGGAACTGTGTTGTGTGTTGGTTTAACTGCTAGAGAGATCCTTCGTTGCTCCCGAGCATGACATCACACTCCCTAGGAGGAAGGTAATGCCACTGTGGCGACCGTACTCCTGGGGGCGCCACAAGTGCACTGATGCCCAGCTACTGCTAGATGATTCTGCTGGTATATTGACACAGACCACTACATTCCCCTCGCACTCTACACAGCCAGAATCTGATCCTGATGAAACTCAGGTTCCCCTTCCCGCATACTATACCACCTTACACGGTGACAAAGAGGAAGGTGCAGATGAAAGTGCAGGTTCCTTGAGCAGGTGGTGGGGCATACTCATGGGCGACGGCCCTGGCACAGGGCCCCTCATAGTACGCAAAAGTGTCTCTGCCGGTGGGACCCCCACCCGCCGTCAGACACACCGCCACACACCGCCGTACTATGAGGGGCCCTGTGCCAGGGCCGTCGCCAACGAGTGCCCCCCCCCGCTTGCTCAGGATCACAGCACTTGCAAAGTTGAAATACTTACCTCTCCCTGCACCACCGCCGTGACGTCTTCCGCGTTTCCTGACAGTGACATTCTGGGCAGAGAGCGCGATGACATCACGTCTGTATGCCCTCTGCCTAAACAGTCCAAGTGCAGTGAGATGGAAGATGGGGACGATGAGGAGTCCAGACTAGTACAGGGATTCCCTAGCGAGGAGACTTATTTAACTGTTTTCAATGTTGGGACAGCTATTTTTGGGGAGCACTTTACTCTGGAGAATGATATATGAGGCCCACCATACACTGGAGCATTCCAAAGGTGGACATCAGACACTGGAGCAGCATTTACAGGGCCCATTATTCACTGGAGCATTAGAAATGGGGCCCATTATATATGGAGCATTATTTGGGCCCATAACACAGTGGAGCTTCATCCATGGGGACCAACATATACTGTAGCATTATGTGGAGCTCATCATATACTGTTTCAAGCATTCTATGGGACCAATGATTCTGTATGGAGAAATATATGGGCCTCATTACTCTGTATAGCGCACTATGCGGTGGCCAAAATACTGTATGGAGTAATATACTGTCCGTTTTTGAAGCTATTGGAGAATTTAAAATGGATATCAGTCATGAGATGTAAGAAGTGAAGTATTTTTCATTGTACTATACCGCTACTTCTCTGCCGAATCAGAGGATCATGAATTGTGGCATGTGTTAAAAGAGCCCAGTGACACTCTTTGGCCCAGGACCCACGAAAATCTGGAGCCAGCCCTACCCCCCCCACAACTTTAGCCAAATAACCCCCAGTTTTCAATGCCTAACTATTATTATAAAGTAAATTAAGGTAAACAAGCTTAAGTAATAAGAATTGATGTTTTTGGCATTAAAATGGGCACTGTAGGTGTGTTTAATGTCCTCCACTCCCTGACGACCTTGGTTCCCCATTGACTTGCATTGGGTTTCGTGTTTCAGTCGGCCTTCGACTTTTCACGATAATCGGCCGATTTTGTTCGATCCGACTTTTGAGAAAGTCGGGTTTCATGAAACCCGACTCGACCCGAAAAAAAGGCAAAGTCGCTCCTCTCTAATCAGCATCAGACTGAAAAAATAGGATAATTGGAAAAGAATCCATTGAACTAGAAGACAAATACACAACCCAATGGTTGATAAGTAAGAAGAATAAATGTCAGTCTGGGGTGTTACATAGTCAGAAATAGAAGTGCTGACAAAACATTGTGATTGAATCTTGTATGTGACGGCTGTCTATTCAAGGAGCGCGTGTTGGTTCATGATCGCGGCTGTTCTGGTAACAGGAGACATAAACCTAGTGAGCATGTATCAGTGCCAAGCTACTATAGTGGAAGCTGATAGAATGTGTAGTGAATGGGAGTGAGGGAAAATGAGGGAGGTGTGGTAGATGAGGTGAATAATGAGATACAAGGAACATCGGCTGATCACTCAGGCTACAGAACGGAGGATCCATTGGAGGAGCGCTCTGGATGCCGGAGACAACGAAAAACACTGGGGGAATGAACTATACACAGGAATTGGTGGCAGGTGTGTAGTATATAAAATAGTATATATAGGGATATGAAAATAATATTTACTAGATTTGATATAAACAAACTATGTGTTATTATAGTAGAAATGTATTAAAACTGTATTAAAAATATAGGTGCTAAAAATACGACAATGACATTTATGAATGTATTAAAAGTATGTTAAAAATATTAAAATTATTAAGATTCCCAATGAATAAACCAATAAAATTTATGATGAATATGACAATAAAATGTTATAATAAATAATACAATTTTTTAAGTCACAGAGGTGGTCACAAAAATACATCTGTAATTTCGCTGAGTCCATTTGGAGTAAGGTTTATAAATTTGTTTAGTTTATAAATCCAAAAGTTTTCTTTCCGATTTAGTTGTTCAATGCAATTCTGAACCTGGCTGCAATATCATCACTCATATTTCCTGACCCCACTCCTCCTGTCTGTCATTACTGGTTTATTCTCCCCTGCATGTCTCTCACCATAATTCCTTGATGCTAATACACAGTTGGCTTTATCTGTCCATTTGGATCTGACTATTACCTTTTGCATTTTCCCGTTAGACTTCAAATTAATCCCCTCCTTTACCTCTCTTTACCAACTAATTAATCTCTCTCCTTGCTACACTCCTGCTTCCCCTCTTTGCAAATCCCTTCACTGCCTCCCAATTTCCAGGCTTATCGTTTAAACTACTAACTAGAGTTAAGCGAAACGGGTCGAAAAAATTCAAAAGTCGCCGACTTTTGGCAAAGTCGGGTTTCATGAAACGAAACCCGACCCTAGGATGAGGTCGGCCACGAGGTCGGCGACTTAAAAGTTTCAAAAGTTTGTTTTGCGCTCTTTTTCAGCCAATCAGGATCCACGGACACTGTGGGCAACGTGATGACATAGGCACGGGTCACCACCATCTTTCAGAAGGGCATGCAAGTGATTGGCTTGCTTTGGTGGGCGTCACAGGGGGTATAAAAGGGCGTGCATGCCGACCGCCATCTTACTTCTGCCGATCTTAGTATAGGGAGAGGTTGCTGCTGATTCTGTAGGGAGAGCGTTAGGCAGGGAAGAAGACAAAAAAACTGCTTCTGCTGCTAGCGATTTGGCCTGCACAACACACCAGTCACTGTGTGTGCAGTGCAAGGGGAGGCTATATAGTGGTGTATCAGTGGTGTTGGTTGTTGGGCTGCCTTTTAAGGCTTCCTGACAGGCTGGCATTGCTGTTTACCCACTGCTCCGCAAACTGCTTTTTTAAAAGCAATCCCAATTTTTTTTTTTTGTCCTGCTGAGAAGAAAAAAAAACTGCTTCTGCTGCTAGCAATTTGGCCTGCACAACACACCAGTCACTGTGTGCAGTGCAAGGGGAGGCTATATAGTGGTGTATCAGTGGTGTTGGTTGTTGGGCTGCCTTCTAAGGCTTCCTGACAGGCTGGCATTGCTGTTTACCCACTGCTCCGCAAACTGCTTTTTTAAAAGCAATCCAATCTCCCTTATCCTCTAGTCACTTTTGTCACAGCTGTGCCATCGAGCCTGTCACATAGCGCTCAGATATTCATTGGGCCTCACACAATCCAAAAGTGTCCAGTGTCCACAAGTGTGTGCAGAGATTCAAAATCTCCCTTATCCTCTAGTCACTTTTGTCACAGCTGTGCCATCGAGCCTGTCACATAGCGCTCAGATATCAGTGGGCCTCAGACAATCCAAAAGTGTCCACTGTCCACAAGTGTGTGCAGAAATTCAAAATCTCCCTTATCCTCTAGTCACTTTTGTCACAGCTGTGCCATCGAGCCTGTCACATAGTGCTCAGATATCAGTGGGCCTCACACAATCCAAAAGTGTCCACTGTCCACAAGTGTGTGCAGAAATTCAAAATCTCCCTTATCCTCTAGTCACTTTTGTCACAGCTGTGCCATCGAGCCTGTCACATAGAGCTCAGATATCAGTGGGCCTCACACAATCCAAAAGTGTCCACTGTCCACAAGTGTGTGCAGAAATTCAAAATCTCCCTTATCCTCTAGTCACTTTTGTCACAGCTGTGCCATCGAGCCTGTCACATAGCGCTCAGATATCAGCGGGCCTCACACAATCCAAAAGTGTCCACTGTCCACAAGTGTGTGCAGAAATTCAAAATCTCCCTTATCCTCTAGTCACTTTTGTCACAGCAGTGCCATCGAGCCTGTCACATAGCGCTCAGATATCTGTGGGCCTCACACAATCCAAAAGTGTCCACTGTCCACAAGTGTGTGCAGAAATTCAAAATCTCCCTTATCCTCTAGTCACTTTTGTCACAGCTGTGCCATCGAGCCTGTCACATAGCGCTCAGATATCAGTGGGCCTCACACAATCCAAAAGTGTCCACTGTCCACAAGTGTGTGCAGAAATTCAAAATCTCCCTTATCCTCTAGTCACTTTTGTCACAGCAGTGCCATCGAGCCTGTCACATAGCGCTCAGATATCAGTGGGCCTCACACAATCCAAAAGTGTCCAGTGTCCAAAAGTGTGTGCAGATATTCAAAATCTCCCTTATCCTCTAGTCACTTTTGTCACAGCAGTGCCATCGAGCCTGTCACATAGCGCTCAGATATCAGTGGGCCTCACACAATACAAAAGTGTCCACTGTCCACAAGTGTGTGCAGAAATTCAAAATCTCCCTTATCCTCTAGTCACTTTTGTCACAGCTGTGCCATCGAGCCTGTCACATAGCGCTCAGATATTCATTGGGCCTCACACAATCCAAAAGTGTCCAGTGTCCAAAAGTGTGTGCAGAGATTCAAAATCTCCCTTATCCTCTCGTCACTTTTGTCACAGCTGTGCCATCGAGCCTGTCACATAGCGCTCAGATATCAGTGGGCCTCACACAATCCAAAAGTGTCCACTGTCCACAAGTGTGTGCAGAAATTCAAAATCTCCCTTATCCTCTAGTCACTTTTGTCACAGCTGTGCCATCGAGCCTGTCACATAGCGCTCAGATATCAGTGGGCCTTCACACAATCCAAAAGTGTCCACTGTCCACAAGTGTGTGCAGAAATTCAAAATCTCCCTTATCCTCTAGTCACTTTTGTCACAGCTGTGCCATCGAGCCTGTCACATAGCGCTCAGATATCAGTGGGCCTCACACAATCCAAAAGTGTCCACTGTCCACAAGTGTGTGCAGAAATTCAAAATCTCCCTTATCCTCTAGTCACTTTTGTCACAGCTGTGCCATCGAGCCTGTCACATAGCGCTCAGATATCAGTGGGCCTCACACAATCCAAAAGTGTCCAGTGTCCAAAAGTGTGTGCAGATATTCAAAATCTCCCTTATCCTCTAGTCACTTTTGTCACAGCAGTGCCATCGAGCCTGTCACATAGCGCTCAGATATCAGTGGGCCTCACACAATCCAAAAGTGTCCACTGTCCACAAGTGTGTGCAGAAATTCAAAATCTCCCTTATCCTCTAGTCACTTTTGTCACAGCTGTGCCATCGAGCCTGTCACATAGCGCTCAGATATCAGTGGGCCTCACACAACCCAAAAGTGTCCACTGTCCACAAGTGTGTGCAGAAATTCAAAATCTCCCTTATCCTCTAGTCACTTTTGTCACAGCAGTGCCATCGAGCCTGTCACATAGCGCTCAGATATCAGTGGGCCTCACACAATCCAAAAGTGTCCAGTGTCCAAAAGTGTGTGCAGATATTCAAAATCTCCCTTATCCTCTAGTCAATTTTGTCACAGCAGTGCCATCGAGCCTGTCACATAGCGCTCAGATATCAGTGGGCCTCACACAATCCAAAAGTGTCCAGTGTCCAAAAGTGTGTGCAGATATTCAAAATCTCCCTTATCCTCTAGTCACTTTTGTCACAGCAGTGCCATCGAGCCTGTCACATAGCGCTCAGATATCAGTGGGCCTCACACAATCCAAAAGTGTCCACTGTCCACAAGTGTGTGCAGAAATTCAAAATCTCCCTTATCCTCTAGTCACTTTTGTCACAGCTGTGCCATCGAGCCTGTCACATAGCGCTCAGATATCAGTGGGCCTCGCACAATCCAAAAGTGTCCACTGTCCACAAGTGTGTGCAGAAATTCAAAATCTCCCTTATCCTCTAGTCACTTTTGTCACAGCAGTGCCATCGAGCCTGTCACATAGCGCTCAGATATCAGTGGGCCTCACACAATCCAAAAGTGTCCACTGTCCACAAGTGTGTGCAGATATTCAAAATCTCCCTTATCCTCTAGTCACTTTTGTCACAGCAGTGCCATCGAGCCTGTCACATAGCGCTCAGATATCAGTGGGCCTCACACAATCCAAAAGTGTCCAGTGTCCAAAAGTGTGTGCAGATATTCAAAATCTCCCTTATCCTCTAGTCAATTTTGTCACAGCAGTGCCATCGAGCCTGTCACATAGCGCTCAGATATCAGTGGGCCTCACACAATCCAAAAGTGTCCAGTGTCCAAAAGTGTGTGCAGATATTCAAAATCTCCCTTATCCTCTAGTCACTTTTGTCACAGCAGTGCCATCGAGCCTGTCACATAGCGCTCAGATATCAGTGGGCCTCACACAATCCAAAAGTGTCCACTGTCCACAAGTGTGTGCAGAAATTCAAAATCTCCCTTATCCTCTAGTCACTTTTGTCACAGCTGTGCCATCGAGCCTGTCACATAGCGCTCAGATATCAGTGGGCCTCGCACAATCCAAAAGTGTCCACTGTCCACAAGTGTGTGCAGAAATTCATAATCTCCCTTATCCTCTAGTCACTTTTGTCACAGCAGTGCCATCGAGCCTGTCACATAGCGCTCAGATATCAGTGGGCCTCACACAATCCAAAAGTGTCCACTGTCCACAAGTGTGTGCAGAAATTCAAAATCTCCCTTATCCTCTAGTCACTTTTGTCACAGCTGTGCCATCGAGCCTGTCACATAGCGCTCAGATATCAGTGGGCCTCACACAATCCAAAAGTGTCCACTGTCCACAAGTGTGTGCAGAAATTCAAAATCTCCCTTATCCTCTAGTCACTTTTGTCACAGCTGTGCCATCGAGCCTGTCACATAGCGCTCAGATATCAGTGGGCCTCACACAATCCAAAAGTGTCCACTGTCCACAAGTGTGTGCAGAAATTCAAAATCTGCAGAAATTCAAAATCTCCCTTATCCTCTAGTCACTTTTGTCACAGCTGTGCCATCGAGCCTGTCACATAGCGCTCAGATATCAGTGGGCCTCACACAATCCAAAAGTGTCCACTGTCCACAAGTGTGTGCAGAAATTCAAAATCTCCCTTATCCTCTAGTCACTTTTGTCACAGCAGTGCCATCGAGCCTGTCACATAGCGCTCAGATATCAGTGGGCCTCACACAATCCAAAAGTGTCCAGTGTCCAAAAGTGTGTGCAGATATTCAAAATCTCCCTTATCCTCTAGTCACTTTTGTCACAGCAGTGCCATCGAGCCTGTCACATAGCGCTCAGATATCAGTGGGCCTCACACAATCCAAAAGTGTCCACTGTCCACAAGTGTGTGCAGAAATTCAAAATCTCCCTTATCCTCTAGTCACTTTTGTCACAGCTGTGCCATCGAGCCTGTCACATAGCGCTCAGATATCAGTGGGCCTCACACAATCCAAAAGTGTCCACTGTCCACAAGTGTGTGCAGAAATTCAAAATCTCCCTTATTCTCTAGTCACTTTTGTCACAGCTGTGCCATCGAGCCTGTCACATAGCGCTCAGATATCAGTGGGCCTCACACAATCCAAAAGTGTCCACTGTCCACAAGTGTGTGCAGAAATTCAAAATCTCCCTTATCCTCTAGTCACTTTTGTCACAGCAGTGCCATCGAGCCTGTCACATAGCGCTCAGATATCAGTGGGCCTCACACAATCCAAAAGTGTCCAGTGTCCAAAAGTGTGTGCAGATATTCAAAATCTCCCTTATCCTCTAGTCAATTTTGTCACAGCAGTGCCATCGAGCCTGTCACATAGCGCTCAGATATCAGTGGGCCTCACACAATCCAAAAGTGTCCAGTGTCCAAAAGTGTGTGCAGATATTCAAAATCTCCCTTATCCTCTAGTCACTTTTGTCACAGCAGTGCCATCGAGCCTGTCACATAGCGCTCAGATATCAGTGGGCCTCACACAATCCAAAAGTGTCCACTGTCCACAAGTGTGTGCAGAAATTCAAAATCTCCCTTATCCTCTAGTCACTTTTGTCACAGCTGTGCCATCGAGCCTGTCACATAGCGCTCAGATATCAGTGGGCCTCACACAATCCAAAAGTGTCCACTGTCCACAAGTGTGTGCAGAAATTCAAAATCTCCCTTATCCTCTAGTCACTTTTGTCACAGCAGTGCCATCGAGCCTGTCACATAGCGCTCAGATATCAGTGGGCCTCACACAATCCAAAAGTGTCCACTGTCCACAAGTGTGTGCAGAAATTCAAAATCTCCCTTATCCTCTAGTCACTTTTGTCACAGCAGTGCCATCGAGCCTGTCACATAGCGCTCAGATATCAGTGGGCCTCACACAATCCAAAAGTGTCCAGTGTCCAAAAGTGTGTGCAGATATTCAAAATCTCCCTTATCCTCTAGTCACTTTTGTCACAGCAGTGCCATCGAGCCTGTCACATAGCTCTCAGATATCAGTGGGCCTCACACAATCCAAAAGTGTCCAGTGTCCAAAAGTGTGTGCAGATATTCAAAATCTCCCTTATCCTCTAGTCACTTTTGTCACAGCAGTGCCATCGAGCCTGTCACATAGCGCTCAGATATCAGTGGGCCTCACACAATCCAAAAGTGTCCACTGTCCACAAGTGTGTGCAGAAATTCAAAATCTCCCTTATCCTCTAGTCACTTTTGTCACAGCTGTGCCATCGAGCCTGTCACATAGCGCTCAGATATTCATTGGGCCTCACACAATCCAAAAGTGTCCAGTGTCCAAAAGTGTGTGCAGAGATTCAAAATCTCCCTTATCCTCTAGTCACTTTTGTCACAGCTGTGCCATCGAGCCTGTCACATAGCGCTCAGATATCAGTGGGCCTCACACAATCCAAAAGTGTCCACTGTCCACAAGTGTGTGCAGAAATTCAAAATCTCCCTTATCCTCTAGTCACTTTTGTCACAGCTGTGCCATCGAGCCTGTCACATAGCGCTCAGATATCAGTGGGCCTCACACAATCCAAAAGTGTCCACTGTCCACAAGTGTGTGCAGAAATTCAAAATCTCCCTTATCCTCTAGTCACTTTTGTCACAGCTGTGCCATCGAGCCTGTCACATAGCGCTCAGATATCAGTGGGCCTCACACAATCCAAAAGTGTCCACTGTCCACAAGTGTGTGCAGAAATTCAAAATCTACCTTATCCTCTAGTCACTTTTGTCACAGCTGTGCCATCGAGCCTGTCACATAGCGCTCAGATATCAGTGGGCCTCACACAATCCAAAAGTGTCCACTGTCCACAAGTGTGTGCAGAAATTCAAAATCTCCCTTATCCTCTAGTCACTTTTGTCACAGCAGTGCCATCGAGCCTGTCACATAGCGCTCAGATATCAGTGGGCCTCACACAATCCAAAAGTGTCCACTGTCCACAAGTGTGTGCAGAAATTCAAAATCTCCCTTATCCTCTAGTCACTTTTGTCACAGCAGTGCCATCGAGCCTGTCACATAGCGCTCAGATATCAGTGGGCCTCACACAATCCAAAAGTGTCCAGTGTCCAAAAGTGTGTGCAGATATTCAAAATCTCCCTTATCCTCTAGTCACTTTTGTCACAGCAGTGCCATCGAGCCTGTCACATAGCGCTCAGATATCAGTGGGCCTCACACAATCCAAAAGTGTCCAGTGTCCAAAAGTGTGTGCAGATATTCAAAATCTCCCTTATCCTCTAGTCACTTTTGTCACAGCAGTGCAATCGAGCCTGTCACATAGCGCTCAGATATCAGTGGGCCTCACACAATCCAAAAGTGTCCACTGTCCACAAGTGTGTGCAGAAATTCAAAATCTCCCTTATCCTCTAGTCACTTTTGTCACAGCTGTGCCATCGAGCCTGTCACATAGCGCTCAGATATCAGTGGGCCTCACACAATCCAAAAGTGTCCAGTGTCCAAAAGTGTGTGCAGAAATTCAAAATCTCCCCTGTCCTATAGACACCTTGTACCTTGTTTTACATTACTATATAGTTTGTTGGATTTTGTCTACATTTCTACCAAAAATGAGGAAGGCTGGTGGAAGAGGCCGTGGAATTGGGCGGGGGTTGGCAGCTGGTAATGATGGTGTTGGTGGTGGATCTGATGGTAGTGGCAAGAGCAAAATAGGACCGAATGCAGGAGGTGCTGACCCTGCGTCATCGTCTGGCTACATAAGGCCTCGAACGCTTAGTTTTCTAGGAGTTGGCAAACCGCTTTTAAAGCCAGAGCATCAGGAAAAAGTTTTGTCTTACATTGCTGACTCAGCCTCCAGCTCTATCGCCTCCTCTTCTTCAGTTGTAAAAAGTAAAAGCACTGAGTCGTCATTGGAGGCTCATGTTCATGAACCACACCTTTCCTTGTGTCCTTCACCCCAACCAAGATTGAAGGATGACGCAGGCCATACTACTGATTACTCCATGGAGCTGTTTTCACATACCATGCCTGGATTATCAAGTGAAATGGTGAATTACCCAGGCCAAGATTAATCTGACATGGAGTGCACTGATGCACAGCCGCTGATGGATGATTCTGCTGGTACATTCACTCAGAGCACTACATTGTCCTCGCAGTGTACAGAGCCAGATTCTGACCCTGATGAGACTCAGGTGCCCCTTCCCGCACACTATACCACCATACACGGTGACACAGAGGAAGGTGCACATGACATAGAAGAGGAGGTGATGGATGAACCAGTTGTTGACCCAGATTGGCATCCGTTGGGGGAAGAGGGTGCTGCTTCCAATAGCTCAGATGAGGAGCATCCACAGCAGACATCGACATCGCAACAGCTGTTATCTGGCAGGCCCGGAGCACTCCAAAGACAGGTTCCAAACATCAAAAGAGTTGCTGGACAGCTTGTCCAGAGGGTCAAAAGATCACAGCTTGCTAGGCCGCAAAATGTCTGCCAAAGTAGGAAGAGTGCAGTGTGGCACTTTTTTGACCAAAATCCTCATGATCAGGCCAAGGTTATCTGTAAGAAGTGCGCAAAGACCTTTAGCCGAGGGAAAAATCTGAAAAATTTGAATACCAGTTGCATGCTTAGACATTTAACCAGCATGCACTTGCAAGCGTGGACACAACACCAAACCTCAAGTGCCACATGTGCAACTGATCACAACGAAGGTAGTCAGCAACGCTACATTGTTTCCCCCACTGTAAGCCCACCGGTTAGCACAGCAGCAAATGTTGAGGTGTCGTTGCAAGGCCACAGCAGTCAGGGAATCCCACTGTTATATCAACGAAAGACTGATTCTAGGCCATCAGAAAGAACACCAACTCCATCACCATCATCAACCCTCTCTCAGTCTGCCCTGTCCACCGCTACTTCCACCATATGCAGCTCTCAAGTCCAGCTCACCCTCCCAGACACTATGAGTAGGTCAAGAAAGTACTCAGTCTCTCATCCGCGTACACTGGGTTTGAACGCCCACATTGCCAAACTAATCTCGTTTGAGATGATGCCCTTTCGGTTGGTGGAAAGCACAGCTTTCCGCGAACTCATGGCCTATGCAGTACCACGCTATGACCTACCCAGTCGCCACTTCTTCTCTCGCAAAGCCATCCCAGCCCTCCACCATCATGTGAAAGACCGCATTGTCCACGCACTCAAGCAGTCAGTGAGCGGAAAGGTGCACCTCACAACTGATGCATGGTCCAGTCGGCATGGCCAGGGCCGTTACGTGTCCATCACTGCGCACTGGGTTAATGTGGTGGATGCAGGGTCCACAGGGGACAGCGGTGGTGGGACAGTGCTGCCTAGCCCACGGTATAGGAAACAGTTGGCTGTAGGCGTTCGACCCTCCTCCTCCTCCACCTCCTCCAGAAGCGAAAGCTCGTCCACAGAGCGCAGTCGTACGAGCACTCCATCTGCAGCTGCCACTGTTGCACACGATGTGTCCCCCTATCGAGCAGCTAGTGGAAAGCGTCAGCAGGCTGTGTTGCAGATGATGTGTTTGGGCGACAGACACACCGCCGAGGTGCTGGCCGAGTACTTGAAGCGACAAACTGAGTCATGGCTGGGCAGTGTACATCTTGAGGCAGGCAAGGTAGTTAGTGATAACGGCCGTAATTTTGTGGCAGCCATAGCCCTTTCAAAACTCAGCCACATACCTTGCTTGGCTCACACCTTGAACCTGGTGGTGCAGTGCTTCCTCAAAAATTATCCGGAGTTAACAGCCCTGCTCCAGAAGGTGCGAAGACTGTGCGCGCACATCCGCCGGTCGCCTGTACACTCTGTTCGTATGCAGAAGCTGCAGCGATTGCTCCACCTTCCCAACCACCGCCTCATTATCGACATTGCAACAAGGTGGAACTCCACCCTGCACATGGTGGAGCGGCTGTGCGAGCAGAGGCAGGCCATAATGCATTTGTGGGAGGATACACGGCCAGGCACTTTGAGAGCAGACATGGAGTTGACAGGTGTGCAGTGGTCGAAGCTGAAAGACCTTTGTAAAGTCCTTCAGTGTTTTGAGGAATGCACACGGCTGGTAAGCGCAGACGACGCCATCCTAAGCATGAGCATCCCACTTATGCGTCTGCTCATGCAAACTTTGACGCACCTTAAGGAGCAGGCGTCTGCAGCCAATGTTGATGAGGAGGAAGAGGAGGCGGGAATCCTTGATGACATTCAGCCATTGTCTGCTCAGGGACCTCTCGTGGATGAGGTGGAGGAAGAAGAGGAGGAGGAGGATGATGGGGATGATTACTTAGGGGGGGAGGAGGATGCATCTCGTGGGGCAAGTGAAAATGTTGGCGTGGCAAGGTCTGGTACAGGGTTTGTGCGTGACTGGAGGGATGTGGATTTGCCAGAAAGTGCTCCTCCACCCAGCACTCGCAGTGCATCATTGACACCGGGAACATTGGCCCACATGTCAGATTATGCCTTGCGGATCCTAAAAAGGGACCCCCGCATTGCCAAAATGATGAACGATGACGACTACTGGTTGGCCAGCATCCTGGATCCACGCTATAAAGGCAAATTACAAAACATCATGCCACAGGAGAACCTTGACCTAATATTGGCTAATAAACAAGCAACTCTGGTAAATCGGTTGCTTGAGGCATTCCCAGCACACAGCAGCGGTGATGGTTCTCACACGAGCCGTACGGGCCGGGGGCAGCTTGGCAGAGGTGTTCGTGGTGCACACAGCAGAAGTGGCGTTGGAGACAGGGGTTTCATGACAATGTTGTGGACTGATTTTTCAAATACCGCTCACACAACTGGTAATACTGCATCGATGGAAAGTGACAGGAGACAGCAGTTGTCAACTATGGTAACAAACTACTTTTCCTCCCATATCGATTTTCTCCCACACAGGTCATTCCCCTTTTACTATCGGGCCGCTAAACTGGACACCTGGCCTGAATTGGCCCAATATGCCTTACAGGAGCTCGCTTGCCCAGCTGCAAGTGTGCTATCGGAAAGAGTCTTCAGTGCAGCTGGATCAATCCTGACAGAAAAAAGGACCCGTCTGTCAACCCAAAATGTGGATGATCTAACCTTCATTAAAATGAACCACGCATGGGTTTCCAAGGATTTTGTCCCACCTTCCCCTGATGACACATAGGGTGACAGAAAAATGGCTTGCTTTGGTCCACCTCTTCCTGGTACTTCACCTATTTCGCCTTTTGCATCAGCTGAATGTCCAACATCAACATATGCCACTTTCTAAAACTCCCTAACTGTGCTGCCTCCCCCCCATGGCCGGGGTCACCACCTAGCGCACGACACCGTGCGAGTGCCGTTGCCCTGGACAGGTGGGTAGGCCGACTCTTGGGCGCGGGCACTGGCACAGGGTCCCTCATAGTGCAATCAAGTGTCTCTGACGGTGGTGGTGCACACCCGCCTTCAGACACACCGCTGTACTATGAGGGGCCCAGTGCCAGTACCGACGCCCACGAGTGGGCCCCCCTTGCTTGGGCAGGGCCCCAGCATTTGCAATCTTTACCTCTCCCTGCTCCTCCGCTGTGTAATCTGGGCCGTCAAATCCATACTGTGCCTGACACCGTCTGAGCCTGCCTCCTGAGACATATATTTTGAATGTGTACGCTATCCATACATGTTATCCAGGGATACGGTACCCTTTCTAACCTTTGTGCAATCACGTGCAATCCATACTGGGCCTAATACCGTCTGAGCCTGCCTCATGCTGTATAGACATATATTTTGAATGTGTACGCTATCCATACATGTTATCCAGGGATACGGTACCCTTTCTAACCTTTGTGCAATCACGTGCAATCCATACTGGGCCTAACACCGTCTGAGCCTGCCTCATGCTGTATAGACATATATTTTGAATGTGTACGCTATCCATACATGTTATCCAGGGATACGGTACCCTTTCTAACCTTTGTGCAATCACGTGCAATCCATTCTGGGCCTAACACCGTCTGAGCTTGCCTCATGCTGTATAGACATATATTTTGAATGTGTACGCTATCCATACATGTTATCCAGGGATACGGTACCCTTTCTAACCTTTGTGCAATCCATACTGGGCCTAACACCGTCTGAGCCTGCCTCATGCTGTATAGACATATATTTTGAATGTGTACGCTATCCATACATGTTATCCAGGGATACGGTACCCTTTCTAACCTTTGTGCAATCACGTGCAATCCATACTGGGCCTAACACCGTCTGAGCCTGCCTCATGCTGTATAGACATATATTTTGAATGTGTACGCTATCCATACATGTTATCCAGGGATACGGTACCCTTTCTAACCTTTGTGCAATCACGTGCAATCCATACTGTGCCTAACACCGTCTGAGCCTGCCTCATGCTGTATAGACATATATTTTGAATGTGTACGCTATCCATACATGTTATCCGGGGATACGGTACCCTTTCTAACCTTTGTGCAATCACGTGCAATCCATACTGGGCCTAACACCGTCTGAGCCTGCCTCCTGAGACATATATTTTGAATGTGTACGCTATCCATACATGTTATCTGGGGATACGGTACCCTTTCTAACCTTTGTGCAATCACGTGTAATCCATACTGGGCCTAACACCGTCTGAGCCTGCCTCCTGAGACATATATTTTGAATGTGTACGCTATCCATACATGTTATCTGGGGATACGGTACCCTTTCTAACCTTTGTGCAATCACGTGTAATCCATACTGGGCCTAACACCGTCTGAGCCTGCCTCCTGAGACATATATTTTGAATGTGTACGCTATCCATACATGTTATCCAGGGATACGGTACCCTTTCTAACCTTTGTGCAATCACGTGCAATCCATACTGGGCCTAACACCGTCTGAGCCTGCCTCATGCTGTATAGACATATATTTTGAATGTGTACGCTATCCATACATGTTATCCGGGGATACGGTACCCTTTCTAACCTTTGTGCAATCACGTGCAATCCATACTGGGCCTAACACCGTCTGAGCCTGCCTCCTGAGACATATATTTTGAATGTGTACGCTATCCATACATGTTATCCAGGGATACGGTACCCTTTCTAACCTTTGTGCAATCACGTGCAATCCATACTGGGCCTAACACCGTCTGAGCCTGCCTCATGCTGTATAGACATATATTTTGAATGTGTACGCTATCCATACATGTTATCCAGGGATACGGTACCCTTTCTAACCTTTGTGCAATCACGTGCAATCCATACTGGGCCTAACACCGTCTGAGCCTGCCTCATGCTGTATAGACATATATTTTGAATGTGTACGCTATCCATACATGTTATCCAGGGATACGGTACCCTTTCTAACCTTTGTGCAATCACGTGCAATCCATACTGGGCCTAACACCGTCTGAGCCTGCCTCATGCTGTAGAGACATATATTTTGAATGTGTACGCTATCCATACATGTTATCCGGGGATACGGTACCCTTTCTAACCTTTGTGCAATCACGTGCAATCCATACTGGGCCTAACACCGTCTGAGCCTGCCTCCTGAGACATATATTTTGAATGTGTACGCTATCCATACATGTTATCTGGGGATACGGTACCCTTTCTCACCTTTGTGCAATCACGTGTAATCCATACTGGGCGTGAGAACGGCTGGCGAGCTGTTAAGCAAGCTACAGCACCTGTCCAGACAAGTACAGGGATTCCCTAGCGAGGAGACTTAGCAGCAATTTTTGGGGAGCACTATACTCTGGAGAATGATAGATGGGGCCCACCATACACTGGAACATTCCAAAGGTGGACATCAGACACTGGAGCAGCATTTACAGGGCCCATTATACACTAGAGCATTAGAAATGGGGCCCATTATGTTTGGAGCATTATTTGGGCCCATAAGACAGTGGAGCTTCATCCATGGGGACCAACATATACTGTAGCATTATGTGGAGCTCATCATATACTGTTTCAAACATTATATGGGACCAATGATTCTGTATGGAGAAATAGATGGGCCTCGTCATGAGATGTAAAAAGTGAGGTATTTTTCATTGTACTATACCGCTATTTCTCTGCCGTATCGGAGCATGATGAGTTGTGGTATGTGTTAAAGGGGCGCTCTTTCGCCCAGGGCACATGAAAACCTGGAGCCAGCCCTCCCCCCCCACAGTTTGCAGCCAAATAACCCCCATTTTTCAGTGCGTAACTTGTATTATGAAGTTAATTAAGGTTGACAAGCTTAAGAAAGAAGAATTGATGCTTTTGGCATTCAAATGGGCACTGTAGGTGTGTTTCCTGTCCTCCTCTCACTGCCGACTTTTATTCCCCATTGACTTACATTGGGTTTCGTGTTTCGGGACGACCCCGACTTTTCCCTATAATCGGACGATCTTGCTCGACCCGACTTTTGGAAAAGTCGGGTTTCACGAAACGAAACGCGACCCTAAAAAACCAAAAGTCGCTCAACTCTACTACTAACACTAACGTACAAAGCCATCCATAACCTTTCTCCTCCGTATATTTCCAAACTAATCTCTCAATATCTTCCCTCACGTAATCTCCGGTCCTCCCAAGACCTCCTTCTCACCTCCATGCTTATTCACTCCTCACCCAATTGCCTCCAAGATTTCTCCTGAATATCCCCCATCCTCTGGAATTCTGTGCCCCAAAACATCTGGTTATCCAGCACATTTGGATCCTTCAGACAGAACCTGAAAACACATCTCTTCAATAAAGCTTATAACCTCTAATGACCACGCGGCCACCTCAACACCATCAGAGCTACTGTAACCCCTGACCTACTGTCTCCTTCCTCATAATCCTGTAGAATTTAAGCCCGCAAGGGCAGGGTCCTCTCCCTTCTGTACCAGTGTCACTATCCATTTTTGGATCTGTGGCAGCTTTGGCGTTTCATATTGAAACTTTTTTCCTTTCAGGCCATTGGGGGTTAATGTCAGTTTTTCCCCTTGGTGGCCGCTGGTGTAATTACATTACTGCTGAGTTTGCTGATGCAGGTGGTGTCCACTCCCACCATCCTTTAAAAGGTCATCTTATGCATCAGCTGACAATTGGTGATACAGGTCCTTTTGGATACCAACCGTGCTGAAGACAGCAGGTTAGTGCAGTGGTGCTTCAGTTGAATGTTGTGATCTGGTGCCTTACTCTGCTGTGCGGTGCATTGAAGCAAAGAAAGCTAAGTTTTGTTTTTGTGTTTCCTATTCCCTGTGGTGTTTGTCTTACCTTACCTTGTGTTGTTTTAGTGGAGTGGTAGGACCAGTGTCTTCACGTGCCAATTCTCTAATTAGGAATAGGAGCAGGGCAAGTGAGGGTTTAGTTATCCTGCTCAGCGACGGGTTGAAAAGCCTGTATAGGGACGGTAGTAAGAGCACGACACATCCTCAGGTGAGTGCAGGAGGTGTCCATTTCGCCATTACCTATCGCAGGGTCCACCATTGTTAAAGTTTCTCTGGTGTTTTTTGTTTTGCCGCTTAGTGACCGACCAATTGGTGGGTCGTGTCACACTGGGCCAGTCACTCCGTGACACTATCACCAACCTTCCTGTTTTTGTTCTGGTGAGCCATGGCCCAAATGCTCACCAATGAGCTTAAGGTTCTGCGTGGTGAGGTGGTGTAGCAGCTGCAGCAGTTGACCAGGATCTGGGTCTCGACTCAGTTGCAGGCTCTACCAGAAACCAAGATATCTCTCCCTGACCGGTTCTCTGGAGGGAGAGATAAATTATTTTGTATTTCAGGAAACCTGCAAATTGTACTTCAGGCTCCGCCCTCGTTCTTCAGGGAGTGAGGAACAGCATGTGGGGATTATAGTCTCCCTTCTCAAGGGTGATCCCCAGTCCTGGGCGTTCTCCCTGCCGGCCGATTCACCATCTCTACGGTCAGTAGATGAGTTTTTCGCTGCTTTGGTGCTGGTGTATGGAGATCCTGATGGCGTCTCCCAGCGGAAACCTGACTCCGTAACATCAAGCAGGGGGGCCGGCTGGCAGAGGAGTACTGCTCAGAGTTGTGGAGGTGGGCCACTGACACGCAGTGGAACTATCCTGCACATAGGAGCCATTTTATGCAGGACCAGTCTCCAAGGTTGCAGGATACCCTGGTGCAATGCGCCGCCCCCAGGTCATTGGAGGCCGCCATGTCCCTTGCCATCCGGGTGGATAGACGCTTGAGGGAGAGACATACACCAAATGTGCCCCCTGTAGTCCTTGATAAGGAGGGGGACACACTGGTGCAGACAGATGCAGACAGATGAGCCCATGCAGGTGGGAGGAGTTGGTTCCCAAACGATATCACCTGCGGTTGTTTTGCCGTTTAGTGACTGACCAATTGCTGGGTCGAGTCACACTGGGCCAGTCAATGAATAAACCAATAAAATTTATGATGAATATGACAATAAAATGTTATAATAAATAATACAATTTTTTAAGTCACAGAGGTGGTCACAAAAATACATCTGTAATTTCGCTGAGTCCATTTGGAGTAAGGTTTATAAATTTGTTTAGTTTATAAATCCAAAAGTTTTCTTTCCGATTTAGTTGTTCAATGCAATTCTGAACCTGGCTGCAATATCATCACTCATATTTCCTGACCCCACTCCTCCTGTCTGTCATTACTGGTTTATTCTCCCCTGCATGTCTCTCACCATAATTCCTTGATGCTAATACACAGTTGGCTTTATCTGTCCATTTGGATCTGACTATTACCTTTTGCATTTTCCCGTTAGACTTCAAATTAATCCCCTCCTGTATCTGTGATCAGTCTCCTTGCTGCCCCTCCCTCCTCATCACACCTGGCTTATTTCATGTGCACTTAGCTTGTTATAAATTCAGAGTTGCAGGTCTGTCTGACCTTAGTCAGTCTCCATAAGGATGGCTCTATAAGGATACAGCAGAAATATGCCAGAAGTGAACAGAAGGTACGAGTAACCACTGTAATTAAATGTACTACATTTCTTTCTCCTTCCTCCACACTTACTTTCATCATGCGGACATATGCTATAACAGTTTTGGCTCCATTACTCCTCACTCTCCTTCGCTATCCGCAAACCCCAGCACCATCAAACCAAGTAATAATCTCTCCTTCCCTCTTGCCTCCCCACCTGACCTCCTCCGCTGACCTCCTCCTTATGATCACATCTCTTCTAAAACATAAAGCAAGCTGCCCACTCTCCTCCCACCTTCTCTCTCTCTGTTTCTCCTCACTGCTGGCGACATATCTCCCAATGCTGGACCCCCACAGCTCATATCTCCCTTTATTTCCCCCTCCCATCTCTCCCAACCCAATATAAACACTCAAAATCTCACCCACTTCAAATCCGTGCCCTTGACGTCCACCACACTGCTTCCTCTCTCTCTGGATCATTCTGGAATGCCCTCTCCATCTGCAATAAACCCCATATGATTCACGACTTTACCTCTCGTAAGTTTTCCTTTCTGGGCTTCACTGAAACATGGCTGACACCCTCCGACACGGCCTCCCCTGCTGCGCTATGTTACGGCGGCCTCCACTTCACCCACACTCCTTGCCCTGGCAACAGACATGGTGGAGGAGTGGGCCTTCTCCTTTCTTCCAACTGTACCTTTAACCCAATCCCACCTCTACCCTCCCTTATCGTTCCCTCCTTTAAAGTCCACTCTGTCCAGATCTACTCTCCCTCAACCTCCAAGTGGCCATTATATACCAACCTCTGGGCCCAACCACTGTCTGTATTGCCCAGTTCTCCACCTGGCTTCTTCACTTTCTCTTTGCTGACATTCCCACCATTATCATGGGTGACTTCAACATCCCCATTGATACCCCCCAGTCAGCAGCCTCAAAACCCCTGTTGCTCACTTCATCTTTTGGACTTACTCAGTGGTCCTCTTGAGCCACCCACACAGATGGACATACATTAGACATGGTCTTCACCCGTTTCTGTTCCCTATCTAACTTCACAACCTCCCCTCTCCCTCTATTGGATCACCATCTACTCATGTTGTCATCACTGTCCTCTCCCATCACCCATTTCCACCAACTTGAGCATCCCTGCAGAAACCTTGCACATCTAGACACTCGCACACTCTCTGACTCTATTCTACCGCTGTTCTCCATATGATCACTCCACGACACAGAAACTGCCACTAGATTTTACAATGCCACTCTTGCATCAGCCATCGACTCGGTTGCCACTGTAAAGCATAGCAGAGTGCGACGAATCAATAAACAACTCTGTGTAAGGACTGGGACTGCATATCTGTTTTGTCTGCTCTTGCCCTTACTTCTGATGGATTCTGCCCTTAACAAAAATGGAGTTGTTGGCTTCACGGAGGCCATCTTGTTTCCTGTCTGAGACTCCTTGTTTCCTGTTTGCTGTATACATAAGGGAACTCTGCACACTATGCATTGCTTGTGTACCTTGTTCTTTACTTGCTGCCAAGCTGGAAGGACTAGCAACCTGCTTGCCTCTTCTACTCTTCAGGATACCCCGCTTGTTTCCGGATCTACGCACCATGGAAGGACTCTGCTGCTATACCTGCCCTGCACCCACCTCTGCTACGGTCTGCCCTCCGTTAGGCCCGGGCTCTGGGTCCTGGATTCCGCATTGCTGGACTGGTATTCGCACCCTCTGTCTGTACTACTACTTGTGCATACTACTGAGACTGTCTTATTGCCTGCTTTGCATCTATAGGCTGAAGTGCATATTTCTTCAATAGATATATACATCTTGAACTGTGATATACCGTGTCTGTCTTAATTTCTGACCCACGTCATCGGGCTCCATAGAATTCTAGTATAAACTTATACTGTAACACCCTGGCACAATAGCATCACTACAAAGCTTCGGCAAGTATTCAGATTTGTAGAGCAGCACTGGAAGGAAACGCACTCACAAGAAGACTTCACCTCATTCAAACAAGCAACACTCGCATTCAAATCTGCTCTCACTTCTGATAAACAGGCCTACTTTACATCCCTCGTATCTTCCTTATCCCACAACCCCAAACAGTTGTTCAACACTTTTAACTCCCTCCTCCACCAACCACTGCCTCCTCTGACTTCCCTAATCTCTGCCGAGGACTTAGCCAAACACTTAAAAAATAAGATAGACCAAACAAGGCAAGTCTTTGTTGTCCAACCACCACAACCCCTTTGTATACCAGACCAATGCCCTAAAGCCAGGTTCATATGCGTTAATGCAGTCTGTTTAACGGATTGCGTTACACCACGGCATAACGAGGTGTAATGCAATCCGTTAATGCTGCCATTAACCCCCATTATCGGGCGCATCGCTAACGCATGATATAATCGGCATGCGCTAGTGATGTGCCGTCATTCTGTGGCGAACTCTCGGACGCGCTCTGCAGCGTTCGGGGTCCGTCACCCCGCATCTGCGTTAGCGGTATAGCATAACGCATATCGCGTTATGCTATAGAGTTAACGCAGTCCGTCAATGCTATGCATTGAACGGACTGCATTAACACAATGTGAACCTAGCCTAACCCCTTAACTTCCCTCTCCAAAATCACTGAAGGAGAGCTTGCTCATCTTCTCTCCAAATCACACCTCACCACTTGTGCACTTGACCCCATCCCCCACCTTTTCCCCAACCTCACCACCACACTTATCCCATCCCTAACCCATATCTTCAACCTATCACTAACTTCTGGTACCTTCCCCTCTGCTTTCAAACATGCCACAATCACACCTATCCTCAAAAAGCCATCCCTTGACCCGAACACTGTCCAGCTATCGCCCTATATCTTTGCTATAATGAAAGAAGAAGCGATCCAGCAGAGTGCTCTGGTGATTTATTGAATGCTGTTCAAACAACAGAACGTTGTTAATGCGTTTCTGGCTAGACGCCCTTAATCATAACATAACATGGTTGTTATGATTAAGGGCGTCTAACCAGAAACGCGTTAACAACGTTCTGTTGTTTGAACAGCATTCAATAAATCACCAGAGCACTCAGCTGGATCGCTTCTTCTTTCATTATTGCTGTGCAGCCAGGGCAGGGCCGGATCCGAGTCTGAGGTGCGGTGAGGTCAGACGTGGGTGAGCTGGACTTCTATACAAATTTCTATATCTTTGCTCCCATTTGCTTCCAAACTCCTTAAGCAGCATGTCCATGCTGAACTTTCCTCTCACTTTGCATCTAACTTACTCTTCGACATCCTACAATCTGGATTCCGTCCTCACCATTCTACTGTGACTGCCCTGACCAAACTTACTAACGAATTACTTACAGCCAAAGCTAACAGACAATTCTCTGTACTCCTCCTTCTAAAACTGTCCTCTGCCTTCAACATAATTGACCACTGCCTCCTACTACAGATAATTTCTTCCTTTGGTGTCAAATACCTTACCCTATCCTGGATCTCCTCATACCTTGCCAACAGCACATTTAACGTTTCCTACTCCCACACTACCTCCTCATCTTGTCTTCTCTCTGTTGGTGTCCCTCAAGGCTCTGTACTAGGACCCCTTCTCTTCTCAATCTATACCCTTGGCCTGGGAAAACTCATAAAGTCCTATGGCTTCCTGTACCATCTATATGCTGATGACACTCAGATCTACCTCTCTGGCTCAGATGTCATCTGTCTGCTCTCCAGAATCCCAGAGTCTATCAGCCATATCATCCTTCTTCTCCTCTCGCTTCCTCAAGTTCAATGTGGACAAATTTGAACTAATTATTTTTCCTCCATCTTGTATATCTTCCCTTCATGATCTATCTATCACAATATATGAAATCACACTTTTCCCTGTCCTGGAAATCCGCTGCCTTGGAGTAATCTTTGACTCTGCCCTGTTGTTCAAACCACACATCCAAGCTCTCGCCACCTCCTGTCGCCTCCAGCTCAAAAATATTTCCAGGATCCGTCCTTCCCTCAACTCTCACTCTACCAAAATGCTTGTGCATACCCTAATCATCTCCTGTCTCAACTACTGCAACATCCTCCTCTGTGGCCTACCTTCTAACACTCTTGCACCCCTCCAGTCCATCCTTAACTCAGCTGCCCAACTAATTAATCTCTCTCCTTGCTACACTCCTGCTTCCCCTCTTTGCAAATCCCTTCACTGCCTCCCAATTTCCAGGCTTATCGTTTAAACTACTAACAGTAACGTACAAAGCCATCCATAACCTTTCTCCTCCGTATATTTCCAAACTAATCTCTCAATATCTTCCCTCACGTAATCTCCGGTCCTCCCAAGACCTCCTTCTCACCTCCATGCTTATTCACTCCTCACCCAATTGCCTCCAAGATTTCTCCTGAATATCCCCCATCCTCTGGAATTCTGTGCCCCAAAACATCTGGTTATCCAGCACATTTGGATCCTTCAGACAGAACCTGAAAACACATCTCTTCAATAATGCTTATAACCTCTAATGACCACGCGGCCACCTCAACACCATCAGAGCTACTGTAACCCCTGACCTACTGTCTCCTTCCTCATAATCCTGTAGAATTTAAGCCCGCAAGGGCAGGGTCCTCTCCCTTCTGTACCAGTGTCACAATCCATTTTTGGATCTGTGGCAGCTTTGGCGTTTCATATTGAAACTTTTTTCCTTTCAGGCCATTGGGGGTTAATGTCAGTTTTTCCCCTTGGTGGCCGCTGGTGTAATTACATTACTGCTGAGTTTGCTGATGCAGGTGGTGTCCACTCCCACCATCCTTTATTATTATTATTATTATTATTTATTATTATAGCGCCATTTATTCCATGGCGCTTTACATGTGAGGAGGGGTATACATAAAAACAAGTACAATAATCTTAAACAATACAAGTCATAACTGGTACAGGAGGAGAGAGGACCCTGCCCGCGAGGGCTCACAATCTTCAAGGGATGGGTGATAATACAGTAGGCGAGGGTAGAGCTGGTCGTGCAGCGGTTTGGTCGATCGGTGGTTACTGCAGGTTATAGGCTTGTCGGAAGAGGTGGGTCTTCAGGCTCTTTTTGAAGGTTTCGATGGTAGGTGAGAGTCTGATATGTTGTGGTAGAGAGTTCCAGAGTAGGGGTGATGCGCGAGAGAAATCTTGTATGCGATTGTGGGAAGAGGAGATAAGAGGGGAGTAGAGAAGGAGATCTTGTGAGGATCGGAGGTTGCGTGCAGGAAAGTACCGGGAGACGAGGTCACAGATGTATGGAGGAGACAAGTTGTGGATGGCTTTGTATGTCATGGTTAGGGTTTTGTAATGGAGTCTCTGGGCAATTGGGAGCCAGTGAAGGGATTGACAGAGGGGAGAAGCTGGGGAATAGCGGGGGGACAGGTGGATTAGTCGGGCAGCAGAGTTTAGAATAGATTGGAGGGGTGCGAGAGTGTTTGAGGGGAGGCCACAGAGCATGAGGTTGCAGTAGTCAAGGCGAGAGATGATGAGGGCATGGACTAGGGTTTTTGCAGATTCTTGGGTGAGGAATGAACGGATGCGTGAAATATTTTTGAGTTGAAGTCGGCAGGAAGTGGAAAGGGTTTGGATATGTGGTTTGAAGGAGAGATCAGCGTCAAGGATTACTCCGAGGCAGCGAGCTTGTGGGACTGGGGAGAGTGGGCAGTCATTTACTGTAATTGATAGGTTCGTAGGGGGGGTCACGTGAGAAGGTCATCTTATGCATCAGCTGACAATTGGTGATACAGGTCCTTTTGGATACCAACCGTGCTGAAGACAGGAGGTTATTGCAGTGGTGCTTCAGTTGAATGCTGTGATCTGGTGCCTTACTCTGCTGTGCGGTGCATTGAAGCAAAGAAAGCTAAGTTTTGTTTTTGTGTTTCCTATTCCCTGTGGTGTTTGTCTTACCTTACCTTGTGTTGTTTTAGTGGAGTGGTAGGACCAGTGTCTTCACGTGCCAATTCTCTAATTAGGAATAGGAGCAGGGCAAGTGAGGGTTTAGATATCCTGTTCAGCGACGGGTTGAAAAGCCTGTATAGGGACGGTAGTAAGAGCACGACACATCCTCAGGTGAGTGCAGGAGGTGTCCATTTCGCCATTACCTATCGCAGGGTCCACCATTGTTAAAGTTTCTCTGGTGTGTTTTTTTGTTTTGCCGCTTAGTGACCGACCAATTGGTGGGTCGTGTCACACTGGGCCAGTCACTCCGTGACACTATCACCAACCTTCCTGTTTTTGTTCTGGTGAGCCATGGCCCAAATGCTCACCAATGAGCTTAAGGTTCTGCGTGGTGAGGTGGTGTAGCAGCTGCAGCAGTTGACCGGGATCTGGGTCTCAACTCAGTTGCAGGCTCTACCAGAAACCAAGATATCTCTCCCTGACTGGTTCTCTGGAGGGAGAGATAAATTATTTTGTATTTCAGGAAACCTGCAAATTGTACTTCAGGCTCCGCCCTCGTTCATCAGGGAGTGAGGAACAGCATGTGGGGATTATAGTCTCCCTTCTCAAGGGTGATCCCCAGTCATGGGCGTTCACCCTGCCGGTCAATTCACCATCTCTACGGTCAGTAGATGAGTTTTTCGCTGCTTTGGTGCTGGTGTATGGAGATCCTGATGGCGCCTCCCAGCGGAAACCTGACTCCGTAACATCAAGCAGGGGGGCCGGCTGGCCGAGGAGTACTGCTCAGAGTTGTGGAGGTGGGCCACTGACACGCAGTGGAACTATCCTGCACATAGGAGCCATTTTATGCAGGGCCAGTCTCCAAGGTTGCAGGATACCCTGGTGCAATGCGCCACCCCCAGGTCATTGGAGGCCGCCATGTCCCTTGCCATTCGGGTGGATAGACGCTTGAGGGAGAGACATACACCAAATGTGCCCCCTGTAGTCCTTGATAAGGAGGGGGACACACTGGTGCAGACAGATGCAGACAGATGAGCCCATGCAGGTGGGAGGAGTTGGTTCCCAAACGATATCACCTGCGGTTGTTTTGCCGTTTAGTGACTGACCAATTGCTGGGTCGAGTCACACTGGGCCAGTCACAGAGTGTGACACGACCCAGCAATTGGTCAGTCACTAAACGGCAAAACATCCGCAGGTGACACCGTTTGGGAACCAACTCCTCCCACCTGCATGGGCTCATAGATGTTTGTGACAAATACAATTAGTATATTATGTGTGCAGCTTACTGTAAATGTATTGAATTAATAAAACATTATTTTTTGGAAAAAATGGCGTGGGCTCCCACGCCATTTTCCAAACCAGACAGGGAAATGCTCATAGTTCATAGTTGAGATGCTCATAGTTCACGTGCAAGAGAGGCCAGAATTATGGGATCACCGGGGCACACATTATGCAGACAGGGCATGGAAGGAGGCAGCATGGAGGAGAATATGCATGCAGATGTTCCACGACTATGAGGACAGGCCTCGTGAGGCCCAGCAACAAGTTAGTAAGTACAATCCTTTAAAAACACTATTGTGAAAAATAATGTGTTACAAAAAGAACACAAAATCCTAATATGTAATGTTTTTGGAATAATATGTGGTGTATTTCAGACATTTAACTTGCAAAGTATCAGGCCACATTATACTGTAAACTACATTTTGCAATTTAAGCACATAGTTTGAATGTTCAAACTTTTTTTATGTTACATTGCAGTGAATGATGTGACGAGACGCTGGCGCAGCTGTAGGGACCAGTACCAGCGGGAACGACAGCAGCGGGCCAGGAGTGGGGATACAGTACCGACCAAAAGGAAGTACATCTACTTCGATCTGCTTAGTTTTATTGCTCCCGTTCTGGATCTGAGACCGTAAGTGCATGCATGACGCAACATTTTACACATGCTGTTAGGGTCAAATCTTAATTTATTATTTTTTTGTTAGCCAAAAACACCGAACTGAATCAAACCTAACAGAGAGGGAGACAGCATCTGACTCTGAGGCCCTTATAGATCCAGTTGTGGAAGGTGAAGAGGTGGCTGGCCCATCTACTGCACCTTCCAGCTGCACCCACCGCCACCATCGGTATCAGCACCACAGGAAGAACATCCAGTGGAGGACCAGGGAAACAGTAGCAGCCCTACCATGCCTCTGAATACCTCACCTCAGGCTGCCGCCATCTCACTCCATGGCCGACGCAGGAGAGAGATAACAACCACAGGCATCAGGAGGCATGTTGACAGTGGGGTGAGGGACTATTTGGCCAGGGCTGCCCACGATGATGGGGAGGAAGCATATGCCTGCATTCCAACCTGGTATTTGCCTTTTTGGAATGGTGGCAGTTGTTCATCAATAATCAGCTGCAAATGCCGGAACTACTGGAAGTTCAGGCTCAATCAGTTTCTGAGCAACCTCTTCCCTGGGTGCCTACCCCTGAGCCACAGCCCACCCCAACCCTACATCAGCCTACACAGGGCCAATTTTCTGGCCATAATGCACCTGCCAAATATGACCACTTGATGAGATCCACTGTTGGAGGCTGGTCCCAACATGGGTATGGTCAACATGGCCACTTGGGTACCATATTTCCCAGGACTACCCACTTCACTATCTCTCATCCCATAACTATCCTCCACCACAGGATCCTGCCCTGCTCCACCATCCTGGCTCAGCATATGTAAACCCACAGGGTAGAAGTAGTGCCACAAATGCAACAAACATCCCAAGCTGCCCTCCCGCCATCACCACCCCCAATCTATGAGAACTTGTAATGTTCATTGGAGATTTTTTTTTGTTATTGTTAATTTTGATATTTTGCAAATTTTTTAATTATTTGTCGGCCCAGTTGTATTGGGCAAAAAAACATTTGATACCAATATGGTGTCTTGTTTTAAATAACAACATGTTTTGATTAAAAACAGTTACAACTATATGACTGATGTTGATTATGACAATATTGTTCATCTTCTGATTTTCCCAGTTTAGACATTATTATGGCAACACAATACACACTTCAATCATAAACATGACTTTAATTTCACCCCATAAATCAAATTTACAACATAGAAACTGCATTGTCTTGCCATGGAATAGATCCCTCTGATGAGACAAAATAATTAGTTAACACATCCCGAACTTTCAGTCCAGAGAGCTGAAGATGTCATTGAATTACATGTGTAAGAGGTGGTCCAATATTGGCTACAGCTACTTCATCACCATCCCATGAGGAACAGTCATGTATTCTGGTAAAGTTGTGAAGGATTACATAGGCTTTAATAACCACATTCACATTAACTTCACTAAGTTGGATGGCTGACTGCAGGACACGCCATTTGGCACAAAGAATGACAAAGGCACACTCCACCAGTCGTCGTGTGAGGGATAGGTGTAAGTTAAATACTCTGCGCCAGTGGTCCATGGTTCTACGGGGATAGGGCCTCATGACGTGATAATTGAAAGGCCTCATCTGAAACCATCACATAAGGCACCACTTCCATAGTGGACCCCGATAGCTGGCGTGGGGGTGGTAGGTCCAACTCATTATTGCGCAGCTGCCGACCCATAATGGAAGAATTGAACACTCTGGAGTCTCCAGTTCTTCAATAGGTCCCAAATTGTACAATTATAAAACCTGTTGACACTGTTGACCAGGGCCAACAGCACATCAGAAAAATACTGTTTATAAAATGGAGGATGAATACATACCGTAATGTAAGTAGAAGACGCTCCTCTGCAGAATTACACTTGCGCATCCTGGTGTCCTTAAAGGTGATCCCAGGGCGCACAATCTCCATCAGCATGTCAAAGGTGGCAAGGCTCATCCGATAATATTGGAAGAACTTGTCAGGATGGCTACATAGAGATGCATACAGACGGTGGAAATGGCTTTTAGTCAGCCGTCGCCTCAAAAGCGGATGTACCCACATTCGCCTCCGTCTCCTCAGATCCACAATCTCTGGGTATGGCTCCCCAAAATGTTAGGACAAAACCCAGTTGTAAAGCACCCGCTCAGTAGTGTTGAAAGTAAGCCTGTCTGACATGTTTGACACAAAGCAGCAATACCACAACACAAGCACGGACTCTAATGCAAAGATTGGAGGGTGTCACCTGCTGTGGAGCCATTAACTAGGGTTGTTGATTATGATTTTAATTAATTTCAGGCCAAAGAACCATTATATGTCCATTTTGCAAGGGTGCGATAAAATCACGCCATATCGATGTCATACGGATTGCATACGGATGTCACATGGATACTTAGATACGAGGAAATTGCATCCTCGCATTGCAAACGGATTACATATGGATCACTGTTCAGGGTACATTTGTGGGATTCTTGGCCGTCATAATGGGACCGATATTTTTATATGTTTAGTGTGACTCCAGCCTAACTCAATATATCATCCTGGTAAACTACCGCAAATCTACCCACCAGTGAGGAAAAAATATAATTTATGTCGGAGCATTGCTTAATCTGAATGCCATCACCAAATTTTCGATATGACCCTCAGGTGTATTGAATGCGGTCTTCCATTCGTCATTCCATTTATCTCCAGATAATTGGTTAAACAGGTGAGGTATAAGGGGTAAAGGACAGGGATTGTGCACCCTGATTTTATTAACCTCTCTAAAATCCAAGCACAGACGCAGCCCTCCATCCTTTTAAAGGGAACCTGTCACCTCGTTTTTCTGCAATACTGCAATAAGATGCAACCACTGCCTTTTGGGGCTTATCTACAGTATTCTGTAATGCTGTAGCTAAGCCCCCGATCTAACCTGAAAGATAAGAAAAACAAGTTTTATTATACTCACCCGGGGGGCGGTCCGGTCCAATGAGTGTTGCAGGTCCGGCGCCTCCCATCTTCATGCGATGTCGTCATCCTCCTTCCTTCTTGACATGCCTCCTGCACAGGCGTACTGCTCTGGTGAGGGCAGAGTACTGCAGTGCGCAGGTGCTGGGCCTCTGTGACCTTTCCCGGCACCTCCACACTGCAGTACTTTGCTCTGCCCTCAACAGCAGGAGCGCGACACGAAGCGAGCAGGAGGAAGACATCGCAAGAAGATGGGAGGAGCCGGACCAGGGACACCAATCGGACTGGACCGCCCCCGGGCGAGTATAATAAAACTTGTTTTTCTTATCTTTCAGGTCAGATCGGGGGCTTATCTCCAGCATTACAGGATACTGCAGAGAAGCCCCGAAAGGCAGTGGCCGCATCTTATTGAGGAAAAACGAGGGGACAGGTTCCTTATATCAACAAAAAAAACTCCACGGTGACTGGAGAGGTGGACGCCGGATATGAGCCTCAGCCGGACTCTGGAAGGGGTTAAATAAATGAGATTTCATCATTTTGGCTCCTGGTAAGGAGTCGATAGCACAATCATATGCCGCCATATAGTAGCCGTCCGGTAACTGGTGATAATTCCATCATGTGTGGGGTCTATTTGTCTCCAGAGAAATCACACGTTACATTCCACACACAACACTGTGTAGAAAAGGCGGCGCGGGGTAATTGTGCCAGTAGTGAGGGGAAATAATGGCGGGAAGGTCACTGACTGAGGAGAAGTCTCCATGTCTGCACCCCGGAGATCATGTGACTCCTGACTCCTCCCCTCCTGTGACCTCATCACAGGTCCTGTGCGCACAGATCAGCCATATATGTGGAGTGCGGCTCTGCGGGTGGAGGTAAGTGCTGGAGGCTCCATTATTCTCTATGTGGAGTGCGGCTCTGCGGGTGGAGGTCAGTGCTGGAGGCTCCATTATTCTCTATGTGGAGTGCGGCTCTGCGGGTGGAGGTCGGTGCCGGAGGCCCCATTATTCTCTATGTGGAGTGTGGCTCTGTGGGTGGAGGTCGGTGCTGGAGGCTCCATTATTCTCTATGTGGAGTGTGGCTCTGCGGGTGGAGGTCGGTGCTGGAGGCTCCATTATTCTCTATGTGGAGTGCGGCTCTGCGGGTGGAGGTCGGTGCTGGAGGCTCCATTATTCTCTATGTGGAGTGCGGCTCTGCGGGTGGAGGTCGGTGCTGGAGGCTCCATTATTCTCTATTTGGAGTGTGGCTCTGCGGGTGGAGGTCGGTGCTGGAGGCTCCATTATTCTCTATGTGGAGTGTGGCTCTGCGGGTGGAGGTCGGTGCTGGAGGCTCCATTATTCTCTATTTGGAGTGTGGCTCTGCGGGTGGAGGTCGGTGCTGGAGGCTCCATTATTCTCTATGTGGAGTGCGGCTCTGCGGGTGGAGGTCGGTGCTGGAGGCTCTATTATCTATGTGGAGTGCGGCTCTGCGGGTGGAGGTCGGTGCTGGAGGCTCCATTCTCTATGTGGAGTGCGGCTCTGCGGGTGGAGGTTGGTGCTGGAGGCTCCATTCTCTATGTGGAGTGCGGCTCTGTGGGTGGAGGTCGGTGCTGGAGGCTCCATTATTCTCTATGTGGAGTGCGGCTCTGCGGGTGGAGGTCGGTGCCGGAGGCTCCATTATTCTCTATGTGGAGTGCGGCTCTGCGGGTGGAGGTCGGTGCTGGAGGCTCCATTATTCTCTATGTGGAGTGCGGCTCTGCGGGTGGAGGTCGGTGCTGGGGGCTCCATTATTCTCTGTGGAGTGCGGCTCTGCGGGTGGAGGTAGGTGCTGGAGGCTCCATTATTCTCTATGTGGAGTGTGGCTCTGCGGGTGGAGGTTGGTGCTGGAGGCTCCATTATTCTCTATGTGGAGTGCGGCTCTGCGGGTGGAGGTTGGTGCTGGAGGCTCCATTATTCTCTATGTGGAGTGCGGCTCTGCGGGTGGAGGTCGGTGCCTTGTGGCTCCATTATTCTCTATGTGGAGTGCCGCTCTGCGGGTGGAGGTCGGTGCTGGAGGCTCCAATATTCTCTATGTGGAGTGCGGCTCTGCGGGTGGAGGTCGGTGCTGGAGGCTCCATTATTCTCTATGTGGAGTGCGGCTCTACGGGTGGAGGTCGGTGCTGGAGGCTCCATTATTCTCTATGTGGAGTGTGGCTCTGCGGGTGGAGGTCGGTGCTGGAGGCTCCATTATTCTCTATGTGGAGTGCGGGTGGATGTCGGTGCTGGAGGTCGGTGCCGGAGGCCCCATTATTCTCTATGTGGAGTGCGGCTCTGCGGGTGGAGGTCAGTGCTGGAGGCTCCATTATTCTCTATGTGGAGTGCGGCTCTGCGGGTGGAGGTCGGTGCCGGAGGCCCCATTATTCTCTATGTGGAGTGAGGCTCTGCGGGTGGAGGTCGGTGCTGGAGGCTCCATTATTCTCTATGTGGAGTGTGGCTCTGCGGGTGGAGGTCGGTGCTGGAGGCTCCATTATTCTCTATGTGGAGTGCGGCTCTGCGGGTGGAGGTCGGTGCTGGAGGCTCCATTATTCTCTATGTGGAGTGCGGCTCTGCGGGTGGAGGTCGGTGCTGGAGGCTCCATTATTCTCTATTTGGAGTGTGGCTCTGCGGGTGGAGGTCGGTGCTGGAGGCTCCATTATTCTCTATGTGGAGTGTGGCTCTGCGGGTGGAGGTCGGTGCTGGAGGCTCCATTATTCTCTATTTGGAGTGTGGCTCTGCGGGTGGAGGTCGGTGCTGGAGGCTCCATTATTCTCTATGTGGAGTGCGGCTCTGCGGGTGGAGGTCGGTGCTGGAGGCTCTATTATCTATGTGGAGTGCGGCTCTGCGGGTGGAGGTCGGTGCTGGAGGCTCCATTCTCTATGTGGAGTGCGGCTCTGCGGGTGGAGGTTGGTGCTGGAGGCTCCATTCTCTATGTGGAGTGCGGCTCTGTGGGTGGAGGTCGGTGCTGGAGGCTCCATTATTCTCTATGTGGAGTGCGGCTCTGCGGGTGGAGGTCGGTGCCGGAGGCTCCATTATTCTCTATGTGGAGTGCGGCTCTGCGGGTGGAGGTCGGTGCTGGAGGCTCCATTATTCTCTATGTGGAGTGCGGCTCTGCGGGTGGAGGTCGGTGCTGGGGGCTCCATTATTCTCTGTGGAGTGCGGCTCTGCGGGTGGAGGTAGGTGCTGGAGGCTCCATTATTCTCTATGTGGAGTGTGGCTCTGCGGGTGGAGGTTGGTGCTGGAGGCTCCTTTATTCTCTATGTGGAGTGCGGCTCTGCGGGTGGAGGTTGGTGCTGGAGGCTCCATTATTCTCTATGTGGAGTGCGGCTCTGCGGGTGGAGGTCGGTGCCTTGTGGCTCCATTATTCTCTATGTGGAGTGCCGCTCTGCGGGTGGAGGTCGGTGCTGGAGGCTCCAATATTCTCTATGTGGAGTGTGGCTCTGCGGGTGGAGGTCGGTGCTGGAGGCTCCATTATTCTCTATGTGGAGTGCGGCTCTACGGGTGGAGGTCGGTGCTGGAGGCTCCATTATTCTCTATGTGGAGTGTGGCTCTGCGGGTGGAGGTCGGTGCTGGAGGCTCCATTATTCTCTATGTGGAGTGCGGCTCTGCGGGTGGAGGTCGGTGCCGGAGGCTCCATTATTCTCTATGTGGAGTGCAGCTCTGCGGGTGGAGGTCGGTGCCGGAGCAGGGCTGTGGAGTCGGTAAGCCAAACCTGCGACTCCGACTCCTCAATTTCCCTTACCCCGACCCTGACTCCATCTCCGACTCCCACACATATTGCTTATATTTAAGTGAAAAATTTATTGTAGTACAATGTGAACCTCAGACATTTAATCATTTTTATGATCCAATAATCAAGATATTTAGATAGAACAGAATATATATTGGTGTACTACCCGGTTTTCATTCTTTTTGGTACAGATACGATATGGATAGACAGATATGGATATATAGATAGAGCAGATTTCTAATCTGCTTTTGCTATTGAAAACATTATCTATGAGCTCAAAAACCTTTCAGGTGATGCGGTTTTTTAAAAAGATGATCAGCTTTTGCAGCTGAAAAACGTATCCTCAAAAAACACAGGAAAAACGCTGTGTGTGAATGTAGCCTTAGATCAGGAATAGAACAGCCATTTATAGGACATTTCATAACTTTCCCAAACTCCTATGAAAATATATTCAGCACATTCTGCATTGAATTACTGTACCCAATTTATTATATATTTTCGGAGTCGGTCCATTTTATACCGACTCCAACTCCGACTCCGACTCCACCAAAATGAGCACCGACTCCGACTCCACAGCCCTGTGCCGGAGGCTCCATTATTCTCTATGTGGAGTGAGGCTCTGCGGGTGGAGGTAGGTGCTGGAGATTCCCCATTACTGAGCACGGGGGACATTAACCCCTTCACCACTGAGACGCTTTTGAGGTCTTTGTTGCCACTTTATAAGAATCATTGCGTTTTTGTTCTGTTTCCTGTAATATATACATATGACCCAACTATGGAAGACAGGAAGTGAGGAAACGGATTGTACTGGGCCCCTTTCTTGGCCCCCACAGTTTTATGCCCAAATTATGCCCCTTATTCACTATATATGATGCCCCCACACAGTGTAATGCCCCCATTATGCCCCTTATGCAGTATATATGATGCCCCACACAGTGTAATGCCCCCATTATGCCCCTTATGCAGTATATATGATGCCCCCACAGAGTGTAATGCCTCCATTATGCCCCTTATGCAGTACAGTGGGGCAAAAAAGTATTTAGTCAGTCAGCAATAGTGCAAGTTCCACCACTTAAAAAGATGAGAGGCGTCTGTAATTTACATCATAGGTAGACCTCAACTATGGGAGACAAACTGAGAAAAAAAAATCCAGAAAATCACATTGTCTGTTTTTTTTTCATTTTATTTGCATATTATGGTGGAAAATAAGTATTTGGTCAGAAACAAGCAATCAAGATTTCTGGCTCTCACAGACCTGTAACTTCTTCTTTAAGAGTCTCCTCTTTCCTCCACTCATTACCTGTAGTAATGGCACCTGTTTAAACTTGTTATCAGTATAAAAAGACACCTGTGCACACCCTCAAACAGTCTGACTCCAAACTCCACTATGGTGAAGACCAAAGAGCTGTCAAAGGACACCAGAAACAAAATCGTAGCCCTGCACCAGGCTGGGAAGACTGAATCTGCAATAGCCAACCAGCTTGGAGTGAAGAAATCAACTGTGGGAGCAATAATTAGAAAATGGAAGACATACAAGATCACTGATAATCTCCCTCGATCTGGTGCTCCACGCAAAATCCCACCCCGTGGGGTCAGAATGATCACAAGAACGGTGAGCAAAAATCCCAGAACCACGCGGGGGGACCTAGTGAATGAACTGCAGAGAGCTGGGACCAATGTAACAAGGCACACCATGGACTCAGATCCTGCAGTGCCAGACGTGTCCCACTGCTTAAGCCTGTACATGTCCGGGCCCGTCTGAAGTTTGCTAGAGAGCATTTGGATGATCCAGAGGAGTTTTGGGAGAATGTCCTATGGTCTGATGAAACCAAACTGGAACTGTTTGGTAGAAACACAACTTGTCGTGTTTGGAGGAAAAAGAATACTGAGTTGCATCCATCAAACACCATACCTACTGTAAAGCATGGTGGTGGAAACATCATGCTTTGGGGCTGTTTCTCTGCAAAGGGGCCAGGACGACTGATCCGGGTACATGAAAGAATGAATGGGGCCATGTATCGTGAGATTTTGAGTGCAAACCTCCTTCCATCAGCAAGGGCATTGAAGATGAAACGTGGCTGGGTCTTTCAACATGACAATGATCCAAAGCACACCGCCAGGGCAACGAAGGAGTGGCTTCGTAAGAAGCATTTCAAGGTCCTGGAGTGGCCTAGCCAGTCTCCAGATCTCAACCCTATAGAAAACCTTTGGAGGGAGTTGAAAGTCCGTGTTGCCAAGCGAAAAGCCAAAAACATCACTGCTCTAGAGGAGATCTGCATGGAGGAATGGGCCAACATACCAACAACAGTGTGTGGCAACCTTGTGAAGACTTACAGAAAACGTCTGACCTCTGTCATTGCCAACAAAGGATATATCACAAAGTATTGAGATGAAATTTTGTGTCTGACCAAATACTTATTTTCCACCATAATATGCAAATAAAATGAAAAAAAAACAGACAATGTGATTTTCTGGATTTTTTTTTTTTCTCAGTTTGTCTCCAATAGTTGAGGTCTACCTATGATGTAAATTACAGATGCCTCTCATCTTTTTAAGTGGTGGAACTTGCACTATTGCTGACTGACTAAATACTTTTTTGCCCCACTGTATATATGATGCCCCCACAGTGTAATTCCCCCATTATGCCCCTTATGCAGTATATATGATGCCTCCCACACAGTATAATGCCCCCATTATGCCCCTTATGCAGTATATATGATGCCCCACACAGTGTAATGCCCCCATTATGCCCCTTATGCAGTATATATGTTGCCCCCACACAGTGTAATGCCTCCATTATGCCCCTTATGCAGTATATATGATGCCCCCACACAGTGTAATGCCCCCATTATGCACCTTATGCAGTATATATGATGTCCCCCACACAGTGTAATGCCCCCATTATGCACCTTATGCAGTATATATGATGTCCCCCACACAGTGTAATGCCCCCAATATGCAACTTACTCATTGTATATGATGCCTCCCACACAGTGTAATACCCCCATTACAGGTGGCCTGCCCTTCGCCACCACACATCGCTGCCGCTTGCCCCAGGCCAGGAGCTGTGGCCCTACCATCCAAGGACCCCGCCGGAACCTGTGGGGCTCCAGTGTCATCAGCGCATCGGAGTGCGCGAAGACTTCATCATCGTCTCAGCAACTGGGCCCAGCAACTACTACGCCGAAAGACCACCAACCTGAACGGCGAGGGACATCTGGACGGCTAAGTTGACTTTATAATTAAGGACCCCTAGTCGGCCATACCGCAGCCCTATAGTGACCGGCTGTTGCCGGAAGTAGTCGTGTTCTACCGTTTTGTGTGTGCCTGTATAGAGCCCCCTGCGAGGGCAACCCTTGTTACCCCTGTTTTTGGTGATCAGACCGGGACTGAGGAAAGTTCCCTCTGGCCCTATAAACGTTAATACAGAAAGCACCTACTTGTCTCGCGACTCGTCACTGCATCCTGCGCTCCTGCGAGTACCACGTTTGGCGTAGTCGGCAGGATGCAGTCTCTGAGCGCGGACAACGATGGCCCCCGACCCAGCATTTCTTTGGGGGCCATGCTAAGCAATCTACCCAGGTTCTCCGGCAGCAATACTATGCTGTGGAACTGGACGGAGTGAATGCGTGGGTTATTCAGGATGCATCCGCTTACACCTGACCTAGAGGCAGAAGTGGCCCTGATGGAGGTGGATGGGGAAGCCCAGGATACCATAATGTTGAGGCCCCGGGGCCAGCGAAACACCTTCGTCAGGGTGTTACAGATCTTAGAAGAGGCCTATGGGGACCCGACCGATGTGGGGTAACTGAGAACCCAGATGTTTAGACGCATGCAGAAAGAGGGGGAAACAGTGACCCAGTATATGAATGTTTTGTAGGAACTGTTTTTAGCCATTGAAAAGAAGGATGGAGTAGGCATGGAGACCGTGGAGGTAACATTACGTGACCTGTTAGTGACCGGGTTACGAGACACCCTGACAAGACAGGCTTTGCGAGAGCGGGTACGAGTGGATCCACATCTGACCTTTTCAGAGATAGGGAAGCAGGCACGGGTTCGGGAGCAGGAGCAAGAGCTGACGGTCCCCGTGGAGATGGTTCGGAGTATCGAAGCATCCGTAAGCGCCCTGAGCGAACCCCACAGGGTACAAGAGGTGAAGCGAGAGATACAGAGTATTAAAGGTGAAGTGGCCGAAGCCAAAAAAGCGGCCACAAGGAGTCGGCCAGGGCCGGGTAAAGGGGGCATGAACCATCGCGGCCCCCACCCAAGTCGGTACCCACGACCGTTCGCTGGTTACGTTTGTGGAGAATTGGGACACGCCGAATGAGAGTGCCCACGTTCCAGGGGAAACTCGCCCCGCTGGTCAAAAAGAGCAGAGGACCCTGAGCCGTGGAGATGCCGCCCAGAGCTGGAGCCCATCACACGGGGTGGAGGAAGTCACGAAGACCTGGTGCGGTGACCAGTGGTATAGGCAGAGATCGAAGGCCGTGCCGTGCGATGCCTAGTAGATACGGGATCGCAAGTTACGACCATGCCAGAGACTTATTTTCGGCAGCATTTTTCCGAAGCAGTGAAACCTCAGTGGGGGACAGTGATAAAGTTGGTAGCCGCCAACCAGCTATCAGTTCCTGTCGTCGGAGTAGCCTGGATGCAGATTTCAATAAGCGGCAAATCACTCGGCCGCCGGGGAGTGGTCCTGACCCAGGGAGACACAAATGGCAAACATCCGGTTATTCTGGGTATGAACATACTACGAGGGTTTGGCAACCTCCTCCTCAATGAACCTACACAAGAGACTCTGAGCCACTGGGGTTCTCACACGGCCCAGGGACAGGTCTTCCAGCGGTTGGTGCGGGAGGCGTGAGTGCTCCAGGAGTGTCAGGAGGCAGAGGCGCTGGGCAAGGTCGCTCATGCTTCCTCCGGGGCAGACGGTGATAGCTCTGCCGATCTGCGCTCCGATATCACTGGAGGGCGTGGAGGTGCAGGTGGAACCATGTTACGCAGAGCGCCTGCAACCTGGCATCCTGGTGGCCCACTCCCTGGCCACAGTGCGGGAGGGGACTCTCTTGGTACGTTGTGTCAACCTGGAAGATCAGGATATCGCCCTGAAGCCCCAGGCCGAAATGGCCAAACTAGTAAGACCATTGGAGGAGATGCTGCCGGACCCCGCGGTCCAGTTGAAGGTGCAGCCCGAAAATCCTTGGGCAGTAACGGTACGATCCCAACAAACTGCCGTATCCTCGACCCAGGAGAAAGGTTGAGCCATCCTAGAGAGAATGCGGGCCGAACTTTCCGGCCTAGCGCCAGCCCAGCTTCTCCACACTTCTCGGACAATTTTACAGTGTCTTCGCCAGCCACGAAGACGACTTCGGATGTACCACGGCCATCACGCATGGGATCCCCACGGCAGTAGCGGCCCCCATCCGGGAGCAATATCGGCAAATACCACTGCAGCTATACCAGGAAGTCAAGACTCTATTAGCCCAAATGCTCCGGAAGGGGGTCATACGATAAAGCCAGAGCCCTTGGGTGGCCCCTATTGTCCTGGTTCAGAAAAAAGATGGCACTCTGCGTTTTTGCGTGGACTATCGGAAGTTGAATGCCTGCACCATCAAGGATTCGTATCCATTGCCCCACCTAGAATCTCTGTCCGCCCTGGGGAATGCGGCATACTTCTCAACCCTGACCTGGCCAGCGGGTACAGGCAGGTGCCGATGTCGGAGGAAGACAGAGCCAAGACGGCATTTATCCTTTCCATGGGACTGTTCGAGTTCAATCGGATGCCGCTTGGGCTGGCCAATACCCCAGAAACTTTTCAGCGGTTGATGGAGCGGTGTCTAGGAGACCTCAATTTTGAAGCCACGTTGATATACCTGGACGACATTATCATCTATTCCGCCACGTTCGAGGACCACCTGAGGCGGTTGGGGCAGGTGCTCGGCCGGCTGCAGAAATACGGGTTAAAGGTAAAGCCCCAGAAATGCCACCTGTTCCGAACCCAGATCGAATACCTGGGGCACACCGTCTCGGCAGAGGGCGTCCTACCATCCCTGGAAAAGGTTGCTGCTGTCCAGGGGTGGCCTACCCCCAAAACGGTAAAGGACGTGCGGGCCTTCTTGGGGTTGCCTGGCTACTACCGTCAATTCGTGAAGAATTTTGCACGCCGAGCTCGAGCCCTGCAAGACCTGCTGAAGGGGGCTCCCGCCAGGGCGAATGGACGGAAGATCCAGTGGCAGCAACCGCAAGAATATGCGTTTCAAGATCTCAAAGCTGCTCTTTCGGATGCCCCGGTATTGGCGTATGCGGATTTCTCGCAACTGTTCAGCTGTGTTGTCACAGATGCAGGACGGCCGGGAGAAAGTGATCGCCTACGGTAACCGGTCGCTGCATGACTCAGAACGTAACCCGGACAATTACAGCTCCTTTAAGCTCGAGCTCCTCGCGGTAGTATGGGCAATGACGGAGCGATTCGCAGGGTACCTGGCGGGCTCCGAAGTAGTAGTGCTGACCGATAACAACCCGTTAGCCTATTTGGAGAATGCCAAACTGGGGGCCCTGGAGTAGCGGTGGGTGACTCGGATGGCCAAATTCAAGTATAAGATCATCTACAAACGGGGTGCTGAAAACGTGCACACCTACGCACTCTCCAGAATCTGACACACCACCCCACGAAGAAGTCAAGACGGCGAATTAGAAGCGTACGAGACACCGTTCGCCCTCTCCACCACCGCGCCTACAGTCAACATGCAGGAAGGGCCTCATCCAGGGCTTCTAGGAGGGATGCTGGAACAGCCCCGTGACAAATGGATTCAGCAGCAACAGGAAGATACAGAAGTTGGACTCCTGCGCCGATGGGTGGCCACCAGTAAATTGCCCACGGGCTCACAGAGACAGGCTTTAACTCAAGATATGTTGCTAATGTTGCGCCAGTGGGAAAGACTAATCATCAAAAAGGGATTTTTATATCAAAAAGCCATGTCACGAACCACGTCAGCTACAATATGGCAGGTGATCGTGCCGGGAGCCAATCTTAACCAACTAACCGGGGAAGCCCATGAGAAGGGGGCTCATTTTGGGGCTCAAAAGACTTTACAATGGTTGCAGCAGATAGCATACCACCCACGCTTGCACGCTGCTGTAGAAGAAATTTGTTGAACCTGCCGCCCGTGCGAGCTCGCTAAACCCCCTGCGCAACGAGCCCCGGTGCAAACTATCGTAACATCAGCCCCTCTGGAGCTTCTTACGGTGGACTATCTGACTATAGATCCTGCCTATCAGGGATATGAACATTGTTTCATTATGGTGGACCATTTCACCAAATTCGCCTTTGTCACCCCCACTCGAGACCAAACAGCGGAGTTGGCCGCCTATGCGATTTGTAAGAACTTTATTCAAGTGTACGGCTGTCCACAACGGATACATTCGGACCAAGGAGCATGCTTCCTAGGAAAAGTCATGGAAGAGCTACACCATCTTTACGGCATCGATAAGACGCGGACTACGCCGTACCACCCGCAGGGAAATGGGGCCTGCGAACAATTCAATCACACGCTAATCCAAATGCTGCGTAATCTAGAGAGCGACCGCAAGGCCCGCTGGCCTGAATATGTCCCTGAGCTGGTGTGGGTATACAACAATCGGGTGCATCGAGTGACTGGTTACACCCCCTACTCATTGTTGTTCGGACGGGAAGGCAAAGGAATTACGGAGATGGAGTTGAACCCGGAGGAGCCCCTACCCTGGACCGGGGTATCCTCGTGGGTCTGAAACCACCGGCACCAGCTGCAGACCCTTCACCGTATCATCCACACGAAACTTCAGGATCTAGAACACCAGGGGGGAGCACTGCCCCCACCCATTGACTTTCAGACTGGGGATCTGGTCCTCGTACTTAATCAACGTTCCCAAAACAAGTTAGAGCCACAGTGGGAGGTGAATCCGTACCGAGTGTTGCGCCGAATAAGCCCCGAAGGGCCTGTGCACGAAATACAATCAGAAGGAGACAACGCGCCTCTCACTCGAGTTGTGCACCGCAACATGTTACGACCTTGTACGTCTACCGATCCCCCGCAGCTCGAACCCCCGACCCACAGTCTGGGACCTGGATGACAAAGAGGACTCCCCTGTCACATCTGCGGGTCGCCACAGTAGTGGCACTCCAGTAGACCCGGACATCCCACCAGAACCCACTATGCGACCACCCTCAACCACCCCAGAAGACTCCATGATACCCGAGCTTCGACTTAAGTTGACTTTATAATTAAGGACCCGTAGTCGGCCATACCGCGGCCCTATAGTGACCGGCTATTGCCGGAAGTAGTTGTGTTCTATCGTTTTGTGTGTGCCTGTATAGAGTCCCTGCAAGGGCAACTCTTGTTACCCCTGTTTTTGGTGATCAGGCCAGAACTGAGGAAAGATCCCTCTGGCCCTATAAACATTAATACAGAAAGCACCTACTTGTCTCATGACTCGTCACTGCATCCTGCGCACCTGCGAGTACCACATTACTGCCCCCTACATACACCATATGGTAACATCTACCCCACCAACAACCTCACAGATAATTAACAAATACTCGGCCTCATTCTTGGTGCAGATTCTAATGAACCCAGGATCCATAAGATATTTACCATACAATAGTTGGATAGGCAAAGTGTATCATCCATAAAGGTAGCCCACTCGGTGTCACGCTGCTGCCTGTCACTGCGCCACCTGACGCACCGCCACCACCCGTACCCCGACATACTCACAGGTCCTCGTCGTCCCGGCGCACTCCCGTTCTTCCTCCGGCGCCAGCGTCTGTCTCTTGTCAGGTGCGCGCGCGCTCTAGGTTTTGCGGCATACACGCACACCGCTCCTTGTGAGGCCAGCCGCTCCTTCCGGCCTGCTCTGTGCCCAGGAGGACTTTGACCCAGAAGTCCTGCTGCGCACTCTGGTTTTCAGGCCGCCTCTTCCTCCTGGCGGCGCCTGATCGTCACTAGTGCTTCACTCGTGATTCTGGCCCCACGTCTTCCTGCACTCCCTGCCTGCTCCATTGCAAACCCCTTCTCCCGACTCTGCCATCTTGACTCATGTTCTCCTCCTTGTGTCTCTCCTAGCCTCCGCCTGCCCATGTCTCCAGTCCGAGCTCCCGTGTCTCTTCCGCGTCCTCCAGCCTGTGTTTCCACTCCATGTTCCTGTCCTGTCGCCTGTGTCAGCCCAGTCCGCTCTGTGTTCCTGGATTCCTGTCCTGTCAGTCCAGCTGCCGTGGTAATAATTCCCCCTTGGCCTGCCCCTAATGCTCCCTGTATAGGAGGTGGTCCACCTGGTCCGCTCGCCCAGGGGAGGTTCGTTGCTGCGGTCCAGTGGGTTCACCCTTGGGGATCCTTACAGAATGATCAGGCCATGGACCCCGCTGGTACCTCTGCTTCCGCCCAAAAGGAACTAGCGTACCTACATGAAAATCAGACCTGGATCGTGGCCTTTCTTAAGACCTTGGAGTCCCGGTTGTCAGCATTACAGGTGTCAGGAACCCCGCACTACACTTGCTCACTGAGCCAGTGCGTGTGTCCTGAGTACAAAAACAGTGCTCAAAGATACCTGTGGAGCAGGGCAGCAGCAGTGACGATGCATGCTTCAGTGTATCAGGACCTGAAGCACGTGACTGCTGGGGGCGTGGCCTAAGCTCCACAGAGCTAGGAGCTGCAGGGAAACTCCTAGAAAGGTAACTACAGGATAATGTTAGCAAGGGGCATAGACAGAGACAGAAACCAGATGAAGCCGGGGTCAAAGCACAAGATAGCAATACAGTACAAAAGGGTTAGACAGAATGGATAGTGAGGACGTAGCAATAGATCAGAAAACCAGAACGGGCAATAGACGGTACAAAAGGGACAAACTGTAACGGAGTAACGATAGCCAAGCCAGGAGGTTAGAACCAGAAAAGACAATAGTACCAAAACGAGAGACGGAGTAAAGAGTAAGGGAACAGACCGGATCATACACGGGAAGCAAACAAGCAATGCAGAATACACGCACACCAGGGGTCAGACACACCAGAATAACAGTATAGCTAACAGAGAACCCTGGTAAAGAGTGAGTATAAATACCCCTCCCAGATCCAGAAAGAGGCCACGAACACTTAACCCTGTGAGTGCAGGGCAAGAACCCTGTTCAAACCATGACAACAGGCCTCTGACCCTGGGAATGCGTCGCAGCTGGCCGGTCTCTAGAAGGAGCTCGCCCAGCAACGCGATCCCAGGCCCATATCCTAAATTATATGGCCTCAGTGGATAACCGACTTCTCTCCAGTCTGCCGCTTCTGCCTCCGTTCAGGCCTCGGTTCCACATCCGCCACCCCGTTTAGCTAAACCTCCACGGTATGGCGGAGATCCCAAATTGTGCCCAGGATTCCTAAACCAGTGCCTATTGCACTTTGAATTGTTGCTGCAACAGTACCCCACCGACCTACCAAAGGTGGCTTTTGTCATGTCCCACTTGGAGGGCGAAGCATTGGCCTGGGTGAACCCTCTCTGGGAGAGAGATAATCCTTTGGTCTCTCAGCTCTCCACCTTTCTGGAGACCTTTCGTAAGGTCTTCGACGAGCCCAGACGCCTGGCCTCTACCACCGAGTCCCTTTTTAGTCTCCACCAGGGCACTCTCTCTGTTGACCAGTACGCTCTTCAGTTCCACACCTTGTCCTCCGAGCTAGGATGGAACAAAGAGGCCTTGGTGGGAAAATTTTGGCGGGCTTTAACTGAGTGAATTAAGGACGAGCTGGCAGGCCGTGACGCACCAACGTCTTTGGAGGATCTCATTTCTCTGGCGACTCGCATTGACTTGTGCTTCCAGGAGCGCTCCCGCGAGGCCGCCAGGGAGAGAAGACTTCCCCGTTTATCTCCAGCGACACGCAGTCCTCCCCGCTCACGATTCGCCTCTACCTCCTTGGTATAAGAACCCATGCAGGTTGATCGTCTCAAACCGACAGAGCAGCGCCACCAAGAGAGACTCGCCCAGGGTCTCTGCCTATAATGTGGCAGCTCCTCCCATCTTCTGCGATCCTGTCCGGTGAGGCCGGAAAATGCCTCCGCCTAGGACAGGTAAGAGAGGCCTCCCTAGGTGTTAGTGATACCTCTCTACCCTTGACCCTCTCCGTTTTACTGAATCTAGGGTCCAGCCGCTTCTCTGAGGTGGCCTATAAGGATTCTGGAGCAGCGGGGAACTTCATCCAGCTTGAGGCGGTCAAAATGTTTCAAATTCCTGTCAGGTCCTTGGAGACTCCTCAGTGGCTAGCGTCGGTCGACGGCACTCCACTGCGGGAGACCGTTACCCTGGTCACCGAGGAGGTGGAGCTACAGATCGGAGCCCTGCATCGGGAGAAGATAGCATTCTTCGTATTGCCCTCGTTATCCCATACACTCCTCTTGGGTCTTCCTTGGTTAAGGCTTCACGAACCCATCCTCGATTGGCGATCTGGTGACCTCCTACGTTGTGGTCAAACCTGCCAGTCTAGGTTCCTGCTTCCTGTTCAGCCAGTCAGTTCTTCTCGGTCTTCTACGATGCCTGCAGACTTGCCCTCGACCTACTGGTTCTTTGCGGATGTGTTCAACAAGAAAGAGGCAGAGAGCCTGCCCCCCCGCATCGTCCCTATGACTGCCCAATCGATCTTGTTCCGGGCTCTACTCCACCCCGGGGCCGAATTTATCAGTTGAAACCTCTCGAGTCTCAAGCCATGAATGACTACGTCCAGGAAAATCTGGCCAGAGGCTTTATCCGGAAGTCCTCTTCACCCGCAGGAGCAGGTTTCTTCTTCATCAAGAAAAAGGACGAATACCTTCGTCCCTGCATCGACTACCGGGGTCTCAATGATATCACAATCAAGAACAAGTACCCGCTTCGCTCATTCCGGAGCTGTTTGATCGGCTGCGGGGAGCACGAATCTTCACCAAACTAGATCTCAGTGGGGCCTACAATCTCATCCGTATTCACCCCGGAGACGAGTGGAAGACTGCCTTTTACACCAGGGATGGTCATTATGAATATTAAATGAGGCTCCATGGACTTTATTTGCATATTCGTATTTCCCAGGGAGCATTGCACCTAGGATTTCACTGATTGAGTGCCTTTGCCGGCTGCCACAGTGTTTTCTTTGACTGGTCTCCCTGAGGTCAGTGATTGTTTCGTGATTATGAATATTTAGTCATGCCATTCGGCTTGTGCAATGCCCCCGCAGTATTCCAGGAATTTGTGAACGATATTTTCCGAGATCTCCTGTACTTTTGTGTGGTGGTGTACCTGGACGATATTCTCGTCTTTTCTCCAGATTTGTCTACCCATAGAAGGAACGTCCATCAGGTTTTGCTGCGCCTGAGGGAAAATCTCCTGTATGCTAAACTCGAGAATTGCGCCTTTGAACAGACATCTCTCCCGTTCCTGGGGTACATCATCTCTGACTCTGGCTTATGCATGGACCCGGAGAAGGTGTCTGCTGTGCTCAAATGGCTGCGTCCTCATGGAGTCAAGGCAATTCAGCGATTTCTTGGGCTCGCAAATTACTACCGGCAGTTCATCCCTCACTTTTCTTCATTGACTGGTCCCATCTCCTCTCTGATTCACAAGGGGGCCAACCCCCACGTTTGGTCTGCGGAGGCCGAAGACACCTTCCTTATCCTGAAACAAGCCTTAGCCTCGACCACCGTCCTCCATCGCCAACAAACCTTTTATTTTGGAGGTGGATGCCTCAGCCATTTGATCCGAAGCGCTACTTTCCCAGAGGTCTTCTTCTGGTCGGCTTGTCACTTGCGGTTTCTTCTCAAAGTCATTCTCCACCTCGGAACGGAACTATTCCATTGTCTCCACCTGCCCGTGTCTCCAGCCCGAGCTCCCGTGTCTCTTCCACGTCCTCCAGCCTGTGTTTCCACTCCGTGTTCCTGGGTTCCTGTCCTGCCAGTCCTGCCGCCTGTGTCAGCCCAGTCCGCTCCGTGTTCCTGGATTCCTGTCCTGCCAGTCCTGCCACCTGTGTTCCCAGTCACCTGTCGTGTCTCCTGTGTCCGCTCTGGGTACCAGCTGCCGCGGTAATAGTTCCCCCTGGGCCTGCCCCTAATGCTCCCTTATAGGGGTGGTCCACCTGGTCCGCTGGCCAAGAGAAGGTTCGTTACCGCGGTCCAGTGGGTTCACCCTTGGGGATCCTTACACTCGGTTGCTATGATGCCCATGAATTGAGAAGGCTCGTGGGGTTTGGTATTGGTCACCCTCTCCTTCCCATCATAACAATTTCAGATATGTCCAAACTCCCATGACTGTGAATAGAATAGTGAATCAGGGAGTCGAAAGCTCCTGATCCACCAGTGTAAGTCTGAGATTCCGTGCACTACTAGCATAATGATGTCACTACGTCACACCTGTAGTATGGAGCCTCAGTACTCATGTAATAACCTGCAGGAAACGCGGGATGCAGTGTCACGCAGGTGGAGGCAGAGCAATGGTTAAACAGGTTTATTTACAGGGGGATGTGCTCCACGCAGGGAGTGAGGGATTGTAGGGTGACGGCGAGGAATGGGTCAGAACTGGAAGGTTGGCAGGATAGGTGAGGGACGGACGAGAGTTCAGTAATAAAGAGGTTAAACTTATCGAACTGCAGTCTTCTGCTGTGAGGGAGTACAGGGTTCCAATGGTAGCACCGGCAACAGCGGCGTGGGTCGTCTCGACGCGGTCTCTGACAGGCAGGAATCAAATGGTGGCACCGACAACAGAGGGACATGCAGTGTCTCAAGTCTCTGTCTACGATGAAGAAATGGCCTCTGGGGAAAACAACAGGATGCTGGGCGGTGAGAGGGGGTTCTGCTCTCACCACTTTTTGTCACAAGTCCACACTCAGAACTTGTCACCACAGGGACAGTGCCACGCTCCTTGGTCAGTCCAGCTACTACTCTCTGAGGCTCAGATCTATCACTGCACACACCAAACCTGCATGCACTAACGACTGTCTCAGGCTTGACAAGGGAGTCTCCTCCGGTCACGGAGGCTGGCGGGTCCACATTTACACAGCAGACACTCACCGCGTACTGTCGGTCTGTCTCAGTCCTCAGCAGGAGGGATCTTTTGAGTATGAGGTCACTCTTGGGCAGAGCGGGTGTGGTACTCACTGTCTCCTAGTGTATGGCACCTGGCTTAGCTCCGCACACTCCGCTCTGCTGGCACGGCTAATTCCTCCAGCACCACAGCTCCTATTCCGGACAGCAGTAGCATGGCCTGTCACAGGGCCAGCACTCTGGAGGGGGAAGCAGAGAACTTACTTGGCGCCAACTCCTGCTGCAGTGTGCACTTTTCCTTATATCCCTTTGTCAGCGTGCTCTCCCCGCCCCCTCTTGTCAGCAGGAAACTCAGTCTCCCGTCTCCTTCCCTCCTGTAGCAGGGGAAGGTCTGCCTCCCTCAGGCTTCCCCCCCGGAAACATAGGATGCTGCCCTTTCAGTTCTGGACCAGGCATGCAGGTACCCACGGTCCGGTCCACCTCCTTACACTCTCCCTCTCTTAAAGCTCGCCATTCCACGGGCGAGGGTTCATCGTACTCCACGATGCTCACCTGAGGACCTACAGCTGCCCACAACTTTCACAACTCCTACTGTCTCGCTGGCTCCAATTTCTTCCAGTAAGGCTGGTCAAAGATACTCCAATCCTCATCTTCAACAGCTGCAGAAGAAAATACTTCGGACGAACTTGGCTTTGTCTTCTTTTTCTTCTTTTTAGCTTTGCCGCTAGCAGACGTTTGAGTAGACGGCTCGTCCTTTTCTTTGTCGTTATTGGAAACTTTAGGGACTCCTTGCTCGGGTTCCTCAGTCTGGGGGCTTAGTACAGGTAATTATTCTCCATAGCACCCCCCCTCTTTAACAGTAGCATTCTCGTCAAAACTAGAATCAGATGGATTAAGACCCCGCAGGCCGGACCCTTCGTCATTCACGCCGGGCTCTGTGGGCGTCACTTCCCATGGCTTCTCAGCCACACTCCCTGTCTCACACAGCTGCTTCATGTCTTCCATCTGGTCAGGGTCTTGTGAGCCAACGGCTGGCAAACTTTCTGCCTCAGGGGACGATACTAGCGGCTCTTCCTTCTCATTGATGAGGAGCGTGCGTTTCAGGAAGTCTTATCACCTCTTCTCCTTTGCCGGTAGCTTGTGGCGAGTCTGGTGTTGACTTACTTTGATGGATCACTGGCAGTCCTCCCTTCCTTGTCTTCAGGTCGAACCTCACTCTCGGGACCTCTATACCCAGGTTGGAGTTCTGCTAAACTCACCTCCACACTTTGGGACAGCGCAGACATTTGACCATGGACAGTCGACACCCTCTCTCTCTTCTCGGCGTCCGACGTTGTGACACTATCTTGCTCTGAGTAGGGCTCTCCTTCTCCCGCCGTACCATTCCCTCCAGGGATGATGTTACCTCCGATTAGCAGGACCTTCAGATCTTTGCCATCGCTTTTCTCGGGTAGAGCAATTTCTGGACAGGTGTCCCATTCTTCCACACGCCTAGCACTCACATCTGCGTCTGTCTGGTGGGAGCTTTGGTCTGGATCGTCGACCCCGGCGGGAAGCATCACTCCTATGTGGTTGCTCTTCACTCTAGGATACGTGGTTACACTCTGGAGCTGCCACTGAAGCCTTCTTCATGCTCCGCACCTCTTCTCTAACTCTCTCCGCCTGCTTCCATGCGTTACCTCAGGGTATGCCGCTGGTTCCCAAGACAGCAGTAAGGGCTTCCCCCAGACTCTCGACTTTTTCCCAAATTCTTCTCATTTCCAGCCGTAAATCACGGGTCCATGTCGGCTCTTCTTCATTCGGGCTGGGTACTCCGCAATGCTGGACCATCCCTGTCAAGGCTGCAATCCCCTGCTCCTGCTTGCCTATGCGCGCTTCTGCCCAAATCTCGGAGAAAGCCATACTTGGTTTTACTCTCAAGCGCTCCCACAGAGCCTGCTTCAGCCGCACGTCATGTATGCCTGTCACTAGCTGGTTTTGCAGCGCTACGTCAATGGAGCCTATTCTGTCTTTACGAGCAATGGCAGTATGGAGTTCCTGCAGCGCATTCATAAACTGGGTCACGGTCTCCCCCTCTCCTTGAATATGCCTGAATAGACGCATACATAATTCTCCTACGTGCGTAGGGTCCCCATACATCTCCTCAAGTATTAACAACACTTTCCCAGGATGTCTCTCTTCTGGGGGGAGGTCGCAACATGACAGAGTCCTTGGCCTCCCTGTTATGAGTTCATTTTCCCCTTCGCCATTGAGGTCTGATGAACTCCCTCTTCTGGTGAAGGAAGGTAGTGAGGCTGATTACCAAGCACCTGAGCTGGGAGAGGATGACTGGGCGACAGGGATCTCTGACTGGATATAAGGCAGCCGACACCCTTCTGCCTCGCTGGTGATTTCTCTGTGGAATTCTAGGAGACCAGTCTGATTCCTGCTCCTCAAAAGCTAAGTTTTCTGCTTTGCCTTTTTGCATTTGTGTTTTGGTTTTAGTTTGCCTTGCTTTTCTGGATTCTGCCATTCCCTGCTGGGGTGAGCTGAATTCCTTTTTGTCGGTTTGCTCTGTCTTCAGAAAATACCTGAGTACTGACATAGTCTTTTTGAAGCTTAGCGTCTTCAGGGCCTTTTTCCCTGTCAGTCTGTTGGCTCTTATTTTGATAGGGTTTTTCGTGGATTGCAGACAGCAGCCTTCCTATCCTGTCCTATCTAGTTAGCTTGGGCCCCATCATTTGCTCAGTCTATCTTTCTATCTGTGTTAGTGTTTTTTCTTCTTGCTTCACCGTCATTATACGTTGGGGGCTGCCTATTGCTTTGGGGTCTGCTCTGGGGCAGTTTAGATTTCACTTTGTCTTTAGGCTAGGCAGTTCTCTGGCTGTGATTGAGGGGTCTAGGGCATCGTAGGAACCCCCCATGGCTACTGCTAGTTGTTGATAGGTTCAGGGGTCTGCAATCCGATAGCTGCCAACTTCTCTGGTTTTCTGGACTTAGCTAGCATTTCTGTTTTTGCCTCCTACGGTGACTCATTCATAACAGAATCACTAGCCTTACGCAGATCCTAGGGTACTCAATAGCAGAAAAGAATTAAAAAAAAAAAAAAGTGTATATTTTTTCCTCTATATCTCTGAGGCCGTAGGGGGAATTTTTTTTTCTCTCAATGGAGATAAAGCAATTGTCTGATCGTGTGGAGCAGCTCGCTGTGGAAGTGCGGGGAATTTCCGCCTACCTTGCTCATTCACATGCTGCTGAACCAAAGATCCCTACTCCTGATGTGTTTTTTGGGGATCGGTCTAAATTTTTGAATTTCAAAAATAATTGTAAATTATTTTTTGCCTTGAAGCCTAACTCGTCAGGGAGCTCCGCGCAGCAGGTTAAAATTGTTATCTCTTTGCTGCGTGGTGATCCCCAGGATTGGGCGTTTTCTTTGAAACCTGATGATCCTAGTCTGACTATTGTGAATGCATTTTTTCAAGCCTTGGGGTTGTTGTATGACGAACCTAATGCTATTGATCAGGCTGAAAAGACCCTGTTGGCATTGAGCCAGGGTCGAGATTCTGCAGAATTGTACTGTCAAAAATTCCGAAAGTGGGCGGTCCGTACTGCCTGGAATGATAAGGCCTTGGCAGCTCTCTTTCGGAAGGGTTTGTCAGAAGCCGTAAAAGATACTATGGTGGGATTTCCTGTTCCCTCTGGTCTGGACGATTCTATGTCATTAGCCATTCAGGTTGATCGGCGTTTACGTGAACGCAGGACTGCACGAGAGGTGTGGCCACCTGTTGAACAAGTGTCTGAACCTATGCAATGTTCAGAGTTTTGTCCAGGGAGCAACGTCAGGAGTTCAGAAAGCGTAATAAGCTGTGTTTTTTTTGTGGAGCTGCCTCACATATTATTTCTGTCTGTCCTAAACGAGAGAAACGTTTTTCACACGTTTTCTGTGGGTGGTGTTCAACCTAAGTTTCTTCTGGCATTTGCTCTGATCTGCTCCCTGTCCACATTTTCCGCCAAGGCTTTTGTGGATTCGGGAGCAGCCCTGAACCTAATGGACTTGGATTTTGCTAAACGTTGTGGATTTCCTATGACACCTCTGCGGACGCCTATCCCTTTGAGGGGGATTGATGCTACTCCTTTGGCGAAAAATAAACCTCAGTTTTGGACACAGGTGGTAATGCGGGTCGCCCCAAACCATCAAGAAAATTGCAGATTTTTGGTGTTGCATAATTTGCATGATACCGTTGTTCTGGGGTTTCCCTGGTTGCAAACTCATAATCCAGTTTTGGACTGGAAATCTGTGTCTGTGGTGAGTTGGGGTTGTCAGTGTGCCCTTAGTGAGGCTCCGTTTTTTCCACCTCTCCTCAGTCGCATTATGTTCCTGACTATTTGGCGGATTTTTATGATGTATTTCGTGAGAATGAGTCTGTGTCTTTGCCTCCTCATAGGAGTTATGACTGTGCAATTGAACTGAGCCCGGGGTGTAAATTTCCCAAGGGTCGGCTCTTCAATTTATCTGTACCCGAGCATGAGGCTATGCGATCCTATATTAAGGAGGCAGTGGAGAAGGGTCATATTAGACCATCCTCTTCACCATTAGGTGCTGGGTTTTTTTTCATGGCCAAAAAGGATGTTTCATTAAGGCCTTGTATTGATTATCGTGCCCTCAACAAAATTACTATTAAATATCAGTATCCGTTACCCCTGATTTCGGATCTATTCTCCAGAGTTAAAGGTGCTTGCTGGTTTACCAAGCTTGACCTCAGGGGGGCGTATAATCTTATCCGCATTAAGCATGGGGATGAATGGAAGACGGCGTTTAATACTCCAGAGGGACATTTTGAGTACCTTTTGGGCTCACTAATGACCCTTCTGTCTTCCAGTGCTTCATGAACGACATTTTCCGAGACTTTGTGGATAAATTTTTGATTATCTATCTGGATGATATTTTGATCTTCTCCAAGGATTGGGATTCTCATGTGGAACATGTTCGGACGGTGTTCCGGATCTTGAGGGAGAATTCCCTGTATGTCAAAGGATCGAAATGCCTTTTTGGGGTACAGAGGATTTCATTTTTGGGATTTATTTTGTCTCCGTCAACTATTGAAATGGATCCGGCCAAGTTACAGGCCATTTATGATTGGGTTCAGCCCACTTCTTTGAAGGCCCTTCAGAAGTTTTTGGGTTTTGCTAATTTTTATCGGAAATTTATAGCAAAATTTTCTAGTATTGCCAAGCCATTGACTGATCTGACTAAGAAGGGTGCTGATGTGTTGAATTGGTCTCCGGAGGCTGTTTCTTCCTTTCAGGAGCTGAAGCGAAGATTCACTTCTGCCCCGGTTTTGCGACAACCTGATGTCTTACTCCCGTTCCAGGTAGAGGTGGACGCTTCTGCGATTGGTGCAGGAGCTGTTTTGTCCCAAAAGGATCCTGTAACATCTAAAATGAATCCCTGTGCCCATGTCTAGGGCATCGTAGGAACCCCCCACGGCTACTGCTAGTTGTTGTTGATAGGTTCAGGGGTCTGCAATCCGATAGCTGCCAACTTCTCTGGTTTTCTGGACTTAGCTAGCATTTCTGTTTTTGCCTCCTACGGTGACTCATTCATAACACCTAACCATCTAAAGCCATCATAGACACATCTGCTTCCAGGGCTGGCATCATGGGATACATCTTCATCACCCCCCCTTACACATTCAATCCAACACCACAGCTTAGTATCAATACCAGTGAACTTAGGGAGATTGTTCAATATGGACCCCAGTGGTACACTGGCCCTTAGAGCTCCTCCAACCGCTTGGTCTGCCACCCCTGCGTTTGGAGACTGCATCCTGCCGACTACGCCACTTGTAATAACCTGCAGGAAACGCGGGATGCAGTCATGTACGTAGAGGCAGAGCAAGGGTTAAACAGGTTTATTTACAGGGGGGGATGTGCTCCACTCAGGGAGTGAGGGATTGTAGGGTGATGGAGAGGAATGGGGCAGAACTGGAAGGTTGGCAGGGTAGGTGAGGGACGAACGAGAGTTCAGTAATAAAGAGGTTAAAGGGAATCTATCATCAACTTTTTTGCCTATGATCTGCAGCCACCGGCATCAGGGGCTTATCTACAGCATTTTTTTAATGCTGTAGACAAGCCCCCGATGTTACCTGAAAGAGAAGAAAAAGGAGTTAGATTATACTCACCCAGGGGCGTTCCGGGTCCGGTTCGGGTCCGGAGGGAGTCGCGGTCCGGCGCCTCCCATCTTGCAGCAAGGCCATCCTCTTCATTCCTGGCCATCGCAGCTCTGGCGCAGGCGCATTGCTCTGCCCTGTTGAGGGCAGAGCAGAGTCCTGCAGTGTGCAGGCGCCGGACCTCTTCTGGCACCTGCGCACTGCAGTAATCTGTGCCCTCAACAGGGCAGAGCAGTGCGCCTGCGCCGGAGCCACGATGGCCAGGAATGAAGAGGACGGCATCGCTGCAAGATAGGAGGCGCCGGACCGGACCGTGACTCCCTCCGGACCCGAACTGGACCCAGAACGCCCCTGGTTGAGTATACTCAATCTCCTTTTTCTTCTCTTTCAGGTAGCATCAGGGGCTGATCTACAGCATTACAGAATGCGGTAGATAAGCCCCTGATGCCGGTGGCCGCAGCTCATAGGCAAAAAAAATTGATGACAGATTCCCTTTAAACTTATCGGATTGTAGTCTTCTGTTGTGAGGGAGTACAGGGTTCCAACGGAGGCATCGGCAACAGTGGCGGGAGTCGTCTCGACGCAGTCTCTGACAGGCGGGAATCCAACGGTGGCACCGACAACAGCGGCACATGCAGTCTCTCAAGTCTGTCTACGATGAAGAAATGGCCTCTGGGGAAAACAACAGGATGCTGGGCGGTGAGAGAGGGTTCTGCTCTCACCACTCTTAGTCACAACCACTCTTAGTCACAAGTCCACACTCAGAACGTGTCACCCGCAGGGACAGTGCCGCGTTCCTCGTTGAGTCCAACTACTACTCTCAGGGCTCAGATATGTCACTGCGCATGCCAGGCCTGCACGCACTAACGACTGTCTCAGGCTTGACAAGGGAGTCTCCTCCGGTCACGGAGGCTGGCAGGTCCACGTTTACACATAGGGTGCTCACCACGTACTGTCGGTCTGTCTCAGTCCTCAGCAGGAGGACTCTTTTGAGTATGAGGTCACTCTTGGGCAGAGTGGGTGCGGTACTCACTGTCTCCTAGTGTATGGCACCTGGCTTAGCTCCGCACACTCCGCTCTGCTTGCACGGCTAATTCCCCCAGTACCACAGCACCTATTCCGGGCAGCAGCAGCACGGCCTGTCACAGGGTCAGCACTCTCTGGAGGGGGAAGCAAAGTGCGCTCTTCTCTGCTCTACACACTGCACTTACTTGGCACCAACTCCTGCAGCTTGGGAACAGGGTTGGGTGAGTAGTGTGTGTTTTTTTAAATATCAGGAATTGTGGGTGCTTAATATTAAGAGAAGAGTTGTTGGGACTCTCATACTGAATGTGTGGCTGGTAGGGGTCATTATACTCATAGCTCCCAACTGTCCCGGATTTGGCGGGACAGTCCAGTTTTTGCCACGCCCACCCGCTATCCAGCCCGGGACTCTATTATTCCCGCACTGCAGGGAGATAAGCCGCCATGCCCCCCCATGCACCCCATCCTCGCCCTCCCAAAGACCCACCGCAGCCCCTCACAGCCTGCAATGATGTCGCTAGGCTGTTCCTTTCTGTGTGCACAGGACCTGTGATGAGGTCATAGGAGGGGAGGAATCAGGAGTCACATGATCATCATGTGACTCCTGACTCCTCCTCTCCTGTGACCTCATCATAGGTCTTGTGCGCACAGAACAGAACACAGCCTAGCGATGTCATTGCATGCTGTGAGGGGCTGTGGTGATCAGGAGAGTATGCAAGACTCTCTCTGCTGTGCTGGTCGTCATGGTGCTGGATGAAGGAAGTTTATTTGTGGGGTCAGGAGGGGTTTACAGGGTGGATGTAGCGGAGCCGTGTGTGTATGGAGCAGGGCGTGTGTGTATGAGGTGTATAGAGCGGAGCTGCGTGTGTACGAGGTATATGGAGCGGAGCCACGTGTGTACGGTGTGTGCGGAGCAGCGTGTGTATGGGGTGTGCGGAGCGGAGCCGTATGTGTACGAGGTGTACGGAGCAGAGCCGCATGTGTACGGGTTGTGCGGAGCCGCGTGTGCGCGAGGCGTAGGGAGCGGAACAGTTTGTGCACGAGGCATACAAAGCAGAACCGTGAGTGTTTGAGGTGTGCAGAGCTATGCATGTACAAAGTGTATGGTGGGGAGCATTCATACCTCCCAACCGTCCCGGATCCAGCAGGACAGTCCCAATTTTGAGTCTGCCCCACTGCCCCGGCCAGGAGGTTACTTTTCCCGAGTACACGGCGGAGCCCCGAGGAGCACTTTAAAATTCGCACGTGACGTTCCACCAGAAGTGACTTGCTGGAAGCTGACCGGAAATGAGGAAATTTTGGGAGGAGATTGTGATGAAACCATGGAGGCACTTCAGGGTATGCTTCAGATCCATCACCATGTCCTCCGAGAAAGTGGATAGGGGGATCGCCTTGGGATATTGGCAATGTGAGTGGATCATGATATGTCCTGCATCAGGAGGCTCAGGTGGGCACTACAATGGGAGCCGGGCTAATATGTTATGTTTGTAGAATCTTTATTTCTTTCTCTCTCTGTTTCTTTCTCTCTTCTTTCTTTCTTTCCCCTCTTCCTTTCTCTCTCTGTTCTTTCTTTCGCTCTGCTCTTTCTCTCTCTAATCTTTCTCTCTCTCTCTGTTCTTTCTTTCTCTCTCTGTTCTTTCTTTCTCTCTCTGTTCTTTCTTTCTCTCTCTGTTCTTTCTTTCTCTCTCTGTTCTTTCTTTCTCTCTCTGTTCTCTTTCTACCCCCTCTTTCTTTCTTTCTTTCTCTCTCTGTTCTTTCTTTCTTTCTTTCTCTCTGCTCTTTCTCTGTTCTTTCTTTCTTTCTTTCTTTCTCTCTCTGGTCTTTCTTTCTTTCCCCTCTTTCTTTTCTCTTTCTTTCTCTCTCTTCTTTATTTCTTTCCTCTTTCTTTCTCTCTCTGTTCTTTCTTTCACCTCTTTCTTTCTCTCTCTCTGTTCTTTCTTCCCCTCTTTCTTGCTCTCTAATCTTAATTTCTCTTTTTTTCGTTCTGTTCTTTTTCTCTCTCTCTGTTCTTTTTTCTTTTTCTCTTTGTTCTTTCTTTCCCCTTTTTGTTTCTCTCTCCCTCTCTATCCTTTTTTTCCCTCTTTCTTTTTTTCTCTCTTTTTTTCAGTCCCCTCTTTCTTTCTCTGTTCTTTTTCTCTTTCTTTCTCTCTATCTAATCTTTCTTTCTATCTCTCTCTGGTCTTTCTCTGGTCTTTCTTTCTCTCTATGTTCTCTTTGTTTCCCCCCTTTATTTCTCTCTCTCTGTTCTTCTTTCCCATCTTTCTTTCTCTCTCTGGTCTTTCTTTCCCCTATTTCTTTCTCTAGCCCTCTGTTCTTTCTTTCTTTCCCCTAATTCTTTTTTTCTCTCTCTGTTTTTTTTTTTCTGTCCCCTCTTTCTTTCTCTCTGTTCTTTCATTCTTTCTCTGTTTCTTCCTTTCTTACTTTCGTTCTTTCTCTGTTCTCTCTGTTCTTTCTTTCTCTTTCTTTTTCTCTCTCTGTTCTTTTTTTCCCTCTTTCTTTCTTTCTCTCTCCCTCTCTGTTCTTTCTTTCTTCCCCTATTTCTTTTTCTCTCTCTGTTCTTTTTTTCTGTCCCCTCTTTCTTTCTCTCTGTTGTTTATCTCTGTTCTTTCTTTCCTCTCAATCATTCTCTCTTTGTTCTTCCTTTCTTTCTCTCTGTTCTTCCTTTCTTTCTCTCTGTTCTTCCTTTCTTTCTCTCTGTTTTTTCTCTCCCTGTTCTTTCTTTCACCTCTTTATTTCTCTCCCCCTGTGTTCTTTCTTTCTTTCCCCTCTTTATTTTTTTTCTCTCTCTCTCTGTTCTTTTTTCTGTCCTCTTTCTTTCCCTCTTGTTATGAGTCAGATAGGGATAAATAAGTGAGAAATACAGACCTTTGGTCTAGCTGGTTGCAGTCCTGAAATGATATGGTATTGTGTGAGTGTCACGTCGCAGCCAGACTCAGGGCCTGCTGTTCCGGCGTCGGCCACTAGGAGGCGCCGGACTGACACGTCACTGCCAGACTCAGGGCCTGCAGTTCCGGTCTCGGCCACTCGGAGGCGCCGGACCGTCACGTCGCCGTCGGACTCAGGGACGGCTGTTCCTGCCTCAGCCACTGGGAGGCGCCGTGGTTCGCTCCAGGGTGAGGGTGGTGGCAGAGAGGGGGCTCCTGCGCAGGCATCTGGTGGGCACAGGCTCCGCCCCTCTGTCATGTAGGGCTTACTGCATGTCCATCTGGCCTGGTCCGGGGGCGGTCCTGGTTACATCATCGGGCCGGGAACCTGTGAGGGAGGACCTGATCCCTCAAATACCTGGGGACTGGTCTTGCAAGCCGCCGGATATATTCTTGGTTCCCCTGCGTGTTACTGTGTGAATTGCTATAGTGTATACTCTGACCTCAGCCTGGATTCTTGACCATTCTATTGCCTGCCGTTTTTGTACCTCTGACTTTTTGATGCTGACCTTTGCTTGGATTCCTGACTCTCCTTCTGCCTGCTGATTCTGTACCTCGCTGCCCTCCTGGTTTTACTGACCCTGGCCTGGACTTTTGACTCCCCTTCTGTCTGCTGATTTCGTGCCTCTGCTGCGCCCTGGTCTCAGACTCCTGCATCCTGACCTTGATTACGAGTTTTAGTTTTGACCCCTTGGTGGCCGTCCTGCTCTGGTCCACTGCTAATCTAGACAGCTACCTCCTGGGCCTTGCTACAATTCCAGATCCCTGTATAGGGGTTAAGGGTCTCGGGGTTACTCGGGGTGCTGTCCCCACTGCAGCCCAGATTCGCAGATGGCCGTCACAGACAGGAGGAAGACATCAGATAGTACGTTCTGAAGGAAAGCAAAGATAAAATGGCAGGGAGAATAACGGATATAAGGAGCAGAGTGAGGTAATTAGCTCAGGTTTGCTGGACTATTTGGTTTATAACAAAAGTTACGTACCACCACATGTAACAGGAAAGTTCTTGACTCTGCATAATGCAGAAGAAGCATTCATAAAATGTAGTGCTTCCTATCTGATGTATATACTTCTCATCAAGTTCTTGTTAAGTAAAGGAAAGTTTATTTTTTAACTTTTGGTATCCCTCATTCATATCCATACCATCTGGTCCGGACCTGCTAAGTAAAACAGCAGCATGCGGTCTGCAGAGTTGAGAGATATGACTTCACCAAATATAACTAAATATATAATATTGCAGTGTGGCTAAGGGTCGCATAGTCAATGGGAGGAATGTGTTGCAGAGATGGCTTGTCTCTGTGATGTAGCCCGGAGTGTTTCTCTAGTTCATGAAAGCACTAAGAGGTTCATTTGTTGCACCTGGGTCTGGTCTGTGGGTAGCTGTGAGAGATGGGTGAGTCTGGCTACCTACATACCTTGCCTCTGGGTGTGGTTACAACCTATATAATGGAGGCTGCCAAACAATGGCATAAGGTCTGTGTGTTGAGAGGGAGAAGGCCTCCTGTGTGTACTTGGCTCCAGACTGAGCCTGAAGTACTGGGCATTATCCCATCCTATGTGCCCACAGGCTTAGCGGAGCAGAGCTCTGCTATGGACACTTATTCTTTGTTTTGCCTGATCTAAAGGCTGCTTATTTTATGAAGCAATAAACCCACATAAACGTTTAAAGGAACATGCCTCCTGTTGTCCTCCTGTTGCACCTGAGCCAGTACAACTCCTACAATATATATATATAATATATATACACTCACTGGCCACTTTATTAGGTACACCATGCTAGTAACGGGTTGGACCCCCTTTTGCCTTCAGAACTGCCTCAATTCTTCATGGCAGAGATTCAACAAGGTGCTGGAAGCATTCCTCAGAGATTTTGGACCATATTGACATGATGGCATCACACAGTTGGCGCAGATTTGTCGGCTGCACATCCCTGATGCGAATCTCCCGTTCCACCACATCCCAAAGATGCTCTATTGGATTGAGATCTGGTGACTGAGGAGGCCATTTGAGTACAGTGAACTCATTGTCATGTTCAAGAAACCAATCTGAGATGATTCGAGCTTTATGACATGGCGCATTATCCTGCTGAAAGTAGCCATCAGATGTTGGGTACATTGTGGTCATAAAGGGATGGACATGGTCAGCAACAATACTCAGGTAGGCTGTGGCGTTGCAACGATGCTCAATTGGTACCAAGGGGCCCAAAGAGTGCCAAGAAAAAATTCCCCACACCATGACACCACCAGCCTGAACCGTTGATACAAGGCAGGATGGATCCATGCTTTCATGTTGTTTACGCCAAATTCTGACCCTACCATCCGAATGTCGCAGCAGAAATCGAGACTCATCAGACCAGGCAACGTTTTTCCAATCTTCTACTGTCCAATTTCGATGAGCTTGTGCAAATTGTAGCCTCAGTTTCCTGTTCTTAGCTGAGAGGAGTGGTACCCAGTGTGGTCTTCTGCTGCTGTAGCCCATCTGCCTCAAAGTTCGACGCACTGTGCGTTCAGAGATGCTCTTCTGCCTACCTTGGTTGTAACGGGTGGCAATTTGAGTCACTGTTGCCTTTCTATCAGCTCGAACCAGTCTGCCCATTCTCCTCTGACCTCTGGCATCAACAAGGCATTTCCGGCCACAGAACTGCCGCTCACTGGATTTTTTTTCTTTTTCGGACCATTCTCTGTAAACCCTAGAGATGGTTGTGCGTGAAAATCCCAGTAGATCAGCAGTTTCTGAAATACTCAGACCAGCCCTTCTGGCACCAACAATCATGCCACGTTCAAAGGCACTCAAATCACCTTTCTTCCCCATACTGATGCTCGGTTTGAACTGCAGGAGATTGTCTTGACCATGTCTACATGCCTAAATGCACTGAGTTGCCGCCATGTGATTGGCTGATTAGAAATTAAGTCTTAACACACAGTTGGACAGGTGTACCTAATAAAGTGGCCAGTGAGTGTATATATATATATATTACAACCCCTGGCAAAAACTATGAAATCAACGGCCTTGGAGAATGTTCATTCAGTTGTTTAATTTTGTAGGAAAAAAGCAGATCACAGACATGGCACAAAACTAAAGTCAATTCAAATGGCAACTTTCTGGCTTTAAGAAACACTAAAAGAAATCCAGATCAAAAAATGTGGTAGTCAGTAATGGTTAGTTCTTTAGAACATGCAGAGGGAAAAAATTATGGAATCACTCAATTCTGTGGGAAAAAATTATGCAATCATGAAAAACAAACAAACAAAAAAACACTCCAACACATCACTAGTATTTTGTTGCATCACCTCTGGCTTTTATAACAGCTTGCAGTGTCTGAGGCATGGACTTAATGAGGGTCAAACAGCACTCTTCATCAATCTGGCTCCAACTTTCTCTGATTGCTGTTGCCAGATCAGCTTTGCATGTTGGAGCCTTGTCATGAACCATTTTCTTCAACTTCCACCAAAGATTTTCAATTGGATGGAGATCCAGACTATTTGCAGGCCGTGACATTGACCTTATGTGTCTTTTTTCAAGGAATGTTTGCACAGTTTTTGCTCTATGGCAGGATGCATTATCATCTTGAAAAATGATTTCATCATCCCCAAACATCCTTCAATTGATGGGATAAGAAAAGTATCCAAAATATAAACATGTGCATTTAATGAAGATGTAATGACAGCCATCTCCCCAGTGCCTTTACCTGACATGCAGCCCCATATCATCAATGACTGTGGAAATTTGCATGTTCTCTTCAGGCAGTCATCTTTATAAATCTCATTGGACCAGCACCAAACAAAAGTTCCAGCATCATCACCTTGCCCAATGCAGATTCGCAATTCATCACTGAATATGACTTTCATCCAGTCATCCACAGTCCACGATTGCTTTTCCTTAGCCCATTGTAACCTTGTTTTTTTCTGTTTAGGTGTTAATGATGGCTTTCGTTTAGCGTTTCTGTATGTAAATCCCATTTCCTTTAGGTGGTTTCTTAAAGTTCAGTCACAGACGTTGATTCCAGTTTCCTCCCATTCATTACTCATTTGTTTTGTTGTGCATTTTCTGTTTTGTAGACATATTGCTTTAAGTTTCCGGTCTTGATGCTTTGATGTCTTCCTTGGTCTACCAGTATGTTTGCCTTTAACAACCTTCCCATGGTGTTTGTATTTGGTCCAGATTTTAGATTCAGCTGACTGTGAACAACCAACATCTTTTGCAACATTGCATGATGATTTACCCTCTTTTAAGAGATTAATAATCCTCCCCTTTGTTTCAATTGACATCTCTCGTGTTGGAGCCATGATTCATGTCAGTCCACTTGGTGCAACAGCTCTCCAAGGTGTGATCACTCATTTTTAGATGCAGACTAATTTGATGCAGGTGTTAGTTTTGGGGAGGAAAATTTACAGGGTGATTCTATAATTTTTTTCCCACAGAATTGAGTGATTCCATAATTTTTCCCCTTTGCATGGTCTAAAAAACTAACCATTACTGACTACCACATTTTTTGTTCTTGATTTCTTTTAGTGTTTCCTAAAGCCAAAAAGTTGCCATTTGAAATTACTTTAATTTTGTAGAAAAAAAGCAGATCGCAGACAAGGCACAAAACTAAACAACTGAATGAACATTCTCCAAGGCTGGTGATTCCATTATTTTTGCCAGAGGTTGTATATATTTATTTTTAACTTTGGGGGTCCAATTCCAGCTATTGATGTGGGTCCTGTGATTTCTGTCTACACCGTGTACAGGATAATAGGGTATAATAAAATTGTTATGGACGTAACTTAACTAACATTGTGCAGTGACTCTGTTTTCCATATCGTGACAGATACCGTATTTTCCACTTTGTAAGACGCACTTTTTTCCCCCCATACTTGGGGGGAAAATGGGGGTGCGTCTTACAAAGAGGATATACATTACCGGGTGTAGGCTGCAGGGGTGTCCGTCTGTCCGTCGGCGCTGTGGATGTCTCCGGGTGCCCAGCCGTGTCTCCACGTGCCCAGCGGTGTCTCCGGTTCCAATCCCGGGGCTCTGGCGACATTTTGCGACTGGCCAGAGCCCCGGGGCTTCCTCTTGGTTCCCTCTGTTTTGGGCTCCGGCAATATGGCAGCCGCCGCCGGGGGCGGCGCATGCGCTGATGGTGATCTCGGGACAGATCTTGCTGAAATCTCATCTCTCAAGATCTCAGTCCCGAGATCACTATCAGCGCATGCGCCGCCCCCGGCGGCGGCCGCCATATTGCCGGAGCCCAAAACAGAGGGAACCAAGAGGAAGCCCCGGGGCTCTGTCCTGTCGCAAAATGTCGCCAGAGCCCCGGGATTGGAACCGGAGACACCGCTGGGCACGTGGAGACACGGCTGGGCACCCGGAGACACCCACAGCGCCGAAGGACACCCGGTAAATGTGGGCAGAGCCCCGGGCTGCTGCACAGACCCCCTGGCAGCAGTACAGCCCCCCTGGCAGCAGCGCAAGCCCCCCTGGTAGCAGCATGAGCCCCCCTGGCAGCAGTACAGCCCCCTGGCAGCAGCGCAAGCCCCCCTGGTAGCAGCATGAGCCTCCCCTGGTAGCAGCACAAGCCCACCTGGCAGCAGTACAGCCTCCCTGGCAGCAGCATGAGCCCCCCTTGTAGCAGCATGAGCCCCCCCTGGCAGCAGCACAGACCCCCCCTGGCAGCAGCACAGCCCCGCTGGCAGCAGCGCGAGCCCCCCTGGTAGCAGCACGAGCCCCCCTGGTAGCAGCATGAGCCCCCTGGCAGGAGCACAGACCCCCCTGGCATCAGTACAGCCCACCTGGCAGCAGCACGAGCCCCCCTGGTAGCAGCATGAGCCCCCCTGGCAGCAGCACAGACCCCCCCTGGCAGCAGTACAGCCCCCTTGGCAGCAGCGCGAGCCCCCCTGGTAGCAGCACGAGCCCCCCTGGTAGCAGCACGAGCCCCCCTGGCAGCGCGCTGCACATCGGAGCACCCTCTCATCCCTTCCTGTGGCCTGCAGTGTCACCCCACTCCTGCCTCCTCCAGCAGCGACCCTGGGACCTCACTTCACCGCAGCCACCACCCCCGGTAAGCAATAAGACACCTGGATTATAAGAGGCACCACCATTTTATTAAAAAAAAGTTTTTTCCTATTTTTCTCCTCAAAATTTGTGGTGCGTCTTATAATCCGGAGCGTCTTATAAAGCGAAAAATACGGTACTTCTTTTTACTAAAACTGTGATTTTTTTTTTTTTCACCTTTAACCCTTTTTTATACAACTCTGATCAGTGCGATCATACAACCTCTGATGGCTCCAGTGATGCACTGCACTACTGTAGTGCCGTGTATCATCACAGCCTGTCCTGTCAGTGTAATAATAACGGCCCCATACACATGAGATAAGTTTCGGCTGAACGGTCATTTGGCAGACGGCTATCTTTCCCGACTCCCCATACACACAAATATTCTAGCTTTACTGTGGTCTGTATGAAAGAGTCTGCTCCAGACTCCTATAGCAGAGGGATTATCTACAGGAAGAACAAACGGATTATCCTCTGAAATTCAGGATGCCAGATCCTTCTCTGCCCTGACATCATCTGTCGGAAGGCCCCAACTACATTATATATTCGCCCAAACCCCCCGAAATCAGTGATTTCATGCAGCTTTAGTCTTATGTGTATGGGAGTCTTAAAAGGTAACTTATTGGATGCTGCCTCTGGCTAAGCCTAATAGACCTTCATACATTGCAGGCCAAAATTCCAATGCTTTTGCATTTGGATTTCATGTATTTTTCTCTGTACCCAGACTCGATCATGTATTGTACAACTTCTTGTATATACCTTTTTTGTTATTTATTTCTACCTTTTTGATTTCTAGTACATTGATGAAGGTCATATAGACCGAAACGTCACTGTATGTACTGTACCTTATTAAAATCACTATCTGCATTTGGAATCCACGTGTGTGTGCCAAGTTTATATATAGAACTGTCACAGATTGGGGATCCTACCTGTGCACCACATTTTAGAGTTGTGCCATCGTCTATTCCAAACTCCAATATTAGGCACATAAGAATTGTTGTAACTAGGCCCCCTCATACTATCAAGCATGTAACAACCCTGCTGGCATCACTGCATGGCCTCCCATCCCCCGCACACCAACTTACTTTCTGCTTCAAGCCATGCTGTGAATTCAGTCTGTTGCCAGCTCTGTGCCTCTGCTCTCCTGTATGTTTCCTGACTGTGTGTATAGGGAGGCAGCGCCTTAACTCTCTGGTTCTTATGCAGTCAGGGTGCACCTGGCTAATGGGTCCATGACCAATCACCGTGAGCCCTGGACTATTTAACCCTGCCACAACCACTGGAACATTGCCAGAGCAATGTCTAATCTCAGTTAGTATCTTGCTGCTGAGGAAGCCAGGCCCTGTTCTGTGTATTTCCTCCTTCTCTGGAGGAATACTTCTTGTCTTGCCTTGTACCTTGTCTGCCTGCCAGGAGGCTGAATATCCTGACCCTTGAGTCTTGGTTCCAGTACCTTGTCTGTACTCTGTCCTACCTTAGTCTCCCTTTCTCCTTGTCCGTGGCTTCCTTCCTTGCTGTATCTTTCCTTGTGTCCTCCCTGTCTGTGAATCTGCACCCTTGCAGCTCCGTCTGTGAATCTGCACCCTTGCATCTCTGTCTGTGAATCTGCACCCTTGCAGCTCCGTCTGTGAATCTGCACCCTTGCAGCTCCGTCTGTGAATCTGCACCCTTGCAGCTCCGTCTGTGAATCTGCACCCTTGCAGCTCCGTCTGTGAATCTGCACCCTTGCAGCTCCGTCTGTGAATCTGCACCCTTGCAGCTCCGTCTGTGAATCTGCACCCTTGCAGCTCCGTCTGTGAATCTGCACCCTTGCAGCTCCGTCTGTGAATCTGCACCCTTGCAGCTCCGTCTGTGAATCTGCACCCTTGCAGCTCCGTCTGTGAATCTGCACCCTTGCAGCTCCGTCTGTGAATCTGCACCCTTGCAGCTCCGTCTGTGAATCTGCACCCTTGCAGCTCCGTCTGTGAATCTGCACCCTTGCAGCTCCGTCTGTGAATCTGCACCCTTGCAGCTCCGTCTGTGAATCTGCACCCTTGCAGCTCCGTCTGTGAATCTGCACCCTTGCAGCTCCGTCTGTGAATCTGCACCCTTGCAGCTCCGTCTGTGAATCTGCACCCTTGCAGCTCCGTCTGTGAATCTGCACCCTTGCAGCTCCGTCTGTGAATCTGCACCCTTGCAGCTCCGTCTGTGAATCTGCGCCCTTGCAGCTCCGTCTGTGAATCTGCACCCTTGCAGCTCCGTCTGTGAATCTGCACCCTTGCAGCTCCGTCTGTGAATCTGCACCCTTGCAGCTCCGTCTGTGAATCTGCACCCTTGCAGCTCCGTCTGTGAATCTGCACCCTTGCAGCTCCGTCTGTGAATCTGCACCCTTGCAGCTCCGTCTGTGAATCTGCACCCTTGCAGCTCCGTCTGTGAATCTGCACCCTTGCAGCTCCGTCTGTGAATCTGCACCCTTGCAGCTCCGTCTGTGAATCTGCACCCTTGCAGCTCCGTCTGTGAATCTGCACCCTTGCAGCTCCGTCTGTGAATCTGCACCCTTGCAGCTCCGTCTGTGAATCTGCACCCTTGCAGCTCCGTCTGTGAATCTGCACCCTTGCAGCTCCGTCTGTGAATCTGCACCCTTGCAGCTCCGTCTGTGAATCTGCACCCTTGCAGCTCCGTCTGTGAATCTGCACCCTTGCAGCTCCGTCTGTGAATCTGCACCCTTGCAGCTCCGTCTGTGAATCTGCACCCTTGCAGCTCCGTCTGTGAATCTGCACCCTTGCAGCTCCGTCTGTGAATCTGCACCCTTGCAGCTCCGTCTGTGAATCTGCACCCTTGCAGCTCCGTCTGTGAATCTGCACCCTTGCAGCTCCGTCTGTGAATCTGCACCCTTGCAGCTCCGTCTGTGAATCTGCACCCTTGCAGCTCCGTCTGTGAATCTGCACCCTTGCAGCTCCGTCTGTGAATCTGCACCCTTGCAGCTCCGTCTGTGAATCTGCACCCTTGCAGCTCCGTCTGTGAATCTGCACCCTTGCAGCTCCGTCTGTGAATCTGCACCCTTGCAGCTCCGTCTGTGAATCTGCACCCTTGCAGCTCCGTCTGTGAATCTGCACCCTTGCAGCTCCGTCTGTGAATCTGCACCCTTGCAGCTCCGTCTGTGCATCTGCACCCTTGCAGCTCTGCCTGCACGGCTCTCTAGCCGCTCTGCCTGCACGGCTCTCTAGCCGCTAAGCCTGCACGGCTCTCTAGCTGCCCTGCCTGCCCGGCTTCCTTGCCACCCAGCCTACTCTGCACTCCTGCGGCTCTGCCTACTCCACACTCCTGCCTATATCCATACCTGCACCACCTGTGTGAACAGGTCCAAATCCTGGTCCCGCATACACCACTCCCTCCTGCCTGCACCTGCTGTGTGAACAGGTCTCTACCTGCCCCTTCTCATACCACGCCCGCCTGTCCTGTGTCTCCAAGCCGTGCCTGCCTGTCCTTGTGTCTCCAAGCCGTGCCTGCCTGTCCTGTGTCTCCAAGCCGTGCCCGCCTGTCCTTGTGTCTCCAAGCTGTGCCTGCCTGTCCTGTGTCTCCAAGCCGTGCCTGCCTGTCCTGTGTCTCCAAGCCATGCCCGCCTGTCCTGTGTCTCCAAGCCGTGCCCGCCTTGCCCTGTGTCTCAGCCTGCTTGTCACTCGCACCTGTCCAGGTGTCCTGTTCCCGAGTGGGATCAGCAGCCACAGCCAGACACCACCCTGGAGTGGCACCCGGCAGCTACCTGCCGCACAAGCCTGACCTCACCATCAGAGGCTCCAGTGAAGACCGAGGTAGCTGCCGTAGTTGCGCCCCTTCCAGGGTAGTCTAGTTTGTGGCACAGTGGGGTTAGTGCCACTCAGCCAAGGCGCGAGCGTGACAAAGTACTTGGGGGAGGAGGGCATTCAGCCGAACTCTTGTCACACCTTCTTAGATGCCATGTTTGCTTTTGACAGCAGCAAGTGGTGAATCATAGAATCATAGAATGTTAGAGTTAGAAGGGACCTCCTGGGTCATCTGGTCCAACCCCCTGCTCAAAGCAAGATTCACTAAATCATCCCAGACAGATGTATGTCCAGCCTCTGTTTGAAGACTTCCATTGAAGGAGAACTCACCACTTCTCGTGGCAGCCTGTTCCACTCATTGATCACTCTAACTGTCAAAAGTTTTTTCTAATATCTAATCTGTCTCCTCCCATTCAGTTTCATCCCATTGCTTCTAGTCTTTCCTTGTGCAAATGAGAATAAAGATGATCCTTCTACAATGTGACAGCCCTTGAGATATTTGTAGACAGCTATTTAGTATCTTCTTATTCTTCTTTTTTGCAAGCTAAACATTCTCAAATCCTGTAACTGTTCCTCATTGGACATGGTTTGCAGACCGATCACCATTCTGATCGCTCTTGTCTAAACTTGATAAAGTTTGTGATGTCTTTTTTAAAATGTGGTGCCCAAAACTGGACACAGTATTCTAGATGAGGTCTGACCAAAGAGGAGTAGAGGGCAATAATACGGGCAGCACGGTGGCTCAGTGGTTAGCGCTGCAGCCTTGCAAGCGCTGGGGTCCTGGGTTGGAATCCCACCAAGGACAACATCTGCAAGGAGTTTGTATGTTCTTCCTGTGTTTGCGTGGGTTTCCTCCGGGTACTCCGGTTTCCTCCCACATTCCAAAGACATAATGATAGGGAATTTAGATTGTGAGCCCCATTGGGGACAGTGATGATAATGTGTGCAAACTGTAAAGAGCTGTGGAATATGTTAGCGCTATATAAAGATTATTATTATTAATAATGACTTCACATGATCTAGACTGTATTCTTCTGTTAATACATCACAGAATTGTATTTGGCTTTTTTGCTGATGTATCACACTGATGACTCATGTTCAGTATGTGATCTATTAGTATACCAAGTCTTTTTCACATGTGCTGTTGCTTAGCCCTATTCCTCCCATTCTGTATATTCTTTTTTCATTTTTATTGCCCAGATGTAGTACTTTGCATTTTCCCTATTAAAACCCATTCTATTAGTTGCTGCCCACTGCTCCAGTTTATTTATAACTTTTTCAATCCTTTCTATCTTCTCTAGTATTAGCTATCCCTCCTAGCTTTGTGTCATCAGCAAATTTAATCAGTTTTCCCTCAATTCCTTCATCTAAATCATTGATAAAGATGTTGAACAATACAGGGCCCAGGACAGAGCCCTGTGGTACCCCACTTGAGACATTCTTCCAACTGGATGTGCAGCCATTTACGACCACTCTTTGGGATCAATCAATAAGCCAGTTATGAATCCACCTAACAGTTGACTTGTCCATTCAATATTTAGTCATTGTTTCAATAAGGATTGTGTGAGATACTTTGTCAAATGCTTTGCTGAAGTCAAGATATACTATACAGCATTTCCCTGATCCACCCAGTCAGTGATTCTGTCATAGAACAAAATTAAGTTAGTCTGACATGACTTATTAGTTACAAACCCATGCTGACTCTGCTTAATCACTTCATTCTTATCCAGGTACTTGCATACATGCTGTTTAATAATTTGTTCAAAGATCTTTCCTGGTATAGAAGTCAGACTCACTAACTTAGTTTCGTGGGTCCACCTTCCCGTTTTTGAAGATAGGAACAACATTTGCTCTTCTCCAGTCTTCTGGGACTTATGTTCTCCAAGAATTTTCAATGATTTTGGAGAGTGGATCAAAAATTTATTCTGCTATCTCCTCTTGTACTCTGAGGTGTAATTCATTTGGACATGGAGACTTGAATTCTTTTATGTTAGCTAAGTGTTTCCTCACTATCTTTCTCTTTAGATATCCTGGATTCTTCTATTCTCTTAATAGGACAGTGAAGATCAGTTGATGTTACATTTCCTTTCTGAGAGAAAACAGATGCAAAATAGGAATTTAAAAATTCGGCCTTCTCAACATCCTTTCTTACCATTTCATCATTTTCATCCTGTAAAAATCCTATAGCATTTTTGACTTTTCATTTACTTTTCTTTTACTTGTGACATATCCCCCAAATCCTTTTTTATTGCTTTTGACATCTCTTGCAAGCCTTAATTCATTGTCAGCTTTAGTTAGTCTGATTCATGCCCCGCAGGTTCTGCAGACAGCATTATATTCTTCTTTAGATGTGCCTCCCTCTTTCCATTTGATAAACATTTCTTTCTTCCTTTTTAGCATGTGCTTAAGTTCTGTGTTCATCAATCCTTGTTTCCTTAAATGCTTCTTAATCTTCCCTCTTTTTGAAGTTGTTAACGATTGTGCTTTGAGAATCTCATTTTTCAAGATTTCCCATCCTTCCTGGACATTTTTTCCTTAAGGATATCCAACCATTGGATCCCTCCGATTCTCTTTCTGAGTCCCTTAAAATCTGTATTCTAAAATCTAACTTTGAAGTCTGAGTCTTCACAGGTCTTCCTCCTCTTGTTATCCAAAATTCTAAAATAGCATGGTCGCTACCTCCTAGGGTCCCAGCCACTTTTACCTCCTCAACCATTTTGTCACTGCTTATAAAGATTAGATCCAAAGTAGCAGATCCCTTTGTTTTCTCCCCTACCTTTTGGAAAATAAAGTTGTCAGCAAGAGAGGATAAGAATTTCCTTGACCTGTTAGTTTTGCCTGAGAGAGATTCCCAACAAATGTCTGGATAGTAGAAATCTCCAATGACAACTATGTCATATTTTTTGGAGAACTTGACCATTTGATGCATAAAGAGTTCATCCATATCTTCAGCTTGCACAGGCGGCCTGTAGTAAATGCCTACAATGGTGTCCTTTCCATTGTTCTGTCCTTGTATTCTTATCCAAACAGTTTCCACAGAACTCCCTGTCTCTGAAGCTTCAATCTCTGTGCAGATATATGCTTTTCTAACATACAATGCGACACCTCCTCCTTGTTTATCAAGTCTATTTCTTGCAAATAAGTTGTATCCTTCTAGTCTTGTATTCCAATCATGAAACTGCCAGGGTTTTTGTTGCAGCCGCACCTGTGCCGTCCCTGTGGTGTACATCTATGTTCTGGGGCCTAAAAGGGTTAATTTGTAGAAAAAAGTTTCACTTGTTAAAAAATAATAAAATGTGTCTTCTGTAGGGATGGGCGAATCTACTCGTTAGGACTCGTTACTCTGCGAGTAGTAGGGGACTCTCAGGAGTTGGTACTCTGTGAGTTTCCAAGCGATTACTCGCACAGTAACGAGTCCAATGCAAATCAATGGCAATCATAGTTTTTTCAGAGTTTAATACAAGCAATCCTAGTTTCTTAGCGATTTTGTGTCCCGCTGTCAGCAGCGAGTCTTAGCGAGTCTAGGACTCCTATATACTGTATTCGGGACTCGCAGAATACAGAATATGTTAATTTTCAGAGACAGCCTAGTTTGTTAGGTGAGAAAACTGTGAAGAGCACTACTATGATTGGCTGCTGTCCATCGTGATGCCTATGTCATGTATCACAGGCAAGGCTGTATATAAACCCTGCCCCCGCCATTTTGGGCACATTCCTGTGACGATCTGAGCAGGGCTGTGGAGTCGGAGTCGGTGCTCATTTTGGTGGAGTCGGAGTCGGAGTTGGTATAAAATGGACCGACTCCGACTCCTAAAATATATAATTGGGTACAGTAATTCAATGCAGGATGTGCTGAATATTCTTTCATAGGAGTTTGGGAAAGTTATGAAATGTCCTATAAATGGCTGTTCTATTCCTGATCTAAGGCTACATTCACACACAGCGTTTTTCCTGTGTTTTTTGAGGATACGTTTTTCAGCTGCAAAAGCTGATCATCTTTTTAAAAAACCGCATCACCTGAAAGGTTTTTGAGCTCATAGATAATGTTTTCAATAGCAAAAGCAGATTAGAAATCTGCTCTATCTATCCATTTATCCATATCTGTCTATCCATATCGTATCTGTACCAAAAAGAATGAAAACCGGGTAGTACACCAATATATATTCTGTTCTATCTAAATATCTTGATTATTGGATCATAAAAATGATTAAATGTCTGAGGTTCACATTGTACTACAATAAATTTTTCACTTAAATATAAGCAATATGAGTCGGAGTTGGAGTCGGAGTCGGTGTAAGGGAAATTGAGGAGTCGGAGTCGGAGTCGCAGGTTTGGCTTACCGACTCCACAGCCCTGGATCTGAGCTAGTGCAGGGCGAGTTGGAGACATAGAGCAGATCTAGGGACTGTTAGTCAGTGTAGGACCTCAAGATTCCTCACATATAACACAAAAGTTCTTTTCAGAACTACCAGGACGGAGGAGTACTGTAGAGGACTGTAGGCAGGGAGAAAGGCAGGAACAGCCTTACAGTGCATACAGCACCATCCTCAGAGCTTAGCTTACTCACTCAGCTTCCATCAGAGCTGAAATCAGAAGCATAGCTGAGCAAATTTTCTTTTTTTTTTTCCACCAGATATTATTGGGATCATATTTACCCCTGCAGCGTTATTGTTTCTGTGGCAGACCAGTGCGTTGCTGCTATCTATCCCACCAGCTAATAGCACGCACGCTGCCTGCTTGTGTGCACTAAACAATTTTTTTCAGGGAGAGTGCGTCGCTTCTCTGCTAAGTTACAGCACGCACTTCACCCCAGAGCGGTGACGCAGACAGCACCACAGTCTACATTGGTGACTGCCTTTGCACACTAAACAATTTTTTTCAGGGAGAGTGCGTTGCTTCTCTGCTAAGTTACAGCACGCAATTCACCCCAGAGCGGTGACGCAGACAGCACCACAGTCTACCTTGGTGACTGCCTTTGCGCACTAAACAATTTTTTCAGGGAGAGTGCGTTGCTTCTCTGCTAAGTTACAGCACGCACTTCACCCCAGAGCGGTGACGCAGACAGCACCACAGTCCACCTAGGTGACTGCCTTTGCGCACTAAACAATTTTTTCAGGGAGAGTGCAGGGCTTCTCTGCTACCAGCTAATAGCACGCACGTTACCTTCCTGCTGTGCCAATACGCATCACTAGCCTTGATTGTCCTCCTATTAGCAAGTATTAACTGCTAATTATTGTTCAGATTATTACAGCTAACATCTGTATTTCTCAACAATGTCCCATAAAAAACAAGTTCCCAAAAAAGAGGTTGCAAAGGGACGAGGTCGTGGACTTGGCAGTCATGCACAACAAGGCACTGGTACAGGTAGACAGAAGAAGATTGATAGATCGACCTTTCTTCTGTCTAAATTTCCCAGTACTGAACCAAAACGTCTCTTAAGGCCGGAAGAGCAAGACCAGATTACATCTTGGATGGCTGAGAAGACCTCAACCACTGGTTCTTGCAGCACACAATTGTCCTTGACAACTAGGTCTAGTGTCACTACAGACAACGCAGGGTCATCCAATCCTCAAACTCTTCCTAGTTCCTCAACCCATCGGCAGACAGAGGAATATTTTGACCGCGAATTTGGTCACTCTGATGATTTATTTGCTTCTTACCACCCCCTGATTGAATCTGGAGTTACTTTGTCACTGCCTGACAAGATACTTGAAGAAGACGTAAGGTCTATTCATGGACCAAGTTTGGAATCACCTCTTACTGTAGAAAGCCACTTTCACCAAAGGCATACAGCGTCTCAGGAGGTTGCCGACGACGATGATGATGATGAGACACTCATCTCATCTGGCCAGCCTGAACAGTCACGTTATCCTGAAGACTTTGAAGAGGAAGGGGTTGATGATGAGACCACAGATCCAACATGGACTGTTGGAATGCATAGCCAACAGAGCAGCCCGGAGGAGGAAAGTGGCTATGTACCACCGCCAAAAGCACCAAGGCTTACTACTCCTTTCTCCAGAAGGCAAACTGTGACAACAGTTGCCCAAATTGTGTCAACTGTTGCCCAAACTGGACCAACTGTTGCCCAAACTGGACCAACTGTTGCCCAAACTGTATCAACAGTTGGTGTTGGACAGAGGTATCCTCCTGTGCCTCCAATACAACATAAAGGACGAAAAGCCATTGTGTGGGAATTTTTTAAGGATAGCCCATCACTACCAAATGTAGTGATCTGTAACATCTGCTATGCAAGGCTAAGCAGAGGCCAGGGAAAAGGAAACTTGAGCACCAGCAGTATGCGTAAGCACATGTCTGTTAAGCACCCAACTCAGTGGTCGGCCCATCAGGTTTCAAAATCAGTGGCTTCTGATCCCAACACTTCCACTCCACCTCAGATCCTTCCTTCACCATCTAGTGTTCATGCAGCAGGTACTGCTCAGACGTACTCCTCCGAAGCTGCGTTACAAGACAGACATGACAGTAGTCAAGCCACTTGTCAGTCTGCACCAAACGTGCAGTTGTCTGTGCCACAGCTGTATGAGAGGCAGCGGAAGTTCCAATCGACGCACCCATTTTCTCAACAAATGACGGCTCAAATTGCTAAGTTGTTAGCTGTCGAAATGTTGCCGTTTAGGCTTGTGGGAACAGAGTCTTTTCGGGAGTTGTTGGCTGTGGCAGCACCACGATACTCTGTTCCCAGCCGGTACTTTTTCTCACGTTGTGCCGTCCCCGCGTTACACCAGCACGTGGTAAACAACTTAAAGCGTGCACTAACAAATGCTGTGACCGGCAAAGTCCATTTAACTACGGACACGTGGACAAGTACTTGTGGACAGGGCAGATACATATCACTAACGGCTCACTGGATCAACCTGGTGGAGAGTGTCCCAAATTCTAAAAGTGGACCATGTTAGATCCTACCAACTCCACGAATAGCGGGCACAACATCATTCCGGGTGTCCGCCTCATCATATACGTCCACTACCCAATTGGCTTCTTCAACTTCCTCTGCCACTGCTGACTTGCCCGCAATATCACATCCAAGTTGGGAGCTTTGCAGTAGCGCTTCAGCAAGGAGACAACAGGCTCTTCTGAAGTTCATCTGTCTAGGTCACACACCTCACACTGCAACAGAGCTGTGGAAAGGTCTTAAGCAACAGACTGATGAGTGGCTGGTCCCACTGCAACTCCAAACAGGTCTTGTTGTCAGCGATAACGGTCGAAACCTTGTGGCGGCACTGAAGCTTGGGAACATTGTACACGTACCTTGCATGGCTCACGTGCTGAACCTAGTAGTTCAGAAATTCCTTAAAACATACCCCGAGTTATCTGACCTACTAGAGAAGGTGAGGAGAATTTGCGCCCATTTCCGTCATTCCTCCACGGCGGTTGGAAGTCTTTCTGCCCTTCAAAACCAATTGAATTTGCCCAAACACCGGCTAATTTGCAACATGCCCACACGCTGGAACTCTACATTCCATATGATGGCAAGGTTGAATGAGCAGCAGAGGGCAATAGCGGAATATCAGCTGCAACATGCCCGTCACACCGGAAGTCAGACAAGACACCTTAGTGGTCTGGAGTGGGTCTGGATCGCTGACATTTGTGAGGTGCTGGAGAACTTTGATTACTGCACCAAACTTGTCAGCGGTGATCAGTCGATTATCAGTCTCACCATCCCCATGCTCTGTCTGCTCAAAGAATCCCTCATGAATCTGAAAACAGAAGCTTTAAGGGCCCAGCGGATGGCTATGGAGCCAGATTTGAATATCGCTGATCCTAGCCAGCCAAGCCAACATCAGCAGGCAACATTGGGTCCGGAAGAAGAATGCGATGAGGGTGATGAGGATGAAGATTTCTTGTTCCGTGGCACTGATGTGAACCCTGATGGTACTCCCAACCCCAGCTTTATGTCGGTACAGCATGGGTGGGCTGAAGAGGAGGAGGAGGAGGCGGAGACAGATTTAGAGGCCATGATGCATAGTGCCCATCATTCGGGTGAAACCGAAGAGATGAGTCTTTACAGCTTAGCACACATGGCTGACTTCATGTCTCAATGTCTGTCCCAAGATCCACGCGTCATTAACATCTATGACAGCAACCTCTACTGGTTGTCAACATTTCTGGACCCACGCTACAAAGATAAATTTCCATCGCTGCTGTTGCAGTCACCAAGGGGCTTAATTATGGATCATTTCAAGAGTCTTGTTGTACAGAATTTGATGACAATATCACCGTCTGACTCCGCTATACACCGAAGTAGCAGCAGTTTGCAACAGCAGCAATTGGTTGGGACACAAACGCCCACAATGTCAAGAAGAGGTGGGGGTAAGATGTCCACCAACTGGGCGATGTTCAACAGACCTTCCAATCAGCAACGCAGTGTGCCTGCGGTCACCTTGAGTAGGAGACAAACATTGTCAAACATGGTGAACGAGTATGTCAGTGACAGTACCAGCTTCCTAACCGACCCGTCTGTACCCTTTAATTACTGGGTTTCCAAGCTTCACACTTGGACAGAGCTGTCTTTGTATGCCTTGGAGGTGCTGGCCTGCCCAGCTGCTAGCGTGACATCAGAGCGTGTTTTCAGTGCTGCTGGGGTATAGTCACTGAGACAAGGTCACGCCTTACTACAGAAAATGCCGACAGGCTGACTCTCATTAAGTTCAACAAGGACTGGATATCATCACAGTTCCTAAGCCCTCCAGACGACAGTACCCAAACCTAGGGTAACATAATCATGATTATTAGGATTGTGAGATTGCGCTTTTAACATTATGCCCTTTTCTGACTGGAAATATCTCTATGTCCCTCATCTCAGTCGCTTTGATTAGTAATGTTCATGCAACATTTGCTGCATTATAACACAAATACACAATCAGTTTGATTCATTTTACTTTACAAGTGCATCAACTTGTGAGGATTTTTCAGAGTTGTGTATTTGCATTAAATTCCATACAGCCCCTTGGGCTAATTTTTCCAGGCACCAAGCCTATGCCTGCATAGTGGGCACTTCTCTTACTGCAAGCCAGTATTTAGTATGGGCCACGCGCCCTGCTTTATTTAAAAAATTTTCCTCAAGCCCCTTGAGCCAATTTTTGGAGGCACCAAGCCTATGCCTGCATAGTGGGTATTGCATGTACTATGCTCCCAGTACAAGCAAGTATATTGTATGAGCACTAGGGACTGCAGGTCCGTGAATGTTTTATACATTATTTCAATAGCCCAGAGGGGGCATTTCCCTGGGCGAACCCACCTAATGGAATGTTCATGGATAACCAGTGTTGCCATAAATACTATATCTGCTAACCTTAGCAAACATCACACAACATGGTCCTCCTGATCATCAATGGTTTTGGGGGGTAATACTCCATGTGGTAATGTAAACAATACACATCATCAAATTAGTTGCTCAACAGTTGCCAAACCACAACTAACTGTTTTGATTTTGGTTGGAAAAAAGGCACACATGTCCGCCCAAATTATGTCTTTCACCATGAACTCGCATGTGCATTTCGGCAGGGGTGCCAAACACTTTACTCTGACGTACAAAATTTGACAAACCATCTGCACATTGGGGAAGCACATATTCTGGGGAAATACATACATCAGTTTGGCTATGTGGACATGTTGTGGTGTTGGACTGGCAACATGTCACCAAATGCAGCTAGGCCCTCAGCATTCCTCTTACACTGTATCTCTAAGTCATTGGCCCGAATATGCACCCGTATGGCCTGGCCAGCCTTACACTTTACTTGTTGACTCATGCGTTGTGCCTCTGTCCAAGCGCTTCGTGTTGGGTCTCAAAAATGGCTAATGCTACGGTTACATTTGCGTTTACAATTGCAGATGCCGTTCATGTTTTTTTGAGAAAACACCGGTGTTGACCTATTGGAGAAAAAGTATAATTTGGAGAATCTACCCGGATCTGATTTTTGGAGTTCCTCGTGGTGTGGCCCCAAATAATAGATCATGATCGCCAATTCCAAATGCAAATGTAACCGCAGCCGAAATCACGCCTTCCGTGTATTACATAAACTGTCTTGCTTAAGTGCTCATGTGAAAAGTGTGTGATAGTTCAAAAAACATGTTTTGAGTGGTGTACTGAACACATGACACATACAACTGTTGTGTGGCTGGCAAAACACTTTTTTTATTTCTGTGGTTCACTTTCATGCCTGTTGGCTTTCTTTTACTTAAATTTTTTGTCTTGCTCTTTCCTTCTTTCCACATATGTATCACAATGCCACAAAAAGCCGCATTTCTTAACCGTAAAAAACAAAAAAAATTACAGAAAGGGGATAAGAAAAAAAAAAAATAAAACAAACCAAAAAATAAAGAATGTTACAGTATCTCAAACATAGACAATTAAACGTTTAATTAAAAAAACAAAAGTTTTGGACAGAAAATTCCATATGTCCATATGCAATTAGAGTACATGGTAACTTGGCCCACCACTCTGTTCCACATTGACATCCAGGTCACCCTCATCTACAGGAACATTGATCACGTTGAGCGCCTGGTGTATCTCCTCAGCCAAGGGCCTGTGATACTCTGGCAAACCTCCAACATTGGGCACATTAAGTAATGGCTGATATGGACGCCATATGTTATGTTCCATAGGGTGTCCATCCTGACTCTGGTAGCCCTGCACGGCTCTTGGTTGCCCTGGCTGCTGGCGGGTTGAAGTAGCCATGAGGTTGTGTGGTGAACGCTGCCAATCCTCAAGCATATTTAATACCCGTGTGGGGCTGTTGGGGGGCACATTTGCTTCAAGTAGTATTTGGAAGGCTGCCCGTGCATGCCGTCTCCGCTCACGTGGAATATGTGTGAGACTACCTATGAGACTGTGTGCAAAGGCAGCTGCCCACTGTACTGCGTTGGTCTCTGCATTGGATGGCCAGCCCCCCCTTCCCAGGGAGCAAAGAAATTCTCCTCAACCTCAGGGGCTACATATCTGGGGAAAGGTGCCAAGCTGGGGGTGAAGGAAACTGTGGGCAAGCTGGAGGAGGCCACAGAATCCAGACCAAATGACGAGGATGGAGCAGTGAGGCCAGAGGTGGACACAAGCGGCAAAGGAACATAGTGGCAGGGAGCCAGAGCAGGGACAGAGGAGCAAGTTAATGGAGCTGGGGTAGAGCTAACCAGAAAACTAGCTGGGGCAGTGCAGGAGGGAACTGGACCAGGACCACTGTTGGAGTTCTCAAGATCATGGCCAGAGCTAGAGGGGACCACAGCATCTTGAAAACCGGATGGCCCATGAACTGGTGGAGCTGCCAGAGCCATACCACTCACAGCATGTTCTTCTGCAGCCCGTGGTGGTGAAGGTGGTGAAGGTGGTGGAAGCTGATCAGCCACGGGTTGGTTGTCATCCGCCTGCATACCCTCCCGTGCTTCCTCCACAGGCTATTGCTGGGCTGGTCTGTCTCGTTGTTGCAAAGGTGCAACACCGGCCTCCTCATCTGCGCCTTGGCCTTGGGGAACCTCCACATCTTGGGGATTTTGCCGGCGAGGTCTATTTGTAAGCACAAAAAAAAGTCAGCCCACATTTGCTGGATTGAGATAGGAAAAACACAAGGTAAAAATTACCAACATTAATGCAAACCTACACTTACATTTACCCTTGTGTGTCCAACATAAACAAATATAATTTTGCCAGCCCTGAGTAAGGTAATGGGCCAAGTAACATTTTTAAATTAGGAACATCAGACATAGTGTCTAATCTTACAAATGTTAAAGTTATGGGCAAATAAAAATCTGACATATCCTACCTTCTAAGGCGCACAAATGGACGAAGGAATGCCAATCTGTGATAGTGGTCATAAACCCGCAACGGTGGTGCAGCTTGTGGGCCCCGGCATAACTGCCGCTCGTACTCCTTCTTATGCTGGTCATGGCAGCTCCTCCATCTCTTGATTATCATTTTAACTGCAAGCAGATAAATAAAATACAGACATCAGATTTGATCACACATTGTCAGGTATCAAACAATAGGCCCAAACATACAATAGACATGCACTTCTTGCCCTCTTTGTACCCATGGTTAAGTATACCGTACACGTACAGAGAAGGGAGAGAAGAAGGAGAAACATGGAAGGACCATTTAAAGAGAGGGGTCTGGCAAGAGAAGGAACCTGTCTGCAGTTTAGGAGAGTCCCTGAGGGAAAGGAGAGTGTCCCCGTTGAAGTGTAAAGAGGTGTAATTGAGAAGTGTAAAGAATTGAACCTCTGTAACAGGAAGGTGAAAAGAATTGTAACATCTGTGATTGTAAAAGACCCAGAAAGTCAGAGCTGAGTTACATCCGGTAAACACTGACCAGTGTGTGAGTCGCTTTTAATAAAGTAGCTGCAGCAGGATCCAGTGTGAAGACAAGTGTTGCAAGACCAATTAAGTGCAAGCATAGACCTGCATCAGCCTCCCCATCACCAACATCAAGATCCATCTACTACAACCTGCCTGGGGATCCCAGCCCTACCCAGAAAGGGCTTCTCCACCTCAGCTGCCCCTCACCATCATCCCCAGCCAGTCATAGGCAACGGTGGCAGTAAATAGCCACATTTATTCTGGGTGGCGTCCCAACAATAACTCCTAAAAACGTTTAATTAAAACATCCCCTGTAGTTATCCCCTTTGCACTGTGCATCCCCTGAGACTACAGCACGGGTCACATCACATCCCCCAGTGAAGCAGACCCCGGCCCGGTGCTGGGTACCACGGTTTCAGTGCGTCACAGACGCCAATGGTGACACAAGAAATCTCACTCTCTCCTAATCCAAAAAAGGGTACAGTAAAAGAAAATAGAAGAAATGACATCACATAACTCTTACCCATGTTTGCCTGCCCATCTTCTCCAGCGTGATCAAATAACGGGAACATACTTCTGGCGATGGACCTCCAAGCCATATTTCGCTGTCTTTCATCACCATAGCCAGGGTGGGTGGGCTGCCACAGCTGGGGCCACTCTTCAACCAGGCTGATCAGCCTCTCTGTATCACGTCTGCTACACATCTTTGGTGGGCCTGTGTGTGCAGATCTGATCGCCCTGTGTGTGCAGATCAGATCTGCCTGTGTGTGCAGAATATCAGATCTGCCTGTGTGTGCAGAATATCAGATCAGCCTGTGCAGTAAATCGGTTAGCACAGGTGACTTCCTGTTTAGCTTCTAGCCTGATGTAGAAGCGATTTTCTGTGCTTTAGGGATGAATTCTAAATCGCTAAGCTAGGGGCCACTTGCGAGAGTAAAGAGTAAAAAAAATGGGAGCACAGGAATCGCTGCAATACTCGCATCCCCATTCATTAACATTGGACTCGCTAGACTTGCAACGAATAGCGAGTTTCCGAGTCGGACTCGTTAGAGTCTAGCGATTCCGAGTATTTCAGGATTCGCCCATCCCTAGTCTTCTGCTGTTTTTTAATTTTTCCAAGAATTGTTGGAGCCAATTTTCATTTGAAACATTTTATCTGTTTTGTTCTGGCGTACTTCCTATAAAAGGAAAGCCTAAGGCCAGAAATAAATCCCATAAATCACTGTACATGGAGAGTTTGGGGTCAGATAATTTCTGTCCATGTTGTTTGTGCAAACAAAAAAAATCTTTTATAAAAGCCTCAAACTTCTGTATGTGAATCAGACATGAGATCTAACGTGACAGAAGATTCCAGTGCGGGGAAGACGGGAATATCTCCTGCAGTACTGCTAATGCCGATTCCAGTGTTGGTAAATGAGACGAGAATTAGCGTTATGGAATATGAGTCTATGAGGAACGTATTCAGCTGCCGACTCCGAGGAAGAAACTGCTTGTTGTCTGTGGCCTAAATATATAGGTTTTATTAGTAGATGTAAAGAAGAAAATTAGATACTGTAAAATAATAAATCATATGTTTCCCTTATCTCCAGTAATTGTATTATTACACAGGATTTTTAGATGTGACATTGGCTCATCTTCCCATTCAGTTCTCTACAATATCGGATCCTCTCAGTGAAGATCTTCCGTATAAGAGAATTTTCCTGATTTACCCATCAAGGATGAATATGGACAGAGACAAGATGGTGGAGAGGATATTACACCTCACCCTAGAGATCCTCTTCCGGCTTACTGGAGAGGTGAGAGATTCTGATGATGGTACATTACATCATTCTTATCTATGGGAATAACAGATGGACAGAACTGGAGAGGTGAGGACTCTGGAAATGTCTGTAGTGAGATTTAATAATGTGTCTCTCCATAACCAGGATTACACAGTAGTGAAGAAGACCTCTAGTGAGCGCTCTAAGGACCCGGAGTCTGAGAGATGGGGAAGACCCCTGAGCCCAATGATGGGGCCTCCACCTCACCCCCTGATACATGAGGACATCAATGACCAGAAGATCCTAGAACTCACCTACAAGATGATTGAGCTGCTGACTGGAGAGGTGACACTGCTGGGAATGCTGGGACATTATACAGTAATGCTATGAAGGGATCGGGGGATGACTGTATCTTTATACGTGTCAGGTTCCTATAAGGTGTCAGGATGTCGCTGTCTATTTCTCCATGGAGGAGTGGGAGTATTTAGAAGGACACAAAGATCTGTACAAGGATTTCATGATGGATGTTCCCCAGCCCCTCACATCACCAGGTAATAGACAGGACTAAATACACACTGCCTATAATTATCTGTATGTAAACAATGAATTCAGTCCCTGTATGTGTTTCTTCCAGTCCGTGATCCTGGTTGTTCAATGTAAATAAAAGATGGGGGTAATAGTTTATGGGGAAATATATTCGTGACACCACCCATGGTGTTCGGCAATGAAGGTGATAGCCGACGCTGCAAAAGAGACCGCTGGGGCTGTTGGTGAAACAGCAGAGTTGTTACAGCTCTCCACGGGCATAGCTAGGCCCCAGGGCAGTTATAGATGTTAGAGATGATGATGGTATTGTGGTGCAAGGCAGGTAACGCAGTAAATAAATCCGAGGACACAGCAGAGTGCAGTTTCCACACTTTTACTCACAGTTCTCCAGTTACATTCCCCAGCCGGGGTGCTGTGTCCTCCGGGTCGGTGGTCCAGCCAGCTCTCAAGTAACTTGTGGTGCACTGTGTCGGAACCCCCTTCAGATGTTCCTTCCCTGGCTGTCTCACTGCACTGGCTCCCTTCTCTCCTGCCCTGCGCCTTCACGCACAGTGTCCAGAGCCTTCAGCCCTGGATCCTGTCAGGCAATGAACTCTTGCTCCCCTTGATTCTATACTGCTGCCTATTCTGACTCATGGATATGTAGAACGTATGGTGCCTGGATAGACCTCTCTTTCTGGGCCCCTTCCGTATCGACCTGTACTCACGTTCATACCGATTAATCAGACAGCTTAACTCAGCCACGATCTCATGTAAGAAGACTCCAGGAAAAGAGGGATGCTTTAACTGAAATTCTTGTATTATGATGAAAGCAGCAGGTAAAAAGGAATATTCTTCAGAGGACATGTAACAGGATGCATACAGATGGAGGGACGATCACAAAATGGAGAATGAAGGAGGGAACAAACATACATCACAGGACTACAGGGAGAGAGTTGGAACAAAATACAGGGAAAGGCAAACTTCTGCCTAGCAACAGAGATGCCACACAAACAATGCAAATATTAAATGATTTCCCAAGTCGTGGGACATGACACTCCCCGTCTGAAATCCTTGGATTTCACGATGTCCATAATTCTTCGAAGTTGTTCGAACCTGAAAAACAAGAGAAAAGAGAAAAACATGTGTGCAATAATAAACATCAAACATTTTTAAAGTCCAACTCGTTGTTGTTGACCCGTAGATCACACCGGAAGATAAGTCCAAGACTATAAACCCATCTTCGGATTGGGGAAGCCAGAAACATGCCAACTCTTCCACCAACCCAGCAATCCAATGGAAAATGTCAATGTTCAATAAAAAACTGGGGAATGAGGAGGAATGCTCCCCGCCATGAGCAACGTCCAGGAGCAATGTTCAGTTCATGTGACGTCCTCTTTTGGCAGTAGCAGCACGAGATCGGTGACCGGACGGAGGAAGGTTCGGGTAGAGCCCCCTTTTGTCACCTTAACTTCTGTCTTACGAGTCTTTCCGTCCTCGCTGGGCATGACCTTGGTGATAAGACCCATTGGCCAGTCGTTACGATGAGCCTCTTTGTCTTTTAAGAGAACAAGGTCTCCTTCTTGGAGATTGGGACTGGGTGTCTGCCATTTGTGACGGTTTTGAAGCAGGTGCAAGTATTCGGTCTTCCAACGGTGCCAAAACACGTTGGCTATGTGTTGTACTTGCTTCCACTGACGTTTGTAAATGTCCTTGTTATCGAAATTCCCGGGAGGAACTGTAGCAGCTCCAATCTTCTGTGTAAGAAGTGTAGCTGGGGTAAGAATCATTGGAGAATAACAACGTGGGACTTGGAGTTGCTCTAAGAACTTCAAGGACTTCCTCCATGTCTCCCACCTTTGCTGTTTCTGAGTCGGAAGCGGGGTGTCCCAATCAGTGTTCTCGGCAGTGAGCTGTCTTAACAGTATCTTGCCTTGAATAGTGATGGATGCTACAAACCCAAGAGGATCGTAGATGCTGTTTATGACAGATAGGACTCCTCATTTGGTAAAGGGTTTGTCACAGGGCGACACTGGAAGGTGAAGGTGTCCTGTTTGATATCCCACAGTAGACCAAGGCTGCGCTGTGTGGGAGGAACATCAGAACCTAGGTTGAGGTCCTTTAGGTTCGTGGCATGGTCCTCAGATGGAAACGCGCTCATTACTTCTTGACTGTTAGAGATGATCTTGTGGAGTCTGAGGTTTGATGTGGATAGCATTTCCTGTGTCCTGGAGAGTAGGTCAATTGCCTCTTCACTTGTGGGCAAGGACTTGAGCCCGTCGTCTACGTAGAAGTTCTTCTCTACGAATTGATGAGCATCGGATCCGTACTCTCTCTCACCTTCCTGGGCTGTCCGTCTCAGTCCGTAGATCGCCACAGCAGGTGAAGGACTGTTGCCGAAGACATGGACCTTCATCCGGTAGTCTATGACTTGATTGTTGACATTGTTGTCTTTGTGCCATAGGAACCTAAGATAGTTTCTGCTGTCTTCCTTCATGATGAAGCGATGAAACATCTGCTGGATGTCGGCCATTATAGCAACAGGTTCTTGTCTGAAGCGGATCAATACTCCAAGGAGGCTGTTGTTCAGGTTGGGTCCAGTTAGTAGCAGGTTGTTGAGAGAGAGGCCTTCATACTGAGCACTGGAGTGAAACACCACTCTGATCTGGTTAGGCTTGCGAGGGTGATAGACGCCAAAGGATGGAAGGTACCAACATTCTTCTCCTTCCTTCAGTGGTGGCGCAGGTTCAGCATGATCTTTGTCAAAGATGTTCTGCATAAAGTCAATGAAATGCTTCTCCATCTCTGGTTTCCTCTTTAGGGTACGTTTTAAGGATGAGAACCTTGCAGTTGCTTGCTGCAGGTTGTTTGGCAACCTCGCTCTTGGGAAACAAAAGGGTAAAGGAGCTACCCAACTGTTGGAGTCATCTTGAACAAATTCTTTGTCCATAACCTTTATGAATTCTTTATCTTCCCTTGTGGGTGCTAACTTGTTGTCTTCACTTGTGGAATCGAACACTGTTGACCCGAGGTTTTCGTCCCAGGGCTGGAGCATGTTCATGTTGTTGAAGGATTCCTGTTGCCTCTTGGTGTTGCTCACTTTCTCTTTCACCCAGTAATGATGTGGGCATGGCTGAAAATGAGTGCTGCGACCATTTGGCAATATGTGTGTTTTGTAAGAGGAGATGTTATTAGGTCTCTTCATCTTGTGTATGCAAACATCGCCTATAATTACCCAGCCTAGATCAAAGCGTTGGGCAAATGGTGCGTCTTGTGGTCCGTTAATTTGCTGACGTACCTTGTGCAGCCGGAGAATGTCTCTGCCAAGCAGAATCAGGATATCTGCGCTGTTGTTGAGGGCTGGTATCTTGTTTGCTATCCCCTTGAGATGTGGGTGATGAAGAGCAGCCTCTGGCGTTGGGATCTCTTCTCGATTGGATGGAATCTGGTTGCACTCGACAAGTGTGGGTAAGGGTATCTCCACGGTGTTGTCGAGGGATGTCGCTATAAGACCACTGGCCCTTCTCCCAGAGACCTCTGTAACACCGCTGCAGGTACCTAAGGTGTAAGGGTAAGCATTTCCCTTTAAGTTAAACATATCAAAGAGTTCTGACCTTGCAAGTGATCGGTTGCTCTGATCATCCAAGAGGACGTACACCTTCGCGGCTTTCTCTGGGTAACCGTTGGGATATACAGTGGGGCAAAAAAGTATTTAGTCAGTCAGCAATAGTGCAAGTTCCACCACTTAAAAAGATGAGAGGCATCTGTAATTTACATCATAGGTAGACCTCAACTATGGGAGACAAACTGAGAAAAAAAAATCCAGAAAATCACATTGTCTGTTTTTTTTTTTTTCATTTTATTTGCATATTATGGTGGAAAATAAGTATTTGGTCAGAAACAAAATTTCATCTCAATACTTTGTGATATATCCTTTGTTGGCAATGACAGAGGTCAAACGTTTTCTGTAAGTCTTCACAAGGTTGCCACACACTGTTGGTATGTTGGCCCATTCCTCCATGCAGATCTCCTCTAGAGCAGTGATGTTTTTGGCTTTTCGCTTGGCAACACGGACTTTCAACTCCCTCCAAAGGTTTTCTATAGGATTGAGATCTGGAGACTGGCTAGGCCACTCCAGGACCTTGAAATGCTTCTTACGAAGCCACTCCTTCGTTGCCCTGGCGGTGTGCTTTGGATCATTGTCATGTTGAAAGACCCAGCCACGTTTCATCTTCAATGCCCTTGCTGATGGAAGGAGGTTTTCACTCAAAATCTCACGATACATGGCCCCATTCATTCTTTCATGTACCCGGATCAGTCGTCCTGGCCCCTTTGCAGAGAAACAGCCCCAAAGCATGATGTTTCCACCACCATGCTTTACAGTAGGTATGGTGTTTGATGGATGCAACTCAGTATTCTTTTTCCTCCCAACACGACAAGTTGTGTTTCTACCAAACAGTTCCAGTTTGGTTTCATCAGACCATAGGACATTCTCCCAAAACTCCTCTGGATCATCCAAATGCTCTCTAGCAAACTTCAGACGGGCCCGGACATGTACAGGCTTAAGCAGTGGGACACGTCTGGCACTGCAGGATCTGAGTCCATGGTGGCGTAGTGTGTTACTTATGGTAGGCCTTGTTACATTGGTCCCAGCTCTCTGCAGTTCATTCACTAGGTCCCCCCGCGTGGTTCTGGGATTTTTGCTCACCGTTCTTGTGATCATTCTGACCCCACGGGGTGGGATTTTGCGTGGAGCACCAGATCGAGGGAGATTATCAGTGGTCTTGTATGTCTTCCATTTTCTAATTATTGCTCCCACAGTTGATTTCTTCACTCCAAGCTGGTTGGCTATTGCAGATTCAGTCTTCCCAGCCTGGTGCAGGGCTACGATTTTGTTTCTGGTGTCCTTTGACAGCTCTTTGGTCTTCACCATAGTGGAGTTTGGAGTCAGACTGTTTGAGGGTGTGCACAGGTGTCTTTTTATACTGATAACAAGTTTAAACAGGTGCCATTACTACAGGTAATGAGTGGAGGAAAGAGGAGACTCTTAAAGAAGAAGTTACAGGTCTGTGAGAGCCAGAAATCTTGATTGCTTGTTTCTGACCAAATACTTATTTTCCACCATAATATGCAAATAAAATGAAAAAAAAACAGACAATGTGATTTTCTGGATTTTTTTTTCTCAGTTTGTCTCCCATAGTTGAGGTCTACCTATGATGTAAATTACAGACGCCTCTCATCTTTTTAAGTGGTGGAACTTGCACTATTGCTGACTGACTAAATACTTTTTTGCCCCACTGTACGTTCACCAGGCAAATCTTCACACAGGACTTGTCCCAGAGACCTTGTCCGCAGACTTCTGTGCATGAAGAAGATATTGTGGTATGACTTGCAGTTTGAGCTGCGTCCTCCCCGCCATGGCTCGTGGTGGGGAAGGAGTACGTGTAGAGTCAGGACGGTATGGGTGGAGTGCTTGTACGTGATCCTCACTGTCACACTCCATACACTTAATTGTAGTTTTGCAGTCTTTAGCAAGGTGTTCAGTAGAAGCACAACATCTGTAGCATACCCCGAACTTCTTTAGAAGTTCCTTGCGTTCTTGGAGCGGTTTCTTCCTGAAGCCGATGCACTTTTTTAAGGGATGTGGCTTCTTGTGGATGGGACACTCACGATTTGGGTTCTCTATCTTTTCACCCTTGTTGCTCTTGCCTGGGGCTGATGTTGGTAAGGGAAGAATATCCGTCTTCTTCACTGACACTGGACCCCTGCGGTTTCTGTCATTCGAGCGTGTGCTCACGTATTTAGAGGGAGGTGAAGCTGGGCCACTGGATTCTCCGTAGGAAAAGCTTGGGTCGTTCTTACGTTCTGCAATGTCTTTTATAAACTCACAGAAGTAGGAGAACGGAGGAAATGACACTTGATGGTCTTTCTTGTATTTTGACCCTATTGCATTCCACTTCTCTTGTACATTGTATGGTAGCTTGGAGATAATGGGGTTTACTCCCCGAGCAGTGTCCAGGTAGCTAAGGCCAGGTAGGTGGGTGTCTGCCTTGGCCAGCTGGAGCTCTAGCAGCAGGTCACTGAGCTCTAGGAACTTTGAACTGTCCTTGCTGGATATCTTTGGAAAACTCTGTAGTCGCTTGAACAGTGCATCCTCTATGGCTTCTGGACTGCCAAAGTTTCTCTCTAGTCTTTCCCATGCAGCCATGAGACCAGCCGTTGGATTACTGATATGTACAGACCTGAGTCTCTTGACACGCTCTGTGGATTGTGGTCCTAACCATCTGATCAGCAGGTCCAGCTCTTCCGCAGCAGTGATGCCGAGGTCACCAGTTACGGTTCTAAAGGCACTTTTCCAACCTCTGTAATTTTCAGGTTGGTCGTCGAACCTTGTGAGACCGGTTTTAGTAAGTTCACGGCGAATCATGTACCTTGCGAAGTCGGACATGTCTGTTCTTTCTGACTTAGGATGCACAATTGTAGGCTGAGCGGTGTTGTACATAGAGGTGGAGACGTCTTGGCCTTGAAACATGGGGAAGTATGGAGTGGCATATGCATTTAGTCCAGCAACTGGTTTGGTGGGTATAGTTTCTGCTACATGTGGAGGTGGCACTGTGTGGTTGTCGAGGGTATAATGACCTTGAATGGAATGCAGGATTCTGTAAGTGGATCGGCATCCTGGTGCTCTAGAGAAGCGTCAACACCATCAAGAGTGTTAGTGATGATCTGCGGTTCGCCATCTTGGCTTAGCACGTAGTCTCTTGTGCGTTCAGTAGGGTCTTCTGCCTCCATTTCACACAAACTGACGCTGTCTCTTTGACTCCCACTGACAGCCTACTCGAGTACCTTTAATTCTGCCATGGCTGTTGCATGCTCACATTCCTTCTCTAGAGCTTCCTTTTCCGCTTTCACGCGTGCCGCTTCTGCATCCATTTCTGCTCTATTTTGTGCAGCAGCTGCATCCATTTCTGCTCTTTTGTGCAACAGCTGCGTCCATTTCTGCTCTCTTTTGTGCAAAGGCAGCTTGTACCTTAGTAGTTTCAGCCTTAGCACGTGCTCTTATAAGCTGCTCAGTAAGAGTAGAATATTTTGATGAACTTGACCTAGATGAACGTTTTGAGTGCTTACACGATTTGGATGAGCGAGTTGATGCATCTGGTGTTCGTGCGATTCTAGCCTCTATCTTGGCTTTAATGTCACGTACAGTGCAGTGTCTTTCAGAATTAAGCTGCTGGAAACCTTGCAATTCATTTAAAGTCTCTGGGAGATTCAGTTTCTTCAGGAGAATAATGTATTGGTCACTCTTCTCCATATACATCTGGTATGCTGTGCATAATTGTTCTAGGACTCCCTCTGGTGGTAACTCATGAGAAGCAGGCCTTGATGCAGTGTCTATATGACTCAGCACTTTCTTCCATACTGAAGACACATCACTATATAATTCACATTTTGCAGTCTCTAAATTGTCCATGACTTTCCATGTGGGTTTGACTGTACGTTTTCCCCTTTCGCTAGATGGTGGATGGGGGTCTGGGTCTCTTTCCTGTGCTTGTAAGTCTGGTATGGACATTGTATTCCTTGCTTCAGACACGATTAGATTGCAGGCAGGAAGAGTTGATGATGGGGGTTATACTTCCCACTGTTCAGCAACAGGAAATACACAGAGACTCTGCACAGAGTTGATACTTTGTATCTAATGCTGGAGCAGCTGCAGGGTCCTGTGTAATGATGGGAGTTATATTCCTCTCTGTTCAGCTGCAGTGTGTAGCTTCTATGCACGCTGGGGTCTGGCTGGAACTGGGTTACAGTCTATCTGGGAAATGTCCTTTACACTGAGATTTAGCACAGACCTTGAGTTACTGCCTCTGAAGGCAGGTTATTCCTTTTTACTATTCTGACTCATGGATATGTAGAACGTATGGTGCCTGGATAGACCTCTCTTTCTGGGCCCCTTCCGTATCGACCTGTACTCACGTTCATACCGATTAATCAGACAGCTTAACTCAGCCACGATCTCATGTAAGAAGACTCCAGGAAAAGAGGGATGCTTTAACTGAAATTCTTGTATTATGATGAAAGCAGCAGGTAAAAAGGAATATTCTTCAGAGGACATGTAACAGGATGCATACAGATGGAGGGACGATCACAAAATGGAGAATGAAGGAGGGAACAAACATACATCACAGGACTACAGGGAGAGAGTTGGAACAAAATACAGGGAAAGGCAAACTTCTGCCTAGCAACAGAGATGCCACACAAACAATGCAAATATTAAATGATTTCCCAAGTCGTGGGACATGACACTGCCTTTTCAGCGATTGTGTGCGAATGTGGCTGCAGCACATGCAGATACCGCAGCCTCTAGTTAGCTAGCTGAGTCCTCAGTTTCTCCTCCAGTCTGGGGCTGGTCCCCTACTGTGACTTGGTCCCTCCACCTGACTTCTGTCGGTGAGGATTCGGACGCCATGGGTGGATTCCTCACTTCCCGTGCCCCTAGGACCTCTTCCTTCTCTCCTCTTTTCTCACACACTGCGCTAGTATAGGGATGTGCTCCTCTCTCCTTCAGTCCCCAGCACCAACTGTCCACTTTCATCCAGCTGACTCCTGTTTCCATGAGAACTCCCTCTAACTCCTCCCCTTCTACTTTCTCCACCCACACCCTCTACCTAGCTCCTCCCAGGCCCTGAGAGGTACAGTTTTGGATGTAAGTGTGTGAGTTCTGGATAGTGCCCCCTCCTTACATGAGAGAGGAGTATCACACCTCTGCTGAGGTGCAGTACGTCTGTGGCGACTGAACCTTCAGGGGCACCACAGATTCACTCCATGCCGTAAATTCCATTATGTTTTCGATCCTAAGGAATTTGGATTACTGCACAATATCTCCTGAAATGAGGGGTGCTAATACTTTCTCTACTCTTCTGGTTATGACTCATAGTAGCACCAATGGTCCACCATAAATGAGTGAAAGTCTGGTTTAGTGTTGGAGTTCTCCCCTCAAACATACGTTGTTGTTGGGGATGTAACATAGAATAAAAAATGTCTTTTTGTACATGTTCATTCTGTATGATGGTTTGATTGTGGTAGGATCTGTCTGCCTCACTTATGTGAGTCTGTAACTCCCTTATAGTCTTAAAAAAAGCTCTCCATTGCTTCTTCCAAATGCCTAAGATCTAAATTTAAAGTGAACCTGTCAGCAGCATTGTGCATCGTTATCTACAAACAGTATCAGGTCAGCGCCATTATACTGATTACATTGATACCTGGTGATGAAATCTGTCTTGTGCTTTTGTTTAATCTTTGTCATTTTCAGTTAAAGGGAATCTGTCACCCTTTTTTTGGACTATCAGCTGCCGGCATTGTCATCAGGGGCTTATCTACAGCATTCTGTAATGCTGTAGATAAGCCCCCGATGTACCCTGAAAGATAAGAAAAACAAGTTAGATTATACTCACCGGAGGGGGCGGTCCGGTCCGATGGGTGTCGCAGTCCGGTGCCTCCCATCTTCATACGATGCGGTCCCCTTCTTTCCTTCCAGTAGTGGCTCAGGCGCACTGCTCTGCCCTGTTGAGGGCAGAGCAGAATACTATACTGTGCAGGCGCCAGACCTCTCCCGACATCTGCGCACCGCAGGACTCTGCTCTGCCCTCAACAGGGCAGAGTAGTGCGCCTGCACCGGAGCCACTACTGGAAGGGATGAAGGGGACAGCATCATATGAAGATGGGAGGCGTCGGACCGGGCCGCGACACCCACCGGATCAAGATCGGACCGCCCCCCCTCCGGTGAGTATAATCTAACGTGCTTTTCTTATCTTTCAGGTTACATCGGGGCTTATCTACAGCATTACAGAATGCTGTAGATAAGCCCCTGATGTCAATGCTGGCAGCTCATAGGGAAAAAAAAGGGTGACAGATTCCCTTTAATGAGATTCTCGTACTGTGAGTGGGGCTGCTGGCGGGGCTTTATGTGGTGCTCTGCTTACATACTCATAACTTTTGGCTTATGACAGTTCATTAATCCTTCAGTGACCTGCCCCCATTTTTCCGTGATGCATATAATAGTATTGATATTATTGTTGATAATGCCTATAATATTGTGTCTATTCAAGCCAGCTGCTATGCTAACTTCACCAGGTTTCTGCAGTGGCTTCACATCAGCCAGCTGCTCCCTTCACCGTGGCTGGAATCCCAAAAAGACGCTATCACCAACACCTGCTCATAGACCATGTGACCCTATATAGGAAAAGGGAATGGTCAAATGATCAGGGGCTAAAGGCTGCTATAATCCCAGTGACCACCGGGGGCAAAAGGCAAAGCAAAGAAAACGTCAAGTGCAATGACCCTAACGGCCACCGGAGGCAAAACTAGAACTGAAACCACCACAGTGCAAGAAAAGAAAAAGGTTACCCTCCCCTTAATGAGGGGCCTCTGGACCCTCAAGACCGCTCCTCATCAGGGAACCACCTACAGCGGGGACGCCCAGGTCCAGAGTTCACCCCAGCAACTACCTGCACTTCAGGTTTATGACAAACGAGCACCTCTGGTAATGGCAATGTATGTTCCGGAGGCACCACCCATCTTTAAAGCGCCGATCCGGGGAGCGAGAGGTGTATGGGCAAGTATGTGGGTAACTCCAGCTGGTAAGTCTCCAGGCCCTGGATAGCTGACACCAGATACGGCCCGATCACCTGAGAATTCCAGACCCCCACAACACACTTCCACTGGATGTTTTTGGTGGCCACCCATACATGCTCGTTCACACACAGGTCCGGACCTCAACATTTATTGCCACACATTCGTTTGTCAAAATAGGGTGAACTCTTTCTGGCACTGAAAACAGAGGCATCCCCCGTGTCACCACACTTACACCCCCGCAATTCACCAAGGGAAACACCACCCTCCAACCCCTTCCACCACGAAGTCTGTGCCTCTCAGGGTTGGCTAATGGCGAGGGTTGAGCCTTGCCCCTACTCTCCTGCAGCATCTCAGCTGCTACTGGAGAGGAAGGGGACGTTTGTAGAGAGACAGCAGAGACAGTAACCCATAGGCAGCAGCCCTCACACGACTGCTCCCAGCTGACTACTTCCCTAGTCCGCCAATCTAAGACCGGGTTGTGTTTTTTAGACCAAGGGGGGCCCATAACGATAGGTGCTGGATTTCCCTCCAAGACGTAGTATGGCTGGGACACATCTTGATGTCCGCTATGCAGTTCAATGTCTTCTATGACTTAGTTTAACCCCCCCTGGCTCAGTGGGACAGAGTTAATGGCCTGGATGCTAATGGGTTTGTCCAGCGTCTTACACCTCAGACTATGAGCCTGGACAACCTGAGCATCCACCAGACTGACTTCTGCTCCACTGTTAACAAGCACCGGTATGCCCTCAGGTACCTCACCAACCATCATCTCTGCTGACATAGTACCTTCTGAGGGCGAGGAGGTAATATACACTCCCAGGTCGTCTTCCTCCACACGACCAGGGGAACACGGCTTCTCTGACAGTACAGAAGTTTCTGCGTCAGTGCCAAGGACTAAATCATTAGTCTGCTCACTACAGGGATGTACCCCTTCACCTTGGGGAACACCAGGCAGCACCATAGGGATACCGACTCCACCCACCTGCCTGGGTACGTCCACCTGTATAAGCAAGTCCTGCCACCCAGCAGGGACTCCACGGCACATCCTCGCCAAAGCCGTATGTGGCCCCTCTAGTTGAGGCAGAGGATAAGCCTCAGACCCATAATTCCGCTGCAGGTGCTGCTGAAACACATCATTCAGCTCCTCCCTAACCTCAGTGAGGGCCAGCAGCAACTGCTCACTGGTCTGAACTTGGCCCATGGGTCACCAGAGAAAAATGTTATGGTTGGTGATAATGTCATGTGGACCTGTCCTGTGTGATTCGACCCGTAGGCCGGTAACTCAGACAACAAGACACGGCACGTGTAACTGTCTTGTGTGACACGGCCTGCAGGCCGGTACTAAAACAAGACACGGGGAAAGGGCAACAGTTACAACGGTGGGCCCTGCAATAGGGAACGGGGTTTGTGGAGACCTCCTGCACTCCCCTGAGTCAGTGTCCCTCCACTTCTAATGATCCCTAGGCCGGTTCCGCACCGGGCGCCGATCAGGATACCTGTCACCATAGCACACCCTACACCTATCCCTTGCTAGGGAGCTGGGTGGTGCAGGCACTGGCCCCACCGCTGTACTAATACACACCAGGGAAAAATACAAACAGGGGAAACACAAAAAGACTTATCTTGCTCTGCTGCAGTACCAGGCAGCAGAGTGCATCACCGGATTAACTTTTCTCAGTGGCTCGACACCTCAGAGCCAGCTGCCACCTTCACCATCTCACTCTGCTGCGGACACCGGGCAGCCAGAGTTCAACACCAGTTTCAGCTGTGGCTCCAACCTTCAAGCCAGCTGCTAACTTCACCAGGTTTCTGCAGTGGCTTCACCTCAGCCAGCTGCTCCCTTCACCGTGGTTGGAATCCCAAAAAGATGCTATCACCAACACCTGCTCATAGACCATGTGAAACTATATAGGAAAAGGGAATGGTCAAATGATCAGGGGCTAAAGGCTGCTATAATCCCAGTGACCACCGGGGGCAAAAGGCAAAGCAAAGAAAACATCAAGTGCAATTACCCTTACGGCCACCGGGGGCAAAACTAGAACTGAAACCACCACAGTGCAAGAAATAAAAAAGGTTACTAGTGCATTTTATCTGTCATGATCCAGCATGGACCATGACAGTTACCAGTTACCAAAACCCAAGGTAATAGTTTGAGCCTCTATGTCTAATTATATGCAAAAGAATTAATACACATGTGGTGGCAGTCTGGTACATGTATTGTATAAGTATACTGCGGCTCTGGACTCAGTGCACCCAGCCTTCCTGACATTAACAGGATCAGTGCACCCAGCTTGTCTAGCAACCTATACCCAAAGTAGTAGTTGTAGCTTCTGTGTATAACTACACGCATAGGCATTAACATCTTTACATGTGTGGTGGTATTTTCAGAAGTACACTGCTGCTTTTGTGAAATTAAGGACACCCTCTCGCAGTGGGGTTTTTTAATTTGCCATTTTATTACCCAACACATAGTGCCCAGATTGTGCTCCAGGAGACACACACAATAAATTAAGTGGATTCTTCTCACTATAATATTGCTAAATACAGGGATCCTAAATGTTGTTTGAGCACACTGCAAGACTCAGAAGTGAGAGCGGATTTTGCTGGATTTGTTTATAGAAACTTTATTGCTTTTCAGCAGCCTTTGAGCCACTAATAGTGTGGGAACCTCTGATTTTCCACTGACACATGATGGACCTTAGTGGGGACATGTTTTTTTGTGAGATGAGAATTGGTATCATTTTCGCCTACATAACATTGATTGGTTTCTTTTAATTCAATATTTGGGAGGCAAAATGAACAAACAGTTGAACACCATGCACTACTGGTTCATCCTATAAGGTTTTTTATTAGATTGTGAACTATCATTGTCTTGGTAAATAATTAAAGTTTACATAGCTTGCTATTTTTATGGACAGTGTAAGTAGAAATGTTCAAAAATAAAAAACTCAAGGATATTTTATTAAAAAATTACAATTGTTTTTTATCTTAGCAGATGACTGTACCAGGAGATCAGAGGGACAGCTGACATCTTCAATTTTTAAATCTGATGATCTTGAGATCCTGCAAGATACAAATGAAGTGAATGCTATTACTCCAGATATATCATCATCCATTCACAGCAAAGATCTGTCATCTGATCCTATGAAACAGGTCCCATCTTCTAATTCATTACCGACTACTAAAGAAAATCAAAATCACAAAAGAGGCATTAAAAAGCAAACTGCTCCTAAAGCAAAGAAGTCATTTTCATGTTCAGAATGTGGGAAATATTTTACATGGAAAGCACATTTTGTTAAACACCAAAGAACTCACACAGGGGAGAAGCCTTTTTCCTGTTCAGAATGTGTGAAATGTTTTAACCGGAAAGAGCATCTTGTTAGTCATCAGAGAACTCACACAGGGGAGAAGCCTTTTTCCTGTTCAGAATGTGTGAAATGTTTTAAACGGAAATCAGATCTTGTTAGTCACCAGAAAACTCACACAGGGGAGACGCCTTTTTCTTGTTCAGAATGTGGGAAATATTTTACACAGAGCTCACACTTTGTTACACACAAGAGAATTCACACAGGGGAGAAGCCTTTTTCCTGTTCAGAATGTGGGAAATATTTTGCACAGAAATCACATTTTGTTACACACCAAATAACTCACACTGGGGAGAAGCCTTTTTATTGTTCAGAATGTGGTAAATGTTTCAACCAGAAAGCGCATCTTGTTAGACATCAGAGCAGTCACACAGGAGAGAAGACTTTTTCCTGTTCAGAATGTGGGAAATATTTTGCACAGAAATCAGATCTAGTTAGTCACCAGAGAACTCACACAGGTGAGAAGCCTTTTTCCTGTTCAGAATGTGGGAAATATTTTGCAAAGAAAACACATTTGGTTACTCACCAGAGAATTCACACAGGGGAGAAGCCTTTTTCATGTTCAGAATGTGGGAAATGTTTTAAACGGAAATCAGAACTTGTTAGTCACCAGAGAACTCACACTGGGGAGAACCCTTTTTCCTGTTCAGAATGTGGGAAATGTTTTAACCAGAAAGCACATCTTGATAGACATCAGACCAGTCACACTGGGGAGAAGCCTTTTTCCTGTTCAAAATGTGGGAAATGTTTTAACCGGAAAGAGCATCTTGTTAGTCACCAGAGAATTCACACAGAGGAAAAGCCTTTTTCATGTTCAGAATGTGGGAAATGTTTTAAACAGAAATCGGATTTGGTTAAGCACCAGAGAACCCACACAGGGGAGAAGCCTTTTTCCTGTTTAGAATGTGGGAAATGTTTTAACAATCAATCAAATTTTGTTAAGCACCAGAGAACTCACACAGGGCAGAAGCCTTTTTCCTGTTCAGAATGTGGGAAATGCTTTAACCGGAAATCGGCTCTTTTTATACATCAGAGTAGTCACACAGAGGAGAAGCCTTTTTCATTTTCTTAATGTGGGAAATATTTTACTTGGAAACTAACTGTTAATAAACATCAGAGATGTCACATAGAGAAGAAGCCTTTTTTATGTTCATAATATTGGAATAGTTTTAACCAAAATTGGATCTTCCTAAAAGGGTTGTCTCTTGTCATTCCTCACATTTGCTGACAAAAGGATAAAATTAAAACTAAAAAGTGGTCTCTTAATTTTTGCCAGAGCTATATATATAAAGTTGTCCCTCAATTAGAAGAATCACTGATGAGGATAAAACTAAACTTTATTAATTCCAAATGTAAAACTATACCCAAAATTCACTCCCTGAAGGTTAGTTAGAAGGTGAGTAATAGAAAAAACATATACCCCACATCTCAGTATATAGGGTGAGGTGACGTATACACACTCTCTCCAAACCTTTAATTTCTCCTGGTTTCGTCATCCTCACCAAAGGCGACTCATCAGGAGACTTAATTTAATATTGACTGTTATCCAAAACAGTCAAAAAAAATAGCCATATACAGGCAGATCCCAGACTTCAAACTATATACTTCGTAAGTTTATAAGTCACTCCAGTGTTAGGAATAGAAAGTATGTGAAAATACAGTATAATTATTGTGTTTTTCCTCCTATAGGGACTGCCCTTGTTTGGTATAATAACAGCTGTCAATTAGTAGTGCAGACAAATTGTCCTAGACTAAACTCAGTGTTCAGACGGCCCAATTTATACCACGCAGGGAAAACTTACCTGCTCCAAAGATCATTAGCAGCTTCTAATAGCCGTGCTGCGGTCTGTCAGGGAATGAGTGCAATATCGTTATAAAGACTAGGGATATGTGCAGCCATAATGTCTGGGAGATCTGTGCCATTATTTAGTATGAATAAACCAGGGGAAGAGTCTTGAGATCATTTGCATATTCCCAGTGTCTTCTGGGATAAGTGAAGAGTCTCCGCGAGCTCAACGATCACTGGGTTTTGGCTGTTGCAGCTGAAAAGAGGAAATCGGAAAACCGCGCGCCGATAGAATTTTGGCTCATCTTCCATCGTTTTTAAGAAATCTCAATATGGAAGAGACAAGGAGCCATTTGGTGAGCTGCATTTCTTGCTACATGTTCACAGACTTACCAGTGGAAAAGCCAAACTTCACATGCCACAAATGCAAGCTTGTGTCCCTGTTGGAGGAAAAGTTGCAAAATCTCGAAGAGAGGTTAGCTACGTTGAAGATCATTAAGGAAGGTGAAGAGTTCTTAGACAGAGCAGAATTATCTCTTCATGTTACAGAAAGAGAAGAAATTCGAAGTGCACCTGAAGAAACAGAGGAATGGAGACATGTGACCCAGAGAAGCAGGAGGATCAGGAGGCAGTCAGCACCCATACTTCTCAGAAACCAGTACCAGGCTCTCACGCAGCAAAACGATGAAGAAATACATCAGGATAAGACTTTGCCCACAAACAGCAACCTTGTATGCCCTCCGAGTCCTCCTGGATGGAGAAAGAAAAATGTTGTGAAGAAGAAACGGAGAGTGGTGGTCATGGGGGATTCCCTGTTGAGAGGAACAGAGGCCGCTATCTGCAGACCGGATATAACTTCAAGAGAAATGTGCTGTCTTCCAGGTGCAAAAATTAAAGATGTGTCTGACAGGATTTCAGGACTCTTCAGACCTACAGATGACTACCCTTTCCTGCTACTAAATGTGGGGACAAATGACACAGCAAGAAACGACCTGGAAACCATCTGCAGAGACTTTGAAGACTTAGGCAAGAAAGTGAAAGAACTGGGAGCGCAGGTGGTCTTCTCTTCCATCCTCCCAGTGAATGGCCATGGAACAAGGAGGTGGAATAAGATTCTGCAGGTGAACAACTGGCTACGTCGATGGTGCCGTCAGCAACGATTTGGATTTATGGATCATGGAGTGAATTACCTTTACGATGGACTACTTGCTAGAGATGGGGTGCACCTTACGAAGACTGGAAAACATGTATTTGGAAGTCGCCTTGCTACACTTGTAAGGAGAGCTTTAAACTAGAACAACATGGGAAGGGAAGCAAAAGACCAGAAAAAGCCATACACCTGACAAATGCTATTGAGAACTCTGCTATTAGAAGAGGAAAGGAAGAACAAAGACAAAAGAATCTAATTAATAAAAATATTGGAGAAAGAGAAACCAATCACAAAATAAAATGTTTCTATACTAATGCACAAAGCATGGGCAACAAACAAGGAGAATTGGAACTTCTAACACAGGAAAAGAAATATGATGTCATTGGAATCACGGAAACTTGGTGGGACAATACACATGATTGGAATACAAGACTAGAAGGATACAACTTATTTGCAAGAAACAGACTTGATAAACGAGGAGGAGGTGTCGCATTGTATGTTAGAAACGCGTATATCTGCACAGAGATTGAAGCTTCAGAGACTGGGAGTTCTGTGGAAACTGTTTGGGTAAGAATACAAGGACAGAACAATGGAAAGGACACCATTGTAGGCATTTACTGCAGGCCGCCTGTGCAAGCTGAAGATATGGATGAACTCTTTATGCATCAAATCTCCCATAGTTGTCATGGGAGATTTCAACTATCCAGACATTTGTTGGGATTCTCTCTCAGGCAAAACTAACAGGTCAAGGAAATTCTTATCTTCTCTTGCTGACAACTTTATCTTCCAAAAGGTAGGGGAGAAAACAAGGGGAACTGCTACCTTGGATCTAATCCTTATAAACAGGGAGGAAATGGTTGCGGAGGTAAAAGTGGCTGGGACCCTAGGAGGTAGCGACCATGCTATTTTAGAATTTTGGATAACTAGAGGAGGAAGACCTGTGAAGACTCAGGCGTCAAGGTTAGATTTCAGAAAGGCAGATTTTAAGGGATTCAGAAAGAGAATTGGAGGCATCCAATGGCTGGATATCCTTAAAGACAAAAATGTCCAGGAAGGATGGGAAATCTTGAAAAATGAAATTCTCAAAGCACAATTGTTAACAATTCCGAAAAGAGGGAAGAATAGAAAGCATTTAAGGAAGCCAGGATGGATGAACACAGAACTTAAGCACATGCTAAAAAGGAAGAAAAAAATGTTTATAAAATGGAAAGAGGGAGGCATATCTAAAGAAGAATATAATACTGTCTGCAGAACCTGCAGGGCACAAATCAGATTATCTAAAGCTGACAATGAATTGAGGCTTTCAAGAGGTGTCAAAAGTAATAATAAAGGATTTTGGGGATATGTCAAAAGTAAAAGAAAAGTCAAAGATGCTATAAGAATTTTACAGGATGAAAATGATGAAATGGTAAGACAGGATGTTGAGAAGGCCGAACTTTTAAATTCCTATTTTGCATCTGTTTTCTCTCAGAAAGGAAATGTAACATCAACTGTTCTTCACTGTCCTATTAAGGGAATAGAAGAATCCAGGATATCTATAAACAGAAAGATAGTGAGGAAACACTTAGCTAACCTAAATGAATTCAAGTCTCCAGGTCCAGATGAATTACACCCCAGAGTACTGAAGGAGATAGCAGAAGAAATTTGTGAACCCCTCTCCATAATCTTTGAAAATTCTTGGAGAACAGGAGAAGTGCCAGAAGACTGGAGAAGAGCAAATGTTGTTCCTATCTTCAAAAAGGGGAAGAAGGTGGACCCAGGCAACTATAGGCTGGTGAGTCGCGTTCTATACCAAGAAAGATCTTTGAACAAATTATTAAACAACATGTATGTCAGTACCTGTATAAGAATGAAGTGATTAAACAGAGTCAGCATGGGTTTGTAACTAATAAGTCATGTCAGACTAACTTAATTTCCTTCTATGACGGGATCACTGATTGGGTGGATCAAGGAAATGCTGTAGATATAGTATATCTTGACTTCAGCAAAGCATTTGACAAAGTATCTCATATAATCCTTATTGAAAAAATGACTAAGTATGGAATTGACAAGGCAACTGTTAGGTGGATTCATAACTGGCTTAGTGATCGGACCCAAAGAGTGGTCGTAAATGGCTGCACATCCAGTTGGAAGAATGTCTCAAGTGGGGTACCACAGGGCTCTGTCCTGGGCCCTGTATTGTTCAACATCTTTATCAACGATTTAGATGAAGGAATTGAGGGTAAACTGATTAAATTTGCTGATGACACAAAGCTAGGAGGGATAGCTAATACTAGAGAAGAGAGAGAGAGGATTCAAAAAGATATAAATAAACTGGAGAAGTGGGCAGCAACTAACAGAATGGTTTTTAACAGGGAAAAATGCAAAGTACTACATCTGGGCAATAAAAATGAAAAAAACATATACAGAATGGGAGGAATAGGCCTAAGCAACAGCACATGTGAAAAAGACTTGAGTATACTAATAGATCACAGACTGAATATGAGTCAACAGTGTGATGCAGCAGCAAAAAAGGCAAATGCATTTCTAGGATGTATTAACAGAAGCATACAGTCTAGATCACGTGAAGTCATTATTTCCCTCTACTCCTCTTTGGTCAGACCTCATCTGGAATATTGTGTCCTGTTTTGGGCACCACATTTTAAAAAAGACATCAACAAACTGGAGCAAGTTCAGAAAAGAGCAACCAGAATGGTGACCGGTCTGCAAACCCTGTCTTATGAGGAAAGGTTGCATAATCTGGGATTGTTTAGTTTGCAAAAGAGAAGACTGAGAGGAGACTTAATAGCTGTCTACAAATATCTAAAGGGCTGTCACTTTGTAGAAGGATCAACTTTATTCTCATTTGCACAAGGAAAGACTAGAAGCAATGGGATGAAACTGAATGGGAGGAGACACAGATTAGGTATTAGAAAAAACTTTTTGACAGAGTGATCAATGAGTGGACCAAGCTGCCACGAGAAGTGGTGAGTTCTCCTTCAATGGAAGTCTTCAAACAGAGGCTGGACAGACATCTGACTTGGATGATTTTGCGAATCCTGCTTTGAGCAGGGGGTTGGACCAGATGGCCCAGGAGGTCCCTTCCAACTCTACGATTCTATGATTCTATGAAATGATCCCTGGAAGTTAAGTGTTCCCTGACCGGTATATACTGTATTGTGACATTCTATCTATTCCTCACACTGAAGTTGCCTATAAACTTGCGAAGTATGTAGTTTGAAGTCTGGGATCTGCCAATATGTGGCTAGTTTTCTGACTGTTTCGGATAACACATTACATGATTTTAGGGTTTTCTTCCTCTAGTCTCGTTTGCAAGTGGGTCAATATTAAATAAAGTCTCCTGATGAGTCGCCTTTGGTGAGGACAACGAAACCCAAAGAAATGAGAGGCTTGGAGAGTGAGTGTGTATACATCACCGCACCCTATATACTGAGATGTGGGGTGTATGTTTTTTTCTATTAGTCACCTTCTGACTAACCTTCAGGGGTGAATTATGGGTAAGTTTTACATTTGGAATTAATAAAGTTTAGTTTTATCCTCTTGTCAGTGAATCTTCTAATTGAGGGATAATTTTTGCCAGAGCTGTATATATAAAATTAAGAGACCACTTTAAAATGTTCAGTTTGTCTGATTTTTCTCTATATAGGTATATTATTTGAGTAAAATGTAAATTGTTCTTTTATTCAACAAATTTTGTATTTTTTTTCTGAAAATGAGAAATGGTCAAAATTAGAAAAAAAAAACCAGTGCTTTCAGACCTCAAATAATGCAAAGAAAACAAGTTCATAATCATTTAGAAACAACAATACTAATGTTTTAACTCAGGAAGAGTTCAGAAATCAATATTTTGTGGAACAACCATGATTTTTAAAAACCGCTTTCATGCGTCTTGGCATGCTTTCCACCAGTCTTTCACACTGCCCCTGGTGCAAAAATTTAAGCAGTTCTTTGATGGCTTGTGACTATCCATCATCCTCTTGATTATATTCCAGAGGTTTCCAATGGGGTTCAGGTCTGGAGAATGGGCTGCCCAGGACAAGGATTTGATGTGGTCTCTTAATATTTGCCAGAGCTGTAATTATATTTTTACTTATTTTTTTTTAGCGAACGCATTCCTCATGTTTGGCCTTACTAAAATAAAAACACTCATACTCCGCTGGCGTGCCGGCTCCACTTCAGCGGTGTTGAGACTCACTGTCCTGGGGCTTATGTTAGTGTGTCACATCACACGAGCCCTGCGCCCAATCAGCGGCAGCTTCACTGTTCCTTCCTTCGGATGTATTAAACATGAACAGGAAGTCAGGGTCGCGGCTGCTCTCTGACTTCCTGATGATCGATTTGTCCAAAAGCTGGGACAGTCACACCAGCGCTGATTGAACAGGGCTCACATGAGGTAAAAGCCTCAAAAGAGACCCAAGTATCAACACTGCTGAAACGGTGCCGGCATGGGAGGTTTGTATAAGTGTTTTTATTTTAACAGGACCAAACATGAGGAATGAGAAGGGGTTGTTTAATCTTTTAAGAACCAAGCTCTTTTGTAGGTTAAGGACCAGGCCTTAATTTTGAAATTTTGAAATTCTGTCACTTTATGTGGTTATAACTCCTGAACGCTTCAACAGATCCTGCTGATTCTGACAATGTTTATTCGCGACATATTGTACTTCATGTTAGTGGTAAAATTTCTTCGATATGACTTGCATTTATTTATGAAAAAAACGGAAACATGGCAAAAAATTTTAACATTTTGCAATTTTCAAACTTTCAATTTTTATGCCCTTAAATCAGAGAGATATGTCACAAAAATAGTTAATAAATAACATTTCCCACATGTCTACTTTACATCAGCACAATTTTGGAACCCCAATTTTTTTTTTGTTAGGTAGTTATCAGGGTTAAAAATTGACCAGCGATTTCTCTTTTTTCCAACAAAATTTACAAAACCATTTTTTTAGGGACCACCTCACATTTGAAATCACTTTGAGGGAACTATATGACAGAAAATACCCAAAAGTGACACCATTCTAAAAACTGCACCCCTCAAGGTGCTCAAAACCACATTCAAGAAGTTTATTAACCCTTTAGGTACTTCACAAGAATTGAAGCAATGAGGAAGGAAAAAATGAACATTTAACTTTTTTTCCTAAAAATTTTCTTTGGACACAATTTTTTATATTTTGTCAAGGGTATCAGGAGAAAATAAACCACAATATTTGTTGTGCAATTTCTCCTGAGTACACTGATACCCCATGTGTGGAGGAAGACTAATCTTTAGGGGCACGGCAGTGCTCAGAAGGGAAGGAGCATCATCTGAGATTTTGAATGTCAAATTGACTGGAATCGATTGCGGACGCCATGTCGAGTTAGGAGAGCCCCTGATGCACCTAAACAGTGGAAACCCCCATAAGTGACCCCTTTTTGGAAACTAGACCCCCAAGGAACTTATCTAGATGTGTGGTGAGCACCTTGAACCCCCAAGGGCGTCACAGAAGGTTATAACGTAGACCCGTAAAATTAAAAAAATCATATTTTTCCACAAAAATGATCTTTTGACCCCCAATTTTTATTTTCCCAAGGGAAACAGCACCCCAAAAGTTATTGTGCAATTTGTCCTGAGTATGCTGATACCCCATTTGTGATATGTGGGGGTAAACCTCTATTTGGGCGCATGGCAGAGCTTGGAAGGGAACGATCGCCATTTTACTTTTTTGGCTGGAATTGAGATTGGATGCCATGTCGCTTTAGGAGAGCCCCGATGTGACAGTGGAAACCCCCCATAAGTGACACCATTTTGGAAACTAGACCCCCAAGAAACTTATCTTGATTTGTGATGAGCTCTTTGAACCCCTAAGTGCTTCATAGAAGTTTATAACGTAGAGCCGTGAAAATAAAAAAAAATTATATTTTTTTCCACAAAAATGATCTTTAATGAGCTATAATTTTTCCATATTTCCGCCAACAGAGTCATGTGTGTGCTTGATTTTTGTGGGACGTGCTAACGTTTTTATTGGTACCATTTTCAGGCACATAACATTTTTTGATCACTTTCTATTCCAATTTTTGTGGAGGCAGAATGAACAAGAACCAGCAATTCAGCAATTTTTTTTTCTCGATTCCGCGTGTGGTAAAATTAGTATGGCAGCTTTATTCTTCTGGTCACTACGATTACAGCGATACCTCATTTATATTTTTTTTATGTTTTAGCGTTATTTGCAGTACAAAAACTTATATAGAAAAAATTATTTTTGCATCGCTTTATTCTGCGAGCTATAACTTTTATTTTTCCGCATATTGAGTTGAATGTCGGCTTGTTTTTTGTGGGACAAGATGTTGTTTTCAGCTATACCAAGTTTATTTATATCCGTCTTTTTGATCGCGTGTTATTGCACTTTTTACAAGCGGTATGATGATACCGCTTGGAAAAAGTATAATTTGCTACGCTTTTGTGTTTTTTTTATGGCTTTCACTGAAGGGGTTAGGTAGGGTGATACTATTATAGATGGGATTTTTACGGACGCGGTAATACCAAACGTGTATTTTTTTGTTTTATTTTTGTTTACATAAAAATGTGTATTTTTTAGGGATTTTTTTTTACCTAGTCCCTTTATGGGACTTTCACTTTCATTTCAAGTATAATACATACTGTATTATACTCTATGGAGAAAGCTGCTGAGACCATGCTGTGAGCATGGTCTCAGCAGCTTTCTCTGGCTGAATGACCCAGAGATTGTCCCCCGGGTCATCATGGCACAGATCGGGCCACGCGATTACAACCTGAGGCAGAGGGAGCCCCCTACCCTCTGACTCCCCCCTGAATGCTGCGATCACACTGAGCAGAAATTTCAGCATCTCCTGCCTGATCGCTGCTGTGTTTGGTCAGTCAGATTGACTGACCAATCACAGCGCTTAGGGTGCAGGGACTGACTGCAAGGGTCCCTGCACCCCTTGCCGTACCTCTCAGTTGTCTATGACAGCTGTCCTCATTGAACTACCACTGCGTGTTTACATGCAGTGGTAGTTTAAAGGCATTATGGGGATAGCCGTCATGGTGCGGGAAGTTACATCCTGCCATGACAGGCTATCCCCGTCAATGGACGTTAAGGGGTTAAAGTAGTGGACATCTCTTTTAAACATCAAAAATTCCACACAGAGAAGTCATTATCAAACATAGAGGGTGAGAAATTAATTACAGTTAAATCATATTTTTTTTGACAGTCAAAACTAACTCAGATGGGGAGAAGCTACAACCCCTGGCAAAAATTCTGGAATCACCGGCCTTGGAGGATGTTCATTCAGTTGTTTAATTTTGTAGAAAAAAAGCAGATCACAGACATGGAACAAACTAAAGTAATTTCAAATGGCAACTTTCTGGCTTTAAGAAACACTAAAAGAAATCAAGATAAAAAATGTGGTAGTCAGTAATGGTTAGTTTTTTAGACCATGCAGAGGGGAAAAATTATGGAATCACTCAATTCTGTGGGAAAAAATTATGGAATCATGAAAAACAAACAAACAAAAAAACACTCCCAACACATCACTAGTATTTTGTTGCACCACCTCTGGCTTTTATAACAGTTTGCAGTCTCTGAGGCATGGACTTAATGAGTGTCAAACAGTACTCTGCATCAATCTGGCACCAACTTTCTCTGATTGCTGGCAGGATGCATTATCATCTTGAAAAATGATTTCATCATCCCCAAACATCCTTTCAATTGATGGGATAAGAAAAGTGTCCAAAATATCAACATAAACTTGTGCATTTATTGAAGATGTAATGACAGCGATCTCCCCAGTGCCTTTACCTGACATGCAGCCCCATATCATCAATACTGTGGAAATTTGCATGTTCTCTTCAGGCAGTCATCTTTATAAATCTCATTGAACGGCACCAAACAAAAGTTCCAGCATCATCACCTTGCCCAATGCAGATTTGCGATTCATCACTGAATATGACTTTCATCCAGTCATCCAAAGTCCACGATTGCTTTTCCTTAGCCCATTTTAACCTTGTTTTTTTTCTGTTTAGGTGTTAATGATGGCTTTCTTTTAGCTTTTCTGAATGTAAATCCCATTTCTTTAGGTGGTTTCTTAAAGTTCAGTCACAGACATTGACTCCAGTTTCCTCCCATTTGTTACTCATTTGTTTTGTTGTACATTTCCTGTTTTGTAGACATAGTGTTTTAAGTTTCCCGACTGATGTCTTCCTTGGTCTACCAGTATGTTTGCCTTTAACAACCTTCCCATGTTGTTTGTATTTGGTCCAGATTTTAGACACAGCTGACTGTGACCAACCAACATCTTTTGCAACATTGCGTGATGATTTACCTTCTTTCAAGAGTTTAATAATTATTTTTTAAAAAAATATTTTCACAATTTAAATTTGTTTTTTTACTTTTTGCTAACTTTTTTACTTTGTCCCACTATGGGACAATCATTTTTTGCAGGCTGATAGCTTCTATAGCATGCAGATGAAGCAGCATCTGCATGCCATAGAAGCTGTCAGCGCTGCACTGACACAGAGACTTGCCGATCATGCACTGCGCATGATCAGCAAGTTTCCTAGCTCTGGTGACCCAGATGTTGTCATGACGACATCGGGTCACCATGGCAGCGATCGGTAGCCCACGTTACGCCGCGGGGTCTCCGATCCAAAGGCAGAGGGGCTGTCAGCTGTCTGCCTGCTCCTGGATTGCTGTGATCTTGTTCGGAATTTCAGGGGTTAATGTGCCAGGAGTGGTCTGTGACCGCTCCTGGTGGATCACCCCCAGGGCAGGTGTGGGGACCACTCAGTACCAGGCCGGCGTCTTAAAGGGGAAGTGTCACGGTGGCGGTGACCTGGTCCGTGGCCCTGGGTGTCCATGTAAAATAGGTGGACTGAAGCTGAATAAAGTTTATATGTAGATAATTCATGATGCCACCTGTTGTACTCTGCAAGGAAGGTGTTAAGCAGATGCTGCGGTGCAGATCATCTGAGACAGCAGGTATAAGGCAGCAAAGATGGAATAGCTCTCCACAGGTAGAGCTGTATTCCCAGGGCAGTAGTAGCAGATGTTGAGGTAGATCGTATAGTGTTAGGCACAGAGATGTAGCAGTGCTGAGTAGGTTGGTGCAGGAAGAAGGCAATGACACAGCTGAGTGCAGTTCCAATGCTCTTACGTCTCTGGCACAGACAGATGCCCGCTTCAGTGCCGCGGTCTCCAGATCAGAGGCTCAGCCAACTCCCAGGCAGATGGAATTAACCCTTCCAACACTCCCTTTGGTGTGCCTGTTCTGAACGTTTTCTTTCTAGCGCTAATCTGAAGTACTTGTAGTTCTGAATTACACTCAAGTTCCTCCTTCTTGTTGTTACTTATAACTCCACTCGTATGACAGGCAGCTTTAGCCTGCTTCGGGGACTCCATGCAATCATGTCCCCGCTCACACATGGTGCTGCTGTGTCTTCGAGTCTTAGATGGGAATAAAGTGGTCACAACTTCTATTCCTCCGGTTTCTGATGTAGGATCTTTAGTATCACACACAGCCTCGGATACCGGCGCCCGGCCTTGGCGCATTAAACTTAGGAAAGGGGCTCTGCACTAGCCCTAATCCCCAGTCTCTCTCCTCCTCAAGTTCCGTTCATATCTATCTTCTGAACAACTGATCCTTCTTTCTTCCTCTTTCCTTGCCACGAGCTCCAGCTCACAGGGAACTGCTGCAAACACATCCTCTCTCCATCCCCCTCTGGGTATTGTCGCCGCAGAGAGGTCCTCTCTCCGCTTCCCCCTGCGGGGAACTTCTCACCTAACTTCCTGTCAGCTTTCCCCTCTAGTGTAATCTAAGCTCCACCCACCACCCAGCACCCTTCATGAACCAAAGCAGCTGCCATAAAGGGTGCTCTGCTGTTCTAAGGTGTATGTGCTGGATGTAAGTGCTGGAGTCTGGTCAGGTGTTACCATCTTACCTGGGGAGTGGGATACTGCACTTCAGGAGGAGGTGCAGTACTTCTGTGGCGACTGAACCTTCAGGGGCGCCACATAGGCATCTTGTACCGGGTGTTAGCTGTGAGAATCAGCTGACACCCGGCCGTGATCGGCTGCACACCCCCGTGTGCACAGCCGATCGCTCAGATGTAATATACCGTCCATGGTCAAACAGGCCCAGGTCACATGGACGGAATATTAACTCTGATGTCAGAAAGGCGTTAATATAATTTCCCATGTGTAGGACAGTTGTAGGCAAGTTATATAGCTTTGAATAATATGACTGGAAGACAGCTGCAATTTCAGGTGTGGTATGAACCAATTTATCTTGAGTATTCTTAATACAGGGAACATTTGTTTTGGTCTTTTTAGCATTAAGGGTTTTAGCTAACATTCTTCCAGGCTTGTTACCAAACTCGTACTCGTAGAACCTACTCTGACCTAACTGAAATAAATGTTTACATGAAGAATCGAGTAATTTTTTAGCTTCTAAACTTGCTTTGAGAAGATCTCTGAGGGTTCCAGTAGAGAGCACCTTTTTATGAATTAACTCCAGGTTAGTGACCCTTTGTAAGGCTAGTTTGATTGCCTGACCTCTGTCTTTTTTTAATCGGGACCCATGTTTGATAAATACCCCTCTAAGTACACACTGGAGGGCTTCCCATTTAATTGTGGGGGCTGTATCATAATTTCCGTGATCAACAAAAAAGTTAGATATGGAGGCTTGTGCATCCAAGGCACATAATGTTTCTACCATGTTCCAAATTATTATGCAAATTGGTTTTAAGTGTCATAGCATTTTTTTGTAAATGAAACCCATTGATGGTATTGTATCTCAGGGTTCTTTGGATCACTGAAATCAATCTCAGATACCTGTGATAATTAGTTTGCCATGTGAGCCCAATAAAAGGAAAACTGGATGTTCCACACTATTAAGCAGGAGAGTTTTCATGTTACATGGGAAAGAAAAAGGATCTCTCTGCTGCTGAAAAGCATCAAATAGTGAAATGCCTTGGTCAAGAGATGAAAACATTAGATATTTCCCGAAAACTTAAGCATGATCATCGTACTGTTAAGAAATTTGTGACTGATTCTGAGCACAGACATATTCGTGCTGATAAAGGCAGAATAAGGAAGGCTTCTGCCAGGCAAGTTCATCAGATTAAGAAAGCAGCTGCTAAAATGCCATTACAAACCAGCAAACAGATATTTGAAGATGCTGGTGCCTCTGGAGTCCCTCGAACCTCAAGATGTAGGATCCTTGAATGGCTTGCTGTGGTGCATAAACCTACTATTCGGCCACCCCTAAACAGTGCTCACAAGCAGAAACGGTTGCAGTGGACCCAGACATACATGAAGACTAATTTTCAAGCAGTCTTGTTTACTGAGGAGTGTCGAGGAACCCTGGATGGTCCAGATGGATGGAGTAGTGGATGGTTGGTGGATGGCCACCATGTCCCAACAAGGCTGCAACGTCAGCAAGGAGGTGGAGGAGTCTTGTTTTGAGCCGGAATCATGGGAAAACAACTGGTAGGGCCCTTTAAGGTTCCTGAAGGTGTGAAAATGACCTCTGAAAAGTATATGGTGTTTCTGACTGACAGCTTTCTTCCATGGTATAAAAAGCAGAAACGTGCCTTCAGGAGCAAATCATCTTCATGCATGACAATGCACCTTCTCATGCTTCAAAGAATACCTCTGCTCTGAGTCATTGGCTGCTATGGGCATAAAAGGAGATAAACTCATGGTGTGGTCACCATCTTCCCCGACCTCAACTCTATAGAGAACCTTTGGAGTATCGTCAAGCAAAAGATCTATGAGGGTGAGAGGCAGTTGACATCAAAACAGCAGCTCTGGGAGGCTAGTCTGACTTCACGTAAAGCAATACAAGCAGAAGCCCTCCAAAAACTCACAAGTTCAATGGATGCAAGAATTGTGAAGGTGATACCAAAGAAGGGTTCCTATGTTAACATCTAACTTGGCCTGCTAGGATGTTTTGGAGTTAAATAGCTTTTTTGTTCAGTGAATGTGACCTCTTAATGCTGCAAATTCCACAAATGAGCATTTTCAGTTCTTTAAAACATATCAAATGTTTAGAAATTCTACTGTGCCTAATGATTTGGAACAGTGCATTTTGAGTTTTTATTCATTTTGGAGATTATACTGTTATCATTGGGAGGTTTCTTCAATAAAATTTGATGTATACTCTATCGGGTGATGACTTTTATTAGACTGACTGTCATTTGCACCAACCACTTAGGAAAATCAGAGAAAAATATCATTTGCATAATAATTTGGAACAATAATAACGACTCATTGAGATGCCAAGACCCTTGGTAAGGGATGGTACTATTACTGGGTAATATACAGGAGCATGATCTGACCAAAGTATATTACCTAGAATCTGAAAGCCAAGGTAAGACATTTTGTTGGAGGAGGATATTGTCTAACCTACTATAAGAATCATGCGGATGGGAGTAAAAACTATAATCCCAAACTACTCTTGCTTGTTATCTACACTATTTTACTCCATATGTTGCATTTTCATGTTGTATTGCATTATGAATACCCCTTATTGTGTTGTTTATATATATATTGCATCATGCACTCTGCACTTTTATGATATCTTACGTATTATGCGACCCTTTGACATGTATTATGGGGAATTTATTGTGGATACTCTTGTTATGAAATCCTTGTACCTTCTCGTTGGTGATACAGCAGCGGTGTGTGCGCCTGGATCCCGGGGATGCGGGGGGCGTCTCTTATGTCCTCCGTGCGCTCATTGGGAATTCCCTTCCTCTGCGCGTGCGCTGTGGGACTTGACGTCTTCCTGGTATCTGCCGGGGCCTGCGATGCACAGTGCGCACGTGCCACCTCCAGCACCGCTATTGGCCCTAACAGTACCAGCTGACCATGTCACATGTGCTCTTAAGGTCCTCTCACACACTATGCAGATGCTCCCCTTGAGAAAGCGGTGCCTTGTGCACGCGAAATGTGTGTTGGGTGCGTTATACCCGGTCCGGGGTTTTCTTCGGTGTCATCTACATCTCCAGTGAGTTTTCTGGGTTCTGGTCCTCTATCCAACTTTGTATTGTCAGCCATACCTATGGGCTACTATTAATCTGGACCACTTCCTGGAGCTCTCCCTCATGCATATAACTTGCTACAAGCACATGCACTTTCTATTAACCTTATGTTTACATGTTATTTATGCATAAAAGGGCACCGTAATTCCCCTGTGACGCACCTGGATTATCTTGCTGCAGTCCTATGTTCACATCCATGTATTTGCTATTTTGTATTTTTTTTACTAACTGTTAAATAAAGCGCAATTAATATTTTTATATCTACCACCTAGTAGCTTTTTTCTCCTGATGTACATATAATCCCAATCTGATGGGTGCTGGAGCCTCCAGATGTCATAAAGCTTTATTCAGAAAACGGCTCTCCTGATACGCTTCATAACCGCATAAGAGAGATGCAATCTACCTTTAGAATTATCTAACACCGGGTCAAGAGTAACACTTAGATCCACACAAAATATTACGGCACCCTGTATTAAGGGAATGGCGTTGTCTACTGTCTTATCATAGGGGTATATACATTTATGATTGTAAATAACTGGCTACTGATAACTATCACTAAGATAATATACCTCGCTTCCTTATCCACTACACAATTGATGACCTGACGCATTAATGATTTGTGAATCGCTATAGCAACTCCTTTTAAGTGAGATTCAGAGCTATGAGCAAAATGCCAAAATGTGCAATATTTGTGCCTAATTGGAGGAGCTTGGTTTGTCTTAAAGGGAATCTGTCACCCCTTTTTAGTGATATCATGTAAAGATATCACCCAATTGTGTGTCCCATAAGGATTCTTTTAGGATTTTTTATTCCTCCCGACCCTGCACATTTGATGCAAAAATACCTTTGTTATGTTGGTGAAGAGGTATGCAAATTGCCGCGGTCCGGTCCGATGGGAGTGGCTTAGTTGGCTTCTTTCCCCCACTCCTCGGCTTGCTGAGCGTAATCTTCATCTGTGAATATCACAGATAACGTTGTTTGCCATGCTTGCGCATTCAAATAGGCCTCTGGTGCCAGTGCAGTATGCTTTGCCCAACTGTGGGCGAAGCATATAAGCGGTACTGCGCATGCGCCGGTATTTTCCAGCGTGGTCTATGCCCCGAAAGTCTTCACATGCAGGACACACTTCCGGGGCATAGACCGCGCTGGAAAATAATGACACATGCACACAATGTTCTCTGGAATCCCATGTAACCGAACCACCTGTTGTAAAAACAGGAGCACCAACTCAGCAGAAGATGGCAACTTTGGGAGTGGTACAAGATGGACCATCTTCGAAAATCTATCACAAATCACCCAGATAACAGTCATTCTCTGAGAGGCAGGAAGATCAGAAATAAAATCCATTGAGATATAGGTCCATAGCCTCTTGGGCACCGGTAGGGGCATCAGCAACCCACTAGAACGAGAACAGGGTTTAGACCGAGAACAAGTCCCACAGGACTGTTCAAAATTCCTGACATCACGAGATAAGGCAGGCCACCAAAAAGACCGACTCACCAAATCTCTGGTACCAAAAATACCTGGATGACCAGCCAATACGGAGCAATGAATTTCAGACATCACTCTCTTTCTCCACTGGTCAGGAACATACAATTTTCCCATAGGGCAAGGCTCAGGTTTAGCCTCCTGAAATTCCTCCAGGGTGTGTCTCAAATCGGGCGAAATGGCAGAGAGAACTACCCCCTCACCTAGGATGGTAGTAGGCTTGGTCACACTAAGAGACTCGGCAAAGAAACTCCTAGAAAGGGCGTCTGCCTCAACATTCTTAGTGCCTGGAAGAAAAGAGACCACAAAATTAAAACGCGTGAAAAACAAGACCCATCTAGCCTGTCTAGGATTCAAGTGTTTGGCCGACTTCAGATAAATCAAATTCTTGTGATCGGTGAGGACCACAACTTGATGTCTAGCTCCCTCCAACCAATGTCTCCACTCCTCAAATGCCCATTTCATGGCTAACAATTCCCGATTCCCCACGTCATAGTTGCGTTCAGATGGGAAGAACTTTTGAGAAAAGAAGGCACAGGGATTCATCTTAGAAGTCACAGGGTCTTTTTGGGACAAAACAGCTCCTGCACCAATCTCAGAAGCATCTACCTCCACATGAAATGGAAGTGAGACATCAGGTTGCCGTAAAACTGGAGCTGAAGTAAATCTCTGCTTAAGCTCCTGAAATGCTGAGACAGCCTCAGGAGACCAATTCAGCATATCAGCGCCCTTCTTGGTCAGATCAGTCAGTGGTTTGACAATACCAGAAAAATTACCTATAAATTTACGATAGAAATTAGCAAAACCCAAAAACTTCTGGAGGGCCTTCAAAGAAGTAGGCTGAACCCAATCATAAATGGCCTGTACCTTGGCCGGGTCCATTTCAATAGTCGATGGAGACAAGATAAATCCCAAAAAAGAAATCCTCTGTACACCAAAGAGGCATTTCGATCCCTTAACAAACAGGGAATTCTCCCTCAAATTCCGGAACACAGTCCGGACGTGTTCCACATGAGAATCCCAATCACTAGAAAAGATCAAAATATCATCCAGATAGATGATCAAAAACTTATCCACAAAGTCTCGGAAAATATCATTCATAAAGGACTGGAAGACATAAGGGGCATTAGTGAGCCCAAAAGGCATCACCAAGTACTCAAAATGTCCCTCCGGAGTATTAAACGCCGTCTTCCATTCATCCCCGTGCTTGATGTGAATAAGAGTATATGCCCCCCAGAGGTCAAGCTTAGTAAACCAGCAGGCACTCTTAACTCTTGGAGAATAAATCAGACATCAGAGGTAACGGGTACTGATATTTAACCGTCATCTTGTTAAGGGAACGATAATCAATACACGGTCTTAATGAACCATCTTTCTTGGCCACAAAAAAAAAAACTCAGCACCTAAAGGTGACGAGGATGGTTTAATATGACCCTTCTCCAACGACTCCATAATATAGGATCGCATAGCATCATGTTCGGGTACTGATAAGTTGAAAAGCCGACCCTTGGGAAATTTACACCCAGGCATCAACTCAATTGCACAGTCATAACTCCTATGAGGAGGCAAAGACGCAGACTTGCTCTCACTAAATACATCAGAAAAATCGGCTAGATAATCAGGAATATCATGAGACTGAGGAGAGGTGGAGAAAACAGGAGCGTCCCTAAGAACACACTGACAACCCTAACTCACCACAGACCCAGATTTCCAATCCAAAACTGGATTATGAGTTTGCAACCAAGGAAAATCCAGAACAATAGTATCATGCAAATTATGCAGCACCAAAAATTTACAATTTTCTTGGTGGTCTGGGGCAACTCGCATTGTCACCTGGGTCCAAAACTGAGGTTTATTCTCCGCCAAAGGAATAGCATCAATACCCCTCAAAGGAATAGGCGTCCGCAGAGGCGTCACGGAAAAACCACAACGTTTAGCAAAGTCAAAATCCATCAGATTCAACGCTGCTCCTGAATCCACAAAATCCTTCGTGGAAAACGTGGATAAGGAGCAGATTAGTCTAATTGCCAAAAGAAACTTAGGTTGTACACTGCCCACAGCAAATGTGTGTGCAAAACGCTTCTCTCATCTAGGGCAGACAGAAATAGAATGAGACGTCTGCACAGAAAAAGCACAGCTTATTACGCCTTCTAAACTCCTGAAGTTGCGCCCTAGACAAAATCCTATCACATTGCATAGATTCAGACGTTTGTTCAAAAGGTGGCAGCGCCTCCCGTGTAGTTTTATGTTCATGTAAACGCTGATCAACTTGAATGGCTAATGACATAGAATCATCCAGACCAGAGGGAACAGGAAATCCCACCATAACATCTTTTACGGTATGTGATAAACCCTTCCGAAAGAGAGCTGCCAAAGCACTATCATTCCATGTAGTAAGGACCGCCCACTTTCAGAATTTTTGACAGTATAACTCTGCAGAATCCTGACCCTGGTTTAATGCCAACAGGGTTCTCTCAGCTTGATCAACAGCATTAGGTTCATCATACAACAACCCCAAGGCTTGAAAAAAATGCATCCACATTAGTCAGAATAGGATTTTCAGGTGTCAGAGAAAAAGCCCAATCCTGGGGATCGCTGTGCAGCAAGGAGATGACAATTTTAACTTGCTGCACAAAGCTCCCCGATGAGTTAGGTTTCAAGGCAAGAAATAATTTACAATTATTCTTAAAATTCAGAAATTTAGACCGATCCCCAGAAAACACATGAGGAGTAGGGATCTTAGGTTCAGCAGCATGTAACTTAATGAGGTAGGTGGAAATTTCCTGCACTTCAGCAGCAAGTTGCTCCACACGATCAGACAATTGCTTAATCTCCATTAGGAAAAAAAATCCTCCTATGGCCCCAGAGAAAAAGAGGAAAAAATATAAAAAGAAAAAAAAAATTCTTACACTTTCTTTTTTTTAACAACTTTTTCCTGCTTTTGAGTACCCTAGAATCTGCAGTAGGGCTGGTGATTCTGTTATGAATGGGTCACCGAGGAGAAAAAAAACAAAACAAGCTAAGTCACAGAAAAACCAGAGAGGTTGGTAACTATGCAGATTGCAGATCTCTGATCCTAACCACACAACTAGCAGCAGCCGTGGAGCGTACCTACGATGATCATAGACGCTTCATCACAGCTGGAGAACTAAATAAGTCTGAAGCAAGAAAAGGGGAAAACTAACTGCCCCAGAGCAGACCCCAAAGGAAAGATAGCCCCCACACGTGTATTGACGGTGAAACAAGATGAAAGTACAAACACAGGCAGGAAAATAGGCTGAGCAAACGATGGGGCCCAAACTAACTAGAAAGGACAGGAAAGGAAAGACACTGTCTGCAATATGCAAAAACCCTACAAAAATAATGTCCAACACTTCTGATAGCAAAATTAACCCTGAAGTCACTAGACTTCTCCCACTATATCAGCACTCTGAAATATTCTGAGACAGAGCAAAAAGAGGCCAAACTAATAAGGGACAAAATAGGCAAATTGGCAAATACAGATAAATAAGAGTGGAAATTCAGCACAGCCCCAGCTGGGGCTGGCTGACCACACAAAAAACTGAATAGACCAACAAAATCAAGTGTGAACATTAGCAGAAAAACTTAGCTTTAGAAGACTGGAACAGAGCTGAAAACCAAGACCTGACAAGCAGAAGGAATCACCAGCACCAGAATAGGGCGTTGACTGTCTTAAATCCAGTCTGAGATTCCTGAGGTCCCATTATCATCCTCATTATCAGGTGGCAGATCTCCACTGATTAAATCAGCCTCACTACCTCCTGTTACCACCAGAGGGAGCCTTGCAGGAGAACTCACAACTGGTGGACCAGAAAATGAACACACAACACTAGTCCCACCCATCTCACCAGCCACCTGGAAGCTCTCCCTCTTATACTGCAGCAAATCCTCAGCAGTACCTCTGCTGATCAACACATGTTCCAGCTTCCATCACAAGGCACCCACACTTGTGATACATATCGGCCATTCACAACCCTGCCGTTCATCATTTCCCCATCACAATAAAGGAAACGCCTGCATGCATGTCCTGGGAAGGCCATACAGTGCCTCCTAGCTGTCACAGGGGTCACTGCATCACACAGCACATAAGGCACCATATCTATAAATCTATATTTATAAAATTGAATGTATATGTGTATCTGTGGCACCCCCAGGAGTATGGTTGCCACAGTGGCATTGCTTCCCTCCAGGGGGGAGTGATGTCATGCCTGGAAGCAGTGAAAGGGTCGATTTATCAGGTAGTTCCAGCACACAACACAGTTCCTACTCCAGGCCAGCAGAGGGAGCTCTGAACCCAGCTGCAGAGGAGCTGCTCTCTGTGGTCAGGAATAGGAAGTTAGAGTGTGGACAGGAAAGCGACAGGACGTGTGGAGAGGAGCTGGGGACTGGAGCTAGGGCAGAGCTCGTCCCCAAGCTGAAGCGCAGAGACCTATAGCCGGATTCCGAGGTTGTGTGTATACTAAAGGTCCCAGAGCAGAAACCGGAGGAGTAGAGGCTGTTAATGCTCTGCTCCCGGCTGAGACTCGACAGCAGCAGGTGTGAGCCAAAGAAGGCTATAGCTGCCTGTCTTGCGAGTGCATTTCTAAGTAACTGACAGAAAAAGGAACTTGAGTGGAGATCAGAACCTCAAGTACTTCAGAATAGCGCTAGAAAGGAGACCTCACAACCCATCTGTATAGAGAGATTCCCAAGCTGCTTCCAGGCTGACCAATTCATGTACCAACTGTAACTTGATCCCTGAACTGTACCTACAAAGCACCATAAAAGGTAAAGGAAACTTCACTCTATTGTGTCCTTTGAATCCTTCCTGCGTTTCCCTTCAGCACTGCTACATCTCTTTACCTGAACACTACACCATCTACCTTGAACATCTACTACAACTGCCCTGGGACTACAGCTCTGCCTGTGGAGAGCTATTACATCTCTGCTGCATCACCCCATCTGTCCCAGAGGATCTGTACTGCAGCGTTGGTCACCTCTGACCAGATACTTCAGGTGGCATCACAAACATCTTTACATAAACTTTATTCAGCATAAATCCTCTTATTCTGCATGGACACTCAGGGCCACGGACTGGGTCACTGCCACCGCAACACATCCTTTTAAGATACTGGCCCGGTACCGAGTAACCCACGGCCCACCCTAGGAGTGTTCCATATCACCAACCAATCATGAAGCATCTTTCATTTCACCAGAGCTGTTTATAAGAAGCTGGGCTGTGACTGATTGCTATGAGCAACAGTTTTCCTTGCAACCAATCACTAAGCATCTTTCATTTCACCAGAGCTGTTTAAAAGAAGCTGAGCTGTGATTGGTTGCTATGAGCAACAGTTTTCCAACTCCACAACAACTCAGCAGACCCTGACAGGGTGGGAGAAATCAAGCATCCCTGGGAACATAAGCTCCCACCCATTGTCTGCCCCACAGAAAGGAGCAGAGAGCACATGACAGAAATGAATCACCCCCTCCCGTGCCCATATCCCCATTACACATCCTCCATCCCATAGGCATATCTTCCCTCTTAATGGGGTCCCCGGTATGGAAGTTAGGGCAAATCCCTCAGTGCTCTGATTCTGACCCCAGACTTCTATTAAAGGGATCATTGGTATGGAAGTCAGGGCAAATCCATCCAGCGCTTTGGTTCTGACCCCAGGCCTCTCTTAAATGGATCCCCGGTATGGAAGTTAGGTCATTTGCACTCAGCGCTCTGGTTCTGACCCCAGGGCCTCTTTAAGGGATCATTGGTATGGAAGTTAGGGAAATTCCACTCAGTGCTCTGATTCTGACCCCAGGCCCCTCTTAATGGGATCCCCGGTATGGAAGTGAGGGCAAAACCACTCTGCCCTTTGGTACTGACTCCAGGCCTCTTAAAGTGATCTCCGGTATGGAAGTTAGGGTAAATCTCTCTGCACTATGATTCTAATCCCAGTCTTTTGTTAAAGGGATCATTGGTATGGAAGTCAGGGTAAATCCACTCAGCACTCTGGTTCTGACGCCAGGCCTCTCTTAAAGGGATCCCAGGCATGGAAGTTAGGACTGTTCCACTCAGCGCTCTGGTACTGACCCCAGGCTGATGGGATGTGGGATATTATGGGTAGTAGTCCGGTGGCTGTGGCTAGTGTTGAGCATTCCGATACCGCAAGTATCGGAATTCCGATACCGACTTCCGATATTTTTTCAATATCGGAAGTCGGCATCGGAATCGGAAGTTCAAAGTTGATTGACAGCCTGACGTCATCATGATGCGCGGTGTGTGCGCATCATGATGCGCCGTCATTTCGGGCCTTCCGGGGGTCTCTGCCGGCCTGCCGGGGGGCTGTGCCGGCCTGCCGGGGGGCTGTGTGGACTGCCCGGGGTCTGTACCGGCCTGCCGGGGGGCTGTGCCGGCCTGCTGGTGGTCTGTGCACCCTGTGGGGGTCTGTACCGGCCTGCCGGGGGGCTGTGCCGGCCTGCCGGTGGTCTGTGCACCCTGTGGGGGGCTGTGCCGGCCTGCCGGGGGGCTGTGCCGGCCTGCCGGGGGGCTGTGCTGATGTCCGGGGGTCTGTGCAAGCATCGTCCGATGGGACTACAAGTCCCATCTGGCGATGCCTGCTACCATGACAGTGATTGACACATTAGCCAATGATGGGACAGTAGTAGTCCCATCATCCGGCTAATGTGTTAAATGTTAAAAAAAAAAAAAAAAAAAATACTACATACATACTACATGCATGCTACATACATACTACATGCTACATACATACTACATACATACTACATACATACTACATACATAACACATATATACTACATACATACTACATACATACTACATATATACTACATGCATGCTACATACATACTACATGCTACATACATACTACATGCTACATACATACTACATGCTACATACATACTACATATATACTACATACATACTACATACATACTACATACATACTACATGCATGCTACATACATACTACATATATACTACATGCATGCTACATACATACTACATGCTACATACATACTACATATATGCTACATACATACTACATATATACTACATGCATGCTACATACATACTGCATGCTACATACATACTACATGCTACATACATACCACATATATACTACATACATACTACATGCATGCTACATGACAATGACCCCAAACACACCTCCAGGCTGTGTAAGGGCTATTTGACCAAGAAGGAGAGTGATGGGGTGCTACGCCAGATGACCTGGCCTCCACAGTCACCAGACCTGAACCCAATCGAGATGGTTTTGGGTGAGCTGGACCGCAGAGTGAAGGCAAAAGGGCCAACAAGTGCTAAGTATCTCTGGGAACTCCTTCAAGACTGTTGGAAGACCATTTCCGGTGACTACCTCTTGAAGCTCATCAAGAGAATGCCAAGAGTGTGCAAAGCAGTAATCAAAGCAAAAGGTGGCTACTTTGAAGAACCTAGAATATAAGACATATTTTCACTTGTTTCACACTTTTTTGTTAATTATATAATTCCACATGTGTTAATTCATAGTCTTGATGCCTTCAGAGTGAATCTACAATTTTCATAGTCATGAAAATAAAGAAAACTTTTTGAATGAGAAGGTGTGTCCAAACTTTTTGTCTGTTTTCTTTCCAGCGTTATTCACTTTTTTCATTTTGTTTTTTGCTCTTCTTAATCATGGATTCCATGTCGCCCCAGAGTGCATGCGCATGGTGTCTCACCTCCAGTCCTCGATGACGCTGACATGGGAGCACAGTGCGCATGCGCCGTCTCCATGACGGCACGGCATGCTTGCGCTCCACGCCCGCTGAAGAGAAGACACTTCCAGGGGAAGTGATTCACAGCGCATGCGCCACTAAGGGGAATTTACATGTTTGTCTCCATGACTACCCACATGCATTAATTATGTTTCAGCATGCCGATTGGTTAATGGCTCTTATAAATATCTAGCCTGTCCTTTCCCAACACAGGCCTCCTGATGAAGTGAGACATGAAAGGTGCATTGGGGCGACTGGATATCCACTGGCCATATGTGTCTTCTGCATTCTCTGCTTTATATCTATACTCCTGGTATATGAGGCTTTTTTTTAACTATTCATGACCACTTGGTGATACTTGTATATTAGGTCCACATGTAGCCTATTTAGTTTGCAGGAGATTCAGTACTGCTTTATTTATATTATATCCTGTTGCATGAGTGCCTTGATAAAATTTTCATTTTTGCACATGTAGGTTCCTCTTGCCTTTTTCATAGTTGTATACTAGATACATGTGGGTTTTTTGTATTTATTCATTACCACTTGCATACATTTCTATATTGAATCTACAAGCAGTTTATTTTATTGGCAGAGGAGATTTCATGTTATGAAAATTTTTGCACTAGTGCCTTTATGTAATTTGCACATTTGCACATATACAGCTTATACATGAGTCACATACCGGGGGTCGGCGGGGGGAGGAGGAGCGGGGGTTTCAGAGACCATACTCACCCCCTCCTGGCACGTCTCTGCAGCCCCTGCTTCTTCGTAGGTCATCTTCTTTCTGCGTTCAGTGGTCACGTGGTACTGCTCATTAAACTCATGAATATGCGCATATAACATGAGTTTACTGAGCAGTACCACGTGACCGCTGAACGCAGGAAGAAGATGACTGAGGGAGAAGCAGGGGCTGCAGAGAAGACCGTGCACCAGGAGGGGGTATGACAGGGGCAGAGCAATATTCACCTGTCCCTGTTACATCGCCATGCACAGCTGTGTCTCTGGGTCCTCTAGCTGTGATGTTCAGCAGAGGGCACGATGACGTAGTCAGTTCATGCCCTCTGCTGAACGTCATTGCAGTGACCCGTGACACAAAGCGATGGACGGCGATTAAACGGGGACCGGTAAATATCGCCAGTGCCGGGGGCACAGGACACCAGTACATAGCCCCCAGCGACGGAGAGGTGAGTATTTAATTTTTTTTTTAATTGCAGCGGCAGCAGCAAATAAGGGTTATTTATGGAGCATCTTATGGGGCAGCATTAACCCTTGTGCATTGAAACAACCATACCCTTAATGGATACCAGGAATGTACAAGATTTATATGAAAATGTAATTTATTAATCAACATTCAAAAATATATTGTAGGTGCTCATAGATCAACCAGAAACAGGTGGGAACAGGCACCAGCAAACAGGACACAAAAATTACATGTATGTATATAAAGCTAGGTGTAACATATAATCATAAATCAATAAGTAATCCTATTCTAGGTAATATTGCACCAATTGTAAACAGTAACTTCTGTAAAGCAGCTGTATCAGTATTATAACGACAAATTGCAATTGATAAAATACATCATGGCGTCTGTATGCTGCCTATGATAAAGTATCTATGTGCAAGAAAGGTGGACTCATACCACCATTAGTGTGGGATAAACAATGAAAGGTTTGACCCTATACAAACATGTACCACAGTTATGTGCAAGATATGTTCAGATACCTGCAATGCTGTGTCGGGACCCACCGCGTATCCCCGTGTGGTAGGTCCCGACACAGCATCATCGCATCAGAGCCACCGGACTACTACCCCTAATATCCCACATCATCCCGTCAGCAAGAGCCACCGGACTACCACAAATATCTCATATCCCGTCAGCCAGAGCCACCGGACTACTACCATTAATTTCCCACATCATCCCGTCAGAGCCACCGGACTACTACCCCTAATATCCCACATCATCCCGTCAGAGCCACTGGACTACTACCACTAATGTCCCACATCATCCAGTCAGCCAGAGCCACCAGACTACTACCACTAATATCCCACATCATCCCGTCAGAGCCACCGGACTACTACCCCTAATGTCCCACATCATCCAATCAGCCAGAGCCACCGGACTACTACCTCTAATATCCCACATCGTCCCGTCAGAGCCACTGGACTACTACCCCTAATGTCCCACATCATCCAGTCGGCCAGAGCCACCAGACTACTACCACTAATATCCCACATCATCCCGTCAGAGCCACCGGACTACTACCCCTAATGTCCCACATCATCCAATCAGCCAGAGCCACCGGACTACTACCTCTAATATCCCACATCGTCCCGTCTGAGCCACCGGACTACTACCCCTAATATCCCACATCATCCCATCAGAGCCACTGGACTACTACCCCTAATATCCCACATCATCCCATCAGAGCCACCGGACTACTACCTCTAATATCCCACATCATCCCATCAGAGCCACTGGACTACTACTCCTAATGTCCCACATCATCCAGTCAGAGCCACCGGACTACTACCACTAATATCCCACATCGTCCCGTCAGCCAGAGCCACCGGACTCCTAATGTGAGATACTAGTGGTTGTAGTCCAGTGGCTCTGGCTGACAGGATGATGTGGGATATTAGGGGGAGTAGTCCGGTGGCTCTGGCTGACAGAATGATGTGGGATATTAGGGGTAGTAGTCCAGTGGCTCTGGCTGACGGGATGATATAGGATATTAGGGGTAGTAGTCTGGTGGCTCTGACGGGATGATGTGGGATATTTGTGGTAGTAGTCTGGCGGCTGTGTCGGGATGATGTGGGATATTAGGGGTAGTAGTCCGGTGGCTCTGGCTGACGCGGTGATGTGGGATATTAGGGGTAGTAGTCCGGTGGCTCTGGCTGATGGGATGATGTGGGATATTAGGGGTAGTAGTCCGGTGGCTCTGGCTGACGGGGTGATGTGGGATATTAGGGGTAGTAGTCTGGTGGCTCTGGCTGACGGGGTGATGTGGGATATTAGGGGGAGTAGTCCGGTGGCTCTGGCTGACGGGGTGATGTAGGATATTAGGGGTAGTAGTCTGGTGGCACTGGCTGACGGGATGATGTGGGATATTAGGGGTAGTAGTCTGGCGGCTGTGTCGGGATGATGTGGGATATTAGGGGTAGTAGTCCGGTGGCTCTGGCTGACGGGGTGATGTGGGATATTAGGGGTAGTAGTCCGGTGGCTCTGGCTGATGGGATGATGTGGGATATTAGGGGTAGTAGTCCGGTGGCTCTGGCTGACGGGGTGATGTGGGATATTAGGGGTAGTAGTCTGGTGGCACTGGCTGACGGGGTGATGTGGGATATTAGGGGGAGTAGTCCGGTGGCTCTGGCTGACGGGATGATGTGGGATATTAGGGGTAGTAGTCTGTCGGCTGTGACGGGATGATGTGGGATATTAGGGGTAGTAGTCCGGTGGCTCTGGCTGATGGGATGATGTGGGATATTAGGGGTAGTAGTCCGGTGGCTCTGGCTGACGAGGTGATGTGGGATATTAGGGGTAGTAGTCTGGTGGCTCTGGCTGAAGGGATGAGGTGGGATTTTAGTGGTAGTTGTCCGGTAGCTCTGGATGACAGGATGATGTAGGATATTAAAGAAGCTTAAGTGATGCCATATAGACTCCATTTAAAATTTTGAAAATCCCGCTCAGAAATAAACATATCTATTGCCAAGCATTTTGAACAGTAACCTGCGGGGTTCAGGTTGATGACCTCTATCTGAAACAGATAATGCAGTATCAATACAATAAACTTTTCATATTGTCATACATGTCAGTTCTGCCTCCGACGCCTCTCTCCTGGAAATCCACTCCTCCGCTTCTGCCGGATTCTGAAAGAAAATTACCCTCTTGCCATCTGCTACCCTTAGCCTGGCTGGGTACGCCACTGAATATATCACATTGGAACACTTCAAATGTCTCTTGATCGATATAAATGAGTCTCTTCGTTTCTGCAAGTCAGATGAAAAATCAGGAAACATCATTACAGTTACATTTTCATGTTTAATCACTTGGGCCTTCCATTCCAGTTGCAGGATATAATCTCTCTTTCCAATTATGAAATCTGGCCAGTAGGGGTTTTGGAGGAGCTTCCGGAGGATTTGGCTTTCCAGGTACATGGAGTGCCCTCTCCACTGCATATATGAAGAAAAATATATCTCTTCCTTACTTACTTTCAAGTAAGTGCACGGTGAGGATAAAAAGTAAAAGCAATGTTGAATTGAGGATAAAATAAATCTTGTTTAATTGTTCATTCAAAAAGTGATTACAAAAATGAGAAAAAGTAAGTTCATGACATGCAATAATTATTTGAAGGGAAAAACAAGCATTCAATTGTTCTTACATATGGCCTTGAGCAGCTGTGGTCCGTGTGTTCGAGAGTCTCCAGTTATAGGAGATCTGACTGAACAAGAGTTAGGTCGGCTTATATGCTATTTTGACCTATAAACTACAACCACATATGGTGGCTTGCCTCTATGTTCATAACTTCTTCCATATTAAGTGAACCCTAGTTATTTTAACAATATGCATACAGTTATTTATGCATTACCTTAGTCTGAGAAACTTAAACCTAAAGCCTGTATTCTTTAGAACCATTCATTACCTCTAAATAGTCACATTTTGACAGTTCTGACAAGTGACCTATACGTTTGACAAGCGAGGTACAGATGTATGAACCAAGGAACCCAGAATAACTCAGTCACTCTCTAAACTAAGCAGAGCTTGTTAGCTGGACTAAACCATGTGTGAATTAATCTATATATTTTTTATTATAGAAATACTGATATTTTACAGTCCCCCCCGATTATGATTTGAGAAATATCATAATCCTAACTCATTCTCTCACCATTCGTATCACATTCATTCTTTATTCTGAAAACCTTGTATCAACATCTGCCCTGAATGTCATCTGAATTTTCAAACCTATTGTAAAAACAAAAATTAGATCAGAGAGTTATATTTTTTCGTTTTAACATCTCTCTTAAAATATCATCTTCCTTTTTCATTTCTATCTTTATATTCTTATAAATTCTCCTAATTTTACACATAATAACTATTTGATTTATTATACACAGCAAAACTATGATAAATAAAATAACAATCGGATTAGATAATACATTCCCTGCTGCCATTTTCGCTGAAGACTGTGACCAACTAGTTACAGATTTTCCTAAATTCTTCCACCAAGATGACCCTGACATACTCGTCCATTCATGTTCAATATCATTTAGATTACCTTGTTCATGTCTAAATACAATTTCAGCTTCTTTTAATTGTTTTGTCAACAGATTTAATAAACCCTTGTCTTTCTTTATCTCATTTGTCCACAAATCCCAAGGAAATTTATTGTGACAAATTGAACTGGATCGGAAGGATTTTCAGATGTCTTGAGCCTATTGACGTAATATTAATACTTCCTTCCTTCTTTGTGAGAGTTTTAACATTTCCCTCAATACAATATAAACCCATTGTCAGATTTTCGACATGTACACAAGATGAGAAGAATGCAGAAACTGCTTCTTTTCCTGACATGACTTGGAAACAAGTTTTGTTAGCGCTTACTGGTGTCACCAAGTCATGTATCGTGTGGACATTCTCAACTCTGGCATGACAAGAAGTATGATTATGGAAACATGAATGATAAATGACTTTATCCTGTCCAGGTAGATACATTACCTTGGAAACAAAATTTAAGCATGACGAAATGTCTAATTGTTCAGTATTTATACCATCAAATGCAAAATCTGTGTACTGTAATTGATACTATAGCAATTGTGTAGGACTGACAGAACACTTATAGGAACCAGGGTTTCTTCTCTTCCTGACACTGGAATCAGTGATGTTCCAACACAAATGTTCTGTTCACATCCTAACCACTTATTTACCCACAAATCTGTATGGTTTAACGCAAAGTTATATTCTATAGGCAAACTTCTCATTAGCCCTAAAGGGGTAATTCCACTTTGTAAGGCTTGTGCAATCATTTTCAGATTGGTGGAATATTCAATCTGAACTTCTAGACATGTTTTGGCCACTTGAGATTCCTGTTCACTTTCCATTAAAGCTAAAGTAGCATCCTGAAGATGTGATACAGAAGATCCCAATACAGCAGCAGTGTTCAAAACCATCTTTTCAAGGACTTGATTCAAGCTTTTCTGAATCTTTACCCCTTTTCCTCCAATATACCCAATATTTTCCAGATCTGATTTAAGTGTATGAATGTCCATAGTGTTAATTAAACTTCCCACTGTTCCTAATCCCCCTAAAATACCTTCAAACACTCCCCTCTTACTCCTAACCTGTGTTGAAGTTCTTTTCCCAAACCATTGTTCTATTCCCATCTCCATGTTAGTGAGATGTGGTTGACACTGGGGATATTTTGTAGAAATCTTCCAGTTGAACATATTAAAATTCCATATCATAGTCAGAAACACTCCATCTCGTAATAGAGGTTTAGTTTGGAACTGATTGATCTGAAAAGGAGTAGATGGTTGAAATCTTGTCTGTGTGCATACATTATCTACTGCTGACCATATATTTACCTTTACATCTCTACATTGTTTGTAGTTATATTTCGTTAAAATGCAACACTGGTAAAGTCCAGAATCCTTAGGAGATGGATTATCTACAGAAAAAATAAAATCCTTATTTAACCATCTCACGTTACCGGATTGACCTCTGTGTATAACATTTGTTGGACCATTTAAAAAACTTCCCAAAAATGATTTATCTTTGGTCCATGTTAACAGAGATTCTGAAGGTAGCTCTAACCTCGTGCTGCATTTTAGTAATAAAGGAGACATATTTTCTTGACTATATACTGCTTGTGGTGTAACCCTTACTTCTGGAGCTATAGTATTTGAAACTGTAAAAACTACAGATACCTGTACTTGTACTGGTTCTCTGGTTATCTGAAAATTCCATGTTTTTACCCAATCCTTGTCTCCTTCTGTAATAGAAAGAAATGAAGGATCCAAAACTTTCCCAAAAAGTTGTGTCTTTAACCAAGCATCTGTCTTGGATGTTTCAACTTTCCCTTTTGCGATCATATCATTTGTAATATCACCTGACCACACAGCTTTCTCTTCACCTCTTATCTCTATATTCCAGAATAACACATCTGTAGGACTACATTCCCATGTGCCTGTCTTATTATTGTGTATATAATCTCCTTGTAACTGTGTGAACTTAGTCTTAGGTCCTGTGGCTGCATGTAATATTATGTCAGTGTCATGTATAAAGTGTAGCTCAATACAGCATTTTGCACCAAAACCCATGCAAATGTTTCCAGTAATATCTACTGAATTGTCCAGTATGTCTTGATCTATTAAGTTTTGTAGATTCGTTCCTCTTGGTTTCCTTGGATGTAAAGTTCCTTTGAAAAGTTCCTTCACTTCACTAGTATTTGTTCCATGGTGTAAAATATCTTCAGCGTAGATCATAGTTGAAATAGTACAAAACAGCAGAAATGTGATTCCCATCAGATAGTAGCTTTTCCTGGGAAATTTCTTTTTCTCCTGAAGGATTGGTGTTGAATCCCTTCCATCAAGGACGTGGAGTTTCGTATTCCAGTTCTTATTGGAATCCATTTCTTCCTAAAAGAAATGCAGTATCATTATTTTGCAATATACAGTTTGCATTGATCAACATGTACCCACAATTTTTGTTGTCTGCAGGTATTTTTAACCACCTTAGATGCTCGTTGCACAAGAATCATCACTTGACCCATGGTTTCGATGATTTCAAAGGGACCTTCCCAATTACTTTCCCAAGGTCCATTCTTCCTGAAAGTTTTAATCATCACTAGAGCCCCTTTCTTGAATTTGGATACATATGGTGGCTCCATTCTCTCCATTCTTGATGCAGCATGTGGAAGAATCATTTTCAAATTTTCCTGCAACAATTGCAACCATTTGGACCTTGCAACAGCATCTTTTTGTGGTGTAGACAAAAATGGTTCATGAGGAAAAATCAATGGCATTTTTCTTCCTGTCATCAGTTCAAAAGGAGTAGACTGAGTTGTGGCAGAAGTTGTTCCTCTTACACTCAACAGTACAAAAGGTACTGCATCAACCCAAGTATTTCCTTTGTCCAATAACATCTTTGCAATTCTGGATTTTATTGTTCTATTCATCCTTTCCACAATACCAGCAGACTGTGGATGGTAGGGTACATGAAACTGCTGTCGTACCCCTAGAATAACACAAAGGGCTTGCATGATTTTTCCTGTAAAGTGACTTCCTCGATCAGAGGTGATCATTCTTGGGATCCCCCAAGTACAAAAGACATGATTAACTAATGCTCTAGCTGTAGACAAAGCATCATCTTTCCTGACAGGTAAAATTTCAACCCACTTAGAAAAAACATCTACTACAACCAATGCATACCTGAGACCATTTTTACCTGATGGTAATGGTCCAATGTAGTCGATTTGTAACGTAGACCATGGACCATCTGCAGGTGCGATTCGGCGTAATGGCGGTTTCTGTCCTTTTGGTCTTGGATTAATTTGGGCACAAATGAGACATGATTGAACAACACTTTGCACTGTCTCCTCCATCTTTTCCCAGTAAAATTTCTCTCTGAGAATGCCTAACAATTTTTGTTGGCCCAAATGACCCAAACTTTCATGATTGTATTTTGTGAACTCAATCTGTAGATGTCTTGGGACAACAGGACGCAACTCCCCGTTTAAGTCATGACACAAAACCCAGTTTTCACAAACAAAGGGAGGTTTTGGATCAACCCGGGAAGCAACAAGAGATGAGTCTTTTTCTTGTTCTTCCACAAATGAAGGGATATGCGTGTCTGTTCTTTGAACTGCTAAAACCTCGAGAGGTTCAAGTTCAAACACCTCTTCTCCTGTTAGGGCTGCCTCTTTGGCTAGCATATCTGCGGTTGCATTTCCAACAGATAATTCATCATCAGATTTTTTATGGGCCGGAACTTTGACAATGGCAAAGCCATTAGGGTTCTTTGATGCTATCCTGAAAATTGTCTTCAGTGTGTCACAGTGAACAAGAGTCTTATTAGATGAATCTACATAGCCTCTTTTTTCCCAAACTGACAAGTAATCTGTCAGTGATCTTACAACATAAGAGCTATCACTGTAGATTGTAATGGGACACTGATCATCTGCTTCATTCAGCTGTAGTACCATTTTTACTGCTTCTAGCTCTGCTCTTTGAGCTGAAAAATGACTCGGTAATTTGTGCTTCACAACCTGTCCTCTGTTGGGATAAAAAATGGCATATCCTGAATAATAGTGCCCATCTGAATAGAATCTGGAACCATCTACAAAAATTGGTTCTTCTGTTACCTCTGCCTTCTGTCTGAAAAGTGATGGACTTGGATCCTGAAAAGACTGTAAACAATCATGAGTTTGTCCTTCATATTGCATCAGCTGAGGAAGAACATATTTGGCCTTGTAATCTACCTCAATTTGTTTGGGAGACAATGACAATAACCAATGAGCAAATCTCTGATGTGACACACCTGGGATATTGTTCTCAAAGAGAAGTTTTAGTGTAGAATGAGGAGTTTGCAAAATGATTTTGTTAAACCCGACAATATGTTCGGTTGCTTTGACTGCAAAGTACACACCTACCAAGTGTCTTGCACAGGTCTCAAAACCTTTTTCAACAGGTGAGAGAAGCTTTGAAAAATAGCCCAAAATTCTCCACTCTTCTCCCTGTAACTGTAGCAACACAGCAAATACAGATGTCTCTGAAGTGTGCACTTGCAAAGCAAATGGAGCCGAAGGATCTACTGTGGACAAAGCAGGTGCATTTTGTAAATTCATATTCAATTGTTCAAATGAGGTTTGCTGTTCATCACCCCAAGGATCAAAGTAATCACTGTTTTCACCTTTCAAAGGATCATATAAAGGTCTGGCCTTGTCTGCAAAATTCTCAATGAAATCCCTTGAATAATTCATAAGACCTAAAAAATGTCTCAATGCCTTGTGTGATGTCGGAATTGGTAGGGAAGCAATTGCCTCAATTCTTTCCTGCAGTGGCTGCCTTTTTCCTGGACTCAACAGCACTCCTAAAAATCTGACCTCAGTCTGCATCAATTTGACCTTTTTGGTATTCAATTTCAGCCCTGCATCATGCAGCAACTCAAACAATTCTGTCAGAAGAGAAACATGTGTCTCTTTATCCTCAGTAGACAATAAAATATCATCCACATATTGCAAAATGCAATCAGGCCTCGAAAACCTGGATAATACCTTTGCCAATCCCTGATGAAAAACACTAGGTGACAAATGTGCTCCTTGAGGTAACCTGCAAAACAGATATTGCTCGTCCAAGAAAGTAAATGCAAACTTATACTGACAACTCTTTTCAAGAGGTATACTGAAAAAAACATTACTGATGTCCAGTACAGAGAAGTATTTGGCCTTTGCATTTAACCTTGCCATCATGTCATGAGTATCTGCCACAATTGGCGCGACATTGGGTGTATGCTTATTGAACATCCGTAAATCCAATATCATTCGATAAGAACCATCAGATTTCAAAACACACCACAAAGGATTGTTACTTACAGAATTAGCCTTTCGGATAACACCTTGATCTAACAATTCCTCTATGATCTTTGACATAGAATCAATTGATTCTGGAGGCAATTTATACTGACGCTGTGGCGGGGGATCTCATCCTTCCACATTTACCACCACATTTTTCATTGTTCCAACCTCATTCCTGAACTGAGCCCAAAGAGAAAGAAATTGCTGTACAATTTCTGTCAATACCTCGTCACCATTAGTGTCAGGCCACAAATGGTCAGATGACACCACATCATTCAAGCAAATACTTCCAACATGGCTATAATCATTAGGGTCAATGACTACAGGTTTACAACCATTGGAATCTTTCCAGATCACTTGATTTCCTAGATCAACTACCCATCCGAATTTCTGCATAAAATCTGTGCCAAGTATATTTTCAGAATCACGACAATACCAAATGTTAATTTCTGTTTTGAAAGAACTAGGTATTTCCAAAATCACATTGGGAACTAACGTTGCTTTAGTTCCACCTTTTCCACTGAAACCGACAATTGTACAAACTGGTGAATCTGGGTTTAGCTTCAAATCAAGGTTTGTAACACTTAACTGAGCTCCTGTGTCAATGAGAAATACAGCATTCTGGCCTGCCAAACTTCCTTTGATAAATGGACTTCCACAGTCATCCAATGTAACAAATTCCAATGGATGTGGTACAGGAATAGTCTGTGATTGTCAGAAAGATGAAGGAGATGGGAGAAGACCAGTGTCCCTCTTAAAAGACCTTGGAATTCTATCCCTTGACTCTGTTTCCTTCACTGTCATTTCTCTGATCTGTCTGATTAATGGTGCATATGGTGACTGTGTTTGTCTGTTGGCAGTATGAGTAGGTGCAGAAGATTGTAATGCAGGTGCGGAAGGTGTGGTGTATGATTTTGGCATGAGTCTGTTTTCCCTTCTAAGCTTACCTGTTACTTGTGTACCTATCTCTGATTCTGCTCTCAAAAATTTCCTGCACTGCCACTTCAAATGTCCAGGAATACCACAAAAATAACAATGGATATTGTTCCTTTATGTAGTATTTTTACCTCTATGCTCAATGTGATCCCTGTTCCTGGAGATTACTGTGGATCTAGGTTTCAGCTGACTGTCCTCTTTCTCATGAACTACCGCTATCTTAGCTTTGACCTGGTTTTGTTTCATGGATCTCCTTATTTTGTCAATAAAAACTGTTGCTTCTTGCAATGATGGCTGAGTGTTAGCCAATTGCACTGAGGCAGGATCTAAGTACTTGAACTTCTTTACAAAAAATTTGATCATGGATGCTGGCTCCTCGTGAGGCCCGAGATCTATTACCATTCTATAGGCCTGTTCAAATTTTACCAAAAAAGAGAATGGATCTTCAGAAATATTTGTTTGTAAACTCCCTAAAATATCAACTGTAGGCATGTCTTCTCCAGTTGTGAACAAGACTAATTGTCTAAGTCTGTCTTCTTTTGTACTATGTGTCATTTCATGCTCATCATTTAATCTGGGTGTGGTCTGTAATCTTTTTCCCATATGTGAAGGTAACCAAACTTTGAATATTTTATTCTTTTGCTCGTCATTCAGATTGTATTTGTCTGTGTTTGATTCAAAAGTGTCCGCATTATAAAAGGCATCCATCTTATCATTGTAATTTGGAATGTCTTTTACAATTTTCATTAACTGATCGTGTATTTTCAGATTAATGCGTGCTGCTCTGTCATGTAATTTTTTCCATTGTAATTCTACTGCCTCTAATTCCTCTACTGAAGCATCTGGATCCTGCATGTTTGGTACAAATGATGAGGCAGCAGCACTGTCCTCCTGTTTACCTGTTGATCTTGTGTTAGCAGAAACCCTTTTTATGTCTTGTCGTAATTTGGACAATAACTCTGTCCTGGTATCTATTTGATCCTCCAATTGTTCTATGTGTTCTGACAATATCAAACAATTTGGACAATCAAAATAATCCCCGTCAGACTCTTGTGTGTCATTGTGTGTGTCAGTGTGATCAGTTTCTTGTGTGACAATGCATGTTTTATAAGTGTTGGGTTCAGTTTTCTCAAAGACTAGGCTATTGTACACATGGACAAGCTGCATGACATTTTGTAGTTTTCTTTGTAACTTCCTTACTGAGAAAAATCTCTTATCAATTTTAACATTTTCTGCTTCACATTGATTATACAAACTAGACCATAATTGTACATCCGTATAAGTATGAACAAACTTGAAATCTATGTTACTTTTCATAGAATAATCATGTATAAAATCCATTTTTCTCACCTATGGAGTGTCTTTTCTGTCAATGGATGGTCCTCTGTGATCCTCAGATCTCCGTCTGGATGGGACGCATGCAGCTCTTTACGATTCTCACCCATCTACTTTTAGGTTCAGTCTGATCCTTGTGCCGTGAAATAGTGGAATTCCTGAGGAGGCTTGTACAATAGGTGTTTTTAGCAGAGTTCTAGTTCTCCCCCTTGTACAACCGATGATGGAATGCCAACCAAAGTTAGCACAAAAGGGCAGTCTGGCTAAGGCTCGCCAAAATGAAGAAAAATATATCTCTTCCTTACTTTCAAGTAAGTGCACGGTGAGGATAAAAAGTATGAGCAATGTTGAATTGAGGATAAAATAAATCTTGTTTAATTGTTCATTCAAAAAGTGATTACAAAAATGAGAAAAAGTAAGTTCATGACATGCAATAATTATTTGAAGGGAAAAACAAGCATTCAATTGTTCTTACATATGGCCTTGAGCAGCTTTGGTCCGTGTGTTCGAGAGTCTCCAGTTATAGGAGATCTGACTGAACAAGAGTTAGGTAGGCTTATATACTATTTTGACCTATAAACTACAACCACACATGGTGGCTTGCCTCTATGTTCATAACTTCTTCCATATTAAGTGAACCCTAGTTATTTTAACAATATGCATACAGTTATTTATGCATTACCTTAGTCGGAGAAACTTAAACCTAAAGCCTGTATTCTTTAGAACCTCTAAATAGTCACATATTGACAGTTCTGACAAGAGACCTATACGTTTGACAAGCGAGGTACAGATGTATGAACCAAGGAACCCAGAATAACTCAGTCACTCTCTAAACTAAGCAGAGCTTGTTAGCTGGACTAAACTCTGCATGTGTGAATTAATCTATATATTTTTTATTATAGAAATACTGATATTTTACAATATACAGCAGAAAAGGTGGCGTCCGGGAACAACTCACATATCCATTTCTCCACAAAGTCACTGGGGTTGTTCCCTTCTGCCCTTTCTGACAATCCAATGATACAGATATTATTTCGCCTCAGTCTATTCTCTAAATCATCGTTTTTTTGTAAGCACGGTTCCATTTGTTGTTTTATTACTCTGATACGTTCTGGCAAGGGCGCTGTTTGGTCCTCCAGACTCTAAATTCTATCCTCCGCTTGTCTGACTTTCTCTCCCAGATTTGACATGTCATTACGGAGTAGTCCTAAATCAGATTTAACCTCTTCAATCTTCCCAGTCAGAGAGGCAGTGCAGCTTTGGATGGCAGCCAGCAGCTGCGGACATACCTACTTCAGAGTGGGCTCTGAATCCACATCATCTGGTTCTTATGATATTGATGCCTCCTCTTGAGACAATTTATTTGAGGGTATCTGAGCTGTCGCTGACTCTTGTTCTTCCTTTCCTGGCGCGGTCCTCATGTGAGCCAGATTCTTAGAATATTCTATTCTTAGAACCTAGAATATAAGACATATTTTCAGTTGTTGTTGATTCTTAACCAAAAATTTACATTTGGTATCTTTATGTTTGATGCATGATATGTGGGAAAAGGTTGAAAAGTTCCAGGCATCGTGCTCCTGCGCAGGCGTACTGATCTGGTGAGGGCAGAGTACTGCAGTGTGGAGGTGCTGGGCCTCTGTGACCTTTCCCGGCACCTGCGCACTGCAGTACTCTGCTCTGCCCTCAACAGCAGGAGCGCAACACGAAGCGAGCAGGAGGACGACATCGCAAGAAGATGGGAGGCGCCGGACCAGGGACACCAATTGGACCGGACCGCCCCTGGGTGAGTATAATAAAACTTGTTTTTCTTAACTTTCAGGTCAGATCGGGGGCTTATCTACAGCATTACAGGATACTGCAGAGAAGCCCTGAAGGCAGTGGCCGCATCTTATTGAGGAAAAACGAGGGGACAGGTTCCTTTTAACAACAAAAAACCCCCCACAGTGACTGGAGAGGTGGACACCGAATATGAGCCTCAGCCGGACTCTGGAAGGGGTTAAATAAAGGAGATTTCTGCATTTTGGCTCCTGGTATGGAGTCGATAGCACAATCATATGCCGCCATATAGTAGCCGTCCGGTAACTGGTGATAATTCCCTCATGTGTGGGGTCTATTTGTCTCCAGAGAAATCACACGTTACATTCCACACATAACACTGTGTAGAAAAGGCGGCGCGGGGGAATTGTGCCAGTAGTGAGGGGGAATAATGGCGGGAAGGTCACTGACTGAGGAGAAGTCTCCATGTCTGCACTCCGGAGATCATGTGACCCCCTGACTCCTCCCCTCCTGTGACCTCATCACAGGTCCTGTGCACACAGAGCAGCCATATATGTGGAGTGCGGCTCTGCAGGTGGAGGTAAGTGCTGGAGATTCCCCAATACTGAGCGCGGGGGACATTAACCCCTTCTGCACTGAGACTTTTGGGGTCTTTGTTGCCACTTTATAAGAATCATTACATTTTTGTTCTGTTTTCTGCAATAGACACATACGACCCAACTATGGAAGACAGGAAGTGAGGAAACGGATTGTTCTCATAGTACAGGGCCCTTTTCTTGGCTGCACACAGTGTAATGCCCCCATTATGCCCCTTAATCACCATATATGATGCCCCCCACACAGTGTAATGCCCCCATTATGCCCCTTGTTCAGTATATATGATGCCCCCACACAGTGTAATGCCCCCATTATGCCCCTTATGCAGTATATATGATGCCCCCACACAGTGTAATGCCCCCATTATGCCCCTTATTCAGTATATATGATGCCCCCACATAGTGTAATGCCCCCATTATGCCCCATATGCAGTATATATGATGCCCTCCACACAGTGTAATGCCCCCATTATGCCCCTTATTCAGTATATATGATGCCCCCACACAGTGTAATGCCCCCATTATGCCCCTTATGCAGTATATATGATGCCCCCACACAGTGTAATGACCCCATTATGCCCCTTATGCAGTATATATGATGCCCCCACACAGTGTAATGCCCACATTATGCCCCTTATGCAGAATATATGATGACCCCACACAGTGTAATGCCCCTTATGCAGTATACATGTTGCCCCCCACACAGTGTAATGCCCCAATTATGCCCCTTATTCAGTATATATGATGCCCCCACACAGTGTAATGCCCCCATTATGCCCCTAATGCAGTATATATGATGCCCACACACAGTGTAATGACCCCATTATGCCCCTTATGCAGTATATATGATGCCCCCACACAGTGTAATGCCCCCAATATGCCCCTTGTGCAGTATATATGATGCCCCCCACACAGTGTAATGCCCCCATTATGCCCCGTATGCAGTATATATGATGCCCCCACACAGTGTAATGCCCCCATTATGCCCTTTATGCAGTATATATGATGACCCCACACAGTGCAATGCCCGTTATGCAGTATATATGACGCCCCCACACAGTGTAATGCCCCCATTATGCCCCTTATTCAGTATATATGATGCCCCCACACAGTGTAATGCCCCCATTATGCCCCTTATGCAGTATATATGATCACCCCACACAGTGTAATGCCCCTTATGCAGTATACATGATGCCCCCACACAGTGTAATGCCCAAATTATGCCCCTTATGCAGTATATATGATCACCCCACACAGTGTAATGCCCCTTATTCAGTATATATGATGCCCCCACACAGTGTAATGCCCCCATTATGCCCCTTATGCAGTATATATGATGCCCCCCACACAGTGTAATGCCCCAATTATGCCCCTTATTCAGTATATATGATGCCCCCACACAGTGTAATGCCCCCATTATGCCCCTTATGCAGTATATATGATGTCCCCACACAGTGTAATGACCCCATTATGCCCCTTTTGCAGTATGTATGATGCCCCCACACAGTGTAATGCCCCCATTATGCCCCTTATGCAGTATATATGATGACCCCACACAGTGCAATGCCCCTTATGCAGTATATATGATGCCCCCACACAGTGTAATGCCCCCATTATGCCCCTTATGCAGTATATATGATGACCCCACACAGTGCAATGCCCCTTATGCAGTATATATGATGCCCCCACACAGTATAATGCCCCCATTATGCCCCTTATGCAGTATATATGATGCTCCCCACACAGTGTAATGCCCCCATTATGCCCCTTATGCAGTGTATATGATGCCCCCCACACAGTGTAATGCCCTCATTATGCCCCTTGTGCAGTATATATGATGCCCACACACAGTGTAATGCCCCCATTATGTCCCTTATGCAGTATATATGATGCCCCCACACAGTGTAATGCCCCCATTATGCCCCTTGTGCAGTATATATGATGCCCCCACACAGTGTAATGCCCCCATTATGTCCCTTATGCAGTATATATGATGCCCCCCACACAGTGTAATGCCCCCATTATGCCCCTTATGCAGTATATATGAAGCCCCCCACACAGTGTAATGCCCCCATTATGCCCCTTATGCAGTATATATGATGCCCCCACACAGTATAAAGTTTCCACAGTACTGGCATGTCTCCCACAAAAGATATTTCCACAGTATCGCCATACCCCCACACACAGTATAATCTCACAGTACCGCCATCGCCCTACATAGTATAATGTTCCCACAATAGCAGCTTGCCATACACAGGATAATATTTGCACAGGACTGCCATCCCCCTTACATACACTATAATGTTCCCACAGTACTGTCTTCCCCCATTTTCTAATGTTCCCATAGTACTGCCCCCTACATGCACAATATGGTACCATCTACCCCACCAAAAACCTCACAGGTAATTAACAAATACTCACTTAGCCTCATTCTTGGTGCAGATACTGATGAACCCAGGATCCATGAGATATTTACCCTACGATAGCTGGATAGGTAGAGTGTATCATCCATAGCGGTAGCCCACTCGGTTGCTATGATGCCCATGAATTGAGAGGGCTCGTGGGGTTTGGTATTCGTCACCCTCTCCTTCCCATCATAAAAATTTCAGATATATCCACACTTCCATGACGGTGATACCATTGAATATTTTAGTGAATCAGGGAGTCAAAAACTCCTGATCCACCAGTGTGAGTCTGAGACTCTGTGCACTACAGACACAATGATGTCACTACATCACATTTGTAGAATGGAGCCTCAGTACTCACACTGCACAGACTGGGAGTATTGCACCTTGGGAACAGGGTTGGGTGAGTAGTGTCTGTTTTTTTTTTTTTTCAATGTCAGGAATTATGGGGGCTTAATATTAATAGAAGAGCTGTTGGGACTCTCATAGTGAATGTGTAGCTGGTAGGGTCCATTATGCTGAGTAAGGGGTTGTGGTGGACTGTAAATGCCTCTATACTGACTATGGGTCTTTATTTTCTGTGGAAGGTTGTGGTGGCCATAATACTGTGTGAGGTGCAGTAGGGGCCGTCATACTGTGTGGGGTCTGTGGGGGCATCATACTGTGTGGGAGCTTTCATTCATGGGCACACAGAAAAAATTCCTTGTGATGACTCAGATAGGGATAAATAAGTGAGAAATACAGACCTTTTGTCTAGCTGGTTGCAGTCCTGTGCAGGGCTGCCACTAGGAATTTCAGGTCCCCATACTGGCAAAATTTTCGGGGCCCCCTTGAGACTCTGCCCAGGCTCCACCCCAGCCCCGCCTCCACCCCTCAACCTGTCCACACTCCCACCGCTCTCTCTTGGAAAAACTCCACTTCTCACCTATCACAAATTAACATTTCCCATCACCAGATCACACATATAGCCTGCAGCTTTTGCTTTGGACAAAAGATTTTTTTAAGCCGCCACCATAACAGGGTAGACACTTTTGGCTGGGCTCTACTGTACTGTAACCTATTAAATATTTGTTAAAATATGCAATACACTTTAGGTATATTTTTATTTATTTTTCAATTTTTTAAATGACCAATAATATGACATACAAGGAACAAATACTGTCACACCATGACCAGACCACATGTTACTACCATAGTGACCGAATAATATCACATACTAGAAACAAATACCACCGCACCATGCCCAGACCACATATTACCACCACAAAGTGACCAAATAAAATCACATACAAGGAGCAAATACCACCGCACCATGACCAGACCACATATTACCACCACAAAGTGACCAAATAATAGCACATACAAGGGACAAATACCGCCACACCATGGCCAGACCACATATTACCACCACATGGTGACTGACTACTATAATACTGATCATTAATAAAAAAACATAATACTGTCACCATAAGTGGCATTATACACAGGAGCTCTGTAATGTCTGTGTACATTTAATATAGTGATCAATGACATTATACACAGGAGCTCTGTATACAATGTACAGGTAACACAGTGATCACTGGTGACATTATACACAGTACCTCTGTGTATAGTATACAATGTATAGTGTCAGTGTACAGGTAACACACTAACTCACCAGTGATATCTCTAGGTGAAGTCCTTCATCCTTGCTTTTCATTCATCTAGCACAGATCGCCATCACGTCTTCCAGCCAGGACTCGTCTCTGCAGGAAATAACAGTTATCTAGAGCTCCGCTTGCAGAACACATTACTTATTTTTTCCCAACTTCTACATTACACCACATGAAGAAAAAAAGGTGACATAGTGTCGCTCGGCACAGTAACAGGACCTCCCCCCATTTAAAACAGTATACTCAAAAAATCAAATACATCACTGCAGTAATAATATCCCTTAATTAGCCCCTATGGTAATAATATCCCCCATCCTGGCCCCCGTGTGTCTCATTCCTGGCTTTAGCCATATGTTCTCCCATCCCGCCCTCATGAGTACCCATTCTTCCCCATATGATCTCCATCGCATCCATCCTGCCCCATGATCCTGTGCAATCTGTCTCCAACCCTGCTCCATCTGTCTCCAATTATGCCCCGTATCTATTTTCTGCCCAGTGTCTCGCATTCTGCCCCCAGTCTCCAGCATTCTGCCCCCAGTCTCCAGCATTTTGCCCCCAATCTCCAGCATTCTGCCCCCGTCTCCAGCATTCTGCCCCCGGGCCCCCCGGATTGCTGCTGTCAAAAAAAGCAAATCAATTTCTCCTTACCTGGCCGCATTCCAGCTGCGGGCGATGCTCGCGCTCCCTCCATGCTGCAGCGCGCTCTAGCCGGTGACTGACACTGACGTCAGACGCCGGCGAGGTGCGCGCTGCGGTGACGTCGGCTGCCAGCCTCCGACTGGCTGGCGGCTGTTAACTATTGACGTGCGGGCCTCCGGGCCCACATGTCAATGGCGTTTAACTGCCGCAGCGCCGAGGGCCCGGTTTACCTGCCGGTAGGGGCCCGGTGAGCAGAGGAGACTGGGCCCGATGCGGACCCCCTCTGCCCACCGGGCCCCATACAACAGTCAGGGCAGTAATGACCTGATGGCGGCCCTGGTGTTGTGTGCCAGGAGGGAGACCTCAGATAGTATATTCTGAAGGAAAGCAAAGATAAAATGGCAGTGAGAATCTGGATTGCCAGCAGAGAGAATAGTGGAAGCAAAGAGCAGGGTGAGGTCCTTAGCTTAGGTTTGCTGGACTATTTGGCTTAAAACAAATGTTATGTACCGCCACATGTAATTTGAAAGTTCCTGAATCTGCATAATGCAGAAGAAGCATTCATAAACTGTAGTGCCTCCTATCTGATGTATGTACTTTATTTAGTTTATTTTAGAACTTTGGGTATCCCTCATTCATCTCTGTTGTGAGTTCATTCTCCCCTTCACCTTTGATGTCTGATAAACTCCCTCTGCTGGTGAAGAGAGGTAGTGAAATTGATTGGGATGGGAAGAACCTGTCATCTGAACAGGCGGAGTGTGATTGGACATCTGGAATTTCTGAGTGGATATAAGGCAGCCGACGCCCTGCAGGGCTGCTAGTGATCCTTTCTTGTGAGTTCATTTTCCCCTTCGTCACTGAGGTCTGGTGAACTCCCTATTCTGGTAAAGGAAGGTAATGAGCCTGATTATCAGGCACCTGAGTCTAATGAGGATGACTGGCTGAGTGGAGTCACTGACTGGATATAAGGCTGCCGACGCCCTTCTGCCCTGCAGGTGATTTCTCTGTGGACTTCTGGGACACCAGTCTGGTTCCTGCTTCCCTAAAGCTAAGTTTCTGCTTTGCCTGTTTGCATTTATTTTTTGTGTTTGTTTTCCTTGCTTTTCTGGATTCTGCCATTCCCTGCTGTGATGACCTGAATCTCCTTTTGCCGGTTGCTCTGTCTTCAGAATATTCCTGAGTACTGACATAGCTTTTTTTAAGCCTAGCGTCTTCAGGTCCTTTTTCACTGTCAGTCTGTTGGCTCTTATTTTCATAGGGTTTTTCACGGATTGCGGACAGCAGACTTCCTGTCCTTTCCTATCTAGGTAGTTTGGGCCCCGTCTTTGCTCGGTCTGTCTTTCTGTCTGTGTTGGTGTTTTCGTCTTGCTTCGCCGTCATTGTATGTTGGGGGCTGCCTATTGCTTTGGGGTCTGCTCTGGGGCAGTTTAGATTTCCCCTTTCTTTCTTTAGGCCTATTTAATTCTCCGGCTGTGATCGAGGGGTCTAGGGCATCATGGGAGCCCTCCACGGCTACTGTTAGTTGTTGTGATAGGATCAGGGGTCTGCGGTCCGGTGGCTGCCAACCTCTCTGGTTTTCTGGACTTAGCTAGCATTTTTGTTTTTTGCCTCCTACGGTGACTCAATCATAACAGAATCACCAGCAATACCGCAGATCCTAGGGTACTCAATAGCAGGAAAAAAAAAAAAGTGTGTGTATATTCTTTCCTCTATATCACTGAGGCCGTAGGGGGAATTTATTTTTCTCTCAATGGAGATAAAGCAATTGTCTGATCGTGTGGAGCAGCTCGCTGCGGAAGTGCTGGGAATTTCCGCCTACCTTGCTCGTTCGCATGCTGTTGAACCAAAGATCCCTACACCTGATGTATTTTTTGGGGATTGATCTAAATTTTTGAGTTTGAGTTTGAGTTAGCGACTTCAGGGCCTTTTTCCCTATCAGACGGTTGGGACATTTATGGTAGGGTTTTTTGCGGATTGCAGCCAGCATCTTTTCTGTCCTGTCCTATCTAGTTAGTTGGGCCCCATCATTTGCTCTGCCTGTCTTTCTGTCTGTGTTTGTGTTTTCATCTGTTTTTCACCGACAATACATGTTGGGGGCTGTCTATTGCTTTGGGGTCTGCTCTGGGGCAGTTTAGATTTCCCTTTCCTTCTTTAGGCTTATGTAGTTCTCCGGCTGTGACGAGGGGTCTAGGGCACCATAGGAACCCCCCACGGCTACTGTTAGTTGTGGTGTATAGGATCAGGGGTCTGCAATCCGATAGCTACCAACCTCTCCGGTTTTCTGGACTTAGCTTGTATTTTTGCTTTCTCCTCCTCCGGTGACTCATTCATAACAGAATCACCAGCCATACCGCAGATTCTAGGGTACTCAATAGCAGGAAAGAATTGTAGAAAAAAAAAAAAAAAGTGTCAGAATTTTTTTTTTTTGTGTGTATATTTTTTTCCTCTATTTCTCTGAGGCCGTAGGGGAATTTTTTCTCAATGTAGATTAAGCAATTGTCTGATCGTGTGGAGCAGCTTACTGCTGAAGTGCCGGGAATTTCTGCCTATCTTGCTCATTCACATGCTGCTGAACCAAAGATCCCTACTCCTGATATGTTTTTTGGGGATCGGTCTAAATTTCTGAATTTTAAGAATAATTGTAAATTATTTTTTGCCTTGAAGCCTAACTCATCGGGGAGCTCCGCGCAGCAGGTTAAAATTGTCATCTCTTTGCTGCTCGGCGATCCCCAGGATTGGGCGTTTTCTTTGAAACCTGATGATCCTATTCTGACTGATGTGAACGCATTTTTTCAGGCCTTGGGGTTGTTGTATGATGAACCTAATGCTATTGATCTGGCTGAAAAGGCCCTGTTGGCATTGAGCCAGGGTCAGGATTCTGCAGAGTTGTACTGTCAAAAATTCCGAAAGTGGGCGGTCCTTACTACCTGGAATGATGGTGCCTTGGCAGCTCTCTTTCGGAAGGGTTTGTCAGAAACCATAAAAGATACTATGGTGGGATTTCCTGTTCCCTCTGGTCTTGACGATTCTATGTCATTAGCCATTCAGGTTGATCGGCGTTTGCGTGAATGCAAAACTGCACAAGAGGTGTTGCCACCTGTTGAACAAATGTCTGAACCTATGCAATGTGATAGAGTTTCGTCTAGGGCTCAACGTCAGGAGTTCAGAAGTCGTAATAAGCTGTGTTTTTTCTGTGGAGATGCCTCTCATATTATTTCTGTCTGCCCTAAACGAGAGAAATGTTTTGCACACACATTTGCTGTGGGTGGTGTTCAACCTAAGTTTCTTCTGGCAATTACTCTGATCTGCTCCCTGTCCACATTTTCCGCTAAGGCTTTTGTGGATTCGGGAGCAGCTCTGAACCTGATGGACTTGGATTTTGCTAAACGTTGTGGGTTTCCTATGATACCTCTGCGGATGCCTATCCCTTTGAGGGGTATTGATGCTACTCCTTTGGCGAAGAATAAACCTCAGTTTTGGACCCAGGTGGTAATGCGGGTCGCCCCAGACCATCAAGAAAATTGCAGATTTTTGGTGTTGCATAATCTGCATGATACCATCGTTCTGGGGTTTCCCTGGTTGCAAATCCATAATCCAGTTTTGGATTGGAAATCTGTGTCTGTGGTGAGTTGGGGTTGTCGGTATGCCCTTAGTGACGCTCCTATTTTCTCCACCTCTCCCCAGTCGCATGATGTTCCTGACTATTTGGCTGATTTTTATGATGTATTTAGTGAGAATGAGTCTGCGTCTTTGCCTCCTCATAGGAGTTATGACTGTGCAATTGAGCTGAGCCCTGGGTGTAAATCTCCCAAGGGTCGACTTTTCAATTTATCTGTACCCGAGCACGAGGCTATGCGATCCTATATTAAGGAGTCATTGGAGAAGGGTCATATTAGACCATCCTCTTCACCCTTAGGTGCTGGGTTTTTTTTGTGGCCAAGAAAGATGGTTCATTAAGGCCTTGTATTGACTATTGTTCCCTCAACAAAATTACTGTTAAATATCAGTATCCGTTACCCCTGATTTCTGATCTTTTCTCCAGAGTTAAAGGTGCTTGCTGGTTTACCAAGCTTGACCTCAGGGGGACGTATAATCTTATTCGCATTAAGCAGGGGGATGAATGGAAGACGGTATTTAATACTCCGGAGGGACATTTTGAGTACCTGGTGATGCCTTCTGGGCTCACTAATGCGCCTTCTGTCTTCCAGTGCTTCATGAATGATATTTTCCGAGACTTTGTGGATAAATTTTTGATCATCTATCTGGATGATATTTTGATCTTTTCCAAGGATTGGGACTCTCATGTGGAACATGTTCGGACTGTGTTCCGGATTTTGAGGGAGAATTCCCTGTATGTCAAGGGATCGAAATGCCTTTTTGGTGTACAGAGGATTTCATTTTTGGGATTTATTTTGTCTCCGTCAACTATTGAAATGGACCCAGCCAAGGTACAGGCCATTTATGATTGGGTTCAGCCCACTTCTTTGAAGGCCCTCCAGAAGTTTTTGGGTTTTGCTAATTTTTATCGTAAATTTATAGCTAATTTTTCTGGTATTGCCAAACCATTGACTGATTTGACTAAGAAGGGGGCTGATGTGCTGAATTGGTCTCCGGAGGCTGTTTCTTCCTTTCAGGAGCTGAAGCGAAGGTTCACTTCTGCTCCGGTTTTGCGGCAACCTGATGTCTCACTCCCATTTCAGGTAGAGGTGGACGCTTCTGAGATTGGTGCAGGAGCTGTTTTGTCCCCAAAAGATCCTGTAACATCTAAAATGAATCCCTGTGCTTTCTTTTCCCGAAAGTTATCCCCATCCGAACGTAACTATGATGTGGGGAAACGGGAACTGTTAGCCATGAAATGGGCATTTGAGGAGTGGAGACATTGGTTGTTTTTCACTCGCTTTGATTTTGTGGTCTCTTTTCTTCCGGGCACTAAGAATGTCAAGGCAGACGCCCTCTCTAGGAGTTTCTTTGCTGATTCTCCTATTGTGACCAAGCCTGCTACCATCTTAGGTGAGGGGGTAGTTCTTTCTGCCATCTCGCTCGATTTGAGACGTGTTCTGGAAGAGTTTCAGGAGGACAAACCTGAGCGTTGTCCCATTGGAAAATTGTATGTTCCTGACCAGTGGAGGAAGAGAGTGATGTCTGAAGTTCATTGCTCTGCATTGGCTGGTCATCCAGGTATTTTTGGTACTAGAGATTTGGTGAGTCGGTCTTTTTAGTGGCCCGCCTTGTCTCGTGATGTCAGTAGTTTTGTGCAGTCCTGTGGGACTTGCTCCCGGTCTAAACCTTGTTCTCGCTCTAGTGGGTTGCTGATGCCTTTGCCGGTGCCCAGGAGGCCATGGACCCTTATTTCAATGGATTTTATCTCTGATATGCCTGTCTCTCAGAGAATGACTGTTATTTGGGTGATTTGTGATAGATTCTCTAAGATGGTCCATCTTGTACCACTCCCTAAGTTGCCATCTTCCTCAGAGTTGGTGCCCTTGTTTTTGCAACAGGTGGTTCGCTTGCACGGGATTCCTGAGAACATTGTATCTGACAGAGGAGTTCAGTTTATTTCTAGATTTTGGAGGACTTTCTGTTCCAAGCTGGGAATTCAGTTGTCCTTCTCCTCTGCATTTCACCCTCAGACCAATGGGCAGACGGAGAGAACAAACCAGACTTTGGAGTCGTATTTGAGATGTTTTATTTCAGGATGATTGGGTTTCATTTTTGTCCTTGGCCGAATTTGCTTTAAATAATAGAGCTAGTTCTGCCACTTTGATGTCACCTTTTTTTTGTAACTTTGGGTTTCATCCTCGATTCTCTTCAGGGCAGGTGGAGTCTTCTGCCTGCCCAGGTGTTGACACTGTGGTGGAGAGAATGCACCAGATCTGGGACCAAGTGGTGGATAGGTTGTCTCTCTCCCAGGAAAAGGCCCAGCAGTTTTCCAACCATCATAGGACCATTGGTCCCAAGTTTAAGGTGGGTGATATGGTTTGGTTGTCATCAAAGAATATCTCTATGAAGGTGGCTTCTCCAAAGTTTAAACCTAGATTTATTGGTCCTTACAAGATTTTGCAGATTCTTAATCCGGTCTCTTTTCGATTGGCTCTTCCTGTTACATTCAAGATCCATAACGTGTTTCATAAGTCTCTGTTAAAGAGGTTTGTTGAGCCACTAGTTCCTGTGGTGGCACCTCCTGACCCTGTATTGGTTGAAGGTAATGTGGAATATGAGGTTGAGAAGATACTGGATTCTCGCCTGCCTAGACAGAGACTCCAGTATTTGGTTAAATGGAAGGGTTATGGCCAGGAGGATAATTCTTGGGTCCCTGCATCTGATATTCATGCCGAAAGATTGGTTCGTGCTTTTCATCGGGCCCATCCTGATCGTCCGTTGGCGTGGATGAGGGTTCGGTGACCCCTCCTCAAGGGGGAGGTACTGTTGTGAGTTCATTTTCCCCTTCACCGTTGATGTCTGATGAACTCCCTCTGCTGGTGAAGAGAGGTAGTGAAATTGATTGGGTTGGGAAGATCCTGTCATCTGAACAGGTGGAGCCTGATTGGACACCCGGAATCACTGAGTGGATATAAGTCAGCCGACACCCTGCTGGGGTGCTGGTGATCCTTTCTGCTCTGATCTTTTGCAAACCAGTTCGGTTCCTGTCTTCTGAAAGCTAAGTTTTTGCTCTCTTATTTTTCCATGAGATATTGTCTGTTTACTTAGTGTTTGACCACTGCCTGCCCTTGTTGGGACAGGCTGAGCTCCATTTTTGTCTCTGGTCAAGTTGATGTTTTGCTCAGTCTTCAGAATATACCTGAGTGCTGATATAGTGATTTTGAAGTCTAGAGACTTTAGGGCCTTTTTCTATCAGTCGTGTTGGACAATATTTTTGGCAGAATTTTTGCGGATTGCAGCCAGCATCTTTTCTGTCCTTTCCTATTTAGTTAGTTGGGCCCCATCGTTTGCTCAACCTGTCTTTCTGTCTGTGTTTGTGCTTTCATCTGCTTTTCACCGACAATACATGTTGGGGGCTGTCTATTGCTTTGGGGTCTGCTCTGGGGCAGTTTAGATTTCCCCTTTCTTTCTTTAGGCTTATTTAGTTTTCTGGCTGTGAACGAGGGGTCTAGGGCACCGTAGGAACCCCCCACGGCTGCTGTTAGTTGTGGTGAATAGGATCTGGGGTCTGCAGTCAGATAGCTACCAACCTCTCCGGTTTTCTGGACTTGGCTTGTATTTTTGTTTTTTCCTCCTTCCGTGACTTATTCATAACACCGTGGACTCTTTCGCAGAAGCTTGTCCGAGCGTCTGCAGGATGCCTTGGCGTTACATCCCCCACCTAACTCTCTCGAGGACGCCATGACCCAGGCCGTCCGGATGGACCGCAGGCTGCGGGCCAGAGGGGTAATGCAGGTAGAGACTCCATTGTTCCCCAGTGGAAAAGAGACTGACCCTGAGCTTATGGATGTGGGCGCCCTCTCCCAGAAGGATACGGAGAGGAAACGCCGGAAGGACAAGCAGTTATGCTTTTACTGCGGTAAAATAGGACATTGGAAAAGGGAGTGTTCTGATTGCCCGTCTTCGACCCGGTCGGCGGGAAATGACTAGGTCTGGGTAGTCAGCGGGGAGACTACTCGGACCCTCAGGTACCCTTTTCCTTGTTTTCTAAAGTGTTACTTCATGTGGAACTGTTTGTGGACGGTTGTTCTTTTCCCTCTACAGCCCTTCGTGGACTCTGGATCATCGATTAATCTCATTGACTCCCAATTGGTCACACGCTGCAAGATAGGGACAGTTAGGCTCAAGGTTCCGATCAAGGTGGTGACCATTGACTCCTCTCCCCTCACTAAGGAGGGAATTCTCTTTATGTCTGACTTGTTTTCGCTCAGAGTGGGCGCTACTCATGTGGAAAAACTAAGTTGTTTGGTTCTGGACAAACTACCTGCAAGGTTGGTCTTGGGAGCGCCCTGGTTACAACGCCATAACCCAGTTATTAACTGGAAAACGGGGGAGATTGTGCAATGGGGGTTTAATGATTCGATGTTATGTGATAAATCCGCACTGGTGGTTGAACCTGTTAAATCTGTGTCTGTATCATCTGTCGAGCTGGAAGGTATTCCGGAATGCCTGAAGAACTTCGAAGATGTATTCTCTGAAAGCGAGGCCGAGACGTTACCGCCACATAGACCCTTTGACTGCGCTATCGAGCTGGTCCCGGGGGCTAAATTACCTAAAACCCATCTGTTTAATTTATCCGGCCCTGAGCGCTTGGCCATGAAGGAGTACATTGCTGAAAGTTTGTGCAAGGGACACATACGTCCTTCAGTCTTACCTGTGGCGGCAGGTTTCTTTTTTGTAAAGAAAAAAGATGGCGGGTTACGTCCCTGTCTCGATTTTCGGGAGCTTAATCAGATTACTGTACGGAATACGTACCCCCTTCTGTTGATTCCCGATTTGTGTAACCAACTATCAGGGGCAAAGTGGTTTTCTAAACTGGATCTTCAGGGGGCATATAATTTGATAAGGGTCCGAGAGGGGGATGAATGGAAAACTGCATTCCTCACGTCTGAGGGACTGTTTGAAAATTTAGTCATGCCATTTGGTCTTACCAATGCCCCCGCCATATTTCAAAATTTCATGAACGTAGTATTCTCGGATCTCATTGGTCGTTTTGTCATTAACTATCTACTTAGATGATGTTTTGATATACTCCTCCGACAGGCATTCTCATCTGGAACATGTACGAACTGTTCTCCAAAGACTGAGAGAAAATCATCTGTATGCCAAATTGGAGAAATGTGTATTCTGTGTTCAAGAATTATCTTTTTTGGGATTAATTGTATCCTGTGAGGGTTTTCGCATGGACCCCAAGAAGGTGCAGGCCATTGCGTATTGGGTGCAACCCCTAGATCTTAAGGGTCTTCAGCACTTCTTGGGGTTCACCAATTATTACCGCAAATTTATCCGGGGGTTTTCGCAGGTAGTCAAACCTTTCACGGATCTAACATGCAAAGGTGCGGATGTGAGAAACTGGTCCTCGCTCGCAAAACAGGCCTTTGCGACTCTGAAAAAATGTTTTATGTCTGCTCTTGTGTTGGTACAGCCAGATCCGTCTAAACCATTTGTGGTGGAGGTGGATGCCTCCGAGGTGGGGGTGGGGGCAGTGTTGTCCCAAGGGCCTGCCACTCTTACCAACCTCAGGCCATGTGCTTTCTTTTCCAGGAAGTTCTCTGCTGCTGAAAGAAATTATGATGTAGGCAATAGAGAGCTTCTTGCGGTCAATTTGGCGTTTGAGGAGTGGAGGCACTTTTTGGAGGGGGCCAGTCACCCGGTTACTGTGATCACTGATCACAAAAATTTGTCATATATTGAGTCTGCTAAAAGATTAACTCCCAGACAGGCCCGTTGGTCGCTTTTTTTTCTCGTTTCCAGTTTACTATTACATTCCGTCCAGGGTCAAAGAATGTCAAGGCTGACGCCTTATCTCGTAGTTTTCACCCTTTGTCGGCCCCTGAGCCACCGTCCTCCATTCTGCACCCTGGAGTGGTGTTAGCAGGGATCTCGTCTGAATTGGAACGGGAAATTGAAGGGGCCCAGTCGCTGGCTCCTGCGGCCAAGCCAGGGGGCAAGTTGTTTGTCCCAGAGCAACTTCGTCTTAAACTCTTGCAAGAGTTCCACGAATCCAAGTTGTGTGCTCACCCTGGTATATCAGCCACGCGACTGGCGGTGGCTAGGATCTTCTGGTGGCCTACCCTTGCTTCTGATATAAAGAAATTAATTTCTGTTTGTGGGGTCTGCGCTCGTTCTAAAAGCTCCCATAGCCGGCCGGCGGGGGAGCTGATGTCCTTGGAAGTTCCCGAAAAACCATGGACCCACCTGTCCATGGATTTTATTACCAATCTTCCCTCTTCCAGGGGTAATACTGTGGTATGGGTAGTGGTGGACAGATTTTCAAAGCATGCTCATTTTGTACCCCTGTCCGCATTACCTTCTGCTGAGACCTTATCCAGATTGTTTGTGCAGCATGTGGTGCGCTTGCATGGGGTACCCCTGAATGTGGTGTCTGATCGTGGTGTGCAGTTTGTGGCTAAGTTTTGGCATGCTTTCTGCAAAAAATTAGGGATATCTCTGTCCTTTTCGTCTGCATACCATCCTGAGAGTAATGGTCAGACGGAACGCACTAATCAGTCTCTGGAACAGATCCTCAGATGTCTGACTTCTGCTAGACAGAATGACTGGTGTGATATACTGCCGTTGGCTGAATTTGCCTTCAATAGTCGGGTGAGTCAATCCACTGGTATGTCCCCTTTCTTGATCAACTATGGGTTCAGTCCTCATTTTGGTGAGTTTTCTTGTCTGGATTCGGGGTGCCCCGGGGCTGAGGACTCTGTTCAGTGGTTAAAAGATACATGGGCAGGAGTCCAGCAGCATATATCTAGGTCTCAAGGCAGGTATAAGTTTTTCGCAGACAAGAAACGAACACCTGGTCCCATGTTTCAGGTTGGAGAGAAAGTTTGGCTCTCCACGCGAAACATTAAGTTAAAGATTCCGTCAGCCAAGTTGGGCCCCAAATTCATTGGCCTGTACAAGATTGTGGAAAAAATCAACCCAGTGGCGTACAGGCTGTGCCTTCCACCCTTTTTTAAGATCCCTAACGTCTTTCATAGATCTCTCCTGAAGCCTTTTGAAGCAGTCCGGGGAGAATCCGAGTCCGCTGCTCCTCCGGTTTCGGTTGAGGGACATGTGGAATATGAGATTGGTCACATCGTAGATTCCAGGTTGGTACGGCGGTCAGTACAGTACCTAGTGCATTGGAAGGGGTATGGGCCGGAGGACAGGTCCTGGGTGCCGGCCCAGTTGATGCATGCGGATCGCCTGGTTTGGGCTTTCCATGCTAGGTACCCGGGCAAGCCTGGGGTCCAGAGGCCCCCCGTTGAGAGGGGGGTACTGTCATGATACCAGTGCTGGTGGACCGGCACTTCTGGAGTTAATGTTTTGATCTCAGTGCAGACTATTACCTGCACACCTGGGACCTATTATGGTGGCCTCTCATTGATTCTGAGAAAGCTTATTATAGCCGCAGGAAGCTCCCTTTCCCCGTCAGTTATACTCTTGCCCTTGGCATAGTGTGGTGACCCCTGAATGTGTTTGTGCTGTGTTCTGGTTGCTTGATAATCTGTGTACGACTTGGTCTGTTCTCTGGATATTGCTTTGGATTCTGCTTGGTACCTTCTACGTCTGTTTGGTTTTGACTTCTGCTTGGCCCTGACTATCCAATCTGTCTCATCCCTGGTACATTACTGCTATCTCTGTGTATGACCTCCGTTTTGCCTGACTCTGAGTAATTCTGTATAGTGTCTTGCCATCTCACTAAGCAGGATGCTAAGCACCGCCCCCTTGCAGTCACATGACCGTAGGTCCTGTGTCTACTTACTAAACTTCAGCGTCCACAGGTCCTGTGTATTGGTACTTTCCGGCTGTACCTGACCCCGGTACCCCTATAGTGCAGATGAGTCCCTGCTCAGCAGAGGCCGCACGCCGGCACTGACAGGATCCTTGACAGTAGTGTTCTGGCTGCTGGTCTTTTTCCTCTGGTGCTGGGTTTGTCTTAGGTCAGGTGATTGTATCACCCTTTATTAACCTGCACCTGTCTCTCATTCTTTGCTGGACAACAGTGTTAATCCGCTTGAGTTCTGGCTTGGATCTTTGCTTTGCCTTCTATGTGTTTAATTAGTGCAGCGCTGGTACCTCCGGTTCTGCAAGTCTTAGTTTCTGTTTTCAGTTTGATTCTGCAGCCTTCTCTTTGTTTTCTATTAGGAGGTGACCCATTTTTGTACCCAGTCCTTAGATCTTTCAGGGACCCCCTTCCCCCTATCTATAGGTCTTCACTTGAGATTAACCTAGGATCGTCAGTGGGTCTATTCACAAGGAATGGGTCACCCACTCCATCGTAGGGTATCAGCCTAGTCTCAGTGCAGGGTCAGTTTTCCCCCTCCTACCCTAGTCCTGTGCTGCAGTACTATAACAGACTCTGCTTAATCACTTCTTTCTTATCCAGGTACTTGCATTCATGTTGTTTAATAATTTGTACAAAGATCTTTCCTGGTATAGAAGTCAGAATCACCGGCCTATAGTTCCCTGGGTCCACCTTCTTCCCCTTTTTGAAGATGGGAACAACATTTGCTCTTCTCCAGTCTTCTGGGAATTTTCAATGATTTTGGAGAGTGGTTTAAAAATTTCTTCTGCTATCTCCTTCAGTACTCTGGGGTGTAATTCATCTGGACCTGGAGATTTGAATTCTTTATGTTAGCTAAGTGTTTCCTGACTATCTTTCTGTTTATAGATATCCTGGATTCTTCTATTCCCTTAGTAGGACATCGATTTAATATGATTTTAAAAGTCCGGCCTTCTCAACATCCATTTCTTTCTCCCTTTTTAGCATGTGTTTAAGTTCTGTGTTCATCCATCCTGGTTTCCTTAAATGCTTCCTATTCTTCCCTCTTTTTGGAATTGCTAACGATTGTGCTTTGAGAATCTCATTTTTCAAGATTTCCCATCCTTCCTGGACATTTTTGTCCTTAAGGATATCCAGCTATTGGATCCCTCTGATTCTCTTTCTGAGTCCCTTAAGATCTAACATTGAAGTCTGAGTCTTCACAGGTCTTCCTCCTCTAGTTATCCAAAATTCATGGCCACAACCTCCTAGGGTCTCAGCGACTATTACCTCCTCAACCCTTTCCTCCCTGTTTATAAGGATTAGATCCAAGGTAGCAGATCCCCTTGTTTTCTCCCCTACCTTTTGGAAGATAAAGTTGTTAGCAAGAGAGGATAAGAATTTGCTTCACCTAGTTAGTTTTGCCTGAGAGATTCCAAAAAAATGTCTGCATAGTTGATTTCTCCAATGACCACTATGTCATATTTTTTGCAGAACTTGACCATTTGATGCATAAAGAGTTCATCCATTTCTTCAGCTTGCACAGGCGGCCTGTAGTAAATGCCTACAATGGTGTCCTTTCCATTGTTTTGTCTTTGTATTCTTACCCAAACAGTTTCCACAGTACTCCCAGTCTCTGAAGCTTCAATCTCTGTGCAAATATACGCGTTTCTAACATACAATGCGACACCTCCTCCTCGTTTATCAAGTCTGTTTCTTGCACATAAGTTGTATCCTTCTAGCCTTGTATTCCAATCATGAAACTGCCAGGGTTTTTGTTGCAGCCGCACCTGTGCCGTCCCTGCGGTGTACATCTATGTTCTGGGGCCCAAAAGGGTTAATTTGTTAAAAAAAAAATGTTTCACTTGTTAAAAAATAATTAAATGTGTCTTTTTTTTTTTTTTTTTTTTAATTTTTACAAGAATTGTTGGAGACAATTTTCATTTGAAACATTTTATCTGTTGTGTTCTGGTGTATTTCCTATAATATCGGAAAGCCTAATCCCATAAAACACTGTGCATGGAGACTTTGAGATCAAATCATTTCTGTCCATGTTGTTTGTGCAAACAAAAAAAAAGCTTTTATAAAAGCCTCAAACTTCTGTGTGTGAATCAGATATGAGATCTAACGTGATAGAAGATTACAGTGCGGGGAAGACGCGAAACCTTCATATAGACGGCCGGTGGGGATGGAGTCAGTGACGGACTCTGGCCAAATATGTTTCTAGAGCCGTAGTAGAAGATGAAGATGTCGTCCTCATCATGAAGTAGTTATTTCTCCTGTCACGTGTAATGAATATCTCCTGCAGTATTGCTAATGCCGATTCCAGTGTCGGTAATGAGACGAGAATTAGCGTTATGGAAGATGAGTCTATGAGGAACGTATTCAGCTGCCGACTCCGAGGAAGAAACTGCTTGTTGTCTGTGGCCTAAATATATAGGTTTTATTAGTAGATGTAAAGAAGGAATCTATATACTGTAAAATAATAAATCTCCTCATATGTTTCCCTTATTATCTCCAGTAATTGTATTATTACACAGGATTTTTATGATGTTACATCGGCTCATCTTCTCATTCAGGTCTCTACAATATCGGATCCTCTCAGTGAAGATCTTCTACATAAGAGAATTTTCCTGATTTACCCATCAAGGATGGATATGGACAGAGACAAGATGGCGGAGAGGATATTACACCTCACCCTAGAGATCCTCTTCCGGCTTACTGGAGAGGTGAGAGATTCTGATGACGTCACATTACATCATTCTTATCTATGGGAATAACAGATGGACAGAACTGGAGAGGTGAGGACTCTGGGAATGTCTGTAGTGAGATTTATTAATGTGTCTCTCCATAACCAGGATTACACAGTAGTGAAGAAGACCTCTAGTGAGCGCTGTCAGGACCCTGTGTCTGAGAGATGGGGAAGACCTCTGAACCCAATCAAAGGGCCTCCACCTCACCCCCTGATACATGAGGACATCAATGACCAGAAGATCCTAGAACTCACCTACAAGATGATTGAGCTGCTGACTGGAGAGGTGACACTGCTGGGAATGCTGGGACATTATACAGTAACGCTATGAAGGGATCGGGGGATGACGGTATCTTTATATGTGTCAGGTTCCTATAAGGTGTCAGGGTGTCGCTGTCTATTTCTCCATGGAGGAGTGGGAGTATTTAGAAGGACACAAAGATCTGTACAAGGACGTCATGATGGAGGTTCCCCAGCCCCTCACATCACCAGGTAATAGACAGGACTAAATACACACGGCCTATAATTATCTGTATGTAAAGAATGAATTCAGTCCCTGTATGTGTTTCCTCCAGTTCTATCCAGTAAGATGACAACACCAGAGAGATGTCCCCATCCTCTTCTACAGGACTATAAACAAGAAAATCCCCATGCTCCACAGGATCATCAGGTAGATGGAGAGAAGGTGTTATGAGATCTCTTTTATGATGTGTAGACGGCTGTGAAGGTCTTATGCTCAGTCTTGTTTTATCCACCAGTATTATATGTTTTATACTTGTGTAATGAGAACGATGGAGAAGGCAGGATTAGAGCTGATCATAGATGGGACTTCTCCATCTGTCTGTGACTTTTACAATATTTATTTCAGGGTGAAGATCTGACCCATATTAATACTACAGAGACCTATGTGAGGGGTGATGAGTGGTGTAAACAGGAGATTCCTATATATGACTACCCAGGTGAGTAGTAACCATTAAATACAGAGAAGTCACAGATTCTTCTCAGTCACCGGCTATGGCGGCTTTATCGGTTGTGTAGTCCAGTCATATCACAATTGTTTGATCACCATTTTCCCTCCTGACCACAACATTCTCCTCCACCTAAAACTGTTCAATTGACTTTGAGCATTGAAAGCTCTTTCCTATAGAACTTACGACCTGGAGGATCCACCTACCCCCTGGGAATAAAAGATGCTGACCCTCCCCTGCCCAAATATGTTAACTATAAAGCCGAATGAAATCGTATGTAGAATGTGCAGAAAAGTTAGAAAATCAAAAAAAGTATTATGATGGGCCTGTAAGAGAAAGTGGAGGGTAATGGTGCTGTTGGCTTCCTATAACCCTGAGATCTTATTGGATGAATCTCCCTTCTCTCCCTTCTGTGCTGCTGAATGTGCCCATATGGTCCCTACAAGACCAGGTCCAGTCTTTCTGGCCAAACTTTGCTTCTATGATCGACATTAAAAGTGCAGTGAGGCCAAAAGTGAATTTCTGGACAATAACAACAGAGTTTCCCTTTATCCTGACTATTCAGCTTGTATTAAAACTAACAAATTTCATGGAGGATTGTGATAAACTACATAAAAACCATTACACCTGTGCCATGATGTATCTCTAAGCTGTGCGTGGCTGATGGCTGTAATATACATTTATTCACGCCTGCAGGAGATGTGTTGGCATGGCTCGAGCCTTGGTTTCATAAGTTTGCAGCGCCCTTTATGGCCGGGGTTACTCGGTACCGGGCCGGTCAGTCTTTCGGGGCATATGTCACGGCAGTGGTGACCCTGTCCGTGACCCCGGGTGTGCATTGTAAATAAAAGATGAGCGTAATAAATTAATGGAGAAATATATTCGTGACGCCACCCGTAGTGTTTGGCAATGGAGGTGATAGCCGACACTTCCAAAGAGACCGTTGTTGATGCAGCAGAGTTGTAAGGCTATGTGCACACGCTGCGGTTTTTGCTGCAGTTTTGGCCCTGTGGAATTGCAGCAGTTCCGCAGACATGGTACAGTACCATGTAGCCCTATGGGTTTTAGAAACCGCTGTGCTCACGCTGCGTTTTTTTCTGCGCGGTTTTACTGCGGTTTATAAACCGCAGCATGTCAATTGTTTCTGCGGGTTCCGCTGCGGTTTCACACCTTTAACATAGTAGAGGTGTGAAACCGCAGGGCAAAACCGCAGGCCAAACAGCAGGAAAACCGCAGGTCACTTTACCTGCGGTTTTACCTGCGTTTCCGCATAGAAAAACCCGCAGGTGAATCCGCAGCGTGTGCACATAGCCTTACAGTCTCCACTGGCAGAGCTAGGCCCCAGGGCAGTTATAGATGTTAGAGATGATGGTGGTTGTGGTGAAAGGCAGGTGACGCATTAAATAAATCTGAGGACACAGCGGAGTGCAGTTTCCACACTATTACTCACAGTTCTCCAGTTACATTCCCCAGCCAGGGTGCTGTGTCCTCCGGGTCGGTGGTCCAGCTAGCTCTCAAATTATTTGGGGTACACAGTGTCAGAATCCCCTTCAGATGTTCTTTCCCTGGCCGTCTCACTGCTCTGGCTCCCTACTCTCCTGCCCTGCGCCTTCACACACACTGTCCCGAGCTAGCAGCCCCAGATCCTGTCAGGCGATGTACTCTTGGTCCCCTTGATCCTATACGGCTGCCTTTTCAGCGATTGTGTGTGGATGTGGCTGCAGCACATGCAGATACCGCAGCCTCCGATTAGCTAGCTGAGTCCTCAGTTTCTCCACTAGTCTGGGGCCGGTCCCCTACTACGACCTGGTCCCTCCACCCGACTGCTGTCAGCGTGGATTCAGGCGCGACGGGTGGATTCCTCACTTCCCATGCCCCTAGGACCCCTTTCTTCTCTTTATCTTTTCTCTCACGCTACGCTAGTGTTGGGACGTGCTCCTCTCTCCTTCAGTCCCCAGCACCAACTGTCTACTTCCCTCCAACTGACTCCTGTTTCCATGACCACTCCTTCTGACTTTTTCCCTTCTACTTTCTCCACCCACATCCTCTGCTTAGCTCCCCCGGGGGCCTGAGAAGTAAAGTGTTGGATTAGCTGTAGCTGAGGTGCAGTACCTCTGTGGCGACTGTACCCTCAGGGTCACAACATACCCTCTCCCCCATTAAACACAGCACGTCCTCGGGCTGGAACAGAGTAAAAAGATGTTTAGACATGCAAAATTTTTCTGTGATGCATCACAACAGGCAGGGCCACCATCAGGGCATTACTGCCCTGACTGGGGTATGGTGCCCGGTGGGCAGAGGGGGCCCGTATTGGGCCTGGTCTCCTCTGCTCACCGGGCCCTTACCGGCAGGTAAAGCGTGCCCTTAGCGCGGCGCTGCGGTAGCCAAACGCTATTGACATGCGGGCCCGCACGTCAATAGTTAACAGCCGCCAGCCAATCAGCACCTGGCAGCTGACGTCAGCCGCAGCGCACACATTGCCGGCATCTGACGTCACTGTCAGTCGCCGACGAGTGCGCGCTTCAGCCGCGTGGAGGGATGGAGCCTCGCCGCAGGAGCGCGACCAGGTAAGAAGAACTTGTTTTCTTTTTTGTGTTGTTTTTTTTTAAATTTTTTTATTTTTCAGAGCGGCGATCCGAGGGGTCCGGGGCAGACTGTGAGACGGGAGCAGAATGCTGGACGCTGGGGCAGAATGCTGGATACTGGGGCAGAATGCTGGACGCTGGGGCAGAATGCTGGACACTGGGGAAGAGTGCTGGACGCTGGGGCCGAATGTTGGACGCTGGGGCCGAATGCTGGACGCTGGGGCCGAATGCTGGACGCTGGGGCCGAATGCTGGACGCTGGGGCCGAATGCAGACATGGGGGCAGAATGCTGGATTCTGGGTAGAATGCTGGACAGTGGGACGGAATGCTGGACGCTGGGGCCGAATGCTGGATGCTGGGGCCGAATGCTGGACGCTGGGGCCGAATGCTGGACGCTGGGGCCGAATGCTGGACGCTGGGGCCGAATGCTGGACGCTGGGGCCGAATGCAGACATGGGGGTCGAATGCTGGACACTGGGTCCGAATGCAGACATGGGGGCAGAATGCTGGATGCTGGGGCAGAATGCTGGACGCTGGGGCAGAATGCAGACATGGGGGCCGAATGCTGGGCACTGGGGCCGAATGCAGACATGGGGGCAAAATGCTGGACAATGGGGCAGAATGCAGACACGGGGGTGAAATGCTGGACGCTGGGGCAGAATGCTGGACACTGGGGCAGAATGCTGGACGCTGGGGCAAAATGCAGACACGGGGCAGAATACAGACATGGGGCAGAATGCTGGATACTGGGGCAGAATGCAGACACGGGGGTAGAATGCTGGACACTGGAGGCAGAATGCTGGACACTGGGGACAGAATGCAGACATGGTGGCAGAATGCTGAACACTGGGGCAGAATGCTGGACAATGGGGGCAGAATGCAGACATGGGGGCAGAATGCTTGACACTGGGGTAGAATGCTGGACACTGGAGTAGAATGCTGGACACTGGGGACAGAATGCTGGACACTGGGGGCAGAATGCTGAACACTGGGGGCAGAATGCTGGACGCTGGGGCAGAATGCAGACTTGGGGCAGAATCTGACAGTGAGACACAGGAGGGGGCAGAATGTGAGACATGGGGCAGAATGCGAGACACGGGGCATGATTGGAGACACGGGGCAGAATGGAGAAACAGGGCATGATTGGAGACAGAATGCTGGACACTGGGGCAGAATGCAGACATGGGGCAGAATGCAGACACGGGGGTAGAATGCTGGACACTGGGGCAGAATGCTGGGCACTGGGACAGAATGCAGACACGGGGGTAGAATGCTGGACACTGGGGCAGAATGCTGGACACTGGGGCTGAATGCAGACATGGGGGTAGAATACTGGACACTGGGGCAGAATGCAGACATGGGGGTAGAATGCTGGACACTAGGGCCGAATGCAGACATGGGGGCGGAATTCTGGATGCTGGGGCAGAATGCTGGACACTGGGGCAGAATGCAGACATGGGGGTAGAATGCTGGACACTGGGGCAGAATGCAGACAACGGGTAGAATGCTGGACACTGGGGCAGAATGCAGACACGGGGGTAGTGTACTGGACACTGGGGCAGAATGCTGGACACTGGGGCTGAATGCAGACATGGGGGTAGTGTACTGGACACTGGGGCAGAATGCTGGACACTGGGGCTGAATGCAGACAAGGGGGCAGAATGCAGACGGTCGTAGAATGCTGGACACTGGGGCAGAATGCTGGACAATGGGGCAGAATGCAGACACGGGATAGAATGCTGGACATTGGGGGCAGAATGCTGGACACTGGGGGCAGAATGCTGGACACTGGGGGCAGAATGCAGACATAGGGGCAGAATGCTGGACACTGGGGTAGAATGATGGACGCTGGGGCAGAATGCAGGACTTGGGGCAGAATGTGACAGTGAGGCACAGGAGGGGGCAGAATGTGACCGTAAGACACAGGAGGGGGCAGAATGTGAGACATGGGGCAGAATGCGAGACACGGATGATTTGAGACAGAAGAGGCAAGGTTGGAGACAGATCGCACAGGATCACAGGATCATGGGGCAGGATGGAGACAGATGGGGCAGGATGGGGAGATCATATGGGGCAGAATGGATACTCATGAGGGTGGGATGGGGGAACATATGGCTGAAGCCAGGAATGAGACACATGGGGGATATTATTACCATAGGGGCTAATTAAGGGATATTATTACTGCAGTGATGTATTTCATTTTTTGAGTATACTGTTTTAAATGGGGGGAGGTCCTGTTACTGTGCAGAGCGACACTGTCGCCTTTCTTCATGTGATGTAATGTAGAAGTTGGGAAAAAATAAGTAATGTGTTCTGCAAGCGGAGCTCTAGATACTGTGTTATTTCCTGCAGAGACGAGCCATGGCCAGAAGATGTGATGGCGATCTATGCTGGATGATAGATGAAAAGCAAGGATGAAGGACTTTGCCTAGAGTCATTACTGGTCAGTTAGTGTGCTACCTATACACTGACACTATACACTGTATACAGAGGTCCTGTGTATAATGTCATCAGTGATCACTGTGTTACCTGTACATTATATACAGAGCTCCTGTGTATAATGTCACTTATGGTGACAGTATTATGTTTTATTATTAATGATGAGTATTGTAGTATTCAGTCACCATGTGGTGGTAATATGTGGGCATGTAATATGTCTGGGCATGGTGCCGTGGTATTTGTCCCTTGTATGTGCTATTATTTGGTCACTTTATGGTGATAATATGTGGTCTGGTCATGGTGCAGTGGTATTTGTTCCTTGTAGGTGATATTATTTGGTCACTATGGTAGTAATATGTGGTCTGGATATGGTGTGGCAGTATTTGTTCCTTGTATGTGGTATTATAGGTCACTATGTGGTGGTAATATGTGGTCTGGACATAGTGCGATGGTATTTGTCCCTTGTATGTGATATTATTGGTCATTTTTAAAATCGAAAAATAAATAAAAATATACCTAAATTGTAGTGCGTATTTTAATAAATATTTAATAGGTTACAGTAGAGTAAGGCCTGGCCAAAAGTGTCTACTCTGTTATGGTGGCGGCTTAAAAAAATCTTTTGGCCAAAGCAAAAGCTGCCGGCTATATGTGTGATCTGGTGATGGGAACTGTTAATGTGTGATAGGTGAGAAGTGGAGATTTTCCAAGAGAGAGTGGTGGAACTGTGGACAGTTCGAGGGGTGGAGGCAGGGCAGGGTGGAGCCTGGATGGAGTCTCAAGGGGGCCCCCGAAAATGTTGCCAGTATGGGGCCACGAAATTCCTAGTGGCAGCCCTGACAACAGGTATAACAGTCAGCAGGTAACTCTTCTTCCCTTTATGGGAGGTACTTCTACTTGAACTGTGGATGGCTCTTGAGAAGAAGGAAATCCAGCTCAGAAGGATAAAATTCAAAAAGTTTATTTAATTTCCATAAAACATGAAAAAAGGCTAATAATAAACCCGACCAGTGAGACCGGAGGGAATTATGCCACTAGGAGACTGGACGCGTTTCGAACAACAGAACACCTGTTGTAGCCTTTTTTCATGTTTTATGGAAATTAAATGAACTTTTTGAATTTTAGCCTTCTGAGTTGGATCTCCTTCTTCTCAAGAGCCATCTATAATGTCCATTTGTTGCGAGTCTGAGCTGCAAGTAAGACAGCACCCTGAGAAACCCCAAGACCCTTTACCCCCATACAGGGATCTGGAATTACAGCGCAGCCCAAGGTGTAGCTGCCAATGAGAGCAGCGGACCGGGTCAGCACGGTCGCCAGGAAGGGACTAATAAATGGGACCGGAAGCGTAGTCAGGAGTCAAAGTCAAAACTGGGCTAGCAGCAGAGGTACAAAATCGGCAGGCTGTAGAAGAGTCAAAAATCCAGGCTAAGGTCAGAGTCAAAATATTAATTAAACACTAGATCACTGGGGAAACCAAAACTATATCTGGCGGCCTGCAGGACCGGTTCCAAAGTATTTTGAAGGACACGGCTACCTCTCACAGGCTCACAGCCTGATGACCTAATCTGGACCGCCCCAGAACCAGGCCAGATGGCGATGCACGACTGGCACCACCCACTTCACCTCTGACAGAAGAGCGTAGCCTGCGCCCACCAGACGACTGCGCAGGGACCCCTTCTCTGTCACCAAGATCACCCACAGGAGAAACACAGCGATGCCCAATGACGGAGGCATGTGTCAAATGAGAGGGACCATATGAGGATATAGCCCTCCTATCACCGGCACCACCAGTCGAAGTAGTACGGCGCCTCCCAGCGGCCGAGGCAGGATCACCAGCCACCGAGTCCAACGGCAACGTGACACCATCTATTTCACCGTCCGACAGACGTGGTCTATGCTGGGAAGTTACTTTGGAATTCAAAGGGGGAGCTGAACTTTATTTTCTATTTTGTGCACTTCTACTTGAACGTTGCATAAAACTATTATATATATATATATATATAAACTTTAATACCATTATAAACTATCTGCAAATATGAAAAATAGCTTTACCATAAGTAGAAACTATTTGAGACATGAAATATAACCTTACTATCAATAAAACTTTTCCTATCAAGTGCAACAGAGTTCAGTGTAATCCCGAACTGGGGTATTCTTCCTTTTTTACTAAGTGCAATATGGGGGAACCTGTCTCAAACCCCCAATGTAGCCCAGGGCGTGGCCACTGGGCATAGCTGGTCAACTTGTTGGACCACTGTTCGGCCACGCCAGACGGTTTTTGTTTTGTGGTCTAGTGCCTTACACAGTTGAATATACAACAAGGGTTAATATAACCAACTTACTAAGAAAAAACTCTAGATTAAAATATAACTTTTACTAAGTGTGTAATAAAATTATAGCAATATGCAAATGGAAGTGAGCGGCCTCCCATCCTGGGCTGGGTTGCTGGTAAGCATGAAAATCATGCCCGCCCACTGTAATGACTCTAAAGCTAACAGAATATGTCAGTTGGCCAGGGGAATCCGCCTCCTGGTCTGGGATCGTGGGAAAGGAAAGAAAAAGAAGGAACACCCACGAAGGAGGGAGATGGAACAGCACGTGGGTGCAAGAAGGAACTACTCGGCAAGCAAGATGGCGAGTGGTGGTGACCCGGAGTGTGGGGTGGAAGCGGAGGACTCCCCCAGCCAACGGGATAAAAACCCTGCCCAGCTGCCTGCCATGGACCTGGAGTTCCTTGGAGCAGAGGAGGAGGAGCTGGGCCGCTGGCTCCTGAAGTTGCAGCTTTCTGCTTTGACAAGATGGAAGGAGGCCCCTGCTGGAAAAGAAGTTTGCGCGATGGGTGGCCTCGCGATCAGCATCCCTGACCCCTATATAAAGAATGCCTGACTATAGTGGGCTCCAGAAACCGGTGGGGAAGCACATTTTCTCAAAAAACCTCCAGTCAGTTTGGATTGCCAATATGCTAGATATCTGCCTTAAATCCACCTCTGCCTAAACAAACTATGTATTGCACAGTATCGCCCCCCCAAAAAAAAGAATAGAGCAAAATAGGAGAGAAGGGGCAGCTGTCGGACGAGCGGGGGCGCCATTCTCATATTTTCTTAGGGTACCAACCTCCGCACCTAGGTAGGGGTCCAGACAGTATAATATGTAGGAAATCAAATCAATGTAGTTAGTCGGCACCTCATAAAAAGCCATAGACAAAAAATGTGACATACGTCATATCCAGGGAGTCCATCCCGGAGAAAGATCAATATCCAGAAAATAAAGCAGACAGCGCCTCAATAGTTGGTGCAAAAAAAAAGGAAGTCACATTTATTCTGCCTCCTGTGGCGACGTTTCGATCCGAAGTTCTTTATCAAGCTTGACAAAGATCTTCAGATCAAAACGTCACCACAGAAGGTAGAATAAATGTGGCTTCCTTTTTTTCACCAACTATTGAGACTCTGGCTTCTTTATTTTCAGGAATATATGTAGGGTCAGTCCATTGTTTCCACACATCGGCTGAGTCAGACTGATGCTATTGCTATGCACAATCCATAACTTTTTTTTAGACATTGGTATTTTTTCTATTTTGAGGTTTTCTTTTTTTTTTTGGGCGATAGTCTGCAATATATAGTTTGTTTAGGCAGAGGTGGATTTAAACCAGATATCTAGCATATTGTCAATCAGAGCCGGACTGGCCATCTGGCAATTCTGGCAAATGCCAGAAGGGCCTGCCTGGTCATGGGCCACCTTGTCTGCTACGTTGTTGGCAGAATCTGTGTTCTCAAGACACTCATACTGTTAACAGTTGTGACAGATCACAAAGTCGCTGACTCAGTCACTTACCCCAGCAGGCCATGGATATCATTAGAAATATTGGTCTTGTGGTAAAACCTCCTTTCCTCCATCCAGGGAAATATTAGTAATATATGCCCATCTGGTGCTTGGAGATGGGGACATCATGGGCCTGCTTGATTGCAAATGCCAGGGCTGAATTTCAGCCCCAGTCCGTACCTGTTGGCAATCCAAACTGACTGGAGGTTTTATTTTTGAGAAAATGTGCTTTCCCCAGTGGTTTCTGGAGCCCCACTATAGTCAGGCATTCTTTATCTAGGGGATATCTGTATTATTGGTATGATTTTATTACACACTTAATAAAAGTTATATTTTAATCTAGGGTTTTTTCTTAGTAAGTTGGTTCTGTGGTCTACTGCAAAGATAGAATGGTTGCTGTAAAACCAATAAAGAGCACATTAAGTGCAAACTATTTACAATAAAAGTTCTGGCCATTCACTGTCCATGACCACAGTGTCTCTTTATTAACTTTAAACAAAACCTAACTATTTACAGTCATGCTCTATTACTTTCCTCTTACTACTTTTCCCAGGGCAATTCCTGGGACCCGCAATCTCCTGGTTGGGGTAGCCCTGGTTCTGGTGTCACTCTGAATAACACAAAGAGTTCATGACCTAGATGCACATTTTTGTTTTTTCTGGAACTGCAGGGACCGATGCAGCAACTGGTGTTGAGTCCTCTGATGTTTCTGGACTAGCATTCTCTGGCCTGGATGTCATGCGCCTCAATGAGCATTTCCGTACATTAAGGGTGTACCAACCTTTTTCACCCCAATGCCGGGTGTACGTCACTTGGTCTCCCGGGTAGAGATCACAATCTGGGTGTCCTTCCAGAAGGTGCGACTCCTTGTTACGCCGGGTGACAAATATCTCCACTAGCATTCCAGGCTCAATGAACCCCCAGCCTTTCTTCAGTCTGAAGGCAACCACTGTGCCCTGCCTCAGCAGACCCCGGTCTGCATGTCTGGCCTTATGGGTCTGAATTTTGGCCTGAATGTTCCTTTCTTCCATGGCCCTCCACTGAGCTGCGCACTCTTCCTCCTTCTCCCACTTGCGCGCCAGCTTCTGGCAATATTCCTCCTTGCTGATGGTCTCCACACAACCCCCTTCTGTTTGGGCCTCCCCAGGGAACCCCATTAAATCCGTTCCCGTGTGCTCCCAGTGGAACGCCACCCATTCCCCACACACCTCCTGGGGCGTACCGTCAGGTTGTAACACCTCCATTTAGTACTCGATGTTTGAGGTCTGGTCCCAGGCTAGATTTTTGCATGCCTGGCTGGGTTTGAGGGCTGATGGGGGCTGCAATGGGCCTAACAGGGTCTCCTCGGTCATCGGGACAGGGATGATCACAGTACCTGCGTAAGATGTTTCTCCAGTGCCGGACTCCTCTTCTTCCTCTGTTGGGGTCAGTGATGCTGATCGCGAGGCCGCCCACCGCGCAAACTTCTTTTCCAGCAGGGCCTCCTTCCAGCTTGTCAAAGTAGAAAGCTGCAACTTCAGGAGCCAGCGGCCCAGCTCCTCCTCTGCTCCAAGGAACTCCAGGTCCATGGCAGGCAGCTGGGCAGGGTTTTTATCCCGTTGGCTGGGGGAGTCCTTCGCTTCCATCCCACACTCCGGGTTACCACCACTCGCCATCTTGCTTGCCGGGTAGTTCCTTCTTGCACCCACGTGCTGTTCCATCTCCCTCCTTCGTGGGAGTTCCTTCTTTTTCTTTCCTTTCCCGCGATCCCAGACCAGGAGGCAGATTCCCCTGACCAACTGACATATTCTGTTAGCGTTAGAGTCATTACAGTGGGCGGGCATGATTTTCATGCTTACCAGCAACCCAGCCCAGGATGGGAGGCTGTACCACTTCCACTTGCATACGCATGGCTCTTGTTCTTTTTCGGTGGGTGCCATTACACAGTCCTTTGGCATGGTCTCTAGGCACGCTGGACACGATTTACCAGGTCGGTAGATCCTGTTCGTGATGCCAAGTTTACAGTGCCTCCTAGGGCCGGGGTTACTCGGTACCACGCTGGTCAGTCCTTTGGGGGATATGTCACAGCAGCCGTGACCCGGTACATGACCCTGGGCGTGCAATGTAAATAAAATATGGGGTAATAGTTTAGGGGGGAAATATATTTGTGATGCCACCCATGGTGTTCGGCAATGAAGGTGATAGCTGATGCTGCAGAAGAGACTGCTGGGGCTGTTGGTGATGCAGCAGAGTGGTTACAGCTCTCCACAGGCAGAGCTAGGCCCCAGGGCAGTTATAAATGTTAGAGATGATGATGGTGGTTGTAGCGCAAGGCAGGTGATGCAGTAAATACATCCAAGGACACAGCGGAGTGCAGTTTCCACACTTTTACTCACAGTTCTCCAATTACATTCCCCAGCCAGGGTGCTGTGTCCTCCGGGTCTGTGGTCCAGCCATCACTAAAGTAATTTGGGGTACACCGTGTCAGAACCCCCTTCAGATGTTCCTTCCCTGGCCATCTCACTGTGCTGGCTCCATCCTCTCCTGCTCTGCGCCTTCACACACAGTGTCCCGAGCCAGCAGCCCTGGATCCTGTCAGGCAACATACTCTTGGTTCCCTTGATCCTATACGGCTGCCTTTTCAGCGATTGTGTGGGGATGTGGCTGCAGCACATGCAGATACCGCAGCCTCTGGTTAACTAGCTGAGTCCTCAGTTTCTTCACTAGTCTGGGGCTGGTCCCCTACTGTGACCTGGTCCCTCCACCCGACTGCTGTCGTCGTGGATTTGGGCGTCACTGGTGGGTTCCTCACTTCGCGTGCCCCTAGGACCCCTTCCTTCTCTCATCTTTTCTCTCACGCTACGCTAGTGTAGGGACGAGCTCCTCTCTCATTCAGTCCCCAGCACCAACTGTCTACTTCCCTCCAACTGACTCCTGTTTCCATGACAACTCCCTCTGACTCCTCCCCTTCTACTTTCTCCACCCACACACTCTACCTAGCTCCTCCTGGGCCCTGAGAGGTACAGTGTTGGATGTAAGTGTGTGGGTTCTGGATAGTGCCACCTCCTTACCTGAGAGTGTAGTACCACACCTCTAGCTGAGGTGTAGTACCTCTGTGGCGACTGAACCCTCAGGGGCACCACAGATTCACTCCACATCATAAATTCCATTGTTTTCGATCCTAAGGAATTTGGATTACTGCACAATATCTCCTGAAATTAGGTGTGCTAATACTTTCTCTATTCTGGTTATGACTCATAGTAGCGCCAATGGTCCACCCTAAATGAGTGCAAGTCTGGTTTAGTGTTGGAGTTTTCCCCTCGTACATACGTTGTTGTTGGGGGATGTAACATAATTTTTATTCTATGTCTATTTGTACATGTTCATTCTGTATGATAGTTTGATTGTGGTGGGATTGGCCTGCCTCACTTATGTGATTCTGTAACTCCCCGATAGTCTTAAAAAAAAAAAGCTCTCCATTACCTCTTCCAAATGCCAAAGATCTAAACTTAAAGTGAACCTGTCAGCAGCATTGTGCATCGTTATTTGCAAACAGTATCAGGTCAGCGCCATTATACTGATTACATTGATACCTGGTGATGAAATCCGTCTTGTGGTTGTTGTTTAATCTTTATTTGTAGTTTTCAGTTAATGAGATTCTCGTGCTCTGGGGCGGGGCTGTGGGCATGGTTGTGAGTGGAGCTTTATGTGGTGCTATGATTACATATGGATCTATATTGGCTTATGACAGGTCTACAATCTTGGAATCAGTGAGTGGACCTGTATAGAGAGGTACAGATACTCACTGTGCTGTTTGGTGACATGGTGTGTATCACACTCAACATGGACATTAAGCGAAGGTAATAGTTTTCTTAGGAGATTAGAAAGAAAATTATAGACAAACATGTTAAAGATAAAAGTTATAAGAACATCGCCAAGCAGATGGTTGATGATCCTGCGACTACAGTTGCACATATTATTCAGAAATTTAAGCTTCACGGGACTGTAGCCAACCTCTCTGGACGTGGCTGCAGAAGGAAAATTGATGACAAATCAAAGAGACGGATAATATGAATGGTAAAAAAGGAGCCCAGAAAAACTTCTAAGGAGAATAAAGGTGAATTTCAAGCTCAAGTAACATCAGTGTAAGATTGCGCCATCCGTAGTTGTATGAGCCAAAGTGGACTTCATGGGAAACAAACAAGGAGGACACCATTGTTGAAAAAAAAATCATAAAAAAGCCAGACTGGAATTTGCCAAACTACATGTTGACAAGCCACAAAGCTTCTGGGAGAATATCCTATGGGCAGACGAGGCAAAAATGGAACTTTTTGGCAAGGCACCTCAGCTCTATGTTCACAGTCGGAAAAATGAAGCACATCAAGAAAAGAACACAGTCACTACTGTGAAACATGGAGGAGATTCTTATGTTCTGGGGCTGCTTTGTTGCATATCTGGCACAGGGTGCCTAGAATCTGTGCAGGGTACAATGAAATCTCAAGATTATCAAGGGATTCTAGGGGTAAATGTGCTACCCAGTGTCAGAAAGCTTGGTCACAGTCACAGGTCATGGGTCTTGCAACAGGATAATGACCCAAAACACACAGCTAAAAACACCCAAGAATGGCTAAGAGGAAAACAATGGACTATTCTGAAGTGGCCTTCTATGAGCCCTGACCTAAATCCTATTATATGCAGTTATACAGCTTGGGTCACTTGGCAATAATATTCCATAGACCTGCCACTGGCCGGGACAGCATCTGGTGTACACTATTATTGCACATACTGTACTTAGCCCCATGAAGCCTCCAGAATCCTAAGTTACGTGCTGATACAGAGGGACTTATGGAGGTCAATGCTAGGAGCTCACAGAACCTAGTTACTTTGTATCAGCTTCCTGATACGTTATAAACAAACTCAACCCACTCCCTTCAGGCCGGAAGATTTCTACAGCATTGCCGCGTGTCTCTGGTGGCGGTCTCCGCGCGACAAGACATCGGACTCCTCCCACCAGCGCCGCGTGTGTCTCAACGCTGACATGGACAGACACCTCCGTGCCCACTACAGACAAATAGCGCCACCCTTCCACGACACAGGCAGGACACAATGCAACCGGATCAGGGCACCCAGCTCTTCTAGCTACCAGCTACCAAAACCCAAGGTAATAGTTTGAGCCTCTATGTTTAATTATATGCAATAGCATTAATACACATGTGGTGGCAGTCTGGTACATGTATTGTATAAGTACACTGCGGCTCTGAACACAGTGCACCCAGCTTTCCTGACGTTAGCAGGATCAGTGCACCCAGCTTTTCTAGCAACCTATACCCAAAGTAGTAGTTGTAGCTTCTGTGTATAACTATACGCATTAACCTCTTTATACATGTGGTGGTATTTTGACATTTATTTTAGGAGTACACTGCTACTTTTGTGAAATTACGGACACCCTCTCGCAGTGGGGTTTTACTTCTAGCGTTAGTATTGTTGTATACTTACCGCTAAATCCTGCAGGAGGACACCTTTCCTCCTATTTCTGAGCGCTCTTTGGAATATACACTTGTCCTTTATTTATTATTACTTTTGTCAGATTCAAGTTATTTCTGTGACCATTGTGGGATTTTCTGTCATTAAATGAGAGGTACCAACAATTTTGATCACGTGTGTAGGAGGAGTGAATATTTTGACTCCACAGACACTTTCCGGAAGTTAGCACGTAGTGGATGTTGGAGAGTGAAAATTACACATTTGCCATTTTATTTCCCAACACATAGTGCCCAGATTGTGCTCCAGGAGACACACACCATAAATTAAGTGGATTCTTCTCACTATAATATTGCTAAATACAGGGATCCTAAATGATGACTGAGCACACTGCAAGGCTCAGAAGTGAGAGCGGATATTGCTGGATTGGTTTATAGAAACCTTGCTGCTTTTCAACAGCCTTTGAGCCACTAATAGTGTGGGAACCTCTGATTTTCCATTGACAGATGATGGACCTGAGTGGGGACTTGTTTTTTGTGAGATGAGAATTGGTATTATTTTCGCCTACATAACATTGATTGGTTTCTTTTTAAACTCTTTTTATTGAAAGATTCCACAAATTAATACAAGCATATGACATTACAGTATAGAATACAGATCAACATATCATTATCCTCCAAAGTAGATATAGAAGCTTACTTTCAACAACAGAGTAAACAAGCACAACAAATAAAGTATAACATTTCTACAAAGCATTGCACCATCAAACCAACAGGTTCTTTATCAGAGTTTGAGTCTGTATTTATTCAGATTGTAACAGATATTTATTCTTAAGATCACTCACAACACCACTTTAATACATTGAAGAAGGTATATTTCAGGGGTTATACCGCGAAATTGATGAGGTTATAACATCAGGGGCCAGATGTGTCAAGGGTGAGTCGCACCATCTTTCCCAAATCCTGTGAAATTTTTGGGGACACCCTCTATGCCTATATAATATATTTTCGTATGGAATCACATCATTCGTATGGAATCACATCATTCACTAACTTTTTCCACTGCCGAATTGAAGGTGATTTCCCCCCCATCCATCCCAATGCTATCGCCTTCCTGGCCATAAATAGAACTTCCCAGAGAAATATTCTAACATAATGAGTCCATCTTTCCTCATCCACATCACCCAGAATACAGAGCTCTGGGCGACATTCAATCAGTATTCCAATTATCCGTTCCAAAGTATCAGTTGTCCTTCTGCCAAAGCTATATAACCTACTTGGGGTTAAATAGGATTGATGAAGAATATACATACATAGTAACATAGTTATTAAGGTTGAAGGGAGACTTTAAGTCCATCTAGTTCAACCCATATCCTATCCTAACTTACCCTAACATGTTGATCCAGAGGAAGGCAAAAAAACCCATGTGGCAAACAGTAAGCTTCACATTGGGGAAAAACATTCCTTCCCGACTCCACATACGGCAATCAGACTAGCTCCCTGGATCAACACAATATTAAGGAAACTAGTGTATATAACCTGTAATATTACACTTTTCAAGAAAGGCATCCAGTCCCTTCTTAAATTTTAGTAGGGAATCACTCATTACAACATCATATGGCAGAGAGTTCCATAGTCTCACTGCTCTTACAGTAAAGAATCCGCGTCTGTGAGTATGCTTAAACCTTCTTTCCTCCAGACGTAGAGGATGCCCCCTTGTCCCCGTCACAGGTCTGTGAGTAAAAAGATCATTAGAAAGGTCTTGGTATTGTCCCCGCATATATTTATACATTGTAATAAGATCACCCCTAAGCCTTCGATTCTCCAAACTAAATAACCCCAAGTGTAATAACCTGTCTTGGTATTGCAGACCCCCTAGTTCCCTAATAACCGTGGTCGCTCTTCTCTGCACACGCTCCAGTTCAGCTATGTGTCATGATCCAGTGTTGGATCTGGCGGTATTAAATGCATTAAGTGAACTTTTTTTCCTTTGGTTTCAAAGTGTGTCGTGATTGCCCCCGGTGGCCATTAGAATCATCACGTGGTGTCGTTCATTCTAAGTTGCCCGGTGGTGGGGAATGGTATCGCACTTTAGGTTAATGTTCACTTAATTATGGATCAGGTGTGACACCCTATAAAGGTGTGCTCAGGGTGTTCACTCACGGCCTGTGATATTGTGAGTTTGTGTTCACTCTGTTTTTGGAGAGCCTGGAGGAAGGATGGAGCTGGTGAGGAGTCCTGCACAGCTTAGCCAGGGGGGACGTGTTGCAGCTATGGTGTCTGGACGAAGGGCTGGCATGGCGTGGTGGGGTCGCAGTGATGGAGTCAGCGGGAAGTGTCTGCATGGTCTGGTGGAGTGGCTACTATGGAGAGTGGCACTCACCATGTGGGACTTGGCCGCTGAGCTGGACTCAAGCATGCTTGACTTCGTGGCAGAAGCTGAACACTTCCTTGGGACTCTGGTACTAAGCAGCTGCAACTGGTGTTGGATTCTGCTCCGAGGCTGCACTAAGGTGAAGGATCCTGTTATGGTGATGGATCCAGGTGGAGGAGAAGATGCACGCAGGTGGTGGGCTCTGTTGCTAGGAGCATACGCAACAGAGCAAAGCTAAGTGGTGTCCCCCTGTATTGTCTCTTTCCCTCATGTGTGTTATTAGTGCAGTGGTGGGATTAGTCTCCGCACCAACCTATTCCCTAGTGAGGGTTTAGGGTCAGGGCGAGCTAGGGCTTTGAGGTACGCGTGCGGCGCCCGGTGCGAAACCGGCATAGGGAACGTTAGGAGTGCAGGGACACCTGCTCAGGGGAGCTTAGGAGGTCTCCACGTCCCCCATTCCCTATTGCAGGGCCCACCATTGTTGATGTTTCCCAGGTCCCCCTTATTATTTAAATTCGCCATACTGGAGGCGGGGTTTCCAGAATGTTTATTAACGTGTAATACCTAAATTCGCCAGGTGGAGGCGGTGTATCCATCTGCACGTATTATTATTTAACTTCGCCCCACTGGAGGCGCTGTATCCAGGGTCACGTGTGTTATGGGTTCGCCTTGCGGTAACACCTGCACCCAGACACACAGTGACCATGACATTATCACAGGCCATACAGTTTTTTTTTTCTGGTGAGCCTTGGCCATGTGGAGACCTGTTAGTAATTGCTGCCGGGCCTCACTGAGGTGAGTGGGGAGCGGCATGGTGTGTTAGAGCCGCTGCAGCAGCAGTTATCAGGGTCTGGGGCCTCTGCTCAGCTAACCAGAAAATAAAAAAAAAAAAAAAAAATGGCGGCTGCGGTCTGGCAAAAGCCCCTAGAGTCGCTGCTGGGGAGCGGGACTTGCTCTTGCACGGGGAGGTACCCAGGCAGGTGGGAGGAATGGTGCCCCACGGAGCTGCCTGGTATTCCCTGAGGTGAAGGGGTACATCCCTGTGGTGAGCAGACTAGGTGTGTAGTCGCTGCTGGGGAGCGGGACTTGCTCTTACAGGGGACGCACCCAGGCAGGTGGGAGTAATGGTGCCCCACGGAGCTGCCTGGTATTCCCCAAGGTGAAGGGGTACGTCCCTGTAGTGAGCAGATTGGTGAATAGTCCGCGGGGCTCATGCAAAATCTTCGATGCCGCCCCTCCTGGTCATGTGGAGGCGACCAGCGAGTATATATATATTTTCCTCCATATTCCTGCGGCTATGGTACTAATACCCCCTAGAGTCGCTGCTGGGGAGCAGGACTGGTTCATGCAGGCGGGCGCACCCAGGCAGGTGGGAGGAATGGTGCCCCACGGAGCTGCCTGGTATTCCCTGAGGTGAAGGGGTACGCCCCTGTGGTGAGCTGACTGGTGTGATAGTCCGCGGGGTTTTACGCCAAATCTTCATACCATCGAAGAAGCCGCCCTCCTGGTCGTGTGGAGGTGACCAGTGAGAGTATATTTCCTGCATTTCCTGGTCCCCTTCTCCTCCTGGTGTGTGCAGCAGGTGTGCTGCGGGGGAGTAGGGACAAATCTCTACCCTCGCCATTAACCAACACTAGGAGGCGCAGTCCTCATGGTGAAAGGGTTGGAGGGTGGTGTCCCTTGGTGAATAGCGGGGGTGTGAGTGTGGTGACACAGGGGGACGCCTCTGTTGTCAAGTCCAGAGTGAGTTCACCAAGTTATGACAAATGTATGTGTGCAATAAACGTTCAGGTCCGGACCTGTGTGTGAACGAGCGTGTATGGGTGGCCACCAAAAAACATCTTGGAAATGTGTTGTGGAGTCTGATCAGCTCTTAGCATACATACACATACATAATCTCGTTCCCCAGGTCGGCGCTGTGGAGATGAGTGGTGCCTCCAAAATGAACTTTATTGCCATTACCAGCGGTGCGTTTGTCATAAACCTGAAGTGTCAGGTAATGGTGGGGTGAACTCAGGGTCTGGGCGTCCCCGCTGTGGGTGTTTCCCTAATGAGGGGTGGTCTTGAGGGTCCAGAGGCCCCTCATTAAGGAGGGGGTACTGTCATGATCCAGTGTTGGATCTGGCGGTATTAAATGCATTAAGTGAAATTTTTTTCCTTTGGTTCCAAAGTGTGTCGTGATTGCCCCTGGTGGCCATTAGAATCATCACGTGGTGTCGTTCATTCTAAGTTGCCCGGTGGTGGGGAATGGTATCGCACTTTAGGTTAATGTTCACTTAATTATGGATCAGGTGTGACACCCTATAAAGGTGTGCTCAGGGTGTTCACTCACGGCCTGTGATATTGTGAGTTTGTGTTCACTCTGTTTTTGGAGAGCCTGGAGGAAGGATGGAGCTGGTGAGGAGTCCTGCGCAGCTTAGCCAGGGGGGACGTGTTGCAGCTATGGTGTCTGGACGAAGGGCTGGCATGGCGTGGTGGGGTCGCAGTGATGGAGTCAGCGGGAAGTGTCTGCATGGTCTGGTGGAGTGGCTACTATGGAGAGTGGCACTCACCATGTGGGACTTGGCCGCTGAGCTGGACTCAAGCATGCTTGACTTCGTGGCAGAAGCTGAACACTTCCTTGGGACTCTGGTACTAAGCAGCTGCAACTGGTGTTGGATTCTGCTCCGAGGCTGCACTAAGGTGAAGGATCCTGTTATGGTGATGGATCCAGGTGGAGAAGAAGATGCACGCAGGTGGTGGGCTCTGTTGCAAGGAGCATACGCAACAGAGCAAAGCTAAGTGGTGTCCCCCTGTATTGTCTCTTTCCCTCATGTGTGTTATTAGTGCAGTGGTGGGATTAGTCTCCGCACCAACCTATTCCCTAGTGAGGGTTTAGGGTCAGGGCGAGCTAGGGCTTTGAGGTACGCGTGCGGCGCCCGGTGCGAAACCGGCATAGGGAACGTTAGGAGTGCAGGGACACCTGCTCAGGGGAGCTTAGGAGGTCTCCACGTCCCCCATTCCCTATTGCAGGGCCCACCATTGTTGATGTTTCCCAGGTCCCCCTTATTATTTAAATTCGCCATACTGGAGGCGGGGTTTCCAGAATGTTTATTAACGTGTAATACCTAAATTCGCCAGGTGGAGGCGGTGTATCCATCTGCACGTATTATTATTTAACTTCGCCCCACTGGAGGCGCTGTATCCAGGGTCACGTGTGTTATGGGTTCGCCTTGCGGTAACACCTGCACCCAGACACACAGTGACCATGACACTATGTCTTTCTTATACACCGGAGACTAGAACTGTATGCAGTATTCTAAGTGTGGTCGCACTAGTGACTTATATAGAGGTAAAATTATGTTCTCCTCATGAGCATCTATGCCTCTTTTAATGCATCCCATTATTTTATTTGCCTTTGCAGCAGCTGCCTTACACTGGCCGCTAAATGTGAGTTTGTCATCCACCCATACACCCAGGTCTTTTTCAGTGACTGTTTTGCCCAGTGTTTTACAATTAAGCACATAATTATACATCTTGTTCGATCTACCCAAGTGCATGACCTTACATTTATCCCCATTAAAGCTCATTTGCCATTTATCAGCCCAAGCTTCTAGTTTACATAAATCCTCCTGTAATATAAAATTGTCCTCCTCTGTTTTGATTACCCTGCAGAGATTAGTGTCACCTGCAAATATTGAAATTCTACTCTCTATGCCCCCTACAAGGTCATTAATAAATATGTTAAAAAGAAGTGGGCCCAAAACTGACCCCTGTGGTACCCCACTGCTAACCGTGACCCAGTCCGAGTGTGCTCCATTAATAACCACCCTTTTGTTTCCTATCCCTGAGCCAGCTCTTAACCCACCTACACATATTTTCCCCTATCCCCATTGTTCTCATTTTATGTATCAACCTTTTGTGTGGCACCGTATCAAAAGCTTTTGAAAAGTCCATGTACACCACGTCCACTGCATTCCCTTGGTCCAGTCCGGAACTTACCTCTTCATAAAAGCTTATCAGACTAGTCTGACAGGAACAGTCCCTTGTAAACCCATGTTGATATTGGGTCATAAGGTTATTCTTCTCCAGATACTCCAGTATAGTATCTCTTAGAAAACCCTCAAGGATTTTACCCACAGTTGAGGTTAAACTTACTGGCCTATAATTTCCAAGTTCAGTTTTTGTCCCCTTTTTGAATATTGGCACCACATTTGCTATACGTCAGTCCTGTGGTACAGACCCTGTTATTATGGAATCTTTAAAGATTAAAAATAATGGTCTATGACTGTACATAATTCCTGCAGTACTCGGGGGTGTATCCCATCCGGGCCCGGGGATTTGTCAAATTTAGTGATATTTAGACGCCGCCGTACTTCCTGCTGGGTTAAGCAGGTGACATTTAATGGAGGATTTTTATCCCTGATCATGTTATCCGTCATGGGATTTTCTTGTGTAAATACTGTTGAAAAAAAGTCATTTAGCATATTGGCTTTTTCCTCATCCTCATCCACCATTTCACCCAGACTTTTTTTAAGGGGGCCAACACTATCATTTTTTAGTTTCTTACTATTTATGTAGTTAAAGACTATTTTGGGATTATTTTTACTTTCTCTGGCAATGAGTCTCTCTGTCTCAATCTTTGCTGTCTTGATTTGCTTTTTACAGAATTTATTTAATCTTCTGTATTTAGTTAATGCCTCATCACTACCTACTTGCTTTAATTCTCTAAATGCTTTATTTTTTTATCTCTTAATGCACCCCTTACAGCTCTATTTAGTCATAGTGGTTTCCTCCTATTTCTCGCATGTTTATTCCCATACGGTATATATTGTGCACAGGTCCTATTCAGGATGCTAATAAACATCTCCCATTTTCTTTGTGTATTTTTATGTCTCAGGATATCGTCCCAGTTAATTGCACCAAGATCATCTCTCATCCGTTGGAAATTTGCCTTCCTGAAGTTTAGTGTCCTTGTAACCCCTCTACTACACATCTTATTAAAGGATACATGAAAACTTATTAATTTGTGATCACTATTACCCAAGTGACCCCCAACCCTTACATTTGATATGCGGTCTGGCCTGTTGGTTAATATTAGGTCTAGCAGTGCCCCCCCTCTTGTTGGGTCCTGAACCAGTTGTGAAAGGTAATTGTCTCCCATAGTTGTCAGACACCTATTACCTTTGCTGGAACTGCAGGTTTCGGTTCCCCAGTGTATTTCAGGGTAGTTAAAGTCCCCCATAATAATGACTTCTCCTTGAGTCGCAGCTTCATCTATTTGCTTTATGAGGATATTCTCTGTTGCTTCCATTATTTTTGGAGACTTATAACAAACTCCTATCAGTAATTTATTATTTTTTCCCCCTCCCCTTATCTCCACCCACAGGGACTCTACATTTTCATTAGATTCATATATATTATCACGAAGGATGGGTTTTAAGGATGATTTTACATATAAACACACATCTCCCCCTCGCTTATTTGTTTGGTCATTTCTGAACAGACTATAGCCCTGTAAATTAACCGCCCAGTCATGGCTCTCGTCCAGCCATGTCTCAGATATCCCCACCATGTCATAATTATGCTCCAACAACATTAACTCCAATTCCTCCATTTTGTTGGCGAGACTTCTGGCATTAGTATACATGCACTTTATGTATCTCTCTGTACCTCTATTCTTTCTTAAATTATTAACTGTTCTAACCCCACCCCCCCATGCCACCCCCACCCCCAATGTCATTATTTGTGCCCAGGTCTCTATCTGCACTGTCTTCTCCTCCTATAAAAGGAATACCCTCCCCCCGTCCCTAGTTTAAACACTCCTCCAACCTTCTAGCCATTTTCTCCCCAAGCACAGCTGCACCCTCCCCACTGAGGTGCAGCCCGTCCCTAGCGCAGAACCTGTAGCCAACTGAGAAGTCGGCCCAGTTCTGCAGGAACCCATACCCCTCCTTCCTACACAAATTCCTGAGCCACTTATTAACCTCCCTAATCTCCCGTTGCCTCTCTGGCGTGGCACGTGGTACAGGAAGTATTTCCGAAAATACCACCTTGGAGGTCCTTGCTTTAAGCTTACAGCCTAATTCCCTGAAATCATCTTTAAGGACCTTCCACCTACCTCTAACTTTGTCATTTGTGCCAATGTGCACCATGACCGCTGGATCCTCACCAGCCCCTCCCAGTAATCTGTCAACCCGATCAGCGATGTGTCGGACTCGAGCGCCAGGTAGGCAGCACACCGTTCGCTGATCCCTGTCTTTGTGACAGATTGCCCTATCTGTTCCCCTAATAATTGAGTCTCCCACTACCAGAACCTGTCTGGCCTGCCCAGCTCTCCTATTTCCCCCCTTACTGAAGCAGACACTCCTCCGGCTTTCAGAGGACATGCCTTGCTGCAGCAGTGCTACTCCTGCACTAACACTCCCCTCATCTGCCAACTTAGAAAACTTATTGGGGTGTGCCAGATCAGGACTAGCCTCCCTGGTGCTCTTCCCTCTACCCCACCTTCTAACTGTCACCCAGCTAGCTGCTTCATTGTCCTGCAGCTCCAACCTAGCATCAATTGGATTAACTTATTGTTTGCAGCCGGAGACACCACCATATGTGCCTGCATTGCGTCATCCCACTGATCATCTGTAATAGAGGGGATTAAATGCTTCCATCTACCCTCCACAGCTAGCTGAGTGGATGCAATCCTGGAACTTAAAAGGAAAGTATATAGGGAGGTTATCACACCTGTGGGTCTCTGAGTTGATAGTACTCCTATCAACGGATACGTAGAAATTCGCCTTCTAGGAAACGGGAATTGATACTGTGTGGCGTGTCTCAGCTGCAGATATCTATAAAAATCCCTATGGGGAATCTCAAACTTCACATGAAATTGTTCAAATGATAATAAGGTTTGATTATCAAAAATCTGATTAAATGACAATACTCCATATTGCTTCCAGAAATTTGGATCTTGCAAATTCTAAAGTTGCAAAAATTCGTGATTGTCTCATATTCGAGTCTCCCCCACTTGATTAGTAAACTGTACAATATGCTTACTCTCTCGCCAGACCTGTATTGCTAAATTATGTGCAAATAGCAAGCCGGGATGGTCTGTATGAGCCTTCTAATATTGCCCATAGCGTATGTCCCTCCAAAAAATGTATAAGATGAGATTCTGCATTATTGAGTCTATCTTGAATTAGCCAACACTTTAGATAATGTAGTTGACCCACTAGATAATATAAAAAAGGTCAGGCACTGCGTATCCTCCCTGTTGTTTATGTCTCTGTAGGGAGCTAATGCTTAGTTTAGGTCTAGATGAGCCCCATATAAACGTTGCCCTCAGGCTATGCAGCCTCCCAAAGAAACCCTTAGGGATCCGAAGTGATGTATGTTCTAGCATATATAAACACTTTAGGAGAATTATCATTTTGATTAATCCAGTCCTACCCGCTACGGGTAGGGGAAGTCAGGACCATATCTCAAACTTCTTCCTCTTCATATCCTCCAGAGGGTAAATATTGTCTCTAAGGTCATCAATCGGGTTTTGATTGATTATGATGCCTAGGTATTTAAATTTGGAAACTACTTGTAGATCGGATAGCGTATCTACGGTTATACTATTAAGCAGCGACATAACTACAGATTTACTCCAATTAATTTTGAGGCCCGACAATTCTCCGAAACTATTAATCAGATCAATTGCTCTAGGAAAGGACCGATCAATTTTTCCCCGGAAGAGTACAAGATCATCAGCATACAGTCTGACCTTGTCTACCTTAGAATTAATGTTAATTCCGTCAACCAAAAGATCTTGTCTAATTCTAAGTGCAATTGGCTCAATCGCCAGAGTGAAGAGCATTGGAGATAGCGGGCATCTCTGTCTAGTTCCTCTGCCCAGATCAAAATACTCCGACAAAATGCCATTCACCAGAATATTAGCTCTCGGCATACGATAAAGTAATTCAATCCATCCACAAAACTTATCAGTGAAACCAAATCTTAGGGTACCGTTACACTTAGCGATGCGCCAGCGATCCCGACAACGATATGGATTGCTGGTGCATCGCTAAGTGGTCGCTAGTGAGCTGCCACACAGGCAGATCTCACCAGCGACTTAGCAGCGGTCGGGGGTCGCTACTTACCTGTCAGACGCGGCGATCCTGACGTCCTCCCACCCGCGTCCACGCGTCGCTTGTCGGCGTCACAGGAAGCGCCCGACGAGAAATGGTCCAGGACGTTGTCGCGCGACCAGCGATGAGCAGCGGGGAGCCGGTCGGAGGTAAGTATCACATGTAGCGATATCACTAGCAATATCGCTGCTATGTCACAAAATCGGTGATGCTACAGCGATATTGCTAGTGATATCGCAATGTGTAACGGGCCCTTTAGGAGTACCCATTACAAAAATCTCCATTCCAGTGAATCAAAGGCCTTTGCAGTGTCCAAAGAGGCTATCGCCCAGGGTTTTTTGTATTTATGGCCTATCTGTGTCAGAACCTGCACTCTAATATTAGAAGAGGTGGATCTTCCTGGCATAAAGCCAGATTGGTCCTCATGTATGATACTCAATATTACTGTTTTGAGTCTATTAGCTATTAGTTTTGTGAAAATTTTATAGTCAGAGTTAAGTAAGGATATAGGACGATAAGAACCACACTCCTCAGCAGGCTTATCAGGCTTTGGGATAACCACAATAGTGGCATCGTAAAAGGATTGAGGAAGGCTAGCTTCAGACTAGCGCATTTAACATGCAGCGCACGGTGCCGCTAAGCCCCGCCCCCTACCCGCCCCGTCCGGTCATTTCCTCCTACTATCGCACACGGCTGCATGCGATCTGCGCACCCTATCTTTAGCATAAGGTGCGCAGACCGTGCGCTAGTAGGATTTTTGCATGCGCTGCGCACTTTTGAAGGTGCGCCTGTGTGCGCTGAACGCACCATGTTGCATTTTGGTGCGCTCGGCGCACCTTCAAAAGTGCAGCGCACACAAAAATCTTACTAGCGCACGGCCAGCGCACGGTCTGCGCACCCTATGCTAAAGATAGGGTGCGCAGATCGCATGCAGCCGAGTGCAATAGTAGGATGAAATGATGGGGCGGGGCTTAGTGGCGCCGTGTGCTGCATGTAAAATGCGCTAGTCTGAAGCGAGCGTTTTTCAAGTGCCTCAGAAAGTTTTCATCAGAATTGGCCCAATCAACTATATAGTTCTTTAGAAAACAAAAAGCAAAAAACACAAATATCCTAAAATAAAAAAGTAAAAATTAAACTGCAAATAATGCATAAAGGTAATAATATTAATAAGGGTATTTAGTAAACATAATTTTGATCAAAATAATATACAAGCCATCCCGCCACGTCAAGGCAACCCCTATGGGACAGTCCTACTCTAGTATTTAAAACCTTTTCACTTGCCAAGTGACGCGAATGTGAACAAGGATCGAGGGACTGACCCACTAGTAAAAGCTTAGGCCAGGCCGGAAGGTTTTCCCAGCACAGAAAGAGGGCGGTCACACCCATATATGCACTGAATGCACAATGAAATGAATAAAAAACTGGAATCTGAACTGAAAAAGTAAGTTAATGTGTATGCACAATGTAAGTGCATATTAACAAATTCAATGAAAAGATCCAGCTCACCAGAAACAGCATCCTGACATCGGAGCACGAGACCGCTGTGTCAAAGCGCTTGATTTAAACCAATGAAGAAAGGAATGTCCAGCTCCACGATGTAGTGAATACATAAATCCTTTTATTCACTTAGTCACTTCAAAGGTGAGGTTAAAAGGCCAGCATAGAAAAACAAGGCTTGCCTTCTCAAGGCGTTTCTGGTGACTTCGCACTCTTAGTCTTGTTGAGCAGCTTTGTCACAAATAGTTCTTATATACTATGTCCGGTCGGCACACCGTTAAAATAATTAACACCCAAAAGTGAGAGACATATGAAACAGACAGAATTTAAATCCTTAACAAAATCCTAGGTTATGCATGACAAGATGTACAATTCTTTTTTTCAACAATATGCGACATTAATAGATTTATTAGAAATATCACTCTAAGGTTACATTTTGAAGAAGGTTCTGATAATTTTGTGAAAACTAGTAAAGTCTCTGAGAATGCATATAGCAAGTGTTCCTTCTTGGAACAAATGTCAATAATAAGTCTACAGGATTTACAAAATGAAAATATGCCAAATAATGATAACCTCATTTCCCCAATAAAAAATATGAACATCCCGAATCCAAAATATTATCCAGTTAAAGGTAGGAGGCCAGTAATGGATAGATTTCAGAGTGCTGTTGAAAATGATCTGAGAGATTTATCTGAAAAAACGCACAGTATAGATGCGGTCAACAACAATCTGAAACCATCCTTAAGAAAAGCATTGCGAGAACTAAGAGAAAATGACAACCTTGTAATTAGAAAAATATTCAGAATTGAGAGTCCTCAGTGGTTGATACCTTTTTAATGGCTAACTGAAAAGATGGTAACAAATTGCAAGCTTTCGAGACTACTCGCGTCTCTTCATCAGGCATAGACTAATACAAAATCTGAAGAGTCACATATTTATACACAATACAGCACAGAAAAAATGCAATAGATAAGACAAGTGACGTGAAGCAGAACTATCATTATGGGAGAGGGAGAAACATAAATATTGCTCCAGTTCATAGATTAGGAGTCCGGATGTTTTATTGTCCTCTGATTGGGGTCTGCTAATGTGTTGTGATGCCCCCACAAGGTCTTAGAAGCAAATTCCTTAATTGATGTAAAAAGACATAAATCCAACCTTGTAATTAAAAACTCAGATAAAGGTAGATTGATTGTGCTTATGAATAAAGGGGACTATATTAACTGGGTTGAGAAAATGTTAGATGATCCTATGATTTATAAACGGTTATCTGAAAATCCTTCCTTGAAAATCAAAGATCGAATTTTTCCGATTATAGATGAAGGATTTAGTATGGGTTTAGTATGTATTCACTACATCGTGGAGCTGGACATTCCTTTCTTCATTGTTTTAAATCAAGCGCTTTGACACAGCGGTCTCGTGCTCCGATGTCAGGATGCTGTTTCTGGTGAGCTGGATCTTTTCATTGAATTTGTTAGTATGCACTTACATTGTGCATACACATGAACTTACTTTCTCAGTTCAGATTCCATATTAACACATGACCATTAACCAGAGAAAACAAAAAGCAAAAAACAAATATCCTGAACTAAAAAGTAAAAAATAAACTGAAAATAATGCATAAAGGTAATAATAATAATAAGGGTATTTAGTAAACATAATTTTGATCAAAATAATGTACAAGCCATCCCGCCACGTTTTTGATTTTTGTTTTCTCTGGTTAAAGTTCATGTGTTAATATGCACTTACATTGTGCATACACATTAACTTAGGCCTGTTTCACACTTATGTTTTTTTCTGTCAGTTGCAATCTGTGAAAAAGGCGGAGAACAGATCCGTGGCCGTTGAGACACCAACGGGTGCCATTTTAAAGGAACCGCAGCCTGGGTGGGGGAGAGAGAGAAAATTTTTTGCCACTTCCGGAACGGCATTTCATGGTTAACCTCTTCACGACCGCCCACAGTAGATAAACGTTGGCGCTTGCTGGGCTTTGTGCAGCGCCGACGTTTATCTACTGTCGGCGGTTTTGTGCCCCCCGGGACCCCCACATACCTTCCAACGCGGGGATCCCGGTGCGCAATGCATGCTGGGACCCCCGACGTCATCGAGACCTGATTGGTTCAGGTCCCGATGACGTCAGCGTCACAGCAGCCAATGGGAGCGATCGCTGGGAAAGCTGCTTGTTTCCCGGCGATCTCCCTCATTGTAACGCGGCTTCTCCCTCTGATGTAACACTGACAGATGATCAGAGGTGAAGCAGCATTATTGTGTGACTAGATCGCTGCCTGGCACAGCTGATCGCTGCCTGGCACAGCTGTGCCAGGCAGCGATCTTGTCACACAGTAATGCTGCTTCACCTCTGATCATCTGTCATTGTGAGATCAGAGGAGAAGTCGCGTTATTATGTGCCAGGCAGTGATCTTGTCACATAGTAACGCTGCTTCTCCTCTGATCTCACACTGACAGATGATCAGAGGTGAAGTGGCGTTACTATGAGTCAGATCGCAGGGCAGCGATCTTGTGACAAAAAAAAAAAAAAAGTAAAAAAAAAAAATGCAGGGGCTAGGGTTAGGGTTAGGGCTAGGGCTAGGGTTAGGGCTAGGGCTGGGATTAAGGTTATGGGTGTGTTGGTGTTAGGTTTGTGGTTAGGGTTATGGTTAGGGCTGAGATTAGGGTTAGGGGTGTGTTGGGGTTAGGGTTGGAATTAAAATTGGGGGTTTCCATTGTTTAGGTACATCAGGGGCTCTGTAAATGCAATATGATGCCCGCAGACCATTCCATCAAAGTCTGCATTTCAGAACGTCACTACTTCCCTTCCGAGCCCCACCGTGTGCCCAAACAGTAGTTTTCTCCCACATATGGGGTACCAGCGTACTCAGGACTCAGGACAAATTGGACAACAACTCTTAGGGTCCAATTTCTCCCGTTACCCTTGTGAAAATAAAAATTGGGGGCTAAAAGATCATTTTTGTGGAAAAAAAATGATTTTTTTATTTTCACGCCTCTACATTATAAACTTTACTGAAACACTTGGGGGTTCAAAGTGCTCACCACACATCTATATAAGTTCCTTGGGGGGTCTAGTTTCCAAAATGGGGTCACTTGTGGGGGGTTTCCACTGTTTAGGTACATCAGGGGCTCTGCAAACGCGACATGACACCCAGAGACCATTCCATCAAAGTCTGCATTTCAGAACGTCACTACTTCCCTTCCGAGCCCCACCGTGTGCCCAAACAGTAGTTTTCTCCAACATATGGCATACCAGCGTACTCAGGACAAATTGGACAACAACTCTTAGGGTCCAGTTTCTCCTGTTACCCTTGTGAAAATAAAAATTGGGGGCTAAAAGATCATTTTTGTGGAAAAAAAAATTTTTTTTTTTATTTTCACGCCTCTACATTATAAACTTTACTGAAACACTTGGGGGTTCAAAGTGCTCACCACACATCTAGATAAGTTCCTTGGGGGGTCTAATTTCCAAAATGGGGTCACTTGTGGGGGGTTTCCACTGTTTAGGTACATCAGGGGCTCTCCAAATGCGACATGGCATCCGATCTCAATTCCAGCCAATTCTGCATTGAAAAAGTCAAACGGCACTCCTTCTGTTCTGAGCTCTGCCGTGTGCTCAAACAGTGGTTTAGCCCCACATATGGGGTATTGGCGTATTCGGGAGAAATTGCACAAAAAATTTAGTGGTTCATTTTCTCTTTTTACACTTGTGAAAATAAAAAAAAATGGTTTTGAAGTAAAATGTTTGTGAAAAAAAGTAAAATGTTTATTTTTTCCTTCCATATTCCATTCATTCATGTGAAGCACCTGAAGGGTTAATAAACTTCTTGAATGTGGTTTTGAGTACATTGAGAGGTGCAGTTTTTAGAATGGTGTCAATTTTGGGTATTTTCTGTCATATTGACCCCCCAAACTCACTTCAAATGTGAGGTGGTCCCTAAAAAAAATGGTGTTGCAAATTTTGTTGTAAAAATGAGAAATCGCTGGTCAACTTTTAACCCTTATAACTTCCTAAAAAAAAAAATTATGTTTCCAAAATTGTGCAGATGTAAAGTAGACATGTGGAAAATGTTATTTATTAACTATTTTGTGCGATATCACTCTCTGATTTAAGGGCATAAAAATTAAAAGTTTGAAAATTGCAAAATTTTCTAAATTTTTGCCAAATTTTGATTTTTTTAACAAATAAGTGCAGATCATATCTAAAATTTTTTACCACCATCATGAAGTACAATATGTCATGAGAAAACAATGTCAGAATCAGTAGGATCCGTTGAAGCGTTCTAGAGTTATGACCTCATAAAGTGACACTGGTCAGAATTGAAAAAATTGGCCCGGTCACGAAGGCAAAAACAGGCTCGGGTGCGAAGGGGTTAAAATGCCTCCCGGAGTAAAGCTTCCGGGCATGTGCACTTAAAAATAGCGGACCGTCAAGGCAAAAAAAGTTGCATTGTCCGTCTCATTCGCCCAGGAGCCGCTAAAATCTTGGCGGATCCGTCAAAAAACGGGTGGGATGGACGACCGTCAGTCAAGATCCGCCACTAAGTCTATGAGGGGAAAAAAGGATTCACCCCTTTTTTGGCAGATCCGTTTTTTTCTAAAATTGGCGGATTTTGACTGACTACAAAAAACGGAAGTGTGAAACAGGCCTTACTTTCTCAGTTCAGATTCCAGTTTTTTTATATAGTTCTATAGGCATACAATAAAGTCCTGGAGTTTTTCCTTTAGAAAGAGACATGACTGCTGTCATGGTCCAGTCCGGAGTTTATCTTCTGCTGTCTTCACTCCGGACTGGTCATGCGGGGATTAAGCTCCTCAGCCTCGTTCTGGAGCTAGCTGGGCTATTTCAGTCTCTCACAGCCAGCTGACCAGTGTTATTGATAGCTCAAGCTTCCAGTTTAGAGCCTCTGACCCTTGTACCTTGGTGATCATTCTGCCCTTGACTGATATTCACGAGTATGACCCGGACTGATCTCTGACCCCGTCTCTTGGTATTCGTTTCTGCTGTTACGTTCCCTCTCTGGCATCTGACACTCTGGCTTGTACCCCGACCACGTATTTCGTCTCACGTTTTGGACCCCATGCTCATGTTCTGGCTTTCTGACTCTCGGCTTGGTATTTTGACTACGTGTATTGCTGCTCCTTCTGGTACGTCTGCTCCTGCTAGTTTCTGACTCAGTTCATCTGACTATTCTCTCTCGTTACCTGTGGCACCTGTGCTGTTGCCCAGGGTTGCTCCTCTTAGTGTGTAACCTCTCTTCCCTCACAAGCTCCCCCTGGTGGAGGTTTCACTACAACTGCCTCCTGAATTTTCTCCAGAGTGATCTCTTTGTCCAGGAATGCCTGTTATTCATGAGAAAGTCTAGGGAACTCTATCTGGCCCAAATACTCTTCAATTTCTTCTGTAGTGCAGTATAGTTGGGAGGTGTACAGCTCTCTAAAATACTCTTCAAATCTGTTTGCAATATGGTCAGATCTGAGCAGAGGGGTCCCCTCCCTTGTATTAATGGATAATATAGATGGGAATATTTGATTTTGTTGGACTATGTATGCTAGGAATTTACTTGATTGGTTACCCAACTCAAAATAGGTTTGCTTAGTGAAAAAGAGTCTCCTCTGGGCTTTTTCCTGCAGATGTATCAAATACTCCCTCCCCTTCTCGAGCCATCTGTGTAAGGCACCATCGGATGGGCTATTAATATATTCAGTTTCCAGGGACTTACACTCATCAGCTAGTCTCTGTTCCCTAACATGGGATTCTCTTTTAATATACGAAATCGTAGACCTAAAAACACATCCCTTTAAATATGCCTTAAGTGTGTCCCACATCACCAGTCCATCCAGGAAATCAGCATGGTCTGCTATGAAGACATCCAGTTGGTCTATTACTCTATCTTGTTCCCCTATAAGGGATAACCAAAATGGGTGTATACGAAATCTCTAAAATCTATCAGAGCCACCTAGATGAAAGCACATCACCAATGGAGTGTGATCTGATATTGCCCTAGGAAGATATTCAATCACATGCAAGTCTGATAGTGCAGTATTATTCCCAAATGCGTGATCAATTTTGGACAAACAACGAATGTCCGGGGTATAACAGGAGAATTCTTTCTTATGAGGGTGCTGCTGTCTCCATAAATCAATCCAGCCCATCTCCTTTACAAAAGCATCCAATGTTGTGTTGTGGCCATCAGGTCCAGAGCTCACAGCTCTCATTCTATCTAAATAAGTATTAAGAACTATATTGAAATCACCCATGCATACCATTTTAGCATCAGGGTACTGTGACACAAAAATTGCAGCTTGTTGAAGTACATCCAATTTGGCCGGTGGGGGATTGTAGATATTAATTAACACACAAGGCACCATGTCTATCAATGCATATATAAAAATGAACCTACCCTCTGGGTCTTTGTTAATCTTTTGGACAGACCATCTCAAGGATCTATGTACCATAACAGTTACCCCCCTGGAATAGGACGTATGTGTGGCGTGTTTCTGCCATTGCATCCAGGGCTTGTTTGTTCTCGATATGGTATCTGGTGTCAAGCGGGTTTCCTGAAGACATATTATCTGCGCATGCGCTTTACGTATCTGTGAGAACACCATATTCCGCTTCCTAGCACTCCCGAGCCCTCTAATGTTCCATGAAAGGAGTTTAAGTGATGCCATATAGACCTCGTGGAAAATCTGTACACAGGGTAACATTCATTCCTGGAGTATTCAACTCCATCACATACAGACCATCCTCAGACAATGAAATATAGATGCAATGCAGGTTTTTAACTAGATTAACAATTAAACTAACAATTCTTGACCAATAGTGGTCATCAAAACGAAACAAGAGATGCCCATAAACTTCTCCGAACTGAAGCATAGGCATAAGAAAAGTCTTCATTTCCCCTTCCCCTCAATCCGAACCACCAATAATAAATGTACCGGATTCAATTCATATCATTAAGTCTGATTCCCCCAGCCCCCTTATCTCAAAAAAGAGTATCCCTGGATTTGGTCCGATCACCCAGTTTTTACTAGACCCAAAGGGTAGCTAGGTTTCCGGACCAGGGAGTATAGCACTGATGCCCCAGTATTGGATGCCCCTGCCACCCTCCCATTAAGCTTCATAGCATCCATTCCCCTCCTGGAAAAACAGGCATCTAGGTGCCTATATAAAATGGTCACATCAGGGTAAAGTATCCAGGTGGAGTGGGGGTGGAAAGGATATAACCGCATTAGCCAACCAATACGATAATATCTTATCTAAATTATACATGAAGCAATAGCATTTGAAATATAGCTATCAGCCATTTTGTAGTAACTCAGGGCATCTGTATAGATCACCACATTAACAAGTATTATCCTTACTACCTCTGGCAAAATCTTATAGTAGCAAATAGTATTAGAGATGTAATCCTTAGCCACTGTAGTAACTCAGTTAAGGCACCCACATAGGTCACCACATTAACATGTATTATTCTCACTACTACTGGCAGTCATATAGGAACAAATAATATTAGAAATGTAGTAATTAACCTTTGTAGAATTAGATATATAGTTATCAGCCATTATAGTAACTCAGTTAAGGCACCCATATAGGTCACCATATTAACATGTATTATCCTTACTATTTCTGGCAAAGTCATATAGGAACAAATAGTATTAGAAATGTAATCATTAACCATTGTAGTAGCTTAGTTCAGAAACACATGTAGGTCATTATATTGACATATTATCATTACTGCTTATGGAGTCTTTCTCACTTGGAGATCCACTCTTCCGCCTCCGCTGGGCTCTGAAAGAAAATTACTCTCTCACCATCCACGATCCTAAGCCTGGCAGGGTATGCCATTGAATACATTGCATTAGCACTTTTAAGATGTTTCTTGACCGATGTAAATGAGGCTCTTCGCTTCTGCAAATCTGCTGAGAAATCTGGGAACAACATCACAGTAGTGTTGTCATGTTTAATTATTTGAGCCTTTCGTACCAGTTGCAGGATATAGTCTCTGTCCCTCCAGTTAAGAAATTTGGCCAGCAGGGGTCTAGGGGGGGGCTCCAGGGGGATTCGGTTTCCCAGGTACCCGGTGCGCCCTCTCCACCACGTAAGCAGCAGAAAAGGTGGCGTCTGGAAACAGTACGGATCCATCTTTCCACAAAATCACTCGAGTTATTTCCTTCAGCCCTTTCCGGCAATCCAACAATGCGGATATTATTTTGCTTCAGTCTGTTCTCAAGGTCGTCATGCTTTTGTACGCACAACTCCATTTTTTTGTTCCAATACTCTAATACGCTCAGGCAAAGGTGCTGTTTGGTCCTCAAGACTCGAGATTCTATCCTCCGCCTGTCGGATTTTGTCCCCCAAATTTGACATATAATTATGGAGAAGTCCCAGATCTGTCTTAACCTCCTCAATTTTCCCTGTCAGGGAGGCTGTACTGCCCTAGATGGCACTCATCAGTTGTGCAGATACTTGTTTCAGGGTGGGTTCTGTATCCATACTCCATTTCTTGTGACACTGATACCTCACCCTGAGCTGATCCATTTGCAGATCTCTGCATGGTCGTTGAATTATTGCCCCTAGCATATGACTTAAGCTTATCAGCAGCTGATGCCGTCTCGAAGATGTGTATATATTATAAGGAGAAATCTCGTATATGGTCAGGAGATAATGGTGGTGGCTCGGACTTTAATAGAAGAGAAAACAAGAAGACCTACAAAGTCATTTCTCTATTGAATTCAATTATGAAAAATATGTGCAACAGGCATAGTTTCCAGAAGGGGCACTAAGTGGCAGGAGAACGCTGCATATAATTAAACAATGAATCCAATGGCCTTAGCCAGCATCAGGGTACATGTCCAAGCCAAAAGGGAAAGGAGAGGGGGAAAACAGTTGAATATACTTCAGCCTGCGGTGTTTCAGTGGCACAGTCTCAGATGAGATCCAATATGATTACCGTCGCTGAGCTCTTTTCCCGCCACCAGCGGTCCAGGTCTCCAGAGGGGCAGAGGGGGTCTGGATCCAGCTTCAGGCCACTATCGCCTTCCAGCCCTTCACCAGCTCCAGTTCCCCAGGCAGTGATCCCCACGCACCGCAGTATTCTCCTCTGCTTCCCTTCTTCTCCCTCTCCCCCTAGAAGCAGCGCTGCTCCCAAGACAGTCTCTCCCCCACCAATGGCACCTTTTCACCTTCCTGTTCTTTAGCTATGCCACGCTCCTGGTCTCCTTCTTCGTCCGGCCCGCAACTTTAGACCGTGGCTCCGCCGGAAGTGTAGGCCGCAGCACCGCGCTCTTCAGAAATCACCAGCCGCCTCAGATTCGATCATCACAGTACCTCGGGCAGGGACCGGGGATGGTAAGCGCCTGGTATTCCTGTCATGGAGTCACCGCAGGAGGCGGAGGACGAGCAGGGGCAGGCGTGACTGTAAGGGTAGTGCGGCTCCAGCAGGCCTCAGGCCCACGTGTAGGCCCCAGTCTCCATTCGCCTCCAAATATGCCCTGATGGGTCAGGGGAGCGCTGATACTCGGGAATATAGTCTCCAGGTGCACAACTGGGTCCGGATGTTATTTAGATGAGGCTCCAAAAGCCAGATAATGGCCAGATTATAAACAGGGTCCCAGGAGCTCCAAGAGTCTGGTTTCTTTTTATTTGATATTTTGGAGGCAGAATGAACAAACAGTTGAACACCATGCACTACTGGTTCATCCAACAAAGTTTTCAATTAGATTGTGAACTGTCATTGTCTTGGTAAATAATTAAAGTTTTATACATAGCTTGCTATTTTTATGGACAGCTTAAGTAGAAATGTTCAAAAATATAAAACTCAAGGATATTTTATTAAAAAATTACAATTGTTTTTTATCTTAGCAGATGACTGTACCAGGAGATCAGAGGGACAGCTGACATCTTCAGTTTTTAAACCTGATGATCTTGAGATCCTACAAGATACAAATGAAGTGAATGCTATTACTCCAGATATACCTTCATCCATTCACAGCGAAGATCTGTCATTTGATCCTATGAAACAGGTCCCATCTTCTGATTCAATACCGACTACTAAAGAAAATCCAAGTCACGAAAGAGGCATTAAAAAACAAACTGCTCCTAAAGCAAAGAAGTCATTTTCATGTTCAGAATGTGGGAAATATTTTACATGGAAATCAGATCTTGTTCGTCACCAGAGAACTCACACAGGGGAGAAGCCTTTTTCCTGTTCAGAATGTGGGAAATGTTTTAAATGGAAATCAGATCTTGTTAGTCACCAGAGAACTCACACAGGGGAGAAGCCTTTTTCCTGTTTAGAATGTGGGAAACATTTTGTACAGAAGTCACATTTTGTTACACACCAGAGAATTCACACAGGGGAGAAGCCTTTTTCATGTTCAGAATGTGGGAAATGTTTTAACCAGAAATGGAGTCTTCTTACACACCAAATAACTCACACTGGGGAGAAGCCTTTTTCCTGTTCAGAATGTGGGAAATGTTTTAACACAAAAGCGCATCTTGATAGACATCAGAGCAGTCACACGGGGGAGAAGCCTTTTTCCTGTTCAAAATGTGGGAAATGTTTTAACCGAAAAGAGCTTCTTGTTAGTCACCAGAGAACTCACAAAGATGAAAAGCCTTTTTCATGTTCAGAATGTGGGAAATGTTTTAAACAGAAATCAGATTTGGTTAAGCACCAGAGAATCCACACAGGGGAGAAGCCTTTTTCCTGTTTAGAATGTGGGAAATGTTTTAACAATCAATCAAATTTTGTTAAGCACCAGAGAACTCACACAGGGGAGAAGCCTTTTTCCTGTTCAGAATGTGGGAAATGTTTTAACCAGAAAACGGTTCTTTTTAGACATCAGAGCAGTCACACAGAGGAGAAGCCTTTTTCATTTTCTTAATGTGGGAATTATTTTACTTGGAATTCAACTGTAAATAAACATCAGAGGTGTCACAAAGGGGAGAAGCCTTTTTTTATGTTCATAATGTTGGAATCGTTTTAACCAAAATTGGATCTTCTTAAAAGGATTGTCTCTCGTCATTCACATTTGCTGACAAAAGGATAAAATTAAAACTAAAAAGTGGTCTCTTAATTTTTGCCAGCGCTATATATATAAAGTTATCCCTCAGTTAGAAGAATCACTGATTAGAGGACAACACTAAACTTTATTAATTCCAAATGTAAAACTATACCCATAATTCACCCTCTGAAGGTGACTAATAGAAAAAACATATGCCCCACATCTCAGTATATAGGGTGAGGTGACGTATACACACTCACTCTCCAAGCCTTTCATTTCTCCTGGTTTTGTCATCCTCACCAAAAGGTGACTCATCAGGAGACTTTATTTAATATTGACCTATATTCAAGTGAGACTAGAGGAAAAAACCCCTAAAATCATGTATCGTGTTATCCAAAACAGTCAAAAAACTAGCCACATATTGGCAGATCCCAGACTTCAAACTATATACTTCGTAAGTTTATAAGCCACTCCAGTGGCGGTCAGTCAGGAATAGAAAGTATGTGAAAACCCGTATAATTATTGTGTTTTTCCTCCTATAGGGACTGCCCTAGTTTGGTATAATAACAGCTGTCAATTAGTAGTGTCGAAAAATTGTCCTAGAGTAAACTCAGTTTTCAGACGGCCCAATATATACCACTCAGGGAAAACTTACCTGCTCCAAAGATCATTAGCAGCTTCTAACTAATGGCCATGCTGCGGTCTGTCAGGGAATGAGTGCAATATCGTTATAAAGACTAGGGATATGTGCAGCCATAATGTCTGGGAGATCTGTGCCATTATTTAGTATGATTATGGAAATGATCTCTGGAAGTTAAATGTTCCCTGAGCGGTATATACTGTATTTTCACATATTTTCTATTCCTGACACTGGAGTGGCTTATAATGAAAGTATGTAGTGTGAAGTCAGGGATCTGCCAATATGTGGCCAGTTTTCTGACTGTTTTTGGATAACACGATACATGATTTTAGGGGTTTTTTCCTCTAGTCTCACTTGAATGTAGGTCAATATTAAATAAAGTCTCCTGATGAGTCGCCTTTGGTGAGGACAACGAAACCCGTAGGAATGAGAGGCTTGGAGAGTGAGTGTGTATACATCACCTCACCCTATATACTGAGATGTGGGGTATATGTTTTTTCCTTTAGTCACCTTCTGACTAACCTTCAGGGGTGAATTATGGGCATAGTTTTACATTTGGAATTAATAAAGTTTAGTCTTATCCTCGTTTCAGTGAATCTTCTAATTGAGGGATAATTTTATACATACAGCTCTGGCAAAAATTAAGAGACCACTTTAAAATGTTCAATGTGTCTGATTTTTCTCTTTATAGGTAAATTTTTGAGTAAAATTTAAATTGTTTTTATTCTATAAACTTCTGACAACATGTCTCCGAATTTCCAATCAATAAATTTTGTATTTTTATTCTGAAAATGAGAAATGGTCAAAATTAGAAAAAAAATGCAGTGCTTGCAGACCTCAAATAATGCAAAGAAAACAAGTTCATAATCATTTAGAAACAACAATACTAATGTTTTAACTCAGGAAGAGTTCAGAAATCAATATTTTGTGGAATAGCCAGGATTGTTAATCACAGCATTCATGCGTCTTGGCATGCTTTCCACCAGTCTTTCACACTGCTCCTGGCGCAAAAATTTAAGCAGTTCTTTGATGGCTTGTGACTATCCATCATCCTCTTGCTTATATTCCAGAGGTTTCCAATGGGGTTCAGGTCTGGAGAATGGGCTGCACATGACAGGGATTTGATGTGGTGGTCTCTTCATTTTTGCCAGAGCTGTAATTATTTTTGTTAGTGAACTCATTCCTCATGTTTGGCCTTACTAAAATAAAAACACTCATACTCCGCTGGCGTGCCGGCTCCACTTCAGTGGTGTTGAGACTCACTGTCCTGGGGCTTATGTTAGTGTGTCACATCACACGAGCCCTGCGCCCAATCAGCAGCAGCTTCACTGTTCCTTCGGATGTATTAGGGTGTGTGCACACGCCGCGGATTCTGCTGCGGTTCCACAGCGGATTTGGCCGCTGTGGGTCCGCAGCAGTTTTTGCTGTGGTGTACAGTACCATTATTCCCTATGGGAATAAAAAAACGCAGTGCAGATGGTGCGGATTTTTCAGCGGTTTTGAAACCGCAGAAAGAATTGACATGTCCATTCTTTCTGCGGATTCCTATCTCCACCATTGTGAAGATGGTGAAACCGCAGGGCCAAACCGCAGGATAATCCGCAGGTCTTTTGACCTGCAGATTTACCTGCGGATTTTACAAAATCCGCGTGGCCAAATCCGCATCCCATTCCGCAGCGTGTGCACGTAGCCTTAAACATGATCAGGAAGTCAGGGCTGCGGCTGCTCTCTGACTTCCTGATGATTCTCGATTTCTCCGAAAATTGGGACAGTGACACCAGCGCTGATTGAACAGGGCTCACATGAGGTAAAAGCCTCAAAAGAGACCCAAGTGCCAACACTGCTGAAACGGTGCCGGCATGGGAGGTTTGTATAAGTGTTTTTATTTTAACAGGACCAAACTTGAGGAATGAGAAGGGGTTGTTTAACCTTTTAAGGACCAAGGCATTTTGTAGGTTAAGGACCATGCCTTAATTTTGAAATCGGACCACTGTCACTTTATGTGGTTATAATTCTGGAACGCTACAACGGATTCAGCTGATTCTGACACTGTTTTTTCATGACATATTGTACTTCATGGTAGTCGTAAAATTTCTTCAATATGACTTGCGTTTATTTATGAAAAAAAATGGAAATATGGCGAAAATGTTTAAAATTTAGCAATTTTCAAACTTTTAATTTTTATGCCCTTAAATCAGAGAGATATGTCACAAAAATAGTTAATAAATAACATTTCCCACATGTCTACTTTACATCAGCACAATTTTGGAAACAAAATTTTTTTTGTTAGGAATTTATAAGGTTTAAAAATGACCAGCGATTTCTGATTTCTCCAGCAAAATTTACAAAACTATTTTTTTTAGGGACCACCTCACATTTGAAGTCACTTTGAGGGGACTATATGACAGAAAATACCCAAAAGTGACACCATTCTAAAAACTGCACCCCTCAAGGTGTTCAAAACCACATTCAAGAAGTTTATAAACCCTTTAGATACTTCTCAAGAATCGAAGCCATGAGGAGTTAAAAAATGAACATTTAACTTTTTTTCCCCAAAATTTTTCTTCGGACACAATTTTTTTTATTTTGTCAAGGGTATCAGGAGAAAATGAACCACTATTTGTTGTGCAATTTCTCATGAGTACACTGATACCCCATTTGTGGAGGAAAACCAATCTTTAGGCGCACGGCAGTGCTCAGAAGGGAGGGAGCATCATCTGAGATTTTGAATGTCAAATTTGCTGGAATCGAGAGCGGACGCCTTGTCGCATTAGGAGAGCCCCTGATGTACCTAAACAGTGGAAACCCCCCATAAGTGACCCCTTTTTTGGAAACTAGACCCCCCAAGGAACTTGTGTAAATGTGTGATGAGCACTATGATCTTTTTCCCAAGAGTAACAGTACCCCAAAAGTTATTGTGCAATTTGTCCTGAGTATGCTGATACCCCATATGTGATATGTAGGGGTAAACCACTATTTGGGCGCATGGCAGAGCTCGGAAGGGAAGCAGCGCCATTTGACTTTTTTGGTTGGAATTGAGATCGGACGCCATGTCGCATTTGGAGAGCCCCTGATGTGCCAAAACAGTGGAAACCCCCCATAAGTGACCCCACTTTGGAAACTAGACTCCCCAAAGAACTTATCTAGATGTGTGGTGAGCACTTTGAACCCCCAAGTGCTTCATAGAAGTTTATAACGTAGAACCGTGAAAATAAAAAAAAATATTTTTTTCCCCACAAAAATGATCTTTAATGAGCTATAATTTTTCCATATTTCGTCCGACATGTGCAGGCTTGATTTTTGCGGGACGGGCTGATGTTTTTATTGGTACCATTTTCGGGCACATAACATTTCTTGATCGCTTTCTATTCCAATTTTTGTGAACACAGAATGAACAAAAACCAGCAATTCAGGAATTTTTTTTTCTCCATTCCACGTGTGGTAAAATTAGTTTGGCAGCTTTATTCTTTCGGTCACTACGATTACAGCGATACCTCATTTATATCTTTTTTTATGTTTTGGCGTTTTAAACGCAATAAAAACTAGAAAAATTATTTTTGCATCACGTTATTCTGAGAGCTATAACTTTTTTATTTTTCCGCTGATGGAGTTGGATGGCATCTTGTTTTTTGCGGGACAAGATGTCGTTTTCAGCGGTACCATATTTATTATATCCGTCTTTTTGATCGCGCGTTATTGCACTTTTTCCAAGCGGTATGATGATACCGCTTGGAAAAAGTATAATTTGCTACTTTTTTGTTTTTTTTTATGGCTTTCACTGAAGGGGTTAACTAGGGCGACACTGTTATAGATGGGATTTTTACGGACGCAGCGATACAAAACGTGTATTTTTTTAATTTTATGTTACATAAAAATGTGTATTTTTTAGGGAATCTTTTAAAATTATTTTTTATTTTATTTTTTTTTCATTTTTTAAAAAAATGGTTTTTTTTACCTACTCCCTTTGTGGGACTTTCACTTTCATTTCAGGTGTAATACATTGCAATGCTCCAGCATTGCAATGTATTATACTCTATGGAGAAAGCTGCTGAGACCATGCTGTCAGCATGGTCTCAGCAGCTTTCCGTGGCTGAATGAAACGGAGGTTGTCATGACAACCACTGGGTCATCATGGCACAGGTCGGGCCCCGTGATTACAACCTGAGGCAGAGGGAGCCCCCTACCCTCTGCCTCCCCCCTGAACGCTGTGATCATGCTCGATCGCAGCACTCGGGGGGGTTAACAGCCAGGGGCGGTGGGGGGTGCCACTCCTGGCTGTCAGTGCAGAAGCTCAACCACTGCAGTGCTGAGCTGCACTGATCGAGCAGGAGATGCTGAAATTTCAGCATCTCCTGCCTGATCGCTGCTGTGTTTGGTCAGTCAGACTGACTAGCCAATCACAGCGCTTGGGGTGCAGGGACTGACTGCAAGGGTCCCTGCACCCCTTGCTGTACCTCTCAGCTGTCTATGACAGCTGTTCGCATTGAACTACCACTGCGTGTTTACATGCAGTGGTAGTTTAAAGGCATTACGGGGATAATTTCATGGTGCGGGAAGTTACATCCTGCCATGATGGGCTATCCCCGTCAATGGACGTTAAGGTGTTAAGTAGTGGACCACTCTTTTAAACATCAAAAATTCCACACAGAAAGAAGTCATTATCATACCTTGAGTGTGAGAAATTAATTACAGGAAAATCATATTTTTTTGACAGTCAAAACTAACTCAGATGGGGATAAACTACAACCCCTGGCAAAAATTCTGGAATCACCGGCCTTGGAGAATGTTCATTCAGTTGTTTAATTTTGTAGAAAAAAAGCAGATCACAGACATGGCACAAAACTAAAGTCATTTCAAATGGCAACTTTCTGGCTTTAAGAAACACTAAAAGAAATCAAGATCAAAAAATGTGGTAGTCAGTAATGGTTAGTTCTTTAGAACATGCAGAGGGAAAAAATTATGGAATCACTCAATTCTGTGGGAAAAAATTATGCAATCATGAAAAACAAACAAACAAAAAAACACTCCAACACATCACTAGTATTTTGTTGCATCACCTCTGGCTTTTATAACAGCTTGCAGTCTCTGAGGCATGGACTTAATGAGGGTCAAACAGCACTCTTCATCAATCTGGCTCCAACTTTCTCTGATTGCTGTTGCCAGATCAGCTTTGCATGTTGGAGCCTTGTCATGGACCATTTTCTTCAACTTCCACCAAAGATTTTTAATTGGATTGAGATCCAGACTATTTGCAGGCCATGACAGTGACCTTATGTGTCTTTGTTCAAGGAATGTTTGCACAGTTTTTGCTCTATGGCAGGATGCATTATCATCTTGAAAAATGATTTCATCATCCCCAAACATCCTTTCAATTGATGGGATAAAAAAGTGTCCAAAATATCAACATAAACTTGTGCATTTATTGAAGATGCACAAGTGCCTTTACCTGATATGCAGCCCCATATCATCAATGACTGTGGAAATTTGCATGTTCTCTTGAGGCAGACATCTTTATAAATCTCATTGGAATGGCACCAAACAAAAGTTCCAGCATCATCCCCTTGCCCAATGCAGATTCGCAATTCATCACTGAATATGACTTTCATCCAGTCATCCAAAGTCCACGATTGCTTTTCCTTAGCCCATTTTAACCTTGTTTTTTTTTCTGTTTAGGTGTTAATGATGGCTGTCTTTTAGCTTTTCTGTATATAAATCCCATTTCCTTTAGGCGGTTTCGTACAGTTCAGTCACAGACGTTGACTCCAGTTTCTTCCCATTCGTTACTCATTTGTTTTGTTGTACATTTCCTGTTTTGTAGACATATTGTTTTAAGTTTCCGGACTGATGTCTTCCTTGGTCTACCAGTATGTTTGCCTTTGACAACCTTCCCATGTTGTTTGTATTTGGTCCAGATTTTACACACAGCTGACTGTGACCAACCAACATCTTTTGCAACATTGCGTGATGATTTATCTTCTTTTAAGAGTTTAATAATTATTTTTAAAAAAAATATTTTCACAATTTAAATTTTTTTTTACTTTTTGCTAACTTTTTTACTTTGTCCCACTATGGGACAATCATTTTTTGCAGGCTGATAGCTTCTATAGCATGCAGATGAAGCAGCATCTGCATGCCATAGAAGCTGTCAGCGCTGCACTGACACAGAGACTTGCCGATCATGCACTGCGCATGATCAGCATGATCAGCAAGTTTCCTAGCTTTGTTGACCCAGATATCATGATGACATTGGGTCACCATGGCAGCGATCAGGTCACCATTGCAAGGATCGGTACCCCACGTTATGCCATGGGGTCTCTGATCCAAAGGAAGAGGGGCAGAATTTCAGGAGTTAATGTGCCAGGAGTGGTCTGTGACCGCTCCTGGTGGATCACCCCCAGGGCAGGTGTTGGGCTCACTCGGTACTGGGCCAGCGTCTTAAAGGGGAAGTGTTGTGGTGGTGGTGACCCGGTCCGTGGCCCTGGTTGTCCATGTAAAATAGGTGGAATGAAGCTGAATAAAGTTTATATGTAGATAATTCGTGACGCCACCTGTGGTACTCGGCAAGGAAGGTGTTCAGCTGATGCTGCGGTGCAGATCCTCTGGGACAGGTGGTATAAGGCAGCAAAGATGGAATAGCTCTCCACAGGTAGAGCTGTATTCCCAGGGCAGTAGTAGCAGATGTTGAGGTAGATGGTGTAGTGTTAGGCACAGAGATGTGCTGAGTAGGTTGGTGCAGGAATAAGGCAATGACACAGCTGAGTGCAGTTCCAATGCTTTTACTCACGTTTCTAGCACAGACAGGTGCCCGCCTCAGTGCCGCGGTCTCCAGATCAGGGGTTCAGCCAACTCCCAGGCAGATGGAATTAACGCTTCCAGCACTCCCTTTTGTGTGCCTGTTCTCAACGTCTCCTTTCTAGCGCTAATCTGAAGTACTTGTTCTGAATTACACTCAAGTTCCTCCTTCTTGTTACTTATAACTCCACTCGCATGACAGGCAGCTTTAGCCTGCTTCGGGGACTCCATGCAATCATGTCCTGGCTTACACACGGTGCTGCTGTGTCTTCGAGTCTTAGGTGGGAATAAAGTGGTCACAACTTCTATTTGTCAGGAACACCGCACTGCACTTGTTCACTGAGCCAGTGTGCGTGTCCTGAGTACAAAGACTGTGCACAAAGATACCTGCGGAGCGGGGTCTCAGTGGTGACGATGCATGCTCCAAGCTAACAGGACCTGAAGCATGTGACTGCTAGGGGCGTGACCTCAGCTCCACAGAGCCAGGAGCTGCAGGGAAACTCCTAGAAAGGTAACTACAGGGCAATGTTACCAAGGGGTATAGACACAGTCATAAACCAGATCAAGCCGGGTCAAAGCACAAGATAGCAATACAGTGCCAAAGGGTTAGACAGAATGTATAGTCAGGAAGTAGCAATAGATCAGAAAACCAGAATGGGCAATAGACGGTACAATAGGGACAAACTGTAACGATAGCCAAGCCATGAGGTCAGAACCAGAAAAGACAATAGTACCAAGACAAGAGACGGAGTACAGAGTGAGGGAACAGACCGGACCATACATGGGAAGCAAACAAGCAACGTAGAATACACGCACACCAGGGGTCAGACACACCAGAACAACAGTATAGCTGACAGAGAACCCTGGTAAAGAGTGAGTATAAATACCCCTCCCAGATCCAGAAAGAGGCTACTAACACTTAACCCTGTGAGTGCAGGGCAAGAACCCTGTTCAAACCATGACAGTACCCCCCTCTTAACCGGGGGCCACTGGACCCCCAGGCTTGTCTGGGTACCTGGTGTGGAAAGCCCGCACCAGACGATCGGCATGCACCAAACTGGCCAGAACCCATGACCGATCCTCCAGAGAGTACCCCTCCCAATGTATCAGATACTGGAGTCTCCGGCGCACCCACCGGGAGTCGACAATGCGCCCTACTTCATACTCCAGCTGCCCCTCTACCAGCACTGGCAGAGCATTTGATGAGGGATCCTCTCTCACCGTCCCCACAGGTTTTAACAGGGACCTGTGGAAGACATCAGAAATTTTAAAGGAGGTGGGCAGCTGCAGTCGGTAGGCTACTGGGTTAACAACCTCCACAACTTATAGATGGTATCTTAAGCTTGATATTGCGGGTGGATAGCCACACCTCCCCTACTGCAAATGCTGGACCTGACCTGCTCCTGTCAGCAAACCGCTTATAGTTTTCCTGGGCCTTGGAAATATTCCTCTGAACCTCCCTACAAAGAATTCTAAGACGTTGTGTCGCACTCTCAGCTCCAGGACAACCTGAATCCATGCCGGAAAACTCTCCAAAATGTGGGTTAAACCCATAGTTGATCTGAAAGGGAGACTTCCCAGCAGATTGACTCACACAACCGTTGAATGCTAACTCTGCCATGGGCAATACCTCACACCAGTCCTCCTGCCTGGAAGAGGCCAAGCATCTCAGAATCTGCTCCAACGATTGGTTCGTGCGCTCAGTCTGTCCATTAGACTCTGGGTGGTAGGCAGAGGAGAAGGACAACGAAATCCCCAGCTTTTTGCAAAAAGCCCTCCAGAACCTGGCTACAAACTGTACCCCTCTGTCAGACACCACATTCATAGGCACTCCATGCAACCAAATTATATGCTGCATAAATAAGCGGGCCAGGGTTTCAACAGATGGTAACGCGGGGAGAGGTACAAAGTGGGCTTGTTTTGAAAACCTATCCACCACCACCCATATCACCGAGTTGCCCCTGGAAGGAGGAAGATTTGTGATAAAATCCAAGGACAAATGTGTCCATGGTCTATCCGGAATTGGCAAAGGCACCAACTCCCTGGCCGGCCAGCCGGACCTGAGAACTTTTAGAATGAGCGCACACCCCACATGCAGTCACAAACTTTTTAATATCTGTTACCATAGAGGACCACCAGAAACCCCTCACAATTGCCCCCTGGGTAGCTGCAATCCCAGGGTGAGCACTCAACATAGAATCGTGAAATTCCTGCATAAGTCCGAGACGGAAACGTTCCGGTACAAACAATTTACCCGGAGGTTTACCACCCGGAGCCCAAGCCTGGGCCTCCAAAATCTCTCACTGTAACTCAGATGAGATTTTGGCCACCACTACTCCTGGCTGAAGAATGGAGGGGGGGTTCTGGAGGGGACGCCGAATCAAAGCTTCGGGATAAGGCATCAGCCTTGATGTTTTTAGATCCCGGGCGGAATGTGATGGTAAACAAATCGAGAAAAAAAAGCACCCACCGAGCCTGTCTGGGGGTCAATCTCTTGGCGGACTCGATATAGGCCAAATTTTTGTGATCAGTGATGACTGTAATGGGATGAATAGCCCCCTCCAGGAAATGCCTCCATTCTTCAAAAGCCAACTTTACCACCAACAACTCTCTATTGCCGACATCGTAATTTCTCTCGGCGAGGAAAATTTTTTAGAGAAGGTGCAAGGCCTCAGATTAGTAAGGGTAGGAGGGCCCTGAGACAAAACTGCCCCCACCCCTACTTCCGAGGCATCAACCTCCACGATAAAAGGTCTTGACGGGTCGGGTTGTACCAATACAGGGGCTGAAGAAAAGCACTTTTTTAATTTCATGAAATAATTTTTTGCAGCTACAGACCAATTTTTTACATCAGCTCCCTTGAGAGTGAGGTCCGTTAGAGGCTTTACCACCTGTGAGAAGCCCTTAATAAATTTCTTATAAAAGTTAGCAAAGCCTAAAAATCGTTGCAACCCTTTCAAGTCATGAGGCTGGACCCAATCTGTAACAGCCTTGACCTTCTTAGGATCCATGTGGAACCCCTCCCCTGACACAATCAACCCCAGAAAGGATACTTCTTGCATGAAAAATGAGCATTTTTCCAACTTGGCATACAAATGATTCTCCCTCAGTCTCAGGAGAACCATCCGCAAATGGTGCAAGTGAGATTGACTGTCCACCAAGTACACCAGAATGTCATCCAAATAGATGACTACAAAACGACCAATTAAATCAGAGAAAATTACATTAATAAAATTCTGAAAAACAGCAGGAGTGTTGGTGAGACCAAAGGGCATAACCAAGTTTTCGAACAGCCCTTCAGTCGTCAGGAATGTTGTTTTCCATTTGTCCCCTTCCCGGATTCTTATAAGGTTGTATGCCCCACGTAAATCCAGTTTAGAGAACTACTTGGCCCCGGTGAGTTGGTTACATAGATCAGGAATTAAGGGGAGAGGGTATGTATTTTTCACAGTAATTTTGTTTAATTCCCGAAAGTCAAGGCATGGCCGCAAACCACCATCTTTTTTCTTAACAAAAAAGAAGCCCGCCGCCACAGGAGAAACAGAAGGCCTAATATGCCCTTTTCAGAGACTCTCGGTAATGTACTCCTTCATGGCTAGACATTCGGGCCCGGACAAATTGAACAGGCGAGCCTTGGGTAACTTGGCTCCAGGGACTAGATTAAAGGCATAATCAAGGGGTCTATGTGGTGGTAGCGCCTCAGCCTCACCTTCAGAAAATACGTCTTCAAAATCTTTCAGGTACTCCGGAATACCATCCAGATCGACAGACGACACTGACACAGATTTTACTGGGGTGGCAAGAGTTGTCAAGTTACAACATAGACCGTTAGCCATACAACCCCACTGAATGATCTCCCCCGTGACCCAGTCAATACTAGGATTGTGACATTGAAGCCAAGGCATACCCAGTACCAGTCTCACCGGCAGATTATTTAGAACAAAACACCTTAATTTTTCCACATGAGTGGAACCCACTTTCAGCGAAAAGTTATCAGTCATGAAACAATTTCCCTCCTGGGAGATAGGAGAAGAATCAATTGCCACAATTTTAACAGGATCTTTTAACCTGACTGTCCCTATCTTATGAAAAGTCACACCTTTGGCATCGATCAGATTAATAGAAGAACCACAGTCAACAAAGGCGGTAGTCACAACCGGACCGCCTGTAAGTTCTAGTTCCACCGGAAGCAGAATTTTAGTAAGTGAGGAAAAGGGTACCTGGGAGTCTGGGAAACCTCCTCGATTGTTACCCAGACTCAGTCGTTTTCCTGACGGCTTCACTGAAGAAGGGCAAGAAGGACAGTTCCTTCTCCAATGTCCAATGGATCCACAGTAAAAGCACAATTGGTTGTTTCTACAGCGTCTCCTCTCTTTTTCCTCCAATGACATGGCACCAACCTCCATGGGCTCAGGACTAGATGCAGAGTCTCTCAGATTGGAGAATAAAGGGGTCCCCTGCAGCATGACCCCTCTTGCCCGCAGCCTACGATCCATGCGGACAGCCTGGATCATAGCGTCCTCCAAAGAATCCGGTGGAGGATGAAGGTCTAGGGCATCTTTCAAACGTTCGGACAGGCCTCTACAGAGCAAACCCCGGAGGGCAGCATCATCCCAGGAGACCTCCGCTGCCCAGCGTCTGAACTCAGAGCAGAACCATTCATCAGAGTGCCTCCCCTGTGTCACACTCACCAACATATCCTCTGCTAGACGCACTCTATCAGGCTCATCATAAATGTGCCTCAGAGCCTCAAAGAACAAATTCACAGACATACGTTCAGGAGCAGAGGATGAGAGAGAGAAAGCCCACGCCTGTGGAGCCCCCCAAAGTAGGGAAATGATGACCCCCACCTTCTGGAACTCATCCCCGGAGGAGCGGGGCCTCAGAGAAAAAAAAGCTTGCATCCTTCTCTGAATGACCTGAACTCCCTTTTATCACCTGAGAAAGGGTCTGGCAATTTGACTGGAGATTCGGGGGATGCCAATGACACATCTCTATCCCCAGCACTAGGAGCCCCTGCAGCGACAGCCCCCTGCACAGTATCCACCAACTGTTGCTGGGTATGGGCCATCGTGCGTTGTTCCACATTAAGTTTGTGGAACATTTGGGTCAGGTGCTTGACCTGATCAGCCAAAGCTTGTATGGGATCCATGAGGATAACACACTTTTTTTTTTGTTTTTCTCTTCAGAGGAAAAAAAAAAAACTGAAATGGTCAGCTATAATGTCAGGAACACCGCACTACACTTGCTCGCTGAGCCAGTGCACGTGTCCTGAGTACAAAGACTGTGCACAAAGATACCTGCAGAGCGGGGCTTCAGTGGTGACGATGCATGCTCCAAGCTCACAGGACCTGAAGCATGTGACTGCTGGGGGCGTGGCCTCAGCTCCACAGAGCCAGGAGCTGCAGGGAAACTCCTAGAAAGGTAACTACAAGGCAATGGTTATCAAGGGGCATAAACAGAGACAGAAAACAGATCAAGCCGGGTCAAAGCACGAGATAGCAATACAGTACCAAAGGGTTAGACAGAATGGATAGTCAGGACGTAGCAATAGATCATAAAACCAGAACGGGCATTAGACGGTACAATAGGGGCAAATGGTAGCGGAGTAACGATAGCCAAGCCAGGAGGTCAGAACCAGAAAAGACAATAGTACCAAAACGAGAGACGGAGTACAGAGTGAGGGAACAGACCGGATCATACACGGGAAGCAAACAAGCAATGCAGAATACACGCACACCAGGGGTCAGACGCACCAGAACAACAGTATAGCTGACAGAGAACCCTGGTAAAGAGTAAGTATAAATACCCCTCCCAGATCCAGAAAGAGGCCACTAACACTTAACCATGTGAGTGCAGGGCAAGTACCCTGTTCAAACCATGACACTATTCCTGCAGTTTCTGCTGTAGGATCTTTAGTATCACACACAGCCTCAGATACCGGCACCCGGCCTTGGCGCATTAAACTTAGGAAAGGGGCTCTGCACTAGCCCTAATCCCCAGTCTCTCTCCTCGTGTTCCATTCTTATCTATCTTCTGAACAACTGATCCTTCTTTCTTCCTCTTTCCTTGCCAACAGCTCCAGCTCACAGGGAGCTGCTGCAAACACATCCTCTCTCCATCCCCCTCTGGGGATTCTCTCCGCAGAGAGGTCATCTCTCCGCTTCCCCCTGCAGGGACCTTCTCACCTAACTTCCTGTCAGCTTTCCCCTCTAGTGTATTCTAAGCTCCACCCACCACCCAGCACCCTTCATGAACCAAAGCAGCTGCCATAAAGGGTGCTCTGCTGTTCTAAGGTGTCTGTGCTGGATGTAAGTGCTGGAGTCTGGTCAGGTGTTACCATCTTACCTGGGGAGTGGGATAATACACTTCAGAAGGAGGTGCAGTATTTCTGTGGTGACTGAACCCTCAGGGGTGCCACATAGGCATCTTGTACCGGGTGTTAGCTGTGAGAATCAGCTGACACCTGGCTACGATCGGCTGCGCACCCCCGTGTGCACAGCCAATCGCTCAGACGTAATATTCCGTCCATGGTCAAACAGGCCAAGGTCACATGGACGGAATATTAACTCTGATGTCAGAAAGGAGTTAATATAATTTCCCATGTGTAGGACAGATGTAGGCAAGTTATATAGCTTTGAATAATATGAATGGAAGACAGCTGCAATTTCAGGTGTGGTATGAATCAATTTATCTTGAGTATTCTTAATACAGGGAACATTTGTTTGGGTCTTTTTAGCATTAAGGGTTTTAGCTAACATTCTTCCAGGCTTACTACAAACTCGTAGAACCTACTCTGCTAACTGAAAAAAAGTTTACATGAAGAACCAAGTAATTTTTTAGCTTCTAAACTTGCTTTGAGAAGATCTCTGAGTGTTCCAGTAGAGAGCGCCTTTTTAGGAATTAACTCCAGGTTAGTGACTCTTTGTAAGGCTAGTTTGATTGCCTGACCTCTGTCTTTTTTTAATCGGGACCCATGTTTGATAAATACCCCTCTAAGTACACACTGGAGGGCTTCCCATTTAATTGTGGGGGCTGTATCATCATTTCCGTGATCAACAAAAAAGTTAGGTATGGAGGCTCGTACATCCAAGGCACATAATGTATCTACCATGTTCCAAATTATTATGCAAATTGGTTTTAAGTGTCATAGCATTTTTTTGTAAATGAAACCCATTGATGGTATTGTGTCTCAGGGTTCTTTGGATCTCTGAAATCAATCTCAGATACCTGTGATAATTAGTTTGCCATGTGAGCCCAATAAAAGGAAAACTGGATGTTCCACACTTAAGCAGGCCAGAGTTTTCCAGTAACATGGGAAAGAAAAAGGATCTCTCTGCTGCTGAAAAGCATCAAATAGTGCAATGCCTTGGTCAAGAGATGAAAACATTGAACCCTGGAGGGTTCAACCATAACTCCCAAGCAGCATGCCCGCTGTCTTGGGGTCATATTCGTCACCGAACTTTCCTTTACTCCCTATATCCAATCACTCGCTCGCTCTTGTCACCTGCATCTTAAAAACATCTCCAGAATCCGACCTTCTCTCACCTTTGAAACTGCTAAGACTCTTACTGTTGCTCTTATTCATTCTCATCTGGACTACTGCAACTCTCTTCTGATCAGTCTCCCTCTTACCAAACTGTCTCCTCTCCAATCCATCTTGAACGCGGCAGCCAGGGTCATATTTCTGTCCAGCCGCTTCACCGATGCCTCCATCTTGTGCCACCTATTCGCTACAGGGTCCAGTATAAGCTCATCTCTCTCACCCACAAAGCTCTCCACAGTTCTGCACCACCTTATACTGTATCTCCTCTCTCATTTCTGTCTATCGCCCTACACATGCCCTCTGTTCTAAAACTGACCTAAGACTAACATCCCCCGTAATCCGAACCTCGCACCTCCGTCTCCAAGACTTCTCTCGTGCTGTGCCAGCTCTCTGGAATGCACTTCCCCAGACGATCAGATTGATACCTAGCCCCGACCTATTCAAGCGCGCTTTGAAAACCCATCTCTTCAAACAAGCCTACCACATCAACTACTCGGCAAACTAACTTTGCCCTGTTCCCTCCTCCCAAATATTATTTTGAATCTGCACACTACCATTCATCTGTCTCCACACCCTCCATGCACACGATAACTGCACTTGATACTTGACTATTGCACTTAAACACATGGGCTGATGACCGGATCATGCAGCTTTATATGAAAATCCCTATTTATTATAATTGCCAGACCTGAAATAACAAGCACTTTTCACCTACTGTGAGCCCCCCATTTCCTTGTAGATTGTAAGCTTGCGAGAAGGGACCTCACTCCTAATGTCACTGTTTAAATTGTCTTAACTTGTATTGAATTTATTGTCTGTACTTGTCCCCGCTTAATTGTAAAGTGCTGCGGAATATGTTGGCGCTATGTAAATAAAAATTATTATTATTATTAGATATTTCCTGAAAACTTAAGCATGATCATCGTACTGTTAAGAGATTTGTGACTGATTCTGAGCACAGACGTGTTCGTGCTGATAAAGGCAGAATAAGGAAGGTTTCTGCCAGGCAAGTTCATCGGATTAAGAAAGCAGCTGCTAAAATGCCATTACAAACCAGCAAACAGATATTTCAAGATGCTGGTGCCTCTGGAGTCCCTCAAACCTCAAGGTGTAGGATCCTTGAATGGCTTGCTGTGGTGCATAAATCTACTATTCGGCCACCCCTAAACAGTGCTCACAAGCAGAAACGGTTGCAGTGGACCCAGACATACATGAAGACTAATTTTCAAGCAGTCTTGTTTACTGAGGAGTGTCGAGCAACCCTGGATGGTCCAGATGGATGGAGTAGTGGATGGTTGGTGGATGGCCACCATGTCCCAACAAGGCTGCAGCGTCAGCAAGGAGGTGGAGGAGTCTTATTTTGAGCCAGAATCATGGGGAAACAACTGGTAGGGCCCTTTAAGGTTCCTGAAGGTGTGAAAATGACCTCTGCAAAGTATATAGAGTTTCTGACTGAAAACTTTCTTCTATGGTATAAAAAGCAGAAACGTGCCTTCAGGAGCAAAATCATCTTCATGCATGACAATGCACCATCTCATGCTGCAAAGAATACCTCTGAGTCATTTGGCTGCTATGGGCATAAAAGGAGATGAACTCATGGTGTAGCCACCATCTTCCCCTGACCTCAACCCTATAGAGAACCTTTGGAGTATCATCAAGCAAAAGATTTATAAGGGTGAGAGGCAGTTGAAATCAAAACAGCAGCTCTGGGAGGATATTCTGACTTCATGCAAAGAAATACAAGCAGAAACGCTCCAAAATCTCACAAGTTCAATGGATGCAAGAATTGTAAAGGTGATATCAAAGAAGGGTTCCTGTTAGTGTTGAGCATTCCGATACCGCAAGTATCGGGTATCGGCCGATACTTGCTGTATCGGAATTCCGATACCGACTTCCGATGTTTTTTCAATATCGGAAGTCGGCATCGGAATCGGAAGTTCAAAGTTGATTGACAGCCTGACGTCATCATGATGCGCGGTGTGTGCGCATCATGATGCGCCATCATTTCGGGCCTTCCGGGGGTCTCTGCCGGCCTGCCGGGGGGCTGTGCCGGCCTGCCGGGGGGCTGTGTGGACTGCCCGGGGTCTGTACCGGCCTGCCGGGGGGCTGTGCCGGCCTGCCGGTGGTCTGTGCACCCTGTGGGGGTCTGTGCCGGCCTGCCGGGGGGCTGTGCCGGCCTGCCGGGGGGCTGTGCCGGCCTGCCGGGGGGCTGTGCTGATGTCCGGGGGTCTGTGCAAGCATCGTCCGATGGGACTACAAGTCCCATCTGGCGATGCCTGCTACCATGACAGTGATTGACACATTAGCCAATGATAGAATCATAGAATCATAGAATCATAGAATCGTAGAGTTGGAAGGGACCTCCTGGGCCATCTGGTCCAACCCCCTGCTCAAAGCAGGATTCGCTAAATCATCCCAGTCAGATGTCTGTCCAGCCTCTGTTTGAAGACTTCCATTGAAGGAGAACTCACCACTTCTCGTGGCAGCCTGTTCCACTCATTGATCACTCTAACTGTCAAAAAGTTTTTTCTAATATCTAATCTGTGTCTCCTCCCATTCAGTTTCATCCCATTGCTTCTAGTCTTTCCTTGTGCAAATGAGAATAAAGTTGATCCTTCTACAATGTGACAGCCCTTTAGATATTTGTAGACAGCAATTAAGTCTCCTCTCAGTCTTCTCTTTTGCAAACTAAACATTCCCAAATCCTGCAACCTTTCCTCATAAGACAGGGTTTGCAGACCGGTCACCATTCTGGTCGCTCTTTTCTGAACTTGCTCCAGTTTGTTGATGTCTTTTTTAAAATGTGGTGCCCAAAACTGGACACAATATTCCAGATGAGGTCTGACCAAAGAGGAGTAGAGGGAAATAATGACTTCACGTGATCTAGACTGTATGCTTCTGTTAATACATCCTAGAACTGCATTTGCCTTTTTTGCTGCTGCATCACACTGTTGACTCATATTCAGTCTGTGATCTATTAGTATACCCAAGTCTTTTTCACATGTGCTGTCACTTAGCCCTATTCCTCCCATTCTATATATGCTTTTTTCATTTTTATTGCCCAGATGTAGTACTTTGCATTTCTCCCTGTTAAAAACCATTCTGTTAGTTACTGCCCACTTCTCCAGTTTATTTAAATCTTTTTGAATCCTCTCTCTCTCTTCTCTAGTATTAGCTATCCCTCCTAGCTTTGTGTCATCAGCAAATTTAATCAGTTTACCCTCAATTCCTTCATCTAAATCGTTGATAAAGATGTTGAACAATACAGGGCCCAGGACAGAGCCCTGTGGTACCCCACTTGAGACATTCTTCCAACTGGATGTGCAGCCATTTACGACCACTCTTTGGGTCCGATCACTAAGCCAGCTATGAATCCACCTAACAGTTGCCTTGTCCATTCCATACTTAGTCATTTTTTCAATAAGGATTGTATGAGAGACTTTGTCAAATGCTTTGCTGAAGTCAAGATATACTATATCTACAGCATTTCCTTGATCCACCCAATCAGTGATACCGTCATAGAAGGAAATTAAGTTAGTCTGACATGACTTATTAGTTACAAACCCATGCTGACTCTGTTTGATCACTTCATTCTTATCCAGGTATTGACTTACATGTTGTTTAATAATTTGTTCAAAGATCTTTCCTGGTATAGAAGTCAGACTCACCGGCCTATAGTTGCCTGGGTCCACCTTCTTCCCCTTTTTGAAGATAGGAACAACATTTGCTCTTCTCCAGTCTTCTGGCACTTCTCCTGTTCTCCAAGAATTTTCAAAGATTATGGAGAGTGGTTCAGAAATTTCTTCTGCTATCTCCTTCAGTACTCTGGGGTGTAATTCATCTGGACCTGGAGACTTGAATTCATTTAGGTTAGCTAAGTGTTTCCTCACTATCTTTCTGTTTATAGATATCCTGGATTCTTCTATTCCCTTAATAGGACAGTGAATAACAGTTGGTGTTACATTTCCTTTCTGAGAGAAAACAGATGCAAAATAGGAATTTAAAAGTTCAGCCTTCTCAACATCCTGTCTTACCATTTCATCATTTTCATCCTGTAAAAATCCTATAGCATCTTTGACTTTTCTTTTACTTTTGACATATCCCCAAAATCCTTTATTATTGCTTTTGACATCTCTTGCAAGCCTCAATTCATTTTCAGCTTTAGCTAATCTGATTTGTGCCCTGCAGATTCTGCAGACAGCATTATATTCTTCTTTAGATATGCCTCCCTCTTTCCATTTTATAAACATTTTTTTCTTCCTTTTTAGCATGTGCTTAAGTTCTGTGTTCACCCATCCTGGTTTCCTTAAATGCTTCCTATTCTTCCCTCTTTTCGGAATTGTTAACAACTGTGCTTTGAGAATTTCATTTTTCAAGATTTCCCATCCTTCCTGGACATTTTTGTCTTTAAGGATATCCAGCCATAGGATCCCTCCAATTATCTTTGGGACAGTAGTATGATGGGATGGGACAGTAGTAGTCCCATCATCCGGCTAATGTGTTAAATGTTAAAAAAAAAAAAAAAAATTCTACATACATACTACATGCATGCTACATACATACTACATGCTACATACATACTACATACATACCACATACATACCACATACATACCACATATATACCACATACATACTACATACATACTACATACATACTACATACATAACACATATATACTACATACATACTACATGCTACATACATACTACATACATACTACATGCTACATACATACTACATATATACTACATGCATGCTACATACATACTACATGCTACATACATACTACATATATACTACATACATACTACATACATACTACATGCATGCTACATACATACTACATGCTACATACATACTACATATATACTACATGCATGCTACATACATACTACATGCTACATACATACTACATATATACTACATACATACTACATACATGCTACATACATGCTACATACATACTGCATGCTACATACATACTACATACATTCTACATACATACTACATGCATGCTACATACATACCACATACATACTACATACATACTACATGCATGCTACATACATAACACATATATACTACATGCATGCTACATACATACTACATGCTACATACATACCACATACATACTACATACATACTACATACATACTACATGCATGCTACATACATACTACATATATACTACATGCATGCTACATACATACTACATACATACTACATACATACTACATACATACTACATGCTACATACATACTACATATATACTACATGCATGCTACATACATACTGCATGCTACATGCATGCTACATACATACTACATACATACTACATGCTACATACATACCACATATATACTACATACATACTACATATAATACATTCATACAATACATACATAGATATACAGTACATATAACATAGAGTAACATACTTACCAATACTTGTCACATTGTTCCCCGAAGCCATTGTCTTTTACGGAATAAATATTAACATAACAAACCACAAAAATACTCACCCACGATCCGAAGCAGTCCACGAGTGTGTCCCACGACGATCTTGGGTAGAGAACTGCAGCATCAGCTGTTGCTGCCGTTCTCTACGGGCTGCAGGAATCCAATGACGGAAGGTAGGTATCCTTCCGCACTGTATTCCTCCGCCACTTAAAAAAAAAAAAGTCCCTAGTCTCACTTTATGCCATTGCTGTGTGGGAAATTCCCACTCACTCCTTATAGTCAGAAAATACTGGCTAGCCTAGCGCATGGCCAAGCGGCCATGCAAACCTTTTATATCCGCGAGCGTCCGGGACCTTCCTGGCTTCTCGGATAGGCCAATCCGAACACGAGCAGGACCTGAGCACATGACCTTCGATCTCCAATGGGAGATCACACCACGGGCATGCTCAGTGGCCCGACATGAGGACTTAGTCCCTGGAGAATCTCGCTGCTGAGCAGCATGCATTGCCATAGCTGTGCCAGAGGTGGCAGCAGCAAGCAAACTCACGGAGCTGGTCTGGGCAGAGCGCCGGAACCGACAAGTTTGCTGAGCGAGCTCCTCTGCGGCTGGAGAGGAATGGGAGACCGCCGGAAGTAAGGCTCAGGATTCTCGTTGTGCAGTGACAGAAATTCGACGTCTAACGTTACCCCCCTCCTCCTCTCTGAGCCTCACTCTGCAATGAGAAGAGGAGTGTGGATGTTCTCCACTGGCTCCCAGGTCCGAGCCGCTGGACCATGACCCTTCCAATCCACCAAGTAAAACTTTTTGGCCCCGCATCACCTTGCATCCCACGATGGCATTGACCTCAAACTCATCAGACAACAGGTCTCATGTCCTGGCAGATGTCTCAGAAAACCGGGACATGTGAACCGACTTAAGGAGAGACACAAGAAACGTGTCCGAGATAGCCAAATGTGGTGGAAGGACCACACGGTTAACCTGCTCGAGGACCTTGAAAGGGCCAATATAGCACGGTGCGAACTTAGCGGATTCCACCCGCAGCCTGATGTTTCGAGCGGAGAGCCACACTAAGTCGCCAGGAGCGAAGGTCAGAGGAGGGCGCCGGCGAGAATCAGCGGAGGACCTCATTCTCTCCTTGGAGGCCCGGAGAGCATCCTGCATGTGATCCCAAATGTCACGTGCCTCCTCCGCCCAGTCTGCCACCCTAGAGTCGGTGGACGACAGGGGCATGGGCACGGGGACGCGCGGATGTTGACCGTAATTTAAGAGGAATGGGGTCTGAACCGGTGGAGTCGGCCACAGCGTTGTTTAAGGCGAACTCCGCCCATGGCAGCAAGGATGCCCAATCATCCTGCCTGGCCGAGACAAAATGTCGCAGATATGTCACCAGGGTCTGGTTGGCTCTCTCAACCAACCCATTCGTCTCGGGATGATAGGCTGAGGAGAGATTTAGCTCAATGCTGAGCAGAGAACAGAGCTCTCTCCAGAACCGAGACACAAACTGAGGACCCCGGTCGCTGACAATTTTATCCGGCATGCCGTGCAGGCGGAAAACATGTTTAATGAACAACGCTGCCAGACCCCGTGCCGATGGTAGCCGAGAAAGTGGTACCAGATGCACCATCTTGGAGAAATGATCGGTGACCACCCAAATGACAGTGCTGCCGCTGGACTTGGGCAAACCCACTACAAAGTCCATACCGACCATCTCCCAGGGCCTGTCCGCAACTGGCAGAGGATAGAGTAACCCAGCGGGCCGCTGCCGAGAGGACCAATTCTGGGCGCAAGAGACGCACGCCTGAATATAGTCCCTGACGTCATGGGTCATATGCGGCCACCAGTACGTCCTCGCCAGGAGTTCAGAGGTCCGTTTGATCCCAAAATGGCCACCCACCCTGGACGAATAGGCCCAAGTGAGGACATCCGGATGCAGATGGGCAGGAACTAAAGTCTTGCCCGGAGCTACAGACTCGAGAGCAACCGGAGCCACGGTCCTCAACCTCTCTGATGGAACTATCAACCGAGGCTCCTCCTCCGATGACACCACGGAGCAGGAAAGCGCATCGGCCCGAATGTTCTTCTCCCCGGAGAGAAAATGCAGCATGAAATGGAATCGGGAGAAGAACAAGGACCATCTTGCCTGGTGAGAATTCAGCCGCTGGGCTGTCTGTAAATAGACCAAATTTTTTTGGTCGGTGAACACCTGGAATGGGTGGCGAGCCCCCTCCAGGAGGTGTCTCCACTCTGAAAAGGCCAGCTTCATTGCTAGCAACTCCCTGTCCCCGATGGAATAATTCCTCTCTGCCGCTGTGAAGGTCTTAGAGAAGAAGCATGGGTGCTTCCAACCTTGCGAGTCCTTCTGACAAAGGACCGCTCCAGCACCAACGGAGGAGGCATCCACCTCCAGGATGAAGGGCTTATGTAGAATGGGCGCGCTAGCGAAGTGGGACTTAATGGAGGCGAAGGCCTTGGAGACAGTCTCCGACCACAGTTTGGGATTTGCACCCTTCTTGGTGAGGGCAACCAAGGGCGCGACCAAAGTTGAGAAATGGGGAATAAATTGGCGATAGTAATTTATGAACCCCATAAAGCGCTGCACCGCTTTGAGAGAATGGGGTTCCTGCCAATCCATCACTGCCCGTAGCTTGGCAGGATCCATGGCCAAACCCTGGGCTGAGATGATGTAGCCCAGGAAAGGCAAGGACTCCTGCTCAAACACACATTTCTCCAATTTGGCGTAAAGAGAGTTGGCCTGCAGGAGATCGAAAACTTTGCGAACATCTCTCCAGTGGGAGTCAATATCTGGAGAGTAAATGAGAATATCATCCACATAGACTACTACCGAGGTGGTAAGCATATCCCGGAAGATGTCATTCACAAAGTCTTGGAAGACGGCTGGTGCGTTACATAGCCCGAAGGGCATCACTAGGTATTCATAATGCCCGTCTCTGGTGTTAAAAGCCGTCTTCCATTCGTCCCCCTCACGGATGCGAAACAGGTTATAGGCTCTCCGCAGATTGAGCTTAGTAAACACTCTCGCTCCCCGTAGCCTATCAAACAGTTCCGATATCAGTGGCAAAGGATACTTGTTCTTAACGGTTATAACATTAAGACCCCTGTAATCGATGCATGGACGTAATTCTCCATTCTTCTTTTGGACGAAGAAGAATCCCACACCCGCCAGAGACACCGACTTCCTAATGAATCCTCTTGCCAGATTCTCCCTGATATACTGAGACATGGCCTCTGTCTCTGGGAGAGATAGTGGATATACTCGACCCCGGGGAAGCTCAGCACCGGGCAAGAGGTCAATAGGACAGTCGTATGGGCGGTGCGGTGGAAGGGTCTCTGCCGTCTTCTTGGAGAATACGTCTGCATACTGTCGATATGGCCTGGGAAGCGAGGAGAGATCTGCAGGAACCTCAGAAGTGGCGACCTGTACTCAGTCCCTCAGACACCTACCCTCGCAGGCCTTGCTCCAACTGAGAATTTTTCCCGAAGACCACTCTATATGGGGAGAGTGAGATCGCAACCAGGGAAACCCTAGGAGGACCTGGTCAATCCCTTCGGGCATAACAAGGAGAGACTGCATCTCCTGATGAGAAGGAGACAAAGAGAGTCTCAGTGGAGCCATCTGGTGGGTGATTTGGGCCGGGAGTATCGCCCCATTCACCACTCTGATGGTGACTGGTTGAGGTAGCAAGACCAGGGGGACTGCGTGTTGTTGAGCGAAGGCAGATGACATGAAATTGCCCTCCGCCACTGAGTCCACACAAACCTCCACCATCAGAGTGGAGGAATTAAATTCTAATGCCCCTTTAAACAGGAGCTTGGAGGAGAAAGTCACGGTGTCTAGTAGGCCCCCTCCGATAACCACTTGATGGGAGCGTTTCCCGAGAGCTGTGGGCACTGATTAGCAAGATGCCCAGTCTGCCGACAGTGGAAGCAGACTGGAGGTACCCGTGCAGACCGGGTCCTCGACCCCGTGTGGGACACACCCATGGTCTCTGGAGGCTCGGGAGGCTGACCGGAAGGTTCCAGAGGTCTCACGAAATTTGGAGCCAACTTATAACATTGGCGGGACCTGGAACGCTCCAGCCCTCGCTCCGTGAAGCGAATGTCTATTCGGGTAGCGACCGTAATGAGCTCCTCTAAAGTGGTAGGCACCTCCCTGGTGGCCAGGGCGTCTTTGACGTGATCAGCCAGGCCTCTCCAGAATATGGGTATGAGAACCTTATCTGGCCACTCCAACTCCAAGATCAGAGTTCTGAAGAGGATGGCATACTGGCTGACCAAAGACGCACCCTGGGTCAGAGCCAGCAACTGAAGTGCGGTGTCGTGCGTGACCCGAGGACCCAAGCACACCTGCTTCAGAGTGACCAGGAAATGGGTGGCACTCTGTATCAGGGGATCCCCGCGCTCCCACAGCGGGGTGGCCCACTCCAGTGCCCTGCCCAACAGGAGGGAGATGATAAACCCCACCTTGGCCCGCTCAGAGGGGAATCGCGTGGCCAGCAAATCCAGGTGAATGGAGCACTGACTCACGAAACCCCTGCATGAAGCACTATCGCCCGAGAACTTCTCAGACAGCGGGAGGCGGGACAAGGTCGGGGCAGGACTGGCCGTGGAGACACGGGTGACAGCCTCTGTAGCTGCTTGGACGGTGACCGAAGTAACATCCGCAGCTGAGGTGGAACGCTCTAGCGCTACCAACCTACACTCCAGCTGCTGGATGTACTGTATCTATGCAGTCGCTGTTTGTCCACCATTACTAGCCAGACCCAGGCGCTAGGATAATGATAGGGCTGGCGGAACACACCAGATTATAAAATAGTAGAGAGTGCGTTCGCAGCCTGGGGTCCACCGTGCAGAGGTGGTACACTGCTGCTAGGTAATGGCGGAAGGGAAGAGCGGCGTGAAAACAGTCACACGTGGGTTACGTCACCCAGTGTGAACAGGAGCGGATTCTGTTACTTCACAGAACAGCACAGCCGCTTGAAAGTGAATGCCGGAGCCTGTTTAGCTCACAGAGCCCGGCCACAGAGCGCACAGCAAATAGCCACAGAACTCCACCCCAAGGCATGGGGTTAGAGTCCTTCTAGGCCAATGAGCTTGCCGTGTCGCTGCCACGAACACCGCTATAGGCGCTGGCTAAGGAGTGCGGAGCACTTGCTCTGAGGCGTGCCGAGTCACTGATAGTGACTAATATCTGACTCAACTCTGTCCTACCCACGCCTAAGCCTGGGCTAGCAGGCTAGGCTGCACAACACATGCATACCAAGGGTAGGCATTTCATAATGAGTCAGTCACCAGAGACATTCATACGTGCATCCATCACTCACTCCTTATAGTCAGAAAATACTGGCTATCCTAGTGCATGGCCATGCGAACCTTTTATAGCCGCGAGTGTCCGGGACCTTCCTGGCTTCTCGGATGGGCCAATCCGAACACGAGCAGGACCTGAGCACGTGACCTTCGATCTCCAATGGGAGATCACACCACGGGCATGCTCAGTGGCCCGACATGAGGACTTAGTCCCTGGAGAATCTCGCTGCTGAGCAGCATGCATTGCCATAGCTGTGCCAGTGGTGGCAGCAGCAAGCAAACCCACGAAGCTGGTCTGGGCAGAGCGCTGGGACCGATGAGTTTGCTGAGCAAGCTCCTCTGCGTCTGGAGAGGAATGGGAGACCGCCGGAAGTAAGGCTCAGGATTCTCGCTGTGCAGCGACAGAAATCCGACGCCTAACAATTTGTAGGTGACTGGTCCCACCCATCGCACCAGCCACCTGGAAGCTCTCCCTATTACACTGCAGCAAACCCGCAGCAGTACCTCTGCTGATCAACACATGTTCCAGCTTCCATCACAAGGCACCCACCCTTGTGATACATATCAGCCAATCACAACCCTGCTGCTCATCATTTCCCCATCACAATAAAGGAAACAAATGCATGCATGTCCTGGGAAGGCCATACAGTGCTCCCTAGCTGTCACAGGAGGTCACTGCATCACATACCCCCCCTCTGTTCAAACTTGTGGGGTTGAACACTTGTCACAAACCGGGGGCCTCGAGACAGGGCAGCCATGTCACCTTGCCCTACCAGTCGAGAGGGCCCTCTTAGTCATCTTTGAGCGTCAGCTCCCGAGATGTAGTCTGTCACTGTAGCCCTCACTGTGACCAACAAATTTTCGGATTTTCTCCTTTCACGTTTCAGAGTCCGTCTGTTCGGCCTTCCCCCACCCCCAGCGGTCCTTATGTCGGCCTTGAGCTTTGGCCTTTAAGTCATAGTCCAACTGTGTCACCAGACCCTTTTTAGTCTCCACATTTCTGCCATATGCTCCGCCACCCAACCTTTCTCTCAATGGTCGGCTCTCCCGGTTTGTACGGTCAGAAGTCCCACATCCAGTCGAACTAACTGGCTCGTCTGAGTCTGACCCTTTGTCGCTATGTCCACTACCAGGTCTCCTTCCTATGCTACCAAGATTAGAATTGCCACTTGCGGATTCTCAATGTTCTTGTCTTCGACTACCTGCCATTTCATTGTTTGGAGGATCCCTTCGGGTCCTTACACCTTGGGTTGGAGGTGGATGCAACCTGACATTCCGCATCTGTTCATTCATCTGCATTGCATAAGTCTCTACAGGCTCAGGTGGTCGCCTCTAAGACAGATTCTGATGGTCGATATGTGTTTTTGAAGCTTAAAATTGCCCATGATCTGCTCACCATAGCTAACATTTATCTCCCCAATCAAGACCAGGTACGGACGTGCAGAAAGTACATATGGGACCTTTCGGCCTTTGCGGAGGGCTATGTGATTATGGGAGGGGACTTCAATATGGTGCTGGACCGCGCTTTGGATTCTTCTTCGGGCAGGTCAGCGGTGCCCCCTCACAGCTGGAGAGCCTACGTAGGGCCCTGACGGATTCAATGTTGGTAGATGTCTGGAGGTTACTACACCCCACTGCCCGGGATTATACCTACTTTTCTACAGTACATAATTCCTACAGTAGATTGGATTATTTTTTGATTAGCCATGGGCTCCTGTCTTTTAACCCAAAATCCGACATCGACACGATGTTGTGGTCGGATCATGCTCCGGTTTTGCTCTCCCTGCGGCTGCCGAGTCTCGCTCCAAGAGAATGGACCTGGTCTTTAAACCCTGGTCTCCTTGGAGATTTAACGTGTCGGGGGGCCGTGCGGACAGCAATCTCGGACTTTCTAGATTTTCACAAACACGACCCCACGGCTATTCCATATCAATGGGAAGTTTTGAAAGGAGTCATACGGGGAGTATTTATACAACAGGGGGCCCGACTGAAGAGAGAGATGGAGACTAATATAGTGGGTTTGCTGTCTCGTGTCCAGGCTCTGGAGTTAGATCATAAACGGACTAGAGATGCCGGGGTGCTGACTGATCTCATTCGGGCACGCTGTGAATTGAGTAACTTGTTTGACACAACATTATCACGACAGAGGGATCGCTTCTACAAATTTCTGTACAAGTATTCTGATAAACCTGGGAGAGCCCTGGCGAGGTTTTTACATCCCCGTGTCCCAACTACTTATATTCCTGCCATGAGGTCTGCTGCGGGTGAACTGGTCCATTTTCCTCGGGAGATTGTGGACTCATTCAGAGCATATTACGACTCTCTCTATAATTTAAGCAGCCCGTTGTCTGATATGTCTCCTCTCGAGTTTCAAGCATGGGTGGACGATTACATTCGAGATACTGAGCTCCCACCCATGTCGGCGGAGGAGTCTGAGGCCATGGAGAACCCTCTTTCGGAACAGGAGATTTTAGGCACAATAAAATCCTTAGTTAATGGTAAATGCCCTGGCCCGGACGGATTCTCTGCCGCCTTTTATAAGTTGTATGCGGATTCCCTGGTACCCTTTATGACCAAACTGTTTAATTCCATCTCAACCAGCTGTCCCTTTGCCCCCCAAACTCTGATGGCTACAATCACCGTGATTCCTAAACCAGGGAAAGACCCCCTATTATGTGCAAGCTATATATCCCTTATTAATGTGGATGTGAAGGTGTTCGCGAAAGTGTTAGCTGGTAGACTGAACCCTGTTCTCCCTGGGTCCATCCATAAAGATCAAGCGGGCTTTGTACCACACAGGGAGGCCAGGGATAACACGGTGAAGAGGTTGCTTCTGACTTCGTACATCCGCACGGGAAAGGTACCAGCATGCTTATTATCTATTGACGCTGAGAAGGCGTTCGATCGCCTAGGCTGGCCCTTCCTACGTGCGTCCCTGAAGCAACTGGGAGTGGGTCCTAACATGATGGAGAGGATTTTTGCTCTATACCATAAACCTATGGCCCGTCTCAGGGTGAATGGCACCCTCTCCTCACCCATTAACATAAGGAACGGGATCCGGCAGGGTTGCCCCCTCTCCCCCTTACTTTATATTCTTGCGATGGAGCATCTGGCAGTGGCACTGCGGAAGACACCTGATATCAAGGGTCTGCGGATTGTCCAACATGAGTTTAAGATATCCCTATATGCAGATGACTTACTGTTATACATTACCAACTCGACTGTGGCCTTTCCTGTACTCTTTCGAGAATTCCGTATGTTCGGGGAGGTCTCAAATTTTAAAGTCAACTACTCCAAGACGGAGGCCCTTAGTGTCTCTTTACCTGATGATCTGGTTTCCCAGCTTCAGGCGTCCTTTTCTTTTAAGTGGAAGACTGCCGCCTTGAAATATTTAGGAATCTTAATACCTGCTGACATTAACGCAACATATGCTCTGAACTATATCCCGCTCCTGCGGAGAACTGTCTCAGACCTTAAACGATATATCAGACCTCAACTGTCTTGGTTTGGACGAGTGGGAGTGATCAAGATGGAAATTTTACACCGATTTCTCTATCTTTTCCAGACTGCTCCAGTGCAGGTTCCGGATTGTTTTTTCAGGCGCCTGCAATCGGCTATCAATAGCTTTATCTGGGGAACTAGGAAACCGCGGACTCGGTTCTCGATACTAGTGAGACCCAAGACTAAAGGGGGGGTAGGCCTTCCTGATTTTAAACGTTACTATCAGGTGGTTCTGCTCTCTAGGATTGTCGACTGGAGGTTCGGGGATGCTCATAAACAGTGGGTGCTCTTGGAGAAACTTTTATCACCCTCTTCTCTGTACTGGCTGCCTTGGCAGGGGGGGATCGGGCGCCCACCTGTGTCGAGGTTTGCACTACTCACACAGATTGTTCTGAGGTTCTGGGACAGATCCTATGTGAAATTACGCCTGACCTCCCGATTGAGCAGATTGAGTCCCCTTTTTGACAATACGGCCTTTCCCCCAGCAATGAATAGATCTACGTATTTGTGCTGGTCACGACTTGACGGGGTCAGGTGAGTGATAAGCTTATGGGGCTCTCTGACGTGCGGGAGCTATGGGGCCCTGGTCATACGATGCCGCTGTCCTTGCTGGAGTTTCTGCAATTGCGGAGCTTCCTTCTCGGTGCACCATTGGGGGCACTGATGCCATTTGAGTCCATGATGCTCCCTACCGAGGGTCCCTCCCACGTGGTTTTGGTGCCCTATGACCTGGTCTTGAATTCACTTCCCTCTACTACACTTGGATTTATGGAGGCTTGGGAAAGGGACCTGGGGATCACCTTTTCTGAGGCGGATAGTTTAAAAATTTTCACTCTTACACATAAGATGACAATGTCCTGTCAGGCGCAGGAGAAGAATTATAAATACTGACACGCTGGTATAGGTGTCCTACACTTCTCCATAGGATTAACCCGGAGACCCCAGACGCTTGCTGGAGTTGTGGATCCGCCGCGGGCTCTATGCTTCATGTTTGGTGGTCCTGTGGTTCCCTGCAACCCTTCTGGAATTCAGTTTTTGATGCCTTTCATCTGATGACTGGGGTTCGCCATGAGCCCTCCCCCCAAATGGCCCTACTGTCCCTGATTCCCAGTTCGATAGCTTCCGTTAAAAAGGGGATCCTAAGATTTTGTCTAACGGCTGCCAGAGCGGTTATTCCTCGGCATTGGAGGTCCACTGAGGTCCCCTCCACGGAGGAATGGATTGCTGAAATGGAGAGACTACATCGTCTGGAGTCACTGGCTGCCGATGACGGTGATGCTACATATGAACAGGGACGCACCTGGTTCCTCTGGCAATCCTTTAAGGAGAGCACGGGGTTCCTGACTTGGCTACATACATATTCATAATCTTTAATACGTGGGTATTTACACTGCTGGGTCTCTTCAAACTCTTCCTCCCCTCTCCCTCCTTACTTCCCTTTTCCCTATTTCTCCCCTCTTTCCCTTCCTTTTTTCTTCTTTCCTTTTCTCTTCTCTTCCTCTCTCTTCTATTTCTATAATTGTTTTTCATATAGGTTATTTACTCTATAGATAAGGCTCTTGTCCGGAGGTGATCATCAAGGTAGCTAGCATGTATCCTTTATGTGCCAGAGACTTTGCTAGGCTATATGCGTGCTGCTTTTACACAGATGTAATGTATAGCTCTGGACACTGTAATGGTTCTTCCTACTGTTTCTTACTATTTGAAATTCAAATAAATATATTTACTGAAAAAAAAAATGATTGGTAATGCAGTACTTCTCCAGAAATGCAGGTGTAACAACCCAGTTGGTACAGCAAGATGTATGCAGCAAGGTATGCAGCAAGATGATTCAGCAAATTTAGCAAATTGTGTAAGTGTGTGGTCAAAAAACTGATGCCTTCCACAGCCTGGTAAGCGTGTCTCTCCCGGGTGAAAAAGAAACTAATAATGGCCACCGGCAGGAAGAGAAGGAGTCACTGACCTGGAAGTGGGAGGCATGTACTAGAATTAATTAGCTGCCGTCTGCTATACAGAAAAGGACAGCAGGTGGCAGCAGACCAAATGCAAAACTGAATACAAAGAAAGGTAACATAGCACAATTATATAAGCATACAATCATAACCTTAGATGGAACAGCACACTCCTCGTCTGAAATTCCGTAAGGGATTTCACTATATTAATGTTTTTTGTTTAAATAAAGTTCAATAACCTAGAAAGGAAACACAAATATGCATGCAATAATAACAACTTCAAAACGAGGTAGATGACAGTCAGTTCCTGAGACAATCCAATGGTACCCATCTTCGGATCGGAGAAGTCGCACTAGGCCAAACTGTCTCCGACCCAATGGTAATCCAATGGATGAAGTAGTAGGGCAGAGTTCTGTTTGTGGTTCATCCTACCGGAGCATTCCGGTGATTTATGGCAAACGTGCCAACCGTGACAGTCTTTGTCTCCACGTGAGCTGAGATAAGATCTCGCAATGTGGACTAACCTTGCTACAGTCTGGAGGTTGGTTTAGTGTTCGTCGCCAAGGCACTGACCTCGGAGCGGACTTCTGGATCGCCATCCGGATCCTGGATGCTGAAGACTTCCTGGACACGTTCACTTCCCTTATGTTCCAACAGAAACTTAGGACCTGAAAGCCAAGAAGAGTTAGCAAAGGACCTTATAGACATAGGTCTAGTGGCATGGTCAGCTGGATTAAGTTCAGATGAGATAAAGTGCCATTGTTCGGGCTTGGAAGACCTCCTTATTCTCGCGATGCGGTTACTGATGTACTCGTAGAAGCGCCTTGTTTGGTTGTAGATGTAACCTAAGACAACCTTACTGTCACTGTAGTATTGCATGTCATCTATGTTGGTGTCCACCTCGTGCTGTATAAAGTCTGCGAGTTCTACTGCAAGCACGGTTGCACAGAATTCAAGCCTGGGAATAGTGTGATCAGGCTTGGGAGCCAACTTGGCCTTGCAGAAGACGAATCCAACGTGATCTAGATTGTCGGGACCCGTCACCTTCAAGTAGGCGACAGCTGCAATGGCTTCTGTGGATGCGTCTGAGAACACATGGAGTTCCGTCCTAGTGCTGGCAACAAGTGAGGTTCTGGCGTAGCATCTTGGTATATGGATTTCATCCAAGGCACACAAAGACTACTTCCAAGTTTCCCATTTCGATTCCTTCTCAGGAGGGAGTGGGGCATCCCAGTCCTTGATGGTTTCGGAAAGCTGTCTCAGAAGGGATTTAGCTTGTATGGTAATTGATGCTACAAACCCCAGTGGGTCATATAAGCTATTCACCACTGACAGGACACCACGTTTAGTGAATGGTTTGTCTGCACAGTTGATTTGGAAACTGAAGGTATCGACTGACAGGTTCCACCTCAAGCCTAAGCTTCTCTGCACAGGCAGACAGTCTGGTTCCAGGTCTATGTCCTTGAATCCTGGTGCATGGTCAATTGAATCAAAGGCTCTCATGACAGCCAGGCTATTTGAAGCAATTTTGTGCAATCTAAGCTTAACTTGGTTCAGCATACTTTGGATCCTCTTGAGTAGATCGATAGCCGCTTCTTCTGTGGGCAGAGATTTTAGTCCATCATCTACATAGAAGTCTTTCTCTACAAAGTCTCTGGCATCTGTTCCATATTCGGCCTCTCCTTGTGCAGTTCTCCGCAGGCCATAGGTTGCCACTGCTGGGGAAGGGTTGTTCCCGAATATGTGCACCTTCACGCGATACGCCACCATCTCTTTGCTGGGGTCATTGTCCTTGTACCATAGGAACCTGAGAAAATTCCTGTGGTCCTCTCTGACTATGAAACAGTGAAGCATCTGTTCAATGTCAGCAGTGATGGCGATGGGCTCTTTCCAGAACCTCATTAACACTCCTACTGTTAGGCGTCGGATTTCTGTCGCTGCACAGTGAGAATCCCAAGACTTGCTTCCGGCGGTCTCCCATTTCTCTCCAGCCACAGAGGAGGTTGCCCAGCAAACTCATCGGTCCCGGCGCTCTGCCCAGACCAGCTCCATGGGTTTGCTTGCTGATGCCACCTCTGGCACAGCTATGGCAATGCATGCTGCTCAGCAGCGAGATTCTCCAGGGACTAAGTCCTCATGTCGGGCTACTGGGCATGCCCGTGGAGTGCTCTCTCACTGGAGATCGAGGGTCACATGCTCAGGTCCTGCTCGTGTTCAGATTGGCCCATCCGAGAAGCCAGGAAGGTCCCGGACGCTCGCGGCTATAAAAGTTTTGCATGGCCGCTCGGCCATGCGCTAGGTTAGGCTGGTTTCACATTCGCGCTTTTTAAGCGCACGCACGGCCGGGGGTAGCTCCGCCCCCGAGCCGGCTCTCTGCCCGGCGTGCCCGCCCCTTCCTTGTAGCGCCGCCTCCTAGCGCACAGCGGCGCCTGCGATCGGCGCACCCTATCTTTAGCATAGGGTGCGCAGATCGTGCGCAGGCCGTGCGCTAGTTGCGCTTTGACCTGTGCTGCGCACTTTTGACGGTGCGCCGTGCGCGCCAAAATCCGAAAAGTTTGATTTTGGCGCGCACGGCGCACCGTCAAAAGTGCGCAGCGCAGGTCAAAGCGCAACTAGCGCACGGCCTGCGCACGATCTGCGCACCCTATGCTAAAAATAGGGTGCGCCGATCGCAGGCGCCGCTGTGCGCTAGGAGGCGGCGCTACAAGGAAGGGGCGGGCACGCCGGGCAGAGAGCCGGCTCTGGGGCGGAGCTACCCCCGGCCGTGCGTGCGCTTAAAAAGCGCGAATGTGAAACCAGCCTTAGACTGTATTTTCAGGCTATGAGGAGTGAGTGATGTATGCACGTATGAATGTCTCTGGTGAATGACTCATTAAGAAACCCCTACCCTCGGTACGCATGTGTTGTGCAGCCTAGCCTGCTAGTGCCCAGGCTTAGGCATAGGTAGGTCAGAGGTTGAGTCAGGCATCAGTCCTCACCAGTGACTCGGCACCCCTCAGTGCACGTGCTCCACATTCCATAGCCAGCGTCTATAGCAGCGCTCACGGCAGCGATGCCGCGCGCTCAGTGGGCCTAGAGGGACTCTAACCCCGTGTCCTTGGGGTAGAGTTCTGTGGCCGTACACTGTGCGCTCTTTTGGCCGGGCTCTGTGAGCTAAACAGGCTCCAGCATCTACATTCAGCGGTTGTGCGGTTCTGTGAATTAACAGAGTTCGCTCCTGTTCACATTGGGTGACGTAACCCACGTGTGACTGTTTTCACGTGTGAACGCACCTACTACTATTTTATAATTTTGTGCGTTCCGCCAGCGCTAACATTATCCTAGTGCCAGGGTCTGGCTAGTAATGGCGGACGAACAATGACTGCATAGGTACATCCAGCAGCTGGAGGGTAGGTTGGCAGCGCTAGAGCGTTCCACCTCAGCTGCGGATGTTACCTCGGTCGCCGTTCAAGCAGCTACAGAGGCTGTTGCCCGTGTCTCCACGGCCAGTCCTGCCCCGACCTTGTCCCACCTCCCGCTGCCCGAGAAGGTCTCAGGTGATAGTGCTTCATGCAGGGGTTTCGTGAGTCAGTGCTCCATTCACCTGGAGTTGCTGGCTACACAATTTCCCTCTGAGCGGGCCAAGGTGGGATTTATCATCTCCCTCCTGTTGGGCAGGGCCTTGGAGTGGGCCACCCCGCTGTGGGAGCGCGGGAAACCCCTGGTACAGAGTGCCACCCATTTTCTGGTCACTCTGAAGCAGGTGTTCCTGGGACCTCGGGTCATGCACGATACCGCACTTCAGTTGCTGGCCCTAACCCAGGGTACGTCTCTGGTCAGCCAGTATGTCATCCTCTTCAGAACTCTGGCCTTAGAGCTGGAGTGGCCAGATAAGGTTCTCATACCTATATTCTGGAGAGGCCTGGCTGGTCATGTCAAAGACGCCCTGGCCTCCAGGGAGGTGCCCATCACTTTAGAGAAGCTCATTACGGTTTCCACCCGAATTGACATTCGCTTCACTGAGTGAGGGTTGGAGCGCTCAAGGTCCCGCCAACGATATAAGTTGACTCCAAATTTTGCTAAACCGCTGGAACCTCCCGGTCAGTCGCCCGAGCCTCCAGAGGCCATGGAGGTGTCCCGCACGGGGTCCAGGGTTCAGCCTGCGTGGGTACCTCCAGTCTGCTTCTGCTGTCAGCAGACTGGGCACCTTGCTAACCAGTGCCCACAGCGCTCGGGAAACGCTCCCGTCTAGTGGTTATCGGAGGGGGCCTACTAGACACCGCGACTTTCTCCTCCAAGCTCCTGTTTAAAGGAGCGTTAGTTTAATTCTTCCACTCTGATTGTGGAGGTTTGCGTTGACTCTGGGGCGGAGGGCAATTTCATGTCATCTGCCTTCGCCCAACAACATGCAATCCCCCTGGTCTTGCTACCTCATTCAGTCACCATCAGGGTGGTGAATGGGGTGACACTCCCGTCCCAAATCACCCACCAGATGGCTCCACTGAGACTCTCACTGTCTCCTTCTCATCAGGAGATGCTGCCTCTCCTTGTGATGCCTGAAGGTATCGACCAGGTCCTCCTAGGGGTTCCCTAGTTACGATCCCACTCTCCCCACATAGAGTGGTCTTCGGGAAAAATCCTTGGTTGGAGCAAATCAGGGAGAATCTGGCAAGAGGATTCATTAGGAAGTCGGTGTCCCCGGCGGGAGCGGGATTCTTCTTTGTCCAAAAGAAGAATGGAGAATTACATCCGTGCATCGATTACAGGGTCCTTAACGCCATTACCGTTAAGAACAAGTATCCTCTGCCCCTGATATCGGAACTGTTTGATAGGCTACGGGGAGCGAGAGTGTTTACTAAGCTTGATCTGCGGGGAGCCTATAACCTGATTCGCATCCGTGAGGGTGACGAATGGAAGACGGCTTTTAACACCAGAGACGGGCACTATGAATACCTGGTGATGCCCTTCGGGTTATGTAACGCTCCAGCTGTCTTCCAACACTTTGTGAACGATATCTTCCGGGATGTGCTTACCACCTCGGTAGTAGTCTATCTGGACGATATTCTCATTTACTCTCCAGACATTGACTCCCACTGGAGAGATGTTCACAAAGTTTTCGATCTCCTGCGGGCCAACTCTCTTTATGCCAAGTTGGAGAAATGTGTGTTTGAGCAGGAGTCCTTGCCTTTCCTGGGCTACATCATCTCAGCCCAGGGTTTGACCATGGATCCTGCCAAGCTACAGGCGGGGATGGATTGTCAGGAACCCCATTATCTCAAAGCGGTGCAGTGCTTTATGGGGTTCATAAATTACTATCGCCAATTCATTCCCCATTTCTCAACTTTGGTAGCACCCTTGGTAGTCCTCACCAAGAAGGGTGAAAATCCCAAACTGTGGTCAGAGACTGTCTCCAAGGCCTTCGCCTCCATTAAGTCCCATTTCGCTAGTGCTCCCATTCTACATCGCCCTGATGTAGATAAGCCCTTCATCCTGGAGGTGGATGCCTCCTCCGTTGGTGCTGGAGCGGTCCTTTTTCAGAAGGACTCGCAAGGTCGGAAGCACCATGCTTCTTCTTCTCTAAGACCTTCACACCAGCGGAGAGGAATTATTCCATCGGGGACAGGGAGTTGCTAGCAATGAAGCTGGCCTCAGAGTGGAGACACCACCTGGAGGGAGCTCGCCACCCATTCCAGGTGTTCACCGACCACAAAAATTTGGTCTATTTACAGACAGCCCAGCGGCTGAATTCTCGCCAGGCCAGTTGGTCCTTGTTCTTCTTCCGATTCCATTTCACACTGCATTTTCTCTCCGGAGAGAAGAACGTCCGGGCCGATGCTCTTTCTCGCTCCGTGGTGTCATCGGAGGAGGAGCCTCGACTGATAGTCCCATCGTAGAGCCTGAGGACCGTGGCTCCGGTTGCTCTCGAGTCTGTACCTCAGGGCAAGACTTTTGTCCCTGCCCATCTGTGACTGGGGGTCCTCTCTTGGGCTCATTCGTCCAGAGTGGGTGGCCATTTTGGGATCAAATGGACCTCTGAACTCCTGACGAGGACGTACTGGTGGCCGCATATGGCCTGTGACGTCAGGGACTATATTCAGGCATGCGTCTTTTGCGCCCAGAATCGGTCCTCTTGGCAGCGGCCCGCTGGGTTACTCTATCCTCTGACGATTGCGGACAGGCCCTGGGAGATGGTCAGTATGGACTTTGTGGTGGGTCTGCCCAAGTCCAGTTGCAGCACCGTCATTTGGGTGGTCACCGATCATTTCTCCAAGATGGTGTATCTGGTACCACTCTCTCGGCTAACTTCGGCACGGGGCCTGGCAGCGTTGTTTATTAAACATGTTTTCTGCCTGCACGGCATGCCGGATAAGATTGTCAGCGACCGGGGTCCTCAGTTTGTGTCTCGGTTCTGGAGAGAGCTCTGTTCTCTGCTCAGCATTGAGCTAAATCTCTCCTCGGCCTATCATCCCGAGACAAATGGGTTGGTTGAGAGAGCCAACCAGACCCTGGTGACATATCTGCAATATTTTGTCTCGGCCAGGCAGGATGATTGGGCATCCTTGCTGCTGTGGGCGGAGTTCGCCTTGAACAACACTGTGGCTGACTCCACCGGTCAGACCCCATTCCTCTTAAATTACTGTCAGCATCCGCGCATCCCCGTGTCGTCCACCGACTCTAGGGTGGCAGACTTGGCGGTGGAGGCTCGTGACATTTGGGATCGCACGCAGGATGCTATCCAGGCCTCCAAGGAAAGAATGAGGTCCTCCACTGATACTCGCCGGCGCCCTGCTCTGACCTTCGCCCCTGGCGACTTAGTGTGGCTCTCCGCTCGAAACATCAGGCTGTGGGTGGAATCCGCTAAGTTCGCACCACGTTATATTGGCCCTTTCAAGGTCCTCGAGAAGATTAACTCTGTGGTCTACCGTCTGGCCCTTCCACCACACTTGGCTATCTCGGACACGTTTCATGTGTCTCTCCTTAAGTCGGTTCACATGTCCCGGTTTTCTGAGCCATCTGCCGGGACATCAGACCTGTCGTCTGATGAGTTTGAGGTCAATGCCATTGTGGGATGCAAGGTGATGCGGGGCAAAAAGTTTTACTTGGTGGATTGGAAGGGTCACGGTCCAGAGGCTCGGATCTGGGAGCCAGTGGAGAACATCCATGCTCCTCTTCTCATTGCAGAATTTGAGCAGAGCGAGGCTCAGAGAGGAGGGGGGGTAATGTTAGGCGTCGGATTTCTGCTGCTGCACAGCGGGAATCCCATGCCTTGCTTCCGGCGGTCTCCCATTCCTCTCCAGCCGCAGAGGAGGTTGCTCAGCAAACTCGTCGGTCTCGGCGCTCTGCCCAGACCAGCTCCGTGGGTTTGCTTGCTGCTGCCACCACTGGCACAGCTATGGCAATGCATGCTGCTCAGCAGGGAGATTCTCCAGGTACTAAGTCCTCATGTCGGGCCACTGAGCATGCCCGTGGAGTGCTCTCTCATTGGAGATCGAAGGTCACATGCTCAGGTCCTGCTCGTGTTTTGATTGGCCCATCCGAGAAGCCAGGAAGGTCCCGGATGCTAGCAGCTATAAAAGGTTCGCATGGCCACTCGGCCATGCGCTAGGATAGACTGTATTTTCAGACTATGAGGAGAGAGTGATGTATGCACGTATGCATGTCTCTGGTGAATGACTCATTAAGAAACCCCTACCCTCGGTACGCATGTGTTGTGCAGCCTAGCCTGCTAGCGCCCAGGCTTAGGCGTAGGTAGGTCAGAGGTTGAGTCAGACATCAGTCCTCACCAGTGACTCGGCACACCTCAGTGCACGTGCTCCACACTCCATAACCAGCGTTTATAGCGGCGCTCGTGGCAGCGACGCCATGCGCTCATTGGGCCTAGAGGGGCTCTAACCCCATGTCCTTGGGGTAGAGTTCTGTGGCCGTACACTGTGCGCTCTTTTGGCCGGGTTCTGTGAGCTAAACAGGCTCCGGCACCTACCTTCAGCGGTTGTGCGGCTCTGTGAATTAACAGAGTTCGATCCTGTTCACATTGGGTGACGTAACCCACGTGTGACTGTTTTCACACAGCTTATTTCTTCCACCATTATCTAGCAGCAGTGTACCACCTCTGCACGGTGGACCCCGGGCTGCGAACGCACCTACTACTATTTTATAATTTGGTACTAGGTTGTTTGTAAGGTGAGGACCCATGAGGAGGACATCGTTGAGAGATACACCTTGATGTTTGGTGCTTGAATCAAAGACAACTCTAATTTGCTTAGGTTTCCGTGGGTGATATACTCCGAATGAGAGTATTTACCAGCACTCCTTGTTTTCCTTTAAGGGAGGCGCTGGCTCCGCATGGTTATTCCAGAATATTTTGCTCATGAAGGTGACAATGTGTTCTTTCATCTCCAGTTTGTTGCTAAGTGTGCTCTGGAGAGAGTTGAATCTGGACAAGGCTTGTTCACGATTGTTCGGGAGTCTTACCCAGGTAGCTCGGAAGGGTAGGGGAAAAACCCAGTGATTGGTCTCGTCCTTAAGGAACTCATTGTCCATTATCCTGACAAATTCCTTGTCTTCCATTGACGGGGCTACTTTGTTGTCATCCTTAGTTGAATGAAACACCGATCTTCCCAAGTCGTCTGCATAGGGAGAAGGAATGACATCAGGCAGCTGTACTGGATCTGGAGGCTTCTCTTTCACCTCATAGTGATGAGGGCATGGTTTGCAGAGAGTAGCTCGTCCATCTCTGCATACTTAAGTCTTAAAGGAATCGACTCTTGTTCGGTCCAAGCACATATTTCCTATGATTACCCACCCCAAGTCGAGTCTCTTTGCGTAGGGGGCATAGTCGGGACCATTACACTGTTGGCGGACCTTACAGTCATATGTAAAAGTTTGGGCACCCCTATTAATGTTAACCTTTTTTCTTTATAACAATTTTGGTTTTTGCAACAGCTATTTCAGTTTCATATATCTAATAACTGATGGACTCAGTTATATTTCTGAATTCAAATGAGGTTTATTGTACTAACAGAAAATGTGCAATCTGCATTTAAACAAAATTTGACTGGTGCAAAAGTATGGGCACCCTTATCATTTTCTTGATTTGAACACTCCTAACTACTTTTTACTGACTTCCTGAAGCAATAAATTGGTTTTGTAACCTCATTGAGCTTTGAACTTCATAGCCAGGTGTATCAAATCATGAGAAAAGGTATTTAAGGTGGCCACTTGCAAGTTGTTCTCCTATTTGATTCTCCTATGAAGAGTGGCATCATGGGCTCTTCAAAACAACTCTCAAATAATCTGAAAACAAAGATTATTCAACATAGCTTTTCAAGGGAAGGATAGAAAAAGTTGTCTCAGAGATTTAACCTGTCAGTTTCCACTGTGAGGACCATAGTAAGGAAATGGATGAACACATGTACAGTTCTTGTTAAGCCCAGAAGTGGCAGGCCAAGAAAAATATCAGAAAGGCAGAGAAGAAGAATGGTGAGAACAGTCAAGGACAATCCACAGACCACCTCCAAAGACCTGCAGCATCATCTTGCTGCAGATGGTGTCACTGTGCATCGGTCAACAATACAGCGCACTTTGCACAAGGAGAAGCTGTATGGGAGAGTGATGCGAAAGAAGCCGTTTCTGCAAGCACGCCACAAACAGGGTCGCCTGAGGTATGCAAAAGCACATTTGGACAAGCCCGTTACATTTTGGAAGAAGGTCCTGTGGACTGATGAAACAAAGATTGAGTTGTTTGGTCATACAAAAAGATGTTATGCATGGAGGCTAAAAAACACAGCATTCCAAGAAAAACACTTGCTGCCCACAGTAAAATTTGGTGGAGGTTCCATCATGCTTTGGGGCTGTGTGGCCAATGCTGGCACCGGGAATCTTGTTAAAGTTGAGGGTCGCATGGATTCAACTCAGTATCAGCAGATTCTTGACAATAATGTGCAAGAATCAGTGACAAAGTTGAAGTTACGCAGGGGATGGATATTTCAGCAAGACAATGATCCAAAACACCGCTCCAAATCTACTCAGGCATTCATGCAGAGGAACAATTACAATGTTCTGGAATGGCCATCCCAGTCCCCAGACCTGAATATCATTGAACATCTGTGGGATGATTTGAAGCGGGCTGTCCATGCTCGGCGACCATCAAACTTAACTGAACTGGAATTGTTTTGTAAACAGGAATGGTCACAAATACCTTCATCCAGGATCCAGGAACTCATTAATAGCTACAGGAAGCGACTAGAGGCTGTTATTTTTGCAAAAGGAGGATCTACGAAATATTAATGTCACTTTTATGTTGAGGTGCCCATACTTTTGCACCGGTCAAATTTTGTTAAAATGCAGATTGCACATTTTCTGTTAGCACAATAAACCTCATTTGAATCCAGAAATATAACTGAGTCCATCAGTTATTAGATATATGAAACTGAAATAGCTGTTGCAAAAACCAAAATTGTTATAAAGAAAAAAGGTTAACATTAATAGGGGTGCCCAAACTTTTACATATGACTGTATGTATCCTTAAATTGTCTCTGCCGAGCAGAAGTAGGATTTCAGCATCTGTGTCCATAGGTGGGATAACACTGACTAGGTGCCTTAGGTGTGGTTGGTGGAACGCAGCTTCTGGAGTAGGAATCTCATCCCTTTGGCTGGGTATTTGATCGCATTTGATTAACATAGGTAGGGATATTTCTACGTCTCCGTTGACAGGAGAAGCAATGAAACCTTGTGCCCTCCTGCCGCTAGTCTCTATGCGACCTGAGCAAGTATTCAGAGTATAGGGCATTGCTGGTCCCTTGATTCCAAAGGCTTCAAAGAACTTAGGTCCAGCTAAGGATTAATTGTTCTGATCATTTTTACTGCCTTCTCTGGTTGCCTTTCTGGATAAACTCTGATTAGGCATATCCTGGCACAGCATTTATCACTTTGGCTCTCCCCACATACCTCAGCATGAGCAGGAGACAGCCGTGGTAGAATTGGCGTTATTCTATGGCTCCCCGCCAAGGCTTGTAGCCGGACTAGAGGTAACTACGACTGCTGGATCGCTGGTGGCTGAGGTTGGATGCAAAGCTGATAGGTGTTTGCCACTATGACACTCTTCACACTTAATGGCAGATTTAGTCCTTGGCCATGTGTTCTAATGAGGCGCAGCACTTGAAACATACCCCGAGTTCGCTGAGGATTTTCTTGCGCTCCTGCATGGTTTTGGACCTGAAGCCTCTACATTTGCTCAATGAGTGTGTTTTTTTGTGAATTGGACACTCACGATTGAAAGACTTATCTCTCGATGGAATAGTGTACTGTTTATCAGCAGTTACTGCAGGTGGTGGCAGGTTAGTCTTTCTGACACTTATACTGCTCCTCAAGTCCTTGCGTCTATGTGAGACGCTTTCAAACTTTGATGATGGTGTTGCTGGAGCTGCAGTGTTAGACTCCAGGAAGTCTAGGCTAGGGTCATTCCTCATTTGGGCCTGTTCATCGACAAACTTGCAGAACTGATCGAACGGAGGAAAGGTGACATCATGTGACCTTTTGTACCTGGAAACGCATACTGCCCACTGCCCACACGATTGAGTCCACCCCATGGGCAGTGTCCAAGTAGCATAATCCAGACAGACGAGGGTCTCCTTTTGCGAGTTCCAGTTCCATAAGCAGATCGCTTAAGTCCAGAAGCTTGTGGGCTTCCTTAAGGTTGATCCTTGGAACTTTCTGCAGTCTCTTAAATAGGGACTTTTCTATGGCTTCAGCGCTGCCATAGGTTCTTCAGCTTGCCCCACATAGACGGTCCGAAGACTCTTGATACGGTTTGTGGAGTCAGGACCCAACCATTTTACCATGAGGTCGAGCTCCTGTTCTGCAGATAGGTTGAGGTCAGCAATGGTGGCCTTGAAGGTTGCTTTCCAGGCTCTGTAGTTCTCTGCACAGTCGTCAAACTTTGAGAGGCTGGTGCTGATTAGCTCTTTGCTCACCATAAACCTGGCTAACTCGGACATGTCCGATCCTTCACTCCTTGTTACCGTGTTAGCTTGTGTTGCCTCTCGGGTGTATAAGCTGTGTGGCATGGATGGGTGAATTGTTCCTAGGTAAAATGATGTTTCTGCAGGGTTGAGCTGCAGTTTAACCTCTGGAGATTTTGATGACTGCGGCTTGAACTGTGGAGATGGACTGGAATGCATCTTGTGATCGTCTTGTGATGATTGCTGCACCTGAGGGGACACATTATGGCGTTGGTCTTGAGTCTCTGCAGATGCTGTGGGTAACACTGGCACCGTAAGTTGGGCTGACTTGGACGTTTCCACATTGTTGGGTTGAACGTCGCTGGAGAAGTTGTGTGCTGCAGATATCTGTTTCTGCACGTAATCACTGATACGGATAGCTGGGTCCTCTTCTTCCAGTGGTGGTAGGCAAATCGGGTCAAGGTTTTGATTCAATGCTTGCTCAAGTATTTTTATTTCAGCTAATGCGATTTTTTTTCCTCCATTTCTGTTTGAAGAACCTTTGCCCGAGCCTCTGCTTCTGTTTGAAGGATCTTTTCTTGGGCCTCTGCATTTGCTTTCTTGGCTTCTGCCTCTGCTTTCTTGCTTTCTGCCTCTGCCTCTGCTTTCTTTTCTGTGTAGAAGCGTTTTAGTTTGGATCGCTCTGCGTTTAAACGGGCCTCTAGGATTCTGTCGCTGAGGGCTGAAGTTCTTGAGCAGGATGATTTGTATGACCGAGCAGAGCGTCTGGATGAGCCTGACCTGTGAGATCCAGCTTCTTGCAGATAAGTGATACGGAGCTCTGCTTTATCTTTGGCGTCTTGCACAGCGGTGTCCCTTTCTCTTTCTGTGGAATCCACTTTGCTTAATTCTGATGAGGCTTCATCAATATTAGAGTCTTTTAGGAAGGCAACGTACCTTGCGGATAGTCTCTTGTATCTTCCGTGGGCCGTGTCTAGCCATTTTATAGTGTCCTGTAGACTCGCTGCATCATTTTTGTGGCGTTGGATGCGTGACATGAGGGAGGTGACTCATTCCCATAGGTCGTCCAGGTTGTCATTGAACTCATCCTTTGTACTGTGATAGTTTTCGACGGCCTTTATGGTTGGTTTGACAGAACATCTTGGTCGTGAGTCTTGATCTGTTTCTGAAGCTGGCTCTGCTTCCCCCTCTTTGTTACAGACAGTGTCAGGTAGAATTTGCTCTGTTTCAGCAGTGGGAGACTGTGCAGGGACTTTTTTGGCCATTTCGATTTAAGGTGCACTGTCTCTTTAAGAAACTGAACTTTTGAATTCGGGGCTGGAAATCACAGTGCAGCTTAGTTAAGATGTCCTGACGAGATCCCCAATTTGTTTTTAGAGAATTGTGGGGTTTTGCAGTCTGACAATCTGCAGCAATGTTGTATAATATACAGTCTCTATGCACAATGCGGTCTGGGGTGACGCTGCAGAGTTTCTTAGCAGAGCAGGGCTGCAGTATGTGAGCGGACAGGCGGGTTAGGATCTAAGGGTGATTTTTTGCCTGGCTTCAAGGCAGTTTTTTGACTGTTCTGTCCCCACATGAGGCGAATGGAGGTGTAGTTGATTGGGGCTGGGAGAGATTCCTACCTTCCGTTTCCTCGATGCAGAGCAGACAGGACCATTGTTGCTGTTTTGCTGTTCATGCGTCCGGAGAGATGATGCACACCAGATATTGTGAAGTCCAGACTTGCTTATTGGAAATCTGGACATACAGCGTATGATTGGTAATGCAGTACTTCTCCAGACATGCAGGTGTAACAACCCAGGTGGTACAGCAATGTGTGTGCAGCAAGGTATGCAGCAAGATGATTCAGCAAATTTAGCAAATTGTGTGTGTGTGGTCAAAAAACTGATGCCTTCCACTGTCTGGTAAGCGTGTCTCTCCCGGGTGAAAAAGAAACTAATAATGGCCACCGGCAGGAAGAGAAGGAGGCCCCTTGACTTGGAAGTGGGAGGCATGTACTAGAATTAATTAGCTGCCGTCTGCTATACAGAAAAGGACATCAGGTGGCAGCAGACCAAATGCAAAACTGAACACAAAGAAAGGTAACATAACACAATTATATAAGCATACAATCATAACCTTAGATGGAACAGCACAGAGAGCACATCTTACAAACAGTGGATATCTGCTGGCAGATGGATTCTTGACACTCTTTCTAAAAGTGCAGAAGACTTTGAAGAACAAGTTTGTGACAGCTGATAGTCCTTAAAGGGTTAGTCAGAAACCCAAATGTAAATTTCAATTAATAAATCTTTAAAAACTAAGAACCTTTGTAATTCAAGTCATAGTAAAATTCCCCTCCTGTCACTCTGTACTGAACTTAGGGTTCTGCTTATATTACCCACTTCCTATGACGATTCATTTGAGAATCCTCAGTCTATGATGACGCTCAAGCAATTCATCATCTGCAGACTGAAACTGCTGTCTCTCCACTTTCTACCCTGAAACATCGCATCCTTGAAGGGGGAAGGGGCTGGGACATCCCGACACTCCCCTTATTTTGTTTACCGACCTGAAAGGAAGAGTCATCAGTGATGCTCATTACAGGGACTGGTCCCGGCAGTGTCTCCTTTGTGCAATGTCTCCACCAGCACCCTGTGTGATGAGAGCAGTGTCCGGTCTGTCGTCTGCTTACCTGAATAGTAAAAATATGGCTCTGCGTGCAGTCAGAAATAAAATACAACAGTGTACTTCTGATATTTGAGTGCTTACTTCATGAATCATAGCTGTTCATTTGTTCCCCCCAAAATCGATTTCATTGATAACAACTGACATCCTACCTAGTTTGAGCAAGGTCTACTACTTCTCAGATGACTCTTCTGCACTCCATAAAAGTAGGAAAAACTTTATAATACAGGACCATTCTTGAAGAAAACCTGTTGGAGTCTGCAAAAGACCTGAGACTGGGACGGAGATTTGTCTTCCAACAAGACAATAATCCCAAACATAAAGCTAAATCTACAATGAAATGGTTCACAAATAAACATATCCAGGTGTTAGAATGGCCAAGTCAAAGTCCAGACCTGAATCCAATGGAGAATCTGTGGAAAGAGCTGAAACTGCTGTTCACAAACGATCTCCATCCAACCTCACTGAGCTCGAGCTGTTTGTCAAGGAAGAATGGGCAAGAATTTCATTCTCTCGATGTACAAAACTGATAGAGACATACCCCAAGTGACTGCAGCTGTAATTGCAGCAAAAGGTGGCGCAACAAAGTATTAAGTTAATAATATTGCACGCCCCACTTTTCAGTTTTTGAATTTCAGCAAAAATTTAAAATAACCAATAAATTTCATTCAACTTCACAATTGTGTCCCACTTGTTGATTCTTCACCAAAAATTTACATTTGGTATCTTTATGTTTGAAGCATGATATGTGGGAAAAGGTTGAAAAGTTCCAGGCATCGTGCTCCTGCGCAGGCGTACTGATTTGGTGAGGGCAGAGTTCTGCAGTGTGGAGGTGCTGGGCCTCTCTGACCTTTCCCGGCACCTGCGCCCTGCAGTACTTTCCTCTGCCCTCAACAGCAGGAGCGCGACACGAAGCGAGCAGGAGGACGACATCGCAAGAAGATGGGAGGCGCCGGACCAGGGACACCAATCTGACCGGACCGCCCCCTGGCGAGTATAATAAAACTTGTTTTTCTTCTCTTTCAGGTCAGATCGGGGGCTTATCTACAGCATTACAGGATACTGCAGAGAAGCCCTGAAGGCAGTGGCCGCATCTTATTGAGGAAAAACGAGGGGACAGGTTCCTTATATCAACAAAAAAAACTCCACGGTGACTGGAGAGGTGGACACCGAATATGAGCCTCAGCCGGACTCTGGAAGGGGTTAAATGAAGGAGATTTCGGCATTTTGGCTCCTGGTATGGAGTCGATAGCACAATCATATGCCGCCATATAGTAGCCGTCCGGTAACTGGTGATAATTCCCTCATGTGTGGGGTCTATTTGTCTCCAGAGAAATCACACGTTACATTCCACACACAACACTGTGTAGAAAAGGCGGCGCGGGGTAATTGTGCCAGTAGTGAGGGGGAATAATGGCGGGAAGGTCACTGACTGAGGAGAAGTCTCCATGTCTGCACTCCGGAGATCATGTGACCCCTGACTCCTCCCCTCCTGTGACCTCATCACAGGTCCTGTGCGCACAGAGCAGCCGTATATGTGGAGTGCGGCTCTGCGGGTGGAGGTAAGTGCTGAAGGCTCCATTATTCTCTATGTGGAGTGCGGCTCTGCGGGTGGAGGTCAGTGCTGGAGGCTCCATTATTCTCTATGTGGAGTGCGGTTCTGCGGGTGGAGGTCGGTGCCGGAGGCTCCATTATTCTCTATGTGGAGTGCGGCTCTGCGGGTGGAGGTCGGTGCTGGAGGCTCCATTATTCTCTATGTGGAGTGCGGCTCTGCGGGTGGAGGTCGGTGCTGGAGGCTCCATTATTCTCTATGTGGAGTGCGGCTCTGCGGGTGGAGGTCAGTGCTGGAGGCTCCATTATTCTCTATGTGGAGTGCGGCTCTGCGGGTGAAGGTCGGTGCTGGAGGCTCCATTATTGTCTATGTGGAGTGCGGCTCTGCGGGTGGAGGTCGGTGCCGGAGGCTCCATTATTCTCTATGTGGAGTGCGGCTCTGCGGGTGGAGGTCAGTGCTGGAGGCTCCATTATTCTCTATGTGGAGTGCGGTTCTGCGGGTGGAGGTCGGTGCTGGAGATTCCCCATTACAGAGTGGGGCGGGGGGGGACATTAACCCCTTCAGCACCGAGACGCTTTTGGGGTTATTGTTGTTGCCACTTTATAAGAATCATTGCGTTTTTGTTCTGTTTCCTGTAATAGCTACATACGACCCAACTATGGAAGACAGGAAGTGAGGAAAAGGATTGTTCTCATAGTACAGGGCCCCTTTCTTGGCCGCACACAGTGTATTGTCCCCATTATGCCCCTTATACAATATGTATGATCCCCCACACACAGTATAATGTTCCCACAGTACCAGCATCCCCCATTATGTCCCTTATGCAGTATATATGATGCCCCACACAGTGTAATGCCCCCATTATGCCCCTTATGCAGTATATATGATGCCCCCCACACAGTGTAATTCCCCCATTATGCCCCTTATGCAGTATATATGATGCCCTCACACAGTGTAATGCCCCCATTATGCCCCTTATGCAGTATATATGATGCCCCACACAGTGTAATGCCTCCATTATGCTCCTTATGCTGTATATATGATGCCCCCACACAGTGTAATGCCCCCATTATGCCCCTTATGCAGTATATATGATGCCCCCACACAGTGTAATGCCCCCATTATGCCCCTTATGCAGTATATATGATGCCCCCCACACAGTGTAATGCCCCCATTATGCCCCTTATGCAGTATATATGATGCCCCCCACACAGTGTAATGCCCCCATTATGCCCCTTATGCAGTATATATGATGCCCCCACACAGTGTAATGCCCCCATTATGCCCCTTATGCAGTATATATGATGCCCCTCACACAGTATAAAGTTTCCACAGTACTGGAATGTCTCACACAAAAGATATTTCCACAGTATCGCCATACCCCCACACATAGTATAATCTTCTCACAGTACCACCATCCCCCCACACACAGTATAATGTTCCCACAGTACCAGCATCCCCCATTATGTCCCTTATGCAGTATATATGATGCCCCACACAATGTAATGCCCCCATTATGCCCCTTATGCAGTATATATGATGCCCCACACAGTGTAATGCCTCCATTATGCTCCTTATGCTGTATATATGATGCCCCCACACAGTGTAATGCCCCCATTATGCCCCTTATGCAGTATATATGATGCCCCCACACAGTGTAATGCCCCCATTATGCCCCTTATGCAGTATATATGATGCCCCCCACACAGTGTAATGCCCCCATTATGCCCCTTATGCAGTATATATGATGCCCCCCACACAGTGTAATGCCCCCATTATGCCCCTTATGCAGTATATATGATGCCCCCACACAGTGTAATGCCCCCATTATGCCCCTTATGCAGTATATATGATGCCCCTCACACAGTATAAAGTTTCCACAGTACTGGAATGTCTCACACAAAAGATATTTCCACAGTATCGCCATACCCCCACACATAGTATAATCTTCTCACAGTACCACCATCCCCCCACACACAGTATAATGTTCCCACAGTACCAGCATCCCCCATTATGTCCCTTATGCAGTATATATGATGCCCCACACAATGTAATGCCCCCATTATGCCCCTTATGCAGTATATATGATGCCCCCCACACAGTGTAATGCCCCCATTATGCCCCTTATGCAGTATATATGATGCCCCCCACACAGTGTAATGCCCCCATTATGCCCCTTATGCAGTATATATGATGCCCCCACACAGTGTAATGCCCCCATTATGCCCCTTATGCAGTATATATGATGCCCCTCACACAGTGTAATGCCCCCATTATGCCCCTTATGCAGTATATATGATGCCCCACACAGTGTAATGCCTCCATTATGCTCCTTATGCTGTATATATGATGCCCCCACACAGTGTAATGCCCCATTATGCCCCTTATGCAGTATATATGATGCCCCCCACACAGTGTAATGCCCCCATTATGCCCCTTATGCAGTATATATGATGCCCCACACACAGTGTAATGCCCCCATTATGCCCCTTATGCAGTATATATGATGCCCCCACACAGTGTAATGCCCCCATTATGCCCCTTATGCAGTATATATGATGCCCCTCACACAGTATAAAGTTTCCACAGTACTGGCATGTCTCACACAAAAGATATTTCCACAGTATTGCCATACCCCCACACATAGTATAATCTTCTCACAGTACCACCATCCCCCCCACACACAGTATAATGTTCCCACAGTACCGCCACCCCCTACATAGTATAATGTTCCCACAATAGCAGCTTGCCATACACACAGGATATTTGCGCAGGACTGCCATCCCCCTTACACACAGTACAATGTTCCCACAGCACTGCCTTCCACCCTCTTTCTAATGTTCCCATAGTACTGCCACCTACGTGCACAATATGGTACCATCCACCCCACCAAAAACCTCACAGGTAATTAACAAATACTCAGCCTCATTCTTGCTGCAGATACTAATCAACCCATGATCTATGAGATATTTACTCCTGATCCAACAGGGTAAAGCCCCCGTCACACACAGCATTCTCGCTAGCGAGATCGCTGCTGAGTCACAAGTTTTGTGACGCAGCAGCGATCTCACCAGTGAGATCGCTGTGTGTGACACTTACCAACAACCGGCCCCCCTGCCGGGTATCGCTGATCGTGCTGGAATGGACAGGACATTTTTTTGATCACTTGTCTCGCGCTGGCCAGCACGCATCGCTGCATGTGGCAGGCAGGAGACCAGTGATCAGCGATCTGGAGCTGGTAACCAAGGTACACAAGCCGGGCACCGCTTAGAAACCCGATGTGTACCTTGGTAACCAGCTCCCTGCAGCAGCACGCTGGTAACTAAGATACACTGCACATAACTAAGCAACGTGCGTCACTTGTTACCCGCGTGTCGCTGTCCTGATCGCTGGTGAAGCTGCCTGTTTGACAGCTCACCAGCGATCATGTAGCGACACACCAGCAATCCTGACAAGTTCATATTGTTGTCGGGATCGCTGATGAGTCGCTATGTGTGATGGGGCCCTATGTCTCAGACTCTGTGCACTGCAGACACAATGACGTCACTACATCACATCTGTAGTATGGATCCTCAGTACTCACTGCAAAGACTGGAGCATTGCACCTTGGGAACAGGGTTGGGTGAGTAGTGTGTGTGTTGTTTTTTTAAATGTCAGGAATTGTGGGGGCTTAATATTAAGAGAAGAGCTGCTGGGACTCTCATACTGAATGTGTGGCTGGTAGGGGTCACTATACTGAGTAAGGGGTTGTGGTGGACTGTAATTGCCTCCATACTGACATTGGGTCCTTATTTTGTGTAGCAGGTTGTGGTGGCCATAATACTGTGTGAGGTGCAGTAGGGGCCGTCACACTGTGTGCGGTCTGTGGTGGCCATCATACGGTGTGGGAGCTTTCATTCTGAGCTACGTGGGCACACAGAACAAATTCCTAGTGATGCGTCAGATGGGGATAAATAAGTGAGAAATACAGACCTTTGGTCTACCTGGTTGCAGTCCTGAAATGATATGGTGTTGTGTGCCAGGAGGGAGACATCAGATAGTACATTCTGAAGGAAAGCAAAGATAAAATGGCAGTGAGAATCTGGATTGTCAGCAGAGAGAATAGTGGAAGCAAAGAGTAGGACGAGGTCCTTAGCTCAGGTTTGCTAGACTATTTGGCTTATAACAAAAGTTATGTACCGCCACATGTAACCAGAATGTTCCTGACTGCATAATGCAGAAGAAGCATTCATAAAGTGTTGTGCCTCCTATCTGATGTATAAACTTCTCATCAATTTCTTGTTAAGTAAAGGAAAGTTTATTTTTGAACTTTTGGTGTCCCTCATTCATCTCCATACCATCTGGTCCAGGCCTGCTAAGTACAACTGCAGCATGTGGTCTGCAGAGTCCGGAGATATGACTTCACCAAATATAAATAAATATCTATAATATAACGGGCTAAGCGTCACTCTGTCTGAAGCCTCTATAGACTGCGCAAGCGCGACGTGCCTCCGCAGTCTGGACCCAGAGTGACGCATCCCCCACAGAGTGACGCAGACCCACAGGAGATCGCGGTGAGCACTGAACGCATACTGCGATCTCCGTAACACCTTACCGAACCCGGTGTTGCTGTTGCCGGCGGGGTCTTGCGTCTTCAGGTGTCTGGAGTGGGCATGTTGTAGCGCCGGAATCGGCGCCTGCGCAGTCCGCACTTACTGCCGCCATTTTGTTGAACACACACTGCAGTGTGTCTTCAAAAACATGGCGGAAAGCGAGGACTGCACAGGCGCCGAGTCCGGCACCACAACACGCCCACTCCAGACATGAATTGGCGCCTGCACAGTCCGTGCTTACCGCCGCCATGTTCTTGAAGATACACTGCAGTGTGTCTTCTAGAACATGGTGGCGAAAAGCGAGGACTGTGCAGGCGCCAAGTCCGGCACCACAAGGTGAGTATAAATGTTTTTTTTTTATGTGTGCAGTTTAATAGGGGTGAGGGGGACCATTCATATCAGGATTGGGGGGTGAGGGGAACATGTATACCACAAAAGGGGGGTGAGGGGACCATGCATACCAGGATAGGGGGTGAGAGGGCCATGCATACCATGATTGGGGCGTGAGAGGACCATGCATACCAGGATAGGGGGGTGAGAGGACCATGCATACCAGGATAGAGGGGTGAGGGCACCATGCATACCAGGATAGGGGGGTGAGGGTTCCATGCATACCAGGATAGGGGGGTGAGGGCCCAATGCATACCAGGATAGGGGGGTGAGGGCCCAATGCATACCAGGATAGGGGGGTGAGGGCCCAATGCATACCAGGATAGGGGGGTGAGGGCAAAATGCATACCAGGATAAGGGGGTGAGGGCACCATGTATACCAGGTTAGGGGGGTGAGGGGACCATGCATACTAGGATTGGGGGATGAGAGGAACATGCATACCAGAATTGGGGGGTGAGGGCACCATGCATACCATGATTGGGGCGTGAGAGGACCATGCATACCAGGATAGGGGGGTGAGAGGACCATGCATACCAGGATAGAGGGGTGAGGGCACCATGCATACCAGGATAGGGGGGTGAGGGCTCCATGCATACCAGGATAGGGGGGTGAGGGCCCAATGCATACCAGGATAGGGGGGTGAGGGCCCAATGCATACCAGGATAGGGGGGTGAGGGCCCAATGCATACCAGGATAGGGGGGTGAGGGCCCAATGCATACCAGGATAGGGGGGTGAGGGCACCATGCATACCAGGATAAGGGGGTGAGGGCACCATGTATACCAGGTTAGGGGGGTGAGGGGACCATGCATACTAGGATTGGGGGATGAGAGGAACATGCATACCAGAATTGGGGGGTGAGGGCACCATGCATATCATGATAGGGATGATGGGGTGCCATGCATACCACAATAGGGATAAGGGGGTGCCATGCATACCAGGATTGGGGGGTGAGGGAACCATGAATACCAGTATATGGATAAGGGGTACCATGCATACCAGGATTGGGGGGTAAGGGCACCATACATACCAGGATAGGGATGAGGGGTGCAGCAAATACCAGGTTGGAAGACCATATACCAATAAAAATGCCTGCCACCCGGGCAGAGAATGGGTTCATAGCTAGTTTATATATATTGTAGTGTGGCTAAGGGTCGAATAGTCAATTTAAGGTAGGTGTCGCAGAGATGGTTTGTCTCTGTGATGTAGCCCGGAGTGTTTCTGTAGTGCATAAAAGTACTAAGAGGTTCATTTGTTGCACCTGGGTCCGGGCTGTGGATAGCTATGAGAGATGGGTGGGTCTGCCTACCCACATATCTCACCTCTGAGTGTGGTTACAGCCTATATAATGGAGGCTGCTGTTTGGTACATGGTCTGTGTGTTGGGAGGGAGAAGGCCTCCTGTGTGTTTGGCTCCAGACCGAGCCTGAAGTACTGGACATTATCCCATCCTATGTGCCCACAGTCTTGGTGGAGCCGAGCCCTGCTATGGACAGGCAAAGCAAAGTATAAATGATCTAAAGGCTGTTTATTTTCTGTTTGTGTTTTTGGGGTTTATGAAGCAATAAACCTATATGAACTTTTAAAAGAACGTTTCTCCTGTTGTTCTCCCATCGCACCTGAGCGAGTACAACCCCTACAATATATATATACACACCACTCAAAAAATAAAGGGAACACTCAAACAGAATATAACGCCAAGTAAATCAAACTTCTGTGAAATCAAACTGTCCACTTAGGAAGCAACACTGATTGACAATCAATTTCACATGCTGTTGTGCAAATGGAATAGACAACAGATGGCAATTATCATGACACACTCAATAAAGGAGTGGTTCTGCAGGTGGGGACCACAGACCACATCTCAGTACCAATTCTTTCTGGCCGATGTTTTGGTCACTTTTGTTGGTTGTGCTTTCACACTCGTGATAGCCTGAGACGCATTGTACAACCCACACAAGTGGCTCAGGTAGTGCAGGATGGCACATCAATGCGAGCTGTGGCAAGAAGGTTTGCTGTGTCTGTCAGTGTAATGTCCAGAGGATGGAGGTGCTACCAGGAGACAGGCCAGTACACCAGGAGACATGGAGGGTGCCGTATGAAGGCAACAACCCAGCAGCAGGACCGCTACCTCAGCCTTTGTGCAAGGAGGAACAGAAGGAGCACTGCCAGAGCTCTGCAAAATGACCTCCAGCAGGCCACAAATGTGTGTGTGTTTGCACAAACGGTTAGAAACCGACTCCATGAGGATGGTCTTCTGAGTGCCCGACGTCCACAGATGGGGGTTGTGCTCACAGCCCAACACCGTGCAGGACGCATGGCATTTGCCACAGAACACCAGAATTGGCAAATTCGCCACTGGCGCCCTGTGCTCTTCACAGATGAAAGCAGGTTCACACTGAGCACATGTGACAGACGTGACAGTGTCTGGAGATGCCATGGAGAGCGATGTGCTGCCTGCAACATCCTTCAGCATGACCGGTTTGGCAGTGGGTCAGTAATGGTGTGGGGTGGCATTTCTTTGGAGGGCCGCACAGCCCTCCATGTGCTCGCCAGAGGCAGCCTGACTACCATTAGGTACCGAAATGAGATCCCCAAACCCCTTGTGAGACCGTATGCTGGTGCTGTTGGCCCTGGGTTCTTCCTAATGCAGGACAATACCAGACCTCATGTGGCTGGAGTGTGTCAGCAGTTCCTGCAAGATGAAGGCATTGAAGCTATGAACTGTCCCGCCCGTTCCCCACACCTGAATCCAATTGAGCACATCTGGGACATCATGTCTTGCACCACAGACTGTCCAGGAGTTGGCGGATGCTTTAATCCAAGTCTCGGAGGAGAATCCCTCAGGAGACAATCCGCCGCCTAATCAGAAGCATGCCCAGACTTTGTAGGGAGGTCATACAGGCATGTGAAGGCTGCACACACTACTGAGCATCTTTTTCTTGTCATGAGGCATTTCCACTGAAGTTGGATCAGCCTGTAATTTGATTTTCCACTTTGATTTTGAGTATCATTCCAAATCCAGACCTCCATGGGATATTCATTTTGATTTACATTGATAATAGTTATGTTTTATTGTTCTGAACACTTTCCATTATGCAATGAATAAAAATTTGCTACTGGAATATTTCATTCAGAGATATCTAGGAAGTGGTATTTTTGTGTTCCCTTTATTTATTTGAGCAGTGTATTTATTTTTTCTTTTGGGTGGTCCAATTCCAACTATTGCTGTGGGACCTGTGATTTCTATCTACATCGTGTATAGGATATTAGAGTATAATAAAATTGTTATGGACGTAACTTAACTAACATTGTGCAGTGACTCTGTTTTCCATATAGTGACAGATAATTCTAGTTACTAAAACTATGATATTTTTTTTCACGGTTAACCCTTTTTTTAAACCACTCTGATCAGTGCGATCATACAACATACAAGCCTCTGATGGGTCTGGTGATGCACTGTACTACTGTATAATTAAACATACTACACTGCTCAAAAAAATAAAGGAAACACTAAAATAGCACATCCTAGATATCACTGAATGAAATATTTAAGTTGAAAATCATTACTCATTACATAGTGGAATGCGTTGAGAACAATAAAACATAAAAATGATCACTGTACATCAAAATTAATATCTCATGGAGGGCTGGATTTAGAATGATATTCAAAATCAAAGTGGAAAATCAAATTACAGGCTGATCCAACTTCAGTGGAAATGCCCCAAGGCAAGGAAATGATGCTCAGTAGTGTGTGTAGCCTCCACGTGCCTGTATGACCTCCCTACAATGTCTGGGCATGCTCCTGAGCGGTGGATGGTCTCCTGAGGGATCTCCTCTGAGACCTGGACTAAAGCATCTGCCAACTCCTGGACAACGGGACTTTGGTGGATGGAGCAAGACATGATGTCCCAGATGTGCTCAATCGGATTCAGGTCTGGGGAATGGGCGGGCCAGTCCATAGCTTCAATGCCTTCATCTTGCAGGAATTGCTGACACACTCCAGCCACATGAGGTCTGGCATTGTCCTATATTAGGAGGAACCCAGGGCCAACCGCACCAGCATACTGTCACAATCCATTTATTGGATCTGTGTCAGATCTGGATTTCCTCACATTTAAACTTTTTTCCTTTCTGGCCATCATGGGTTAATGTCAGTTTTTACCCCGGTGGCCGCTGGTGTTACTGCATTGTAATTAATTATCTATGCAGGTGGGTGCCACTCCCACCTCCCTTTATAAGGCCACCTGGTGCTGCAGATCACTGTTAGTGATACACTTGCTCTTGGGAGACCAACCAAGCTGGAGTTCAGGAGCTGGCAAAGTTCTGTGGTGCTTCAGTTGTTTGCAGTTTTCAAGTGGATAACTCTGCTGTCCAGGAGCATTGCAGAAGAGCAAGCTAAGTGTTGTTTTGTTTTACCCTGTCTGTTGAATTTTTCCTTTGGGTTTTTGGTGCAGTACACTTTTTCCCTGTCTCACCTCCTGGGGAGAGGGTTGGGGGTTTAGCTCAGGGCTAAACAGGAGATAGGGACAGGTTGGGGACTTGGGCCTCACAACCATTAAGTGTACCCAGTGTACCCCCAAGTTAAGGAGAGTCAGGTCACCCCCTTAGCTTTAGGGGCAGTTCAGGGGCCCTTCTTCCACGTCACCTGTTTTCCCCTTACTGCCCCGTGACATTATCACCAACCCTCACATTTTTCCTGGTGAGCCATGGCTCAAATGCAGGTCTTCGCCCAACTGCTACATTCTCTCACCAATGAGCTTAAGGTGCTGCTGGGTGAGGTGGTGCAACAACTGCAGTAGTTGGTGGGGACCTGGGCCTCTGCTCAGGTGCAGGCTCAACCAGAACCTAAGATATCTCTCCCTGACAAGTTTTCTGGAGGGGGAGACAAATTTTTAGTGTTTCAGGAGGCCTGTAAATTATATTTCAGTCTCCGCCCCCGTTCTTCAGGGAGTGAAGAACAGCGCATGGGGATTATTGTCTCCCTACTCAGGGGTGATCCCCAGGCCTGGGCTTTTTCTCTGCTGACCGGTTCGCCATCCTTACGGTCGGTAGACGGGTTTCTTACGGCTCTGGTGTTGGTGTATGGCGATCTAGATGTCGTCTCTCTAGCGGAATCCCGACTCCGTAAAATCAAGCAGGGGTGCCTGCTGGCTGAGGAGTACTGCTCTGAGTTTAGGCGGTGGGCCACGGATACTCAGTGGAATGACCCTGCCCTTAGGAGTCATTTTGTACAGGGTCTGTCCCCAAGGTTGCAGGATACTCTATTGCAGTACGCCACCCCCAGGTCACTGGAGGCCGCCATATCCCTTGCCATCCGAGTGGATAGACACCTTAGGAAGAGACATACACCTTATGTGCCCTCTATAGTCCTTGCTAGGGAGAAGGACACACCTGAGCAGTCAGAGGAACCCATGCAGCTTGGAGTAGTTGTTTCCAAAAAGGGGTTGCCCGCAGTTCGCCGAGGTGTGGGGGCATGTTTTTACTGTGGGCAGACTGGCCATTTTATAGGAGTCTGCCCAGTGCATGCCAAATCTTCTGTACCACCGAAGAGGCCACCTCCCCCTGGTTGGGTGGACGGAGATGACCAAGGAGTGTATTATTTCTTCCACTCAGTGTACCTTATTGGCGGAAGTTACGGTGGGTGGCGAGACTGAGGGCCTTCTGGATCTTGTGGACAGTGGAGCTGGAGTCAACCTGGTGGATTCCCACTTTGTGCAGACCCATGGCCTCAGATGTAGGACGCTAGCCAAACCCTTAAGCGTCCAGGCCATTGACTCTGTCACACTAAGCCAGGGGAGCCTTACCCAAGTCGTGGACAATATACATCTACATATAGGGACTCATCATGAGGAGTTCTGTTATGCTACGTCTTGGGGCGGAATACCATCACCTATTGTTTTAGGCCTCCCTTGGTTAAAGAAACACAACCCGGTGATAGTTTGTCATGAGCGCTTCGGAGGTGACAGGCTATCATCCTGCGTCAGGCCTCAGAAGGTGTGAGTGCCTGTCCATACAGACTGCTTCCTGAACCATCTGCCTCTAGGACCCAACGTCGACCTCCTCCTGCCCTGAGAAGTTTGGACCTATTTAGTTAGTGGCTCAGCTGTGACCCAGTGCGGATAATAGCTTCATTTCCACTTCTGCTTGCTAGAGTGTTGGACCTTCTCAGTGTGCTCCAGTTTGGTGTCCGGAATCCCTCTTCTGGTATCCGTATCTGGCTATTCAGCTAAGTGTTCCCCTGTTTATCTCACCTTACCGTCTTTAGTTTAGCGGAGACTACCTAGCGTGCATCTCCCTCCCGTTCCCTATTCAGGACTAGGCCACAGGGAGATTCAGGGCCTCAGGTTCCGGCTCGGCGATTGGTGAGAAACCAATATAGGGACTCAATAGGAGTTCTAGGGAGAGATTAGATCTAGCCTAGGAGTCACCAAATCCCTTCCTTAGTGTCTGGGCCCCCTTCCCCATTTCCCTTTATGTTACACTTGGTTTTCTCTCACCGTGCGTGACATAGATTGGCGGTCTGGGGAAGTTGTCAGCTGGGGGCAGTCATGTGAGGGCTGCTGCCCGGGGGCTACTGTCTCCACCATCTTGCTACAACTGTTCCCTTCCCCAGTTGGGGCAGCAGAGATGCTGCGCGGGAGTAGGGACCAGTCTCAGCCCTCACGATTAGCTAACCCTGTTAGTCGGAGTCCTCTTAGTAGGAGGGGTCAGCGGAGGGTGGTGGTTTCCTCTGAAAATCGTGGGGGTGTGAGTGTGGTGACACAGGGGGATGCCTCTGTTGTCAGTCCTTCAAAGAGTTCACCATTTTGTGGCAAACGCATAAGTCTTAATAAACATTCAGGTCCGGACCTGTGTGTGAATGAGTTTTTATGGGTGTCCACCAATCACATCCGGTGGAAGTGTGCTGCTGGATTCTGGAATTATCGAGTTATCGGTCCTTATCGGGTGTCTGCCATTTTCGGCCCAGCGACCTACCAGCTGGGGTTACCCTCTGTTATGCCCATACACAATTGTTAAGGAGAGTCAGGTCACCCCCTTAGCCTTAGGGGAAGTTCAGAAGCCCTTCTTCCATGTCACCTGTTTTCCCCTTACTGCCCCGTGATACATATGGTCTCACAAGGGGTCTGAGGATCTCATCTTGGTACCTAATGGCAGTCAGGCTACCTCTGGCGAGCACATGGAGGGCTGTGTGACCCTCCAAAGAAATTCCACCCCACACCATTACCAACCCACTGCCAAACCGATCATGCTGAAGGATGTTGCAGGCAGCAGATCCCCCATCTGTGGACATCGGGCACTCAGACTATCTTCATGGAGTCGGTTTCTAACCATTTGTGCAGACATATGCACATTTGTGGCCTCATTTTGCAGGGCTCTGGCAGTGTTCCTCCTGTTCCTCCTTGCACAAAGGCTGAGGTAGCGGTCCTGCTGCTGGGTTGTTGACCTCCTATGGCCCCCTCCACCTCTCCTGGTGTACTGGTCTGTCTTCTGGTAGCGTCTCTAGCATCTGGACACTATGATGACAAACACAGCAAACCTTCTTACCACCGCTCACATTGATGTGCCATCCTGCATGAGCTGCACTTCTTGAGCCACTTGTGTGGGTTGTAGAGTCCGTCTCATGCTACCACGATTGTGAAAGCACAACCAACATTCAAAAGTGACCAAAACATCAGCCAGAAAGCATTGGTACTGAGATGTGGTCTGTGGTCCCCACCTGCAGAACCACTCCTTTATTGAGTGTGTCTTGATAATTGCCAATAATTTCCATCTGTTGTCTATTCCATTTGCACAACAGCATGTGAAATTGATTGTCATTCAGTGTTGCTTCCTAACTGGACAGTTTGATTTCACAGAAGTTTGATTTACTTAGCGTTATATTCTGTTTGAGTGTTCCCTTTATTTTTTGAGCAAAGTATATCTACAGCATTTCTCTGATCCACCCAGTCAGTGATTTTATCATAGAAGGAAATTAAGTTAGTTTGACATAACTTATTAGTTACAAACCTATGCTGACTCTGCTTTATCACTTTTTTCTTATCCAGGTACTTGCATATATGTTGTTTAATAATTTGTTCAAAGATCTTTCCTGGTATAGAAGTCAGACTCACCAGCCTATAGTTCCCTGGGTCCACCTTCTTCCCCTTTTTGAAGATAGGAACAACATTTGCTCTTCTCCAGTCTACTGGAGCTTCTGTTCTCCTAGAATTTTTATTGATTTTGGATTGTGGTTCAAAAATTTCTTCTGCTATCTCCTTCAGTACTATGGGGTGTAATTCATCTGGCACTGGAGATTTGAATTATTTTATGTTAGCTAAGTGTTTCCTCACTATCTTACTGTTTATAGATATCCTGGATTCTTCTATTCCCTTAATAGGACATCGAAGATCAGTTGGTTACATTTCCTTTCTGAGAGAAAACAGATGCAAAATAGGAATTTAAAAGTTTGGCCTTCTCAACATCCTTTCTCACCATTTCATCACTTTCTTTCTGTAAAAATCCTATAGCATATTTGACTTTTGTTTTACTTGTGACATATCCCCCAAATCCTTTTTTATTGCTTTTGACACCTTTTGCAAGCCTTAATTCATTGTCAGCTTTACTAGTCTGATTTGTGCCGTGCAGCTTCTGCATTATATTCTTCTGTAGATATGCCTCCCTCTTTCCATTTGATAACCATTTCTTTCTTCCTTTTTAGCATGTGTTTAAGTTCTGTGTTCATCCATCCTGGTTTCCTTAAATGCTTCCTATTCTTCCCTCTTTTTGGAATTGTTAACGATTGTGCTTTGAGAATCTAATTTTTCAAGATTTCCCATCCGTCCTGGACATTTTTGTCCTTAAGGATATCCAGCTATTGGATCCCTCCGATTCTCTTTCTGACTCCCTTAAAATCTGCCTTTCTGAAATCTAACCTTGACGCCTGAGTCTTCACAGGTCTTCCACCTCTAGTAATCCAAAATTCATGGCCGCAACCTGCTAGGGTCTCAGCCACTATTACCTCCTCAACCATTTCCTCCCTGTTTATAAGGATTAGCTCCAAGGTAGCAAATCCCCTTGTTTTCTCCCTTACCTTTTGGAAGATAAAGTTGTCAGCGAGAGAGGATAAGGATTTGCTTGACCTAGTTAGTTTTGCCTGAGAGAGATTCCCAACAAATGTCTGGATAGTAAAATCTCCAATGACCACTATGTCATATTTTTTGGAGAACTTGGCCATTTGATGCATAAAGAGTTCATCCATATCCTCAGCTTGCACAGGCGGCCTGTAGTAAATGCCTACAAAGGTGCCTGTTGAATTATTCTATGCTTGTTATCTTACCCAAACAGTTTCCACAGAACTCCCAGTCTCTGAAGCTTCAATCTCTGTGCAGATATAAGCATTTCTAACATAGAGTGCGACACCTCCTCCTCGTTTATCAAGTCTGTTTCTTGCAAATAAGTTGTATCCTTCTAGCCTTGTATTCCAATCATGAAACTGCCAGGGGTTTTTGCTGCAGCCGCACCTGTGCCATCCATGCGGTGTACATCTATGTTCTGGGGCCCAGAAGGATTAATTTGAAAAAAAAAAAAAAGTTTCACTTGTTAAATAATAATAAAATGTGTCTTCTGCTTTTTATTTTTTTTTTATTTTTACAAGAATTGTTAGAGCCAATTTTCATTTCAAACATTTTATATGTTTTGTTCTGGTGTATTTCCTATAATATAGGAAAGCCTAAGGCTGGTTTCACATTAGCTTTTTTTCACGCAGCACATCGTGCGCTATCGGTCACATGCGCCATATGCTCCTATGTTTAACATGGCGGGCGCATGGTCTAGCGCTTGCACGCGTTCGTCTGTTATCCTGCGCATGCGCTTTTACCAGGTGTGCGCCTAGATGCACCCGATGCAACCTGTTGTATTCTTGGGTCCGCCGAAAGGCGTCAAAAAACCGCATGTGCACGGAATGCAACAAAATAACGTATTACTGTCTATGGGAATGCAGGCGTGCACATGGACATGCGTTTTCGTGCGCCTGCGTTTTTGATGTAAAAATGTGTAGACACTGGTTTTAAACGCTAGAGAACAAATATGCATAAACGCAAACACCTGCAAAAACGCATGACGCGCTGCGCAAAAAAACGCCAATGTGAAATTAATCTAAGGTCAGAAATAAGTCCTATAAGGCACTGTACATGGAGACTTTGGGATCAGATCATTTCTGTCCATGTTGTTTGTGCAAACAAAAAAAAGATTTTATAAAAGCCTCAAACTTCTGTGTGTGACTCAGACCTGAGATCTAACGTGATAGATGATTACAGTGCGGGGAAGACGGGAAACCTTCATATAGACGGCCGGTGGTGATGGAGTCAGTGACGGACTCTGGCCAAATATGTTTCTAGAGCCGTAGTAGAAGATGAAGATGTCGTCCTCATCATGAAGTAGTTATTTCTCCTGTCCCGTGTAATGAATATCTCCTGCAGTATTGCTAATGCCGATTCCAGTGTCGGTAAATGAGACGAGAATTAGCGTTATGGAAGATGAGTCTATGAGAAACGTATTCAGCTGCCGACTCCGAGGAAGAAACTGCTTGTTGTCTGTGGCCTAAACATATAGGTTTTATTAGTAGATGTAAAGAAGAAAACGAGATACTGTAAAATAATAAATCTCCTCATATGTTTCCCTTATTATATCGAATAATTGTATTATTACACAGGATTTTTAGATGTGACATTGGCTCATCTTCTTCTCATTCAGGTCTCTACAATATCGGCTCCTCTCAGTGAAGATCTTCCATTTAATAAAATTTTCCTGATATACCCATCAAAGATGGATATGGACAGAGATAATATGGCGGAGAGGATATTACACCTCACCCTAGAGATCCTCTTCCGGCTTACTGGAGAGGTGAGAGATTCTGATGATGTCACATTACATCATTCTTATCTATGGGAATAACAGATGGACAGAACTGGAGAGGTGAGGGCTCTGGAAGTGTCTGTACTGAGATTTATTACTGTCTTTCCATAACCAGGATTACACAGTAGTGAAGAAGACCTCTAGTGAACCCTGTCAGAACCCTGTGTCTGACAAGTGGGGAAGACCCTTGAGCCCAATCAAATGGCCTCCACCTCACCCCCTGATACATGAGGACATCAATGATCAGAAGATCCTAGCACTCATCTACAAGATGATTGAGCTGCTGACTGGACAGGTGACACTGGTGGGAATGCTGGGACATTATAGAGTAACAACATGAAGAGATCGGGGGGTGACGATATCTTTGTATGTGTCAGGTTCCTATAAGGTGTCAGGATGTTGCTGTCTATTTCTCCATGGAGGAATGGGAGTATTTAGAAGAACACAAAGATCTGTATAAGGATTTCATGATGGATGTTCCCCAGCCCCTCACATCACCAGGTAATAGACAGGACTAAATACACACAGCCTATAATTATCTGTATGTTATGAATGAATTCAGTCCCTGTATGTGTTTCTTCCAGATCTATCCAGTAAGATGACAACACCAGAGAAATGTCCCCGTCCTCTTCTACAGGACTATAAACAAGAGGATCCCAATGTTCCTCAGAATCATCAGGTAGATGGAGAGAAGGTGTCATATGAGATCTCCCCTGTGATGTGTAGAGGGCTGTGAAGGTCTTGTGCTCAGTCTTGTTTAATCCACCAGTATTATATGTTTTATAGTTGTGTAATAAGAACAATGTAGAAGGCAGGATTAGAGCTGATTATAGATGTGACTTCTCCATCTGTCTGTGACTTTTACCTTATTTGTTTCAGGGTGAAGATGTAACCCATTGTAATGTACTGTAAAGATGTTTCTAGAAACTTCTAGAAGTCTCCCCTTTTCTTATCAGGATATTACAGCTTGCAATGTAGCTGCAAACCCCCTTCTCTTCCCCCCACACACACACACACCATTGTCTTCATGTGCACAGCTCTGTGAAACCTGAAACTGTCCATTTCCTGTGAGCTAGGAATGTTAATTAGCTAAGTGAAAAGATGATCCTTTGTTTAAAACCAAAGGCTGGTTACAGGTATAGGAAATATTAAAAGAAGCCTAGCTCGCACTCAGCTCATGACAGAGATATAATAGTCATATTTCCGTGATCTGAGTGGACCCGGCTTCGCTACGGTGCCTCTGGCGAAGTTCTCTGACTTCCAGAACCTGAGATATGTATTGCTCCCAAATGGAATGTCCTATCTAGTGCATTCTTGATGTCTTCTTGTTGGATTCGTTAAATCACAAACAATGATGCCCTATGTGTGGTGGTACGGGCTTTTCTCATTTAGGTATAGTTATTCTAAGTTTTGTAGCCAAATCATAACTTGGAGAGAGGGAGGTGGGACCTTCCCAGACCGCCCATTTTGTGAGGTCACAGACCCAAAAGGATAAGGGATTCCCTCCCCAAACTCAGTCAGTTCTGCCGAGGTCCTCATGCCAGAGAGACGTGCCGATGAGTGGGGACGTTTGGTTAAGTGCCCCTCCAACCACATGGGATGCCTAAAGAATTATAAGCAGCCATGAGTGTACTTTCTGTTTTCATCCATTTTTGCTTTATACTTGTATCTGTACATATGTAATGTCTCAACTTTATAGCAACGTTTATATTTGTAACCACTGCCCCGACTATTTTGGGGAATAAATGATAAAAGTATTTTGTCTGCCTTCATGCTCTAGGAAACGAATTATACGCCTTGCTTAAATAATCGCTACTAATTTGTGGGGTTTGCCACGGACCCTCTTAATTTAACTCTGTGAATTAAGAAAAGCGTGGATGGTGGCAGCGTGGTGTGTGCGATTGATTAGGCTAGTTGGCAGGACAGAAGGGTCTTATATATTGCTAAAGGGGGGCTGCGGCCACAGCATTGATAATTCCATTACTGCAGTAGCCTAATTGCCCGTGCACAACAAGCAGCCTGTCCGGCGACTAATTATCCTAGGTGCAGTTCCCTGACTGACCTGAGGGTAAGGGGGCGCCGGAGAGCTGCGAGTTCCAAAGTGGAACTGAGAAAGTGGGATATACATAAATCCCCGCAGTTCTTGGAAGGTTGTTAGCAGTGGTGGGGCAACCAAAATACCCTCTGCGATAAATTGTTAGAGCAAGGTTAGCTTGCTGTATTTTTGTCACATGGTGCCAGTGGTGGGATAACTAAGATAAGCCCCCACTGTGCCTGTGACAGCCGTGTGCCGGCAGTGCGTCGTGTCCCTCCGTCCGCTGATACACCCGTGTCAGTGGTGGGATTGTGACATATTGGTGACAAAGGGTCCTCTGTCCATCACGTTTTGGTGGCAGCGGGTCTCCCGTTCGTCACATATTGGTGGCAGCGGTGGGCTGTTCATCACACCCATATTAATCTGTTCCCACAGTACTGCCTTCCCCCATTTTCTAATGTTCCCATAGTATGGCTCCCTGGACAATATCCCATCCTATGTGCCCACAGGCTTGGCAGAGCCAGTGGCGAGTTTGTCAATGCTGGTGTTCTGTTGCAAATGCCAAGTGTCCTGCATGGTGTTGGGCTGTGAGCACAACCCCCATCTGTAAACATCGGGCACTCAGACCATCCTAATGGAGTCAGTTTCTAACCTTTTGTGCAGACACATGCACATTTGTGGCCTGCTAGAGGTCATTTAACAGGGCTCTGGCAGTGCTTCTCCTGTTCCTCCTTGCACAAAGGCTGAGGTAGCTGTCCTGCTGCTGGGTTGTTGCCTTCCTACAGCCCCCTCCACTTCTCCTGGTGTACTGGCCTGTCTCCTGGTAGTGCCTCCAGCCTCTGGACACTACACTGAGAGACACAGCAAACATTCTTGCCACAGCTCGCATTGATGTGCCATCCTGGATGAGCTGCACTACCTGTGCCACTTGTGTGGGTTGTAGAGTCCGTTTCATGCTACCACGATTTTGAAAGCGCAACCAACATTCAAAAGTGACCAAAACATCAGCCAGAAAGCCTTGGTACTGAGATGTGGTCTGTGGTCCCCACCTGCAGAACCACTCCTTTATTGAGTGTGTCTTGATAATTGCCAATAATTTCCATCTGTTGTCTATTCCATTTGCACAACAGCATGTGAAATTGATTGTCATTCAGTGTTGCTTCCTAACTAGACAGTTTGATTTCACAGAAGTTTGATTTACCTGGCATTATATTCTGTTTGAATGTTCCCTTTATATTTTGAGCATTGTATATCTACAGCATTTCTCTGAACCACCCAGCCAGTGATTCTGTCATAGAAGGAAATTAAGTTAGTCTGACATGACTTATTAGTTACAAACCTATGCTGACTCTGTTATGATCTGTTCAGTTTGTGACTATCCGTCATTTTCTTGTAGTGTTCTGGCTGCTGGTCTTTTTCCTCTGGTGCTGGGTTTGTCTTAGGTCAGGTGATTGTATCACCCTTTATTAACCTACACCTGTCTCCCATTCCTTGCTGGACTACAGTGTTAATCCGCTTGAGTTCTGGCTTGGAGCTTTGCTTTGCCTTCTGTGTGTTTAATTAGTGCAGCGCTGGTACCTCCGGTTCTGCAAGTCTTAGTTTCTGTTTTCAGTTTGTTTCTGCAGCCTTCTCTTTGTTTTCTAGGAGGTGACCCGTTTTTGTACCCAGTCCTTAGATCTTTCAGGCACCCCCTTCCCTCTATCTATAGGTCTTCACTTGAGATTAACTTAGGATCATCGGTGGGTCTATTCGCAAGGAATGGGTTGCCCACTCCATCGTAGGGTATCAGCCTAGTCTCAGTGCAGGGTCAGTTTTCCCCCTCCTACCCTAATCCTGTGCTGCAGTACCATAACAAACTCTCCTTAATCATTTCTTTATTATCCAGGTACTTGCATACATGTTGTTTAATAATTTGTTCAAAGATATTTCCTGGTATAGAAATCAGACTCACTGGCCTATAGTTCCCTGGGTCCACCTTCTTCCCCTTTTTGAAGATAGGAACAACATTTGCTCTTCTCAAGTCTACTGGGACTTCTGTTCTCCAAGAATTTTCAATGATTTTGGAGAGTGGTTCGAAAATTTATTCTGCTGTCTCCTTCAGTACTCTGGGGTGTAATTCATCTGGACCTGGAGATTTGAATTATTTTATGTTAGCTAAGTGTTTCCTCACTATCTTTCTGTTTATAGATATCCTGGATTCTTCTATTCCCTTAATTGGACATCGAAGATCAGTTGATGATACATTTCCTTTCTGCGAGAAAACAGATGTAAAATAGGATTTTAAAAGTTATGCCTTCTCAACATCCATTTCTTTCTCCCTTTTTAGCATGTGTTTAAGTTCTGTGTTCATCCATCCTGGTTTCCTTAAATTCTTCCAATTCTTCCCTCTTTTTGGAATTGCTAACAAATGTGCTTTGAGAATCTCATTTTTCAAGATTTCCCATCCTTCCTGGACATTTTTGTCCTTAAGGATATCCAGCTATTGGATCCCTCCGATTCTCTTTCTGAGTCCCTTAAGATCTGCCTTTCTAAAATCTAACATTGACGTCTGAGTCTTCACAGGTCTTCCTCCTCTAGCTATCCAAAATTCATGGCCGCAACCTGCTAGGGTCTCAGCCACTATTACCTCCTCAACCATTTCCTCCCTGTTTATAAGGATTAGATCCAAGGTAGCAGATCCCCTTATTTTCTCCCCTACCTTTTGGAAGATAAAGTTGTCAGCAGGAGAGGATAAGAATTTGCTTGACATAGTTAGTTTTCCCTGAGAGAGATTCCCAATAAATGTCTGGATAATTGAAATCTCCAATGACCACCATGTCATATTTTTTGGAGACCTTGGCCATTTGATGCATAAAGAGTTCATCCTTATCTTCAGTTTTCACAGGCAGCCTGTAGTAAATGCCTACAATGGTGTCCTTTGAATTATTCTGTCTTTGTATTCTTACCCAAACAGTTTCCACAGAACTCCCAGTCTCTGAAGCTTCAATCTCTGTGCAGATATACGCTTTTCTAACATACAATGCAACACCCACTCCTCGTTTATCAAGTCTGTTTCTTGCACATAAGTTGTATCCTTCTAGCCTTGTATTCCAATCACGAAACTGCCAGGGTTTTTGTTGCAGCCACACCTGTGCCGACCCTGCGGTGTACATCTATGTTCTGGGGCCAAAAAGGGTTAATTTGTAAAAAAAAAAAAAAAGGTTTTTACTTGTTAAAAAATAATAAAATCTGTCTTCTGCTTTTTTTTTTTTTTTTTTTTAATTTTACAAGAATTGTTGGAGCCAATTTTCATTTGAAACATTTTATATGTTTTGTTCTGGTGTATTTCCTATAAAAGGAAAGCCTAAGGCCAGAAATAAATCCCATAAGACACTGTACATGGAGACTTTGGGATCAGATAATTTCTGTACACAGTGTTTGTGGAAACAAAAACCTTTTCTAAAAGCCTCAAACTTCTGTGTGTGAATCAGACATGAGATCTAATGTGATAGAAGATTACAGTGCGGGGAAGACGGGAAACCTTCATATAGACGGCCGGTGGGGATGGAGTCAGTGACGGACTCTGGCCAAATATGTGTCTAGAGCCGTAGTAGAAGATGAAGATGTCGTCCTCATCATGAAGTAGTTATTTCTCCTGTCCCGTGTAATGAATATCTCCTGCAGTATTGCTAATGCCGATTCCAGTGTCGATTAAATGAGACGAGAATTAGCGTTATGGAAGATGAGTCTATGAGGAACGTATTCAGCTGCCGACTCTGAGGAGGAAACTGCTTGTTGTCTGTGGCCTAAATATATAGGTTTTATTAGTAGATGTAAAGAAGGAAACTAAATACTGTAAAATAATAAATCTCCTCATATGTTTCCCTTATTATCTCCAGTAATTGTATTATTACACAGGATTTTTATGATGTTACATTGGCTCATCTTCTTCCCATTCAGGTCTCTACAATTTCGGTTCCTTTCAGTGAAGATCTTCCGTTTAATAGAATTTTCCTGATTTACCCATCAAAGATGGATATGGACAGAGACAAGATGGCAGAGACAATATTACACCTCACCCTAGAGATCCTCTTCCAGCTTACTGGAGAGGTGAGAGATTCTGATGACGTCACATTACATCATTCTTATCTATGGGAATAACAGATGGACAGAACTGGAGAGGTGAGGACTCTGGAAATGTCTGTAGTGAGATTTATTAATGTGTCTCTCCATAACCAGGATTACACAGTAGTGAAGAAGACCTCTAGTGAGCGCTGTCAGGACCCTGTGTCTGACAAATGGGGAAGACCCTTGAGCCCAATCAAATGGCCTCCACCTCACCCCCTGATACATGAGGACATCAATGACCAGAAGATCCTAGCACTCATCTACAAGATGATTGAGCTGCTGACTGGACAGGTGACACTGGTGGGAATACTGGGACATTATACAGTAATGCTATGAAGGGATCGGGGAGGATGACGGTATCATTGTATGTGTCAGGTTCCTATAAGGTGTCAGGATGTTGCTGTCTATTTCTCCACGGAGGAGTGGGAGTATCTAGAAGGACTCAAAGATCTGTACAAGGACGTCATGATGGATGTTCCCCAGCTCCTCACATCACCAGGTAATAGACAGGACTAAATACACACGGCCTATAAGTATCTGTATGTTATGAATGAATTCAGTCCCTGTATGTGTTTCCTCCAGTTCTATCCAGTAAGATGACAACACCAGAGAGATGTCCCTATCCTCTTCTACAGGACTATAAACAAGATCTCAATGTTCCTCAGGATCATCAGGTAGATGGAGAGAAGGTGTCATGAGATCTCCCATTTGATGTGTAGATGTCTGTGAAGGTCTTGTGCTCAGTTTTGTTTTATTCACCAGTATTATATGTTTTATACTTGTGTAATGAGAACGGTGGAGATGGCAGGATTAGAGCTGATCATAGATATGACTTCTCCATCTGTCTGTGACTTTTACACTATTTGTTTCAGGGTGAAGATCTAACCCATAGTAATACTACAGAGACATATGTGAGACGTGATGAGCTGTGTAAAGAGGAGATTCCTACATATGACTACCCAGGTGAGCAGTAAGCAGTAAATGTAGAGAAGTCACAGATTCTTCTCAGTCACCACTGTGGCTGCTTTATCGGTTGTGTAGTCCAGTCATATCACAATTGTGTGATCATCATTTTCCCTCCTAACCACAACATTCTCCTCCACCTAAAACTGTTCAAATGACTTTGGGCATTGAAAGCCCTTTTCTATAGAACTTACGACCTGAAGGATCCACCTTCCCCCTAGGAATAAAAGATGCTGACCCTCCCCTGCCCAAATATGTAAACTATAAAGCTGAATGAAAGCGTATGTAGAATGTGCAGAAAAGTTAGAAAATCACGTGAATTTAAAGTATTATGATGTGTCTGTAAGAGAAAGTGGAGGGTAATGATGCTGTTGGCTTCCTAGATCCCTGATATCTTATTGGATGAATCTACCTTCTCCCCCTTCTGTGCTGCTGAATGTCTCATATGGTCCCTACAAGACCAGGTCCAGTCTTTCTGACCAAACTTCGCTTTTATGATGGACATCATTAAAAGTGCAGTGAGGCCAAGTGTGAATTTCTGGACAATAACAACAGAGTTTCCCTTTATCCTGACTATACAACTTGTATTAAAACTAACACTAAGAGAAGATATACAAGAGGTAAATGAAGAGGTGGAGTCTATGGGTGGAGATACAAGGAGAGAAAAGTAATAAAATCCTCATAGGGGTTTGTTATAAGCCACCAAATATAACAGAAACCACTGAAAATGTATTATTGAAACAAATAGACAAAGCAGCAAATCACAATGAGGTGATTATTATGGGGGACTTCAACTACCCCGACATAGACTGGGAAACTGAAACCTGCGTATCTCAGAAAGGAAACCAATTTCTGTCAGTGACCAAGGATAATTATCTGTCACAACTTGTGCAGGGCCCAACTAGAGGGACAGCCCTTCTGGGCTTAATATTAAGCAACAGGCCAGATAGAATAACAGACGTACGAGTCGATGAGCACCTAGGGAACAGTGACCACAATATAATACAATTCCACTTGTCCGTCAGTAAGGTGCCCTGGAAGGGGGTTAAGAAAACGCTGAATTTCAGGAAAGCAAAGTTTGATCAGCTTAGAGAGGACCTTCGCCGAATTGATTGGGACAATGTCCTCAAAAATAGGAGCACAGAAAATAAATGAGAAATATTTAAATCAGTTTTACACATCCACTGCGAGCTAGCAGAAATAAAAGGGCTAGGAACAGGAGAACACCAATGTGGCTAAATAAGGATGTAAAAAGGGCAATAAATAACAAGAACAAGGCATTTAGGAAGCTAAAACAAGAAGGCAATGAAGAAGCATTAAAAAGTTATAGAGAAAAAAATAAAATGTGTAAAAAACAAATACATTTAGCAAAAGTGGAAACTGAGAGACTCATTGCTAAGGAAAGTAAAGCAAACCACAAACTATTCTTTAATTATATAAACAGTAAAAAGATTAAAATTGATGGTGTCGGCCCTTTAAAGAACAATGAGGGTGAAATCATAGAGAGCGATGTGGGAAAAGCAAATGTTTTAAATACTTTTTTCTCAACAGTGTTCACACAGGAAAAGGATTTGCCAGGGGAAATGCAGAGTGATAATGTAAACTCCCCATTAAGTATTACCTGCCTAACCCAGGAAGAAGTGCAGAACCGCCTTAGTAAGATTAAAATTGACAAATCACCAGGCCCTGATGGCATTCACCCTCGGATATTAAGGGAGTTAAGTAATGTGATAGACAGGCCTCTATTCCTTATATTTAAAGACTCTATAGAAACAGGGTCTGTTCCTTTTGATTGGCGGCAAGCAAATGTGGTACCAATATTTAAAAAGGGGTGTAAAAGGGAACCTGGAAACTATAGGCCGGTAAGCTTAACATCTGTTGTGGGTAAAATTTTTGAAGGGTTTCTAAGGGATACCATTATGGAGTATCTCAATGTTAATAAATGTTTAACTCCATATCAACATGGATTTATGAAGGATCGCTCCTGTTAAACTAACCTGATCAGCTTCTATGAGGATGTAAGCTCTCAAATGGACCAAGGAGAATCATTGGATGTCATTTATCTCGACTTCTCTAAAGCATTTGACACTGTCCCACATAAAAGATTGGTAAGTAAGATGAGAAAGCTTGGGCTAGGGGAAAATGTGTGTAGATGGGTAGGTAGCTGGCTTAGTGATAGAAAACAAAGAGTGGTTATTACTGGGGCATACTCAGATTTGGCCAGGGTTACTAGTGGGGTACCACAGGGTTCTATATTGGGCCCCCTACTATTTAATATATTTATTAATGATCTAGTGGATGGCTTACACAGTAAAATATCAGTATTTGCAGATGATACAAAACTATGTAAGGTAGTTAACACAAAGGAGGACAGTTTGCAACTACAGACAGATTTGAGTAAATTGGAGAATTGGGCTGAAAAATGGCAAATGAGGTTTTACACAGATAAGTGTAAGGTTATGCACATGGGAAGGAGAAACAGATGCTACAATTACTTACTAAATGGGAAACTGCTGGGGAAATCAGACATGGAAAAAGACTTAGGCATCTTAGTCAATAAGAAGCTAAATTGGAGTGCCCAGTGTCAGGCAGCTGCCACCAAAGCAAATAGGGTCATGGGATGCATTAGAAGAGGTCTGGGGACACGAGATGAAAACATAATTCTCCCTCTGTACAAATCACTCGTCAGACCACACTTGGAGTATTGTGTGCAATTTTGGACGCCGGTGCTCAAGAAAGACTTTACTGAACTTGATAGGGTTCAAAGGCGGGCTACTAAAATGATAAATGGAGTTGGTTCACTACAATACCCAGAAAGGTTATCAAAATTAGGTCTATTTACTCTAGAAAAGAGAAGACTTAGGGGAGGCTTAATATATATGTACAAGTATATCAGAGGGCAATACAGAGATCTCTCCAATGAACTGTTTGTACCAAGGACTGTGACAAGAACAAGGGGGCATTCTCTTCGTTTGGAGGAAAGACAATTTCTGCACCAGCATAGAAGAGGGTTCTTCACGGTAAGAGCAGTGAGGCTCTGGAATTCTCTTCCTGAGGAAGTGGTGATGGCCAACTCACTGAATGAATTTAAGAAAGGAATGGATGCTTTTCTTGTGAGTAACAGTATAGAAGGTTACGAATAACAGAATATTATAGGTAGATGGTTGACCCAGCTTAGGGGAAGGAATTTTTTTCCCTATGGAGAAAATTGGCTTCTACTCTGTGGGTTTTTTGCCTTCCTCAGGATCAACAACAGCTGCACTAAAAATAAGCTGAACTAGATAGACATAAGGTCTTCCTTCAGCCTTCAAAACTATGTTACTATGTTACTATGTTAACAGATTTCAAGGAGCATTGTGATAAACTACAGGTAAAACATTACACCTGTGCCATGATATACCTCTAAGCTGTGTGTGGCTGCTGGCTGTAGAATATCTTCATTCACGCCTGCAGGACATGTGTTGGCATGGCTTGAGCCTTGGTTTTATAAGTTTGCAGCGTCCTTTATTGCCGGGGTTACTCGGTACGGAGCAGTCTGTCCTTCGAGGGATATGTCACGGCAGCGGTGACCCGGTCTGTGACCCTGGGGATGCAATGTAAATAAAATATGGGGTAATAGTTTATGGGGAAATATATTTGTGATGCAACCCATGGTGTTTGGCAATGAAGGTGATAGCTGACGCTGCAAAAGAGACCGCTGGGGCTGTTGGTGATGCAGCAGAGTTGTTACAGCTCTCCGCGGGCAAAGCTAGGCCCCAGAGCAGTTAGAGATGTTAGAGACGATGATGGTGGTTGTGGTGCAAGGCAGGTGATGCAGTAAATAAATCCGAGGACACAGTGGAGTGCATTTTCCACACTTTTACTCACAGTTCTCCAGTTACATTCCCCAGCTGAGGTGCTGTGCCCTCCGGGTCGGTGGTCCAGCCAGCTCTCAAATTATTTGGAGTACACCGTGTCAGAACCCCCTTCAGATGTTCCTTCCCTGGCTGTCTCACTGCGCTGGCTTCCTCCTCTCCTGCCCTGTTCCTTCACACACAAGTGTCCCGAGCCAGCAGCCCCGGATCTTGTCGGGCAACATACTCTTGGTCTCCTTGATCCTATACGGCTGCCTTTTCAGCGATTGTGTGAGGAAGTGGCTGCAGCACATGCAGATACCGCAGCCTCCGGTTAGCTAGCTGAGTCCTCAGTTTCTCCACTAGTCTGGGGCCGGTCCCCTACTGTGACCTGGTCCCTCCACCTGACTGCTGTCGTCGTGGATTTGGGCATCACGGGTGGGTTCCTCTCTTATCGTGCCCCTAGGACCCCTTCCTTCTCTCCTATTTTCTCTCACGCTACGCTAGTGTAGGGATGTGCTCTTCTCTCCTTCTGTCCCCGGCACCAACTGTCTACTTCCTTCCAACTGACTCCTGTTTCTATGACAACTCCCTGTGACTCTTCCCTTTCTACTTTCTCCACCCACACATGCTACCTAGCTCCTCCCGGGCCCTGAGAGGTACAGTGTTGGATGTAAGTGTGTGGGTTCTGGATAGTGCCCCCTCCTTACCTGAGAGTGGAGTATCACACCTCTAGCTGAGGTGCCGTACCTCTGTGGCGACTATACCCTCAGGGGCACCACAGATTCACTCCACATCATAAATTCCATTATGTTTTTGATCCTAAGGACTTTGGATTACTGCACAATATCTCCTGAAATTAGGGGTGCTAATACTTTCTCTACTCTTCTGGTCATGACTCATAGTAGCGCCAATGGTCCACCATAAATGAGTGCAAGTCTGCTTTAATGTTGGAGTTCTCCCCTCGCACATACATTGTTGTTGCAGATGTCACATAATTTTTATTCTATATCTTTTTGTACATGTTCATTCTGTATGATAGTTTGATTGTGGTGGGATCGGCCTCACTTATGTGAGTCTGTAACTCCCTGATAGTCTTAAAAAAAAGCTCTCCATCGCCTCTTCCAAATGCCTAAGATCTAAATTTAAAATGAACCTGCCAGCAGCATTGTGCATCGTTATCTGCAAACAGTATCAGGTCAGCACCATTATACTGATTACATTGATACCTGGTGATGAAATCTGTTTTGTGGTTGTTGTTTAATCTTTATTTGTAGCTTCCAGTTAATGAGATTCTCGTGCTCTGGGGCGGGGTTGTGGGTGGGGCTTTGTGATGCTCTTAGTACATATGGATCTATATTGGCTTATGACAGGTCTACAATCTTGGAATCAGTAAGTGGGCCTGTATATAGGGCTACTCACTGTGCTGTTTGGTGATATGGTGTGTATCACACTCAACATGGACAAGAGGAAGAGAAGGAAAGAGTTTTCTCAGGAGATTAGAAAGAAAATTATAGACAAACATGTTAAAGATAAAAGTTATAAGACCATCTCCAAGCAGCTTGATGTTCCTGTGACTACAGTTGCACATATTATTCCGAAATTTAAGCTTCACGGGACTGTAGCCAACCTCTCTGGACGTGGCCGCAGGAGGAAAATTGATGACAAATCTAAGAGGTGGATAATATGAATGGTAAATAAAGAGCCCAGAAAAACTTCTAAGGAGATTAAAGGTGAACTTCAAGCTCAATGAACATCAGTGTAAGATTGCGCCATTCGTAGTTATATGAGCCAAAGTGGACTTCATGGGAGACAACCAAGGAGGACACCATTGTTGAAAAAAAATCATAAAAAAGCCAGACTGGAATTTGCCAAACTACATGTTGACAAGCCATAAAGCTTCTGAGAGACTGTCCTTTGGACAGATGAGGCAAAAATGGAACTTTTTGGCAAGGCACCTCAGCTCTATGTTCACAGTCAGATTAATGAAGCATATCAAGAAAAGAACACTGTCCCTACTGTGAAACATGGAGGAGACTCTATTATGTTCTGGGGCTGCTTTGCTGCATATCTGGCACAGGGTGTCTAGAATCTGTGCAGGGTACAATGAAATCTCAAGATTATCAAGGGATTCTAGAGGTAAATGTGCCACTCAGTGTCAGAAAGCTTGGTCACAGTCACAGGTCATGGGTCTTGCAACAGGATAATGACCCAAAACACACAGCTAAAACCACCCAAGAATGGCTAAGAGGAAAACATTGGACTATTCTGAAGTGGCCTTCTATGAGCCCTGACCTAAATCCTATTATACGCGGTTATACAGCTTGGGTCACTTGGCAATAATATTCCATAGACCTGCCACCGGCCGGGGCAGCACCTGGTGTACACTATTATTGCACATACTTAGCCCCATGAAGCCTCTGAAATCCTTAGTTATGTGCTGATACATAGGGACTTATGGAGGTCAGTGCTAGGAGCTCACAGAATCTAGTTACTTTTTATCAGCCACCTGATATATTATAAACAAACTCAACCCACTCCCTTCAGGCCGGAAAGCTTCTACAGCATTGCCGCGTGTCTCTGGTGTCGGTCTCCACGCGATGAAACATCGGACTGCTCCCACTGGCGCTGCGTGTGTCTCAATTCTGACATTTATGGACACCTCCGTGCCCACTACAGACAAATAGCGCCACCCTTCCATGACACAGGCAGGACACAGTGCACCCAGCTTTCCTAACATAGCAAGATTAGTGTACCCAGCTCTTCTAGCTACCAGCTACCAAAACCCAAGGTAATAGTTTGAGCCTCTATGTTTAACCCTCCATCAGGCGCAATATAGATTCTCCTCAGTTCATGCGCAATGTGCCTGACAAGCACAGGTCAGAAAACCACCTATAGTAGCTACATATTTCAATTTCAGGACTATAGAAGTAGTCAGTGACCTTCATAGGAATGTATTAAAAGAGATTACACCAAATCAGATGCAAAAAAAAACATTTATTAACCATAAACTTATTAAAACTAAAAGTACCACTTTTCGGTAGTACCGCCAAATAGGCTCCAGTTATCTTTACTTAACTATTGCTTAAATATAAAATTATGGAAAAAAACTTACAGGATATTGCACTTAGATGTTACTTAATTATTTTCTACTCATCTTCAGTGGTTTCAATTGCAGCAGAAGCAGCACAGGTACACTTAGAAAAGCAAGGCTGGCAGACGAAAGTTGCATGGGAAAGGCAGATTGATTCTTTACATATTTTGCAGTCATATTTAGAAAGCCTTCTGAAACCAGATACAAATGAGCAGGTAGTACAACTGCGTCTTTTAGAAGGTGGTAGAGTCGGTGTTTGTTCTGGAACGTCCTTGGGACGTCCTTTGTATTTTTATCTTTGCCCAAATAATAAGCTAGATCTGTGTCTGTTTCCTCTGTATCAGTGTCATCACCATCCTGCTCTGTTCCAGAATCAGTGTTACATTCTGCTGCCTCATCTTCAGATGAAATGTCACTAGATTCCTCTAAATCCTCAGTTACTGCTGGTTCTTCCTCATCATCTTCTAACAAAAAAATCTTCATTTCTTCTAAATGAAGGGGTTTAGATGAATCATACTGTTTTCTGGCCATTGCAGCAGAAAATCTGAAGCAAGAGAGAAAGAGTATGTGTTAGGGCGCAATGTGCCTTAGAAGCCACCCTCCTTTTGTCTAAGAAAACAGTACTTATGTACACTAACTTAGCATTAATCCTTCATAAAACAAGCTAAATACACAATCGTGATGAATAAAAAAAGAAAATACTAACCTTTCAATTTGTGTTGAAATCAGGCGCAATGTGCCTGAGAAGCCAAAGTGTTGATATCTGCTCACTAGAAGGTCTGCTGAGTCACTGTGATATCAGGTTTCACAGAGCCTGTAGAGTCAGGAGATAACTAGGAGGGGTGGGGTTTTCTGATAAGTGGGCAAGGAGAGAGAAGTGAAACTAATTACTGTGTGCCTGTCAGATCTATTGCGCCTGAAGGAGGGTTAATTATATGCAATAGCATTAATACACATGTGGCGGCAGTCTGGTACATGTATTGTATAAGTACACTGCGGCTCTGGACACAGTGCACCCAGCTTTCCTGACGTTAGCAGGATCAGTGCACCCAGCTTTTCTAGCAACCTATACCCAAAGTAGTAGTTGTAGCTTCTGTGTATAACTACACGCATACGCATTAACATCTTTATTCATGTGGTGGTATTTTGACATTTATTTCAGGAGTACACTGCTACTTTTGTGAAATTACGGACACCTTCTCGCAGTGGAGTTTTACTTCTAGCGTTAGTATTGTTGTATACTTACCACAAAATCCTGCAGGAGGACACCTTTCCTCCTATTTCTGAGCACTGTTTGGAATATACACTTGTCCTTTATTTATTATTACTTTTGTCAGATTCAAGTTATTTCTGTGACCATTGAGGGATTTTCTGTCATTAAATGAGGGGTACCAACAATTTTGATCACGAGTGTAGGAAGAGTGAATATTTTGACTCCACAGCCACTTTCCGGAAGATAGCACGTAGTGGATGCTGGAGAGTGAAAATTACACATTTGCCATTTTATTACTTAACACATAGTGCCCGGATTGTGCTCCAGGAGACACACACCGTAAATTAAGTGGATTCTTCTTACTATAATATTGCTAAATACAGGGATCCTAAATGATGACTGAGCACACTGCAAGGCTCAGAAGTGAGAGCGGATATTGCTGGATTGCTTTACAGAAACCTTGTTGCTTTTCAACAGCCTTTGAGCCACTAATAGTGTGGGAACCTCTGATTTTCTATTGACAGGTGATGGACCTGAGTGGGGACTTGTTTTTTGTGAGATGAGAATTGGTATTATGTTCTCCTACATAACATTGTTCACTCTTGCCTCCCAAATATCGAATAAAAAGAAACCAAACAGTTGAACACCATGCACTACTGGTTCATCCTATAAGGTTTTCTATTAGACTGTGAACTGTCATTGTCTTGGTAAATAATGTTTTTTACATAGCTTGCTATTTTATGGACAGTTTATGTAGAAATTTTCAAAAATATAAAACGCAAGGATATTTTATTAAAAAATTATATTTTTTTTTATCTTAGCAGATGACTGTACCAGGAGATCAGAGGGACAGCTGACATCTTCAATTTTTAAATTGGATGATCTTGAGATCCTACAAGATATAAATGAAGTGAATGCTATTACTCCAGATATGCCATCATCCATTAACAGCAAAGATCTGTCATCTGATCCTATGAAACAGGTCCCATCTTCTGATTCATTACTGACTACTAAGGAAAATCAAAGTCACAAAAGAGGCATTAAAAAGCAAACTGCTCCTAAAGCAAATAAGTCATTTTCATGTTCAGAATGTGGGAAACGTTTTAAATATAAATCAAATCTTGCTAGACACCAGAGAGCTCACACAGGGGAGAAACCTTTTTCCTGTTCAGAATGCGGGAAATGTTTTAAGCAGAAATCAGAACTTGTTAGTCACCAGAGAACTCACACAGGGGACAAACCTTTTTCCTGTTCAGAATGTGGTAAATGTTTTAACCGGAAAGCGCATCTTGTTAGTCACCAGAGAACTCACACAGAGGAGAAGCCTTTTTCATGTTCAGAATGTGGGAAATATTTTGCACAGAAATCAAATTTTGTTGTTCACCAGAGAATTCACACAGGGGAGAAGCCTTTTTCATGTTCAGAATGTGGGAAATGTTTTAGTCAGAAACTGTCTCTTGTTACACACCAAATAACTCACACTGGGGAGAAGCTTTTTTCCTGTTCAGAATGTGGGAAATATTTTTCACAGAAATCACATTTTGTTACTCACCAGAGAATTCACACAGGGGAGAAGCCTTTTTCCTGTTCAGAATGTGGGAAATGTTTTAACCGGAAAGAGCATCTTGTTAATCACCAGAGAACGCACACAGAGGAGAAGCCTTTTTCATGTTCAGAATGTGGGAAATGTTTTACCCGGAACGAGCATCTTGTTAATCACCAGAGAACGCACACAGAGGAGAAGCCTTTTTTATGTTCAGAATGTGGGAAATGTTTTAAAAAGAAATCAGATCTTGTTAGTCACCAGAGAACTCACACAGGGGAGAAGCCTTTTTCCTGTTCAGAATGTGGGAAATGTTTTCACCGGAAACAGCATCTTGTTAGTCACCAGAGAACTCACACAGAGGAGAAGCCTTTTTCATGTTCAGAATGTGGGAAATGTTTTAAACAGAAATCAGATCTTGTTAGTCACCAGAGAACTCACACAGGGGAGAAGCCGTTTTCCTGTTCAGAATGTGGGAAATGTTTTAGTCACAGACTGACTCTTGTTACACACCAAATAACTCACACTGGGGAGAAGCCTTTTTCCTGTTCAGAATGTGGGAAATGTTTTAACCAGAAAGCACAAATTATTAGACATCAGAGCAGTCACACAGGGGAGAAGCCTTTCTCCTGTTCAGAATGTGGGAAATGTTTTAACCGGAAAGAACATCTTGTTAAACACCATAGAACTCACGCAGAGGAGAAGCCTTTTTCCTGTTCAGAATGTGGGAAATGTTTTAACCAGAAATCGATTCTTTTTAGACATCAGATTAGTCACACAGAAGTGAAGCCTTTTTCATTTTCTTAATGTGGGAAATATTTTACTTGGAAATCAGCTGTAAATAAACATCAGCGATGTCACATAGGGGAGAAGCCTTATTTATGTTCATAATGTTGGAATAGTTTTAAGCAAAATTGGATCTAAATAAAAGGGTTGTCTCTTGTCATTCCTCACATTTGCTGACAAAAGGATAAAATTAAAACTAAAGGACTTCCGGGAGGCGGAGCCAAGGAATGGCCGCTTTTAGCAGACCTCCCTGCTGGCCTACTCTTAACCGTTGCCATCTCTTCGTTTGTGAGTGGAGAAACGGCGTTAATCAGCGGGGGGAATACCTGAACTGGGGGCTCGTCTGTCGGGTCTGCCTCTCTCTAGTGTCACGATCCAGGACGGGGTTTCGCATTGGCCCGTCCTGGTCTGATTGGGGGTTAATTGTTCCGCCTCTCCCTGGCAGAGGGCGGCTATTTAATGCTCACTGGACCTAGGTCCAGTGTCAGTTATACTCCTGCCCTCGGCTGAGTTAGTTGACCTTGTGCGTACGTGTGCCTTGTGCCTGATATCTTTCTTGTTTGGTTGATCCGGTTCTGTCCCTGTTACGAGTTTTACCTGTCCCTCTTGTACTGCGCTACCTCTCGTGTATGACTCTCTGCTTGTGACCCGACTTCTCTCTGCTCGTCCCCATGGTACCGCGTCACCCTCTTGTGTATGACCTTTGGCTTTGTCTGACCTCCCGTCTGTTTACCCCTCCTGTACCTTGCTGTCCGTACTGTGAATGACCTCAGTTTTGCCCGACTCTGAGTTTTGTGTCTTCTCTGAAAGCAGGACGCTAAGCCCCGCCCCCTTGCAGTCACATGACTGTAGGTCCCGTGCCAGCTTGCTAAACTTCATCACTAAGGTCTTGTGCACCTATACTTTCTGGCTATCCTGGTCTCCAGGGGTTCCTACAGTGCGGATGAGTCCCTGCTCAGCGGAGGCTGTATGCCGGCGCTGTCAGGATCCTGATATCTAGGCTCCTCGGGCACAGGAGACGCCGTGCAGCCTGATACCTGCTGTGTGCGAGCGGTGGATATAGGGGGACACTCTAGCACTTGATCCTCTTGCTCCTAGATTAGAAGACAGGGAAGCGGTCCCGAGATAACAAGTGACCACCCGCCGAGGGAAAAAACAAACAGTGAGGCCCTGAAGATCTGGCCGTTATTGCATCTGGGACTGGAGTCGGTGAGTGCAGTGGCAATAGCGGAAGGGTTAACTACAACAAATGCCATCTCCCCGCCACTCACAGCACTCAGCAGCATCTCTGCACTACATGCTGGCTATGATCTGCATTGTTTTAAGTTGCTGACCATCCCTCAGAGGTGACAGAAGCAATAAAGCACTCAAGGTCTATCTGATAGGGGATTAACTCCTGAGGCCCCTCTACAGAGCTTAAATAAATCAGCCTAAGAAGTCACAAGGGGATTACCTCAGACCAGACATAATACAGGACCTAGAGGACAGTTGATATTAATTTTATTAACCCCTTGGCAGCGGTTTAACCAGGCGAAGTCCTCACTCAGTGACACATTAATTTGTTTACAACTTAGAGGTTTATATTAGTCCTCTCTGACTTTCAAAGTTATTTAACCTCTATAAATAAAGGTCAGCAGCAAGAGATTAATATTCTATAGGAGTTACATGCTACACAGCAGATTCTAATGTAACATTTCTTAACTGAGACTTCACCGCCTTCTATCTTTTCACCATTGCCACTGGGTATGGATAAATTTGTGGGCAAACAAACTAAAGGAGGTCGGGCCTCGTCTCAAAACCAACAAGACTCATCCTCGCCTAAGTCTGCCTCTGATACCAGTAGCAAGACTTCTCATTCAATAGTGGATGCCATCATGGAAGCCTTATGCCCGAAATAGATTCTAGATTTGCCACTCTTCAAACCTCAATAGACTCTATAAAGTTAATAGTCAGGGCACTTGCCTGGATGAGGCCAAACAACGTATCTTTGATTTGGAGGATGTTACCAGGGAAATAGCAGAACATCTAAAGGGAAAAGAAAAAATCATCACATAGCTTCAATCCAAAGTGGACGATTTAGAAAAATGATCTAGATGCAATAGCTTGAAACTGATAGGACTATCGGAGTCCATACATCTCTCTAAATTGCTAAAATTTACATCTGAGTGGCTGCTGGAAGCCTTGGACATTCACCTAACATCGGGTTCAATGGCGGTTGAGAGAGCACATAGAGTAGGCCCACAGAAGGGAAAAGCCAACGACACCCAGACCAGTGATATTCAAGATCCTTGACTTTCAAGACAAAATTTGTTTACTCACTGCTTACAGGAAGAAAGCGCACCTATCCTACAAAGGGCACAAAGTTCTGATGTTTCAGGACTATTCAGCCGTGGTGATGACCAGACGCAGGCCTTCAACCCGGTGTGTAAGTTGCTGGCTGACAAAAACATCAGGTTCAGCCTACAATATCCTATGATACTGCGCTTTAACCTACCTGGCAAAAGCTGGGCTATTGATGACCCGGTGATGGCTCTGGATGTTGTCCGGGAAACTTTCCAGCCACCGTGAGCAAGATCCAGAGTGGCTTACTCAGTGGCAACACCATGAATCACATAAAGTGAGGTCTACTGACATCTATTTGTTATGTTGTTGTTTTTTGATGTATTTTTACTTCTGCGTCTAACGTTAGGATGCGGTTTTAAGGGAATTGTTGAATATGGCACACAGTTACAAATTTTACAGGAGGGGGAGGTTTTTTCAGGAGAGGGTCTCTGCATTCGACTTCAGGTAATCAACAATCCAGGGATTCTAATGCCTACTCGCTGGGATGGGCAGGGATTCCATTATTATGTAACGGTTACATCTAATCATATTTCGCGCACTTGAGTGGGTTAATGGTAGATATCAATAGGCACAAAATGTCCACGGTGACATCTCTCCTTTGGTGTTCCTGGAATGTCAATGGCCTAAATTCCTGGTCAAAAGGAAAAAAAATTTAAATTGCATCGAGAAAATTTTCATATTGTACTTTTGCAGGAGACACACTGGGTGAAGGGCAACCATCCGATGTTTTCCAGCCAAAACTTTGTTATGTGCAGAAGCTTCTTTTACTAAAAAACAGAGGGGTGTCGCTATTATGATAAACAGGAATATTGCCACGAGATAGTGGCTGTGGTAGAAAATCCTTCAGGGAGGTTTGTCTGCGCTAAGCTGGTTATAGAGGGGACGACCTACAGTGTTATTTATATTTATGCGTAAAATTCGTTGGATCCGCTCTTACAGGCTAATGTGCTAAAACAGATCGGGGGTTGGGACACCTCCCATATGATTGTGGGTGGCGATTTTAATGAGGTGCATGACATCGAGATGGATAGATCTAATTCTCAATCTCCTCCTATACCTACGCAAGGGAGACTAATACAATCTTTTTTTGATCATCTGGGATTGTTGGATGTCTGGAGAGTGCAACACCCTGTTGAGAGATGACTCTCACTATTCACATGTTCACCACTCCCATGCTAGAATTGATTACTGGTTGTTGGTCCCCTCACTCATGCCAAGAATCACACATACCAAAATTCTGGATGTGCATATCTCAGATCATGCACCGATAACGTTCAGCCTAAAACTAACTAACTCAGTCTATTTTCATAGGAAATGGAAGTTTCCATCATACTTATATCACTCAGATTATTTTAAAAAAATTCATACAATTCTCATGGGATACGTACAAATCTGATAACCAAATACACTATGAAACACCAAATCTTTTCTAGGATACCTCTAAAGCAGTGTTGAGAGGGCAAATAATTGCGTATATACTTTATCATAAAAAAATAATTGCAGGAGCGGACTCTGGCAGTGCAGAGGGCTTTAACATAAAAATTTTAAACTTAATAATTCACCCTTCACGAAAAAACAATATATCGAGGCAAAGGAATTAGCCGATGCACTAGCTCATGAATGGGCAACTTATAGTATTGATCTCCAAAAGCAAACATTTTTTAAATGGGGCAATAAACCTGGCAAATTACTTGTCTCTTACTAGACCATACAGAAAGGCCACAAGGATTCACAAAATTCAGACCAAAGAGAGCAGAGTGTTGACAGAGAATGACGAGATTGTAGAGGAATTTTGATCATTTTTTGGCTCCCTGTACAAGCGGAGAAAAGAGTGGGGGATGATATTCTAAACTGTATGCAAATAGAAGTGGAACCTTTACTAACAGAGGAACATAGGGAAATCCTTAACGCTCCTATATTCCCTTCAGAAGTCATCCAAACTATCAGCTCCTTGAACCTCTCTAATCTCCTGGCCCTGATGGGTATAGCAATGAATTTTACAAAATATTGGGAAGTATAGGGACACATCTTTGTGAAGTCTTCAATCAGTTGGTTCAATCGGGGCAGCTCCTGGACCGTTTCAATGAAGCAAACATAACAGTGCTCCCCAAACCGGGCAAAGATCCTTTACTAGTGGAAGGATATAGACCAATCTTGCTTTTAAACTCCAACTTTAAAATTTCCACTAAAATACTAGCAAATAGAGTGCAAAAAATAATCCCCAACCTGATATTGGGGTCTAATCAAACTACAAGCCCCAAAGGAGGAAGGTGGCATCAATTTCCCAGACATTGGAAAGTACAATCTAGCAGCAAATCTCAGATACACCATTGATTGGTTAAGAGGTAAAGGCCCTTTTACATTTAGCGATGCACCAGCGATCCGACCAGCGATCCCACCCGGTCAGGATCGCTGGTGCATCGCTAAATGATCGCTAGTGAGCTTTCATACAGAAAGACCTCACAGCGATGCAGCAGCGACGCAGCGCACGATACTTACCATTCACACGCAGCGATCCTGGCGTCCTCCCGCCCGCGTCCAGCGTCGCTCGTCGTCACAGCAGGAAGTCTCAGCAGTAAGCGCCCGACGAGAAATGGAGCCGGACATTCTCGCGCGATCAGCGATGGACAGCGGGGGAGCCGGTCGCTGGTAAGTATCACACATAGCGATATCACTAGCAATATCGCTATAACGTCACAAAACCAGTGACGTTTTAGCGATATTGCTAGCGATATTGCTTAGTGTAAAACCCCCTTAACTCACATCTCGCAAATGTACTTTTAGACCAACAATTAAGCCATCATGTCTCCTTACCAGCATTACTACATATGGCCAACGATGACCTTATTGCAGACATAAGAAACCACCTCACCTTATGGCAAACTATACAGACATGGAAGAAAAGCAGGAGACTATGTCATTTGAGAAGTGATGTCTTTCCTTTTGTGCCCTTTCAGGGTAACCCGGGCTTTATGGGAGGTAAACCACCCTTATCTTCAATTGAGCTAGCTGGGCAGGGTTGCATCTTGGCAGCTGACCTATTAGTTGATAGATTCTCCACGCTTACATTTGACATAGCAGCACAACGTTTCCCAACATTTGTAAACAAGCCCTTCCTTTTTCTTCAAGCAAAGAGCTTAACTTCGAAAAGTATAGCAACTAGGGTTGGAGATAGAAGGGGATCGTTTTGGATGGCTTCCTTAAGACCGCCAGGTTGCAAATAGCCTCGACAAGCAGTATCTACACATTGTTGCGTAAGCAATGGTTATGGGAGGGCAAAAAGACAGGCCCAGCACAATGGGCTAATGATATACAGAACATCACAGTTGGTGATTCCCTCCAGTAGCTATGCAGACATGTCTTTATTACTCCACACATTAAGTCTAGGATGTATCCAGTGGGCACATTCATATTATCCAAATGCAAGACAGGAAACACAGACATATTTCCTCACATGTGGGGATGTCCCAAAGTACAAAAAATATGGCAGTCTATCCACACCGAACTGCAGGATCTTGGTGAGTTATTGTTTCCTTTGACGCCGCAATGGGCAATATTTAATAATTTAGACAGCTCTCAACACAAATTCCCAAAACATCTTTAGGCCATGTGTATAATATGGGCCTCAGCTACCAGGAAAAGTATTTTGCAGCACTGGCTAAATCCATTGCCACCACCCAAGTCTCTCATATACACCAAAATAATGTATATTTTTTGAATGGACTGGTTAAAAACCCTAATAAATAAAGAGAAATTGACTGGGAAGTGTTTAAGTACATGGTCATTGTTCATCCCATCACTGTCTCAAGACACCAGGGACAAACTAAGGACACATTTTGACAACGCCCAGTAGAATCTTCTTCAGAAAATTAGCGGCCATAATCCTATTTCTTGAGCTTGTTGATCGTTAATCAAATGCAGAGTCGTTTAAGGGGTTTATATGTTGGGGGGATGGGAGGGTTAAGGGAGGTGGGGGACATTTGAGTATTATGCCTGTCAAACAAGCATCAAATAAGCTTGATTCCTTCAAACCTGTATGACTTACTTTTTGGTAATGCTCTTTAAACCAATATTGTGAGTTTTACACCTGTCAAATAGCTTGTTACTTCAAGACTTGCATGATTATCGTTTATTGTAATGCTCTTTAAATCAATAAAACATGTTGGAAAAAAATATGAAAACTAAAAAGTGGTCTCTTAATTTTTGCCAGAGCTGTATATATAAAATTATCCCTCAATTAGAAGATTCACTGACAAGAGGATAAAACTAAACTTTATTATTCCAAATGTAAAACTATGCCCATAATTCACCCCTGAAGGTTAGTCAGAAGGTGACTAATAGAAAAAACATATACCCCACATCTCGGTATATAGGGTGCGGTGACTTATACACACTCACTCTCCAAGCCTCTTATTTCTACGGGTTTCATCGTCCTCACCAAAGGCGACTCGTCAGGAGACTTTATTTAATATTGACCTATATTCAAGGTAGACTAGACAAAAAAACCTAAAATCATGTTATCCAAAACAGTCAGAAAACTAGCCATATACAGGCAGATCCCAGACTTCAAACTATATAAAACCCCTGGCAAAAATTATGGAATCACCGGCCTTGGAGAATGTTCATTCTATTGTTTAATTTTGTAGAAAAAAAGCAGATCACAGACATGGCACAAACTAAAGTCATTTCAAATGGCAACTTTCTGGCTTTAAGAAACACTAAAAGAAATCAAGAACAAAAATTGTGGTAGTCAGTAATGGTTACCTTCTGACTAACCTTCAGGGTGAATTATGGGCATAGTTTTACATTTGGAATTAATAAAGTTTAGTTTTATCCTCTTGTCAGTGAATCTTCTAATTGAGGGATAATTTTATATATTCAGCGCTGGCAAAAATTAAGAGACCACTTTAAAATTTTCAGTTTGTCTGATTTTTCTCTTTATATTTTTGAGTAAAATGTAAATTGTTCTTTTATTCTATAAACTTCTGACAACATGTCTCCGAAATTCCAAGCAATACATTTTGTATTTATTTTCAGAAAATGATAAATGGTCAAAAGAACAAAAAATGCAGTGCTTTCAGACCTCAAATATTGCTAAGAAAACAAGTTCATAATCATTTAGAAACAACAATAATGTTTTAACTCAGGAAGAGTTCAGAAATCAATATTTTGTGGAATACCCAGGATTTTTAATCACAGCTTTCATGCGTCTTGGCATGCTTTCCACCAGTCTTTCACACTGCTCCTGGCGCAAAAATTTAAGCAGTTCTTCTTTGTTTGATGGCTTGTGACTATCCATCATCCTCTTGTTTACATTCCAGAGGTTTTCAATGGGGTTCAGGTCTGGAGATTGGGATGCCCGTGACAGGGTTTTGATGTGGTGGTCACTAAATTTTTGCCAGAGCTGTAATTATATTTTTACTTATTTTTTTTTCTTCCATGTGACACGGAGAAATCTGCTGTGATTCTGCACAAAATATCCACATCATTGGGATACGGATTTTGATGCAGAATGGCTGCTGATTTTTTCCCTGTGGAAAATCAGCAGCAAATCTAGTACATGGGAACGGGTGGTCTAGACTTACATCTTGTGTTGGAGGCAATTACATTGAACTGACAGTAGATGGTGCAGTTCCATCAGTGCATAGCTAATGTCATGTGTTGTAACCTGTTATGTATGTTTCTCCCTGCTCTCTATGATATGCACTTTAAGTTCTCCAGTGTGAGTTCCTATTCTATCCTGATAAGGTATATAAAGTGAACTTGGAACACCTCCAACCAAAAAAATAAGTTTTCCAATTTTGACAACAATGGAAGACCAACTGTATGATCAGCTTTTGAGATTCTACACTGCAACAGATCAAAAGTACCCCCAGTGGATCTACGATCTACCTGCAGAGAAACGTTTAAATGCCAAGTCCCAGTTTAGACAAACATCTAAGCCATATCGAGGAGAGAAAGGGAGTATTTAAAATGGAAAAAAGGAGGATCTCACTAAAAGCCGGCTACTAAATATCCTGAAGGCCTGTCACGACAACCCAACTTCTGGTGGCCATTTTGGCAGAGATAAAACTTTTGCCAAAATTTCTGACCGCTATTACTGGAAGGGAATGAAAAACAATGTTCTCTAACATGTCACAGCCTGTCAAAAATGTATTATCACAAGTCCCAAAATCAGCAAAGAAGCTCCACCACTGAACAGTATACCAGTGCCTGGAAAAGTATGGAGCTTAGTTGGGATTGATATGATCGGTCCTCTTCAGGAAACACCAAACGGCAACAAATATATATTTGCTGTCATTGATCATTTCTTGAAGTGGACTGAAGCAACAGCAGTTCCAGACAAGAGTGTCATATCAGTAGCAAAATTTTTGTACACCGTTACTTGCCGCTAAGGCTGTATGGACACTTTGATTAGCGACCAAGGAAGAGAGTTTGTGAACTCAATCATCGACAACCTGATGGATAATTTTCAGATCACCGCATTTCATCTGCCTACCACCCACAAACAAATGGCCAGCGGAAACGTGACAATCGAACTCTCAAAGAATTTCTTAGCAAGCTTGTCAATGACCAAGGAACCAACTGGGACCAGTTCATCTCTGGTGTTTTGTTTGCCTATCACACATCTGTGCATGCCTCAACCAAGTGCACTCCATTTGAGGTCATGTATAGACAAAAGGCTAAGCTTCCTATTGACCTCAATCCATCATCAAATGACACTGTGGATGTCATGTCTCTTTCGGATGATGACAACCCTGATGTGCTAAATACTCTTACAACCATTCAGAACAGGATCCACTCAACTGTAAGTACCAACATCCATTCAGCTCAGGAAAACCAAAAGTGTGCCTTTGATCACCGACACAACAGCAACAAAGAAATCACTGCTGGCACCATTGTTTATATCAAGAATCAACATCGTATTCATCGCATGGTTTCAAAGATGGAACCACGCTGGGTTGGACGCTACTTAGTTGTGGAATCCTTAACCAAGTGACAAGTAAAACGTAAGAACAATAAGACTGGCAAGATACTAAGCAACAACTACCATGCCAGTAACCTTAAGATTTACCAGGATAAAGAGACTTCTATACCACCCCAGTCCCCTGATGACTGTCCCAGTGAGTCTGCTACACAGAAACACAAGCAAGCCAAGACTTTCCACCCACTACCAAGTTCAGGAAGGAAGTATCTTACCACCACTGTTGACCTTACGTTTAGTAAGGTTGTGTACTTTGGATGCACAAGAGATCTTGGACAACCACGGCGCACATATAAAACCAAAGGTGATGGGAACTGCTACTTTCGGGCAATCAGCTACATCCTGACAGGAACAGAGGACAACCTACTCCCTTCTCAGAGCTAAAGTCATTCACCACATGAAAACTGACTTGTACAAAAAACTACAGGGCTACTCTCATCAAGATGCGAATGAATATGTGAACACCTCTGGCATCTCTCATGATGGAGTCTGGGCAACTGATGCAGAAATCATGGCCACAGCAAATCTGTTGAGTTGTGACATCGTCATCCACACAAAAGTCAGTGACACCATGGATTGGTTGACCTATCCCGCAAGCTTCAATCTTTAGTCAACAACAGAACATGCACTTTATCTTGAAAACAAGCATGATCATTTTAATGTTGTCCGTGTTTACTAATCATTTTAATGTTACCAGTGTTTACCTTTGAACATTTATATTGTATTGTCCCGTCACCATCTATGTGTACAATTATCGGCCGAAAGCCTCTCTGGAACCAATAATCTCCCCAAGTAAAGGTATCTTTATAAGTTGAAGTTTCAGAATGTTATGACTTTTATTATATCCTGAACAGTCATTATTTTATGAACTGTTAAGGTTTTCTGGTTGAAGTAAAAAAAGTCTGTGTGTTTAGAGTTTGAAACAATAAAATGTTGAAAAATTATGCAATTCTTGAGTACATCACTCAATGGTGCTCATAAACGTGTCAAATCTGATCTTTAATATACTATAATATATTGTACTTTAATCTTTAATATACTCAAGAACGGGGCCCCAGATATCATACAGGGGCCCCAGACATTGCACAGGGGGTCCCAGACAGTGCGCAGGGGGGCAGAAACAGCGCACAGGGGGCATAGACATTCTCTCCACCCCTTGCGCCTGGTCTCTGCCCCCCTGTGTGCTGTCTGGGGCCCTTTGCGCTGTCTCTGCCCCCTGTGTGCTGCCGGGAGCCCTGTACGCTGCCTGGGGCCCCGTGTGCTGCCTGCGGCCCTAGGCATTGCCTGGGGCCCCGTGCGTTGCCTGTGGCACCTGTGCATTGCCTTGGACCCTGCACACTGCCTGGGGCCCCCATACACTGCCAGGGGCCCCGTGCGCTGCCTGGGGCCCACATGTGTTGCCTGGGAACCCGATCGCAGTCTCTGTCCCTGTTTGCTGCCTGGGGCCCCGTTTTTGATGGTTCTCAAAAGCGTGAAAAATCTGATCTACAGCAGCTGGGGTATATTCTGACCGGAGGGGTATAATCTGGCCTAGGCCCCTTTAACCCCAGGTATATTCTGGGCGCGGGGGTTAATCTGGCCTGTTACACTGGGCCTATCTGATCTATATATCTTTTGTATAGTTCTATGGGCATGCCATCAGGCCCAGGAACCTTCCCATTAGAGACATAACTGCTTCCCAAATTTCTTCCAAGGTGATATCCCTATCCAGGAATGCCTGATCTCCACAAGAGAGCTTGGGAAATTCAATCTTGTTTAAATATTCATCAATTTCCTCCAAAGGGTGGTTTAACTGGGAGCCATACAGCTCTCTAAAGTATTCTTCAAATCTACCTGCAATCTGACCTGATTTAAGCAGCGGGCTGCCCTCCTTTGTATTAATGGCCAAAATTGATGGAAACATTTGATTTTGTTGGACTATGTATGCCAGAAATTTACTTGATTGGTTACCTAGCTCAAAATAAGTCTGCTTAGTAAAAAAAGTTTTCTCTGTGCCTTTTCCTGTAAGTGCGTCAGGTACTCCATCCCCTTCCCACGCCAATTATGTAAAGAATTATCAGAGGGATTGTTAACATACTCAGCCTCCAGCGACTTACATTCCTCAGCAAGCTTCTGTTCCGCAATAGAAGACTCCCTTTTAATATACGAAGTTGTGGACCTGACACACTTAAAGCATATCTGAGGGGATGTATCCCACACCACCAATCAGGGAAGTCACCAAGATCTGCTATAAAAACCTCCAATTGATCTGTTATTCTACCATGCTCCCCTATAAGGGATAGCCAAAACGGATGTATGCGGAACCTCTTGGGTCTGTTAGGGCCCCCTACATGAAGGCATACCACCAATGGAGCATGGTCTGATACAGCTCTAGGGAGATATTCAATTTTTCTCAAATCTGAAAGTACAGCATTATTCCCAAATACGTGATCTATTCTAGACAAACATCGAGCAGTTGGTGTATAACAAGAAAACTCTTTCTTGAGTAGATGTTGCTGCCTCCACAGATCAATCCAGCCCATCTCCGCTATAAAAGTATGTAAGGCAGTGTTGTTGTCATGTTCGCCATGTCTGTCATGTCCGCCATGTCTGTTTTGCCTCATGACCCCTGGAGCGGTGTGCACACGCATCTCATGTCTGCTATCCTGCATGTTCCCTAGAGCAGTGTGCACACTCACCTCATGACTGTTGGGCTGCAAGATGCCTGCGTTTCTGCTCTGCCTGCTGTGATCATCTCTGTGTTCCAAGAACCCCTGATCATGTGTCCTTCCTAGGTTCCAGCACTGTCTGGTTCTGTAATCATCTCTGCATGTCTGGAACCCCTGATCATGTGACCTTTCCTAGGTTCCAGCACTGTCTGGTTCTGCAATCATCTCTGCATGTCTGGAATCCCTGGTCATGTGACTGCTCTCTGTGCTCCTGGAGGACTGAACTGGAAGTTCTCCCCTGGTCCTGACCCGGAAGTGGAGGTGCTAATGCCCTATATCAGACCGCCCCTCCCTATGGTCAGGGCCTGATTACCGTGTTGCCTCCCTGCATGGCTGCTTGGTCTGCTCGGTCGCTCCCTGTATTCTGTGCCCCTGTACTCTGCCCTGTCGTGCGTCTCTGCACACGCTCTGTGCTTGTACTCTGCCTCTTGTCTCGTGCCATGTCTTGTGTCGACTCTTGTGCAATGTCTTGTGTTGTCTTTTGTGTCATGTTTGTCCTTGCTTTGCTTTGCCTTGTAGTACTTCCGCTGTTCTCTGCCTTAGCCTGTTTCGCCATGTCTGGTCTTTGCTATTCTGAGCCTTGTAGTACTTCTCCTGTTTCTTGTCTCTGCCTGGTTTTCCGCACTCAGCCCTTTGGTGCTCTCTTGCACATTTCTATGTCTTGTCCCAAGGCTCTCCCTTGGCCCGGCTCTGGGCTTCGGCCTACGCTATGCTGCTAGACTCTGTCCTAGAATGCTCTCTTGCACATTTCCACGCTAGTCCCATGGCTCTGCCTTGGCCCGGCTCTGGGCTTCGGCCTACGCTCCGCTGGTAGCTCTGTTCTCTCTCTGACCTGGCTCTGTGTTTCTGCCTACGTTCCGCTCCGTGTTCCGTGCCTAGCCTTGCCTTGTTTCTTGTCTTGCCTTGCTTTGTTGCTTCGTGTGCTCTTTGCATGCACCTGGCCTTCCTAGCCTCCTGATTGTGGCTCAGCCGTGCCCGCCCTAGCCATGCCCGCCTGCTTGTGCCTCAGCTGTGCTTGTCGGTCAGTGACAGCTGTGTCGCCTGCTATGCCTCAGCCTGGTTCGCTGGAGTCTTGCCCGTCTGTCAGTGCTGCAGCCCGTCCAGCTAGCCAGTGCCCCAGCCGTCCTCTACATGCTTCCTTGCACCTTACGCTGTTTCTGCACTGTGCTCTTTGTGCTCTCTAAAGCACGCGCAGGACCTCGCCTGCTCCTTGGCATACCTCCCCGTGCTTCTATAAAAGTACGCGCAGGTTTTGCCATGTAACCTGTCGTGCCTTCTTGCATGCACAGGCCCTATCCTTGTCCCTGGCATGGCCCCTACACGCGCAGGCCTCCGTCCTAGTACCTGTCCCTGGTGTGTCTCTCTACACGCACAGGCCTCTGTCCCTGTACCTGTCCCTGGCGTGTCCCCTACACGTGCAGGCCTCTGTACCTGTCCCTGGCGTGTCCCCTGCATGCGCAGGCCTCCGTCCTAGTACCTGTCCCTGGCGTGTCTCTCTACACACGCAGGCCTCAGTCCCTGTAACTGTCCCTGGCGTATCTCTCTACATGCGCAGGCCTCAGTCCCTGTCCCTGGCGTGTCTATCTATATGCGCAGGCCTCCATCCCTGTCCCTGGCGTGTCTCTCCACACGCGCAGGCTTCCGTCCCTGTACCTGTCCCTGGCGTGTCCACTGCATACGCAGGCCTCCGTCCCTGTACCGACCCTGGCATGCCTCTCTGTATGCGCAGGACGCTGCCTTGGACCTGACCCTGGCGTGTTCCTTAACACGCATCGTGTCTCTAACTTGTCTTGTCTCCTTGCATGGAACCCTGGTTTGCCTGCCGGATGCCCGGAACCTGCTGATCGCTGCCAGAGATCATAAGCCTGATGACTGCGGCCTGATGTCCGGAGTTGATGTCCGCAGCCTGATGCCCTGATCATGTCGATCGTTGCCAGATGTCCGGAGTCCGATGCCAGCGTGCCTTTGCCTACCATCTTGCATGTACCATGTCTTGGACCTTGACGTGCCCTGCACGCACCTTGCTATGTGTTCCCTGTGTGTTTACGTTTTGCACCTGTTGTTACCCTGAACTGTTCTGTAATTAAGTTATCTTGAACTTACATCTTGTCTCGTCTTGTCTTGCTTCCGTGAGCCGGTCGTCTGGTCCCAGCTGTCGTGGTGGCTCACCCCCTTGGTTTTGCCCCTGACACTCCCTGTATAGGGGGTGGCTTCTCACAAGGTCAGCTCGCCCTAGGTGGGTGCCATGGCCCAGAGGGTCCACTCTCTAAAGAAAAGCGACTCAGCGTAAGCTGACGCTCATCACAGTTGTCCAGATTACCAGACCTAGAATTTGCAGTACTCAGTCTATCTAAATGTACATTGAGACCCATATTAAAGTCCCATACATAACATTTCAGCATCAGGATACTGGGATACATCCACTTTGGCTGGTGGTGGGTTGTAAATATTAAGCAGCACATAAGGCACCATATCTATGAATCTAAATACGTGTTTACAGTGTATATAAAATTGAATGTATGTATTTATGTATCCCCAACCAATCACAAAGCATCTTTCATTTCACCAGAGCTGTTTAAAAGAAGCTGAGCTGTGATTGTTTGCTATGAGCAACAGTTTTCCCACTCAAGAAAACACCTCAGCAGACACTGACCGGGTGGGAGAAATCTAGCAACCCCGGGAACATAAGCTCCCAGCCATTGTCTGCCCCCAAGAAAGGAGCAGAGCACACATGACAGAAATGAATCCCCCCCTCCCTGCCCATATACCCATCACACATCCTCCATCCCATAGGCACATCTTCCCTCTTAAAGGGGTCTCCGATATGGAAGTTATGGCAAATCCCTCAGCGCTCTGATACTGACCCCAGGTCTCTCTTAAAGCGATCATTGGTATGGAAGTTAGGGCAAATCCATCCAGCACTTTGGTTTTGACCCCAGGCCTCTCTTAAAGGAATCCCCGGTATGGAATTAGTACCATTCCACTCAGCGCTGTGGTTCTGACTCCAGGGTCTCTTAAAGGGATCATTGGTATGGAAGTTAGGGCAAATCCATCCAGCACTTTGGTTTTGACCCAGGCCTCTCTTAAAGGGATTCCCAGAACAGAAGTGAGGGTAATTCCTTCAGCGCTCTGATTCTCACCCCAGGCTTCCATTAAGGGATCATTGGTATGGAAGTCAGGGCAATTCCATTCAGCACTCTGGTTCTGATGCTAGGCTGATGGGATGATGTGGGATATTAGGGGTAGTAGTCCGGTGGCTCTGGCTGATGGGACAATGTGGAATATTAGGGGTAGTAGACCGGCTGCTCTGACAGGATGATGTGAGATATTAAGGGTAGTAGTCCGATGGCTCTGATGGGATAATGTGGAATATTAGAGGTAGTAGTCCGGCGGCTGTGACGATATGATGTTGGATATTACATAGTAACATAGTTATTAAGGTTGAAGGAAGACTTTAAGTCCATCTAGTTCAACCCCTAACCTGTCTAACATGTTGATCCAGAGGAAGGCAAAAAAAACCCATGTGGCAATCAGTAAGCTTCACATTGGGGAAAAAAATTCTTTCCCGACTCCACATACGGCAATCAGACTAGCTCCCTGGATCAGCACAATATTAAGGAAACTAGTGTGTATACCCTGTAATATTATACTTTTCAAGAAAGGCATCCAGTCCCTTCTTAAATTTTATTAGGGAATCACTCATTACAACATCATATGGCAGAGAGTTCCATAGTCTTAACCTTCTTTCCTCCAGACGTAGAGGATGCCCCCTTGTCCCCGTCACAGGTCTAAGAGTAAAAAGATCATTAGAAAGGTCTTTGTACTGTCCCCGCATATATTTATACATTGTAATAAGATCACCCCTAAGCCTTCATTTTTCCAAACTAAATAACCCCAAGTGTAATAACCTGTCTTGGTATTGCATACCCCCCAGTTCCCTAATAACCTTGGTCGCTCTTCTCTGCACCCGCTCCAGTTCAGCTATGTCTTTCTTATACACCGGAGACCAGAACTGTACACAGTATTCTAAGTGTGGTCGCACTAGTGACTTATATAGAGGTAAAATTATGTTCTCCTCATGAGCATCTATGCCTCTTTTAATGCATCCTATTATTTTATTTGCCTTTGCTGCAGCTGCCTGACACTGGCCACTAAATGTGAATCATGCCAATAAGGACTACTAGAGAGTCATTCTGAGTCCTAGAGTAATTCATAATGCTCAATCATATGCCATAAAAGGCCAAAGTAAATAATGAAATAATTTTATTTCACAATACAAAAACACCAAAATTGGTTCACAAGTTATAAAATGTGAATAATACAAGAACAGGCGGGCAGCTTAATAACCATATATGCAATGGTACACAAATTAATTATGGATCAACGAATTGTCTATTCATGATATGCATATAATTATCACAATAAAAGTGCATAGTGCATCATACCCTGAATAAGCAAAAAATAGTGCAAAATGTATATCCATTAAGGTAAATATAAGGGGAATAGTGTGCAAAAGCTCAATGTAAACTATCAAAGCGGAGCGTTATGCAGCTTGTATCATCATTCACAAAGTGTGCCCATAAGGGAACCGCATAGCTCAAATGTAAATAGCCATATTCCACTGTGAGACCTCAATAATGCTTACCCATAATGTGTGTGCTACCAAAGCGCAAATGCCCCGATGCGCGTTTTGCTGTGGCTTCCTCGGGGGGCATTGCACATTGTGTTAAACACGCCATCCTTAAATCCCCCGTAACCAAAATGGACAACCAATGAATGAACAAACTGCAGCTCTAACACATATGTGCATCATATCTGGACCACCCACCACCGGACGTCACGTACCGCGCCACATAGCACATCATACCCTGCGCCATGGCACCATATAATATGTCATACCTGGCACCCATAAAGTGCAGTGCGCCGTGTCTCATGTAAAAGACGAATGCAAGGGGGTGGAGCTAACCTGACACGACGTCACATCCTGTGGTGAGGTCATACTGATTGATGGATCAGACCCTGCGTCTCAAGAGTGTGTGGAGGCGGGGCGTCCACAGCGGTTGTGCAAACAAGTAATAGGCTGAGGGTGCCAATACTTTTGTCTGGCCCATTTTTGGAGTTTTGTGTGAAATGATCAATGTTTTGCTTTTTGCTTCATTCTCTTTTGTGTTTTTTCATTTAAGACACATTAAATGAAGATAATAATTCCAAAGAATTTGTGATTGCAATCATTTTCAGGAAGAAACAGTATTATCTGTCAAAATTGCAGGGGTGTCAATACTTTTGGCCACAACTGTATTTAATGCCTCATCACGACCTACTTGCTTTAATTCTCTAAATGCTTTATTTTTATCTTATTGCACCCCTTACAGCTCTATTTAGCCATAGTGGTTTCCTCCTATTTCTAGCATGTTTATTCCCATACGGTATATATTGTGCACAGGTCCTATTCAGGATGCTAACGCCTCCCATTTTCTTTGTGTATTTTTATGTCTCAGGTTATCGTCCCAGTTAATTGCACCAAGATCATCTCTCATCTGTTGGAAATTTGCTTTCCTGAAGTTTAGTGTCCTTTTAACCCCTCTACTACACATCTTATTAAAGGATACATGAAAACTTATTAATTTGTGATCACTATTACCCAAGTGACCCTCAACCCTTACATTTGATATGTGGTCTGGCCTGTTGGTTAATATTAGGTCTAGCAGTGCCCCCCCTCTTGTTGGGTCCTGAACCAGTTGTGAAAGGTAATTGTCTCTCATAGTTGTCAAAAACCTATTACCTTTGCTGGAACTGCAGGTTTCGGTTCCCCAATGTATTTCAGGGTAGTTGAAGTCCCCCATAATAATGACTTCTCCTTGAGTCGTTGCTTCATCTATTTGCTTTATGAGGATATTCTCTGTTGCTTCCATTATTTTTGGAGACTTATAACAAACCCCTATCAGTAATTTATTATTTTTCCCCCTCCCCTTATCTCTACCCACAGGGACATTTTCATTAGACTCATATACAGTGGGGAAAAAAAGTATTTAGTCAGTCAGCAATAGTGCAAGTTCCACCACTTAAAAAGATGAGAGGCGTCTGTAATTTACATCATAGGTAGACCTCAACTATGGGAGACAAACTGAGAAAAAAAAATCCAGAAAATCACATTGTCTGTTTTTTTTTTCATTTTATTTGTATATTATGGTGGAAAATAAGTATTTGGTCAGAAACAAAATTTCATCTCAATACTTTGTGATATATCCTTTGTTGGCAATGACAGAGGTCAAACGTTTTCTGTAAGTCTTCACAAGGTTGCCACACACTGTTGTTGGTATGTTGGCCCATTCCTCCATGCAGATCTCCTCTAGAGCAGTGATGTTTTTGGCTTTTCGCTTGGCAACACGGACTTTCAACTCCCTCCAAAGGTTTTCTATAGGGTTGAGATCTGGAGACTGGCTAGGCCACTCCAGGACCTTGAAATGCTTCTTACGAAGCCACTCCTTCGTTGCCCTGGCGGTGTGCTTTGGATCATTGTCATGTTGAAAGACCCAGCCACGTTTCATCTTCAATGCCCTTGCTGATGGAAGGAGGTTTGCACTCAAAATCTCACGATACATGGCCCCATTCATTCTTTCATGTACCCGGATCAGTCGTCCTGGCCCCTTTGCAGAGAAACAGCCCCAAAGCATGATGTTTCCACCACCATGCTTTACAGTAGGTATGGTGTTTGATGGATGCAACTCAGTATTCTTTTTCCTCCAAACACGACAAGTTGTGTTTCTACCAAACAGTTCCAGTTTGGTTTCATCAGACCATAGGACATTCTCCCAAAACTCCTCTGGATCATCCAAATGCTCTCTAGCAAACTTCAGACGGGCCCGGACATGTACAGGCTTAAGCAGTGGGACACGTCTGGCACTGCAGGATCTGAGTCCATGGTGGCGTAGTGTGTTACTTATGGTAGGCCTTGTTACATTGGTCCCAGGTCTCTGCAGTTCATTCACTAGGTCCCCCCACGTAGTTCTGGGATTTTTGCTCACCGTTCTTGTGATCATTCTGACCCCACGGGGTGGGATTTTGCGTGGAGCACCAGATCGAGGGAGATTATCAGTGGTCTTGTATGTCTTCCATTTTCTAATTATTGCTCCCACAGTTGATTTCTTCACTCCAAGCTGGTTGGCTATTGCAGATTCAGTCTTCCCAGCCTGGTGCAGGGCTACAATTTTGTTTCTGGTGTCCTTTGACAGCTCTTTGGTCTTCACCATAGTGGAGTTTGGAGTCAGACTGTTTGAGGGTGTGCACAGGTGTCTTTTTATACTGATAACAAGTTTAAACAGGTGCCATTACTACAGGTAATGAGTGGAGGAAAGAGGAGACTCTTAAAGAAGAAGTTACAGGTCTGTGAGAGCCAGAAATCTTGATTGCTTGTTTCTGACCAAATACTTATTTTCCACCATAATATGCAAATAAAATGAAAAAAAACAGACAATGTGATTTTCTGGATTTTTTTTTCTCAGTTTGTCTCCCATAGTTGAGGTCTACCTATGATGTAAATTACAGACACCTCTCATCTTTTTAAGTGGTGGAACTTGCACTATTGCTGACTGACTAAATACTTTTTTTCCCCACTGTATATTATCACGAAGGATGGGTTTTAAGGATGATTTTACATATAAACACACGCCTCCCCCTCGCTTATTTGTTCGGTCATTTCTGAACAGACTACAGTATAGCCCTGTAAATTAACCGCCCAGTCGTGGCTCTCGTCCAGCCATGTCTCAGATATCCCCACCATGTCATAATTATGTTCCAAAAACATTAACTCCAATTCCTCCATCTTGTTGGCGAGGCTTCTGGCATTAGTATACATGCACTTTATGTATCTCTCTGTACCTCTATTCTTTCTTAAATTATTAACTGTTCTAACCACACCCCCCATGCCACCCACACCCCCAATTTCATTATTTGTTCTCAGGTCTCTATCTGCACTGTCTTCCCCTCCTATAAAAGGAATACCCTCCCCCAGTCCCTAGTTTAAACACTCCAACCTTCTAGCGATTTTCTCCCCCAGTACAGCTGCACCCTCCCCATTGAGGTGCAGCCCGTCCCTAGCGTAGAACCTGTAGCCAACTGAGAAGTCGGCCCAGTTCTACAGGATCCCAAACCCCTCCTTCCTACACCAATTCCTGAGCCACTTATTAACCTTCCTAATCTCCCGTTGCCTCTCTCGCGTGGCACATGGTACAGGAAGTATTTCCAAAAATACCACCTTGGAGGTCCTTGCTTTAAGCTTACAGCCTAATTCCGTGAAATCATCTTTAAGGACAATCCTCCGGCTTTCAGAGGACATGCCTTGCTGCAGCAGTGCTACTCCTGTACTGACACTCCCCTCATCTGCCAACTTAGCAAACTTATTGGGGTGTGCCAGATCAGGACTAGCCTCCCAGGTGCTCTTCCCTCTACCCCACCTTCTAACTGTCACCCAGCTAGCTGCTTCATTGTCCTGCAGCTCCAACCTAGCATCCCCCCCTCATCTATCCCATTGAGCGTCTGCTCAGTGAGCAGAAGACTCCTTTCCATATTGTCTATGGATCTCAGTGTTGCCAGTTGCACATTTAGATCCAGTATCTGGGCTTCCAAATGCACAACGTGCTCACATCTCGCACAGCAGTATGCACCTTCAACCGGCTGTTCAAGGATTTCATACTTGTGGCAAGACGTGCACTGGATGGATTGGCAATAGTAGAACACATCCTAATGGGGATTGCACCAGACAAAAAGATAAGCAAAAATAAATAAAATGTATTAATAAAACATAACAGCAATTCAGTAATACCTCCCTTGGAAACTCCCTGAATCCAAAGTCACTGAATTACAAGTCACACACTTACCACAGTTCGCACTTACACTCAGGTCACACTTGCTCAGGCAGAAGATTTAAAAGATTTTTTTTTCCCTTTTACCAGCACACAACCCTGCTGCTCAATGCACTTCCAAAAGGGTAGTTTTCCTGTGGCTCTGGCTGATGAAATTATGTGGGATATTAGGAGTAGTAGTCCGGTGGCTCTGGCTGATGGGATGATGTGGGATATTAGGGGTAGTAGTCCGGTGGCTCTGGCTGATGGGACAATGTGGGATATTCCTTTATTGGAAGCCTGGGGTGAGAATCAGAGCACTGAAGTATTTACCCTCACTTCTATACCGGGAATCCCTTGAAGAGAGCCTGGGGTCAGAACCAGAAAGCTGGGGGTAATTGCCCTAACTTCCATACCGGGGATGCCTTTAAGAGAGGGCTGGGGTCAGAACCAAAGTGCTGGATGGATTTGCCCTGACTTCCAAACCAATGATCCCTTTAATAGAAGCCTGGGGTCAGAATCAGAGCACTGAGGTATTTGCCCTATCTTCCATATCGGAGATCCCTTTAAGAGAGGCCTGGTGTCAGTACCAAAGCGCAGAGTGGATTTGCCCTCACTTCCATACTGGGGATCCCTTTAAGAGACCCTGGCATCAGAACCAGAGCGCTTAGAGGAATTGCCTTAACTTCCATACCAATGATCCCTTTAAGAGACCCTGGGGTCAGAACTACAGTGCTGAGTGGAATGGTGCTAATTCCATACCGGGGATCCCTTTAAGAGAGGCCTGGGGTCAAAACCAAAGCGCTGGATGGATTTGCCCTTACTTCCATACCAATGATCCCTTTAAGAGAGGCCTGGTGTTATGGACGGCGGAACACGCTAAAAAAAATATAAATAAAGCGTGTTCGCCGCCTGGGGTCCACCATGCAGCAGGTGTGGAAACAGCTGCTAGAGAGGCAGAACACTTAAACGGTAGTGTGCACAGGGTTCTGAATCACCCAAGTGCAACCAAGCAGTCTCTGTTTTAGGAACACAGAGCTGCACAGGAAAACAATAGAAAAGGTATGCTGAGCCTGTTAAGGGCACAGGATCACAGTGGCACACGTACGGTAGTCAGAGACCGGAGTAGTTTGGTAGCGTCACTACAACCGAACAGACTTACCGTAACTGGAGGTGTGTACGGCGTCGCAACTGCGAACGCCAAAACAGACTGCAAGCGCAATATAGCAGGCGCAAAGCAGGACGCTGGCTGCTGCAACAGATGGAGCTTGAGCGCGCTGGCGCTAGCGCTGCTACTGGCTGACCCAATCAGTCACACACTAGTAATAACCAATGAGGGGGATATTTAATGAGTCAGTCACCAGTCCAAGCATCCATCATCAAACGCACCTGAAGCAGGGAAAAAGGACTTAGCCTCTGGAGACAAATGTGAGAATCTGGGTCTCAGCATAGGCATAGAAGGACCCAGATTCCTAACACCTGGGGTCATTATCAGAGTGCTGAGGGATTTGCCCTAACTTCCATACCGGAGACCCCTTTAAGAGGGAAGATGTGCCTATGGAATGGAGGATGTGTGATGGGTATATGGACTGGGATGGGGGGATTCATTTTTGTCATGTGCGCTCTGCTCCTTTCTGGGGGGCAGACAATGGCTGGGAGCTTATGTTCCCGGGGTTGCTAGATTTCTCCCACCCGGTCAGTGTCTGCTGAGGCCGTCAGACGGACGGAGAGTGAAAATAAACTTGGACCTGTTGCACCCAGAAACTGCCTCATCTTGTCTCTGTTTCGTCTCTGCGCGGCAAGAAGTGGAACCACCCCCCCCCAGCCTGGCTCCACCAACCCTACACATTCATACCTAGTATTATGATATTTAATATGTTTGGATATGTTCATCTTTCCATGCTTTGGCAGGTACCTGCTCTGCAGTCCCTGTTTTAATTGTTTTCAATTTGCACTTCCTATTATATTGTGTGCCAATAAAAGCTGTGTTCATTCACTTACTATATCATGGTGTAGTGTGCATATTTTCGGTAGCGCTTTCTCTCTTTTTGTTTCTCATGTCACGGAGATACCACACTGTAAAATATGTGGCCTGTATATTTATTTTTTGACTGCAAAATACTTTTTAGAGCTAGGGTAGCACACAGCAAAAAAAGGTGAATAGAAGCCTCAAAAGCACGCTTTGTAGCCCACAGATAGATGAGGTGTGTCACAGAGATACCACACTGTTCAATATGTGGCCAAAATACTGTATAGACCTTGGGTAGCAGACAGCCAAAAAAGTCATCTAAATATTTTTGGGTCAGCAAAATGGTGTACAAAAATGTTGTAAGACACTCCAAAAAATACTACAGTACCACAAAAAAGGCCAGAATTTTCTGCGCACTCAGATGTGATGCCTGGGATGGACAACGCCGTTATAAAATTGCTGGATTTTGCTGTTGTATTAAAATGATCTGGCTGCAGTCTGCAGTGTGAACAAGCAAATAAATGTCAATAAAAGGGGGCTCTGGATTGCTTTGTAATAAAATTAGCAGGATTCAGGTGCAAAAAAAATTATTCCTAGCCACGGATACCTGCAGCTAGGTGTATATATATATAATAGGCAGCAGGAGACAGTAATGGACCCTTTTGATGTATGCAGTGAGATCTATATACTCACATACAGTTGTGGCCAAAAGTATTGACACTCCTGCAATTCTGTCAGATAATACTCAGTTTCTTCCTGAAAATGATTGCAAACACAAATTCTTTGGTATTATTATCTTCATTTAATTTGTCTTAAATGAAAAAACACAAAAGAGAGTGAAGCAAAAAGCAAAACATTGATCATTTCACACAAAACTCCAAAAATGGGCCAGACAAAAGTATTGGCACCCTCAGCCTAATACTTGGTTGCACAACCTTTAGCCAAAATAACTGCGACCAACCGCTTCCGGTAACCATCAATGAGTTTCTTACAATGCTCTGCTGGAATTTTAGACCATTCTTCTTTGGCAAACTGCTCCAGGTCCCTGATATTTGAAGGGTGCCTTCTCCAAACTGCCATTTTTAGATCTCTCCACAGGTGTTCTATGGGATTCAGGTCTGGACTCATTGCTGGCCACCTTAGAAGTCTCCAGTGCTTTCTCTCAAAGCATTTTCTAGTGCTTTTTGAAGTGTGCTTTGGGTCATTGTCCTGCTGGAAGACCCATGACCTCTGAGGGAGACCCAGCTTTCTCACACTGGGCCCTACATTATGCTGCAAAATTTGTTGTTAGTCTTCAGACTTCATAATGCCATGCACACGGTCAAGGAGTCCAGTGACAGAGGCAGCAAAGCAACCCCAAAACATCAGGGAACCTCCGCCATGTTTGACTGTAGGGACCGTGCTCTTTTCTTTGAATGCCTCTTTTTCTCCTGTAAACTCTATGTTGATGCCTTTGCCCAAAAAGCTCTACTTTTGTCTCATCTGACCCGAGAACATTCTTCCAAAACGTTTTAGGCTTTTTCAGGTAAGTTTTGGCAAACTCCAGCCTGGCTTTTTTATGTCTCGGGGTAAGAAGTGGGGTCTTCCTGGGTCTCCTACCTTACAGTCCCTTTTCATTCAGATGCCGACGGATAGTACGGGTTGACACTGTTGTACCCTCGGACTGCAGGGCAGCTTGAACTTGTTTGGATGTTAGTCGAGGTTCTTTATCCAACATCCGCACAATCTTGCGTTGAAATCTCTTGTCAATTTTTCTTTTCCGTCCACATCTAGGGGGGTTAGCCACAGTGCCATGGGCTTTAAACTTCTTGATGACACTGTGCACGGTAGACACAGGAACATTCAGATCTTTGGAGATGGACTTGTAGCCTTGAGATTGCTCATGCTTCCTCACAATTTGGTTTCTCAAGTCCTCAGACAGTTCTTTGGTCTTCTTTCTTTTCTCCATGCTCAATGTGGTACACACATGGACACAGGACAGAGGTTGAGTCAACTTCAATCCATGTCAACTGGCTGCAAGTGTGATATAGTTATTGCCAACACCTGTTAGGTGCCACAGGTAAGTTACAGGTGCTGTTAATTACACAAATTAGAGAAGCATCACATGATTTTTCGAACAGTGCCAATACTTTTGTCCACCCTCTTTTTCATGTTTGGTGTGGAATTATATCCAATTTGGCTTTAGGACAATTATTTTTGTGTTTTTTCATTTAAGACAAATGAAATGAAGATAATAATACCAAAGAATTTGTGTTTGCAATCATTTTCAGGAAGAAACTGAGTATTATCTGACAGAATTGCAGGAGTGTCAATACTTTTGGCCACAACTGTACAGTGCCTGCATGCCTTGCACTGATGTGGATATGCGCACATAGACTCTCCTGCCTTACTAGCACTTCAATCTATATACTCTGTAATTAGTCCTTAGAAGGACTGTTGGTTTAGCTGTATTTGTGGATTGAACAATGGTAGACCCGCATCAACTAATAAAAGCACAAATCTGACCCTATCTCAACTGCAGCTCTCCCTACACTATCTGAATCCGGAGCTGAATGCACCGAGCAGGGCAGCATTCGGTCTCTTATAGACCTGATGATGCTGTGCGGCTAGCCAATCACTGCAATACCACAACAAAGATGGCTGCGGCAATACAGTGCATGGCAGACAATCCCTGCATGTTGATTGGTGCTCCAAAGACCGCCAAAAATGCAGGGTGGAGACCCGAGCGCCAACTGAATAAACCCGGAAATGCTAGGTGCTCGCTAAGTACACCTAGTACAGTGATACTCGGGCGAGTAACGAGTAGGTGCGAGCACGTTTTCTCATCACTCGTACCGGATAACAGAACACAGCTTACTATTGAAGGAGGTAAACAGGAAGATACTCAGATTGGTGAGTCCAACCTTGGTGATTGCAAAGTATGTGTCTCAAAAAATGTGTCCAGAAAAGAGTTCAATCTGTTACCTAAAAATCTGAAAAAAATGTCCTCCAGTAATGGCTCTCCAAGAAAAAATACTAAATTATCTTGAAGATGCCATGATAGATAGCACAACTTACAAACAGTGGATATCTGCTGGCAGATGGATTCTTGACACTCTTTCTAAAAGTGCAGAAGACTTTGTAGAACAATTTTGTGACAGCTGATAGTCCTTAAAGGGTTAGTCAGAAACCCAAAAGTAAATTTCAATTAATAAATCTTTAAAAGCTAGGAACTTTTGTAATTCAAGTCATGGTAAAATTCCCCACCTGTCACTCTATACTGAACTTAGGTTTCTGCTTATATTACCCACTTCCTATGACGATTCATTTGAGAATCCTCAGTCTATGATGACGCTCAAGCAAGTCATCATCTGCAGACTGAAACTGCTGTCTCTCCACTTTCTACCCTGAAACATCGCATCCTTGAAGAGGGAAGGGGCTGGGACATCCCGACACTCCTCTTATTTTGTTTACCGACCTGAAAGGAAGAGTCATCAGTGATGCTCATTACAGGGGCAGGTCCCGGCAGTGTCTCCTTTGTGCAATGTCTCCACCAGCACCCTGTGTGATGAGAGCAGTGTCCGGTCTGTCGTCTGCTTACCTGAATAGTAAAAAGATGGCTCTGCGTGCAGTCAGAAATAAAATACAACAGTGTACTTCTGATATTTGAGTACTTACTTCATGAATCATAGCTGTTCATTATTTTCCCAAAAAACTGATTTCATTGATAACAAATGACATCCTACCTATTATGAGCAAGGTCTACTACTTCTCAGATGACTCTTCTGCACTCCATAAAAGTAGGAAAAACTTTATAATACAGGACCATTCTTGAAGAAAACCTGTTGGAGTCTGCAAAAGACCTGAGACTGGGACGGAGATTTGTCTTCCAACAAGACAATAATCCCAAACATAAAGCTAAATCTACAATGAAATGGTTCACAAATAAACGTATCCAGGTGTTAGAATGGCCAAGTCAAAGTCCAGACCTGAATCCAATGGAGAATCTGTGGAAAGAGCTGAAAACTGCTGTTCACAAATGATCTCCATCAAACCTCACTGAGCTCGAGCTGTTTGCCAAGGAAGAATGGGCAAGAATTTCAGTCTCTCAATGTACAAAACTGATAGAGGCATACCCCAAGCGACTGCAGCTGTAATCACAGCAAAAGGTGGCTCAACAAAGCATTAAGTTAAAGGGGCCGAATACTATTGCACGCCCCACTTTTAAGCTTTTGAATTTCAGCAAAAATTTAAAATAACCAATAAATTTCGTTCATCTTCACAATTGTGTCCCACTTGTTGATTCTTCACCAAAAATTTACATTTGGTATCTTTATGTTTGAAGCATGATATGTGGGAAAAGGTTGAAAAGTTCCAGGCATCGTGCTCCTGCGCAGGCGTACTGATCTGGTGAGGGCAGAGTACTGCAGTGCGCAGGTGCTGGGCCTCTCTGACCTTTCCCGGCACCTGCGCCCTGCAGTACTTTGCTCTGCCCTCAACAGCAGGAGCGCGACACGAAGCGAGCAGGAGGACGACATCGCAAGAAGATGGGAGGCGCCGGACCAGGGACACCAATCGGACCGGACCGCCCCCGGGCAAGTATAATAAACTTGTTTTTCTTAACTTTCAGGTCAGATCGGGGGCTTATCTCCAGCATTACAGAATACTGTAGATAAGCCCTGAAGGCAGTGGCCGCATCTTATTGTGAAAAAACGAGGGGACAGGTTCCTTTTAACAATGAAAAAAAACACCACGGTGACTGGAGAGGTGGACGCCGAATATGAGCCTCAGCCGGACTCTGAAGGGGTTAAATAATTGAGATTTTGTCATTTTGGCTCCTGGTATGGAGTCGATAGCACAATCATATGCCGCCATATAGTAGCCGTCCGGTAACTGGTGATAATTCCCTCGTGTGTGGGGTCTATTTGTCTCCAGAGAAATCACACGTTACATTCCACACATAACACTGTGTAGAAAAGGCGACGCGGGGTAATTGTGCCAGTAGTGAGGGGGAATAATGGCGGGAAGGTCACTGACTGAGGAGGAAAGATGTATATCTTTGTACCGTGTTAGCCAGTGGATAGAAAAATATTCAGGATTGAGAGTCCTCAGTAGTTGATACCTTTTAATGGCTAACTGAAAAGATGGTAATACATTGCAAGCTTTCGAGACTACTCAGGTCTCTTCATCAGGCTAGACTAATACAAAATCTGAAGTCACATATTTATGCACAATACAGCCTAGAAAAAATGCAATAGATAAGACAAGTGACGTGAAGCAGAACTATCAATATGGGAGAGGGAGAAACATAAATATAAACATTGGACCAGTTCATAGATAAGGAGTCTGGATGTTTTATGGTCCTCTGATTGGGGTCTAGTTCTGTGTTGCCCCGCAAGGTTTTAAAAGGAAATTCCTTAATTGATGTAAAAAGACATAAATCCATGCGACACATTCATTCCAGCACTGAGAGTGTCAAAGTTCGTCATAAATTTGTACTCCCAAACTCGTCTCTCTCTCTGAGATGTGAAGTTACCTTTCAATACCAGTAATTTCATATCCATGCTGCTGTGATCAGGGATACAGAAATGTTTGCCACAGGTAGATCCATTCTTTTTTCTCTTATTGTGTGACGATGAGCATTCATCCTTGTTCTAAGCTTTTGCCCTGTCTCCCCCACATACAGACCCCCAGTTGGACATTTAGTACAAATAATTAAGTACACCACATTAGATGTAATGCAGGTGAAAGTACCTGGGATCTTGTAGTCCTGATGTGAGTTGGGGATCTTTATCTTGTCCGTGGTCATTATAAATGGACAGGTTTTACATTTTTTCTGGTTGCACGGAAAGCAGAAAAAATGTAAAACCTGTCCATTTATAATGACCACGGACAAGATAAAGATCCCCAACTCACATCAGGACTACAAGATCCCAGGTACTTTCACCTGCATTACATCTAATGTGGTGTACTTAATTATTTGTACTAAATGTCCAACTGGGGGTCTGTATGTGGGGGAGACAGGGCAAAAGCTTAGAACAAGGATGAATGCTCATCGTCACACAATAAGAGAAAAAAGAATGGATCTACCTGTGGCAAAACATTTCTGTATCCCTGATCACAGCAGCGTGGATATGAAATTACTGGTATTGAAAGGTAACTTCAATTCTCAGAGAGAGACGAGTTTGGGAGTACAAATTTATGACGAACTTTGACACTCTCAGTGCTGGAATGAATGTGTCGCATGGATTTATGTCTTTTTACATCAATTAAGGAATTTCCTTTTAAAACCTTGCGGGGCAACACAGAACTAGACCCCAATCAGAGGACCATAAAACATCCAGACTCCTTATCTATGAACTGGTCCAATGTTTATATTTAGGTTTCTCCCTCTCCCATATTGATAGTTCTGCTTCACGTCACTTGTCTTATCTATTGCATTTTTTCTAGGCTGTATTGTGCATAAATATGTGACTTCAGATTTTGTATTAGTCTAGCCTGATGAAGAGACCTGAGTAGTCTCGAAAGCTTGCAATGTATTACCATCTTTTCAGTTAGCCATTAAAAGGTATCAACTACTGAGGACTCTCAATCCTGAATATTTGACTGAGGAGGAGAAGTCTCCATGTCTGCACTCCGGAGATCATGTGACCCCTGACTCCTCCCCTCCTGTGACCTCATCACAGGTCCTGTGCGCACTGAGCAGCCATATATGTGGAGTGCTTCTCTGCGGGTGGAGGTAGGTGCGGGAGATTCCCCATTACTGAGCTTGAGGGGACATTAACCCCTTCACCACTGAGATGCTTTTGGTGTTTTTGTTGCCACTTTATAAGAATCATTACGTTTTTGTTCTGTTTCCTGTAATAGATACATACGACCCAACTATGGAAGACAGGAAGGGAGGAAACGGATTGTTCTCATAGTACAGAGCCCCTTTCTTGGCCGCACACAGTGTATTGTCCCCATTATGCCCCTTATGCAGTATATATGATGCCCCCACACAGTGTAATGCCCCCATTATGCCCCTTATGCAGTATATATGATGCCCCCACACAGTGTAATGCCCCCATTATGCCCCTTATGCAGTATATATGATGCCCCCCACACAGTGTATTGTCCCCATTATGCCCCTTATGCAGTATATATGATGCCCCCACACAGTGTAATGCCCTCATTATGCCCCTTATGCAGTATATATGATGCCCCCAGACAGTGTAATGCCCCCATTATGCCCCTTATGCAGTATATATGATGCCCCCACACAGTGTAATGCCCCCATTATGCCCCTTATGCAGTATATATGATGCCCCCACACAGTGTAATGCCCCCATTATGCCCCTTATGCAGTATATATGATGCCCCCACAGTGTAATGCCCCCATTATGCCCCTTATTCAGTATATATGATGCCCCACACAGTGTAATGCCCCCATTATGCCCCTTATGCAGTATATATGATGCCCCCACAGTGTAATGCCCCCATTATACCCCTTATGCAGTATATATGATGCCCCCACAGTGTAATGCCCTCTTTATGCCCCTTATGCAGTATATATGATGCCCCCAGACAGTATAATTCCCCCATTATGCCCCTTATACAATACGTATGATCCCCCCCACACAGTATAATGTTCCCACAGTACCGACATCCCCTATTATGCAGTATATATGCCCCCACACAGTGTAATGCCCCCATTATGCCTGTTATGCAGTGTAAATGTTGCAAAAACACAGTATAAAGTTTCCACAGTACTGGCATGTCTCACACAAAAGATATTTCCACAGTATCGCCATACCCCCACACATACTATAATCTTTTCACTGTACCATCATCCCACCACACACAGTATAATGTTCCCACTGTACCGCTATCCCCCTACATAGTATAATGTTCCCACAATAGCAGCTTGCCATACACACAGGATAAAGTTTCCACAGGACTGCCAGCCCCCTCACAAACAGTACTGCCTTTCCCCATTTTCTAATGTTCCCATAGTACTGCCACCTACGTGCACAATATGGTAACATCCACCCCACCAAAAACCTCAAAGATAATTAACAAATACTCACTTAGCCTCATTCTTGGTGCAGATACTAATGAACCCAGGATCTATGAGATATATTCCATACAATAGTTGAATAGACAGAGTGTATCTTCCATAAAGGTAGCCCACTCGGTTGCTATGATGCCCATGAATTGAGAGGACTAGTGGGATTTGGCATTGGTCACCCTCTCCTTCCCATCATAAAAATTTCAGATATATCCACACTTCCATGATGGTGAATAGAATAGTGAATCGGGGAGTCGAAAACTCCTGATCCACCTGTGTAATTCTGAGACTCCGTGCACTACTAGCACAATGATGTCACTACATAACATCTGTAGTTTGGAGCCTCAGTACTCGCACTGCACAAACTGGAGTATTGCACCTTGGGAACAGGGTTGGGTGAGTAGTGTGTGTGGTTTTTTTTAAATACCAGGAATTGTGGGGGCTTAATATTAAGAGAGGAGTTGTTGGGACTCTCATACTGAATGTGTGGCTGGTAGGGGTCATTATGCTGAGTAAGGGGTTGTGGTGGACTGTAAATGCCTCCATACTGACTTTGGGTCCTTATTTTCTGTGGAAGGTTGTGGTGGCCATAATACTGTGTGAGGTGCAGTAGGGGCCGTCACACTGTGTGCTGTCTGTGGCGGCCATCATACTGTGTGGGAGCTTTCATTCTGAGCTACGTGGGCACACAGGAGAACAAATTCCTTGTGATGAGTCAGATGGGGATAAATAAGTGAGAAATACAGACCTTTGGTCTGCCTGGTTGCAGTCCTGAAATGATATGGTGTTGTGTGCCAGGAGGGAGACATCAGATAGTACATTCTGATGGAAAGCAAAGATAAAATGGCAGTGAGAATCTGGATTGCCAGCAGAGAGAATAGTGGAGACAAAGAGCAGGGCGAGGTCCTTAGCTTAGGTTTGCTGGACTATTTGGCTTAAAACAAAAGTTATGTACGATCACATGTATCTGATGTATATACTTCTCATCAAGTTCTTGTTAAGTAAAGAAAAGTTTATTTTTGAACTTTTGGTATCCCTCATTCATCTCCATACCATCTGGTCCAGGCCTGCCAAGTACAACTGCAGCATGCGGTCTGCAGAGTTGAGAGATATGACGTCACCAAATATAAATGAATATCTATAATATAATGGGCTAAGCGTCACTCTGTCTGAAGCCTCTATAGACTGTGCAAGTGCGACATGCCTGCGCAGTCTGGACCCAGAGTGACGCATCCCCCACAGAGTGACGCAGACCCACAGGAGATCGCGGTAAGCACTGAACGCATACCGGGATCTCCGTAACACCTTACCGAACCCGGTGCTGCTGTTGCCGGTGGAGTATTGCGTCTTCAGGTGTCTGGAGTGAGCATGTTGTAGCGGCGCCTGCACAGTCCACGCTTACCGCCGCCATTTTGTTGAACACACACTGCAGTGTAACTTCAAAAACATGGCGGCGGAAAGCGAGGACTGCACAGGAGCCGAGTCCGGCACCACAACCCGCCCACTCCAGACATGAATCGGCGCCTGCGCAGTCCGCACTTTCCGCCGCCATGTTCTTGAAGACACACTGCAGTGTGTCTTCAAGAACATGGCGGTGGAAAGCGAAGGCTGCACAGGTGCCGAGTTCGGCACCACAAGGTGAGTATAATTTTTTTTTTTTTTTTCAATGTGTGTAGTTTAATAGGAGTGAGGGGGACCATTCATATCAGGATTGGGGGGTGAGGGGAACATGTTTACCATGAAAGGGGGTAAGGGGGCCATGCATACCAGGATAGGTGGGTGAGAGGACCATGCATACCAGGATAGGTGGGTGAGGGGACCATGCATATCAGGATTGGGGGGTGAAAACACCATGCATACCAGGATAAGGGGGTGAGGGGACCATGCATACCAGGATTGGGGGGTGAGAGGAACATGTATACCAGGATTGGGGGGGTGGGGGCACCATGCATATCACGATAGGGATGAGGGGGTACCATGCATACCACGATGGGATGAGTTCTTTCTTATCCAGGTACATGCATACATGTTGTTTAATAATTTGTTCAAAGTTCTTTCCTGGTATAGAAGTCAGACTCACCGGTCTATAGTTCCCTGGGTCCACCTTCTTCCCCTTTTTGAAGATAGGAACAACATTTGCTCTTCTCCAGTCTTCTTGGACTTCTGTTCTCCAAGAATTTTCATTGATTTTGGAGAGTGGTTCAAAAATTTCTTCTGCTATCTCCTTCAGTACTCTGGGGTATAATTCATCTGGAACTGGAGATTTGAATTATTTTATGTTAGCTAAGTGTTTCCTCACTATCTTTCTGCTTATAGATATCCTGGATTCTTCTATTCCCTTATTATGACATCGAAGATCAGTTGGTTACATTTCCTTTCTGAGAGAAAACAGATGCAAAATAGGAATTTAAATGTTCGGCCTTCTCAACATCCTTTCTTACCATTTCATCATTTTCTTTCTGTATAAATCCTATAGCATTTTTGACTTTTGTTTTACTTGTGACATATCCCCCAAAATCCTTTTTTATTGCTTTTGACATCTTTTGCAAGCCTTAATTCATTGTCAGCTTTATTAGTCTGATTTGTGACCTGTAGCTTCTGCTGACAGCATTATATTCTTCCTTAGATATGCCTCCCTCTTTCCATTTGATAACCATATCTTTCTTCCTTTTTAGCATGTGTTTAAGTTCTGTGTTCATCTATCCTGGTTTCCTTAAATGCTTCCTATTCTTCCCTCTTTTTGGAATTGTGCTTTGAGAATCTCATTTTCCAAGATTTCCCATCCTTCCTGGACATTTTTGTCCTTAAGGATATCCAGCTATTGGATCCCTCCGATTCTCTTTCTGACTCCGTTAAAATCTGCCTTTCTAAAATCTAACATTGAAGTCTGAGTCTTCACAGGTCTTCCTCCTCTAGCTATCCAAAATTCATGGCCACAACCTCCTAGGGTCTCAACCACTATTACCTCCTCAACCATTTCCTCCCTTTTCATAAGGATTAGATCTAAGGTAGCAGTTCCCCTTGTTTTCTCCCTTACCTTTTGGAAGATAAAGTTGTCAGCAAGAGAGGATAAGAATTTCCTTGACCTGTTAGTTTTGCCTGAGAGAGATTCCCAATAAATGTCTGGATAGTAGAAATCTCCAATGACCACTATGTCATATTTTTTGGAGAACTTGACCATTTGATGCATAAAGAGTTCATCCATATCTTCAGCTTGCACAGGCGGCCTGTAGTAAATGCCTACAGTGGTGTCCGTTGAATTATTCTGTCTTTGTATTCTTACCCAAACAGTTTCCACAGAACTCTCAGTCTCTGAAGCTTCAATCTCTGTGCAGATATACGCGTTTCTAACATACAATGCGACACCTCCTCCTCGTTTATCAAGTCTGTTTCTTGCACATAAGTTGTATCCATCTAGCCTTGTATTCCAATCATGAAACTGCCAGGGGTTTTGCTGCAGCTGCACCTGTGCTGTCCCTGCGGTGTACATCTATGTTCTGGGGCCCAAAAGGGTTACTTTATAAAAAAAAAAAAAAAAAAGTTTCATTAGTTAAAAAATAATAAAATGTGTCTTCTTTTTTTTTTCATTTTTACAAGAATTGTTGGAGCCAATTTTCTTTTGAAACATTTTATCTTGTTTTGTTCTGGTGTATTTCGTATAATATAGGAAAGCCTAAGGCTGGTTTCACAGTAGCATTTTTTCGCGCAGCGCATCGTGCGCTATTGATCGCATGCGCCATGCGCCCCTATGTTTGACATGGCGGGCGCATGGTCTAGCGCTTGCACGCGTTCGTCTGCTTTATCGTGCTCATGCGCTTTTTCCAGGTGTGCATCTAGACATATTCGATGCAACCTGTTGTATTTTTGGGTCTGCCAAAAGCTTAAAAAAATCGTATGTGCACCCAACGCAACAAAATAATGCATTACAGTCTATGGGAATGCAGGCGTGCACATGGACATGCCTTCGTCTGCGTTTTCGTGCACATGCATTTTTGGCGTAAAAATGTGTAGACACAGGTTTTAAACCCTAGAGAATGAATGCACATAAAAAACGCAAACGCATGCAAAAACGCATGATGTGCTATGCAAAAAAACACTAATGTGAAATTAGCCTAAGCCCAGAAATAAATCCCATAAGACACTGTACATGGAGACTTTGGGATCAGATCATTTCTGTCCATGTTGTTTGTTCAAAGGAAAAAAAAAAGCTTTTCTAAAAGCCTCAAACTTCTGTGTGTGAATCAGACATGAGATGTAACGTGACAGAAGATTACAGTGCGGGGAAGACGGGAAACCTTCATATAGACGGCCGGTGGGGATGGAGTCAGTGACGGACTCTGGACAAATATGTTTCTGGAGCCGTAGTAGAAGATGAAGATGTCGTCCTCATCATGAAGTAGTTATTTCTCCTGTCACGTGTAATGAATATCTCCTGCAGTATTGCTAATGCCGATTCCAGTGTCGGTAAATGAGACGAGAATTAGCGTTATGGAAGATGAGTCTATGAGAAACGTATTCAGCTGCCGACTCCGAGGAAGAAACTGCTTGTTGTCTGTGGCCTAAATATATAGGTTTTATTAGTAAAAACAACAAGAAAACACAAAATGACAAATTCGCAAAAATACTCTGCAGTAAAAAGTATGGCAGTAATCAGCAAGTGCTGTATAACAAATACAGGGTATTTAGTTGATACGTTTTTTGCAAAAAATATATGCCCAACTGCTCCACCACGTCACGGTAACCCTTCACGGAGCAGTCCCTATCTAATGTATTTAAAACCTGAACATGTGAACAGTGTCTAAATGAGCAGGATGCAGACAGGCGCCTCCTAGTATATGGGCTTGTGGTTTATGGCTGCTCATTTATGTGCATGTCACACAAGAGAGGGGTGGGGTCTCCCAAACCATGCTGAGCAAGGAAAAAACGGATTAAAAATAAATAGGTTTTATTAGTAGATGTAAAGAAGAAAACTAAATACTGTAAAATAATTCAGCTCATCTTCTCATTCAGGTCTCTACAATATCGGTTCCTCTCAGTGAAGATCTTCCGTGTAATAGAATTTTCCTGATTTACCCATCAAAGATGGATATGGACAGAGACAAGATGGCGGAGAGGATATTACACCTCACCCTAGAGATCCTCTTCCGGCTTACTGGAGAGGTGAGAGATTCTGATGACATCACATTACATCATTCCTATCTATGGGAATAACAGATGGACAGAACTGGAGAGGTGAGGACTCTGGAAATGTCTGTAGTAAGATTTATTACTGTCTTTCCATAACCAGGATTACACAATAGTGAAGAAGACCTCTAGTGAACCCTATCAGAACCCTGTGTCTGACAAATGGGGAAGACCCTTGAGCCCAATCAAAGGGCCTCCACCTCACCCTCTGATACATGAGGACATCAATGACCAGAAGATCCTAGAACTCACCTACAAGATGATTGAGCTGCTGACTGGAGAGGTGACACTGGTGGGAATACTGGGACATTATACAGTAATGCTATCAAGGGATCGGGGGATGACGGTATCTTTGTATGTGTCAGGTTCCTATAAGGTGTCAGGATGTCGCTGTCTTTTTCTCCATGGAGGAGTGGGAGTATTTAGAAGGACACAAAAATCTGTACAAGGACGTCATGATGGATGTTCCCCAGCCTCTCACATCACCAGGTAATATACAGAACTATATACACACGGCCTATAATTATCAGTATGTTATGAATTAATTCAGTCCCTGTATGTGTATCCTCCAGTTCTATCCAGTAAGATGACAACACCAGAGAGATGTCCCTGTCCTCTTCTACAGGACTATAAACAAGAAGATCCCAATGTTCCTCAGGATCATCAGGTAGATGGAGAGAAGGTGTCATGAGATCTCCCCTGTGATGTGTAGACGGCTGTGAAGGTCTTGTGCTCAGTCTTGTTTCATCCACCAGTATTATATGTTTTATACTTGTGTAATGAGAACGATGGAGAAGGCAGGATTAGAGCTGATTATAGATGTGACTTCTCCATCTGTCTGTGACTTTTACATTATTTATTTTAGGGTGAAAATCTGACCCATATTAATACTACAGAGACATATGTGAGGGGTGATGAGCGGTGTAAACAGGAGATTCCTACATATGACTACCCAGGTGAGCAGCAACCATTAAATGCAGAGAAGTCACAGATTCTTCTCAGTCACCGCTGTGGTGGCTTTATTGGTCATATAGTACAGTCACATCACAATTGTGTCATCATCATTTTCCCTCCTGACCACAACATTCTCCTCCACCTAAAACTGTTCATTTGACTTTGGGCATTGAAAGTCCTTTTCTATAGAACTTACGACCTGGAGGATCCACCTACCCCCAGGGATTAAAAGATACTGACCCTCGCCTGCCCAGATCTGTAAACTATAAAGTCGAATGAAAGCGTATGTAGAATGTGCAGAAAAGATAGAAAATCACTTGAATTTAAAGTATTATGATGGGTTTGTAATAGAAAACGGAGGGTAATGATGCTGTTGGCTTCCTAGATGCCTGATATCTTATTGGATGACTCTATCTTCTCTCCTTTCTGTGCTGCTGAATGTGCTCATATGGTCCCTACAAGACCAGGTCCAATCTTTCTGGCCAAACTTTGCTTCTGTGATCGACATTAAAAGTGCAGTGAGGCCAAAAGTGAATTTCTGGACAATAGCAACAGAGTTTCCCTTTATCCTGACTATACAACTTGTATTAAAACTAACAAATTTCAAGGAGCATTATGATAAACTACAAGTAAAACATTACACCTGTGCCATGATGTATCTCTAAGCTGTGTGTGGCTGCTGACTGTAAAATACATTTATTCACGCCTGCAAGAGATGTGTTGGCATGGCTTGAGCCTTGGTTTCATAAGTTTGCAGTGCCCTTTATGGCTGGGGTTACTCGGTACCGGGCCAGTCAGTCCTTCCGGGCATATGTCACGGCAGCGGTGACCCGGTCCATGACCCTGGAGTGCAATGTAAATAAAAGATGGGGGTTATAGTTTATGGGGAAATATATTCGTGATGCCACCTGCTGTGTTTGGCAATGAAGGTGATAGCCGACGCTGCAAAAGAGATCGTTGGTGATGCAGCAGAGTTGTTACAGCTCTCCATTGGCAGAGCTAGGTCCCAGGGCAGTTATATATGTTAGAGATGATGATGGTGGTTGTTGTGGTGCAAGGCAGATGATGCAGTAAATAAATCCAAGGACACAGCGGACTGCAGTTTCCACACTTTTACTCACAGTTCTCCAGTTACATTCCCCAGCCGGGGTGCTGTGTCCTGCGGGTCTGTGGTCCAGCCAGCTCTCAATTAATTTGGGGTACACCATGTCAGAACCCCCTTCAGATGTTCCTTCCCTAGCCGTCTCACTGCACTGGCTCCCTCCTCTCCTGCCCTGCACCTTCACACAAAGTGTCCCAAGCCAGCAGCCCCGGATCCTCTCAGGCAACATGCTTTTGGTCCCCTTGATCCTATACGGCTGCCTTTTCAGTGATTGTGTGGGGATGTGGCTGCAGCACATGCAGATACCGCAGCCTCCGGTTAGCTAGCTGAGTCCTCAGTTTCTCCACTAGTCTGGGGCCGGTCCCCTATTGCGACCAGGTCCCTCCACCCGACTACTGTCGGCATGGATTTGGGTGGCACGGGTGGATTCCTCACTTCTCATGCCCCTAGGACCCCTTCCTTCTCTCCTCTTTTCTCTCATGCTATGCTAGTGTAGGGTCGTGCTCCTCTCTCCTTCAGTCCCCGACACCAACTGTCTACTTCCCTCCATCTGACTCCTGTTTCCATGACAACTCCCTCTGACTCCTCCCCTTTTTCTTTCTCCACCTACACACTCTACTTAGCTCCTCCCGGGCCCTGAGAGGAACAGTGTTGGATGTAAGTGTGTGGGTTCTGGATAGTGCCCCCTCCTTACCTGAGAGTGGAGTACCACACCTCTAGCTGAGGTGCAGTACCTCTGTGGCGACTGAACCCTCAAGGTCACCACATTCACTCCACATCATAAATTCTATTCTATTCTGTTTTTGATCCTAAGGAATTTGGATTACTGCACAATATATCCTGAAATTAGGGATGCTATTACTTTCTCTACTCTTCTGATCATAATAGCGCCAATGGTCCACCATAAATGAGTGTAAGTCTCGTTTAGTGTTGGAGTTCTCCCCTCGTACATACCTTATTGTTGGGGATGTAACATAATTTTTATTCTATGTCTTTTTATACATGTTCATTCTGTATGATAGTTTGATTATGGTGGGATTGGCCTGCCTCACTTATGTGAGTCTGTAACTTCCTGATAGTCTTAAAAAAAAAGCTCTCCATCGCCTCTTCCAACTGCCTAAGATCTAAATTTAAACTGAACCTGTCAGCAGCATTGTGCATCGTTATCTACAAACAGTATCAGGTCAGCGCCATTATACTGATTACATTGATACCTGGTGATGAAATCCATTTTGTGGTTGTTGTTTAATCTTTATTTGTAGTTTTCAATTAATGAGATTCCCGTGCTCTGAGGCGGGGCTGTGTGCATGGTTGTGGGTGGGGTTTTATGTGGTGCTCTGATTACATATGGGTCTATATTGGCTTATGACAGGTCTACAATCTTGGAATCAGTGAGAGGGCCTGTATATAGGGCTACTCACTGTGCTGTTTGGTGACATGGTGTGTATTACACTCGACATGTACAAGAGGAAGCGAAGGAAAGAGTTTTCTCAGGAGATTAGAAAGAAAATTATAGACAAACATGTTAAAGATAAAAGTTATAAGACCATCTCCAAGCAGCTTGATGTTCCTGTGCCTACAGTTGCACATATTATTCCAAAATTTAAGCTTCACAGGACTGTAGCCAACCTCTCTGGACGTGGTCTCAGGAGGGAAATTGATGACAAATCAAAGAGACAGATAATACCAATGGTTAAAAAAGAGCCCAGAAAAGGTTCTAAGGAGATTAAAGGTGAACTTCAAGCTCAGGGAACATCAGTGTAAGATTCCACCATCCGTAGTTGTATGAGCCAAAGTGTACTTCATGGGAGACAACCAAGGAGGACACCATTGTTGAAAAAAAAATCATAAAAAAGCCAGTCTGGAATTTGCCAAACTACATGTTGACAAGCCACAAAGCTACTGGGAGAATGTCCTATGGACAGACGAGACAAAAATGGAACTTTTTGGCAAGGCACCTCAGCTCTATGTTCACAGTTGGAAAATTGAAGCATATCATGAAGAGAACACTGTCCCTACTGTGAAACATGGAGGAGACTCTTATGTTCTGGGGCAACTTTGCAGCATATCTGGCACAGGGTGTCTAGAATTTGTGCAGGGTACAATGAAATCTCAAGATTATCAAGGGATTCTAGAGGTAAATGTGCTACCCAGTGTCAGAAAGCTTGGTCACAGTCGCAGGTAATGGGTCTTGCAACAGGATAATGACTCAAAACACACAGCTAAAAACACCCTAGAATGGCTAAGAAGAAAACATTGGACTATTCTGAAGTGGCCTTCTTTGAGCCCTGACCTAAATCCTACTATACACGGTTATACAGCTTTGGTCACTTGGTAATAATATTCCATAGACCTGCCACCAGCCGGGGCAGCATCTGGTGTACACTATTATTGCACATACTTAGCCCCATGAAGCCTCCGGAATCCTTAGTTACGTGCTGATACAGAGGGACTTATGGAGGTCAGTGCTAGGAGCTCAAAAACCTAGTTACTTTGTATCAGCTTCCTGATACATTATAAACAAACTCCACCCACTCCCTTCAGGCTGCAAGGCTTCAACAGCATTGCCACGTGTCTCTGGTGGCGGTCTCCGCGTGACGAGACATCGGACGCCTCCCACCGGCGCCGCGTATGTCTCAAAGCTGACATGAACGGACACCTCCGTGCCCACTACAGACAAATAGCGCCGCTCTTCCACGACACAGGCAGGACACAGTGCACCCAGCTTTCCTAACAACAGCAAGAATAGTGCACCCAGCTCTTCTAGCTACCTGTTACCAAAGAGAGAAAGTTCCTCCAATAAGGATAAAAATATATTTTATTAAGACATGTAATACAAGATAAAACAGAGATGGCAAATCATACTCAAAATGGAAAAGCAAAAAACACATCCACTGGGTGAAAAACAGTATTTCATATATAAGTATATAGCTGGTAACAATAGCTACATGTTTCATGTCAGAGAGCACATGAAGGCAATAATTTCATACAAAGAATATATAAAGTGCAAGTACAAAAGTAATTTTGTATATCAAGAAAGCTATTTATTCTAATTAATAACATTAATAAATTTCTGGTGCAGCAATAGTATAAAGGAGAAAATAATTTCACAATTCAAAATTTAAGGTATGGATCCACAAATGGAAAAAAACAGAAGATAACCCTCCAATAACAAGTGTCGACAACCAAAGAGCTTAGATGGACTCCATTCAATGATTACGTAGAAGGAACCGGACATCCACAAGTGGAAAACAAAATGGTGGTAAAAATGATTCTCCTATAGCAAGTATAGGCGAGGCGACCAAAGAATAACACTAAAAAATACAAAAACAATAATTACACACAAAAATTAGAATTAAAAACAAGTGAATCAATATATTTATTCACAAAAAGGGAGCATAGCTCAGAATTTCGTTTAAACCTTTGGGGCGTACTGTCTGCAATTTCCAAATCCATCTTGATTCCATCTGTGAGAGTACCTTCTTAATATCTCCTCCACATGTCACGCTTACCGTGACAGCAGTCAGGAGTGGCATGCCTGACAGGTGGCAGTGATCCCTGTTCAGATAGATAGTGCACTGGAGGCGCGGTAGTCATGGAAGCTGGGCAGGAGCACAGCGTCAGGTGAGAAATCCTGCTCCAGGACCTGTGGCAGGGGAGGAGCAGCAGAGAAGCGCTCAGTGCTCGCAGGACCTTCCTACCATGTGACCACACGTCAAGGGGGTGGGCGGAGCTCACCTCCGAGATGCAGAAGCGCTGGTCACAGGAATCAGCGCTATACAGAGATGAATCAAAAACCGTAATCAGACAAGCCAAGGGGTCATACACGGGTCAGGCAACGAAGTACAGGAGCGAGAATCAGAGAATAGTCAGGAGAAGCAGACGGTCAGAACACGAGATAGCAGCAGAGGTACCAGAGGAGCAAACGTAGAGAGGTCAAGACAAAGCCAGGGGGTCATACACGGGTCGAGCACACAGGTACAAAGTCAGAATCCAAGAGACGTAAACTGAGTCCAAAACAGGTCATACACCAGGCAAACGTACAGGAACAGGCGAGAGGCACAAACGGAGCAGGTCGGACACACTCACGCTAGGAGTATAACGACAGGGGAGGGAGCTCACCTGAAGCTATAAAAACCCTCCCCGGAACCAAAGAGAGGCTCTCTCCCTTAACTCCTAAACCACCTGCCCAGCATTCTGAATAAACCATGACAGTACCCCTCCTTCAACGGGGGGTCTCAGGACCCCCAGGTCTTTCCGGGTATCGAGCATGGTACGCTCTAACGAGGTGGTCCGCGCGCACCGACCTGGCCGGTACCCATGATCGATCCTCAGGACCATACCCTTTCCAATGGATGAAGTACTGCAATGAAACGTGAACCCACCGAAGTGCACAATGTTTTGTACCTCAAATTCCATATGGCCGTCCACCGAAACCGGAGGCGGTACAGGCGTGGGTTCCTCCACCACCGAGCCTACAGGTTTAAGTAAAGACCTTTGGAAGACGTTATGCAATTTTAATGACGACGGGAGGAGTAAGCGATAGGCCACCGGGTTAATTACTTCAGTAATCACATAGGGGCCAATGAATTTGGGACCCAACTTGGCGGAAGGCAGTTTTAAAGTTATGTTCCGTGTCGAGAGCCACACCTTATCCCCACAATGTAGTGTTTGACCCGGGTCCCTCTTATTATCAGCAAAGTGTTTGTATCTTTCTTGTGCCCTGCCAATGTTTGTCCGAACCTTTGACCAAAGATCACTAATCCTGCTGACCGACTCTTCAGCCCCCGGACAGTTTGAATCGAGACTTGAAAACTCACCAAAATGCGGGTTCAATCCGAGATTAATAAAAAAAGGTAACCTACCAGTGGTTTGGTTAATTCGGTTGTTGAAAGCAAACTCCGCCAACGGCAAAGCGTCACACCAGTCATCCTGCAACGTTGAAGTCAAACACCGGAGGATCTGTTCCAAAGACTGATTGGTGCGTTCCGTTTGTCCATTGCTCTTTGGGTGGTAAGCAGAAGAAAAACACAAAGATATCCCCAACTTTTTGCAAAAAGCTTGCCAAAATTTCACCACAAATTGTGTCCCCCAATCAGATACAATATTTATAGGTACACCATGGAGACGCACAATTTGGGAAAGAAATTGTCTGGAGAGAACCTCGGCTGACGGTAACTTGGCCATGGGTACGAAATATGCCATCTTAGAAAATCTATCTACAATCACCCAAACAACCGTGTTACCCCGCGACGGAGGGAGATTGGTGATGAAGTCCATGGACAAATGAGACCAAGGTCTTCTCGGAATAGGCAAAGGTACCAATTCCCCGGCCGGCCGGCAATGAGAGCTCTTAGAATGGGAGCAAACCCCACACGCAGTGACATGATCCTTAATTTTTGCAGACATAAAAGGCCACCAAAAGATTCTTTTCACTGCCTCACATGTGACTGCGATACCTGGGTGACCACCCAGCTTAGAGTCGTGAAATTCTCGTAGAAGATCAGAACGTAAATGTTGTGGTACAAACAGTGTATGAGCAGGTTTGGATCTTGGAGCCAAAGATTGAGCCCCCACAATCTCCCGCTCCAATTCCGACGATAGTTCAGCTATAACCACCTCAGGTTGAAGAATGGATGACGGTGGATTGGGGGCAGACAATGGTTCAAAGCTTCGTGATAAAGCATCAGCCTTCACTTTCTTAGATCCAGGAAAGTAATAGAAAATTGAAACCAAGAAAAAAAAAGTGACCACCGAGCCTGTCTGGGAGTCAATCTTTTTGCTGATTTAATATAATCCAGATTTTTGTGATCCATGATGACTGTAATCGGATGCTCTGCCCCCTCCAAAAAATGCCTCCATTCTTCAAACGCCAGCTTAATTGCCAGGAGCTCCCTATTCCCCACATCGTAATTTCTCTCAGCCGGAGAGAACTTTTTAGAGAAAAATGCACAAGGTCTAAGATTGGTCAGAGTAGCAGGCCCCTGAGACAAAACAGCTCCCACCCCCACCTCGGAAGTATCGACTTCCACAACAAACGGCAAGGATGGATCAGGTTGCACCAAAATTGAAGCAGACATAAAACAATTCTTCAAAACCATAAAGGATTGTTTAGCCGGGAGGGAACAATTTTTGATATCGGCCCCTTTACACGTGAGATCAGTGAGGGGCTTCACTATTTGTGAAAAGCCCTTGATAAACCTCCGATAATAATAACCGGCGGCACGGTGGCTCAGTGGTTAGCGCTGCAGCCTTGCAGCGCTGAGGTCCTGGGTTCGAATCCCACCAAGGACAACATCTGCAAGGAGTTTGTATGTTCTCCCCGTGTTTGCGTGGGTTTCCTCCGGGTACTCCGGTTTCCTCCCACATTCTAAAGACATACTGATAGGGAATTTAGATTGTGAGCCCCACAATTATTATTATTATTATTATTAATTAGCAAATCCCAAGAAGCGCTGAAGACCCTTTAGGTCCTGGGGTTGAAACCACTCTGCAATGGCTTGCACTTTCTTGGGATCCATTCGAAACCCCTGTGTAGAAATAATGAGCCCTAAAAAGGTCAGCTCTTGGACAAAAAATGTACCCTTTTCCAATTTGACAAACAATTGATTCTCCCTGAGTCTCTGAAGAACCGTTTTCACATGTGACAAATGAGAGTGCTCGTCAGTTGAGTAAATCAAAATATCGTCCGAGTAAATGACAACAAAGCGGCCAATTAGGTCCGCAAATACCACATTGATGAAGTTCTGAAAAACTGCTGGCGCATTAGCGAGGCCAAACGGCATCACTAGGTTTTCAAATAGCCCCTCCGTAGTGAGAAAAGCAGTTTTCCATTCATCCCCCTCTTTAATTATTATTAAATTATAAGCCCCCCCGAGGTCCAATTTGGAGAACCATTTTGCCCCTGAGAGTTGGTTGCATAAATCTGGGATCAGGGGTAAGGGATATGCAGTCTTGACGGTAATTTTGCTGAGCTCCCGAAAGTCAAGGCAGGAACGCAGGCCACCATCTTTCTTTTTGACAAAGAAGAATCCCGCTGCTATCGGGGAAACTGAAGGTCTGATATGTCCTTTACTGAGACTTTCCGCTATATAATCTTTCATTTCCAGACGCTCGGGTCCTGACAAATTAAATAGATGGGCTTTGGGTAATTTGGCCCCAGGGATTAGGTCAATGGTGCAGTCGTATGACCTGTGTGGGGGTAATGCCTCGGCCTCGCTTTCGGAGAACACGTCCTCAAAGTCCTTGAGGTATTCCGGAATACCCTCCAGACAAACAGAAGACTCAAAGACAGGTTTTGCAGGAGAAACACAGAATACAGGTTTATAGGAACAGTCAATACATTTTGGGCCCCATTTAACAATTACTCTTCTCTCCCAATCAATAACCGGGTTGTGCCGTTGAAGCCACGGCATGCCCAACACCAACCCTTCGGGCAGGTTGTACATTACAAAACATCTCATCTCCTCAACATGGGAGGACCCAACATGCAAAACAAAATTATTGGTAACATGACGGATCCCCAAACGGGTGAAAGGGGAGGAGTCAATAGCCACGATTTTCAGAGGGGTCTCCAACCTGACTGTCCCTATCTTGACCCTGGAGACGGTACCGGAACTGATCAAGTTAAGAGACGAACCGCAATCCACCAGGGCTGTAGAAATAAAATGATAATTGTCTACTACCAGTTTAACATTAAGCAAGAACTTAGGGCATGAGGAAAAAAGTGTACCTGAGGGTCTGGACAGCCTCCTCGATCACCACCCAGACCTAGTAGTTTCCCGACGGCTTGGAAGACGCAGGACAAGACGGGCAGTCTCTCCTCCAGTGTCCTGGTTCCCCGCAGTAGAAGCACAGTTGCTTTTCACGGCGGCGTCTCCTTTCTTTTTCTCGGATCGAGGTGTCGCCAATTTCCATAGGCGTAGGACTGGCCTCCACCTCTTTACTTCCAGAGAACAGAGACATTTCAGAGTGCATCACTCCTCTGGCTCTCAGCCTGCGATCCATTCGCACCGCTTGGGTCATAGCTTCTTCCAGAGTATCAGGAGGTGGGTGCAGGGCCAAAGCGTTCTGAAGGCGCTCCGACAGGCCCCTTCGGAATAGTCCCTGGAGAGCGGCATCATCCCAGGAGACTTCAGCTGACCACCGCCGAAAGTCCGAACAAAACCACTCCGCAGAGTGGTGACCCTGATGTGCACTCACCACCATGTCCTCCACCAGATGTACCCTGTCAGGTTCGTCATAAATGCGGCCCAGGGCCTCAAAGAATGCATTCACAGTCATACGTTCTGGAGCGGTAGGAGCTAAAGAAAAGGCCCAAGCTTGTGGGGCACCCCGCAGTAGGGAAATTCACCCCCAGAAGAACGGGCCTCAGGGAAAAGAATAATTTACACCCCTCCCGGAAGGCCTTGAACTCACTTTTGTCCCTGGAGAAGGAGTTGGGTAATTTCACTGGCGATTCAGGAGAAGTAAGGGACACGTCCCTGCCCTCGGGACCCATAGCCCCCTGTACAGTATTGACCAGCTGTTGCTGGGTTTGGGCCATAGAGCGTTGTTCCACATTTAGCTTTTGGAACATTTGAGAGAGCTGTTTAACCTGCTCTGATAAAGCCTGCATGGGGTCTATAACTCTAGCAGAAACTCCCACACTCACAACCTTTCGTTCAGAGAAAGTGGGGGAAGTAAGGGAAAAAAGAACGGTATGGTCGTTTATAATGGTAAAAAGAAAGGAAAAAATAATCCAGCTCACCGTACTGCCTTGCTGGTAGAATCCAAATTCTGCGCACGGATTTGACTAGGCAGTCAATCAATAGTGGAAAAAAGAAAAGAGAAATTCCAGCGCCAGAAATGGAAAATTAAAAATCCATTTTATTGTGCCAATGCATATTAAAATTCCAGCAGGTACAGCATATCAGTCGGATGACTACAGAACAACGCGTTTCGACACCTCAGGTCTTAATCATGATTAAGACCTGAGGAGTCGAAACGCGTTGTTCTGTAGTCATCCGACTGATATGCTGGTCGTTTATAATGTCACGCTTACCGTGACAGCAGTCAGGAGTGTCGTGCCTGTCAGGTGGCAGTGATCCCTGTTCAGATAGATAGTGCACTGGAGGCGCGGTAGTCACAGAAGCCGGGCAGGAGCACAGCGTCAGGTGAGAAATCCTGCTCCAGGACCTGCGGGAGGGGAGGAGCGGCAGAGAAGCACTCAGTGCCTGCAGGACCTTCCTACCATGTGACCACACGTCAAGTGGGTGGGCGGAGCTCACCTCCGAGATGCAGCAGCGCTGGTCAGAGGAATCAGTGCTATACAGAGATGAATCAATAACCGTAATCAGACAAGCCAAGGGGTCATACACGGGTCAGGCAACGAAGTACAGGTGCGAGAATCAGAGAATAGTCAGGAGAAGCAGAGGGTCAGAACACGAGATAGCAGCAGAGGTACCAGAGGAGCAAACGTAGAGAGGTCAAGACAAAGCCAGGGGGTCATACACGGGTTGAGCACACAGGTACAAAGTCAGAATCCAAGAGACATAAACCGAGTCCAAGACAGGTCATACACCAGGCAAACGTACAGGAACAGGCGAGAGGTACAAACGGAGCAGGGTCGGACACACTCACACTAGGAGAATAAATGACAGGGGAGGGAGCTCACCTGAAGCTATAAAAACCCTCCCCAGAACCAAAGAGAGAATCTCTCCCTTAACTCCTAAACCGCCTGCCCAGCATTCTGAATAAACGATGACAACGATGGTCCATTAGAACACAGTTAATGCCAGTGACTTTTAAAAGTTTTGAATCACAATTATGTGCAATTTTGAAATGTTTTGGGATTGGCTTCAATGATTTCCAATCTGTAATTTTGTCAGCATTGATAATATCCAGCACATGCTCACGGATTTTAACGCCTAATTTCCTTGATGTTAAACCCACATATATGAGGTTTATGGGGATTATTTTACATTTGGATATAAAAAGGTAGCCTTTTGAAATGCGAGGTTAAGCACCCCTTCTGAATAAGATATCCATCGAAACGCGCGTCAGGGGGACCCTGGGTGATTTTCTCTGGTAAATATAACTTATGAAAATGTATTTTCATTAGAGCTATGAGGTGTATTTCTCTATACCTGGCTCTCTTCCTATAAATTTACACCCCTTTTCATTTTATTTGGGCTTTGTTCCCTCATGGAGGAGACCAGATATGAGAAACCAGCAATGCCTGAGTTCAAATAAATATAAATATTTTTTGTGCATGATTTTGGTTTAGATATTGTGGATCCATACCTTAAATTTTGAATTGTGAGATTTTTTTCTCCTTTATACTATTGCAGCACCAAAAATTTATTAATGTTATTAATTAGTATAAATAGCTTTCTTGATATACAAAATTACTTTTGCACTTGCACTTTATATATTCTTGGTATGTAATTATTGCCTTCATGTGCTCTCTGACATGCTACATGTAACTATTTTTACCAGCTATATATTTATATATGAAATATTGTCTTTCACCCAGTGGATGTGTTTTTTGCTATTCCATTTTGAGTATTATTTGCCGTCTCTGTTTTATCTTGTATTACATGTCTTAATAAAATATATTTTTTATCCTTATTGGAGGAACTTTCTCTCTTTGGTGTTTGTATCTGGTTTCACGGTCCTCCGTGTTATAACCTTTACCTCTGAGTATTTGTCTATTTACCCGCTACCAAAACCCAAGGTAATAGTTTGAGCCTCTATGTCTAATTATATGCAATCGCATTAATACACATGTGGCGGCAGTCTGGTGCATGTATTGTATAAGTACACTGCGGCTCTGAACACAGTGCACCCAGCTTTCCTGACGTTAGCAGGATCAGTGCACCCAGCTTTTCTAGCAACCTATACCCAAAGTAGTAGTTGTAGCTTCTGTGAATAACTACACGCATACACATTAACATCTTTATACATGTGGTGGTATTTTGACATATTTATTTCAGGAGTACACTGCTACTTTTGTGAAATTAAGGACACCCTCTCGCAGTGGGGTTTTACTTCTAGCGATAGTATTGTTGTATACTTACTGCAAAATCCTGCAGGAGGACACCTTTCCTCCTATTTCTGAGCGCTGTTTGGAATATACACTTGTCGTTTATTTATTACTAGCTGAAGAGCCCGGCGTTGCCCGGGCATAGTAACTAACTGTGGCTAGTTATAACAAATTATAATGATTATTTTGCACATAAAAACATTTCACATTATATATTCAACACTACAGATTTGCAACACAGATTAACTAAACGATTACCTAAGTATTGATAGTATTTTATTTTCAACTCATTCAAGAGCCTTTTGATAAACATTTTTGGTTTTTCCTTTCGGTGTAAAGATGAACAGATTTTTGGCAGTTCCAATCCTTGAACAGGCCACGTAAAGGTGACCATGAGAAAAGCATGGAGATTGCAAATCGATCCCTACTACTTAAATTGATCCCTACTACTTTCAAGGACTGTCCCTGAGCATTGTTAATGGACATTGCAAATAGCAGTTGAACTGGAAACTGGAGGCGTTTAAAATCAAAAAACAAATCAGATGGAATGAGTGGAATTCTTGTAATGAAATGTCCTCTCCTTTGGCGCATCCTGTTTCTGAGCTGTGTATCTAATCCTATCCTGTGTGATAATGTCTGATGAGCTGTGTACCTAATCCTCTCCTGTGTGATACTTTCTGCTGAGCTGTGTATCTATTCCTATCGTGTGTTACTGACTGCTCAGCCGTGTATCTAATCCTATCCTGTGTGATACTGTCTGCTGAGCCATGTACCTAATCCTATCATGGGTGTTACTGACTGCTCAGCCGTGTATCTAATCCTATCCTGTGTGATACTGACTGCTGAGCCATGTACCTAATCCTATCCTGTGTGATACTGACTGCTGAGCCACGTATCTAATCCTATCCTGTGTGATACTGACTGCTGAGCTGTGTATCTAATCCTATCCTGTGTGATACTGTCTGCTGAGCCATGTATCTAATCCTCTCCTGTGTGTTACTGACTGCTGAGCTGTGTATCTAATCCTATTCTGTGTGATACTGACTGCTGAGCTGTGTATCTAATCCTATCCTGTGTGATACTGACTGCTGAGCCGTGTATCTAATCCTATCCTGTGTGATGCTGACTGCTGAGCCGTTTATCTATTCCTATTCTGTGATACTGTCTGCTGAGCTGTGTATCTAATCCTCTCCTGTGTGTTACTGACTGCTGAGCTGTGTATCTAATCCTATCCTGTGTGATACTGACTGCTGAGCCATGTATCTAATCCTATCCTGTGTGATACTGACTGCTGAGTAGTGTATCTAATCCTATCCTGTGTGATGCTGACTGCTGAGCTGTGTTTCTAATCCTATCCTGTGTGATACTGACTGCTGAGCCGTGTATCTATTCCTATTCTGTGATACTGTCTGCTGAACCGTGTATCTAATCCTCTCCTGTGTGTTACTGACTGCTGAGCTGTGTATCTAATCCTATTCTGTGTGATACTGACTGCTGAACTGTGTATCTAATCCTATCCTGTGTGATACTGACTGCTGAGCCGTGTATCTAATCCTATCCTGTGTGATACTGACTGCTGAGTAGTGTATCTAATCCTATCCTGTGTGAAGCTGACTGCTGAGCCGTGTATCTATTCCTATTCTGTGATACTGTCTGCTGAGCTGTGTATCTAATCCTCTCCTTGTGTTACTGACTGCTGAGCTGTGTATCTAATCCTATCCTGTGTGATACTGACTGCTGAGCTGTGTATCTAATCCTATCCTGTGTGATACTGACTGCTGAGCTGTATATCTAATCCTATCCTGTGTGATACTGACTGCTGAGTAGTGTATCTAATCCTATCCTGTGTGAAGCTGACTGCTGAGCCATGTATCTATTCCTATTCTGTGATACTGTCTGCTGAGCTGTGTATCTAATCCTCTCCTGTGTGTTACTGACTGCTGAGCTGTGTATCTAATCCTATCCTGTGTGATACTGACTGCTGAGCTGTGTATCTAATCCTATCCTGTGTGATACTGACTGCTGAGCCGTGTATCTAATCCTATCCTGTGTGATACTGACTGCTGAGTAGTGTATCTAATCCTATCCTGTGTGAAGCTGACTGCTGAGCCGTGTATTCCTATTCTGTGATACTGTCTGCTGAGCTGTGTATCTAATCCTCTCCTGTGTGTTACTGACTGCTGAGCTGTGTATCTAATCCTATCCTGTGTGATACTGACTGCTGAGCTGTGTATCTAATCCTATCCTGTGTGATACTGACTGCTGAGCTGTGTACCTAATCCTATCCTGTGCGATACTGACTGCTGAGCCATGTATCTAATACTATCCTGCATGATACTGGGCTCCCCCTGCAGTCTGTGTCAGAGGGTGGTCTGTGTTGGCACGGTAATAAATTGTGTTATTTCCAGCTTTACAGAAGGACGATAACACCATAGAAATGATAAGAATAATTGGCCTCAGTTACCACAACTGTCTACATAGAAAACTGTTGCTGATAGCAACCAATCACAGCTCATTTTTCATATTTTAAACAGCTCTGGGACAGCATGGCGAGTTTTGAGTGGCGACTTTTGTGTTTGGACTTTTATGTGGCGAGGTTGGTGTATGTGTGGTGAAATGTGTGCTGAGGGTGGTATATGTGTTGAAGCACGTGGTAGTGTGTGGCGCATTTTGTGTGTGTGTTCATATCCCCGTGTGGGGTGAGTATCCCATGTCAGGGCCCCACCTTAGCAACTGTATGGTATATACTCTTTGGCGCCATCGCTCTCATTCTTTAAGTCCCCCTTGCTCACATCTGGCAGCTGTCAATTTGCCTCCAGCACTTTTCCTTTCACCTTTTTCCCCAGTATGTAGATAGGGGCAAAATTGTTTGGTGAATTGGAACGCGCGGGGTTAAAATTTCACCTCACAACATAGCCTAGGACGCTCTCGCGGTCCAGATGTGTGACTGTGCCAAATTTTGTGGCTGTAGCTGCGACAGTGCAGATGCCAATCCCAGACATACACACATACATACATACATACATACACTTTTTCCCCATTAATGTACCTAGGGGCAAAATTGTTTGGTGAATTGGAAAGCGTGGGGTTAAAATTTCACCTCACAACATAGCCTATGATGCTCTCGGGGTCCAGATGTGTAACTATTATTATTATTATTATTATTATTTATTGTTCTAGCGCCATTTATTCCATGGCGCTTTACATGTGAGGAGCGGTATACATAAAAACAAGTACAATAATCTTAAACAATACAAGTCATAACTGGTACAGGAGGAGAGAGGACCCTGCCCGCGAGGGCTCACAATCTTCAAGGGATGGGTGATAATACAGTAGGCGAGGGTAGAGCTGGTCGTGCAGCGGTTTGGTCGATCGGTGGTTACTGCAGGTTATAGGCTTGTCGGAAGAGGTGGGTCTTCAGGCTCTTTTTGAAGGTTTCGATGGTAGGTGAGAGTCTGATATGTTGTGGTAGAGAGTTCCAGAGTAGGGGTGATGCGCGAGAGAAATCTTGTATGCGATTGTGGGAAGAGGAGATAAGAGGGGAGTAGAGAAGGAGATCTTGTGAGGATCGGAGGTTGCGTGCAGGAAAGTACCGGGAGACGAGGTCACAGATGTATGGAGGAGACAAGTTGTGGATGGCTTTGTATGTCATGGTTAGGGTTTTGTAATGGAGTCTCTGGGCAATTGGGAGCCAGTGAAGGGATTGACAGAGGGGAGAAGCTGGGGAATAGCGGGGGGACAGGTGGATTAGTCGGGCAGCAGAGTTTAGAATAGATTGGAGGGGTGCGAGAGTGTTTGAGGGGAGGCCACAGAGCATGAGGTTGCAGTAGTCAAGGCGAGAGATGATGAGGGCATGGACTAGGGTTTTTGCAGATTCTTGGGTGAGGAATGAACGGATGCGTGAAATATTTTTGAGTTGAAGTCGGCAGGAAGTGGAAAGGGTTTGGATATGTGGTTTGAAGGAGAGATCAGCGTCAAGGATTACTCCGAGGCAGCGAGCTTGTGGGACTGGGGAGAGTGGGCAGTCATTTACTGTAATTGATAGGTTCGTAGGGGGGGTCACGTGAGATGGGGAAAGATGATGAATTCTGTTTTGTCCATGTTGAGTTTCAGATATCTAGTGGAGAAGAAGGATGAAATAGTGGACAGACATTGAGGGATTCTGGTTAGTAGGGAGGTGATATCTGGTCCAGAGATGTAGATCTGTGTGTCATCAGCATAAAGATGATACTGAAAGCCATGAGATTCTATGAGCTGTCCTAGGCCAAAGGTGTAAATAGAGAACAGCAGGGGCCCAAGGACTGAACCTTGTGGGACTCCGACAGATAGGGGGCGAGGTGAGGAGGTGGTGTGTGAGTGGGAGACGCTGAATGTCCGGTCTGTTAGGTATGATGAGATCCAGGAGAGGGCCAAGTCTGTGATGCCGAGGGATGAGAGGGTCTGTAATAATAGGGAATGGTCCACTGTGTCAAAGGCAGCCGACAGGTCCAGGAGGAGGAGGACAGAGTAGTGTCGCTTGCTCTTGGCAGTTAAGAGGTCATTGGTGACCTTAGTAAGGGCAGTTTCAGTGGAGTGGTGTGACCGGAAGCCAGATTGTAAGCGGTCGAAGAGGGAACAAGAAGAGAGATGGGAGGACAGTTCAAGGTAGACGTGTTGTTCCAGTAGCTTGGAGGCGTATGGGAGAAGTGATATAGGGCGATAGCTAGATACAGAGGATGGGTCAAGAGGGCTTTTTGAGGATAGGTGTGATGGAGGCATGTTTAAAGCTTGAGGGGAAAACACCAGTTGTTAGTGATAGGTTGAAGAGATGGGTTAGGGTTGGGATGAAGACTGTGGTGAGGTTTGGTATGAAGTGGGATGGGATCGGGTCGAGTGCACAGGTGGTGAGATGTGATCTTGAGAGTAGAGTGGAGAGTCGATCTTCTGTAATGGTGGAGAAGTTGGTTTTGAAGGTGGAGGGCTGGGAAGTCGGGAGGAAGGGCTCTGGGGGTTGTTGACCAAAACTGTCCCTGATGTTATCAATTTTCTGCTTGAAAAATGAGGCAAAGTCTTCAGCTGAGATGAGTGGGGAGGGAGGAGGTGCTGGGGGGCGGAGGAGAGAATTGAAGGTGTTGAATAACTGTTTAGGGTTGTGAGACAGGGAGGATATGAGAGATGAGAAGTAGGTTTGTTTAGCTGTGGCGAGTGTGGTCTTGAAAGTAGTGAGGGACTGTTTGAATGCAGTGAAGTGCTCGTTGGAGTGGGATCTTTTCCATCTGCGCTCAGCAGCCCTGAAAGCTCGCCTCAGTTCTTTGGTCAGGCTGGTGTGCCAGGGCTGTCTGTTGATTTTGCGAGTTTTGGTATGTGTAAGTGGGGCAGCGGATTCCAAAGCTACAGCTATTGTGGTGTTATATAGAGCGGCAGCATCATCCGCATTGTGTAAGGAACTTATATCTGTAAGAGGGAGGAGGGATTCAGAGAATGAGTGTAGGTCAAGGTGTTTAAGATTCCTGCGAGGGTGTGAAAGTTTGTGGGATGGGGATTGTAGACATGGAGTGAAGAGGGAAGAGAATGTGAGCAGGTTGTGGTCAGAGAGAGGAAGAGGTGAGTTAGAGAGGTTAGATAGGGAGCAGAGGCGGGCGAAGATGAGGTCCAGTGTGTGGCCATCTTTGTGGGTGGCTGTAGAAGACCATTGAGTGAGGCCGAAGGAGGAAGTGAGAGATAGAAGTTTAGTGGCAGCTGAGAGGGAAGTGTCAATGGGGATGTTGAAGTCGCCCATGATGATAGTAGGGATGTCCGCGGAAAGGAAATGAAGTAACCAGGTGGTGAAGTGGTCAAAGAAGGTGGTGGCTGGCCCTGGGGGGCGGTAGATGACAGCCAGTTGGAGGTTGGAGGGGGAGTAGATGCGCACAGAGTGCACCTCAAAGGAAGGGAGGGTAACAGAGGGTGGCAGTGGGATTTGGGTGAAGGAGCAGGTATCTGACAGGAGAAAACCAACTCCTCCGCCATGTTTGCTGCTGGGGCGGGGGGTGTGAGAAAGGTGGAAGCCGCCATACGAAAGTGCAGCAGGAGAGGCTGTGTCAGAAGGGGTGAGCCAGGTTTCGGTGATGGCGAGGAAGGAAAGTTTGGTAGTAACAAAAAGATCATGGATGTAGGAAAGCTTGTTGCAGACAGAGCGAGCGTTCCACAGAGCTCCTGTTAGTGGGACTGGGGAAGCGGGGGCTGGGTGAATGGGTATAAGGTTGGAGAGGTTACGGAAGGTTGTGATAGAGCGTGGATGGGAGGTAGAAATGACTGTGGGAATGTGGTGAGGAGGACCAGGATTTGGAGAGATATCACCAGCAGTGAGAAGGAGCAGAGAAAGTGTTAGCAGGTGGGAGCAGGAGAGGGCATGAGGGGGCTGTCTGTGTTTGGAGACAGAGGATTGTATGTTAAGGAACAGTTTTGAGGTGGAGGTGAGGTGGATGGGGAGGATTGAAGAAGAGATGAACAGTTCCTTACTAGGAGTAGGGATTAGGGGAATTAGCAGAAAGTGAAGGATTATTGGGGTGAAAGTGAAAACAAACAGAAACATTGTTTACAGTGACTGTGTACAGTTACCTTCAGTTCCCTTCTGGTTCAATTCTGGTTTTAATTCTTAAATTAATCTTCACACTTCTAGAACACACTTATAGGAAATCACACTGCAGACTGAAGTCTTTATGCAGACTTGTGCTCTGCAATATATGTACAACTAAGTGCAGTCAGGTGTGAAGCAGAGAGGAGTGGTCTCTGCTCATCTTGGCCAGACAATTAAGAGTGGACCAGATGTATATGATCAAGCCAGAGTAAACAAGGTCATAAATAACACTGGGGTAAGCTGGGGTTAGCTGAAAGGCATACCATGTGAATGCTAAGTGCAGAGGCAAGTCTGTGTGCAAAGCTGGGTGATGTACTATGTGCACTTCATAGACAGACAGCAGGAGAGCAGGAGAGCTGGGTGGATGAACATACCATGTGAATGCTAGGTGCAGAGGCAAGTCTATGTGCAAAGCTGGGTGATGCACTGTGTGCCCTTCATAGACAGACACAGGAGAGCAGGAGAGCTGGGTGGATGGACATACCATGTGAATGCTAGGTGCAGAGGCAAGTCTATGTGCAAAGCTGGGTGATGCACTGTGTGTCCTTCATAGACAGACAGCAGGAGAGCAGGAGACTGCTCTGCAAAATTTTGTGGCTGTAGCTGCGACGGTGCAGATGCCAATCTCGGACATAGACACATACATACATACAAACATTGAGCTTTATATATTAGATTACTTTTGTCAGATTTAAGTTATTTCTGTGACCATTGTGAGATTTTCTGTAATTAAACAAGGGGTACCAACAATTTTGATCACGAGTGTAGGAGGCGTGAATATTTTAACTCCACAGCCACTTTCCAGCAGTTAGCACATAATGGACGTTGGAGAGTGAAAATTACACATTTGTCATTTTATTACCCAACACATAGTGCCCAGATTGTGCTCCAGGAGACACACACCATAAAGAAGCTGACCGCCCGTCCATCCGAATTTTTGTCTCCTGAGTTAATATTCATCCGGAGTTGTTAACTCTAATTTGAGTGGGTGTCATTATGTGTCCTCTTTGGGGTGGGCATGTTGCCTTTCTATATGTGATGCTTTATTACCAGCTCTGTCTCTGAAGTTGTGGTGATGTTATGGTAATTGGCCATATTTGCAGTTTGGTCGTGCGTTTTAATTATAATCGGCACCCACATATATACACATCTATATTCATTTTTTCTGGGTACAAATCTGGCTTAGTACATGTGATTATTGGATGCCCCTGAGGGATAGATGTATATCTACCATCCTTCCTATTAGTAGCTTTTACCTTACTGCACCGGATTGTCTATCAGGATGTTTATTTATTCTAAACCTTTATTAACTGGTTGCATCTCGGATCATTAATACTAATATACTGTAACATACTTTATGGCCGTGGCAAGGTTTACGCGTTCTCTAGCACTGCTGCACTTTTCTGCTTGTTTGTTGCACATGTTCCCTATTTCTCCCGTTTCTGTCAATATTCTCTAATAAAGGAGATATTTTGCCATTTTTGGATCTATTGGTCGTATATTTATGTGGTCTCCACACCCCCGCTTCATGTGCTGTAGCGACTGATCCATTAACTGTCCTGGATTAACAGCACTAGTTTTATCTACTGCCACTTACAGGATGCTGTTATACACCATTGCTTTTATGTTACACCATAAATTAAGTGGATTCTTCTCACTATAATATTGCTAAATACAGGGATCCTAAATGTTGTTTGCGCACACTGCAAGGCTCAGAAGTGAAAGCGGTTTTTGCTGGATTGCTTTATAGAAACCTTGTTGCTTTTCAACAGCCTTTGAGCCACTAATAGTGTGGGAGCCTCTGTTTTTCCATTGACAGATGATGGACCTCAGTGGGGACTTGTTTTTTTGTGAGATGAGAATTGGTATTATTTTCGCCTACATGTCATTGATTGTTCACTCTTGCCTCCCAAATATTAAATAAAAAGAAACCAAAACAGTTGAACACCACACACTACTGGTTCATCCTATAAGCTTTTCTATTAGACTGTGAACTGTCATTGTCTTGGTAAATAAAGTTTTTTTTACACAGCTTTTTTACATAGCTTGCTATTTTTATGGACAGTTTTTGTAGAAATGTTCAAAAATATAAATGGCAATATTTCATTAAAAAATTATAATTGCTTTTTATCTTAGCAGATGACTGTACCAGGAGATCAGAGGGACAGCTGACATCTTCAGTTTTTAAATCTGATGATCTTGAGATCATACAAAATACAAATAAAGTGAATGCTTTTACTCCAGATATACCATCATCCATTCTCAGCGAAGATCTGTCATCCGATCCTTTGAAAGAGGTCTCATCTTTGGATTCATTACCGACTGCTAAAGAAAATCAAAGTCTCAAACGAGGCATTAAAAAACAAACTGCTCCTAAAGCAAAGAAGTTATTTTCATGTTCACAATGTGGGAAATGTTTTAAATATAAATCAGATTTTGTTAGACACCAGAGAGCTCACACAGGGGAGAAACCTTTTTCATGTTCAGAATGTGGGAAATGTTTTAAGCAGAAATCAGAACTTGTTAGTCACCAGAGAACTCACACAGGGGACAAACCTTTTTCCTGTTCAGAATGTGGTAAATGTTTTAACCGGAAAGAGCATCTTGTTAGTCACCAGAGAACTCACACAGAGGAGAAGCCTTTTTCATGTTCAGAATGTGGGAAATATTTTGCACGGAAATCAAGTTTTGTTACTCACCAGAGAATTCACACAGGGGAGAAGCCTTTTTCATGTTCAGAATGTGGGAAATATTTTGCACACAAATCAAGTTTTATTACTCACCAGAGAATTCACACAGGGGAGAAGCTTTTTTCATGTTCAGAATGTGGGAAATATTTTGCACAGAAATCAAGTTTTGTTACTCACCAGAGAATTCACACAGGGGAGAAGCCTTTTTCATGTTCAGAATGTGGGAAATGTTTTAGTCAGAAACTGTCTCTTGTTAAACACCAAATAACTCACACTGGGGAGAAGCCTTTTTCCTGTTCAGAATGTGGGAAATATTTTTCACAGAAATCACATTTTGTGACTCACCAGAGAATTCACACAGGGGAGAAGCCTTTTTCCTGTTCAGAATGTGGGAAATGTTTTAACCGGAAAGAGCATCTTGTTAATCACCAGAGAACTCACACACAGGTGAAGCCTTTTTCATGTTCAGAATGTGGGAAATGTTTTAAACAGAAATCAGATCTTGTTAGTCACCAGAGAACTCACACAGGGGAGAAGCCTTTTTCCTGTTCAGAATGTGGTAAATGTTTTAACCGGAAAGCGCAGCTTGTTAGTCACCAGAGAACTCACACAGAGGAAAAGCCTTTTTCATGTTCAGAATGTGGGAAATATTTTAAACAGAAATCAGATCTTGTTAGTCATCAGAGAACTCACACAGGGGAGAAGCCGTTTTCCTGTTCAGAATGCGGGAAGTGTTTTAGTCACAGACTGTCTCTTGTTACGCACCAAATATCTCACACTGGGGAGAAGCCTTTTTCCTGTTCAGAATGTGGGAAACGTTTTAACCGGAAAGAGCATCTTGTTAGTCACCAGAGAACTCACACAGGGGAGAAGCCTTTTTCCTGTTCAGAATGTGGGAAATGTTTTAACCGGAAATCGGTTCTTTTTAGACATCAGAGTAGTCACACAGAGGAGAAGCCTTTTTCATTTTCTTAATGTGGGAAATATTTTACTTGGAAATCAGCTGTTAATAAACTTCAGCAATGTCACATAGGGGAGAAGCCTTTTTTATGTTCATAATGTTGGAATAGTTTTAAGCAAAATTGGATCTTCATAAAAAGGTTGTCTCTTGTCATTCCTCATATTTGCTGACAAAAGTATAAAATTTAAACTAAAGGACTTCCGGGAGGCGGAGCCAAGGAATGGCTGCTTTTAGCAGACCTCCCTGCTGGCTTACTCTCATCCATGGCCATCTCTTTGTGAGAGGAGAAACAGCATTAATCAGTGGGGGAATACCTGGACTGAGGGCTCATCTGTCAGGTCTGCCTCTCTAGGCTCCGGGCACAGGAGACGCCGTGCAGCCTGATACCTGCCACATGCGAGCGGTGAAGATAGAGGGACACTCTGGCACTTGATCCTCTTGCTCCTAGATTAGAAGACAGGGAAGCGGCCCCGAGATAACAAGCGACCACCTGCCGGGGGAAAAAACAAACAGTGAGGCCCTGAAGATCTGGCCGTTATCGCATCTGGGGCTGGAGACAGTGAGTGCAGTGGCAATAGGGGAAGGGATAACTACAACAGATGCCATCTCCCTGCCACTCACAGCCCTCAGCAGCATCTCTGCACTACACGCTGGCTGTGAGCTGCATTGTTTTAAGTTGCTGACCATCCCTCAGAGGTGACAGAAGCAATAAAGCACTCAAGGTCTATCTGATAGGGGATTAACCCTTGAGGCCCCTCTACAGAGCTTAAATAAATCAGCCAAAGAAGTCACAAGGGGATTACCTCAGAGACCAGACATAATACAGGACCAAGAGGACAGTTGATATTGATTTTATTAAGCCCTTGGCAGTGGTTTAACCAGGTGAAGTCATTACTCAGTGACACATTAATTTGTTTACAACTTAGAGGTTTATATTAGTCCTCTCTGACTTTCAAGGTTACTGAACCTCTATAAATAAAGGTCAACAGCAAGAGATTAATATTCTATACGCTCCATATAGGAGTTACATGCTACACAGCAGATTCTCATGTAACATTTCTTAACTGAGACTTCACCGCCTTCTATCTTATCACCATTGTCACTGGGTATGGATAAATTTGTGGGCAAACAAACTAAAGGAGGTCGGGCCTCTTCTCGAAACCAACAAGACTCATCCTCGCTTGAATCTGCCTCTGATGCCAGTAGCGAGACTTCTCATTCAATAGCAGATGCCATCATGGAAGCCTTATGCTCGAAATAGATTCTAAATTTGCCACTCTTCAAACCACAATAGACTCTATAATATCACAAGTTAATAGTCAGGGCACTTGCCTGGATGAGGCCGAACTATATATCTCTGATTTGGAGGATGTTACCAGGGAAATGGCAGAACGTCTAGAGAGAAAAGAGAAAGTCATCACAGAGCTTCAATCCAAAGTGGACGATTTGGAAAACCGATCTAGATGCAATAACTTGAAACTGATAGGACTACCAGAGTCCATACATCCCTCTAAATTGCTAAAATTAACATCTGAGTGGCTGCAGGAAGCCTTGGACATTCACCTAACATCGGGTTCAATGGCGGTTGAGAGAGCACATAGAGTAGGCCCGCACAAGGGAAAAGACGACGACAGACCCAGACCAGTGATATTCAAGATCCTTGACTTTCAAGACAAAATTCGTTTACTGCTTACAGGAAGAAAGAGCACCTATCCTACAAAGGGCACAAACTTCTGATGTTTCAGGATTATTCGGCCATGGTGATGACCAGACCCAGGGACTTCAAACCCGTGTGTAAGTTGCTGGCTGACAAAAATATCAGGTTCAGCCTACAATATCCTATGATACTGCGCTTTAACCTATCTGGGAAAAGCTGGGCTTTTGATGACCCGGTGATGGCTCTGGAGGTTGTCCGGGAAACTTTCCAGCCACCGTGAGCAAGATCCAGAGTGGCTTACTCAGTGGCAATACCATGAATCACATTAGGTGATGTCAACTGACATCTGTTTGTTATATTGTTTTTTGCTGTATTTTTATTTGTGCATCTAACTTTAGGATGCGGGTTTAAGGGAATTGTTGAATATGGCACACAGTTACAAATTTTGTGGGAGGGGGAGGTATTTTGGGGAGAAAGTTTCTGCATTCGACTTCAGGTAATCAACAATCCAGGGATTCTAATGCCTACTCGCTGGGATGGGCAGGGGTTCCATTATTATGTAACGATTACATGTAATCATATTTCCCGCACTTGAGTGTGTTAATGATAGCTATCAATAGGCAAAATATGTCCACGGTGACATCTCTCCTTTGGTGTTCCTGGAATGCCAATGGCTTAAATTCCCGGTCAAAAGGAAAAAAAAATTAAATTGCATCGAGAAAATTTTCATATTGTACTTTTGCAGGAGACACACTGGGTGAAGGGCAACCATCCTATGTTTTCCAGCCAAAAATTTATGTGCAGAAGCTTCTTTTACTAAAAAACAGAGAGGTGTCGCTATTATGATAAACAGGAGTATTGGCCACGAGATAGTGGATGTGTTAGAAGATCTTTCAGGGAGGTTTGTCTGCGTTAAGCTGGTTACAGAGGGGACAACCTACAGTGTAATTTATATTTATGCGTAAAATTCGTCGGATCCCCTTTTCAGGCTAATGTGCTAAAACAGATCGGGGGTTGGGACACCTCCCATATGATTGTGGTTGGCGATTTTAATGAGGTGCATGACATCGAGGTGGATAGATCTAATTCTCAATCTCCTCATATACCTACGCAAGGGAGACTAATACAATCTTTTTTAGCTCTTCTGTGATTGTTGGATGTTTGGAGAGTGCAACACCCTGTTGAGAGAGATTACTCTCACTATTTACATGTTCATAACTCCCATGCTAGAATTGATTACTGGTTGTTGGTCCCCTCACTCATGCCAAGAATCACACATACCAAAATTCTGGACGTGCATATCTCAGATCATGCACCGATAAACGTTCAGCCTAAAACTAAATAACCCAATCTATTTTCATAGGAAATGGAAGTTTCCATGATACTTATATCACTCAGATTATTTAAAAAAATTCATACAATTCTCATGGGATACGTACAAATCTGATAACCAAATACACTGTGAAATAATTAATAAAAATGAAATAATTGCGTATATACTGTATGTCATAAAAAAACAGTTGCAGGAGCGGACCCTGGCAGCGCAGAGGGCTTTAACTTTAGCATGTAAAAATTTTAAACTTAATAATTCACCCCTCACGAAAAAACAATATATCGAGGTAAAGGAATTAGCGGATGCACTAGCTCATGAATGGGCAACTTATAGTATTGATCTCCAAAAGCAAAATTTTTTTAAATGGGGCAATAAACCTGGCAAATTACTTGTGTCTCTTACTAGATCATACAGAAAGGCCACAAGGATTCACAAAATTCAGACCAAAGAGAGCAGAGTGTTGACAGAATGACGAGATTGTATAGGAATTTAGATACTTTTTTGTCTCCCTGTACAAAGCGGAGAAAAGAGACGGGGACGATATTCTAAACTTTATGCAAACAGAAGCTAACAGAGGAACATAGGGAAATCCTTAACGCTCCTATATCCCCTTCAGAAGTCATCCAAACTATCAGCTCCTTGAAGCTGTCTAATCTCCTGGCCCTGAGGGCTATAGCAATGAATTTTACAAAATATTGGGAGGAAGTATAGGGACACATCTTTGTGACGTCTTTAATCAGTTGGCTCTATTGGGGCAGCTCCTGGATCATTTCAATGAAGCAGACATAATAGTGCTCCCCAAACCGGGCAAAGATCCTTTACTAGTGGAAGGATATAGACCAATCTTGCTTTTAAACTCCAACTTTAAAATTTTCATTAAAATACTAGCAAATAGAGTGAAAAAAATAATCCCCAACCTGATATTGGGGTCTAATCAAACTACAAGCCCCAAAGGAGGAGGGTGTCATCAATTTACCAGGTATTGGAAAGTACAATCTAGCAGCAAATCTCAGATACACCACTGATTGGTTAAGAGGTAGCTCACATTTTACAAATGTACTTTTAGACCAACAATTAAGCCCTCATGTCTCCTTACCTGCATTACTACATATGGCCAATGATGACCTTATTGCAGACATAAGAAACCACCTCACCTTATGGCAAACTATACAGACATGGAAGAAATGCAGGAGACTATGTCATTTGAGAAGTGATGTCTCTCCTTTTGTGCCGTTTCTGGGTAACCCAGGCTTTATGGGAGGTAAACCACCCTTATCTTCCATTGAGCTGGCTGGGCAGGGTTGCATCTTGGCAGCTGACCTATTAGGTGATAGTTTCTCCATGCTTGCATTTGACATAGCAGCATGTTTCCCAATATTTGTAACAAGCCCTTCCTTTTACTTCAAGCAAAGAGCTTAACTTTGAAAAGTATAGCAACTAGGGGTGGAGATAGAAGGGGAACGTTTTGGATGGCCTCCTTAGGACCACCAGGTTGCAGATAGCCTCAACAAGCAGTATCTACACATTGTTGCTTAAGTAATGGTCATGGGAGGGCCAAAATACAGGCCCAGCACAATGGGTTAATGATATACAGAACATCACAGTTGGGGAAATCTTAGATGCCACATTGATGCAATGAAAGGTGATCCCCTCCAGCAGTTATGCAGACATGTGTTTATTACTCCTTCATAGAGCTTATATTACTCCACACATTAAGTCTAAGATGTCTCCAGTGGGCACATCCACATGCTCCAAATGCGGGACAGGAAACATAGACATATTTCATCACATGTGGGGATGTCCCAAAGTGCAAAAAATATGGCAGTCTATCCACACCGAACTGCAGGGTCTTGGTGTGTTATTGTCTCCTTTTGTTGCCGCAATGGGCAATATTTAATATTTTAGACAGCTCTCAACACAAATTCCCAAAACATCTTTAGGCCGTGTTGATAATATGGGCCTCAGCTACCAGGAAAAGTATTTTGCAGCACTGGCTAAATCCATTGCCACCACCCAAGTCTCTCATATACACCAAAATAATGTATATTTTTCGAATGGACTGGTTAGACACCCTGACAAATAAAGAGAAATTGACTGGGAAGTGTTTAAGTACATGGTCATTGTTCATCCCATCACTGTCTCAAGACTCCAGGGACAAACTAAGGACATATTTTGACAAAACCTAGTGGTATCTTCAGAAAATAAGTGGACATAATCCTATTCCTTGAGCTTGTTGATCGTTATTCAAATGCAGAGTTGTTTAAGGGGTTTATATGTTGGGGGGATGGGGGACATTTGAGTATTATGCATGTCAAACAAGCATCAAATAAACTTGATTCCTTCAAACCTGTACGACTTACTTTTTGGTAATGCTCTTCAAACCAATATTGTGAGTTTTAGGCTATGTGCACACGTAGCGTTTTAAAACGCTTACTAAAAACCGGACTCCTTCCCAGAAATCGCGCGTTTTTTTCCCGCGCGATTTCACCGCGATTATGATCGCGATTTTGCCGCGATTTTCGCGTGCGATATTCAAGCACTTTCCAAGCGATTTGAAGCATCGCTTGGAAAGTGATTGACAGGTTGGTCACACTCGTCAAACATAGTGTTTGACAAGTGTGACCAGGTTTTTACTATTGAGGCCGCCTATGCGGCATCAATAGTAAAAGATAGAATGTTAAAATGCTAAAAAAAATAAAAAAATCGGTGTATATTTACCTTCCGGCGTCCCGCGCTGCATTCCCGGGCCTCAGCGTTCCCAGTAATGCCTTGCGAGACCTGTGATGAGGTAGTCTCGCATTGCTATAGCGATCTCGCGAGACCGCTAGAGTCACACGAGACTACGTCATTACAGGACCTTGCCGCAAGGCATTACTGGGAACGCTTAGGCCGGGAATGCAGCGCGGGACGCCGGAAGGTAAATATACCCCGATTTTTTATTTTTTATTCTTTTTTTACAGGGGTATGGTACCCAGGGCCTGGAGGACAGTCTCCTCTCCTCCACACCGTGGGTACCAACCGCACATGAGACGCTTAACTTCCCGCATGGTGGGCATAGCCACATGCGGGAAGTAAGCGATTCTCATGCATTCCTATGGGTGCGGAATCGCGGCAATTCTTTGCGATTCCGCACAAAAAATGAGCATGCTGCGATTTTTTCCGCGATGCGATTCCGCCGCGGAAAAAAGCGCAGCATTAGCACAGCATGTGCGGAATGCCATAGGAATGCATGGGGTGCATTCTGTACACGATTTTTAAGCATTTTCGCGCCGAAAATCGCGGCAAAAACGCTTAAAAATCGCTACGTGTGCACACAGCCTTACACCTGTCAAATAGCTTGTTACTTCAAGACTTGTATGATTATCTTGTATTGTAATGCTCTTTACATTAATAAAACATGTTTGGAAAAAAATTAAAGCTAAAAAGAAAAGTGGTCTCTTAATTTTTGCCAGAGCTGTATATATAAAATTATCCCTCAATTAGAAGATTCACTGACAAGAGGATAAAACTAAACTTTATTCCAAATGTAAAACTATACCCATAATTCACCCCTGAAGGTTAGTCAGAAGGTGACTAATAGAAAAAACATATACCCCACATCTCAGTATATAGGGTGCGGTGACTTATACACACTCACTCTCCAAACCTCTCATTTCTACGGGTTTCATTGTCCTCACCAAAGGCGACTCATCAGGAGACTTTATTTAATATTGACCTATATTCAAGGTTGACTAGACAAAAAAAAACTAAAATCATTTATCATGTTATCCAAAAGTCAGAAAACTAGCCACATACAGGCAGATCCCAGACTTCAAACTATATAAAACCCCTGGCAAAAATTATGGAATCATCGGGCTTGGAGAATGTTCATTCAGTTGTTTAAGTTTGTGATCACAGACATGACACAAAACTAAAGTCATTTCAAATGGCAACTTTCTGGCTTTAAGAAACACTAAAAGAAATCAAGAACAAAAATTGTGGTAGTCAGTAATGGTTACCTTCTGACTAACCTTCAGGGTGAATTATGGGTATAGTTTTACATTTGGAATAAAGTTTAGTTTTATCCTCTTGTCAGTGAATCTTCTAATTGAGGGATAATTTTACACCTCCAACCAAAAAATACGTTTTCCAATTTTGACAACAATGGAAGACCAACTGTATGATCAGCTTTTGCGATTCTACACTGCAACAGAACAAAAGTACCCCCAGTGGATCTACGATCTACCTCCAGAGAAACGTTCAAATGCCAAGTCCCAGTTTAGACAAACATCTAAGCCATATCGAGGAGAGAAAGGGATTATTTAAAAAGGAAAAAAGGAGGTTCTCACTAAAAGCCGGCTACTAAATATCCTGAAGGCCTGTCACGACAACCCAACTTCTGGTGGTCATTTTGGCAGAGATAAAACATTTGCCAAAATTTCTGACCGCTATTACTGGAAGGGAATGAAAAACGATGTTCACCAACATGTCACAGCCTGTCAAAAATGTATTGTCACAAGTCCCAAAATCAGCAAAGAAGCTCCACCACTGAACAGTATACCAGTGCCTGGAAAAGTATGGAGCTTAGTTGGGATTGATATGATCGGTCCTCTTCAGGAAACATCAAATGGCAACAAATATATATTTGCTGTCATTGATCATTTCTTGAAGTGGACTGAAGCAACAGCAGTTCCTGACAAGAGTGTCATATCAGTAGCAAAATTTTTGTACACCGTTATTTGCCGCTAAGGCTGTATGGACACTTTGATTAGCGACCAGGGAAGAGAGTTTGTGAACTCAATCATCGACAACCTGATGGATCATTTTCAGATCACCGCATTTCATCTGCCTACCACCCACAAACAAATGTCCAGCGGGAACGTGACAATCGACCTCTCAAAGAATCTCTTAGCAAGCTTGTCAATGACCAAGGAACCAACTGGGACCAGTTCATCTCTGGTATTTTATTTGCCTATCACACATCTGTGCATGCCTCAATCAAGTGCACTCCATTTGAGGTCATGTATGGACGAAAGGCTAAGCTTCCTATTGACCTCAATCCATCATCAAATGACACTGAATGTCATGTCTCTTTCAGATGATGCCAACCCTGATGTGCTAAATACACTTACAACCTTTCAGAACAGGATCCTCTCAACTGTATGTACCAACATCCATTCAGATCAGGAAAACCAAAAGTGTGCCTTTGATCGCCGACACAACAGCAACGAAGAAATCACTGCTGGCACCATTGTTTATATCAAGAATCAACATCATATTTATCGCATGGGTTCAAAGACGGAACCACGCTGGGTTGGACCCTACTGGGTTGTGGAATCATTAACCAAGCGACAAGTAAAACTTAAGAACGATAAGACTGGCAAGATACTAAGCAACAACTACCATGCCAGTAACCTTAAGATTTACCAGGATAAAGAGACTTCTATACCACCCCAGTCCCCTGATGACTGTGTAGGGTCCTAGCAGGTTCTCAGGATGCAGTGACGAGACACGAGACAGGGTATGACTGGTATAATAAATTTTTATAAATTTAAGCCACTAGGGCTATGCTGAATGGGCAAACGGGGTAACAAAACAATCTGTCCTCGCAGGGACTCAAGAAAATAAACAGTACTTTTTTGTGTTACTGAGAGCAACCCGGCTAGTTCGGGTGTCAGAGGCCAAACTATGGCCAAACTATATCACTTATTTCTAAAGTCTACTCATCCTTCCATGCGTCGCTCGGGATTGCAGATGCGGCCGCTTAGGGGGTCGCTGATGTGGCTGCCCTGACGCCTCGATCTTCCTGGAAGGTTTAGGCTCGTCGGGCCCTGAAGAAACTGTACCGGTGGGGGCACAAGCAGCCCTGAAGAAACGGTGCTGATGGGGCGCAACAGGCCCTGAAGAAACAATGCCGGTGAGGGGCAACAGGCCCTGAAGAAACGATGCCGGTGGGGCACCACAGGCCCTGAAGAAACGATGCCGGTGGGGCGCAACAGGCCCTGAAGAAACGGTGCCGATGGGGCGCAACAGGCCCTGAAGAAATTATGCCGGTGGGGCGCAACAGGCCCTGATATCCCTGAGGAAGGTGCCAGGAAGGGCGCCGAAACGCGTAGGAGGAAATAAAGGTGTACACTGCTACAACATCTTGCATCCCAGGTGATTTGTGAATCTCGGCAGCGCGGACTGCAACACACCCTGCTTCCCACAACTTTCTGAAGGTCGTGGACTTGTCACAGCAGGACGGTAAACAGCGGGGGCAGCTGTATGCGACTGTATGAGGGGAGCGGCCGCCGGTGCAAAGCTCTCACGTGTCACTAGTCGGTAAGTTCGCAGCTTTCCTTTCACAGGGCCCTGTTGGTCTCTCCACAACATACCGTCCGCTCCCTCGGTCCTCTCTGTCTCACCCGACTTCTTGTCTGTTGTCCTGCTCTCTGTCAACTGTCACTTCAGCGTGCCCCCTGCTCCTTTTACCATTGCCCTGCCCCCTGTTTCCCTGACAACTTCAGTCAAGTCTCTCCCTTTACTGTTCTCCCAGTATCGTTCGGTCAGGAACCCTGATGGCGGTCCCCTGGGTACCTGCCCGGCCGCTGCATGGGAGTCCTCCTTCCCACACTCCCCCACCCTGTAAGCTCGCCAGTCCTCGGGCGAGGGCCTTAATCTATTGAGATCGGTCTGTAGGGGTTTCAATGTTTGTTGCCATATGAATTGATCTTGCTCATATCGTTCAGGGGGTTTGCCGGCTGTTGACCGCTCGGAGCATCTAATGTTGTGAGTTCATTTTCCCCTTCGTCACTGAGGTCTGGTGAACTCCCTATTCTGGTAAAGGAAGGTAATGAGCCTGATTATCAGGCACCTGAGCCTAATGAGGATGACTGGCGGGGTGGAGTCACGGACTGGATATAAGGCTGCCGACGCCCTTCTGCCCTGCGGGTGATTTCTCTGTGGACTTCTAGGACACCAGTCTGATTCCTGCTCCTCTAAAGCTAAGTTTTCTGCTTTGCCTGTTAGCATTTGTGTTTGTTTTTGTTTTCCTTGCTTTTCTGGATTCTGCCATTCCCTGCTGGGGTGAGCTGAATCTCCTTTTGCCGGTTGCTCTGTCTTCAGAATATTCCTGAGTACTGACATAGCTTTTTTGAAGCCTAGCGTCTTCAGGGCCTTTTTCACTGTCAGTCTGTTGGCTCTTATTTTCATAGGGTTTTTCACGGATTGCAGACAGCAGCCTTCCTGTCCTTTTCTATCTAGTTAGCTTGGGCCCCATCTTTGCTCAGTCTATCTTTCTGTCTGTGTTAGTGTTTTCATCTTGCTTCACCGTCATTATATGTTGGGGGCTGCCTATTGCTTTGGGGTCTGCTCTGGGGCAGTTTAGATTTCCCCTTTCTTTCTTTAGGCCTATTTAATTCTCCGGCTGTGATTGAGGGGTCTAGGGCATCGTAGGAACCCCCCACGGCTACTGTTAGTTGTTGTGGATAGGATCAGGGGTCTGCAATCCGATAGCTGCCAACCTCTCTGGTTTTCTGGACTTAGCTAGCATTTCTGTTTTTGCCTCCTACGGTGACTCAATCATAACAGTCTAAGTTCAACTGGGGTAGAGTCGTCTGGGGTGGTGGACATCGGTGGGCTGACTGGTGCGGGTGGGCTAATCGTGTCAGATGTTTCATTACTGAGTGGAGGGCCTCTGTGTCCTGGGAGGCAATCTTCGTCGTCGTCCGGGTCCCAACATACGGAACACGGCACGGATGTCGACGGGGTAGGCTCCGGTTGCTTCGGGTCGGAGGAAGTACATGGACGTAACATATTACGATGCACAATACGAGTGGGCAATGTTTCATCCTTCTCAGGTCGTATCTCGTACACCGGTCCGTCTGGATGGATACGGCGTAAGACCCGATAAGGAATTTCTTCCCAACGCGGCTCCAGTTTGTTCTGGGGGCGTTGATCTAGTACAAGCACCCGGTAACTGCTTTGGAGGTGAGGAGGTGGGGTTGCATTCTTCCCTGCGTGCTCCCAGTCTCGGAGCTTGGTGTGTACAATTCGGTGAAGAGTTTGCAGCCAGTGACGATGATTTCGGACCCAAGACGACACTCCTGTCCAGGGCTGAGGCTCTTCGGGGTCTAACTCCACTTCCGTGATCCCTTTACCTTCTCATCCGAACAACAGGGAATAGGGGGTATAGCCAGTCACTCGATGTAACCTATTGTTATAGACCCAAACTAATTTAGAAACATATTCTGGCCAACGGGCCTTCTTGTCATTCTCCAGAGTGCGCAACATCTGAATCAATGTCCGATTAAATCGTTCACAAGCCCCATTCCCTTGTGGGTGATACGGTGTGGTCCGGGATTTGTCAATTCCATAGAGGTGATGTAGTTCTTCCATAACTTTTCCCAAAAAACATGCTCCCTGGTCAGAATGTATTTGTTGAGGACAGCCGTATACTTGTATAAAGTTTCTACAAATTGCGGAGGCAGCTGACTCTGCGGTCTGATCCCGAGTGGGGGTGACCACAGCGAACTTGGTGAAATGATCCACCATGACGAGGCAGTGTTCGTATCCCTGGAAAGCGGGACCAATGGTCAGGTAATCCACCGTCAGGAGCGCAAGGGGTGCTGAAGTCACAATTGTCTGTGTTGCGGCTCGCTGAGCGGGCGGTTTGGCAAATTCACATAAGCGGAATGTCCGGCAAACTTCGTCCACAACAGCCGGCAAGCGTGGGTGATAAGTAGAGTTGAGCGATACCGTCCGATACTTCAAAATATCGGATCGGAATGGATCGGCCGATCTTTAAAAAAAGTATCGGTATCGCCGATGCCGATACCGGAAGTCCCATTCAAGTCTATGAGACTTCCGGTATCGGAATTGGAAAAACCCTTTCCTGCCCTTGAACAGCCTCTCGGGGGTCTGTATGGGCCTTCCGGGGGTCTCTGCCGGCCTGCCGGGGGTCTGTGCCGGCCTGCCGGTGGGCTGTGCGGACTGCCCAGGGTCTGTGCACCCTGTGGGGGTCTGTACCGGCCTGCCGGGGGGCTGTGCCGGCCTGCCGGGGGGCTGTGCTGATGTCCGGGGGTCTGTGCAGGCATCGTCCGATGGGACTACAAGTCCCATCGGGCTATGCCTGCTACCATGACAGTGATTGACACATTAGCCAATGATGGGACAGCAGTAGTCCCATCATCCGGCTAATGTGTTAAATGTAAAAAAAAAAATACTACATACATACATACTACATGCATGCTACATACATACTACATGCTACATACATAGTACATATATACTACATATATACTACATGCATGCTACATACATGCTACATACATACTACATACATACTACATGCTACATACATACTACATACATACTACATATATGCATCATACATACTACATGCTACATACTACATACTACATATATGCATCATACATACTACATGCTACATACATACTACATATATACTACATGCATGCTACATACATACTGCATGCATGCTACATACATACTACATGCATGCTACATACATACTACATGCTACATACATACTACATAGATACTACATGCATGCTACATACTACATGCTACATACATACCACATATATACTACATACATACTACATACATGCTACATACATACTACATGCATGCTACATACATACTACATGCTACATACATACCACATATATACTACATACATACTACATGCATGCTACATACATACTACATGCTACATACATACCACATATATACTACATACATACTACATGCATGCTACATACATACTACAAGCTACATACATACTACATACATACTACATGCATGCTACATACATGCTACATGCTACATACATACTACATACATACTACATGCATGCTACATACAATACATACATAGACATACAGTACATATAACATAGAGTAACATACTTACCAATACTTGTCACATTGTTCCCCGAAGCCATTGTCATCTACGGAATAAATATTAACATAACAAACCACAAAAATACTCACCCATGATCCGAAGCAGTCCACGAGTGTGTCCCACGACGATCTTGGGTAGAGAACTGCAGCATCAGCTGATGCTGCCGCTCTCTACGGGCTGCAGGAATCCAATGACGGGAGGTAGGTATCCTTCCGCACTGTATTCCTCCGCCACTTAAAAAAAAAAAGTCCCTAGTCTCACTTTATGGTAAAAGCTGTGTGGGAATTTCCCACACAGCTTTTACCATAAAGTGAGACTAGGGATTTTTTTTTTTTAAGTGGCGGAGGAATACAGTGCGGAAGGTTACCTACCTCCCGTCATTGGATTCCTGCAGCCCGTAGAGAGCGGCAGCATCAGCTGATGCTGCAGTTCTCTACCCAAGATCATCGTGGGACACACTCGTGGACTGCTTCGGATCATGGGTGAGTATTTTTGTGGTTTGTTATGTTAATATTTATTCCGTAGACGACAATGGCTTCGGGGAACAATGTGACAAGTATTGGTAAGTATGTTACTCTATGTTATATGTACTGTATGTCTATGTATGTATTGTATGTAGCATGCATGTAGTATGTATGTAGCATGTATGTAGTATGTATGTAGCATGTAGTATGTATGTAGTATGTATGTAGTATGTATGTAGCATGTATGTAGCATGCATGTAGTATATATGTGGTATGTATGTAGCATGTAGTATGTATGTAGCATGCATGTAGTATATATGTGGTATGTATGTAGCATGTAGTATGTATGTAGCATGCATGTAGTATGTATGTAGCATATATGTGGTATGTATGTAGCATGTAGTATGTATGTAGTATGTATGTAGCATGTATGTAGCATGCATGTAGCATGTAGTATGTATGTAGATGCATGTAGTATGTATGTAGTATGTATGTAGCATGTAGTATGTGTGTAGCATGCATGTAGTATATATGTAGTATGTATGTAGCATGTAGTATGTATGTAGCATGCATGTAGTATATATGTAGTATGTATGTAGCATGTAGTATGTATGTAGCATGCATGTAGTATATATGTGGTATGTATGTAGCATGTAGTATGTATGTAGCATGCATGTAGTATTTTTTTTTTTTTTTTTTTAAACATTTAACACATTAGCCGGATGATGGGACTACTACTGTCCCATCATTGGCTAATGTGTCAATCACTGTCATGGTAGCAGGCATCGCCCGATGGGACTTGTAGTCCCATCGGACGATGCCTGCACAGACCCCCGGACATCAGCACAGCCCCCCGGCAGGCCGGCACAGCCCCCCGGCAGGCCGGTACAGACCCTCACAGGGTGCACAGCCCCCCGGCAGGCCGGCACAGCCCCCCGGCAGGCCGGTACAGACCCCGGGCAGTCCACACAGCCCCCCGGCAGGCCGGCACAGCCCCTCGGCAGGCCGGTACAGACCCACACAGGGTGCACAGACCACCGGCAGGCCGGCACAGCCCCCCGGCAGGCCGGTACAGACTCCGGGCAGTCCACACAGCCCTCCGGCAGGCCGGCACAGCCCCCCGGCAGGCCGGCAGAGACCCCTGGAAGGCCCGAAATGACGGCGCATCATGATGCGCACACACCGCGCATCATGATGACGTCATTTCGGCTGTCAATCAACTTTGAACTTCCGATTCCGATGCCCATGCCTGATATTGAAAAAATATCGGATGTCGTTATCGGAATTCCGATACAGCAAGTATCGGCCGATACCCGATACTTGCGGTATCGGAATGCTCAACACTAGTGATAAGCTTTCTGTTGCAACCATTGCAAAGTCTTTTTAACTCCAAAGTGGGCCCCTTTTTCGTGAGCCACTCGAGCCAGTTCGTGTAGTTGAGCTCCGGGCGTAACCACCTGCCAAACCGACACTGAGGTTGTTTGCGATGTTACTTTAAGGTACAATAATCCCTTTCGGATAACCAACCTCTCCCATTGTCGCAGCATAAGCAACAGGTCTTGAGTCAAATTTTGCCATTGAGAGTCAGTGGGTAATTGCCCAGCGGCGACCCATGTCCTGAGAAGGCCAACCTCTTCGTCTTCTTGTTGCTGTTGTATCCACTTATCCCGGGATTGTTCCAATATGCCCCTTGGGGTCTCAGAGGAAGATATTTTTTTATTGTCAGTTGTAAGTACGGCAGCAGTGAGAGCGAACGGTATTTCCTCTCCTTCTAATTCTTCGTCTCGATTCTGTCCTGGAGTTGTATGTCGAATCCTGGAGAGGGCGTCTGCATGGACATTCTCGGCCCCTCTTTTGTAGATAATCTTATAATTGTACTTTGCCATCCGGGCCACCCATCGCTGTTCCAGAGCCCCCAATTTGGCGTTTTCCAAATGAGCCAGCGGGTTGTTGTCAGTTCGCACTACCTCCTCGGAGCCCGCTAGGTACTCTGCGAATCTCTCCGTCATAGCCCACACCACTGCGAGGAGTTCGAGCTTAAAGGAGCTATAATTGTCAGGGTTACGCTCGGAGTCATGGAGTGAGCGACTTCAATATGCGATCACCCTCTCCCAGCCATCCTGAACCTGTGACAACACAGCCCCCAGCCCGTGAAGACTCCCGTCAGTGTGCAAGATGAACGGTTGAGAGAAATCCGTGTAAGCCAACACTGGGGCATCCAAGAGCGCAGCCTTGAGGTCTCGGAAGGCCTCTTCCTGAGGGTGTTGCCACTGGATTTTTCGCCCATTGGCCCCAGCGGGAGCCCCCTTCAGCAGGTCGTGCAGGGCTCGAGCTTGACATGCAAAATTCTTTACGAAGCGACGGTAATATCCGGCTAACCCCAGAAAAGCCCGCACATCTTTCACCGTCTCGGGGGTAGGCCATTCCTGGATAGCAGCCACCTTCTCCCGGGATGGCCTCACACCCTCTGCCGAAACGACATGACCCAGATACTCAATCTGAGAGCGAAATAGGTGTCATTTCTGAGGCTTCACCTTCAACCGGTACTTCTGCAACCGGCTGAGTACCTGTCCCAACCGCTTCATGTGGTCCTCAAAGGTGGCGGCATAGACGATGATGTCGTCCAGATAGATCAACGTAGCCTCAAAATTGAGATCTCCCAGACACCACTCCATCAATCGCTGAAAGGTCTCGGGGGCGTTGGCCAGCCCGAACGGCATCCGATTAAACTTAAACAGTCCCATGGGCAATATGAACGCCATCTTGGCTCTATCTTCTTCTGACATGGGCACCTGCCAGTACCCACTGGCCAAGTCCAGGGTTGAAAAATATGTTGCTTTTCCCAAGGCTGACAGGGATTCTTCTATGCGGGGCAGTGGATGAGTTTTAATAGTGCAAGCATTCAGTTTACGATAATCCACACAGAATCGTAGTGTACCATCTTTCTTCCGGACCAACACGATTGGGGCTGCCCAGGGGCTTTGACTTTCCCGTTTCACCCCTTTTCGCAGCATTTGGGCCAGCAAAGTTTTCACCTCTTGATAGAGTTGTGGCGGAATCTGTCGATATCGTTCCCGGATAAGGGCCGCTCCTGCTGTGGGGATTTCATGAGTGATGGCGGTGGTACACCCAAAATCGTCCTCATGACTAGCAAATACTTCATGGTACTGTCCCAGCAATGTTTTTATCTGTGAGAGTTGGGCTGCAGTTAATCCAGAAAGCTCAGCCCGCATCTGCTCCAAAATATTTCGGCCCTTCTCTTGTGCCGAGACTTCGTGGGCCTGTAAAGTTCGTATTATTACTTCCCAAGGATCCTCGGGGTGTACTCGTAATTGAACCACAGGAGCTGGCAGCACTTCTTCTAAAGGCCTTACTAGTTTGGCCAGCACAGTCCGTGCTTTCAGAACGGTGTCTTGGTTTTCAAGGTTAACACAGCGCACCAGGACGGCTCCTTTTTGCACAGTAGCCAGGGAACGGGCCACCATTATGCCAGGAGGTAAGCGCTCCGAGTGACACGGCTCCACCTGCACCTCCACGCCCTCCAAGGGTATCGGGGCTCGAATGGGCAGGGCCACCACAGTCTGTCCAGGAGGTAACACAAGCAGGGGGGTCGCTGGCATGATGACCTTACCCAGAGCCTTGCCTTCCTGGCGGTCCTGATGTATCTGTGCTCCCCGCACCAGCTGATGGAATACCTGTCCCTGGGCTGTGCGAGAACCCCACTGCTTCAGAATCCTCTGTGTAGGGTCATTGAGCAGTAGGTTGCCGAACTCTCGTAGAACATTCATGCCTAGGGTGATAGGGTGTTGCTTATCAGCTTCTCCTTGAATCAGTACCACCCCTCTGCAACCAAGGGATTTACCGCACAGCGTCACTTGCACCCACACCACCCCAGCAACTGGGACCAGCAGCTACTAGTCTGATCACAGGCCCCCACTGAGGCCTTGCTGCTTCCGGGAAGTTCTGTTGAAAATACGTTGCGGGCATAGTGGTTACTTATGACCCCGTGTCCACCAGGCACCGGACGGCCCGGCCCTCCACTTCTGCCCAAACCACCGGGCATTTTGCCACTAAATCTTCGGGACTTCCACCACCCCTAGTTGTGGTTTTTGGCTCCGAGCGGCGTCCCCCCAGCTCGGAGCCCTTTAATGGCGGCCGGAGTGGGTATCTCCCGCGCCGCGGACTCTCTCGGGCAAAGTGGCCTGGTTCTCCACACTCAAAACACCGGGCCTGTGTAGGCTGACCATCCCGTGGGGAGCGTGATTCCCAGGAGCCGGGGTTAAAGCTAGGTCGTCCAGTCCCGGTTCTTCTCTTTACTTCGGCCAACTCGCCCTTAATACTTTGCAGCTCTTGCTTCATCTCTTCCACCCACTGAGGCTCCTCGACTACATTCGCCGAGGCCTCCACACCTCGGACTTTCCCCACGGGGACTGCCATCCTCTGCTCCTGCTCTCGAGCACGTGCCTGACTTCCCACCTCTGAAAAATCTATTTGGGGATTCATTCTGATCTGTTCCCGCAGTGGCTGTTTGACTAATGGATCTCGCAAACCAGTCACCAGTAGGTCACATAGGGTAATGTCAACAGGTCCTGCCCCTACCCCGTCCTTTCTTTCTATAGCTGTATGCAATTCCTGGAGGACATTCATATACTCTGTGATCGTCTCCCCCTCTACCTGCATCCGACTAAACAAACGGGTTCTTAACTCTCCCACATTAGTAGGGTCCCCATGGGTCTGTTCCACTATCTGTAACACTTTTTCAAAAGAGTATCAACATCACTGACCTCTGCGCCTCCCCGTCCAGTGCCATGAGTGCCACCTCAGCCTCCAGATCAGGGGTCATTGGGTGCATCCGGAAGAGCCCCCGCATCCGCTCTGTCCAGCTCCATAACATAGTATTGGAGCCGGAAAATCTAGGCAGGTTGTTCAGCATGGCCCCCTGTTGTGAGTTCATTTTCCCCTTCATTACTGAGGCCAGAGGAACTCCCTCTTCTGGTAAAGAAAGGTAGTGAGCCTCATTATCAAACACCTGAGGCTGATGATGATGACTGGCTGAGTGGAGTTGCTGACTGGATATAAGGCTGCCGACGCCCTTCTGCCCTGCGGGTGATTTCACTGTGGGATCCTTGGAGACCAGTCTGAATTCCTGCTCCTCTAAAGCTAAGTTTGCTGCTCGGCCTTTTGCATTGGTGCTTGACTTTGTTTTGCTTTGTTTTTCTGGATTTCTGCCATTCCCTGCTGGGGTGTGCTGAATTCCTTTAGCTCTGTCTTCTGAAAATACCTGAGTGCTGATTTAGTTTTTGAAGCCTAGCTGCTTCAGGGCCTTTTTCATATCAGCTTGTTGGCTTATGTCTTTGATAGGGTTTTGGCAGATTGCAGACAGCAGCCTTCCTGTCCTTTCCTATCTAGGTAGTTTTGGGCCCCGTCTTTGCTCAGTCTATCTTTCTGTCTGTGTTAGTGTTTTCATCTTGCTTCACCGTCATTATATGTTGGGGGCTGCCTATTGCTTTGGGGTCTGCTCTGGGGCAGTTTAGATTTCCCCTTTCTTTCTTTAGGCCTATTTAATTCTCCGGCCGTGATCGAGGGGTCTAGGGCATCGTAGGAACCCCCACGGCTACTGCTAGTTGTGTTGATAGGTTCAGGGGTCTGCAATCTGATAGTTGCCAACTTCTCTGGTTTTCTGGACTTAGCTTGTATTTCTGCTTTTGCCTCCTACGGTGACTCATTCATAACAGCCCCCCACGATATGCTGGTACGGGGACCTTCATTATTTGCAGAGTTTACAGCTCTACCCTGATCTGCGGCACCACTGTCTGTGCTCGGAGACTGCATCCTGCCGACTACGCCAAATGTAGGGTCCTAGCAGGTTCTCAGGATGCAGTGACGAGACACGAGACAGGGTATGACTGGTATAATAAACTTTTATAAATTTAAGCCACTAGGGCTATGCTGAACGGGCAAACGGGGTAACAAAACAATCTGTCCTCGCAGGGACTCAAGAAAATAAACAGTACTTTTTTGTGTTACTGAGAGTAACCCGGCTAGTCCGGGAGTCAGAGACCAAACTATGACCAAACTATATCACTTATTTCTAAAGTCTACTCATCCTTCCATGCGTCGCTCGGGATTGCAGATGCGGCCGCTTAGGCGTCGCTGATGCAGCTGCCCTGACGCCTCGATCTTCCTGGCAGGTTTGGGCTCGTCGGGCCCTGAAGAAACTGTACCGGTGGGGGCGCAAGAGGCCCTGAAGAAACAATGCCGGTGGGGCACAACCGGCCCTGAAGAAACGGTGCTGATGGGGCGCAACAGGCCCTGAAGTAACAATGCCGGTGGGGCGCAGCAGGCCCTGAAGAAACAATGCCGGTGGGGCGCAACAGGCCCTGAAGAAACAATGCCAGTGGGGCGCAACAGGCCCTGAAGAAACGATGCCGGTGGGGCGCAACAGGCCCTGAAGAAACGGTGCCGATGGGGTGCAGCAGGCCCTGAAGAAACGGTGCCGATGGGGTGCAACAGGCCCTGAAGAAATGATGCCGGTGGGGCGCAACAGGCCCTGAAGAAATGATGCCAGTGGGGCGCAACAGGCCCTGAAGAAATTATGCTGGTGGGGCGCGGTGATGACGCAGTGTCTAAATGTAACTGTTCACCAGTCTCTGCCCAGAGTCCTTAAGCAAACCGGATGGGGGCCTCTACTGCCGCCTGTAGCGAGGGGGCGCCCCCTGGGCCAGTGATGACAGGGCTGCAGCTGTGGGAGAAGGCAGAGGGGCAGTGTCCTGATCGCTGTAAAGGAATGGTCTCTAGTCGCAGCGGTCAGTGAAGGTCGTGGACTTGTCACAGCAGGATGGTAAACAGCGGGGGCAGCTGTATGCAACTGTATGAGGGGAGCGGCCGCCGGTGCAAAGCTCTCACGTGTCACCAGTCGATAAGTCAGCAGCTTTCCTTTCACAGGGCCCTGTCGGTCTCTCCACAACACACCGTCCGCTCCCTCTGTCCTCTCTGTCTCACCCGACTTCTTGTCTGTTGTCCTGCTCTCTGTCAACTGCCACTTCAGCGCGCCCCCTGCTCCTTTTACCCTTGCCCCGCCCCCTGTTTCCCTGACAACTTCAGTCAAGTCTCTCCCTTTACTGTTCTCCCAGTATCGTTCCCTCAGGAACCCTGATGGCGGTCCCCTGGGTACCTGCCCGGTCACTGCATGGGAGTCCTCCTCCCCACAACTGTCCTAGTGACTCTGCTACACAGAAACACAAGCAAGCCAAGACTTTCCACCCACTACCAAGTTCAGGAAGGAAGTATCTTACCACCACTGTTGACCTTACGTTTAGTAAGGTTGTGTACTTTGGATGCACAAGAGATCTAGGACAACCACGGCACACATATAAAACCAAAGGTGATGGGAACTGCTACTTTCGGGCCATCAGCTACAGTTAGGTCCATATATATTTGGACAGAGACATTTTTCTAATTTTGGTTCTAGACATAACCACAATGAATTTTAAACAAAACAATTCAGATGCAGTTGACGTTCAGACTTTCAGCTTTCATTTGAGGGTATCCACTTTAAAACTGGATGAAGGGTTTAGGAGCTTCAGCTCCTTAACATATGCCACCCTGCTTTTAAAGGGACCAAAAGTAATTGGACAATTGACTCCAAGGCTATTTCATGGACAGGTGTGGGCAATCCCTTCGTTATGTCATTCTCATGATAATCTTGCCTAGGCCCCTTTAACCCCAGGTATATTCTGGGCGGGGGGGTTAATCTGGCCTTTTCCACTGGGCCTATCTGATTTATATATCTTTTGTATAGTTCTATGGGCATGCCATCAGGCCCAGGAACCTTCCCATTAGAGACATAACTGCTTCCCGAATTTCTTCCAAGGTGATATCCCTATCCAGGAATGCCTGATCTTCACAAGAAAGCTTGGGAAATTCAATCTGGTTTAAATATTCATCAATTTCCTCCACAGTGTGGTTTAACTGGGAGCCATACAGCTCTCTAAAGTATTCTTCAAATCTACCTGCAATCTGATCTGATTTAAGCAGCGGGCTGCCCTCCTTTGTATTAATGGCCAAAATTGATGGAGACATTTGATTTTGTTAGACTATGTATGCTAGAAATTCACTCGATTGGTTACCTAGCTCAAAATAAGTCTGCTTAGTAAAAAGTTTTCTCTGTGTCTTTTCCCGTAAGGGCGTCAGGTGCTCCCTCCCCTTCCCACGCCAATTATGTAAAGAATTATCAGAGGGATTATTAACATACTCAGCCTCCAGCGACTTACATTCCTCAGCAAGCTTCTGTTCCCCAATAGAGGACTCCTATTTAATATATGAAGTTGTGGACCTGACACACTTAAAGCATATCTGAGGGGATGTATCCCACACCACCAATCAGGGAAGTCACCATGATCTGCTATAAAAACCTCCAATTGATCTGTTATTCTATCATGCTCCCCTATAAGGAATAGCCAAAACGGATGTATGCGGAACCTATTAGGTCTGTTAGGGCCCCCTACATGAAGGCATACCACCAATGGAGCATGGTCTGATACAGCTCTAGGGAGATATTCAATTTTACTCAAATCTGAAAATACAGCATTATTCCCAAATACATGATCTGTTCTAGACAAACATCGAGCAGCTGGTGTATAAGAGGAAAACTCTTTCTTGAGTAGATGTTCCTGCCTCCACAGATCAATCCAGCCCATCTCCGCTATAAAAGTATGTAAGGCAGTGTTGTCCTGATTACCAGACCTAGAATTGGCATCGCTCAGTCTAAATGTACATTGAGACCCATATTAAAGTCCCATACATAACATTTTAGCATCAGGATACTGGGATATATCCATTTTGGCTGGTGGTGGGTTGTAAATATTAAGCGGCACAAAAGGCACCATATCTATAAATTTATATATAAAATTGAATGTATGTATGTGTGTATCACCAACCAATCACAAAGCATCTTTCATTTCACCAGAGCTGTTTAAAAGAAGCTGAGCTGTGATTGGATCCTATGAGCAACAGTTTTCCCACTCAGCAACACCTCAGCAGACACTGACTGGGTGGGAGAAATCTAGCATCACCGGGAACATAAGCTCCCAGCCATTGTCTGCCCCCCAGAAAGGAGCAGAGAGCACATGACAGAAATGAATCCCCCCTCCCTGCCCATATACCCATCACACATCCTCCATCTCAAATGCACATCTTCCCTCTTAAAGAGATCTCCGGTATGTAAGTTAGTGCAAGTCCCTCAGCGCTCTGATACCAACCCCAGGCCTCTCTTTAAAGGGATCATTGGTATGGAAGTTAGGGCAAATCCACTAAGCACTCTGGTTCTGATGCCAGGGTCTCTTAAAGGGATCCCCAGTATGGAAGTGAGGGCAAATCCACTCTGCGCTTTGGTACTGACCCCAGGCCTCTCTTAAAGGGATCTCCAGCATGGAAGTTAGGGCAAATTCCTCAGTGCTCTGATTCTGACCCCAGGCTTCTATTAAAGGGATCATTGGTATGGAAGTCAGGGCAAATCCATCCAGCGCTTTGGTTCTGACCCCAGGTTCTCTTAAAGGGATCCCCGGTATGGAAGTTAGGACCGTTCCCCTCAGTGCTGTGGTTTTGACCCCAGGATTCTATTAAAGGGATCATTGGTATGCAAATCAGGGAAAATCCACTCAGCACTCTGGTTCTGACCCCAGTCTCTCTTAAAGGGATCCCCGGTATGGAAGTTAGGACCGTTCCACTCAGCGCTCTAGTTCTGACCCCAGGCTGATGGGATGATGTGGGATATTAGGGGTAGTAGTCCTGTGGCTCTGGCTGATGGAATGATGTGGGATATTAGGGGTGGTAGCCCGGTGGTGCTGGCTGATGGGATGATGTGGGATATTAGTGGTAGTAGTCTGGTGGCTCTGGCTGATGGGATGATGTGGAATATTAGGGGCAATATTCTGGTAGCTCTGGCTGACGGGATGATATGGGATATTAGGGGTAGTAGTCTGGTGGCTCTGACGGAATGATGTGGAATATTAGGGGTAGTAGTCTGTTGGCTGTGATGGGATGATGTGGGATATTAGGAGTAGTAGTCCGGTGGCTCTGAAGGAATGATGTGGGATATTAGGGGTAGTAGTCCAGTAGCTCTGGCTGATGGGATGATGTGGGATATTAGGGGTAGTAGTCTGTCGGCTGTGACGGGATGATGTGGGATATTAGTGGTAGTAGTCCGGTAGCTCTGGCTGACGGGATGATGTGGGATATTAGTGGTAGTAGTCCGGTAGCTCTGGCTGATGGGATGATGTGGGATATTATAGTGAATGTGGCTATGTGGAGTGGGCAGGGCTATACACTCAGCTTCATATATATATATATATATATATATATATATATATAATCATCATAATTTGTTATAACTAACCGTAGTTAGTTAGTATGCCCGGGCAACGCTGGGCTCTTCAGCTAGTGCATATATAAAAATGAATCTACCTTCCAGGTCTCTTATGACCGCTTGAACCGACCACCTCAGTGACTTACAGTGGGGAAAAAAAGTATTTAGTCAGTCAGCAATAGTGCAAGTTCCACCACTTAAAAAGATGAGAGGCGTCTGTAATTTACATCATAGGTAGACTGTCACGTCGCCGTCAGACTCGGGGCCCGCTGTTCCGCCCTCAGCCACTAGGAGGCGACGGACTGTCACGCCGCCCTCGGGCTCGGGGCCTGCTGTCCAGGCCTCGGCCACCAGGAGACGCCGGACTGACATGTTGTCGTCGATCTCGGGGCCTGCTGTTCCGCCCTCAACCACTAGGAGGCGCCGTGGCTCGCGCCCGAGTGAGGGCGGCAACAATGAAAGGGCTTCTGCGCAGGCGTCTACTGGAGGCAGACTCCGCTCCTCTGTCAGTCATGAAGGGGCTGGTGCATCATCATCAGGTCTGGTCCTGGGGGCGGTCCTGATGACATCACCAGCCCGGGAGCCTGTGAGGGACGACCTGATCCCTCAAATACCTTGGGACTGGGCTTGCAAGCCGCCGGATATATTCTTGGTTCCCCTACGTGTTACTTGTGATTGCCTATCGATAACTCCGACCTCAGCCTGAACTTCTGACTACTCTGTTGCCTGCCGTTTTTGTACCTTGCATTTCTCCTGATTACTGACGCTGACCTTGGCCTGGATTCCTGACCCCTCTACTACCTGACGATTTTGTACCTCCGCTACTCTCCCAGTTTTTGACCTCTGCCTGGACTCTCGACTCTGCCTCTGCCTGCCGTTTCTGTACCTCCGCTGCTCGCCTGGTTTCCGTCTCCATTTTTGGCTCCCTTCCTGCTGTTCTATTGCGACCGTTCTGCTCTGGCACTCTGCTCCTGTTCAGACAGCGCTTCCTGGGCTCTGCAGTAAATCCAGATCCCTGTATAGGGGTAAAGGGTGTCGGTGCTACTCGGGGCGCTGTCTGTCTGCAGCCCAGACCGCAGACGGACGCGACATTATATCCGGCCCAAATAAAACTGTCTCTTGTGTGTGTATATATATATCACACCTATATAAAGACAGTTTCTCTGAATTTTTTTTTCCTTTCCTCTCTTGCCTGAGCTGATTGTTGGCCTAAAACACCTGTTACTAAGCCTCAGTATACAGCCTGGAGGATCAGTCTCACCTTCCTGCTCGAGCATGCTGCAGTTAGGAGACTCCAGGGACAAAGCTGAACGTCAGAGATCCGTACCCCGGGAACATCAGTCTCTGAGCAGCTCTGGCTATGGTTGCGCAGAGGCTCAGGTATTGCCCACAGATGCGGCCAAAGTTTTACTACCTATTTCATTGTATGTTGGTCAGGATTCTCTGTGTTTAAAAGCCTATGTCGATAGCGGGTCTGAAGGGAATTTTATGGACTCTTTTGCTGCTAAAAAACTTGGTGTCCCACTACTGAAACTTAATATTCCAATTAAAACCACGGCTATTAATGGCACATCCATTATTCAGGAGGGGGTTAAATTTGTTACTGCTAAGATAACTATGTCAGTAGGAGCACTACATACTGAGCTTATTTCCTTTTTTGTGTTGGACAATCTATCTTCTGCAGTCATTTTGGGAATGCCGTGGCTACGTCAACATAACCCTGTCATTGACTGGCACCTGGGTGATGTGGTGCGCTGGAGTTCGCAATGCCAGGATAATTGCATGTCTGTAGCAGTAAATCAAACCAAGCTAAAAAAACACCCCTTCATACCGTTTGCTCTCAGGGATTATGGAGATGTCTTTTCCGTTATAGAGTCTGAGAAACTACCACCCCACAGAGAGTATGATTGTCCTATAAACCTAATTCCAGATGCCCGTCTTCCAAAAGGGAGAATATTTAATCTCTCTGGTCCAGAGCGTCAGGCCATGAATGAGTACATAGCGGATAGCTTAAGAAAGGGGTTCATTAGACCATCTATTTCACCAGTTGGAGCTGGGTTCTTCTTTGTAGAGAAGAAAGATGGTGGTCTCAGACCCTGCATTGACTACCGGGAATTAAACGCAATCACTATAAAGAACCAGTACCCGCTTCCACTCATCCCTGATCTTTTTAATCAGCTAATTGGAGCCCGTTGGTTTACTAAACTTGACCTCCGGGGGGCATACAATCTAATCCGCATAAGAGACGGCGATGAGTGGAAGACAGCGTTTAATACACCTCTTGGTCACTTTGAGTACCTAGTAATGCCTTTCGGACTCAGCAATGCTCCTGCAGTGTTTCAGCACTTTGTTAACGATATTTTCAGGGACATCTGTGGTGTGTATGTCGTTGTGTACTTGGATGATATTTTGATTTACTCCACTGACCCTGTGACACATGCTCAACACGTCCGTTCAGTACTGCAGAGACTACGGGAGAACTCCTTGTTTGCTAAGTTGGAGAAATGTGTCTTTTTCGCTGAGGAGGTACAATTTTTGGGGTACATGGTCTCAGGCAGGGAGTTCCGCATGGATCCTGCCAAGATCCAACCTATTAAGGCGTGGGTGCAACCCAAATCGCTGAAAGCATTGCAGCGATTTTTGGGATTTGCCAATTACTACCGTAAGTTTATCAGGAGTTTTTCTGAGATTGCCAAGCCACTCACGGATCTAACCCGAAAGGGGGCGGACGTGACCAACTGGAATCCCGAGGCCATTCAAGCATTTTCTACGTTAAAAGAATGCTTTGTGGCCAACCCGGTTTTAGTACAACCTGACTTAGACCGCCCATTTATTGTGGAGGTGGATGCCTCCGAAGTCGGAGTGGGAGCAGTGCTATCGCAAGGCACTGCAGCCCTCACTCAGCTGCGCCCATGTGCTTTTTTTTCCCGAAAGTTCTCTGCCACAGAGAAGAACTATGATATTGGGAATCGGGAATTAATAGCAATCAAATGGGCCTTCGAGGAATGGCGTCACTTTCTCGAAGGCGCCAAACACAAGGTCACCGTCATTACAGACCACAAAAACCTGACCTACCTGGAGTCAGCTAAAAGACTGAATTCCAGGCAGGCCAGGTGGGCCTTGTTCTTTTCAAGGTTCGATTTTTTAATCACCTTTCGCCCTGGCACGAAAAATGTGAGGGCCGATGCCCTCTCTCGCAGTTTTTGCCCCACACAAGCCGAAGACTGTGAACCCGTTCCGATATTAGCCAATGGGATCGTCGTGTCGGCAGTTTCCTTGGACCTTCTGGAGGAGATCCGTAGGTCTCCAGAACGAGCTCCTGACACTACACCCCCCCAAAAATTGTTTGTTCCGAATTCCTTTCGCCTTCAAGTTCTTAAAGAGTCACATGACTCTGTTCTGGCAGGTCATCCTGGGCTCAACAATACCACCAGGTTGGTAACTAGGAACTTTTGGTGGCAGACGGTGGTCAAGGACTGTAAGAACTATGTTTCAGCATGTGAAGTCTGTGCCCGCGCCAAATCCACCCATAATCGCCCTGCTGGCTGGCTTCAGTCCTTGCCCACCCCTGAGAGTCCATGGACCCACATCTCCATGGACTTCATCACAGACCTGCCGACCTCAGATGGGAAAACATGTATCTGGGTGGTGGTAGACAGGTTCAGCAAATAGTGCCATTTTATTCCCCTGTCTGGCTTACCTAACTCCGAAACCTTGAGCAAATTGTTCCTTGTGCACATTGTACGTCTTCATGGTGTTCCGTCAAATATTGTGTCCGACAGAGGTACCCAGTTCGTCTCAAAATTCTGGAGGGCGTTCTGTAAACGCATCGGTGTTGAGTTATCCTTCTCCTCGGCCTACCACCCCGAAACCAATGGGCAAACCGAACGTGCTAATCAAGCTCTGGAGCAATACCTCCGTTGTTACGTGTCAGGACACCAGTCCGACTGGGTAGAACATCTGCCATTGGCTGAGTTTGCCTTAAATAATCGCTACCAGGACTCCATTAAAACTACCCCTTTTTTTTGTAACCTTGGATTGCATCCGCGCTTTGGGTCGTTCTTGGCTAGGATGTCGGAGCTCCCTGGGGTAGAGAAAAACATACATCGCTTGAAAACAATATGGTCTGAAGTAAATACAAATTTGAAAGGGGCTCAAGTTAGACAGGCTTCAGCTGCAAACAAACGACGGTCCAAGGGGCCACACTTGGGGGTTGGGGACAAGGTTTGGCTTTCGACTAAAAACATCAAACTGAAAGTACCGTCTGCCAAACTGGGTCCCAGATTTATCGGCCCATATGAAATTATAGAAGTGGTTAACCCGGTAGCCTTCCGTTTGAAACTTCCGCAGTCATTTAAATTACCTAACGTGTTCCACAAGTCTCTCCTCAAACTGTATCGCTCCCCAATTCACCCTTTCCAGTCCCCTCCTCCTCCTGTTTCGGTCGGAGGGTCCTTGGAGTATGAAGTCCAGGGTATCCTTGACTCCCGCCTGGTGAGAGACTCCATACAGTATCTTATACACTGGAAGGGCTACGGCCCGGAGGAGAGGTCCTGGGTCCCCGCAAGGAACATCCATGCCAAGGCATTAATTAGGAGATTTCATCTCCTGCACCCTGACAAACCGGGTTTTCAGGGTCCGGAGGCCCCTCCTGGAGAGGGAGGTACTGTCACGTCGCCGTCAGACTCGGGGCCCGCTGTTCCGCCCTCAGCCACTAGGAGGCGACGGACTGTCACGCCGCCCTCGGGCTCGGGGCCTGCTGTCCACCCCTCGGCCACCAGGAGACGCCGGACTGACATGTCGTCGTCGATCTCGGGGCCTGCTGTTCCGCCCTCAACCACTAGGAGGCGCCGTGGCTCATGCCCGAGTGAGGGCGGCAACAATGAAAGGGCTTCTGTGCAGGCGTCTACTGGACGCAGACTCCGCTCCTCTGTCAGTCATGAAGGGGCTGGTGCATCATCATCAGGTCTGGTCCTGGGGGCGGTCCTGATGACATCACCAGCCCGGGAGCCTGTGAGGGACGACCTGATCCCTCAAATACCTTGGGACTGGGCTTGCAAGCCGCCGGATATATTCTTGGTTCCCCTACGTGTTACTTGTGATTGCCTATCGTTAACTCCGACCTCAGCCTGAACTTCTGACTACTCTGTTGCCTGCCGTTTTTGTACCTTGCATTTCTCCTGATTACTGACGCTGACCTTGGCCTGGATTCCTGACCCCTCTACTACCTGACGATTTTGTACCTCCGCTACTCTCCCGGTTTTTGACCTCTGCCTGGACTCTCGACTCTGCCTCTGCCTGCCGTTTCTGTACCTCCGCTGATCGCCTGGTTTCCGTCTCCATTTTTGGCTCCCTTCCTGCTGTTCTATTGCGACCGTTCTGCTCTGGCACTCTGCTCCTGTTCAGACAGCGCTTCCTGGGCTCTGCAGTAAATCCAGATCCCTGTATAGGGGTAAAGGGTGTCGGTGCTACTCGGGGCGCTGTCTGTCTGCAGCCCAGACCGCAGACGGACGCGACATAGACCTCAACTATGGGAGACAAACTGAGAAAAAAAAATCCAGAAAATCACATTGTCTGTTTTGTTTTCATTTTATTTGCATATTATGGTGGAAAATAAGTATTTGGTCAGAAACAAGCAATCAAGATTTCTGGCTCTCACAGACCTGTAACTTCTTCTTTAAGAGTCTCCTCTTTCCTCCACTCATTACCTGTAGTAATGGCACCTGTTTAAACTTGTTATCAGTATAAAAAGACACCTGTGCACACCCTCAAACAGTCTGACTCCAAACTCCACTATGGTGAAGACCAAAGAGCTGTCAAAGGACACCAGAAACAAAATTGTAGCCCTGCACCAGGCTGGGAAGACTGAATCTGCAATAGCCAACCAGCTTGGAGTGAAGAAATCAACTGTGGGAGCAATAATTAGAAAATGGAAGACATACAAGACCACTGATAATCTCCCTCGATCTGGTGCTCCACGCAAAATCCCACCCCGTGGGGTCAGAATGATCACAAGAACGGTGAGCAAAAATCCCAGAACCACGCGGGGGGGACCTAGTGAATGAACTGCAGAGAGCTGGGACCAATGTAACAAGGCCTACCATAAGTAACACACTACGCCACCATGGACTCAGATCCTGCAGTGCCAGACGTGTCCCACTGCTTAAGCCTGTACATGTCCGGGCCCGTCTGAAGTTTGCTAGAGAGCATTTGGATGATCCAGAGGAGTTTTGGGAGAATGTCCTATGGTCTGATGAAACCAAACTGGAACTGTTTGGTAGAAACACAACTTGTCGTGTTTGGAGGAAAAAGAATACTGAGTTGCATCCATCAAACACCATACCTACTGTAAAGCATGGTGGTGGAAACATCATGCTTTGGGGCTGTTTCTCTGCAAAGGGGCCAGGACGACTGATCCGGGTACATGAAAGAATGAATGGGGCCATGTATCGTGAGATTTTGAGTGCAAACCTCCTTCCATCAGCAAGGGCATTGAAGATGAAACGTGGCTGGGTCTTTCAACATGACAATGATCCAAAGCACACCGCCAGGGCAACAAAGGAGTGGCTTCGTAAGAAGCATTTCAAGGTCCTGGAGTGGCCTAGCCAGTCTCCAGATCTCAACCCTATAGAAAACCTTTGGAGGGAGTTGAAAGTCCGTGTTGCCAAGCGAAAAGCCAAAAACATCACTGCTCTAGAGGAGATCTGCATGGAGGAATGGGCCAACATACCAACAACAGTGTGTGGCAACCTTGTGAAGACTTACAGAAAACGTTTGACCTCTGTCATTGCCAACAAAGGATATATCACAAAGTATTGAGATGAAATTTTGTTTCTGACCAAATACTTATTTTCCACCATAATATGCAAATAAAATGAAAACAAAACAGACAATGTGATTTTCTGGATTTTTTTTTCTCAGTTTGTCTCCCATAGTTGAGGTCTACCTATGATGTAAATTACAGACGCCTCTCATCTTTTTAAGTGGTGGAACTAGCACTATTGCTGACTAAATACTTTTTTTCCCCACTGTATGTACAATGGTGACTACCCCTCTAGAATAGTAAGTATATGTGGCGTTCTTCTGCCATTGTATCCAAGGTTTATTTATTCTGGATATAGTGTCTGGCGTTAAATGGGTTTCCTGAAGGCATATTATCTGTGCCTGCGACTCACGTATCTGGGAAAATACCACATTCCTCTTCCTGGCATTTCCCAACCCCCTAATGATCCATGAAGGAAGCTTAAGAGACGCCATATAGACTCCATATAAAATTTTGATATAGGGTACCATTCCCCCCGAGAGAGTTTAAATTTATTGTTTGCAGACTGCCCTTGGATGATGCAGTATAAGTGCAATGCTCACATTCAGCTGAAAAAACAATTGGATCTAGAACCAAAGACCAATAATGGCCATAGAAATACAACTGGGAATGCCTAGAAACTTCACAAATATAGAGATTCTTATATTCTTGTCTTTCACTAATAGCAATTATAATAGATTGACATGCACAGTCAGATCTGCCTCTCTCTCCTGGAAATCCACTCCTCCGCTTCAGCCGTATTCTGAAAGAAAAGTACACTCTCGCCATCTACTACCCTTAGCCTGGCTGGGTACGCCACTGAATATATCACATTGGAACTCTTCAAACATCTCTTGATCGCTATAAATGAGGCTTTTCATTTCTGCAAGTCAAATGAGAAATCAGGAAACATCATTACAGTGACATTTTCATGTTTAATCACTTGGGCCTTCCGTTCCAGTTGCAGGATATGCTGTATTTTTCGTACCACAAGACGCACTTTTTTCCCCAAAAATTTTTGGGGAAAGTGGGAGTGCATCTTATGGTCACAATATACTCACTCCTGTGGCTGGTGCGGGTGCGATGGGGATCTGTGGTGTGGCGGCGGGCTGTGCTCCGATGCAGGGGCAGCGGCTCTCTGTGCTCTGTGGGGGCTCCGCCGGCATTTTCTCAAAGCCCAGAGGCCCCCGCACAACCGTTGCTGCCATGTTGTGGTGGCCTCCGGGAACATGGACGCCGGGAAGATGGCCGCTGGTTCGGGGACAATGCATGTTCAGGTTCAGATCTCGTCCAAAGATCGCGGGAGATGAGATTCAAATCTCGGCAACGAGATCTCGTCCCGAGATCTGAACCTGAACATGCACCGTCCCCGGACGGGCGGCCGTGTTCCTGGAGGCCACCGCAACAGGGCAGCAATGGATGTGTGGGGGACTCTGGGCTTTGAGGAAATGCCAATGGAGCCGCTGCTCCTGCACCGGGGCACAGTGTCCCAGAACAGCACACCTGCCCCAGCACAGTGCCCCAGCACAGCCCACCTGCCCCAGCACAGTGCCCCAGCACAGTCCACCAGCCCCAGAACAACCAACCTGCCCCTGCACTGACCCGCTGCCACGGCACCAGCCTGGACCACCGAACGACTCCTGTTACCACTCCTCCACCTGTGCCAGATCCCTTCCCTGGTAAGCTGAATTCAGACTGTAAGACCGACCCCCATTTGGCACACTATTGTTTTTTTCCCTATTTTCCTGAAAATTTGGGGTGAGTCTTATGGTCCGGTGCATCTTACTGTATAGTCCGAAAAATACGGTAATCTCTATCTTTCCAATTATGAAATCTGGCCAGTAGGGGTTTTGGAGGAGCTTCCGGAGGATTCCGCTTTCCAGGTACATGGAGTGCCCTCTCCACTGCATATGCAGTAGAAAAGGTGGCGTCCGGGAACAACTCGCATATCTATTTCTCCATAAAGTCACTGGGGTTCTTCCCTTCTGCCCTTTCTGACAATCCAATGATACGGATATTATTTCGCCTCAGTCTATTCTCTAAATCGTTTTTTTGTAAGCACAGTTCCATTTGTTGTTCTGTTACTCTGATACGTTCTGGCAAGGGCGCTGTTTGATCCTCCAGACTCAAAATTCTATCCTCCGCTTGTCTGACTTTCTCTCCCAGATTTGACATGTCATTGCGGAGTAGTCCTAAATCAGATTTAACCTCTTCAATCTTCCCAGTCAGAGAGGCAGTGCAGCTTTGGATGGCAGCCAGCAGCTGCGTACATACCTACTTCAGAGTGGGCTCTGAATCCACATCATCTGGTTCCTGTGATATTGATGCCTCACCTTGAGACAAATTATTTGAGGGTCTCTGAGCTGTCGCTGAGTTATTCCCTCCGGCATAGGACTTTAATTTCTCAGCTGCAGATTGTGACTTATTAGGGCTCATAGCGCTGTCTCCGAGAAATATATGCAATATAAAGGAAGAACTATTAGTTGGCTATGCAGTATGTAGTTCCAGAATAATGTCAGTGGCTCAGATAGTAAGATTTAGAAGGTCACAGAGTCATTTGCTTACACAGTTTGGCTGCATAATATATGCAACTGGTGCTGTTTTCAGAAAGAACAGTAGGTGGCCATAGCGTACTGCAGTATGGAGACTGTATAGAATACTACTGCACAGTCTGAGTTCTCTTATCAGCATCAGAAAGTGCTCTGAGCAGCACTGCAAATCCGCGTACCTCAGCAGCCACCAAGCAAGCCAGAAAGCCACACTTCAGGACTGAGCCTGCGTCCGCACCCCTGAACCTCTCCTCCGATCCAGAATCCTCCACCACACATCAGGGAGATCTCCAAAATGGCAGCCGTACTCCAGCTCCTCACTCACCACCAGCGACCACATAGCTCCATGGGCCCGCTCTTCAGCACTCAGTCTCATGAGCGCACTTCCCAGCCTCCTCTCTGTCCTCAACTTACCCGGCAAGCAATAGGTGGGTGGGATACCGGCTAGTCGGTTCAGATGTCCTGTCGGCCTGAAGAATGTCCAGCACATGTGAGCCGCACTCCCAAACTCTGAACACTGGGGGCAAATGAAGGCTCAAACTTGTTTGGCCAATACTGGGGTGTCTTAGGCTGGTTTCACACTAGCGTTCGATCGCGCAGCTCATCGTGCGCTATCGGGCGCATGCGCAATGTCCCCCTATCTTTAACATGGTGATCGCAGGGTCTTGCGAATCTACGCGCTCTTCAGCGTTTAGCGTGCGCTGCGCATATTACATGTGTGCGCCCAGACGCGCCGTACGCTACATGTTGCATTTTTTTTCCGGCGGCATCATTAAAAAATTTGCGCGCGCACATGTGCGCTCGTTGTGCGCCCAAAGATAGCATTACAGTCTATGTGGTCGCTGACGAGCGCTTTGCACCACGCATGTCAGCGCCTTGTGCGTGCACGCAATTTGAGTAAACAATGTCTAGACACTTGTCTAGAACTCCCCCTAAACAAGCAACATTGTTTGGGAGGACTGTACAAAGAAGGTGTCTTCAGGGTCAGACAATTACTCTACATACAGCCTTGCAGAGACCAGATAAGCACCTCCAAGAGCTTTCCTACTGTGGATTCTTTCTTCAGCAGCCAAAACGTGAGTATTCTTCTGTAGGGTCGGACAGGTTCGCAGGATGCAGTGACGAGACACTAGACGAATGGTGGTTTTCGAAATCACTTTTATATAACTCTAGCCAATGGGCTAGGCTGAACAAAACAAGAATAAAGTACAACAACAACAACAGTCCACACAGGGACTCAACGATCTTAACCAAATATAGTTTCACTTAGCCTTCCCGGGACTGCTGGATTCGGTAGCGTGGCCGCGTTGAGGTCGCTGAGGCGGCTGTCCTGAGGAAAGTGATGTCGGTGGGGGCAACAGGCCCTGAAGAAAATAATACCGTTGGGGCGCAACAAGCCCTGAAGAAAACGAGGACATTGGGGCGCAACAGGCCCTAAAGGAAACGGGGACGTTGGGGCGCAACAGGCCCTGAAGAGAACGCTGCCGCTGGGGCGCAACAGGCCCTGAAGAAAACACTGCCGCTGGGGCGCAACAGGCCCTGAAGAAAGCAATGCCGTTGGGGCGCAACAGGCCCTGAAGAAAATGCTGCCGCTGGGGCGCAACAGGCCCTGAAGAAAACTCTGCTGCTGGGGCGCAACAGGCCCTGAAGAAAGCAATGCCATTGGGGCTCAACAGGCCCTGAAGAAAGCAATGCCGTTGGGGTGCAACAGGCCCTGAAGAAAGTGATGGAGGTGGCGCGTGGTGATGACGCAGTTCCCCAGAAGGCCTGTAGCCGTCCTTTACCAAGGAGTCTCTTCCTAAGCCAGGGTAGCGAGCCTTTTATCCCGCCTGTGACAAGGTGGCGTATCTTGAGGCCAATGATGGCCGGGTCGGCGTGATGGGGGAAGGCTGGGGGGAAGGGCCCAGGTCTCTGTGGCCTGGTTACCGGTACTCACGGCCACAACCTGAGGTATAGTTCCTCTCTCTCCAAGGCGGGGGTTAGCGGGGATTATTCTCTCAGGACGGGAGCGGGGAGCAGTCTCTGGGCACAGTCTCTCACGTCTCTCTTGTCGGTAAATCGGCCGCTTTCTCCTCGCAGGCTCCTCTTGGTACCCCTGCAAGTCACCCTGCGTCCTGCCTTCACTCCCTCTCTTCCCCAACTGCCACTTCAGCGCGTCCCCTGCTCCTTTTACCCTAGCCCCTCCCCCTGTTGCCCTGACAACCTCAGTCGCATGTCTCCCTTCGTAATTCCTCTGTTGTGCTTCCTTCAATAACTCTGATGGCGGTCCCCTTGGTTCCGGCCCAAACACTATATGGGGGTCCTCCTCCCCACCTTCCCCTACCCTGTAAGCTCGCCAGTCCTCGGGCGAGGGTGTTAGTCTATTAAGATTGGCCTGTAAAGGTGTTAATATTCATTGCCATACGAACTGATCTTGTTCATACTGTTCGGGGGGGTTTGCCGGCTGTTGACCGCTCGGAGCGTCTAAGTTCGACTGGGGTGGAATCTTCTGGGGTGGTGGACGTCAGTGGGTTGCATGGTGCTGGTGGGTTAATTGGGTCAACTGGCTCATTATTGGGTGGAGGGCCCTTGGGAACTGGAGGGAAATCCTCGTCTTCCGAGTCCCAGCATATGGACTCCGGTTCGGATGTCTTCGGGACAAGTTCCAGCTGCTTCGGGTCGGTGGAAATACATGGGCGTAACATATTACGATGCAAAATGCAGGTGGGCAGTGTTTCATCTTGCTCGGGCCGTATTTCGTACACAGGTCCTTCTGGATGGATACGGCGTAGTACCCAATAAGGACTCTCTTCCCAACGTGACTCCAGTTTATTCTGGGGGCATTGATCTAGTACAAGCACACGGTCCCCGCTTTGGAGATGGGGAGGGGAGGTTGTATTCTTCCCTGGGTGTTCCCAGTCTTGAAGTTTAGTATGTACAATTCGGTGAAGAGTTTGCAGCCTGTGGCGATGATTTCGGACCCAAGACGACACTCCAGTCCAGGGCCGAGGCTCTTCGGGGTCCAACTCTACCTTCGTGATCCCTTTACCCTCTCGTCCGAACAGCAGGAAATAAGGAGTATAGCCCGTAACTCGATGTACCCGATTATTATAAACCCATACTAATTCAGAAACATATTCAGGCCAACGAGCTTTCCAGAGTGCGTAGCATTTGAATCAATGTCCGATTAAATCGCTCACAAGCCCCATTCCCTTGCGGGTGATATGGTGTGGTCCGGGATTTATCAATTCCATAAAGATGATGTAGTTCATCCATAACTTTCCCCAAAAAACATGCTCCCTGGTCGGAATGTATACGTTGAGGACAGCTGTACACTTGTATAAAGTTTCTGCAAATTGCGGAGGCGGCTGACTCCGCGGTCTGGTCTCGAGTAGGGGTGACCACAGCGAACTTGGTGAAATGATCCACCATGACGAGGCAGTGTTCGTATCCCTGGAATGCGGGACCAATGTGCAGATAATCCACCGTCAGGAGCTCAAAGGGTGCTGAAGTCACAATCGTCTGTGTTGCGGCCCTCTGAGCAGGCGGTTTGGCCAATTCACATAAGCGGCAGGTACGGCAAACTTCTTCCACAACAGCCGACAAGCGTGGGTGATAAACTTTCTGTTGTAACCATTGCAAAGTCTTTTTGACTCCAAAGTGGGCCTCTTTTTCGTGAGCCTCTTGAGCCAGCTCGTGTAGTTGAGCTCCGGGTGAACCACCTGCCAAACAGTCGTTGAGGTTGTTTGCGAAGTGATTTTACAGTACAGTAGTCCCTTTCGGATAATCAGTCTCTCCCATTGTCGCAGCATCAGCGACAGGTCTTGGGTCAAAGTTTGTCGTTGAGTATCAGTGGGTAATTGACCAGCGGCGACCCATGTCCGGAGAAGTCCAACTTTTTCATCTTTTTGTTGCTGTTGTATCCACTTATCCCGAGATTGTTCCAGGATGCCCCTGTGGGCCTCTGGGGAATATACTTTTGCATCAACATTGGTGAGCACGGCAGCGGTAAGAGCGAACGGTATTTCCTCTCCTTCTAATTCTTCATCTCGATTCTGTCCGGGAGTTGTATGTCGAATCCTGGAGAGAGCATCTGCATGAACATTCTCGGCCCCTCTTTTGTAAATAATCTTGTAATTGTACTTCGCCATTCGGGCCACCCATCGCTGCTCCAAAGCCCCCAACTTGGCGTTTTCCAAGTGAGCCAGTGGGTTGTTGTCAGTTCGCACTACCACCTCGGAGCCCGCTAGGTACTCTGCGAATCTCTCCGTCATAGCCCACACCACTGCGAGGAGCTCGAGCTTAAAAGAGCTGTAAATGTCAGGGTTATGCTTGGAGTCATGGAGTGAACGGCTTCCATAAGCGATCACCCTCTCCCGGCCATCCTGAACCTGTGACAACACAGCCCCTAGCCCGTGAAGACTCCCGTCAGTGTGCAGGATGAACGGCTGAGAGAAATCCGCATAAGCCAACACTGGGGCATCAGAGAGTGCAGCCTTGAGATCTCGGAAGGCCTCTTCCTGAGGGTGTTGCCACTGGATTTTTTGCCCATTGGCCCCAGCGGGAGCCCCCTTCAGCAGGTCATGCAGGGCCCGAGCTTGACATGCAAAATTCTTTACGAAACGACGGTAATATCCGGCTAACCCCAGAAAAGCCCGCACGTCTTTCACCGTCTCGGGGGTAGGCCATTCCTGGATAGCAGCAACCTTCTCCCGGGACGGCCTCACACCTTCTGCCGAAACGACATGACCCAGATACTCAATCTGAGAGCGAAATAGGTGGCCTTTCTGAGGCTTCACCTTCAACCCGTACTTTTGCAGCCGGCTGAGTACCTGTCCCAACCGCTTCAGGTGGTCCTCGAAGGAGGCGGCATAGACAATGATGTTGTCCAGGTAGATCAACATGGCCTCAAAATTGAGATCTCCTAAACATCGCTCCATCAATCGCTGAAAGGTCCCGGGGGCGTTGGCCAGCCCGAATGGCATACGATTAAACTTAAACAGTCCCATGGGCATTATGAACGCCGTCTTCGCTCTGTCCTCTTCTGACATGGGCACCTGCCAGTACCCACTGGCCAAGTTCAGGGTCGAAAAATATGTTGCTTTGCCCAATGCAGACAGAGATTCTTCTATGCGGGGCAATGGGTATGAGTCTTTAATAGTGCAAGCATTCAATTTATGATAATCCACACAGAATCGTAGTGTACCATCTTTCTTCCAGACCAACACGATGGGGGCCGCCCAAGGGCTTTGACTTTCCCGTATCACCCCTTTTTGCAGCATCTGAGCCAGCAAAGTTTTCACCTCTTGATAGAGTTGTGGCGGGATCTGTCAATATCGTTCTCGGATAGGGGCCGCTACTGCTGTGGGGATCTCATGAGTGATGGCGGTGGTACACCCAAAGTCGTCCTCATGGCTAGCAAATACTTCGTGGTACTGTCCCAGCAATGCTTTTACTTGTGGAAGTTGGGCCGCAGTTAGTCCAGAAAGCTTGGCCCGCATCTGCTCCAAAATATTTCGGCCCTTCTCTTGTGTCGAGACTTCGTGGGCCTGTAAGGCTCGTATTGTTACCTCCCAAGGATCCTCGGGGTGTACTCGTAATTGAACCGCAGGAGCGGGCAGCACTTCTTCTAAAGGCTTTACTAGTTTGGCCAGTACAGTCCGTGCTTTCAGAATGGTATCTCGGTCTTCAAGGTTAATGCAGCGGACCAGGACGGTTCCTTTTCGCACCGTAGCGAGGGAATGAGCCACCAGTATGCCAGGAGGTAAGTGCTCTGAGTGACACGGCTCCACTTGCACCTCTACGCCCTCCAGAGGTATCGGGGCCCGAATTCGCAGGGCCACCACTGCCTGTCCAGGAGGCAGCACAAGCAGGGGTGCCGCTGACGCGATGACCTTACCCAGAGCCTCACCCTCCTGGCAGTCCCGATGCACCCGTGCACCTCGCACCAGCTGCTGGAATACCTGTCCCTGAGCTGTGCGAGAACCCCACTGCTTCAGTGTCCTTTGTGTGGGATCATTAAGCAACAGGTTACCAAACTCTTTTAAAATATTCATGCCTAGGGTGACAGGGTGTCGTTGATCAGCTTCTCCTTGAGTCAGCACCACCCCTCTGCGGCCGAGGGGTTTACCGCACAACGTCATCTGCACCCACACTACCCCAGCAACCGGGACCGGCGGTTGGTTAGCGGCTACTAGTCTAATCATGGGCCCCCACTGAGGCCTTGCTGCCTCTGGAAAGTTTCGTTGAAAGTACGCTGCGGGCATAGTGGTTACTTGTGACCCCGTGTCCACCAGACACTGGACGGCCCAGCCCTCTACTTCTGCCCAAACTACCGGACACTTTGCTATCAAATCTTCGGGACTTCCACCACCCCTAGTTGTGGTTTTCGGCTCCGAGCGGCGTCCCCCCAGCCCGGAGCCCTTTAGTTTAATGGCCGCCGGGGTGGGTATCTCCCACGCCGCGGACACTCTCAGGCGAAGTGGCCTGGTTCTCCACACTCATAACACCGGGCCGGTATAGATTGACCACCCCGCAGAGAACGTGACCCCCAGGGACCGGGATTAACACTGGGCCGTCCAGTCTCTGGTTCGGTTCTTCTCTTTACTTCATCCAACTCGCTCTTAATATTTTTCAATTCTCGCTTCATCTCCTCTACACACTGGGGTTCCTCAACTGTGTTCGAGGAGGCCTCCACACCTCGGACCTTCCCCACAGGGACCGCCATCCCCTGCTCTTGCTCCCGAACCGTGCCTGACTTCCCACTTCTGAAAAGTCTATTTGGGGATTCATTCTGATCTGTTCCCGTAATGCCTGTTTTATCAGTGGATCTCGCAGTCCAGTCACCAGTAGGTCACGTAGGGTAATGTCAACAGGTCCTACCCCTACCCCGTCTTTTCTTTCAATAGCCGTATGCAATTCTTGGAGCACATTCATATACTGAGTAATCGTCTCCCCCTCTGCCTGCATCTGGCTAAACAGACGAGTCCTTAACTCTCCCACATCAGTGGGATCTCCGTGGGTCTGTTCCACTATCTGCAACACCTTTTCAAAAGTGTTGCGGTGCCCCGGAGGTTTCAACATCACTGACCTCCGCACCTCCCCGTCTAGGGCCATGAGTGCCACTTCAGCTTCCAGGTCAGGGGTCATTGGGTGCATCCGAAAGAGCCCCCGCATTCGCTCTGTCCAGCTCCATAGCATAGTATTGGAGCCGGAGAATCTAGGCAGGTTGTTCAGCATGGCCCCCAATGAAATGCTAGTATGGGGGCCCTCATTATTTACAGAGTCTACAGCTTCCCCCTGACCTGCGCCACCACCATCTATGCTCGGAGACTGCATCCTGCTGACTACGCCAAGTGTAGGGTTGGACAGGTTCGCAGGATGCAGTGACGAGACACTAGACGAATGGTGGTTTTCGAAATCACTTTTATATAACTCTAGCCGATGGGCTAGGCTGAACAAAAGAAGAATAAAGTATAACAACAACAACAGTCCACGCAGGGACTCAACAATCTTAACCAAATATAGTTTCACTTAGCCTTCCCGGGACTGCTGGGTTCGGTAGCGTGGCCGCATTGAGGTCGCTGAGGCGGCTGTCCTGAGGAAAGTGATGTCGGTGGGGGCAACAGGCCCTGAAGAAAATAATACCGCTGGGGCGAAACAAGCCCTGAAGAAAACAAGGACGTTGGGGCGCAACAGGCCCTAAAGGAAATGCTGCCGCTGGGGCGCAACAGGCCCTGAAGAGAACGCTGCCGCTGGGGCGCAACAGGCCCTGAAGAAAACACTGCCGCTGGGGCGCAACAGGCCCTGAAAAAAGCAATGCCGTTGGGGCGCAGCAGGCCCTGAAGAAAACGCTGCTGCTGGGGCGGAACAGGCCCTGAAGAAAACTCTGCCGCTGGGGCACAACAGGCCCTGAAGAAAGCAATGCCGTTGGGGCTCAACAGGCCCTGAAGAAAGCAATGCCGTTGGGGCGCAACAGGCCCTGAAGAAAGTGATGGAGGTGGCGCGCGGTGATGACGCAGTTCCCCAGAAGGCCTGTAGCCGTCCTTTACCAAGGAGTCTCTTCCTAAGCCAGGGTAGCGAGCCTTTTATCCCGCCTGTGACAAGGTGGCGTATCTTGAGGCCGATGATGGACGGGTCGGCGTGATGGGGGAAGGCTGGGGGGAAGGGCCCAGGTCTCTGTGGCCTGGTTACCGGTACTCACGGCCACAACCTGAGGTATAGTTCCTCTCTCTCCAAGGCGGGGGTTAGCGGGGATTATTCTCTCAGGACGGGAGCGGGGAGCAGTCTCTGGGCACAGTCTCTCACGTTTCTCTTGTCGGTAAATCGGCCGCTTTCTCCTCGCAGGCTCCTCTCGGTACCCCTGCAAGTCACCCTGCGTCCTGCCTTCACTCCCTCTCTTCCCCAAATGCCACTTCAGCGCGTCCCCTGCTCCTTTTACCCTAGCCCCTCCCCCTGTTGCCCTGACAACCTCAGTCGCATGTCTCCCTTCGTAATTCCTCTGTTGTGCTTCCTTCAATAACTCTGATGGCGGTCCCCTTGGTTCCGGCCCAAACACTATATGGGGGTCCTCCTCCCCACACTTCAACATAATGTCTGTGTGTCCTGTACAATTTTATAATGTACTAATGTATTTTTTCTTTTCTTTTCAGCATGTCTTCTTCCGGATCTGTCTATTCGCCATCTCGGCAAGAACTGGCCCAAGCTGATCGTGAGGTGAGGATCTTGCTGCCTTTGGGTAAGTATAGCTGCCTCTAGGAATGTCTATTAATTTGTTCTTTCTTTACAGACATCGGACACGGGCAGTGAAGATGAAGTGTGGGAGCGGTCTGAGCGGGAGCAGTCTGAGGATTCTGAGCGGGAGCAGCGTAGTCAAGTTGTGGCGAGGAGACGCAATGTGAGTATATATATATATTTTTTTTTTTCTGTCTTTATTTCTCTTGCTTCTTTTCTGTTTCTTTTTGTATCTTTTCCAAACTTCTAAACATTCTATATTTTTTTCTAGGTTCCACAGCGGGATGAAGAAGACGTGTACATCGACAACAAGCACCTCATCTGCCTTGTTGAGGAGTGTATCCCGTTGTGGGACAGCCGTTACCAGCAGTACAAAGACACAGTGGTGACCCGGCAGCTCTGGAATGAGGTGGCCGCAGCGCTGATGGATGGCTGGGACAGTGCCTCTGCAGCTTCAAAAAGGGCATTCAATAAGTATAAAGATGCTCTGTGATACTGCATTTATTTTTGGACCTGATGGTGCTGATGTGTTTTTTGCAAGATATATTCTTGCATTAAACACACCAATGCCTGGTGGAAAACTGTGATTTATGTGTGTATTGAACTGCTGCATTGTTTTTTGGAACTGACGGTGCTGGTGTTTCTTTGGCAAGATATATTCTTGCATGAAAAGCACCAACGCCTTGTTGAGAACTGTGCTTGATTTGTGTATTGAACTGCTGCATTGATTATTGGACCTGACGGTGTTGGTGCTATTTTGGCAAGATATATTCTTGCATGAAAAGCACCAACGCCTTGTTGAGAACTGTGCTTGATTTGTGTATTGAACTGCTGCATTGATTATTGGACCTGACGGTGTTGGTGCTTTTTTGGCAAGATATATTCTTGTATGAAAAGCACCAACACCTTGTTGAAAACTGATTGATTTTTCAACTGCTATCTTGATCCTGTTTTCACTCGTTTCTGATGATACTGTTGTTTTGGCTGATACATATGTTGTAGCAGGAAACATAACAGTGTCCTCCGTCTCAACAGTGACTGCATTGTGTCTATATTTTTAGTGTTGCTGCAGCATTGATTATTGTTTTTTTTTTTTCCTTTTTTTTAACCACAGTGAAAAAAATCCGCACACGTTGGCGCTCGATGAAGGACCGCTTCAATGCTGATGTTCGTGCTGAGGGACAGGTTCGGAGTGGATCTGCGGCAAGGCGCAGAAGAAAGTACCGCTACCATCGCGAGTTGGCTTTCCTGAGACCGGTCCTTGCCAGCAGAGCGTAAGTTTTTTTTTTTTTGGTTTGTTATTACTATGTGCTTTTCTATTCCACAGCTGATGCTTCTTGTAAATGCATGATAATAATGTTTTCCCTTTCTTTCCACAGCACTTGGAGCAGCACCCTGCAACCTGTCCCGGGAGCGGTTCTTCATCGATCGACCTCGGACCCGTCCTAGCCATCCGACAGCCAGGAAGCATCTTGCAGGTCAGCAACACAGACAGCTGGTGACCAGGAAGCTGGTCCATCAGGTGTTCCCCTGTCCCAGGTCTCTGTCACTGGTTATGCAGGCACTACCCGCCAGCGGCAGAGGGCCTTGGACAGGAATGTCCTGCCCGAGTTCATGCTCTTGAGCGAGGCCTTTAAGGCCAGCCTCAAGGCGCTGGCTGCCAGAACGGAAAGCGGTTTTGCACTGATGGAGCGTGGTTTTAACCACATGGAACGTGGTTTTATCCACATGGAACACTGCTTCCACTCTGTCGACCAGCGCCTTGACCGTCTGGAGGCTGACCTCAACAGACCAGCGCACCATTTTTTCAGTAAAATTGAACAGGGAGGGCATGGCGGAACACCTTAGTCCTGAGCAACAGCTGAGTGTGTTACAGGCCTGCAACACTGCTTACTTGCAGGCTATGCAGCAGAATCGGTATGTTCAGCAGTCAGTGGTGTCCTTTCCAACAGTTCCACCGCTGACTCGCTTAACCACACTACCGACTTCTGCTGCATACCACTGCACGGCCACCTGCATTCCCAGCGAAGCCGGTCATCACTACACCACCCCAAGTCTGAGTGCTGCTGGACACTCCTCCGCCACCACCACTATGGCAAGCGCTGCTCCTGTATGGAGCACCACCACTGCCACAGCACCACCAGCTTGGTGCCAAACCTCCACAGAACCTGCTTGGGCCACCGACACCAGCAGTCAACAACAATGGAGCACCACCAGCAATCCTCAGCAATGTACCACCGCCAGCACTCCTCAGCAACGTACCACCGCCAGCACTCCTCAGCAACGTACCACCACCAGCACTCCTCATCAAAGGAGCACCGCCAGCACTCCTCATCAAAGGAGCACCCCCAGCACTCCTCATCTTCAGAGCACCACCACTCCTCCTCGTAGTCCCACAAGAACTTTGGCAGAGATACCTGAAACGCAGACTCCTTCCCGTAGCACCGACTCTACATGCTCCCCTTCTAGGAGCACCGCCACTGCCACTTTGAGCAGCACTGCCACCGCCACCACAGAGCAGCAAAGGGGTGATCCGCATTCCCTATTTTACAGGGCAATGCCACAGTCCACCGTCACCAGGCATTCTACAAAAGGAAGGCGGTCACAGGCTGCAAGCAGGTCGGCCCGGATATGCCTGTGCCAAAAAAGAAAACAAAAACCTTGTTTGTCCATCCACCGTCTCCTCCTAATGTGTCTCAACCTGCCTCAATGTCTATTCCAGAGCTCCCTTCCCCGAGTACTTTTGTCACCCCTTCTCCTCGAACCCCTTCCTCTACCTCCAGTCGTTCCTCGTCTCTCCACACACCCAAAGTATCCCAATCTTCCCCCAAACGTCATTCCTAATAAAAAATTTTTTTTTTTTGGTTTCTAAATAAATGTGCACTTGTGCTTTCAAAAAATTGGTATTGGTTTACTGTGTCTATCGCCGACTACACACACTGCGCCATACACTCAGGGTGTTTTGAAAAACATACTGTTTCTTGTGTGAGACATGTTTCTTGTGTCAGTCTTGGAGATATGTGTTGTCAACAAACCAAATCTACATGACTTTTCTTTTCCAGAACAGTCTCTACATTCTAGGAATATTGCACAAAGTGGATCCAGCAGGGTTCCCCAACTCCACTCCTCAAGGTCCAACAAAAGATCATGTTGTATGGAATCCTCTGGGTGAAAAAGTTTTAGCAAATGAGCTATGGATTCCAGTACAACTTGATCTGTTGGTGGCCCTTGTGGAGTGGTGTTGGGGAACCCTGCTCGATCCACTCTGTGCAATATTACAAGAATGTAGAGACTGCTGTGGAAAAGAAAAGTCATATTTGTATAATCTATATGACTTTCCTTTTCCAGAACAGTCTCTACATTGTAGGAATATTGCACAGTCCTCAAGGTCCAACAAAACTCCAGTCCTCAAGGTCCAACAAAAGATCATGTTGTATGGGATCCTCTTTTTTGGTGCTCTTGTGAAACCGTTTTAGATACGGAGCTATGGATTTCATTACAACATGATCTGTTGTTGAACCAACCTTTGGTGAAAATTGGTGAACATGTAGATTGGTTTAATTTACAAAACATATCTCCAAGACTGACACAAGACACATCAGTAATCAAGATCTCTGGTGTATGGCAAACTGAATAGAGTCGGTTTCCCTAACTACAGTGTTCAAACCTAACCAACATAACATGTTTTTAGTAATTACATTTGAGTTTATAAAAAAATTTAAACATGATATGTTGGTTGACATTTAGGAGTAACATTTCACAACCATTGCTATAGAGGTTGGTGTTGAGTGCAAGGTATATCTATTGTTCGCATTTAAAATAATGCAAGGAACTATAGATATACCTTGTAAATAGCCACATAATCTATATAGTCATCAACTCAGGAGTATTAGTGAAATCATGATGCACAAAAGACAGCGTCACAAATTCACTGATACACCTGTCTACTTGGCTATGGTATTGGGAGTGTAAAAAAAAAAATGCACTCAGTTCAGGTATCAAAACTTATTTTTTTTTATTAATAGGAACAACATGCAAGAAAATTTATTTAAACCATTTGCTCTTGCCACTCCTCCCATCCTACATCTGAGTTGAAGTATGACGCAAATTGCTCCCTCATTTGCCCAACTTCAACAGATGACCTGAGAGGGTGCTGAGTAAATTCTGGCAATGGATTAGGATCCACATCATCAAGATCAAAGTTCGGGTGCTCTTGAGAAAGTACAAAGTTATGTAGAACAACACAGGCCTTGACCACCTCATCCACTGTTTCCAGTTTCAGATTAATAGCTGTGCCAAGAATGCCCCATCTAGATACAAAATACCGAAGGCACACTCTACTGTTCTCCTGGCCCTGGTCAGCCTGTAATTGAAAATTCTTTTTTGGAAGGTCCAAGTCCCGGCTGGAGTAGGGTTTGAGGAGGTGTTGGCACATCTGGAAAGCTTCATCACCAACCATTACAAATGGCTGTGGCAGATCTTCGGTGTTGGGAAGAGGCCGTGGCATGGGGAAATTGAAGTTGTTGCCATACAACCTCCTGCCCATGTCCGATGTCTTAAAAGCCTGGGAGTCATTACCACGGCCAAATGCCCCAATGTCCACTGCAATAAACGTACAGTCTACATCCGCAATGGCCATCAGTACAGTAGAAAAGTACTTTTTGTAGTTAAAGAACTCAGAGCCTGTTCTTTTGGGCTTGATAATCCTGATGTGTTTCCCATCCACCGCTCCCAAACAGTTAGGGAAATTGCAGACAGTCCAGAATCTTTCAGCGATTTCCAACCACTTTTCTGCGGTTGGCATGGGCATGAATTCGGGACAGAGAACGTTCCAGAGAGCCTGGCAGGTGTCCGCTACAATTCCAGACAACGTGGAGATTCCAATCCGGTACTTGAAGTGCAGTGACGACAGGGTCTCTCCAGTAGGCAGGAATCTGTGACAGAAAGAAAACAATAATTAATAATTTTTGTATACGTATTTTTTTTACACACGTTACATTAAAAAAAAAAAAAATTCTGCAGCCTTTTTTTCAATACATGCCATCCAACAATTACCGCAGCTTGTAGTTACCGACATGGCAGAACAGTAATTCTGCCAGATTTGGAAGAGTACATGTCACAAGCAAGAAAATTGAGCAGACATTGGTTTACCAAAACTACGTACCTTAATGTGACCAGGAGCCGTTCCTCAGGAGTAATCGCACGCCGGAGCTGCGTGTCCTGTCTCCGGATGACTTCTTTTACCCGACCAAGCAAATAGTGAAAGGTTTCTTGCGTCATCCGGGTATAATCTGTAAATTTCTCCGGGTTTGCCTGTAGCTCGCTGTAGAGGGTGTGGTACGCTCCACGGCTCTCCCTGAGTTCAATAATGGGATGTATCCACATACGCCGCTGCTGCCGTCTTCGCTGCCTCTCTCTCTCCCTCTGTTCATGGCAAGCAACGGCATAAGCCTGAGCCGTCCTCATGTCCAGATCCAAGTCAAAGTAAAAGCTCTTCCAGCGCAGATCCATGTTTCTCAAGTCAAATGCAAGCAAATGTGAAAAATTCAGCTGTAAACAGGGGCTATATAAAGAATTTCCATAGACACACCCACTGGTGTCCCATTGGTGGAGTGTGTTGCAAGAATTTTTCAAGGATTTTTTTCTCCAGTTTATTGCGCACAAAAAATGCAAACGCATGAAAAACGCTTACAAACGCATAAAAACACTGCAATTTTTTTCTTGTAATGCGCACAATAATGCTACAAAATAACGCAGTGTTAACCAGCGTTTACATGCACTTTTGACATGCGTTTCATGTGCGCTCCAAACGCAGCGCAAAAAAACGCTAGTGTGAAAGTAGCCTAAGCTGGCTACACTGAAGCGCAAAACTGCCTTATCTTAGGCAGAAGCCCGATATTTGTTAAATTGCCGGAGAGAGCTCAGCTCCTTGCGTCTGCTCCCTCCAGTGTCCTGGCCCCACCCTCCCTGCAAAATAGTGTTTTTAGATCTAGGGTAACACAGCAAGAAAAGGTGAATAGAAGCCTCAAAAGCACGCTTTGTAGCCCACACGTAGATGAGGCGTGTCACAGAGATACCACACTGTAAAATATGTGGCCTGTATATTTTTATTTTTTACCCCAAAATACTGTATAGACCTTGGGTAGCAGACAGCCAAAAAAAGTGGAATGTAGGCCTGAAAAGCAACTATTTGTAGAGCACAGATAGGCCAGGTGTCTGACGGAGATAACAGACTGTTCGATATGTGGCCTGGAGTTTTTTTTTATTTTTTTCCCCAAAAAATACTGTATAGACCTAGGGTAACAGACAGCAAAAACAGTAGAATATAGGCCGGAAATGCCACAATTTGTAGACCACAGATAGTTCTGGCATCTGACGGAGATAGAACACTAAAATATGTGGCCTGGATTTCTTTGGCCACGCCAAAATTGTGTCAATAAGTAGGCTATGACACTAAAAAAAACTGTTGGGAGTACTAAAATTGTAAAATATTTAGTGCAATGATATGTGATGCGTGTGGCGTACAAAACACAGTGATAAATATATGAACTGTAGCTAAATATTTTTTTGCCATCTAAATATTTTTGGGTCAGCAAAATGGTGTACAAAAATGTTGTAAGACACTCCAAAAAATACTACAGTACCACAAAAAAGGCCAGAAATTTCTGCACACTCAGATGTGATGCCTGGGATGGACAAAGCCATTTTAAATTGCTGGATTTTGCTGTTGTATTAAAATGATCTGGCTCCAGTCTGCAGTGTGACCAAGCAAATAAATTTAGATAAAAGGGGGCTCTGGATTGCTTTGTAATAAAATTAGCAGGATTCAGGTGCAAAAAAAATTATTCCTAGCCACGGATACCTGCAGGTAGGTATATATGTATATATATATATATATATATATATATATACACACAATAGGCAGCAGCAGACAGTAATGGACCCTTTTGATGTATGCAGTGAGATCTATATACTCACATACAGTGCCTGCAGGCCTTGCATTGATGTGGATATGCGCACATAGACTCCCCTGCCTTCCTAGCACTGCAATCTATATACTCTGTAATTAGTCCTTAGAAGCGTTGGCTTAGCTGGATTTGTGGATTGAACAATGGTAGACCCACACTAACTAATAAAAGCACAAATCTGACCCTATCCAGCTGCAGCTCTCCCTACACTGTCTGAATCCAGAGCTGAAAGTGCCAAACAGGGCGCCGTCAGGTCTCTAATAGACCTGATGACGCTGTGCGGCTAGTCAATCACTGTAATACCACAACAAAGATGACTGCTGCAATACAGTGCATGGCAGACAATCGCTGCATTGTGTGGGGTCAGGAGGGGTTTACAGTGTGGATGTAGCAGAGCTGTGTGTGTACAAGGTGTACGGAGCGGAGCCGAGTGTGTACGAGGTGTACTGAGCGGAGCCGTGTGAGTATTAGCGAGGTGTATGGAGTGGAACTGCATGTGTATGAGGTGTACGGAGCCGAGCCGCACGTGTACAAGGTGTACGTAGCGGAGCCGAGTGTGTGCGAGGTTTACGGAACGGAGCCGTGTGAGTATGAGTGAGGTGTACGGAGCGGAGCAGAGTGTGTGCGAGGTGTATGGAGCGGAGCCGCGTGTATACGAGGTGTACGGAGCGGATCCGCGTGTGCACGAGGTGTACGGAGCGAAGCCGCGGGTGTACGAAATGTACGGAGTGGAGCCACGGGTGAACGGAGTGGAGCCGCATGTGTACGGAGTGTACGGAGCGGAGCCGCGTGTGTACGGAGTGGAACTGCATGTGTATAGAGCGGAGTTGTATGTGTACGAGGTTTATGGAGCGGAACCGTGTATGTACGAGGTGTATGGAGCAAAGCCACATGTGTACAAGGTTCACGGAGTGGAGCCATGTGTGTACAAGGTGTACAGAGCGTGGCCACGTGTGTACAAGTTGTATGGAGCAGAGCAGCATGTGTACAAGGTTTACGGAGTGGAGCCATGTGTGTAAGGTGTACGGAGCGGAGCCGTGTTTTACGAGGCATACAAAGCTGAACCGTGTATGTATGAGGTGTGCGGAGCCATGCATGTACAGGGTGTATGGTGGGGAGCATTCATACCTCTCAACTGTCCTGAATTCAGCAGGACAGTCCCAATTTTGAGTCTGCCGCACTGCCCCGGCCGGGAGGTTACTTTTCCTGCGGACACAGGAGTACACGGCAGAGCCCCGAGGAGCACTTTAAAATTTGCATGTGACGTTGCACCGGAAGTGACGTGCTGGAAGCTGACCGGAAATGAGGTAATTTCAGGAGGAGATTGTGACAGAACCATGGAGGTACTTCACGGAATGCTTCAGATCCATCACAGTGTCCTCCTCTGACAGCGAGATTGCCTTGAAGTATGTCAGCCATGTGAGCGGATCATGATATGTCCTGCACCGGGAGGCTCAGGTGGGCACTATAATGGGAGCCAGGCTGCTATAGTATCTTTATAGAATCTTTCTTTCTCTCTCTGTTTCTTTTTCTCTCTCTTCCTTTCTCTTTCTCTGTTCTTTCTTTCTTTCCCTTCTTTTTCTCTCTCCAATCTTTCTTGTTCTCTCTATGTTCTTCCTTTCTCTCTCTCTGTTCTTTCTCTCTCTGTTCTCTTTCTTTCCCCTCTTTCTTTCTCTATATGTTCTTTCTCTCTCTGTTCTCTTTCTTTCTCTCTGTTCTTTCTTTCTCTGTTCTTCCTTTCTTTCTCTCTTTTTTCTCTTTTCTTTCTTTCTCTTTTCTTTCTTTCTCTTTTCTTTCTTTCTCTCCGTTCTCTTTCTTTCTCCTCTTTCTTTCTTTCTCACTCTGTTCTTTTATTATGCCCCTCTTTCTTTCTCTCTGTTCTTTCTTTCTCTCTTACTTCTTTCCCCTTTTTTCTCTTTCTGCTCTTTCTTTCCCCTCTTTCTTTCTCTCTGTTCTTTCTTTTCCTCAGTACCTAACAATGTGCCAACAGTACCAGCCACTGTGCCCATAATGCCAGCCACTGTGCCCTCAGTACCAGTCAGTGTGATCAGCAGTGCTAAATGGGTGTGATTGGGGCGTGGATATGGGTGTAACCAGTAGTGAAATGGGTGTGGTTGGTGGTGTGACCTAAAATTTGCCGCAGCCTTTGTCCCTCTTTCTCTTCTTCAAAAGTTGGGAGGTATGCTTTCGCAAGGCATTGTATGTCCATTTTGCAAGGGTGCGATAAAATCACGCCATACGGATGTCATACGGATACTTAGATGTGAGGAAATCGCATCCTCGCATTGCAAACGGATTACATATGGATCACTGTTCAGGGAACATTTGTGCAATTCTCGGCCGTCAAAATCGGACTGATTTTTTTTATACGTTTAGTGTGATTCCAGCCTAACTCAATATATCATCCAGATAAACTTCCGCAAATCTACCCACCAGTGAGGAAAAAAATATAATTCATGATATTTTCAAAGACTGCCGGAGCATTGGTTAATCTGAATACATCACCAAATTTTCAATATGACCCTCAGGTGTAGTGAATGCGTCTTCCAGTCATCACCATGGTGTATACATATAAGGTTATATGCCCCTCTCATGTTAAAGGGGTTGTCCGGGCTTTTCACACAATCTCAGTGCATATATGGGCTGCAGAATGATGACAATAAGTAATTTACCTTCTGTCACCAGTTTGCAGGGTTTGCTAGATATCATCTCTTGCTTCTAAGACAAACGTCCAGGGGGGTGTTCTGGAATTGAAATGAGAACTGGTTGTTTCCTCCTCACTGGTTTCACTTTCCATAGATCACTGTTCAGCGTGTGTCTGGGGGAGGAGCAGCTGGGTGGTCTGCTCTCTGCAGTGAGGCTGCTAGAGGGGGAGGATTTGTTACTGTGTGAGGAGGGATAGGCTTGTTCATGTGGTCGGGGAGGGCCTGTAGCTATGGAGGGTGGGGTTGTTGCTATAGATGGCAGGTTTTTAGTAGAGTAGGAGGAAGCAACCAGTTCTCATATCAATGCCAGAACACACCCCCCCTGGACGTTTTTCTTAGAAGCAAGACACTGATATTTTGGAAACTGTGCAGACTAGCCACAGAAGGTAAATTACTTATTGTCAGCATTCTGCAGCCCAGATATGCACTGAGATTATGTGAAAAGCCCGGACAACCCCTTTAAGTTTGTAAAATCAGTTAGCTCCAGATAATTGGTCAGACAGGTCAGGTATAAGGGGTAAAGGACAGGGATTGTGCACCGTGATTTTATTACTCTCTCTAAAATCCAAGCGCGGACGCAGCCCTCCATCCTTTTAAAGGGAACCTGTCCCCTTGTTTTTCTGCAATAAGATGCGGCCACCCGCCTTTCGGGGCTTATCTACCATATTCTATAATGCTGGAGATAAGCCCCCGATCTAACCTGAAAGATAAGAAAAACAAGTTTTATTATACTCACCCGGGGGCGGTCCGGTCCAATGAGTGTTGCAGGTCCGGCGCCTCCCATCTTCTTGGGAGGAAGTGGCCGCAGCTTACTGAGGAAAAACGAGGGGACAGGTTCCTTTTAACAACTAAAAAAAAACCCACGGTGACTGGAGAGGTGGACGCCGAATATGAGCCTCAGACGGACTCTGGAAGGGGTTAAATAAAGGAGATTTCTGCATTTTGGCTCCTGGTATGGAGTCAATAGCACAATCATATGCCGCCATATAGTAGCCGTCCGGTAACTGGTGATAATTCCCTCATGTGTGGGGTCTATTTGTCTCCAGAGAAATCACACGTTACATTCCACACATAACACTGTGTAGAAAAGGCGGCGCGGGGTAATTGTGCCAGTAGTGAGGGGGAATAATGGCGGGAAGGTCACTGACTGAGGAGGAGTCTCCATGTCTGCACCCCGGAGATCATGTGACCCCTGACTCCTCCCCTCCTGTGACCTCACCACAGGTCCTGTGCGCACAGAGCAGCCATATATGTGGAGTGCGGCTCTGCGGGTGGAGGTAGGTGCTGGAGGCTCCATTATTCTCTATGTGGAGTGCGGCTCTGCGGGTGGAGGTCGGTGCTGGAGGCTCCATTATTCTCTATGTGGAGTGCGGCTCTGCGGGTGGAGGTCAGTGCTGGAGGATCCATTATTCTCTATGTGGAGTGCGGCTCTGCGGGTGGAGGTCGATGCTGGAGGCTCCATTATTCTCTATGTGGAGTGCGGCTCTGCGGGTGGAGGTCGGTGCTGGAGGCTCCATTATTCTCTATGTGGAGTGCGGCTCTGCGGGTGGAGGTCAGTGCTGGAGGCTCCATTATTCTCTATGTGGAGTGTGGCTCTGCGGGTGGAGGTAGGTGCTGGAGGCTCCTTTATTCTCTATGTGGAGTGCGGCTCTGCGGGTGGAGGTCGGTGCTGGAGGCTCCATTATTCTCTATGTGGAGTGCGGCTCTGCGGGTGGAGGTCGGTGCTGGAGGCTCCATTATTCTCTATGTGGAGTGCGGCTCTGCGGGTGGAGGTAGGTGCTGGAGGCTCCATTATTCTCTATGTGGAGTGCGGCTCTGCGGGTGGAGGTAGGTGCTGGAGGCTCCATTATTCTCTATGTGGAGTGCGGCTCTGCGGGTGGAGGTCGGTGCTGGAGGCTCCATTATTCTCTATGTGGAGTGCGGCTCTGCGGGTGGAGGTCGGTGCTGGAGGCTCCATTATTCTCTATGTGGAGTGCGGCTCTGCGGGTGGAGGTAGGTGCTGGAGGCTCCATTATTCTCTATGTGGAGTACGGCTCTGCGCGTGGAGGTCTGTGCTGGAGGCTCCATTATTCTCTATGTGGAGTGCGGCTCTGCGGGTGGAGGTAGGTGCTGGAGGCTCCATTATTCTCTATGTGGAGTGCGGCTCTGCGGGTGGAGGTCGGTGCTGGAGGCTCCATTATTCTCTATGTGGAGTGCGGCTCTGCGGGTGGAGGTAGGTGCTGGAGGCTCCATTATTCTCTATGTGGAGTGCGGCTCTGCGGGTGGAGGTCGGTGCTGGAGGCTCCATTATTCTCTATGTGGAGTGCGGCTCTGCGGGTGGAGGTAGGTGCTGGAGGCTCCATTATTCTCTATGTGGAGTGCGGCTCTGCGGGTGGAGGTCGGTGCTGGAGGCTCCATTATTCTCTATGTGGAGTGCGGCTCTGCGGGTGGAGGTAGGTGCTGGAGGCTCCATTATTCTCTATGTGGAGTGCGGCTCTGCGGGTGGAGGTCTGTGCTGGAGGCTCCATTATTCTCTATGTGGAGTGCGGCTCTGCGGGTGGAGGTCGGTGCTGGAGGCTCCATTATTCTCTATGTGGAGTGCGGCTCTGCGGGTGGAGGTCGGTGCTGGAGGCTCCATTATTCTCTATGTGGAGTGCGGCTCTGCGGGTGGAGGTCAGTGCTGGAGGCTCCATTATTCTCTATGTGGAGTGCGGCTCTGCGGGTGGAGGTCGATGCTGGAGGCTCCATTATTCTCTATGTGGAGTGCAGCTCTGCGGGTGGAGGTCGGTGCTGGAGGCTCCATTATTCTCTTTGTGGAGTGCGGCTCTGCGGGTGGAGGTCAGTGCTGGAGGCTCCATTATTCTCTATGTGGAGTGCGGCTCTGCGGGTGGAGGTAGGTGCTGGAGGCTCCTTTATTCTCTATGTGGAGTGCGGCTCTGCGGGTGGAGGTCGGTGCTGGAGGCTCCATTATTCTCTATGTGGAGTGCGGCTCTGCGGGTGGAGGTCGGTGCTGGAGGCTCCATTATTCTCTATGTGGAGTGCGGCTCTGCGGGTGGAGGTAGGTGCTGGAGGCTCCATTATTCTCTATGTGGAGTGCGGCTCTGCGGGTGGAGGTAGGTGCTGGAGGCTCCATTATTCTCTATGTGGAGTGCGGCTCTGCGGGTGGAGGTCGGTGCTGGAGGCTCCATTATTCTCTATGTGGAGTGCGGCTCTGCGGGTGGAGGTAGGTGCTGGAGGCTCCATTATTCTCTATGTGGAGTACGGCTCTGCGCGTGGAGGTCTGTGCTGGAGGCTCCATTATTCTCTATGTGGAGTGCGGCTCTGCGGGTGGAGGTAGGTGCTGGAGGCTCCTTTATTCTCTATGTGGAGTGCGGCTCTGCGGGTGGAGGTCGGTGCTGGAGGCTCCATTATTCTCTATGTGGAGTGCGGCTCTGCGGGTGGAGGTAGGTGCTGGAGGCTCCATTATTCTCTATGTGGAGTGCGGCTCTGCGGGTGGAGGTCGGTGCTGGAGGCTCCATTATTCTCTATGTGGAGTGCGGCTCTGCGGGTGGAGGTAGGTGCTGGAGGCTCCATTATTCTCTATGTGGAGTGCGGCTCTGCGGGTGGAGGTCGGTGCTGGAGGCTCCATTATTCTCTATGTGGAGTGCGGCTCTGCGGGTGGAGGTAGGTGCTGGAGGCTCCATTATTCTCTATGTGGAGTGCGGCTCTGCGGGTGGAGGTCTGTGCTGGAGGCTCCATTATTCTCTATGTGGAGTGCGGCTCTGCGGGTGGAGGTCGGTGCTGGAGGCTCCATTATTCTCTATGTGGAGTGCGGCTCTGCGGGTGGAGGTCGGTGCTGGAGGATCCATTATTCTCTATGTGGAGTGCGGCTCTGCGGGTGGAGGTCGGTGCTGGAGGCTCCATTATTCTCTATGTTTAGTGCGGCTCTGCGGGTGGAGGTCGGTGCTGGAGGCTCCATTATTCTCTATGTGGAGTGCGGCTCTGCGGGTGGAGGTCGGTGCTAGAGAATAATGGAGCCTCCAGCACCTACCTCCACCCGCAGAGCCGCACTCCACATAGAGAATAATGGAGCCTCCATGTGGAGTGCGGCTCTGCGGGTGGAGGTAGGTGCTGGAGGCTCCATTATTCTCTATGTGGAGTGCGGCTCTGCGGGTGGAGGTAGGTGCTGGAGGCTCCATTATTCTCTATGTGGAGTGCGGCTCTGCGGGTGGAGGTAGGTGCTGGAGGCTCCATTATTCTCTATGTGGAGTGCAGCTCTGCGGGTGGAGGTCGGTGCCGGAGGCTCCATTATTCTCTATGTGGAGTGCGGCTCTGCAGGTGGAGGTCGGTGCTGGAGGCTCCATTATTCTCTATGTGGAGTGCGGCTCTGCGGGTGGAGGTCGATGCCGGAGGCTCCATTATTCTCTATGTGGAGTGCGGCTCTGCGGGTGGAGGTCGGTGCTGGAGGCTCCATTATTCTCTATGTGGAGTGCGGCTCTGCGGGTGGAGGTAGGTGCTGGAGGCTCCATTATTCTCTATGTGGAGTGCGGCTCTGCGGGTGGAGGTAGGTGCTGGAGGCTCCATTATTCTCTATGTGGAGTGCAGCTCTGCGGGTGGAGGTCGGTGCCAGAGGCTCCATTATTCTCTATGTGGAGTGCGGCTCTGCAGGTGGAGGTCGGTGCTGGAGGCTCCATTATTCTCTATGTGGAGTGCGGCTCTGCGGGGGGAGGTCGATGCCGGAGGCTCCATTATTCTCTATGTGGAGTGCGGCTCTGCGGGTGGAGGTCGGTGCTGGAGGCTCCATTATTCTCTATGTGGAGTGCGGCTCTGCGGGTGGAGGTAGGTGCTGGAGGCTCCATTATTCTCTATGTGGAGTGCGACTCTGCAGGTGGAGGTAGGTGCTGGAGGCTCCATTATTCTCTATGTGGAGTGCGGCTCTGCGGGTGGAGGTCGGTGCTGGAGGCTCCATTATTCTCTATGTGGAGTGCGGCTCTGCGGGTGGAGGTAGGTGCTGGAAGCTCCATTATTCTCTATGTGGAGTGCGGCTCTGCGGGTGGAGGTCTGTGCTGGAGGCTCCATTATTCTCTATGTGGAGTGCGGCTCTGCGGGTGGAGGTAGGTGCTGGAGGCTCCTTTATTCTCTATGTGGAGTGCGGCTCTGCGGGTGGAGGTCGGTGCTGGAGTCTCCATTATTCTCTATGTGGAGTGCGGCTCTGCGGGTGGAGGTAGGTGCTGGAGGCTCCATTATTCTCTATGTGGAGTGCGGCACTGCGGGTGGAGGTCGGTGCTGGAGGCTCCATTATTCTCTATGTGGAGTGCGGCTCTGCGGGTGGAGGTAGGTGCTGGAGGCTCCATTATTCTCTATGTGGAGTGCGGCTCTGCGGGTGGAGGTCGGTGCTGGAGGCTCCATTATTCTCTATGTGGAGTGCGGCTCTGCGGGTGGAGGTAGGTGCTGGAGGCTCCATTATTCTCTATGTGCAGTGCGGCTCTGCGGGTGGACGTCTGTGCTGGAGGCTCCATTATTCTCTATGTGGAGTGCGGCTCTGCGGGTGGAGGTCGGTGCTGGAGGCTCCATTATTCTCTATGTGGAGTGCGGCTCTGCGGGTGGAGGTCGGTGCTGGAGGATCCATTATTCTCTATGTGGAGTGCGGCTCTGCGGGTGGAGGTCGGTGCTGGAGGCTCCATTATTCTCTATGTGGAGTGCGGCTCTGCGGGTGGAGGTCGGTGCTGGAGGCTCCATTATTCTCTATGTGGAGTGCAGCTCTGCGGGTGGAGGTCGGTGCTGGAGGCTCCATTATTCTCTATGTGGAGTGCGGCTCTGCGGGTGGAGGTCGGTGCTGGAGGCTCCATTATTCTCTATGTGGAGTGCGGCTCTGCGGGTGGAGGTCGGTGCTAGAGAATAATGGAGCCTCCAGCACCTACCTCCACCCGCAGAGCCGCACTCCACATAGAGAATAATGGAGCCTCCATGTGGAGTTCGGCTCTGCGGGTGGAGGTAGGTGCTGGAGGCTCCATTATTCTCTATGTGGAGTGCGGCTCTGCGGGTGGAGGTAGGTGCTGGAGGCTCCATTATTCTCTATGTGGAGTGCGGCTCTGCGGGTGGAGGTAGGTGCTGGAGGCTCCATTATTCTCTATGTGGAGTGCAGCTCTGCGGGTGGAGGTCGGTGCCGGAGGCTCCATTATTCTCTATGTGGAGTGCGGCTCTGCAGGTGGAGGTCGGTGCTGGAGGCTCCATTATTCTCTATGTGGAGTGCGGCTCTGCGGGTGGAGGTCGATGCCGGAGGCTCCATTATTCTCTATGTGGAGTGCGGCTCTGCGGGTGGAGGTCGGTGCTGGAGGCTCCATTATTCTCTATGTGGAGTGCGGCTCTGCGGGTGGAGGTCAGTGCTGGAGGCTCCATTATTCTCTATGTGGAGTGCGGCTCTGCGGGTGGAGGTAGCTACTGGAGATTCCCATTACTGGGGGGGCATTAACCCCTTCAGCACGGAGACTTTTTCGGTGTTTTTGTTGCCACTTTATAAGAATCATTGCTTTTTTGTTCTGTTTCCTGTACTAGATACATACGACCCAACTATGGAAGACAGGAAGTGAGGAAACGGATTGTTCTCATAGTACTGGGCCCCTTTCTTGGCCTCACACAGTGTAATGCCCCCATTATGCCCCTTATGCAGTATATATGATGCCCCCACACAGTGTAATGCCCCATTATGTCCCTCATGCTGTATATATGATGCCCCACACAGTATAATGCCCCCATTATTCCCCTTATGCAGTATATTTGATGCCCCCCCCACAATGTAATGCCTCCATAATGCCCCTTATGCAGTATATATGATGCCCCCACACAGTGTAATGCCCCCATTATGCCCCTTATTCAGTATATATGATGCCCCCCACACAGTGTAATGCCCACATTATGCCCCTTATTCAGTATATATGATGCCCCCACACAGTCTAATGCCCCCATTATGCCCCTTATTCAGTATATATGATGCCCCCACACAGTGTAATGCCCCCATTATGCCCCTTATGCAGTATATATGATGCCCCCACACAGTGTAATGCCCCCATTATGCCCCTTATTCAGTATATATGATGCCCCCACACAGTCTAATGCCCCCATTATGCCCCTTATTCACTATAGATGATGCCCCCACACAGTGTAATCAGGGCTGTGGAGTCGGTAAGCCACAGTTGCGACTCCGACTCCTGGATTTTATCAGGATCCGACTCCGGCTCCGACTCCTTCATAAATGGCCAATTCATAACAACAAATTTACTGTTGTAAAATATTAAACATCGTGCTTATTCAGTTTCTCACCATCATATAAGTAATCAGACCACTTAGAGCAAAAACTACATTTATTAGAATACAATTAGAATATAGCAAATAACTTTTATAAACTTTTCTAAACTGTAAGTAAATATGCAATAAACACTTTTATGCAGTTAATAAGAATAAATCTATAAATTTGTCCTCAGAAAAAGTATTGCCTCTGTCAGATCCTCCTTCATGGATGCCCTCAAATCTGATCTAAGTATTTTGAGAGCAGAGAACAACCTCTCTACACTAACTTGTGTTGGTGGCAAAGCAGTAACCACTCGGGCAACATCTCTGACAATGTCAGGATACAGAGGAATCGCTTGTTGCACTGTTATTTTTGATGAACGGTCAAATTTCTCAATTTCTTTTTAGTGCACATGAAAAATTCTGCTGAAATGTACTGGCTGTGTTCCTTGATGGGGATGACTCTTCTATGCGGGAACGCTTTGCACGGTCCTTGTGATCCAAATATTTTTCGAAATTAAATCCTTCATCAGTTGATGATGAGGGTGAAGATGTGGCAGGACGACCAAATTCTTCTTGTTCCTCCTGACTGTTCTGCAACCCTTTCATCCTTACTGCTATTTCAAACAGAGCTTCTTTTCCTTTACTTAGCTGTTGATCATCTAGAAGAATCCGATGCATTGGGTCTACATAAACAGCTGCCAAAAGAATGTTATTTTGTAATAGTAGCTCCTCTCTCCGTTTCATTGATGTAACAATGCCACTTGCAATTAACCCTCCTCTTTGGGACAGGCGAAACATCAGGTTCTTCCACTCCTTTAAGAAAATACCTGGAGTTAAGTCCTCTGCTTGTAATTTTTTAGTCACTGTAAATGGGTGCTCTAGCAATTTTTCCAGCTCAGTCACCTGATTCCACTGACTTTCATTTAGCGTCAGTTGAGGGTTAGCCATGTCTACAAGAAAGGTTTTCAGTTCAACCAAGCGCTGAATCATTAAGTAAGTACTGCCCCATCGTGTGGCTTGATCAATAATTGCCCCTTTTCCAGCACGTCTCTTCAAAATTGAGTCAACTTTAGGGGTTCTGGCAACAGTAGCCAATTTTCTCACCTTGCCAATCAGTGCAGCAGCATGTCCTTCTTGCAGACTGTCTCTTATAGCCAGCTGTAGCGTATGCACAACACAGCGCATGTGATGAATGAAAGAACATATTGACACAGTTTCAACAAGATCATCTAAACTATCATGTTGCTGTTCATCTGAAGCAACTTCAGTTTGCTCCTCAGTTACAATACTGTGTTCCTATATTTCAAACATTTCTGTGTCTGTGGACCCAGAATGTTCTTCTAGCTGCTGGTCACCATCATTACTCTCATTCATTAGCTTAATAGTACTTATCATATTTGAAGCATTCTCAGTTACGACAGAAAGAACTTGCTCTTTTTTAAGTTCATAGTCTTGCAGAACCTTTTCCACCAAGATCTGGAGAAACTCACTGGTGTGATGAGCTTTGGTGTCTTTTACTGCCAATGTCTTGGTAACTATTTCATTTTTGTCACAAACAAATCGGACATTGATGGCAAAATAGTTCACTCTGTGACGTGTGCAGGCATCCATTTTAAGAAACAGAAAGCGTTCCTTGAGAGTTTTTTTAAGTTCTTCCTTTTGTTTAAAAGCTTCTTCGATTACTAATTTTCTAATACTCTCTCTCTCTCCAGAGAAACACCAAGCTTGCGGGCCATTTCCCCATTCAGACACATAAAAGCTGGTCGTGAAAATAATGAAATAGGCACACTATCCTTTACAACAAGCTCTATGATCTGTTTTTTAAATGTATCTACTGTCATTGTCACAGTAACTTTGTCACTGACAAAATATCTTGCAACTGATGGCTGCAGAGTTCTCTGCTCCTTTGTTTGGCTGGAAGAGCTGGGCACTGGTTCATTGGTTTGGATGCAGTCTTTCTCATCCACTGCTTTCACTACTTCTGGATGAAAGCGCTGTAAATGTCTCTTTAGATTAGAAGCTCTGGTAGGAGCATTTTTATCTTTGCCTGAATATGCACTCAACTTGGCTTCACAGCATTTGTTTTCGTCTGGATCATTTGTCATACACTGACAGACATAATGTTTTCTATCTTGAGTGATGGTGAAATGTTCAAATACAGCTGATTTAATGTGATGCTTCTTTGACATTCTCAGGTTTTTAATTCTGCATTCACAACCAAATGACAATTGTTTTTCCTAAAAACAATTGTACAAAATTATTGCCAGATCGTACAACTGATATAGTGGTCAGTAATACTGTTATTATTCCTCATGTACTCACAGTTAACTGATGCAAAGTTTGTTGAAAGGATAATACTACTTACAGTCTTCCTCTTCTGAGTAGCAGGCAGCTGTGAGATGCTTGGAAGACGCACACCTAGTATGATCTAGTCTAGAGGAGGAGCTTTAATACTAAGAATTTGCAACACATTTTCACTTTCAGTTTCATACATTGTAAGTAGGGGGGTTGTGGCAGCATGAGGTTAACCAAGTATAAGATTAGATAAGGGCAGTGGAGAACAGTGACACACAAGAAGTAAGAAATGTCTCTATCTCCAGCAGAACTGCTTATCACTGTTGTTCATAGTTTGATAGAACATATATATTTGAGTAACATTTATAAAATTCATATGAAAGTTCAATTATGAAATATTAATACATTTTTTTTTAAAGCTGGAGTCGGTACATTTCTACCGACTCCGACTCCAACCAAAACTAACTCCGACTCCACGACTCTGACTGCGACTCCACAGCCCTGAGTGTAATGCCCCCATTATGCCCCTTATGCAGTATATATGATGCCCCCACACAGTATAATGCCTCCATAATGCCCCTTATGCAGTATATATGATGCCCCCACACAGTATAATGCCCCTTATGCAGTATATATGATGCCCCCACACAGTGTAATGCCCCCATGATGCCCCTTATGCAGTATATATGATGCCCCCACACAGTATAATGCCTCCATAATGCCCCTTATGCAGTATATATGATGCACCCACACAGTGTAATGCGCCCATTATGCCCCTTTTTCAGTATATATGATGCCCCCCACACAGTATAATGCCCCTTCTGCAGTATATATGATGCCCCCACACAGTATAATGCCTCCATAATGCCCCTTATGCAGTATATATGATGCCCCCACACAGTGTAATGCCTCCATAATGCCCCTTATGCAGTATATATGATGCCCCCACACAGTATAATGCCCCCATTATGTCCCTTATGCAGTATATATGATGCCCCCCACACAGTATAATGCCTCCATAATGCCCCTTATGCAGTATATATGATGCCCCCACACAGTGTAATGCCCCCATTATGCCCCTTATTCAGTATATATGATGCCCTCACACAGTATAATGCCCCCATTATGCCCCTTATTTAGTATATATGATGCCCCCACACAGTATAATGCCCCCATTATGCCCCTTATTCAGTATAGATGATGTCCCCACACAGTGTAATGCCCCTTATGCAGTATATATGATGCCCCCACACAGTGTAATGCCCCCATTATGCCCCTTATTCAGTATAGATGATGCACCCACACAGTGTAATGCCTCCATAATGCCCCTTATGCAGTATATATGATGCCCCCACACAGTGTAATGCCCCCATTATGCCCCTTATGCAGTATATATGATGCCCCCCACACAGTGTAATGCCCCTTATGTAGTAGGTATAATGCCCCCATTATGCCCCTTATTCAGTATAGATGATGCCCCCACACAGTGTAATGCCTCCATAATGCCCCTTATGCAGTATATATGATGCCCCCACACAGTGTAATGCCCCCATTATGCCCCTTATTCAGTAAAGATGATGCCCCCACACAGTGTAATGCCTCCATAATGCCCCTTATGCAGTATATATGATGCCCCCACACAGTGTAATGCCTCCATAATGCCCCTTATGCAGTATATATGATGCCCCCACACAGTGTAATGCCCCCATTATGCCCCTTATGCAGTATATATGATGCCCCCACACAGTGTAATGCCCCCATTATTCCCCTTATGCAGTATATATGATGCCCCCCACACAGTGTAATGCCCCCATTATGCCCCTTATGCAGTATATATGATGCCCCCACACAGTATAATGCCCCCATTATGCCCCTTATTCAGTATAGATGATGCCCCCACACAGTGTAATGCCCCTTATGCAGTATATATGATGCCCCCACACAGTGTAATGCCCCCATTATGCCCCTTATGCAGTATATATGATGCCCCCACACAGTGTAATGCCTCATTAATGTCCCTTATGCAGTATATATGATGCCCTCACACCGTGTAATGCCCCCATTATGCCCCTTATGCAGTATATATGATGCCCCCACAGTGTAATGCCCCCATTATGCCCCTTATGCAGTATATATGATGCCCCCACACAGTGTAATGCCTCCTTAATGCCCCTTATGCAGTATATATGATGCCCTCACACAGTATAATGCCCCCATTATGCCCCTTATGCAGTATATATGATGCCCCCACACAGTGTAATGCCCCCATTATGCCCCTTATGCAGTATATATGATGCCCTCACACAGTATAATGCCCCCATTATGCCCCTTATGCAGTATATATGATGCCCCCACACCGTGTAATGCCCCCATTATGCCCCTTATGCAGTATATATGATGCCCTCACACAGTATAATGCCTCCTTAATGCCCCTTATGCAGTATATATGATGCCCTCACACAGTATAATGCCTCCTTAATGCCCCTTATGCAGTATATATGATGCCCTCACACAGTATAATGCCCCCATTATGCCCCTTATTCAGTATATATGATGCCCCCACACAGTGTAATGCCTCTATAATGCCCCTTATGCAGTATATATGATGCCCCCACACAGTGTAATGCCCCCATTATGCCCCTTATGCAGTATATATGATGCCCCCACACGGTGTAATGCCCCCATTATGGCCCTTATGCAGTATATATGATGCCCTCACACAGTATAATGCCCCCATTATGCCCCTTATGCAGTATATATGATGCCCCCACACGGTGTAATGTCCCCATTATGGCCCTTATGCAGTATATATGATGCCCTCACACAGTATAATGCCCCCATTATGCCCCTTATTCAGTATATATGATGCCCTCACACAGTATAATGCCCCCATTATGCCCCTTATGCAGTATATATGATGCCCCCACACCGTGTAATGCCCCCATTATGCCCCTTATGCAGTATATATGATGCCCTCACACAGTATAATGCCTCCTTAATGCCCCTTATGCAGTATATATGATGCCCTCACACAGTATAATGCCTCCTTAATGCCCCTTATGCAGTATATATGATGCCCTCACACAGTATAATGCCCCCATTATGCCCCTTATGCAGTATATATGATTCCCTCACACAGTGTAATGCCTCCTTAATGCCCCTTATGCAGTATATATGATGCCCTCACACAGTATAATGCCCCCATTATGCCCCTTATTCAGTATATATGATGCCCCCACACAGTGTAATGCCTCTATAATGCCCCTTATGCAGTATATATGATGCCCCCACACAGTGTAATGCCCCCATTATGCCCCTTATGCAGTATATATGATGCCCCCACACGGTGTAATGCCCCCATTATGGCCCTTATGCAGTATATATGATGCCCTCACACAGTATAATGCCCCCATTATGCCCCTTATTCAGTATATATGATGCCCCCACACAGTGTAATGCCCCCATTATGCCCCTTATTCAGTATATATGATGACCCCACACAGTGTAATGCCCCCATTATGCCCCTTATGCAGTATATATGATGCCCTCACACAGTATAATGCCTCCTTAATGCCCCTTATGCAGTATATATGATGCCCTCACACAGTATAATGCCCCCATTATGCCCCTTATTCAGTATATATGATGCCCCCACACAGTGTAATGCCCCCATTATGCCCCTTATTCAGTATATATGATGACCCCACACAGTGTAATGCCCCCATTATGCCCCTTATGCAGTATATATGATGACCCCACACAGTGTAATGCCCCCATTATGCCCCTTATGCAGTATATATGATGCCCTCACACAGTATAATGCCTCCTTAATGCCCCTTATGCAGTATATATGATGCCCTCACACAGTATAATGCCCCCATTATGCCCCTTATTCAGTATATATGATGCCCCCACACAGTGTAATGCCTCCATAATGCCCCTTATGCAGTATATATGATGCCCCCACACAGTGTAATGCCCCCATTATGCCCCTTATGCAGTATATATGATGCCCTCACACAGTATAATGCCTCCTTAATGCCCCTTATGCAGTATATATGATGCCCTCACACAGTATAATGCCTCCTTAATGCCCCTTATGCAGTATATATGATGCCCTCACACAGTATAATGCCCCCATTATGCCCCTTATGCAGTATATATGATTCCCTCACACAGTGTAATGCCTCCTTAATGCCCCTTATGCAGTATATATGATGCCCTCACACAGTATAATGCCCCCATTATGCCCCTTATTCAGTATATATGATGCCCCCACACAGTGTAATGCCTCTATAATGCCCCTTATGCAGTATATATGATGCCCCCACACAGTGTAATGCCCCCATTGTGCCCCTTATTCAGTATATATGATGACCCCACACAGTGTAATGCCCCCATTATGCCCCTTATGCAGTATATATGATGACCCCACACAGTGTAATGCCCCCATTATGCCCCTTATGCAGTATATATGATGCCCTCACACAGTATAATGCCTCCTTAATGCCCCTTATGCAGTATATATGATGCCCTCACACAGTATAATGCCCCCATTATGCCCCTTATTCAGTATATATGATGCCCCCACACAGTGTAATGCCTCCATAATGCCCCTTATGCAGTATATATGATGCCCCCACACCGTGTAATGCCCCCATTATGCCCCTTATGCAGTATATATGATGCCCTCACACAGTATAATGCCTCCTTAATGCCCCTTATGCAGTATATATGATGCCCTCACACAGTATAATGCCTCCTTAATGCCCCTTATGCAGTATATATGATGCCCTCACACAGTATAATGCCCCCATTATGCCCCTTATGCAGTATATATGATTCCTCACACAGTGTAATGCCTCCTTAATGCCCCTTATGCAGTATATATGATGCCCTCACACAGTATAATGCCCCCATTATGCCCCTTATTCAGTATATATGATGCCCCCACACAGTGTAATGCCTCTATAATGCCCCTTATGCAGTATATATGATGCCCCCACACAGTGTAATGCCCCCATTATGCCCCTTATGCAGTATATATGATGCCCCCACACGGTGTAATGCCCCCATTATGGCCCTTATGCAGTATATATGATGCCCTCACACAGTATAATGCCCCCATTATGCCCCTTATTCAGTATATATGATGACCCCACACAGTGTAATGCCCCCATTATGCCCCTTATGCAGTATATATGATGCCCTCACACAGTATAATGCCTCCTTAATGCCCCTTATGCAGTATATATGATGCCCTCACACAGTATAATGCCCCCATTATGCCCCTTATTCAGTATATATGATGCCCCCACACAGTGTAATGCCCCCATTATGCCCCTTATTCAGTATATATGATGACCCCACACAGTGTAATGCCCCCATTATGCCCCTTATGCAGTATATATGATGACCCCACACAGTGTAATGCCCCCATTATGCCCCTTATTCAGTATATATGATGCCCCCACACAGTGTAATGCCCCCATTATGCCCCTTATGCAGTATATATGATGACCCCACACAGTATAATGCCCCCATTATGCCCCTTATTCAGTATATATGATGCCCCCACACAGTGTAATGCCTCCATAATGCCCCTGTAAGTAGATGACAGAATACAACACACAGACAAACATGAAGTAACCAATATAATTATTTATTTCCCTGATAATGGTGGGAATTGTGATCGCTATGGCAACAGTGAATAATGAAAAACAGGGTGATTATGAGGTGAAATATACAATATCAGATATACAATGAATTCTCGGTGTAATAGCAGCCTCTAATCAAATGTTTGTTTAGCTACTGAAAAGGGTGATTTTTCTAACACATTTGGTCGACGATACCGTCTCTTCTGTGAACACAGGCCATAGCGGGGTCTCCACCTTTTCCCGTTAGGCCATACGTCCTCCTAACTTAGTCTATCAAGGCTCGCTGGGCTGCCTTCACTTTAACCAGCTTTCACCTTGTCTGTTGTACTACCCTGGACCAACACCTGTACTGACGTCAGTGCTGGAAGCAATGGCCCGGCTCACTCGCACCTCCTGATCTTCTCTGCAGGCGTATACTACTGAGCGGAATCTCCTCACAGATCTTTGGTGCTTCTGCAATGGCAGTTGTCTCTTGTACCAGAAGTAGTGAGAGCTGGGACTCTGCTCTTACCTGGTGTAGTTTGGACTCTGGGTCTTAACCAGTGCAGGTCTGGTACTCGGGCCTTGGCTGGCATAGTCTGGACTCTGGGACTCGTGTGGTGCTGCTTGGGTTCTGGCACCACAACCAGCTGCCTTGGGCACTTTACCATGGCCGGTACCTCAGATTCTTCCCTGGCACCTGTTTTTTTTTGCTTGGTGCCAAATCTGTTCTGGGTTTGTGGCTGTTGCTTTTATAATAACGGGAAACTGCATCATCAAGGTAACCTGATCTATCTAGACTCTTTCTTCCTGAAACTCCCTCTTCTTATTGATTCCGTAGGCTCCCATCTGGACGGCAAATGGCAGAGTTTTTATACAAATGCCGCACAGCCCTGAGGATTTGTTCTTCTTATGACACACCATTTTACACCCCTTATGTAGTGTATTTGATGCCCCTCACACAGTATTAAGCTTCCACAGTACTGGCGCATCTCACACAAAAGATATTTCCACAGTATCGCCATACCCCCATACGTAATATAATCTCACAGTACCGAAGTTCCCTCCACACACAGTATAATCTTCTCACAGTATCGCCATTCTCTCCACACAGTATAATTTTTCCATAGTACCACCATCCCACCACACACAGTATAATGTTCCCACAGTACCGCCATCCCCTACATAGTATAATGTTCCCACAATAGCAGCTTGCCATACTCACAGGATATTTCCACAGGACTGCCATCCCCCTTACACACAGTACAATGTTCCCACAGTGCTGCCTTCCACCCTCTTTCTAATGTTCCCATAGTACTGCCCCCTACGTGCACAATATGGTACCATCCACCCCACCAAAAACCTCACAGGTAATTAACAAATACTCAGCCTCATTCTTGGTGCAGATACTAATGAACCCAGGACCTATGAGGTATTTACCATACGATAGTTGGATAGGCAGAGTGTATCTAATATATATAAAGCTCAATGTGTGTATGTATGTATTTATGTCTGTATAACTGTCCGGGATTGGCATCTGCACCGTCGCAACTACAGCCACAAAACTTTGCAGTCACACGTCTGGACACTGTCATAGGCTATGTTGTGAGGCGAAGTTTTAACCCCGCGCATTCCAATTCACCAAACAATTTTGCCTATTATTCTTATCATTTCTATGATGTTGTCGTCCTTCTGTAAAGCTGGAAATAACACAATTTATTACCGTGCCAACTCAGACCACCCTCTGACACAGACTGCAAGGGGAGCCCAGTATCACACAGGATAGGGTTAGATACACGGCTCAGCAGTCAGTATCACACAGGATAGGATTAGATACACAGCTCAGCAGTCACTATCACACAGGAGAGGATTAGACACATGACTCAGCAGTCAGTATCACACAGGAGAGGATTAGATACACAGCTCAGCAGTCAGTATCACACAGGATATGATTAGATACACAGTAACACACAGAATAGTATTAGATACACGGTTCAGCAGTCAGTATCACACAGGATATGATTAGATACACAGTAACACACAGAATAGTATTAGATACATGATTCAGCAGTCAGTATCACACAGGATAAGATTAGATACACGGCTGAGCAGTCAGTAATACACATGATAGGATTAGGTACACGGCTCAGCAGTCAGTATCACACAGGATAGGGTTAGATACATGGCTCAGCAGACTGTATCACACAGGATAGGGTTAGATACACGGCTCAGCAGACGGTATCACACAGGATAGGGTTAGATACACGGGGTCAGCAGACGGTATCACACAGGATAAGATTAGATACACGGCTGAGCAGTCAGTAACACACATGATAGGATTAGGTACACGGCTCAGCAGTCAGTATCACACAGGATAGGGTTAGATACATGGCTCAGCAGACGTTATCACACAGGATAGGGTTAGATACACGGTCAGCAGATGGTATCACACAGAATAGGATTAGATACACTGCCCAGCTGTCAGTATCACACAGGATAGGGTTAGATACATGGCTCAGCAGACGTTATCACACAGGATAGGGTTAGATACACGGTCAGCAGATGGTATCACACAGGATAGGATTAGATACACGGCTGAGCGGTCAGTAACACATGATAGGATTAGATACACAGCTCAGAAAAAGCATATGCCAAAGGAGAGGACACTTTCATTCCAAGAATTCCACTCATTCCATCTGATTAGTAATGTTGTTTATCAAAAGGCTCTTGAATGAGTTGAAAATAAAATACTATCAATACTTGGGTAATCGTTTAGTTAATTTGTGTTGCAAATCTGTAGTGTTGAATATATTATGTGAATTGGAACGCGCGGGTTTAAAATTTTGCCTCACAACGTAGCCTATGACGCTCTGGGGGTCCAGACGTGTGACTCTGCAAAACTTTGTGGCTGTAGCTGCGACGCTGCAGAAGGCAAACCCCGACCAGCTTTACAGAAGGACGATAACACCTGTGAGGTGCCACGGGGAGAGGTACTAGAAAACAGGTATATTTCTCCCCGTTTCATTTCATATGTCTCCCTGTACTGATGATGAAGCCAGTTTATTTCACTGTAATCCAGTCCTGGTTTCCTTAGTGATCAGCATGGAAAGGACTGGTAGTTCCCCCTCCACTTATTCAATCCAGGTTTTGGTTGTCTATGGCCGGGGTCACACTGGCGAAGAATACGGCCGAGTGAGAGGCGCTAAAAGCACGCATTAGACACGGACCAATGATTCTCTATGGGGTCCCTCACACCAGCCGTATATTTCTCATCCGTATTCTAGGCTCCGTGCCAATCGCAGCATGCTGCGATTGTTAGCTTACTACGGCCGTAGTACGCCAATGCAAGTCTATGGGTGCGCAAAAAATATGGATTACACACGAACCACACATGTGACTTGCGAGAAATACGCACCAGGTGTCTTTTAGCAAAGCCGGCAATTCAGTGCGCTTTACGGTAAACTCACACTGACAGGTTTAATAAAGAAACGAAAGAATAGATATAGACACATAGAATACATATATATAAATATATATATATGTATTCTATGTGTCTATATCTATTATTTTGTTTCTGTTATAAACCCTGTCATAGGGCTCCATTATATCTCCATTTTGCAAGCCTGCGAGAAAATCTCGCCATACGGATGCTGACATGCGCAAAATACGCGACCACACCTTGATTACGGATGACATACGGAGCACTGTTTAGGGGCCATTCATCCGTATTACGCATGTAAAATACTGACCGTATTTTGCGTCGGTTAGTGTGACCCCCGGCCTATCTCGTCTGCTGAGCTGGGAGCTGACACAGTAAGATTACATGGACTTGTTTGCTGTTATATAGGTTTATTTTGTAGTTAGCCTGCTATTGTTAGTTAGTGGCCAGATGGCCTTAGATGTTTTATTTCATGTTTGGCATGTGTAACATTGAATAACAAGTGTGCATAATAAATATGCCGTGTCCATATTCATGTGGAACTTGCTAGTCTGCTGAAGTGACTTCATAGCCACAAGCTTGTGCAAAAGCAAACATCCCAGCTAAGCTATCTATTCCCACAAATGGTGTTTCGAATGCGGGCAACTGTGGCTGCTGGACTGTGACTGCAGAGAAAACGCTGTGTATGTCCTGGCTGAAAGCTTCTGTGCTTTTGAAGAGCCAAGAGTCCAGTAATATGGAGGAACTAGTGAAGCAGTTATTGCAAGCAAATGTGCAACAACAGCAGACTAATACTTGCTTCCAGAAGGCTCTGGAGCAGCAACACCAGATTCAGCAAGAGCAGTTGTAGGCAATAAAACAGGCCTTGGTTCGGCAACCCCGAGATGAGGGAGACCGTGCACAAAGCGCTGCTAGTGCGCAGAAAGCCGTACAGAAGACTTTGCTTAAAATGACCGCAGACGATGATGTGGAAGCATACCTCACCATGTTTGAACGTATTGCAGAACGTGAGCACTTACCACTGGACAGACGGGCTGAGGTAGTTGCTCCATTTCTGAGCGGAGATCCACAAAAGGCCTATTACGATCTGAGTGGAGCGGATGCTATGGACTATATCAAACTCAAAGGCGAAATCCTGGCAAGGTTGGGAGTAAACACGTATGTACACGCACAGAGGGTGCATTTATGGAATTTTGTGGAGCATCAGCCAGCCCGCTCGCAAATGCATGATCTCATCCATCTAGTAAAGAAATGGCTGCAACCAGAAGCTTTGACGTCCGCACAGATGGTGGAGCGTGTTGTTCTAGAAAAGTACCTGCGGTCCTTACCCGCTAAGATCCAGAGGTGGGTTGGACAGGGTGACTCAACTACCGCTGACCAGTTGGTGAATATGGTCGAACGCTACAATGCTTCTGAAAGCCTACTCCAAGGGACGTTAGCACCCCACTGGCTCCTACTTCATCTTCAAAAGAAGAGAACGTCACAATGAAGGGTAGCAGACCTACAAAGGACTATGGAGGTGGTACGGGCTCACATCAAGCCAGCAGACCTCGTCTGGGATCTCCATCGAGGAGACAAGGGCCTATACAATGTTGGCGATGTCGCGGGCTTGGCCCTGTAGCAGCTAACTGCCCAATGACTACAGAGCCAATGGACTGTAACGCTATGAGGCGTCTTTCGTTATATGTGCAGTCAGTCTGTGTGGTGGAGATCCCCACGGGAAATGAACAACACGTGTGCCACGTCGAGGTTGACGGTTATAGTGTGAATGCCGTCTTGGATTCCGGCAGTCAAGTAACTTTGATACATGCCAGTTTGGTGGACTCTAGCGCCCTAACGAACTTAACCGTAGGCATTAGTTGCATCCATGGGGATACTAAGAACTACCCCACTGCCTGGGTTACTCTTGCCATGCCAGTAGGGACCAAAAGACATCAGGCGGCAGTCATAAAGTCTATGGGACACAGTGTAATCCCCCAGAGAGAGTTTCCCTTATTTTGGGACTTGTGGAACTTCAAAAGTGGCATGAACCCTCTAGTTGAAGATGGTACTCCGGAGCTAGCCCCTGAACCATTGCAGCAAGACGATGGAGAACCCATCTCAGAGGAAGTACTAGAATCTGCAGACTCTCCTCTGGCTGTGTATGCAGGCGAGGCAGACCAGCTAGAGGATGTTTTAGAAATGCCTGATCTTGAGGTGGCCCGTGGTAAGTTCGGGACCGCTCAGCACTAGGATCCTACTCTAGCAAGGGCGTGGGAAAACATAAAGGTCTCCGAGGGAAGACCATTGTACCCAGGGGCTCAAAACGAGTTCCCACATGTGGCGGTGCCGCAGGATATGTTGTATCACATAGACAAGGTGCGAGGGGTGGTGGTAGAACAACTAGTGGTACCTAAGTCCTTTCGCCAGGTAGTTTTGGAGTTGGCACATAAACATCCCTTGGGAGGACACCTGGCGGTAGAAAAGACAAAACACCGTATTCTGCAACGTTTCTTTTGGCCGGGTCTAGTGGGAGACGTGACCCAGTACTGTCGGTCATGTCCTAGGTGTCAATTGACCGCACCTATGTCACATTTTATAAGCCCCTTAGTGCCCTTACCAATAATAGAGGTGCCCTTCGAGAGGATAGCAATGGATATAGTCGGTCCATTAGTTAAATCTGCCAGGGGTCATCAGTACATTTTGGTAGTATTGGATTACGCCACGCGTTATCCCGAAGCAGTGCCCTTGCGGAATGCCAATGCGAAACCAATTTCAAAATTTCAAAAGAGCTGGTTAATATGTTTTCCCGCACCGGCATTCCGAAAGAGATACTTACGGATCAAGGGACCCCCTTTATGTCTCGTATACTTAAGGATTTACAGTGGGGAAAAAAGTATTTAGTCAGTCAGCAATAGTGCAAGTTCCACCACTTAAAAAGATGAGAGGCGTCTGTAATTTACATCATAGGTAGACCTCAACTATGGGAGACAAACTGAGAAAAAAAAATCCAGAAAATCACATAGTCTGTTTTTTTTTTTCATTTTATTTGCATATTATGGTGGAAAATAAGTATTTGGTCAGAAACAAAATTTCATCTCAATACTTTGTGATATATCCTTTGTTGGCAATGACAGAGGTCAAACGTTTTCTGTAAGTCTTCACAAGGTTGCCACACACTGTTGTTGGTATGTTGGCCCATTCCTCCATGCAGATCTCCTCTAGAGCAGTGATGTTTTTGGCTTTTCGCTTGGCAACACGGACTTTCAACTCCCTCCAAAGGTTTTCTATAGGGTTGAGATCTGGAGACTGGCTAGGCCACTCCAGGACCTTGAAATGCTTCTTACGAAGCCACTCCTTCGTTGCCCTGGCTGTGTGCTTTGGATCATTGTCATGTTGAAAGACCCAGCCACGTTTCATCTTCAATGCCCTTGCTGATGGAAGGAGGTTTGCACTCAAAATCTCACGATACATGGCCCCATTCATTCTTTCATGTACCCGGATCAGTCGTCCTGGCCCCTTTGCAGAGAAACAGCCCCAAAGCATGATGTTTCCACCACCATGCTTTACAGTAGGTATGGTGTTTGATGGATGCAACTCAGTATTCTTTTTCCTCCAAACACGACAAGTTGTGTTTCTACCAAACAGTTCCAGTTTGGTTTCATCAGACCATAGGACATTCTCCCAAAACTCCTCTGGATCATCCAAATGCTCTCTAGCAAACTTCAGACGGGCCCGGACATGTACAGGCTTAAGCAGTGGGACACGTCTGGCACTGCAGGATCTGAGTCCATGGTGGCGTAGTGTGTTACTTATGGTAGGCCTTGTTACATTGGTCCCAGCTCTTTGCAGTTCATTCACTAGGTCCCCCCGCGTGGTTCTGGGATTTTTGCTCACCGTTCTTGTGATCATTCTGACCCCACGGGGTGGGATTTTGCGTGGAGCACCAGATCGAGGGAGATTATCAGTGGTCTTGTATGTCTTCCATTTTCTAATTATTGCTCCCACAGTTGATTTCTTCACTCCAAGCTGGTTGGCTATTGCAGACTCAGTCTTCCCAGCCTGGTGCAGGGCTACAATTTTGTTTCGGGTGTCCTTTGACAGCTCTTTGGTCTTCACCATAGTGGAGTTTGGAGTCAGACTGTTTGAGGGTGTGCACAGGTGTCTTTTTATACTGATAACAAGTTTAAACAGGTGCCATTACTACAGGTAATGAGTGGAGGAAAGAGGAGACTCTTAAAGAAGAAGTTGCAAGTCTGAGAGAGCCAGAAATCTTGATTGCTTGTTTCTGACCAAATACTTATTTTCCACCATAATATGCAAATAAAATGAAAAAAAAACAGACAATGTGATTTTCTGGATTTTTTTTTCTCAGTTTGTCTCCCATAGTTGAGGTCTACCTATGATGTAAATTACAGATGCCTCTCATCTTTTTAAGTGGTGGAACTTGCACTATTGCTGACTGACTAAATACTTTTTTTCCCCACTGTATGTAAACTACTAAAAATCTCCCATTTGCGTACCTCAGTATATCACCCTCAGACTGACGGTTTGGTGGAGCGCTTTAACAAACCTTAAAGGGAATGTTGAAAAGGGTGGTGGATAAGGACGGGAGAGATTGGGATGCCCTACTACCATACCTCCTGTTCGCTATACGGGAGGTACCCCAATCCTCCACAGGCTTTTCACCTTTTGAGTTGGTTTATGGGTGTCAAGGGAGTTTTAGTCTTCCAATTAGAAATCGTCCAGACCTGAATAAGTAAGATGCTTCTTTATTGGACATGCCGGCATGGAGAGAATGACAGCCACACCAGGCTGTCTAACTCAATACATATTCTTAATTGTTTAAATGGCAGAGCCGAAAGGGTGTAGAAACATATTGCGTTTGCAAAAAAGAGTACATGGAATATGCTAAGCTTGTTAGAAATCCTTATCTACAGTTACCAGAGAAGTCACGCAAGGCAAGGAAAGCCAGCTAACGTTCACAAAAAGTAAGGCCCAAAAGTAACACCCATGTCTGTACAATACAGTCAGCTGAAAAGAGTTTCAAAGTCTTAAGCAAAAATAAATGGCATATATGCATTCATGTACATAGATACATATATACATACACGCATGGGTATGTGTGTGTATGTATGTGTATATATATATATATATATATATATATATATATATACACCCATGCACACAAAAGAAAGGACTTTATTACAATTATTATAACATTCCCTCATCTTGTAATAAAATCATCTATCTGTACACATTGGGGACAGATTTATTTTTGTCAGATTTCACAGAAGATCTTCATATAATCTAGAGGGAGAGTAATATGTTCAGTATATTTATCATTAAGTCCAAAAATTTTCATTCTTTCATTGGATTCCAAGGTCTCCATTCCTTGATGCATAGGTTTTTGTTATGGCAGAGTCAATCAGTCTTTGAACAAGTCCTCTAATGCGTAGAATAGCACAGCATCACAAACGATCAGCACTCCGGCCACGATGGTAAGAGATGTCAACGCAGAAGTGAATAATCCGGACCGTTTCCCAATGTCATCATATCCAGAGTTCTCTGCTAATTAATTAGACAGGGTAGTCAGTCCATCAAGAGCTTTGGAGATACTCCCATCAGGATCTGAATTAGGGATAAAGGGTGCAACAAAAATCCTCCAAACACTTTATATACACCTCCCTTTTCTGCTAAGAGCTTGTCTAATGCCATCCTATTCTACCAAGCCATGAGAGGAGTTGGTCCTAATTACTCAGCTATCCATTTAACTGCATCTCGGGTATAATTAACAAATCTCTGCTGGTTATAGTATAAGTAGTTTATCCAATCTACATTCTTTTTTATAATCACCCACCAAATTATGGATTCCCACCAGGCTGCTACCTGGTTCCTAGCCTTGTACTCGTTGGTCACTCCCCTGGAAACTCCAATGTCATCTCTGTAGATACTAGAATGGAAGGATCCTTGCGGAGTTTCACACTTCTGTCTCTTCCACAACGTACCTTTGGCCATATCCCTGTTGACAACAGGTGGAACGGCATGATTAGCTGGATCACCGCACAATCCCCTCGGGAACCATGTGGTAGTCTCGCTCTTATGCTTTTATCACCGCATAACCACCATATATCCGCTCTCAGGGTAGTGTGGTCTGACCGTATGGTTGCGTACTTGGCCCTGTGGGAGACAATGATCCATTCTCTACAAGAGTCGCCTTGGAGCTCTCCGAAGTCGTGCCCATGCCCTGGAAGACTAAAACAAGTATAGTTACCAGGATTAGCAATCACCTGTGGTGGGATATCCGGTTTCTCAAGTGGAGGATATAAAAATTATAACATTTTACATTTTCCTTCCCTTTCTGAGGAGACATAAGTTTTACTATACACCTTAATTTTTGTAAACCTTTTTGCAATGTAGTTAAGCCATTCTAACCATTCATTCTCCTCACAGCCTCTCTCTAGAGCTAGTTTATCTTCATAAGTTAGGTTAGACAATCTAACTATGAACCCTATGGACTCTGTAATGGATTCTCTCTGGCATAGCTTCCTTGGGTCTATGTATGCTATTATTCTGAACTTCTACGTAGAAATATCATATTGGCTCTAATCCTGACATATCAGCTCCTATAAACTTTGATCCCTCATCTTAGGGTTTTTTAAAAGTTCTCAGTAGCTGATTACAATTATTCTTATTTGTGTAAGGGGATCTCATTTTTTCCTAATGGAGAATCAGGCTTTAAATCTGTGAAACCATAAGGCTTATACCTATAGTCTCGGGCTACAATTGTCCATGCTGCATTACGCCAGTCACACACATACATCCCCTCTGCTATTAGAGCTCATAACACAGACATACTTATCAGACTCTGCTAGTTTCACAGCTTGTTCCCTATCTCTGCATCATTTATACAACAGACAAAAATCCACTAACATGGCAGCCTCCTGCCCGATTTCAAAAGTAGGATTTAAAGTCCTAAATCTGAAACCATTCTACCACCCTGGACTATCCTCTTCTGCTGGGTCTATTACCCTCCAATCTCCCATCACTATAGTCACGAAGACTATACATGTGACTAACCCTGATGTACACATCCTAGATCTGACCGTCTTGTCCGGGTAGGGGGATGAATGGGAGACTTCACCAGATTGAGACAAGCTTTCCATTATGGAAAACCTCCCTTTGTAGCTGGACTTTGAAAAGCAAGTCAGATCCTACTCTGTCCCTACCTGTCTGACAAGTTTACAGCATGAGAGATGGACCCAGGAATCTGGACCACAGTAGGAGAAGTCTACAGGACTTGGTAAGGACCTACCCACTAAGGATGATGCTGGTGTCTCTTCTTTATGACCTTCACAAAATCACAAGGACCCAGTCTGCAGGTTTCACAATCTCAGGTTTTGTTAGTGGGTTTCCTGGAACAAAACTACGAGTAGAAACTTCTTTGTGAGTTAATATCTCAGCCATATATTCTGCTAATGTACAATCAACTTCCTCATCTATCCTTCTAAAGGATTTTAGCTGAGGTAACAGAAAAGATCTCCCGTATATGACTTCAAAGGCTGTCAGCACTACCGATGTCCATGTGACATACATATTTAGTACAACCAATAGGAGACAGTGCAACCAATCTTTCCTGTTTCCTGCATGGTCTTTGTCAACCTATTTTTCAAGCTCCCACTGTGTCTCCCAACCAGTCCGGCTGACTGAGGATGACAGGCACAGTGGTTTCCCAACTCAATTGACAATGTTTTAGGTAATAAAAACATTACTTAGTTTACTATATATTTTCTGGAACCCCAAATCTGGGTATGATTTCCTTTAGAAGGGCCTTCAGTACCATTAATGCATCAGGGTGGACAGCCTCAATCCACCTTCTGAAAGCATCCATAATAACAAGGCCGTACTTTTTCCCTCACACTTGTTCAATAAAATCCATTCAAATGTGTTGGAATAAGTATTCAGGGTGAGGACATTGTCCTATCTCTGGTCTCAGATTCCCTTAGGAATTATTTTTGCACAAGTAATGCAGATTAAGCAAAAATTTTTAATAGTTAGTATGCCATACATCATAAATACATAAGATATGACCTCTACCATCCCTCCAGTTGAGACATAGCTTATGCCATGGCTCAATACTGTGACATATCTTAGGAGGTCACTGGGCAGTTTATACATATAGGTCATCTTTAAAAATAACCCCTTTTGTTACCAATTTTTTTTTTTCTTTTTTTCTTTTAATTCCAATAGCATGCCATCCACATATAAGAGTATCTGGCTACCTTCTGGTGACTCACATTGAGCTAGGTTAGCCGATTTTACCTGGAAAACAATAGTAGGTGATTCACAGTACCCTTGTAGGATTCCGGTGAATGTATACCTGCTCCCCTTATATGTGAATACAAACCAAACCTGGCTATCTGGATGTACCAGGATGCTGAAGAAGACATTACTGACATCACTGTAAAGACCTTTATGTTCCGGCCTACAGCCATTCAGCAGAGTATGGGGGTCTGGCCCTGTGGGGGCTCTTGTTATCACAGCCTCATTTACAGATGGGGCACCCTCCCTACTGGAAACAAGGCCGCATTACAAGGTGAGCTGGACAGGTTATAATCACCCCTATTATCAATCCCACATCTGCATGTTATGATTGAGTCACCGTAGGAGGCAAAAATAGAAATGCTAGCTAAGTCCAGAAAACCAGAGAAGTTGGCAGCTATCGGATTGCAGACCCCTGAACCTATCAACACAACTAGCAGTAGCCGTGGGGGGCTCCTACCATGCTCTAGGCCCCTCGATCACAGCCGGAGGACTACATAGCCTAAAGACAGAAAGGGAAATCTAAACTGCCCCAGAGCAGACCCCAAAGCAAAAGGCAGCCTCCCACATATAATGACGGTGAAGCAAGAAGAAAGACTGAGCAAAGATGGGGCCCACGCTAGCTTTAGATAGGAAAGGACAGGAAGGCTGCTGTCTGCAATCTGTGAAAAACCCTATGAAAATAAGAGCCAACAAACTGACAGTAAAAAAGGCCCTGAAGACGCTAGGCTTCAAAAAAGCTATGTCAGTACTCAGGAATATTCTGAAGACAGAGCAACAGGCAAAAGGAGATTCAGCTCACCCCAGCAGGGAATGGCAGAATCCAGAAAAGCAAGGAAAAACAAAACACTAATGCAAAAAGGCAAAGCAGAAATCTTAGCTTTAGATGAGCAGGAATCAGACTGGTTTCCTAGAAGTCCACAGAGAAATCACCCGCAGGCCAGAAGGGCGTCGGCAGCCTTATATCCAGTCATTAACTCCACTCAGCCAGTCATCATCATCAGCCCCAGGTGTTTGACAATCAGGCTCACTACCTTTCTTCACCAGAAGAGGGAGTTCCTCGGGCCTCAGTAGTGAAGGGGAAAATGAACTCACAACATCTGCAGGTCATGAGGACCACAAAGATTCTGGGTATGTGGTCAATTCCTCCTCTAATTCTAGGAAAGGATCAGCATTCCTCACTCGTTCCCCCGCCTTGCTGCAGGTGGACACTGGGTTTAGAAATGGTGTTCCACTTTAGTACTTGTGAATATGCCTGCAGTCTGGCATTGTAAAATGAGCCATCACCCAAATCCTCCCATTGTTACTTTCCTTACACTCTTCAACAAAATCACCAAGGAATTTCCATGTTCTACCTTTACATCTGGAGAGGGAAACATGTGGCACGGTGCCTCTAAAAAGCAAAAACAACAATTTAATTTGTTCTGACAGTTTACACCTGACGGCACAGTTCCCTTTATAATTCCAGTATACGGTGCAAAGAACAATCTAGAGCATGAAAATTCTTATATTTTACATCAGGACCCCTAAATACCTATAGTACATGGAGCAGTGTAATTCTTCAGGTGTGTGAAAATCTACATTTGTATACCTTTATCTATTGCTTCCTCAATGAAGGACTCAGTAATAAAGGATGGTCCTGCAGTTATTAGATCTAGACTGTAATAATATCTAGATTCTCCATACCCCTGGAGCACCATTGTCTCAGCCATGGATTTCACCTATAGTCCTGCAGCAGTAAGAATTATTCCCGGGCTCAGGGCTGCATCATATCCCTCCCACACAGCTGATAATATAATTTGTGTAATTGCACTTTTACCTGTGCCGAGGGCCCGATATCTCCACAGGCGTAGACAATGGTTCTCTGTGTCTTACCACTTGCTCCTTTTACCACTATGCAGGCAGCAGACAGTCCAATAGTCGGTATCTCTGCTGGATGTACTAAGGTTCTAGTGGCTCCTGAATCAACAAGAAAAATGACCTCATGGCTTCCCACAAGGACGGTTACTTCTGGAAATAGTGTTTTATAAATGTATTTCTACTTTAGCCAAATTAAATGTTTCCTCTCATTACACATTTCTTGTACCAAATTTTCACATTTTATGAAACTAAGTTTATCATAAAATACAAACCAGCTGTCAAAAGACACATTCAGGGTCTCCTAGTGGCCCCTTATCTCAAAACCACAACCACATTGCACAACAATCCTCATGTTAACAGCTTATCTCCCCACCTCAGGACTGTTTGCTCTGGGTGGTGCCTACTGCTTGTTTGTCAAGACTAAAAAAAGACATTGACAGGGATATACAATGTTTACTCTCTATTTGTTATAATATGTAAGAGTTAGGCCTATAAGTTACCAAAAAGGACACATTGCACATTTGATCTGAAGACTGTTCTCTCTGGGTACCCGATGAAAAGACCATATCCAGTCTCATTCCAGGGATACCCTCTTGGTACAATCTTAATAACTTTCCAGCCATCAGATGAAATGGTCAATAGCAATTATGCCTTACAATGAGGACAAGATCTTAAAATATATTTATCTATGGGATAAAGTCCCATAATGATGTTACATAAAATTCTTAAACACAAGAAAAAGACAAACAACAAGATGAGGACTATACACAATATAAACCCTGGAGCACAATGGATTTTTACCCACTTTTAAGAAGTTTGACAAATATCAGTGAAATTCATATGTCAACAAGAAGATAAAAAACCAATAGCAACAATTCAATTACTGCTACTAATATCCAGGATCTAAATAATCCTCACTGATTACACTATGTCCTAGATATTTACCAGCTTGTATCTCTATAACCTGCCACCTCCGTCCAATGAAGGCCTGTAGGGGCCTAGTATGACAACACAGTGTGACAAACGTGAAAGGTCCCCAAGGAATGGGGTCACGATGATAAATGTGGTCACTGATATGAACGAGATAAATATACTCACATGGACTTCTAATTAATGTCACAGTGCAAACACACAACGTACAACAATCTTCACAGTTAGGGATTGGACAGACACACGTACACAGAGACATAAGACAAGAGATTAAAGTTCCCTCTACTCCTATTCCTGAAGTGCTGAGATAAAGTCCAATGACACCGCCTCTTTATATACAGAGACGTTCCTGTTCTTAATATCAGGTATTCCGAGCACCACAGGCGCAGACTCTCCTCAGTAAAACAAGGAGGGTTCAATCACTCTGTTATTAAAAGAAAAACATATAACAAAACAACATAGAATATTCTCTATGGGTATCAGGTGACATGTACCTAGGTGATTTATACCACTATAATAACCTATTATTTGTCTCCAGTCCACAGATGACTGTTGACCACGCCTACTGGACTCCCTAATAGCCAGGATTTTATATTGCAATCCTCAATCACTCAAGATAACATTCAAGGAGTCTCATGTGTAACTTAAAACATATATTTATGGCGTTTTAATTCTATGTAATATTAAAAGACAGACAAAACAGCACACTTAACAGAAAACAACATTCAACAAAGTACAGAAGACAAAACGGAATACCGGCAAAAATTCATCTTATACCGGATTCCTTAACCCCTTAGTAGCCCTTTTTAAAAACAGTACCCCCTGACATATTGAAAACTTCTGTCAGTTTATTAACCCTTCAGGTGATTTACAGGAATTAATGCAAAGTGGTATAGCAGGATACAGCAAGTTGTCAGCAATAGTAGACAGCCGACAGCTGCTGGATCGTCTCCTGTGTGGATATTCTCTTAAATCTCAGGTCAGTAAAAAGATATATTGGCTGTCATTAAGGGATTAATCTAATGAGAATCTCCCTCAATTCTCCCATCTAGATCAATTTAACGTGCACACGGAGTTTTTTATTCCACAGTAGCCTTCTCACACTGGCTTTGTACCCATTCAAAAAATAAAAAAAATAAAGATTACTATTATTCTTCAGAATATTTTACAAGAACAAACAAACCCCATACACTATGGAGCTTAGCAATTTACAGGAGTTCTTATAACTCCAATTGCATGAAAACTTCCAATTTACAGGAGCCTCTCACAAAACCCCAATTGGAAAAGTCTACAATCACAGTTCCCATTCAGTTCCAAGAATAACATTCATACTGGATTAACAAGGTTACCGAATATAATGAAAATTATTAAATGTTCTTACCTGTATTCAGATACAGACGATTCCCAGAGATTCTTAGACTATACGAAATCCGTCACTTTCCCTCAGACCGGGATAACTGATTAATGCCCCTGGTGATGCCTAATGTCAAGGCGGAGGACTTACTTAAGGAGTCCCAGACTCCCCCCCCCCCCCCGTGCACGGTTTACAGTAATCACCGGTGAGGGAAAGGTGTTGGATTCCTGGCCAATGCACCAAAATGTCAAGGGAGTTTTAGTCTTCCAATTAGAAATCATCCAGACCTGAATAAGTAAGATGCTTCTTTATTGGACATGCCGGCATGGAGAGAGAATGACAGCCACACCAGGTGTGGGCCGTCCTCTAACTCAATACATATTCTTAACAGTTAAAATAGCAGAGCCGAAAGGGTGTAGAAACGTATTGCGTTTGCAAAAAAGAGTACATGGAATATGCTTAGCTTGTTAGAAATCCTTATCTACGGTTACCAGAGAAGTCACTCAAGGCAAGGAAAGCCAGCTAACGTTCACAAAAAGTAACGCCCAAAAGTAACACCCATGTCTTTACAATACAGTCAGCTGAAAAGAGTTTCAAAGTCTTAAGCAAAAATAAATGGCATATATGCAGTCATGTGCATATATACATATATATACATACACGCATGGGTGTGTATGTGTATATATATATATATATATATATACACCCAGGCACACAAAAGAAAGGACTTTATTACAATTATTATAACATTGGGCGGTGTCCTAGAGGCCTGTTAGATATTGACAAGGAGACTTGGGAACAAGAGGTGACTCCTTATCGCAGTGTAATTGAATACATAAAACTTATGCAGGACCGAATTGTAGCAGTTATGCCAATAGTTAAAGAGTGTTTAGAGCGCACAACATGCCCAAAGCACGGTATACAACCGAGCGGCAAAAACACGAGTCTTTCAACCCGGAGACAGGGTGTTGGTATTGGTGCCTACCATAGAGAATAAATTTCTTGCGAAATGGCACTGACCATACGAAGTGCTGGAACGAATAGGTGAAGTAAATTATAAGATACATCAAGAGAAAGCCCTAACAAATATAACACATAAACTTGCTTAAGGCCTGGCGGGACAGGGAGAGTCTGGTGGCAGGAGCTGCCCTTGAGGATGGGCCTCGAGGGACACCACCTTCTAAGGTGAAGGACCCCCAGGTAGCTCCGCCAGAAGTGGGTATTGCAGACACGCTATCCGAAAGCCAAAAACGAGAGACCAGGGAGTTCATACAGAGGAACGCAGATATTTTCTTGGAACTTCCTGGCCAGACTCACCTAATTAAACATTGTTACTGATCCACAGGCGCGGGTACGGCTAAAACCATATTGAATTCCAGAGGCTCGGAGACAAGCCATTGCCCGGGAAGTGAAGAAGATGTTAGAGCTCGGGGTCATTGAGGAGTCCCGGAGTGATTGGGCTAGCCCTATCGTACTGGTGCCCAAACCCGATGGGACTATCCGATTTTGTAACGATTTTCGGAAAGTAAATGAAGTATCGAAATTCGATGCCTACCCGATGCCAAGAGTCGATGAACTGATAGAGAGACTGGGTTCGGCCAGGTACATATCCACTATTGACTTAACAAAAGGTTATTGGCAGATTCCCCTCACGGAATCAGCCAAAGAGAAGACTGCCTTTGTTACGCTCCAGGCATTATTCCAGTACCGAGATATGCCATTTGGGTTGCATGGTGCCGCAGCCACCTTCCAACGTCTAATGGATATTGTCCTAAAACCCCATGGCCAGTATGCATCCGCGTACTTGGACGACATCATTATCTTTAGCGATGACTGGGACACGCATTTGTCAAAAGTACAAGCCATCTTAGACTCCCTAAAAACAGCTGGGTTGACTGCCAATCCCAAGAAATGTACGTTGGGATTGGAAGAGGCTCACTATCTGGGATATAGCATAGGGAGAGGCGTCGTGAAGCCTCAAGCCAATAAAGTAGACGCTATTCAAAATTGGCCACGACCGGTAACCAAAAAACAGGTTGGAGCTTTTTTAGGGATCGTTGGTTATTATAGGCGGTTCATCAAACATTTTGCGACCATCGCAGCTCCTGTCACAGATCTTACTAAGGGGTCGAAATCTGTCACAATAAAGTGGAACGCAGAAGCAGAGGAGGCCTTTCAGCGATTGAAAACAGTCCTCTGTGACCAACCAGTGTTGGTTGCACCACACTTTAAATGGGAGTTTATTGTCCAAACGGACGCCTCTGGGGTGGGCCTTGGCGCGGTTTTGTCTCAAGAAGTAAATGGCGAGGAACACCCAGTGGCCTATCTAAGCAGAAAGCTTACGAGAGCGGAAAAGAACTACAGTGTAGTTGAGCGGGAAGCCCTGGCTGTGAAATGGGCCCTGTGCACCTTGCGCTATTATTTACTAGGTCGCCAGTTTAGACTAGTGACGGACCATTCACCTCTAACGTGGATGTCCCGGGCAAAAGAAGGCAATGCGCGGGTGACACGCTGGTTCTTAGCATTACAAGGGTTTAAATTTTCCGATGAGCATAGGGCGGGCACAGCGCACAGAAATGCAGATGCGTTGTCTAGAACGCACTGCTTGGTGACTCGTCGTGTCCGACCCCACGGGCTCGAACAGAGGAGGGGCGTGTGTGAGGTGCCAAGGGGAGAGGTACTAGAAAACAGGTATATTTCTCCCCGTTTCATTTCATATGTCTCCCTGTACTGATGATGAAGCCAGTTTATTTCACTGTAATCCAGTCCTGGTTTCCTTAGTGATCAGCATGGAAAGGACTGGTAGTTCCCCCTCCACTTATTCAATCCAGGTTTTGGTTTCCTGACTGGTCTAGCTGATATAATCAGGAGGAGCTGGGATCTGAGAGTCAATCTCGTCTGCTGAGCTGGGAGCTGACACAGTAAGATTACATGGACTTGTTTGCTGTTATATAGGTTTATTTTGTAGTTAGCCTGCTATTGTTAGTTAGTGGCCAGACGGCCTTAGATGTTTTATTTCATGTTTGGCATGTGTAACATTGAATAACAAGTGTGCACAATAAATATGCCGTGTCCATATTCATGTGGAACTTGCTAGTCTGCTGAAGTGACTTCATAGCCACACGCTTGTGCCAAAGCAAAGATCCCAGCTGAGCTATCTATTCCCCACACACCATAGCAATGATAAGAATAATAGGCAAAATTGTTGGTGAATTGGAACGCACAGGCTTAAAATTTCGCCTCACAACATAGCCTATGACGCTCTCGGTGTCCAGACGTGTGACTGCAAAATTTTGTGGCTGTAGCTGCGACGGTGCAGATGCCAATCCCGGACAGACATAGTCATATATGCACACACACACATTGAAATATATATATATATTATAATAATTTTTTTAATTTTTTTTTTTTTCTTTCTGCCCACAAAATATATTAATCTCCTTTTCTTTAGGAAACACAGTTCTTCTTTTTTGGAGAGAGAGAGAAAAAAACAAGTGTCCTCTCCTTTCTCTTCCTGTGAGGGGGCACTTCAAGTGTCCAAGTTTCAATTGAAAAAAAACAAACAAAAAACAGTAGTGTCCACTTTCTAATCTGACAACGCACGTGCCCATATATAAAACTTCTTACAAAAAGTTGCCTCCCCCCACCTACCTTTGAGGGGAGCTCTGCGTATGTCCACACTGTCAAGGACTCGAACAAGTAATTTTAGCAATTCTTAAAGGGGTACACCCCCTTATTGTACAGCACAGTCCGGTGCTACATGTGCGGGCTGCCTGGTAATAAAATGCAGTCTGTTGCTGCAGCCGCATTTGGTCCCAAAGTCCATAGACCTATGGCCCTGCGCAAGGGAAGTTCTACAATTCAGTAGAAGGGCCTTAACAACAACATATATACACAATAACGTTCTCTTATAGGCCGTACCGGCCGCATTGCTCCCAACCTTGACAGCGCATCAGGGTTCCTTGGAAAAACACAAGAAAAACATTTTCACAAAAAATGTCCCGTAGACCATCACAGGCTCTCCACATGAGCGTTGCAGGGTCCCCTTACCCTGAGGGGACACGGAACAGTCCCTGAAATGTGCAACTGGCTCTTGAAGGGTTAAGCACAGTAAGTTCAGCGGCACGCATTCTGTGTGTTTTTTCTACTTGTTGCCCGGCCCCTGGCGCAGGTTAAAAAGGACTGCAGCCGCAGAGTCTCCATGGTGAAAAAAATGATCCGGGGCAGAGGTGTCATCGGTTGCCTCTGCACGCGGTTCCACATCAGCTCTGGAGGATGCAGTGGTTTCAGGGTACACCTGGCTGAAGCGCTGCTGCTCAGGGGCTTTGGGGGACGCCTGGTGGGAATGCGGATGAATGGTGGCACAGACCTTGGGCTACGTGTCCCCACAGTGGATCAGCGTTGGGACACTGTGGTCCACCACCGGTTAAACCTGAGTAGCACTCATCTCCTTTATTTGTACGGCTCCGCTCCATCCGACTCTCAGCTCCTCCAGGGACTGTGGGAGGTCGGGGTTTCCACAGGCCCGGCTTCTTCCTCTTCACGGACGTCAGCAGCACTTCCACACATTGCAGCGGCGTCCTTCTCCGATCGGGTGAGCTCACGGTCACTGCCGGCACTTGTTTCCAGGATGCAATTATGTCCCATCTTCAGCGGTCTGACTGGAACAGATTCCGGGTACGTTGGTTCTGGCACAGTCTGTTCTTCCGGTCTCGGCTCCTCGGAGTTGACCACCACTTCTGGTCCCCGCTGCTGTGGAACTAGCTCAGGAGACAAAAGTTCCGCCTCCCACCGTAGGTCCCACATGGACTCCCGATGCCACTGGAACGATACTTTCTCTTGTGACTCCGGCACGGCACATCCTCCTGGCCGAGGCCCAGATCCCGGTGGTCTCCTAGGTTTCTTCGGGTGAGTAATGGGTGAATCGTCCTGCGGTGTCTCCAAAACGGCCTGTGCTGTGAACAGTTGCAACTTCAGACTGATGTCAGGCTCCAGCTGCGGATCTTCGCTACGGGTAAGCGCCTGGTGTTCTACTGATGCCAGACAGCTGCACTTAGCACATTCTGCAGGGCCACTCTCGTTCCATGGAGGAGCTCTCTCCGGTCTCTCCTCCCACTTCTCAGCATTCAGGGGGAAAGGTTGCTGCACATACCACTCCTTCCAAGGGCGGACCTGACAATGACAGCTCACATTTGGCACCATCCAGACGCTGTCACGCCCACGAAGTGCTCCTTGCTGACAAGAACAGTCCATTTTGGCGCCAGAATTCTCCATCTTGGTCGCCGCCATTTTAGGTTTCACAGTGTCACTTTGCAGATCTTCTTCTTTGGTCACAATCAGTCTCTTGGTCTCACTTTTCAGCACTTTTTCAGTCACAATCGGTATTTTAATCATCTTCACTTGCCCATTACTGCACGCTTAAATTTGCATTTTATAGGGTACTGCAGTCACTGTCAGCCTTTCTCCTTTCTTCACCTCCGCTGCAGTCTCATCGCCATTTTGGGCAGCGAGATCCTGCCGACTATGCCAAATGTAATACCACGGCCACCGTGGAGGTAGCTTCTGCGGTCGCTCCAGTACTCACTGTGCTGGAGGCTATTCCATCTCTGGTATGCTGTTCACTTTGAGGACTCAATTGACTGCAGGCAGAGGCTGGAAACAACTTTAACAACTCAGCTTTATTCTCTTCAGGGCACAGCATATCCACAATGGCTACAGGACTCTTTACTCGATAACAGCAATACATCTTCATCTACAGCAGTACATTACTCCTGCCTCCGCTACACATGTATGAACCACACAAGCAAGCGGCACGGAACACAGTGAACACTGAACTATGACCCTTCTTCCTGAGACCGACCTCAGCCCACGAAGGTACCTGCCTTATCCATTACAGCTCACCCCTTTACGGCACTGTTGCTCGTGTCCTAGATTTGCAGCTCACTAGACTCTTCACACAGCTCCCATACTCCAGCTGACACTTCTACAGGGGCTCACCCACTGACCTCCCTGGCTTGACAATTCCAGACACGGACTGGTTTCCATAGACTGGCTTGGTTGTCACTTCAGCTTTTCTTTGCTAGCTGACTTAACCACTGAGACTCCTCCATTAGTCTCCCTAGTCCTGCAGTTCCCAGTCTCTAACTGCAGGACCTCCAGCGACCTTCCTCGCTGGCTACTGCTGTAGGCATCCGCTGTACTCCACAGTCCAGTATGGCTACCCCCGGCTCAACTCACTCATGAGGGAAAATGTATCTTCCTTTTGTCTCTGGCTAGCCACTCCTCTAATTTAACCCTTCAAAAGGTTACCTCCAGTTATGCTCGGTACCCCCATCTAGTGTCCCTTATGTGATATTACAACTAACTAACTCTCAATCTAACTATTGTCATGTGGCTGCAAACACACACATGACATGTCAGGTATACAGATAATATATAATAACAAGAATATTTACATGGCTGTGCCCTGACTTGCTTACACATACACACAAATGTTCCAGCTTTCCTGTGGTCTGTATGAGAGAGTCGCCTCCAGACTCCTATAGCAGATGATTATTTACAGGAATGACTAACGGATTATCCTCTGAAACTCAGGATGCCAGATACTTCTCTATCCTGACATCATCTGTCGGGAGGTCCCCAAATACATATTATGGTCGCCCAAACCCCCCTAAAATCAGTGCTTTCATGTAACTTTTGCTTAATGTGTATGGGAGCGTTAAAAGGTAACTTATTGAATGCTGCCTCTGACCTGGCCTAATAGACCTTCGTACATTGCAGGCCCAGACACCAATATTAGGCACATAAGAATTGTAGTAACTAGGCCACCACGTACTATCAAGTACTTGGGGAGGAGGACATTCAGCCCAACTCTGTCACACGTTCTTAGATGCCATGTTTGCTTTTGACAGCAGCAAGTGTTGAATCATAGAATGTTAGAATTGAAAGGGACTTCCTGGGCCATCTGGTCCAACCCCCTGCTCAAAGCAAGATTCACTAAATCATCGCAGACAGATGTATGTCCAGCCTCTGTTTGAAGACTTCCACTAAAGGAGAACTCGCCACCTCTTGTGGCAGCCTGTTCCACTCATTGATCACCCTAACCGTCAAAAAGTTTTTTTCTAATATCTAATCTGTGTCTCCTCCCCTTCAGTTTCATCCCTTTGCTTCTAGTCTTTCCTTGTGCAAAAGAATAAAGATGATCTTTCTACAGTGTGACAGTCCTTGAGATATTTGTAGACCGCTATTAAGTATCCTCTCAGTCTTCTTTTTTGCAAGCTAAACATTCCCAAATCCTGTAACCATTCCTCATAGGACATGGTTTGCAGACCGGTCAACATTCTGATTGCTCTTTTCTGAACTTGCACTAGTTTGTTGAAGTCTTTTTTTAAAATGTGGTGCCCAAAACTGGACACAGTATTCCAGAAGAGATCTGACCAAAGAGGAGTAAAGGGCAGTAATGACTTCACGTGATCTAGACTGTATGCTTCTGCTAATACATCACAGAATTGTATTTGCCTTTTTTGCTGCTGCATCACACTGTTGACTCATGTTCAGTATGTGATCTTAGTATACCCAAGTATTTTTAACATGTGCTGTTGCTTAGCCCTATTCCTCCTATTCTGTATAGGCTCTTTTCATTTTTATTGCCTAGATGTAGTACTTTGCATTTTTCCCTGCTAAAAAAACATTCTGTTAGTTGCTGCCTAGTGCTCCAGTTTATTTATATCTTTTGAATCCTCTTTCTCGTCTCTAGTATTAGCTATCCCTCCTAGCTTTGTGTCATCAGCAAATTTAATCAGTTTTCCTTCATCTAAATCATTGATAAAAATATTGAACAATACAGGGCCCAGGACAGAGCCCTGTGGTACCCCACTTGAGACATTCTTCCAACTGGAAGTGCAGCCATTTACGACCACTCTTTGGGACCAATCACTAAGCCAGTAATGAATCCACCTAACAGTTGACTTGTCCATTCCATACTTAGTCATTTTTTTTCAATAAAGATTGTGTGAGACACTGTCAAATGCTTTGCTGAAGTCAAGATATACTACACTGCTCAAAAAAATAGAGGAAACACTAAAATACCGCATCCTAGATATCGCTGAATGAAATATTTAAGTTGCAAATCTTTATTCATTACATAGAGGAATGCGTTGAGAACAAAAAACATAAAAATGATCACTGTAAATCAAAATTAATATCTCATGGAGGGCTGGATTTAGAATGACATTCAAAATCAAAGTGGAAAATCAAATTACAGGCTTATCCAACTTCAGTGGAAATGCACCAAGGCAAGGAAATGATGCTCAGTAGTGTGTGTAGCCTCCACGTGCCTGTATAAACCTCCCTATAATGTCTGGGCATGCTCGTGATGAGGCGGTGGATGGTCTTCTGAGGGATCTCCCAGACCTGGACTAAAGCATCTGCCAACTCCTGGACAGTCTGTGGTGCAACGTGCCGTTGGTGGATGGAGCAAGACAAGATGCCCAAGATGTGCTCAATCCGATTCAGGTCAGGGGAATGGGTGGGTCAGTCCATAGCTTCAATGCCTTCATCTTGCAGGAACTGCTGGCACACTCCAGCCACATGAGATCTGGCATTGTCCTGCATTAGGAGGAATCCAGGGCCAACCGCACCAGCGTATGGTCTCACAAGGGGTCTGAGGATCTCATTTCGGGGCCTAATGGCAGTCAGGCTACCTCTGGTGAGCACAAGGAGGGCTGTGCGGCCCTCCAAAGAAATGCCACCACACACCATTCCCGACCCACTGTCAAACAGGTCATGCTGAAGGATGATGCAGGCATCAGATTGCTCTCCACGGCGTCTCCAGACTCTCGCATCTGTCACATGTGCTCAGTGTGAACCTGCTTTCATCTGTGAAGAGCACAGGGCGCCAGTGGCGAATTTGCCAATCCTGGTGTTCTGTGGTAAATGCCAAGTGTCCTGCACGCTGTTGGGCTGTGAGCACAGCTCCCATCTGTGGACATCAGGCATTCAGACCATCCTCATGGAGTTGGTTTCTAACTGTTTGTGCAGACATATGCACGTTTGTGTCCTGCTGTGGGTCATTTTGCAGGGCTCTGGCAGTGCTCCTCCTGTTCCTCCTTGCACAACGGCTGAGGTAGCGGTCATGCTGCTGGGTTGTTGCCCTCCAACGACCCCTCCACCTCTCCTGGTGTACTGGCCTGTCTCCTGGTAGAGTCTCCAGCATCTAGACACTAGGATGACAGACACAGCAAACCTTGCCACAGCTCGCATTGATGTACCATCCTTGATGAGCTGCACTACCTGAGCCACATGTGTGGGTTGTAGAGTCTATCTCATGCTACCGTGAGTGTGAAAGCACAGCCAACATTCATAAGTGACCAAAATATCAGCCAGAAAGTATTGGTACTGAGATGTGGTCTATGGTCTCCACCTGCAGAACCACTCCTTTATTGAGTGTGTCTTGATAATTGCCAATAATTTCCATCTGTTGTCTATTCCATTTGCACAACAGCATGTGAAATTGATTGTCATTCAGTGTTGCTTCCTAAGTGGACAGTTTGATTTCACAGAAGTTTGATTTACTTGGCGTTATATTCTGTTTGAGTGTTCCCTTTATTTTTTGAGCAGTATATATCTACAGCATTTCTCTGTTCCACCCAGTCAGTGATTTTATCATAGAAGGAAATTAAGTTAGTTTGACATGACTTATTAGTTACAAACCTATGCTTACTCTGCTTTATCACTTCTTTCTTATCCAGGTACTTGCATACATGTTTAATTTGTTCAAAGATCTTTTCTGGTATAGAAGTCAAACTCACCTGCCTATAGTTCCCTAGGTCCACCTTTTTCCCCTTTTTGAAGATAGGAACATTTGCTTTTCTCCAGTCTTCTCGGACTTCTGTTCTCCAAGAATTTTCAATGATTTTGGAGAGTATCAGGATCCTGTCAGTGCCGGCGGACTGCCGCGGCTGAGCAGGGTCACTCACCCAGACTACGGGAGAGCGCGGGGTCTGAAACTGCAGGGAAAGTTCCAAGAACAGGACCTGCGACACTAAAGGTAGTAAAGAGTACAAGGACCTACGATCATGTGACCACAGGGGGCGTGGCTTAGCGTCCTGCTGCAGTAGATGACTGTAGGATTCTATTACAGGAATCCTGGAGTAAAGATTAGGGGAACTCGGGTCAGACAAGTGGGGGGGGTCATACACAGAGGGCAGCGCGGTACCAGAGAGACAAGCAGAGAATAGTCAGAACGCAAGCAATGAGTCATACACAGAGATGGCAACGCAGTACAAAAGGAACAGGCAGAACTCGTAACAGGGACAGAACCGGGTCAAAACCAAACAAGCATAAAGTATCAGTCACAAAGCACACCAGGGTCGCAAACACTCGGCCAAGGATCTGAGTATAAGCGACAAAGAATGAGTCCACAATGAGGCTATGAAAAGCCTCCCAGAATCTTAGAGTGAGGCCGTCCAGATTAACCTCTGAACTACCTAATCCCATGAACTAAGCAGATCATGACAGAGTGGTTCAAAAGTTTCTTCTGCTATCTCCTTCAGTACGCTGGGGTGTAATTCATCTGGACCTGGAGATTTGAATTCTTTTAGGTTAGCTAAGTGTTTCCTCACTATCTTTCTGTTTATAGATATCCTGGATTCTTCTATTTCCTTAAAAGGACTTCGAAGATCATTTGATGTTACATTTCCTTTCTGAGAGAAAACAGATGCAAAATAGAAATTTAAAAGTTCGGCTTTCTCGACATCCTTTCTTACCATTTCATTTTCTTTCTGTTAAAATCCTTCAGCATTTTTGACTTTTGTTTTACTTGTGACATATCCCCAAAATCCTTTTTTATTGCTTTTGACATCTTTTGCAAGCCTTAATTCATTGTCAGCTTTACTAGTCTGATTCGTGCCCTGCAGCTTCTGCAGACCGCTTTATATTCTTCTTTAGATGTGCCTCCCTCTATCCGTTTGATAACCATTTCTTTCTTCCTTTTTAGCATGTGTTTAAGTTCTGTGTTCATCCATCCTGGTTTCCTTAAATGCTTCCTATTCTTCCCTCTTTTTGGAATTGTTAATGATTGTGCTTTGAGAATCTAAGTTTTTGAGATTTCCCATCCTTCCTCGACATTTTTGTCCTTAAGGATATTCAGCTACTGGATCCCTCCAATTCTCTTTCTGAGTCCCTTAAAATCTGCCTTTCTAAAATCTAACATTGAAGTCTGAGTCTTCACAGGTCTCCCTCTAGTTATCCGAAATTCATGGCCGCAACCTCCTAGGGTCTCAGCCACTATTACCTCCTCAACCATTTCCTCCCTGTTTTATAAGGATTAGATCCAAGGTAGCAGATCCCTTTGTTTTCTCCCCTACCTTTTGGAAGATAAAGTTGTCAGCAAGAGAGGATAAGAATTTCCTTGACCTGTTAGTTTTGCCTGAGAGAGATTCCCAACAAATGTCTGGATAGTAGAAATCTCCAATGACAACTATGTCATATTTTTGGGAGAACTTGACCATTTGATGCATAAAGAGTTCTTTCATATCTTCAGCTTGCACAGGCGGCCTGTAGTAAATGCATACAATGGTGTCCTTTCCATTGTTCTGTCCTTGTATTCTTACCCAGTTTCCACAGAACTCCCAGTCTCTGAAGCTTCAATCTCTGTGCAGATATACGCATTTCAAACATTCATTGCGACACCTCCTCCTCGTTTATCAAGTCTGTTTCTTGTAAATAAGTTCTATCCTTCTAGCCTTGTATTCCAATCATGAAACTGCCAGGGGTTTTGTTGCAGCTGCACCTGTGCCATCCCTGGCGTGTACATCTATGTTCTGGGGCGCAAACGCGTTAATTTTTAAAAAAAAAAAAAGTTTCACTTGTTAAATAATAAAAATGTGTCTTCTGCTTTTTTATTTTTGTTTTTTAATTTTTGCAAGAATTGTTGGCCAATTTTCATTTGAAACATTTTCTGTTTTGTTCTGGTGTATTTCCTATAATATAGGAAAGCCTAAGGCCAGAAATAAATCCCATAAGGCTGTGTACCCACGTTGCGTTATTTTTCAGCATTTTTGAAGCGTTTGTGCCGGATCGGACGCTTCACAAACGCTTAAATTAAGCATCCCATTCATTTTAATACATTTTGGTCTTTTTGTGCAAATTGATGCATTTTTTTCCACAAAGGAAACACTGAGCGGCTAAAAACGCATAAGTCCGCGTTTTTAGCTATTTTCTGTGAGTCCAGAAGACACGCGGAAAAAAACGCATCAAAAACGCGCGGGTTTTGCGCGTTTTCTGGGAAGAAGTCCGGTTTTGTGTCAGGTCTTAAACGCTAACGTGGGTACATAGCCTAAGACACTGTACATGGAGACTTTGGGATCAGATCATTTCTGTCCACGGTGTTTGTGCAAACAAAAATAGCTTTTATAAAAGCCTCAAAGTTCTGTATGTGAATCAGACCTGAGATCTAACGTGATAGAAGATTACAATGCGGGGAAGACGGGAAACCTTCATATAGACGGCCGGTGGGGATGGAGTTAGTGACGGACTCTGGCCAAATATGTTTCTAGAGCCGTAGTAGAAGATGAAGATGTCGTCCTCATCATGAAGTAGTTATTTCTCCTGTCCCGTGTAATGAATATCTCCTGCAGTATTGCTAATGCCAATTCCAGTGTCGGTAAATGAGACGAGAATTAGCGTTATGGAAGATGAGTCTATGAGAACCGTATTCAGCTGCCGACTCCGAGGGAGAAATTGCTTGTTGTCTGTGGCCTAAATATATAGGTTTTATTAGTAGATGTAAAGAAGGAAACTAAATCCTGTAAAATAATAAATCTCATGTTTCCCTTATTATCTCCAGTAATTGTATTATTACACAGGATTTTTAGATGTGACATCGGCTCATCTTCTTCCCATTCAGGTCTCTACAATATCAGTTCCTCTCAGTGAAGATCTTCACTGAGATAATAGAATTTTCCTGATTTACCCATCAAAGATGGATATGGACAGAGACAAGATGGCGGAGAGGATATTACACCTCACCCTAGAGATCCTCTTCCAGGTTAATGTAGAGGTGAGAGATTCTGATGATATCACATTACATCATTCTTCTCTATGGGAATAACAGATGAACAGAACTGGAGAGGTGAGGATTCTATAAATGTCTGTAGTAAGATTTATTACTGTCTCTCCATAACCAGGATTACACAGTAGTGAAGAAGACCTCTAGTGAACCCTGTCAGAACCCTGTGTCTGAGGGATGGGGAAGACCCTTGAGCCCAATCACGGGGCCTCCACCTCACCCTCTGATCCATGAGGACATCAATGACCAGAAAATCCTAGCACTCATCTACAAGATGATTGAGCTGCTGACTGGAGAGGTGACACTGCTGGGAATGCTGGGACATTATACAGTAACACTATGAAGGGATCGGGGGGATGACGGTATCATTGTATGTGTCAGGTTCCTATAAGGTGTCAGGATGTCGCCGTCTATTTCTCCATAGAGGAGTGGGAGTATTTAGAAGGACACAAAGATCTGTACAAGGGCATCATGATGGAGGTTCCACAGCCCCTCACATCACCAGGTAATAGACAGGACTAAATACACACGGCCTATAATTATCTATATGTTATGAATGAATTCAGTCCCTGTATGTATTTCCTCCAGTTCTATCCAGTAAGATCACAACACCAGAGAGATGTCCCCATCCTCTTCTACAGGACTATAAACAAGAAGATCCCAATGTTCCTCAGAATCATCAGGTAGATAGAGAGAAGGTGTCATGAGATTTTCCATTTGATGTGTAGACATCTGTGAAGGTCTTGTGCTCAGTCTTGGTTTTTTCACCAGTATTATGTTTTATACTTGTGTAATGAGAACGGTGGAGGTGGCAGGATTAGAGCTGATTATAGATGTGACTTCTCCTTCTGTCTGTGACTTTTACATTATTTGTTTCAGGGTGAATATTTGACCCATATTAATCTGTTCGCACAGTACTGCCTTCCCCCATTTTCTAATGTTCCCATAGTACTGCCCCCTGGACATTATCCCATCCTATGTGCCCACAGGCTTGGCGTAGCAGAGCCCTGCTATAGACATTTGTACTTTGCTTTGCCTAATCTAAAGGCTGTTTATTTTCTGTTTGTGTTTTTGGGGTTTATGAAGCAATAAACCTACATGAACGTTTAAAGGAACGTGCCTCCTGTTGTCCTCCCATCGCACCTGAGCGAGTACAACCCATACTAACTATATATATATATATATATATATATATATATATATACATACATACAGTTGTGGCCAAAAGTATTGACACCCCTGCAATTCTGTCAAATAATACTCAGTTTCTTCCTGAAAATGATTGCAAACACAAATTCTTTGGGATTATTTTCATTTAATTTGTCTTAAATGAAAAAAACACAAAAAGAATTGTCCTAAAGCCAAATTGGATGTAATTCCACACCAAACATAAAAAAGAGGGTGGCAAGTGTGATTTAGTTATTGCCAACACCTGTTAGGTGCCACAGGTAAGTTACAGGTGCTGGTAATTACACAAATTAGAGAAGCATCACATGATTTTTCGAACAGTGCCAATACTTTTGTCCACCCTCTTTTTTATGTTTGGTGTGGAATTATATCCAATTTGGCTTTAGGACAATTCTCTGTGTTTTTTCATTTAAGACAAATTAAATGAAGATAATACCAAAGAATTTGTATTTGCAATCATTTTCAGGAAGAAACTCAGTATTATCTGACAGAATTGCGGGGGGTGTCAATACTTTTGGCCACAACTGTGTGTGTGTGTATGTATGTGTGTGTATATATATATATTACACTGCTCAAAAAATAAAGGGAACACTCAAACAGAATATAACGCCAATTAAATCAAGCTTCTGTGAAATCAAACTGTCCACTGAGGAAGCAACACTGATTGACAATCAATTTCACATGCTGTTGTGCAAATGGAATAGACAGTAGATGGAAGTTATTGGCAATTATCAAGACACACCCAATAAAGGAGTGGTTCTGCAGGTGGGGACCACAGACCACATCTCAGTACCAATGCTTTCTGAATGATGTTTTGGTCACTTTTGAATGTTTGCTGTGCTTTCACGCTTGTGGTAGCATGAGACGGACTCTACAGCCCACACAAGTGTCTCAGGTAGGGCAGCTCATCCAGGATGGCACATCAATGCAAGCTGTGGTCTGTGGTCCCCAACTGCAGAACCACTCCTTTATTGAGTGTGTCTTGATAATTGCCAATTTCCATCTGTTGTCTATTCCATTTGCACAACAGCATGTGAAATTGATTGTCATTCAGTGTTGTGTTGTGTTTGGGTAGTGGCGCTGGTTGGGTTGACAGAAGTCAATCACCTGAAGAGGATGAGTGGAGGTCAGGTGTTGCAGACTGGGAAGATGTAAGTGAGCAAGCTTCCCTCAGTTGATCCTGGTGATTTGGTTTTCTTCCTGTGCATTTTGAAGTTTGCTTGTCCCCTGCTTGGTCCTGCATCGTTCAGATAAGTTATTTGTTTGCTGGAATCTTTTACATTTGATCCAGTTTTTGCCTTTCTTTGCTTTCTGCTTTGCTGTGTGGGTTCAGCATTGTTTCCTGCTGGGATCGGTGCTGGACCCTGCTCCATATGTCACAGCTTATGTCAGTCTGTTCAGTATTGCTAATCCCCTGTTATATCAGTATCTTTTGCTTTGCTTCCAGTTCACACCAGAATGCTAATCTAGTGGGGGAGAGGTTGTGTGGCCTCCAGTATTTTTGCATATCAGACGTGTTGGATTTTTTAGGGTTTTTGCGTGATTGCAGACAGTATCTTTCCTGTCCTGTTCTATCTAGACAGTTTGGGCCCCATCATTTGCTCACTCTATTTTCTGCCTGTGTTTGTGCTTCATCTTGTCTCACCGGCAATATGTTTGAGGGCTATCTATTCCTTTGGGGTTCTACTCCGGGGCAGTTTAGCTTTCCCCTTTCTTGCTTTAGGCTTAGTTAACTATTTTGGCTGTGCCGAGGCTTCTAGGACATCGTAGGCATGTCCCACGGCTACTTCGAGTTGTGTTGTTAGGTTTAGGGGTCTGCAATCTGCAAAGTTACCAACCTTTCTGGTTGCCTAGCTTATTCCCTGGCTATCCTCCTTGGTGACCCATTCATAACAGAATCACCGGCCTAAACTGTAGATTCTAGGGTACTCTAAAGAAGGGAAAAATTGTAAAAAAAAAAAAGTGTCAGAATTTTTAAAAAATACTTTTTCCTCTCTTTCTCTGGGGGCCGTAGGAGGATTTTTTCTTTAATGGAGACTAAGCAATTGTCCGATCGTGTTGAGCAGCTCGCTGCTGAAGTCTGGGGAATATCTGCCTATCTCGCTCAATCATCTGCTGTAGAACCAAAAATCCCTACTCCTGATGTATTTTCTGGGAATCGGTATAAGTTTTTGAACTTTAAGAATAATTGTAAACTGTTTTTTGCCTTGAAACTTAACTACTCGGGGAACTCGGTGCAGCAGGTTAAAATTGTCATCTCCCTGTTGCGTGGCGACCCCCTGGACTGGGCTTTTTCTCTGACACCTGGGGAGCCTAATCTGGCTAATGTGGATGCGTTTTTCAAGCTCTGGGGTTGTTGTATGATCAACCGAATGTTATTGATGAAGCTGAGAAAACTTTATTGGCATTGAACCAGGGTCAGGATGCGGCAGAGTTATATTGTCAAAAATTTTGAAAGTGGGCGGTCCTTACTAAATGGAGCGACGATGCCTTAGCACCTTTCTTTTCGGAAAGGTCTGGCAGAAACTGTAAAAGATATTATGGTGGGATTTCCTGTCCCCTCTGGTCTTAACGACTCTATATCATTAGCCATTCAAATTGATCGATGTTTATGTGAACGTAAAACTATGCGAGAGGCGGTGCTGCCTTTCTAACAAACTTCTGAGCCCATGCAATGTGATAGGGTTTTTTCTAGGGCGCAACGTCAAGAGTTTAGAAGGCGTAATAAGTTATGCTTCTTTTGTGGGGACGCCTCTCATGCTATTTCTCTCTGCCCTAAGCAGGAAAAACATTTTGCTCACTCATTTGCTGTAGGCAGTGTACAGCCTAAATTCCTTTTGGTGGTTTCCTTGATCTGCTCCTTATAAATAAATAATAATCTTTATTTTTATATAGCGCTAACATATTCCGCAGCGCTTTACAGTTTGCACACATTTTCATCACTGTCCCCGATGGGGCTCACAATCTAAATTCCCTATCAGTATGTCTTTGGAGTGTGGGAGGAAACCGGAGTGCCCGGAGGAAACCCACGCAAACACGGGGAGAACATACAAACTCCTTGCAGATGTTGTCCTTGGTGGGATTCGAACCCAGGACTCAGGCTAACCACTGAGCCACCGTGCTGCTCCTTGTCTTCATTTTCTGCTAAGGCTTTTGTTGATTCAGGAGCAGCCCTGAGCCTGATGAATTTTGACTTTGCCAAACGTTGTGGTTTTCCCATGGTATCCCTGCAGACTCCTATTCCTTTAAGGGGTATTGATGTTACCCCTTTGGCGGAGAATAAACCCCAGTTTTGGACCCAGGTGATAATGCGGGTAGCCCCGGACCACCAAGAGAATTGTAAATTTTTAGTGGTGCATAATTTACATGACATTATTGTATTGGGTTTTCCTTGATTGCAGACCCACAATCCTGTTTTGGATTGGAAATCTGTGTCTTTGGTTAGTTGGGATTGTCAATGTGTTCTTAGTGACACTCCTGTTTTCTCCACCTCTCCCCAGTTTCATGATGTTCCTGACTATTTCGCTGATTTTTCTGATGTATTTAGTGAGAGTAAGTCCACGTCTTTGCCTCCTCATAGGAGTTATGATTGCGCGATCGAGTTAGTACCCAGTTGTAAATTTCCCATGGGTCGGCTTTTCAACTTATCTGTACCTGAACATGATGCTATGCGATCTTATATTAAGGAGTTGTTGGAGAAGGGTCATATTAGACCATCCTCTTCACCTTTTAGGTGCTGGGGTTTTTTTGTGGCCAAGAAAGATGGCTCATTAAGGCCATGTATTGACTTTTACCCTTCGCCACGACAGCACCCACTGGAGGTAGCGGGGTCCGCCCCAAAGGAACAGGAAACCTACAGAGACATAAAAGGGGGTGGTCCGCCTCTCCTCCTCAGTTTTGGTTTCCTGTTCCCAGGGGAACCTCAGGAAGAATCCTTAAGAAGACATACCTGGGCCAATGCACGCCGCCTGTGCAGTATCTGTGAGAACGGCAGGGGCTGCGGTCCAGAAGCAGCATCGGGGGGAATTCCATTAGATGGCTCCCCCCTCGTCTGGTGGATGGTCTGGAGCGATGACCGGGTCCGGGAGGGGCCACCCGGTCTCGCTTAGGAGCACGTCGGGAGAGGCTGCATGGAGCGCCGATGCCCAGCGGCGGCTCTGGGACTTGGAGGAGCTGCCGTACTGGAAGGGGTAAGAGCGCCAGTGGCGCAAAAAAAAACCGGCCACTTTTCCAGGGCCAGGGGACGCGGCCCGGTGTATAGAGCGGGCCTGCGCATATGCCGCCTGACGTCGATGCTCCAGGCACCGGAAGTAATGGGTGAGCTTCCGGGGCATAATGGCTGAGGTGCAGGATAGCCACTAGCGCTGTGCGGGAGTGAAGCACGCGATTGGACCCAGAAGTGGCAGAACTTCGGGGTCGGGGAAAAAAAGGGAAAATACTTATATAAGTGTCTATTTTAACGAACGCCGCAGGGGAGACGGCGGTGAAAAATCATGTCATCCCCTGGAGATGGGGGATTCTGCAGGTGGCGGTGCCTCCCGAGACCGCTCTGGCAGAGGATCTACAGACACCACTCGCAGAAGTAACGCCAGGACTGCTCCTCAGCCATCTGATCCGGTACCGTAAGCTTCACTGGGTGAGTGCGCAAAACATATTCTGCCTATTAAGCTGACACCCCTCCTTTTCTCGCCATGTCTCCCAGGTTAAGGGAAGTGAAAGATCTAAGCAAAGAATGCGCTTTATGTGCTCAGCCTCTCCCTGACCCCTACCCAATAAAAAAAAAAAAAAATGGGTCTGCAAAGAGTACATTAGGGAGACCAAACAGGGGGCCGCAGTGTCATCTAAGGACATACGGGCCATCATTAGAGAGGAACTACAAGCATCGCCCATACTAGTACTCCCTCGGAGTCCAGGGGCAAAAAAAAAAGAGAAAAGAGTAACTCAGATTCAGAGGAGGTACAAGAGAGAGCCTCAGACTCCTCACTCACGTCATCATCGTCAGAAAATGAGAGACGATCATGTTTCCCCCTGGATAGTGTTGATAACCTGGTCAAATCCGTAAGAAACACTATGGGGTGTGAGGAGACAAAAAGCGTTCAAACCACGCAAGATATAACGTTTGCGGGTTTGGCAGAAAGTAGGAGAGCTTTTCCAGTAATACCGGCAATTAAGGCCTAAATATAAAGAGAATGGGAAAAGCAAGATCAGAGAAGTTTTCTCCCATCGGCCTCGGAAACGAAATATCCATTTAGTGATGAACTACTAAAATGGACAAAAAACTCCCAAGGTCAACGCTGTTGTAGCCTCCACCTCTAAACAGTCTACTATTCCGGTAGAGGATGTGACTTTATTGCCCGACCCATTAGACCATAAAGCAGAGGCATCATTAAAAAGGTCATGGGAATCATCGATGGGCAATTTTAAACCAGCAGTAGCCAGCGCATGCACCGCCAGATCAATGCTCGTTTGGTTAGACCACTTGAACCAACAGATCGAGCAGGAAGTGTCGAGGGAAAGGCTGCGTGCCGCTTTTCCGTTAATTAGAGGAGCAGCAGCCTTCATGGCCGATGCATCCGCTGACACCCTACATTTAGCAGCAAGGTCGGCGGTCTTGTTAATAGTGCCAGGCGGACACTATGGATGGAAAGCTGGAAGGGCGACGCGCAATCAAAATCTAAGATCTGCGCGATCCTGTGCAAGGGAGAACCTTTAAGGCTGTGTTCACACACAGCGTTTTTTTAGCGGTTTTTACTGCGGTTTTCACTATAAAACCACTAAAAATAAGCTTCCCAGTCATTTCTATGCATTTTGCACTTTTTGTGCACATTGATGCGCTTTTTACCGCGAAAAAAACGCATCGCGGTAAAAACCGCAGCATGCTAATTAATTTCGCGGATTTTTCTGCGTTTTTGGCTTCTTCCATGCGGTTTGAAACTGCTGCGGGAAAAAACGCATCAAAAATGCTCAAAAACTACCGCGGAAAAATAGGTGCGGTTTCTGGGAAGGGATTCAGGTTTTTGAGCAGAAATTTTCTGCAACGTGTGCACTTAGCCTTAAAGGCGGCCATTTGAAAGGGGAAGCAAATGGAAAGATCAATGAGATGCGCAGGATTCAGGAAAATAAATAAATACTGAACAGTCAGTTTCCTCAGTAGGGGGTAGACTGAAAACTCTTTGCTCCAAAGTGGGAAGCAATAATATCCCTTAATCTACCAATACAACAAGAAGCCCTCGAAATAGAAAGTTACTACCCGGGAGGGTCTTAGTAAAAGTCCCAGAGGGACAAGAGAGTAGAGGATTCTACTCTCCTTTATTTTTAGTTCCCAAACCTGATGATACGTTAGATCAATCATAAATCTGAAAAAAACTTAATGCGTTTATCAAAATTATAAGTTTAAGATGGAGTCGATCAGGCCCACCATTAGGCTTCTCTTTCCAAATTGTTTTATGGCAGGCATTGACCTAAAAGATGCTTACTATCATCTCCCTATCCATGACAGGTACCAAAGGTACCTGAGGGTCGCAATGACATTCGAAGGCGAGATTTGTCATTTTCAGTATACGGCCATGTCTTTCGGTCTCTCTAAAGCACCGAGAATCTTCACCAAAGTGATGCTGGAGGTGATGGTGTATCTTCGTCAAAAAGACGTACCCTGGGGACGTGGCCTAGCTCTTGCCATGTGAGGAGGCAGGAGTCTGGAGCTCCCACAAGATTTCCCTGAAAAGCAACTCAAAAGCGGACTTTGAGGTTCCAATTCACCATAGGATTCTTCCCTATCTCCCCTGGAACATTTTGAGACCTAACTCAGACCCCTGGACCATTTAATCCAAAGATATTCATCACAGAAGATAATAAGATCCCAATATGGCTGCCAGGCTGCTTTCACAGCTATAGACAAAAAGATCCCTCCTCCTTCCCTACTGTGGGTGAGTAACATCCCTGCTCCTATTACTGACCTGAGCTCTGCCTGCACGCAGCCTTTACAGAGGAGCAGAAACACAGAGGATTGACCAACATCCACTAGGTGGGTGAAGCAGAGGGGCGACAATCTGCCTGAGTTAAGTGGGAAGAAACAGGTGCCGCTGGGACCCACTAATAGACCCAGCATTAGGCCCTGATGCCAAATTGACTTGTATTTTCACGGCACTATATAAAGCCCACTCACCCCAGCAACAGTTGCTCTCCCCCTCCCCTGGAGGAAGATATATGCAGCAGCGATCATAGCTGGAAGTTCCAAATAAGAGCATTCATTTTCAACATTTATTAGAGGCAACGCTATGCACGACACCTATCTCTGCTTTGTTAAGCACTATTTCTCTGAATAACCGCTCAGTCTTTCCATTCCTGTCATGATTTAAAGAACTGACATTATGCCCACCGGGGAGGTACATATATGAAAGTTCCATGGAGATGGGGAGACCTGGGACTCCCACGAGACATAGGGAAGCTACTTTCTCTCTCATAAAATAATGCTCACTGTTGATTGAACCGCCAAGCTGCTGTTAGACAATTATTTTATTATTTTCTTTCTTATCTATGCTATAAAGTACACTAGTGGCTAGGCCACTGAAAAGCTTGTGAGGAAAAGGGGAGTGATGCCCATCTAGTGGTGCATTTGGAAAGTGTCAGCTGAGAAATCTCTCCGATCTCTCGTCCCACTTCTACCGAGAGATATTATATTTAACAGTCCGGATACCTGCCCACGGTTTTTAGTGGCGAAACTTACTACATCACCAGTCTTTTTTTCAGCAAAAACGGACCATGGTCAAGATTGGTAGATCAGCTGACACAAACGCTAATAGGGGGTCACAAACAACCAAAAAGATGGAAAAATTTATCACAAAACAAAGTGGACCTAAACAGGGGCCATCACAGTATAAGGACCCAGGTGATGACCCAGATTTGGAGGAATCGCAGGAGGATCCTTCTGACTTTGCGGACTCGGATAAACCTATTTCTAGAAGCTTCATTAAAAGTATTTTGTCCTCAGCCTTGGCCCCCCTTGCGAAAGATTTATCTACAATTAAAAAGGACATTCAGCAGATTGGCAGCAGAGTGGAGGAGCTGGAGGAGGCGCAGTCGAAGCTGTCCGCCTTCGCTGGGGTTCTAAAAACGACCCTTCAGCAACAGGAAGATCATATAAATTCCCTCTATACTGCAATGGAAGATATTGAAAATAGGAACAGAAGAAACAATCTCAGAGTCCGGGGAGTGCTGGAGGCGACCGACCTAGAGGATGTACCAGCCATTCTTTATGAACTCTTTCTGCCTATGCTGGACACAGAAGAAGTAAAGATATTAATTCTTGAGAGCACATAGGGCACTAAAACCCAAGCCCAAACAATCAGAATTCCCTAGAGATATAATTTGCACAATTCTGGACTTCCGCATGAAAGAGAAAATTCTGAAAAAGACAAGGACACTAAGCTCTCTGGAATATAAAGGCTCTACAATTCGTGTTTTCCAGGATCTGGCAACATCAACCTTGTCTAAGAGATTCTTATTGAAACCCTTTACGGACGCCCTCAAGCAGAGACAGTTCCCTTTCAGATGGCTTTTCCCATTCGGTCTATTCATCACAGCAGATGGCAAGAGATTTACAGTTAAGTCATCTTCCGACATTGCCAAAGTATGTGCAGAGCTGAGTATTCAACTCGACTCGCTGCCTGATCTTCGTCTCGCCCGCACTAATTTCAGTCTTCTGGATCTACCATTGCAAGAACCCTGGAGAAGAGCGAGCAACTCTAAAGAACAAAGAAGCAGAAAAAGACAAGCAGGGAAGCAGCATTCGTCCAGCGATTGAATTAGGGATCCTTGTCTCCTAAAGATCTCTGTATGGATCCTTTAAGCTGATCCACAGTGACTGCCTTGTTAACATATGGAACAAATTGAAAAATTGTCATGTTTTCTCCTTTACACTCCCTGATGGGTATTACAGTGGTATTTGTAATTTTGCTTATTACAAAGAAAGTTGTTAATTCAGGGCAACAAGCCCTTTTTGTTGAATGTATGCTAATGTTTTTGTCTTTTACCTTTCTTTCTTCCCCTCCCCAACCTTTTCCATGTCCATCGACGAATCACCTTTCATCTTGTCCTGAGCCCCGGCGCCCACTGACCCGACATGGCTGATCGTATGCAAGAAACGACAATAGCATCATGCAACGTAAGAGGTCTGAACGCGCCAATTAAAAGAGCTCAGGTATTGGCACATATTAAGAAATTGGGGACTGACATTGCACTCCTGCAGGAGACCCACTTTATACAGGAAAAAACCCCGAGTTTTGAGAAACACTACTATAATACATGGTTCCACTCGTTTTCTTCCAGGAAGGTGAGGGAAGTGGCCATCGCTCTAGCAAAAAATACACCATTTCATTATATCAACATGGTTCATGACAGAGATGGTAGATATATTTTCATAAAGGGGAAGTTGGCAAACAAATTGGTCACGATAGGGTGTGTATATGCCCCCAACACAAAACAAGACACCAGGTTTTAAAGAATTATGAGAGAGACAAGTCAATTTCTAGAGGGCACTTTGATCCTGGGAGGTGACCTGAATGTTCCTCTTGAACCACCAATAGACTCCTCTACTGGGAAATCTAGTGTTCCTAAGAATGCACTAACACGCATCCAAACAACCCTACATCTAAACCAACTGATTGATACTTGGAGATTTCTCCACCCCACTGTACGAGACTTTTCACATTTCTCACAAGCGCAATCGTCTTATAGTAGAATTGACTATCTTTTTATCCCATTCCAGATGTCCTTACTTTTGAAAGACTCACAAATAATTCTGAACGTTCTCTCCGACCACTCCATCTTAATAAACTTATGATAGGCCATAGACCAAATAATAATCCTTGGAGGTTAAACGAAACTTTAATTGCAGATGAACCCTCCAGAAATAAAATAAAGAAAATTCAAGAGTACTTTGAGATCAACTTGAGTGAAAATATTCAATTTTCTACTATCTGGGAGGCTCACAAGGCCGTAATAAGAGGTGAATTTATTTCTATGGCCTCGCACAAGAATAAAAGCAGAAAAGAAAAAACCGACACTCTTTATAAAGAGATCCAAACACTAGAACGAGATCATAGAATGACACTGGACCCTGATGCCTTAGCTCTCCTCTCACAGAAGAGACAATCTCTTAGAGACTTACTAAACAAAGACTCAATAAAAATTTATACTAGATGGAAACACAGGGTATTTGCTCATGGAGACAAAATGTCAAAATTTATGATAACCATGATTAAAAAGCTGGATATGGCTGGATATCCTTAAAGACAAAAATGTCCAGGAAGGATGGGAAATCTTGAAAAATGAAATTCTCAAAGCACAGTTGTTAACAATTCCGAAAAGAGGGAAGAATAGGAAGCATTTAAGGAAACCAGGATGGATGAACACAGAACTTAAGCACATGCTAAAAAGGAAGAAAAAAATGTTTATAAAATGGAAAGAGGGAGGCATATCTAAAGAAGAATATAATGCTGTCTGCAGAACCTGCAGGGCACAAATCAGATTATCTAAAGCTGAAAATGAATTGAGGCTTGCAAGAGATGTCAAAAGCAATATTAAAGGATTTTGGGGATATGTCAAAAGTAAAAGAAAAGTCAAAGATGCTATAGGATTTTTACAGGATGAAAATGATGAAATGGTAAGACAGGATGTTGAGAAGGCTGAACTTTTAAATTCCTATTTTGCCTCTGTTTTCTCTCAGAAAGGAAATGTAACATCAACTGTTATTCACTGTCCTATTAAGGGAATAGAAGAATCCAGGATATCTATAAACAGAAAGATAGTGAGGAAACACTTAGCTAACCTAAATGAATTCAAGTCTCCAGGTCCAGATGAATTACACCCCAGAGTACTGAAGGAGATGGCAGAAGAAATTTTTGAACCCCTCTCCATAATCTTTGAAAATTCTTGGAGAACAGGAGAAGTGCCAGAAGACTGGAGAAGAGCAAATGTTGTTCCTATCTTCAAAAAGGGGAAGAAGGTGGACCCAGGCAACTATAGGCCGGTGAGTCTGACTTCTATACCAGGAAAGATCTTTGAACAAATTATTAAACAACATGTATGTCAATACCTGGATAAGAAGGAAGTGATTAAACAGAGTCAGCATGGGTTTGTAACTAATAAGTCATGTCAGACTAACTTAATTTCCTTCTATGATGGTATCACTGATTGGGTGGATCAAGGAAATGCTGTAGATATAGTACATCTTGACTTCAGCAAAGCATTTGACAAAGTCTCTCATACAATTCTTATTGAAAAATGACTAAGTATGGAATGGACAAGGCAACTGTTAGGTGGATTCATAACTGGCTTAGTGATCGGACCCAAAGAGTGGTCATAAATGGCTGCACATCCAGTTGGAAGAATGTCTCAAGTGGGGTACCACAGGGCTCTGTCCTGGGCCCTGTATTGTTCAACATCTTTATCAATGATTTAGATGAAGGAATTGAGGGTAAACTGATTAAATTTGCTGATGACACAAAGCTAGGAGGGATAGCTAATACTAGAGAAGAGAGAGAGGATTCAAATAAACTGGAGAAGTGGGCAGCAACTAACACAATGGTTTTTAACAGGGAGAAATGCAAAGTACTACATCTGGGCAATAAAAATGAAAAAAGCAGATATAGAATGGGAGGAATAGGGCTAAGTGACAGCACATGTGAAAAAGACTTGGGTATACTAATAGATCACAGACTGAATATGAGTCAACAGTGTGATGCAGCAGCAAAAAAGGCAAATGCAATTCTAGGATGTATTAACAGAAGCATACAGTCTAGATCACGTGAAGTCATTATCTCCCTCTACTCCTCTTTGGTCAGACCTCATCTGGAATATTGTGTCCAGTTTTGGGCACCACATTTTAAAAAAGACATCAACAAACTGGAGCAAGTTCAGAAAAGAGCGACCAGAATGGTGACCGGTCTGCAAACCCTGTCTTATGAGGAAAGGTTGCAGGATTTGGGAATGTTTAGTTTGCAAAAGAGAAGACTGAGAGGAGACTTAATAGCTGTCTACAAATATCTAAAGGGCTGTCACATTGTAGAAGGATCAACTTTATTCTCATTTGCACAAGGAAAGACTAGGAGCAATGGGATGAAGCTGAATGGGAGGAGACACAGATTAGATATTAGAAAAAACTTTTTGACAGTTAGAGTGATCAATGAGTGGAACAGGCTGCCACGAGAAGTGGTGAGTTCTCCTTCAATGGAAGTCTTCAAACAGAGGCTGGACAGACATCTGACTGGGATGATTTAGTGAATCCTGCTTTGAGCAGGGGGTTGGACCAGATGGCCCAGGAGGTCCCTTCCAACTCTACGATTCTATGATTCTATGAAAGCGTAAGGCTAGGTCTCTTATATATACGGTAAAGGGGTCGGATGGAGCCAAAATTACAAACCCAGATGGGATAGCTTCAGCTTTCAGGGAGTACTATTCCACCTTGTATGATTTGCGACCGGGAGAGAATGTAGAACAGTTAGAAAAAAGGCGAATGAATATAAAGGTACTGTCACACTTAGCGATGTACCAGCGATCCCGACCAGCGATATGACGCGGTCAGGATCGCTGGTACATCGCTAAGTGGTCGCTAGTGAGCTGCCACACAGGCAGATCTCACCAGCGACATCGCTGGGGACGGGGATCGCTACTTACCTGTCACACTAGGCGATCCTGCGTCCTCCCGCCCGGCTCCACGCGTCGCTCGCCTTCACAGCAGGAAGCTGACGACGAGAAGCGGTCCTGGACGTTCTCGCGCGATCAGCGATAACCAGCGGGGGAGCCGGTCGGAGGTAAGTATCAGACACAGCGATATCGCTAGCAATATCGCTATAACGTCACTAGTTATAGCGATATTGCTAGCGATATCTCTTAGTGTGACATGCCCTTAAAGGAATTCCTACAATCTATAAACCTCCCTACCTTATCTAAAGCACAACAGGAACTGACATCCCCTTTCACGATAAGGGAACTCCAGTCTACCCTGTCGGACTGTCCTATGGGCAAGAGCCCTGGTCCAGATGGCCTCCTGGCATCCTATTATAAGACTTTTCAGGGCACGTTGAGTCTGTTTTTATTGAAGCTGTGCAATGGTGTACTGGGGGGGCGGCCTTTGCAGGACAGACACTGGAAGCACACATATCCTTAATACACAAAGAAGGTAGAGACCCTGAACTATGCAGTAATTACAGGCCGATCTCACTATTAAATAATGACCTAAAAATATTTGCAAAGATGTTAGCCACAAGGATAGGCCTGATCCTTGACACGCTCATCTCACCTGAGCAAGTAGGTTTTGTCAGGGGTAGGGAGGGAAGAGACAACTCCCTTAGAGTACTGTATCTGATGCAGCATGCGCTCAGCCACCACAAACCCCTAGTCTTAATGGGCACAGACGCAGAGAAAGCGTTTGACAGGGTAGACTGGACATTCATTTGTGAGACTCGCGAGGTTTGGTTTTCCTCCCACAGTTATAGATGCCATTTTTCAAATGTATAAGTCACCGTCTGCGAAAGTAAGGGTAAACGGGGATTTTTCTCCACCCTTTGAGATCAAAAATGGCACACATCAGGGCTGCCCCCTTTCACCAGTTTTATTTGTCCTAACCATTGAGACGTTAATTCAGAGTATTAGACAGCATCCAGCAATAGGGGGTATCGAGATCTCGGACTCCTCACATGTAGTAGCCGCGTTCGCAGACGACCTTCTCTTGCTCCTATCGGACCCTGAAAAAGAATTTACGGCGGTGTTGGAGAGGTTTGAGGCATTTGGAGAATTATCAAACTTTAAGATTAATCTAGAGAAGTCTGAGGCGATGGGGATTAATATTCAACATACAACAATCCAAAATTTGAAAGCTAAATTCCCAATAAAATGGAACTCTAAATATATTAAGTATTTAGGTATTAAACGGAGTCCTCACTGGAACTCCCTTTTCTCACTCCACTTTGTACCCCTTCTCGATGATACTCTTGAAGCCATTAAGTCGTGGAGAGCACCCTATATTTCCTGGATAGGAAGAAAAAATCTCATCAAAGGATTTATTTTACCCAAGTATAGTATTATATCCAGAGTGCTACCAATTACAGTCCCTGACACGTTTATTCAGAAGGTCCGATCTCTTTTTGGGAAGTATATATGGGGGGGGGGGCTTAAGACCTAGAATAAGCTATAATACTCTTTCCCTACCTAAACATAAAGGGGTATAGGATTACCGGACCCACAAAAATACCATGCAGCGGCAACTTTGTCGCTATTAATCGATTGGACGAGAGAGAGTAATCACAAACTTTGGACAGGGATTGCTAGAGAGTCACTGTCAGTACCAATCTCTACTATCCTTCACTCGCCAACGGGTTTTATAAAGAAGGTTCTCTCCCCAAATGCAATAAAAAATTTAATCAGGACCTGGGCCAGATTCTCATCCTCACTAATGCCACTTCCATCACCCCTGATAAAAGTAGGGGACCTACCTGGCCTCTATTTAGATTGCCCTTTTCTTAAGGACACAGACTCTCTACATAATATAAACGAAAGTCTAGATGCTTTCATGGAGGATGGTGTGATCCTCCCTTTGCAAGATTTACAAATGAGATTTCCACACTATCATATTAACTTCCTTCATTACAACAGGCTCAAAAACTCGATCAGATCGTATTTACAATCTGGACTTCCGCACAGAGAGTTGACCGCTTTTGAAAATTTGCTGACTCAGAGAAATAAACCAAGGGGCGTGTTGGGTAAGCTTTACGAGATGCTCCTGGCCCACTCAACCTCGGTTAAACGAGCATTTATAATGAAATGGGAAAGGGACTTTGAGGTTGTTTTGCAAGATTGGGAGGTTGAACTGATATATAAAAGAGAATTATTTTTTCCAGGACGTCCACCTGACAGCACCATGGAGGACGTCCTCCTCCTCCTTACAGGGACAGGAAAGCACACGAGAGGTTAAAAGGCCATGTCCCACCCCCTTTCCCTCAGTGTTTTTACTGTCCCTGCATGGAGGGACACGCGAGAGCTTACCGGAGGGGCCCAGGGGATCGTGCGGCCGGTCCAATCCTTCCCCTGTCAAGAGGTCCCGGGGCCGAAACTTCCCGGTGGGGAGTCCCTCGGCTCCAAAGGCCAGGAGCAGGACGTCGCTCCTGGAGGGAGCCGTTCCTCCCGGTGGGGGGGCTCTCGGCTCCAGGACGGGTCGGCTCCCCGCAGGCGGCTGGCCGTGCGGGCACCGACAGAAGTGGGCGCAATCGGCCGCGGCGGGCCGAGTACCCGCAGGACGACGCCGACGGCTGGGCATTGGAGGCCGGAGCGCCATAGCAGGCGGGGAGGCGGCTCCCTGCACGCGCCGAGCGCGGTCGCGCGCAGATGCCCGGCAGGAAGTGGGGGCGCGGCTTACCAGCGTCACATCCGGTGACGTCAGACGCCGGTTTCAAATCCAGGGCGCGCGCGCTCCTGGACCACAGCGTTCTCCAGAGTCGTCACAGGTCGTTCCAGGCTGTGTGACTGCATTGGACGCCAGGGGATGGAAGGCAACACTGCATCTGGTGGAGGCGTAAGTGCGCATAGCGCAGACCACCCTCCCCACCCGTCCCCACAGCCCAGATCTGATGAGGTGCCCCTTATGTTATCAGGAAAAGGGAACCCCGGCAGAGTCCCCCTCGGGGAAGGACCCGGCGAAAGCCACCTCCAAATCAGTCAGATGTCCGGTGTGCAGAGTAAAGCTGCCAGACACCTATAGCAAGACCCTATGCGGTCCCTGTACCTCCAGGGTCATAGGCGAGGAACAGCCATCTCTACTTTCCGAAATGAGGTCGCTGATAAGGGAAGAGATTCAGGCCTCTACAACCCGGCGTCGATCCCCCAGCCCTGGGCCAAGTCGCAAGCATCCGAGGTGGGAACCAGTCCCAGTATCAGAGGCGAGCCCTAGCGAGGAATCCGATTTCCGGGACTCAGATCAGGAGGAAGAAGGCGAGATCCTGGGGGATAGTCAGGAGCAGAACAGAAAGTACCTATTCAGACTGGAGGATACGGACGAGCTGGTACACACGGTCAGAAATACCATGCAGATGGAAGAAGTCCCTAAGCCACAGTCCAGACAGGACTTAATGTTTGGAGGACTGGTGTCCCGCAAACAGGTGGTGTTCCCTGTAAGCGAGCACATCAAAGCAATGATCCTGGAGGAGTGGAAAGAAGCAGAGCGTCGGTTGACACTCTCCCGAGACTTTAAAAATAGACTGCCCTTCGATCCCGAGGAAACTCGGGCGTGGGAAGATGTCCCTAAGATCGACGTCCCAGTCGCCAAGGTTACTAAGAAGTCGGCTATCCCAGCCGAGGACTCATCCGGTCTTCGAGACCCGATGGATAGAAAGGCGGACGTCTTGTTAAAAAGAGCATGGGAGACGTCGGCGGCCCTGATTAGAGCCAACATAGCAGCCACCTCGGTGGCTAGGTCTATGTTCCTGTGGTTGGGGCAGTTGGAGGAACACCTAACCAACAAGACCCTGAGGTCAGAGATACTAGCATCTCTTCCTCTCTTGAAATCAGCCACGGCGTTCCTGTCGGATACGTCGGCGGAATCAGTTAGGTTTGCGGCCAGAAACAGCTCCCTCTCTAATGCGGCCCGGAGAGCAGTCTGGCTTAGATCCTGGTCGGGGGATAACCCTTCTAAAGCAAAGTTATGTGCCATCCCTTTCTCGGGTTTGAGGGTGTTTGGTCCAGCCCTGGATAATATCCTTGAGCTGGTGTCCGATAAGAATAAGGGATTCCCGGAAGAAAAGCCCAGGCGGTCCCAGTCCTTTCGGAGAGGCTCCTTCTTCAGAGGACAGTCAGAGTTTAGGGGCCGGGCGAGGTCTAATAGAAGCTCCTACAAAGGCTCCTTCAGCCAAAGTGGGAGGAACAGAGGTCCCCCATTTGCATCGACATCTAGATCGAGGAGACAATGACGCCATAGGCATTGGGGGGAGACTTCGCCACTTTGCAGCAAACTGGTCACGAGTCACCAACAATCAGTGGGTCCTCAGAACCATCAGGGAAGGTTACAGGATAGAGCTCTATTCTCCTCCCCCCGACAGATATATTGCCCCACTGTCGTCCGGGAGGACTCCGCAATGTGGTCGGATCTTCAGGACATGTTAGACTCGGGGGTCATAATACCAGTTTCACCGTCAGAAAGAGGGAAAGGGCACTACTCTTCCCTGTTTGCAATCACAAAGAAATCCGGCGAGGCCCGCACCATCATAAACCTGAAGCCACTAAATGCTTGGGTCAGATACAGGAGGTTCCGGATGGAATCAATCCGATCCGCAATTCCTCTGATAGACAGGGACGCAGTTATGTGCACCCAAGACCTAAAAAAGGCATACTATCAGGTTCCTATTCATCCCTCATCCCAAGGCCTACTAAGGTTCGCGATCAGTTCACCAGCCTGGACCTGCCATTTCCAGTTCCAGGGTCTTCCATTCGGGCTGGCCTCAGCTCCCAGGATCTTTACAAAGCTGGTGGTAGAGGTGGTGGCCTACCTGAGAGATCAGGGTATTGTGATTGTGCCGTACCTGGACGACTTCTTACTGGTGGCAAGATCCAAAGAAGCGCTCATCCGAGACAGGATCCGAACAACTACTGTGATGGAGTTCCTGGGCTGGGTGATCAACTGGGAGAAGTCGGACCTCACACCAGACACCAGAAAGGTATTCCTGGGAGTCCTTCTAGACTCAGCCGACAGAATATCCTGGCTACCCGAGCAGAAGCAGAAGTCCATTCAGGCCAGAACCAGAGGCCTGTTGAAGAGTCAATGCTCCATAAGGGAAGCAATGGAGGTCCTGGGCCTCATGATGGCCTGCATCCAGTGCGTCCGTTGGGCCCAATTCCACTCGCGGTTGTTACAAAGAGAGATTCTCGCGAGGTGGGACAGGAGTCAGGCGTCACTAGACAAACCCCTAAGGCTCTCAGGACGAGTAAAGGAGTCCCTTCGCTGGTGGTTACAGGCCAGGAACCTTCAGGTGGGCGTGCATTGGACAACCTCTCCATACGTGGTAGTCACCACAGACGCAAGTGCGTGGGGATGGGGAGCCCACATAGAAGGGAAGATCTTCCAGGGGAAGTGGCCAGCAAGCATCAAGGCCAGATCCTCCAATTTCAAGGAACTCTTCGCGGTCTGGGAAGCGTTGCGGAGAAACCGGTCGGTACTAAAGAGTCGTCATGTTCGCACTTTATCCGACAATACAACGACAGTGGCATTCCTGAAACACCAAGGAGGAACCAGACATCAACCACTACAGGCACTGGCGGAAAAGATATTCACGTGGGCAGAACGGACAGTTCGATCCGTGACCGCGGTACATCTAGAGGGTTCCCAAAACGAAGTGGCAGACTACCTGAGCAGACAACAGATCCACCCGACAGAGTGGGAATTGAACGTAGAGATCTTCGACCAGCTTTGTCAGCGCTGGGGGACCCCCAGTATAGATCTCTTCGCAAGCCGGAAGAACTCGAAGGTTCCCAGGTTCTACTCCCTAAATCCGATGGACCATCCAGAAGGCGTAGACGCCCTGAGTCAGACTTGGGGAGAATCCCTCTCTTATGCGTTCCCACCACTGGCCCTCATACCGGCAGTGCTCAGAAAGATACGCGAGGACCACACAAGAGTGATATTGATAGTGCCATACTGGCCGAGGAGAAGCTGGTTTTCCCTTCTGGGAGCCATGGCAGTAGAAGGTCCAGTCGAGCTGCCCTTGTGGGAGAACATCATCCACCAGGGCCCGATCCACCACCCGGACCCAGCAAGACTCCATTTATCGGCTTGGATCCTGAGAGGGACATCCTGAAGGCAAAAGGATTGTCGGAGGAGGTCATATCCACCCTACAGGCCAGCAGGAAGCCGGTGACGTCGGCAATTTATCGGAAGATATGGAAAAGATTCTGTCTGGAGGGTGGCAGGTCCGAGCTCGTGGCAGGCACCCCTGATCTCCCTAACATACTAGGGTTCCTGCAGGCAGGTTTTAATAAAGGCCTCAAGCCCAGCACTCTAAAAGTCCAGGTTTCAGCTTTGAGTGCCTTCTTCGATTATCAGTTAGCTGCACATCCCTGGGTGATAAGGTTTATAAAAGCCACACAGCGCCTGCGCCCCATGATTAGGCAGCTCACCCCGCCATGGGACCTGGGCCTGGTACTTCGGTTCCTCTGCTCGGACACTTTCACCCTTAGTGAGAAGATAGCCATCTCTGCTCTCACTCGTAAAACGGCCTTTCTAGTAGCCATTACCACGGCCAAAAGAATAGGGGAGATCCAGGCCCTATCCACTAAGGATCCATACCTCCAGATAAGAGAGGATAGTATAATCCTAAGGTTAGACCCGGCATTTACCCCGAAGGTAGCCTCTACAAGAAATCTGAACCAGGAGGTAGTGTTACCCTCTTTCTGCGATAATCCCCGAAGTGAGAAGGAGCGGCGGCTCCACTCGCTAGACGTGAGGCGCGCAGTTATAGAATACCTAGAGGCCACCAATAGTTGGCGTGTTGACCCGAACCTGTTCGTTCTCTTTGGAGGTAGGAATAAAGGGAAGAAGGCCTCTAAGGCGTCCATCGCGCGTTGGATTACCTCAGTAATCTCGGATGCCTACCAGGCTGAAGGCGCCAGCCCGCCTGATTCCTTAAAAGCCCACTCTACGAGGGCGGTATCGGCCTCATGGGCTGAGCGGGCGGGGGTGTCAGTTGATCAAATTTGTCGAGCGGCAACCTGGGCTAGTCTTAATACATTCTGCAAACACTACAAACTAGATGTGTTAGCTGGCCAACAAACCGCATTTGGGAGAAAAGTTCTCCAGGCAGTAATCCCACCCTGAGGAGGTGCTTTGGTACTCTCCATGGTGCTGTCAGGTGGACGTCCTGGAAAATAGGTATTAGACCTACCGGTAATGATGTTTCCAGGAGTCCATCCTGACAGCACGGGTAGTTCCCTCCCTGTTATGTTATACTATGTTGTATTATGTTATGTCATATGCTGTAATATGATTGTTTCATTAAACCGTTACTAGCATCATCCACCTTGTGGTACTTGTCAAATCACTGAGGGAAAGGGGGTGGGACATGGCCTTTTAACCTCTTGTGTGCTTTCCTGTCCCTGTAAGGAGGAGGAGGACGTCCTCCATGGTGCTGTCAGGATGGACTCCTGGAAACATCATTACCGGTAGGTCTAATACCTATTTTTTTGTCCGGCAACCAGAAAGATTTTCGGGTTAAATGAGTGTCTGGAGGATCCGCCAGAGAAAAAAACGTTGCAAGCTCCGTTTTCAAATCTTTGAGGATGGTGACGGACAGCAACTTTTGGCGGATCCTCAAAAAAAACGGATGCAATGGACGGCAATCCGTCACAATCCGCCATTAATGGAAGTCAATGGGGAAAAAAACGGATCCTCAAAAGAAAATTGAGGATCCGTTTTTTTTCAAAACCTGGCGGATTGTGACTGATTGCAAAAAACTGAAGTGTGAAAGAGGCCTAAGATAGGTAAATTCAGATTGACCTGGGCGCCATGGACACTCTTTAGAGAAACAGATGAATACTTAAAACTACTAAACCCTTAGGAAAATTTATCAAATTTCCCTAAGACCAACTAAACTTGGAGCAACATTGGTTGACCATTCAGACAATAGGGCAAAACCCCCTGCCGAATGGACATCAGCCCCTAACTGGAATTCCTACTCCATCCCACCCTTAATTACTCCCCCTTCTATCCACTCTACTTCTCTACCTAACTTTTATTCTTTCTACTCAGTTAAAAGTTTTTATTTTGTTACGACTGATGTGTACATCTTTTCCAGGGATCTACGTCAAAGATCTTGTCTGTGACTCATGAGTTTAAGCAATAAAACTTAGACGGATACTACCTGGTTTACTGCATAGCAACAAGTATCAAGCAGTAATATATGAGATGTGAATATACGATTAGTAAGATCAAACTGGAAATGTAAGAAACTAATAATGCTTGATTATATCAGGCACATGTAATGTTATTTCTCTTTGTTAAACCAATAAAAAGATGTTTAAAACAAAAAGACGTACCCTACCTAGATGACCTTTTAGTAGCGGGAACTTGATCGCCCAGTGTACTAATCGGGTGTATGCGGTCTCATCTTTGCAGAATCTAGGCTGGATCACCAACTTCCAGAAGTCCAGACCTGTCCCACTATCCCTCCAGATTTTTTTAGGGTTCCAGTTGGACTCTACGACCCAGAGGTGTCTACTTCCTCAGAGAAAAAATATTCTCATCAAAGATAAAGTTAGAGCATCAATGAACAGACCACGCAGGTCCCTGAGAGAGGCAATGTCGTGGTTGGGTCACTCACCTTCCTGTACCTCGGCTGTTCAGTGGGTCCAATATCACATCCGCACACTGCAACATCACATCCTCCAGGAGGACAGACGGCTTGGCAGTCACCTCGAGAGCAGGATAATCCTATCACAGGAAGTCTTGACTTCTCTAGTATGGTGGCTAGATAGTGACCACTTGACCGTGGGAGTTCCATGGGTAATATCGCCGTCCCATACTATAACCACTGACGCTAGCCCCCATGGCTGGGGAGCCCATATGGGGAATAGCTGCTGTCAGGGAATATGGAATAAGGAGGAACTACAATACTCATCTAACTTAAAGGAGCTGGCGGCAGAAGCATGTCAGGATCCTATCGGACAACACCACCACAGTGACGTATCTAAACAGACAGGGAGGTACTCGATCAGAGACTCTGATGTCTTCTGCAACAAAAATCTTAAGATTAGTCGAAAATTGGTTGTCGTCCCTTTCTGCCCTTCACATCAAGGGAGAGAACAACCAAGAAGAGGACTTCTTGAGCCGATACACTTCAGCAAGGGGAATGGCGCCTCAATCACCATGTCTTCAGGGACATAATAGCTCTATGGGGGCAGCCTCAAGTAGACCTGTTTGCCACAAGAGAGAACAGACAAGTAAAAACATTCGCCTCCCTGTCCTTGGTGGATCATCCAGACATACTAGACGCCCTTCAGGTCCCATGGAAATTCGACTGAACCCACAATGCTGGAAGGGGCAGGACGCTGGGATTATGGAGTCTGCTGAGCAGAGTCCACTGCGGCTGGAGAGGAATGGGCTGACGATGGCAGGGTTCGGGATTCCTGCTGTGCAGCGCCGGAACCCGATGCCTAACAGTTTCAGTATGTTATAAATCTAGCATATGCCCTCCCTCCGATAATCCTACCACAGGTCATTCGGAAGATCAGACAAGACAGGTTGAGGATAATTTGATAGCACCGTTCTGGGCCAAGAAACCATGGTTCTGATGGCTATGAACCATGTCCGTATCAGATCCTTGGGTCCTGCCGTCGATCCCCAAACCTGCTCTCCCAAGGCACCCCCAAGTGGACAGCCTACACTTGTCGGTGTGGAATTTGAGAGGCAGCTACTAAAAACAAGAGTGTTTTCTGAGACACTAAATTACTACGCTCCTACAGAGTAGGAAACAGTCTACTACTCAGATTCGTACAAAAATATAGAGAAAAAAAATTTTTCTCTGCAGTTCCATACAGCCTCTCACTTCCGATAGTTCCTATCCTGGAATTTCTACAAAAGGTAAAGAACTGGGTCTAGCAGTAAATACACTAAAGGTTCAAGTGTCTGCATTAAGAGCACTCTACGGCCATAATATAGTCGGAATAGGTGGGTGTCCCGATTTTTATTACAGCTTGTGAACAAATGACCCCTGTTCACAAACCTTGAATCCCTTCTTGGGATTTACATTTGGGTTCTAGATGCCCTAACAGAAGGCCCTTTTAAACCAATAGACAATACTTCTCCTAAATACTTGTCACTCAACGGGGCCCTTAGTAGCACTAACATCCGCTAGGAGAGTTGGCAACATTCAAGTCTTATAGATACACCCTTCCTATAAAACATAGGATAGGTTGATCAAAAAACCAGATCCCTCATACCTTCCTAAGGTATCAGCAAAATTCCATAGATCACAAGATACTTCTCCCCACTTTCTTTAGGGATCACTCCACTCCTGAAGAACAGAATTTCTCACCCATGACAGCACCACGGAGAGAGGGGGTCTGCCCATCAAGGACATGAACCTACAGATAAAAAGGTGCCACCTCTCCTCCGCCCCCAGTTGGGTTCCTGTCCTTGACGGGTGACCCATGGATCCTGCAGCAGCGGCGGCAGCAGCTTGCCTGAGGAAAGGACCAGGGCCATCCCATTCGAGGTTCTGGCAGCAGGGAGGCCCCTGCAGCGGCGAGGTCGGTGCCTGAAGCCGCCACAGCTGTAGCCGAGGGGCTGTACAGGGTGAGCGGGCGGGGGAGGACCGAGCCGTCGCTCTGGAAAGGAGAATGGGGTTGGGGGACGCTGGCACACACAGAGGCAGCGCAGCGGTAGAGAGGTTTACCAAGGTGGCGCTGCCCCGGAAATGAAACAACGACTTCTGGGTCCCCTCGGTCGGCGCATGCGCAGTGCGCGCTCCCCGGGGCTCAGCGGTGCAGACTGGGAGAAGGAAGGTGACGTCATGGCGGGATATTTAAAACAAGAACGCAGGAGCTGCTCCTTGCTGGAAGCATCCTGTAAACATGGAGGACAACGACCAGTACAAGGAGCAGCATAAGCAGCAGCACCATCACCGGCAAAAAGAAAAGGACGGGAGTGAGGACTGGTCCAGTAGCCACTCCACGCAGCAGAGCAAGTCGACTGCGAGGAGCAAGTCACCTTCCGTGGATAAGCCCATGAGGGATCCGAATCCACCTCCCGAACCGGTACCTGCATCCGCACACAACTGGGTAAGTGATCTACGTGAATGTCCCCCATTATAATAGACTTATTTCCCTTAGGGAAAGAAGAAAGAAAAAACAAAGAACAGGGAATGCCCCACCTGTAGCAGACCGCTACCACCAGCTTGGGATAAAAAACTCTGCGATTCCTGCATACAGGAAGTTCTTTTGTGATGAAACCCCGGATTACGCCTCGGATCTAAGAGCAGTAATCCGTTCGGAGTTTCCAAGTGCCCTTTCATCCCTAAAACAAAAAGGAAGGGGAAGGAAAAGGGACAGAATAGTAGCCTCCCAGTCAGAGGCCTCGACGTCAGGGGAAGTTACATCACATACCTCAGGAACCGACGCGTCATCCTCAGATGAGGAAACAGAAGGGCATCATTGCTTTCCCCTGGACGAGATAGACATGCTAGTAAAGGCGGTAAGGTCTACCATGGGGGTAGCAGACCCTCGGCCAGATAGATCAGTCCAGGACATAATGTTCGGGGGACTAGGCCAAAAGAGACGGAGTGTTTCCACTGAACGAGAATGTACAGGGCCTGATAAAAAAAGAATGGGAGAGACCAGATAGGAAGAACTCCACGGTTTCCTCTCTTAAAAGAAAATACCCATTCGATAAGGAGGAGGCGTCCACGTCTTGGGACAAAGCCCCGAAGTTAGATGTGGCGGTCGCCAAAGCCTCCAAAAAATTTGCACTCCCCTTTGAGGATATGGGTACTTTAAAGGACCCATTAGACAAAAAAAGCTGATACTTTCCTCAAGGGCACTTGGGAATCAGCAGGAGGAAATCTTAGGCCAGCAAAGCCTCAACTTGTACCTCCAGAGCCCTCATGGTGTGGATGGACCGATTAGAGAAACAGCTAAGGGAAGGTACACCCAGGGAGAAGATCCTGGAATCCATTCCAGTGATAAGGGGAGCGGTGGCCTTCTTAGCCGACTCATCGGCTGATTCAGTAAGGCTGTCATCTAAAGCGGCAGCCCTGTCAAACGCAGCCCGAAGAACACTGTGGCTTAAATGTTGGCCTGGGGACCTACAAACTAAGATGAAACTATGTGCCATCCCTTGTGAAGGGAAATTCCTATTTGGAGAGACATTGGACGATATCCTCCAAAAGTCGGGGAATAAAAAGAAAGGATTCCCAAATTTAGGTCCTACAGGTTTTAAAAGGTCCTTTCGGAACAAAAAGTTTTTTCAAACGAGACCCCCGAGAAAACAGAAATGGGACGACAGAATGAGAGACAGGGGGTTCTTCTTTGGTAACTCGTCCCGGGACAAAAAGCCCTCCAAGTGACTGTTTGCCCAGGGTGGGAGGGAGGCTAAGCTTTTTTCTCCCAGCCTGGAGGAAAATATCGAACAACCCGTGGTTACTAAATCTGATAGGATCAGGGTTAAGAATAGACTTTCTCTCCCACCTCAAAAATATAGTGACCCCACTAAGATCATCAGCGTCGGAACAGGAAGCTCTCGAAAAAGAGGTCCTAAGCCTATTGAACAAAAGAGTCCTCCAGGAGGTTCCCCCACAAGAGAAAGGCATAGGGTTCTATTTGCCTCTCTTTCTAGTAACCAAACCGGACGGTACCTTCCGGACAATTATAAATCTAAAGAGGCTAAACGATTGTCAAAAACGAGAAATTCAAAATGGAGTCTCTCAAGTCGACCATCAAAATTCTCTTTCCACATTGCTTCATGGTAGTATTAGATCTCAGCGACGCGTACTATCACGTCCCCATCCACAAAGACTCCCGAGAATACCTCAGACTGGCGGTCTCCATAGGAGGCAAAGTAAGGGAGTTTCAGTACAGGGCCTTGCCATTTGGGATTTCGATAGCTCCGCGAATCTTCACGAAATTGGTGGCAGAGATGATGGCTCACCTAAGAGAACAAGATGTTCTAATAGTTCCATATCTGGACGACTTTTTAATAGCGAGCAACTCGGCGCAAACATGCAGGGAACAGAGGGACAGAGTGATGGCCACTCTTCAAAACCTCGGCTGGCTCCTGAACCTGAAAAAATCAAGGCTGGAGCCCAGAAAAGTCCAGGAGTTCCTAGGCCTGACTAAGGACTCAAACACCCAGGAGTGTTACCTACCAGACCACAAAAAAGAGGATCGCTCAGATGGTAGCCAGAGCGACACAGAACCCTTCCATGACGCTAAGAAAAGCAATGTCACTAGTAGGGTCCCTCTCCGCCTGCCTGCCAGTGGTCCAGTGGGCACAGCTACATACGAGAGATCTCCAGTGGGATGTTTTAGCCAACCAGTCGGTATTAGGAGGTCACTTGGAAGGTTACGTTACACTAGACTCCAAAACTATTCATTCCCTAGCTTGGTGGGGGAACAGAGACAACCTGTCCAAAGGGATTCCCTGGGTGATAAATATCACCACGGACGCCAGTCCCAAGGGATGGGGAGCACACATGAGCAACAGGGTGGCTCAGGGGGAATGGAGAGGTCAGGAACTAAAAGCCTCCTCGAACCAAAAGGGACTGTTAGCAGTAGCCTACTGCTAACACTTTCTACCAATATTAAGGGGCCATCATGTCCGCATATTTTCGGACAATCGAGTGACGGTGGCCTACATAAATCATCAGGGGGGAACCAGGTCCTGCACACTAATGAACACATCCTCCGAAATATTCACGCTAGCCGAGAAAAAACAACTATCCCTATCGGCACTACATATACGGGGAGCAGAGAACCAGACAGCAGACATTCTAAGTCGCACCCAGCTACATCAAGGGGAGTGGGTTCTAAAAGTCCATTTTTCGGAAGATCGTAAAAATGTAGCTGACCCCGGACATCGATTTGTTTGCCGACCACAAAAACAAAAAAGTGGAAGCATTTTGTTCCCTAGACCCCAGGGGGAATCCCCGGACCCTGGATGCGTTTATGCTTCCGTGGACACAGGACCTAATGTATGACTTGCCGCCGCCCATTCTTATCCTGACAGTAATAAGGAAAGTCAGAGAAAACGGCACGAATGATATTGATAGCCCCGTTTTGGCCAAAAAGAACTTGGTTTTCCTGGCTGAGAATAGTGTCAGTAACCAACCCCTGGGTTCTACCAGATCTCCCCGACCTTCTGTCCCAAGGTCCCGTGTTACACCCTCGGGCAGTGAACCTCCATTTAACAGCATGGAATTTGAAAGGACACTGCTGAGGGGGAAGGGGTTCTCAGAACCTGGTTTCCACGCTACAAAAGAGTAGGAAACCGATCACAACCAGGGCCTATGGTAGAACTTGGAGGAAATTTCTATCCAGCTCCGGGGTAAGGGTTCAGGATGGAGTACAAATTGACAAAATTCTCAAATTCTTGCAAAAGGGGTTAGAACAGGGGCTGGCGACTAATACGTTGAAGGTACAGGTAGTGGCTCTAGGCGCCCTTTATAACCAGGATGTGGTGGGCAACCCTTGGGTAGCACGGTTTATGAGGGCTGCAGCCAGATCTAGACCAATAACCACCCAGAAGATACCATCATGTGATCTAAACCTAGTGTTGTCTGCACTAACAGGGCCCCCATTCGAACCCACCCAGTCAGCACCCCTGAAAACCTTATCATTAAAGACTATACTCTTAGTGGCCCTAACATCCGCTCCCAGAGTGAGCGATATTCAAGCCTTGTCAGCGATACCCCCGTTCACTAAAATCCTGGACGATAGTCATATTAAAACCGGACCCAGCATACCTACCTAAGGTGTCAACACACTTCCATAGGTCACAAGAAGTAGTCCTTCTTTCCTTCTGCCCAAACCCTAGGAATAGGGGAGAGGAAAAATTTCACACCCTACATGGGAAGAGGTGCCTAGTTCAGTACTTAGAGGCCACCAAGGGATGTAGGAAGGAAGGGTCTCTTTGTGTGTTTCCAGGGACCTCGGAATGGGCTCGAGGCATCCAAGAGTACCTTAGCAAGGTGGATAAGGGATGCAATTGCCCTGGCGTACTCATCCAGTGGGAATACCATCCCGGTGGGTTTAAAAGCCCTCTCTACAAGAGCAATGGCGACATCATGGGCAGAAAGATCAGAGGTATCAATAGAGCAGATCAGTAAGGTGGCCACCTGGTCAACACCTACCTTTTTCAAGCACTATCGCCTAGATCTAGCCTCTACATCTGACCTGACCATCGGGAGAAGGGTCCTTCAGGCGGTGGTCCCTCCCTAAGCTACCAATCTCTGAAATTCTCTCTGTGGTGCTGTCATGGATGAGAGAGAATATCTTAATTACTCACCGATAACGGTGTTTCTCGGAACCCATGACAGCACCCGCTTATTTCCCCCCCCTTCACGTGTGCGGTGAGCACGAGTTAATATGTATAGAGTGGTTTGTTAGACACGGTGCTTCTCTAGAATATGCAATATTATAATGTTATGTATATACTTTTGTTGTTAACTAACCTGGAGACCCTCTGATGCTCTGTAACCAACTGGGGGCGGAGGAGAGGTGCCGCCTTTTTATCTGTAGGTTCCTGTCCTTGATGGGCGGACCCCCTCTCTCCATGGTGCTGTCATGGGTTCCGAGAAACACCGTTATCGGTGAGTAACTAAGCTATTTCACACCTTAAGACGTTAAGAGAATTGTCTTAAAATACCAAAAGGTCCAGGAGCTGGAGGCAGTGTAGGGCTCTGTTCATATCTTTTCAGGGCTGAAAAAAGGGAAAGGGGTCACGAAGAGCACGTTATCCCGATGGATCAGGGATGCTATCCGATTAGCTTACTCCGTGAGAAATGAAGATCTCCGGAGAACATCAGAGCTTATTCCACTAAAGCAATTACATCAATTTGGGCCGAGAGGGGAGTCGTTTTAATCGAAGCCATGTGTAAGTCGGCAATTTGGTGAACCCCTTCTACTTTCTATAATCACTATAGACGTGACCTCTCATCAGCTGTCCGACCTAAGCTTGGCAGGACTGTCCTTGGCATGGTGGTCCCACCCAGGTGATGGTCTCTGGAATCTCTCCAGTGGGTGCTGTCGTGGCGAAGGTTAAAAACCCGGATTACTTACCGGTAATGCTCTTTTAATGAGTCCACGACAGCACCCGCTCACTTCCCTCCCTATAAAGATAATAGCGATAGATACACCATGTATTAATAGGGTGTATTCCTTAAATATGGAGTAAATAGGCAAAGTTCATGCATTTTAAGTTTAACTTAACTATTGGCGGTCCTCCTGATACTCTGAAATACAACTGAGGAGGAGAGGCGGACCGCCCCCTTTTATGTCTCTGTAGGTTTCCTGTTCCTTTCGGGCGGATCACGCTACCTCCAATGGGTGCTGTCGTGGACTCCTTAAAAGAGCATTACCGGTAAGTAATCCGGCTTATCGTCTCCTTAATAAAATCACTATTAAATATCAGTATCCGTTACCCCTGATTTCTGATTTATTTTCCAGAGTTAAAGGTGCTAGTTGGTTTACCAAGCTTGACCTAAGGTGACATATAATCTTATTCGCATCAAGCACGGTGATGAATGGAAGACGGCGTTTAATACTCCTGAGGGACATTTTGAGTACCTAGTGATGCCTTTTGGGCTCACTAATGCCCCTTCCGTCTTCCAATCTTTTATGAACGATATTTTCTGGGACTTTGTGGATAAGTTTTTGATCATTTATTTGGACGATATTTTGATTTTTTTTCCAGTGATTGGGATTCTCATGTGGAACATGTTCGGACTGTGTTCCGGATTTTGAGAGAAAATGCTCTGTATGTTAAGGGATCGAAATGTCTCTTTGGCGTACAAAAGATTGCGTTTATGGATTCATTTTGTCCCCGTCTGCTATTGAAATGGACCTGGCCAAGCTCCAGGCCATTTATGATTGGGTTCGGCCCACTTCCTTGAAGGCTCTCCAGAAGTTTTTGAGTTTTGCTAATTTCTACTGTAAATTCATAAGTAATTTTTCTGGTATTGTTAAACCACTGACGGATTAGACCAAAAAGGGCGCTGATGTGGTGATTTGGTCTCCAGAGGCAGTCTTGGCATTTCGGGAGCTTAAGCGGAGATTCTCTAGTCACCTTCCACAACAGCCATATCAGAGGATGTCTCACCACCCTAATGGGGGACAGGAAATGCACAAGAGGTTAAATAACTCTCCCCTTCCTGCTACCTCCAGTGTTTTTCCTGTCACCTATGGGGCATGAAGAGGTCCGGATAGTACTGCTGTGGCCGGCGACCGGAGGCACTACGACGGTTACCTGAAGCCGGGCGGCCAATGGTCGGGGGCTCCGCTCTCCACCGCATAATGGCTGCTCCCGTCTCCGCTTCAGCTGGACTCGGGACCCCTGCCCGCCCCTCCTGTGCCCCTCTGCAGGATAAAGCGGGGCAGTGATGTGCGGCCGAGGTCCTCTGTGAGCTCCCTGGCATCCTCCTCTCCATGTGGCAGGCGCACGCGTGCAGTGGAAGTGAAGGGGGACCGGCGCTGAACTTCTGGTTTGCCTCCCACCTGCGTTCCTGGCTGGAACGCTCATGCGGCCAGTATTACAGGGCCGCCGACAGCGTCTCGGGCCCCCGTCAGCGCTGGAGCTCCACCGACCCCTAGCGTCCCACCGACACCGGCCGCTAAGCAATGGAGGCCGGACCGGGACCAAGTGGGCGGAGCCAGCAACCCCAAAGGGGGTGGGGAAACAGGACGGCCGCTGAACAGCTGATGAATCAGCTGCAAGGAGGGGGGATTGGCATGATCCCCACCTGTGGACTGGCGGAGGAGCACAGAACACGCTGGATGGACCTCGGCTATTTAAACCCTGGTCTGGGTGCATCCAGGTAAGGCCATTTTCTGTACAGACTGTGACAGACTGTCCATGGAAGATGATAAACCCTCACTATCTGCTTCAGCGGAGCCCAGCGTTCACCCTCCTTCTGTAAGTAGCGGGGTGGGTCCCCCCTTATTCTGTCCAGGTGGTCTCTGAGGTGACTTAGTATGCCTTCTCTCTCTGTTTTAGGGAGACAAGGCCTCTGACCCTAAAAAGAAACCAAGCCGCAAGTGTGTGTGTGGTACCAAACTTCCCTCGGCATATAGGAAGAAGCTATGTCAGCCCTGCACGGATGATATAATATGTGCAGAGCAGCCCTCCCTACTGGACAGTATAAAAACCCTCATCAAACAAGAAGTCCAAACTTCTATGATGACCATTGCCCAGACCACGACGCCACAGCCCCCTCCTACTAGGAAAAGGAAATCTGCTCCTGTGGAATCTGACTCTATCGAAATTGATACCTCTAACTCAGAGGATGCGTGAGAAATGAGAGTTCCACTTCTGCTCCCAAATCCGATAACAAAAAATACTACTTCTCATCTGAAGATATGGGTGATTTAGTTAATATGGTAAGAGGCACTATGGGATTGGAAGAGGTGGAAGTGGAATACTCTATACAGGATGAAATGTTTGGGGGACTGAAGCCCAAAGATCAAAAGGGGTTTCCCATTCACGAAAACATCTGAAATCTGGTTATGCAGGAATGCGCCCTCCCCGAGAAGGGACTTGGTGTCCCTTGGATGGAGATTGCTCCATATGGGAGGTACCTAAAGTAGACATGCAGGTGTCCAGGGTAACTAAGAGAACGGCTCTTCCATTTGAAGATTTATCTCAGCTCAAGGATTCCATGGATCGGAAAACTGAGAGCTTGCTCAGGAAATCCTGGGACGCCTTCACAACCCTGCTTAAGGCCAATAAAGCCTCTACATGTGTATCCAGGCCCCTATTCTGCTGGCTGCGTACACTGGAGGACCACCTCACTCAGAGAAGAAATCCTTGACTCTCTTCCCCTATGACAGAAAGCGACAGGGTTCCTAGCTGATGCTTCTGCTGAATCCATACGAGTAGCAGCAAAGTCTGCGGTTCTCTCCAACTCAGCCAGAAGAACGCTGTGGCTGAAATCTTGGGGAGGAGACTTTATGTCAAAAACAAAACTCTGTGTGATTCCCTTCCAGGGAAGTTATGTATTTGGCCCAGCTCTGGATGACATCCTGGAGAAAGCCACGGATAAGAAGTCGGTTCCAGAACAAAAGAAACCAAGGAAAAGATTTTTTTTTTTTTTTTTTGTCCCCCCCGGCCTGTGGGGTTATCCGAAAGGAGGTAAGGGCAGAAATATTTTGGGCCCCCCAACAACAAAATTCTACGGGCAAACAATGACAGTACTCCGGTCATGGGCCGACTCTTGAATTTCATAGATGAATGGCAATCCATAACCTCAAACCAATGGGTCCTGTGCACCATTCACGACGGACTGAGATTGGAATTTGAGAGTCCTCCCCCTAAATGCCTGAGAGTAACCTCCCTACAAGCGCACCTCCAAAAATCCTTGCTGTCAGACCTAAAAACACTTCTGCAAGCAAGAGCGATCTCCCCAGTTCCACAACAGGAGATAGGCAGAGGCCACTACTCTCGCCTCTTCATAATTGTAAAACCCTCAGGGAAGCACAGGGTTATAATACATTTAAAACCCTTGAACCAAGTGGTAAAGTACAGACGATTCAAGATGGAGTCGGTCAAGTCAGCAATCCCCCTCATAGGACAAAATTGGGTGATGGCCACAATAGACCTGAGGGACGCTTACTATCACGTCCCAATTCATCCAGATCACAGGAGATTCCTCAGGTTTGTGGTTTCCCAGGGTCCCCAGGTCAACCACTACCAGTTCAATATCCTGCCGTTTGGGGTGTCATCAGATAATGACAGAGGCAATGATCTTCATTCGCCAGCAGGGGATCTGCATTGTCCCATACCTAGATGACCTTCTAATAATGGCTCCATCCATATCTCGCCTGAACCAGGACGTAGAGAAATCCCTGGAGATTTCACAGTCATTGGGTTGGATCCCCAACCTGGAGAAATCAGGCCTTCCCTCTACAAGGAAGAAGTTCTTGGGGATACTCCTGGACTCAGAAAGGCGAACATCTTTTCTACCCAGGGAACGGAAACTCGACCTTGTTTAGAGGGTCTCCAAGTTCAGAGACCAGAGGGCACTAACCCTGAGAGACTCAATGTCCATCCTAGGTTCGCTTACAGCGTGCATCCAAGCTGTCTCCTGGGCTCAAGCCCATACTCTGATCCTTCAGTCCTATGTACTCCGATATTCGAAGAAATATCAGAATACACTGACCAAGAGAACCCCTTTTCCTGGTCATGTGATGGCGTCTCTCCTATGGTGGCTGGACTACCAGAACCTCCAGCGGGGGGTCAGCTGGGATCAGTTTCCCCTGAAAATCATCACCACAGGCGCCAGTCAGAGAGGCTGGGGTACTATAGTGGAGAATTCACACTTCCAGGGGATATGGCCCCCAAACGTAAGAGCCAGCTCCTCAAAAGTGAGAAAACTGAAAGCTGTAGAGGAAGCGTTGAAGGCAGCGTCAACCCTTGTCCAAAATCATCATGTATGTATCTGCTCAGACAATGTGACTACAGTGTCCTACATCCAGCACCAAGGAGGCACGAAATTCTTCAACCTAAAACTGGTGGCTGCAAGAATATTTTCTTGGGCAGAGAAACATCTGTTGTCCATATCAGCTGTACATCTAAGGGCATCGGACAATGCGTAGGTGGACTTCCTCAGCAGGAAGCATGTTCATCCCGGGGAATGGACCCTAGACCAAACAGTTTTTTTGACTCTGGTGTCAAGGTGGGGAAATCCCAATGTGGACCTTTTTGCCAGCGGTCAAAACGCGAAGGTGGAAACATTTTTTTTTTTTTTTTTTTTCCCTTAGTCCCACCAACGGAGCATGGGAAGTAGATGCCTTCTCCCATCCGTGGCAGTTCGATCTGGCTTACGCCTTCCCTCCGATTCCCATGATAGCAAAAACACTACAGAAGATACGGGCAGAGCAAGTCACCACAATCCTAGTAGCTCCCTTGTGGCCAGTGAGAAGCTGGTACAGAGCCCTATGGAACATGGCTCGGGAAGGCCCAATACTTTGGCCCTCTAGGGCAGATCTCCTTCACCAGGGTCCTCTACTGCACCCAGACCCGCACAAAATGAACCTTGCGGCCTGGCTACTGAAGCCGGAATTCTAAAGGCTAAAGTTCTGTCCGAAAAAGTGATCCAAACTCTACAGAAGAGTAGAAAACCCATTGACTAATGCCATTTACTGGAAGGTTTGGAAGAAGTTCTCATCTTGGTGTTCCCCAATTGCTCCAGACCCCTTCCAACCTAATATCGCACAGATCTTGGAGTTTCTTCAAAACGGCCTAGATCTAGGACTCACACTTAGTACATTAAAGGTTCAGGTGTCTGCCCTTTGTTCATTCTGCGATCAAGATCTGGCAAGCCATCGATGGATCAAGCGTTTCAAAACCTCAGCAACTAGAATCTGTCCCAGACTCCGTAACCAGGTTCCCCCCTGGGACTTGAACCTAGTTCTCAATGGCTTGACCAGGGAGCCATTTGAACCACCGTCTTCCACGACTCTGAAAAACTTAATGCTAAAAACAGTGTTCCTTGAAGCAATTACTACCGCAAGGCACATAGGAGAATTGCAGGCCCTTTCAATACAGGAGCCATACTTGACCATCATGGAGGATAGCATCATCCTGAGGTTAGACCCCCTACTTTATGCCTAAGGTAGTCTCGAACTTTCATAGGTTCCAGGACATTGTATTGCCTTCCTTCTGTCCAAACCCCACCAACTCGAAAAAAGAAGTCTTTCACACCCTCGATGTCCGTAGAGTAGTTCTCTTCTTCCTCCAGCAGATGGAGAGTTGTAGGATTGACCAGAATTTATTCATTCAAATGTCCGGTCGGAATAAAGGCAAAAAGGCAGCAAAGAATACAATCGCGAATTGGATCAAGCAAGCTATCAGCCTCACCTACTCATCACAGAAAGTTCCTCCTCCTACATCTCTAAAAGCCCACTGTACTTGTTCAGTATCAACATCGTGGGCAGAAAGAGGGAACGCATCTTCTGGGCAGATTTGCAGAGCCACCAACCTGGTCATCTGTCCATACATTCACCAGACATTATAGACTAAATTTCAACAGGGATTTAACGTTTGGCAGAAGTGTTCTGCAGGCTGTTGTCCCTCTCTAAGAAATTGATTGTTGGTATTCCTCCGATATGACCTAAATTGGTCTCAAAATTACATAGGGATAAGGATATTGTGCTACCCTCAATCTGCCCAAACCCTTTCAACCTTAAGGAAGACACCTTCCACACTCTCGACATTCGCAGAGTGGTCCTATTTTACATACAGCAGACTGAAGCCTGGCGGATTGACCAGAATCTATTCATCCAGTTCTCAGGACAAAATAAAGGCAAGAAGGCGGCAAAGAACACGATCACAAACTGGATCAGAGTCTATTTGCCTGGCCTACTCATCACAGAAACTGGATCCACCAGCTTCACTGAAGGCATATTGTACCCATGCGATAGAAACATCATGGGCAGAGAGGGGGAATGCTTCGTCAGATCAGATATGCAGAGCCGCCACCTGGTTGCCTATCCACACGTTCACCAGACATTACAGGCTGAATTTCAATAGGGATTTAACATTTGGCAGACGAGTTCTGCAGCCCGTGATCCCTCCCTATAGAAATTAGCTGTTGGTATTACTCCGCTGTGGCTGTCGTGGAAGGTGACTAGAGAAAATAGAATTAGTCTTACCGGTAATTCAGTTTCTAGGAACCTTCCACGACAGCACTAATTTCCCTCCGTATCTGATACTCTACTGGATGATTCCTGCACTTTGGTGGTAACTATACATGCTATTGTGTACAGAAAAAACAGTGAAGGTAACAGGAAAGAGAGGGTTATTTAACCTCTTGTGCACTTCCTGTCTCCCATTAGGGCGGGGAGACATCCTCCGATATAGCTGTCGTGGAAAGTTCCTAGAAACCAAATTACCAGTAAGACTAATTTTATTTTAACTGCTGCTCCGGTCTTATGGCAACCTGACGTTTCACTTCCATTTCAGGTGGAGATAGATGCTTCTGAGATTGGTGCAGGAGCCGTTTTGTCTCAGAGAGATCCAGTAACCTCTAAGATGAATCCCTGTGCCGCCTTTTTTCGAAAATTTTCCCCATCTGAATGTAACGATGATGTGGGGAATTGGGAATTGTTGGCCATGAAGTGGGCATTTGAAGAGTGGAGACATTGGTTGGAGGGAGCTATACATCAAGTTGTGGTCCTCACCGACCACAAGAATTTGACTTATCTTGAATCAGCCAAGCGCTTGAATTCTAGACAGGCTAGGTGGGCCTTGTTTTTTCACGCATTTTAATTTTGTGGGCTCCTTTCTTCCGGGCAGTAGGAATGTTAAGGCGGACGCCCTTTCTAGGAGTTTCTTTGCGTATTCTCTTGATGTGACCGAGCCTACTACCATTCTAAATGAGGGTGTAGTTCTTTTCACCATCTCTTCTGATTTGAGACGTGCCCTGGAAGAATTTCAGGAGGATAAACCTGAACGATGCCCTATGGGAAGATTGTATGTCCCTGACCAGTGGAGGAGAAGAATGTCTGTCTGAAATTCATTGCTCCGCCTTAGCTGGTCATCCTGGTATTTTTGGTACCAGAGATTTGGTGAATCGGTCTTTTAGTGGCCTGCCTTATCTCGTGATGACAGGAATTTTGTGCAGTCCTGTGGGACTTGTTCTCGGTCCAAACCCTGTTCTCATTCTAGTGGTTTATTAATGCCCCTGCCGGTTCCCAGGAGGCCATGGACCCATATCTCAATGGATTTTATTTCTGATCTCCCTGTCTCTCAGAGAATAACTGTTATCTGGGTGATCTATGATAGATTTTCTAAGATGGTCCATCTTGTACCACTCCCAAAGTTGCCATCTTCTTCTGAGTTGGTGCCCTTGTTTTTACAACAGGTGGTTCGTTTGCACGGTATTCCTGAGAACATTGTGTCGGACAGAGAAGTCCAGTTTGTTTCCAGATTTTGGAGAGCTTTTTGTTCAAAACTGGGAATTCATTTGTCTTTCTCCTCTGCATATCACCCTCAGACCTATGGGCAGACTGAGAGAACAAACCAGACTTTGGAAACCTATTTGAGATGTTTTGTGTCTGCTGATCAAGAGGACTGCATCTCATCATTGCCCTTGGCCAAATTTGCCCTAAATAATAGGGTTAGTTCTGACATTTTGATGTCTTCTTTTTTCTGGAACTTTGGGTTCAGCCTGCCCAAGTGTGGATTCTGTGGTAGAGAGAATGCAGCAGATTTTGGATCAAGTAGTGGATAAGTTGTCTCACGCTCAGGAGAAGGCCCAACGGTTTGCCAACCGGCATAGGACCATTGGTCCTCGGTTTAAAGTGGGTGACATGGTTAGGTTGTCCGAAAAAAATATTCCTATGAAAGTTGCATCTCCAAAATTCCAGCCAAGGTTCATTGGACCTTATAAGATTTTGGAAATCCTTAATCCCGTTTCTTTCCGTTTGACTCTTCCAGGAACGTTTAAGATTCACAACATTTTTCATAAATTTTTGTTGAAAAGGTTTGTGGAGCCAGTAGTTCCCATGACTGCGCCCCATGATCCTGTATTGGTTAAGGGTAATCTGGAGTATGAGGTGAAGATATTGGATTCTTGTCTGGCTAGACAGACTCCAGTACTTGGTCAAGTGGAAGGGTTATGGTCAGGAGGATAATTCTTGGGTGCCTGCTTCTGACATTCATGCTGAGAGATTGGTTCATGCCTTTCACCGGACCCTTCCTGATCGGCCTGGTGGCTTTGATGAGGGTTTGGTGACCCCTCAAGGGGGGGTACTGTTGTGAACACTCTTGACCTGAGTTTCGAGGTTGGGCTCCCTCTGGTGGTTGCTGCGGGTAGTGGAGCTGGTCGGGTTGACAGGAGTCAATCACCTGAAGAGGATGAGTGGAAGTCAGGTGTTAGACTGGGAAGATGTAAGTGAGCAAGCTTCCCTCAGTTGTTGCTGGTGATTTGGCTTTCTTCCTTTGCATTTTGAAGTCTGCTTGTCCCCTGCTTGGTCTTGCATCGTTCAGATAAGTTTATTTGTTTGCTGGAATCTTTTGCATTTGATCCAGTTTTTGCCTTTATCTGCTTTCTGCTTTGTTGTGTAGGTTCAGCATTGTTCCCTGCTGGGATCGGTGCTCGACCCCGCTCCATATGTCACAGCTTATGTCAGTCTGTACAATATTGCTAATCCCCTGTTATATCAGTATCTTTTGCTTTGCTTCCAGTTCACACCAGAATGCTGATCTAGTGCGGGAGTGGTCGTGTGGCCTCAGTATTTTTTCATATCTGATGTTAGATTTTTTTAGGGTTTTTGCGTGATTGCAGACAGTATCTTTCCTGTCCTGTTCTATCTAGACAGTTTGGGCCCCATTATTCTATTTTCTGCCTGTGTTTGTGCTTCATCTTCTCTCACTGTCAATATATGTTTGGGGGCTATCAAATTCCTTTGGGGTTCTACTCCGGGGCAGTTTAGCTTTCCCCTTTCTTGCTTTAGGCTTAGTTAACTCTTTGGCTGTGCAGAGGCATCTAGGGCATCGTAGGCACATCCCACAGCTTCTTCTAGTTGTGTTGTTAGGTTTAGGGGTCTGCAATCCGCTAAGTTACAAACCTTTCTGGTTTTCTGGTTGCCTAGCTTATTCCCCGGTTATCCTCCTCGGTGACCCATTCATAAGTATTGCTTCCTAACTGGTCAGGTGGATTTCACAGAGGTTTGATTTACTTGTCATTATATTCTGTTTGAGTGTTCCCTTTATTTTTTGAGCAGTGTATATCTACAGCATTTCTATGATCCACCCAGTCAGTGATTCAGTCATAGAAGGAAATTAAGTTAGTCTGACATGACTTGTTAGTTACAAACCTATGCTGACTGTTAGAATCTGTTCAGTTAATGACTATCCGCCTTTTTCTTGTAGTGTTCTGGCTGCTGGTCTTTTTCCTCTGGTGCTTGATTTGTCTTGGGTCAGGTGATTGTATCACCCTTTATTAACCTGCACCTGTCTCCCATTCCTTGCTGGACAACAGTGTTAGTCCGCTTGAGTTCTGGCTTGGAGCTTTGCTTTCTGTGTGTTTAATTAGTGCAGCGCTGGTACCTCCGGTTCTGCAAGTCTTAGTTTCTGTTTTCAGTTTGTTTCTGCAGCCTTCACTTTGTTTTCTATTAGGAGGTGACCTGTTTTTGTGCCCAGTCCTTAGATCTTTCAGGGACCCCCTTCCCCCTATCTATAGGTCTTCGCTTGAGATTAACCTAAGATCATCGGTGGGTCTATTCACAGGGAATGAGTCGCCTACTCCATCGTAGGGTATCAGCCTAGTCTCAGTGCAGGGTTAGTTTTCCCCCTCCTACCCTAGTCCTGTGCTGCAATACCGTAACAGTTTGTCCAGCCCGAGAAAGTATTAAAAGAAAAGAAAAAAAAAAAAAAGCCCACCCGGATTTCTGCAAAATGAACAGCGTTCAGGACCTCGCTCAACGCATGCAAAAGTTAACATTGGAAGTTGCCAGCTTACATCAGTACGTAACTGCCAGAGATGTCTGCCCTGAAGAGCCTAAGGTGGGTTTGCCTGAATGTTTTTCTGGTAAACGGCAGGAATTGTTTTCGTTTAAAAATGCATGTTTACTTTATTTTCGGCTTAGACTCAGGTCTTCAAGGGCTGAATTAAAGCGTGTGGGGATTGTTATGTCCTTATTGTGAGGGGAGCTGCAAGTTTGGGCGTTTTCATTGCGTCCAGATGACCCTTGTTTGGTGTCAGTAGAAGCATTTTTTTCTGCTATGGGGTTAATTTATGACGATCCGGATGGGGTCACAACAGCCGAAGCTAACCTCAGATGGCTGACACAGGGATCTGGTGACGCTGAGGGATATTGTACCCAGTTCAGACGATGTTCTGCAGAAGTCAGCTGGAATGATCCAGCACTCAAAAGTCAATTTTTAGCAGGTTGGAATGACAGGGTTAAAGATTTACTCATTGCATACCTGCACCTGCTACACTTGAGGCTGCCATGCAATTAGCTATCAGGGTGGATAGAAGATTGAGAGACAGACAGAATGAGGAGAAGGCTTCAATTTTGCTGGGCCCTGTCTCTCAAGAGACACCCGTGGACTATGGGGAACCGATGCAACTTGGGGCGATGTCCTCTCGTTCCCAGGAAAGGGAGAGAAGTTTTTCTCAGGGGCTATGTCTTTATTGAGGTAAGACTGGCCATTTTATTAAGCAATATGAAGGTCGCATAAATCAGGAAAAGAAAAAAAAAGGGTCAGAGTAAACCACCTGTTCGTATTGCATTTTTAAGGTCCGCAGGAGTTTCTTTACCTGGTAATTCTATCTGTCATGGTCATACTATGGATTTTCAATTGATGGTGGACTGTGGGTCTGCACTGAATTTGATCGATCAACAATTTCTAGACAAGTATAAGATGGCGTCTGTACCTTTTATCATCCCCTTTTCCTGTAGTGGCGATTGATAACACTCCTCTAGAGCATGGGTGCGTTTCTCGAAAGGTCACCGGGTTTCCACTCATTGTGAATATGGAGCACCAGGAATCTTTAGATTTATTTGTACTTGAAAAAATGGCCTTTTCCAGTCATCCTGGGGCTACCCTGTTTAAAAATGCGCAATCCTGTACTGGACTGGCCATCAAATACTATAAGATCCTGGGTTCAGGGGTGTTATGGGAAATGTTGTGATGTACACATTGCTGTTGTGAAAAAAGGAGCTACCTGAACCCATTCAGGAATTCTGGAAAGTATTTTCTGAATTTGAGTCATAAGCTCTACCACCGCATAGAGATCACGATTGCGCTATTGAGTTCGTCCCATGTGCTACTCTCCCTAAGAGTCATTTAATTAATCTGATGATTCCTGAGAGGGAGGCCTTAAAGGAATACCTGTGGAATAGTCTTGCTGCAGGTCATATAAGACCCTCCAAGTCCCCTGTGGCGGTGGGATTCTTTTTTGTAAAAAAAAAGATGGGAGTCTTAGGCCGTGTCTGGATTTCAGGGAGATTAATAAGATCACTGAGCAAAATCCTTACCCCTTGCCGCTAATTCCGGATTTGTTTAACCAATTAGTTGCCAAGTGGTTCGCTCAGATTGATCTCCGTGGGTCATATGATTTGCTGCGGATTAAAGAAGGCGATGAATGGAAGGCAGCCTTTAATACCCTAGAAGGTCATTTTGAGTATCTGGTAATGCCTTTCGGCCTTACAAATGCTCCGGCTTCTTTCAAAATTTCATTAACGACATTCTGAGGCTGTTGATTGGTAGGACTGTTATCGTTTATTTGGATGATATTTTGATCTACTCGCCAGATCTGGAGTCGCATTGGCAGAGAGTCCGCGAGGTTCTGCAGATTCTGAGAGAAAACACACTCTTTGCTAAACTGGAGAAATGCGAGTTTGTGGTACAGAAAATTAGCTTTTTGGGGTACATTTTTTCCAGTGATGGGTTTGAGATGGACCCAGTGACGGTTCAGGCAGTATTGGAGTGGCCTACACCTGAATGCTTGAAGTCAATTCAGAGAGTCATGTGATTTGCTAATTATTACAGAAAGTTCATAAAGAATTTTTTTGTTATCGCCAAACCCCTTAATGATCAGACTAAGAAGGGTTCCAATACTGTAAAATGGCCGCCTGAGGCTGTTAAGGCCTTTGAGCATCTCAAGGAGAAGTTTAGCTCTGCTCCTGTTTTGATCCAGACAGATGAGACTAAGCCCTTTCTGGTAGAGGTGAATGCCTCATCAGTAGAAGTGGGGGCTGTTCTGTCACAGGAGGGAGAAGATGGGGTACATGCCTGTGCGTTCTTTTCTAAGAAATTGTCAGAGGCGGAGCTCAAATACGATGTTGGGAACCGAGAATTGCTGGCTATTAAGCTTGTGTTTGAGCATTGGTGACATTTTTGGAGGGCGCTAGAAATCCAATACAAGTCTTTACTGATCATAAGAATCTGATCTATCTGGATATTGCTAAACGTTTGAATGCTTGTCAAGCTAGGTGGACATTGTTTTTTGCCTGGTTCCATTTCTCTGTGACCTATATCACTGTGACAAAGAATGTTAAAACTGATGCTTTGTCTCAAAGTTTCTCCCAAGTGGTTAATACTGAAAAGGAGGAATCTATTCTGCAGAAATGGGTGGTGGTGGCAGCATTAGGTTCTGAGTTGGAAAATAGCATTCTTAAAGCCCAGGATGCAGCACCAACTAACACTCTGTATGGGAAATTATTTGTGCCTAAAGCTCTGAGGAGAGCTTTGTTTACTGAATGTCATGAATCTCGTTTGGCGGGTCATCCAGGGATTGCCGAGACTACGAAGTCGATTGAACAGATGCAGCCAAGAGAACACAGATTATTCACTGGGATGCACGCTCCAAAAGTCCCGGGACCCAACAGGAACCATAACTCACAGAAAAAACGAAGGAGGAACAGCATCCAATCCGGGTGAAAAAATTCAGTTCCTTTATTCTGCCATCAGTAATGTTGGCAGAATAAAGGAATTTAATTTTTTCACCCAGATTGGATGTTGTTCCTCCTTTGTTTTTTTTTGTTTTTTGTTTTTTTTTATTGGAAGTCAATCGGTCGGAGTTTCTCGTGGCCGGGGTGGCTAAGAGAAATCGTCAAGTGGGTGCATCAGTGTACCGTGTGCGCTAGGTCTAAGGCTTCTCATTCTCCAGCGACAGGGTTGCTGTGCCCGTTAGAGGTTCCTAGTTCCCCATGGACGCATCTTGCAATGGATTTTATCACCGACCTGCTGATCTCTGAGGGTTTTTCTGTCAGCTGGGTTGTAGTGGATCGGTTCAGTAAGATGTATCCTCTGGTCCCGTTCAATAAATTACCCTGCGCTAAGACACTTGCCAGGGCATTTGTGAAAGAGATTGTCAGACTCCATGATGTTCCCATGGACATTGTCTCCGATAGGGGACCACAGTTTGTGGCTCGATTTTGGCATGCCTTTTGTGACAGTGTTCTCCTTTTTTTTCTTTTTTTTTTTGTTGTACTGGGAAGCATCCATCTTTTGGTCCTTTTTCTAATATTGTGTCGGCCGTGCCTGAGGAGAGGAGACTTTTTCTGGAAATTTGGAAAGGGTTTGGACCAGTGTTCACCATAATCTGAATCAGGCTAATAGGAGGTCTAAGAAATATTTTGACAAGAGAAGAAGGGAGGCGAGGTTTGTTGTTGGGGACATGGTTTGGTTGTCCTCTAGGAATCTGCATTTAAAGATCCCTGGGTCAAAGTTTGTAGGACCCTTCAAAGTGGTTCAGATTGTCAACTCTGCAGCGGTCAGATCAGACATTCCTTTTTCCTGGAAAATTAGTTGTTTTCCATGTATCTTTGCTGAAGAAAGTTGACATGCCAGACAAGGTGGCTATGCCTTCTCCTCCTCCAATTGATGAGGACTGTGAGTTTGAGATTTAACGCAATCTTGATTCCAAGTGGCACAGAGGAGGCTTACAGTATCTCGTGTCCTGGAAGGGTTTCAGTCCCGAGGACAATTCCTGGGTGAAAGCTGTGGATGTCACAGCCTCAAGATTAATTAAGGCTTTTCACAGGAGATTTCCGAATAAGGCCCAACTTAGAGGATCCGGGGGATCCTCGTTAAAGGGGAGGTACTGTTAGAATCTGTTCAGTTTGTGATTATCCGCCATTTACTTGTAGTGTTCTGGCTGCTGGTCTTTTCCCACTGGTGCTGGGTTTGTCGTGGGTCAGGTGATTGTATCACCCTTTATTAACCTGCACCTGTCTCCAATTCCTTGCTGGACAACAGTGTTAATCCGCTTGATTTCTGGCTTGGAGCTTTGCTTTGCCTTCTGTGTGTTTAATTAGTGCAGCACTGGTACCTCCGGTTCTGCAAGTCTTAGTTTCTGTTTTCAGTTTGTTTCTGCAGCCTTCTCTTTGTTTTCTATTAGGAGGTGACTCGTTTTTGTACCCAGTCCTTAGATCTTTCAGGGATCTCCTTCCCCCTATAGGTTTTCGCTTGAGATTAACCTAGGATCGTCGGTGGGTCTATTCGCAAGGAATGAGTCCGCCCACTCCATTGTAAGGTATCAGCCTAGTCTCAGTGCAGGGTTAGTTTTCCCCCCTCCTACCATAGTCCTGTGCTGCAGTACCATAACACTCTGCCTAATCCCTTCTTTCTTATCCAGGGACTTGCATACATGTTTAATAATTTTTTTAAAGATCTTTCCTGGTATAGAAGTCACTCACCCTCCTATAGTTCCCTGTGTCCACCTTCTTCCCCTTTTTTGAAGATAGGAACAACATTTGCTCTTCTCCAATCTTCTGGGTCTTCTCTTCTCCAAGAATTTTCAATGATTTTGGAGAGTGGTTCAAAAATGTCTTTTGCCATCTCCTTCAGTACCCTGGGGTGTAATTCATCTGGACCTAGAGATTTGAATTATTTTATGTTAGCTAAGTGTTTACTCACTATCTTTCTGTTTATAGATATCCTGGATTCCTCTATTTCCTTAATAGGACATCGAAGATCAGTTGATGTTACCTTTCTGAGAGAAAACAGATGCAAAATAGAAATTTAAAAGTTTGGCCTTCTCAACATCCTTTCTTACCATTTCATCATTTTCTTTCTGTAAAAATTCTATAGCATTTTTGACTTTTGTTTTACTTGTGACATATCCCCAAAATCCTTTTTATTGCTTTTGACATCTTTTGCAAGCCTTAACCCCTTTCCTACAATGGACGTACTATTCCGTCCATGTGACCTGGGACCTAAGTCCCAAGGACGGAATAGTACGTCTAATGCGATCAGCGGCGCTCACAGCTGACACCCGGCACAATGTGTCAGGGGCGGTCACGGACCGCCCCCGACACGTTAACCCCTTGCACACAGCGATCAAACACTATCGCGGTGTACCAGGGGTTAAGGGGAAGCATCGGCAGGGAGGGGGCTCCCTCCGTGCTTCCCTGAGCCCCCCACAGCAGCGCAATGTGCAGCGCTGCTGTGGGGGACTCTTTCCCTGCAGGTCCCCAGATCCAAGATGGCGACGGGGACCTTTTGGGGGCCTGCAGGGAGCTGGCTTCCTCAGTGCCTGCAAAGCGCAGGCATGTTGAAGTCTGCGTCTATGCCTGTGACGGATCGCTGATCTGTCACAGTGATCTGTGATGTGACAGATCAGCAATCTGTCACAGGACAGTGATGTCCCCCCTGGGACAACCTAATAAAGTTAAAAAAAAGTAAAAATTTAAAAAAAAATCGCTAAATTAAAAAAAAAAAATCCCTAATTCATTTTTTGGAAATAAAAAAAACAATAAAAGCACACATATTTGGTATCGCCGCGTCCGTAACGACCCGCCCTATAAAACTGTCCCATTAGTTAACCCCTTTAGCAAACCCCTTAAAAAATAAAAAAAGCAAAAAATGATTTATCATACTGCCGAACAAAAAGTGCAACAACGCGCGATCAAAAAGACGGATATAAATAACCATGGTACCGCTGAAAACATCATCTTGTCCAGCAAAAAACAAGCCGTCAGACAGCGTCATCAGCAAAAAAATTAAAAAGTTATAGCTCGCAGAATAAAGCGATGCAAAAATAATTATTTTTTTATATAAAATGGTTTTCATTGCATAAAACCACTAAAACATAAAGACCTAAATGAGGTATCGCTGTAACCGTACTGACCCAAAGAATAAAACCACTTTATCAATTTTACCGCACACAGAATGATGTAAACGCACCCCCCAAAAGAAATTCATGAAACGCTGGTTTTTGTTCATTCTGCGTCCCAAAAATCGGAATAAAAAGTGATCAAAAGATGTCACGTGCCCGAAAATTATACCAATAAAAACGTCAACTCGTCCAGCGAAAAATAAGACCTCACATGAGTCGGTGGGTCAAAATATGGAAAAATTATAGCTCAATATGTGGTGATGCAAAAACTATTTGTCACGGTCATGTGTGTCTGGACGCAGCGAATACCGCAAGGCGAACCCTTGACACGCGTGACCCTGGATACACCGCCTCCAGTAGGGCAAATTTAAATAATAAAACGTGCAGCTGGATACACCGCCTCCAACTGCGAATTTAGGTAATACACGTTATATGTACAGTAGTCTGGAAACCCCGCCTCCAGTAAGACTATTATAAATAATAAAGGGGAAACCTGGGTAACATTAACAATGGTGGGCCCTGCGATAGGGAATAGGGACGTGGAGACATCCTGTACTCCCCTGAGCCAGTGTCACTGCACTTCTAACATTCCCTCTGCCGGTTCCGCACCGGGCGATGCACAAGAACCTAAAAACCCTAGCTCGCCCTGCACCTAAACCCTCCCTAGGGAATTGGTCGGTGCGGAAACTAATCCCACCACTGCATTAAAACACACATGAGGAAAGATGGCAAAACGGGAAACACCACTTAGCTTTGCTCTGTTGCGTATGCTCCTAGCAACAGAGCCCACCACCTGCGTGCATCTTCTCCTCAACCCGTATCCATCACCATAATCGGATCCATCACCATAGTGCCGCCTTGGAGCAGAGTCCACCACCAGTTGTAGCTGCCCAGTAAACAGAGTCCCAAAGATGAGTCCAGCTTCTGCTAAAAAGTCAAGCATGCTTGAGTCCAACTTATCTGCCAACAAGTCCAGCATGCTTGAGTCCAGTCTTCAGCATCCAAGTCCAGCATGCTGAGTGCAACTCTCACCATAGTCGCCACTCCACCAAGCCATGCAAGCACTTCCTGCCAACACCATAAACTGCGACTCCACCACGCTATGCCAGCCCTTCTTCCAGACACCATTGTTGAACTCCACCAATCCATGCCAGCACTCCCTGCAGACTCCATAGCTGACTCAACCCCTCTGGCTGGGCTGCCCAGGACTCTAGTTCAGCTCCTACATCACCCAGGCTTGCTTCCCAAATGACAAACTATCAATATCACCAACGATCATCAAACACACCTGAAACTCTTTTATAGAGCCTCACACCTGATTTGTAATACATGCACATTAACTAAAGTGTAATACCACTCACCACCACCGGGGCAACTTAGAACAAATGACACCATGTGTAATAATTCTAATGGCCACTGGGGGGCAATCACACCACTTTGGCACCAAGCCAAAGGAAAAAAGTTCTTTGTCCATTTACTTGTCAGATCCACCTTGGATCATGACACTATTTTTACAATAAAAAGCGTCTTTTAGGGTGACAGCTGCCAAATATAAAAACCGTCATAAATTTGTATATCAACCCCCCCCTGTTATCACCCCTTTAGTTAGGGAAAAATAATAAAATTAAAAGAAAATATTTATTTCCATTTTCCCATTAGGGCTAGGGCTGAGATTAGGGTTAGTGGTGTGTTGGGGTTAGGGTTGGAGTTAGAATTGGGGGTTTTCCACTGTTTGGGCACATCAGGTGCTCTCCAAGTGCAACATGGCATCTAATCTCAATTCCTCAATTCCAGCCAATTCTGCATTGAAAAAGTCAAATGGTGCTCCTTCCCCTCCAAGCTCTGACATGCGCCCAAACAGTGTTTTACCCACACATATGGGTTATCTGCCTACTCAGGACAAATTGCAAAACACCTTTTGGGGTCCTATTTCTCCTGTTGCCCTTAGGAAAATAAAAAATTGGGGGCAAAAATATCATTTTTGTGGAAAAAAATGATTTTTTTATTTTCACGCCCGGGCGTTACAAACTTCTGTAAAGCACTTGGGGGTTCAAAGTGCTCACCACACATCTAGATAAGTTCCGTGGGGGGTCTAGTTTCCAAAATGGGGTCACTTGTGGGGAGTTTGAATAGTTTAGGCACATCAGGGGCTCTCCAAAGGCAACATGACACCCGCAGACCATTCCATCAAAGTCTGCATTCCAAAACGTCACTACTTCCCTTCTGAGCCCTGACGTGTGCCCATACAGTAGTTTTCTCCCACATATGAGGTATCAGCGTACTCAGGACAAATTGGACAACAACTTTTGGGGTCCAATTTCTCCTGGTACCATTGGGAAAATAAAAATTGGGGACTAAATGTTCATGTTTGTGGAAAAAATACGATTTTTTTTATTTTCACGCCCGGGCATTATAAACTTCTGTGAAGCACTGGGGGTTCAAAGTGCTCACGACACATCTAGATAAGTTCCTTGGGGGTCTAGTTTCCAAAATGATGTCATTTGTGGGGGGTTTCCACTGTTTTGGTACATCAGGGGCTTTCCAAACGCGACATGGTGTCCCATCTCAATTCCAGCCAAAAACGTCTATTGGCGCTGCTTCCCTTCCGAGCTCTGCCACGCGCCCAAATAGTCGTTTACACCTACATATGGGGTATCAGCATACTCAGGACAAATTGCACAATAACCTTTTAGGGTCCTGTTACCCTTGGGGAAAAATAAGAATTGAGGGTGAAAAGATCATTTTTGTGGAAAAAATATGATTTTTTTAATTGTACGGCTGTACGTTATAAACTCCTGTGAAGCCCTTGGGTGTTCAAAGTTCTCACCACACATCTAGATAAGTTCCTTGGAGGGTCTAGTATCCAAAATGGGGTCACTTGTGGGGGTTTCCACTGTTTAGGCACATCAGGGGTTTTCCAATCGCGACATGGCGTCCGATCTGAATTCCAGCCAATTTTGCATTGAAAAAGTCAAACGGCGCTCCTTCCCTTCTGAGCTCTGCCATGCACCGAAACAGTGGTTCCCCCCCACATATCAGGTATCAGCATACTCAGTACAAATTGCACAATAACACTTGCAGTCAAATTTCTCCTGTTACCCTTGGTAAAATAAAAAAAAATGAACCTGAAGTATTTTTTTGTGAAAAAAAAGTTAAATGTTCATTTTTTTTGTTTTTAAATATTCAAAAAATTCCTGTGAAGCACCTGAATGGTTAATAAACTTCTTGAATGTGGTTTTGAGCACCTTAAGGGGTGAAGTTTTTAGAATGGTGTCACATTTGGGTATTTTCTATCCTATAGACTCCTCAAAGTGGCTTCAAATGTGATGTGGTCCGTAAAAGTAAAATGGTGTTGCAAAAATGAGAAATCAAATATTAACCCTTATAACTTCCTAACAAAAAAAAATTTTGGTTCCAAAATGGTGCTGATGTAAAGTAAATATGTGGGAAATGCTACTTATTAAGTTTTTTGTTTGCCGTATCTCTGTGATTTAAGAGCATAAAAATTCAAAGTTGGAAAATTGCGAAAATTTTCAAAATTTTCGCCAAATTTCTGTTTTTTCACAAATAAACACAAGTTATTTGAAAGAAATTTTACCACTAACATGAAGTACAATATGTCACGAGAAAACAATGTCAGAATCACCGAGATCCATGGAAACGCTTCAGAGTTATTACCTCATAAAGGGACAGTCGTCAGAATTGTAAATATTGGCCCTGGAGTTAACGTGCAAACCACCCTTGGTAATGAAGGGGTTAATTCATTGTCCTCTTTAGCTAGTGTGCAGTTTCTGCAGACAGCATTATATTCTTCTTTAGATATGCCTTCCTCTTTCCATTTGATAACCATTTCTTTCTTCCTTTTTAGCATGTTTTAGTTTTGTGTTCATCCATCCTGGTTTCCTTAAATACTTCCTATTCTTCCCTCTTTTTGGAATTGTTAACGATTGTGCTTTGAGAATCTCAATTTTCAAGATTTCCCATTCTTCCTGGACATTTTTGTCCTTAAGGATATCCAGCTATTGGATCCCTCCGATTCTATTTCTGAGTCCCTTAAAATCTGCCTTTCTAAAATCTAACATTGAAGTCTGAGTCTTCACAGGTCTTCCTCCTCTAGTTATCCAAAATTCATGACCGCAACCTCCTAGGGTCCCAGCCACTTTTACCTCCTCAACCATTTCCTCCCTGTTTATAAGGATTAGATCCAAGGTAGCAGATTCCCTTGTTTTCTCTCCTACTTTTTCGAAGATAAAGTTGTCAGCAAGATAGGATAAGAATTTGCTTGACCTAGTTAGTTTTGCCTGAGAGAGATTCCCAACAAATGTCTGGATAGTTGAATTGTCTGATGACCACTATGTCATATTTTTTTGGAGAACTTGGCTATTTGATTTCTAGAATTCGACCTTTTCTTACTGTTGACTCCGCAGAAACTCTTACTGTTTCTCTTATTCATTCTCGTCTCGACTATTGTAACTCTCTTCTAATCGGTCTCCCTCGTACCAAACTCTCCCCTCTCCAATCTGTCTTGAATGCTGCAGCCAGGATCATATTCCCCGCCAATCGTTACACCGATGCCTCTACCTTGTGCCTGTCCATCCTCTCCAGAATCCAGTACAAACTTATTACCCTCTCCCACAAAGCTCTCCATGGCTCAGCACCACCCTACATCTCCCTTGTTTCAGTGTGCCACCTTACCCACGCCCTCCGTTCTGCTGATAACCTGAGGTTAGCATCCTCAACAATCAGTACTTCCCACTCCCGTCTCCAAGACTTTACACGTGCTGTGCCAATTCTTTGGAATGCACTTCCCAGGTCAATACGATTAGTCCCCATTCCCCACAAGTTTAAGTGTGCCCTGAAAACGCATTTATTCAGACTGGCCTACCGCCTCAACACATTAACCTAATCTATCCCTTGGTGGCACAGTCAAAAGTTTTACCATAACCAGGTTCCCCGCATCATGTTCCCACATGCTTTATGCATCCATTAGCCCTGTGTGTCTGTACTGTTACACACTTAACATTATGGCTGGTCCAAACAATCAGGGCAATTGTTACCACCCACCTTTCGTGTCTCCCCTTTTTCCTCATAGATTGTAAGCTTGCAAGCAGGGCCCTCATTCCTCTTGGTATTTGTTATAATCTATGTGATTATTGTTATGCTGTAATGTCTGTTGTCTGTACAAATCCCCTCTGAAATGTAAAGTGCTGCGGAATATGTTGGTGCTATAGAAATAAAATGTATTATTATTATTATTATTTGATGCATAAAGAGTTCATCCTTATCTTCAGTTTGCACAGGTGGCCTGTAGTAAATGCCTACAATGGTTTCCTTTGAATTATTCTGTCCTTGTAGTCTTACCAAAACAGTTTCCACAGAGAGCTTCAATCTCTGTGCAGATAGAAAAGCGGATAACATACCGTGCGACACCTCCTCCTCTTTGTTTATCAAGTCTGTTTCTTGCAAATAAGTTGTATCCTCCTTCTAGCCTTGTATTCCAATCATGAAACTGCCAGGGTTTTTGTTGCAGCTGCACCTGTGCTGTCCCTGCAGTGTACATCTATGTTCTGGGGCCCAAAAGGGTTAATTTGTAAAAAAAAAAAAAAAGTTTCACTTGTTAAAAAATAATAAAATGTGTCTTCGCTTTTTTTTTCTTTTTTAATTTTTACAAGAACTGTTGGAGCCAATTTTCATTTGAAACCTTTTATCTGTTTTGTTCTGGTGTATTTCCTATAAAAGGAAAGCCTAAGGCAAGAAATAAATCCCATAAGACACTGTACATGGAAACTTTGGGATCAGATCATTTCTGTCCACGTTGTTTGTGCCAACAAAAAAAAGCTTTTATAAAAGCCTCAAACTTCTGTTTGTGAATCACATGAGATTTAAGGTGATAGAAGATTACAGTGCGGGGAAGGCGGGAAACATTCATATAGACGGCTGGTGGGGATGGAATCAGTGATGGACTCCAGCCAAATATGTTTCTAGAGCTGTATAAGATGTCGTCCTCATCATGAAGTGCCGTATATGCTTGTGTATAAGCCGACCCCCTAATTTTGCCACAAAAAACTGGGGAACACTTATTGACTCACATATAAGCCTAGTGTTAATGCTGCCCTTTAAGATGCTCCATAAATATCCCCATATGCTGCTGTACAAGGGTTAATGCTACCCCGTAAGATGCTCCATAAGTACCCCAATATGCTGCTGCACAAGGGTTAATGCTGGCCCAAGAAGATGCTCCATAAATACCCACCATAATATGCTACTGCACAAGGGTTAATGATGCTCCATAAGATGATTCATAAATACCCCCAATATGCTGCTGCACAAAGGATAATGCTGCCCCATAAGATGCTCCATAAATATGCTCCATAAATACCCCCATATGCTGCTGCACAAGGGTTAATGCTGCCACATAAGATTCTCCATAAATACCCCTTATTTGCTGCTGCTGCAATTAAAAAAAATGACATTCACCTCTCTGTCACTGGGGGCAAGGTGCTGGTGTCCTGAGCGCCCTGCACCTGCAATATTTACTGGTCCCTGTTCCATTGCCGTCCACCGCTGTGTCTCCCGGGTCTCTGCAGTGACGTTCAGCAGATGGCGCACACTGACTATGTCATCGCTCCCTCTGCCATCACAGCAGGAGGACCTGGAGACACAGCGGTGCACGGCGATGGAACTGGGACAGGTGAATATTACTCTGTCCCCCTCCTGGCGCACGGTCTTCTGTGCAGTGGCAGCCCCTGCTTCTCCCTCTGTCATCTGCTTCCTGCATTCAGCTGGTCATGTGGTACCGCTCATTAAACTCATAAATATGCATATATTCATGAGTTTAATGAGCGGTACCACGTGACCACTAAACGCAGGAAGCAGACGACAGAGGGAGAAGCAGGGACTGCAGAGACGTGCCAGGAGGGGGTGAGTATGGTCCCTGACACCGCTCCCCCTCCACTGCCCACCCCCAGTATATGACTCGCGTATAAGCCGAGAGGGGGACTTTATGCCCAAAAAATGGGCTGAAAATCTCGGCTTATACATGAGTATATACGGTAGTTATTTCTCATGTCACATGTAATGAATAGCTCCTGCAGTATTACTAATGCTAAATATTAAATAATTGCTAAATATGTTTCTAGAGCCATAGAAGATGTCGTCCTCATCATGAAGTAGTTATTTCTCATGTCACGTGTAATTAATATCTCCTGCAGTATTGCTAATGCCGGTTCCAGTGTTTTTAAATGAGATGAGAATTAGCGTTATGGAAGATGAGTCTTAGGCCTCTTTCACACTTCAGTTTTTTTGCATCAGTTCAAATCCGTCAAAAAGTCAGACAAGCGGATCCGTTCTCAACTGATGTGAACGGATGGCACAGGATCCGTTTTCAGACGGATGCTGAAAATGAGGAAATTTAAAGGAACCGCTGGCAGAGAGAGAGAGAGAGAGAGATTTTTTTGGCCGGCACCCAGAAAGAATTTCGGGTTAAATGAGTGTCTGGAGGATCCGCCAGAGAAAAAAACGTTGCAAGCTCCGCTTTTAAATCTTTGAGGATGGTGACGGACAGCAACTTTTGGCGGATCCTCAAAAAAAACGGATGCAACGGACAGCAATCCGCCATTAATGGAAGTCAATGGGGGAAAAAAACGGATCCTCAAAAGAAAATTGAGGATCCGTTTTTTTCAAAACCTGGCGGATTGTGACTGATTGTAAAAGACTGAAGTGTGAAAGAGGCCTTAGAGAAACGTATTCAGCTTCCGACTCTGAGGAAGAAACTGCTTGTTGTCTGTGGCCTAAATATATAGGTTTTATTAGTAGATGTAAAGAAGGAAACTAAATACTGTAAAATAATAAATCTCATATGTTTCCCTTATTATCTCCAGTAATTGTATTATTACACAGGATTTTTATGATGCTACATCAGCTCATCTTCTCATTCAGGTCTCTACAATATCGGATCCTCTCAGTGGAGATCTTCTACATAAGAGAATTTTCCTGAATTACCCATCAAAGATGGATATGGACAGAGACAAGATGGCGGAGAGGATATTACACCTCTCCCTAGAGATCCTCTTCCGGCTTACTGGAGAGGTGAGAGATTCTGATGACATCACATTACATCATCCTTATCTATGGGAATAACAGATGGACAGAACTGGAGAGGTGAGGACTCTGGAAATGTCTGTAGTGAGATTTATTAATGTGTGTCTCCATAACCAGGATTACACAGTAGTGAAGAAGACCTCTAGTGAGCGCTGTCAGAACCCTGTGTCTGAGGGATGGGGAAGACCCCTGAGTCCAATGATGGGGCCTCCACCTCACCCCCTGATACATGAGGACATCAATGACCAGAAGATCCTAGCACTTATCTACAAGATGATTGAGCTGATGACAGGAGAGGTGACACTGGTGGGAATATTGGGACATTATACAGTAATGCTATGAAGGGATCGGGAGGATGACGGTATCTTTGTATGTGTCAGGTTCCTATAAGGTGTCAAGATGTCGCCGTCTATTTCCCCATGGAGGAGTGGGAGTATTTAGAAGGACACAAAGATCTGTACAAGGACATCATGATGGAGGTTCCCCAGCCCCTCACATCACCAGGTAATAGACAGGACTAAATGCACACGGCCTATAATTATCTTTGTTATCAATGAATTCAGTCCCTGTATGTGTTTCCTCCAGTTCTATCCAGTAAGATGACAACACCAGAGAGATGTCCCCGTCCTCTTCTACAGGACTATAAACAAGAAGATCCCAATGTTCCTCAGGATCATCAGGTAGATGGAGAGAAGGTGTCAGGAGATCTCCCCTATGATGTGTAGATGGCTGTGAAGGTCTTGTGCTCAGTCTTGTTTTATTCACCAGTATTATATGTTTTATACTTGTGTAATGAGAACGGTGGAGATGGCAGGATTAGAGCTGATCATAGATGTGACTTCTCCATCTGTGACTTTTACATTATTTGTTTCAGGGTAAAGATCTGACCCATATTAATACTACAGAGACATATGTGAGGGGTGATGAGCGGTGTGAACAGGAGATTCCTATGTATGACTACCCAGGTGAGCAGTAACCATTAAATTCAGAGAAGTCACAGATTCTTTTCAGTCATCGCTGTGGCTGCTTTATTAGTCGTGTAGTACAGTCATATCACAAATGTGTGATCACCATTTTCCCTCCTGACCACAACATTCTCCTCCACCTAAAACTGTTCAAATGACTTTGGGTATTGAAAGCCCTTTTTGGAAGAACTTAGGACCTGGAGGATCCACTTACCCCCTGGAAATAAAAATGCTGACCCTCACCTGCCCAAATCTTAAAACTCTAAAGCCGAACGAAAGCGTATGTACAATGTGCAGAAAAGTTAGAAAATCACTTGAATTTAAAGTATTATGATGGGTCTGTAAGAGAGAGTGGAGGATAACGATGCTGTTGGCTTCCTAGATCCCTGATATCTTGTTGGATGAATCTACCTTCTCTCCCTTCTGTGCTGCTGAATGTGCTCATATGGTCCCTATAAGACCAGGTCCAGTCTTTCTGGCCAAACTTTGCCTTTATGATCGACATCATTAAAAGTGCAGTGAGGGCCAAGCGTGAATTTCTGGACAATAACAGAGTTTCCCTTTATCCTGACTTTTCAACTTGTATTAAAACTAACAAATTTCAGGGAGCATTGTGATAAACTACAAGTAAACGTTACACCTGTGCCATGATATATCTCTAAGCTGTGTGTGGCTGATGGCTGTAAAATACATTTATTCACGCCTGCAGGAGAAGTGTTTGCATGGCTTGAGCCTTGGTTTCATAAGTTTGCAAGCCCCTTTTTGGCCGGGGTTACTCGGTACCGGGCCGCTCAGTCCTTCGGGGCATATAACACGGCAGCGGTGACCTGGTCCGTGACCCTGGGCGTGCAATGTAAATAATAGATGGAGGCAATAGTTTATGGGAAAATATATTCGTGATGCCACTCGTGTTCGGCAATGAAGGTGATAGCCGACACTGCAAAAGAGAATATTGGTGATGCAGCAGAGTTGTTACAGCTCTCCACTAGCAGAGCTAGGTCCCAGGGCAGTTATAGAAGTTAGAGATGATGATGGTGGTTGTGGTGCAAAGCAGGTGATGCAGTAAATAAATCTGAGGACACAACGGTTTGCAGTTTCCACACTATTACAGTTCTCCAGTTACATTCCCCAGTCGGGGTGCTGTGTCCTCCGGGTCTGTGGTCCAGCCTGCTCTCAAATTATTTGGGGTACACCATGTCAGAACCCCCTTCAGATGTTCCTTCCCTGGCCGTCTCACTGCACTGGCTCCCTCCTCTCCTGCCCTGCACCTTCAAACACAGTGTCCCTAACCAGCAGCCCCGGATCCTGTCAGGCGATGTACTCTTGGTCCCCTTGATCCTATAGTGCTGACTTTTCAGTGATTGTGTGGGGATGTGGCTGCAGCACATGCAGATACCGCAGCCTCCGGTTAGCTAGCTGAGTACTCAATTTCTCCACTAGTCTGGGGCTGGTCCCCTACTGCGACCTGGTCCCTCCATCCAACTGCTGTCGGCGTGGATTTGAGTGCCATGGGTGGATTCCTCACTTCTCGTGCCCCTAGGACCACTTCCTTCTCTACTCTTTTCTCTCACACTACGCTAGTGTAGGGACATGCTCCTCTCTCCTTCAGTCCCCGGCACCAACTGTCTACTTCCCTCCAACTGACTCCTGTTTCCATGACAACTCCCTCTGACTCCTCCCCTTCTACTTTCTCCACCCACACACTCTACCTAGCTACTACCGGGCCCTGCGAGGTACAGTGTTGGATGTAAGTGTGTGGGTTCTGGATAGTGCCCCCTCCTTACCTGAGAGTGCAGTACCACACCTCTAGCTAAGGTGCAGTACCTCGGTGGCGACTAAACCCTCAGGGGCACCACAGATTCACTCCACGTCATAAATTCCATTATGTTTTCCATCCTAAGGAATTTGGATCACAGCACAATATCTCTTGAAATGAGGGGTGCTAATACGTTCTCTACTCTTCTGGTCATGACTCATAGTGGCGCCAATGGTCCACTATAAATGAGTGCAAGTCTGGTTTAGTGTTGGAGTTCTCCCCTCATACATATGTTGTTTTTGGGGATGTAACATAATTTTTATTCTATGTCTTTTTGTACATGTTCATTCTGTATGATAGTTTGATTATGGTGGGATTGGCCTGCCTCACTTATGTGAGTCTGTAACTCCCTGATAGTCTTAATAAAAAAAAAAGCTCTCCATTGCCTCTTCCAACTGCCTAAGATCTAAATTTAAACTGAACCTGTCAGCAGCATTGTGCACCGCTATCTACAAACTGTATCAGGTCAGCACCATTATACTGATTACATTGATATCTGGTGATGAAATCCGTCTTTTGGTTGTTGTTTAATCTTTATTTGTAGTTTTCAGTTAATGAGTCTCGTGCTCTGGGGCGGGGCTGTGGGTGTGGCTGTGGGTGGGGCTTTATGTGGTGCTCTGATTACATAAGGATCTATATTAGCTTATGACAGGTCTACAATCTTGGAATCAGTGAGTGGGCCTATATATAGAGCTACTCACTGTTCTGTTTGGTGACATGGTGTGTATCACACTCAACATGGACAAGAGGAAGCGAAGGAAAGCATTTTCCCAGGAGATAAGAAAGAAAATTATAGACAAACATGTTAAAGATAAGTTATAAGACCATCTCCAAGCAGCTTGATGATCTTGTGACTACAGTTGAACATATTATTCAGAAATTTAAGCTTCACGGGACTGTAGCCAATCTCTCTGGACGTGACCGCAGGAGGAGAATTGATGACAAATCAAAGAGATGGATAATACGAATGTTAAAAAAAAGAGCCCAGAAAAACTAAGGAGATTAAAGGTGAACTTCATGCTCAAGGAACATCAGTGTAAGATTACACCATCCGTAGTTGTATGAGCCAAAGTAGACTTCATGGGAGACAACCAAGGAGGACACCATTGTTGAAAAAAAATCATAAAAAAGCCAGACTGGAATTTGCCAAACTACATGTTGACAAGCCACAAAGCTTTAGGGAGAATGTGTTATGGACAGACGAGGCAAAAAATGGAACTTTTTGGCAAGGCACCTCAGCTCTATGTTCACAGTCGGAAAAATGAAGCATATCAAGAAAAGAACACTGTCCCTACTGTGAAACATGGAGGAGACTCATGTTCTGGGGCTGCTTTGCTGCATATCTGGCACAGGGTGTCTAGAATCTGTTCAGGGTACAATGAAATCTCAAGATTATTAAATGATTCTAGAGGTAAATGTGCCACTCAGTGTAAGGAAGCATGGTCACAGTCACAGGTCATGGGCCTTGCAACAGGATAATGACCCAAAACACACAGCTAAAAACACCCAAGAATGGCTAAGAGGAATACTTTGACTATTCTGAAGTGGCCTTCTATGAGCCCTGACCTAAATCCTATTAGACGTGGTTATACAGCTTGGGTCACTGGGCAATAATATTCCATAGATCTGCCACCAGCCGGGGCAGCATCTGGTGTACAAAATTATTGCACATACTTGGCCCCATGAAGCCTCTGGAATCCTTAGTTATGTGCTGCTACAGAGGGACTTATGGAGGTCAGTGCTAGGAGCTCACAGAGCATAGTTACTTTGTATCAGTTTCCTGATACATTATAAACAAACTCCACCGACTCCCTTCAGGCTGCAAGGCTTCTACAGCATTGCCGCGTGTCTCTGGTGGCGGTCTCCGCGCAACGAGACATCGGACTCCTCCCACCGGCGCCGCATGTGTCTCAATGCTGACATGGATGGACACCTCCGTGCCCACTACACACAAATAGAGACGCCTTTCCATGACACCGGCATGACACAGTGCACCCAGCTTTCCTAACCACAGCAAGATTAGCGCACCCAGCTCTTGTATTGTATGTCAATACCTGGATAAGAATGAAGTGATTAAACAGAGTCAGCATGGGTTTGTAACTGATAAGTCATGTCAGACTAACTTAATTTCCTTCTATGACGGTATCACTGATTGGGTGGATCAAGGAAATGCTGTAGATATAGTATATCTTGACTTCAACAAAGCATTTGACAAAGTCTCTCATACAATCCTTATTGAAAAAATGACTAAGTATGGAATGGACAAGGCAACTGTTAGGTGGATTCATAACTGGCTTAGTGATCGGACCCAAAGAGTGGTCGTAAATGGCTGCACATCCAGTTGGAAGAATGTCTCAAGTGGGGTACCACAGGGCTCTGTCCTGGGCCCTGTATTGTTCAACATCTTTATCAACGATTTAGATGAAGGAATTGAGGGTAAACTGATTAAATTTGCTGATGACACAAAGCTAGGAGGGATAGCTAATACTAGAGAGGAGAGAGAGGATTCAAAAAGATTTAAATAAACTGGAGAAGTGGGCAGCAACTAACAGAATGGTTTTTAACAGGGAGAAATGCAAAGTACTACATCTGGGCAATAAAAATGAAAAAAGCATATATAGAATGGGAGGAATAGGGCTAAGTGACAGCACATGTGAAAAAGACTTGGGTATACTAATAGATCACAGACTGAATATGAGTCAACAGTGTGATGCAGCAGCAAAAAAGGCAAATGCAATTCTAGGATGTATTAACAGAAGCATACAGTCTAGATCACGTGAAGTCATTATTTCCCTCTACTCCTCTTTGGTCAGACCTCATCTGGAATATTGTGTCCAGTTTTGGGCACCACATTTTAAAAAAGACATCAACAAACTGGAGCAAGTTCAGAAAAGAGCGACCAGAATGGTGACCGGTCTGCAAACCCTGTCTTATGAGGAAAGGTTGCAGGATTTGGGAATGTTTAGTTTGCAAAAGAGAAGACTGAGAGGAGACTTAATAGCTGTCTACAAATATCTAATGGGCTGTCACATTGTAGAAGGATCAACTTTATTCTCATTTGCACAAGGAAAGACTAGAAGCAATGGGATGAAACTGAATGGGAAGAGACACAGATTAGATATTAGAAAAAACTTTTTGACAGTTAGAGTGATCAATGAGTGGAACAGGCTGCCACGAGAAGTGGTGAGTTCTCCTTCAATGGAAGTCTTCAAACAGAGGCTGGACAGACATCTGACTGGGATGATTTAGCGAATCCTGCTTTGAGCAGGGGGTTGGACCAGATGGCCCAGGAGGTCCCTTCCAACTCTATGATTCTATGATTCTATGATTCTTCTAGCTACCAGCTACCAAAACCCAAGGTAATAGTTTGAGCTTCTATGTTTAATTATATGCACTAGCATTAATACACATGTGGTGGCAGTCTGGTACATGTACTGTATAAGCATACCGCGGCTCTGAACACAGTGCACCCAGCTTTCCTGACGTTAGCAGGATCAGTGCACCCAGCTTTTCTAGCAACCTATACCCAAAGTAGTAGTTGTAGCTTCTGTGTATAACTACACGCATACACATTATCATCTTTATACATGTGGTGGTATTTTGACATATTTATTTCATGAGTAGACTGCTACTTTTGTGAAATTAAGGACACCCTCTCACAGTAGGGTTTTACTTCTAGCGTTAGTATTGTTGTATACTTACCACAAAATCCTGCAGGAGGACACCTTTCCTCCTATTTCTGAGCGCTGTTTGGAATATACACTTGTCCTTTATTTATTATTACTTTTGTCAGATTCAAGTTATTTCTGTGACCATTGTGGGATTTTCTGTAATTAAATGAGGGGTACCAACAATTTTGATCACGTGTGTAGGAGGAGTGAATATTTTGACTCCTCAGCCACTTTCTGGAAGTTAGCACGCAGTGGATGTTGGAGAGTGAAAATTACACATTTGCCATTTTATTACCCAACACATAGTGCCCAGATTGTGCTGCAGGAGACACACACCATAAACTAAGTGGATTCTTCTTACTATAATATTGCTAAATACAGGGATCCTAAATGTTGCTTTGAGCACACCGCAAGGCTCAGAAGTGAGAGCGGATATTGCTGGATTGCTTTATAGAAACCTTGTTGCTTTTCAACAGCCTTTGAGCCACTAACAGTGTGGGAACCTCTGATTTTCCATTGACACATGATGGACCTGAGTGGGGACGTTTTTTGTGAGATGAAAATTGGTATTATGTTTGACTACATAATATTGAATGTTCACTTTTGCCTCCCAAATATCGAATAAAAAGAAACCAAACCGTTGAATACCACACACTACTGGTTCATCTTATAAGGTTTTCTATTAGACTGTGAACTGTCATTGTCTTGGTAAATAAAGATTTTTACATGGCTTGCTATTTTTATGGACCGTTTATGTAGAAATGTTCAAAAATATAAAATGCAAGGATATTTTATTAAAAAATTATAATTGTTTTTTTTATCTTAGCAGATGACTGTACCAGGAGATCGGAGGGACAGCTGACATCTTCAATTTTTAAATCTGATGATCTTGAGATCCTACAAGATACAACTGAAATGAATGCTGTTACTCCAGATATACCATCATCTATTCACAGCAAAGATCTGTCATCTGATCCTTTGAAAGAGGTCCCATCTTCAGATTCATTACCGACTACTAAGAAAAATCAAAGTCACCAAAGAGGCATTAAAAAACAAACTGATCCTAAAGCAAAGAAGTCATTTTCCTGTTCAGAATGTGGAAAATGTTTTAACTGGAAAGATAGTCTTGTTACACACCAGATAATTCACACAGGGGAGAAGCCTTTTTCATGTTCAGAATGTGGGAAATGTTTTAATCAGAAATCAGTTCTTGATAGACACCAGAGAACCCACACAGGGGAGAAGCCATTTTCCTGTTCAGAATGCAGGAAATGTTTTAGTCACAGACTGACTCTTGTTACACACCAAATAACTCACACTGGGGAGAAGCCTTTTTCCTGTTCAGAATGTGGGAAATGTTTTAACCGGAAACCGCATCTTGTTAGACATCAGAGCAGTCACACAGGGGAGAAGCCTTTTTCCTGTTCAGAATGTGGGAAATGTTTTAACCGGAAAGAGCATCTTGTTAGTCATCAGAGAACTCACACAGAGGAGAAGCCTTTTTCCTGTTCAGAATGTGGGAAATGTTTTAACTGGAAATCAAATTTTGCTAGTCACCAGAGAATGCACACAGGGGAGAAGCCTTTTTCATTTTCTTAATGTGGGAAATATTTTACTTGGAAAGCAACTGTTAATAAACATCAGTGATGTCACATAGAGGAGAAGCCTTTTTTTATGTTCATAATGTTGGAATAGTTTTAAGCAAAATTGGATCTTCATAAAAAGGGTTTTCTCTTGTCATTCCTCGCATTTGCTGACAAAAGGATAAAAATTAAAACTAAAGGATTTCTGGGAGGCAGAGCCAAAGAATGGCCGCTTTTTAGCAGAGCTCTCCGCTGGCCTACTCTCATCCGTGGCCATGTCTTCATTGTGAGCGGAGAAACAGCGTTAATCAGCGGGGGGAATACCTGGACTGGGGGCTCATCTGTCGGGTCTGCCTCTCCAGGCTTCTCGGGAGGCTCCGGGCACAGGAGATGCCTGGTCAACATAGTACCTGCCGCGTGTGAGCGGTGAAAATAGAGGGACACTCTGGCACTTGATCCCCTTGCTCCTAGATTAGAAGACAGGGAAGCGGTCCCAAGATAACAAGCGACCACCCGCTGGGGGAAAAAACAAACAGTGAGGCCCTGAAGATCTGTCTATTATCGCATCTAGGGCCGGAGGCGGTGAGTGCAGTGGCAATGGTGGACGGTTAACTACAACAGATGCCAACTCCCTGCCACTCACAGCCCTCAGCAGCATCTCTGCACTACAAGCTGGCTGTGAGCTGCATTGTTTTAAGTTGCTGACCATCCCTCAGAGGTGACAGAAGCAATAAAGCATTCAAGATCTATATGATAGGGGATTATCATATCATACCTGAGACCCCTCTACAGAGTTCCAATAAATCATCCTAAGAATTCACAAGGGGATTACCTCAGAGACCAGACATAATACAGGAACTAGAGGACAGTTGATATTGATTTTATTAACCCCTTGACAGCGGTTTAACCAGGTGAAGTCCTCACTCAGTGACACATTAATTTGTTTACAACTTAGAGGTTTATATTAGTCCTCTCAGACTTTCAAGGTTACTTAACTTCTATAAATAAAGGTCAGCAGCAAGAGATTAATATTCTATACGCTCCATATAGGAGTTATATGCTACACAGCAGTTTCTAATGTAACATTTTTTAACTGAGACATCACCGCCTTCTATCTTATCACCATTGTCGCTGGATATGGATAATTTTATAGGCAAACAAACTAAAGGAGGCCGGACCTCTTGTCGAAACCAACAAGGCTCATCTTTGCCTAAATCTGCCTCTGATAACAGTAGCGAGACTTCTCATTCAATAGCGGATGCCATCATGGAATCCTTATGCCCGAAATAGATTCTATATTTGCCACTCTTCAAACCTCAATCGACTCTATAATATCACAAGTTAATAGGGCACTCGCCTGGATGAGGCCGAACAACGTATCTTTGATTTGGAGGTTGTTACCAGGGAAATGGCAAAACGTCTAGAGGCAAAAGAGATAGTCGACACAGAGCTTCAGTCCATCGTGGACGATTTAGAAAACTGACCTAGACACAATAACTTGAAATTGATAGGACTTCTTGTTAGGCGTCGGATTTCTGCCTTTTCTCTGCAGGGTTCCAGACCCTCACATTCTGCTGCTGTTTACCCACTGCAGAGGAGATTGCCTTGCAGCAAATCTCTCCTGAGGCTAAGTTCTTCTGTCCTTCTGTGCATGCTCACGGGACGATCTCCCATTAGAGATCGGGAGTCATGTGATCAGGTCCTGCTCCAAATCTCATTCGTCCATCTCAGAGATCTGGAGGCGTGCGGAAGGTCCCGGCTGCTATAAAAGGCGCTCATGGCTGTTCCGCCATGTGCTAGTATAAACTATACTTGCTATGTGTGAATGGTGATGGATGAATGATTGTGATGACTGACTTATTATGAAACCCCTTCCCTCTGATATTACGCATGGTGATAGGGAATTAGTTTAGAAGTCAGTGGCAAGTCTTAAGCCACTGTGCACACTGCACTGCTACGCTAGCATCCGACATCGCGCTTGCTATCTGGCTTTGTCGTCGAGCGGCAGTTGCAGCCCTTCTTGGCGTTGGCAGCGGCAACGCCGCACACACGGTAGGTCTAGAGGGACGCAGCTCTTCTGTCTTGGGACCTGCTCCTGTGACCAGATACCGTGTGTGCATTTACCTGAAGCCTATGTCACTAACAGGTTCAGTGTTTGTATGCTACCTGAAGCCTGTGTCACTAACAGGTTCAGTGTTTTGTATGTTTTTGTTGCGGCACCTCTGTGTGTGAACAGAGCCCGCTCTGCGCACTCCGGGTGAACTTGAACCCGTGTGTATCATACCGCCATATTGCTCCTTTGTCATCACTCAGCAGCGGTTGTTACACCTACTGCACCACCCCGAGCAGCGAACGCACTTTATTATTTATTTTTATTTAGTGCGTTCCGCCGTTCCTAACACTACTGGAGTCCATACATCCCTCTAAATTGCTAAAATTAACATCTGAGTGGCTGCCGGAAGCCTTGGACATTCACCTAACATCAGGTTCAATGGCAGTTGAGAGAGCACATAGAGTACGCCCGCAGAGGTAAAGACAATGCCAGACCCAGACCGGTGATATTCAAGGTCCTTGACTTTCAAGACAAAATTTGTCTACTCACTGCTTACAGGAAGAAAGCGCACCTATCCTACGAAGGGCACAAAGTTCTGATGCTTCAGGACCATTCGGCCATGGTGATGACCAGACGCAGGGCCTTCAACCCGGTGTGTAAGTTGCTGGCTACAAAAACATCTGGTTCGGCCTACAGTATCCTGCGATACTGCGCTTTAACCTATCTGGGAAAATCTGGGCTTTTGATGACCCAGTGAAGGCTCTGGAGGTTGTCCTTGAAACTTCCCTGGTCAAAAGGAAAACAAATTTTTAATTATCTGCATCGAGAAAATTTTCATATTGTACTTTTGCAGGAGACTCAGTGGGTGAAGGGCAACCATCCGGTGTTTTCCAGCCAAAAATTTTATGGTATCTGCAGAAGCTTCTTTTACTAAAAAACAGAGGGGTGTCGCTATTATGATCAACAGGAATATTGGCCATGAGATGGTGGATGTGTAGAAGATCCTTCATGGAGGTTTGTCTGCGTTAAGCTGGTTATAGAGGGGACAACCTACAGTGTAATTAATATTTATGCGTGAAATTCGTCGGATCCGCTCTTTCAGGCTAATGTGCTAAAACAGATTGCAGGTTGGGACACCTCCCATATGATTGTGGGTGGCGATTTTAATGAGGTGCATGACATCGAGATGGATAGATCTAATTCTCAATCTCATATACCTACGCAAGGGAGACTAATACAATCTTTTTTTGATCATCTGGGATTGTTGGATGTCTGGAGAGTGCAACACCCTGTTGAGAGATTACTCTCACTATTCACGTGTTCACAACTCCCATGCTAGAATTGATTACTGGTTGTTCACCTCACTCATGCCAAGAATCACACATACCAAATTTCTGAATGTGCACATCTCAGATCATGCACCAATAACGTTCAGCCTAAAACTAACCCAATCTATTTTCATAGGAAATGGAAGTTTCCATCATACTTATATCACTCAGATTATTTCAAAAAATTCATACAATTCTCATGGGATACGTACAAATCTGATAACCAAATACACTGTGAAACACCAATTCTTTTCTGGGATACCTCTAAAGCAGTGTTGAAAGGGCAAATAATTGCGTATATATGTCATAAATAAAACAGTTGCAGGAGCGGACTCTGGCAGCGCAGAGGGCTTTAACTTTAGCATATAAAAATCTTAAACTTAATAATTCACCCCTCACGAAAAAACAATATATCGAGGTAAAGGAATTAGCGGATGCACTAGCTCATGAATGGACAACTTATAGTATTGATCTCCAAAAGCAAAAATGTTTTAAATGGGGCAATAAACCTGGCAAATTACTTGTGTCTCTTACTAGACCATACAGAAAGGCCACAAGGATTCACAAAATTTGGACCAAAGAGGGCAGAGTGTTGACAGAGAATGAGGAGATTGTAGAGGAATTTAGATCATTTTTTGGCTCCCTGTACAAAGCGGAGAAAAGAGAGGCGAACGATATTCTAAACTTTATACAAACAGAAGTGGCACCTTTACTAACAGAGGAACATAGGGAAATCCTTAACGCTCCTATATCCCCTTCAGAAGTCATCCAAACTATTAGCTCCTTGAAGCTCTCCAATCTCCTGGCTCTGATGGGTATAGCAGTGACTTTTACAAAATATTGGAAGTATAGGGACACATCTTTGTGAAGTCTTTAATCAGTTTGTTCGATCGGGAACCCCCCCCCCAGAACGTTTCAATGAAGCAGATATAATGGTGCTCCCCAAACCGGGCAAAGATCCTTTACCAATGAAAGGATATAGACCAATCTCACTTTTAAACTCCAACTTTAAAATTTTCACTAAAATACTAGCAAATAGAGTCCAAAAAATAATCCCCAACCTGATAATGCCTCAACAAATTGGGTTTGTCAATGTAAATCCATAACATGCAACATATGGAAAGCTTTGGGAGCTAACTCTTAAGGAAATTCTCATGGCTGTTTGGAGTCTATTGTGGTCAGCCTGGATGCTGAAAACAGAGGCGTATCTAGGCTTCCTGGCACCCGGGGCAAGAATTTGGTTTGGCGCCCCCCCCCCCCCAGGTACATATGCGACTCGCACACTTAGCCATGTATCCACGAGCTGCTCTCCCTAATGCTCTCAATGTTCAGTAAAAAACTGTAAGCAGGAAGAGAAGCTCGTTGTCAAGTATGAAAATCGCATATGAGTGAAGTGTCTATGTGATCACTACTGGAACCTGCAGAGCTGAATCCTGACATTGCAGGCTTCTGAATTCTCACAACGAATGCACTGCACACTTTTAGGATTCTCCCTTGCCGATGTACAGTCATGTCAGCACAAGTATGTGATTTATATACTTCTGGCCACATTCCGACTAGACGTGCCCGGCCTCGCTCTGTTCATTTTCATTGAGTGAGGCCACACATGTCTAGTCAGTATGTGACCGCATGTATGTAAATTACCAGCATGAGAGAATCCTAACAGCGTACAGTGAGCACTGTGAGAATTCAGGAGTCTGCAGTCACATAGAATGACTGCAGACTCCGTACAAACCTGGAGAACCCCTTTAATGTTCCTAACAAATAAAAACATGAGAATAAGTCAGTAGCACAAATAACATTTACATCCAAGTACCTTATAGATGACGTCATCTCTGCAGTCGGTCTCCTTTTCTTCTTGTCCAGACCCCATGATGAGTTTTCTCATCCACAGCGGTCTCTGCAGACTTCCATCTTCTCTGGTCTTCGCCAGCAAATCTCCACACGATGCCCTTAAAGATAGAAGTGTCATTATAATGCTCCTGAATAAAAATGTCTGCAATATACTGTCGCCTCACACTATTCCCCTCCCTCCTCTATCATCCCTCTGTTCACCATACTGTCTCATCATATATTTACCCCCTCACTATACTGTCTGCTCACACATACCCCTGACTCCTTATACTGTGTCCACATACATTAACCCGTTCGCTCCCCATACTGCCTGCACCCAACCCCCATACTGTTTCCTCATACATACTCTGTGTCCTCAAATCTCCCCACACATATTAAATCCCCCATCCCCACTCAAATCCCTCACACACATTAAATAACCCCCCATCCACACTCCAAATCCCTCACACACATTATGTACCCCCCACTCCAAATCCCCCACACATTAAATAACCCCCATCCTCACTCCCAAATCTCCCCCACACATTATGTACCCCCACTCCAAATCCCCCACATATTAACCCCATCCCTACTCATTAACCCCCAAACAATAACCCCCATCCCCACTCATTAACCCCCCCATCCATGCTCCCAAATCCCCCAACACATTATGTACCCCCCACACATTAACCCCCATCCCTACTCATTAACCCCCCAGACATTAATTCCATCCCCACTCAATCCTTCACAAATTAATTCCATCCCCACTCATTAACCCCCCACTCAATAACCCCCATCCCCACTCATTAACCCCCCACGCATTAACCCCATCCCCACTGATTAACCCCACTACACATTAACCCCATCGCCACACATTAACACCCCCCATCTTCGGTGGTTTCTTCAGCTCCACATTGGAGCACACTTACCACCAGCGCTGAGCGTTCACTGAGCACTCTGGGTGCCGGGGAGTGACGTCAGCAGCATGACAAGTCACGCTGCTGACGTCGCTCCGGCCCGGCGGTCAGAGCTGCAATTGTACTGGTGTCTATACAGACGCCAGTACAATTGCTCCCTGGGAGCCGGCACGCGAACCTTCTCTGTGCCATCTGTCAGCTTGACAGCTGACACACAGAGCCGCCGACTCTCAGGCCGTGGGGGCGGCAGAACGCAGCCGCCAGGGAGGACACTGTGGACCGCTGCATTGCAGCCCGGACTGCGCCCCCTGCCGGCTGCGCCCGGGGCAACTGCCCTGGCTGCCCCCCCCTATATACGCCCCTGGCTGAAAAAACTGTTTGACATGGTTGCATGGGATTATCTCCTCAATATCCTGGAGTTTAGAAACTTTGATTCATGGTTCTGTGAGGCAATACAGTTGTTATATAAAAGCCCGGTGTCCAGGCTGGCCATAAATGGTATACTCTTTTCCACATTTGAAATCCAGAGAGGAATGCGACAGGGCTGCCTCTTATCACCCTTACTTTTTAATCTCGCTTTAGATCCTTTACTTAGAACTCTCCAAAATTCTTCAATATACAGGGGTATAGAGGTAGGTTCCACCTCACTCAAAACTGCGGCATTTGCCGACGATATATACCTATTCATCTCCAATCCCAATGCGGCAATACCAGTTATCATGGAGGCCCTAAATCATTTTGGTAAATGCTCATGCTTTAAAATAAATTATAATACATCAGATGCCCTGGCTCTGTTTGAGCAAGGGAAATTAAATAACTCGAAACTTCCTTTCCAATGGAGCACATCATCTATCAAATATTTGGGTGTCCATCTCCCGGCAGATTTGGCGTCCTTATACCATATTAATATTCGACCGCTAACTACGTCCACATTTAATCTAAACTCCTGGAAACACTACTTTGTCTTTTTCCAGATGATGTCATTTAAGATGATAGTATTTCCAAAACTACTGTATAGTTTCCAAACTACCTATTTTGTTGTTACGAGCGGATGTTAAAGCTCTTAATACTGCTTTTAGGAGTTTTATTTGGGGAGAAAAAAAGCGTACACGTATAAGTATAGGTCTAATCAAACTACAAGCCCCAAAGGAGGAGGGTGGCATGAATTTCCCAGACATTGGAAAGTACAATCTAGCAGCAAATCTCAGATACACCATTGATTGGTTAAGAGGTAACTCACATTTCTGAATGTACTTTTAGACCAACAATTAAGGCCTCATGTATCCTTACCAGTATTACTACATATGGCCAACAATGACCTTATTGCAGACATACAATAAGAAACCACCCCGCCTTATGGCAAACTATACAGACGTGGAGGAAATGCAGGAGACTATGTCATTTGAGAAGTGATGTCTCTCCCTTTGTGCCCTTACTGCGCACAAAGGGAGGTAAACCACCCTTATCTTACATTGAGCTGGCTGGGCAGGGTTGCATCTTGGCAGCTGACCTACTGTATTAGATGATAGATTCTCCACGCTTGTATTTGACATAGCAGCACAACGTTTCCCAACATTTATAAACAAGCCCTTCCTTTCAGGGCTGTGGAGTCGGAGCTCATTTTGGTGGAGTCGGAGTTGGAGTCGGTATAAAATGGACCGACTCCGACTCCTAAAATATATAATAAATTGGGTACAGTAGTTCATTGCAGAATATGCTGAATATTTTTTCATAGGAATATGGGAAAGTTATGAAATGTCCTATAAATGACTATTCTATTCCTGATCTAAGGCTACATTCACACACAGCGTTTTTCCTGCGTTTTTTGAGGATACGTTTTTCAGTTGCAAAAGCAGATCAGCTTTTTAAAAAACCGCATCACCTGAAAGGTATTTGAGCTCATATCTATTGTTTTCAATAGCAAAAGCAGATTAGAAATCTGCTCTATCTATCCATTTATCCATATCTGTCTATCCATATCTTATCTGTACCAAAAAGAATGAAAGCCGGGTAGCACACAGACTAACACATGAGGTTCTGCAGCAGCTGAGGTGTGCAGTATGAAATTCTGCTGAACTGTATGAGGTTCTGCCCCCCCCAGGTTTGATCCTGGCTACGCCCATAGTGTGAATGCAGCCTGAGGATCTAGGCTTTATTTTAGCCGAGACAAGTCAGTGTGTGTGTGTGTGTGTGTATATATATATATATATATATATATATATGTGTGTGTGTGTGTGTATATATATATATATATATATATATATTATGTATAGTACAGACCAAAAGTTTGGACACATCTCAATCAAAGCGTTTTCTTTATTTTCATGACTATGAAAATTGTAGATTCACTCTGAAGGCATCAAAACTATGAATTAACACATGTGGAATTATATAATTAACAAAAAAGTGTGAAACAACTGAAAATATTGTGTCTTATATTCTAGGTTCTTCAAAGTAGCCACCTTTTGCTTTGATTTCTGCTTTGCACACTCTTGGCATTCTCTTGATGAGCTTCAAGAGGTAGTCACCAGAAATGGTTTTCACTTCACAGGTGTGCCCGGTCAGGTTTAATAAGTGGGATTTCTTGCCTTATAAATGGGGTTGGGACCATCAGTTGTGTTGTGCAGAAGTCTCGTGGATGCACAGCTGATAGTCCTACTGAATAGACTGTTAGAATTTGTATTATGGCAAGAAAAAAGCAGCTGAGTAAAGAAAAATGAGTGGCCATCATTACTTTAAGAAATGAAGGTCAGTCAGTCCGAAAAATTGGGAAAACTTTGAAAGTGTCCCCAAGTGCAGTGGCAAAAAACATCAAAGTGCAAAAAATGTCAGTCTATCCACACCGAACTGCAGAATCTAAGAGGGATACTGCTTTTTTTGACACCACAATGGGCAATATTTTAGACAGCTCTCAACACAAAATCCCAAAACATCTTTAGGCCATGTTGATAATATGTGCCTCAGCTACCAGAGAGAGTATTTTGCAGCACTGGCTAAATCCATTGCCACCACCCAAATCTCTCATATACTCCAAAATAATGTATATTTTTTGAATGGACTGGTTAGGCTGGTTTCACATTAACATTTTTGCACGCAGCGCATCGAGCGCTATCGGGCGCATGCACCATGTGCCCCCATGTTTAACATGGCAGGAGCATGGTCTAGCGCTTGTACGCATTCAGCAGCATTTTCATGTGCATGCGCTTTTTCCAGGTGTGTGCCTAGATGCCCTAGACCCTACATGTTGCATTTTTTGTTCCGCCCAACCGCATTAAAAAAACACATACGGTCAAGTGCGCACGGAATGCTCTAAAATAACACATTACAGTCTATGGGGTTGCAGGCGTGCGCTTGGTCATGCGCACTCCAGCGCTTTTAAGCGCATGCGATTTTTGAGTAAACAATGTCTAGACACTGGTTTAAACTGCCTCATACACAAAGCAACATTGTTTGGGGGGGTAGTGTAGATAAAAGGTGTTTGCACTGGCAGACCACTATCTACAGACAGCCTGGAAAACAGAACAGCAGCCATAATTTCTGAGAAGCAACAACTTCAAGAATGTGAGTATTCTGAACTTAATGTCTGCCTGTCCTTTTTATAAAATTTTTTATGTACAAATGTTTTTGTTGTTGTATTGCAGCATGTCTTCTTCAGAGGAGTACACACCGTCCCGGGATGAGCTGGCCCAAGCGGAGCGTGAAGTGAGTACCTCCCTGCCCTAGTTTTTTGGGTAAGTATTCGCAGCTACATGTACACGTGTGGCAAATTAATTTTTCTTCTTTTTCAGACCTCATCGGCCACGCCAAGTGAGTACGAACAGTAGGAGCAGCCAGTCCAAGTGTGGGCGGTGACACGGCCTGTAAGTATCGAATGATTGTGAAAGTCCCTTTTTTATTTATTTATTTTTTTTTTTTTTTAACCCTGACTTTTTTTTGTCCTGTTTTTATCTTCAATCTTGCTTCTTTTCTGTATCTTTTTCATTTTAAAATCTTTACAAGATTCTAATGTTTTTCTTTTTTCTCTAGGATCCCCAATGGGACCAAGAAATCGCCCCGGAACAACGAAGCCCTCATCAACTTGGTCCAGGAGCGAGTCCCGTTGTGGGACAGCCATGATCCGCCGCACGCGAACATGTTGGTGACCAGGCAGCTCTGGAATGAGGTGGCCGCAGCGCTGATGGATGGCTGGGACAAGGCCTGTCAAAGGATCTGCAAGAATTTTCGTAAGTATTTCAATGCTCTGTGATGCGGCAGTGACTCTTGTCCATGATCACACAGGTGTGTGTCCTGCTAGATATATTCAAGCATGGTACACAATTGTTCTATCATGGTCAACAATGAGTGCATTGTATATTGTATTTTGTGATGCCGCAGTCACCTTGGCCATGATGACACAGGTGTGTGTCATGCTAGATATATTCTAGCATGGTACACAATTGTGTTATCTTGGCCAACAGTGCATTGTCTATTAAAAACACATGTGACATGCACACATATGAACAAGTCGGTAGGACACTGTTCACACCACCCACTGAGTCAAACACAGAGAGCACAGAATGACAATTGTGCAGAAATATCCTGCAGTAAAACATAACAGTAGTCAGCAAGTGCTGATAAAAAGATAACAAATACAGGGTAATTAGTTGATACTTACACCACGTGCCCATACTAGGAAGCGCCTGTCTTCATCCTGTTCATTTAGACACTGTTCACATGTTCAGGTTTTAAATACATTAGATAGGGACTGCATCAATAGGGGTTACCTTGACAAGGTGGAGCAGCTTGGTATACATTTTTTTGCAAAAAAAGTATCGACTAAATACCCTGTATTTGATATCATCTTTTTATCAGCACTTGCTGACTACTGTTATATGTTTTACTGCAGGATATTTCTGCACAATTGTCATTCTGTGCTCTCAGTGCATTGTCTATTGTAACATAGTAACATAGTAATACAATTTTGAAGGCTGAAGGAAGACCTTATGTCCATCTAGTTGAGCCTATTTTTAGTGCAGCTGTTCTGCATTGTTGATCCTGGGGAGGGCAAAAAACCCACAGAGTAGAAGACAATTTTCTCCATAGGTAAAAAAATTCCTTCTCCCTAAGCTGGGTCAACCATCTACCTATAATATTATGTTATTCGTAACCTTCTATACTGTTACTCACAAGAAAAGCATCCATTCCTTTCTTAAATTCATTCAGTGAGTTGGCCATCACCACTTCCTCAGGAAGAGAATTCCAGAGCCTCACTGCTCTTACCGTGAAGAACCCTCTTCTATGCTGGTGCAGAAATTGACTTTCCTCCAAATGAAGAGACTGCCCCCTTGTTCTTGTCACAGTCCTTGGTACAAACAGTTCATTGGAGAGATCTCTGTATTGCCCTCTGATATACTTGTACATATATATTAAGTCTCCCCTAAGTCTTCTCTTTTCTAGAGTAAATAGACCTAATTTTGATAACCTTTCTGGGTATTGTAGTGAACCAACTCCATTTATCATTTTAGTAGCCCACTTTTGAACCCTTTCAAGTTCAGTAATGTCTTTCTTGAGCACCGGCGTCCAAAATTGCACACACTGCTCCAAGTGTGGTCTGACAAGTTATTTGTACAGAGGGAGAATTATGTTTTCATCTCGTGTCCCCAGACCTCTTCTAATGCATCCCATGACCCTATTTGCTTTGGTGGCAGCTGCCTGACACTGGGCACCCCAATTTAGCTTCTTATTGACTAAGATGCCTAAGTCTTTATCCATGTCTGATTTCCCCAGCAGTTTCCTGTTTAGTAAGTAATTGTAGCATCTGTTTCTCCTTCCCATGTGCATAACCTTACACTTATCTGTGTTAAACCTCATTTGCCATTTTTCAGCCCAATTCTCCAATTTACTCAAATCTGTCTGTAGTTGCAAACTGTCCTCCTTTGTGTTAACTACCTTACATAGTTTTGTATCATCTGCAAATACTGATATTTTACTGTGTAAGCCATCCACTAGATCATTAATAAATATATTAAATAGTAGGGGGCCCACTACAGAACCCTGTGGTCCCCCACTAGTAACCCTGGCCCAATCTGAGTATGCCCCATTAATAACCACTCTGTTTTCTATCACGAAGCCAGCTACCTACCCATCTACACACATTTTCCCCTAGCCCAAGCATTCTCATCTTACTTACCAATCTTTTATGTGGGACAGTGTCAAATGCTTTAGAGAAGTCGAGATAAATGACATCCAATGATTCTCCTTGGTCCATTTGAGAGCTTACATCCTCATAGAAGCTGATCAGGTTAGTTTGACAGGAGCGATCCTTCATAAATCCATGTTGATATGGAGTTAAACATTTATTAACATTGAGATATTCCATAATGGTATCCCTTAGAAACCCTTCAAAAATTTTACCCACAACAGATGTTAAGCTTACCGGCCTATAGTTTCCAGGTTCCCTTTTACACCCCTTTTTGAATATTGGTACCACATTTGCTTGCCGCCATTCAAAAGGAACAGACCCTGTTTCTATAGAGTCTTTAAATATAAGGAATAGAGGCCTGTCTATCACATTACTTAACTCCCTTAAGGCTACGTGCACACGCTGCGGAATGGGGTGCGGATTTGGCCGCGCGGATTTTATAAAATCCGCAGGTAAATCTGCAGGTCAAAAGACCTGCAGTTTTACCTGCGGATTGCTCTGCAGTTTTGCCCTGCGGTTTTTCATCTCCACAATGGAGGAGATGGCAAACCGCTGCGGATCCCGCAGAAAGAATTGACATGTCAATTCTTTCTGCGGTTTCAAAACCGCAGAAAAACCGCGCAGAAAAATCCGCACCGTCTGCACTGCGATTTTTTTTATTCCCATAGGGAATAATGGTACTGTACACCGCAGCAAAAACTGCTGCGGACCCGCAGCGGCCAAATCTGCTGTGGAACCGCAGCAGTATCCGCAGCGTGTGCACACACCCTAATGCCCGAGGGTGAATGCCATCAGGGCCTGGTGATTTGTCAATTTTAATCTTCCTAAGGCGGTTCTGCACTTCTTCCTGGGTTAGGCAGGTAATACTTAATGGGGAGTTTACATTATCACTCTGCATTCCCCCTGGCAAATCCTTTTCCTGTGTGAACACAGTTGAGAAAAAAGTATTTAAAACATTTGCTTTTCCCACATCGCTCTCTATGATTTCACCCTCATTGTTCTTTAAAGGGCCGACACCATCAATTTTAATCATTTTACTGTTTATATAATTAAAGAATAGTTTGGGGTTTGTTTTACTTTCCTTAGCAATGAGTCTCTCAGTTTCCACTTTTGCTAAATGTATTTGTTTTTTTACACATTTTATTTTTTTCTCTATAACTTTTTAATGCTTCTTCATTGCCTTCTTGTTTTAGCTTCTTAAATGCCTTGTTCTTGTTATTTATTGCCCTTTTTACATCCTTATTTAGCCACATTGGTGTTCTCCTGTTCCTAGCCCTTTTATTTCTGCTAGCTCGCAGTGGGTGCGTAAAACTGATTTAAATATTTCCCATTTATTTTCTGTGCTCCTATTTTTGAGGACATTGTCCCAATCAATTCGGCGAAGGTCCTCTCTAAGCTGAACAAACTTTGCTTTCCTGAAATTCAGCGTTTTCTTAACCCCCTTCCAGGGCACCTTACTGAAGGACAAGTGGAATTGTATTATATTGTGGTCACTGTTCCCTAGGTGCCCATCGACTCATACTTCTGTTATTCTATCTGGCCTGTTGCTTAAAATTAAGCCCAGAAGGGCTGTCCCTCTAGTTGGGCCCTGCACAAGTTGTGACAGATAATTATCCTTGGTTACTGACAGAAATTGGTTTCCTTTCTGAGATACGCAGATTTCAGTTTCCCAGTCTATGTCGGGGTAGTTGAAGTCCCCCATAATAATCACCTCATTGTGATTTGCTGCTTTGTCTATTTGTTTCAATAATACATTTTCAGTGGTTTCTCTTATATTTGGTGGCTTATAACAAACCCCTATGAGGATTTTATTACTTTTCCCTCCTTGTATCTCCACCCATAGAGACTCCACCTCTTCGTTTCCCTCTTGTATATCTTCTCTTAGTGTGGGCTTTAAGGTGGACTTTATATATAGACAGACTCCACCCCCTTTCCTTTTTTACGATCCCTCCTAAACAAATCATATCCTTGCAAGTTAGCCGCCCAGTCATAGCTGTCCTCTAACCATGTCTCAGTTATTCCTACTATGTTGTATTTTTCCTCATACATTACCAACTCCAGATCTATAATTGTATTGTGGTGTGATGCCGCAGTCACCTTGACTATGATGACACAGGTGTGTGTCATGCTAGATATATTCTAGCATGGTACACAATTGTGTTATCATGGTCAACAATGAGTGCATTGTATATTGTATTGTTTTGTGATGCTGCAGTCACCTTGGCCGTGATGACACAGGTGTGTGTCATGCTAGATATATTCTAGCATCATACACATTTGTGTTATCATGGCCAACAGTGCATTGTCTATTGCATTGTTGTGTGATGCCGCAGTGACTCTTGGCTGTGCTCACACAGGTGTGTGTGATTATAGAGACTTGGCCATCAGTGCATTGTATAATTCTTTTCTTTCTTTTTCCCCACAGTGAACAAAGTCAGAACTCGTTGGCACTCGATGAAGAACCGCTTCACAACAGGGATGTTCGTGATGAGGGCCAGGTTTGCAGTAGTTCAGCGGCAAGGACCAGAACAAAATATCAATATCATCGGGAGTTGGCGTTCCTAAGACCGGTCCTTGCCACCAGAGCGTAAGTATTTTGGTGTATTGTATTGTTTTTTTAATCAGTGCTTTTGTATTCCAAAGCAGTTGGCACTTATGAATGCATCATAATAATGTTTTTCTTTGCTTTTCACAGCACCTGGAGCTGCACCCTGCAACCTGTCCCTGGTGCGGTCCTTCATCAAGCTGCCTCGTACCCGTCCCAGCCATCCGACAGCCAGAAAGCATCTTGCAGGTCAGCAACACAGACAACTGGAGACCAGGAAGCTGGTCTTTCAGGTCTTCCCCTGTCCCAGGTCTCTGGTTTTGCGGGCACTTCCCGCCAGCGGCAGAGGGCCTCGGACAGGAATGTCATGCCAGAGTTCCTTCACTTGAGCTTGGCCTTTCAGAATGGACTCAAGGCGCTGGCAGACAGAGTGGAAAGCTGTTTTGCCCTCATGGAACGCGGTTTTAACTACATGGACCACCGCTTCCGCTCTGTCGACAGTCGCCTTGACCGTCTAGAAGCCGACCTCAACAGACCAGCGCACCATTTTTTCAGCAAAATTGAACGGGCCATGGCAGAACACCTTAGTCCAGATCTCCAGCTGACTGTGATGCAGGCCTGCAAGAATGCTTTCTTGCAGGCTATGCAGCAGAGTCAGTATGGGCAGCAGTCGGTGGTGGCATTTCCACCTGTGCCACCACTGACTCGCTTCACATCACTACCGACTTCTGCTGCATACCACTGCACGGCCACCTGCATTCCATGACTCTTACCCTCCCTCCACCATCATCTCCCACTGTGTCTCAACCTGCTTCCAGTTCCATCCCTGAGCTCCCTTCCCCACTACTTTTGTTGCCCCTTCCCCTAGAAACCCTTCCCCCTTTTAAGCCATTCCTTAGCTCTCCACATCCCAAAATTGCCTCCATCTTCCCCAAAACATCAGTCCAAATAAATTATTTTTTTTAAATAAATGTGAATTTATGGCTTACCATAATAATGTTTGATTAATGTGTCTTTCGCCGGCTACACACACTGCGCCGTACACATACTGCGCCATACACTTTGTGTTTTTGTCACCACATAGCTCCATTACCTGATACATGTTTCTTGTGTCATTCATGGAGATATGTGTAGTCAAAAACACCACTATATGACTTGTATTTTCACCACCACTCTCTTTAGTCTGCTAATATTGCACAGACTGAATAGAGGATGGTGTTGAGTGCAAGGCACATCTATTGTTACCTTGCCATGTATCATAAAGAGTGAATTAATGATTGTGTGTTTTGACCATTATCATTTCACTCTTTGTGACACAAGGCCAGGGGATTCTAGCTATACCTTGTAATGAACCACATCATCTGTTCAGTCTGTGGCGAATAGACTGAAGAGATGATGGAGAAAATACATGTCATATGTACAATACCCTGGCCTCATATCATAACTATTTATCACACCTGGGCAGGTGAATACACGTGAGTTAGCCTGCAGCGTCGCATCAGTCTGCATTACCTATTGCACGCAGACTGTAGCAATGCTGTAGTTTAACTCATATGTGTATTCACCTGCCCAGGTGTGATAACGCCACCATGACACCCGGCCTGTGGATTGTAGAGATTGTATAAACTTTATCATCTCTCCAGTCTGCGTTTATACTGTATTCACAGTGGAGATCCTACAACTAATATTTATAAAGTAAAGGATAAAATTGCATCACAAAAGCAATATTTGTAACATCAGGCCATGTGATACAAATTTTAGTTGTATTATCTCCACCGTCGCTGCACATTGAACACAAAATATAGAGATGATAAAGGTCATACAACTTGTGTGTATGTAGTCACATGGCCATGAGTACTAGTACATTCATGATGAACAAAATACAGCATCATGAATTCACTGGTACACCTGGGCAGGTGATTATTGTATTGGAGTGTATAAAAACAGAGTGCACTCGGTACAGGTATCAAAATAGGTTTTTTACTAACATACACACAAGAAATCTATTTCACACCATTTGATCTTGCCATTCAACACGTCCTACTTCTGAGATAAAGTAGGCCGCAAATTGATCCCTCATTTGGCCAACTTCAAAGGATGACCGGAGATGTGTATGACCTGTATACACCAAACACTACACTCTATACACCGCACACGATGTGTATGACCTGTATACACCAAACACTACACTCTATACACCGCACACGATGTGTATGACCTGTATACACCATACACTACACTGTATATACTGCACATGATGTGTATGACCTGTATACACCAAACGCTACTCTATATACTGCACATGATGTGTATGACCTGTACGTATACACCAAACACTACACTCTATATACTGCACACGATGTGCAGTTGTTAGGAACATCTGAGAGGAGGAACTCCAGAGTACCACGATACTGGAGCTCTTCACACTACAAGGCGCAATAGAGGAGTCGTTCAGGAGAGGTACATGTTGGCGGGGTGTTGGAGAGAATCCTGACTTGCCCGGGAGGTTGATTGAGTCTCTGCCCCAGAGGACACAGCACGGAGGCAGGCACCAGTGTCTACCACGAACTGTGAGTAAAGCTTTGGAACTACAGGCCCTGGTGTCTTCATTCACTTGTGCGCCAATGCCGTCAGCACTGCTACATCTGGGTACCAGCATTCCTCACACCGCCTGTGCCTATACACTGCCCTGGGGTTACAGCTTCACCTGTGGGGAGCTACACCATCTATGCTGCAACACACCATCAGCCCCAGAGGATCTGCACGCAGCGTTGGCTTAACATCTTGCTTGCCAAACACCACAGGTGGCATCACGAACTATTCCATTTCATTAGCTACAAACCACCATTGATTTGGGCGCCCAGAGCCACGGACCGGGTCACTGCTGCTGTGACACATCCCACTGACACCGGCCCGGTACCGAGTACCCCACAGCCCTGGGACGGGGGCGACCCAATTTTGGCGTCACGAACAGGATGACGAGACCCGATGCCATCGAGTTCTGTGCGCCTGAAATTTGTGAGACTTTGAACTTTTGGAAATGTGCAGAAGACCTGATTTGATAAACTCTAGAATGGACATTAGAAATGACCGCTGGCGCAGAGAAGAAGGGCATGAAGAGATGGGAGGTCCTAGGAAAAGACCGTGAAGAGTATTGGGCCTTCCCTGCCTGAATTACTATGTGACAGCTACATGGCCCACCCCCCCGAGGGGTTCATATACTAGCTTGGTATGGAGGCGCTGGAAGAAGACGCCGCCCCTGGAAGGAGGGGCAGAAGAAGCCAGTGGCGGGAAAGGGGCGAGGCAGGAAGAAGAACGCCATTTTGGAGAGTGAGGGAAGGAGGCCTGTGGAGCACGGGGAAACGGATCTCCCTGGTGCCATGGCTGAAGGGTCCGACCTGATTTCAGGGATGAATCACCAACAGCTGGAGGACGAGATTATTCAGCTGGCGGGCCGCCTGTGACTGAGGCGAGACGCGTTATGGACATTAAACCTGCAGCGTGCCCGGGAGGGGCCTACACCTGCGGTACCCGCGACACCGGTACCCGCCGCTGTTGCACCGGATCTTTTCCTGACAGACCTTGCGGAGCTTGGAGCCGCTGCCATGCCACTAGCAGCGTACTCTGTCCCCTCTTTGCCGATAATACCGGAGGAGTTGTACACAGCCCAGGGAGCTGAAGCGGAGGAAGAGAAGCTCCTGCCCGGACCTGGCGCGGCTGTGCAGGTCCCGCCAGCGACCCCCCGTGGAACCGGAGCTACCATGGGCTCCACCGCCGTCCCCGGTGTCACACCGGGCAGCGCCCGCTACCACCGATGCTGGGGTGTCTCACCCGGCTACACTGAGGCTCAAAATTGTCTTTTCCCAGGCAGAAGCCTGATATTTGATAAATTGCAGGAGAGAGCTCAGCTCCATGCATCTGCTTGTGTCCTGGCCCCACCCTCCCTGCAAAATAGCGTTTAGAGCTAGGGTAACACACAGCAAAAAAGGTGAATGAAAGCCTCAAAAGCACGCTTTGTAGCCCACACGGTACATGAGACATATCACGGAGATACCACACTATAAAATATGTGGCCTGTATATTAATTTTTGACTGCAAAATAGTGTTTAGATCTAGGGTAACACACAGCAAGAAAAGGTGAATAGAAGCCTCAAAAGCATGCTTTGTAGCCCAAAGGTAGATGAGGCATGTCACAGAGATACCACACTGTTCAATATGTAGTCTGTATTTTATTATTTTTTACCCCAAAATACTTTATAGACCTTGGGTAGCAGACAGCCAAACAAAGTGGAATGTAGGCCTGAAAAGCAACTATTTGTAGAGCACAGATAGGCCAGGTGTCTGACAGAGATAACAGACTGCTCAATATTGTCATGATCCAGTGTTGGATCTGGCGGTATTAAATTGACAAAGTGAACTTTTTTTACTTTGTCAGGTTCAGGGTGTCTTGACTGTCCCCGGTGGTGGTGAGTGGTATCGCACCTTAGCTGTAGTTTTAGGTTAATGTGCATGACAGGTGTTAGGCTCTATAAAGGACAGCCAGGGGTTTTCAATCACTGTTGGTGTTAGTTGTTCAATTGCAACCAACCTTGGTGGTGGAAGTAGCTGAAGAGAGTGCTCAGCTCAATCTGAGTCCTGGTGTGGAAGGAGTCACAGAAGGGAGTTCTTGGCAGCTATTCAGGAGGAAGGCTGCAGTCGGTCGCTGGACTCTGTGCTGGAGCTTTAGCACAGAGAGAGCTAAGTTTTCTTTTTCCCCTGTTTGTGACTTTCCTTATGTGTGTTCTAGTGCAGTGGTGGGATTAGTCTCCGCACCGACCTATTCCCTAGTTAGGGTTTAGGTTTAGGGCTTGCTAGGGTATTAAGGCACGCGTGCGGCGACAGGCGAGGAGCCTGTATAGGGAATGTGAGGAGTGCAGGGACACTGGCTCAGGGGAGCTTAGGAGGTCTCCACGTCCCCCATTCCCTATCGCAGGGCCCACCACTGTAATTGTTCCCTGTGTTTACCCTTATTATTTAAATTCGCCAGCTGGAGGCGGGGTATCCAGTTTTACGTGTATTTCTTAAATTCGCCAGCTGGAGGCGGTATATCCGGCTGCACGTCCCATTATTGTTTAAATTCGCCCTGCTGGAGGCGCTGTATCCAGGATCATGTGTGTCATAAATTCGCCCTGCTGGAGGCGCTGTATCCAGTCACACGTGATCATTACAAATATGAGGACTGGAGGTTTTTTTTTTTTTACCCCAAAATGCTGTATAGACCTAGGGTAACAGACAGCAAAAACACTGGAATATAGGCCAGAAATGCCACAATTTGTAGACCACAGATAGTTCTGGCGTTTGACGGAGATAGAACACTGTTAAATATGTGGCCTGGATTATTTTTGGCCACACCAAAATTGTGTCAACAAGTAGGCTATGACACTAAAAAAAACTGTTGGGAGTACTAAAATTGTAAAATATTTAGCGCAATGATAGCTGTAGTTGTGGCTTGAACAATGGTAGACCCACATTAACTAATAAAAGCACAAATCTGACCCTATCTCAGCTGCAGCTCTCCCTACACTATCTGAATCCTGAGCTGAATGCGCCGAGCAGGGCAGCATCCGGTCTCTTATAGACCTGATAATGCTGTACGGCTAGTCAATCACTGCAATACCACAACAAAGATGGCTACGGCAATACAGTGTATGGCAGACAATCCCTGCATGTTGATTGGTGCTTCAAAGACCACCAAAAATGCAAGGTGGAGATCCGAGCTCCCGCCGAATAATCCTGGAAATGCTAGGTGCTCGCTGAGTACACCTAGTACAGTGATACTCGGGCGAGTAACGAGTAGGTGCGAGCACATTTGCTCATCACTAGTACCGGATAACAGAACACAGCTTACTATTGAAGGACGTAAACTGGAAGATACTCAGATTGGTGAGTCCAACCTTGGTGATTGCAAAGTATGTGTCTCAAATAATGTGTCCAGAAAAGAGTTCAGTCTGTTACCTAAATATCTGAAAAAAATGTCCTCCAGTAATGGCTCTCCAAGAAAAAAATACTAAATTATCTTGAAGATGCCATGATAGATAGCACAACTTACAAACAGTGGATATCTGCTGACAGATGGATTCTTGACACTCTTTCTAAAAGTGCAGAAGACTTTGTAGAACAATTTTGTGACAACTGATAGTCCTTAAAGGGTTAGTCAGAAACCCAAAAGTAAATTTTAATTAATAAATCTTTAAAAACTATGAACTTTTGTAATTCAAGTCATGGTAAAATTCACCACCTGTCACTGTGCTCTCTGTGCTGTCCCATCTAAGATTATGATTGTATGCTTATATAGTTGTCATGTTACCTTTCTTTGTGTTCAGTTTTGCATTTGGTCTGCTGCCACCTGCTGTCCTTTTTCTGTATATCAGACTGCAGCTTATTAATTCTTTTACATGCCTTCAACTTCCTGGTCAGTGACTCCTTCTCTTCCTGCCGGTGGCCATTACTGGATTCATCTTCACCCGGGAGAGACACGCTTGCCAGGCTGTGGAAGGCATCAGTTTTTTTACCACACACACTTCGTTGCTCACACAACTTGCTGAATCATCTTGCTGCATACCTTGCTGCACACACATTGTTTTACCACCTGGGTTGTTACATCTACATTTCTGGAGAAGCTGTCCGTACCAGTGATTACGTGCAGAAATAGATATCTGTAGTACACACCTTCTCCAGCGACGTTCAACCCAACAATGTGGAAACGTCCAAGTCAGCCCAACTTACGGTGCCAGTGTTACCCACAGCATCTACAGAGACCCAAGACCAATGCCATAATGTGTCCCCTCAGGCGCAGCAATCATCACAAGACGACCACAAGATGCACTCCAGTCCATCTCCACAGTTCAAGCCGCAGTCATCCAAATCTCAAGAGGTTAAACCACAGCTCAACCCTGCAGCAACATCATTCTACCCGGGAACAATTCACTCTTCCACGCCACACAGCTTATACGCCCGAGAGGCAACACAAGCTAACATGGTAACAAGGAGTGAAGGATCGGATATGCCCGAGTTAGCCAGGTTTGTGGTGAGCAAAGATCTAATCAGCACCAGCCTCTCAAAGTTTGACGACTGTGCAGAGAATTACAGAGCCTGGAAAGCAACCTTCAAGGCCACCAATGCTGACCTCAATCTATCTGCAGAATGGGAGCTCGACCTCATGGTAAAATGGTTGGGTCCTGACTCCACAAACCGTATCAAGAGTCTTCGGGCCGTCTATGTGGGGCAAGCTGAAGCCAGTCTCGCTGCTGCCTGGCTGAGGCTCGAAAGAACCTAAGGCAGCGCTGAAGCCATAGAAAAATCCCAATTCAAGAGACTGCAGAACGTTCCAAGGATCAACCTTAAGGAAGCCCACAAGCTTCTGGACTTAAGCGATCTGCTTATGGAACTGGAACTCACAAAAGGAGACCCTCATCTGTCTGGATTATGCTACCTGGACACTGCCCATGGGGTTGTTAGGAGTCTGATTTCTCCCTTCTCTATGGTGAAATCTAGACCCTTACATGCTGCAGTCTCCTGCGGTTCATCTGCAGTAAAGGAGATTGCAGAGGAGAGTGCTTTGCGGCAACTCTCTCCAGAGGCTAAGTCCTCTGTTCCCTGCACTGAGCATGCTCATGGGACGAGCTCCCATTGGAGTTCGGGAGTCACATGTTCAGGTCCTGTGTCTAATTCTATTGGCTCCTCCTGGAGTTTGGGAGATTCCGGAAGGTCCCGTTTGGTATAAAAAGCGCGCATGACTGTTCTGCCATGCGCTAGTATTTCATACTGCTGCTGTATGTATGGTGACGGATGCTTGGACTGGTGACTGACATATTATGAAACCTCTTTCCTCGGATAATACGAATGTGTGAGTGATTGGGCAGCCGCCAGTAGCAGCGCTTGCGCCAGCGTGCTCCAGCTATATCTGTCTCAGCAGCTAGCGTCCTGCATCGCGCCAGCGATATTGCGGAGTCTCTTCTTTGGCTTCGTTCACACAGCGCTGCGATTGCAGTTCTCCGAGCGTTCGCAGTTGTGACGCCACACACCTCTTTTTCACGGTAGGTCCTTTTGGGAGTAGTCCTGATGTTTAAGGCTACTCCTGTGACTTTTTAATACCATGTTTATATCGCTGTTGTTCTGTGAGTTAAACAGACACAGCGTTTTTGTGTGCTTTAAGTTTGCAGCTCTGTGTCCTCAACTGAGCTTGCTTTGGTGCACTCTGGGTGCAGTTAACCCCGTGCACATTAATGCCACAGTGCTCTGCCTCTCTAGCAGCGGTCATATCACCTGCCGCACGGTGGACCCCGAGTGGCGAAGGCACTTTAATTATTTATTTTTTTTTAGTGCATTCCACCACTCCTAACATAATACTAGCGCCAGGGTCTGGCTAGAGATGGCAGATCAGCAGCAGCTGTTACAGCTTGTGCGTCAGCTCGAGGCTCTTCTTGCCACCCTCGAGAGGTCTCTCGCAGCTGCGCAGGCCACAGATGCTCCTGTTCAGGCACTCACATATGCCATAGGGCGTATGTCCGTGTCCTCCCTTGTGCCGACAGTTACCCGCCTCCCGTTGCCCGAAAAATTTTCTGGGGATGGCGCCTCCTGCAGGGGTTTCATCAGCCAGTGCTCAATACACCTGGAACTGCTGGCTGCACAGTTTCCTACAGAGCGGGCTAAGGTGGCCTTCATTATCTCCCTACTGTCGGGCAAGGCTCTGAAATGGGCTACGCCTCTATGGGAACGTGGTTACCTCGAGATTCGGACTGTGGCCAACTTGCTAACAGCTATCAAGCAAGTATGTCTTGGTCCTCAGGTCACACACGATACGTCTCTGCAGCTGCTCACCCTTACTCAGGGGTTGCTCTCGGTTAGCCAGTATGCCGTCCGTTTTCGGACACTGGCATCCGAGTTGGAATGGTCCGACAGAGCGCTTATCCCCGTTTTTTTGGCGAGGTTTAGCAGATCACGTGAAGGATGCTCTCTCCACTAGAGAGATCCCCACCAGCTTGGAGGAGCTAATCTCCGTCTCCTCACGTATCGACCTCCGTTTTTCAGAGCGCGGTATGGAGCGGGCTCTCTCCAAGCGAATGGCTGTCTCAGCTCCTAAATTTCTTGTACCTCCTGAGCTGTACGAGCCAGAGGTTACACCCCCTGAGCCTATGAGGGGTGTCTCGTACCGATGTCACTACAGACTGATCAGGAATCTATTTGCGGTTGTCACCATGTATGTGCGGTTTCTCCGGAGACCAGCTCCCCACAATGGTCAGAGTCTGAATTGGTCACTGAGACTTTTGTCCCTCCTCATCTTAGGGCTCAAGTTCTCACATGGGCGCATGCCTCCCATGCGCCTCAACATCGAGGTTACATGCAAATCTCGAAGCTCTTGGCTGGAGTGTATTGGTGGCCTCATAGAGCTCGGGATATTAAAAAAGTTATCCAGGCTTGCACTTTGTGCCCATTGTAGCTCTTCTAAGCGGAGAGTGGTGATGGCCGCTGATTCACGGTGGCGTTCAGTTGCTTTGCCAGCTCCTGCCATCTCCCAGGTGTCTCTGTTGAAACCTGGTGACCTTGCTCCCACTGATGCCTTCCAGGTGTCCCGGTTTACTGTAACACCTACCAGGACATCAAGCTCGCCTTCGGGTGAGTTTGAGTCCAGGTTGATGGTTCGGAAGGCTCAGGGAGGAGGGGGCCCTAGGAGGGGGGGGTAATGTTAGGAGTCTGATTTCTCCCTTCTCTATGGTGAAATCTAGACCCTTACAGGCTGCAGTCTCCTGCGGTTCATCTGCAGTAAAGGAGATTGCAGAGGAGAGTGCTTTGCGGCAACTCTCTCCAGCGGCTAAGTCCTCTGTTCCCTCCACTGAGCATGCTCATGGGACGAGCTCCCGTTGGAGTTCGGGAGTCACATGCTCAGGTCCTGTGTCTAATCCTATTGGCTCCTCCTGGAGTTTGAGAGATCTCCTGGAGTTTTGGTATAAAAAGCGCGCATGACTGTTCTGCCATGCTCTAGTATTTCATACTGCTGCTGTATGTATGGTGACGGATGCTTGGACTGGTGGCTGACTTATTATGAAACCCCTTTCCTCGGATAATATGAATGTGTGAGTGATTGGGCAGCCGCCAGTAGCAGCGCTTGCGCCAGCGTTCTCCAGCTATATCTGTCTCAGCGGCTACCGTCCTGCATCGCGCCAGCGATATTGCGGAGTCTCTTCTTTGGCTTCGATCACACAGCGCTGCGATTGCAGTTCTCCGAGCATTCGCAGTTGCGATGCCACGCACCTCTTTTTCACAGTAGGTCCTTTTGGGAGTAGTCCTGACGTTTAAGGCTACTCTTGTGACTTTTTAATACCGTGTTTATATCGCTGTTGTTCTGTGAGTTAAACAGACACAGCGTTTTTGTGTGCTTTGAGTTTGCAGCTCTGTGTCCTCAACAGAGCTTGCTTTGGTGCACTCTGGGTGCAGTTAACCCCGTGCACATTAACGCCACAGTGCTCTGCCTCTCTAGCAGCGGTCATATCACCTGCCGCACGGTGGACCCCGAGTGGCGAAGGCACTTTAGTTTTTTGTTTTTTTTTAGTGCCTTCCGCCACTCCTAACAGGGGTGAACCGAATCATCTCAAAGCTGCCGCATAGTATGCAAGAGAAGTGGGCAGTATGCGTTTCCAGGTACAAAAGATCACATGATGCCACCATTCCTCCATTCGATCAGTTCTGCAAGTTTGTCGACGAACAGGCCCAAATGAGGAACGACCCTAGCCTAGACTTCCTGGAGTCTAACACTACAGCTCCAGCAACACCGTCATCAAGGTATGAAAGCATCTCACATAGATGCAAGGAATTGAGGAGCAGTATAAGTGTCAGAAAGACTAACCTGTCACCACCTGCAGTAACTGCCGATAAACAGTACACTATTCCATCGAGAGATAAGTCTTTCAATCGTGAGTGTCCAATTCACAAAAAACCACACTCATTGAACAAATGTAGAGGCTTCAGGTCCAAAACCATGCAGGAGCGCAAGAAAATCCTCAGCGAACTCGGGTATGTTTCAAGTGCTGCGCCTCATTAGAACACATGGCCAAGGACTAAATCTGCCATTAAGTGTGAAGAGTGTCATAGTGACAAACACCCATCAGCTTTGCATCCAACCTCAGCCACCTACCAGTCGCAGTTACCTCTAGTCCGGCTACAAGCCATGGCGGGGAGCCACAGAATAACGCCAATTCTGCCACGGCTGTCTCCTGCTCATGCTCAGAGGTATGTGGGGAGAGCCAAAGTGATAAATGCTGTGCCAGGATATGTCTAATCAGAGTTTATCCAGAAGGGCAACCAGAGAAGGCAGTAAAAATGTATGCCATCATTGACGATCAGAGCAATCGATCCCTAGCTGGACCTAAGTTCTTTGGAATCAAGGGACCAGCAACACCCTATACCCTGCATACTTGCTCAGGCTGCATAGAGACTAGCAGCAGGAGGGCACAAGGTTTCATTGCTTCTGTCAACGGAGGCGTCGAAATACCCTTACCTACGCTAATCGAATGCAATCAAATACCCGACCAAAGGGATGAGATCCCTACCCCAGAAGCTGCATTCCACCAACCACACCTTAGGCACCTAGTCAGTGTTATCCCAGCTATGGACTCAGATGCTGATATCCTACTTCTGCTCGGCAGAGACAATTTAAGGATACATAAGGTCCGTCAACAGTGCAATGGTCCTGACTATGCCCCCTAAGCACAGAGACTCGATTTGGGGTGGGTAATCATAGGAAACGTGTGCTTGGACCGAACAAGAGTCGATTCCTTTAAGACTTATGTACGCAGAGATGGACAAGCTACTTTCTGCAAACCATGCCCTCATCACTATGAGGTGAAAGAGAAGCCTCCAGATCCCGTACAGCTGCCTGATGTCATTCCTTCTCCCTATGTAGATGACTTGGGAAGATCGGTGTTTCATACAACTAAGGATGACAACAATGTAGCCCCGTCAATGGAAGACAAGGAATTTGTCAGGATAATGGACGATGACTTCCTTAAGGACGAGACCAATCACTGGGTTTTTCCCCTAGCCTTCCGAGCTATCAGGGTAAGACTCCTGAACAATCGTGAACAAGCCTTGTCTAGATTCAACTCTCTCCAGCGCACACTAAGCAACAAACCGGAGATGAAAGAACACATTGTCACCTTTATGAGCAAGATATTCCGGAATAACCATGCGGAGCCAGCGCCTCCTTTAAAGGAAAACAAGGAGTGCTGGTACCTACCCTCATTCAGAGTATATCACCCACGGAAACCTAAGGAAATTAGAGTTGTCTTTGATTCAAGCGCCAAACATCAAGGTGTATCTCTCAATGATGTCCTCCTCACGGGTCCTAATCTTACAAACAACCTAGTAGGAGTGTTGATGAGGTTCCGGAAAGAGCCCATTGCCATCACCGCCGACATTGAACAGATGTTCCACTGTTTCATAGTCAGAGAGGACCATAGGAATTTCCTCATGTTCCTGTGGTACAAGGACAATGACCCCAGCAAAGAGATGGTGGAGTATTGCATGAGGGTGCACGTATTCGGTAACAGCCCTTCCCCAGCAGTGGCAACCTATGGCCGGCGGAGAACCGCTCAAGGAGAGTCCGAATATGGAACAGATGCCAGAGACTTTGCAGAGAAAGACTTCTATGTAGATGATGGACTAAAATCTCTACCCACAGAAGAAGCGGCTATCGATCTGCTCAAGAGGACCCAAGGTATGCTATAGCAAGCTAAGCTTAGATTGCACAAAATTGCTTCAAACAGCCAGTCTGTCATGAGAGCCTTTGATTCAAGTGACCACACACCAGGATTCAAGGACATAGACCTGGGACCAGACTGTCCGCCTGTGCAGAGAAGCTTAGGCATGAGGTGGAACCTGTCAGTTGACACCTTCAGTTTCCAAATCAACTGTGCAGACAAACCATTCACTAAACGTGGTGTCCTGTCAGTGGTGAATAGCTTATATGACCCACTGGGGTTCGTAGCACCAATTACCATACAAGGTAAATCCCTTCTCAGACAGCTTTCCGAAACCATCAAGGACTGGGATGCCTCATTCCCTCCTGAGAAGGAATCAAAATGGGAAACCTGGAAACAGTCTTTGTGTGCCTTGGATGAGATCCACATACCGAGATGCTACTCCAGAACCTCACTTGCTGCTAGCACTAGGAAGGAACTCCATGTGTTCTCGGATGCATCCATGGAGGCCATTGCAGCAGTTGCCTATCTGAAGGTGACGGGACCCGACAATCAAGATCATGTTGGATTCGTCTTTGGCAAGGCTAAGTTGGCTCCCAAGCCTGATCATACTATTCCCAGGCTTGAACTCTGTGCAACCGTGCTTGCAGTAGAACTCGCAGACTTTATACAGCACGAGCTGGACACCAACATAGATGATGTGCAATACTACAGTGACAGGTTGTCTTAGGTTACATCTACAATCAAACAAGGCGCTTCTACGTGTACGTCAGTAAACGCATCGAGAGAATAAGGAGGTCTTCCAAGCCTGAACAATGGCACTATATCCCATCTGAACTTAATCCAGCTGACCATGCCACTAGATCTATGTCTATAAGGTCCTTTGCTAACTCTTCTTGGCTTTCAGGTCCTAAGTTTCTGTTGGAACAGAAGGGAAGTGAATGTGTCCAGGAAGTCTTCAGCATCCAGGATCCGGATTACGATCCGGAAGTCCGCTCCGAGGTCAATGCATTGGCAACGAACACTAAACCAACCTCCAGCCTCGGTTGCCAGTGCTTCGAATGCTTCTCCAATTGGATGAGACTCGTCAAGACTATCGCAAGGTTAGTCCACTGTTATGAATGAGTCACCGTAGGAGGCAAAAACAGAAATACTAGCTAAGTCCAGAAAACCAGAGAAGTTGGCAGCTATCGGATTGCAGACCCCTGAACCTATCAACAACAACTAGCAGTAGCCGTGGGGGGTTCCTACGGTGCCCTAGACCCCTCGATCACAGCCAGAGAACTAAATAGCCTAAAGACAGAAAGGGAAATCTAAACTGCCCCAGAGCAGACCCCAAAGCAATAGGCAGCCCCCAACATATAATGACGGTGAAGCAAGATGAAAAAACACTCACACAGATAGAAAGATAGGCTGAGCAATTGATGGGGCCCAAGCTAACTAAATAGGACAGGATAGAAAAGCTGCTGTCTGCAATCCGCCAAAACCCTATCGAAACAAGAGCCAACAGACTGATAGGGGAAAAAAGCCCTGAAGACGCTAGGCTTCAAAAAGACTATATCAGTACCCAGGTATTTTCTGAAGACAGAGCAAAAAGGAATTCAGCTCACCCCAGCAGGGAATGGCAGAAATCCAGCAAAACAAGGCAAAACAAAACCAAAACAAAAATGCAAAAAGCAGAGCAGAAAACAGCTTTTGAGGAGCAGGAATCAGACTGGTCTCCAAGAATCCCTCAGAGAAATCACCCGCAAGGCAGAAGGGCGTCGGCTGCCTTATATCCAGTCAGCAATTCCAGTCACCCAGTCATCATCATTCTGCTCAGCTGTTTGGTAATCAGCCTCACTACCTTCCTTCACCAGAAGAGGGAGTTCATCAGACCTCAATGGTGAAGGGGAAAATGAACTCACAACAGTCCACATTGTGAGATCGTATCACAATTCAGTTGGAGACAAAGACTGTAACGGCTGGCACATCTGCCATAAACCACTCTCTGCCGAGGACATTTCTCTCTGTGAGTCCCTTATAATACGTTATGTCCAGCAGAGCGTATTCAGTACTGAGTGGGAATGCCTTCACCACAAACAGCAGATCCCTCTGAAAAGCCCAATTGCCCATTTAAATCCAGTAATGGACAACTTTGGTTTGCTGAGAGTCGGTGGTCGTTTAAATCAAGCCAAGATTGCGGCTTCAGAGCAACATCCTTGCATCATTCCCAGTAAACATCATATCTCTGATCTACTGATCCGGCATTTTCATGAAAAAAATGAGCACCAAGGCAGGCAGATCACAGAAGGCAAGTTACGATCTGCAGGGCTTTGGATTATAGGTATGAAAAGACGTGTAGCAGGATCACTACATCGCTGTGTGCAATGTCGGAAAACCAGAGGAAAACAGGTACATCAACAAATGGCCGACCTGCCCTCTGACAAACTGAGTGCCGAACCGCCTTTCACCTACGTTGGCCTAGATGTCTTTGGGCCATGGATAGTATCTGCACTTGAGGTATACCACGCCAACAGCAAACGTTGGGCTGTACTATTCACTTGCATGAGTGTCCATGCCATCCACATAGAGGTAATAGAGTCTATGGACACATCCAGCCTGATCAACGCTCTCTGGCGGTTTCTAGCGATCAGAGGACCAGTGAAACAGTTGAGGTCTGACCGCGGAAGCAACTTAATCAGTGCATGTCGAGAGCTGGAAATTGACATCAAGCCAATTCAGGATCAGCTGGCAGAAAGAGGTTGCACCTGGATCTTCAATCCTCCACATAGTTCTCACATGGGAGGTTCCTGGGAAAGGATGATCGGGATCTCACGCAACATCCTGAATTCTATGTTTATGGACGTAAACTATTCAAGGCTTACGCATGAGACCTTGGTTACTCTTCTAGCTGAAGTTTCTGCCATAATCAACTCAAGACCACTTGTCCCAGTGTCAATGGATCCCGAACTGCTGACCATTCTTACGCCAGCTACTCTTCTCACCCAAAAGACCGGGAACCCGCTAACAGTTAGTGGAGAGTTTACTCACGCAAACACCTACCAGAAACAGTGGAAACGTGTGCAGTACCTTGCTGATTATTTCTGGAACCGGTGGAGAAAGGAATATCTTGTGACTCTCCAAGGAAGAAAATGGCGACAGAATAAACCGACCTTGAAAGAAGGAGACGTGGTACTAATGAAGGAACAACAAGCCCGAAGGTTCTACTGGCCTATAGGAATCGTTACAAAGAATTTTCCTAGTTAAGACAGTAAGGTCCGGAAGGTGGAGCTGAAGGTCCTTAGTATAGTTGAGCGAAACAGGTCGAAAAATTTCAAAAGTCGCCGACTTTTGGCCAAGTCGGGTTTCATGAAACGAAACCCGACCCTAGGATGAGGTCGGCCACGAGGTCGGCGACTTAAGCGCCAAAGTCGAGTTTCAAAAGTTTGTTTTGCGCTCTTTTTCAGCCAATCAGGATCCACGGACACTGTGGGCAACGTGATGACATAGGCAGGGGTCACCACCATCTTTCAGAAGGGCATGCAAGTGATTGGCTTGCTTTGGTGGGCGTCACAGGGGGTATAAAAGGGCATGCACGCTGACCTCCATGTTACTCATGCTGATCTTAGAATAGGGAGAGCTGTTGCTGCTGATGATTTTGTAGGGAGAGCGTTAGGCAGGGAAGAAGACACCAAAAAATGCTTCAGCTGCTAGCGATTTTGCCTGTACAACACACCAGTCACTGTGTGTGCAGTGCAAGTGGAGGCTATATTTTGCTGGATCAGTGGTGTTGGTTGTTAGGCTGCCTTCTAAGGCTTCCTGACGGCTGCATTGCTGTTTACCCACTGCTCTGCAAACTGCTTTTTTAAAAGCAATCCCAATTTTTTTTTTGTCCTGGTGAGGTACTGAGCGTGCATTTTTTCACACCATACAGCGGTGCACACTCCTCACACAGTACCGTGTAACGGCTGTTATCACAGCCACAGTGAAGCTATCTGTGTGTCACTCTGTAAGAATAAGTCGAGGACATGTTCCGTTCTTACAGACCTGCACCTTCTAGTTTTGTCTAGCTATCAAACAGTTAAATATATTTGCTGTTTGATCACATTCAAAACTATAGAGAGACAGCGTGTGTCAGTCCATATACTTAAAAAACACAGAACTTGACAATTTTACGTACACCGGACAGCCATGTACGTGCACGCTCCTCTCTCAGTACCGTGTAAGGGCTGTTATCACGGCCACAGTGAAGCTATCTGTGTGTCGCTCTGTAAGGATAAGTCGAGGACTTGTTCCGTTCTTACAAACCTACACTCTAGGGAGATTCCTATTCTGCCCAATTCTATATACACCTTGTAGTTTGTCATACACTAGCCAATTTCTGCCTGTGACATAGCGCTGTGATATTCAGTGGGCCTCACACAATCCAAAAGTGTCCAGTGTCCACAAATGTGTGCAGAATTTTAAAATCTCTGTTATCCTCTAGTGACATTTTTCACACCTGCGACATCGAGTCTGACATTGCGCTGTGATATTCAGTGGGCCTCACACAATCCAAAAGTGTCCAGTGTCCACAAGTGTGTGCAGAAATTCAAAATCTCCGTTATCCTCTAGTGACATTTTTCACACCTGCGACATCGAGCCTGTGACATAGCGCTGTGATATTCAGTGGGCCTCACACAATCCAAAAGTGTCCACAAGTGTGTGCAGAAATTCAAAATCTCCCCTGTCCTATAGACACCTTGTACCTTGTTTTACATTACTATATAGTTTGTTGGATTTTGTCTACATTTCTACCAAAAATGAGGAAGGCTGGAGGAAGAGGCTGTGGAATTGGGCGGGGGTTGGCAGCTGGTAATGATGGTGTTGGTGGTGGATCTGATGGTAGTGGCAAAAGCAAAATAGGACCGAATGCAGGAGGTGTTGAGCCTGCGTCATCGTCTGGCTCCACAAGGCCTCGAAGGCTTAGCTTTCTAGGAGCTGGCAAACCGCTTTTAAAGCCAGAGCTTCAGGAAAAAGTTTTGGCTTACATTGCTGACTCCAGCTCTATCGCCTCCTCTTCTGAAGTTGTAAAAAATAAAAGCACTGAGTCGTCATTGGAGGCTCATGTTCATGAACCACACCTTTCCTTGTGTCCTTCACCCCAACCAAGATTGAAGGATGACGCAGGCCATACTACTGATTACTCCATGGAGCTGTTTTCACATACCATGCCTGGATTATCAAGTGAAATGGTGAATTACCCAGGCTAAGATGAATCTGACATGGAGTGCACTGATGCACAGCCACTGATAGATGATTCTGCTGGTACATTCACTCAGAGCACTACATTGTCCTCGCAGTGTACAGAGCCAGATTCTGACCCTGATGAGACTCAGGTGCCCCTTCCCGCACACTATACCACCATACACGGTGACACAGAGGAAGGTGCACATGACAATGAAGAGGAGGTGATGGATGACCCAGTTGTTGACCCAGTTTGGCATCCATTGGGGGAAGAGGGTGCTGCTTCCAAAAGCTCAGATGAGGAGGAGGAGCATCCACAGCAGACATCAACATCGCAACAGCTGTTATCTGGCAGGCCCGGAGCACTCCAAAGACAGGTTCCAAAAATCAAAAGAGTTGCTGGACAGCTTGTCCAGAAGGTCAAAATATCACAGCGTGCTAGGCCGCAAAATGTCTGCCAAAGTAGGAAGAGTGCAGTGTGGCACTTTTTTGAACAAAATCCTCATGATCAGGCCAAGGTTATCTGTAAGAAGTGCACAAAGACCTTTAGCCGAGGGAAAAATCTGAAAAATTTGAATACCAGTTGCATGCTTAGACATTTAACCAGCATGCACTTGCAAGCGTGGACACAACACCAAACCTCAAGTACCACATGTGCAACTGATCACAAAGAAGGTAGTCAGCAACGCTACATTGTTTCCCCCACTGTAAGACCACCGGTTAGCACAGCAGCAAATGTTGAGGTGTCGTTGCAAGGCCACAGCAGTCAGGGAATCCCACTGTTATATCAACGAAAGACTGAAACTAGGCCATCAGAAAGAACACCAACTCCATCACCATCATCAACCCTCTCTCAGTCCGCCCTGTCCAACGTTACTTCCACCATATGCAGCTCTCAAGTCCAGCTCACACTCCCAGACACTGAGTAGGTCAAGAAAGTACTCAGTCTCTCATCCGCGTACACTGGGTTTGAACGCCCACATTGCCAAACTAATCTCGTTTGAGATGATGCCCTATCGGTTGGTGGAAAGCGCAGCTTTCCGCGAACTCATGGCATATGCAGTACCACGCTATGTCCTACCCAGTCGCCACTTCTTCTCTCACAAAGCCATCCCAGCCCTCCACCATCATGTGAAAGACCGCATTGTCCATGCACTCAAGCAGTCAGTGAGTGGAAAGGTGCACCTCACAACTGATGCATGGTCCAGTCGGCATGGCCAGGGCCATTACATGTCCATCACTGCGCACTGGGTTAATGTGTTGGATGCAGGGTCCACAGGGGACAGCGGTGGTGGGACAGTGCTGCCTAGCCCATGGTATAGGAAACAGTTGGCTGTAGGCGTTCGACCCTCCTCCTCCTCCAGAAGCGAAAGCTCGTCCACAGATCGCAGTCGTTCGAGCACTCCATCTGCAGCTGCCACTGTTGCACACGAGGTGTCCCCCTATCGAGCAGCTAGTGGAAAGCGTCAGCAGGCTGTGTTGCAGATGATGTGTTTGGGCGACAGACACACCACGGAGGTGCTGGCCGAGTACTTTCAGCGACAAACTGAGTCATGGCTGGGCAGTGTACATCTTGAGGCAGGCAAGGTAGTTAGTGATAACGGCCGTAATTTTGTGGCAGTCATAGCCCTTTCAAAACTCAGCCACATACCTTGCTTGGCTCACACCTTGAACCTGGTGGTGCAGTGCTTCCTCAATAATTATCCGGAGTTAACAGCCCTGCTCCAGAAGGTGCGAAGACTGTGCGCGCACATCCGCCAGTCGCCTGTACACTCCATTCGTATGCAGAAGCTGCAGCGATTGCTCCACCTTCCCGACCACCGCCTCATTATCGACATTGCAACAAGGTGGAACTCCACCCTGCACATGGTTGAGCGGCTGTGAGAGCAGAGGCAGGCCATAATGCATTTGTGGGAGGATACACGGCCAGGCACTTTGAGAGCAGACATGGAGTTGACAGGTGTGCAGTAGTCGAAGCTGAAAGACCTCTGTAAAGTCCTTCAGTGTTTTGAAGAATGCACATGGCTGGTAAGCGCAGACGACGCCATCCTAAGCATGAGCATCCCACTTATGCATCTGCTCATGCAAACTTTGATGCACCTTAAGGAGCAGGCGTCTGCAGCCAATGTTGACGAGGAGGAAGAGGTGGAGGGAATCCTTGATGACATTCAGCCATTGTCTGCTCAGGGACCTCTCCTGGACGAGGTGGAGGAAGAAGAGGAGGAGGTGGATGATGATGGGGATGATTACTTAGGGGAGGAGGATGCATCTCGTGGGGCAAGTGAAAATGTTGGTGTGGCAAGGTCTGGTACAGGGTTTGTGCGTGACTGGAGGGATGTGGATTTGCCAGAAAGTGCTCCTCCACCCAGCACTCGCAGTGCATCATTGACACGGGAACATTGGCCCACATGTCAGATTATGCCTTGCAGATCCTAAAAAGGGACCCACGCATTGCCAAAATGATGAACGATGACGACTACTGGTTGGCCAGCATCCTGGATCCACGCTATAAAGGCAAATTACAAAACATCATGCCACAGGAGAACCTTGACCTAATATTGGCTACTAAACAAGCAACTCTGGTTAACCGGTTGGTTGAGGCATTCCCAGCACACAGCAGCGGTGATGGTTCTCACACGAGCCGTACGGGCCGGGGGCAGCTTGGCAGAGGTGTTCGTCGTGCACACAGCAGAAGTGGCGTTGGAGACAGGGGTTTCATGACAATGTTGTGGACTGATTTTTCACGGACCGCTCACACAACTGTTAATACAGCATCGATGGAAAGTGACAGGAGACAGCAGTTTGTCAACTATGGTTAACAACTACTTTTCCTCCCATATCGATGTTCTCCCGCACAGGTCATTCCCCTTTGACTATTGGACCGCTAAACTGGACACCTGGCCTGAATTGGCACAATATGCCTTACAGGAACTCGCTTGCCCAGCTGCAAGTGTGCTATCGGAAAGAGTCTTCAGTGCAGCTGGATCAATCCTGACAGAAAAAAGGACCGTCTGTCAACCCAAAATGTGGATGATATAACCTTCATTAAAATGAACCATGCATGGGTTTCCAAGGATTTTGTCCCACCTTCCCTTGATGACACATAGGTTGCCAGTAAAATGGCTTGCTTTGGTCCTCCTCCTATTCCGCGAACTTGACCTATTTCGCCTTTTGCAGCAGCTGAATGACCCACATCTACATATGCCACTTTGTAAACCTCCCTAAGTGGGCGCCCCCCCCATGGCCGGGGTCACCACCTAGCGCACAAAACCGTGTGAGTGCCGTTGCCCTGGACAGGTGGGTAGGCCGACTCTTGGGCGTGGGCACTGGCATAGGGTCTCTCATAGTGCAATCAAGTGTCTCTGACAGTGGTGGTGCACACCCGCCTTCAGACACACCGTCGTAGTATGAGGGGCCCAGTGCCAGTACCGACGCCCACAAGTGTGCCCCCTTGCTTGGGCAGGGCCCCAGCATTTGCAATGTTTACCTCTCCCTGCTCCTCCGCTGTGTAGTCTGTGCTGTCAAATCCTTCACTGGGACTGCCACTACAAATTGATTGAACTGAAAGATGATGGTTAAGATGTAGCTATGCCCTGTCCTGCTGGCCGGGCTCTAGCTCCAGATGATCAGTGGCTTCCATTTCTTATGGACGTCGACTCACAATTACATGCAGTGGTGGTTTATCATCAGTTTTCACAGTTTTCCTACTCACAAACGTGTGACATTCTGGCACACATTTCAAAATGTGCCCTCTCATGCCAATCAAATAGAATTGCCTATGGCCTGTGGCTTCTGTCTTTTGCACTCCAAAGTTACGTGACAGATCATGATAGCCAGTGAGCACCATGTTTACATCGCTCCCTGTGATAAAAATTGGATTGAGATGAGTAACAGTGATGGAATCAACGGAAGTGCGATACAGCAAGACTATTCACAAAAAAATGTTTTCACTGTCTCAACACACAAATTAATTGAGGGTCAGCATCGCCTATGAGAATTGTGACTGAAGTTTTTCCCGTGAATAATAATTCCTAGATTTCTGCAATCAATAGCCTTTGTCACTAATTGTATGCATCTCATTTCCTATTGCGGAGAGGCTGGACTGTATTACTGAGACAGAAATATATATGAAGATTTAAAAATAACACCAAAAGTATATAGTTGTGTACGCCTCAAATGCATTTCCTTTTTTCCACTTTTTAGATTGCTGTGTAATCCATACTGAGAACACGGAGATTTTACATGTTTAAATTATGCTATATATATACCTGCTATCCAGTGATAAAGTACCCTTTCTCAACTTTGTACAATCTGGTCAAATCCATACTGGGCCTGAGAACATCTGAGTCTGCCTCCTGATCTATAGACATATATTTTTAATGTGTAAACTAGGCTACATATATACGTGTTATCCGGTGAAACTGTACCCTTTATCAACTTTCTACAATGTTGTTAAACCCACACTGGGCCTGAGAACGGCTGCCGAGCTGTTAAGCAAGCTACAGCACCTGTGGTTTGGACACGTAATATTTTCAGGAATGACGGTTAGGCCTAACTCCGGAATTGCGGTTGACCTGAACTTACTGGGAAATCATCGTTCGCGGGGAATAATGTGAATCCCAGATCCCCATCACTAACGGAGTTCAGCAGGTTATCTGCACCTGTAAGCGACAAAAGCTGGTCCTTTCAGTGTAGCATGCATGCAGCCCCGTACATGTACTGGAATGCTAGACCTGTTATTGCTCGATCTCACGTGCCACAGCCTCGCGTATCCCTCTAGTAAGCTTGACGCATACCGCGGGGCTATGCCGGAGTCTCGGTCATTAACGGAATAAAGCTGAGAAATCGCTAGCACAACTACAAACGGACATACCACACCACACACAGAATCGACAAAGCTTGCAATCTGTTCATCTTTTCTGTAGCTTGTATGGTAGTGGTTTCCCGGGTGCAGTCCAATTAAGCCACAGGCTCCACTCCTGGTGGTGCCCTTTTGGACATTCCTTTAAGGTTCAGCTTTGCAATCATACTGCCCCCGGAAACCAAAAACTTTGCCTTCAGGGACGCTGTTTGGAGGTTCGTGTAATAACTCCACCCGATCAGCAGTCGGCATATGGGTCGCCCTCCCAGGGCTGTGGGGTACTCGGTACCGGGCCAGTGTCAGTGGGATGTGTCACAGCAGCGGTGACCCGGACGGTGGCCCTGGGCACCCATGTAAATGGCGTGGTATAATGGTAAAGAGTTTATATAGATAGTTTGACGCCACCTGTGGCGTTTGGCAACATGGATGTTAGGCCGACGCTGCATGCAGATCCTCTGGGACTGATGGTGTTGTGCAGCAAAGAGGGTGAAGCTCCCCACAGGTGGAGCTGGAGTCCCAGGGAAGTGTAGATGTAGTGATGGGGGAAAGGCAAAGGCGGTGTAGGTGCTGGTACCCAGATGTAGCGGTGCTGGAATAACTGTAGGACACCAGAGCGTGCAGTTCCAAAGCTTTACTCACAGTCTGCAGGTTACACAGATGCCTGCCTCCGTGCTGTGTCCTCCGGGTCAGGACCTCTGCCAACCTCCGGGACCAGAATGGAAAGCTCCCTTCCAACACTCCACCAACATGTACCTTCCTGAACGTCTCCTTTCTAGCGCTTGTGGGGGAAGCACTCACAGGACCGTGGTTCACTGAAACGCCTCCTGTCTAACAGATGTTCCTCAGACTTTACTTGTATGGCAGACAGCTGTAGCCTTTTCCTTCTGCCTCGCACACGTCGATGCTGGGGCCTCCGAGCCTTAGTTGGGTACAGAGCATTTATAGCTGCTACTTCCCCCAGTTTCTGCTGCAGGAACGTCAGTGTCCCTACAAACTCAGAGACCGGAATCCGGACCATGCGCTCCAGCTAGGAGTGAGCCTTAACTCTGCTCATCCTCCAGCTCCCCTTCTCACGTCCACACACTTCCCCTTCCCTGCACAGAGTGCCCTAACTTACCTCCTCCCGACCACAGAGAGCAGCTCCTCAGCAGTCAGGTTCAGAGGTCTCCCTGCTGGCCTGGAGTGGGAAATGTGTTGTGTGTTGGTTTCACTGCTAGAGAGATCCTTCGTTGCTCCCAAGCTTGACAACCCACTCCCTAGGAGGAAGGCAATGCCACAGTGGCGACCGTACTCTTGGGGACGCCACAAGTACACTGAGGCCCAGCCACTGCTGGATGATGCTGCTGGTACATTGACCCAGACCACTACATTCCCCTCGCACTCTACACAGCCAGAATCTGACCAAGAGGAAACTCCGGTTCCCCTTCCCGCATACTATACCACCTTACACGGTGACAAAGAGGAAGGTGCAGATGAAAGTGCAGGTTCCTTGAGCAGGTGAGGGGGCATACTCATGGGCGATGGCACTGGCACAGGGCACCGCATAGTACGCAAAAGTGTGTCTGCCGGTGGGAGGGCCTAAACAGCCAAGTGCAGTGAGATGGAAGATGGGGACGACAAGGAGTTCAGAGTAGTGCAAGGATTCCCTAGCAAGGAGACTTAAGTAATTGTTTTCAATGTTGGGACAGCAATTTTTGGGGAGCACTATACTCTGGTGAATGATATATGGGGCCCACCATACACTGGAGCATTCCAAAGGTGGACATCAGACACTGGAGCAGCATTTACAGGGCCCATTATACACTAGAGCAGTAGAAATGGGGCCCATTATATATGGAGCATTATTTGGGCCCATAAGACAGTGGAGCTTCATCCATTGGAACCAACATATACTGTAGCATTATGTGGAGCTCATCATATACGGTTTGAAACATTATATGGGAATAATGATTCCGTATGGAGAAATATATGGGCCTCATTACTCTGTGTAGCGCACTAAGCGCTGGCCATAATACTGTATGGAGTTATATATTGTCCGTTTTTGGAGGTATTGGAGAATTTAAAATGGATATCAGTCATGAGATGTAAGAAGTGAAGTATTTTTCATTGTACTATACTGCTATTTCTCTGCCGTATCGGAGCATCATGAGTTGTGGTATGTGTTAAAGGGGCGCTCTTTGGCCCTGGGCCCACAAAAAACTGGAGCCAGCCCTCCCCCCCCACAACTGTAGCCAAATAACCCCCATTTTTCAGTGCGTAACTAGTGTTATGAAGTTAATTAAGGTTGACAAGCTTCAGTAACAAGAATTTATGCTTTTGGCATTCAAATGGGCACTGTTGGTGTGTTTCCTGTCCTCCTCTCACTGCCGACTTTAATTCTCCATTGACTTACATTGGGTTTCGTGTTTCGGGACGACCCCGACTTTTCCCTATAGTTGGCCGATTTTGCTCAACCCGACTTTTGGAAAAGTCGGGTTTCATGAAACGAATCTCGACCCTAAAAAAACAAAAGTCGCTCAACACTAGTCCTTAGGAAAGGCGAGCCTAAAGCATTTCAGAGGCCAATCCACAAGCTCGTATTGATACTGCCAATTGAGGACATTCCAGTATGATGAATCACGAACAGAACACTGCCCTACTATTTTGTCCATTGGATTACAGTTGGGTCGGAGACAGTTTGGCCTAGTGCGGCTTCTCCAATCCGAAGATGGGTACCATTGGATTGTCTCAGGAACTGAGTGTCATCTTCTTTGTTTTTGAAGTTGTTATTATTGCATGCATATTCATGTTTCTTTTCTAGGTTATTGAACTTTAAAGAAAAAAAAACTATATAGTGAAATCCCTTACGGAATTTCAGACGGGGAGTGTGCTGTCCCATCTAAGATTATGATTGTATGCTTATATAGTTGTCATGTTACCTTTCTTTATGTTCAATTTTGCATTTGGTCTGCTGCCACCTGCTGTCCTTTTTCTGTATATCAGACTGCAGCTTATTAATTCTTTTACATGCCTTCAACTTCCTGGTCAGATGACTCCTTCTCTTCCTGCCGGTGGCCATTACTAGATTCATCTTCACCCGGGAGAGACACGCTTGCAGTCAGAAATAAAATACAACAGTGTACTTCTGATATTTGAGTGCTTACTTCATGAATCATAGCTGTTCATTAGTTCCCCCAAAAATTGATTTCATTGATAACAACTGACATCCTACCTAGTTTGAGAAAGGTCTACTACTTCTCGGATGACTCTTCTGCACTGCATAAAAATAGGAAAAACTTTATAATACAGGACCATTCTTGAAGAAAACCTGTTGGAGTCTGCAAAAGACCAGAGACTGGGACGGAGATTTGTCTTCCAACAAGACAATGATCCCAAACATAAAGCAAAATCTACTAATGGAATGGTTCACAAATAAACGTTTCCAGGTGTTAGAATGGCCAAGTCAAAGTCCAGACCTGAATCCTGTGGAAAGAGCTGAAAACTGCTGTTCACAAACGATCTCCATCAAACCTCACTGAGCTCGAGCTGTTTGCCAAGGAAGAATGGGCAAGAATTTCAGTCTCTCGATGTACAAAACTGATAGAGACATACCCCAAGTAACTTGCAGCTGTAATCGCAGCAAAAGGTGGCGCAACAAAGTATTAAGTTAAAGGAGCCAAATAATATTGCACGCCCCACTTTTCAGCTTTTGAATTTCCACAAAAATTTTAAATAACCAATAAATTTCGTCCAACTTCACAATTGTGTCCCACTTGTTGATTCTTCACCAAAAATTTACATTTGGTATCTTTATGTTTAAAGCATGACATGTGGGAAAAGGCTGAAAAGTTCCGGGCATCGTGCTCCTGCGCAGGCATACTGATCTGGTGAGGGCAGAGTACTGCAGTGTGGAGGTGCTGGGCCTCTCTGACCTTTCCCGCTGCCTGCACACTGCAGTACTCTGCTCTGCCCTCAACAGCAGGAGCGCGACACAAAGCGAGCAGGAGGACGACATCGCAAGAAGATGGGAGGCGCCGGACCTGCGACACCAATCGGACCGGACCGCCCCTGGGCGAGTATAATAAAACTTGTTTTTCTCAACCTTCAGGTCAGATCGGGGGCTTATCTACAGCATTACAGGATACTGCAGAGAAGCCCCGAAAGGCAGTGGCCGCATCTTATTGAGAAAAAACGAGGGGACAGGTTCCTTTTAACAGAAAAACCCCACGGTGACTGGAGAGGTGGACGCCGAATATGAGGCTCAGCCGGACTCTGGAAGGGGTTAAATGAAGATTTCATCATTTTAGCTCCTGGTATGGAGTCGATAGCACAATCATATGCCGCCATATAGTAGCCGTCCGGTAACTGGTGATAATTCCCTCATGTGTGGGGTCTATTTGTCTCCAGAGAAATCACACGTTACATTCCACACACAACACTGTGTAGAAAAGGCGGCGCGGGGGAATTGTGCCAGTAGTGAGGGGGAATAATGGCGGGAAGGTCACTGACTGAGGAGACGTCTCCATGTCTGCACTCCGGAGATCATGTGACCCCTGACTCCTCCCCTCCTGTGACCTCATCACAGGTCCTGTGCGCACAGAGCATCCATATATGTGGAGTGCGGCTCGGCGGGTGGAGGTAGGTGCTGGAGGCTCCATTATTCTCTATGTGGAGTGCGGCTCTGCGGGTGGAGGTAAGTGCTGGAGATTCCCCATTACTGAGCGCGGGGGGGGACATTAACCCCTTCAGTAATGAGACGCTTTTGGGGTCTTTGTTGCCACTTTATAAGAATCATTGCATTTTTGTTCTGTTTCCTGTAATAGATACATACATGGAAGACAGGAAGTGAGGAAACGGATTGTTCTCATAGTACAGGGCCCCTTTCTTGGCCTCACACAGTGTAATGCCCCCATTATGCCCCTTATGCAGTATACATGATGCCCCCCACACAGTGTAATGTCCCCATTATGTCCCTTATGCAGTATATATGATGCCCCCACACAGTGTAATGCCCCCATTATGCCCCTTATGCAGTATATATGATGCCCCCACACAGTGTAATGCCCCCATTATGCCCCTTATGCAGTATATATGATGCCCCCACACAGTGTAATGCCCCCATTATGCCCCTTATGCAGTATATATGATGCCCCCCACACAGTGTAATGCCCCCATTATGTCCCTTATGCAGTATATATGATGCCCCCACACAGTGTAATGCCCCCATTATGCCCCTTATACAGTATATATGATCCCCCCACAGTGTAATGCCCCCATTATGCCCCTTATGCAGTATATATGATGCCCCCACACAGTGTAATGCCCCCACACAGTGTAATGCCTCCATTATGCCCCTTATGCAGTATATATGATCCCCCCACAGTGTAATGCCCCCATTATGCCCCTTATGCAGTATATATGATGCCCCCCTCACAGTGTAATGCCCCCATTATGCCCCTTATACAGTATATACGATCCCCCCACAGTGTAATGCCCCCATTATGCCCCTTATGCAGTATATATGATGCCCCCACACAGTGTAATGCCCCCACACAGTGTAATGCCTCCATTATGCCCCTTATGCAGTATATATGATCCCCCCACAGTGTAATGCCCCCATTATGCCCATTATGCAGTATATATGATACTCCCTACACAGTGTAATGCCCCCATTATGCCCCTTATGCAGTATATATGATGTCCCCACACAGTGTAATGCCCCCATTATGCCCCTTATGCAGTATATATGATGCCCCCACACAGTGTAATGCCTCCATTATGCCCCTTATGCAGTATATATGATGCCCCCCACACAGTGTAATGCCCCCATTATGCCCCTTGTGCAGTATATATGATGCCCCCACACAGTGTAATGCCTCCATTATGCCCCTTACATAGTATATATGATCTCCCCACAGTGTAATGCCCCCATTATGCCCCTTATGCAGTATATATGATGCCCCCACACAGTGTAATGCTCCCATTATGTCCCTTATGCAGTATATATGATGCCCCCACACAGTGTAATGCCCCCACACAGTGTAATGCCTCCATTATGCCCCTTATATAGTATATATGATCCCCCCACAGTGTAATGCCCCCATTATGCCCCTTATGCAGTATATATGATGCCCCCACACAGTGTAATGCTCCCATTATGTCCCTTATGCAGTATATATGATGCCCCCACACAGTGTAATGCCCCCACACAGTGTAATGCCTCCATTATGCCCCTTATGCAGTATATATGATCCCCCCACAGTGTAATGCCCCATTATGCCCCTTATGCAGTATATATGATGTCCCCACACAGTGTAATGCCCCATTATGCCCCTTATGCAGTATATATGATGTCCCCACACAGTGTAATGCCCCCATTATGCCCCTTATGCAGTATATATGATGCCCCCACACAGTGTAATGCCTCCATTATGCCCCTTATGCAGTATATATGATGCCCCCCACACAGTGTAATGCCCCCATTATGCCCCTTATGCAGTATATATGATGCCCCCACACAGTGTAATGCCTCCATTATGCCCCTTATGCAGTATATATGATGCCCCCACACAGTGTAATGCCCCCATTATGCCCCTTATGCAGTAAATATGATGCCCCCCACACAGTGTAATGCCCCTTATGCAGTATATATGATGTCCCCACACAGTGTAATGCCCCCATTATGCCCCTTATGCAGTATATATGATGCCCCCACACAGTGTAATGCCCCCATTATTCCCTTTATGCAGTATATATGATCCCCCCACAGTGTAATGCCCCCACTATGCCCCTTATGCAGTATATATGATGCCCCCACACAGTGTAATGCCCCCATTATGCCCCTTATGCAGTATATATGATGTCCCCACACAGTGTAATGCCCCCATTATGCCCCTTATGCAGTATATATGATACTCCCCACACAGTGTAATGCCCCCATTATGCCCCTTATGCAGTATATATGATGCCCCCCACACAGTGTAATGCCCCCATTATGCCCCTTATGCAGTATATATGATGCCCCCACACAGTGTAATGCCCCCATTATGCCCCTTATGCAGTATATATGATGTCCCCACACAGTGTAATGCCCCCATTATGCCCCTTATGCAGTATATATGATGCCCCCACACAGTGTAATGCCTCCGTTATGCCCCTTATGCAGTATATATGATGCCCCCACACAGTGTAATGCCCCTATTATGCCCCTTATGCAGTATATATGATGCCCCCACACAGTGTAATGCCCCCATTATGCCCCTTATGCAGTATATATGATGCCCCCACACAGTGTAATGCCTCCATTATGCCCCTTATGCAGTATATATGATGCCCCCACACAGTGTAATGCCCCTATTATGCCCCTTATGCAGTATATATGATGCCTCCACACAGTATAATGCTCCCATTATGCCCCTTATGCAGTATATATGATACTCCCCACACAGTGTAATGCCCCCATTATTCCCTTTATGCAGTATATATGATGCCCCCACACAGTATAATGCCCCCACACAGTGTAATGCCTCCATTATGCCCCTTATGCAGTATATATGATCCCCCCACAGTGTAATGCCCCCATTATGCCCCTTATGCAGTATATATGATGTCCCCACACAGTGTAATTCCCCCATTATGCCCCTTATGCAGTATATACGATACTCCCCACACAGTGTAATGCCACCATTATGCCCCTTATTCAGTATATATGATGCCCCCACACAGTGTAATGCCTCCATTATGCCCCTTATGCAGTATATATGATGCCCCCCACACAGTGTAATGCCCCCATTATGCCCCTTATGCAGTATATATGATGTCCCCACACAGTGTAATGCCCCCATTATGCCCTTTATGCAGTATATATGATGCCCCCACACAGTGTAATGCCTCCATTATGCCCCTTATGCAGTATATATGATGCCCCCCACACAGTGTAATGCCCCCATTATGCCCCTTATGCAGTATATATGATGCCCCCCACACAGTGTAATGCCCCTTATGCAGTATATATGATGTCCCCACACAGTGTAATGCCCCCATTATGCCCCTTATGCAGTATATATGATGCCCCCACGCAGTGTAATGCCCCCATTATGCCCCTTATGCAGTATATATGATGTCCCCACACAGTGTAATGCCCCCATTATGCCCCTTATGCAGTATATATGATACTCCCCACACAGTGTAATGCCCCCATTATGCCCCTTATGCAGTATACATGATGCCCCCCACAGTGTAATGCCCCCATTATGCCCCTTATGCAGTATATATGATGTCCCCACACAGTGTAATGCCCCCATTATGCCCGTTATGCAGTATATATGATACTCCCCACACAGTGTAATGCCCCCATTATGCCCCTTATGCAGTATATATGATCCCCCCACACAGTGTAATGCCCCCATTATGCCCCTTATGCAGTATATATGATGTCCCCACACAATGTAATGCCCCTTATGCAGTATATATGATACTCCCCACACAGTGTAATGCCCCCATTATGCCCCTTATGCAGTATATATGATGCCCCCCACACAGTGTAATGCCTCCATTATGCCCCTTATGCAGTATATATGATGCCCCCACACAGTGTAATGCCCCCATTATGCCCCTTATGCAGTATATATGATGCCCCCACACAGTGTAATGCCTCCATTATGCCCCTTATGCAGTATATATGATGCCCCCCACACAGTGTAATGCCCCCATTATGCCCCTTATGCAGTATATATGATGCCCCCCACACAGTGTAATGCCCCCATTATGCCCCTTATGCAGTATATATGATGCCCCCCACACAGTGTAATGCCCCTTATGCAGTATATATGATGTCCCCACACAGTGTAATGCCCCCATTATGCCCCTTATGCAGTATATATGATGCCCCCACACAGTGTAATGCCCCCATTATGCCCCTTATGCAGTATATATGATCCCCCAACAGTGTAATGCCCCCATTATGCCCCTTATGCAGTATATATGATGCCCCCACACAGTGTAATGCCCCCATTATGCCCCTTATGCAGTATATATGATGTCCCCACACAGTGTAAAGCCTCCATTATGCCCCTTATGCAGTATATATGATACTCCCCACACAGTGTAATGCTCCCATTATGCCCCTTATGCAGTATATATGATGCCCCCCACACAGTGTAATGCCCCCATTATGCCCCTTATGCAGTATATATGATGTCCCCACACAGTGTAATGCCCCCATTATGCCCTTTATGCAGTATATATGATGCCCCCACACAGTGTAATGCCTCCATTATGCCCCTTATGCAGTATATATGATGCCCCCCACACAGTGTAATGCCCCCATTATGCCCCTTATGCAGTATATATGATGCCCCCCACACAGTGTAATGCCCCTTATGCAGTATATATGATGTCCCCACACAGTGTAATGCCCCCATTATGCCCCTTATGCAGTATATATGATGCCCCCACGCAGTGTAATGCCCCCATTATGCCCCTTATGCAGTATATATGATGTCCCCACACAGTGTAATGCCCCCATTATGCCCCTTATGCAGTATATATGATACTCCCCACACAGTGTAATGCCCCCATTATGCCCCTTATGCAGTATACATGATGCCCCCCACAGTGTAATGCCCCCATTATGCCCCTTATGCAGTATATATGATGTCCCCACACAGTGTAATGCCCCCATTATGCCCGTTATGCAGTATATATGATACTCCCCACACAGTGTAATGCCCCCATTATGCCCCTTATGCAGTATATATGATCCCCCCACACAGTGTAATGCCCCCATTATGCCCCTTATGCAGTATATATGATGTCCCCACACAATGTAATGCCCCTTATGCAGTATATATGATACTCCCCACACAGTGTAATGCCCCCATTATGCCCCTTATGCAGTATATATGATGCCCCCCACACAGTGTAATGCCTCCATTATGCCCCTTATGCAGTATATATGATGCCCCCACACAGTGTAATGCCCCCATTATGCCCCTTATGCAGTATATATGATGCCCCCACACAGTGTAATGCCTCCATTATGCCCCTTATGCAGTATATATGATGCCCCCCACACAGTGTAATGCCCCCATTATGCCCCTTATGCAGTATATATGATGCCCCCCACACAGTGTAATGCCCCCATTATGCCCCTTATGCAGTATATATGATGCCCCCCACACAGTGTAATGCCCCTTATGCAGTATATATGATGTCCCCACACAGTGTAATGCCCCCATTATGCCCCTTATGCAGTATATATGATGCCCCCACACAGTGTAATGCCCCCATTATGCCCCTTATGCAGTATATATGATCCCCCAACAGTGTAATGCCCCCATTATGCCCCTTATGCAGTATATATGATGCCCCCACACAGTGTAATGCCCCCCATTATGCCCCTTATGCAGTATATATGATGTCCCCACACAGTGTAAAGCCTCCATTATGCCCCTTATGCAGTATATATGATACTCCCCACACAGTGTAATGCCCCCATTATGCCCCTTATGCAGTATATATGATGCCCCCCACACAGTGTAATGCCCCCATTATGCCCCTTATGCAGTATATATGATGCCCCCACACAGTGTAATGCCCCCATTATGCCCCTTATGCAGTATATATGATGTCCCCACACAGTGTAATGCCCCCATTATGCCCCTTATGCAGTATATATGATGCCCTCACACAGTGTAATGCCCCCATTGTGCCCCTTATGCAGTATATATGATGCCCCCACACAGTGTAATGCCTCCATTATGCCCCTTATGCAGTATATATGATGCCCCCACACAGTGTAATGCCCCCATTATGCCCCTTATGCAGTATATATGATGCCCCCCACACAGTGTAATGCCCCTTATGCAGTATATATGATGTCCCCACACAGTGTAATGCCCCCATTATGCCCCTTATTCAGTATATATGATGCCCCCCACACAGTGTAATGCCCCCATTATGCCCCTTATGCAGTATATATGATACTCCCCACACAGTGTAATGCCCCCATTATGCCCCTTATGCAGTATATATGATGCCCCCACACAGTGTAATGCCCCCATTATGTCCCTTATGCAGTATATATCATACTCCCCACACAGTGTAATGCCCCCATTATGCCCCTTATGTAGTATATATGATGCCCCCACACAGTGTAATGCCCCCATTATGCCCCTTATGCAGTATAAATGATGCCCCCCACACAGTATAATGCCCCCATTATACCCCTTATGCAGTATATATAATGCCCCCATTATGCCCCTTATGCAGTATATATGATACTCCCCACACAGTGTAATGCCCCCATTATGCCCCTTATGCAGTATATATGATCCCCCCACACAGTATAATGCCCCCATTATGCCCCTTATGCAGTATATATGATCCCCCCACAGTGTAATGCCCCCATTGTGCCCCTTATGCAGTATATATGATCCCCCCACACAGTATAATGCCCCCATTATGCCCCTTATGCAGTATATATGATCCCCCCATAGTGTAATGCCCCCATTATGCCCCTTATGCAGTTTATATGATGCCCCCACACAGTGTAATGCCCCCATTATGCCCCTTATGCAGTATATATGATGCCCCTACAGTGTAATGTCCCTATTATGCCCCTTATGCAGTATATATGATGCCCCCCACATAGTATAATGCCCCCATTATGCCCCTTATGCAGTATACATGATGCCCCCACACAGTGTAATGCCCCCATTATGTTCCTTATGCAGTATATAGGATTCCCCCCACACAGTGTAATGCCCCCATTATGCCCCATATGCAGTATATATGATGCCCCCACACAGTATAATGCCCCCATTATGCCCCTTATGCAGTATATATGATGCCCCCATTATGTCCCTTATGCAGTATATATGATGCCCCCACACAGTATAATGCCCCCATAAAAGAAAAAGATATTTCCAGAGTATCGCCATACCACCACACAGTATAATCTCACAGTACCACCATCCCACCACACACAGTATAATCTTTTCACAATACCTCCATTCTCTCCACACAGTATGTCTCCATAGTACCATCATCCCACCACACACAGTATAATGTTCTCACAGTTCCGCCATCCCCCTACATAGTATAATGTTCCCACAATAGCAGCTTGCCATACACACAGTATAATATTCCCACAGTACAGCCACCTACGTGCACAATATGGTACCCAACTACCCCACCAAAAACCTCACAGGTAATTAATAACAAATACTCAGTCTCATTCTTTGTGCAGATACTAATGAACCCAGGATCTATGAGATATTTACCATACAATAGTTGAATAGACAGAGTGTATCATCCATAAAGATAGCACACTGAGTTGCTATGATGCCCATGAATTGAGAGGACTAGTGGGGCTTGGTATTGGTCACCCTCTCCTTTCCATCATAAAAATTTCAGCTATACCCACACTTCCATGACTATGAATAGAATAGTGAATCAGGGTGTCGAAAACTCCTGATCCACCAGTGTAAGGCTAGTTTCACACTAGCGTATCTTCCATGCAGCGCTCGGCGCCGCTAAGCCCCGCCCCCATCCGGTCATCTCCTCCTACATTCGCACACGGCTGCATGAGATCTGCACACCCTATCTTTAGCATAGGATGCACAGACCGTGCACTGGCCATGCGCTAGTAGGATTTTTGCGTGGGCTGCGCACTTTTGAAGGTGCGCCGAGCACACCAAAATGCAACATGGTGCATTCGGCGCACACCGGCGCACCTTCAAAAGTGCGCAGCGCACGCAAAAATCCTACTAGCGCACGGTCTGCGCACCCTATGCTAAAGGCCCCGTCACACTAAGCGATCTCGGTAGCATGATCGCTGCTGAGTCACAACTTTTGTGACGTAATAGCGATCTCACCAGCGAGATCGCTGTGTGTGACAGCGATCAGCGAGCGGCCCCCCTGCCGGTATCGCTGATCGCTGGAAGAAACCTCTGGACATTTCTTTGATCTCTGGTCTCCTGCTGGCCAGCACGCATCACTGTGTGTGACAGGCGGGAGACCAGCGATCAGGTGTAAAAAATAATTTAAAAAAATAAAAAATATAGTTATTCTCACCTTCCGACGTCCCGCGCAGCCATCCTGCCTCTCTCCACGCTCCGGTCCCAGTGATCCTTTGCACGAATGACCGCGAGACTTTGTTATCCCTTGAGACCGTGACATCTTGCGGTCATTCTCGCAAAGGATTACTGGGACCGGAGCGTGGAGAGAGGCAGGATGGCTGAACGGGACGTCGGAAGGTGAGAATAACTATATTTTTTATTTTGATTCTATTTTTTACAGGGATGGCCAGCGATGTCGGGCGCTCGGCATCGCTGTGCTGATCGCTGTGAAGCTGTCTGTGTGACAGCTCACCAGCGATCACATAGCGACTTACTAGCGATCCTGACACCTTGATATCGGTGTCGGGATCGCTGGTAAGTCGCTTAGTGTGACGGGGCCTTAAAGATAGAGTGCGCAGATCGCATGCAGCCGTGTGCGATAGTAGGAGGAGATGACCGGATGGGGCGAGCAGGGGGTGGGGCTTAGTGGCACCGAGCGCTGCGTGGAAGATACTTTAGTGTGCAACCAGCCTTAGTCTCAGACTCTGTGCACTACTAGCACAATGATGTCACTACATCACATCTGTAGTATGGAGCCTCAGTACTCACACTGCACAGACTGGAGCATTGCACCTTGGGAACAGGGTTGGGTGAGAAGTGTGTGTGTTTTTTTTTTTTAAATGTCAGGAATTGTGGGGGCTTAATATTAAGAGAAGAGTTGTTGGGACTCTCATAGTGAATGTGTGGCTGGTAGGGTCATTATACTGAGTAAGGGGTTGTGGTGGACTGTGAATGCCTCCATAATGACTTTGGATCCTTATTTTCTGTGGAAAGTTGTGGTGGCCATAATACTGTGTGAGGTGCAGTAGGGGCTGTCATACTGTGTGTGGTCTGTGGGGGCCATCATACTGTGTGCGATCTGTGGCGGCAATCACACTGCAGTGTGTCTTCATGGCAGCGGAAAGCAAGGACTGCGCAGGCACCGAGTCCGGCACCTCAAGGTGAGTATAAATGTTTTTTTTTTTGTTTTTTTTTTATGTGTGCATTTTAATAGGGGTGAGGGGGACCATTCATATCAGGATTGGGGGTGAGGGGACCATGCATACCAGGATAGGGGAGTGAGAGTGCAATGCATACCAGGATAGGGGGGTGAGAGGACCATGCATGCCAGGATAGGGGGGTGAGGGGACCATGCATGCCAGGATAGGGGGGTGAGGGGACCATGCATACCAGGATTGGGGGGTGAGGGCACCATGCATACCAGGATTGGGGGGGTGAGAGGACCATGCATACCAGGATAGGGGGGTGAGGGGACCATGCATACCAGGATTGTGGGGTGAGGGCACCATGCATACCAGGATAGGGGGTGAGGGTGTGGTAGGGGCCGGGCTTGGGGGGTGGTCCACTGCTCACCCTGTCCGTATGACACAGACACCAGGTGATGCAAGAACGAGGCGGAGACAGATTTCAATAGTAACAGTTCCGGATTTATTCGTCGTCCTCCTGACGACCACAACCACGCACCGCAGCCTCTTTACAGTTCTCTGTCTCCAGGCCTGGGTACCTGCACCTTTGCTCCAGTCAAAGTAACGTCCCTCGCGGATCTTGCACTGGGGCTGTCCTAGACCAATCTACCGCCAGCTCTACACCTGCGCGAGGTCGTCGTAAAATCTGTACCCCCGGGGTCTTGTCTGTCCTGCGGTCCGTCGGCTCAGGGCCAACCCCCTGACTGTCTCTTTGCTGTCCGTCTCCTGGTCAAGCTCTTCTCTCTTCACCATCTTCTACCGATCTTCTCCTGGGACTAGCCTGCCTGGAACCCTATCCTGTTCTATTTATCCCCTCTCTCACCGGGAATTCCCCTCCTGGATTCCTATCTCCCTGCCCCCCCATGACTAAGCATTTCTCAAGCCATTAGCTGATGTTGAGTCCTAAGCTACTCCCCCTGCCATCTTGTGGTCATTTCTAGGTACTGCACTCTCCTATCCACCTTTCCCAGCTGTCACCCTTCTATCCTGTCAATCTCCGTCTCTAGTGCACAAACCGTCCCCTCCTGCTACCAGTCACGTCTGTCCGTCAAGTCACCTTCCCCACAAGGGGACCATGCATACCAGGATTGGGGGTGAGAGGAACATGCATACCAGGATTGGGGGGTGAGGGTACCATGCATATCATGATAGGGATGAGGGGGTACCATGCATACCATGACAGGGATGAGGGGGTGCCATGCATACCAGGATTGGGGGGTGAGGGAACTTTGAATACCAGTATATGGATAAGGGGGTACCATGCATACCAGGATTGGGGGGTGAGGGTACCATACATACCAGGATAGGGATGAGGGGTGCAGCACATACCAGGATGGGAGACCATATACCAATAAAAATGCCTGCCACCCGGGCGGAGAATGGGCTCATAACTAGTGTGTGTATATGTGTATATATATATATGTGTGTGTGTGGCGCCCCTGAGGCTTCAGTCGCCACAGGGGTACTGCACCTTCTCCTAAGGTGTAGTGCCCCACCATCCAGGTAAGGTGGGAACTCCTGACCACACTCCACACCTGCATTCTACACACAGGATAGTTCAGTGGGGCCACCTAACAGCTTCAGGCTGGAGGTTAGCAGAGCACCCCTCGTGGAACCCTGCTTCGTAACACGAGATGTGCTGGGAGGCGGGTGGAGTGGGAAGAGTGAAAGTTAGTGGGCAGTTGGTTAGAGGAGAGAGAAGAGAGAAGATGGGTGTCTGAGGGACCTGCTGCAGCAGGTCCCAGTGATCTGGGATGCTGGCACGAGAAAGACCAGAGAAAGAGATTGATAAAATTGATAACCTAACCTTCCATAAGAGAGAGAGAACAGATCGGAATGAATGAGAATAGAAGGACAGTGGGAAGCTGGTTGAAGAAAGATAGAGAACCCTTCCAGTCCAGAGAGCGCAAAGGTCGGGGCCCAGTCCCTGAGGTTGATTGGAACTTTATGTCCGGCAACTGACACTGGAGGAGTACTGAGCCGCTAACGCCTTGCTCCCATCATAGACTTGGGACACAACAGCAACTGAATAGAGAGCCGGGACGCAGAGTGGAGTCCCCGAAGCAGGCTACAGCTGTCTGTCATACAAGTAAAGACTAGGAACACCTAGAGAGAGGCATTCCAGGGTAACTAAGTACTGGAGTGCTTCGCACCTAAAGGCGCATTGGAGGAGTCGTTCAGTGAAGGTACATCTTGGCGGAGTGTGGAAGGGAGAATCCTATCCTGCCTGGAGGTTGGCTGGAGCCCTGACCTGGAGAACACAGTATGGAGGCAGGCAGTTGTGTGAACTGCAAACAGTGAGTAAAGCTTTGGAACCGCATACTCTGGTGTCCTCCAGTTATTCCAGCACCGCTACACCTGAGTAACAACATCTATACCATTCTGCGCCTCTCCTCATCCATTGCACCTACACTGCCCTGGGACTACAGCTCCACCTGTGGGGAGCTCTACCATCTCTGCTGCACCACACTATCAGTCCCAGCGGATCTGCATGCAGCGTTGGCTCAACACCTTACTTGCCAAACACCACGGGTGGAGTCACGAACTATTCTACCATTAACTACATCACCGCCATTGATATTGGGCGCCCAGGGCCACGGACCGGGTCACCGCTGCTGTGACACATTCCCGCCTGACACCAGCCCGGTACCGAGTACCCCGCTGCCCTGGGTGTGCGAGGGTGACCCAATTTTGGCGTCACGAACAGGATGACGAGACCCGATGCCATCGGGTTCTGTGTGCCTTGGATTTACAACTTTTGAAAATGTGCAGAAGACCAAATTTAATAGACTGTAAAATGGACATTAGAAATGGTCACTGGCGCGGAGAAGAAGGGCGTGAAGAGATGGGAGGTCCTAGAAAAGACCACGAAGAGTCTTGGGCCTTCCCTGCCTGAATTACTATGTGACAGATGCATGGCCCACCCCCCGAGGAGTTCGTATACTGGTTTGGTATGGAGGCGCTGGAAGAAGACGCCACCCCCGGAAGGAGGGGCAGAGGAAGCCAGTGGCGAGCAGAAGGGCGGAGCAAGAAGAAGAACGCCAGGACACCATTTTGGAGAGTGAAGGAAGGAGGCCTGCGGAGTGCAGGGAAGTGCAAACCCCCGGCGCCATGGCTGACTGCTCCAACCCGAACTCCGGAATGAACCGCTAGCAATTAGAAGATGAAATCGCTGAACTGACTATCCGTCTGCAGCTACGAAGAGAAGCGCTGGAGAAGCTGAGAGGGCAGCACGCCCCGGCGGGGCCTACACCAGCGGTACCACCCTCTCCATCGGTACCCGCTGCTACCGCACTGGACTGTCCCCGGGTGGCGCTGACCTACACATTTACTTTGACCGAGCGGTTGAGCACCACCGGCCCAGAGAAGTTACCGGAGGACCCGGGAGTGGAAGCAGAGCTCCCGCCTGGACCAGGCGCGGCTGTGCCGGTCCCCATAGAGACCACTGTGGATCCAGAACCCGCAACTGCTCCATCATCTGCATCGAGGTCGCACCGCCGGGAGACCTCAGGTATGTCCAGTGCCCCTTCACCTGAGCAGACCTGGGGTTGCACCACCATTGCAGCGGCTGGCCAGGTCGTCCTAGATCTGGTCTGGGACCGGGATACCAGCCCCAAGAGGGGCTGGGTCCTGGCTGAGGATAGCTATGAGAGATGGGTGGGTCTGCCTAACCACATACCTCACATCTGGGTGTGGTTACAGCCTATATAATGGAGGCTGTTGTTTGGCACATGGTCTGTGTGTTGGGAGGGTGAAGGCCTCCTGTGTTTTTGGCTCCAGACCGAGCCTGAAGTACTGGACATTATCCCATCCTTTGTGCCCACAGGCTTGGCGGAGCAGAGCCCTGCTATGGACAGGCAAAGCAAAGTATAAATGATCAAAAGGCTGTTTATTTTCTGTTTGTGTTTTGGGGTTTATGAACAAGTACAATTGCTGGTGACATACAGCAGAAAATGCAGCTTTTCTATACAACACTGCAGTCGTACCTAATATACAACAAGAAAAAGAAACTCCACAGACTTCGACTGAAAACAGGATTACATTTCAGCACCAGTCAAGACCCTCCTAAACACTACAGCATGGGGCAAAACCACCAGAAGGACACAGGTACAGTCAGCTGTGTTATTAATCTGTCATCTTGCAAACCCACTAATCTAGAACTCAATGTACTTTCCAGAGGTCTCACATTCTGTCCTACAAAACCTCTAGACAAAGCAGAACTTTGTAGTGACATGGAACAATACTTTAGGAGACTTAGACTGAAGGAGTTCTTCTCTGTCAAAGAGGACTTGCGGCTTCAGGGCAGCCAAACTCAAGTCAGACTAGAGAATAAGAAAAACTCTGACTGGACACCTCCCTCTGGCCGCAACACCATTTTGGACCAATATATTGACTCATTTAGACATTCAATGCAGTCCACGATATTGGATAAAAAAGCAAAGGAAACATCTAATATAAGTTTGCAGGAGAAAAAGGCGATTCACGGCCTTAAGAACAACAGGGAGATCACTATTAAGCCTGCGGATAAAGGTGGTGCCATAGTTCTCCTTAATACAACCGACTACATCAAAGAGGCACACAGACAACTGATGGATATACAGTACTACACCAAACTGGATGATGACCCAACTCCAAAATAACTGAGGGAGTTGAAAAGAGTCATCAAAGGTCTATGTACAGACCCCATAAACCTTCTGGACTTAATACTCGAGAATCCATGGATGGGAACTTTTTATGTTTCCCAAGATTCATAAGCCAGGCAACCAAGGGAGGCCAATAATTTCAGGGGTGGGAACACTCGCTGAAAAATTCTCAGGGTGGATTGAAAACATCCTCAAGCCGCTGGTAAAGAAGACAGCCAGCTATATACAGGACACTACAGACCTGCTTAATAAGCTATCCACGATAGGTCCCCTCCCCGACAGCACCATCTTAGCCACCATGGACGTCGAATCCTTATATTCCAACATCCCACACGAAGATGGACTAGCCACCTGCCGAATGTTTCTTGAGGCCAATGGGATCCCCTCCAAGTCTGTAATAGCACTTACCAGCACTTACTGAGCCTGAACAAGAACTTCTAAATTTCCATGACAAATTCAACAAATTTCATCCAACCATAAACTTGACATTAGACCATTCAAAAACAAAAATCAACTTCCTAGACATCACCACAAAAAAACAAAATGGTTCATTCCAAACATCTGTATATCGGAAACCAATTGACCGTCCCACATACCTCAAATGGGACAGCTTCCATCCTAAACACATTAAGAAATCCATTGTCTACAGCCAGGCCCTCAGATATAACCGTATCTGTTCCAGTCCCAAGGACAGGGATGAACACCTAACCCAGCTTAAAATGTCATTTTTAAATCAAGGTTACCATCCCACCTCCATTGATGATCAGATCGTTAGGGCCACAAGGATCCCTAGAAGTCAAGTACAATACAGAAAAAAAGAGGAAAATCATCGTGTACCTCTGGTAGTGACCTACAACCCACAGCTTGAAATACTCAGAAAAATGGCTAAGAAACTTCACCATATCCTACACAAGGATGACCGGTTAAAAACACTATTCAAAGACCCCCCTTGCTATGTTACAGGCAACCTCCCAATCTAAGAAACATCATTATCCAAAGTTCAATGCCCTCAGATTCACCAAGAGGAACATATTCTTGCAATGGAAGAAGATGCAAAACCTGTATTCATATAGAGACCAAAGACAAAATCCAAATTCCCAACACACAGCAGGACTATAAGATCCCAGGGACATTCACATGTTCCTCTTCCAATGTGGTGTATTTAAATCTATGCAATATATGTCTTGTTGGTGGCCCAGTGGCGTAGCGTGGGGGGGCGGTCCGCCCCAGGCGGCACGTGTGTGGGGGCGGCGTGGCAGCAGCAGCAAGTCCTCTCCTCTGTGGCCTGTGGGAGAACAGCGCGGACTCCGTGGAGGCGCACAGTGCAGGCGCTTTCAAATTCTTCTACTACCTGGCTTGCTGGACTGGAGCCTCGGCTGCTGTCCACTCCTGAGCCGTTGCTGGGCGGCGGGCGCACTCAGAGACCCGTCCGCTCCTGGAGGAGGTGTTCGCGCTGAGCCGGTGACGCAGCAGGACTCAGAGCGGATCCCGGGACACAGGAGCCGGTGAGTGAGGGGGACGGCGGGAAGCGCTGCCGGGTTGCCCTTGATATCTGTGAGGGGAGGACGAGGGAAGACACGTGATCTGCCTGTCTGCCTGCGGTCTGCCACACACACCGCCCGGTCAACCCTGACAGCCTCAGGCCTTGAGTCCTGGAGTCTGACAATGCTGAAGTTGGTTTCTTATTCGGCAGTTTCTTATTCGGCTATTTTTTATTTTTTTCAGGTTTTTCAATAAAGACAAAAGTATATAATAAATATGCAATCATGTGTCCTTTTGTGAATACACTTAAAAACAGATAAAAAAAAAAATTAGAAGACTGGCACAAAAATGGGCATCAAAGTGGGCACTGAGGTATGGTATTGAAGGGGTTAAATGGCTTTGTGCCATTTATCTGACACCTGATTTACATACCTACTGATGCCCCACATCACGTTCATGTTAATCCAGCCTGGCACAAATGGGTTATGGGCATCAGACCTGGCATCAAAGTGGGCAATTTGCCCATTTTCACAGATTTGAATAAGTAACAGCTATTTTGAAGGGGTTAAATGGCTTTGGGCCACTGATCTAACACCTGAACTGGCATCAAAGTTCTGATGCCCAGAACCCATTTGTGCCAGGCTGGAGTGACATGAACTTCATGTGGGGCATCACTAGGTATGTATATCAGGTTACGATCAGTGGCCCAAAGCCATTTAACCCCTTAAATTTAGCTGTTACTTATTCACATGTGTGAAAATTGGTTCTCTGCCCACTTTGATGGCAGTTTTGATGCCCATAACCCATTTGTGCCAGGCTGGATTAACATGAACGTGATGTGTGGCATCACAAGGTATGTAAATCAGGTGTCAGATCAGTGGCACAAAGCCATTTAACCCCTTCAATACCATACCTCAGTGCCCACTTTGATGCCCATTTTTGTGCCAGCCTTCTAATTTTTTTTATCTGTTTTTAAGTGTATTCGCAAAAGGACACATGATTGCATATTATTATATACTTAGAATGTTTTATTTTTATTGAAAAACCTGAAAAAAAACAGAAAATAAAAAATAGCCGAATAAGAAACTGAACGAATAAGAAATCAACTTCAGCATCGTTGGAGATTGGCATCTTCTACTACTCCAGCTGTAATGTAGACTGTAGTCAGTGCTGGATCATAGAATCATAGAATCGTAGAGTTGGAAGGGACCTCCTGGGCCATCTGGTCCAACCCCCTGCTCAAAGCAGGATTCGCTAAATCATCCCAGTCAGATGTCTGTCCAGCCTCTGTTTGAAGACTTCCATTGAAGGAGAACTCACCACTTCTCGTGGCAGCCTGTTCCACTCATTGATCACTCTAACTGTCAAAAAGTTTTTTCTAATATCTAATCTGTGTCTCTTCCCATTCAGTTTCATCCCATTGCTTCTAGTCTTTCCTTGTGCAAATGAGAATAAAGTTGATCCTTCTACAATGTGACAGCCCTTTAGATATTTGTAGACAGCTATTAAGTCTCCTCTCAGTCTTCTCTTTTGCAAACTAAACATTCCCAAATCCTGCAACCTTTCCTCATAAGACAGGGTTTGCAGACCGGTCACCATTCTGGTCGCTCTTTTCTGAACTTGCTCCAGTTTGTTGATGTCTTTTTTAAAATGTGGTGCCCAAAACTGGACACAATATTCCAGATGAGGTCTGACCAAAGAGGAGTAGAGGGAAATAATGACTTCACGTGATCTAGACTGTATGCTTCTGTTAATACATCCTAGAATTGCATTTGCCTTTTTTGCTGCTGCATCACACTGTTGACTCATATTCAGTCTGTGATCTATTAGTATACCCAAGTCTTTTTCACATGTGCTGTCACATACAAACGCCTCCATCAAGAGCAGATATTAGCGTCCTAAAAAAATGCCACAACTTTTCAACTGCTCTGGCCTCAACCAGTCACGTACGTGGCGGCGGCACGCCTGTCATATTCGCCAGTCATGTAAGCCATCATATATGCCAGTCAAGTCATGTAAGCCAGTCATGTAAGCCAGTCATGTCATGTCATGTAAGCCAGTCATGTCATGTCATGTCATGTAAGCCAGTCATATACGCCAGTCATGTCATGTCATGTACGCCAGTCATGTCATGTACGCCAGTCATGTCATATACGCCAGTCATGTCATGTCATGTAAGCCAGTCATGTACGCCAGTCATGTCATATACGCCAGTCATGTCATGTCATGTAAGCCAGTCATGTACGCCAGTCATGTCATGTACGCCAGTCATATACGCCAGTCATGTCATGTCATGTAAGCCAGTCATGTACGCCAGTCATGTCATGTAAGCCAGTCATGTACGCCAGTCATGTCATGTACGCCAGTCATGTCATGTACGCCAGTCATGTCATGTACGCCAGTCATGTACGACAATCATGTATGCCAGAAGTACGCCAGTCATGTGGGCCCATCATGAAAGACAGTCATGAAAGACAGACATGTATGCCAGTCATTTATGCCAGTCATGTATACGAATCATTTATGTCAGTCTTGTAAGCCAGTCATGTACACAAGTCATGGAGGGCACCAGTGAGCCTTATATAGAAGCTATATACACGTGTATACACCTGGAAGCCACCTATCGAAACTATATACAAGCATACACCCCTGGGAACACCTATATATGCTATATACCCCTATATACTCACCTGGGAGCCACCTATAGAAGCTATATACACACCTGGCAGTAGTCTACAAAAGCTATATACCCGTATACACACTTGGGATTCAGCTATAGCAACGACCAAAGGGGCGGCAAATTTTTCGACCGCCCCGGGCGCCACAAACAGTTGCTACGCCACTGGGGTGGCCTCTCTATGTTGGAGAAACAGGACAGAGACTGAGAGCAAGGATGAGGTCTCATCGTCATACAATTACAGACAAAAAAACCCATTTACCTGTGGCTAACATTTCTGTCATCCAGGACACAACATAGGCAATATGAAAGTTGTCATTTTAAAAGCAATTTTAAATCACAGACACATCGGAGAGTGTGGGAGCACAAATTCATTACAATCTTTGGTTCTATTCACACAGGACTCAATTTGTCAGAAGGTTTTATGATCCATTACCATATCTGAGCTATCTCCTCCAAGTAGCCCTTTGATCTCACAGAACTTTTCACACTACCTATCTAATCTTACCTAATTAAGGATTCTCTCTCCAAGCTCATTGTTTGTTTATTGAAATGTTGTTCTTTAGGCTGAGTGCACACATACTTTTCTGCCCTGCAGATTTTTCCGCGCAGAATTGAAGAAATCTGCGGATTTCTTCCTTTTTTCTTGTGGTTTTCCCCTGCGGATTTCCCCCTGTGGATTTGGAGAACAGAGCAGATGGAAAACCGCACAAAAGAAGTGACATGCTGCTTATTTTGAACCACAAGAAAACCGCAGCGTCTGCACAGCGTTTCTGCGCGGTAAAATCCACTGTGGATCCTTAAGGATATCCAGCTATTGGATCCCTCTGATTCTCTTTCTGAGTCCCTTAAAATCTGCCTTTCTAAAACCTAACATTGAAGTCTGAGTCTTCACAGATCTTCCTCCTCTAGCTATCCAAAATTCATGGCGCAACCTCCTAGGGTCTCAACCACTATTACCTCCTCAACCATTTCCTCCCTGTTTATAAGGATTAGATCCAAGGTAGTAGATCCCCTTGTTTTCTCCCCTACCTGTAGGAAGATAAAGTTGTCGGCAAGAGAGGATAAGAACTTGCTTGACCTGTTAGTTTTGCCGAGAGAGATTCCCAACAAATGTCTGGATAGTTGAAATCTCCGATGACCACTATGTCATATTTTTTGGAGAACTTGACCATGTGATGCATAAAGAGTTCATCCATATCTTCAGCTTGCACAGGCGGCCTGTAGTAAATGCCTACAGTGGTGTCCGTTGAATTATTCTGTCTTTGTATTCTTACCCAAACAGTTTCCACACAACTCCCAGTCTCTGAAGCTTCAATCTCTGTGCAGATATACGCTTTTCTAACATACAGTGCGACACCTCCTCCTCGTTTATCAAGTCTGTTTCTAGCAAATAAGTTGTATCCTTCTAGCCTTGTATTGCAATCATGAAACTGCCAGGGGTTTTTGTAGCATCCGCACCTGTGCCGTCCCTGCAGTGTACAGCTATGTTCTGGAGCCCAAAAGGGGTTAATTTGGAAAAAAAAAAAAAGTTTCACTTGTTAAAAAATAATAAAATGTGTCTTCTGTGTTTTTTTTTTTTTATTTTTATTAATTTTTACAAGAATTGTTGGAGCCAATTTTCATTTGAAACATTTTATCTGTTTTGTTCTGGTGTATTTCGAATAATATAGGAAAGCCTAAGGCTGGTTTCACATTAGCGTTTTTTCACGCAGCGCATCGTGCGCTATCGGTCGCATGCGCCATGCACCTCTATGTTTAACATGGCGGGCGCGTGGTCTAGCGCTTGCACGCATTTGTCTGCATTATCGTGCGCATGCGCTTTTTCCAGGTGTGCGCCTAGACGCACTCGATGCAACCTGTTGTATTTTTGGGTCCGCCGAAAGGCGTAAAAAAAACACATGTGCACGGAATGCAACAAAATAACGCATTACTGTCTATGGGAATGCAGGCGTGCACATGGATATGCGTTCGTCTGCGTTTTCGTGTGCATGCGTTTTTGGCTTACAAATGTGTAGACACTGTTTTAAACCTTAGAGAATGAATGCGCATAAAAAAAGTAAACGCATGCAAAAACGCACGATGCGCTGCGCAAAAAAACACTAATGTGAAATTAACCTAAGGCCAGAAATAAATCCCATAAAACACTGTACATGGAGACTTTGGGATCAGATCATTTCTGTCCTTTGTGCTTGTGGAAACAAAAAAAAGCTTTTATAAAAGCCTCAATCTTCTGTGTGTGAATCAGAGCTGAGATCTAACGTGATAGAAGATTACAGTGCGGGGAAGACGGGAAACCTTCATATAGACGGCCGGTGGGGATGGAGGCAGTGACCGACTCTGGCCAAATATGTTTCTAGAGCCGTAGTAGGAGATGAAGATGTCGTCCTCATCATGAAGTAGTTATTTCTCCTGTCGCGTGTAATGAATATCTCCTGCAGTATTGCTAATGCCGATTCCAGTGTCGGTAAATGAGACGAGAATTAGCGTTATGGAAGGTGAGTCTATGAGGAACGTATTCAGCTGCCGACTCCGAGGGAGAAACTGCTTGTTGTCTGTGGCCTAAATATATAGGTTTTATTAGTAGATGTAAAGAAGAGAACTAAATACTGTAAAATAATAAATCTCCTCATATGTTTCCCTTATTATCTCTAGTAATTTTATTATTACACAGGATTCTTATGCTGTTACATCAGCTCATCTTCTCATTCAGATCTCTACAATATCGGATCCTCTCAGTGAAAATCTTCTACATAAGAAAATTTTTATGATTTATCCATCAAAGATGGATATGGACAGAGACAAGATGGCGGAGAGGATATTGCACCTCACCCTAGAGATCCTCTTCCAGCTTACTGGAGAGGTGAGAGATTCTGATGACATCACATTACATCATTCTTATCTATGGGAATAGCAGATGGACAGAACTGGAGAGGTGAGAACTCTGGAAATGTCTGTAGTGAGATTTATTAATGTGTCTCTCCATAACCAGGATTACACAGTAGTGAAGAAGACCTCTAGTGAGCGTTGTCAGGACCCTGTGTCTGAGGGATGGGGAAGACCCCTGAGCCCAATGATGGGGCCTCCACCTCACCCCCAGATGCATGAGGACATCAATGATCAGAAGATCCTAGAACTCACCTACAAGATGATTGAGCTGCTGACTGGAGAGGTGACACTGGTGGGAATGCTGGGACATTATACAGTAACACTGTGAAGGGATCAGGGGGATGACGGTATCTTTGTATGTGTCAGGTTCCTATAAGGTGTCAGGATGTTGCTGTCTATTTCTCCATGGAGGAGTGGGAGTATTTAGAAGGTCACAGAGATCTGTACAAGAACGTCATGATGGAGGTTCCCCAGCCCCTCACATCACCAGGTAATAGACAGGACTAAATACACACGGCCTATAATTATCTGAATGTAAAGAATGAATTCAGTTTCTGTATGTGTTTTCTACAGATCTATCCAGTAAGATGAAAACACCAGAGAGATGTCCCCATCCTCTTCTTCCACAGGACTGTAAACAAGAAGATCTCCATGATCCTCAGGATCATCAGGTAAATGGAGAGAAGGTGTCATGAGATCTCCCCTATGATGTGTAGACATCTGTGAAGATCTTGTGCTCAGTCTTGTTTTATCCACAAGTATTATATGTTTTATACTTGTGTAATGAGAATGTGAGAATGGTGGAGATGGCAGGATAAGAGCCGATTATAGATGTGACTTCTCCATCTGTCTGTGACTTTCACATTAGTTGTTTCAGGGTGAAGATCTACCCCATATTAATCTGTTCGCACAGTACTGCCTTCCCCCATTTTCTAATGTTCCCATAGTACTGCCCCCTGGACATTATCCCATCCTATGTTCCCACAGGCTTGGCGGAGCACAGCCCTGCTATGAACATTTATACTTTGCTTTGCATAATCTAAAGGCTGTTTATTTTCTGTTTGTGTTTTTGGGGTTTATGATGCAATAAACCTACATGAACGTTTAATGGAACGTGCCTCCTGTTGTCCTCCCAACACACCTGAGCGAGTACAACCCCTACTATATATATATATATATATATATATATATATATTCAAACAATGTAAAAAACATATAGCCAGCTCACCATAAAGGAGTTCCTCTTAATACAATAGTTGGTGTTCACCTTGTATTCTGCACGGATCCAGGCAGGGAGTATGCCCCAACAAATAGGAATAAGAGAGAATTGGGATCCAGCAAAAAGATGAAAGTTCACCAGAATTATAAAATCTTCTTCTTTATTTATCCATTAAATCATATAAAAAAACGTATGAGGAACTCCAAACAATTGGTAACATTCCAGCAAGGGACTACATGTTTCAGCACTATGTGCCTTCCTCACGGTCCTATTTGAACTGAGCTCCAACACTAGCAATATATCCTCCTTTGTGGAACATATTCAAATGACCCTTAATTAAAAGCAGTGAAACAAACCAGTTAAAAACACCTGAGTAAATGGTTGAAACTCAGTTCAAAAATATTGCTAGAAAAATACATGTATTGAACATGTTTTATACATAGACCAATGATATAAACATTAAGTAATAAATCAACAGTGATATGGAATAACTGCCGCAAAAATGAAAAAAAAAATTTTTTTTATATAAACATATATGAAAAAACACATCATGAAATAGGCGCGATCTAAGTTTCAGAGACAATCACAAATATGACTCTCAAAGGAATAATATATTGGAGTAGGTTTAAGATAGAGATATAATCTTTAGAAACTAATGTAAGCACTGTATAAAAAAAAAAAAATATATATATATATATTTTTTAATGTTTGCTTACTTAATATTGTGTAATAAGATCCATTCTACTGTTCAATCCGTCAGGAACTCTAGTCTCTAATAAAAAGATCCACCTACTTTCTCTAGAGAGGATTTTACTTTTATAATCACCACCCCTATGTGGTTTTGTAACCACCTCTATTCCCCTAAAGGAGAAGCTTTTTAGATCTCCTTTATGCACATTAGCAAAGTGTTTAGAAACCGCAGAGGCTCCTGCAATAGGCATATTAACCGAATCCGACAAATGTTTTCGCATACGCTGTTTCAATGAATTAGTGGTGCAACCCGCATATTGAAGTCCACAAATATTGCAATCAATAAGATATATTACATTTTCTGTATTACAATTAATAAAAGAAAAAAACTCAAAGTTTTTTCCATTTTTTATAGAAGAAAATGTTTTCGTTTTAACAATATATTTGCAACACTTACAAATTTTTGCACCACAACCATAACAGCCTACAATTTTCATCCAATTTTGTTTCAATTTTTTGTCTGGATCAGTAAATAAACTTGCCGTCAACATAGAACCTATAGTAGGAGCTCTCCTCGCAACAAATTTAATTGAATATTTTTTTAATATTTCTTTCAATTCACCACTTTGTTCTAAAATGGGTAAATGTTTTTTAATAATGGAAACTATTTCTTGATACTGTGGACTAAATTTAGTGCTGAAAACTATACCCAAGTCATTGTTATATTCTTTAATATTTTTATATTCCAACAAATCCTGTCTATTTAAATTGTCTACTATGCCTCTCGCTCTTTTTAGAGACCAATTTGGGTAACCCCTGGATTTTAATCTTTTTGCCAAAAATTCAGATTCTTTCATATAGGTATCTTTTTCTGTACTGTTTCTTTTTGTTCGAATCAGTTCACCTGTGGGTATATTCCGAATTACATGGTTGGCATGACATGAATTTGCCATCAATATACTATTCACAGCTGTAGATTTGCGATAAGGTTCCACCAACACTTTTTTCCGATTTGAATCTATTTTCAAGGTCAAATCAAGAAAATTAATTGACAGCTCATTCATGTGACATGTAAATTTGAGATTGAAACTATTGTTATTTAAATATGAAAAAAAGGAAGATGCTAAATCCTTGTTCCCCTCCACACAAAAAACAAATCATCAATGAAGCGTCCCAACCAAAAAATGTCATGTCTGAATGGATTGTTAAAATGAAAAATATACCTCTCCTCCCATACTGACATAGTTAAATTTGCTAAAGACGGTGACAATTTGGCCCCCATGCTCACTCCCTGTATCTGCAAATAATATTTCTCATCAAAAACAAAATAATTATGAGTGAGCAAAAAATTAGTTGCAAGCAATAAAAAATGTTGAATTTCAAATGTATACTCACTGTATTTAGATAGGTAATATCTGAGGCTCTCCAATGCAACAGAATGTGGAATTGATGGATATAATCCAATAACATCACATGAAAGCCACAGAAAATCATTCCCCCATTCTATTTTTTCTACCATGTTAATAGCTGCTTTGCTATCTCTCAAGTGACTAGGAGTTAAAGCCACCAGGGGTTGTAGATAATGATCCACCCACTCTCCAAGGCGTTCACTAAAAGACCCTATCCCTGAAACGATAGGTCTTAGTGGGGGAGGAAAAATTTCTTTGTGCACCTTGGGGAGTGAGTGGTAAATGGGTATAATGGGATGGTCACAATACAAAGCTTCACTCAATTTCTCTGAAATAGCTCCTGTAAATACACCTTCCTGCAAAATTTTTTTCATTTCCTTATTAAAAGGGAGAGTGGGATTTTCATTTAATTCCCTGTACACACTGGAGTTTCCCAATGCGGTTAAATTAAGTTTCTTATATAAACCCACATCCAGAATGGTAATTGATCCACCCTTATCCGACTGGACAATTTTTAGATCTTTATTCTTACTCAATTCCTGAAGAGCTTTATGCTCATGAAATGTCAGATTATGATGGGTCAGTTCCACTCTGTTATTTAATTCCACCAAATCCCTTTCCACCGCTTCTTGAAAAACATCCAGCATCGGAGGTCTAGATTTAAGTGGGTAAAATTTTGTATTTTTTACATGAAAAGAATCATTTAAATTAATCTGGTATTCTTTGGAGCTTTCAGATTCTAGTTGTCTCAAATTGTACAAACCCACCTGTTCCTCAAATGTAAGTAACCTTTCAACATCCCTATTTTCTACAGAACAAAAATTGTCAGTACCAATATTATCCCCAAAATGACATTTTAAGGTTAAACTACGTGCTAGACGATTAACATACATCACTGTGTCATATACATTGAATTTACATGCCGGGGAAAAACCAAGTCCTTTTGACAAAAGTGAAAGTTGCGGTGCTGAAAGTATATAACTGGAAAGGTTGTAGACTGGTACAGTTACTTCTTCCGTTTCCAGAGTTTGTCCTGATAAGCCTGTTCTCTTATGGCATCTTCCTCCTCTCCTTCTAATCCGTTTTTTGGTTTAGCTCCCTCTTTGTTGTAATTTCTTTGGTAAGATTTTTTTCTTCTTTCCATACCTTTATTAGATGCACAAGCCACTGATGAATCTGAATAATCATCTGAAGTATCTCCAAAAGTAGTGTCCATATTTTCTTGAGTTTTTTGAAAAGTCACTTTATGTTTGCTGAACCAAGGTTTCCGTTTTTTTAATATTGATGACGGATTCTTACTCCAATTATATACACATTTATTGTTGTAATCCTCCAAATCTCGTGTGTATTTTCTTTTTTTAGTCTCAATGATGGTATCCTCTAGTTTATTTAATTTTTGTTGCATTTTTTCATATAATAATTTGTAAGAATCATTGCCTTGATAAATTTCCAGAGAATCTTTCACAATCTTAATTTCATCACTGAGTTTTTTAAGTTCAGTCTCTTCTTCTTCAATGATTAATTTTATAAGACTGAGAGAGCATTCACTAAGGACATTTTCCCACCTGGTCTGGAACTCATCATTATAAGCTGTTGTGGCCACTTTTTTTAATCTCAGACCATGTGGGATCATCTTCCTCTCCCAGTAACAGCTGAGAGAATTATGGTCCCACCATAATTTCTGTTCCTTGATCATAATACGTTCCAAATTATACATGATGGAATTTAATCCCCCAGGTGCTATATCCACTCCATTGACATTATCATTGAATATCAAGGCAAGTTTATTGCGTCTTGTGTTGCAGTAATCCACTTCCATAGCAAAAAAGGATTTTTTACTAATGGGATCAGTCATATGTAATGAAATTTCAAGTTCAATACTTTGATTATGGGTGCTCGGCTAATACTCCCAGAGGCAATATTCAAACAATGTAAAAAACATATAGCCAGCTCACCATAAAGGAGTTCCTCTTAATACAATAGTCGGTGTTCACCTTGTATTCTGCACGGATCCAGGCAGGGAGTATGCCCCAACAAATAGGAATAAGAGAGAATTGGGATCCAGCAAAAAGATGAAAGTTCACCAGAATTATAAAATCTTCTTCTTTATTTATCCATTATGTCATATAAAAAATATATGAGGAACTCCAAACAATTGGTAACATTCCAGCAAGGGACTACATGTTTCAGCACTATGTGCCTTCTTCACGGTCCTATTTGATCTGAGCTCCAACACTGGCAATATATCCTCCTTTGTGAAACATATTCAAATGACCCTTAATTAAAAGCAGTGAAACAAACCAGTTAAAAACACCTGAGTAAATGGTTGAAACTCAGTTCAAAAATGTTGCTGGAAAAATACATATATTGAACATGTTTTATACATAGACCAATGATATAAACATTAAGTAATAAATCAACAGTGATATGGAATAACTGCCGCAAAAATGAAAAAAAAATTTTTTAGATAACCATATATGAAAAAACACATCATGAAATAGGCGCGATCTAAGTTTCAGAGACAATCACAAATATGACTCTCAAAGGAATAATATATTGGAGTAGGTTTAAGATAGAGATATAATCTTTAGAAACTAATGTAAGCACTGTATAAAAAAAAAAATATATATATATATTTTTTAATGTTTGTTTACTTAATATTGTGTAATAAGATCCATTCTACTGTTCAATCCGTCAGGAACTCTAGTCTCTAATAAAAAGATCCACCTACTTTCTCTAGAGAGGATTTTACTTTTATAATCACCACCCCTACGTGGTTTTGTAACCACCTCTATTCCCCTAAAGGAGAAGCTTTTTAGATCTCCTTTATGCACATTAGCAAAGTGTTTGGAAACCGCAGAATGTTACCAATTGTTTGGAGTTCCTCATACGTTTTTTTATATGATTTAATGGATAAATAAAGAAGAAGATTTTATAATTCTGGTGAACTTTCATCTTTTTGCTGGATCCCAATTCTCTCTTATTCATATATATATATATATATGTATATATATATGTATACACTGCTCAAAAAAATAAAGGGAACACTCAAACAGAATATAATGCCAAGTAAGTCAAACTTCTGTGAAATCAAACTGTCCACTTAGGAAGCAACATTGATTGATGATCAATTTCACATGCTGTTGTGCAAATGGAAAAGACAACAAATTGAAATTATTGGCAATTATCAAGACACATTCAATAAAGGAGTGGTTCATGTGAGCCAGTTTCTTTGTAGCGCTTGATGGTTTTTGCCACTGCACTTGGGGACACTTTAAAAGTTTTCCCAATTTTTCAGACTGGCTGACCTTCATTTCTTAAAGTAATGATGACCACTCGTTTTTCTTTACTTAGCTGCTTTTTTCTTGCCATAATACAAATTCTAACAGTCTAGTCAGTAGGACTATCAGCTGTGTATTCACCAGACTTCTGCACAACACAACTGATGGTCCCAAACCCATTTCTAAGGCAAGAAATCCCATTTATTAAACCTGACAGGGCACACCTGTGAAGTGAAAACCATATCCGGTGACTACCTCTTGAAGCTCATCAAGAGAATGCCAAGAGTGTGCAAAGCAGAAATCAAAGCAAAAGGTGGCTACTTTGAAGAACCTAGAAAATAAGACGTGTTTTCAGTTGTTTCACACTTTTTTGTTAACTATATAATTCCACATGTGTTAATTCACAGTTTTGATGCCTTCAGAGTGAATGTACAATTTTCATAGTCATGAAAATAAAGAAAACTCTTTGAATGAGATGGTGTGTCCAAACTTTTGGTCTGTACTGTATGTTTCGGCTGAACGGTCATTTGTCAGACGGCTATCTCTCCCGACTCCCCATAAACACAAATATTCCAGCTTTCCAGTGGTTTGTATGAGAGCGTCGCCTCCAGACTCCTATAGCAGAGGATTATCTACAGGAAGAACAAGTGGATTATCCTCTGAAATTCAGGATGCCAGATCCTTCTCTATCCTGACATCATCTGTCGGGAGGCCCCCAAATACATTATATAGTCACCCAAACCCCCTGAAATCCGTGCTTTCATGTAACTTTTGTCTAATGTGTATGGGAGCGTTAAAAAGTAACTTATTGGACGCTGCCTTTGGCCTAACCTAATAGACCTTTGTACATTGCGGGCCCAGATACCAATATTAGGCATGTAAGAATCGTAGTAATTAGGCCGCCTCATACTATCAAGTTCTTGAGGGAGGAGGGCATTCAGCCCAACTCTGTTACACCTTCTAAGATGCCATGTTTGCTTTTGACAGCAGCAAGTGGTGAATCATAGAATGTTAGAGTTGAAAGGGACCTCCTGGGTCATCTGGTCCAACCCCCTGCTCAAAGCAATATTCAGTAAATCATCCCAGACAGATGTATGTCCAGCCTCTGTTAGAAGAATTCCATTGAAGGAGAACTCAACACCTCTCGTGGCAGCCTGTTCCACTCATTGATCACCCTAATCGTCAAAAAGTTTTTTCTAATATCTAATCTGTGTCTCCTCCCATTCAGTTTCATCCCATTGCTTCTAGTCTTTCCTTGTGCAAAAGAATAAAGATGATCCTTCTACAATGTGACAGCCCTTGAGATATTTGTAGACAGCTATTAAGTATCCTATCAGTCTTCTTTTTTGCAAGCTAAACATTCCCAAATCCTGTAACCATTCCTCATAGGACATGGTTTGCAGACCGGTCAACATTTTGATCGCTCTTTTCTGAACTTGCTCCAGTTTGTTGATGTCTTTTTTAAATTGTGGTGCCCAAAACTGGACACAGTATTGCAGATGAGATCTGACCAAAGAGGAGTAAAGGGTAATAATGACTTCACGTGATCTAGACCAGGGTTCCCCAACTCCAGTCCTCAAGGCCCACCAACAGATCATGCTTTCAGGATTTCCTTTGTATTGCACAGGTGAAGCAATTATCACCTGAGCAATACTAAGAGAATCCTGAAAACATGATCTGTTGGTGGGCCTTGAGGACAGGAGTTGGGTAACCCTGATCTAGACTGTATGCTTCTGTTAATACATCACAGAATTGTATTTGCCTTTTTTGCTGCTGCATTACACTGTAGACTCATGTTCAGTATATGATCTATTAGTATACCCAAGTTTCTTTCACACGTGCTCTTGCTTGGCCCTATTCCTCCCATTCTGTATATGCTTTTTTCATTTTTATTGCCTACTCCAGTTTATTTATATCTTTTTGAATCCTCTCTCTCTCTCTTCTCTAGAATTAGCTATTCCTCCTAGCTTTGTGTCATCAGCAAATTTAATCAGATTTCCCTCAATTCCTTCATCTAAATCATTGATAAAAATATTGAACAATACAGGGCCTAGGACAGAGCCCTATGGTACCCCACTTGAGACATTATTCCAATTGGATGTGCAGCCATTTACGACCACTCTTTGGGACCGATCACTAAGCCAGTAATGAATCCACCTAACAGTTGACTTGTCCATTCCATACTTAGTCATTTTGTCAATAAGGATTGTGTGAGACACTTTGTCAAATGCTTTGCTGAAGTCAAGATATACTACACTGCTCAAAAAAATAAAGGAAACTCTAAAATACCACATCCTAGATATCACTGAATGAAATATTTAAGTTGCAAATCTTTATTCATTACATAGTGGAATGAGTTGAGAACAATAAAACATAAAAATGATCACTGTAAATCAAAATTAATAACTCATGGAGGGCTGGATTTAGAATGATATCCAAAATCAAAGTGGAAAATCAAATTACAGGCTGATCCAACTTCAGTGGAATTGCCCCAGGGCAAGGAAATGATGTTCAGTAGTGTGTGTAGCCTCCACATGCCTGTATGACCTCCCTACAATGCCTGGGCGTGCTCCTGATGAGGCGGCGGATGGTCTCCTGAGGGATCTCCTCCCAGACCTGGACTAAAGCATCTGCCAACTCCTGGACAGTCTGTGGTGCAACGTGTTAGGCGTCGGATTCCTGCAGCTACACAACAGGAATCCAGAGCCTCACATGCTGCTCTGCAGCAAGCCATTCCTGAGGCTAAGTTCCTCTGCCGCTCCACTGAGCATGCTCACGAGACGATCTACCATTGGAGGTCGGGAGTCACATGCTCAGGTCCTTCTCCGGATCTGATTGGTCCATCTCAGAAATCTGAAAGGTCCCGGCAGCACACAGCTATAAAAGTCCCGCATGGCCGTTCGGCCATGCGCTAGTATAGACTTTACTTGCTAGATGTGTGAATGGTGACGGATGTATGATTCTGGTGACTGACTCATTAAAATTCCCCTCCTTCTGATATTACGCATGTGGATAGGGAATTAGAGTAGCAGTCAGCGCCAGTCAGTGGCAAGCCTTAGGCCACTGTGCACACCGCACCTCTACACTAGCGTCCGATTGTGCTACACCTCACGGCACTATTGTCTAGCGGCAGTGTCCTACGCCACTAGGCAGTTGCAGCTCTCTTTGGCGTCCGCAGTGGCGATGCCACACGCACGGTAGGTCTAGACGGACACAGTTCCTCTGCCTTGGGTCCTGCACCCGTGACCGGATACCGTGTGTGCATTTACCTGAGACCTAAATATATAAAGTGCTCTCAGTGAGAGAAACAAAATAGGAATCTTGTGGGTATGATACCTTTTAATGGCTAACAAATAATAGTGAATGTTGTTACAAAGCAAGCTTTCGGGACTGCTTACGTCCCTTCATCAGGCTGATATGAGACCTGTGACGCTAACAGGCTCAGCCTTTTGTGTTTACCTCTGCTGACATCTCTGTGAGTAAACAGTGATTACTTTGCGCACCTGGGTGACGTTTAACCCGCGTGCGCATTTCCGCCATATTGCTCATCTGTCACTACTTAGCAGCCGTGTTCACACCTACTACACGGTGGACCCTGAGCGGCGAATGTAATTAATTATTTAATTTATTTAGTGCATTCCGCCGTTCCTAACACAACGTGACATTGGCGGATGGAGCAAGACATGATGTCCCAGATGTGCTCAATCGGATTCAGGTCTGGGGAACCGGCCGGCCAGTCCATAGCTTCAATGCCTTCATCTTGCAGAAACTGCTGACACACCAGCCACATGAGGTCTGGCATTGTACTGCATGAGGAGGAACCCAGGGCCAACCGCACCAGCATATGGTCTCACAAGGGGTCTGAGGATCTCATCTCGGTACCTAATGGCAGTCTGCCTCTGGCGAGCACATGGACGGCTGTGTGACCCTCCAAAGATATGCCACCTCACACCATTTTTGACCCACTGCTAAACCGGTCATGCTGAAGGATGTTGCAGGCAGCAGATTGCTCTCCACGGTGTCTCCAGACTCTCACGTCTGTTACATGTGCTCAGTGTGAGCCTGCTTACATCTGTAAAGAGCACAGGGTACCAGTGGCGAATTTGCCAATCCTGGTGTTCTGTGGCAAATGCCAAGTGTCCTGCACAGTGTTGGGCTGTGAGCACAACCCTCATCTGTGGACATCGGGCACTCAGACCATCTCATGGAGTCGGTTTCAAACCGTTTGTGCAGACACATGCACATTTGTGGCCTGTTGGAGGTCATTTTGCAGGGCTCTGGCAGTGCTCCTCATGTCCCTCCTTGCACAAAGGCTAAGGTACCGGTCCTGCTGCTGGGTTGTTGCCCTCCTACGGCCCCCTCCACCTCTCCTGGTGTACTGGCCTGTCTTCTGGTAGCATATCCAGCATCTGGACACTGCGATGACAAACACAGCAAACCTTATTGCCACAGCTCACATTGATGTGCCATCCTGGATGAGCTGCACTACTTGAGCCACTTGTGTGGGTTGTAGAGTCCATCTCTTGCTACCACGATTGTGAAAGCACAACCAACATTCAAAAGTGACCAAAACATCAGCCAGAAAGCATTGGTATTGAAATGTGGTCTGTGGTCCCCACCTGCAGAACCACTCCTTTATTGAGTGTGTCTTGATAATTGCCAATAATTTCCATCTGTTGTCTATTCCATTTGCACAGCAGCATGTGAAATTGATTGTCTTTCAGTGTTGCTTCCTAACTGGACAGTTTGATTTCACATAAGTTTGATTTACTTGGCATTATATTCTGTTTGTGTTCCCTTTATTTTTTTGAGCAATGTATATCTACAGCATTTCTCTGATCCACCCAGTCAGTGATTCTGTCATAGAAGGAAATTAAGTTACTCTGACATGACTCATTAATTACAAACCTATGCTGACTGTGTTAGAATCTGTTCAGTTTGTGACTATCCGCCATTTTCTTGTAGTGTTCTGGCTGCTGGTCTTTTTCCTCTGGTGCTGGGTTTGTCTTAGTTCAGGTGATTGTATCACCCTTTATTAACCTGCACCTGTCTCCCGTTCCTTGCTGGACAACAGTGTTAATCCGCTTGAGTTCTGGCTTGGAGCTTTGTTTTGCCTTCTGTGTGTTTAATTAGTGCAGCGCTGGTACCTCCGGTTCTGCAAGTCTTAGTTTCTGTTTTCAGTTTGTTTCTGCAGCTTTCTCTTTGTTTTCTATTAGGATGTGACCCTGTTTTGTACCCAGTCCTTAGATCTTTCAGGGACCCCCTTCCCTCTCTATAGGTCTTCACTTGAGATTAACCTAGGATCGTCGATGGGTCTATTCACAAGGAATGGGTCGCCCACTCCATCGTAAAGTATCAGCCTAGTCTCAGTGCAGGGTTAGTTTTCCCCCTCCTACCCTAGTCCTATGCTGCAGTACCATAACAGACTCTGCTTAATCACTTCTTTCTTATCCAGGTACTTGCATACATGTTGTTTAATTATTTGTTCAAAGATCTTTCCTGGTATAGAAGTCAGACTCACCAGCCTATAGTTCCCTGGGTCCACCTTCTTCCCCTTTTTGAAGATAGGAACAACATTTGCTCTTCTCCAGTCTTCTGGGACTTCTGTTCTCCAAGAATTTTCAATGATTTTGGAGAGTGGTTCAAAAATGTCTTCTGCTATCTCCTTCAGTACTCGGGGGTGTAATTCATCTGGACCTGGAAATTTGAATTCTTTTATGTTAGCTAAGTGTTTCCTCGCTATCTTTCTGTTTATAGATATCCTGGATTCTTATTTTCCCTTAATAGGACAGTGAAGAACAGTTGATCTTACATTTCCTTTCTGCAAGAAAATAGATGCAAAATAGGATTTTAAAAGTTTGGCCTTCTCAACATCCATTTCTTTCTCCCTTTTAGCATGTGTTTAAGTTCTGTGTTCATCCATCCTGGTTTCCTTAAATGCTTCCTATTATTCCCTCTTGTTGGAATTGTTAACAATTGTGCTTTGAGAATCTCATTTTTCAAGATTTCCCATCCTTACCGGACATTTTTGTCCATAAGGATATCCAGCCATTGGATCCTCCAATTCTCTTTCTGAGTCCCTTAAGATCTGCCTTTCTAAAATCTAACATTGAAGTCTGAGTCTTCACAGATCTTCCTCCTCTAGTTATCCAAAATTCATGGCCGCAACCTCCTAGGGTCTCAGCCACTATTACCTCCTCAACCATTTCCTCCCTGTTTATAAGGATTAGATCCAAGGTAGCAGATCCCCTTGTTTTCTCCCCTACATTTTGGAAGATAAAGTTGTCAGCAAGAGAGGATAAGAATTTGCTGGACCTGTTAGTTTTGCCTGAGAGAGATTCCCGATAAATGTCTGGATAGTTGAAATTTCCATTGACCACTATGTCATATTTTTTGGAGAACTTGACCATTTGATGCATTAAGAGTTCATCCCTATCTTCAGTTTGCACAGGCAGCCTGTAGTAAATGCCTACAATGGTGTCCTTTGAATTAGTCTGTCCTTGTATTCTTACCCAAACAGTTTCCACAGAACTCCCAGTCTCTGAAGCTTCAATCTCTATGCAGATATATGCTTTTATAACATACAATTCGACACCTCCTCCTCCTCATTTATCAAGTCTGTTTCTTGCAAATAAGTTGTATCCTCCTTCTAGCCTTGTATTCCAATCATGAAGCTGCCAGGGGTTTTGTTGCAGCCGAACCTGTGCCGTCCCTGCGGTGTACATCTATGTTCTGGGGCCCAAAAGGGTTACATTCTGTAAAAAAAAAAAAAAAAAATATTTCACTTGTTAAAAAATGTCTTCTGCTTTTTTTTTTTTTTTTTTTTTTTTTTTTTTTTACATTTTGCACGAATTGTTGGAGCCAATTTTCATTTGAAACATTTTATCCGTTTTGTTCTGGTGTATTTCCTATAATATAGGAAAGCCTAAGGCCAGAAAGAAATCCCATAAATCACTGTACATGGAGACTTTGGGATCAGATCATTTCTGTCCACGTTGTTTGTGCAAACAAAAAAAAACTTTTATAAAAGCCTCAAACTTCTGTGTGTGAATCCGAGCTGAGATCTAACGTGATAGAAGATTACAGTGCGGGGAAGACGGGAAACCTTCATATAGACGGCCGGTGGGGATGGAGTCAGTGACCGACTCTGGACAAATATGTTTCTAGAGCCGTAGTAGAAGATGAAGATGTCGTCCTCATCATGAAGTAGTTATTTCTCCTGTCACGTGTAATGAATATCTCCTGCAGTATTGCTAATGCCGATTCCAGTGTCGGTAAATGAGACGAGAATTAGCGTTATGGAAGATGAGTCTATGAGGAACGTATTCAGCTGCCGACTCCGAGGAAGAAACTGCTTGTTGTCTGTGGCCTAAATATATAGGTTGTATTAGTAGATGTAAAGAAGAAAACTAAATACTGTAAAATAATAAATCTCCTCATATGTTTCCCTTATTATCTCCAGTAATTGTATTATTACACAGGATTTTTAGATGTGACATCGGCTCATCTTCTCATTCAGGTCTCTACAATATCGGTTCCTCTCAGTGAAGATCTTCTGTTTAATAGAATTTTCCTGATTTGCCCATCAAAAATGGATATGCACAGAGACAAGATGGCAGAGACAATATTACACCTCACCCTAGAGATCCTCTTCCAGCTTACTGGAGAGGTGAGAGATCCTGATGACGTCACATTACATCATTCTTATCTATGGGAATAACAGATGGACAGAACTGGAGAGGTGAGGACTCTCGAAATGTCTGTAGTGAGATTTATTAATGTGTCTCTCCATAACCAGGATTACACAGTAGTGAAGAAGACCTCTACTGAACGCTGTCAGAACCCTGTGTCTGACAAATGGGGAAGACCCTTGAGACCAATCAAAGGGCCTCCACCTCACCCCCTGATACATGCGGACATCAATGACCAGAAGATCCTAGCACTCATCTACAAGATGATTGAGCTGCTGACTGGAGAGGTGACACTGCTGGGAATGCTGGGACATTATACAGTAACGCTATGAAGGGATCAGGGGCAATGACGGTATCATTGTATGTGTCAGGTTCCTATAAGGTGTCAGGAAGTCGCTGTCTATTTCTCCATGGATGAGTGGGAGTATTTAGAAGGACATAAAGATCTGTACAAGGACTTCATGATGGATGTTCCCCAGCTCCTCACATCACCAGGTAATAGACAGGACTAAATACACATGGCCTATAAGTATCTGTATGTAAAGAATGAATTCAGTCCCTGTATGTGTTTCCTCCAGTTCTATCCAGTATGAGGACAACACCAGAGAGATGTCCCCATCCCCTTCTACATGACTATAAACAAGAAGATCTCAGTGTTCCTCAGGATCATCAGGTAGATGGAGAGAAGGTGTCATTAGAACTCCCATTTGATGTGTAGACGTCTGTGAAGGTCTTGTGCTCAGTCTTGTTTTATTCACCAGTTTTATATGTTTTATACTTGTGTAATGAGAACGATGGAGAAGGCAGGATTAGAGCTGATCATAGGCATGACTTCTCCATCTGTCTGTGACTTTTACAATATTTGTTTCAGGGTGAAGATCTGACCCATATTAATACTACAGAGACATATGTGAGGGGTGATGAGTGGTGTAAAGAGGAGATTCCTACATATGACTACCCAGGTGAGCAGTAACCATTAAATGTAGAGAAGTCACAGATTCTTCTCAGTCACCACTGTGGCTGCTTTATCGGTTGTGTAGTCCAGTCATATCACAATTGTGTGATCACCATTTTCCCTCCTGACCACAACATTCTCCTCCAGCTAAAACTGTTCAATTGACTTAGAGCATTGAAAGCTCTTTTCTATAGAACTTACGACCTGGAGGATCCACTTACCCCCTAGGAATAAAAGATGCTGACCCTCGCCTGCCAAAATATGTAAACTATAAAGCCGAATGAAAGTGTATGTAGAATGTGCGGAAAAGTTAGAAAATCACTTGAATTTAAAGTATTATTATGTGTCTGTAAGAGAAAGTGGAGGATAATGATGCTGTTGGCTTCCTAGATCCTTGATATCTTATTGGATGAATCTACCTTCTCTCCCTTCTGTGCTGCTGAATGTCTCATATGGTCCTTACAAGACCAGGTCCAGTCTTTCTGGGCAAACTTTGCTTTTATGATCGACAACAATAAATGTGCAGTAAGGCCAAGCGTGAATTTCTGGACAATAGCAACAGAGTTTCCCTTTATCCTGCCTTTTCAACTTGTATTAAGACTCACAAATATCAAGGAGCATTGTGATAAACAGGTAAAACATTACACCTGTGTCATGATATATCTCTAAGCTGTGCGTGGCTGCTGGCTGAAAAATACATTTATTCACGCCTGCAGGAGATGTGTTGGCATGGCTTGAGCCTTGGTTTCATAAGTTTGCAGCGCCCTTTATGGCCGGGGTTACTCAGTACGGGTCTGTCAGTCCTTCGGGGGATGTGACCCGGTCTGTGACCCTGGGCGTGCAATGTAAATAAAATATGGGTGTAATAGTTTATGGGGACATATATATGTGATGCCACCCGTGGTGTTCAGCAATGAAGGGGATAGCCGACGCTGCTTAAGAGACCGCTGGGGCTGTTGGTGATGCAGCAGAGTTGTTACAGCTCTCCACTGGCAGAGCTAGGCCCCAGGGCAGTTATAGATGTTAGAGATGATGATGGTGGTTGTTGTGGTGCAAGGCAGGTGACGCAGTAAATTAATCCGAGGACACAGTGGAGTGCAGTTTCCACACTTTTATTCACAGTTCTCCAGTTACATTCCCTAGCCGGGGTGCTGTGTCCTCCGGGTAGGTGGTCCAGCCAGCTCTCAAATTATTTGGGGTACACAGTGTCAGAACCCCCTTCACATGTTCCTTCCCTGGCCATCTCACTGCGCTGGCTCCCTTCTCTCCTGCCCTGCGCCTTCACCCACAGTGTCCAGAGCCTTCAGCCCTGGATCCTGTCAGGCAATGTACTCTTGCTCCCCTTGATTCTATACTGCTGCCTTTTCAGTGATTGTGTGAGGATGTGGCTGCATCACATGCAGATACTGCAGCCTATGGTTAGCTAGCTGAGTCCTCAGTTTCTCCACTAATCTGGGGCCGGTCCCCTACTATGACCTGGTTCTTCACCCGACTAATGTCGGCTTGGATTCGGGTGCCATGGGTGGATTCCTCTCTTATCGTGCCCCTAGGACCCCTTCCTTCTCTCCTCTTTTCTCTCACGCTATGCTAGTGTAGCGACGTGCTCTTCTCTCCTTCAGTCCCCGGCACCAACTGTCTACTTCCTTCCAACTGACTCCTGTTTCCATGACAACTCCCTCTGACTCCTCCCCTTCTACTTTCTCTACACGCACACTCTACCTAGCTCCTCCCGGGCCCTGAGAGGTACAGTGTTGGATGTAAATGTGTGGGTTCTGCATAGTGCCCCCTCCTTCCCTGAGAGTGGAGTACCACACCTCTAGCTGAGGTGACATACCTCTGTGGCGACTGAACCCTCAGGGGCGCCACAGATTCACTCCACATCATAAATTCCATTATGTTTTTGATCCTAAGGAATTTGGATTACTGCACAATATCTCCTGAAATTAGGGGTGCTAATACTTTCTCTACTCTTCTGGTAGTAGCTCCAATGGTCCACCATAAATGAGTGCAACTCCGGTTTACTGTTGGAGTTCTCCCCTCATACTCAACGTAAAGAAAACCAGGGAGCTGGTGTTGAGTTATGGAAGGTGCATGAAGGATTGCTTACCTATCACTATTGATGGTCAGGATGTGGAGATGGTGGAGAATTTCAAATATTTGGGGGTTCACCTGGACAGCAAGCTTGATTGGAGGTGCCATATGGAGAAGGTTTGCAAGAAAGGGATGAGTAGACTTTACTTCCTAAGGAAGTTAAGGTCGTTTAATGTGTGTAGCAAAATGCTTGAAATGTTCTACCAATCCATTGTGGCGAGTGCAATCTTTGATGCAATTATATGCTGGGGTAGTAGTGTGCGCACAGCTGACGCGAATAAGCTGAATAAACTTATCAAGAAGGCTAGTGCGGCGGTGGGTCTACAACTCAGGACTTTCGAGGAGGTATTAGAGGATAGAATTACTAAGAAATGCAAGGCTATAATGAGCAACAATACACACCCGCTCTATGAACTGTTTGCGAAACAAAAGAGCACATTCAGCAAGCGTCTACTCCAACTAATGTGTAAAAAGGAAAGATATAGAAAATCGTTTGTTCCGACAGCTGTGGGGATGTTTAACAAATGTATAAGTGTAAAGCATCCCAAGACTAAATGAAGTTCAAAGTGTATGGGGGGGAATTGGTGAGTTACAAGTACCAGTCTATCCGCATCTGCTGTCCATATAGACTTATTTTGTAAAGTGTGTATTGTTCTTGTAATGTTCTTGATCTTTGTTCTGCTGCTGTAATACTGTAATTTCCTCCGGGATCAATAAAGTTTATCTAATCTAATCTAATCTAATCTAATCTAATACATACGTTGTTGTTGGGGATGTAACATAGAAAAAGACTTTTTTTTATTCTACCTGTTCATTCTGTATGATAATTTGATTGTGGTGGGATTGGCCTGCCTCACTTATGTGAGTCTGTAACTCCCGGTCTTTAAAAAAAGCTTTCCACTGCCTCTTCCAAATGCCTAAGATCTAAATTTAAAATGAACCTGCCAGCAGCATTGTGCATCGTTATCTACAAACAATGTCAGGTCAGTGCCATTATACTGATTACATTGATACCTGCTGATGAAATCCGTCTTTTGGTTGTTGTTTAATCTTTATTTGTAGTTTTCAGTTAATGAGATTCTCGTGGTCTGGGGCGGGGCTGTGGTTGTGGGTGGGGCTTTGTTGTACTCTGAGTACATATGGAACTATATTGGCTTATGACAGGTCTACAATCTTGGAATCAGTGAGTGGGCCTGTATATAGGGCTACGCACTGTGCTGTTTGGTGACATGGTGTTTATCACACTCAACATGGACAAGAGGAAGCGAAGGAAAGAGTTTTCTCAGGAGATTAGAAAAAAAATTATAGACAAACATGTTAAAGATAAGTTATAAGACCATCTCCAAGCAGCTTGATGATCCTGTGACTACAGTTGCACATATTATTCAGAAATGTAAGCTTCATGGGACTGTAGCCAACCTCTCTGGACATGGCCGCAGGAGGAAAATTGATGACAAATCAAAGAGATGGATAATGCGAATGGTAAATAAAGAGCCCAGAAAAACTTCTAAGGAGACTGAAGGTGAACTTCAAGCTCAAGGAACATCAGTGTAAGATTGCGCCATCCGTTGCATGAGCCAAAGTGGACTTCATGGGAAACAAACAAGGACGACTCCATTGTTGAAAAAAAATCATAAAAAAATCCAGATTGGAATTTGCCAAACTACATGTTGACAAGCCATAAAGCTTCTGGGAGAATGTCCTATGGACAGACGAGGCAAAAATGGAACTTTTTGGCAAGGCATCTCATCTCTATGTTCACAGTCAGATTAATGAAGCATATCAAGAAAAGAACACTGTCCCAACTGTGAAACATGGAGGAGACTCTATTAGGTTCTGGGGCTGCTTTGCTGCATATCTGGCACAGGGTGTCTAGAATCTTTGCAGGGTACAATGAAATCTCAAGATTATCAAGGGATTCTAGAGGTAAATGTGCTACCCAGTGTCAGAAAGCTTGGTCACAGTCACAGGTCATGGGTCTTGCAACAGGATAATGACCCAAAACACACAGCAAAAAACACCCAAGAATGGCTAAGAGGAAAACATTGGACTATTCTGAAGTGGCCTTCTATGAGCCCTGACCTCAATCCTATTAGACGCGGTTATACAGCTTGGGTCATTTGGTAATAATATTCCATAGACCTGCCACCGGCCAGGGCAATAATATTCCATAGACCTGCCACCGGCCGGGGCGATAATATTCCATAAACCTGCCACCGGCCGGGGCAGCACCTGGTGTACACTATTATTATACATACTTAGGCCCATGAAGCCTCCGGAATCCTTAGTTACATGCTGCTACAGAGGGACTTATGGAGGTCAGTAGTGTTGAGCATTCCGATACCGCAAGTATCGGGTATCGGCCGATATTCGCTGTATTGGAATTCCGATACTTAGTTCCGATACTTTTTTCATATCGAATACCGGAATCGGAAGTTCCCATAATGCTAGGAGCCCGCTCGATTTGATTCAGCCAATGGGGATCCTCAGAAGTGTGGGCACATCCTGTTAGGCATGTAGGTATGTTAACTACTGGCATAGCTGTGATTGGCTGCTGAAATGATGTCATGATGCACTATAAAAACCGCAGCAGCCGCCATTTCGGGTTCACTCTGCTGTGAATTCAGATAGGGACAGGCTGCTGTTGAAGACTGTGAGGGACAGTTAGAAATAGCGATCGTCAAACATATCTATTGCTCTACCCAGGCTACATAATCCACCACTGTAGCATTTTTGTAGCCCAGCAGCGCTGTTTTAATAGCTGTCTGCAAGGGCTGTGTGAGTGCAGACCCACGCTGTGTAGTGTGTCCTGCAGGCACGTCTGCTTGTAGGCCGCCCAGCGTGTGTCTCTGCCTCATACACATTTTTCTTTTATTGCTGCTTTTTTTTCTCCTGTATAGTGTGCTTCCATACGTATCCATATACGTTGGTTGCAAACACTAAAGGAGTGGACAGCGGAGCCTTTCAGCAGCCTTTCAGCCATTTCTCTGCACTGTTTTTGGCTGTCTGATAGGTCTCTCTGTGTGTGAGTGCAGCTCACGTTGCAGTGTGTTCTACAGCCACCGCTGGTTGTTGTACATAGTCCTTTTTTTGCAGCTAATTTGTCCAGATTTTTGCTCCTATATTAGTGTGCTTCCATCCGCATCCATTGTCATTGGTTGGTTGCAAACACTATATAGGATTAGATAGAGGAGCCTTTTTGCTGGCTTGTGCCCTTCAGGGCCAGCCAGACTAGTATCACCCTATTTTTTGGAGCCTCATCAATTGCATTGTAGGTTAGCTTCCTGCATTGTAATCGCTCCAAAAAGTTTGTGATACTATAGCTTTCAAACTTTGGTCACATCCTTTTCTTTTTCCCCCCAAAAAAAAAAGGAAATAAAGTTCACCAAACACTCCACTTTAGAGTTGTGTAGGCCACATTAGATCATATTAAAGTGTAGTTCACACACTCTTAGCCAAATTAGTGTTTCTTATACTGGTTAGCAGGTGTTCAGGAATAAGAACACTAAGCCACCCCTTTTTTACTTTTCTGCCTATCTTTATCAGTCTACCAAGATGAAGAAGGCAGGGAGTAAGGCACGTGGTCGTGGCCGTGGAGTTTCAGCAGGGAGAGGACGGGGGGATTCAGCAGGGAGAGGACGTGGGGATTCGGTGTCTGCTGCGGCCACCAGTGACCCGGCATCCCCCACTTTTACCAGGCAACAGTCCTTCATGCGCAGCTTTGTAGGACCTCGCCGTACCCCACTGCTGCGTGACGAACAAATTAAAGCCGTTGTCGGATGGATGGCAGCTAACGCATCCACTTCAATGACTTCCGCATCCTGCCAGGGCCAGAGCACTGAAGAGCAACCATCTGTCTCTTCACCACCTGCCAAATTGCCCAGGCAGTCTGAGAGCCCTGGACAGGAGCCATCTCAATCTTTACTTCTGTTCTCAGAATCTGTTGGCTTGGAAAGAGGTGGCCAGCCAAGCAGCATTCTAGAGCGTGAAGAAGAGGGAGTATGCAGTGATGCGCAACTGCTTTGTCCCTCTGAATCTGAAGAGGCAGGTGGCCCAGTGCCTATTGTCAGCACACCTCAGTGCTCATCTGATGATGATGTGACTCAGTTGCCAATTTCTGGTGCGTACGGTGCTGGCGAGACAACCCAGGACCAGCCGGTGCTTGAAGAGGGGAGTGGAGATGATGAGGTCCTTGACCCATCATGGCGTCAGCCACAGGAAGGTGGTAGGAGCAGCTCTGAGGAAAAGATTCCCCGAACAGCCAAAAGAGGAGGGAGAGGGCGGAGGCAGACTTGGTTGCCTGTAGCCTCCACTTTGGCACCCGTGAGGAGCAATCCTCTTCCAAAACACAAAACGGGCACTCCCAGGACTTGCAGTGCATGGTCTTTTTTTGACACAGTTGCAGATGACATTTGCTTTGTCAAATGCAAGCTGTGTCATCAGAAAGTTAAACGAGGGAAAAATGTGAGCAACCTCAATACCACAAATATGTGGAAACATGTGCGTACCAAGCACGAGGTGGAGTTACACAGACACACTGAAGATGTAGGCCAACCTTCAGCAGCACCTACCACCTCTTCAGCTCGTGTTGGGGCATCTTCCTCCAGCTCACACACAGCTGGTTCGGCTTCCTCACTGGAACGCCATGGAAGAACCACTGCCACTGTTGTCCAGAGACCCAGTGAAATTGCACCCACTGAACCACGTTCTCAGTCATCAGCACACTCCCAGGCCACTCACCAGCAATTGGTAGCACAGGCATGGGAGAAAAAGCGGCCAGGAATGCAGTCTGTACATATTGAGTCCTCCTCCTACTCTAGTTCCTCCGAATCAGCACTGCATGAGCCTGTTAGGCCAGATATGAGCACAGGTGTGGGCAAACGTCAACAGGCCATCCTTAAATTAATTTCTTTGGGGAATCGGAGCCATACAGCACAGGAGCTCTGGAATGCCATCAAGCAGGAGAGCGATGTGTGGTTTGTGCCAGGGAATCTCCAGCCAGGTTTGGTAGTGAGTGACAATGGCCGAAATCTAGTGGCAGCTCTGGGCCTAGGCAACCTCACTCACATACCATGTCTCGCACACGTGCTCAATTTGGTCGTGCAGAGCTTTCTGAGGGACTATCTGGATCTTGATGCACTGCTGCACAAGGTTCGCCTAGAGTGTGCTCACTTGCGGCGTTCCAGCATGGCAAGATCGCGCATTGCATCTCTGCAACGCCGATTCCGCCTGCCAGAACATCGCATCATATGTGACCTCCCCACCAGGTGGAATTCAACGTTACATATGTTGGAGCGGTTATGTGAGCAGCAGGCAACAGTAATGGAGTACCAGCTGCATCAGGCGCAAACAAGTCGCAGTGTGCGCCGGACACACTTCACCACCACTGAGTGGGCCACTATGAGGGACATCTGCCAAGTTTTGCGTGCCTTTGATGACCACGCGGATGGCCAGTGCAGATGATGCACTAGTCAGCATGACTGTCCCCCTTATCTGTCTGCTTCAAAAAACCTTACAAGCACTAAGTGAGGAGGTTTTTGAAGAGGTCGAGGATGAGGAGTCAGAAATGCCATCTGCTTCTGGCAAGTCTGCGCAACGTGCTTCCACACAAAGGCCCAGGCAGGGGACACTTAGTGAAGAGGATGACGAGGAGTCAATGGAGGAGGAGGAACACATCACTCCAGAGGAGGGAGGTACACAAGGCTCTAGTAGTCAGTGTGTACAGCGAGGGTGGGATGATGCTGAGCAGGCTGAGATGCTGCCTCAAGTTGGGGACAGCGTTTCCGGTCCAGTTGGCAGTCTGCAGCACATGGTTGATTTCATGCTGCAGTGCTTGTTAAATGACCGCCGCATCGCCAACATTCTCCACACGGCTGATTATTGGGGGTACACCCTCCTAGATCCTCGCTACCGGGACAACTTACAAAGCCTCATACCACATATGAACCGGGAGCGTAAAATGCGGGAGTACCAAGAAACACTTGTGCAGGTCATCATGTTCTCCATTCCCCCCGCAAGTGTTGCTGGTAGTGCTTTTCAAAGCAGCCATGTGGGTAGAGGCAGTGGAGGAAGCTCTGCACAAAGAGGTAGCAGAGGCAGTGCCGCAGGACAAGGCAAGGCCAGTATGGCCCAAATGTGGAAAAGTTTTGTGGGACTGCCACAAATGGCTACACCATCACAGACGGCTCCAGTCAGCAGGAGGCAACGTTTCCGTCAGATGGTGACAGACTACTTGTCTTGCCCTGTTGGTGTACTCCCAGACGGCTCTTCCCCGTTCAAGTATTGGGTCTCTAAGCTGGATACATGGCCAGAGCTTAGCCAGTATGCATTGGAGGTGCTGGCTTGCCCTGCTGCCAGTGTATTATCGGAACGTGTCTTTAGTGCTGCAGGTGGTGTGGTAACAGACCGTCGCACGCGACTGTCCGCCGATAATGTTGACCGGCTTACTTTTCTGAAAATGAACAAGGCCTGGATCTCACCTGAATTTGCCAGTCCTCTTCCAGAATAAATAATTGGCTGGCAACAGGATCCAGGTCTCCTGTTGTGTTCATTTTTCTATGACCTGAACGTTATTTCCTGGGCTACAACAACGCCCGTTGTTGCTCAGAAATGCTGTCCACACAGAAAAAAACACTCGTTCATGTGAAAGTGGAGGTCCGGTGACATCCGCTGATCCCCCTGCTGTGTGGAGGGCAAAGTGTCCTGCTCCCTCCAAAGTCAAAATACCTCCGATTTACACCTGGCTCCTAGTAGGCCTCGGCCTGCACCATGATTGTCCCTGGGCTCCAACAACGCCAGTTGGTGCTCGGAAGTGCTGTCCACACAGAAAAAAACACTTGTTCATGTGAAAGTGGGGTTCGGTAACAACAGCTGATCCCCTGCTGTGTGTTCGGCAATCTCTCCTGCTGCCTCCAAATTCTAACAACGTCTTATCTTAAACTGCCTCCAAGTAGGCCTCAGCCTACAAAATAACTATCCCTGGGCTCCAACATCGTCAGTTGTTGCTCGGAAGTGCTGTCCACACAGAAAAAAACACTCGTTCATGTGAAAGTGGGGTTCGGTAACATCAGCTGATCCCCTGCTGTGTGGAGGGCAAACTGCTGTTGCCTCCAAATTGTAACTACTTCAGATTTAAACATTCTCTGATTTGGCCTCTGTCTCCACTCTGTCTCTAGTATTTCCCCTGACCTCCAACACCGCCACTTCCTGCTCACAGTTGCCGTCCACGCATTCCACACTTGTTCCTGGTGTTCTGTTACGTGAGCAGATCCCCCAATGTGTGTCCGGCACTGTCTCCTGTGCTGTCCCAGCCTGTTTTCAGCACGCCTGCTGTTTCCGGGTAGTGTCAAGGTCACTATGCCACCAATCCGTTGTCCTGTCGTCTTGCGGCCGGGTTAACCGACTCTACGGTGCCTGCAGTTTAGGTAACTCCTATGTGGGCTGCGGGAACTGGCACTGAAGGCTGGATCCGTAGTGCCAATGGGACATGGACCCCCCTGTAGGACTGTGGGTTTCGGTAACTGCGGCCTGGCTACTTTGCTTTGGATGGGTACCTTCTGCTACCCACCCGGGTTCCAGCACTGTCAGCTGGTTCTCGCCAGAGCCTTTGGCCTAGGTGCCTCCATCTCGGTATCCGAAGGTCCAGCACCGTCAGCTGGTCCTTGGTAGTGCTTTCTAGCACAGGTACCTCCTGCCTAGTAACCGGGGTCCAGCACCGTCAGCTGTTCCTCGGTAATGCCATTGGCTCTTGTAGCTTTTGCTACCCATCTGGGTTCCAGCACCGTCAGCTGGTTCTCGGCAGTGTCTTTGGCACGGGTACTCCCTGTTGCCCAGCCTGGTTCCAGCACGCCAGCTGTTTCCGGGTAGTGTCAAGGTCACTATGCCAACAATCCGTTGTCCTGTCGTCTTGCGGCCGGGTTAGCTGACTCTACGGTGCCTGCAGTTTAGGTGACTCCTATGTGGGCTGCGGGAACTGGCACTGAAGGCTGGATCCGTAGTGCCAATGGGACATGGACCCCCTGTAGGACTGTGGGTTTCGGTAACTGCGGCCGGCTTGCGGCCTGGCTACTTTGCTTTGGATGGGTACCGTCTGCTACCCACCCGGGTTCCAGCACTGTCAGCTGGTTCTCGCCAGAGCCTTTGGCCTTGGTGCCTCCATCTCGGTATCCGAAGGTCCAGCACCGTCAGCTGGTCATTGGTAGTGCCTTTTAGCACAGGTACCTTCTGCTTAGTAACCGTGGTCCAGCACCGTCAGTTGGTCCTCGGTAGTGCCATTGGCTCTTTTTCCTTCTGCTACCCATCCGGGTTCCAGCAATGTCAGCTGGTTCTCGCCAGAGCCTTTTGCCTAGGTGCCTCCATCTCGGTATCCGAGGTCCAGCAACGTCAGCTGGTCCTTGGTAGTGCTTTTTAGCACAGGTACCTTCTGCTTAGTAACCGTGGTCCAGCACCGTCAGTTGGTCCTCGGTAGTGCCATTGGCTCTTGTAGCTTTTGCTACCCATCTGGGTTCCAGCACCGTCAGCTGTTCCTCAGTAGTGCCATTGGCTCTTGTTCCTTCTGCTGCCACTACGGGTTCCAGTACTGTCAGCTGGTTCTCGCCAGTTTCTCAGCCTTCTTGTACCTTCTGCTACATTTCCAAGATCAAGCTTTTTGAAATTGTCTTTGGTAATCCGTATTGATCTCCATGACGACGACCCTGATGACGACGACCCGGAAGACCACACCAAAGAAGACCAGAAATATGACCCTAAATAATATGTCCAAGATGACAAAGAACATGAAGACAACCACCAAGATACAGAACAAAAGACAGAAGAACAAGAAGCAGAAGAACAGAAAGCAGAAGAACATTAAGCATAAGATTAAAAATCATCATAGAAGAAATCAAAATTATAAGCAGAAGAAGACTAAGCAGTAAATGGGGGTGAGTCCGTTCCTCCTCGTGGCGCCCCTGGAAAATGCCTGCTGCTGCAGGCCAAACTGAACGCGGACAAATCCTGTTGTAAATCTTTTGTGACAGGCAGAACGTAAGGTGTAATCTTATAACTTTTATAGATAAGTACTACAGGAATGCCTGTCACCATAAGAAAATGAAGAAAAAGAAGAATAGGAAGAAGATGAAGAAATAGCATATGAAAATTAATAATAGCTGAATAAGAAGAATATGAAGAATGGAAAAAAAAATTAATGGGAAGAAGATGAAGAAGAAGAAGAAGATGAATAAGGTGAATAAAAAGTTGATGAAAAAAATGCTACTGCTGCGGATCATGAAGGAGAAAGTGTGGGAGAAGTACAAAAGAAGGTGAAGAGCATGGAAGTTGTGAAACATACATATCTGACAAAATATAAAAAAGGTTAACATAGTCAATATCTTTTTAACTCCGAACGTCTTGAAAAAAAAAATTTAAATTAATGCTATGCCATGTGATTTGAATAAACCACTATGCCTTTAATGTCTCCTCCACCTCCCACAATACATAATAATCTTTATTTTTTATATAGCACTAACATATTCCGCAGCGCTTTACAGCGCTTACAATACATTCTACATGATTCTTATTTGTTTTCAATTATGTAGAATTAGCCAACAAGGAAATAAAGGGCTTTTTTAAATTCCGATACCGGAAGTCCCATTGACTTGAATGGGACTTCCGGTATCGGAATCGGCGATACCCGATATTTTTTTCGTATTGGGTGATACCATCCGATACGATATTTTGGGGTATCGAACGGTATCGCTCAACACTAGAGGTCAGTGCTAGGAGCTCACAGAATCTAGTTACTTTGTATCAGCCACCTGATACATTATAAACAAACTCCACCCACTCCCTTCATGCCGGAAGGTTTCTACAGCATCGCCACATGTCTCTGGTGGCGCTCTCCGCGTGATGAGACATCGGACTCCTCCCTCCGCCGCCGTGTGTGTCTCAACGCTGACATGGACGGACACCTCCATGCCCACTACAGACAAATAGCGCCACCCTTCCATGACACAGGCAGGACACAGTGCACCCAGCTCTTCTAGCTACCCGCTACCAAAACCCAAAGTAATAGTTTGAGCCTCTATGTTTAACCCCTTAATGACAGCCAATACATCTTTTTACTGACCTGAGATAAGAGAATATCATCCCCATACAGGTGACAATCCAACAGCTGTCATCTGTACACTATAGTTGACAACTTGCTGTATCAAAAACGTTCAGTGCTGGCACCGTCCATATCTGTTTAACCCCTTAGTTGCTGCTGTCAAAAGTGACTATATCAAATAAATGATTAATAGATTGTTGGGGCTTCCGCTTTAATCTAATTGACACACCGAGATCATGATTGTGTGGTCCTGACATTTGCCATAGCAGTTCATGGCCAAATAGCGGCCTTAGAGTCTCTCGGCTATAGCGGTCAGTTTAGGAGTTAGTGACATTTAGGTGGTAAACAAACACTTTTTCATTCTAGCTATACCACTTTGCATTAATTCCTGAAAATCACCTGAAGGGTTTGAACACTACCTGACAGAAGTTTTCAATATGTCAGGGGGTGCAGTTTTCAAAATGGTATCACGTTTGGGGTTTTCCAATATATAGCACCCCCAAAGTCACTTCAAACCTGGATAGGTCCCTCAAAATAAATTTTGTAAATTTCCTTGAAAAAATAAAAAATTACTGCTACATTTTTAAACCTCCTAAAAGGCTAACAAAATCAATTTGCGTTTTAAAAATGGTGCTGATCTTAAGCAGACATGTGGGAAAAGTTATTTATTAATGTTTTTGTGTGACATGACTATTTGGATTAAAGGGATAATCATTAAAAGTTTGAAAATTGCATTTTTTTTTACATTTTTGTCAAGTTTCTGATATATTTTATAAATAAACACTAAACATATCACCCTAAATTCACCATTATCATAAATTATTATGTACCACGAAAAAACAGTCTCAAAATCACTGGGATATGTTGAAGCGTTCCAGAGTTATCACTACATAAAGTTACATTGGTCAGTATTGTATTGTATAAGTACACTGCGGCTATGGACACAGTGCACCCAGCTTTCCTGACGTTAGCAGGATCAGTGCACCCAGCTTTTCTAGCAACCTATACCCAAAGTAGTAGTTGTAGCTTCTGTGTATAACTACACGCGTACGTATTAACATCTTTATACATATGGTGGTATTTTGACATTTATTTTAGGAGTACACTGCTACTTTTGTGAAATTACAGACACCCTCTTGCAGTGGGGTTTTACTTAGAGCGTTAGTATTGTTGTATACTTACCACAAAATCCTGCAGGAGGATACCTTTCCTGCTATTTCTGAGCACTGTTTGGAATATACACTTGTCCTTTATTTATTATTACTTTTGTCAGATTCAAGTTATTTCTGTGACCATTGTGGGATTTTCTGTCATTAAATGAGGGGTACCAACAATTTTGATCATGAGTGTAGGAGGAGTGAATATTTTGACTCCACAGCCATTTTCCGGAAGTTAGCACGCAGTGGATGTTGGAGAGTGAAAATTACACATTTGCCATTTTATTACCTAATACATAGTGCCCAGATTGTGCTCCAGGAGACACACACCACAAATTAAGTGGGTTCTTCTTACTATAATATTGCTAAATACAGGGATCCTAAAAGACAAGGGTCGGAGCGAGCCGCACAACCCCCCCAACAGTGGCTAAGTGGAGGCCCTTCATGATGGTGGGTTGGAGGGAAGGGGTTAATGATCCCAGGGAGTGGAGGAGGTGGATAGAGGGGATATATTAGGAGGCTCTAGGGGCGGTTACCTTTAGTTCCCGCTCTGGAGCCACGAGGGATTGTCCCATTCCCCGAACATGGAGTCCATAACTGTGGTCCTGGTGAGGCTGTGGGCGGCAGCAGAGGCGCAGCATGATGGATGGTTGGAGCAGCAGGTGGCCAGGATCATCGGGGGAGGTAGCGGTTCGTCCGCCGGTACTTCTCCCCGTGCAAGGAGGCGGGTCAGGCCTCCGGAGCGCCTGTCCCCGGATGCTGCGCCTATCACCCAGCGCCGGCGTCGGAGCCCCTCCCGGGACCCTCCGGCGCGGGTGCCTGCCAGTAAGCGCGCTGGCAGTCCCTGGGCCGGGAGGAATCCAAGGGCCGGCCTGGGTGCAGCGGGGGTCGCTAGGCCTTCTCCCAGGCCTCATTGGGAGGCGGGGCCTGCGCGCACCTTGCCGGCGCGGACGGATGACGTCACGGCAAGCCACAATGGAGGTGGGCGGCCTGCCTCATCGGAGCATGGCGGCTTCATGAGGGCCAGCGCGGGGGGGAATATCGGGCGGCAGCCCCCAGCGGTCGGGGCGGGCTAGTGCATCCTGTGATGTGGGCCCCTTGACTGGACCAGCAGCGGGAGAAGACCGTGGACGGAGCAGCAGACAGTCGTTGAGGGGTGCGGGCAGTGGGTGGCCACAGGCGGCAGCCTCCGTGCCTGTGCAGCCCGCTGGCCTCAGCGGGGGTCAGAGCTTGGAAGATTCCAGAAGAGAGTGGCCCGGGAGTGCAGCGGTGTCAAGGGAGCCTGTTTCAGCGAATATCGGACCTCTGGAGACAGAGGGTCTTGCACGAAGCTCCGGTTTTGATGATCAGCGGGATTCGGGAATGGCGGCTGGAGGAGACACAGTGTTGTCGCAGCCCCGTGAGTATGGCTCCTTGTCTTGTCTGTCATCATCCCTAGTGAGGTCCCCTGCGGTCGGGAGCAGACTAGGGGGCCGGCCCGGGGCGGTAGGACAAATAGTGGGAGAACGGGGCCCGTCACCAAGCGGGGGGGCTTGGGGAGATGTTAGCGACCATGCAGGATTTGTTGGCATGGATGGAGGGAGTTAGAGTGCCATCGGCGCATTTAGCTGCCTGGGTGGGGTCGTAAGAGCGAGGGGCTGGCCTGTCGAAGGCGGCTATCGGGGTCTCGGGGGGCCAAGCGGACCCTGTGTCTGTTTCAGTTCAGACGGAGAAAGAGAAGGAATGTCGGATCCATTTGGACGATAGAGCCCACGGGGAAGTGTATGTATGCTTTGAGGGCCCACTGGGAGCTCATCTAAAAAAGGAGGTGCGGGAGAAGATCTGGAAGGATGAATATGTCAAGATATTTTCCCTGTTACTGCTAGAAAAGTTCAATTTGGATAAGGGAAAGAAGGATGATAGCAAAAAAGAGGAGGAAGAAAAACGGAGATGGCGTTTGATTCTACAAACGTTTGCAAATTGGCTCCAGGCGTTTGCAATTCTGGCTAGCGTGATTGGTGAAAAGGCACCTGAGAATTGTTCTCTTTTTTGTTATTTAGATTCAATAGGGGAGGCGTATAGGGTATACGGGGGTCAGGCCTGGCTCCGTTATGACAAGCAGTTTAGGCAGAGGAAGGCGATTCGTCCGGCGATTCGGTGGGATCAGAAGGACATAAGTCTGTGGTTAAAGGTTATGACGCAGTCTAAGTTTGGCCATTCCTTTCCTGGGGGGGGCCGGCTCTTCATATGTGCAAAGCGGTGGTCAAGGGGCAGGCGGTCAGTCGGGTACCCAGAAGCAGGGTCTCTGCTGGCAATTTAACGATGGGCAGTGTAAATTCGGATCAAACTGGAAATTCAAGCATCTTTGCTCCCATTGCAGTGGAACCTCGCATGAAGCTTCCAGATGCTTTAAGAAGCAGAAAGGAAAAGCAGAGAGTGGTAATTCCAAAGGGGGAGACGCCAGTGAAACTAGCCGCGATGGCCCCTTATCTAAATAGGTTTCCGGATGGTGAAAAGGCGGATCTGTTGTCCGGTTTCAGGGATGGTTTTAGAATTCCTGACCCTTTTGAGATACCATGGGGGCAGAAGAATCTTAGGTCAGCTGATTTGTATGGTGCGGTGGTGTCAGAAAAGTTGACAAAAGAAGTTCAGTTGGGAAGGATGTCGGGGCCGTTTAAGGATCCTCCGTTCGAGGATTTGGTCGTTTCGCCCCTGGGGGTGGTGCCGAAGAAGGAGCCAGATAAGTTTAGGCTTATTCATCACCTGTCTTTCCCTGGTGGTAGGTCGGTGAATGATGGAAATCGATCCGGAACTGTGCTCGGTGGTGTATATGTCTTTTGATGAGGCGGCAAAGTTGGTCTGGAGGTGTAGAAAGGGGGCACTTTTGGCGAAAACAGATATCGAGTCGGCATTTTCGGTTGCTACCGGTTCATCCAGAGAGTGTTAGGTTGTTGGGCTGTTACTGGGGGGGGGGGATTTTTTGTTGATAGGTGTTTGCCAATGGGTTGCTCTGTTTCTTGCGCGTTTTTTGAGGCGTTCAGTTCTTTTCTCGAATAGGTTGTCCGGGACATGTCGGGTTTTGATTCCGTGATTCATTACCTAGATGATTTCTTGTGTATTGGTCCGGGTGATTCAGGCTGTTGTGAGAGGCTGCTTAGGGCCGTGGAGTGGGTTGCTGACCGTTTTGGCGTACCGCTCGCTCCATGAAAAACGGAGGGGCCTTGTACGTGCCTGTCCTTTTTGGGAATCGTGATTGATTCGGTGGCCTGGGAGTTCCGTTTACCGGATGTCAAGGTGGAGGCGTTGCGGGTTGAGGTGTCTCGTGCTAGACGGGTGAAGAAATTGTCATTGAGAGAGGTTCAGTCACTACTTGGTAAATTAAATTTTGCTTGTTGCGTTATTCCAATTGGTAAGGTTTTCTCTCGGCGTTTGGCGAGCGCTACGGAGGGAGTGCGGGCCCCACATTTTGTTCGACTTAACAGTGAGCATAAGGCGGATTTGGAGGTGTGGGACAAGTTTGTGGAGCAATATAACGGACGATCATTGCTCATGGAGGATGCAGTTTTAAACGAGGAGATGGACCTGTTTACGGATGCGTCGGGTGGTGTGGGTTTTGGGGCGTATTTTAAGGGCAAATGGTGCGCGGCTGCGTGGCCTGCAGAGTGGTTTCAGCTAGGCCTCGGTAAGAATATTGCTTTACTGCAGATTTTTCCCATACTGGTGGCGGTGAACCTGTGGAAGGAGGAGTTTCGGAATAGAAAAGTCTGTTTCAATTGTGACAACATGGGAGTGGTGTGCTCCATTAACAGCTTGACTGCGTCCTCTCCTCCGGTGACTCGAGTTCTGCGGCAGCTAGTTTTAACTTGTTTATCGCTCAATGCTCATGTGACGGCTTCTTATGTGCCGACTGTTAGGAATTCCATCGCTGATTCTTTGTCTCGTTTGCAGTGGGAGCGTTTTCAGACCTTGGCCCCAGATGCGGAGGAAGCGGGTCTGGAGTGTCCAGCCGGGCTTTGGAAGGTGGTCTCAGGGCTGCAGAACCCTTGATATGGGCATCTCTGTCTGCCGGTACTTGGTCGATCTACGAGTCAGTTTGGAGTTGTTGGGGACACGTTCGTATGGCAACTCTGGGGAGGATCATTTGGGCGCGTTGCTGGCATGGTTGGGTTTTGGGGCGGAAGAAGGTTGGTCGGTGTCTAAGGTGGGGCAGGTTAGGGCAGGTTTAGCTTTTGGATTTAAATTGAGGGTCAAGTTGATTTGACCAAGTGTTTTTTGGTCAGCCAGGCCATCAAGGGTTTCAGACGTCGGGGCAATAGGGTAGATTGTCGGCGTCCAGTGTCATTTGGTATCCTTAAACAGTTGGGGGCGGTGTTGGTCGATGTTTGTGTGTTCGCTTTTTTGGGCGGCCTTTTCCCTTGCCTTTTTTGGGGCATTGAGGGTGAGGGAGTTGGTATCTCCAGGACGGTATTCCGGTGGGGGTTTGTTAGATAGGGACGTGTTGGTGGGTGCCAGTGGTTTGGAGTTTTGCATAAGGAGGTCAAAAACGGACCAGGAGGGTAGGGGAAAGAGGTTGGTTTTGGGCGCAGTGCCAGGATCTCTGATGTGCCCGGTGCGCTGCTTGCAGGATTATAAGTCATGGCAACGGTGTGGAGAGGGGCCATTGCTGCATCATGCTGACGGTTCTTTTTTGTCAAGTTTTCAGTTTGTGGCGGTTTTGCGTAAAGGCCTGGACAGGTTGGGTATTGATGGGTCTAGGTTCACTTCTCAAACTTTCATGATTGGGGCAGCTACGGAAGCGGCAGTTGGGGGTTTGGGTTCTAAGGTAATACAGCGGATTGGAAGGTTGGCATCGGGACGTTACAGGTCGTACGTTCGCACTGGGGCTTTGGGAGCAGAGCTACGTTAAATGAAGAACGTTTGGTTATTCTGCTGCGCGGTGGTTAATGTGGTTTTTTGTCATTACAGGTTGCACTCAGTTGCTGGTGTGGATCCTGAGCCATTCCTTTGTGTATTGGGGAGCTCAGCGTGCGGATGTTCGGCGAGAAGGGCGGCAGCTGGGTTTTTCGTGAAGTGTGGCGGTAATCAGATGGTTGGGTTTTAGGGGTATGGGTTGGAACAGGGTTTTGCAGGAGGTACATAATAGCACTAGGCTTGACAAGGACCCAGATATTTTAGTTCTTCACGCAGGGGGAAATGATTTGGGGGTCTGTCCTTTTCGTGAATTAGTCAAGGATATTAAGCACGATCTTCTGCGGTTGTGGTTGTCATTTAGAGGGTTAACTGTGGTATGGTCGGAGATTGTCCCGAGAAAGACTCGGCGACATGGGAGATCGGTTGTCAAGTTAAATAGGGCATAAAGGTTAATAGGGCGGTGTCTAATTTCGTGGTTAGGAATGGGGGGGGGTTTGGCACTTTGACCTGGAGAGTGGGAGTGGGGTGTTTTGGCTGGCTGATGGTGTTCATCTGAATGATGTGGGCATGGATTTGTGGGCATTGGGTCTGCAGGACGGTATTGAGAGGGCCATAACTTTTCGGTGTGGGGGTCTCAGGCAATCAAGGTTTTCAATTGCCTTCGTTGTGGCGTTTGGGGGGAGGGGGTCCTTGAAGTTGGTGCTAAATTGGTTTTGGGGGATCTGTGGTAATATGGATTCCTCAATGTTATTATCCGTGGTTTGGGTCTGGTGATTTGGGGGGACTTCCGGCAGTGGTTGGTCGGATACCCAGGGATTAAGTGGACAGTGCAACCCCGATGGTGTTTTGGTGCTCCCGAGCCAGAGGGGTAAAGGCTGGGAGTAATTTATGGTATGTGTTTGTCCACAAAAAGTATTCTTTACGTTTTGGTCATCAGATTTGGAGCTTCAAGGACCCTCCCCAAGGTTGCGTTATATATGTACAAATGTTGTATGTTACTTAAATAAAAGGCTGCTGTGGCCATTATATTCCATTCTGGTGTCCTGGTGTTATTTGGGGTTCAGGTGGGTGGGGAGTTTACTTGGGGTTAGGGGTTGGAAGAGGCAACTAAGCCGCACATTGCCAACTCCAATGTCATGTTGTTTGAGCACACTGCAAGGGTCAGAAGTGAGAGTTGTTTTTGCTGGATTGCTTTATAGAAACCTTGTTGCTTTTCAACAGCCTTTGAGCCAATAATAGTGCGGGAACCTCTGATTTTCCATTGACACATGATGGACCTGAGTGGGGACTTGTTTTTTGTGAGATGAGAATTGGTATTATGTTCGCCTACCTAACATTGATTGTTCACTCTTGCATCCCAAATATCCAATAAAAAGAAACCAAACAGTTGAACACCATGCATTACTGGTTCATCCTATAAGGTTTATTAGACTGCAAACTGTCATTGTCTTGGTAAATAATGTTTTTTACATAGCTTGCTATTTTATGGACCGTTTATGTAGAAATGTTCAAAAATATAAAACGCAAGGATATTTTATTAAAAAATTATAATTTTTTTTATCTTAGCAGATGACTGTACCAGGAGATCAGAAGGACAGCTGACATCTTCAATTTTTAAATATGATGATCTTGAGATCCTTCAAGATACAAATGAAGTGAATGCTATTACTCCAGATATACCACCATCCATTCACAGCAAAGACCTGTCATCTGATCTTATGAAACAGGTCCCATCTTCATTACTGACTACTAAGGAAAATCAAAGTGACAAAAGAGGCATTAAAAAACAAACTGCTCCTAAATCAAAGAAGCCATTTTCATGTTCAGAATGCGGGAAATGTTTTAAATATAAATCAGATCTTGTTAGACACCAGAGAGCTCACACTGGAGAGAAACCTTTTTCATGTTCAGAATGCGGGAAATGTTTTAAGCAGAAATCAGAACTTGTTATTCACCAGAGAACTCACACAGGTGAGAAACCTTTTTCCTGTTCAGAATGTGGTAAATGTTTTAACCGGAAAGAGAATCTTGTTAGTCACCAGAGAACTCACACAGAGGAGAAGCCTTTTTCATGTTCAGAATGTGGGAAATGTTTTAACCGTAAATCAAATCTTATCACACATCAGAGAACTCATACAGGGGAGAAACCTTTTTCATGTTCAGAATGTGGGAAATGTTTTAACCATAAATCAAGTCTTATCACACATCAGAGAACTCACACAGGGAAGAAGCCTTTTTCATGTTCAGAATGTGGGAAATGTTTTAAACAGAAATCAGATCTTGTTAGTCACCAGAGAACTCACACAGGGGAGAAGCCGCTTTCCTGTTCAGAATGCGGGAAATGTTTTAGTCACAGACAGACTCTTGTTACACACCAAATAACTCACACTGGGGTGAAGCCTTTTTCCTGTTCAGAATGTGGGAAATGTTTTAACCGGAAAGAGCATCTTTTTAGACATCAGAGCAGTCACACAGGGGAGAAGCCTTTTTCCTGTTCGGAATGTGGGAAATGTTTTAACCGGAAAGAGCATCTTGTTAAACACCATAGAACTCACACAGAGGAGAAGCCTTTTTCCTGTTCAGAATGTGGGAAATGTTTTAACCGGAAATTGATTCTTTTTAAACATCAGATTAGTCACACAGAAGAGAAGCCTTTTTCATTTTCTTAATGTGGGAAATATTTTACTTGGAAATCAGCTGTTAATAAACATCAGCGATGTCACATAGGGGAGAAGCCTTATTTATGTTCATAATGTTGGAATAGCTTTAAGCAAAATTGGATCTTCATAAAAGGGTTGTCTCTTGTCATTCCTCACATTTGCTGACAAAAGGATAAAATTAAAACTAAAGGACTTCCGGGAGGCGGAGCCAAGGAATGGCCACTTTTAGCAGACCTCCCTGCTGGCCTACTCTCATCCGTGGCTATCTATTCATTTGGGAGTGGAGAAAGTGTTAATCAGCGGGGGGAATACCTGGACTGGGGACTCGTCTGTCGGGTCTGCCTCTCTAGGCTCCTCGGGCACAGGAGATGCCATGCAGCCTGATACCTGCCGCGTGTGAGCGTTGAAGATAGAGGGACACTCTGGCGCTTGATCCTCTTGCTCCTAGATTAGAAGACAGGGAAGCGGTCCCGAGATAACTAGCAAACACCCGCTGGGGGAAAAAATGAACAAGGCCCTGAATATCTGGCCGTTATCGTATCTGGGGCTGGAGGAGGTGAGTGCAGTGGCAATAGCGGAAGGGTTAACTACAACAGATGCCATCTCCCTGCCACTCACAGCATCTCTGCACTACATGCTGGCTATGAGCTGCATTGTTTTTAGTTGCTTACCATCCCTCAGGTGACAGAAGCATATTGTGTCCAGTTTTGGGCACCACATTTTAAAAAAGACATCAACAAACTGAAGCAAGTTCAGAAAAGAGCGACCAGAATGGTGACCGGTCTGCAAACCCTGTCTTATGAGGAAAGGTTGCAGGAATTGGGAATGTTTAGTTTGCAAAAGAGAAGACTGAGAGGAGACTTAATAGCTGTCTACAAATATCTAAAGGGCTGTCACATTGCAGATGGATCAACTTTATTCTCATTTGCACAAGGAAAGACTAGAAGCAATGGGATGAAACTGAATGGGAGGAGACACAGATTAGATATTAGAAAAAACTTTTGGACAGAGTGATCAATGAGTGGAACAAGCTGCCACGAGAAGTGGTGAGTTCTCCTTCAATGGATGTCTTCAAACAGTGGCTGGACAGACATCTGACTAGGAGGATTTAGCGAATCCTGCTTTGAGCAGGGGGTTGGACCAGGAGGTCCCTTCCAACTCTGCGATTCTATGATTCTAAGCAATAAAGCACACAAGGTCGATCTGATAGGGGATTAACCCCTGAGGCCCCTCTACAGAGTTTAAATAAATCAGCCTAAGAAGTCACAAAGGGATTACCTCCGAGACCAGACAAAATACAGGACCAAGAGGACAGTTGATATTAATTTTATTAACCACTTGGCAGAGGTTTAACCAGGTGAAGTCCTCACTCAGTGGCACATTAATTTGCTTACAACTTAGAGGTTTATATTAGTTCTCTCTGACTTTCTATTAATAAAGGTCAACAGCAAGAGATTAATATTCTTTATGCTCCATATAGGAGTCACATGCTACACAGCAGATTCTAATGTAACATTTCTTAACTGAGACTTCACTGCCTTCTATCTTTTCACCATTGCCACTGGGTATGGATAAATTTGTGGGCAAACAAACTAAAGGAGGTCGGGCCTCGTCTCAAAACCAACAAGACTCAACCTCGCCTAAGTCTGCCTCTGATACCAGTAGCGAGACTTCTCATTCAATAGTGGATGCCATCATGGAAGCCTTATGCCCGAAATAGATTCTAGATTTGCCACTCTTCAAACCTCAATATACTCTATAATATCACAAGTTAATAGTCAGGGCACTCGCCTGGATGAGGCCAAACAACGTATCTCTGATTTGGAGGATGTTACCAGGGAAATGGCAGGACGTCTAAAGGGAAAAGAAAAAAATGTCACAGAGCTTCAATCCAAAGTGGACGATTTAGAAAACCGATCTAGATGCAATAATTTTAAACTGATAGGACTACCGGCGTCCATACATCCCTCTAAATTGCTAAAATTAACATCTGAGTGGCTGCTAGAAGCCTTGGACATTCACCTAACATTGGGTTCAATGGCGGTTGAGAGAGCACATAGAGTAGGCCCGCGGAAGGGATAAGACAATGACAGACCCAGACCAGTGATATTCAGGATCCTTGACTTTCAAGACAAAAATCATTTACTCACTGCTTACAGGAAGAAACCGCACCTATCCTACAAAGGGCACAAAGTTCTGATGTTTCAGGACTATTCGGCCATGGTGATGACCAGATGCAGTATCGTCAACCCGGTGTGTAAGTTGCTGGCTGACATCAGGTTCAGCCTACAATATCCTATGATACTGCACTTTAACCTACCTGGGAAAAGCTGGGCTTTTGATGACCCGGTGAAGGCTCTGAAGGTTGTCTGGGAAACTTTCCAGCCACCGTGAGCAAGATCCAGAGTGGCTTACTCAGTGGCAATACCATGAATCACATAAGGTGATGTCAACTGACATCTATTTGTTATGTTGTTGTTTTTTGCTGTATTTTTAATTCTGCATCTAACGTTAGGATGCGGTTTTAAGGGAATTGTTGAATATGGCACACAGTTACAAATTTTGTGGGAGAGGGAGGTTTTTCGGGAGAGGGTCTCTGCATTCGACTTCAGGTAATCAACAATCCAGGGATTCTAATGCCTACTCGCTGGGATGGGCAGGGATTCCATTATTATGTAACGGTTACATCTAATCATATTTCTCGCACTTGAGTGGGTTAATGGTAGATATCAATACGCAAAAAATATCCACGGTGACATCTCTCCTTTGGTGTTCCTGGAATATCAAGGGCCTAAATTCCCGGTCAAAAGGAAAAAAAATTTAAATTGCATCGAGAAAATGTTCATATTGTACTTTTGCAGGAGACATACTGGGTGAAGGGCAACCATCCGATGTTTTCCAGCCAAAAATTTGTTATGTGCAGAAGCTTCTTTTACTAAGAAACAGAGGGGTGTTGCTATTATGATAAACAGGAATATTGGCCATGAGATGGTGGATGTGTTAGACGATCCTTCAGGGAGGTTTGTCTGCGTTAAGCTGGTTATAGAGGTGACGACCTACAGTGTAATTTATATTTATGCGTAAAATTCATTGAATCCGCTCTTTCAGGCTAATATGCTAAAACAGATCGGGGGTTGGGACACCTCCCATATGATTGTGGGTGGCAATTTTAATGAGGTGCATGACATCGAGATGGATAGCTCTAATTCTCAATCTCCTCATATACCTACGCAAGGGAGACTAATACAATATTTTTTTAGATCATCTGGGATTGTTGGATGTTTGGAGAGTGCAACACCCTGTTGAGAGAGATTATTCTCACTATTCACATGTTCACCACTCCCATGCTGGAATTGATTACTGGTTGTTGGTCCCCTCACTCATGCCAAGAATCACACATACCAAAATTCTGGATGTGCATATCTCAGAACATGCACCGATAACGTTCAGCCTAAAACTAACTAACCCAATCTATTTTCTTAGGAAATGGAAGTTTCCATCATAGCTATATCACTCAGATTATTTTAAAAAATTCATACAATTCTCATGGGATACATACAAATCTGATAACCAAATACACTATGAAACACCAATTCTTTTCCAGGATACCTCTAAAGCAGTGTTGAGAGGGCAAATAATTGCATATATATGTCATAAAAGAACAGTTGCAAGAGCGGACCCTGGCAGCGCAGAGGGCTTTAACTTAAGCATATAAAAATTTTAAACTTAATAATTCACCCCTCACGAAAAAACAATGTATCGAGGCAAAGGAATTAGCCGATGCACTAGCTCATGAATGGGCAACTTATAGTATTGATCTCCAAAAGCAAACATTTTTTAAATGGGGCAATAAACCTGGCAAATTACTTGTCTCTTACTAGACCATACAGAAAGGCCACAAGGATTCACAAAATTCAGACCAAAGAGAGCAGAGTGTTGACAGAGAATGATGAGATTGTAGAGGAATTTAGATAATTTTTTGGCTCCCTGTACAAAGCGGAGAAAAGAGAGGGGGACGATATTCTAAACTTTATGCAAACAGAAGTGGAACCTTTACTAACAGAGGAACATAGGGAAATCCTTAACGCTCCTATATCCCCTTCAGAAGTCATCCAAACTATCAGCTCCTTGAACCTCTCTAATCTCCTGGCCCTGATGGGTATAGCAATGAATTTTACAAAATATTGGGAAGTATAGGGACACATCTTTGTGAAGTCTTCAATCAGTTGGTTCGATCTGGGCAGCTCCCTGACCGTTTCAATGGAGCAAACATAATAGTGCTCCCCAAACCGGGCAAAGATCCTTTACTAGTGGAAGGATATAGACCAATCTTGCTTTTAAACTCTAACTTTAAAATTTTCACTAAAATACTAGCAAATAGAGTGCAAAAAATAATCCCCAACCTGATATTGGGGTCTAATCAAACTACAAGCCCCAAAGGAGGAAGGTGGCATCAAGTTCCCAGACATTGGAAAGTACAATCTAGCAGCAAATCTCAGATTGGATAAGAGTTAACTCACATTTCGCAAATGTAGTTTTAGACCAACAATTAAGCCCTCATGTCTCCTTGCCAGCATTACTACATATGGTCAACGATGACCTTATTGCAGACATAAGAAACCACCTCACCTTATGGCAAACTATACAGACATGGAAGAAATGCAGGAGACTGTTGTGAGTTCATTTTCTGGTCCACCAGTTGTGAGTTCTCCTGCCAGGCTCCCTCTGGTGGTAACAGGAGGTAGTGAGGCTGATTTAATCAGTAGAGATCTGCCACCTGATAATGAGGATGACGATTGGACCTCAGGAATCTCAGACTGGATTTAAGACAGCCGACGCCCTATTCTGGTGCTGGTGATTCCTTCTGGCTTGTCAGGTCTTGGTTTTCAGCTCTGTTCCAGTCATCTAAAGCTAAGTTTTTCTGCTAATGTTCACAATTGATTTTGTTGGTCTATTCAGTTTTTGTGTGGTCAGCCAGCCCCGGCTCGGGCTGTGCTGAATTTCCACTCTTATTTACCTGTATTTGCCAATTTGCTTTTTGTCCCTTATTAGATTGGCCTCTTTTTGCTCTGTCTCAGAATATTTCAGAGTGCTGATATAGTGGGAGAAGTCTAGTGACTTCAGGGTTAATTTTGCTATCAAAAGTGTTGGACATTATTTTTGTAGGGTTTTTTGCAGATTGCAGACAGTGTCTTTCCTTTCCTACCCTTTCTAGCTAGTTTTGGCCCCATCATTTGCTCAGCCTATTTTCCTGCCTGTGTTGGTGCTTTCATCTTGTTTCAACGTCAATACATGTGTGGGGGCTGTCTTTCCTTTGGGGTCTGCTCTGGGGCAGTTAGTTTTCCCCTTTTCTTGCTTCAGGCTTATGTAGTTCTCCGGCTGTGACGAAGCGTCTAGGATCATCGTAGGTACGCTTCACGGCTGCTGCTAGTTGTGTGGTTAGGATCAGGGATCTGCAGTCTGCATAGTTACCAACCTCTCTGATTTTCTGTGGGGGACATTAAGGGAGGTGGGGGACATTTATGAGTATTATGCCTGTCGAACAAGCATCAAATAAACTTGATTCCTTCAAACCTGTATGACTTACTTTTTGGCAATGCTCTTTAAACCAATATTGTGAGTTTTACACCTGTCAAATAGCTTGTTACTTCAAGACTTGCATGATTATCGTTTATTGTAATGCTCTTTAAATCAATAAAACATGTTGGAAAAAAAAATGAAAACTAAAAAGTGGTCTCTTAATTTTTGCCAGAGCTGTATATATAAAATTATCCCTCAATTAGAAGATTCACTGACAAGAGGATAAAACTAAACTTTATTATTCCAAATGTAAAACTATGCCCATAATTCACCCCTGAAGGTTAGTCAGAAGGTGACTAATAGAAAAAACATATACCCCACATCTCAGTATACAGGGTGAGGTGACGTATACACACTCACTCTCCAAGCCTCTTATTTCTACGGGTTTCATCATCCTCACCAAAGGCGACTCGTCAGGAGACTTTATTTAATATTGACCTATATTCAAGGTAGACTTGACAAAAAAACCTAAAATCATGTTATCCAAAACAGTCAGAAAACTAGCCATATACAGGCAGATCTCAGACGTCAAACTATATAAAACCCCTGGCAAAAATTATGGAATCACCGGCCTTGGAGAATGTTCATTCTATTGTTTAATTTTGTAGAAAAAAAGCAGATCACAGACATGGCACAAAACTAAAGTCATTTCAAATGGCAACTTTCTGGCTTTAAGAAACACTAAAAGAAATCAAGAACAAAAATTGTGGTAGTCAGTAATGGTTACCTTCTGACTAACCTTCAGGGTGAATTATGGGCATAGTTTTACATTTGGAATTAATAAAGTTTAGTTTTATCCTCTTGTCAGTGAATCTTCTAATTGAGGGATAATTTTATATATTCAGCGCTGGCAAAAATTAAGAGACCACTTTAAAATTTTCAGTTTGTCTGATTTTTCTCTTTATATTTTTGAGTAAAATGTAAATTGTTCTTTTATTCTATAAACTTCTGACAACATGTCTACGAAATTCCAAGCAATACATTTTGTATTTATTTTCAGAAAATGATAAATGGTCAAAAGAACAAAAAATGCAGTGCTTTCAGACCTCAAATATTGCTAAGAAAACAAGTTCATAATCATTTAGAAACAACAATAATGTTTTAACTCAGGAAGAGTTCAGAAATCAATATTTTGTGGAATACCCAGGATTTTTAATCACAGCTTTCATGGGTCTTGGCATGCTTTCCACCAGTCTTTCACACTGCTCCTGGCGCAAAAATTTAAGCAGTTCTTCTTTGTTTGATGGCTTGTGACTATCCATCATCCTCTTGTTTACATTCCAGAGGTTTTCAATGGGGTTCAGGTCTGGAGATTGGGATGCCCGTGACAGGGTTTTGATGTGGTGGTCACTAAATTTTTGCCAGAGCTGTAATTATATTTTTACTTATTTTTTTTTCTTCCATGTGACACGGAGAAATCTGCTGTGATTCTGCACAAAATATCCACATCATTGGGATGCGGATTTTGATGCAGATTGGCTGCTGATTTTTTCCCTGTGGAAAATCAGCAGCAAATCTAGTACATGGGAACGGGTGGTCTAGACTTACATCTTGTGTTGGAGGCAATTACATTGAACTGACAGTAGATGGTGCAGTTCCATCAGTGCATAGCTAATGTCATGTGTTGTAACCTGTTATGTATGTTTCTCCCTGCTCTCTATGATATGCACTTTAAGTTCTCCAGTGTGAGTTCCTATTCTATCCTGATAAGGTATATAAAGTGAACTTGGAACACCTCCAACCAAAAAAATAAGTTTTCCAATTTTGACAACAATGGAAGACCAACTGTATGATCAGCTTTTGAGATTCTACACTGCAACAGATCAAAAGTACCCCCAGTGGATCTACGATCTACCTGCAGAGAAACGTTTAAATGCCAAGTCCCAGTTTAGACAAACATCTAAGCCATATCGAGGAGAGAAAGGGAGTATTTAAAATGGAAAAAAGGAGGATCTCACTAAAAGCCGGCTACTAAATATCCTGAAGGCCTGTCACGACAACCCAACTTCTGGTGGCCATTTTGGCAGAGATAAAACTTTTGCCAAAATTTCTGACCGCTATTACTGGAAGGGAATGAAAAACAATGTTCTCTAACATGTCACAGCCTGTCAAAAATGTATTATCACAAGTCCCAAAATCAGCAAAGAAGCTCCACCACTGAACAGTATACCAGTGCCTGGAAAAGTATGGAGCTTAGTTGGGATTGATATGATCGGTCCTCTTCAGGAAACACCAAACGGCAACAAATATATATTTGCTGTCATTGATCATTTCTTGAAGTGGACTGAAGCAACAGCAGTTCCAGACAAGAGTGTCATATCAGTACCAAAATTTTTGTACACCGTTACTTGCCGCTAAGGCTGTATGGACACTTTGATTAGCGACCAAGGAAGAGAGTTTGTGAACTCAATCATCGACAACCTGATGGATAATTTTCAGATCACCGCATTTCATCTGCCTACCACCCACAAACAAATGGCCAGCGGAAACGTGACAATCGAACTCTCAAAGAATTTCTTAGCAAGCTTGTCAATGACCAAGGAACCAACTGGGACCAGTTCATCTCTGGTGTTTTGTTTGCCTATCACACATCTGTGCATGCCTCAACCAAGTGCACTCCATTTGAGGTCATGTATAGACAAAAGGCTAAGCTTCCTATTGACCTCAATCCATCATCAAATGACACTGTGGATGTCATGTCTCTTTCAGATGATGACAACCCTGATGTGCTAAATACCCTTACAACCATTCAGAACAGGATCCACTCAACTGTAAGTACCAACATCCATTCAGCTCAGGAAAACCAAAAGTGTGCCTTTGATCACCGACACAACAGCAACAAAGAAATCACTGCTGGCACCATTGTTTATATCAAGAATCAACATCGTATTCATCGCATGGTTTCAAAGATGGAACCACGCTGGGTTGGACGCTACTTAGTTGTGGAATCCTTAACCAAGTGACAAGTAAAACGTAAGAACAATAAGACTGGCAAGATACTAAGCAACAACTACCATGCCAGTAACCTTAAGATTTACCAGGATAAAGAGACTTCTATACCACCCCAGTCCCCTGATGACTGTCCCAGTGAGTCTGCTACACAGAAACACAAGCAAGCCAAGACTTTCCACCCACTACCAAGTTCAGGAAGGAAGTATCTTACCACCACTCTTGACCTTACGTTTAGTAAGGTTGTGTACTTTGGATGCACAAGAGATCTTGGACAACCACGGCGCACATATAAAACCAAAGGTGATGGGAACTGCTACTTTCGGGCAATCAGCTACATCCTGACAGGAACAGAGGACAACCTACTCCCTTCTCAGAGCTAAAGTCATTCACCACATGAAAACTGACTTGTACAAAAAACTACAGGGCTACTCTCATCAAGATGCGAATGAATATGTGAACACCTCTGGCATCTCTCATGATGGAGTCTGGGCAACTGATGCAGAAATCATGGCCACAGCAAATCTGTTGAGTTGTGACATCGTCATCCACACAAAAGTCAGTGACACCATGGATTGGTTGACCTATCCCGCAAGCTTCAATCTTTAGTCAACAACAGAACATGCACTTTATCTTGAAAACAAGCATGATCATTTTAATGTTGTCCGTGTTTACTAATCATTTTAATGTTACCAGTGTTTACCTTTGAACATTTATATTGTATTGTCCCGTCACCATCTATGTGTACGATTATCGGCCGAAAGCCTCTCTGGAACCAATAATCTCCCCAAGTAAAGGTATCTTTATAAGTTGAAGTTTCAGAATGTTATGACTTTTATTATATCCTGAACAGTCATTATTTTATGAACTGTTAAGGTTTTCTGGTTGAAGTAAAAAAAGTCTGTGTGTTTAGAGTTTGAAACAATAAAATGTTGAAAAATTATGCAATTCTTGAGTACATCACTCAATGGTGCTCATAAACGTGTCAAATCTGATCTTTAATATACTATAATATATTGTACTTTAATCTTTAATATACTCAAGAACGGGGCCCCAGATATCATACAGGGGCCCCAGACATTGCACAGGGGGTCCCAGACAGTGCGCAGGGGGGCAGAAACAGCGCACAGGGGGCATAGACATTCTCTCCACCCCTTGCGCCTGGTCTCTGCCCCCCTGTGTGCTGTCTGGGGCCTTTGCGCTGTCTCTGCCCCCTGTGTGCTGCCGGGAGCCCTGTACGCTGCCTGGGGCCCCGTGTGCTGCCTGCGGCCCTAGGCATTGCCTGGTGCCCCGTGCGTTGCCTGTGGCACCTGTGCATTGCCTTGGACCCTGCACACTGCCTGGGGCCCCCATACACTGCCAGGGGCCCCGTGCGCTGCCTGGGGCCCACATGTGTTGCCTGGGAACCCGATCGCAGTCTCTGTCCCTGTTTGCTGCCTGGGGCCCCATTTTTGATGGTTCTCAAAAGCGTGAAAAATCTGATCTACAGCAGCTGGGGTATATTCTGACCGGAGGGGTATAATCTGGCCTAGGCCCCTTTAACCCCAGGTATATTCTGGGCGCGGGGGTTAATCTGGCCTGTTACACTGGGCCTATCTGATCTATATATCTTTTGTATAGTTCTATGGGCATGCCATCAGGCCCAGGAACCTTCCCATTAGAGACATAACTGCTTCCCAAATTTCTTCCAAGGTGATATCCCTATCCAGGAATGCCTGATCTCCACAAGAGAGCTTGGGAAATTCAATCTTGTTTAAATATTCATCAATTTCCTCCAAAGGGTGGTTTAACTGGGAGCCATACAGCTCTCTAAAGTATTCTTCAAATCTACCTGCAATCTGACCTGATTTAAGCAGCGGGCTGCCCTCCTTTGTATTAATGGCCAAAATTGATGGAGACATTTGATTTTGTTGGACTATGTATGCCAGAAATTTACTTGATTGGTTACCTAGCTCAAAATAAGTCTGCTTAGTAAAAAAAGTTTTCTCTGTGGATTTTCCTGTAAGTGCGTCAGGTACTCCATCCCCTTCCCACGCCAATTATGTAAAGAATTATCAGAGGGATTGTTAACATACTCAGCCTCCAGCGACTTACATTCCTCAGCAAGCTTCTGTTCCGCAATAGAAGACTCCCTTTTAATATACGAAGTTGTGGACCTGACACACTTAAAGCATATCTGAGGGGATGTATCCCACACCACCAATCAGGGAAGTCACCAAGATCTGCTATAAAAACCTCCAATTGATCTGTTATTCTACCATGCTCCCCTATAAGGGATAGCCAAAACGGATGTATGCGGAACCTCTTGGGTCTGTTAGGGCCCCCTACATGAAGGCATACCACCAATGGAGCATGGTCTGATACAGCTCTAGGGAGATATTCAATTTTTCTCAAATCTGAAAGTACAGCATTATTCCCAAATGCGTGATCTATTCTAGACAAACATCGAGCAGTTGGTGTATAACAAGAAAACTCTTTCTTGAGTAGATGTTGCTGCCTCCACAGATCAATCCAGCCCATCTCCGCTATAAAAGTATGTAAGGCAGTGTTGTTGTCATGTTCGCCATGTCTGTCATGTCCGCCATGTCTGTTTTGCCTCATGACCCCTGGAGCGGTGTGCACACGCATCTCATGTCTGCTATCCTGCATGTTCCCTAGAGCAGTGTGCACACTCACCTCATGACTGTTGGGCTGCAAGATGCCTGCGTTTCTGCTCTGCCTGCTGTGATCATCTCTGTGTTCCAAGAACCCCTGATCATGTGTCCTTCCTAGGTTCCAGCACTGTCTGGTTCTGCAATCATCTCTGCATGTCTGGAACCCCTGATCATGTGACCTTTCCTAGGTTCCAGCACTGTCTGGTTCTGCAATCATCTCTGCATGTCTGGAATCCCTGGTCATGTGACTGCTCTCTGTGCTCCTGGAGGACTGAACTGGAAGTTCTCCCCTGGTCCTGAACCGGAAGTGGAGGTGCTAATGCCCTATATCAGACCGCCCCTCCCTATGGTCAGGGCCTGATTACCGTGTTGCCTCCCTGCATGGCTGCTTGGTCTGCTCGGTCGCTCCCTGTATTCTGTGCCCCTGTACTCTGCCCTGTCGTGCGTCTCTGCACACGCTCTGTGCTTGTACTCTGCCTCTTGTCTCGTGCCATGTCTTGTGTCGACTCTTGTGCAATGTCTTGTGTTGTCTTTTGTGTCATGTTTGTCCTTGCTTTGCTTTGCCTTGTAGTACTTCCGCTGTTCTCTGCCTTAGCCTGTTTCGCCATGTCTGGTCTTTGCTATTCTGAGCCTTGTAGTACTTCTCCTGTTTCTTGTCTCTGCCTGGTTTTCCGCACTCAGCCCTTTGGTGCTCTCTTGCACATTTCTATGTCTTGTCCCAAGGCTCTCCCTTGGCCCGGCTCTGGGCTTCGGCCTAAGCTCTGCTGCTAGACTCTGTCCTAGCATGCTCTCTTGCACATTTCCACGCTAGTCCCATGGCTCTGCCTTGGCCCGGCTCTGGGCTTCGGCCTACGCTCCGCTGGTAGCTCTGTTCTCTCTCTGACCTGGCTCTGTGTTTCTGCCTACGTTCCGCTCCGTGTTCCGTGCCTAGCCTTGCCTTGTTTCTTGTCTTGCCTTGCTTTGTTGCTTCGTGTGCTCTTTGCATGCACCTGGCCTTCCTAGTCTCCTGATTGTGGCTCAGCCGTGCCCGCCCTAGCCATGTCCGCCTGCTTGTGCCTCAGCTGTGCTTGTCGGTCAGTGACAGCTGTGTCGCCTGCTATGCCTCAGCCTGGTTCGCTGGAGTCTTGCCCGTCTGTCAGTGCTGCAGCCCGTCCAGCTAGCCAGTGCCCCAGCCATGCTCTACATGCTTCCTTGCACCTTACGCTGTTTCTGCACTGTGCTCTTTGTGCTCTCTAAAGCACGCGCAGGACCTCGCCTGCTCCTTGGCATACCTCCCCGTGCTTCTATAAAAGTACGCGCAGGTTTTGCCATGTAACCTGTCGTGCCTTCTTGCATGCACAGGCCCTATCCTTGTCCCTGGCATGTCCCCTACATGCGCAGGCCTCCGTCTTAGTACCTGTTCCTGGTGTGTCTCTCTACACGCACAGGCCTCTGTCCCTGTACCTGTCCCTGGCGTGTCCCCTACACGTGCAGGCCTCTGTCCCTGTACCTGTCCCTGGCGTGTCCCCTACACGCGCAGGCCTCCGTCCTAGTACCTGTCCCTGGCGTGTCTCTCTACACACGCAGGCCTCAGTCCCTGTAACTGTCCCTGGCGTATCTCTCTACATGCGCAGGCCTCAGTCCCTGTCCCTGGCGTGTCTATCTATATGCGCAGGCCTCCATCCCTGTCCCTGGCGTGTCTCTCCACACGCGCAGGCTTCCGTCCCTGTACCTGTCCCTGGCGTGTCCACTGCATACGCAGGCCTCCGTCCCTGTACCGACCCTGGCATGCCTCTCTGTATGCGCAGGACGCTGCCTTGGACCTGACCTTGGCGTGTTCCTTAACACGCATCGTGTCTCTAACTTGTCTTGTCTCCTTGCATGGAACCCTGGTTTGCCTGCCGGATGCCCGGAACCTGCCGATCGCTGCCAGAGATCGTAAGCCTGATGACTGCGGCCTGATGTCCGGAGTTGATGTCCGCAGCCTGATGCCCTGATCATGTCGATCGTTGCCAGATGTCCGGAGTCCGATGCCAGCGTGCCTTTGCCTACCATCTTGCATGTACCATGTCTTGGACCTTGGCGTGCCCTGCACGCACCTTGCTATGTGTTCCCTGTGTGTTTACGTTTTGCACCTGTTGTTACCCTGAACTGTTCTGTAATTAAGTTATCTTGAACTTACATCTTGTCTCGTCTTGTCTTGCTTCCGTGAGCCGGTCGTCTGGTCCCAGCTGTCGTGGTGGCTCACCCCCTTGGTTTTGCCCCTGACACTCCCTGTATAGGGGGTGGCTTCTCACAAGGTCAGCTCGCCCTAGGTGGGTGCCATGGCCCAGAGGGTCCACTCTCTAAAGAAAAGCGACTCAGCGTAAGCTGACGCTCATCACAGTTGTCCAGATTACCAGACCTAGAATTTGCAGCACTCAGTCTATCTAAATGTACATTGAGACCCATATTAAAGTCCCATACATAACATTTTAGCATCAGGATACTGGGATACATCCACTTTGGCTGGCGGTGGGTTGTAAATATTAAGCAGCACATAAGGCACCATATCTATGAATCTAAATACGTGTATACAGTGTATATAAAATTGAATGTATGTATTTATGTATCCCCAACCAATCACAAAGCATCTTTCATTTCACCAGAGCTGTTTAAAAGAAGCTGAGCTGTGATTGTTTGCTATGAGCAACAGTTTTCCCACTCAAGAAAACACCTCAGCAGACACTGACCGGGTGGGAGAAATCTAGCAACCCCGGGAACATAAGCTCCCAGCCATTGTCTGCCCCCCAGAAAGGAGCAGAGCGCACATGACAGAAATGAATCCCCCCCTCCCTGCCCATATACCCATCACACATCCTCCATCCCATAGGCACATCTTCCCTCTTAAAGGGGTCTCCGATATGGAAGTTATGGCAAATCCCTCAGCGCTCTGATACTGACCCCAGGTCTCTCTTAAAGCGATCATTGGTATGGAAGTTAGGGCAAATCCATCCAGCACTTTGGTTTTGACCCCAGGCCTCTCTTAAAGGAATCCCCGGTATGGAATTAGTACCATTCCACTCAGCGCTGTGGTTCTGACTCCAGGGTCTCTTAAAGGGATCATTGGTATGGAAGTTAGGGCAAATCCATCCAGCACTTTGGTTTTGACCCAGGCCTCTCTTAAAGGGATTCCCAGAACAGAAGGGAGGGTAAATCCTTCAGTGCTCTGATTCTCACCCCAGGCTTCCATTAAGGGATCATTGGTATGGAAGTCAGGGCAATTCCATTCAGCACTCTGGTTCTGACGCTAGGCTGATGGGATGATGTGGGATATTAGGGGTAGTAGTCCGGTGGCTCTGGCTGATGGGACAATGTGGAATATTAGGGGTAGTAGACCGGCTGCTCTGACAGGATGATGTGAGATATTAAGGGTAGTAGTCCGATGGCTCTGATGGGATAATGTGGAATATTAGAGGTAGTAGTCCGGCGGCTGTGACGATATGATGTTGGATATTACATAGTAACATAGTTATTAAGGTTGAAGGAAGACTTTAAGTCCATCTAGTTCAACCCCTAACCTGCCTAACATGTTGATCCAGAGGAAGGCAAAAAAAACCCATGTGGCAATCAGTAAGCTTCACATTGGGGAAAAAAATTATTTCCCGACTCCACATACGGCTATCAGACTAGCTCCCTGGATCAGCACAATATTAAGGAAACTAGTGTGTATACCCTGTAATATTATACTTTTCAAGAAAGGCATCCAGTCCCTTCTTAAATTTTATTAGGGAATCACTCATTACAACATCATATGGCAGAGAGTTCCATAGTCTTAACCTTCTTTCCTCCAGACGTAGAGGATGCCCCCTTGTCCCCGTCACAGGTCTAAGAGTAAAAAGATCATTAGAAAGGTCTTTGTACTGTCCCCGCATATATTTATACATTGTAATAAGATCACCCCTAAGCCTTCATTTTTCCAAACTAAATAACCCCAAGTGTAATAACCTGTCTTGGTATTGCATACCCCCCAGTTCCCTAATAACCTTGGTCGCTCTTCTCTGCACCCGCTCCAGTTCAGCTATGTCTTTCTTATACACCGGAGACCAGAACTGTACACAGTATTCTAAGTGTGGTCGCACTAGTGACTTATATAGAGGTAAAATTATGTTATCCTCATGAGCATCTATGCCTCTTTTAATGCATCCCATTATTTTATTTGCCTTTGCTGCAGCTGCCTGACACTGGCCACTAAATGTGAATCATGCCAATAAGGACTACTAGAGAGTCATTCTGAGTCCTAGAGTAATTCATAATGCTCAATCATATGCCATAAAAGGCCAAAGTAAATAATCAAATAATTTTATTTCACAATACAAAAATACCAAAATTGGTTCACAAGTTATAAAATGTGAATAATACAAGAACAGGCGGGCAGCTTAATAACCATATATGCAATGGTACACAAATTAATTATGGATCAACGAATTGTCTATTCATGATATGCATATAATTATCACAATAAAAGTGCATAGTGCATCATACCCTGAATAAGCAAAAAATAGTGCAAAATGTATATCCATTAAGGTAAAAATAAGGGGAATAGTGTGCAAAAGCTCAATGTAAACTATCAAAGCGGAGCGTTATGCAGCTTGTATCATCATTCACAAAGTGTGCCCATAAGGGAACCGCATAGCTCAAATGTAAATAGCCATATTCCACTGTGAGACCTCAATAATGCTTACCCATAATGTGTGTGCTACCAAAGCGCAAATGCCCCGATGCGCGTTTTGCTGTGGCTTCCTCGGGGGGCATTGCACATTGTGTTAAACACGCCATCCTTAAATCCCCCGGAACCAAAATGGACAACCAATGAATGAACAAACTGCAGCTCTAACACATATGTGCATCATATCTGGACCACCCACCACCGGACGTCACGTACCGCGCCACATAGCACATCATACCCTGCGCCATGGCGCCATATAATATGTCATACCTGGCACCCATAAAGTGCAGTGCACCGTGTCTCATGTAAAAGACGAATGCAAGGGGGTGGAGCTAACCTGACACGACGTCACATCCTGTGGTGAGGTCATACTGATTGATGGATCAGACCCTGCGTCTCAAGAGTGTGTGGAGGCGGGGCGTCCACAGCGGTTGTGCAACCAAGTAATAGGCTGAGGGTGCCAATACTTTTGTCTGGCCCATTTTTGGAGTTTTGTGTGAAATGATCAATGTTTTGCTTTTTGCTTCGTTCTCTTTTGTGTTTTTTCATTTAAGACACATTAAATGAAGATAATAATTCCAAAGAATTTGTGATTGCAATCATTTTCAGGAAGAAACAGTATTATCTGTCAAAATTGCAGGGGTGTCAATACTTTTGGCCACAACTGTATTTAATGCCTCATCACGACCTACTTGCTTTAATTCTCTAAATGCTTTATTTTTATCTTATTGCACCCCTTACAGCTCTATTTAGCCATAGTGGTTTCCTCCTATTTCTAGCATGTTTATTCCCATACGGTATATATTGTGCACAGGTCCTATTCAGGATGCTAACGCCTCCCATTTTCTTTGTGTATTTTTATGTCTCAGGATATCGTCCCAGTTAATTGCACCAAGATCATCTCTCATCCGTTGGAAATTTGCTTTCCTGAAGTTTAGTGTCCTTTTAACCCCTCTACTACACATCTTATTAAAGGATAGGTGAAAACTTATTAATTTGTGATCACTATTACCCAAGTGACCCTCAACCCTTACATTTGATATGTGGTCTGGGCTGTTGGTTAATATTAGGTCTAGCAGTGCCCCCACTCTTGTTGGGTCATGAACCAGTTGTGAAAGGTAATTGTCTCTCATAGTTGTCAAAAACCTATTACCTTTGCTGGAACTGCAGGTTTCGGTTCCCCAATGTATTTCAGGGTAGTTGAAGTCCCCCATAATAATGACTTCTCCTTGAGTCGTTGCTTCATCTATTTGCTTTATGAGGATATTCTCTGTTGCTTCCATTATTTTTGGAGACTTATAACAAACCCCTATCAGTAATTTATTATTTTTCCCCCTCCCCTTATCTCTACCCACAGGGACATTTTCATTAGATTCATATATATTATCACGAAGGATGGGTTTTAAGGATGATTTTACATATAAACACACACCTCCCCCTCGCTTATTTGTTCGGTCATTTCTGAACAGACTACAGTATAGCCCTGTAAATTAACCGCCCAGTCGTGGCTCTCGTCCAGCCATGTCTCAGATATCCCCACCATGTCATAATTATGTTCCAACAACATTAACTCCAATTCCTCCATCTTGTTGGCGAGGCTTCTGGCATTAGTATACATGCACTTTATGTATCTCTCTGTACCTCTATTCTTTCTTAAATTATTAACTGTTCTAACCACACCCCCCATGCCACCCCCACCCCCAATTTCATTATTTGTGCTCAGGTCTCTATCTGCACTGTCTTCCCCTCCTATAAAAGGAATACCCTCCCCCAGTCCCTAGTTTAAACACTCCAACCTTCTAGCGATTTTCTCCCCCAGTACAGCTGCACCCTCCCCATTGAGGTGCAGCCCGTCCCTAGCGTAGAACCTGTAGCCAACTGAGAAGTCGGCCCAGTTCTACAGGATCCCAAACCCCTCTGATAGGAACTGAAGGAGTTAAATTGAGTTCTGTCTATGTTGCATTCTCTTGTTTAAAACCTTATCTGTTCTTCGAGGAGATGTCTCAGACATCTCCCTTGTGAACCAAGGTCAAATACCTCTGCTTTTTCGCCTAAATGACTTTCTTTGTCTAAAACAAGTTGTAAAATCATTTGTACTGCGCATGTCTGTAAAATGTTTAAATTCTTTACTATAAAAGACGGAAGCCTAACTGATAAGCCAGAGGCGTCTTGGAGGCATCCTGAGTTGTACCATACAGCTGGTGTCTGTGTAGTTCTTCGCCACGGAGCTGATTTAATTAGAGACATATGATGCTTCACACCCAAGAACATCGGTCCTTCAGATGAAAGAGTAATCTGAGGGATCCCGACAGTTTCCTGGCGCCCGAAACAGGGACCTGATATAGGCACCTCTCCAAGACTACCCGATCTACAGACCACACCAGTTACTGATGAAATTGTGAACAGCAGACCTAAACACCTGGCCAGGTAAGAGATCAATTTTTCTCTTCTCTGCTCTTCATAATCTATCATTATAACTAAGGTCCGTATAAAGGGGAATCTAGTAGAGGAGGGGGCCGTAAAATCAGGTCCATATAAGAACTCTGAGGAAATCGGGTGTGACACGCATATGTAATTTCTGCTCGAATGAGAGGTTACTGTAGGTTCTGTGTGTGCACAGCTATTTTTAGAAAAAGAGCTGATGCAAATCAAAATGGGAGAGGTCTGACATTATGGAATATAAGGCTGGGTGAACAGTTCATACTGCGCAGCCCGGACGGACAAGTTTTTCACAATAGACGGTTCCGCACTAGGAATAGAGGAGGTTGTTGAATGGCTACTTTGATTTGAAAGGTTGTGGAAAGTAGACAAATAAGCTGCACAGTAGGTATTCGTTCAAAGAGTGGTGATATTGCCTAACTGGGCCATGTGACAGCGTCCTTTCGGGGAGGTCACCGCCTAAGCTTAAATCAACACCCTTTACGAATAAACCTTGTGACAGATAAGAGTGTGACCGAATGAGCACAGGACCGTGAAATGAGCCTGTGACAGGATATGACTGAAGAACCCCAGTAGATGGACACTTTATTTACAATCCTGTGTGTTGTGGGAGTATTTCTGTTCGGATGCTACATAGCATATAAGTACATGAAACACGTAGTACACCGAGGAACAGACACTCCATTTAGCCTGTTAGCACCTTAGGAAGAAGGTAACGAGGTATAGTAGAGCCTAGTCTTGAGCTTACCCAATACACCACCTAAGGCAGGGGACTAACAGGAAGACAACAAGAGAGACAGGATAAGAATAAAAGATAAGATGGGGAACAGTCAGGGAAAGATACCTGAAGAAGGAAATCGGTTATGTGATATAATTGAGGATAGATATGGAAGTAGTGCAGCAAAGAACCTGGAAAAAGTATTAATCAAATCCAAAGTGCAAGATAGGCAGGCTGTGTGAATCCTTGTATATATGTCTATGAGAACCTCTGAATAAGATGAAAGATGAGTAATTGAGTAAAAAAAAATCAGTGAATGAGCACGTATGAATGAATCATCACACATCATTTTTGTGTCAAGAGATTTGTGACCTTTCTAGTTGTGGTGGAATCCCGGACAGATGCGTTATAGATATTTCAAATCTACATCTGAGACTGAATGAATTGAGTAATGATATAGTTCGTGTTATATGTGGCATTACATTGTAAAGTTTCCTGAATGCATTTGGCCAGAAAAAGGGCAAGGCATGGTTAATCTCATTATACAGTTATCTGCCCTTACAGTGAAATCCCGTGATTTTGAGTTTCTTTGTAGAAATTGATTTTGATAAGTCTAAAGAACTACAGAATTCTGTGAAGGACGACGCTGCATTCTGATGGGAGGGGGGAATGATACCGCTGCGTAGTTTTTCTTCTCCCTTCGCTCTTATCTCTGCTGAGTGTGAGCTGTGCTCAAAATTCTCTGTAATTCTATCCGTAAGGTACACGCTGAAAGATTTGTGCATTTTAAAGCAACAGTACTTAATTGAAGATTGGAAGTTAAAAGTAAGATTTGGTGCCTAATTTAGAAGGGAATTGTAAGTGATTGCTTGGTCATTAATGTGTTTGAACCTGCTTCTAGTTGTGTGATTGATTTGTATAGCAAATTGTGTCAAATTACAAGAGACAGAGAAGGAAGGAAGCAGTAAAACAAGTGGGACAAACATTGAAAAAGGCAAAAATACCAGAGTGTGAATGTTTGGATGTACAAAAAGGCACAGACAAGGGAAGAAAATAGCAAGTGAATAAATGATGCTTGAGAATGTGCAGCAGTATGGAAGGTGTATTATGAATGTTTGATTGACAAAGTGTAACCAGAGACCCAGACAAAACAGATGGACTTGTAAACACTGTGGTCAGACTCAGACAAATCCAGACTGAATAGCTACTTGTGTGACCTGTGCTACTGACCTAAGAGAATTGCACTAAATCCTATCCAGACAAGATCATAAGAAGCTGACATAATAGTGTGGATAGTGGGTAGTAGGGACATTGGCCCTTGAGGAGTAAGCTGACAGTAGACATCAGACGGCCAACCCCATCAGGACCTAGAAGTGTGACTAGAATAAGAAAGATACAGGTGTATTATCCCTGGAGCCCCTCTGACCAGCTAGCTTTGCTGAAGCAGCTGCCTGCCCCTGAAGACCAACCATTCCCGTTTTACAGACACATAAAGGAAGTACAGCAGACATATAAGTGTACCTGGGCAGACCTAGAGAGGTTGATGAGTTTAAAGGCAGGTGACGCACTAGATCATATAATTAAGACACATACAGATGTGACAAAGAATCAGGCTTGGGGCATGGATGATAAATCTGCACAATCTGGGGAGACGTACTGTGAGTCACTAAGACAATGGGCTGCAGTGGAACAATCAGAGCAGTCTGTACTCCTGACTAATGTGACACAGCAAAGAGGAGAGAGTGTAGAGATGTACTTTGGACGGTTACAGCTGAAATGGGCAGACATGGGGTACATTTGCATAAACCCACTTGATGTTAGAATACTGGTGAATGCATTCATTGATGGTATGAACAAAGACTTACGAGACGCAGTACAGACAGCCAGACCTGAATGGAGACATGTAGATCCGAAAGACCTCCTTAAGGTAGCTAAAGAAATTGAGCAAACAAGGATAATAAAACGACCTGTCATGTATGCTGGAGCACAAGGAAAAAAGTGGAGACGTAATAGGGAAGGCATGTGAGATGACACTGACGTTTCTTTTGACAATCTATTCCCCACATGACATCCATGCCATACTCCTACAAGTTCAACCAAAACATCTGTCTAGGGCCAGACAGCTCCGACTTGAGTGTGCTCTACTAATTCCTGAGTATGTCACTCCTCAAAAGATGTAACGTTCTGAATCCAGCCACCCTCCTGCCTATGGATTCAGAAAAGGGGGAATTGGTGACCGTATTGGCAAGTGAGGAAGGATACTTTGACATGACGCATGAACATGTCTGCATAGAACTGATGAGTCAGGAGACAGTTGGGTTTGCACACATTCATGAAAAACCTGTTCCTAATGCAGACTTTGAGTTTCTTTTTTGTAGATGGCCCCAGATACCACCAGGATGGACGATTCTACACTGGATATGCAGTAGTATCCTCACATGAGGTAATCCGAGCGAAACCACTCTCTCCTCACATGTCGGCGCAGGAGGCAGAGTTGAAGGCACTCACTGAGGCGTGTAGAGCCGCTGCAGGTAAAGTCGCTAATATTTTCACAGATTCGAAGCCCATTAAAAATGCAGAGCTGGTGAAACAATTGATGGAGGCATTGATGTTACCAGTCCAGGTTGGCATTGTCAAGGTAAAAGCACACACAAAGGTGACTCCGTGGAGGTAGAGGGCAATAGAAGGGCGAACGAGGCTGCTAAAATAGCACAAGGCGGCCTAGAGAGAGCAGTGGACGGTGGCGGGGAGTCAGCGTATTCCAGCCACATTGGGTCTAGATGTCCTGAAATCCCTCCAGCAAAAGGCTGCCCAAACAGAGAAGGTACACCGGGGGAGACTGGGAGCTGAGCTGAACTCAAATGGAGTATGGGAGAATAAGGATAAAATGTGCCCACCAAAGTCCCTGTTCCCAATCATGGCGCAAGCAGCACATGGCCCCAATCACACCTCAAAAAGTCACATGTGTGCCATGGTAGATGCCTTCTGGATCGCTCCTGGCTTCAGTTGCGCAGCCGCGAAACTTGTACAATCATGCCTCATCTGTGCACAGCACAACCCATGTAAAACAGTAAAAGTCCCTAAGAAAGCGACACCTAGGCCTCTCTACCCGTTTCAGAGACGGCAGATTGACGACATACAGCTACCAAGGTAGGAGTGTATGCAAATATCCTAGTATGTGTAGATCTCTTCTCTGGATGGCCAGAGGCCTACCCGGTGAAAACGGCTACAGCTCGAGCCACTGCAAAGAAACTGGTGATGGAACTAATACCACGATTCGGTGTCCCTGAAACAATTGAATCAGACAGAGGTACACACTTTACTGCTGAGGTAATGCAAAATGTCATGCAAATGATAGGTGTAGAACAGGCATTTCATACACCCTACCACCCACAGAGTTCAGGGAAGGTAGAAAGAATGAAAGGGACACTGAAATTGAAAATACAGAAAACCATGGAGCAGACCCATAGACCATGGCCAGAGTGTCTCCCATTAGCATTATTCTCAGTAAGGTACACACCCACGGGGAAAACTAAACTGTCACCCTTCGAGATACTGTTTGGAAGACCACCAAACACAGGGTTGTACTACCCACAGGTCTTAACACTCAATGTGGATAATTTGACAAGTTATGTAATCCAGTTGCAAAAGCATTTAACTCAAATGCATTCTCTAGTTTTCTCTTCCACTCCAGATCCAGATAGTGTGGAAGGAATCACTGTCTACAACCTGGTGATTACGTATATGTCAAGAAACACTCCAGAAAGACCCTTGAACCCCGATATCAAGGACCTTACCAAGTACTCCTAATAACGCCTACTTCTGTTAAGTTGGAAGGACGACCAACCTGGATCCACGCATCGCATTGCAAACTAGCCACAGGAGTTAACAAAGCATAAGAGTGCATAATGTTTTGGTTTGGTTTTGTTGCATTATCTGTAATAATGGTAGCTGCGTGGGACAATCTAAATTCTCCAATGTCCTTGAATAATAAGTTTATACAACATCATGAAAAATTACTGAATGATTGGTCAAATCATTTGCTGGATCTGCACACATTCACCAGTATCAGCCACTAGTATTCCGTTCCTTGTTATTCCTATGCCACCCGAGGAATTATTTGCCTGGACCAGTTGTTCTGATACACTTGCTAATAATGCCACAAATAATGTGAAGTTATGGAACACAACTGTTGGTATACCTATTGTGGGATGGGTAGGATACCCTTGGTGGCAGGGTAATCTTTCAGGAAGTAATACATACCTTCAATATCTGGCATATAAAGGGGGGGCTTGGGTACCCAGGAATAGAACTCGATTAACCTACCTGGGGCAAATTCCAATGTATGGCCTACAAGTTAGTTTTAATGTAACTTCCCACTCTACTGATGCCTTCAAACCAATACTGCTAGAAAGAAGGTTGCATAACACGTCCTGGGAGTATTCCAATTTATTTCCCCAGGGCAATAATGAAACTTGTTTTAATATTTCAGGTAATATACCTTGCAACGAGTCATCTGGATATGAGAAAGGAACTCCCACCTGTGGAAATCCCGATGTAGGGTAGTGTAGCCCTTTAGGACAACTTCCAAATTGGTGTATGGTTCAGAATGTATCTGTGTTCATAGATTTAGTTCATAGACTGGTATTACAACATTCAGCCCTATGGGACCTACCTAGTGACATGTTCTGGGTATGTGGAGACAATGCATATAAATGGTTGCCAGTAGGGGTAAAAGGTGCTTGTACTCTGGGTCGTTTGACTCCAGCTACCTTTGTTATTCCGAATGACCAGTTGAATACTCAGAGCATACCTAAACACACGTTGTACAAAAGAGCTGCTGACAATACACCTCGCCTCTCTGGGAGACCACATATAGTGCAGATGAGTGTGGCTAATAAAATTGTCAGCTCTATTTTTATTTATCCTATGATTACTCAAATGTGGGATAAATTAGTCAGGGCTACAGATTACTTAGATGACCAAATATGGGATATATTGGATATATTGAACACCACCGTTGCTGTCCAAAATCATTGTTGTTTGTATCTTTGTAATATATGTGCTATTGAAACTTGTTTTTTGGTGTATCTCTGTATGCAAGAAAAGATGTAGAAATAGATAAGGAAGTTTGACTGTAAACAACAAGAATTTAACTATTATTCCTTTGAGTCCTAGATTGACATCTCATTTCTGGCATGAAGGAGCGTACTCTTGCAATGATGGACGTGGCTTCAGTATCTGGGGGATGGAGAAGGTAGAAGACCTGTCTCCCTCAGGCAACCCGTCGGCCTGGGATAGTACCTGGTGAACGAGCCACTATCCGCTGTTGTTGCAGGATCCAGTGTTCCAGATTGTGGAAAATGAAGATGTCAAAGGGGGGAATGATAGGAACTGAAGGAGTTAAATTGAGTTCTGTCTATGTTGCATTCTCTTGTTTAAAACCTTATCTGTTCTTCGAGGAGATGTCTCAGACATCTCCCTTGTGAACCAAGGTCAAATACCTCTGCTTTTTCGCCTAAATGACTTTCTTTGTCTAAAACAAGTTGTAAAATCATTTGTACTGCGCATGTCTGTAAAATGTTTAAATTCTTTACTATAAAAGACGGAAGCCTAACTGATAAGCCAGAGGCGTCTTGGAGGCATCCTGAGTTGTACCATACAGCTGGTGTCTGTGTAGTTCTTCTCCACGGAGCTGATTTAATTAGAGACATATGATGCTTCACACCCAAGAACATCGGTCCTTCAGATGAAAGAGTAATCTGAGGGATCCCGACACCTCCTTCCTACACCAATTCCTGAGCCACTTATTAACCTCCCTAGTCTCCCGTTGCCTCTCTCGCGTGGCACATGGTACAGGAAGTATTTCCAAAAATACCACCTTGGAGGTCCTTGCTTTAAGCTTACAGCCTAATTCCGTGAAATCATCTTTAAGGACCTTCCACCTACCTCTAACTTTGTTATTTGTGCCAATGTGCACCATGACCGCTGGATCCTCACCAGCCCCTCCCAGTAATCTGTCAACCTGATCAGCGATGTGTCGGACTCGAGCGCCAGGTAGGCAGCACACAGTTCGACGATCCCTGTCTTTGTGACAGATTGCCCTATCTGTTCCCCTAATAATTGAGTCTCCCACTACCAGAACCTGTCTGGCCTGCCCTGCTCTCCTATTTCCCCCCTTACAGGAGCAGACAATCCTCCGGCTTTCAGAGGACATGCCTTGCTGCAGCAGTGCTACTCCTGTACTGACACTCCCCTCATCTGCCAACTTAGCAAACTTATTGGGGTGTGCCAGATCAGGACTAGCCTCCCAGGTGCTCTTCCCTCTACCCCGCCTTCTAACTGTCACCCAGCTAGCTGCTTCATTGTCCTGCAGCTCCAACCTAGCATCCCCCCCCTCATCTCTCCCATTGAGCGTCTGCTCAGTGAGCAGAAGACTCCTTTCCATATTGTCTATGGATCTCAGTGTTGCCAGTTGCACATTTAGATCCAGTATCTGGGCTTCCAAATGCACAACGTGCTCACATCTCGCACAGCAGTATGCACCTTCAACCGGCTGTTCAAGGATTTCATACTTGTGGCAAGACGTGCACTGGATGGCATTGGCAATAGTAGAACACATCCTAATGGGGATTGCACCAGACAAAAAGATAAGCAAAAATAAATAAAATGTATTAATAAAACATAACAGCAATTCAGTAATACCTCCCTTGGAAACTCCCTGAATCCAAAGTCACTGAATTACAAGTCACACACTTACCACAGTTCGCACTTACACTCAGGTCACACTTGCTCAGGCAGAAGATTTAAAAGATTTTTTTTTCCCTTTTACCAGCACACAACCCTGCTGCTCAATGCACTTCCAAAAGGGTAGTTTTCCTGTGGCTCTGGCTGATGAAATTATGTGGGATATTAGGAGTAGTAGTCTGGTGGCTCTGGCTGATGGGATGATGTGGGATATTAGGGGTAGTAGTCCAGTGGCTCTGGCTGATGGGACAATGTGGGATATTCCTTTATTGGAAGCCTGGGGTGAGAATCAGAGCACTGAAGTATTTACCCTCAGTTCTATACCGGGAATCCCTTTAAGAGAGCCTGGGGTCAGAACCAGAAAGCTGGGGGGTAATTGCCCTAACTTCCATACCGGGGATGCCTTTAAGAGAGGGCTGGGGTCAGAACCAAAGTGCTGGATGGATTTGCCCTGACTTCCAAACCAATGATCCCTTTAATAGAAGCCTGGGGTCAGAATCAGAGCACTGAGGTATTTGCCCTATCTTCCATACCGGAGATCCCTTTAAGAGAGGCCTGGTGTCAGTACCAAAGCGCAGAGTGGATTTGCCCTCACTTCCATACTGGGGATCCCTTTAAGAGACCCTGGCATCAGAACCAGAGCGCTTAGAGGAATTGCCTTAACTTCCATACCAATGATCCCTTTAAGAGACCCTGGGGTCAGAACTACAGTGCTGAGTGGAATGGTGCTAATTCCATACCGGGGATCCCTTTAAGAGAGGCCTGGGGTCAAAACCAAAGCGCTGGATGGATTTGCCCTTACTTCCATACCAATGATCCCTTTAAGAGAGGCCTGGTGTTATGGACGGCGGAACACGCTAAAAAAAATATAAATAAAGCGTGTTCGCCGCCTGGGGTCCACCGTGCAGCAGGTGTGGAAACAGCTGCTAGAGAGGCAGAACACTTAAACGGTAGTGTGCACAGGGTTCTGAATCACCCAAGTGCAACCAAGCAGTCTCTGTTTTAGGAACACAGAGCTGCACAGGAAAACAATAGAAAAGGTATGCTGAGCCTGTTAAGGGCACAGGATCACAGTGGCACACGTACGGTAGTCAGAGACCGGAGTAGTTTGGTAGCGTCACTACAACCGAACAGACTTACCGTAACTGGAGGTGTGTACGGCGTCGCAACTGCGAACGCCAAAACGGACTGCAAGCGCAATATAGCAGGCGCAAAGCAGGACGCTGGCTGCTGCAACAGATGGAGCTTGAGCGCGCTGGCGCTAGCGCTGCTACTGGCTGATCCAATCAGTCACACACTAGTAATAACCAATGAGGGGGATATTTAATGAGTCAGTCACCAGTCCAAGCATCCATCATCAAACGCACCTGAAGCAGGGAAAAAGGACTTAGCCTCTGGAGACAAATGTGAGAATCTGGGTCTCCGCATAGGCATAGAAGGACTCAGATTCCTAACACCTGGGGTCATTATCAGAGCGCTGAGGGATTTGCCCTAACTTCCATACCGGAGACCCCTTTAAGAGGGAAGATGTGCCTATGGAATGGAGGATGTGTGATGGGTATATGGACTGGGATGGGGGGATTCATTTTTGTCATGTGCGCTCTGCTCCTTTCTGGGGGGCAGACAATGGCTGGGAGCTTATGTTCCCGGGGTTGCTAGATTTCTCCCACCCGGTCAGTGTCTGCTGAGGCCGTCAGACGGACGGAGAGTGAAAATAAACTTGGACCTGTTGCACCCAGAAACTGCCTCATCTTGTCTCTGTTTCGTCTCTGCGCGGCAAGAAGTGGAACCACCCCCCCCCAGCCTGGCTCCACCAACCCTACACATTCATACCTAGTATTATGATATTTAATATGTTTGGATATGTTCATCTTTCCATGCTTTGGCAGGTACCTGCTCTGCAGTCCCTGTTTTAATTGTTTTCAATTTGCACTTCCTATTATATTGTGTGCCAATAAAAGCTGTGTTCATTCACTTACTATATCATGGTGTAGTGTGCATATTTTCGGTAGCGCTTTCTCTCTTTTTGTTTCTCATGTCACGGAGATACCACACTGTAAAATATGTGGCCTGTATATTTATTTTTTGACTGCAAAATACTTTTTAGAGCTAGGGTAGCACACAGCAAAAAAAGGTGAATAGAAGCCTCAAAAGCACGCTTTGTAGCCCACAGATAGATGAGGCTTGTCACAGAGATACCACACTGTTCAATATGTGGCCAAAATACTGTATAGACCTTGGGTAGCAGACAGCCAAAAAAGTCATCTAAATATTTTTGGGTCAGCAAAATGGTGTACAAAAATGTTGTAAGACACTCCAAAAAATACTACAGTACCACAAAAAAGGCCAGAATTTTCTGCGCACTCAGATGTGATGCCTGGGATGGACAACGCCGTTATAAAATTGCTGGATTTTGCTGTTGTATTAAAATGATCTGGCTGCAGTCTGCAGTGTGAACAAGCAAATAAATGTCAATAAAAGGGGGCTCTGGATTGCTTTGTAATAAAATTAGCAGGATTCAGGTGCAAAAAAAATTATTCCTAGCCACGGATACCTGCAGCTAGGTGTATATATATATAATAGGCAGCAGCAGACAGTAATGGACCCTTTTGATGTATGCAGTGAGATCTATATACTCACATACAGTTGTGGCCAAAAGTATTGACACCCCTGCAATTCTGTCAGATAATACTCAGTTTCTTCCTGAAAATGATTGCAAACACAAATTCTTTGGTATTATTATCTTCATTTAATTTGTCTTAAATGAAAAAACACAAAAGAGAATGAAGCAAAAAGCAAAACATTGATCATTTCACACAAAACTCCAAAAATGGGCCAGACAAAAGTATTGGCACCCTCAGCCTAATACTTGGTTGCACAACCTTTAGCCAAAATAACTGCGACCAACCGCTTCCGGTAACCATCAATGAGTTTCTTACAATGCTCTGCTGGAATTTTAGACCATTCTTCTTTGGCAAACTGCTCCAGGTCCCTGATATTTGAAGGGTGCCTTCTCCAAACTGCCATTTTTAGATCTCTCCACAGGTGTTCTATGGGATTCAGGTCTGGACTCATTGCTGGCCACCTTAGAAGTCTCCAGTGCTTTCTCTCAAAGCATTTTCTAGTGCTTTTTGAAGTGTGCTTTGGGTCATTGTCCTGCTGGAAGACCCATGACCTCTGAGGGAGACCCAGCTTTCTCACACTGGGCCCTACATTATGCTGCAAAATTTGTTGTTAGTCTTCAGACTTCATAATGCCATGCACACGGTCAAGGAGTCCAGTGACAGAGGCAGCAAAGCAACCCCAAAACATCAGGGAACCTCCGCCATGTTTGACTGTAGGGACCGTGCTCTTTTCTTTGAATGCCTCTTTTTCTCCTGTAAACTCTATGTTGATGCCTTTGCCCAAAAAGCTCTACTTTTGTCTCATCTGACCCGAGAACATTCTTCCAAAACGTTTTAGGCTTTTTCAGGTAAGTTTTGGCAAACTCCAGCCTGGCTTTTTTATGTCTCGGGGTAAGAAGTGGGGTCTTCCTGGGTCTCCTACCTTACAGTCCCTTTTCATTCAGATGCCGACGGATAGTACGGGTTGACACTGTTGTACCCTCGGACTGCAGGGCAGCTTGAACTTGTTTGGATGTTAGTCGAGGTTCTTTATCCAACATCCGCACAATCTTGCGTTGAAATCTCTTGTCAATTTTTCTTTTCCGTCCACATCTAGGGGGGTTAGCCACAGTGCCATGGGCTTTAAACTTCTTGATGACACTGTGCACGGTAGACACAGGAACATTCAGATCTTTGGAGATGGACTTGTAGCCTTGAGATTGCTCATGCTTCCTCACAATTTGGTTTCTCAAGTCCTCAGACAGTTCTTTGGTCTTCTTTCTTTTCTCCATGCTCAATGTGGTACACACAAGGACACAGGACAGAGGTTGAGTCAACTTCAATCCATGTCAACTGGCTGCAAGTGTGATTTAGTTATTGCCAACACCTGTTAGGTGCCACAGGTAAGTTACAGGTGCTGTTAATTACACAAATTAGAGAAGCATCACATGATTTTTCGAACAGTGCCAATACTTTTGTCCACCCTCTTTTTCATGTTTGGTGTGGAATTATATCCAATTTGGCTTTAGGACAATTATTTTTGTGTTTTTTCATTTAAGACAAATGAAATGAAGATAATAATACCAAAGAATTTGTGTTTGCAATCATTTTCAGGAAGAAACTGAGTATTATCTGACAGAATTGCAGGAGTGTCAATACTTTTGGCCACAACTGTACAGTGCCTGCATGCCTTGCACTGATGTGGATATGCGCACATAGACTCTCCTGCCTTCCTAGCACTTCAATCTATATACTCTGTAATTAGTCCTTAGAAGGACTGTTGGTTTAGCTGTATTTGTGGATTGAACAATGGTAGACCCGCATCAACTAATAAAAGCACAAATCTGACCCTATCTCAACTGCAGCTCTCCCTACACTATCTGAATCCGGAGCTGAATGCACCGAGCAGGGCAGCATTCGGTCTCTTATAGACCTGATGATGCTGTGCGGCTAGCCAATCACTGCAATACCACAACAAAGATGGCTGCGGCAATACAGTGCATGGCAGACAATCCCTGCATGTTGATTGGTGCTCCAAAGACCGCCAAAAATGCAGGGTGGAGACCCGAGCGCCAACTGAATAAACCCGGAAATGCTAGGTGCTCGCTAAGTACACCTAGTACAGTGATACTCGGGCGAGTAACGAGTAGGTGCGAGCACGTTTTCTCATCACTCGTACCGGATAACAGAACACAGCTTACTATTGAAGGAGGTAAACAGGAAGATACTCAGATTGGTGAGTCCAACCTTGGTGATTGCAAAGTATGTGTCTCAAATAATGTGTCCAGAAAAGAGTTCAATCTGTTACCTAAAAATCTGAAAAAAATGTCCTCCAGTAATGGCTCTCCAAGAAAAAATACTAAATTATCTTGAAGATGCCATGATAGATAGCACAACTTACAAACAGTGGATATCTGCTGGCAGATGGATTCTTGACACTCTTTCTAAAAGTGCAGAAGACTTTGTAGAACAATTTTGTGACAGCTGATAGTCCTTAAAGGGTTAGTCAGAAACCCAAAAGTAAATTTCAATTAATAAATCTTTAAAAGCTAGGAACTTTTGTAATTCAAGTCATGGTAAAATTCCCCACCTGTCACTCTATACTGAACTTAGGGTTCTGCTTATATTACCCACTTCCTATGACGATTCATTTGAGAATCCTCAGTCTATGATGACGCTCAAGCAAGTCATCATCTGCAGACTGAAACTGCTGTCTCTCCACTTTCTACCCTGAAACATCGCATCCTTGAAGGGGGAAGGGGCTGGGACATCCCGACACTCCTCTTATTTTGTTTACCGACCTGAAAGGAAGAGTCATCAGTGATGCTCATTACAGGGGCAGGTCCCGGCAGTGTCTCCTTTGTGCAATATCTCCACCAGCACCCTGTGTGATGAGAGCAGTGTCCGGTCTGTCGTCTGCTTACCTGAATAGTAAAAAGATGGCTCTGCGTGCAGTCAGAAATAAAATACAACAGTGTACTTCTGATATTTGAGTGCTTACTTCATGAATCATAGCTGTTCATTATTTTCCCAAAAAACTGATTTCATTGATAACAAATGACATCCTACCTATTATGAGCAAGGTCTACTACTTCTCAGATGACTCTTCTGCACTCCATAAAAGTAGGAAAAACTTTATAATACAGGACCATTCTTGAAGAAAACCTGTTGGAATCTGCAAAAGACCTGAGACTGGGACGGAGATTTGTCTTCCAACAAGACAATAATCCCAAACATAAAGCTAAATCTACAATGAAATGGTTCACAAATAAACGTATCCAGGTGTTAGAATGGCCAAGTCAAAGTCCAGACCTGAATCCAATGGAGAATCTGTGGAAAGAGCTGAAAACTGCTGTTCACAAATGATCTCCATCAAACCTCACTGAGCTCGAGCTGTTTGCCAAGGAAGAATGGGCAAGAATTTCAGTCTCTCAATGTACAAAACTGATAGAGGCATACCCCAAGTGACTGCAGCTGTAATCACAGCAAAAGGTGGCTCAACAAAGCATTAAGTTAAAGGGGCCGAATACTATTGCACGCCCCACTTTTAAGCTTTTGAATTTCAGCAAAAATTTAAAATAACCAATAAATTTCGTTCATCTTCACAATTGTGTCCCACTTGTTGATTCTTCACCAAAAATTTACATTTGGTATCTTTATGTTTGAAGCATGATATGTGGGAAAAGGTTGAAAAGTTCCAGGCATCGTGCTCCTGCGCAGGCGTACTGATCTGGTGAGGGCAGAGTACTGCAGTGCGCAGGTGCTGGGCCTCTCTGACCTTTCCCGGCACCTGCGCCCTGCAGTACTTTGCTCTGCCCTCAACAGCAGGAGCGCGACACGAAGCGAGCAGGAGGACGACATCGCAAGAAGATGGGAGGCGCCGGACCAGGGACACCAATCGGACCGGACCGCCCCCGGGCAAGTATAATAAACTTGTTTTTCTTAACTTTCAGGTCAGATCGGGGGCTTATCTCCAGCATTACAGAATACTGTAGATAAGCCCTGAAGGCAGTGGCCGCATCTTATTGTGAAAAAACGAGGGGACAGGTTCCTTTTAACAATGAAAAAAAACACCACGGTGACTGGAGAGGTGGACGCCGAATATGAGCCTCAGCCGGACTCTGAAGGGGTTAAATAATTGAGATTTTGTCATTTTGGCTCCTGGTATGGAGTCGATAGCACAATCATATGCCGCCATATAGTAGCCGTCCGGTAACTGGTGATAATTCCCTCGTGTGGGGTCTATTTGTCTCCAGAGAAATCACACGTTACATTCCACACATAACACTGTGTAGAAAAGGCGGCGCGGGGTAATTGTGCCAGTAGTGAGGGGGAATAATGGCGGGAAGGTCACTGACTGAGGAGGAAAGATGTATATCTTTGTACCGTGTTAGCCAGTGGATAGAAAAATATTCAGGATTGAGAGTCCTCAGTAGTTGATACCTTTTAATGGCTAACTGAAAAGATGGTAATACATTGCAAGCTTTCGAGACTACTCAGGTCTCTTCATCAGGCTAGACTAATACAAAATCTGAAGTCACATATTTATGCACAATACAGCCTAGAAAAAATGCAATAGATAAGACAAGTGACGTGAAGCAGAACTATTAATATGGGAGAGGGAGAAACCTAAATATAAACATTGGACCAGTTCATAGATAAGGAGTCTGGATGTTTTATGGTCCTCTGATTGGGGTCTAGTTCTGTGTTGCCCCGCAAGGTTTTAAAAGGAAATTCCTTAATTGATGTAAAAAGACATAAATCCATGCGACACATTCATTCCAGCACTGAGAGTGTCAAAGTTCGTCATAAATTTGTACTCTCAAACTCGTCTCTCTCTCTGAGATGTGAAGTTACCTTTCAATACCAGTAATTTCATATCCATGCTGCTGTGATCAGGGATACAGAAATGTTTTGCCACAGGTAGATCCATTCTTTTTTCTCTTATAGTGTGACGATGAGCATTCATCCTTGTTCTAAGCTTTTGCCCAGTCTCCCCCACATACAGACCCCCAGTTGGACATTTAGTACAAATAATTAAGTACACCACATTAGATGTAATGCAGGTGAAAGTACCTGGGATCTTGTAGTCCTGATGTGAGTTGGGGATCTTTATCTTGTCCGTGGTCATTATAAATGGACAGGTTTTACATTTTTTCTGCTTTCCGTGCAACCAGAAAAAATGTAAAACCTGTCCATTTATAATGACCACGGACAAGATAAAGATCCCCAACTCACATCAGGACTACAAGATCCCAGGTACTTTCACCTGCATTACATCTAATGTGGTGTACTTAATTATTTGTACTAAATGTCCAACTGGGGGTCTGTATGTGGGGGAGACAGGGCAAAAGCTTAGAACAAGGATGAATGCTCATCGTCACACAATAAGAGAAAAAAGAATGGATCTACCTGTGGCAAACATTTCTGTATCCCTGATCACAGCAGCGTGGATATGAAATTACTGGTATTGAAAGGTAACTTCAATTCTCAGAGAGAGAGACGAGTTTGGGAGTACAAATTTATGACGAACTTTGACACTCTCAGTGCTGGAATGAATGTGTCGCATGGATTTATGTCTTTTTACATCAATTAAGGAATTTCCTTTTAAAACCTTGCGGGGCAACACAGAACTAGACCCCAATCAGAGGACCATAAAACATCCAGACTCCTTATCTATGAACTGGTCCAATGTTTATATTTAGGTTTCTCCCTCTCCCATATTGATAGTTCTGCTTCACGTCACTTGTCTTATCTATTGCATTTTTTCTAGGCTGTATTGTGCATAAATATGTGACTTCAGATTTTGTATTAGTCTAGCCTGATGAAGAGACCTGAGTAGTCTCAAAAGCTTGCAATGTGTTACCATCTTTTCAGTTAGCCATTAAAAGGTATCAACTACTGAGGACTCTCAATCCTGAATATTTGACTGAGGAGGAGAAGTCTCCATGTCTGCACTCCGGAGATCATGTGACCCCTGACTCCTCCCCTCCTGTGACCTCATCACAGGTCCTGTGCGCACTGAGCAGCCATATATGTGGAGTGCTTCTCTGCGGGTGGAGGTAGGTGCGGGAGATTCCCCATTACTGAGCGTGAGGGGACATTAACCCCTTCACCACTGAGATGCTTTTGGTGTTTTTGTTGCCACTTTATAAGAATCATTACGTTTTTGTTCTGTTTCCTGTAATAGATACATACGACCCAACTATGGAAGACAGGAAGGGAGGAAACGGATTGTTCTCATAGTACAGAGCCCCTTTCTTGGCCGCACACAGTGTATTGTCCCCATTATGCCCCTTATGCAGTATATATGATGCCCCCAGACAGTGTAATGCCCCCATTATGCCCCTTATTCAGTATATATGATGCCCCCACACAGTGTAATGCCTCCATTATGCCCCTTATGCAGTATATATGATGCCCCCACACAGTGTAATGCCCCCATTATGCCCCTTATGCAGTATATATGATGCCCCCACACAGTGTAATGCCCCCATTATGCCCCTTATGCAGTATATATGATGCCCCCACACAGTGTAATGCCCCCATTATGCCCCTTATGCAGTATATATGATGCCCCACACAGTGTAATGCCTCCATTATGCTCCTTATGCTGTATATATGATGCCCCCACACAGTGTAATGCCCCCATTATGCCCCTTATGCAGTATATATGATGCCCCCAGACAGTATAATTCCCCCATTATGCCCCTTATACAATACGTATGATCCCCCCCACACAGTATAATGTTCCCACAGTACCGACATCCCCTATTATGCAGTATATATGCCCCCACACAGTGTAATGCCCCCATTATGCCTGTTATGCAGTGTAAATGTTGCAAAAACACAGTATAAAGTTTCCACAGTACTGGCATGTCTCACACAAAAGATATTTCCACAGTATCGCCATACCCCCACACATACTATAATCTTTTCACTGTACCATCATCCCACCACACACAGTATAATGTTCCCACTGTACCGCTATCCCCCTACATAGTATAATGTTCCCACAATAACAGCTTGCCATACACACAGGATAAAGTTTCCACAGGACTGCCATCCCCCTCACAAACAGTACTGCCTTTCCCCATTTTCTAATGTTCCCATAGTACTGCCACCTACGTGCACAATATGGTAACATCCACCCCACCAAAAACCTCAAAGATAATTAACAAATACTCACTTAGCCTCATTCTTGGTGCAGATACTAATGAACCCAGGATCTATGAGATATATTCCATACAATAGTTGAATAGACAGAGTGTATCTTCCATAAAGGTAGCCCACTCGGTTGCTATGATGCCCATGAATTGAGAGGACTAGTGGGATTTGGCATTGGTCACCCTCTCCTTCCCATCATAAAAATTTCAGATATATCCACACTTCCATGATGGTGAATAGAATAGTGAATCGGGGAGTCGAAAACTCCTGATCCACCTGTGTAATTCTGAGACTCCGTGCACTACTAGCACAATGATGTCACTACATAACATCTGTAGTTTGGAGCCTCAGTACTCGCACTGCACAAACTGGAGTATTGCACCTTGGGAACAGGGTTGGGTGAGTAGTGTGTGTGGTTTTTTTTAAATACCAGGAATTGTGGGGGCTTAATATTAAGAGAGGAGTTGTTGGGACTCTCATACTGAATGTGTGGCTGGTAGGGGTCATTATGCTGAGTAAGGGGTTGTGGTGGACTGTAAATGCCTCCATACTGACTTTGGGTCCTTATTTTCTGTGGAAGGTTGTGGTGGCCATAATACTGTGTGAGGTGCAGTAGGGGCCGTCACACTGTGTGCTGTCTGTGGCGGCCATCATACTGTGTGGGAGCTTTCATTCTGAGCTACGTGGGCACACAGGAGAACAAATTCCTTGTGATGAGTCAGATGGGGATAAATAAGTGAGAAATACAGACCTTTGGTCTGCCTGGTTGCAGTCCTGAAATGATATGGTGTTGTGTGCCAGGAGGGAGACATCAGATAGTACATTCTGATGGAAAGCAAAGATAAAATGGCAGTGAGAATCTGGATTGCCAGCAGAGAGAATAGTGGAGACAAAGAGCAGGGCGAGGTCCTTAGCTTAGGTTTGCTGGACTATTTGGCTTAAAACAAAAGTTATGTACGATCACATGTATCTGATGTATATACTTCTCATCAAGTTCTTGTTAAGTAAAGAAAAGTTTATTTTTGAACTTTTGGTATCCCTCATTCATCTCCATACCATCTGGTCCAGGCCTGCCAAGTACAACTGCAGCATGCGGTCTGCAGAGTTGAGAGATATGACGTCACCAAATATAAATGAATATCTATAATATAACGGGCTAAGCGTCACTCTGTCTGAAGCCTCTATAGACTGTGCAAGTGCGACATGCCTGCGCAGTCTGGACCCAGAGTGACGCATCCCCCACAGAGTGACGCAGACCCACAGGAGATCGCGGTAAGCACTGAACGCATACCGGGATCTCCGTAACACCTTACCGAACCCGGTGCTGCTGTTGCCGGTGGAGTATTGCGTCTTCAGGTGTCTGGAGTGAGCATGTTGTAGCGGCGCCTGCACAGTCCACGCTTACCGCCGCCATTTTGTTGAACACACACTGCAGTGTAACTTCAAAAACATGGCGGCGGAAAGCGAGGACTGCACAGGAGCCGAGTCCGGCACCACAACCCGCCCACTCCAGACATGAATCGGCGCCTGCGCAGTCCGCACTTTCCGCCGCCATGTTCTTGAAGACACACTGCAGTGTGTCTTCAAGAACATGGCGGTGGAAAGCGAAGGCTGCACAGGTGCCGAGTTCGGCACCACAAGGTGAGTATAATTTTTTTTTTTTTTTTCAATGTGTGCAGTTTAATAGGAGTGAGGGGGACCATTCATATCAGGATTGGGGGGTGAGGGGAACATGTTTACCATGAAAGGGGGTAAGGGGGCCATGCATACCAGGATAGGTGGGTGAGAGGACCATGCATACCAGGATAGGTGGGTGAGGGGACCATGCATATCAGGATTGGGGGGTGAAAACACCATGCATACCAGGATAAGGGGGTGAGGGGACCATGCATACCAGGATTGGGGGGTGAGAGGAACATGTATACCAGGATTGGGGGGGTGGGGGCACCATGCATATCACGATAGGGATGAGGGGGTACCATGCATACCACGATGGGATGAGTTCTTTCTTATCCAGGTACATGCATACATGTTGTTTAATAATTTGTTCAAAGTTCTTTCCTGGTATAGAAGTCAGACTCACCGGTCTATAGTTCCCTGGGTCCACCTTCTTCCCCTTTTTGAAGATAGGAACAACATTTGCTCTTCTCCAGTCTTCTTGGACTTCTGTTCTCCAAGAATTTTCATTGATTTTGGAGAGTGGTTCAAAAATTTCTTCTGCTATCTCCTTCAGTACTCTGGGGTATAATTCATCTGGAACTGGAGATTTGAATTATTTTATGTTAGCTAAGTGTTTCCTCACTATCTTTCTGCTTATAGATATCCTGGATTCTTCTATTCCCTTATTATGACATCGAAGATCAGTTGGTTACATTTCCTTTCTGAGAGAAAACAGATGCAAAATAGGAATTTAAATGTTCGGCCTTCTCAACATCCTTTCTTACCATTTCATCATTTTCTTTCTGTATAAATCCTATAGCATTTTTGACTTTTGTTTTACTTGTGACATATCCCCCAAAATCCTTTTTTATTGCTTTTGACATCTTTTGCAAGCCTTAATTCATTGTCAGCTTTATTAGTCTGATTTGTGACCTGTAGCTTCTGCTGACAGCATTATATTCTTCCTTAGATATGCCTCCCTCTTTCCATTTGATAACCATATCTTTCTTCCTTTTTAGCATGTGTTTAAGTTCTGTGTTCATCTATCCTGGTTTCCTTAAATGCTTCCTATTCTTCCCTCTTTTTGGAATTGTGCTTTGAGAATCTCATTTTCCAAGATTTCCCATCCTTCCTGGACATTTTTGTCCTTAAGGATATCCAGCTATTGGATCCCTCCGATTCTCTTTCTGACTCCGTTAAAATCTGCCTTTCTAAAATCTAACATTGAAGTCTGAGTCTTCACAGGTCTTCCTCCTCTAGCTATCCAAAATTCATGGCCACAACCTCCTAGGGTCTCAACCACTATTACCTCCTCAACCATTTCCTCCCTTTTCATAAGGATTAGATCTAAGGTAGCAGTTCCCCTTGTTTTCTCCCTTACCTTTTGGAAGATAAAGTTGTCAGCAAGAGAGGATAAGAATTTCCTTGACCTGTTAGTTTTGCCTGAGAGAGATTCCCAATAAATGTCTGGATAGTAGAAATCTCCAATGACCACTATGTCATATTTTTTGGAGAACTTGACCATTTGATGCATAAAGAGTTCATCCATATCTTCAGCTTGCACAGGCAGCCTGTAGTAAATGCCTACAGTGGTGTCCGTTGAATTATTCTGTCTTTGTATTCTTACCCAAACAGTTTCCACAGAACTCTCAGTCTCTGAAGCTTCAATCTCTGTGCAGATATACGCGTTTCTAACATACAATGCGACACCTCCTCCTCGTTTATCAAGTCTGTTTCTTGCACATAAGTTGTATCCATCTAGCCTTGTATTCCAATCATGAAACTGCCAGGGGTTTTGCTGCAGCTGCACCTGTGCTGTCCCTGCGGTGTACATCTATGTTCTGGGGCCCAAAAGGGTTAATTTATAAAAAAAAAAAAAAAAAAGTTTCACTAGTTAAAAAATAATAAAATGTGTCTTCTTTTTTTTTTCATTTTTACAAGAATTGTTGGAGCCAATTTTCTTTTGAAACATTTTATCTTGTTTTGTTCTGGTGTATTTCGTATAATATAGGAAAGCCTAAGGCTGGTTTCACAGTAGCATTTTTTCGCGCAGCGCATCGTGCGCTATTGATCGCATGCGCCATGCGCCCCTATGTTTGACATGGCGGGCGCATGGTCTAGCGCTTGCACGCGTTCGTCTGCTTTATCGTGCTCATGCGCTTTTTCCAGGTGTGCATCTAGACGTATTCGATGCAACCTGTTGTATTTTTGGGTCTGCCAAAAGCTTAAAAAAATCGTATGTGCACCCAACGCAACAAAATAATGCATTACAGTCTATGGGAATGCAGGCGTGCACATGGACATGCCTTCGTCTGCGTTTTCGTGCACATGCGTTTTTGGCGTAAAAATGTGTAGACACAGGTTTTAAACCCTAGAGAATGAATGCACATAAAAAACGCAAACGCATGCAAAAACGCATGATGTGCTATGCAAAAAAACACTAATGTGAAATTAGCCTAAGCCCAGAAATAAATCCCATAAGACACTGTACATGGAGACTTTGGGATCAGATCATTTCTGTCCATGTTGTTTGTTCAAAGTAAAAAAAAAAGCTTTTCTAAAAGCCTCAAACTTCTGTGTGTGAATCAGACATGAGATGTAACGTGATAGAAGATTACAGTGCGGGGAAGACGGGAAACCTTCATATAGACGGCCGGTGGGGATGGAGTCAGTGACGGACTCTGGACAAATATGTTTCTGGAGCCGTAGTAGAAGATGAAGATGTCGTCCTCATCATGAAGTAGTTATTTCTCCTGTCACGTGTAATGAATATCTCCTGCAGTATTGCTAATGCCGATTCCAGTGTCGGTAAATGAGACGAGAATTAGCGTTATGGAAGATGAGTCTATGAGAAACGTATTCAGCTGCCGACTCCGAGGAAGAAACTGCTTGTTGTCTGTGGCCTAAATATATAGGTTTTATTAGTAAAAACAACAAGAAAATACAAAATGACAAATTTGCAAAAATACTCTGCAGTAAAAAGTATGGCAGTAATCAGCAAGTGCTGTATAACAAATACAGGGTATTTAGTTGATACGTTTTTTGCAAAAAATATATGCCCAACTGCTCCACCACGTCACGGTAACCCTTCACGGAGCAGTCCCTATCTAATGTATTTAAAACCTGAACATGTGAACAGTGTCTAAATGAGCAGGATGCAGACAGGCGCCTCCTAGTATATGGGCTTGTGGTTTATGGCAGCTCATTTATGTGCATGTCACACAAGAGAGGGGTGGGGTCTCCCAAACCATGCTGAGCAAGGAAAAAACGGATTAAAAATAAATAGGTTTTATTAGTAGATGTAAAGAAGAAAACTAAATACTGTAAAATAATTCAGCTCATCTTCTCATTCAGGTCTCTACAATATCGGTTCCTCTCAGTGAAGATCTTCCGTGTAATAGAATTTTCCTGATTTACCCATCAAAGATGGATATGGACAGAGACAAGATGGCGGAGAGGATATTACACCTCACCCTAGAGATCCTCTTCCGGCTTACTGGAGAGGTGAGAGATTCTGATGACATCACATTACATCATTCCTATCTATGGGAATAACAGATGGACAGAACTGGAGAGGTGAGGACTCTGGAAATGTCTGTAGTAAGATTTATTACTGTCTTTCCATAACCAGGATTACACAATAGTGAAGAAGACCTCTAGTGAACCCTATCAGAACCCTGTGTCTGACAAATGGGGAAGACCCTTGAGCCCAATCAAAGGGCCTCCACCTCACCCTCTGATACATGAGGACATCAATGACCAGAAGATCCTAGAACTCACCTACAAGATGATTGAGCTGCTGACTGGAGAGGTGACACTGGTGGGAATACTGGGACATTATACAGTAATGCTATCAAGGGATCGGGGGATGACGGTATCTTTGTATGTGTCAGGTTCCTATAAGGTGTCAGGATGTCGCTGTCTTTTTCTCCATGGAGGAGTGGGAGTATTTAGAAGGACACAAAAATCTGTACAAGGACGTCATGATGGATGTTCCCCAGCCTCTCACATCACCAGGTAATATACAGAACTATATACACACGGCCTATAATTATCTGTATGTTATGAATTAATTCAGTCCCTGTATGTGTATCCTCCAGTTCTATCCAGTAAGATGACAACACCAGAGAGATGTCCCTGTCCTCTTCTACAGGACTATAAACAAGAAGATCCCAATGTTCCTCAGGATCATCAGGTAGATGGAGAGAAGGTGTCATGAGATCTCCCCTGTGATGTGTAGACGGCTGTGAAGGTCTTGTGCTCAGTCTTGTTTCATCCACCAGTATTATATGTTTTATACTTGTGTAATGAGAACGGTGGAGATGGCAGGATTAGAGCTGATTATAGATGTGACTTCTCCATCTGTCTGTGACTTTTACATTATTTATTTTAGGGTGAAAATCTGACCCATATTAATACTACAGAGACATATGTGAGGGGTGATGAGCGGTGTAAACAGGAGATTCCTACATATGACTACCCAGGTGAGCAGCAACCATTAAATGCAGAGAAGTCACAGATTCTTCTCAGTCACCGCTGTGGTGGCTTTATTGGTCATATAGTACAGTCATATCACAATTGTGTCATCATCATTTTCCCTCCTGACCACAACATTCTCCTCCACCTAAAACTGTTCATTTGACTTTGGGCATTGAAAGTCCTTTTCTATAGAACTTACGACCTGGAGGATCCACCTACCCCCAGGGATTAAAAGATACTGACCCTCGCCTGCCCAGATCTGTAAACTATAAAGTCGAATGAAAGCGTATGTAGAATGTGCAGAAAAGATAGAAAATCACTTGAATTTAAAGTATTATGATGGGTTTGTAATAGAAAACGGAGGGTAATGGTGCTGTTGGCTTCCTAGATGCCTGCTATCTTATTGGATGACTCTATCTTCTCTCCTTTCTGTGCTGCTGAATGTGCTCATATGGTCCCTACAAGACCAGGTCCAATCTTTCTGGCCAAACTTTGCTTCTGTGATCGACATTAAAAGTGCAGTGAGGCCAAAAGTGAATTTCTGGACAATAGCAACAGAGTTTCCCTTTATCCTGACTATACAACTTGTATTAAAACTAACAAATTTCAAGGAGCATTATGATAAACTACAAGTAAAACATTACACCTGTGCCATGATGTATCTCTAAGCTGTGTGTGGCTGCTGACTGTAAAATACATTTATTCACGCCTGCAAGAGATGTGTTGGCATGGCTTGAGCCTTGGTTTCATAAGTTTGCAGTGCCCTTTATGGCTGGGGTTACTCGGTACCGGGCCAGTCAGTCCTTCCGGGCATATGTCACGGCAGCGGTGACCCGGTCCATGACCCTGGAGTGCAATGTAAATAAAAGATGGGGGTTATAGTTTATGGGGAAATATATTCGTGATGCCACCTGTTGTGTTTGGCAATGAAGGTGATAGCCGACGCTGCAAAAGAGATCGTTGGTGATGCAGCAGAGTTGTTACAGCTCTCCATTGGCAGAGCTAGGTCCCAGGGCAGTTATATATGTTAGAGATGATGATGGTGGTTGTTGTGGTGCAAGGCAGATGATGCAGTAAATAAATCCAAGGACACAGCGGACTGCAGTTTCCACACTTTTACTCACAGTTCTCCAGTTACATTCCCCAGCCGGGGTGCTGTGTCCTGCGGGTCTGTGGTCCAGCCAGCTCTCAATTAATTTGGGGTACACCATGTCAGAACCCCCTTCAGATGTTCCTTCCCTAGCCGTCTCACTGCACTGGCTCCCTCCTCTCCTGCCCTGCACCTTCACACAAAGTGTCCCAAGCCAGCAGCCCCGGATCCTCTCAGGCAACATGCTTTTGGTCCCCTTGATCCTATACGGCTGCCTTTTCAGTGATTGTGTGGGGATGTGGCTGCAGCACATGCAGATACCGCAGCCTCCGGTTAGCTAGCTGAGTCCTCAGTTTCTCCACTAGTCTGGGGCCGGTCCCCTATTGCGACCAGGTCCCTCCACCCGACTACTGTCGGCATGGATTTGGGTGGCACGGGTGGATTCCTCACTTCTCATGCCCCTAGGACCCCTTCCTTCTCTCCTCTTTTCTCTCATGCTATGCTAGTGTAGGGTCGTGCTCCTCTCTCCTTCAGTCCCCGACACCAACTGTCTACTTCCCTCCATCTGACTCCTGTTTCCATGACAACTCCCTCTGACTCCTCCCCTTTTTCTTTCTCCACCTACACACTCTACTTAGCTCCTCCCGGGCCCTGAGAGGAACAGTGTTGGATGTAAGTGTGTGGGTTCTGGATAGTGCCCCCTCCTTACCTGAGAGTGGAGTACCACACCTCTAGCTGAGGTGCAGTACCTCTGTGGCGACTGAACCCTCAAGGTCACCACAGATTCACTCCACATCATAAATTCTATTCTATTCTGTTTTTGATCCTAAGGAATTTGGATTACTGCACAATATATCCTGAAATTAGGGATGCTATTACTTTCTCTACTCTTCTGATCATAATAGCGCCAATGGTCCACCATAAATGAGTGTAAGTCTCGTTTAGTGTTGGAGTTCTCCCCTCATACATACCTTATTGTTGGGGATGTAACATAATTTTTATTCTATGTCTTTTTATACATGTTCATTCTGTATGATAGTTTGATTATGGTGGGATTGGCCTGCCTCACTTATGTGAGTCTGTAACTTCCTGATAGTCTTAAAAAAAAAGCTCTCCATCGCCTCTTCCAACTGCCTAAGATCTAAATTTAAACTGAACCTGTCAGCAGCATTGTGCATCGTTATCTACAAACAGTATCAGGTCAGCGCCATTATACTGATTACATTGATACCTGGTGATGAAATCCATTTTGTGGTTGTTGTTTAATCTTTATTTGTAGTTTTCAATTAATGAGATTCCCGTGCTCTGAGGCGGGGCTGTGTGCATGGTTGTGGGTGGGGTTTTATGTGGTGCTCTGATTACATATGGGTCTATATTGGCTTATGACAGGTCTACAATCTTGGAATCAGTGAGAGGGCCTGTATATAGGGCTACTCACTGTGCTGTTTGGTGACATGGTGTGTATTACACTCGACATGTACAAGAGGAAGCGAAGGAAAGAGTTTTCTCAGGAGATTAGAAAGAAAATTATAGACAAACATGTTAAAGATAAAAGTTATAAGACCATCTCCAAGCAGCTTGATGTTCCTGTGCCTACAGTTGCACATATTATTCCAAAATTTAAGCTTCACAGGACTGTAGCCAACCTCTCTGGACGTGGTCTCAGGAGGGAAATTGATGACAAATCAAAGAGACAGATAATACCAATGGTTAAAAAAGAGCCCAGAAAAGGTTCTAAGGAGATTAAAGGTGAACTTCAAGCTCAAGGAACATCAGTGTAAGATTCCACCATCCGTAGTTGTATGAGCCAAAGTGTACTTCATGGGAGACAACCAAGGAGGACACCATTGTTGAAAAAAAAATCATAAAAAAGCCAGTCTGGAATTTGCCAAACTACATGTTGACAAGCCACAAAGCTACTGGGAGAATGTCCTATGGACAGACGAGACAAAAATGGAACTTTTTGGCAAGGCACCTCAGCTCTATGTTCACAGTTGGAAAATTGAAGCATATCATGAAGAGAACACTGTCCCTACTGTGAAACATGGAGGAGACTCTTATGTTCTGGGGCAACTTTGCAGCATATCTGGCACAGGGTGTCTAGAATTTGTGCAGGGTACAATGAAATCTCAAGATTATCAAGGGATTCTAGAGGTAAATGTGCTACCCAGTGTCAGAAAGCTTGGTCACAGTCGCAGGTAATGGGTCTTGCAACAGGATAATGACTCAAAACACACAGCTAAAAACACCCTAGAATGGCTAAGAAGAAAACATTGGACTATTCTGAAGTGGCCTTCTTTGAGCCCTGACCTAAATCCTACTATACACGGTTATACAGCTTTGGTCACTTGGTAATAATATTCCATAGACCTGCCACCAGCCGGGGCAGCATCTGGTGTACACTATTATTGCACATACTTAGCCCCATGAAGCCTCCGGAATCCTTAGTTACGTGCTGATACAGAGGGACTTATGGAGGTCAGTGCTAGGAGCTCAAAAACCTAGTTACTTTGTATCAGCTTCCTGATACATTATAAACAAACTCCACCCACTCCCTTCAGGCTGCAAGGCTTCAACAGCATTGCCACGTGTCTCTGGTGGCGGTCTCCGCGTGACGAGACATCGGACGCCTCCCACCGGCGCCGCGTATGTCTCAAAGCTGACATGAACGGACACCTCCGTGCCCACTACAGACAAATAGCGCCGCTCTTCCACGACACAGGCAGGACACAGTGCACCCAGCTTTCCTAACAACAGCAAGAATAGTGCACCCAGCTCTTCTAGCTACCTGTTACCAAAGAGAGAAAGTTCCTCCAATAAGGATAAAAATATATTTTATTAAGACATGTAATACAAGATAAAACAGAGATGGCAAATCATACTCAAAATGGAAAAGCAAAAAACACATCCACTGGGTGAAAAACAGTATTTCATATATAAGTATATAGCTGGTAACAATAGCTACATGTTTCATGTCAGAGAGCACATGAAGGCAATAATTTCATACAAAGAATATATAAAGTGCAAGTACAAAAGTAATTTTGTATATCAAGAAAGCTATTTATTCTAATTAATAACATTAATAAATTTCTGGTGCAGCAATAGTATAAAGGAGAAAATAATTTCACAATTCAAAATTTAAGGTATGGATCCACAAATGGAAAAAAACAGAAGATAACCCTCCAATAACAAGTGTCGACAACCAAAGAGCTTAGATGGACTCCATTCAATGATTACGTAGAAGGAACCGGACATCCACAAGTGGAAAACAAAATGGTGGTAAAAATGATTCTCCTATAGCAAGTATAGGCGAGGCGACCAAAGAATAACACTAAAAAATACAAAAACAATAATTACACACAAAAATTAGAATTAAAAACAAGTGAATCAATATATTTATTCACAAAAAGGGAGCATAGCTCAGAATTTCGTTTAAACCTTTGGGGCGTACTGTCTGCAATTTCCAAATCCATCTTGATTCCATCTGTGAGAGTACCTTCTTAATATCTCCTCCACATGTCACGCTTACCGTGACAGCAGTCAGGAGTGGCATGCCTGACAGGTGGCAGTGATCCCTGTTCAGATAGATAGTGCACTGGAGGCGCGGTAGTCATGGAAGCTGGGCAGGAGCACAGCGTCAGGTGAGAAATCCTGCTCCAGGACCTGTGGCAGGGGAGGAGCAGCAGAGAAGCGCTCAGTGCTCGCAGGACCTTCCTACCATGTGACCACACGTCAAGGGGGTGGGCGGAGCTCACCTCCGAGATGCAGAAGCGCTGGTCACAGGAATCAGCGCTATACAGAGATGAATCAAAAGCCGTAATCAGACAAGCCAAGGGGTCATACACGGGTCAGGCAACGAAGTACAGGAGCGAGAATCAGAGAATAGTCAGGAGAAGCAGACGGTCAGAACACGAGATAGCAGCAGAGGTACCAGAGGAGCAAACGTAGAGAGGTCAAGACAAAGCCAGGGGTCATACACGGATCGGGCAGACGGGTACAAAGTCAGAATCCAAGAGACGTAAACTGAGTCCAAAACAGGTCATACACCAGGCAAACGTACAGGAACAGGCGAGAGGCACAAACGGAGCAGGTCGGACACACTCACGCTAGGAGTATAACGACAGGGGAGGGAGCTCACCTGAAGCTATAAAAACCCTCCCCGGAACCAAAGAGAGGCTCTCTCCCTTAACTCCTAAACCACCTGCCCAGCATTCTGAATAAACCATGACAGTACCCCTCCTTCAACGGGGGGTCTCAGGACCCCCAGGTCTTTCCGGGTATCGAGCATGGTACGCTCTAACGAGGTGGTCCGCGCGCACCGACCTGGCCGGTACCCATGATCGATCCTCAGGACCATACCCTTTCCAATGGATGAAGTACTGCAATGAAACGTGAACCCACCGAAGTGCACAATGTTTTGTACCTCAAATTCCATATGGCCGTCCACCGAAACCGGAGGCGGTACAGGCGTGGGTTCCTCCACCACCGAGCCTACAGGTTTAAGTAAAGACCTTTGGAAGACGTTATGCAATTTTAATGACGACGGGAGGAGTAAGCGATAGGCCACCGGGTTAATTACTTCAGTAATCACATAGGGGCCAATGAATTTGGGACCCAACTTGGCGGAAGGCAGTTTTAAAGTTATGTTCCGTGTCGAGAGCCACACCTTATCCCCACAATGTAGTGTTTGACCCGGGTCCCTCTTATTATCAGCAAAGTGTTTGTATCTTTCTTGTGCCCTGCCAATGTTTGTCCGAACCTTTGACCAAAGATCACTAATCCTGCTGACCGACTCTTCAGCCCCCGGACAGTTTGAATCGAGACTTGAAAACTCACCAAAATGCGGGTTCAATCCGAGATTAATAAAAAAAGGTAACCTACCAGTGGTTTGGTTAATTCGGTTGTTGAAAGCAAACTCCGCCAACGGCAAAGTGTCACACCAGTCATCCTGCAACGTTGAAGTCAAACACCGGAGGATCTGTTCCAAAGACTGATTGGTGCGTTCCGTTTGTCCATTGCTCTTTGGGTGGTAAGCAGAAGAAAAACACAAAGATATCCCCAACTTTTTGCAAAAAGCTTGCCAAAATTTCACCACAAATTGTGTCCCCCAATCAGATACAATATTTATAGGTACACCATGGAGACGCACAATTTGGGAAAGAAATTGTCTGGAGAGAACCTCGGCTGACGGTAACTTGGCCATGGGTACGAAATATGCCATCTTAGAAAATCTATCTACAATCACCCAAACAACCGTGTTACCCCGCGACGGAGGGAGATTGGTGATGAAGTCCATGGACAAATGAGACCAAGGTCTTCTCGGAATAGGCAAAGGTACCAATTCCCCGGCCGGCCGGCAATGAGAGCTCTTAGAATGGGAGCAAACCCCACACGCAGTGACATGATCCTTAATTTTTGCAGACATAAAAGGCCACCAAAAGATTCTTTTCACTGCCTCACATGTGACTGCGATACCTGGGTGACCACCCAGCTTAGAGTCGTGAAATTCTCGTAGAAGATCAGAACGTAAATGTTGTGGTACAAACAGTGTATGAGCAGGTTTGGATCTTGGAGCCAAAGATTGAGCCCCCACAATCTCCCGCTCCAATTCCGACGATAGTTCAGCTATAACCACCTCAGGTTGAAGAATGGATGACGGTGGATTGGGGGCAGACAATGGTTCAAAGCTTCGTGATAAAGCATCAGCCTTCACTTTCTTAGATCCAGGAAAGTAATAGAAAATTGAAACCAAGAAAAAAAAAGTGACCACCGAGCCTGTCTGGGAGTCAATCTTTTTGCTGATTTAATATAATCCAGATTTTTGTGATCCATGATGACTGTAATCGGATGCTCTGCCCCCTCCAAAAAATGCCTCCATTCTTCAAACGCCAGCTTAATTGCCAGGAGCTCCCTATTCCCCACATCGTAATTTCTCTCAGCCGGAGAGAACTTTTTAGAGAAAAATGCACAAGGTCTAAGATTGGTCAGAGTAGCAGGCCCCTGAGACAAAACAGCTCCCACCCCCACCTCGGAAGTATCGACTTCCACAACAAACGGCAAGGATGGATCAGGTTGCACCAAAATTGAAGCAGACATAAGACAATTCTTCAAAACCATAAAGGATTGTTTAGCCGGGAGGGAACAATTTTTGATATCGGCCCCTTTACACGTGAGATCAGTGAGGGGCTTCACTATTTGTGAAAAGCCCTTGATAAACCTCCGATAATAATAACCGGCGGCACGGTGGCTCAGTGGTTAGCGCTGCAGCCTTGCAGCGCTGAGGTCCTGGGTTCGAATCCCACCAAGGACAACATCTGCAAGGAGTTTGTATGTTCTCCCCGTGTTTGCGTGGGTTTCCTCCGGGTACTCCGGTTTCCTCCCACATTCTAAAGACATACTGATAGGGAATTTAGATTGTGAGCCCCACAATTATTATTATTATTATTATTATTATTAATTAGCAAATCCCAAGAAGCGCTGAAGACCCTTTAGGTCCTGGGGTTGAAACCACTCTGCAATGGCTTGCACTTTCTTGGGATCCATTCGAAACCCCTGTGTAGAAATAATGAGCCCTAAAAAGGTCAGCTCTTGGACAAAAAATGTACCCTTTTCCAATTTGACAAACAATTGATTCTCCCTGAGTCTCTGAAGAACCGTTTTCACATGTGACAAATGAGAGTGCTCGTCAGTTGAGTAAATCAAAATATCGTCCGAGTAAATGACAACAAAGCGGCCAATTAGGTCCGCAAATACCAAATTGATGAAGTTCTGAAAAACTGCTGGCGCATTAGCGAGGCCAAACGGCATCACTAGGTTTTCAAATAGCCCCTCCGTAGTGAGAAAAGCAGTTTTCCATTCATCCCCCTCTTTAATTATTATTAAATTATAAGCCCCCCCGAGGTCCAATTTGGAGAACCATTTTGCCCCTGAGAGTTGGTTGCATAAATCTGGGATCAGGGGTAAGGGATATGCAGTCTTGACGGTAATTTTGCTGAGCTCCCGAAAGTCAAGGCAGGAACGCAGGCCACCATCTTTCTTTTTGACAAAGAAGAATCCCGCTGCTATCGGGGAAACTGAAGGTCTGATATGTCCTTTACTGAGACTTTCCGCTATATAATCTTTCATTTCCAGACGCTCGGGTCCTGACAAATTAAATAGATGGGCTTTGGGTAATTTGGCCCCAGGGATTAGGTCAATGGTGCAGTCGTATGACCTGTGTGGGGGTAATGCCTCGGCCTCGCTTTCGGAGAACACGTCCTCAAAGTCCTTGAGGTATTCCGGAATACCCTCCAGACAAACAGAAGACTCAAAGACAGGTTTTGCAGGAGAAACACAGAATACAGGTTTATAGGAACAGATCTTGTGAGGATCGGAGGTTGCGTGCAGGAAAGTACCGGGAGACGAGGTCACAGATGTATGGAGGAGACAAGTTGTGGATGGCTTTGTATGTCATGGTTAGGGTTTTGTAATGGAGTCTCTGGGCAATTGGGAGCCAGTGAAGGGATTGACAGAGGGGAGAAGCTGGGGAATAGCGGGGGGACAGGTGGATTAGTCGGGCAGCAGAGTTTAGAATAGATTGGAGGGGTGCGAGAGTGTTTGAGGGGAGGCCACAGAGCATGAGGTTGCAGTAGTCAAGGCGAGAGATGATGAGGGCATGGACTAGGGTTTTTGCAGATTCTTGGGTGAGGAATGAACGGATGCGTGAAATATTTTTGAGTTGAAGTCGGCAGGAAGTGGAAAGGGTTTGGATATGTGGTTTGAAGGAGAGATCAGCGTCAAGGATTACTCCGAGGCAGCGAGCTTGTGGGACTGGGGAGAGTGGGCAGTCATTTACTGTAATTGATAGGTTCGTAGGGGGGGTCACGTGAGATGGGGAAAGATGATGAATTCTGTTTTGTCCATGTTGAGTTTCAGATATCTAGTGGAGAAGAAGGATGAAATAGTGGACAGACATTGAGGGATTCTGGTTAGTAGGGAGGTGATATCTGGTCCAGAGATGTAGATCTGTGTGTCATCAGCATAAAGATGATACTGAAAGCCATGAGATTCTATGAGCTGTCCTAGGCCAAAGGTGTAAATAGAGAACAGCAGGGGCCCAAGGACTGAACCTTGTGGGACTCCGACAGATAGGTGGCGAGGTGAGGAGGTGGTGTGTGAGTGGGAGACGCTGAATGTCCGGTCTGTTAGGTATGATGAGATCCAGGAGAGGGCCAAGTCTGTGATGCCGAGGGATGAGAGGGTCTGTAATAATAGGGAATGGTCCACTGTGTCAAAGGCAGCCGACAGGTCCAGGAGGAGGAGGACAGAGTAGTGTCGCTTGCTCTTGGCAGTTAAGAGGTCATTGGTGACCTTAGTAAGGGCAGTTTCAGTGGAGTGGTGTGACCGGAAGCCAGATTGTAAGCGGTCGAAGAGGGAACAAGAAGAGAGATGGGAGGACAGTTCAAGGTAGACGTGTTGTTCCAGTAGCTTGGAGGCGTATGGGAGAAGTGATATAGGGCGATAGCTAGATACAGAGGATGGGTCAAGAGAGGGCTTTTTGAGGATAGGTGTGATGGAGGCATGTTTAAAGCTTGAGGGGAAAACACCAGTTGTTAGTGATAGGTTGAAGAGATGGGTTAGGGTTGGGATGAAGACTGTGGTGAGGTTTGGTATGAAGTGGGATGGGATCGGGTCGAGTGCACAGGTGGTGAGATGTGATCTTGAGAGTAGAGTGGAGAGTCGATCTTCTGTAATGGTGGAGAAGTTGGTTTTGAAGGTGGAGGGCTGGGAAGTCGGGAGGAAGGGCTCTGGGGGTTGTTGACCAAAACTGTCCCTGATGTTATCAATTTTCTGCTTGAAAAATGAGGCAAAGTCTTCAGCTGAGATGAGTGGGGAGGGAGGAGGTGCTGGGGGGCGGAGGAGAGAATTGAAGGTGTTGAATAACTGTTTAGGGTTGTGAGACAGGGAGGATATGAGAGATGAGAAGTAGGTTTGTTTAGCTGTGGCGAGTGTGGTCTTGAAAGTAGTGAGGGACTGTTTGAATGCAGTGAAGTGCTCGTTGGAGTGGGATCTTTTCCATCTGCGCTCAGCAGCCCTGAAAGCTCGCCTCAGTTCTTTGGTCAGGCTGGTGTGCCAGGGCTGTCTGTTGATTTTGCGAGTTTTGGTATGTGTAAGTGGGGCAGCGGATTCCAAAGCTACAGCTATTGTGGTGTTATATAGAGCGGCAGCATCATCCGCATTGTGTAAGGAACTTATATCTGTAAGAGGGAGGAGGGATTCAGAGAATGAGTGTAGGTCAAGGTGTTTAAGATTCCTGCGAGGGTGTGAAAGTTTGTGGGGTGGGGATTGTAGACATGGAGTGAAGAGGGAAGAGAATGTGAGCAGGTTGTGGTCAGAGAGAGGAAGAGGTGAGTTAGAGAGGTTAGATAGGGAGCAGAGGCGGGCGAAGATGAGGTCCAGTGTGTGGCCATCTTTGTGGGTGGCTGTAGAAGACCATTGAGTGAGGCCGAAGGAGGAAGTGAGAGATAGAAGTTTAGTGGCAGCTGAGAGGGAAGTGTCAATGGGGATGTTGAAGTCGCCCATGATGATAGTAGGGATGTCCGCGGAAAGGAAATGAAGTAACCAGGTGGTGAAGTGGTCAAAGAAGGTGGTGGCTGGCCCTGGGGGGCGGTAGATGACAGCCAGTTGGAGGTTGGAGGGGGAGTAGATGCGCACAGAGTGCACCTCAAAGGAAGGGAGGGTAACAGAGGGTGGCAGTGGGATTTGGGTGAAGGAGCAGGTATCTGACAGGAGAAAACCAACTCCTCCGCCATGTTTGCTGCTGGGGCGGGGGGTGTGAGAAAGGTGGAAGCCGCCATACGAAAGTGCAGCAGGAGAGGCTGTGTCAGAAGGGGTGAGCCAGGTTTCGGTGATGGCGAGGAAGGAAAGTTTGGTAGTAACAAAAAGATCATGGATGTAGGAAAGCTTGTTGCAGACAGAGCGAGCGTTCCACAGAGCTCCTGTTAGTGGGACTGGGGAAGCGGGGGCTGGGTGAATGGGTATAAGGTTGGAGAGGTTACGGAAGGTTGTGATAGAGCGTGGATGGGAGGTAGAAATGACTGTGGGAATGTGGTGAGGAGGACCAGGATTTGGAGAGATATCACCAGCAGTGAGAAGGAGCAGAGAAAGTGTTAGCAGGTGGGAGCAGGAGAGGGCATGAGGGGGCTGTCTGTGTTTGGAGACAGAGGATTGTATGTTAAGGAACAGTTTTGAGGCGGAGGTGAGGTGGATGGGGAGGATTGAAGAAGAGATGAACAGTTCCTTACTAGGAGTAGGGATTAGGGGAATTAGCAGAAAGTGAAGGATTATTGGGGTGAAAGTGAAAACAAACAGAAACATTGTTTACAGTGACTGTGTACAGTTACCTTCAGTTCCCTTCTGGTTCAATTCTGGTTTTAATTCTTAAATTAATCTTCACACTTCTAGAACACACTAATAGGAAATCACACTGCAGACTGAAGTCTTTATGCAGACTTGTGCTCTGCAATATATGTACAACTAAGTGCAGTCAGGTGTGAAGCAGAGAGGAGTGGTCTCTGCTCATCTTGGCCAGACAATTAAGAGTGGACCAGATGTATATGATCAAGCCAGAGTAAACAAGGTCATAAATAACACTGGGGTAAGCTGGGGTTAGCTGAAAGGCATACCATGTGAATGCTAAGTGCAGAGGCAAGTCTGTGTGCAAAGCTGGGTGATGTACTATGTGCACTTCATAGACAGACAGCAGGAGAGCAGGAGAGCTGGGTGGATGAACATACCATGTGAATGCTAGGTGCAGAGGCAAGTCTATGTGCAAAGCTGGGTGATGCACTGTGTGCCCTTCATAGACAGACACAGGAGAGCAGGAGAGCTGGGTGGATGGACATACCATGTGAATGCTAGGTGCAGAGGCAAGTCTATGTGCAAAGCTGGGTGATGCACTGTGTGTCCTTCATAGACAGACAGCAGGAGAGCAGGAGACTGCTCTGCAAAATTTTGTGGCTGTAGCTGCGACGGTGCAGATGCCAATCTCGGACATAGACACATACATACATACAAACATTGAGCTTTATATATTAGATTACTTTTGTCAGATTTAAGTTATTTCTGTGACCATTGTGAGATTTTCTGTAATTAAACAAGGGGTACCAACAATTTTGATCACGAGTGTAGGAGGCGTGAATATTTTAACTCCACAGCCACTTTCCAGCAGTTAGCACGTAATGGACGTTGGAGAGTGAAAATTACACATTTGTCATTTTATTACCCAACACATAGTGCCCAGATTGTGCTCCAGGAGACACACACCATAAAGAAGCTGACCGCCCGTCCATCCGAATTTTTGTCTCCTGAGTTAATATTCATCCGGAGTTGTTAACTCTAATTTGAGTGGGTGTCATTATGTGTCCTCTTTGGGGTGGGCATGTTGCCTTTCTATATGTGATGCTTTATTACCAGCTCTGTCTCTGAAGTTGTGGTGATGTTATGGTAATTGGCCATATTTGCAGTTTGGTCGTGCGTTTTAATTATAATCGGCACCCACATATATACACATCTATATTCATTTTTTCTGGGTACAAATCTGGCTTAGTACATGTGATTATTGGATGCCCCTGAGGGATAGATGTATATCTACCATCCTTCCTATTAGTAGCTTTTACCTTACTGCACCGGATTGTCTATCAGGATGTTTACTTATTCTAAACCTTTATTAACTGGTTGCATCTCGGATCATTAATACTAATATACTGTAACATACTTTATGGCCGTGGCAAGGTTTACGCGTTCTCTAGCACTGCTGCACTTTTCTGCTTGTTTGTTGCACATGTTCCCTATTTCTCCCGTTTCTGTCAATATTCTCTAATAAAGGAGATATTTTGCCATTTTTGGATCTATTGGTCGTATATTTATGTGGTCTCCACACCCCCGCTTCATGTGCTGTAGCGACTGATCCATTAACTGTCCTGGATTAACAGCACTAGTTTTATCTACTGCCACTTACAGGATGCTGTTATACACCATTGCTTTTATGTTACACCATAAATTAAGTGGATTCTTCTCACTATAATATTGCTAAATACAGGGATCCTAAATGTTGTTTGCGCACACTGCAAGGCTCAGAAGTGAAAGCGGTTTTTGCTGGATTGCTTTATAGAAACCTTGTTGCTTTTCAACAGCCTTTGAGCCACTAATAGTGTGGGAGCCTCTGTTTTTCCATTGACAGATGATGGACCTCAGTGGGGACTTGTTTTTTTGTGAGATGAGAATTGGTATTATTTTCGCCTACATGTCATTGATTGTTCACTCTTGCCTCCCAAATATTAAATAAAAAGAAACCAAAACAGTTGAACACCACACACTACTGGTTCATCCTATAAGCTTTTCTATTAGACTGTGAACTGTCATTGTCTTGGTAAATAAAGTTTTTTTTACACAGCTTTTTTACATAGCTTGCTATTTTTATGGACAGTTTTTGTAGAAATGTTCAAAAATATAAATGGCAATATTTCATTAAAAAATTATAATTGCTTTTTATCTTAGCAGATGACTGTACCAGGAGATCAGAGGGACAGCTGACATCTTCAGTTTTTAAATCTGATGATCTTGAGATCATACAAAATACAAATAAAGTGAATGCTTTTACTCCAGATATACCATCATCCATTCTCAGCGAAGATCTGTCATCCGATCCTTTGAAAGAGGTCTCATCTTTGGATTCATTACCGACTGCTAAAGAAAATCAAAGTCTCAAACGAGGCATTAAAAAACAAACTGCTCCTAAAGCAAAGAAGTTATTTTCATGTTCACAATGTGGGAAATGTTTTAAATATAAATCAGATTTTGTTAGACACCAGAGAGCTCACACAGGGGAGAAACCTTTTTCATGTTCAGAATGTGGGAAATGTTTTAAGCAGAAATCAGAACTTGTTAGTCACCAGAGAACTCACACAGGGGACAAACCTTTTTCCTGTTCAGAATGTGGTAAATGTTTTAACCGGAAAGAGCATCTTGTTAGTCACCAGAGAACTCACACAGAGGAGAAGCCTTTTTCATGTTCAGAATGTGGGAAATATTTTGCACGGAAATCAAGTTTTGTTACTCACCAGAGAATTCACACAGGGGAGAAGCCTTTTTCATGTTCAGAATGTGGGAAATATTTTGCACACAAATCAAGTTTTATTACTCACCAGAGAATTCACACAGGGGAGAAGCTTTTTTCATGTTCAGAATGTGGGAAATATTTTGCACAGAAATCAAGTTTTGTTACTCACCAGAGAATTCACACAGGGGAGAAGCCTTTTTCATGTTCAGAATGTGGGAAATGTTTTAGTCAGAAACTGTCTCTTGTTAAACACCAAATAACTCACACTGGGGAGAAGCCTTTTTCCTGTTCAGAATGTGGGAAATATTTTTCACAGAAATCACATTTTGTGACTCACCAGAGAATTCACACAGGGGAGAAGCCTTTTTCCTGTTCAGAATGTGGGAAATGTTTTAACCGGAAAGAGCATCTTGTTAATCACCAGAGAACTCACACACAGGTGAAGCCTTTTTCATGTTCAGAATGTGGGAAATGTTTTAAACAGAAATCAGATCTTGTTAGTCACCAGAGAACTCACACAGGGGAGAAGCCTTTTTCCTGTTCAGAATGTGGTAAATGTTTTAACCGGAAAGCGCAGCTTGTTAGTCACCAGAGAACTCACACAGAGGAAAAGCCTTTTTCATGTTCAGAATGTGGGAAATATTTTAAACAGAAATCAGATCTTGTTAGTCATCAGAGAACTCACACAGGGGAGAAGCCGTTTTCCTGTTCAGAATGCGGGAAACGTTTTAGTCACAGACTGTCTCTTGTTACGCACCAAATATCTCACACTGGGGAGAAGCCTTTTTCCTGTTCAGAATGTGGGAAACGTTTTAACCGGAAAGAGCATCTTGTTAGTCACCAGAGAACTCACACAGGGGAGAAGCCTTTTTCCTGTTCAGAATGTGGGAAATGTTTTAACCGGAAATCGGTTCTTTTTAGACATCAGAGTAGTCACACAGAGGAGAAGCCTTTTTCATTTTCTTAATGTGGGAAATATTTTACTTGGAAATCAGCTGTTAATAAACTTCAGCAATGTCACATAGGGGAGAAGCCTTTTTTATGTTCATAATGTTGGAATAGTTTTAAGCAAAATTGGATCTTCATAAAAAGGTTGTCTCTTGTCATTCCTCATATTTGCTTACAAAAGTATAAAATTTAAACTAAAGGACTTCCGGGAGGCGGAGCCAAGGAATGGCTGCTTTTAGCAGACCTCCCTGCTGGCTTACTCTCATCCATGGCCATCTCTTTGTGAGAGGAGAAACAGCATTAATCAGTGGGGGAATACCTGGACTGAGGGCTCATCTGTCAGGTCTGCCTCTCTAGGCTCCGGGCACAGGAGACGCCGTGCAGCCTGATACCTGCCACATGCGAGCGGTGAAGATAGAGGGACACTCTGGCACTTGATCCTCTTGCTCCTAGATTAGAAGACAGGGAAGCGGCCCCGAGATAACAAGCGACCACCTGCCGGGGGAAAAAACAAACAGTGAGGCCCTGAAGATCTGGCCGTTATCGCATCTGGGGCTGGAGACAGTGAGTGCAGTGGCAATAGGGGAAGGGATAACTACAACAGATGCCATCTCCCTGCCACTCACAGCCCTCAGCAGCATCTCTGCACTACACGCTGGCTGTGAGCTGCATTGTTTTAAGTTGCTGACCATCCCTCAGAGGTGACAGAAGCAATAAAGCACTCAAGGTCTATCTGATAGGGGATTAACCCTTGAGGCCCCTCTACAGAGCTTAAATAAATCAGCCAAAGAAGTCACAAGGGGATTACCTCAGAGACCAGACATAATACAGGACCAAGAGGACAGTTGATATTGATTTTATTAAGCCCTTGGCAGTGGTTTAACCAGGTGAAGTCATTACTCAGTGACACATTAATTTGTTTACAACTTAGAGGTTTATATTAGTCCTCTCTGACTTTCAAGGTTACTGAACCTCTATAAATAAAGGTCAACAGCAAGAGATTAATATTCTATACGCTCCATATAGGAGTTACATGCTACACAGCAGATTCTCATGTAACATTTCTTAACTGAGACTTCACCGCCTTCTATCTTATCACCATTGTCACTGGGTATGGATAAATTTGTGGGCAAACAAACTAAAGGAGGTCGGGCCTCTTCTCGAAACCAACAAGACTCATCCTCGCTTGAATCTGCCTCTGATGCCAGTAGCGAGACTTCTCATTCAATAGCAGATGCCATCATGGAAGCCTTATGCTCGAAATAGATTCTAAATTTGCCACTCTTCAAACCACAATAGACTCTATAATATCACAAGTTAATAGTCAGGGCACTTGCCTGGATGAGGCCGAACTATATATCTCTGATTTGGAGGATGTTACCAGGGAAATGGCAGAACGTCTAGAGAGAAAAGAGAAAGTCATCACAGAGCTTCAATCCAAAGTGGACGATTTGGAAAACCGATCTAGATGCAATAACTTGAAACTGATAGGACTACCAGAGTCCATACATCCCTCTAAATTGCTAAAATTAACATCTGAGTGGCTGCAGGAAGCCTTGGACATTCACCTAACATCGGGTTCAATGGCGGTTGAGAGAGCACATAGAGTAGGCCCGCACAAGGGAAAAGACAACGACAGACCCAGACCAGTGATATTCAAGATCCTTGATTTTCAAGACAAAATTCGTTTACTGCTTACAGGAAGAAAGAGCACCTATCCTACAAAGGGCACAAACTTCTGATGTTTCAGGATTATTCGGCCATGGTGATGACCAGACCCAGGGACTTCAAACCCGTGTGTAAGTTGCTGGCTGACAAAAATATCAGGTTCAGCCTACAATATCCTATGATACTGCGCTTTAACCTATCTGGGAAAAGCTGGGCTTTTGATGACCCGGTGATGGCTCTGGAGGTTGTCCGGGAAACTTTCCAGCCACCGTGAGCAAGATCCAGAGTGGCTTACTCAGTGGCAATACCATGAATCACATTAGGTGATGTCAACTGACATCTGTTTGTTATATTGTTTTTTGCTGTATTTTTATTTGTGCATCTAACTTTAGGATGCGGGTTTAAGGGAATTGTTGAATATGGCACACAGTTACAAATTTTGTGGGAGGGGGAGGTATTTTGGGGAGAAAGTTTCTGCATTCGACTTCAGGTAATCAACAATCCAGGGATTCTAATGCCTACTCGCTGGGATGGGCAGGGGTTCCATTATTATGTAACGATTACATGTAATCATATTTCCCGCACTTGAGTGTGTTAATGATAGCTATCAATAGGCAAAATATGTCCACGGTGACATCTCTCCTTTGGTGTTCCTGGAATGCCAATGGCTTAAATTCCCGGTCAAAAGGAAAAAAAAATTAAATTGCATCGAGAAAATTTTCATATTGTACTTTTGCAGGAGACACACTGGGTGAAGGGCAACCATCCTATGTTTTCCAGCCAAAAATTTATGTGCAGAAGCTTCTTTTACTAAAAAACAGAGAGGTGTCGCTATTATGATAAACAGGAGTATTGGCCACGAGATAGTGGATGTGTTAGAAGATCTTTCAGGGAGGTTTGTCTGCGTTAAGCTGGTTATAGAGGTGACGACCTACAGTGTAATTTATATTTATGCGTAAAATTCGTCGGATCCCCTTTTCAGGCTAATGTGCTAAAACAGATCGGGGGTTGGGACACCTCCCATATGATTGTGGTTGGCGATTTTAATGAGGTGCATGACATCGAGGTGGATAGATCTAATTCTCAATCTCCTCATATACCTATGCAAGGGAGACTAATACAATCTTTTTTAGCTCTTCTGTGATTGTTGGATGTTTGGAGAGTGCAACACCCTGTTGAGAGAGATTACTCTCACTATTTACGTGTTCATAACTCCCATGCTAGAATTGATTACTGGTTGTTGGTCCCCTCACTCATGCCAAGAATCACACATACCAAAATTCTGGACGTGCATATCTCAGATCATGCACCGATAACATTCAGCCTAAAACTAAATAACCCAATCTATTTTCATAGGAAATGGAAGTTTCCATGATACTTATATCACTCAGATTATTTTAAAAAATTCATACAATTCTCATGGGATACGTACAAATCTGATAACCAAATACACTGTGAAATAATTAATAAAAATGAAATAATTGCGTATATACTGTATGTCATAAAAAAACAGTTGCAGGAGCGGACTCTGGCAGCGCAGAGGGCTTTAACTTTAGCATGTAAAAATTTTAAACTTAATAATTCACCCCTCACGAAAAAACAATATATCGAGGCAAAGGAATTAGCGGATGCACTAGCTCATGAATGGGCAACTTATAGTATTGATCTCCAAAAGCAAAATTTTTTTAAATGGGGCAATAAACCTGGCAAATTACTTGTGTCTCTTACAAGATCATACAGAAAGGCCACAAGGATTCACAAAATTCAGACCAAAGAGAGCAGAGTGTTGACAGAATGACGAGATTGTATAGGAATTTAGATACTTTTTTGTCTCCCTGTACAAAGCGGAGAAAAGAGAGGGGGACGATATTCTAAACTTTATGCAAACAGAAGCTAACAGAGGAACATAGGGAAATCCTTAACGCTCCTATATCCCCTTCAGAAGTCATCCAAACTATCAGCTCCTTGAAGCTGTCTAATCTCCTGGCCCTGAGGGCTATAGCAATGAATTTTACAAAATATTGGGAGGAAGTATAGGGACTAGAGTTGAGCGATACCGTCCGATACTTCAAAGTATCGTATCGGATGGTATCGGCCGATCTTTAAAAAAAGTATCGGTATCGCCGATTCCGATACCGGAAGTCCCATTCAAGTCTATGGGACTTCCGGTGTCGGAATAAGAAAAACCCTTTCCTGCCCTTGTACAGCCTCTCTGGGGTCTGTACGGGCCTTTCGGGGGGCTGTGCCGGCCTGCCAGGGGGTCTGTGCAGGCTCCGGTGGTCTGTGCCGGCCTGCCGGTGGTCTGTGCAGGCTCCGGGGGGCTGTGCCGGCCTGCAGGGGGGCTGTGCCGGCCTGCCGGGGGGCTGTGCCGGCCTGCCGGGGGGCTGTGCAGGCTCCGGGGGGCTGTGCCGGCCTGCCGGGGGGCTGTGCCGGCCTGCCGGTGGTCTGTGCAGGCTCCGGGGGTCTGTGCAGGCATCGTCCGATGGGACTACAAGTCCCATCGGGCGATGCCTGCTACCATGACAGTGATTGACACATTAGCCAATGATGGGACAGTAGTAGTCCCATCATCCGGCTAATGTGTTAAATGTAAAAAAAAAAAAAAAAAAAATTACATGCTACATACATACAACATGCATACTACATACATGCTACATTCATACTACATACATGCTACATTCATACTACATAAATACTACATGCAACATACATACTACATATATACTACATGCATGCTACATACATACTGCATGCTACATACATACCACATATATACTACATACATACTACATGCATGCTACATGCTACATACATAACACATATATACTACATGCATGCTACATACATACTACATGCTACATACTACATATATACTACATGCATGCTACATACTACATGCTACATACATACTACATATATACTACATGCATGCTACATACATACTGCATGCTACATGCATGCTACATACATACTACATACATACTACATGCTACATACATACTACATATATACTACATACATACTACATACATACTACATGCATGCTACATGCATGCTACATACATACCACATACATAACACATATATACTACATGCATGCTACATACATACTACATGCTACATACATACCATATACATACTACATGCATGCTACATACATACTACATGCATGCTACATACATACTACATGCTACATACATACTACATATATACTACATGCATGCTACATACATACTACATGCTACATACATACTACATACATACTACATGCTACATACATGCCACATATATACTACATACATACAATACATTCATACAATACATACATAGACATACAGTACATATAACATAGAGTAACATACTTACCAATACTTGTCACATTGTTCCCCGAAGCCATTGTCTTTTCCGGAATAAATATTAACATAACAAACCACAAAAATACTCACCCACGATCCGAAGCAGTCCACGAGTGTGTCCCACGACAATCTTGGGTAGAGAACTGCAGCATCAGCTGTTGCTGCCGTTCTCTACGGGCTGCAGGAATCCAATGACGGAAGGTAGGTATCCTTCCGCACTGTATTCCTCCGCCACTTAAAAAAAAAAAAAGTCCCTAGTCTCACTTTATGCCATTGCTGTGTGGGAAATTCCCACGCAGCAATGGCATAAAGTGAGACTAGGGACTTTTTTTTTTTTTTAAGTGGCGGAGGAATACAGTGCGGAAGGATACCTACCTTCCGTCATTGGATTCCTGCAGCCCGTAGAGAACGGCAGCATCATCTGATGCTGCAGTTCTCTACCCAAGATCGTCGTGGGACACACTCGTGGACTGCTTCGGATCGTGGGTGAGTATTTTTGTGGTTTGTTATGTTAATATTTATTCCGGAAAAGACAATGGCTTCGGGGAACAATGTGACAAGTATTGGTAAGTATGTTACTCTATGTTATATGTACTGTATGTCTATGTATGTATTGTATGGATGTATTGTATGTATGTAGTATATATGTGGTATGTATGTAGCATGTAGTATGTATGTAGTATGTATGTAGCATGCATGTAGCATGCAGTATGTATGTAGCATGCATGTAGTATATATGTAGTATGTATGTAGCATGCATGTAGTATATATGTAGTATGTATGTAGCATGCATGTAGTATATATGTAGTATGTATGTAGCATGCATGTAGTATATATGTAGTATGTATGTAGCATGCATGTAGTATATATGTAGCATGTATGTAGTATGTATGTGGTATGTATGTAGCATGTAGTATGTAGCATGCATGTAGTATATATGTAGTATGTATGTAGCATGTAGTATGTATGTAGTATGTATGTAGTATGTATGTGGTATGTATGTAGCATGTAGTATGTATGTAGCATGCATGTAGTATATATGTAGTATGTAGTATGTATGTAGCATGCATGTGGTATGTATGTAGCATGCATGTAGTATGTATGTAGCATGCATGTAGTATGTATGTAGCATGCATGTAGTATGTATGTAGCATGCATGTAGTATGTATGTAGCATGCATGTAGTATGTATGTAGCATGTATGTAGCATGCATGTAGTATGTATGTAGCATGCATGTAGTATGTATGTAGCATGCATGTAGTATGTATGTAGCATGCATGTAGCATGCATGTAGTATGTATGTAGCATGCATGTAGTATGTATGTAGCATGCATGTAGTATGTATGTAGCATGCATGTAGTATGTATGTAGTATGTATGTAGCATGCATGTAGTATGTATGTAGCATGTATGTAGTATGTATGTAGTATATATGTAGTATGTATGTAGCATGTAGTATGTATGTAGCATGCATGTAGTATGTATGTAGTATTTTTTTTTTTTTTTTTTTTTTTTTTTTTTTAACATTTAACACATTAGCCGGATGATGGGACTACTACTGTCCCATCATTGGCTAATGTGTCAATCACTGTCATGGTAGCAGGCATCGCCCGATGGGACTTGTAGTCCCATCGGACGATGCTTGCACAGACCCCCGGACATCAGCACAGCCCCCCGGCAGGCCGGCACAGCCCCCCGGCAAGCCGGTACAGACCCCCACAGGGTGCACAGACCACCGGCAGGCCGGTACAGACCCCCACAGGGTACACAGACCACCGGCAGGCCGGCACAGCCCCCCGGCAGGCCGGTACAGACCCCGGGCAGTCCACACAGCCCCCCGGCAGGCCGGCAGAGACCCCCGGAAGGCCCGAAATGACGGCGCATCATGATGCGCACACACCGCGCATCATGATGAAGTCAGTCTGTCAATCAACTTTGAACTTCCGATTCCGATGCCGAATTCCGATATTGAAAAAATATCGGAAGTCGGTATCGGAATTCCGATACAGCAAGTATCGGCCGATACCCGATACTTGCGGTATCGGAATGCTCAACACTAATAGGGACACATCTTTGTGACGTCTTTAATCAGTTGGCTCTATTGGGGCAGCTCCTGGATCGTTTCAATGAAGCAGACATAATAGTGCTCCCCAAACCGGGCAAAGATCCTTTACTAGTGGAAGGATATAGACCAATCTTGCTTTTAAACTCCAACTTTAAAATTTTCATTAAAATACTAGCAAATAGAGTGAAAAAAATAATCCCCAACCTGATATTGGGGTCTAATCAAACTACAAGCCCCAAAGGAGGAGGGTGTCATCAATTTACCAGGTATTGGAAAGTACAATCTAGCAGCAAATCTCAGATACACCACTGATTGGTTAAGAGGTAGCTCACATTTTACAAATGTACTTTTAGACCAACAATTAAGCCCTCATGTCTCCTTACCAGCATTACTACATATGGCCAATGATGACCTTATTGCAGACATAAGAAACCACCTCACCTTATGGCAAACTATACAGACATGGAAGAAATGCAGGAGACTATGTCATTTGAGAAGTGATGTCTCTCCTTTTGTGCCCTTTCTGGGTAACCCAGGCTTTATGGGAGGTAAACCACCCTTATCTTCCATTGAGCTGGCTGGGCAGGGTTGCATCTTGGCAGCTGACCTATTAGGTGATAGTTTCTCCATGCTTGCATTTGACATAGCAGCATGTTTCCCAATATTTGTAACAAGCCCTTCCTTTTACTTCAAGCAAAGAGCTTAACTTTGAAAAGTATAGCAACTAGGGGTGGAGATAGAAGGGGAACGTTTTGGATGGCCTCCTTAGGACCACCAGGTTGCAGATAGCCTCAACAAGCAGTATCTACACATTGTTGCTTAAGTAATGGTCATGGGAGGGCCAAAATACAGGCCCAGCACAATGGGTTAATGATATACAGAACATCACAGTCGGGGAAATCTTAGATGCCACATTGATGCAATGAAAGGTGATCCCCTCCAGCAGTTATGCAGACATGTGTTTATTACTCCTTCATAGAGCTTATATTACTCCACACATTAAGTCTAAGATGTCTCCAGTGGGCACATCCACATGCTCCAAATGCGGGACAGGAAACATAGACATATTTCATCACATGTGGGGATGTCCCAAAGTGCAAAAAATATGGCAGTCTATCCACACCGAACTGCAGGGTCTTGGTGTGTTATTGTCTCCTTTTGTTGCCGCAATGGGCAATATTTAATATTTTAGACAGCTCTCAACACAAATTCCCAAAACATCTTTAGGCCGTGTTGATAATATGGGCCTCAGCTACCAGGAAAAGTATTTTGCAGCACTGGCTAAATCCATTGCCACCACCCAAGTCTCTCATATACACCAAAATAATGTATATTTTTCGAATGGACTGGTTAGACACCCTGACAAATAAAGAGAAATTGACTGGGAAGTGTTTAAGTACATGGTCATTGTTCATCCCATCACTGTCTCAAGACTCCAGGGACAAACTAAGGACATATTTTGACAAAACCTAGTGGTATCTTCAGAAAATAAGTGGACATAATCCTATTCCTTGAGCTTGTTGATCGTTAATCAAATGCAGAGTTGTTTAAGGGGTTTATATGTTGGGGGGATGGGGGACATTTGAGTATTATGCCTGTCAAACAAGCATCAAATAAACTTGATTCCTTCAAACCTGTACGACTTACTTTTTGGTAATGCTCTTCAAACCAATATTGTGAGTTTTAGGCTATGTGCACACGTAGCGTTTTAAACCGCTTACTAAAAACCAGACTCCTTCCCAGAAATCGCGCGTTTTTTTCCACGCGATTTCACCGCGATTTTACCGCGATTATGATCGCGATTTTGCCGCGATTTTCGCGTGCGATATTCAAGCACTTTCCAAGCGATTTGAAGCATCGCTTGGAAAGTGATTGACAGGTTGGTCACACTCGTCAAACATAGTGTTTGACAAGTGTGACCAGGTTTTTACTATTGAGGCCGCCTATGCGGCATCAATAGTAAAAGATAGAATGTTAAAATGCTAAAAAAAATAAAAAAATCGGTGTATATTTACCTTCCGGCGTCCCGCGCTGCATTCCCGGGCCTCAGCGTTCCCAGTAATGCCTTGCGAGACCTGTGATGAGGTAGTCTCGCATTGCTATAGCTATCTCGCGAGACCGCTAGAGTCACGCGAGACTACGTCATTACAGGACCTTGCCGCAAGGCATTACTGGGAACGCTTAGGCCGGGAATGCATCGCGGGACGCCGGAAGGTAAATATACACCGATTTTTTATTTTTTATTCTTTTTTTACAGGGGTATGGTACCCAGGGCCTGGAGGACAGTCTCCTCTCCTCCACACCGTGGGTACCAACCGCACATGAGACGCTTAACTTCCCGCATGGTGGGCATAGCCACATGCGGGAAGTAAGCGATTCTCATGCATTCCTATGGGTGCGGAATCGCGGCAATTCTTTGCGATTCCGCACAAAGAATGAGCATGCTGCAATTTTTTCCGCGATGCGATTCCGCCGCGGAAAAAAGCGCAGCATTAGCACAGCATGTGCGGAATGCCATAGGAATGCATGGGGGCGTTCTGTACACGATTTTTAAGCGTTTTCGCGCCAAAAATCGCGGCAAAAACACTTAAAAATCGCTACGTGTGCACACAGCCTTACACCTGTCAAATAGCTTGTTACTTCAAGACTTGTATGATTATCTTGTATTGTAATGCTCTTTACATTAATAAAACATGTTGGAAAAAAAATTAAAGCTAAAAAGAAAAGTGGTCTCTTAATTTTTGCCAGAGCTGTATATATAAAATTATCCCTCAATTAGAAGATTCACTGACAAGAGGATAAAACTAAACTTTATTCCAAATGTAAAACTATACCCATAATTCACCCCTGAAGGTTAGTCAGAAGGTGACTAATAGAAAAAACATATACCCCACATCTCAGTATATAGGGTGCGGTGACGTATACACACTCACTCTCCAAACCTCTCATTTCTACGGGTTTCATTGTCCTCACCAAAGGCGACTCATCAGGAGACTTTATTTAATATTGACCTATATTCAAGGTTGACTAGACAAAAAAAAACTAAAATCATTTATCATGTTATCCAAAAGTCAGAAAACTAGCCACATACAGGCAGATCCCAGACTTCAAACTATATAAAACCCCTGGCAAAAATTATGGAATCATCGGGCTTGGAGAATGTTCATTCTATTGTTTAAGTTTGTGATCACAGACATGACACAAAACTAAAGTCATTTCAAATGGCAACTTTCTGGCTTTAAGAAACACTAAAAGAAATCAAGAACAAAAATTGTGGTAGTCAGTAATGGTTACCTTCTGACTAACCTTCAGGGTGAATTATGGGCATAGTTTTACATTTTGAATTTATAAAATTTAGTTTTATCCTCTTGTCAGTGAATCTTCTAATTGAGGGATAATTTTATATATTCAGCGCTGGCAAAAATTAAGAGACCACTTTAAAATTTTCAGTTTGTCTGATTTTTCTCTTTATATTTTTGAGTAAAACGTAAATTGTTCTTTTATTCTATAAACTTCTGACATGTCTCTGAATTTCCAAGCAATACATTTTGTAATTATTTTCAGAAAATGATAAATGGTCAAAAGAACAAAAAATGCAGTGCTTTCAGACCTCAAATATTGCTAATAGAGCAAGTTCATAATCATTTAGAAACAACAATAATGTTTTAACTCGGGAAGAGTTTAGAAATTAATATTTTGTGGAATACCCAGGATTTTTAATCACAGCTTTCATGCGTCTTGGCATGCTTTCCACCAGTCTTTCACACTGCTCCTGGCGCAAAAATTTAAGCAGTTCTTTGTTTGATGGCTTGTGACTATCCATCATCCTCTTGATTACATTCCAGAGGTTTTCAATGGGGTTCAGGTCGGGAGATTGGGCTGCCCATGACAGGGTTTTGATGAGGTGGTCTCTAAATTTTTGCCAGAGCTGTAATTATATTTTTACTTATTTTTTCTTCTTCCACATGACACGGAGAAATCTGCTGTGATTCTGCACAAAAAATCCACATCATTGGGATACGGATTTTGATGCAGATTGGCTGCTGATTTTTTCCCTGTGGAAAATCGGCAGCAAATCTAGTGCATGGGAACGGGTGGTCTAGACTTACATCATGTATTGGAGGACATTACATTGAACTGACAGTAGATGGTGCAGTTCCATCAGTGCATAGTTAATGTTATGTGTTGTAACCTGTTATGTATGTTTCTCCCTGCTCTCTATGATATGCACTTTAAGTTCTCCAGTGTGAGTTCCTATTCTATCCTGATAAGGTATATAAAGTGAACTTGGAACACCTCCAACCAAAAAATACGTTTTCCAATTTTGACAACAATGGAAGACCAACTGTATGATCAGCTTTTGCGATTCTACACTGCAACAGAACAAAAGTACCCCCAGTGGATCTACGATCTACCTCCAGTGAAACGTTCAAATTTCTGACCGCTATTACTGGAAGGGAATGAAAAACGATGTTCACCAACATGTCACAGCCTGTCAAAAATGTATTATCACAAGTCCCAAAATCAGCAAAGAAGCTCCACCACTGAACAGTATACCAGTGCCTGGAAAAGTATGGAGCTTAGTTGGGATTGATATGATCGGTCCTCTTCAGGAAACATCAAATGGCAACAAATATATATTTGCTGTCATTGATCATTTCTTGAAGTGGACTGAAGCAACAGCAGTTCCTGACAAGAGTGTCATATCAGTAGCAAAATTTTTGTACACCATTATTTGCCGCTAAGGCTGTATGGACACTTTGATTAGCGACCAGGGAAGAGAGTTTGTGAACTCAATCATCGACAACCTGATGGATCATTTTCAGATCACCGCATTTCATCTGCCTACCACCCACAAACAAATGTCCAGCGGGAACGTGACAATCGACCTCTCAAAGAATCTCTTAGCAAGCTTGTCAATGACCAAGGAACCAACTGGGACCAGTTCATCTCTGGTATTTTATTTGCCTATCACACATCTGTGCATGCCTCAATCAAAGAAAACAAAAAGCAAAAAACACAAATATCCTGAACTAAAAGTAAAAAATATACTGCAAATAATGCATAAAGGTAATAATAATAATGAGGGTATTTAGTAAACATAATTTTGATCAAAATAATGTACAAGCCATCCCGCCACGTCACGGCAACCCTTGTGGGACAGTCCCTACTCTAGTATTTAAAACCTTTTCACTTGCCAAGTGGCGTGAATGTGAATAAGGGTCGAGCGGCTGAACCACTTGTAACAGCTTAGGCCAGACTGGATGGCTTTCCCAGCTCAGAAAGAGGGCGGTCACACCCATATATGCACTGAATGCACAATGAAATGAATAAAAAACAAATCTGAACTGAGAAAAGTAAGTTAATGTGTATGCACAATGTAAGTGCATATTTACACATGACCATTAACCAGAGAAAACAAAAAGCAAAAAACACAAATATCCTGAACTAAAAGTAAAAAATATACTGCAAATAATGCATAAAGGTAATAATAATAATGAGGGTATTTAGTAAACATAATTTTGATCAAAATAATGTACAAGCCATCCCGCCACGTCACGGCAACCCTTGTGGGACAGTCCCTACTCTAGTATTTAAAACCTTTTCACTTGCCAAGTGGCGTGAATGTGAATAAGGGTCGAGCGGCTGAACCACTTGTAACAGCTTAGGCCAGACTGGATGGCTTTCCCAGCTCAGAAAGAGGGCGGTCACACCCATATATGCACTGAATGCACAATGAAATGAATAAAAAACAAATCTGAACTGAGAAAAGTAAGTTAATGTGTATGCACAATGTAAGTGCATATTTACACATGACCATTAACCAGAGAAAACAAAAAGCAAAAAACACAAATATCCTGAACTAAAAGTAAAAAATATACTGCAAATAATGCATATCCCTGAGGAAGGTGCCAGGAAGGGCGCCGAAACGCGTAGGAGGAAATAAAGGAGTACACTGCTACAACATCTTGCATCCCAGGTGATTTGTGAATCTCGGCAGCGCGGACTGCAACACACCCTGCTTCCCACAACTTTCTGAAGGTCGTGGACTTGTCACAGCAGGACGGTAAACAGCGGGGGCAGCTGTATGCGACTGTATGAGGGGAGCGGCCGCCGGTGCAAAGCTCTCACGTGTCACTAGTCGGTAAGTTCGCAGCTTTCCTTTCACAGGGCCCTGTTGGTCTCTCCACAACACACCGTCCGCTCCCTCGGTCCTCTCTGTTTCACCCGACTTCTTGTCTGTTGTCCTGCTCTCTGTCAACTGTCACTTCAGCGCGCCCCCTGCTCCTTTTACCATTGCCCTGCCCCCTGTTTCCCTGACAACTTCAGTCAAGTCTCTCCCTTTACTGTTCTCCCAGTATCGTTCGGTCAGGAACCCTGATGGCGGTCCCCTGGGTACCTGCCCGGCCACTGCATGGGAGTCCTCCTTCCCACACTCCCCCACCCTGTAAGCTCGCCAGTCCTCGGGCGAGGGCCTTAATCTATTGAGATCGGTCTGTAGGGGTTTCAATGTTTGTTGCCATATGAATTGATCTTGCTCATATCGTTTAGGGGGTTTGCCGGCTGTTGACCGCTCGGAGCATCTAATGTTGTGAGTTCATTTTCCCCTTCGTCACTGAGGTCTGGTGAACTCCCTATTCTGGTAAAGGAAGGTAATGAGCCTGATTATCAGGCACCTGAGCCTAATGAGGATGACTGGCGGGGTGGAGTCACGGACTGGATATAAGGCTGCCGACGCCCTTCTGCCCTGCGGGTGATTTCTCTGTGGACTTCTAGGACACCAGTCTGATTCCTGCTCCTCTAAAGCTAAGTTTTCTGCTTTGCCTGTTAGCATTTGTGTTTGTTTTTGTTTTCCTTGCTTTTCTGGATTCTGCCATTCCCTGCTGGGGTGAGCTGAATCTCCTTTTGCCGGTTGCTCTGTCTTCAGAATATTCCTGAGTACTGACATAGCTTTTTTGAAGCCTAGCATCTTCAGGGCCTTTTTCACTGTCAGTCTGTTGGCTCTTATTTTCATAGGGTTTTTCACGGATTGCAGACAGCAGCCTTCCTGTCCTTTTCTATCTAGTTAGCTTGGGCCCCGTCTTTGCTCAGTCTATCTTTCTGTCTGTGTTAGTGTTTTCATCTTGCTTCACCGTCATTATATGTTGGGGGCTGCCTATTGCTTTGGGGTCTGCTCTGGGGCAGTTTAGATTTCCCCTTTCTTTCTTTAGGCCTATTTAATTCTCCGGCTGTGATCGAGGGGTCTAGGGCATCGTAGGAACCCCCCACGGCTACTGTTAGTTGTTGTGGATAGGATCAGGGGTCTGCAATCCGATAGCTGCCAACCTCTCTGGTTTTCTGGACTTAGCTAGCATTTCTGTTTTTGCCTCCTACGGTGACTCAATCATAACAGTCTAAGTTCAACTGGGGTAGAGTCGTCTGGGGTGGTGGACATCGGTGGGCTGACTGGTGCGGGTGGGCTATTCGTGTCAGATGTTTCATTACTGAGTGGAGGGCCTCTGTGTCCTGGGAGGCAATCTTCGTCGTCGTCCGGGTCCCAACATACGGAACACGGCACGGATGTCGACGGGGTAGGCTCCGGTTGCTTCGGGTCGGAGGAAGTACATGGACGTAACATATTACGATGCACAATACGAGTGGGCAATGTTTCATCCTTCTCAGGTCGTATCTCGTACACCGGTCCGTCTGGATGGATACGGCGTAAGACCCGATAAGGAATTTCTTCCCAACGCGGCTCCAGTTTGTTCTGGGGGCGTTGATCTAGTACAAGCACCCGGTAACTGCTTTGGAGGTGAGGAGGTGGGGTTGCATTCTTCCCTGCGTGCTCCCAGTCTCGGAGCTTGGTGTGTACAATTCGGTGAAGAGTTTGCAGCCAGTGACGATGATTTCAGACCCAAGACGACACTCCTGTCCAGGGCTGAGGCTCTTCGGGGTCTAACTCCACTTCCGTGATCCCTTTACCTTCTCATCCGAACAACAGGGAATAGGGGGTATAGCCAGTCACTCGATGTACCCTATTGTTATAGACCCAAACTAATTTAGAAACATATTCGGGCCAACGGGCCTTCTTGTCATTCTCCAGAGTGCGCAACATCTGAATCAATGTCCGATTAAATCGTTCACAAGCCCCATTCCCTTGCGGGTGATACGGTGTGGTCCGGGATTCCATAGAGGTGATGTAGTTCTTCCATAACTTTTCCCAAAAAACATGCTCCCTGGTCAGAATGTATTTGTTGAGGACAGCCGTATACTTGTATAAAGTTTCTACAAATTGCGGAGGCAGCTGACTCTGCGGTCTGATCCCGAGTGGGGGTGACCACAGCGAACTTGGTGAAATGATCCACCATGACGAGGCAGTGTTCGTATCCCTGGAAAGCGGGACCAATGGTCAGGTAATCCACCGTCAGGAGCTCAAGGGGTGCTGAAGTCACAATTGTCTGTGTTGCGGCTCGCTGAGCGGGCGGTTTGGCCAATTCACATAAGCGGAATGTCCGGCAAACTTCGTCCACAACAGCCGGCAAGCGTGGGTGATAAGTAGAGTTGAGCGATACCGTCCGATACTTCAAAATATCGGATCGGAATGGATCGGCCGATCTTTAAAAAAAATATCGGTATCGCCGATGCCGATACCGGAAGTCCCATTCAAGTCTATGAGACTTCCGGTATCGGAATTGGAAAAACCCTTTCCTGCCCTTGTACAGCCTCTCGGGGGTCTGTACGGGCCTTCCGAGGGTCTCTGCCGGCCTGCCGGGGGTCTGTGCCGGCCTGCCGGTGGGCTGTGCGGACTGCCCGGGGTCTGTGCACCCTGTGGGGGTCTGTACCGGCCTGCCGGGGGGCTGTGCCGGCCTGCCGGGGGGCTGTGCTGATGTCCGGGGGTCTGTGCAGGCATCGTCCGATGGGACTACAAGTCCCATCGGGCTATGCCTGCTACCATGACAGTGATTGACACATTAGCCAATGATGGGACAGTATTAGTCCCATCATCCGGCTAATGTGTTAAATGTAAAAAAAAAAAAAAAAAAAACTACATACATACATACTACATGCATGCTACATACATACTACATGCTACATACATAGTACATATATACTACATATATACTACATGCATGCTACATACATGCTACATACATACTACATACATACTACATGCTACATACATACTACATACATACTACATATATGCATCATACATACTACATGCTACATACTACATACTACATATATGCATCATACATACTACATACATACTACATATATACTACATGCATGCTACATACATACTGCATGCATGCTACATACATACTACATGCATGCTACATACATACTACATGCTACATACATACTACATACATACTACATGCATGCTACATACTACATGCTACATACATACCACATATATACTACATACATACTACATACATGCTATATACATACTACATGCATGCTACATACATACTACATGCTACATACATACCACATATATACTACATACATACTACATGCATGCTACATACATACTACATGCTACATACATACCACATACACTCACTGGCCACTTTATTAGGTACACCTGTCCAACTGTGTGTTAAGACTTAATTTCTAATCAGCCAATCACATGGCGGCAACTCAGTGCATTTAGGCATGTAGACATGGTCAAGACAATCTCCTGCAGTTCAAACCGAGCATCAGTATGGGGAAGAAAGGTGATTTGAGTGCCTTTGAACGTGGCATGATTGTTGGTGCCAGAAGGGCTGGTCTGAGAATTTCAGAAACTGCTGATCTACTGGGATTTTCACGCACAACCATCTCTAGGGTTTACAGAGAATGGTCCGAAAAAGAAAAAAAATCCAGTGAGCGGCAGTTCTGTGGCCGGAAATGCCATGTTGATGCCAGAGGTCAGAGGAGAATGGGCAGACTGGTTCGAGCTGATAGAAAGGCAACAGTGACTCAAATTGCCACCCGTTACAACCAAGGTAGGCAGAAGAGCATCTCTGAACGCACAGTGCGTCGAACTTTGAGGCAGATGGGCTACAGCAGCAGAAGACCACACTGGGTACCACTCCTCTCAGCTAAGAACAGGAAACTGAGGCTAAAATTTGCACAAGCTCATCGAAATTGGACAGTAGAAGATTGGAAAAACGTTGCCTGGTCTGATGAGTCTCGATTTCTGCTGCGACATTCGGATGGTAGGGTCAGAATTTGGCGTAAACAACATGAAAGCATGGATCCATCCTGCCTTGTATCAACGGTTCAGGCTGGTGGTGGTGGTGTCATGGTGTGGGGAATTTTTTCTGGGCACTCTTTGGGCCCCTTGGTACCAATTGAGCATCGTTGCAACGCCACAGCCTACCTGAGTATTGTTGCTGACCATGTCCATCCCTTTATGACCACAATGTACCCAACATCTGATGGCTACTTTCAGCAGGATAATGCGCCATGTCATAAAGCTCGAATCATCTCAGATTGGTTTCTTGAACATGACAATAAGTTTACTGTACTTAAATGGCCTCCTCAGTCACCAGATCTCAATCCAATAGAGCATCTTTGGGATGTGGTGGAACGGGAGATTCGCATCAGGGATGTGCAGCCGACAAATCTGCGCCAACTGTGTGATGCCATCATGTCAATATGGTCCAAAATCTCTGAGGAATGCTTCCAGCACCTTGTTGAATCTCTGCCACGAAGAATTGAGGCAGTTCTGAAGGCAAAAGGGGGTCCAACCCCTTACTAGCATGGTGTACCTAATAAAGTGGCCAGTGAGTGTATATACTACATACATACTACATGCATGCTACATACATATTACATGCTACATACATACTACATACATACTACATGCATGCTACATACATGCTACATGCTACATACATACTACATACATACTACATGCATGCTACATACAATACATACATAGACATACAGTACATATAACATAGAGTAACATACTTACCAATACTTGTCACATTGTTCCCCGAAGCCATTGTCGTCTACAGAATAAATATTAACATAACAAACCACAAAAATACTCACCCATGATCCGAAGCAGTCCACGAGTGTGTCCCACAACGATCTTGGGTAGAGAACTGCAGCATCAGCTGATGCTGCCGCTCTCTACGGGCTGCAGGAATCCAATGACGGAAGGTAGGTATCCTTCCGCACTGTATTCCTCCGCCACTTAAAAAAAAAAAGTCCCTAGTCTCACTTTATGGTAAAAGCTGTGTGGGAATTTCCCACACAGCTTTTACCATAAAGTGAGACTAGGGATTTTTTTTTTTTTAAGTGGCGGAGGAATACAGTGCGGAAGGATACCTACCTTCCGTCATTGGATTCCTGCAGCCCGTAGAGCGCAGCCCCCCGGCAGGCCGGCACAGCCCCCCGGCAGGCCGGTACAGACCCCGGGCAGTCCACACAGCCCCCCGGCAGGCCGGCACAGCCCCCCGGCAGGCCGGTACAGACCCCCACAGGGTGCACAGACCACCGGCAGGCCGGCACAGCCCCCCGGCAGGCCGGTACAGACTCCGGGCAGTCCACACAGCCCCCCGGCAGGCCGGCACAGCCCCCCGGCAGGCCGGCAGAGACCCCCAGGAAGGCCCGAAATGACCTGAGAAGGATGAAACATTGCCCACTCGTATTGTGCATCGTAATATGTTACGTCCATGTACTTCCTCCGACCCGAAGCAACCGGAGCCTACCCCGTCGACATCCGTGCCGTGTTCCGTATGTTGGGACCCGGACGACGACGAAGATTGCCTCCCAGGACACAGAGGCCCTCCACTCAGTAATGAAACATCTGACACGATTAGCCCACCCGCACCAGTCAGCCCAGCGATGTCCACCACCCCAGACGACTCTACCCCAGTTGAACTTAGACTGTTATGATTGAGTCACCGTAGGAGGCAAAAACAGAAATGCTAGCTAAGTCCAGAAAACCAGAGAGGTTGGCAGCTATCGGATTGCAGACCCCTGATCCTATCCACAACAACTAACAGTAGCCGTGGGGGGTTCCTACGATGCCCTAGACCCCTCGATCACAGCCGGAGAATTAAATAGGCCTAAAGAAAGAAAGGGGAAATCTAAACTGCCCCAGAGCAGACCCCAAAGCAATAGGCAGCCCCCAACATATAATGACGGTGAAGCAAGATGAAAACACTAACACAGACAGAAAGATAGACTGAGCAAAGACGGGGCCCAAGCTAACTAGATAGAAAAGGACAGGAAGGCTGCTGTCTGCAATCTGTGAAAAACCCTATGAAAATAAGAGCCAACAGACTGACAGTGAAAAAGGCCCTGAAGACGCTAGGCTTCAAAAAAGCTATGTCAGTACTCAGGAATATTCTGAAGACAGAGCAACCGGCAAAAGGAGATTCAGCTCACCCCAGCAGGGAATGGCAGAATCCAGAAAAGCAAGGAAAACAAAAACAAACACAAATGCTAACAGGCAAAGCAGAAAACTTAGCTTTAGAGGAGCAGGAATCAGACTGGTGTCCTAGAAGTCCACAGAGAAATCACCCGCAGGGCAGAAGGGCGTCGGCAGCCTTATATCCAGTCCGTGACTCCACCCCGCCAGTCATCCTCATTAGGCTCAGGTGCCTGATAATCAGGCTCATTACCTTCCTTTACCAGAATAGGGAGTTCACCAGACTTGTAGTCCCATCGGACGATGCCTGCACAGATCCCCGGACATCAGCACAGCCCCCCGGCAGGCCGGCACAGCCCCCCGGCAGGCCGGTACATACCCTCACAGGGTGCACAGCCCCCCGGCAGGCCGGCACAGCCCCCCGGCAGGCCGGTACAGACCCCGGGCAGTCCACACAGCCCCCCGGCAGGCCGGCACAGCCCCCCGGCAGGCCGGTACAGACCCCCACAGGGTGCACAGACCACCGGCAGGCCGGCACAGCCCCCCGGCAGGCCGGTACAGACTCCGGGCAGTCCACACAGCCCCCCGGCAGGCCGGCACAGCCCCCCGGCAGGCCGGCAGAGACCCCCGGAAGGCCCGAAATGACGGCGCATCATGATGCGCACACACCGCGCATCATGATGACGTCATTTCTGCTGTCAATCAACTTTGAACTTCCGATTCCGATGCCCATGCCCGATATTGAAAAAATATCAGATGTCGGTATCGGAATTCCGATACAGCAAGTATCGGCCGATCCCCGATACTTGCGGTATCGGAATGCTCAACACTAGTGATAAGCTTTCTGTTGCAACCATTGCAAAGTCTTTTTAACTCCAAAGTGGGCCCCTTTTTCGTGAGCCTCTCGAGCCAGTTCGTGTAGTTGAGCTCCGGGCGTAACCACCTGCCAAACCGTCACTGAGGTTGTTTGCGATGTTACTTTAAGGTACAATAATCCCTTTCGGATAACCAACCTCTCCCATTGTCGCAGCATAAGCAACAGGTCTTGAGTCAAATTTTGCCATTGAGAGTCAGTGGGTAATTGCCCAGCGGCGACCCATGTCCTGAGAAGGCCAACCTCTTCGTCTTCTTGTTGCTGTTGTATCCACTTATCCCGGGATTGTTCCAATATGCCCCTTGGGGTCTCAGAGGAAGATATTTTTTTATTGTCAGTTGTAAGTACGGCAGCAGTGAGAGCGAACGGTATTTCCTCTCCTTCTAATTCTTCGTCTCGATTCTGTCCTGGAGTTGTATGTCGAATCCTGGAGAGGGCGTCTGCATGGACATTCTCGGCCCCTCTTTTGTAGATAATCTTATAATTGTACTTTGCCATCCGGGCCACCCATCGCTGTTCCAGAGCCCCCAATTTGGCGTTTTCCAAATGAGCCAGCGGGTTGTTGTCAGTTCGCACTACCTCCTCGGAGCCCGCTAGGTACTCTGCGAATCTCTCCGTCATAGCCCACACCACTGTGAGGAGTTCGAGCTTAAAGGAGCTATAATTGTCAGGGTTACGCTCGGAGTCATGGAGTGAGCGACTTCCATATGCGATCACCCTCTCCCGGCCATCCTGAACCTGTGACAACACAGCCCCCAGCCCGTGAAGACTCCCGTCAGTGTGCAAGATGAATGGTTGAGAGAAATCCGTGTAAGCCAACACTGGGGCATCCAAGAGCGCAGCCTTGAGGTCTCGGAAGGCCTCTTCCTGAGGGTGTTGCCACTGGATTTTTCGCCCATTGGCCCGAGCGGGAGCCCCCTTCAGCAGGTCGTGCAGGGCTAGAGCTTGACATGCAAAATTCTTTACGAAGCGACGGTAATATCCGGCTAACCCCAGAAAAGCCCGCACATCTTTCACCGTCTCGGGGGTAGGCCATTCCTGGATAGCAGCCACCTTCTCCCGGGATGGCCTCACACCCTCTGCCGAAACGACATGACCCAGATACTCAATCTGAGAGCGAAATAGGTGTCATTTCTGAGGCTTCACCTTCAACCCGTACTTTTGCAACCGGCTGAGTACCTGTCCCAACCGCTTCATGTGGTCCTCAAAGGTGGCGGCATAGACGATGATGTCGTCCAGATAGATCAACGTAGCCTCAAAATTGAGATCTCCCAGACACCGCTCCATCAATCGCTGAAAGGTCTCGGGGGCATTGGCAAGCCCGAACGGCATCCGATTAAACTTAAACAGTCCCATGGGCAATATGAACGCCATCTTGGCTCTATCTTCTTCTGACATGGGCACCTGCCAGTACCCACTGGCCAAGTCCAGGGTTGAAAAATATGTTGCTTTTCCCAAGGCTGACAGGGATTCTTCTATGCGGGGCAGTGGATATGAGTTTTAATAGTGCAAGCATTCAGTTTACGATAATCCACACAGAATCGTAGTGTACCATCTTTCTTCTGGACCAACACGATTGGGGCTGCCCAGGGGCTTTGACTTTCCCATTTCACCCCTTTTCGCAGCATTTGGGCCAGCAAAGTTTTCACCTCTTGATAGAGTTGTGGCGGAATCTGTCGATATCGTTCCCTGATAAGGGCCGCTCCTGCTGTGGGGATTTCATGAGTGATGGCGGTGGTACACCCAAAATCATCCTCATGACTAGCAAATACTTCATGGTACTGTCCCAGCAATGTTTTTATCTGTGAGAGTTGGGCTGCAGTTAATCCAGAAAGCTCAGCCCGCATCTGCTCCAAAATATTTCGGCCCTTCTCTTGTGCCGAGACTTCGTGGGCCTGTAAAGTTCGTATTGTTACTTCCCAAGGATCCTCGGGGTGTACTCGTAATTGAACCGCAGGAGCTGGCAGCACTTCTTCTAAAGGCCTTACTAGTTTGGCCAGCACAGTCCGTGCTTTCAGAACGGTGTCTTGGTTTTCAAGGTTAACACAGCGCACCAGGACGGCTCCTTTTTGCACAGTAGCCAGGGAACGGGCCACCATTATGCCAGGAGGTAAGCGCTCTGAGTGACACGGCTCCACCTGCACCTCCACGCCCTCCAAGGGTATCGGGGCTCGAATGGGCAGGGCCACCACAGTCTGTCCAGGAGGTAACACAAGCAGGGGGGTCGCTGGCATGATGACCTTACCCAGAGCCTTGCCTTCCTGGCGGTCCTGATGTATCCGTGCTCCCCGCACCAGCTGCTGGAATACCTGTCCCTGGGCTGTGCGAGAACCCCACTGCTTCAGAATCCTCTGTGTAGGGTCATTGAGCAGTAGGTTGCCGAACTCTCGTAGAACATTCATGCCTAGGGTGATAGGGTGTTGCTTATCAGCTTCTCCTTGAGTCAGTACCACCCCTCTGCAACCAAGGGATTTACCGCACAGCGTCACTTGCACCCACACCACCCCGGCAACTGGGACCAGCAGCTACTAGTCTGATCACGGGCCCCCACTGAGGCCTTGCTGCTTCCGGGAAGTTCTGTTGAAAATACGTTGCGGGCATAGTGGTTACTTGTGACCCCGTGTCCACCAGGCACCGGACGGCCCGGCCCTCCACTTCTGCCCAAACCACCGGGCATTTTGCCACTAAATCTTCGGGACTTCCACCACCCCTAGTTGTGGTTTTTGGCTCCGAGCGGCGTCCCCCCAGCTCGGAGCCCTTTAATCGCGGCCGGGGTGGGTATCTCCCGCACCGCGGACTCTCTCGGGCAAAGTGGCCTGGTTCTCCACACTCAAAACACTGGGCCTGTGTAGGCTGACCATCCCGTGGGGAGCGTGATTCCCAGGAGCCGGGGTTAAAGCTAGGTCGTCCAGTCCCGGTTCTTCTCTTTACTTCGGCCAACTCGCCCTTAATACTTTGCAGCTCTTGCTTCATCTCTTCCACCCACTGAGGCTCCTCGACTACATTCGCCGAGGCCTCCACACCTCGGACTTTCCCCACGGGGACTGCCATCCTCTGCTCCTGCTCTCGAGCACGTGCCTGACTTCCCACCTCTGAAAAATCTATTTGGGGATTCATTCTGATCTGTTCCAGCAGTGGCTGTTTGACTAATGGATCTCGCAAACCAGTCACCAGTAGGTCACATAGGGTAATGTCAACAGGTCCTGCCCCTACCCCGTCCTTTCTTTCTATAGCCGTATGCAATTCCTGGAGGACATTCATATACTCTGTGATCGTCTCCCCCTCTACCTGCATCCGACTAAACAAACGGGTTCTTAACTCTCCCACATTAGTAGGGTCCCCATGGGTCTGTTCCACTATCTGTAACACTTTTTCAAAAGAGTATCAACATCACTGACCTCTGCGCCTCCCCGTCCAGTGCCATGAGTGCCACCTCAGCCTCCAGATCAGGGGTCATTGGGTGCATCCGGAAGAGCCCCCGCATCCGCTCTGTCCAGCTCCATAACATAGTATTGGAGCCGGAAAATCTAGGCAGGTTGTTCAGCATGGCCCCCTGTTGTGAGTTCATTTTCCCCTTCATTACTGAGGCCCGAGGAACTCCCTCTTCTGGTAAAGAAAGGTAGTGAGCCTCATTATCAAACACCTGAGGCTGATGATGATGACTGGCTGAGTGGAGTTGCTGACTGGATATAAGGCTGCCGACGCCCTTCTGCCCTGCGGGTGATTTCACTGTGGGATCCTTGGAGACCAGTCTGAATTCCTGCTCCTCTAAAGCTAAGTTTGCTGCTCGGCCTTTTGCATTGGTGCTTGACTTTGTTTTGCTTTGTTTTTCTGGATTTCTGCCATTCCCTGCTGGGGTGTGCTGAATTCCTTTAGCTCTGTCTTCTGAAAATACCTGAGTGCTGATTTAGTTTTTGAAGCCTAGCTGCTTCAGGGCCTTTTTCATATCAGCTTGTTGGCTTATGTCTTTGATAGGGTTTTGGCAGATTGCAGACAGCAGCCTTCCTGTCCTTTCCTATCTAGGTAGTTTTGGGCCCCGTCTTTGCTCAGTCTATCTTTCTGTCTGTGTTAGTGTTTTCATCTTGCTTCACCGTCATTATATGTTGGGGGCTGCCTATTGCTTTGGGGTCTGCTCTGGGGCAGTTTAGATTTCCTCTTTCTTTCTTTAGGCCTATTTAATTCTCCGGCCGTGATCGAGGGGTCTAGGGCATCGTAGGAACCCCCCACGGCTACTGCTAGTTGTGTTGATAGGTTCAGGGGTCTGCAATCTGATAGTTGCCAACTTCTCTGGTTTTCTGGACTTAGCTTGTATTTCTGCTTTTGCCTCCTACGGTGACTCATTCATAACAGCCCCCCACGATATGCTGGTACGGGGACCTTCATTATTTGCAGAGTTTACAGCTCTACCCTGATCTGCGGCACCACTGTCTGTGCTCGGAGACTGCATCCTGCCGACTACGCCAAATGTAGGGTCCTAGCAGGTTCTCAGGATGCAGTGACGAGACACGAGACAGGGTATGACTGGTATAATAAACTTTTATAAATTTAAGCCACTAGGGCTATGCTGAACGGGCAAACGGGGTAACAAAACAATCTGTCCTCGCAGGGACTCAAGAAAATAAACAGTACTTTTTTGTGTTACTGAGAGTAACCCGGCTAGTCCGGGAGTCAGAGACCATACTATGACCAAACTATATCACTTATTTCTAAAGTCTACTCATCCTTCCATGCGTCGCTCGGGATTGCAGATGCGGCCGCTTAGGCGTCGCTGATGCAGCTGCCCCGACGCCTCGATCTTCCTGGAAGGTTTGGGCTCGTCGGGCCCTGAAGAAACTGTACCGGTGGGGGCGCAACAGGCCCTGAAGAAACAATGCCGGTGGGGCACAACCGGCCCTGAAGAAACGGTGCTGATGGGGCGCAACAGGCCCTGAAGTAACAATGCCGGTGGGGCGCGGTGATGACGCAGTGTCTAAATGTAACCGTTCACCAGTCTCTGCCCAGAGTCCTTAAGCAAACCGGACGGGGGCCTCTACTGCCACCTGTAGCGAGGGGGCGCCCCCTGGGCCAGTGATGACAGGGCCGCAGCTGTGGGAGAAGGCAGGGGGGCAGTGTCCTGATCGCTGTAAAGGAATGGTCTCTAGTCGCAGCGGTCAGTGAAGGTCGTGGACTTGTCACAGCAGGACGGTAAACAGCGGGGGCAGCTGTATGTGACTGTATGAGGGGAGCGGCCACCGGTGCAAAGCTCTCACGTGTCACTAGTCGGTAAGTCAGCAGCTTTCCTTTCACAGGGCCCTGTCGGTCTCTCCACAACACACCGTCCGCTCCCTCTGTCCTCTCTGTCTCACCCGACTTCTTGTCTGTTGTCCTGCTCTCTGTCAACTGCCACTTCAGCGCGCCCCCTGCTCCTTTTACCCTTGCCCCGCCCCCTGTTTCCCTGACAACTTCAGTCAAGTCTCTCCCTTTACTGTTCTCCCAGTATCGTTCCCTCAGGAACCCTGATGGCGGTCCCCTGGGTACCTGCCCGGTCACTGCATGGGAGTCCTCCTCCCCACAACTGTCCTAGTGACTCTGCTACACAGAAACACAAGCAAGCCAAGACTTTCCACCCACTACCAAGTTCAGGAAGGAAGTATCTTACCACCACTGTTGACCTTACTGTGACGTCTGCCTGCGGTCTGGACTGCAGCCAGACAGCACCCCGAGAAACACTGAGACCCTTTACCCCTATACAGGGATCTGGATTTATAGCAGAGCCCAGGAGGCGCTGTCTGAATAGGAGCAATGACCAGAGCAGGACGGTCGCCAGAAAGGTGTTCCAATACAGGACACAGAGGCAATGATATCTGAGACTAAACCAGTCAGGCAGAAATGGTATAAAAACAGTAGACAGTAGCAGAGTCAGATTCCAGGTCGAAGCCAGAGTCATAAACCGGGAGGGCAGCAGAGGTACAGAATCGTTAGGCAAAAGCAGAGTCAGAATCCAGGCCAAAGTAAGAGTCATAAACCAGGAGGGCAGCAGAGGTACAAAGTCGTTAGGCAGAAGCAGAGTCAGAATCCAGGCCGAAGTCAGTGTCATAAACCAGGAGAGTCGCAGAGGTACAGAATCGTTAGGCAGAAGCAAAGTCAGAAGTCCAGGCAAAAGTCAGAGTCAGTAAAACAGCAATTCACACAGTAACACGCAGGGGAACCAAGAATATATCCGGCGGCCTGCAAGAGCAGTCCCAAGGTATTTGAGGGATCAGGTCATCCCTTACAGGCCCGTGGCCTGATGATGTCATCCGGACCGCCCCCAGGACCAGGCTGGATGGTAATGCACCAGCCCCTTCATGACTGACCGAGGAGCGAAGCCTGCGTCCAGCGGACGCCTGCGCAGGAGCCTCATGACTATCGCCGCCACCACTCGGGTTGAAGCACAACGCCTCCCAGAGACCAAGGCCGAGACTGCAGGCCACGGGTCAGACGGTGATAGGACAGTCCGGCGCCTCCTAGTGGTCGAGGCCGGAACAGCAGGCCCTGAGTCTGACGGTGATGTGATAATCCGGCGCCTCCTACTGGCCGAGGCCGGGACAGCAGGCCCTGAGTCTGGCGGTGATGTGATAGTCCGGCGCCTCCTACTGGCCGAGTCCGGGACAGCAGGCCCTGAGTCTGGCGGTGCCGTGACACTTACGTTTAGTAAGGTTGTGTACTTTGGATGCACAAGAGATCTAGGACAACCACGGCACACATATAGAACCAAAGGTGATGGGAACTGCTACTTTCGGGCCATCAGCTACAGTTAGGTCCATATATATTTGGACAGAGACATTTTTCTAATTTTGGTTCTAGACATAACCACAATGAATTTTAAACAAAACAATTCAGATGCAGTTGACGTTCAGACTTTCAGCTTTCATTTGAGGGTATCCACTTTAAAACTGGATGAAGGGTTTAGGAGCTTCAGCTCCTTAACATATGCCACCCTGCTTTTAAAGGGACCAAAAGTAATTGGACAATTGACTCCAAGGCTATTTCATGGACATGTGTGGGCAATCCCTTCGTTATGTCATTCTCATGATAATCTTGCCTAGGCCCCTTTAACCCCAGGTATATTCTGGGCGGGGGGGTTAATCTGGCCTTTTACACTGGGCCTATCTGATTTATATATCTTTTGTATAGTTCTATGGGCATGCCATCAGGCCCAGGAACCTTCCCATTAGAGACATAACTGCTTCCCGAATTTCTTCCAAGGTGATATCCCTATCCAGGAATGCCTGATCTTCACAAAAGAGCTTGGGAAATTCAATCTGGTTTAAATATTCATCAATTTCCTCCACAGTGTGGTTTAACTGGGAGCCATACAGCTCTCTAAAGTATTCTTCAAATCTACCTGCAATCTGATCTGATTTAAGCAGCGGGCTGCCCTCCTTTGTATTAATGGCCAAAATTGATGGAGACATTTGATTTTGTTAGACTATGTATGTCAGAAATTCACTCGATTGGTTACCTAGCTCAAAATAAGTCTGCTTAGTAAAAAGTTTTCTCTGTGGCTTTTCCCGTAAGTGCGTCAGGTACTCCATCCCCTTCCCACGCCAATTATGTAAAGAATTATCAGAGGGATTATTAACATACTCAGCCTCCAGCGACTTACATTCCTCAGCAAGCTTCTGTTCCCCAATAGAGGACTCCTATTTAATATATGAAGTTGTGGACCTGACACACTTAAAGCATATCTGAGGGGATGTATCCCACACCACCAATCAGGGAAGTCACCATGATCTGCTATAAAAACCTCCAATTGATCTGTTATTCTATCATGCTCCCCTATAAGGAATAGCCAAAACGGATGTATGCGGAACCTATTAGGTCTGTTAGGGCCCCCTACATGAAGGCATACCACCAATGGAGCACGGTCTGATACAGCTCTAGAGAGATATTCAATTTTACTCAAATCTGAAAATACAGCATTATTCCCAAATACATGATCTGTTCTAGACAAACATCGAGCAGCTGGTGTATAAGAGGAAAACTCTTTCTTGAGTAGATGTTCCTGCCTCCACAGATCAATCCAGCCCATCTCCGCTATAAAAGTATGTAAGGCAGTGTTGTCCTGATTACCAGACCTAGAATTTGCAGCGCTCAGTCTAAATGTACATTGAGACCCATATTAAAGTCCCATACATAACATTTTAGCATCAAGATACTGGGATATATCCATTTTGGCTGGTGGTGGGTTGTAAATATTAAGCAGCACAAAAGGCACCATATCTATAAATTTATATATAAAATTGAATGTATGTATGTGTGTATCACCAACCAATCACAAAGCATCTTTCATTTCACCAGAGCTGTTTAAAAGAAGCTGAGCTGTGATTGGATCCTATGAGCAACAGTTTTCCCACTCAGCAACACCTCAGCAGACACTGACATGGTGGGAGAAATCTAGCATCACCGGGAACATAAGCTCCCAGCCATTGTCTGCCCCCCAGAAAGGAGCAGAGAGCACATGACAGAAATGAATCCCCCCTCCCTGCCCATATTCCCATCACACATCCTCCATCTCAAATGCACATCTTCCCTCTTAAAGGGATCTCCGGTGTGTAAGTTAGTGCAAGTCCCTCAGCGCTCTGATACCAACCCCAGGCCTCTCTTTAAAGGGATCATTGGTATGGAAGTTAGGGCAAATCCACTAAGCACTCTGGTTCTGATGCCAGGGTCTCTTAAAGGGATCCCCAGTATGGAAGTGAGGGCAAATCAACTCTGCGCTTTGGTACTGACCCCAGGCCTCTCTTAAAGGGATCTCCAGCATGGAAGTTAGGGCAAATTCCTCAGTGCTCTGATTCTGACCCCAGGCTTCTATTAAAGGGATCATTGGTATGGAAGTCAGGGCAAATCCATCCAGCGCTTTGGTTCTGACCCCAGGTTCTCTTAAAGGGATCCCCGGTATGGAAGTTAGGACCGTTCCCCTCAGTGCTGTGGTTTTGACCCCAGGATTCTATTAAAGGGATCATTGGTATGCAAATCAGGGAAAATCCACTCAGCGCTCTGGTTCTGACCCCAGTCTCTCTTAAAGGGATCCCCGGTATGGAAGTTAGGACCGTTCCACTCAGCGCTCTAGTTCTGACCCCAGGCTGATGGGATGATGTGGGATATTAGGGGTAGTAGTCCGGTGGCTCTGGCTGATGGAATGATGTGGGATATTAGGGGTGGTAGCCCGGTGGCTCTGACTGATGGGATGATGTGGGATATTAGTGGTAGTAGTCTGGTGGCTCTGGCTGATGGGATGATGTGGAATATTAGGGGCAATATTCTGGTAGCTCTGGCTGACGGGATGATATGGGATATTAGGGGTAGTAGTCTGGTGGCTCTGACGGAATGATGTGGAATATTAGGGGTAGTAGTCTGTCGGCTGTGATGGGATGATGTGGGATATTAGGAGTAGTAGTCCGGTGGCTCTGAAGGAATGATGTGGGATATTAGGGGTAGTAGTCCAGTAGCTCTGGCTGATGGGATGATGTGGGATATTAGGGGTAGTAGTCTGTCGGCTGTGACGGGATGATGTGGGATATTAGTGGTAGTAGTCCGGTAGCTCTGGCTGACGGGATGATGTGGGATATTAGTGGTAGTAGTCCGGTAGCTCTGGCTGATGGGATGATGTGGGATATTATAGTGAATGTGGCTATGTGGAGTGGGCAGGGCTATACAGTACACTCAGCTTTATATATATATATATATATATATACTGTATATATATATATATAATCATCATAATTTGTTATAACTAACCGTAATTAGTTAGTATGCCCGGGCAACGCTGGGCTCTTCAGCTAGTGCATATATAAAAATGAATCTACCTTCCAGGTCTCTTATGACCACTTGAACCGACCACCTCAGTGACTTACAGTGGGGAAAAAAAGTATTTAGTCAGTCAGCAATAGTGCAAGTTCCACCACTTAAAAAGATGAGAGGCGTCTGTAATTTACATCATAGGTAGACTGTCACGTCGCCATCAGACTCGGGGCCCGCTGTTCCGCCCTCAGCCACTAGGAGGCGACGGACTGTCATGCCGCCCTCGGGCTCGGGGCCTGCTGTCCAGGCCTTGGCCACCAGGAGACGCCGGACTGACATGTCGTCGTCGATCTCGGGGCCTGCTGTTCCGCCCTCAACCACTAGGAGGTGCCATGGCTCGCGCCCGAGTGAGGGCGGCAACAATGAAAGGGCTTCTGTGCAGGCATCTACTGGACGCAGACTCCGCTCCTCTGTCAGTCATGAAGGGGCTGGTGCATCATCATCAGGTCTGGTCCTGGGGGCGGTCCTGATGACATCACCAGCCCGGGAGCCTGTGAGGGACGACCTGATCCCTCAAATACCTTGGGACTGGGCTTGCAAGCCGCCGGATATATTCTTGGTTCCCCTACGTGTTACTTGTGATTGCCTATCGTTAACTCCGACCTCAGCCTGAACTTCTGACTACTCTGTTGCCTGCCGTTTTTGTACCTTGCATTTCTCCTGATTACTGACGCTGACCTTGGCCTGGATTCCTGACCCCTCTACTACCTGACGATTTTGTGCCTCCGCTACTCTCCCGGTTTTTGACCTCTGCCTGGACTCTCGACTCTGCCTCTGCCTGCCGTTTCTGTACCTCCGCTGCTCGCCTGGTTTCCGTCTCCATTTTTGGCTCCCTTCCTGCTGTGCTATTGCGACCGTTCTGCTCTGGCACTCTGCTCCTGTTCAGACAGCGCTTCCTGGGCTCTGCAGTAAATCCAGATCCCTGTATAGGGGTAAAGGGTGTCGGTGCTACTCGGGGCGCTGTCTGTCTGCAGCCCAGACCGCAGACGGACGCGACATTATATCCGGCCCAAATAAAACTGTCTCTTGTGTGTGTATATATATATCACACCTATATAAAGACAGTTTCTCTGAATTTTTTTTTCCTTTCCTCTCTTGCCTGAGCTGATTGTTGGCCTAAAACACCTGTTACTAAGCCTCAGTATACAGCCTGGAGGATCAGTCTCACCCTCCTGCTCGAGCATGCTGCAGTTAGGAGACTCCAGGGACAAAGCTGAACGTCAGAGATCCGTACCCCGGGAACATCAGTCTCTGAGCAGCTCTGGCTATGGTTGCGCAGAGGCTCAGGTATTGCCCACAGATGCGGCCAAAGTTTTACTACCTATTTCATTGTATGTTGGTCAGGATTCTCTGTGTTTAAAAGCCTATGTCGATAGCGGGTCTGAAGGGAATTTTATGGACTCTTTTGCTGCTAAAAAACTTGGTGTCCCACTACTGAAACTTAATATTCCAATTAAAACCACGGCTATTAATGGCACATCCATTATTCAGGAGGGGGTTAAATTTGTTACTGCTAAGATAACTATGTCAGTAGGAGCACTACATACTGAGCTTATTTCCTTTTTTGTGTTGGACAATCTATCTTCTGCAGTCATTTTGGGAATGCCGTGGCTACGTCAACATAACCCTGTCATTGACTGGCACCTGGGTGATGTGGTGCGCTGGAGTTCGCAATGCCAGGATAATTGCATGTCTGTAGCAGTAAATCAAACCAAGCTAAAAAAACACCCCTTCATACCGTTTGCTCTCAGGGATTATGGAGATGTCTTTTCCGTTATAGAGTCTGAGAAACTACCGCCCCACAGAGAGTATGATTGTCCTATAAACCTAATTCCAGATGCCCGTCTTCCAAAAGGGAGAATATTTAATCTCTCTGGTCCAGAGCGTCAGGCCATGAATGAGTACATAGCGGATAGCTTAAGAAAGGGGTTCATTAGACCATCTATTTCACCAGTTGGAGCTGGGTTCTTTGTAGAGAAGAAAGATGGTGGTCTCAGACCCTGCATTGACTACCGGGAATTAAACACAATCACTATAAAGAACCAGTACCCGCTTCCACTCATCCCTGATCTTTTTAATCAGCTAATTGGAGCCCGTTGGTTTACTAAACTTGACCTCCGGGGGGCATACAATCTAATCCGCATAAGAGACGGCGATGAGTGGAAGACAGCGTTTAATACACCTCTTGGTCACTTTGAGTACCTAGTAATGCCTTTCGGACTCAGCAATGCTCCTGCAGTGTTTCAGCACTTTGTTAACGATATTTTCAGGGACATCTGTGGTGTGTATGTCGTTGTGTACTTGGATGATATTTTGATTTACTCCACTGACCCTGTGACACATGCTCAACACGTCCGTTCAGTACTGCAGAGACTACGGGAGAACTCCTTGTTTGCTAAGTTGGAGAAATGTGTCTTTTTCGCTGAGGAGGTACAATTTTTGGGGTACATGGTCTCAGGCAGGGGGTTCCGCATGGATCCTGCCAAGATCCAACCTATTAAGGCGTGGGTGCAACCCAAATCGCTGAAAGCATTGCAGCGATTTTTGGGATTTGCCAATTACTACCATAAGTTTATCAGGAGTTTTTCTGAGATTGCCAAGCCACTCACGGATCTAACCCGAAAGGGGGCGGACGTGACCAACTGGAATCCCGAGGCCATTCAAGCATTTTCTACGTTAAAAGAATGCTTTGTGGCCAACCCGGTTTTAGTACAACCTGACTTAGACCGCCCATTTATTGTGGAGGTGGATGCCTCCGAAGTCGGAGTGGGAGCAGTGCTATCGCAAGGCACTACAGCCCTCACTCAGCTGCGCCCATGTGCTTTTTTTTTCCCGAAAGTTCTCTGCCACAGAGAAGAACTATGATATTGAGAATCGGGAATTACTAGCAATCAAATGGGCCTTCGAGGAATGGCGTCACTTTCTCGAAGGCGCCAAACACAAGGTCACCGTCATTACAGACCACAAAAACCTGACCTACCTGGAGTCAGCTAAAAGACTGAATTCCAGGCAGGCCAGGTGGGCCTTGTTCTTTTCAAGGTTCGATTTTTTAATCACCTTTCGCCCTGGCACGAAAAATGTGAGGGCCGATGCCCTCTCTCGCAGTTTTTGCCCCACACAAGCCGAAGACTGTGAACCCGTTCCGATATTAGCCAATGGGATTGTCGTGTCGGCAGTTTCCTTGGACCTTCTGGAGGAGATCCGTAGGTCTCCAGAACGAGCTCCTGACACTACACCCCCCCAAAAATTGTTTGTTCCGAATTCCTTTCGCCTTCAAGTTCTTAAAGAGTCACATGACTCTGTTCTGGCAGGTCATCCTGGGCTCAACAATACCACCAGGTTGGTAACTAGGAACTTTTGGTGGCCGACGGTGGTCAAGGACTGTAAGAACTATGTTTCAGCATGTGAAGTCTGTGCCCGCGCCAAATCCACCCATAATCGCCCTGCTGGCTGGCTTCAGTCCTTGCCCACCCCTGAGAGTCCATGGACCCACATCTCCATGGACTTCATCACAGACCTGCCAACCTCAGATGGGAAAACATGTATCTGGGTGGTGGTAGACAGGTTCAGCAAACAGTGCCATTTTATTCCCCTGTCTGGCTTACCTAACTCCAAAACCTTGAGCAAATTGTTCCTTGTGCACATTGTACGTCTTCATGGTGTTCCGTCAAATATTGTGTCCGACAGAGGTACCCAGTTCGTCTCAAAATTCTGGAGGGCGTTCTGTAAACGCATCAGTGTTGAGTTATCCTTCTCCTCGGCCTACCACCCCGAAACCAATGGGCAAACCGAACGTGCTAATCAAGCTCTGGAGCAATACCTCCGTTGTTACGTGTCAGGACACCAGTCCGACTGGGTAGAACATCTGCCATTGGCTGAGTTTGCCTTAAATAATCACTACCAGGACTCCATTAAAACTACCCCTTTTTTTTGTAACCTTGGATTGCATCCGCGCTTTGGGTCGTTCTCGGCTAGGATGTCGGAGCTCCCTGGGGTAGAGAAAAACATACATCGCTTGAAAACAATATGGTCTGAAGTAAATACAAATTTGAAAGGGGCTCAAGTTAGACAGGCTTCAGCTGCAAACAAACGACGGTCCAAGGGGCCACACTTGGGGGTTGGGGACAAGGTTTGGCTTTCGACTAAAAACATCAAACTGAAAGTACCGTCTGCCAAACTGGGTCCCAGATTTATCGGCCCATATGAAATTATAGAAGTGGTTAACCCGGTAGCCTTCCGTTTGAAACTTCCGCAGTCATTTAAATTACCTAACGTGTTCCACAAGTCTCTCCTCAAACTGTATCGCTCCCCAATTCACCCTGTCCAGTCCCCTCCTCCTCCTGTTTCGGTCGGAGGGTCCTTGGAGTATGAAGTCCAGGGTATCCTTGACTCCCGCCTTGTGAGAGACTCCATACAGTATCTTATACACTGGAAGGGCTACGGCCCGGAGGAGAGGTCCTGGGTCCCCGCAAGGAACATCCATGCCAAGGCATTAATTAGGAGATTTCATCTCCTGCACACTGACAAACCGGGTTTTGAGGGTCCGGAGGCCCCTCCTGGAGAGGGGGGTACTGTCACGTCGCCCTCAGCCACTAGGAGGAGACGGACTGTCACGCCGCCCTCGGGCTCGGGGCCTGCTGTCCAGGCCTCGGCCACCAGGAGACGCCGGACTGACATGTCGTCGTCGATCTCGGGGCCTGCTGTTCCGCCCTCAACCACTAGGAGGCGCTGTGGCTCGCGCCCGAGTGAGGGCGGCAACAATGAAAGGGCTTCTGCGCAGGCGTCTACTGGACGCAGACTCCGCTCCTCTGTCAGTCATGAAGGGGCTGGTGCATCTTCATCAGGTCTGGTCCTGGGGGCGGTCCTGATGACATCACCAGCCCGGGAGCCTGTGAGGGACGACCTGATCCCTCAAATACCTTGGGACTGGGCTTGCAAGCCGCCGGATATATTCTTGGTTCCCCTACGTGTTACTTGTGATTGCCTATCGTTAACTCCGACCTCAGCCTGAACTTCTGACTACTCTGTTGCCTGCCGTTTTTGTACCTTGCATTTCTCCTGATTACTGACGCTGACCTTGGCCTGGATTCCTGACCCCTCTACTACCTGACGATTTTGTACCTCCGCTACTCTCCCGGTTTTTGACCTCTGCCTGGACTCTCGACTCTGCCTCTGCCTGCCGTTTCTGTACCTCCGCTGCTCGCCTGGTTTCCGTCTCCATTTTTGGCTCCCTTCCTGCTGTTCTATTGCGACCGTTCTGCTCTGGCACTCTGCTCCTGTTCAGACAGCGCTTCCTGGGCTCTGCAGTAAATCCAGATCCCTGTATAGGGGTAAAGGGTGTTGGTGCTACTCGGGGCGCTGTCTGTCTGCAGCCCAGACCGCAGACGGACGCGACATAGACCTCAACTATGGGAGACAAACTGAGAAAAAAAAATCCAGAAAATCACATTGTCTGTTTTGTTTTCATTTTATTTGCATATTATGGTGGAAAATAAGTATTTGGTCAGAAACAAGCAATCAAGATTTCTGGCTCTCACAGACCTGTAACTTCTTCTTTAAGAGTCTCCTCTTTCCTCCACTCATTACCTGTAGTAATGGCACCTGTTTAAACTTGTTATCAGTATAAAAAGACACCTGTGCACACCCTCAAACAGTCTGACTCCAAACTCCACTATGGTGAAGACCAAAGAGCTGTCAAAGGACACCAGAAACAAAATTGTAGCCCTGCACCAGGCTGGGAAGACTGAATCTGCAATAGCCAACCAGCTTGGAGTGAAGAAATCAACTGTGGGAGCAATAATTAGAAAATGGAAGACATACAAGACCACTGATGATCTCCCTCGATCTGGTGCTCCACGCAAAATCCCACCCCGTGGGGTCAGAATGATCACAAGAACGGTGAGCAAAAATTCCAGAACCACGCGGGGGGACCTAGTGAATGAACTGCAGAGAGCTGGGACCAATGTAACAAGGCCTACCATAAGTAACACACTACGCCACCATGGACTCAGATTCTGCAGTGCCAGACGTGTCCCACTGCTTAAGCCTGTACATGTCCGGGCCCGTCTGAAGTTTGCTAGAGAGCATTTGGATGATCCAGAGGAGTTTTGGGAGAATGTCCTATGGTCTGATGAAACCAAACTGGAACTGTTTGGTAGAAACACAACTTGTCGTGTTTGGAGGAAAAAGAATACTGAGTTGCATCCATCAAACACCATACCTACTGTAAAGCATGGTGGTGGAAACATCATGCTTTGGGGCTGTTTCTCTGCAAAGGGGCCAGGACGACTGATCCGGGTACATGAAAGAATGAATGGGGCCATGTATCGTGAGATTTTGAGTGCAAACCTCCTTCCATCAGCAAGGGCATTGAAGATGAAACGTGGCTGGGTCTTTCAACATGACAATGATCCAAAGCACACCACCAGGGCAACAAAGGAGTGGCTTCGTAAGAAGCATTTCAAGGTCCTGGAGTGGCCTAGCCAGTCTCCAGATCTCAACCCTATAGAAAACCTTTGGAGGGAGTTGAAAGTCCGTGTTGCCAAGCGAAAAGCCAAAAACATCACTGCTCTAGAGGAGATCTGCATGGAGGAATGGGCCAACATACCAACAACAGTGTGTGGCAACCTTGTGAAGACTTACAGAAAACGTTTGACCTCTGTCATTGCCAACAAAGGATATATCACAAAGTATTGAGATGAAATTTTGTTTCTGACCAAATACTTATTTTCCACCATAATATGCAAATAAAATGAAAAAAAAAACAGACAATGTGATTTTCTGGATTTTTTTTTCTCAGTTTGTCTCCCATAGTTGAGGTCTACCTATGATGTAAATTACAGACGCCTCTCATCTTTTTAAGTGGTGGAACTTGCACTATTGCTGACTGACTAAATACTTTTTTTCCCCACTGTATGTACAATGGTGACTACCCCTCTAGAATAGTAAGTATATGTGGCGTTCTTCTGCCATTGTATCCAAGGTTTATTTATTCTGGATATAGTGTCTGGCGTTAAATGGGTTTCCTGAAGGCATATTATCTGTGCCTGCGACTCACGTATCTGGGAAAATACCACATTCCGCTTCCTGGCATTTCCCAACCCCCTAATGATCCATGAAGGAAGCTTAAGAGACGCCATATAGACTCCATATAAAATTTTGATATAGGGTACCATTCCCCCCGAGAGAGTTTAAATTTATTGTTTGCAGACTGCCCTTGGATGATGCAGTATAAGTGCAATGCTCACATTCAGCTGAAAAAACAATTGGATCTAGAACCAAAGACCAATAATGGCCATAGAAATACAACTGGGAATGCCTAGAAACTTCACAAATATAGAGATTCTTATATTCTTGTCTATCACTAATAGCAATTATAATAGATTGACATGCACCGTCAGATCTGCCTCTCTCTCCTGGAAATCCACTCCTCCGCTTCAGCCGTATTCCGAAAGAAAAGTACACTCTCGCCATCTACTACCCTTAGCCTGGCTGGGTACGCCACTGAATATATCACATTGGAACTCTTCAAACATCTCTTGATCGCTATAAATGAGGCTTTTCATTTCTGCAAGTCAAATGAGAAATCAGGAAACATCAGGAAACATCATTACAGTGACATTTTCATGTTTAATCACTTGGGCCTTCCGTTCCAGTTGCAGGATATGCTGTATTTTTCGTACCACAAGACGCACTTTTTTCCCCAAAAATTTTTGGGGAAAGTGGGGGTGCATCTTATGGTCACAATATACTCACTCCTGTGGCTGGTGCGGGTGCGATGGGGATCTGTGGTGTGGCGGCGGGCTGTGCTCCGATGCAGGGGCAGCGGCTCTCTGTGCTCTGTGGGGGCTCCGCCGGCATTTTCTCAAAGCCCAGAGGCCCCCGCACAACCGTTGCTGCCATGTTGTGGTGGCCTCCGGGAACATGGACGCCGGGAAGATGGCCGCTGGTCCGGGGACAATGCATGTTCAGGTTCAGATCTCGTCCAAAGATCGCGGGAGATGAGATTCAAATCTCGGCAACGAGATCTCGTCCCGAGATCTGAACCTGAACATGCGCCGTCCCCGGACGGGCGGCCGTGTTCCCGGAGGCCACCGCAACAGGGCAGCAATGGATGTGTGGGGGACTCTGGGCTTTGAGGAAATGCCAATGGAGCCGCTGCTCCTGCACCGGGGCACAGTGTCCCAGAACAGCACACCTGCCCCAGCACAGTGCCCCAGCACAGTCCACCAGCCCCAGAACAACCAACCTGCCCCTGCACTGACCCGCTGCCACGGCACCAGCCTGGACCACCGAACGACTCCTGTGACCACTCCTCCACCTGTGCCAGATCCCTTCCCTGGTAAGCTGAATTCAGACTGTAAGACCGACCCCCATTTGGCACACTATTGTTTTTTTCCCTATTTTCCTGAAAATTTGGGGTGAGTCTTATGGTCCGGTGCATCTTACTGTATAGTCCGAAAAATACGGTAATCTCTATCTTTCCAATTATGAAATCTGGCCAGTAGGGGTTTTGGAGGAGCTTCCGGAGGATTCCGCTTTCCAGGTACATGGAGTGCCCTCTCCACTGCATATGCAGTAGAAAAGGTGGCGTCCGGGAACAACTCGCATATCTATTTCTCCATAAAGTCACTGGGGTTGTTCCCTTCTGCCCTTTCTGACAATCCAATGATACGGATATTATTTCGCCTCAGTCTATTCTCTAAATCGTTTTTTTGTAAGCACAGTTCCATTTGTTGTTCTGTTACTCTGATACGTTCTGGCAAGGGCGCTGTTTGATCCTCCAGACTCAAAATTCTATCCTCCGCTTGTCTGACTTTCTCTCCCAGATTTGACATGTCATTGCGGAGTAGTCCTAAATCAGATTTAACCTCTTCAATCTTCCCAGTCAGAGAGGCAGTGCAGCTTTGGATGGCAGCCAGCAGCTGCGTACATACCTACTTCAGAGTGGGCTCTGAATCCACATCATCTGGTTCCTGTGATATTGATGCCTCACCTTGAGACAAATTATTTGAGGGTCTCTGAGCTGTCGCTGAGTTATTCCCTCCGGCATAGGACTTTAATTTCTCAGCTGCAGATTGTGACTTATTAGGGCTCATAGCGCTGTCTCCGAGAAATATATGCAATATAAAGGAAGAACTATTAGTTGGCTATGCAGTATGTAGTTCCAGAATAATGTCAGTGGCTCAGATAGTAAGATTTAGAAGGTCACAGAGTCATTTGCTTACACAGTTTGGCTGCATAATATATGCAACTGGTGCTGTTTTCAGAAAGAACAGTAGGTGGCCATAGCGTACTGCAGTATGGAGACTGTATAGAATACTACTGCACAGTCTGAGTTCTCTTATCAGCATCAGAAAGTGCTCTGAGCAGCACTGCAAATCCGCGTACCTCAGCAGCCACCAAGCGAGCCAGAAAGCCACACTTCAGGACTGAGCCTGCGTCCGCACCCCTGAACCTCTCCTCCGATCCAGAATCCTCCACCACACGTCAGGGAGATCTCCAAAATGGCAGCCGTACTCCAGCTCCTCACTCACCACCAGCGACCACATAGCTCCATGGGCCCGCTCTTCAGCACTCAGTCTCATGAGCGCACTTCCCAGACTCCTCTCTGTCCTCAACTTACCCGGCAAGCAATAGGTGGGTGGGATACCGGCTAGTCGGTTCAGATGTCCTGTCGGCCTGAAGAATATCCAGCACATGTGAGCCGCACTCCCAAACTCTGAACACTGGGGGCAAATGAAGGCTCAAACTTGTTTGGCCAATACTGGGGTGTCTTAGGCTGGTTTCACACTAGCGTTCGATCGCGCAGCGCATCGTGCGCTATCGGGCGCATGCGCAATGTCCCCCTATCTTTAACATGGTGATCGCAGGGTCTTGCGAATCTACGCGCTCTTCAGCATTTAGCGTGCGCTGCGCATATTACATGTGTGCGCCCAGACGCGCCGTACGCTACATGTTGCATTTTTTTTCCGGCGGCATCATTAAAAAATTTGCGCGCGCTCGTTGTGCACTCGGTGTGCGCCCAAAAATAGCATTACAGTCTATGTGGTCGCTGACGAGCGCTTTGCACCACGCACGTCAGCGCCTTGTGCGTGCACGCAATTTGAGTAAACAATGTCTAGACACTTGTCTAGAACTCCCCCTAAACAAGCAACATTGTTTGGGAGGACTGTACATAAAAGAAGGTATCTTCAGGGTCAGACAATTACTCTACATACAGCCTTGCAGAGACCAGATAAGCACCTCCAAGAGCTTTCCTACTGTGGATTCTTTCTTCAGCAGCCAAAACGTGAGTATTCTTCTGTAGGGTCGGACAGGTTCGCAGGATGCAGTGACGAGACACTAGACGAATGGTGGTTTTCGAAATCACTTTTATATAACTCTAGCCAATGGGCTAGGCTGAACAAAACAAGAATAAAGTACAACAACAACAACAGTCCACACAGGGACTCAACAATCTTAACCAAATATAGTTTCACTTAGCCTTCCCGGGACTGCTGGATTCGGTAGCGTGGCCGCGTTTAGGTCGCTGAGGCGGCTGTCCTGAGGAAAGTGATGTCGGTGGGGGCAACAGGCCCTGAAGAAAATAATACCGTTGGGGCACAACAAGCCCTGAAGAAAACGAGGACATTGGGGCACAACAGGCCCTAAAGGAAACGGGGACGTTGGGGCGCAACAGGCCCTGAAGAGAACGCTGCCGCTGGGGCGCAACAGGCCCTGAAGAAAACACTGCCGCTGGGGCGCAACAGGCCCTGAAGAAAGCAATGCCGTTGGGGCGCAACAGGCCCTGAAGAAAATGCTGCTGCTGGGGCGCAACAGGCCCTGAAGAAAACTCTGCTGCTGGGGCGCAACAGGCCCTGAAGAAAGCAATGCCGTTGGGGCGCAACAGGCCCTAAAGAAAGTGATGGAGGTGGCGCGCGGTGATGACGCAGTTCCCCAGAAGGCCTGTAGCCGTCCTTTACCAAGGAGTCTCTTCCTAAGCCAGGGTAGCGAGCCTTTTATCCCGCCTGTGACAAGGTGGCGTATCTTGAGGCCAATGATGGCCGGGTCGGCGTGATGGGGGAAGGCTGGGGGGAAGGGCCCAGGTCTCTGTGGCCTGGTTACCGGTACTCACGGCCACAACCTGAGGTATAGTTCCTCTCTCTCCAAGGCGGGGGTTAGCGGGGATTATTCTCTCAGGACGGGAGCAGGGAGCAGTCTCTGGGCACAGTCTCTCACGTCTCTCTTGTCGGTAAATCGGCCGCTTTCTCCTCGCAGGCTCCTCTTGGTACCCCTGCAAGTCACCCTGCGTCCTGCCTTCACTCCCTCTCTTCCCCAACTGCCACTTCAGCGCGTCCCCTGCTCCTTTTACCCTAGCCCCTCCCCCTGTTGCCCTGACAACCTCAGTCGCATGTCTCCCTTCGTAATTCCTCTGTTGTGCTTCCTTCAATAACTCTGATGGCGGTCCCCTTGGTTCCGGCCCAAACACTATATGGGGGTCCTCCTCCCCACATTCCCCCACCCTGTAAGCTCGCCAGTCCTCGGGCGAGGGAGTTAGTCTATTAAGATTGGCCTGTAAAGGTGTTAATATTCATTGCCATACGAACTGATCTTGTTCATACTGTTCGGGGGGTTTGCCGGCTGTTGACCGCTCGGAGCGTCTAAGTTCGACTGGGGTGGAATCTTCTGGGGTGGTGGACATCGGTGGGCTGCATGGTGCTGGTGGGTTAATTGGGTCAACTGGCTCATTATTGGGTGGAGGGCCCTTGGGAACTGGAGGGAAATCCTCGTCTTCCGAGTCCCAGCATATGGACTCCGGTTCGGATGTCTTCGGGACAAGTTCCAGCTGCTTCGGGTCGGTGGAAATACATGGGCGTAACATATTACGATGCAAAATGCGGGTGGGCAGTGTTTCATACACAGGTCCTTCTGGATGGATACGGCGTAGTACCCAATAAGGACTCTCTTCCCAACGTGACTCCAGTTTATTCTGGGGGCGTTGATCTAGTACAAGCACACGGTCCCCGCTTTGGAGATGGGGAGGGGAGGTTGTATTCTTCCCTGGGTGTTCCCAGTCTTGAAGTTTAGTATGTACAATTCGGTGAAGAGTTTGCAGCCTGTGGCGATGATTTCGGACCCAAGATGACACTCCGGTCCAGGGCCGAGGCTCTTCGGGGTCCAACTCTACCTCCGTGATCCCTTTACCCTCTCGTCCGAACAGCAGGAAATAAGGAGTATAGCCCGTAACTCGATGTACCCGATTATTATAAACCCATACTAATTCAGAAACATATTCAGGCCAACGAGCTTTCCAGAGTGCGTAGCATTTGAATCAATGTCCGATTAAATCGCTCACAAGCCCCATTCCCTTGCGGGTGATATGGTGTGGTCCGGGATTTATCAATTCCATAAAGATGATGTAGTTCCTCCATAACTTTCCCCAAAAAACATGCTCCCTGGTCGGAATGTATACGTTGAGGACAGCTGTACACTTGTATAAAGTTTCTGCAAATTGCGGAGGCGGCTGACACCGCGGTCTGGTCTCGAGTAGGGGTGACCACAGCGAACTTGGTGAAATGATCCACCATGACGAGGCAGTGTTCGTATCCCTGGAATGCGGGACCAATGTGCAGATAATCCACCGTCAGGAGCTCAAAGGGTGCTGAAGTCACAATCGTCTGTGTTGCGGCCCTCTGAGCAGGCGGTTTGGCCAATTCACATAAGCGGCAGGTACGGCAAACTTCTTCCACAACAGCCGACAAGCGTGGGTGATAAACTTTCTGTTGTAACCATTGCAAAGTCTTTTTGACTCCAAAGTGGGCCCCTTTTTCGTGAGCCTCTTGAGCCAGCTCGTGTAGTTGAGCTCCGGGTGTAACCACCTGCCAAACAGTCGTTGAGGTTGTTTGCGAAGTGATTTTACGGTACAGTAGTCCCTTTCGGATAATCAGTCTCTCCCATTGTCGCAGCATCAGCGACAGGTCTTGGGTCAAAGTTTGTCGTTGAGTATCAGTGGGTAATTGACCAGCGGCGACCCATGTCCGGAGAAGTCCAACTTTTTCATCTTCTTGTTGCTGTTGTATCCACTTATCCCGAGATTGTTCCAGGATGCCCCTGTGGGCCTCTGGGGAATATACTTTTGCATCAACATTGGTGAGCACGGCAGCGGTAAGAGCGAACGGTATTTCCTCTCCTTCTAATTCTTCATCTCGATTCTGTCCGGGAGTTGTATGTCGAATCCTGGAGAGAGCATCTGCATGAACATTCTCGGCCCCTCTTTTGTAAATAATCTTGTAATTGTACTTCGCCATTCGGGCCACCCATCGCTGCTCCAAAGCCCCCAACTTGGCGTTTTCCAAGTGAGCCAGTGGGTTGTTGTCAGTTCGCACTACCACCTCGGAGCCCGCTAGGTACTCTGCGAATCTCTCCGTCATAGCCCACACCACTGCGAGGAGCTCGAGCTTAAAAGAGCTGTAAATGTCAGGGTTATGCTCGGAGTCATGGAGTGAACGGCTTCCATAAGCGATCACCCTCTCCCGGCCATCCTGAACCTGTGACAACACAGCCCCTAGCCCGTGAAGACTCCCGTCAGTGTGCATGATGAACGGCTGAGGGAAATCCGCATAAGCCAACACTGGGGCATCCGAGAGTGCAGCCTTGAGATCTCGGAAGGCCTCTTCCTGAGGGTGTTGCCACTGGATTTTTCGCCCATTGGCCCCAGCGGGAGCCCCCTTCAGCAGGTCATGCAGGGCCCGAGCTCGACATGCAAAATTCTTTACGAAACGACGGTAATATCCGGCTAACCCCAGAAAAGCCCGCACGTCTTTCACCGTCTCGGGGGTAGGCCATTCCTGGATAGCAGCAACCTTCTCCCGGGACGGCCTCACACCTTCTGCCGAAACGACATGACCCAGATACTCAATCTGAGAGCGAAATAGGTGGTATTTCTGAGGCTTCACCTTCAACCCGTACTTTTGCAGCCGGCTGAGTACCTGTCCCAACCGCTTCAGGTGGTCCTCGAAGGAGGCGGCATAGACAATGATGTTGTCCAGGTAGATCAACGTGGCCTCAAAATTGAGATCTCCTAAACATCGCTCCATAAATCGCTGAAAGGTCCCGGGGGCGTTGGCCATTCCGAATGGCATACGATTAAATTCAAACAGTCCCATGGGCATTATGAACGCCGTCTTCGCTCTGTCCTCTTCTGACATGGGCACCTGCCAGTACCCACTGGCCAAGTTCAGGGTCGAAAAATATGTTGCTTTGCCCAATGCAGACAGAGATTCTTCTATGCGGGGCAATGGGTATGAGTCTTTAATAGTGCAAGCATTCAATTTACAATAATCCACACAGAATCGTAGTGTACCATCTTTCTTCCAGACGAACACGATGGGGGCCACCCAAGGGCTTTGACTTTCCCGTATCACCCCTTTTTGCAGCATCTGAGCCAGCAAAGTTTTCACCTCTTGATAGAGTTGTGGCGGGATCTGTCAATATCGTTCTCGGATAGGGGCCGCTACTGCTGTGGGGATCTCATGAGTGATGGCGGTGGTACACCCAAAGTCGTCCTCATGGCTAGCAAATACTTCGTGGTACTGTCCCAGCAATGCTTTTACTTGTGGAAGTTGGGCCGCAGTTAGTCCAGAAAGCTTGGCCCGCATCTGCTCCAAAATATTTTGGCCCTTCTCTTGTGTCGAGACTTCGTGGGCCTGTAAGGCTCGTATTGTTACCTCCCAAGGATCCTCGGGGTGTACTCGTAATTGAACCGCAGGAGCGGGCAGCACTTCTTCTAAAGGCTTTACTAGTTTGGCCAGTACAGTCCGTGCTTTCAGAATGGTATCTCGGTCTTCAAGGTTAATGCAGCGGACCAGGACGGTTCCTTTTCGCACCGTAGCGAGGGAATGAGCCACCAGTATGCCAGGAGGTAAGTGCTCTGAGTGACACGGCTCCACCTGCACCTCTACGCCCTCCAAAGGTATCGGGGCCCGAATTCGCAGGGCCACCACTGCCTGTCCAGGAGGCAGCACAAGCAGGGGTGCCGCTGACGCGATGACCTTACCCAGAGCCTCACCCTCCTGGCAGTCCCGATGCACCCGTGCACCTCACACCAGCTGCTGGAATACCTGTCCCTGAGCTGTGCGAGAACCCCACTGCTTCAGTGTCCTTTGTGTGGGATCATTAAGCAACAGGTTACCAAACTCTTTTAAAATATTCATGCCTAGGGTGACGGGGTGTCGTTGATCAGCTTCTCCTTGAGTCAGCACCACCCCTCTGCGGCCGAGGGGTTTACCGCACAACGTCATCTGCACCCACACTACCCCGGCAACCGGGACCGGCGGTTGGTTAGCGGCTACTAGTCTAATCATGGGCCCCCACTGAGGCCTTGCTGCCTCTGGAAAGTTTCGTTGAAAGTACGCTGCGGGCATAGTGGTTACTTGTGACCCCGTGTCCACCAGACACTGGACGGCCCAGCCCTCTACTTCTGCCCAAACTACCGGACACTTTGCTATCAAATCTTCGGGACTTCCACCACCCCTAGTTGTGGTTTTCGGCTCCGAGCGGCGTCCCCCCAGCCCGGAGCCCTTTAGTTTAATGGCCGCCGGGGTGAGTATCTCCCACGCCGCGGACACTCTCAGGCGAAGTGGCCTGGTTCTCCACACTCATAACACCGGGCCGGTATAGATTGACCACCCCGCAGAGAACATGACCCCCAGGGACCGGGATTAACACTGGGTCGTCCAGTCTCTGGTTCGGTTCTTCTCTTTACTTCATCCAACTCGCTCTTAATATTTTTCAATTCTCGCTTCATCTCCTCTACCCACTGGGGTTCCTCAACTGTGTTCGAGGAGGCCTCCACACCTCGGACCTTCCCCACAGGGACCGCCATCCCCTGCTCTTGCTCCCGAACCCGTGCCTGACTTCCCACTTCTGAAAAGTCTATTTGGGGATTCATTCTGATCTGTTCCCGTAATGCCTGTTTTATCAGTGGATCTCGCAGTCCAGTCACCAGTAGGTCACGTAGGGTAATGTCAACAGGTCCTACCCCTACCCCGTCTTTTCTTTCAATAGCCGTATGCAATTCTTGGAGCACATTCATATACTGAGTAATCGTCTCCCCCTCTGCCTGCATCCGGCTAAACAGACGAGTCCTTAACTCTCCCACATCAGTGGGATCTCCGTGGGTCTGTTCCACTATCTGCAACACCTTTTCAAAAGTGTTGCGGTGCCCCGGAGGTTTCAACATCACTGACCTCCGCACCTCCCCGTCTAGGGCCATGAGTGCCACTTCAGCTTCCAGGTCAGGGGTCATTGGGTGCATCCGAAAGAGCCCCCGCATTCGCTCTGTCCAGCTCCATAGCATAGTATTGGAGCCGGAGAATCTAGGCAGGTTGTTCAGCATGGCCCCCAATGAAATGCTAGTATGGGGGCCCTCATTATTTACAGAGTCTACAGCTTCCCCCTGACCTGCGCCACCACCATCTATGCTCGGAGACTGCATCCTGCCGACTACGCCAAGTGTAGGGTCGGACAGGTTCGCAGGATGCAGTGACGAGACACTAGACGAATGGTGGTTTTCGAAATCACTTTTATATAACTCTAGCCGATGGGCTAGGCTGAACAAAAGAAGAATAAAGTACAACAACAGTCCACGCAGGGACTCAACAATCTTAACCAAATATAGTTTCACTTAGCCTTCCCGGGACTGCTGGGTTCGGTAGTGTGGCCGCGTTGAGGTCGCTGAGGCGGCTGTCCTGAGGAAAGTGATGTCGGTGGGGGCAACAGGCCCTGAAGAAAATAATACCGTTGGGGCGCAACAAGACCTGAAGAAAACAAGGACGTTGTGGCACAACAGGCCCTAAAGGAAACGGGGACGTTGGGGCGCAACAGGCCCTGAAGAGAACGCTGCCGCTGGGGCGCAACAGGCCCTGAAGAAAACACTGCCGTTGGGGCGCAACAGGCCCTGAAGAAAGCAATGCCGTTGGGGAGCAGCAGGCCCTGAAGAAAACGCTGCCGCTGGGGCGGAACAGGCCCTGAAGAAAACTCTGCCGCTGGGGCTCAACAGGCCCTGAAGAAAGCAATGCCGTTGGGGCTCAACAGGCCCTGAAGAAAGCAATGCCGTTGGGGCGCAACAGGCCCTGAAGAAAGTGATGGAGGTGGCGCGCGGTGATGACGCAGTTCCCCAGAAGGCCTGTAGCCGTCCTTTACCAAGGAGTCTCTTCCTAAGCCAGGGTAGCGAGCCTTTTATCCCTCCTGTGACAAGGTGGCGTATCTTGAGGCCGATGATGGCCGGGTCGGCGTGATGGGGGAAGGCTGGGGGGAAGGGCCCAGGTCTCTGTGGCCTGGTTACCGGTACTCACGGCCACAACCTGAGGTATAGTTCCTCTCTCTCCAAGGCGGGGGTTAGCGGGGATTATTCTCTCAGGACGGGAGCAGGGAGCAGTCTCTGGGCACAGTCTCTCACGTTTCTCTTATCGGTAAATCGGCCGCTTTCTCCTCGCAGGCTCCTCTCGGTACCCCTGCAAGTCACCCTGCGTCCTGCCTTCACTCCCTCTCTTCCCCAACTGCCACTTCAGCGCGTCCCCTGCTCCTTTTACCCTAGCCCCTCCCCCTGTTGCCCTGACAACCTCAGTCGCATGTCTCCCTTCGTAATTCCTCTGTTGTGCTTCCTTCAATAACTCTGATGGCGGTCCCCTTGGTTCCGGCCCAAACACTATATGGGGGTCCTCCTCCCCACACTTCAACATAATGTCTGTGTGTCCTGTACAATTTTATAATGTACTAATGTATTTTTTCTTTTCTTTTCAGCATGTCTTCTTCCGGATCCGTCTATTCGCCATCTCGGCAAGAACTGGCCCAAGCTGATCGTGAGGTGAGGATCTTGCTGCCTTTGGGTAAGTATAGCTGCCTCTAGGAATGTCTTTTAATTTGTTCTTTCTTTACAGACATCGGACACGGGCAGTGAAGATGAAGTGTGGGAGCGGTCTGAGCGGGAGCAGTCTGAGGATTCTGAGCGGGAGCAGCGTAGTCAAGTTGTGGCGAGGAGACGCAATGTGAGTATATATATATATATATATATATATATATATATATATATATATATATTTTTTTTTTTTTTTTTTTCTGTCTTTATTTCTCTTGCTGCTTTTCTGTTTCTTTTTGTATCTTTTCCAAACTTCTAAACATTCTATATTTTTTTCTAGGTTCCACAGCGGGATGACGAAGACGTGTACATCGACAACAAGCACCTCATCTGCCTTGTTGAGGAGTGTATCCCGTTGTGGGACAGCCGTTACCAGCAGTACAAAGACACAGTGGTGACCCGGCAGCTCTGGAATGAGGTGGCCGCAGCGCTGATGGATGGCTGGGACAGCGCCTCTGCAGCTTCAAAAAGGGCATTCAATAAGTATAAAGATGCTCTGTGATACTGCATTTATTTTTGGACCTGATGGTGCTGATGTGTTTTTTGCAAGATATATTCTAGCATTAAACACACCAATGCCTGGTGGAAAACTGTGATTTATGTGTGTATTGAACTGCTGCATTGTTTTTTGGAACTGACGGTGCTGGTGTTTCTTTGGCAAGATATATTCTTGCATGAAAAGCACCAACGCCTTGTTGAGAACTGTGCTTGATTTGTGTATTGAACTGCTGCATTGATTATTGGACCTGACGGTGGTGGTGCTTTTTTTGCAAGATATATTCTTGCATGAAAAGCACCAATGCCTTGTTGAGAACTGTGCTTGATTTGTGTATTGAACTGCTGCATTGATTATTGGACCTGACGGTGTTGGTGCCATTTTGGCAAGATATATTCTTGCATGAAAAGCACCAGCGCCTTGTTGAGAACTGTGCTTGATTTGTGTATTGAACTGCTGCATTGATTATTGGACCTGACGGTGTTGGTGCTTTTTTGGCAAGATATATTCTTGCATGAAAAGCACCAACACCTTGTTGAAAACTGATTGATTTTTCAACTGCTATCTTGATCCTGTTTTCACTCGTTTCTGATGATACTGTTGTTTTGGCTGATACATATGTTGTAGCAGGAAACATAACAGTGTCCTCCGTCTCAACAGTGACTGCATTGTGTCTATATTTTTAGTGTTGCTGCAGCATTGATTATTGTTTTTTTTTTTCCCTTTTTTTTAACCACAGTGAAAAAAATCCGCACACGTTGGCGCTCGATGAAGGACCGCTTCAATGCTGATGTTCGTGCTGAGGGACAGGTTCGGAGTGGATCTGCGGCAAGGCGCAGAAGAAAGTACCGCTACCATCGCGAGTTGGCTTTCCTGAGACCGGTCCTTGCCAGCAGAGCGTAAGTTTTTTTTTTTTTTTTTTTGGTTTGTTATTACTATGTGCTTTTCTATTCCACAGCTGATGCTTCTTGTAAATGCATGATAATAATGTTTTCCCTTTCTTTCCACAGCACTTGGAGCAGCACCCTGCAACCTGTCCCGGGAGCGGTTCTTCATCGATCGACCTCGGACCCGTCCCAGCCATCCGACAGCCAGGAAGCATCTTGCAGGTCAGCAACACAGACAGCTGGTAACCAGGAAGCTGGTCCATCAGGTGTTCCCCTGTCCCAGGTCTCTGTCACTGGTTATGCAGGCACTACCCGCCAGCGGCAGAGGGCCTTGGACAGGAATGTCCTGCCCGAGTTCATGCTCTTGAGCGAGGCCTTTAAGGCCAGCCTCAAGGCGCTGGCTGCCAGAACGGAAAGCGGTTTTGCACTGATGGAGCGTGGTTTTAACCACATGGAACGTGGTTTTATCCACATGGAACACCGCTTCCACTCTGTCGACCAGCGCCTTGACCGTCTGGAGGCTGACCTCAACAGACCAGCGCACCATTTTTTCAGTAAAATTGAACAGGGAGGGCATGGCGGAACACCTTAGTCCTGAGCAACAGCTGAGTGTGTTACAGGCCTGCAACACTGCTTACTTGCAGGCTATGCAGCAGAATCGGTATGTTCAGCAGTCAGTGGTGTCCTTTCCAACAGTTCCACCGCTGACTCGCTTAACCACACTACCGACTTCTGCTGCATACCACTGCACGGCCACCTGCATTCCCAGCGAAGCCGGTCATCACTACACCACCCCAAGTCTGAGTGCTGCTGGACACTCCTCCGCCACCACCACTATGGCAAGCGCTGCTCCTGTATGGAGCACCACCACTGCCACAGCACCACCAGCTTGGTGCCAAACCTCCACAGAACCTGCTTGGGCCACCGACACCAGCAGTCAACAACAATGGAGCACCACCAGCAATCCTCAGCAACAGAGCACCGCCAGCACTCCTCAGCAATGTACCACCGCCAGCACTCCTCAGCAACGTACCACCGCCAGCACTCCTCAGCAACGTACCACCGCCAGCACTCCTCATCAAAGGAGCACCGCCAGCACTCCTCATCAAAAGAGCACCCCCAGCACTCCTTATCTTCAGAGCACCACCACTCCTCCTCGTAGACCCACAAGAACTTTGGCAGAGATACCTGTGATGCAGACTCATTCCCGTAGCACCGACTCTACATGCTCCCCTTCTAGGAGCACCGCCACTGCCACTTTGAGCAGCACCGCCACCGCCACCACAGAGCAGCAAAGGGGTGATCCGCATTCCCTATTTTACAGGGCAATGCCACAGTCCACCGTCACCAGGCGTTCTACAAAAGGAAGGCGGTCACAGGCTGCAAGTAGGTCGGCCCGGATATGCCTGTGCCAAAAAAGAAAACAAAAACCTTGTTTGTCCATCCACCGTCTCCTCCTAATGTGTCTCAACCTGCCTCAATGTCTATTCCAGAGCTCCCTTCCCCGAGTACTTTTGTCACCCCTTCTCCTCGAACCCCTTCCTCTACCTCCAGTCGTTCCTCGTCTCTCCACACACCCAAAGTATCCCAATCTTCCCCCAAACGTCATTCCTAATAAAAAAATTTTTTTTTTTGGTTTCTAAATAAATGTGCACTTGTGCTTTCAAAAAATTGGTATTGGTTTACTGTGTCTATCGCCGACTACACACACTGCGCCATACACTCAGGGTGTTTTGAAAAACATATATCTCCATTACTGTTTCTTGTGTGAGACATGTTTCTTGTGTCAGTCTTGGAGATATGTGTTGTCAACAAACCAAATCTACATGACTTTTCTTTTCCAGAACAGTCTCTACATTCTAGGAATATTGCACAGAGTGGATCCAGCAGGGTTCCCCAACTCCACTCCTCAAGGTCCAACAAAAGATCATGTTGTATGGAATCCTCTGGGTGAAAAAGTTTTAGCAAATGAGCTATGGATTCCAGTACAACTTGATCTGTTGGTGGTCCTTGTGGAGTGGTGTTGGGGAACCCTGCTCGATCCACTCTGTGCAATATTACAAGAATGTAGAGACTGCTGTGGAAAAGAAAAGTCATATTGGTATAATCTACATGACTTTCCTTTTCCAGAACAGTCTCTACATTGTAGGAATATTGCACAGTCCTCAAGGTCCAACAAAACTCCAGTCCTCAAGGTCCAACAAAAGATCATGTTGTATGGGATCCTCTTTTTTGGTGCTCTTGTGAAACCGTTTTAGATACGGAGCTATGGATTTCATTACAACATGATCTGTTGTTGAACCAACCTTTGGTGAACATGTAGATTGGTTTCATTTACAAAACATATCTCCAAGACTGACACAAGACACATCAGTAATCAAGATCTCTGGTGTATGGCAAACTGAATAGAGTCGGTTTCCCTAACTACAGTGTTCAAACCTAACCAACATAACATGTTTTTAGTAATTACATTTGAGTTTATAAAAAAATTTAAACATGATATGTTGGTTGACATTTAGGCGTAACATTTCACAACCATTGCTATAGAGGTTGGTGTTGAGTGCAAGGTATATCTATTGTTCGCATTTAAAATAATGCAAGGAACTATAGATATACCTTGTAAATAGCCACATAATCTATATAGTCATCAACTCAGGAGTATTAGTGAAATCATGATGCACAAAAGACAGCGTCACAAATTCACTGATACACCTGTCTACTTGGCTATGGTATTGGGAGTGTAAAAAAAAAAAAAAATGCACTCAGTTCAGGTATCAAAACTTATTTTTTTTTATTAATAGGAACAACATGCAAGAAAATTTATTTAAACCATTTGCTCTTGCCACTCCTCCCGTCCTACATCTGAGTTGAAGTATGCCGCACATTGCTCCCTCATTTGCCCAACTTCAACAGATGACCTGAGAGGGTGCTGAGTAAATTCTGGCAATGGATTAGGATCCACATCATCAAGATCAAAGTTCGGGTGCTCTCGAGAAAGTACAAAGTTATGTAGAACAACACAGCCCTTGACCACCTCATCCACTGTTTCCAGTTTCAGATTAATAGCTGTGCCAAGAATGCGCCATCTACATACAAAATACCGAAGGCACACTCTACTGTTCTCCTGGCCCTGGTCAGCCTGTAATTGAAAATTCTTTTTTGGAGGTCTAAGTCCCGGCTGGAGTAGGGTTTGAGGAGGTGTTGGCACATCTGGAACGCTTCATCACCAACCATTACAAATGGCTGTGGCAGATCTTCGGTGTTGGGAAGAGGCCGTGGCATGGGGAAATTGAAGTTGTTGCCATACAACCTCCTGCCCATGTCCGATGTCTTAAAAGCCTGGGAGTCATTACCACGGCCAAATGCCCCAATGTCCACTGCAATAAACGTACAGTCTACATCCGCAATGGCCATCAGTACAGTAGAAAAGTACTTTTTGTAGTTAAAGAACTCAGAGCCTGTTCTTTTGGGCTTGATAATCCTGATGTGTTTCCCATCCACCGCTCCCAAACAGTTAGGGAAATTGCAGACAGTCCAGAATCTTTCAGCGATTTCCAACCACTTTTCTGCGGTTGGCATGGGCATGAATTCGGGACAGAGAACGTTCCAGAGAGCCCGGCAGGTGTCCGCTACAATTCCAGACAACGTGGAGATTCCAATCCGGTACTGGAAGTGCAGTGACGACAGGGTCTCTCCAGTAGGCAGGAATCTGTGACAGAAAGAAAACAATAATTAATAATTTTTGTATACGTATTTTTTTTACACACGTTACATTAAAAAAAAAAAAAATTCTGCAGCCTTTTTTTCAATACATGCCATCCAACAATTACCGCAGCTTGTAGTTACCGACATGGCAGAACAGTAATTCTGCCAGATTTGGAAGAGTACATGTCACAAGCAAGAAAATTGAGCAGACATTGGTTTACCAAAACTACGTACCTTAATGTGACCAGGAGCCGTTCCTCAGGAGTAATCGCACGCCGGAGCTGCGTGTCCTGTCTCCGGATTACTTCTTTTACCCGAACAAGCAAATAGTGAAAGGTTTCTTGCGTCATCCGGGTATAATCTGTAAATTTCTCCGGGTTTGCCTGTAGCTCGCTGTAGAGGGTGTGGTACGCTCCACGGCTCTCCCTGAGTTCAATAATGGGATGTATCCACATACGCCGCTGCTGCCGTCTTCGCTGCCTCTCTCTCTCCCTCTGTTCATGGCAAGCAACGGCATAAGCCTGAGCCATCCTCATGTCCAGATCCAAGTCAAAGTAAAAGCTCTTCCAGCGCAGATCCATGTTTCTCAAGTCAAATGCAAGCAAATGTGAAGAATTCAGCTGTAAACAGGGGCTATATAAAGAATTTCCATAGACACACCCACTGGTGTCCCATTGGTGGAGTGTGTTGCAAGAATTTTTCAAGGATTTTTTTCTCCAGTTTATTGCGCACAAAAAATGCAAACGCATGAAAAACGCTTACAAACGCATAAAAACGCTGCGATTTTTTTCTTGTAATGCGCACAATAATGCTACAAAATAACGCAGTGTTAACCAGCGTTTACATGCACTTTTGACATGCGTTTCATGTGCGCTCCAAACGCAGCGCAAAAAACCGCTAGTGTGAAAGTAGCCTAAGCTGGCTACACTGAAGCGCAAAACTGCCTTATCTTAGGCAGAAGCCCGATATTTGTTAAATTGCCGGAGAGAGCTCAGCTCCATGCGTCTGCTCCCTCCAGTGTCCTGGCCCCACCCTCCCTGCAAAATAGTGTTTTTAGATCTAGGGTAACACACAGCAAGAAAAGGTGAATAGAAGCCTCAAAAGCACGCTTTGTAGCCCACACGTAGATGAGGCGTGTCACAGAGATACCACACTGTAAAATATGTGGCCTGTATATTTTTATTTTTTACCCCAAAATACTGTATAGACCTTGGGTAGCAGACAGCCAAAAAAAGTGGAATGTAGGCCTGAAAAGCAACTATTTGTAGAGCACAGATAGGCCAGGTGTCTGACGGAGATAACAGACTGTTCGATATGTGGCCTGGAGTTTTTTTTTATTTTTTTCCCCAAAAAATACTGTATAGACCTAGGGTAACAGACAGCAAAAACAGTAGAATATAGGCCGGAAATGCCACAATTTGTAGACCACAGATAGTTCTGGCATCTGACGGAGATAGAACACTGTTAAATATGTGGCCTGGATTTCTTTGGCCACGCCAAAATTGTGTCAATAAGTAGGCTATGACACTAAAAAAAACTGTTGGGAGTACTAAAATTGTAAAATATTTAATGCAATGATATGTGATGCGTGTGGCGTACAAAACACAGTGATAAATATATGAACTGTAGCTAAATATTTTTTTGCCATCTAAATATTTCAGCAAAATGGTGTACAAAAATGTTGTAAGACACTCCAAAAAATACTACAGTACCACAAAAAAGGCCAGAAATTTCTGCACACTCAGATGTGATGCCTGGGATGGACAAAGCCATTTTAAATTGCTGGATTTTGCTGTTGTATTAAAATGATCTGGCTCCAGTCTGCAGTGTGACCAAGCAAATAAATTTAGATAAAAGGGGGCTCTGGATTGCTTTGTAATAAAATTAGCGGGATTCAGGTGCAAAAAAAATTATTCCTAGCCACAGATACCTGCAGCTAGGTATATATGTATGTGTATATATATATATATATATATATATATATATATATACACACACACAATAGGCAGCAGCAGACAGTAATGGACCCTTTTGATGTATGCAGTGAGATCTATATACTCACATACAGTGCCTGCAGGCCTTGCACTGATGTGGATATGCGCACATAGACTCCCCTGCCTTCCTAGCACTGCAATCTATATACTCTGTAATTAGTCCTTAGAAGGACTGTTGGCTTAGCTGGATTTGTGGATTGAACAATGGTAGACCCACACTAACTAATAAAAGCACAAATCTGACCCTATCTCAGCTGCAGCTCTCCCTACACTGTCTGAATCCAGAGCTGAAAGTGCCAAACAGGGCGGCGTCAGGTCTCTAATAGACCTGATGACGCTGTGCGGCTAGTCAATCACTGTAATACCACAACAAAGATGACTGCTGCAATACAGTGCATGGCAGACAATCGCTGCATTGTGTGGGGTCAGGAGGGGTTTACAGTGTGGATGTAGCAGAGCTGTGTGTGTACAAGGTGCACGGAGCGGAGCCGAGTGTGTACGAGGTGTACTGAGCGGAGCCGTGTGAGTATTAGCGAGGTGTATGGAGCGGAACTGCATGTGTATGAGGTGTACGGAGCCGAGCCGCACGTGTACGAGGTGTACGTAGCGGAGCCGAGTGTGTGCGAGGTTTACAGAACGGAGCCGTGTGAGTATGAGCGAGGTGTATGGAGCGGAGCAGAGTGTGTGCGAGGTGTATGGAGCGGAGCCGCGTGTATACGAGGTGTACGGAGCGGATCCGCGTGTGCACGAGGTGTACGGAGCGGAGCCGCGGGTGTACGAAATGTACGGAGTGGAGCCACGGGTGAACGGAGTGGAGCCGCATGTGTACGGAGTGTACGGAGCGGAGCCGCGTGTGTACGGAGTGGAACTGCATGTGTATAGAGCGGAGTTGTATATGTACGAGGTTTATGGAGCGGAACCGTGTATGTACGAGGTGTATGGAGCAAAGCCACATGTGTACAAGGTTTACGGAGTGGAGCCATGTGTGTACAAGGTGTACAGAGCGTGGCCACGTGTGTACAAGTTGTACGGAGCAGAGCAGCATGTGTACGAGGTTTACGGAGTGGAGCCATGTGTGTAAGGTGTACGGAGCGGAGCCGTGTTTTACGAGGCATACAAAGCTGAACCGTGTATGTATGAGGTGTGCGGAGCCATGCATGTACAGGGTGTATGGTGGGGAGCATTCATACCTCTCAACTGTCCTGAATCCAGCAGGACAGTCCCGATTTTGAGTCTGCCCCACTGCCCCGGCCGGGAGGTTACTTTTCCTGCGGACACAGGAGTACACGGCAGAGCCCCGAGGAGCACTTTAAAATTTGCATGTGACGTTGCACCGGAAGTGACGTGCTGGAAGCTGACCGGAAATGAGGTAATTTCAGGAGGAGATTGTGACAGAACCATGGAGGTACTTCACGGAATGCTTCAGATCCATCACAGTGTCCTCCTCTGACAGCGAGATTGCCTTGAAGTATGTCAGCCATGTGAGCGGATCATGATATGTCCTGCACCGGGAGGCTCAGGTGGGCACTATAATGGGAGCCAGGCTGCTATAGTATCTTTATAGAATCTTTCTTTCTCTCTCTGTTTCTTTTTCTTTCTCTTCTTTCATTCTTTCCCCTCTTCCTTTCTCTCTCTCTGTTCTTTCTTTCTTTCCCTTCTTTTTCTCTCTCCAATCTTTCTTGTTCTCTCTATGTTCTTCCTTTCTCTCTCTCTGTTCTTTCTCTCTCTGTTCTCTTTCTTTCCCCTCTTTCTTTCTCTATATGTTCTTTCTCTCTCTGTTCTCTTTCTTTCTCTCTGTTCTTTCTTTCTCTGTTCTTCCTTTCTTTCTCTCTTTTCTTTCTTTTTTCTCTTTTGTTTCTTTCTCTTTTCTTTCTTTCTCTTTTCTTTCTTTCTCTCCGTTCTCTTTCTTTCTCCTCTTTCTTTCTCACTCTGTTCTTTTATTATGCCCCTCTTTCTTTCTCTCTGTTCTTTCTTTCTCTCTTACTTCTTTCCCCTTTTTTCTCTTTCTGCTCTTTCTTTCCCCTCTTTCTTTCTCTCTGTTCTTTCTTTTCCTCAGTACCTAACAATGTGCCAACAGTACCAGCCACTGTGCCCATAATGCCAGCCACTGTGCCCTCAGTACCAGTCAGTGTGATCAGCAGTGCTAAATGGGTGTGATTGGGGCGTGGATATGGGTGTAACCAGTAGTGAAATGGGTGTGGTTGGTGGTGTGACCTAAAATTTGCCGCAGCCTTTGTCCCTCTTTCTCTTCTTCAAAAGTTGGGAGGTATGCTTTCGCAAGGCATTGTATGTCCATTTTGCAAGGGTGCGATAAAATCACGCCATACGGATGTCATACGGATTGCATATGGATGTCACACGGATACTTAGATGTGAGGAAATCGCATCCTCGCATTGCAAACGGATTACATATGGATCACTGTTCAGGGAACATTTGTGCAATTCTCGGCCGTCAAAATCGGACTGATTTTTTTTATACGTTTAGTGTGATTCCAGCCTAACTCAATATATCATCCAGATAAACTTCCGCAAATCTACCCACCAGTGAGGAAAAAAATATAATTCATGATATTTTCAAAGACTGCCGGAGCATTGGTTAATCTGAATACATCACCAAATTTTCAATATGACCCTCAGGTGTAGTGAATGCGTCTTCCAGTCATCACCATGGTGTATACATATAAGGTTATATGCCCCTCTCATGTTAAAGGGGTTGTCCGGGCTTTTCACACAATCTCAGTGCATATATGGGCTGCAGAATGATGACAATAAGTAATTTACCTTCTGTCACCAGTTTGCAGGGTTTGCTAGATATCATCTCTTGCTTCTAAGATAAACGTCCAGGGGGGTGTTCTGGAATTGAAATGAGAACTGGTTGTTTCCTCCTCACTGGTTTCACTTTCCATAGATCACTGTTCAGCGTGTGTCTGGGGGAGGAGCAGCTGGGTGGTCTGCTCTCTGCAGTGAGGCTGCTAGAGGGGGAGGATTTGTTACTGTGTGAGGAGGGATAGGCTTGTTCATGTGGTCGGGGAGGGCCTGTAGCTATGGAGGGTGGGATTGTTGCTATAGACGGCAGGTTTTTAGTAGAGTAGGAGGAAGCAACCAGTTCTCATATCAATGCCAGAACACACCCCCCCTGGACGTTTTTCTTAGAAGCAAGACACTGATATTTTGGAAACCGTGCAGACTAGCCACAGAAGGTAAATTACTTATTGTCAGCATTCTGCAGCCCAGATATGCACTGAGATTATGTGAAAAGCCCGGACAACCCCTTTAAGTTTGTAAAATCAGTTAGCTCCAGATAATTGGTCAGACAGGTCAGGTATAAGGGGTAAAGGACAGGGATTGTGCACCGTGATTTTATTACTCTCTCTAAAATCCAAGCGCGGACGCAGCCCTCCATCCTTTTAAAGGGAACCTGTCCCCTTGTTTTTCTGCAATAAGATGCGGCCACCGCCTTTCGGGGCTTATCTACCGTATTCTATAATGCTGGAGATAAGCCCCCGATCTAACCTGAAAGATAAGAAAAACAAGTTTTATTATACTCACCCGGGGGCGGTCCGGTCCAATGAGTGTTGCAGGTCCGGCGCCTCCCATCTTCTTGGGAGGAAGTGGCCGCAGCTTACTGAGGAAAAACGAGGGGACAGGTTCCTTTTAACAACTAAAAAAAACCCCACGGTGACTGGAGAGGTGGACGCCGAATATGAGCCTCAGACGGACTCTGGAAGGGGTTAAATAAAGGAGATTTCTGCATTTTGGCTCCTGGTATGGAGTCGATAGCACAATCATATGCCGCCATATAGTAGCCGTCCGGTAACTGGTGATAATTCCCTCATGTGTGGGGTCTATTTGTCTCCAGAGAAATCACACGTTACATTCCACACACAACACTGTGTAGAAAAGGCGGCGCGGGGTAATTGTGCCAGTAGTGAGGGGGAATAATGGCGGGAAGGTCACTGACTGAGGAGAAGTCTCCATGTCTGCACTCCGGAGATCATGTGACCCCTGACTCCTCCCCTCCTGTGACCTCATCACAGGTCCTGTGCGCACAGAGCAGCCATATATGTGGAGTGCGGCTCTGCGGGTGGAGGTAGGTGCTGGAGGCTCCATTATTCTCTATGTGGAGTGTGGCTCTGCGGGTGGAGGTCGGTGCTGGAGGCTCCATTATTCTCTATGTGGTGTGCGGCTCTGCGGGTGGAGGATGGTGCTGGAGGCTCCATTATTCTCTATGTGGAGTGCGGCTCTGCGGGTGGAGGTAGGTGCTGGAGGCTCCATTATTCTCTATGTGGAGTGTGGCTCTGCGGGTGGAGGTCGGTGCTGGAGGCTCCATTATTCTCTATGTGGAGTGCGGCTCTGCGGGTGGAGGTCGGTGCTGGAGGCTCCCTTATTCTCCATGTGGAGTGCGGCTCTGCGGGTGGAGGTCGGTGCTGGAGGCTCCATTATTCTCTATGTGGAGTGCGGCTCTGCGGGTGGAGGTCGGTGCTGGAGGCTCCATTATTCTCTATGTGGAGTGCGGCTCTGCGGGTGGAGGTCAGTGCTGAAGGCTCCATTATTCTCTATGTGGAGTGCGGCTCTGCGGGTGGAGGTCGGTGCTGGAGGCTCCATTATTCTCTATGTGGAGTGCGGCTCTGCGGGTGGAGGTCGGTGCTGGAGGCTCCATTATTCTCTATGTGGAGTGCGGCTCTGCGGGTGGAGGTCGGTGCTGGAGGCCCCATTATTCTCTATGTGGAGTGCGGCTCTGCGGGTGGAGGTCGGTGCTGGAGGCTCCATTATTCTCTATGTGGAGTGCGGCTCTGCGGGTGGAGGTCGGTGCTGGAGGCTCCCTTATTCTCTATGTGGAGTGCGGCTCTGCGGGTGGAGGTCGGTGCTGGAGGCTCCATTATTCTCTATGTGGAGTGCGGCTCTGCGGGTGGAGGTCGGTGCTGGAGGCTCCATTATTCTCTATGTGGAGTGCGGCTCTGCGGGTGGAGGTCGGTGCTGGAGGCTCCATTATTCTCTATGTGGAGTGCGGCTCTGCGGGTGGAGGTCGGTGCTGGAGGCTCCATTATTCTCTATGTGGAGTGCGGCTCTGCGGGTGGAGGTCGGTGCTGGAGGCTCCATTATTCTCTATGTGGAGTGCGGCTCTGCGGGTGGAGGTCGGTGCTGGAGGCTCCATTATTCTCTATGTGGAGTGCGGCTCTGCGGGTGGAGGTCGGTGCTGGAGGCTCCATTATTCTCTATGTGGAGTGCGGCTCTGCGGGTGGAGGTAGGTGCTGGAGGCTCCATTATTCTCTATGTGGAGTGCGGCTCTGCGGGTGGAGGTCGGTGCTGGAGGCTCCATTATTCTCTATGTGGAGTGCGGCTCTGCGGGTGGAGGTCGGTGCTGGAGGATCCATTATTCTCTATGTGGAGTGCGGCTCTGCGGGTGGAGGTCGGTGCTGGAGGCTCCATTATTCTCTATGTGGAGTGCGGCTCTGCGGGTGGAGGTCGGTGCTGGAGGCTCCATTATTCTCTATGTGGAGTGCGGCTCTGCGGGTGGAGGTCAGTGCTGGAGGCTCCATTATTCTCTATGTGGAGTGCGGGTGGAGGTCGGTGCTGGAGGCTCCATTATTCTCTATGTGGAGTGCGGCTCTGCGGGTGGAGGTAACTGCTGGAGGCTCCATTATTCTCTATGTGGAGTGCGGCTCTGCGGGTGGAGGTCGGTGCTGGAGGCTCCATTATTCTCTATGTGGAGTGCGGCTCTGCGGGTGGAGGTAGGTGCTGGAGGCTCCATTATTCTCTATGTGGAGTGCGGCTCTGCGGGTGGAGGTAGGTGCTGGAGGCTCCATTATTCTCTATGTGGAGTGCGGCTCTGCGGGTGGAGGTAGGTGCTGGAGGCTCCATTATTCTCTATGTGGAGTGCAGCTCTGCGGGTGGAGGTCGGTGCCGGAGGCTCCATTATTCTCTATGTGGAGTGCGGCTCTGCAGGTGGAGGTCGGTGCTGGAGGCTCCATTATTCTCTATGTGGAGTGCGGCTCTGCGGGTGGAGGTAGCTACTGGAGATTCCCATTACTGGGGGGGCATTAACCCCTTCAGCACGGAGACTTTTTTGGTGTTTTTGTTGCCACTTTATAAGAATCTTTGCTTTTTTGTTCTGTTTCCTGTACTAGATACATACGACCCAACTATGGAAGACAGGAAGTGAGGAAACGGATTGTTCTCATAGTACTGGGCCCCTTTCTTGGCCTCACACAATGTAATGCCCCCATTATGCCCCTTATGCAGTATATATGATGCCCCCACACAGTGTAATGCCCCCATTATGTCCCTCATGCTGTATATCTGATGCCCCACACAGTATAATGCCCCCATTATTCCCCTTATGCAGTATATTTGATGCCCCCCACACAGTGTAATGCCTCCATAATGCCCCTTATGCAGTATATATGATGCCCCCACAAGGTGTAATGCCCCCATTATGCCCCTTATTCAGTATATATGATGCCCCCCACACAGTATAATGCCTCCATAATGTCCCTTATGCAGTATATATGATGCCTCCACACAGTATAATGCCTCCATAATGCCCCTTATGCAGTATATATGATGCCCCCGCACAGAGTAATGCCCCCATTATGTCCCTTATGCAGTATAGATGATGCCCCCACACAGTGTAATGCCTCCATTATGCCCCTTATGCAGTATATATGATGCCCCCACACAGTGTAATGCCCCCATTATGCCCCTTATTCAGTATATATGATGCCCCCACACAGTCTAATTCCCCCATTATGCCCCTTATTCAGTATATATGATGCCCCCACACAGTGTAATGCCCCCATTATGCCCCTTATGCAGTATATATGATGCCCCCCACACAGTGTAATGCCCCCATTATGCCCCTTATTCAGTATATATGATGCCCCCACACAGTCTAATGCCCCCATTATGCCCCTTATTCAGTATAGATGATGCCCCCACACAGTGTAATCAGGGCTGTGGAGTCGGTAAGCCACAGTTGCGACTCCGACTCCTGGATTTTATCAGGCTCTGACTCCGGCTCCGACTCCTTCATAAATGGCCACTTCATAACAACAAATTTACTGTTGTAAAATATTAAACATCGTGCTTATTCAGTTTCTCACCATCATATAAGTAATCAGACCACTTAGAGCAAAAACTACATTTATTAGAATACAATTAGAATATAGCAAATAACTTTTATAAACTGTAAGTAAATATGCAATAAACACTTTTATGCAGTTAATAAGAAGAAATCTATAAATTTGTCCTCAGAAAAAGTATTGCCTCTGTCAGATCCTCCTTCATGGATGCCCTCAAATCTGATCTAAGTATTTTGAGAGCAGAGAACAACCTCTCTACACTAAATTGTGTTGGTGGCAAAGCAGTAACCACTCGGGCAACATCTCTGACAATGTCAGGATACAGAGGAATCGCTTGTTGCACTGTTATTTTTGATGAACGGTCAAATTTCTCAATTTCTTTTAGTGCTCATGAAAAATTCTGCTGAAATGTACTGGCTGTGTTCCTTGATGGGGATGACTCTTCTTCTATGCGTGAACGCTTTGCACAGTCCTTGTGATCCAAATATTTTTCGAAATTAAATCCTTCATCAGTTGATGATGAGGGTGAAGATGTGGCAGGACGACCAAATTCTTCTTGTTCCTCCTGACTGTTCTGCAACCCTTTCATCCTTACTGCTATTTCAAACAGAGCTTCTTTTCCTTTACTTAGCTGTTGATCATCTAGAAGAATCCGATGCATTGGGTCTACATAAACAGCTGCCAAAAGAATGTTATTTTGTAATAGTAGCTCCTCTCTCTGTTTCATTGATGTAGCAATGCCACTTGCAATTAACCCTCCTCTTTGGGACAGGCGAAACATCAGGTTCTTCCACTCCTTTAAGAAAATACCTGGAGTTAAGTCCTCTGCTTGTAATTTTTTAGTCACTGTAAATGGGTGCTCTAGCAATTTTTCCAGCTCAGTCACCTGATTACACTGACTTTCATTTAGCGTCAGTTGAGGGTTAGCCATGTCTACAAGAAAGGTTTTCAGTTCAACCAAGCGCTGAATCATTAAGTAAGTACTGCCCCATCGTGTGGCTTGATCAATAATTGCCCCTTTTCCAGCACGTCTCTTCAAAATTGAGTCAACTTTAGGGGTTCTGGCAACAGTAGCCAATTTTCTCACCTTGCCAATCAGTGCAGCAGCATGTCCTTCTTGCAGACTGTCTCTTATAGCCAGCTGTAGCGTATGCACAACACAGCGCATGTGATGAATGAAAGAACATATTGACACAGTTTCAACAAGATCATCTAAACTATCATGTTGCTGTTCATCTGAAGCAACTTCAGTTTGCTCCTCAGTTACAATACTGTGTTCCTCTATTTCAAACATTTCTGTGTCTGTGGACCCAGAATGTTCTTCTAGCTGCTGGTCACCATCATTACTCTCATTCATTAGCTTAATAGTACTTATCATATTTGAAGCATTCTCAGTTACGACAGAAAGAACTTGCTCTTTTTTAAGTTCATAGTCTTGCAGAACCTTTTCCACCAAGATCTGGAGAAACTCACTGGTGTGATGAGCTTTGGTGTCTTTTACTGCCAATGTCTTGGTAACTATTTCATTTTTGTCACAAACAAATCGGACATTGATGGCAAAATAGTTCACTCTGTGACGTGTGCAGGCATCCATTTTAAGAAACAGAAAGCGTCCCTTGAGAGTTTTTTTAAGTTCTTCCTTTTGTTTAAAAGCTTCTTCGATTACCAATTTTCTAATACTCTCTCTCTCTCTCCAGAGAAACACCAAGCTTGCGGGCCATTTCCCCATTCAGACACATAAAAGCTGGTCGTGAAAATAATGAAATAGGCACACTATCCTTTACAACAAGCTCTATGATCTGTTTTTTAAATGTATCTACTGTCATTGTCACAGTAACTTTGTCACTGACAAAATATCTTGCAACTGATGGCTGCAGAGTTCTCTGCTCCTTTGTTTGGCTGGAAGAGCTGGGCACTAGTTCATTGGTTTGGATGCAGTCTTTCTCATCCACTGCTTTCAGTACTTCTGGATGAATGCGCTGTAAATGTCTCTTTAGATTAGAAGCTCTGGTAGGAGCATTTTTATCTTTGCCTGAATATGCACTCATCTTGGCTTCACAGCATTTGTTTTCGTCTGGATCATTTGTCATACACTGACAGACATAATGTTTTCTATCTTGAGTGATGGTGAAATGTTCAAATACAGCTGATTTAATGTGATGCTTCTTTGACATTCTCAGGTTTTTAATTCTGCATTCACAACCAAATGACAATTGTTTTTCCTAAAAACAATTGTACAAAATTATTGCCAGATCGTACAACTGATATAGTGGTCAGTAATACTGTTATTATTCCTCATGTACTCACAGTTAACTGATGCAAAGTTTGTTGAAAGGATAATACTACTTACAGTCTTCCTCTTCTGAGTAGCAGGCAGCTGTGAGATGCTTGGAAGACGCACACCTAGTATGATCTAGTCTAGAGGAGGAGCTTTAATACTAAGAATTTGCAACACATTTTCACTTTCAGTTTCATACATTGTAAGTAGGGGGGTTGTGGCAGCATGAGGTTAACCAAGTATAAGATTAGATAAGGGCAGTGGAGAACAGTGACACACAAGAAGTAAGAAATGTCTCTATCTCCAGCAGAACTGCTTATCACTGTTGTTCATAGTTTGATAGAACATATATATTTGAGTAACATTTATAAAATTCATATGAAAGTTCAATTATGAAATATTAATACATTTTTTTTAAAGCTGGAGTCGGTACATTTCTACCGACTCCGACTCCAACCAAAACTAACTCCGACTCCGACTACGACTCCACAGCCCTGAGTGTAATGCCCCCATTATGCCCCTTATGCAGTATATATGATGCCCCCACACAGTATAATGCCTCCATAATGCCCCTTATGCAGTATATATGATGCCCCCACACAGTATAATGCCCCTTATGCAGTATATATGATGCCCCCACACAGTGTAATGCCCCCATGATGCCCCTTATGCAGTATATATGATGCCCCCACACAGTATAATGCCTCCATAATGCCCCTTATGCAGTATATATGATGCCCCCACACAGTGTAATGCCCCCATTATGCCCCTTATTCAGTATATATGATGCCCCCACACAGTATAATGCCCCTTCTGCAGTATATATGATGCCCCCACACAGTATAATGCCTCCATAATGCCCCTTCTGCAGTATATATGATGCCCCCACACAGTGTAATGCCTCCATAATGCCCCTTATGCAGTATATATGATGCCCCCACACTGTATAATGCCCCCATTATGTCCCTTATGCAGTATATATGATGCCCCCCACACAGTATAATGCCTCCATAATGCCCCTTATGCAGTATATATGATGCCCCCACACAGTGTAATGCCCCAATTATGCCCCTTATTCAGTATATATAATGCCCCCATTATGCCCCTTATTCAGTATAGATGATGTCCCCACACAGTGTAATGCCCCTTATGCAGTTATGCAGTATATATGATGCCCCCACACAGTGTAATGCCCCCATTATGCCCCTTATTCAGTATAGATGATGCACCCACACAGTGTAATGCCTCCATAATGCCCCTTATGCAGTATATATGATGCCCCCACACAGTGTAATGCCCCCATTATGCCCCTTATGCAGTATATATGATGCCCCCCACACAGTGTAATGCCCCTTATGTAGTATGTATAATGCCCCCATTATGCCCCTTATTCAGTATAGATGATGCCCCCACACAGTGTAATGCCTCCATAACGCCCCTTATGCAGTATATATGATGCCCCCACAGTGTAATGCCCCCATTATGCCCCTTATTCAGTAAAGATGATGCCCCCACACAGTGTAATGCCCCCATTATTCCCCTTATGCAGTATATATGATGCCCCCACACAGTGTAATGCCCCCATTATGACCCTTATTCAGTAAAGATGATGCCCCCACACAGTGTAATGCCTCCATAATGCCCCTTATGCAGTATATATGATGCCCCCACACAGTGTAATGCCCCCATTATTCCCCTTATGCAGTATATATGATGCCCTCACACAGTATAATGCCCCCATTATAATAATAATAATAATCTTTATTTATATAGCGCCAACATATTCCGCAGCGCTTTACAGTTTAACAGTTTCAAAACACAAGTCATAAGTAACAACGCTAACAATACAATAATTAAAGCAAAATAAGACGACCCTGCTCGTGAGAGCTTACAATCTACAATGAGGTGAGGGAGATACAGAGTACAGGTGTGTATTTACAATGGTGTATTTACAATGAAGGTCCAGCCATCTTGCGGGAGTGAAGGATGGATGGAGATAGTGAATGGGCTCCACACGCACACTTACACAGAGAATGACTTTGATTAGTGAATGTGATAGGCCGCTCTGAACAGGTGTGTTTTGAGGGAGCACCTAAAACTATGCAAATTGTGGATAGTCCTGATTTCTTGGGGTAGAGCATTCCAGAGGATAGGAGCAGCACGGGAGAAGTCTTGGAGTCGGGAGTGGGAGGTACGGATTAGTGCAGAGGTTAGTCGAAAGTCGTTTGCAGAGTGCAGCGATCGGCTAGGCCGATAGACAGAAATGAGAGAAGAGATGTAAGGGGGTGCCGCACTGTGGAGAGCTTTGTGGGTGAGAACAAGTACTTTGAATTGGATCCTATAATGAATGGGCAGCCAATGTAAGGACTGGCGAAGAGCAGACGCGTCCGAGTACCGATTACCCAGATGGACGATCCTGGCCGCTGCATTAAGTATGGACTGGAGAGGGGATAGTCGAGTGACGGGGAGGCCAATTAATAGAGCGTTGCAGTAATCCAGGCGAGAGTGGATCAATGCAACAGTGAGGGTTTTTGTTGTTTCCATAGTGAGAAAAGGGTGGATTCTAGAGATGTTCTTTAGGTGTAAGCGGCAAGAGCGGGCAAGGGATTGTATATGGGATGTGAAGGAGAGATTGGTGTCAAATATAACACCCAGACAGCGCACCTGCTGCCGGGGTGTTATTGTGGTACCACCCACGGAGAAGGAAATGTCAGATTTAGGGAGGTTAGTAGACGGCGGGAGCAGAAGAAGTTCACTTTTGGAGAGGTTGAGTTTCAGATAGAGAGTGGACATGATATTGGAGACTGCGGACAGACAGTCAGTGGCGTTCTGTAGTACAGCGGGGGTAAGGTCAGGGGACGATGTATATAGTTGTGTGTCATCAGCATAAAGATGGTACTGAAAGCCAAATCTGCTGATGGTCTGTCCAATTGGGGCCGTGTAGAGAGAGAAAAGAAGGGGGCCAAGGACTGAGCCCTGAGGTACCCCGACAGCAAGAAGAAGAGGAGATGACGTGGAGCCAGAGAACAAAACACTGAAGGAGCGGTCAGAGAGATAGGAAGAGAATCAGGAGAGAGCAGTGTCCTTAATGCCTAGTGACTGGAGCCTAGAGAGTAGGAGATGGTGGTCAACAGTATCGAAAGCTGCAGATAGGTCAAGAAGAATGAGCAGAGAGTGGTCACCGTTAAGTTTTGCTGTCAGAAGGTCATTGGTCACTTTGATGAGTGCAGTTTCAGTCGAATGTAGGGGGCGGAAGCCGGACTGTGAAGGGTCTAGAAGGGAGTGAATGGAGAGGTAACGGGTAAGGCGGGAGTAAACTAGGCGTTCCAAAAGTTTAGAGATGAAGGGGAGATTGGAGACTGGTCTGTAGTTGTTTGTGCAGGATGGGTTGAGAGCAGGTTTCTTTAGTAATGGAGTAACAATGGCGTGTTTGAAGGAGGATGGGAAAATGCCCGAGGAGAGGGAGAGATTAAAGATTGTAGTTAGGTGGGTTGTGACGACTGGAGAGAGAGACTGGAGGAGATGTGAGGGAATGGGGTCGGTAGTGCATGTAGTCGGACGAGAAGAAGAGAGGAGTCAGGAGACTTCTTCTTCTGTGATGGGATCAAATGTGGAGAGTGAGCCAGGGGAGATGTAGGAAGGGATGGGAGTCACAGCACTTGGTGGTTGGGAGCAGATTTCTGGACGGATATTATCTATTTTTTCTGTAAAGTGGGAGGCCAGGTCATCAGCACAAATGTCTGTGATAGGGGCTTGTGCTTTTGGCCTGAGGAGGGAGTGAAAAGTGTCAAAAAGTTTCTTGGGGTTGTTGGCTAGTGAGGAGATCAGGGTGGTGAAGTAGGTCTGTTTGGTGAGGTGAAGGGCAGCGTTATAGGTTCTTAACATAAATTTGAAGTGGATGAAGTCTTCTGGTGTGCGGGTTTTTCTCCATAGGCGTTCAGCACTCCTTGAGCATCGCTGGAGAAGTTGAGTTTGCGATGTGAGCCAGGGCTGTTTTACTCTGTGTTTGGAGGTTCTGAGGGTGAGGGGAGCTACTTGGTCAAGGGTGCTTCTAAGAGTGTCATTGTAGTGATGAACAGCCAGATTAGGACAGGAAAGAGAGGAGATTGGGGACAGAGATGAGTGTAGGGAATCTGAAAGTGTCTGAGGGTTAATAGCTTGTAGATTTCTGACTGTGTGGTAGGTAGGAATGAGCTGGGGTGGGCGAGGATTTGTGAGCGTGAAGGAGAGAATGTTGTGGTCAGAGAGTGGAAGCGGTGAGTTGTTTAGGTGGGAGATTGAACAGAGCCGGCAGAAGACCAGATCAAGGGTGTTACCGTCCTTATGTGTCTCAGAGGTTGAAAGCTGTGAGAGGCCTAGAGAGGTGGTTAGTGATAGAAGCTGGGATGCAGATGTGGAATTAGGGCTGTTAATGGGGATGTTGAAGTCTCCCAGGATGAGGGTTGGTAGTTCTGAGGACATGAAGTGTGGCAGCCAGGCTGAAAAGTGGTCAAGGAAGTGGGTGGGTGAGCCTGGGGGCCGGTATATGACCGCTACCCTGAGGGAGAGGGGACGGAAGAGCCTGATGGTGTGGACCTCAAAAGAAGGGAATAAGAGTGATGGGACTGGGGGGATGACCTGGAAAGTGCATTGTGGGGACAGGAGTATGCCAACTCCAATTATGCCCCTTATTCAGTATAGATGATGCCCCCACACAGTGTAATGCCTCCATAATGCCCCTTATGCAGTATATATGATGCCCCCACACAGTGTAATGCCCCCATTATGCCCCTTATTCAGTATATATGATGCCCCCACACAGTGTAATGCCTCCATAATGCCCCTTATGCAGTATATATGATTCCCCCCACACAGTGTAATGCCCCCATTATGCCCCTTATGCAGTATATATGATGCCCTCGCACAGTATAATGCCTCCTTAATGCCCCTTATGCAGTATATATGATGCCCTCACACAGTATAATGCCCCCATTATGCCCCTTATTCAGTATATATGATGCCCCCACACAGTGTAATGCCTCCATAATGCCCCTTATGCAGTATATATGATGCCCCCACACAGTGTAATGCCCCCATTATGCCCCTTATTCAGTAAAGATGATGCCCCCACACAGTGTAATGCCTCCATAATGCCCCTTATGCAGTATATATGATGCCCCCACACAGTGTAATGCCCCCATTATTCCCCTTATGCAGTATATATGATGCCCCCCACACAGTGTAATGCCCCCATTATGCCCCTTATGCTATATATATGATGCCCTCACACAGTATAATGCCCCCATTATGCCCCTTATCCAGTATATATGATGCCCCCACACAGTATAATGCCCCCATTATGCCCCTTATTCAGTATAGATGATGCCCCCACACAGTGTAATGCCTCCATAATGCCCCTTATGCAGTATATATGATGCCCCCACACAGTGTAATGCCCCCATTATGCCCCTTATTCAGTATAGATGATGCCCCCACACAGTGTAATGCCTCCATAATGCCCCTTATGCAGTATATATGATGCCCCCACACAGTGTAATGCCCCCATTATGCCCCTTATGCAGTATATATGATGCCCCCCACACAGTGTAATGCCCCCATTATGCCCCTTATGCAGTATATATGATGCCCTCACACAGTATAATGCCTCCTTAATGCCCCTTATGCAGTATATATGATGCCCTCACACAGTATAATGCCCCCATTATGCCCCTTATGCAGTATATATGATGCCCCCACACCGTGTAATGCCCCCATTATGCCCCTTATGCAGTATATATGATGCCCTCACACAGTATAATGCCTCCTTAATGCCCCTTATGCAGTATATATGATGCCCTCACACAGTATAATGCCCCCATTATGCCCCTTATTCAGTATATATGATGCCCCCCACACAGTGTAATGCCTCCTTAATGCCCCTTATGCAGTATATATGATGCCCTCACACAGTATAATGCCTCCTTAATGCCCCTTATGCAGTATATATGATGCCCTCACACAGTATAATGCCCCCATTATGCCCCTTATTCAGTATATATGATGCCCCCACACAGTGTAATGCCTCCATAATGCCCCTTATGCAGTATATATGATGCCCCCATTATGCCCCTTATGCAGTATATATGATGCCCCCCACACAGTGTAATGCCCCCATTATGCCCCTTATGCAGTATATATGATGCCCCCACACCGTGTAATGCCCCCATTATGCCCCTTATGTAGTATATATGATGCCCCCACACAGTATAATGCCTCCTTAATGCCCCTTATGCAGTATATATGATGCCCTCACACAGTGTAATGCCCCCATTATGTCCCTTATGCAGTATATATGATGCCCCCACACAGTATAATGCCTCCTTAATGCCCCTTATGCAGTATATATGATGCCCTCACAGTGTAATGCCCCCATTATGTCCCTTATGCAGTATATATGATGCCCCCCACACAGTGTAATGCCCCCATTATGCCCCTTATGCAGTATATATGATGCCCCCACACAGTGTAATGGCCCCATTATGCCCCTTATGCAGTATATATGATGCCCCCACACAGTATAATGCCTCCTTAATGCCCCTTATGCAGTATATATGATGCCCTCACACAGTGTAATGCCCCCATTATGTCCCTTATGCAGTATATATGATGCCCTCCACACAGTGTAATGCCCCCATTATGCCCCTTATGCAGTATATATGATGCCCCCACACAGTGTAATGCCTCCATTATGCCCCTTATGCAGTATATATGATGCCCCCACACAGTGTAATGGCCCCATTATGCCCCTTATGCAGTATATATGATGCCCCCACACAGTGTAATGCCCCCATTATGCCCCTTATGCAGTATATATGATGCCCCCCACACAGTGTAATGCCCCCATTATGCCCCTTATGCAGTATATATGATGCCCCCCACACAGTATAATGCCCCATTATGCCCCTTATTCAGTATATATGATGCCCCCACACAGTGTAATGCCTCCATAATGCCCCTGTAAGTAGATGACAGAATACAACACACAGACAAACATGAAGTAACCAATATAATTATTTATTTCCCTGATAATGGTGGGAATTGTGATCGCTATGGCAACAGTGAATAATGAAAAACAGGGTGATTATGAGGTGAAATATACAATATCAGATATACAATGAATTCTCCGGCTCCCTCTCGGTGTAATAGCAGCATCTAATCAAATGTTTGTTTAGCTACTGAAAAGGGTGATTTTTCTAACACATTTGGTCGACGATACCGTCTCTTCTGTGAACACAGGCCATAGCGGGGTCTCCACCTCTTCCTGTTAGGCCATAAGTCCTTTTAACAAAGTCTATCAAGGCTCGCTGGGCCGCCTTCACTTTAACCAGCTTTCACCTTGTCTGTTGTACTACCCTGGACCAACACCTGTACTGACGTCAGTGCTGGAAGCAATGGCCCGGCTCACTCACACCTCCTGATCTTCACTGCAGGCGTATACTACTGAGCAGAATCTCCTCACAGATCTTTGGTGCTTCTGCAATGGCAGTTGTCTCTTGTACGAGAAGTAGTGAGAGCTGGGACTCTGCTCTTGCCTGGTGTAGTTTGGACTCTGGGTCTTAACCAGTGCAGGTCTGGTACTCGGGCCTTGGCTGGCATAGTCTGGACTCTGGGACTCATGTGGTGCTGCTTGGGTTCTGGCACCACAACCAGCTGCCTCGGGCACTTTACCATGGCCGGTACCTCAGATTCTTCCCTGGCACCTGTTTTTTTTTGCTTGGTGCCAAATCTGTTCTGGGTTTGTGGCTGTTGCTTTTATAATAACGGGAAACTGCATCATCAAGGTAACCTGATCTATCTAGACTCTTTCTTCCTGAAACTCCCTCTTCTTATTGATTCCGTAGGCTCCCATCTGGACGGCTAATGGCAGAGTTTTTATACAAATGCCGCACAGCCCTGAGGATTTGTTCTTCTTATGACACACCATTTTACACCCCTTATGTAGTGTATTTGATGCCCCTCACACAGTATTAAGCTTCCACAGTACTGGCGCATCTCACACAAAAGATATTTTCACAGTATCGCCATACCTCCATACGTAATATAATCTCACAGTACCGAAGTTCCCTCCACACACAGTATAATCTTCTCACAGTATCGCCATTCTCTCCACACAGTATAATTTTTCCATAGTACCATCATCCCACCACACACAGTATAATGTTCCCACAGTACCGCCATCCCCTACATACTATAATGTTCCCACAATAGCAGCTTGCCATACTCACAGGATATTTCCACAGGACTGCCATCCCCCTTACACACAGTACAATGTTCCCACAGTGCTGCCTTCCACCCTCTTTCTAATGTTCCCATAGTACTGCCCCCTGCATGCACAATATGGTACCATCCACCCCACCAAAAACCTCACAGGTAATTAACAAATACTCAGCCTCATTCTTGGTGCAGATACTAATGAACCCAGGACCTATGAGTTATTTACCATACGATAGTTGGATAGGCAGAGTGTATCTAATATATAAAGCTCAATGTGTGTATGTATGTATTTATGTCTGTATAACTGTCCGGGATTGGCATCTGCACCGTCGCAACTACAGCCACAAAACTTTGCAGTCACACGTCTGGACACTGTCATAGGCTATGTTGTGAGGCGAAGTTTTAACCCCGCGCATTCCAATTCACCAAACAATTTTGCCTATTATTCTTATCATTTCTATGATGTTGTCGTCCTTCTGTAAAGCTGGAAATAACACAATTTATTACCGTGCCAACTCAGACCACCCTCTGACACAGACTGCAAGGGGAGCCCAGTATCACACAGGATAGGGTTAGATACACGGCTCAGCAGTCACTATCACAGAGGAGAGGATTAGACACATGACTCAGCAGTCAGTATCACACAGGAGAGGATTAGATACACAGCTCAGCAGTCAGTATCACACAGGATATGATTAGATACACAGTAACACAGAATAGTATTAGATACACGGTTCAGCAGTCAGTATCACACAGGATAAGATTAGATACACGGCTGAGCAGTCAGTAATACACATGATAGGATTAGGTACACGGCTCAGCAGTCAGTATCACACAGGATAGGGTTAGATACATGGCTCAGCAGACTGTATCACACAGGATAGGGTTAGATACACGGCTCAGCAGACGGTATCACACAGGATAGGGTTAGATACACGGGGTCAGCAGACGGTATCACACAGGATAAGATTAGATACACGGCTGAGCAGTCAGTAACACACATGATAGGATTAGGTACACGGCTCAGCAGTCAGTATCACACAGGATAGGGTTAGATACATGGCTCAGCAGATGGTATCACACAGGATAGGGTAAGGTTGGGAGTAAACACGTATGTACACGCACAGAGGGTGCAGTTATGGAATTTTGTGGAGCATCAGCCAGCCCGCTCACAAATGCATGATCTCATCCATCTAGTAAAGAAATGGCTGCAACCAGAGGCTTTGACGTCCGCACAGATGGTGGAGCGTGTTGTTCTAGAAAAGTACCTGCGGTCCTTACCCGCTAAGATCCAGAGGTGGGTTGGACAGGGTGACTCAACTACCGCTGACCAGTTGGTGAATATGGTCGAACACTACAATGCTTCTGAAAGCCTACTCCAAGGGACGTTAGCACCCCACTGGCTCCTACTTCATCTTCAAAAGAAGAGAACGTCACAATGAAGGGTAGCAGACCTACAAAGGACTATGGAGGTGGTACGGGCTCACATCAAGCCAGCAGACCTCGTCTGGGATCTCCATCGAGGAGACAAGGGCCTATACAATGTTGGCGATGTCGCGGGCTTGGCCATGTAGCAGCTAACTGCCCAATGACTACAGAGCCAATGGACTGTAACGCTATGAGGCATCTTTCGTTATATGTGCAGTCAGTCTGTGTGGTGGAGATCCTCATGGGAAATGAACAACACGTGTGCCACGTCGAGGTTGACGGTTATAGTGTGAATGCCGTCTTGGATTCCGGCAGTCAAGTAACTTTGATACATGCCAGTTTGGTGGACTCTAGCGCCCTAACGAACTTAACCGTAGGCATTAGTTGCATCCATGGGGATACTAAGAACTACCCCACTGCCTGGGTTACTCTTGCCACGCCAGTAGGGACCAAAAGACATCAGGCGGCAGTCATAAAGTCTATGGGACACAGTGTAATCCCCCGGAGAGAGTTTCCCTTATTTTGGGACTTGTGGAACTTCAAAAGTGGCATGAACCCTCTAGTTGAAGATGGTACTCCGGAGCTAGCCCCTGAACCATTGCAGCAAGACGATGGAGAACCCATCTCAGAGGAAGTACTAGAATCTGCGGACTCTCCTCTGGCTGTGTATGCAGGCAAGGCAGACCAGCTAGAGGATGTTTTAGAAATGCCTGATCTTGAGGTGGCCCGTGGTAAGTTCGGGACCGCTCAGCACCAGGATCCTACTCTAGCAAGGGCGTGGGAAAACATAAAGGTCTCCGAGGGAAGACCATTGTACCCAGGGGCTCAAAACGAGTTCCCACACGTGGCGGTGCCGCAGGATATGTTGTATCACATAGACAAGGTGCGAGGGGTGGTGGTAGAACAACTAGTGGTACCTAAGTCCTTTCGCCAGGTAGATTTGGAGTTGGCACATAAACATCCCTTGGGAGGACACCTGGCGGTAGAAAAGTCAAAACACCGTATTCTGCAACGTTTCTTTTGGCCGGGTCTCGTGGGAGACGTGACCCAGTACTGTCGGTCATGTCCTACGTGTCAATTGACCGCACCTATGTCACATTTTATAAGCCCCTTAGTGCCCTTACCAATAATAGAGGTGCCCTTCGAGAGGATAGCAATGGATATAGTCGGTCCATTAGTTAAATCTGCCAGGGGTCATCAGTACATTTTGGTAGTATTGGATTACGCCACGCGTTATCCCGAAGCAGTGCCCTTGCGGAATGCCAATGCGAAACCAATTTCAAAATTTCAAAAGAGCTGGTTAATATGTTTTCCCGCACCGGCATTCCGAAAGAGATACTTACGGATCAAGGGACCCCCTTTATGTCTCGTATACTTAAGGATTTATGTAAACTACTAAAAATCTCCCATTTGCGTACCTCAGTATATCACCCTCAGACTGACGGTTTGGTGGAGCGCTTTAACAAACCTTAAAGGGAATGTTGAAAAGGGTGGTGGATAAGGACGGGAGAGATTGGGATGCCCTACTACCATACCTCCTGTTCGCTATACATGAGGTACCCCAATCCTCCACAGGCTTTTCACCTTTTGAGTTGGTTTATGGGTGTCAAGGGAGTTTTAGTCTTCCAATTAGAAATCGTCCAGACCTGAATAAGTAAGATGCTTCTTTATTGGACATGCCGGCATGGAGAGAATGACAGCCACACCAGGCTGTCTAACTCAATACATATTCTTAATTGTTTAAATGGCAGAGCCGAAAGGGTGTAGAAACATATTGCGTTTGCAAAAAAGAGTACATGGAATATGCTAAGCTTGTTAGAAATCCTTATCTACAGTTACCAGAGAAGTCACGCAAGGCAAGGAAAGCCAGCTAACGTTCACAAAAAGTAACGCCCAAAAGTAACACCCATGTCTGTACAATACAGTCAGCTGAAAAGAGTTTCAAAGTCTTAAGCAAAAATAAATGGCATATATGCATTCATGTGCATAGATACATATATACATATATACATACACGCATGGGTATGTGTGTGTATGTGTATATATTTATATATATATATATACACCCATGCACACAAAAGAAAGGACTTTATTACAATTATTATAACATTCCCTCATCTTGTAATAAAATCATCTATCTGTACACATTGGGGACAGATTTATTTTTGTCAGATTTCACAGAAGATCTTCATATAATCTAGAGGGAGAGTAATATGTTCAGTATATTTATCATTAAGTCCAAAAATTTTCATTCTTTCGTTGGATTCCAAGGTCTCCATTCCTTGATGCATAGGTTTTTGTTATGGCAGAGTCAATCAGTCTTTGAACAAGTCCTCTAATACATGGAATAGCACAGCATCCACAAACAATCAGCACTCCGGCCACGATGGTAAGAGATGTCAACGCAGAAGTGAATAATCCGGACCGTTTCCCAAACCATCCTTCAGTCCATGAATATGTCGTCATATCCAGAGTTCTCTGCTAATTCATTAGACAGGGCAGTCAGTCCATCAAGAGCTTTGGAGATACTCCCATCAGGATCTGAATTAGGGATAAAGGGTGCAACAAAAATCCTCCAAACACTTTATATACACCTCCCTTTTCTGCTAAGAGCTTGTCTAATGCCATCCTATTCTACCAAGCCATGAGAGGAGTTGGTCCTAATTACTCAGCTATCCATTTAACTGCATCTCGGGTATAATTAACAAATCTCTGCTGGTTATAGTATAAGTAGTTTATCCAATCTACATTCTTTTTTATAATCACCCACCAAATTATGGATTCCCACCAGGCTGCTACCTGGTTCCTAGCCTTGTACTCATTGGTCACTCCCCTGGAAACTCCAATGTCATCTCTGTAGATACTAGAATGGAAGGATCCTTGCGGAGTTTCACACTTCTGTCTCTTCCACTACGTACCTTTGGCCATATCCCTGTTGACAACAGGTGGAACGGCATGATTAGCTGGATCACCGCACAATCCCCTCGGGAACCATGTGGTAGTCTCGCTCTTATGCTTTTATCACTGCATAACCAACATATATCCGCTCTCAGGGTAGTGTGGTCTGACCGTATGGTTGCGTACTTGGCCCTGTGGGAGACAATGATCCATTCTCTACAAGAGTCGCCTTGGAGCTCTCCAAAGTCGTGCCCATGCCCTGGAAGACTAAAACAAGTATAGTTACCAGGATTAGCAATCACCTGTGGTGGGATATCCGGTTTCTCAAGTGGAGGATATAAAAATTATAACATTTTACATTTTCCTTCCCTTTCTGAGGAGACATAAGTTTTACTATACACCTTAATTTTTGTAAACCTTTTTGCAATGTAGTTAAGCCATTCTAACCATTCATTCTCCTCACAGCCTCTCTCTAGAGCTAGTTTATCTTCATAAGTTAGGTTAGACAATCTAACTATGAACCCTATGGACTCTGTTATGGATTCTCTCTGGCATAGCTTCCTTGGGTCTATGTATGCTATTATTCTGAACTTCTACGTAGAAATATCATATTGGCTCTAATCCTGACATATCAGCTCCTATAAACTTTGATCCCTCATCTTAGGGTTTTTTAAAAGTTCTCAGTAGCTGATTACAATTATTCTTATTTGTGTAAGGGGATCTCCTTTTTTCCTAATGGAGAATCAGGCTTTAAATCTGTGAAACCATAAGGCTTATACCTATAGTCTCGGGCTACAATTGTCCATGCTGCATTACGCCAGTCACACACATACATCCCCTCTGCTATTAGAGCTCATAACACAGACATACTTATCAGACTCTGCTAGTTTCACAGCTTGTTCGCTATCTCTGCATCATTTATACAACAGACAAAAATCCACTAACATGGCAGCCTCCTGCCCGATTTCAAAAGTAGGATTTAAAGTCCTAAATCTGAAACCATTCTACCACCCTGGACTATCCTCTCCTGCTGGGTCTATTACCCTCCAATCTCCCATCACTATAGTCACGAAGACTATACATGTGACTAACCCTGATGTACACATCCTAGATCTGACCGTCTTGTCCGGGTAGGGGGATGAATGGGAGACTTCACCAGATTGAGACAAGCTTTCCATTATGGAAAACCTCCCTTTGTAGCTGGACTTTGACAAGCAAGTCAGATCCTACTCTGTCCCTACCTGTCTGACAAGTTTACAGCATGAGAGATGGACCCAGGAATCTTGACCGCAGTAGAAGTCCACAGGACTTGGTAAGGACCTACCCACTTAGGATGATGCTGGTGTCTCTTCTTTATGACCTTCACAAAATCACAAGGACCCAGTCTGCAGGTTTCACAATCTCAGGTTTTGTTAGTGGGTTTCCTGGAACAAAACTACGAGTAGAAACTTCTTTGTGAGTTAATATCTTAGCCATATATTCTGCTAATGTACAATCAACTTCCTCATCTATCCTTCTAAAGGATTTTAGCTGAGGTAACAGAAAAGATCTCCTGTATATGACTTCAAAGCCTGTCAGCACTACCGATGTCCGTGTGACATACATATTTAGTACAACCAATAGGAGACAGTGCAACCAATCTTTCCTGTTTCCTGCATGGTCTTTGTCAACCTATTTTTCAAGCTCCCACTGTGTCTCCCAACCAGTCCGGCTGACTGAGGATGACAGGCACAGTGGTTTCCCAACTCAATTGACAATGTTTTAGGTAATAATAACATTACTTAGTTTACTATATATTTTCTGGAACCCCAAATCTGGGTATGATTTCCTTTAGAAGGGCCTTCAGTACCATTAATGCATCAGGGTGGACAGCTTCAATCCACCTTCTGAAAGCATCCATAATAACAAGGCCGTACTTTTTCCCTCACACTTGTTCAATAAAATCCATTCAAATGTGTTGGAATAAGTATTCAGGGTGAGGACATTGTCCTCTCTCTGGTCTCAGATTCCCTTAGGAATTATTTTTGCACAAGTAATGCAGATTAAGCAAAAATTTTTAATAGTTAGTATGCCATACATCATAAATACATAAGATATGACCTCTACCATCCCTCCAGTTTAGACATAGCTTATGCCATGGCTCAATACTGTGACATATCTTAGGAGGTCACTGGGCAGTTTATACATATAGGTCATCTTTAAAAATAACCCCTTTTGTTACCAATTTTTTTTTTTCTTTTTTTTCTTTTAATGGCAATAGCATGCCATCCACATATAAGAGTATCTGGCTACCTTCTGGTGACTCACATTGAGCTAGGTTAGCCGATTTTACCTGGAAAACAATAGTAGGTGATTCACAGTACCCTTGTAGGATTCCGGTGAATGTATACCTGCTCCCCTTATATGTGAATACAAACCAAACCTGGCTATCTGGATGTACCAGGATGCTGAAGAAGACATTACTGACATCACTGTAAAGACCTTTATGTTCCGGCCTACAGCCATTCAGCAGAGTATGGGGGTCTGGCCCTGTGGGGGCTCTTGTTATCACAGCCTCGTTTACAGATGGGGCGCCCTCCCTACTGGAAACAAGGCCGCATTACAAGGTGAGCTGGACAGGTTATAATCACCCCTATTATCAATCCCACATCTGCATGTTATGATTGAGTCACCGTAGGAGGCAAAAATAGAAATGCTAGCTAAGTCCAGAAAACCAGAGAAGTTGGCAGCTATCGGATTGCAGACCCCTGAACCTATCAACACAACTAGCAGTAGCCGTGGGGGGCTCCTACGATGCTCTAGGCCCCTCGATCACAGCCGGAGGACTACATAGCCTAAAGACAGAAAGGGAAATCTAAACTGCCCCAGAGCAGACCCCAAAGCAAAAGGCAGCCTCCCACATATAATGACGGTGAAGCAAGAAGAAAGACTGAGCAAAGATGGGGCCCACGCTAGCTTTAGATAGGAAAGGACAGGAAGGCTGCTGTCTGCAATCTGTGAAAAACCCTATGAAAATAAGAGCCAACAAACTGACAGTAAAAAAGGCCCTGAAGACGCTAGGCTTCAAAAAAGCTATGTCAGTACTCAGGAATATTCTGAAGACAGAGCAACAGGCAAAAGGAGATTCAGCTCACCCCAGCAGGGAATGGCAGAATCCAGAAAAGCAAGGAAAAACAAAACACTAATGCAAAAAGGCAAAGCAGAAATCTTAGCTTTAGATGAGCAGGAATCAGACTGGTTTCCTAGAAGTCCACAGAGAAATCACCCGCAGGCCAGAAGGGCGTCGGCAGCCTTATATCCAGTCATTAACTCCACTCAGCCAGTCATCATCATCAGCCCCAGGTGTTTGACAATCAGGCTCACTACCTTTCTTCACCAGAAGAGGGAGTTCCTCGGGCCTCAGTACTGAAGGGGAAAATGAACTCACAACATCTGCAGGTCATGAGGACCACAAAGATTCTGGGTATGTGGTCAATTCCTCCTCTAATTCTAGGAAAGGATCAGCATTTCTCACTCGTTCCCCCGCCTTGCTGCAGGTGGACACTGGGTTTAGAAATGGTGTTCCACTTTAGTACTTGTGAATATGCCTGCAGTCTGGCATTGTAAAATGAGCCATCACCCAAATCCTCCCATTGTTACTTTCCTTACACTCTTCAACAAAATCACCAAGGAATTTCCATGTTCTACCTTTACATCTGGAGAGGGAAACATGTGGCACAGTGCCTCTAAAAAGCAAAAACAACAATTTAATTTGTTCTGACAGTTTACACCTGACGGCACAGTTCCCTTTATAATTCCAGTATACGGTGCAAAGAACAATCTAGAGCATGAAAATTCTCATATTTTACATCAGGACCCCTAAATACCTATAGTACATGGAGCAGTGTAGTTCTTCAGGTGTGTGAAAATCTACATTTGTATACCTTTATCTATTGCTTCCTCGATGAAGGACTCAGTAATAAAGGATGGTCCTGCAGTTATTAGATCTAGACTGTAATAATATCTAGATTCTCCATACCCCTGGAGCACCATTGTCTCAGCCATGGATTTCACCTATAGTCCTGCAGCAGTAAGAATTATTCCCAGGCTCAGGGCTGCATCATATCCCACACAGCTGATAATATAATTTGTGTAATTGCACTTTTACCTGTGCCAGGGCCCGATATCTCCACAGGCGTAGACAATGGTTCTCTGTGTCTTACCACTTGCTCCTTTTACCACTATGCAGGCAGCAGACAGTCCAATAGTCGGTATCTCTTCTGGATGTACTAAGGTTCTAGTGGCTCCTGAATCAACAAGAAAAATGACCTCATGGCTTCCCACAAGGACGGTTACTTCTGGAAATAGTGTTTTATAAATGTATTTCTACTTTAGCCAAATTAAATGTTTCCTCTCATTACACATTTCTTGTACCAAATTTTCACATTTTATGAAACTAAGTTTATCATAAAATACAAACCAGCTGTCAAAAGACACATTCAGGGTCTCCTAGTGGCCCCTTATCTCAAAACCACAACCACATTCCACAACAATCCTCATGTTAACAGCTTATCTCCCCACCTCAGGACTGTTTGCTCTGGGTGGTGCCTACTGCTTGTTTTTCAAGACTAAAAAAAGACATTGACAGGGATATACAATGTTTACTCTCTATTTGTTATAATATGTAAGAGTTAGGCCTATAAGTTACCAAAAAGGACACATTGCACATTTGATCTGAAGACTGTTCTCTCTGGGTACCCGATGAAAAGACCATATCCAGTCTCATTCCAGGGATACCCTCTTGGTACAATCTTAATAACTTTCCAGCCATCAGATGAAATGGTCAATAGCAATTATGCCTTACAATGAGGACAAGATCTTAAAATATATTTATCTATGGGATAAAGTCCCATAATGATGTTACATAAAATTCTTAAACACAAGAAAAAGACAAACAACAAGATGAGGACTATACACAATATAAACCCTGGAGCACAATGGATTTTTACCCACTTTTAAGAAGTTTGACAAATAGTGAAATTCATATGTCAACAAGAAGATAAAAAACCAATAGCAACAATTCAATTACTGCTACTAATATCCAGGATCTAAATAATCCTCACTGATTACACTATGTCCTAGATATTTACCAGCTTGTATCTCTATAACCTGCCACCTCCGTCCAATGAAGGCCTGTAGGGGCCTAGTATGACAACACAGTGTGACAAACGTGAAAGGTCCCCAAGGAATGGGGTCACGATGATAAATGTGGTCACTGATATGAACGAGATAAATATACTCACATGGACTTCTAATTAATGTCACAGTGCAAACACACAACGTACAACAATCTTCACAGTTAGGGATTGGACAGACACACGTACACAGAGACATAAGACAAGAGATTAAAGTTCCCTCGTACTCCTATTCCTGAAGTGCTGAGATAAAGTCCAATGACACCGCCTCTTTATATACAGAGACGTTCCTGTTCTTAATATCAGGTATTCCGAGCACCACAGGCGCAGACTCTCCTCAGTAAAACAAGGAGGGTTCAATCACTCTGTTATTAAAAGAAAAACATATAACAAAACAACATAGAATATTCTCTATGGGTATCAGGTGACGTGTACCTAGGTGATTTATACCACTATAATAACCTATGATTTGTCTCCAGTCCACAGATGACTGTTGACCACGCCTACTGGACTCCCTAATAGTCAGGATTTTATATTGCAATCCTCAATCACTCAAGATAACATTCAAGGAGTCTCATGTGTAACATAAAACATATATTTATGGCGTTTTAATTCTATGTAATATTAAAAGACAGACAAAACAGCACACTTAACAGAAAACAACATTCAACAAAGTACAGAAGACAAAACGGAATACCGGCAAAAATTCATCTTATACCGGATTCCTTAACCCCTTAGTAGCCCTTTTTAAAAACAGTACCCCCTGACATATTGAAAACTTCTGTCAGTTTATTAACCCTTCAGGTGATTTACAGGAATTAATGCAAAGTGGTATAGCAGGATACAGCAAGTTGTCAGCTATAGTAGACAGCCGACAGCTGCTGGATCGTCTCCTGTGTGGATATTCTCTTAAATCTCAGGTCAGTAAAAAGATATATTGGCTGTCATTAAGGGGTTAATCTAATGAGAATCTCCCTCAATTCTCCCATCTAGATCAATTTAACGTGCACACGGAGTTTTTTATTCCACAGTAGCCTTCTCACACTGGCTTTGTACCCATTCAAAAAATAAAAAAAATAAAGATTACTATTATTCTTCAGAATATTTTACAAGAACAAACAAACCCCATACACTATGGAGCTTAGCAATTTACAGGAGTTCTTATAACTCCAATTGCATGAAAACTTCCAATTTACAGGAGCCTCTCACAAACCCCAATTGGAAAAAGTCTACAATCACAGTTCCCATTCAATTCCAAGAATAACATTCATACTGGATTAACAAGGTTACCGAATATAATGAAAATTATTAAATGTTCTTACCTATATTCAGATACAGACGATTCCCAGAGATCCTTAGACTATACAAAATCCATCACTTTCCCTCAGACCGGGATAACTGATTAATGCCCCTGGTGACGCCTAATGTCAAGGCGGAGGACTTACTTAAGGAGTCCCAGACTCCCCCCGTGCACGGTTTACAGTAATCACCGGTGAGGGAAAGGTGTTGGATTCCCGGCCAATGCACCAAAATGTCAAGGGAGTTTTAGTCTTCCAATTAGAAATCGTCCAGACCTGAATAAGTAAGATGCTTCTTTATTGGACATGCCGGCATGGAGAGAGAATGACAGCCACACCAGGTGTGGGCCGTCCTCTAACTCAATGCATATTCTTAAGAGTTAAAATAGCAGAGCCGAAAGGGTGTAGAAACGTATTGCGTTTGCAAAAAAGAGTACATGGAATATGCTTAGCTTGTTAGAAATCCTTATCTACGGTTACCAGAGAAGTCACTCAAGGCAAGGAAACCTGCTAACGTTCACAAAAAGTAACGCCCAAAAGTAACACCCATGTCTTTACAATACAGTCAGCTGAAAAGAGTTTCAAAGTCTTAAGCAAAAATAAATGGCATATATGCAGTCATGTGCATATATACATATATATACATACACGCATGGGTGTGTATATATATATATATATATATATATATATATATATATATATACACACACATACACCCATGCACACAAAAGAAAGGACTTTATTACAATTATTATAACATTGGGCAGTGTCCTAGAGGCCTGTTAGATATTGCCTAGGAGACTTGGGAACAAGAGGTGACTCCTTATCGCAGTGTAATTGAACACATAAAACTTATGCAGGACCGAATTGTAGCAGTTATGCCAATAGTTAAAGAGTGTTTAGAGCGCACAACATGCCCAAAGCACGGTATACAACCGAGCGGCAAAAACACGAGTCTTTCAACCCGGAGACAGGGTGTTGGTATTGGTGCCTACCGTAGAGAATAAATTTCTTGCGAAATGGCACTGACCATACGAAGTGCTGGAACGAATAGGTGAAGTAAATTATAAGATACATCAAGAGAAAGCCCTAACAAATATAACACATAAACTTGCTTAAGGCCTGGCGGGACAGGGAGAGTCTGGTGGCAGGAGCTGCCCTTGAGGATGGGCCTCGAGGGGCACCACCTTCTAAGGTGAAGGACCCCCAGGTAGCTCCGCCAGAAGTGGGTATTGCAGACACGCTACGCTATCCGAAAGCCAAAAACGAGAGACCAGGGAGTTCATACAGAGGAACGCAGATATTTTCTTGGAACTTCCTGGCCGGACTCACCTAATTAAACATTGTTACTGATCCACAGGCGCGGGTACGGCTAAAACCATATTGAATTCCAGAGGCTCGGAGACAAGCCATTGCCCGGGAAGTGAAGAAGATGTTAGAGCTCGGGGTCATTGAGGAGTCCCGGAGTGATTGGGCTAGCCCTATCGTACTGGTGCCCAAACCCGATGGGACTATCCGATTTTGTAACGATTTTCGGAAAGTAAATGAAGTATCGAAATTCGATGCCTACCCGATGCCAAGAGTCGATGAACTGATAGAGAGACTGGGTTCGGCCAGGTACATATCCACTATTGACTTAACAAAAGGTTATTGGCAGATTCCCCTCACGGAATGAGCCAAAGAGAAAACTGCCTTTGTTACGCCCCAGGGATTATTCCAGTACCGAGATATGCCATTTGGGTTGCATGGTGCCGCAGCCACCTTCCAACGTCTAATGGATATTGTCCTAAAACCCCATGGCCAGTATGCATCCGCGTACTTGGACGACATCATTATCTTTAGCGATGACTGGGACACGCATTTGTCAAAAGTACAAGCCGTCTTAGACTCCCTAAAAACAGCTGGGTTGACTGCCAATCCCAAGAAATGTACGTTGGGATTGGAAGAGGCTCACTATCTGGGATATAGCATAGGGAGAGGCGTCGTGAAGCCTCAAGCCAATAAAGTGGACGCTATTCAAAATTGGCCACGACCGGTAACCAAAAAACAGGTTGGAGCTTTTTTAGGGATCGTTGGTTATTATAGGCGGTTCATCAAACATTTTGCGACCATCGCAGCTCCTCTCACAGATCTTACTAAGGGGTCGAAATCTGTCACAATAAAGTGGAACGCAGAAGCAGAGGAGGCCTTTCAGCGATTGAAAACAGTCCTCTGTGACCAACCAGTGTTGGTTGCACCAGACTTTAAATGGGAGTTTATTGTCCAAACGGACGCCTCTGGGGTGGGCCTCGGCGCGGTTTTGTCTCAAGAAGTAAATGGCGAGGAACACCCAGTGGCCTATCTAAGCAGAAAGCTTACGAGAGCGGAAAAGAACTACAGTGTAGTTGAGCGGGAAGCCCTGGCTGTGAAATGGGCCCTGTGCACCTTGCGCTATTATTTACTAGGTCGCCAGTTTAGACTAGTGACGGACCATTCACCTCTAACGTGGATGTCCCAGGCAAAAGAAGGCAATGCGCGGGTGACACGCTGGTTCTTAGCATTACAAGGGTTTAAATTTTCCGTTGAGCATAGGGCGGGCACAGCGCACAGAAATGCAGACGCGTTGTCTAGAACGCACTGCTTGGTGACTCGTCGTGTCCGACCCCATGGGCTCGAACAGAGGAGGGGCGTGTGTGAGGTGCCAAGGGGAGAGGTACTAGAAAACAGGTATATTTCTCCCCGTTTCATTTCATATGTCTCCCTGTACTGATGATGAAGCCAGTTTATTTTACCGTAATCCAGTCCTGGTTTCCTTAGTGATCAGCATGGAAAGGACTGGTAGTTCCCCCTCCACTTATTCATTCCAGGTTTTGGTTTCCTGACTGGTCCAGCTGATATAATCAGGAGGAGCTGGGATCTGAGAGTCAATCTCGTCTGCTGAAATGGGAGCTGACACAGTAAGATTACATGGACTTGTTTGCTGTTATATAGGTTTATTTTGTAGTTAGCCTGCTATTGTTAGTTAGTGGCCAGACGGCCTTAGATGTTTTATTTCATGTTTGGCATGTGTAACATTGAATAACAAGTGTGCACAATAAATATGCCGTGTCCATATTCATGTGGAACTTGCTAGTCTGCTGAAGTGACTTCATAGCCACACGCTTGTGCCAAAGCAAAGATCCCAGCTGAGCTATCTATTCCCCACACACCATAGCAATGATAAGAATAATAGGCAAAATTGTTTGGTGAATTGGAACGCACAGGCTTAAAATTTCGCCTCACAACATAGCCTATGACGCTCTCGGTGTCCAGATGTGTGACTGCAAAATTTTGTGGCTGTAGCTGCGACGGTGCAGATGCCAATCCCGGACAGACATAGTCATATATGCACACACACACATTGAGATATATATATATATATATATATATATATATATATATATATTATAATAATTTTTTTTTTTTTTTTTTTTTTCTTTCTGCCCACAAAATATATTAATCTCCTTTTCTTTAGGAAACACAGTTCTTCTTTTTTGGAGAGAGAGAGAAAAAAACAAGTGTCCTCTCCTTTCTCTTCCTGTGAGGGGGGCACTTCAAGTGTCCAAGTTTCAATTGAAAAAAAACAAACAAAAAACAGTAGTGTCCACTTTCTAATCTGACAACGCACGTGCCCATATATAAAACTTCTTACAAAAAGTTGCCTCCCCCCACCTTCCTTTGAGGGGAGCTCTGCGTATGTCCACACTGTCAAGGACTCGAACAAGTAATTTTAGCAATTCTTAAAGGGGTACACCCCCTTATTGTACAGCACAGTCCGGTGCTACATGTGCGGGCTGCCTGGTAATAAAATGCAGTCTGTTGCTGCAGCCGCATTTGGTCCCAAAGTCCATAGACCTATGGCCCTGCGCAAGGGAAGTTCTACAATTCAGTAGAAGGGCCATAACAACAACATATATACACAATAACGTTCTCTTATAGGCCGTACCGGCCGCATTGCTCCCAACCTTGACAGCGCATCAGGGTTCCTTGGAAAAACACAAGAAAAACATTTTCACAAAAAATGTCCCGTAGACCATCACAGGCTCTCCACATGAGCGTTGCAGGGTCCCCTTACCCTGAGGGGACGCGGAACAGTCCCTGAAATGTGCAACTGGCTCTTGAAGGGTTAAGCACAGTAAGTTCAGCGGCACGCATTCTGTGTGTTTTTTCTACTTGTTGCCCGGCCCCTGGCGCAGGTTAAAAAGGACTGCCGCCGCAGAGTCTCCATGGTGAAAAGCATGATCCGGGGCAGAGGTGTCATCGGTTGCATCTGCAGGATGCAGTGGTTTCAGGGTACACCTGGCTGAAGCGCTGCTGCTCAGGGGCTTTGGGGGACGCCTGGTGGGAATGCGGATGAATGGTGGCACAGACCTTGGGCTACGTGTCCCCACAGTGGATCAGCATTGGGACACTGTGGTCCATCACCGGTTAAACCTGAGTAGCACTCATCTCCTTTATTTGTACAGCTCCGCTCCATCCGACTCTCAGCTCCTCCAGGGACTGTGGGAGGTCGGGGTTTCCACAGGCCCGGCTTCTTCCTCTTCACGGACGTCAGCAGCACTTCCACACATTGCAGCGGCGTCCTTCTCCGATCGGGTGAGCTCACGGTCACTGCCGGCACTTGTTTCCAGGATGCAATTATGTCCCATCTTCAGTGGTCTGACGGGAACAGATTCCGGGTACGTTGGTTCTGGCACAGTCTGTTCTTCCGGTCTCGGCTCCTCGGAGTTGACCACCACTTCTGGTCCCCGCTGCTGTGGAACTAGCTCAGGAGACAAAAGTTCCGCCTCCCACCGTAGGTCCCACATGGACTCCCGATGCCACTGGAACGATACTTTCTCTTGTGACTCCGGCACGGCACATCCTCCTGGCCGAGGCCCAGATCCCGGTGGTCTCCTAGGTTTCTTCGGGTGAGTAATGGGTGAATCGTCCTGCGGTGTCTCCAAAACGGCCTGTGCTGTGAACAGATGCAACTTCGGACTGATGTCAGGCTCCTGCTGCGGATCTTCGCTACGGGTAAGCGCCTGGTGTTCTACTGATGCCAGACAGCTGCACTTAGCACATTCTGCAGGGCCACTCTCGTTCCATGGAGGAGCTCTCTCCGGTCTCTCCTCCCACTTCTCAGCATTCAGGGGGAAAGGTTGCTGCACATACCACTCCTTCCAAGGGCGGACCTGACAATGACAGCTCACATTTGGCACCATCCAGACGCTGTCACGCCCACGAAGTGCTCCTTGCTGACAAGAACAGTCCATTTTGGCGCCAGAATTCTCCATCTTGGTCGCCGCCATTTTAGGTTTCACAGTGTCACTTTGCAGATCTTCTTCTTTGGTCACAATCAGTCTCTTGGTCTCACTTTTCAGCACTTTTTCAGTCACAATCGGTATTTTAATCATCTTCACTTGCCCATTACTGCACGCTTAAATTTGCATTTTATAGGGTACTGCAGTCACTGTCAGCCTTTCTCCTTTCTTCACCTCCGCTGCAGTCTCATCGCCATTTTGGGCAGCGAGATCCTGCCGACTATGCCAAATGTAATACCACGGCCACCGTGGAGGTAGCTTCTGCGGTCGCTCCAGTACTCACTGTGCTGGAGGCTATTCCATCTCTGGTATGCTGTTCACTTTGAGGACTCAATTGACTGCAGGCAGAGGCTGGAAACAACTTTAACAACTCAGCTTTATTCTCTTCAGGGCACAGCATATCCACAATGGCTACAGGACTCTTTACTCGGTAACAGCAATACGTCTTCATCTACAGCAGTATGTTACTCCTGCCTCCGCTACACATGTATGAACCACACAAGCAAGCGGCACGGAACACAGTGAACACTGAACTATGACCCTTCTTCCTGAGACCGACCTCAGCCCACGAAGGTACCTGCCTTATCCATTACAGCTCACCCCTTTACGGCACTGTTGCTCGTGTCCTAGATTTGCAGCTCACTAGACTTCACACAGCTCCCATACTCCAGCTGACACTTCTACAGGGGCTCACCCACTGACCTCCCTGGCTTGACAATTCCAGACACGGACTGGTTTCCATAGACTGGCTTGGTTGTCACTTCAGCTTTTCTTTGCTAGCTGACTTAACCACTGAGACTCCTCCATTAGTCTCCCTAGTCCTGCAGTTCCCAGTCTCTAACTGCAGGACCTCCAGCGACCTTCCTCGCTGGCTACTGCTGTAGGCATCCGCTGTACTCCACAGTCCAGTATGGCTACCCCAGGCTCAACTCACTCATGAGGGAAAATGTATCTTCCTTTTGTCTCTGGCTAGCCACTCCTCTAATTTAACCCTTCAAAAGGTTACCTCCAGTTATGCTCGGTACCCCCATCTAGTGTCCCTTATGTGATATTACAACTAACTAACTCTCAATCTAACTATTGTCATGTGGCTGCAAACACACACATGACATTTCAGGTATACAGATAATATATAATAACGAGAATATTTACATGGCTGTGCTCTGACTTGCTTACACATACACACAAATGTTCCAGCTTTCCTGTGGTCTGTATGAGAGAGTCGCCTCCAGACTCCTATAGCAGATGATTATTTACAGGAATGACTAACGGATTATCCTCTGAAATTCAGGATGCCAGATACTTCTCTATCCTGACATCATCTGTCGGGAGGTCCCCAAATACATATTATGGTCGCCCAAACCCCCCTAAAATCAGTGCTTTCATGTAACTTTTGCTTAATGTGTATGGGAGCGTTAAAAGGTAACTTATTGAATGCTGCCTCTGACCTGGCCTAATAGACCTTCGTACATTGCAGGCCCAGACACCAATATTAGGCACATAAGAATTGTAGTAACTAGGCCACCACGTACTATCAAGTACTTGGGGGAGGAGGACATTCAGCCCAACTCTGTCACACGTTCTTAGATGCCATGTTTGCTTTTGACAGCAGCAAGTGTTGAATCATAGAATGTTAGAATTGAAATGGACTTCCTGGGCCATCTGGTCCAACCCCCTGCTCAAAGCAAGATTCACTAAATCATCGCAGACAGATGTATGTCCAGCCTCTGTTTGAAGACTTCCACTAAAGGAGAACTCGCCACCTCTTGTGGCAGCCTGTTCCACTCATTGATCACCCTAACCGTCAAAAAGTTTTTTTCTAATATCTAATCTGTGTCTCCTCCCCTTCAGTTTCATCCCATTGCTTCTAGTCTTTCCTTGTGCAAAAGAATAAAGATGATCTTTCTACAGTGTGACAGTCCTTGAGATATTTGTAGACCGCTATTAAGTCTCCTCTCAGTCTTCTTTTTTGCAAGCTAAACATTCCCAAATCCTGTAACCATTCCTCATAGGACATGGTTTGCAGACCGGTCAACATTCTGATTGCTCTTTTCTGAACTTGCACTAGTTTGTTGAAGTCTTTTTTTAAAATGTGGTGCCCAAAACTGGACACAGTATTCCAGATGAGATCTGACCAAAGAGGAGTTAAGGGCAGTAATGACTTCACGTGATCTAGACTGTATGCTTCTGCTAATACATCACAGAATTGTATTTGCCTTTTTTGCTGCTGCATCACACTGTTGACTCATGTTCAGTATGTGATCTTAGTATACCCAAGTATTTTTAACATGTGCTGTTGCTTAGCCCTATTCCTCCTATTCTGTATAGGCTCTTTTCATTTTTATTGCCTAGATGTAGTACTTTGCATTTTTCCCTGCTAAAAAAACATTCTGTTAGTTGCTGCCTAGTGCTCCAGTTTATTTATATCTTTTGAATCCTCTTTCTCGTCTCTAGTATTAGCTATCCCTCCTAGCTTTGTGTCATCAGCAAATGTAATCAGTTTTCCTTCAATTCCTTCATCTAAATCATTGATAAAAATATTGAACAATACAGGGCCCAGGACAGAGCCCTGTGGTACCCCACTTGAGACATTCTTCCAACTGGAAGTGCAGCCATTTACGACCACTCTTTGGGACCGATCACTAAGCCAGTAATGAATCCACCTAACAGTTGACTTGTCCATTCCATACTTAGTCATTTTTTTTCAATAAAGATTGTGTGAGACACTGTCAAATGCTTTGCTGAAGTCAAGATATACTACACTGCTCAAAAAAATAGAGGAAACACTAAAATACCGCATCCTAGATATCGCTGAATGAAATATTTAAGTTGCAAATCTTTATTCATTACATAGAGGAATGCGTTGAGAACAAAAAACATAAAAATGATCACTGTATATCAAAATTAATATCTCATGGAGGGCTGGATTTAGAATGACATTCAAAATCAAAGTGGAAAATCAAATTACAGGCTGATCCAACTTCAGTGGAAATGCACCAAGGCAAGGAAATGATGCTCAGTAGTGTGTGTAGCCTCCACGTGCCTGTATGACCTCCCTATAATGTCTGGGCATGCTCCTGATGAGGCGGTGGATGGTCTTCTGAGGGATCTCCCAGACCTGGACTAAAGCATCTGCCAACTCCTGGACAGTCTGTGGTGCAACGTGCCGTTGGTGGATGGAGCAAGACAAGATGCCCAAGATGTGCTCAATCCAATTCAGGTCAGGGGAATGGGCGGGTCAGTCCATAGCTTCAATGCCTTCATCTTGCAGGAACTGCTGGCACACTCCAGCCACATGAGATCTGGCATTGTCCTGCATTAGGAGGAATCCAGGGCCAACCGCACCAGCGTATGGTCTCACAAGGGGTCTGAGGATCTCATTTCGGGACCTAATGGCAGTCAGGCTACCTCTGGTGAGCACAAGGAGGGCTGTGCGGCCCTCCAAAGAAATGCCACCACACACCATTCCCGACCCACTGTCAAACAGGTCATGCTGAAGGATGATGCAGGCATCAGATTGCTCTCCACGGCGTCTCCAGACTCTCGCATCTGTCACATGTGCTCAGTGTGAACCTGCTTTCATCTGTGAAGAGCACAGGGTGCCAGTGGCGAATTTGCCAATCCTGGTGTTCTGTGGTAAATGCCAAGTGTCCTGCACGCTGTTGGGCTGTGAGCACAGCTCCCATCTGTGGACATCAGGCATTCAGACCATCCTCATGGAGTTGGTTTCTAACTGTTTGTGCAGACATATGCACGTTTGTGTCCTGCTGTGGGTCATTTTGCAGGGTTCTGGCAGTGCTCCTCCTGTTCCTCCTTGCACAACGGCTGAGGTAGCGGTCATGCTGCTGGGTTGTTGCCCTCCTACGACCCCTCCACCTCTCCTGGTGTACTGGCCTGTCTCCTGGTAGAGTCTCCAGCATCTAGACACTAGGATGACAGACACAGCAAACCTTGCCACAGCTCGCATTGATGTACCATCCTTGATGAGCTGCACTACCTGAGCCACATGTGTGGGTTGTAGAGTCTATCTCATGCTACCGTGAGTGTGAAAGCACAGCCAACATTCATAAGTGACCAAAATATCAGCCAGAAAGTATTGGTACTGAGATGTGGTCTATGGTCTCCACCTGCAGAGCCACTCCTTTATTGAGTGTGTCTTGATAATTGCCAATAATTTCCATCTGTTGTCTATTCCATTTGCACAACAGCATGTGAAATTGATTGTCATTCAGTGTTGCTTCCTAAGTGGACAGTTTGATTTCACAGAAGTTTGATTTACTTGGCGTTATATTCTGTTTGAGTGTTCCCTTTATTTTTTGAGCAGTGTATATCTACAGCATTTCTCTGTTCCACCCAGTCAGTGATTTTATCATAGAAGGAAATTAAGTTAGTTTGACATGACTTATTAGTTACAAACCTATGCTTACTCTGCTTTATCACTTCTTTCTTATCCAGGTACTTGCATACATGTTTAATTTGTTCAAAGATCTTTTCTGGTATAGAAGTCAAACTCACCTGCCTATAGTTCCCTAGGTCCACCTTTTTCCCCTTTTTGAAGATAGGAACATTTGCTTTTCTCCAGTCTTCTGGGACTTCTGTTCTCCAAGAATTTTCAATGATTTTGGAGAGTATCAGGATCCTGTCAGTGCCGGCGGACTGCCGCGGCTGAGCAGGGTCACTCACCCAGACTACGGGAGAGCCCGGGGTCCGAAACTGCAGGGAAAGTTCCAAGAACAGGACCTGCGACACTAAAGGTAGTAAAGAGTACAAGGACCTACGATCATGTGACCACAGGGGGCGTGGCTTAGCATCCTGCTGCAGTAGATGACTGTAGGATTCTATTACAGGAATCCTGGAGTAAAGATTAGGGGAACTCAGGTCAGACAAGTGGGGGGGGTCATACACAGAGGGCAGCGCGGTACCAGAGAGACAAGCAGAGAATAGTCAGAACGCAAGCAATGAGTCATACACAGAGATGGCAACGCAGTACAAAAGGAACAGGCAGAACTCGTAACAGGGACAGAACCGGGTCAAAACCAAACAAGCATAAAGTATCAGTCACAAAGCACACCAGGGTCTCAAACACTCGGCCAAGGATCTGAGTATAAGCGACAAGGAATGAGTCCACAATGAGGCTATGAAAAGCCTCCCAGAATCTTAGAGTGAGGCCATCCAGATTAACCTCTGAACTACCTAATCCCATGAACTAAGCAGATCATGACAGAGTGGTTCAAAAGTTTCTTCTGCTATCTCCTTCAGTACGCTGGGGTGTAATTCATCTGGACCTGGAGATTTGAATTCTTTTAGGTTAGCTAAGTGTTTCCTCACTATCTTTCTGTTTATAGATATCCTGGATTCTTCTATTTCCTTAAAAGGACATCGAAGATCATTTGATGTTACATTTCCTTTCTGAGAGAAAACAGATGCAAAATAGGAATTTAAAAGTTCGGCTTTCTCGACATCCTTTCTTACCATTTCATTTTCTTTCTGTTAAAATCCTTCAGCATTTTTGACTTTTGTTTTACTTGTGACATATCCCCAAAATCCTTTTTTATTGCTTTTGACATCTTTTGCAAGCCTTAATTCATTGTCAGCTTTACTAGTCTGATTCGTGCCCTGCAGCTTCTGCAGACCGCTTTATATTCTTCTTTAGATGTGCCTCCCTCTATCCGTTTGATAACCATTTCTTTCTTCCTTTTTAGCATGTGTTTAAGTTCTGTGTTCATCCATCCTGGTTTCCTTAAATGCTTCCTATTCTTCCCTCTTTTTGGAATTGTTAATGATTGTGCTTTGAGAATCTAAGTTTTTGAGATTTCCCATCCTTCCTGGACATTTTTGTCCTTAAGGATATTCAGCTACTGGATCCCTCCAATTCTCTTTCTGAGTCCCTTAAGATCTGCCTTTCTAAAATCTAACATTGAAGTCTGAGTCTTCACAGATCTTCCTCCTCTAGTTATCCAAAATTCATGGCGCAACCTCCTAGGGTCTCAGCCACTATTACCTCCTCAACCATTTCCTCCCTGTTTTATAAGGATTAGATCCAAGGTAGCAGATCCCCTTGTTTTCTCCCCTACCTTTTGGAAGATAAAGTTGTCAGCAAGAGAGGATAAGAACTTGCTTGACCTGTTAGTTTTGCCTGAGAGAGATTCCCAACAAATGTCTGGATAGTAGAAATCTCCAATGACCACTATGTCATATTTTTGGGAGAACTTGACCATTTGATGCATAAAGAGTTCATTCATATCTTCAGCTTGCACAGGCGGCCTGTAGTAAATGCCTACAATGGTGTCCTTTCCATTGTTCTGTCCTTGTATTCTTACCCAGTTTCCACAGAACTCCCAGTCTCTGAAGCTTCAATCTCTGTGCAGATATACGCATTTCAAACATTCATTGCGACACCTCCTCCTCGTTTATCAAGTCTGTTTCTTGTAAATAAGTTCTATCCTTCTAGCCTTGTATTCCAATCATGAAACTGCCAGGGGTTTTGTTGCAGCTGCACCTGTGCCATCCCTGGCGTGTACATCTATGTTCTGGGGCGCAAACGCGTTAATTTTTTTAAAAAAAAAAGTTTCAATTGTTAAATAATAAAAATGTGTCTTCTGCTTTTTTATTTTTGTTTTTTAATTTTTGCAAGAAATGTTGGCCAATTTTCATTTGAAACATTTTCTGTTTTGTTCTGGTGTATTTCCTATAATATAGGAAAGCCTAAGGCCAGAAATAAATCCCATAAGGCTGTGTACCCACGTTGCGTTATTTTTCAGCATTTTTGAAGCGTTTGTGCCGGATCGGACACTTCACAAACGCTTAAATTAAGCATCCCATTCATTTTAATACATTTTGGTGTTTTTGTGCAAATTGATGCATTTTTTTCCACAAAGGAAACACTGAGCGGCTAAAAACGCATAAGTCCGCGTTTTTAGCTATTTTCTGTGAGTCCAGAAGACACGCGGAAAAAAACGCATCAAAAACGCGCGGGTTTTGCGCGTTTTCTGGGAAGGAGTCCGGTTTTGTGTCAGGTCTTAAACGCTAACGTGGGTACATAGCCTAAGACACTGTACATGGAGACTTTGGGATCAGGTCATTTCTGTCCACGGTGTTTGTGCAAACAAAAATAGCTTTTATAAAAGCCTCAAAGTTCTGTATGTGAATCAGACCTGAGATCTAACGTGATAGAAGATTACAGTGCGGGGAAGACGGGAAACCTTCATATAGACGGTCGGTGGGGATGGAGTCAGTGACGGACTCTGGCCAAATATGTTTCTAGAGCCGTAGTAGAAGATGAAGATGTCGTCCTCATCATGAAGTAGTTATTTCTCCTGTCCCGTGTAATGAATATCTCCTGCAGTATTGCTAATGCCGATTCCAGTGTCGGTAAATGAGACGAGAATTAGCGTTATGGAAGATGAGTCTATGAGAACCGTATTCAGCTGCCGACTCCGAGGGAGAAATTGCTTGTTGTCTGTGGCCTAAATATATAGGTTTTATTAGTAGATGTAAAGAAGGAAACTAAATCCTGTAAAATAATAAATCTCATGTTTCCCTTATTATCTCCAGTAATTGTATTATTACACAGGATTTTTAGATGTGACATCAGCTCATCTTCTTCCCATTCAGGTCTCTACAATATCGGTTCCTCTCAGTGAAGATCTTCACTGAGATAATAGAATTTTCCTGATTTACCCATCAAAGATGGATATGGACAGAGACAAGATTGCGGAGAGGATATTACACCTCACCCTAGAGATCCTCTTCCAGGTTACTGTAGAGGTGAGAGATTCTGATGACATCACATTACATCATTCTTCTCTATGGGAATAACAGATGAACAGAACTGGAGAGGTGAGGATTCTATAAATGTCTGTAGTAAGATTTATTACTGTCTCTCCATAACCAGGATTACACAGTAGTGAAGAAGACCTCTAGTGAACCCTGTCAGAACCCTGTGTCTGAGGGATGGGGAAGACCCTTGAGCCCAATCACGGGGCCTCCACCTCACCCTCTGATCCATGAGGACATCAGTGACCAGAAAATCCTAGCACTCATCTACAAGATGATTGAGCTGCTGACTGGAGAGGTGACACTGCTGGGAATGCTGGGACATTATACAGTAACACTATGAAGGGATCGGGGGGATGACGGTATCATTGTATGTGTCAGGTTCCTATAAGGTGTCAGGATGTCGCCGTCTATTTCTCCATAGAGGAGTGGGAGTATTTAGAAGGACACAAAGATCTGTACAAGGATGTCATGATGGAGGTTCCCCAGCCCCTCACATCACCAGGTAATAGACAGGAATAAATACACATGGCCTATAATTATCTATATGTTATGAATGAATTCAGTCCCTGTATGTATTTCCTCCAGTTCTATCCAGTAAGATCACAACACCAGAGAGATGTCCCCATCCTCTTCTACAGGACTATAAACAAGAAGATCCCAATGTTCCTCAGAATCATCAGGTAGATAGAGAGAAGGTGTCATGAGATTTTCCATTTGATGTGTAGACATCTGTGAAGGTCTTGTGCTCAGTCTTGGTTTTTTCACCAGTATTATGTTTTATACTTGTGTAATGAGAACGGTGGAGGTGGCAGGATTAGAGCTGATTATAGATGTGACTTCTCCTTCTGTCTGTGACTTTTACATTATTTGTTTCAGGGTGAATATTTGACCCATATTAATCTGTTCGCACAGTACTGCCTTCCCCCATTTTCTAATGTTCCCATAGTACTGCCCCCTGGACATTATCCCATCCTATGTGCCCACAGGCTTGGCGTAGCAGAGCCCTGCTATAGACATTTGTACTTTGCTTTGCCTAATCTAAAGGCTGTTTATTTTCTGTTTGTGTTTTTGGGGTTTATGAAGCAATAAACCTACATGAACGTTTAAAGGAACGTGCCTCCTGTTGTCCTCCCATCGCACCTGAGCGAGTACAACCCATACTAACTATATATATATATATATATATATATATATATATATATACATACAGTTGTGGCCAAAAGTATTGACACCCCTGCAATTCTGTCAGATAATACTCAGTTTCTTCCTGAAAATGATTGCAAACACAAATTCTTTGGTATTATCTTCATTTAATTTGTCTTAAATGAAAAAACACAAAAAGAATTGTCCTAAAGCCAAATTGGATGTAATTCCACACCAAACATAAAAAAGAGGGTGGCAAGTGTGATTTAGTTATGGCCAACACCTGTTAGGTGCCACAGGTAAGTTACAGGTGCTGGTAATTACACAAATTAGAGAAGCATCACATGATTTTTCGAACAATGCCAATACTTTTGTCCACCCTCTTTTTTATGTTTGGTGTGGAATTATATCCAATTTGGCTTTAGGACAATTCTCTGTGTTTTTTCATTTAAGACAAATTAAATGAAGATAATACCAAAGAATTTGTATTTGCAATCATTTTCAGGAAGAAACTCAGTATTATCTGACAGAATTGCGGGGGGTGTCAATACTTTTGGCCACAACTGTGTGTGTGTGTATGTATGTGTGTGTATATATATATATTACACTGCTCAAAAAAATAAAGGGAACACTCAAACAGAATATAACGCCAATTAAATCAAGCTTCTGTGAAATCAAACTGTCCACTGAGGAAGCAACACTGATTGACAATCAATTTCACATGCTGTTGTGCAAATGGAATAGACAGTAGATGGAAGTTATTGGCAATTATCAAGACACACCCAATAAAGGAGTGGTTCTGCAGGTGGGGACCACAGACCACATCTCAGTACCAATGCTTTCTGACTGATGTTTTGGTCACTTTTGAATGTTTGCTGTGCTTTCACGCTTGTGGTAGCATGAGACGGACTCTACAGCCCACACAAGTGTCTCAGGTAGTGCAGCTCATCCAGGATGGCACATCAATGCAAGCTGTGGTCTGTGGTCCCCAACTGCAGAACCACTCCTTTATTGAGTGTGTCTTGATAATTGCCAATTTCCATCTGTTGTCTATTCCATTTGCACAACAGCATGTGAAATTGATTGTCATTCAGTGTTGTGTTGTGTTCGGGTAGTGGCGCTGGTTGGGTTGACAGAAGTCAATCACCTGAAGAGGATGAGTGAAGGTCAGGTGTTGCAGACTGGGAAGATGTAAGTGAGCAAGCTTCCCTCAGTTGATCCTGGTGATTTGGTTTTCTTCCTGTGCATTTTGAAGTTTGCTTGTCCCCTGCTTGGTCCTGCATCGTTCAGATAAGTTATTTGTTTGCTGGAATCTTTTACATTTGATCCAGTTTTTGCCTTTCTCTGCTTTCTGCTTTGCTATGTGGGTTCAGCATTGTTTCCTGCTGGGATCGGTGCTGGACCCTGCTCCATATGTCACAGCTTATGTCAGTCTGTTCAGTATTGCTAATCCCCTGTTATATCAGTATCTTTTGCTTTGCTTCCAGTTCACACCAGAATGCTAATCTAGTGGGGGAGAGGTTGTGTGGCCTCCAGTATTTTTGCATATCAGACGTGTTGGATTTTTTAGGGTTTTTGCGTGATTGCAGACAGTATCTTTCCTGTCCTGTTCTATCTAGACAGTTTGGGCCCCATCATTTGCTCACTCTATTTTCTGCCTGTGTTTGTGCTTCATCTTGTCTCACCGGCAATATGTTTGAGGGCTATCTATTCCTTTGGGGTTCTACTCCGGGGCAGTTTAGCTTTCCCCTTTCTTGCTTTAGGCTTAGTTAACTATTTTGGCTGTGCCGAGGCGTCTAGGACATCGTAGGCATGTCCCACGGCTACTTCGAGTTGTGTTGTTAGGTTTAGGGGTCTGCAATCTGCAAAGTTACCAACCTTTCTGGTTGCCTAGCTTATTCCCTGGCTATCCTCCTTGGTGACCCATTCATAACAGAATCACCGGCCTAAACTGTAGATTCTAGGGTACTCTAAAGAAGGGAAAAATTGTAAAAAAAAAAAGTGTCAGAATTTTTTAAAAATATTTTTTCTTCTCTTTCTCTGGGGGCCGTAGGAGGATTTTTTCTTTAATGGAGACTAAGCAATTGTCCGATCGTGTTGAGCAGCTCGCTGCTGAAGTCTGGGGAATATCTGCCTATCTCGCTCAATCATCTGCTGTAGAACCAAAAATCCCTACTCCTGATGTATTTTCTGGGAATCGGTATAAGTTTTTGAACTTTAAGAATAATTGTAAACTGTTTTTTGCCTTGAAACTTAACTACTCGGGGAACTCGGTGCAGCAGGTTAAAATTGTCATCTCCCTGTTGCGTGGCGACCCCCTGGACTGGGCTTTTTCTCTGACACCTGGGGAGCCTAATCTGGCTAATGTGGATGCGTTTTTCAAGCTCTGGGGTTGTTGTATGATCAACCGAATGTTATTGATGAAGCTGAGAAAACTTTATTGGCATTGAACCAGGGTCAGGATGCGGCAGAGTTATATTGTCAAAAATTTTGAAAGTGGGCGGTCCTTACTAAATGGAGCGACGATGCCTTAGCACCTTTCTTTTCGGAAAGGTCTGGCAGAAACCGTAAAAGATATTATGGTGGGATTTCCTGTCCCCTTTGGTCTTAACGACTCTATATCATTAGCCATTCAAATTGATCGATGTTTATGTGAACGTAAAACTATGCGAGAGGCAGTGCTGCCTTTCTAACAAACTTCTGAGCCCATGCAATGTGATAGGGTATTTTCTAGGGCGCAACGTCAAGAGTTTAGAAGGCGTAATAAGTTATGCTTCTTTTGTGGGGACGCCTCTCATGCTATTTCTCTCTGCCCTAAGCAGGAAAAACGTTTTGCTCACTCATTTACTGTAGGCAGTGTACAGCCTAAATTCCTTTTGGTGGTTTCCTTGATCTGCTCCTTGTCTTCATTTTCTGCTAAGGCTTTTGTTGATTCAGGAGCAGCCCTGAGCCTGATGAATTTTGACTTTGCCAAACGTTGTGGTTTTCCCATGGTATCCCTGCAGACTCCTATTCCTTTAAGGGGTATTGATGTTACCCCTTTGGCGGAGAATAAACCCCAGTTTTGGACCCAGGTGATAATGCGGGTAGCCCCGGACCACCAAGAGAATTGTAAATTTTTTTAGTGGTGCATAATTTACATGACATTATTGTATTGGGTTTTCCTTGATTGCAGACCCACAATCCTGTTTTGGATTGGAAATCTGTGTCTTAGTTAGTTGGGATTGTCAATGTGTTCTTAGTGACACTCCTGTTTTCTCCACCTCTCCCCAGTTTCATGATGTTACTGACTATTTCGCTGATTTTTCTGATGTATTTAGTGAGAGTAAGTCCACGTCTTTGCCTCCTCATAGGAGTTATAATTGCGCGATCGAGTTAGTACCCAGTTGTAAATTTCCCATGGGTCGGCTTTTCAACTTATCTGTACCTGAACATGATGCTATGCGATCTTATATTAAGGAGTTGTTGGAGAAGGGTCATATTAGACCATCCTCTTCACCTTTTAGGTGCTGGGGTTTTTTTGTGGCCAAGAAAGATGGCTCATTAAGGCCATGTATTGACTTTTACCCTTCGCCACGACAGCACCCACTGGAGGTAGCGGGGTCCTCCCCAAAGGAACAGGAAACCTACAGAGACATAAAAGGGGGTGGTCCGCCTCTCCTCCTCAGTTTTGGTTTCCTGTTCCCAGGGGAACCTCAGGAAGAATCCTTAAGAAGACATACCTGGGCCAATGCACGCCGCCTGTGCAGTATCTGTGAGAACGGCAGGGGCTGCGGTCCAGAAGCAGCATCGGGGGGAATTCCATTAGATGGCTCCCCCCTCGTCTGGTGGATGGTCTGGAGCGATGACCGGGTCCGGGAGGGGCCACCCGGTCTCGCTTAGGAGCACGTCGAGAGAGGCTGCATGGAGCGCCGATGCCCAGCGGCGGCTCTGGGACTTGGAGGAGCTGCCGTACTGGAAGGGGTAAGAGCGCCAGTGGCACAAAAAAAAACCGGCCGCTTTCCAGGGCCAGGGGACGCGGCCCGGTGTATAGAGCGGGCCTGCGCATATGCCACCTGACGTCGATGCTCCAGGCACCGGAAGTAATGGGTGAGCTTCCGGGGCATAATGGCTGAGGTGCAGGATAGCCACTAGCGCTGTGCGGGAGCGAAGCACGCGATTGGACCCAGAAGTGGCAGAACTTCGGGGTCGGGGAAAAAAAGGGAAAATACTTATATAAGTGTCTATTTTAACGAACGCCGCAGGGGAGACGGCGGTGAAAAATCATGTCATCCCCTGGAGATGGGGGATTCTGCAGGTGGCGGTGCCTCCCGAGACCGCTCTGGCAGAGGATCTACAGACACCACTCGCAGAAGTAACGCCAGGACTGCTCCTCAGCCATCTGATCCGGTACCGTAAGCTTCACTGGGTGAGTGCGCAAAACATACTCTGCCTATTGGGCAATTTTAAACCAGCAGTAGCCAGCGCATGCACCGCCAGATCAATGCTCGTTTGGTTAGACCACTTGAACCAACAGATCGAGCAGGAAGTGTCGAGGGAAAGGCTGCGTGCCGCTTTTCCGTTAATTAGAGGAGCAGCAGCCTTCATGGCCGATGCATCCACAGACACCCTACATTTAGCAGCAAGGTCGGCGGTCTTGTTAATAGTGCCAGGCGGACACTATGGATGGAAAGCTGGAAGGGCGACGCGCAATCAAAATCTAAGATCTGCGCGATCCTGTGCAAGGGAGAACCTTTAAGGCTGTGTTCACACACAGCGTTTTTTTAGCGGTTTTTACTGCGGTTTTCACTATAAAACCACTAAAAATAAGCTTCCCAGTCATTTCTATGCATTTTGCACTTTTTGTGCACATTGATGCGCTTTTTACCGCGAAAAAAACGCATCGCGGTAAAAACCGCAGCATGCTAATTAATTTTGCGGATTTTTCTGCGTTTTTGGCTTCTTCCATGCGGTTTGAAACCGCTGCGGGAAAAAACGCATCAAAAATGCTCAAAAACCACCGCGGAAAAATAGGTGCGGTTTCTGGGAAGGGATTCAGGTTTTTGAGCAGAAATTTTCTGCAACGTGTGCACTTAGCCTTAAAGGCGGCCATTTGAAAGGGGAAGCAAATGGAAAGATCAATGAGATGCGCAGGATTCAGGAAAATAAATAAATACTGAACAGTCAGTTTCCTCAGTAGGGGGTAGACTGAAAACTCTTTGCTCCAAAGTGGGAAGCAATAATATCCCTTAATCTACCAATACAACAAGAAGCCCTCGAAATAGAAAGTTACTACCCGGGAGGGTCTTAGTAAAAGTCCCAGAGGGACAAGAGAGTAGAGGATTCTACTCTCCTTTATTTTTAGTTCCCAAACCTGATGATACGTTAGATCAATCATAAATCTGAAAAAAACTTAATGCGTTTATCAAAATTATAAGTTTAAGATGGAGTCGATCAGGCCCACCATTAGGCTTCTCTTTCCAAATTGTTTTATGGCAGGCATTGACCTAAAAGATGCTTACTATCATCTCCCTATCCATGACAGGTACCAAAGGTACCTGAGGGTCGCAATGACATTCGAAGGCGAGATTTGTCATTTTCAGTATACGGCCATGTCTTTCGGTCTCTCTAAAGCACCGAGAATCTTCACCAAAGTGATGCTGGAGGTGATGGCGTATCTTCGTCAAAAAGACGTACCCTGGGGGCGTGGCCTAGCTCTTGCCATGTGAGGAGGCAGGAGTCTGGAGCTCCCACAAGATTTCCCTGAAAAGCAACTCAAAAGCGGACTTTGAGGTTCCAATTCACCATAGGATTCTTCCCTATCTCCCCTGGAACATTTTGAGACCTAACTCAGACCCCTGGACCATTTAATCCAAAGATATTCATCACAGAAGATAATAAGATCCCAATATGGCTGCCAGGCTGCTTTCACAGCTATAGACAAGAAGATCCCTCGTCCTTCCCTACTGTGGGTGAGTAACATCCCTGCTCCTATTACTGACCTGAGCTCTGCCTGCACGCAGCCTTTACAGAGGAGCAGAAACAGAGGATTGACCAACATCCACTAGGTGGGTGAAGCAGAGGGGCGACAATCTGCCTGAGTTAAGTGGGAAGAAACAGGTGCCGCTGGGACCCACTAATAGACCCAGCATTAGGCCCTGATGCCAAATTGACTTGTATTTTCACGGCACTATATAAAGCCCACTCACCCCAGCAACAGTTGCTCTCCCCCTCCCCTGGAGGAAGATATATGCAGCAGCGATCATAGCTGGAAGTTCCAAATAAGAGCATTCATTTTCAACATTTATTAGAGGCAACGCTATGCACGACACCTATCTCTGCTTTGTTAAGCACTATTTCTCTGAATAACCGCTCAGTCTTTCCATTCCTGTCATGATTTAAAGAACTGACATTATGCCCACCGGGGAGGTACATATATGAAAGTTCCATGTAGATGGGGAGACCTGCGACTCCCACGAGACATAGGGAAGCTACTTTCTCTCTCATAAAATAATGCTCACTGTTGAATGAACCGCCAAGCTGCTGTTAGACAATTATTTTATTATTTTCTTTCTTATCTATGCTATAAAGTACACTAGTGGCTAGGCCACTGAAAAGCTTGTGAGGAAAAGGGGAGTGATGCCCATCTAGTGGTGCATTTGGAAAGTGTCAGCTGAGAAATCTCTCCGATCTCTCGTCCCACTTCTACCGAGAGATATTATATTTAACAGTCCGGATACCTGCCCACGGTTTTTAGTGGCGAAACTTACTACATCACCAGTCTTTTTTTCAGCAAAAACGGACCATGGTCAAGATTGGTAGATCAGCTGACACAAACGCTAATAGGGGGTCACAAACAACCAAAAAGATGGAAAAATTTATCACAAAACAAAGTGGACCTAAACAGGGGCCATCACAGTATAAGGACCCAGGTGATGACCCAGATTTGGAGGAATCGCAGGAGGATCCTTCTGACTTTGCGGACTCGGATAAACCTATTTCTAGAAGCTTCATTAAAAGTATTTTGTCCTCAGCCTTGGCCCCCCTTGCGAAAGATTTATCTACAATTAAAAAGGACATTCAGCAGATTGGCAGCAGAGTGGAGGAGCTGGAGGAGGCGCAGTCGAAGCTGTCCGCCTTCGCTGGGGATCTAAAAACGGCCCTTCAGCAACAGGAAGATCATATCAATTCCCTCTATACTGCAATGGAAGATATTGAAAATAGGAACAGAAGAAACAATCTCAGAGTCCGGGGAGTGCTGGAGGCGACCGACCTAGAGGATGTACCAGCCATTCTTTATGAACTCTTTCTGCCTATGCTGGACACAGAAGAAGTAAAGATATTAATTCTTGAGAGCACATAGGGCACTAAAACCCAAGCCCAAACAATCAGAATTCCCTAGAGATATAATTTGCACAATTCTGGACTTCCGCATGAAAGAGAAAATTCTGAAAAAGACAAGGACACTAAGCTCTCTGGAATATAAAGGCTCTACAATTCGTGTTTTCCAGGATCTGGCAACATCAACCTTGTCTAAGAGATTCTTATTGAAACCCTTTACGGACGCCCTCAAGCAGAGACAGTTCCCTTTCAGATGGCTTTTCCCGTTCGGTCTATTCATCACAGCAGATGGCAAGAGATTTACAGTTAAGTCATCTTCCGACATTGCCAAAGTATGTGCAGAGCTGAGTATTCAACTCGACTCGCTGCCTGATCTTCGTCTCGCCCGCACTAATTTCAGTCTTCTGGATCTACCATTGCAAGAACCCTGGAGAAGAGCGAGCAACTCTAAAGAACAAAGAAGCAGAAAAAGACAAGCAGGGAAGCAGCATTCGTCCAGCGATTGAATTAGGGATCCTTGTCTCCTAAAGATCTCTGTATGGATCCTTTAAGCTGATCCACAGTGACTGCCTAGTTAACATATGGAACAAATTGAAAAATTGTCATGTTTTCTCCTTTACACTCCCTGATGGGTATTACAGTGGTATTTGTAATTTTGCTTATTACAAAGAAAGTTGTTAATTCAGGGCAACAAGCCCTTTTTGTTGAATGTATGCTAATGTTTTTGTCTTTTACCTTTCTCTCTTCCCCTCCCCAACCTTTTCCATGTCCATCGACGAATCACCTTTCATCTTGTCCTGAGCCCCGGCGCCCACTGACCCGACATGGCTGATCGTATGCAAGAAACGACAATAGCATCATGCAACGTAAGAGGTCTGAACGCGCCAATTAAAAGAGCTCAGGTATTGGCACATATTAAGAAATTGGGGACTGACATTGCACTCCTGCAGGAGACCCACTTTATACAGGAAAAAACCCCGAGTTTTGAGAAACACTACTATAATACATGGTTCCACTCGTTTTCTTCCAGGAAGGTGAGGGAAGTGGCCATCGCTCTAGCAAAAAATACACCATTTCATTATATCAACATGGTTCATGACAGAGATGGTAGATATATTTTCATAAAGGGGAAGTTGGCACACAAACTGGTCACGATAGGATGTGTATATGCCCCCAACACAAAACAAGACACCAGGTTTTAAAGAATTATGAGAGAGACAAGTCAATTTCTAGAGGGCACTTTGATCCTGGGAGGTGACCTGAATGTTCCTCTTGAACCACCAATAGACTCCTCTACTGGGAAATCTAGTGTTCCTAAGAATGCACTAACACGCATCCAAACAACCCTACATCTAAACCAACTGATTGATACTTGGAGATTTCTCCACCCCACTGTACGAGACTTTTCACATTTCTCACAAGCGCAATCGTCTTATAGTAGAATTGACTATCTTTTTATCCCATTCCAGATGTCCTTACTTTTGAAAGACTCACAAAAAATTCTGAACGTTCTCTCCGACCACTCCATCTTAATAAACTTATGATAGGCCATAGACCAAATAATAATTCTTTGGTGGTTAAACGAAACTTTAATTGCAGATGAACCCTCCAGAAATAAAATAAAGAAAATTCAAGAGTACTTTGAGATCAACTTGAGTGAAAATATTCAATTTTCTACTATCTGGGAGGCTCACAAGGCCGTAATAAGAGGTGAATTTATTTCTATGGCCTCGCACAAGAATAAAAGCAGAAAAGAAAAAACCGACACTCTTTATAAAGAGATCCAAACACTAGAACGAGATCATAGAATGACACTGGACCCTGATGCCTTAGCTCTCCTCTCACAGAAGAGACAATCTCTTAGAGACTTACTAAACAAAGACTCAATAAAAATTTATACTAGATGGAAACACAGGGTATTTGCTCATGGAGACAAAATGTCAAAATTTATGATAACCATGATTAAAAAGCTGGATATGGCTGGATATCCTTAAAGACAAAAATGTCCAGGAAGGATGGGAAATCTTGAAAAATGAAATTCTCAAAGCACAGTTGTTAACAATTCCGAAAAGAGGGAAGAATAGGAAGCATTTAAGGAAACCAGGATGGATGAACACAGAACTTAAGCACATGCTAAAAAGGAAGAAAAAAATGTTTATAAAATGGAAAGAGGGAGGCATATCTAAAGAAGAATATAATGCTGTCTGCAGAACCTGCAGGGCACAAATCAGATTAGCTAAAGCTGAAAATGAATTGAGGCTTGCAAGAGATGTCAAAAGCAATATTAAAGGATTTTGGGGATATGTCAAAAGTAAAAGAAAAGTCAAAGATGCTATAGGATTTTTACAGGATGAAAATGATGAAATGGTAAGACAGGATGTTGAGAAGACTGAACTTTTAAATTCCTATTTTGCCTCTGTTTTCTCTCAGAAAGGAAATGTAACATCAACTGTTATTCACTGTCCTATTAAGGGAATAGAAGAATCCAGGATATCTATAAACAGAAAGATAGTGAGGAAACACTTAGCTAACCTAAATGAATTCAAGTCTCCAGGTCCAGATGAATTACACCCCAGAGTACTGAAGGAGATGGCAGAAGAAATTTTTGAACCCCTCTCCATAATCTTTGAAAATTCTTGGAGAACAGGAGAAGTGCCAGAAGACTGGAGAAGAGCAAATGTTGTTCCTATCTTCAAAAAGGGGAAGAAGGTGGACCCAGGCAACTATAGGCCGGTGAGTCTGACTTCTATACCAGGAAAGATCTTTGAACAAATTATTAAACAACATGTATGTCAATACCTGGATAAGAAGGAAGTGATTAAACAGAGTCAGCATGGGTTTGTAACTAATAAGTCATGTCAGACTAACTTAATTTCCTTCTATGATGGTATCACTGATTGGGTGGATCAAGGAAATGCTGTAGATATAGTATATCTTGACTTCAGCAAAGCATTTGACAAAGTCTCTCATACAATTCTTATTGAAAAAATGACTAAGTATGGAATGGACAAGGCAACTGTTAGGTGGATTCATAACTGGCTTAGTGATCGGACCCAAAGAGTGGTCATAAATGGCTGCACATCCAGTTGGAAGAATGTCTCAAGTGGGGTACCACAGGGCTCTGTCCTGGGCCCTGTATTGTTCAACATCTTTATCAATGATTTAGATGAAGGAATTGAGGGTAAACTGATTAAATTTGCTGATGACACAAAGCTAGGAGGGATAGCTAATACTAGAGAAGAGAGAGAGGATTCAAATAAACTGGAGAAGTGGGCAGCAACTAACACAATGGTTTTTAACAGGGAGAAATGCAAAGTACTACATCTGGGCAATAAAAATGAAAAAAGCAGATATAGAATGGGAGGAATAGGGCTAAGTGACAGCACATGTGAAAAAGACTTGGGTATACTAATAGATCACAGACTGAATATGAGTCAACAGTGTGATGCAGCAGCAAAAAAGGCAAATGCAATTCTAGGATGTATTAACAGAAGCATACAGTCTAGATCACGTGAAGTCATTATCTCCCTCTACTCCTCTTTGGTCAGACCTCATCTGGAATATTGTGTCCAGTTTTGGGCACCACATTTTAAAAAAGACATCAACAAACTGGAGCAAGTTCAGAAAAGAGCGACCAGAATGGTGACCGGTCTGCAAACCCTGTCTTATGAGGAAAGGTTGCAGGATTTGGGAATGTTTAGTTTGCAAAAGAGAAGACTGAGAGGAGACTTAATAGCTGTCTACAAATATCTAAAGGGCTGTCACATTGCAGAAGGATCAACTTTATTCTCATTTGCACAAGGAAAGACTAGGGGCAATGGGATGAAGCTGAATGGGAGGAGACACAGATTAGATATTAGAAAAAACTTTTTGACAGTTAGAGTGATCAATGAGTGGAACAGGCTGCCACGAGAAGTGGTGAGTTCTCCTTCAATGGAAGTCTTCAAACAGAGGCTGGACAGACATCTGACTGGGATGATTTAGTGAATCCTGCTTTGAGCAGGGGGTTGGACCAGATGGCCCAGGAGGTCCCTTCCAACTCTACGATTCTATGATTCTATGATTCTATGAAAGCGTAAGGCTAGGTCTCTTATATATACGGTAAAGGGGTCGGATGGAGCCAAAATTACAAACCCAGATGGGATAGCTTCAGCTTTCAGGGAGTACTATTCCACCTTGTATGATTTGCGACCGGGAGAGAATGTAGAACAGTTAGAAAAAAGGCGAATGAATATAAAGGTACTGTCACACTTAGCGATGTACCAGCGATCCCGACCAGCGATATGACGTGGTCAGGATCGCTGGTACATCGCTAAGTGGTCGCTAGTGAGCTGCCACACAGGCAGATCTCACCAGCGACATCGCTGGGGACGGGGATCGCTACTTACCTGTCACACTAGGCGATCCTGCGTCCTCCCGCCCGGCTCCACGCGTCGCTCGCCTTCACAGCAGGAAGCTGACGACGAGAAGCGGTCCTGGACGTTCTCGCGCGATCAGCGATAACCAGCGGGGGAGCCGGTCGGAGGTAAGTATCAGACACAGCGATATCGCTAGCAATATCGCTATAACGTCACTAGTTATAGCGATATTGCTAGCGATATCTCTTAGTGTGACATGCCCTTAAAGGAATTCCTACAATCTATAAACCTCCCTACCTTATCTAAAGCACAACAGGAACTGACAGCCCCTTTCACGATAAGGGAACTCCAGTCTACCCTGTCGGACTGTCCTATGGGCAAGAGCCCTGGTCCAGATGGCCTCCTGGCATCCTATTATAAGACTTTTCAGGGCACGTTGAGTCTGTTTTTATTGAAGCTGTGCAATGGTGTACTGGGGGGGGCGGCCTTTGCAGGACAGACAATGGAAGCACACATATCCTTAATACACAAAGAAGGTAGAGACCCTGAACTATGCAGTGATTACAGGCCGATCTCACTATTAAATAATGACCTAAAAATATTTGCAAAGATGTTAGCCACAAGGATAGGCCTGATCCTTGACACGCTCATCTCACCTGAGCAAGTAGGTTTTGTCAGGGGTAGGGAGGGAAGAGACAACTCCCTTAGAGTACTGTATCTGTTGCAGCATGCGCTCAGCCACCACAAACCCCTAGTCTTAATGGGCACCGACGCAGAGAAAGCGTTTGACAGGGTAGACTGGACATTCATTTGTGAGACTCGTGAGGTTTGGTTTTCCTCCCACAGTTATAGATGCCATTTTTCAAATGTATAAGTCACCGTCTGCGAAAGTAAGGGTAAACGGGGATTTTTCTCCACCCTTTGAGATCAAAAATGGCACACATCAGGGCTGCCCCCTTTCACCAGTTTTATTTGTCCTAACCATTGAGACGTTAATTCAGAGTATTAGACAGCATCCAGCAATAGGGGGTATCGAGATCTCGGACTCCTCACATAATAATAATAATAATAATAATTTTTATTTATATAGCGCCAACATATTCCGCAGCACTTTACAATTAAGCGGGGACATGTACAGACAATAAATTCAATACAAGTTAAGACAATTCAAACAGTGACATTAGGAGTGAGGTCCCTGCTCGCAAGCTTACAATCTACAAGGAAATGGGGGGACACAGTAGGTGAAAAATGCTTGTTAATTCAGGTCTGGCAATTATAATAGGGATTTTCATATAAAGCTGCATGATCCAGTCATCAGCCCGTGTGTTTAAGTGCAATAGACAAGTATCAAGTGCAGTTATCATGTGCATGAAGGGTGTGGAGACAGATGAATAGTAGGGTGCAGATTCAGAATAATATTTGGAAGGAGGGAACAGGGCAAAGTTAGCTTGCTGGGTAGTTGATGTGGTAGGCTTGTTTGAAGAGATGGGTTTTCAAAGCGCGCTTGAATAGGTCAGGGCTAGGTATAAGTCTGATCGCCTGGGGAAGTGCATTCCAGAGAGCTGGAGCAGCACGAGAGAAGTCTTGGAGGCGGAGGTGCGAGGTTCGGATTACGGGGGATGTTAGTCTTAGGTCATTTGTAGAACGGAAGGCACGTGTAGGGCGATAGACAGAGATGAGAGAGGAGATATAAGGCGGTGCAGAACAGTGGAGAGCTTTGTGGGTGAGAGAGATGAGTTTATACTGGACCCTGTAGCGAATAGGTAGCCAGTGTAATGACTGGCACAAGATGGAGGCATCGGTGAAGCGGCTGGACAGAAATATGACCCTGGCTGCCGCATTCAAGATGGATTGGAGAGGAGAAAGTTTGGTAAGAGGGAGACCGATCAGAAGAGAGTTGCAGTAGTCCAGGCGAGAATGAATAAGAGCGACAGTAAGAGTCTTAGCAGTTTCAAAGGTGAGAAAAGGTCGGATTCTGGAGATGTTTTTAAGATGCAGGTGACAAGAGCGACTGAGTGATCGGATGTACGGAGTAAAGGAAAGTTCAGTGTCGAATATGACCCCAAGACAGCGGGCATGCTGCTTGGGAGTTATGGTTGAACCCTCCAGGGTTATTTCGATGTTAGGTAGAGTGAGGTTAGTAGAGGGGAGAAACACAAGAAGTTCAGTTTTAGAGAGATTTAGTTTCAGATAGAGGGAGGACATGATGCTAGAGACAGCAGACAGACAATCCTTGGTATTTTGAATTAGGGTAGGGGTGATGTCAGGGGAAGAAGTGTATAATTGGGTGTCATCAGCATAGAGATGATACTGGAACCCAAATCTGCTGATTGTTTGTCCAATAGGGGCAGTGTATAAAGAGAAGAGGAGGGGGCCTAGGACTGAGCCCTGCGGGACCCCGATAGTAAGGGGACGAGAAGAGGAAGAGGAGCCGGAAAAAGATACAGTGAAGGAGCGGTCAGAGAGGTAGGAGGAGAACCAGGAGAGGGCCGTGTCCTTGAGGCCTATAGAGCGGAGCATAGTGAGGAGGAGCTGGTGATCCACAGTGTCAAATGCGGCAGAGAGATCCAGGAGAATCAGCAGGGAGCAATGACCTTTCGATTTAGCTGTTATTAAATCATTAGAGACTTTAGTGAGGGCAGTTTCAGTAGAGTGTAAAGAGCGGAAACCAGATTGTAAGGGGTCGAGAAGAGAGTTATCCGAGAGATAGCGGATTAGACGGGAGTGGACCAGGCGTTCCAGGAGTTTAGAGATGAAGGGAAGGTTAGAGACAGGTCTGTAGTTAGCAGTGCAGTTCTGGTCCAGGGATGGCTTTTTAAGTAAAGGGGTTATGATGGCATGTTTAAATGAGGAGGGAAATATACCTGAAGAAAGAGAGAGGTTAAATATTTTAGTCAGGTGAGTGGTGACCACTGGTGAGAGAGACTGCAGGAGCTGTGAAGGAATAGGGTCACTGTTGCAGGTTGTAGGCCGAGCAGAAGCGAGGAGCTTGGAAACTTCTTCTTCTGAAACAGGCTCAAAGATGTCTAGTGAGCTTGAGGTGCGGCAGGGAAGGGGATCCAGGCACTGAGGAGATAGGGCTGAGATATCCTGATGGATGTGGTTGATTTTTTTCTAGGAAATAAGTGGCCAGATCCTCACCGCTGAGGTTGGTGATGGGGGCCTGTACTTTAGGTTTCAGGAGGGAGTTTAAGGTTTCAAAAAGTCGTCTTGGGTTGTTGGATAGTGAGGTGATGAGGGTGGTGAAGTAGGATTGTTTGGCCAGATGAAGGGCAGAGTTATAGGTTTTGAGCATGAACTTATAGTGGATGAAGTCTTCTGCTAAGAGAGATTTTCTCCACTGCCGCTCTGCACACCTCGAGCAGCGCTGAAGAAAGCGTGTTTGCGTTGTGTGCCAGGGCTGCCGTTGTCTGTGTCGGGTCTTTCTGCGTATAGAAGGTGCTGCTTCATCTAGGGCATTCTTCAGTGTATTATTGAAGTGTGACAATGCTATGTCTGGACAGGAGAGGGTGGAGATGGGGGCTAAAGATGTGTGGAGATTGTCCCTAAGCTGTTGGGTATTAATGGTACGTGTATTCCGATAAGTGTGGTAAGTGGGGGTGTTCCGGGTGAGGAGACAATTCTTGACAGAGAAGGAAAGAAGGTTGTGGTCCGAGAGCGGGAGGGGTGATTTAGTAAAGTCGTGCAGCGAGCCGGGACGGGAGAAAACCAGGTCCAGAGTATTCCCGTCCTCATGTGTAGGAGAATTAGTAAACTGTGAGAGGCCGAATGAAGAAGTTAGAGAAAGAAGATGAGAGGCAGAACTCTACTACTCACATGTAGTAGCAGCGTTCGCAGACGACCTTCTCTTGCTCCTATCGGACCCTGAAAAAGAATTTACGGCGGTGTTGGAGAGGTTTGAGGCATTTGGAGAATTATCAAACTTTAAGATTAATCTAGAGAAGTCTGAGGCGATGGGGATTAATATTCAACATACAACAATCCAAAATTTGAAAGCTAAATTCCCAATAAAATGGAACTCTAAATATATTAAGTATTTAGGTATTAAACGGAGTCCTCACTGGAACTCCCTTTTCTCACTCCACTTTGTACCCCTTCTCGATGATACTCTTGAAGCCATTAAGTCGTGGAGAGCACCCTATATTTCCTGGATAGGAAGAAAAAATCTCATCAAAGGATTTATTTTACCCAAGTATAGTATTATATCCAGAGTGCTACCAATTACAGTCCCTGACACGTTTATTCAGAAGGTCCGATCTCTTTTTGGGAAGTATATATGGGGGGGGGGGGGGCTTAAGACCTAGAATAAGCTATAATACTCTTTCCCTAACTAAACATAAAGGGGTATAGGATTACCGGACCCACAAAAATACCATGCAGCGGCAACTTTGTCGCTATTAATCGATTGGACGAGAGAGAGTAATCACAAACTTTGGACAGGGATTGCTAGAGAGTCACTGTCAGTACCAATCTCTACTATCCTTCACTCGCCAACGGGTTTTATAAAGAAGGTTCTCTCCCCAAATGCAATAAAAAATTTAATCAGGACCTGGGCCAGATTCTCATCCTCACTAATGCCACTTCCATCACCCCTGATAAAAGTAGGGGACCTACCTGGCCTCTATTTAGATCGCCCTTTTCTTAAGGACACAGACTCTCTACATAATATAAACGAAAGTCTAGATGCTTTCATGGAGGATGGTGTGATCCTCCCTTTGCAAGATTTACAAATGAGATTTCCACACTATCATATTAACTTCCTTCATTACAACAGGCTCAAAAACTCGATCAGATCGTATTTACAATCTGGACTTCCGCACAGAGAGTTGACCGCTTTTGAAAATTTGCTGACTCAGAGAAATAAACCAAGGGGCGTGTTGGGTAAGCTTTACCAGATGCTCCTGGCCCACTCAACCTCGGTTAAACGAGCATTTATAATGAAATGGGAAAGGGACTTTGAGGTTGTTTTGCAAGATTGGGAGGTTGAACTGATATATAAAAGAGAATTATTTTTTCCAGGACGTCCACCTGACAGCACCATGGAGGACGTCCTCCTCCTCCTTACAGGGACAGGAAAGCACACGAGAGGTTAAAAGGCCATGTCCCACCCCCTTTCCCTCAGTGTTTTTACTGTCCCTGCATGGAGGGACACGCGAGAGCTTACCGGAGGGGCCCAGGGGATCGTGCGGCCGGTCCAATCCTTCCCCTGTCAAGAGGTCCCGGGGCCGAAACTTCCCGGTGGGGAGTCCCTCGGCTCCAAAGGCCAGGAGCAGGACGTCGCTCCTGGAGGGAGCCGTTCCTCCCGGTGGGGGGGCTCTCGGCTCCAGGACGGGTCGGCTCCCCGCAGGCGGCTGGCCGTGCGGGCACCGACAGAAGTGGGCGCAATCGGCCGCGGCGGGCCGAGTACCCGCAGGACGACGCCGACGGCTGGGCATTGGAGGCCGGAGCGCCATAGCAGGCGGGGAGGCGGCTCCCTGCACGCGCCGAGCGCGGTCGCGCGCAGATGCCCGGCAGGAAGTGGGGGCGCGGCTTACCAGCGTCACATCCGGTGACGTCAGACGCCGGTTTCAAATCCAGGGCGCGCGCGCTCCTGGACCACAGCGTTCTCCAGAGTCGTCACAGGTCGTTCCAGGCTGTGTGACTGCATCGGACGCCAGGGGATGGAAGGCAACACTGCATCTGGTGGAGGGGTAAGTGCGCATAGCGCAGACCACCCTCCCCACCCGTCCCCACAGCCCAGATCTGATGAGGTGCCCCTTATGTTATCAGGAAAAGGGAACCCCGGCAGAGTCCCCCTCGGGGAAGGACCCGGCGAAAGCCACCTCCAAATCAGTCAGATGTCCGGTGTGCAGAGTAAAGCTGCCAGACACCTATAGCAAGACCCTATGCGGTCCCTGTACCTCCAGGGTCATAGGCGAGGAACAGCCATCTCTACTTTCCGAAATGAGGTCGCTGATAAGGGAAGAGATTCAGGCCTCTACAACCCGGCGTCGATCCCCCAGCCCTGGGCCAAGTCGCAAGCGTCCGAGGTGGGAACCAGTCCCAGTATCAGAGGCGAGCCCTAGCGAGGAATCCGATTTCCGGGACTCAGATCAGGAGGAAGAAGGCGAGATCCTGGGGGATAGTCAGGAGCAGAACAGAAAGTACCTATTCAGACTGGAGGATACGGACGAGCTGGTACACACGGTCAGAAATACCATGCAGATGGAAGAAGTCCCTAAGCCACAGTCCAGACAGGACTTAATGTTTGGAGGACTGGTGTCCCGCAAACAGGTGGTGTTCCCTGTAAGCGAGCACATCAAAGCAATGATCCTGGAGGAGTGGAAAGAAGCAGAGCGTCGGTTGACACTCTCCCGAGACTTTAAAAATAGACTGCCCTTCGATCCCGAGGAAACTCGGGCGTGGGAAGATGTCCCTAAGATCGACGTCCCAGTCGCCAAGGTTACTAAGAAGTCGGCTATCCCAGCCGAGGACTCATCCGGTCTTCGAGACCCGATGGATAGAAAGGCGGACGTCTTGTTAAAAAGAGCATGGGAGACGGCGGCGGCCCTGATTAGAGCCAACATAGCAGCCACCTCGGTGGCTAGGTCTATGTTCCTGTGGTTGGGGCAGTTGGAGGAACACCTAACCAACAAGACCCTGAGGTCAGAGATACTAGCATCTCTTCCTCTCTTGAAATCAGCCACGGCGTTCCTGTCGGATACGTCGGCGGAATCAGTTAGGTTTGCGGCCAGAAACAGCTCCCTCTCTAATGCGGCCCGGAGAGCAGTCTGGCTTAGATCCTGGTCGGGGGATAACCCTTCTAAAGCAAAGTTATGTGCCATCCCTTTCTCGGGTTTGAGGGTGTTTGGTCCAGCCCTGGATAATATCCTTGAGCTGGTGTCCGATAAGAATAAGGGATTCCCGGAAGAAAAGCCCAGGCGGTCCCAGTCCTTTCGGAGAGGCTCCTTCTTCAGAGGACAGTCAGAGTTTAGGGGCCAGGCGAGGTCTAATAGAAGCTCCTACAAAGGCTCCTTCAGCCAAAGTGGGAGGAACAGAGGTCCCCCATTTGCATCGACATCTAGATCGAGGAGACAATGACGCCATAGGCATTGGGGGGAGACTTCGCCACTTTGCAGCAAACTGGTCACGAGTCACCAACAATCAGTGGGTCCTCAGAACCATCAGGGAAGGTTACAGGATAGAGCTCTATTCTCCTCCCCCCGACAGATATATTGCCCCCACTGTCGTCCGGGAGGACTCCGCAATGTGGTCGGATCTTCAGGACATGTTAGACTCGGGGGTCATAATACCAGTTTCACCGTCAGAAAGAGGGAAAGGGCACTACTCTTCCCTGTTTGCAATCACAAAGAAATCCGGCGAGGCCCGCACCATCATAAACCTGAAGCCACTAAATGCTTGGGTCAGATACAGGAGGTTCCGGATGGAATCAATCCGATCCGCAATTCCTCTGATAGACAGGGACGCAGTTATGTGCACCCTAGACCTAAAAAAGGCATACTATCAGGTTCCTATTCATCCCTCATCCCAAGGCCTACTAAGGTTCGCGATCAGTTCACCAGCCTGGACCTGCCATTTCCAGTTCCAGGGTCTTCCATTCGGGCTGGCCTCAGCTCCCAGGATCTTTACAAAGCTGGTGGTAGAGGTGGTGGCCTACCTGAGAGATCAGGGTATTGTGATTGTGCCGTACCTGGACGACTTCTTACTGGTGGCAAGATCCAAAGAAGCGCTCATCCGAGACAGGATCCGAACAACTACTGTGATGGAGTTCCTGGGCTGGGTGATCAACTGGGAGAAGTCGGACCTCACACCAGACACCAGAAAGGTATTCCTGGGAGTCCTTCTAGACTCAGCCCACAGAATATCCTGGCTACCCGAGCAGAAGCAGAAGTCCATTCAGGCCAGAACCAGAGGCCTGTTGAAGAGTCAATGCTCCATAAGGGAAGCAATGGAGGTCCTGGGCCTCATGACGGCCTGCATCCAGTGCGTCCGTTGGGCCCAATTCCACTCGCGGTTGTTACAAAGAGAGATTCTCGCGAGGTGGGACAGGAGTCAGGCGTCGCTAGACAAACCCCTAAGGCTCTCAGGACGAGTAAAGGAGTCCCTTCGCTGGTGGTTACAGGCCAGGAACCTTCAGGTGGGCGTGCATTGGACAACCTCTCCATACGTGGTAGTCACCACAGACGCAAGTGCGTGGGGATGGGGAGCCCACATAGAAGGGAAGATCTTCCAGGGGAAGTGGCCAGCAAGCATCAAGGCCAGATCCTCCAATTTCAAGGAACTCTTCGCGGTCTGGGAAGCGTTGCGGAGAAACCGGTCGGTACTAAAGAGTCGTCATGTTCGCATTTTATCCGACAATACAACGACAGTGGCATTCCTGAAACACCAAGGAGGAACCAGACATCAACCACTACAGGCACTGGCGGAAAAGATATTCACGTGGGCAGAACGGACAGTTCGATCCGTGACCGCGGTACATCTAGAGGGTTCCCAAAACGAAGTGGCAGACTACCTGAGCAGACAACAGATCCACCCGACAGAGTGGGAATTGAACGTAGAGATCTTCGACCAGCTTTGTCAGCGCTGGGGGACCCCCAGTATAGATCTCTTCGCAAGCCGGAAGAACTCGAAGGTTCCCAGGTTCTACTCCCTAAATCCGATGGACCATCCAGAAGGCGTAGACGCCCTGAGTCAGACTTGGGGAGAATCCCTCTCTTATGCGTTCCCACCACTGGCCCTCATACCGGCAGTGCTCAGAAAGATACGCGAGGACCACACAAGAGTGATATTGATAGTGCCATACTGGCCGAGGAGAAGCTGGTTTTCCCTTCTGGGAGCCATGGCAGTAGAAGGTCCAGTCGAGCTGCCCTTGTGGGAGAACATCATCCACCAGGGCCCGATCCACCACCCGGACCCAGCAAGACTCCATTTATCGGCTTGGATCCTGAGAGGGACATCCTGAAGGCAAAAGGATTGTCGGAGCAGGTCATATCCACCCTACAGGCCAGCAGGAAGCCGGTGACGTCGGCAATTTATCGGAAGATATGGAAAAGATTCTGTCTGGAGGGTGGCAGGTCCGAGCTCGTGGCAGGCACCCCTGATCTCCCTAACATACTAGGGTTCCTGCAGGCAGGTTTTAATAAAGGCCTCAAGCCCAGCACTCTAAAAGTCCAGGTTTCAGCTTTGAGTGCCTTCTTCGATTATCAGTTAGCTGCACATCCCTGGGTGATAAGGTTTATAAAAGCCACACAGCGCCTGCGCCCCATGATTAGGCAGCTCACCCCGCCATGGGACCTGGGCCTGGTACTTCGGTTCCTCTGCTCGGACACTTTCACCCTTAGTGAGAAGATAGCCATCTCTGCTCTCACTCGTAAAACGGCCTTTCTAGTAGCCATTACCACGGCCAAAAGAATAGGGGAGATCCAGGCCCTATCCACTAAGGATCCATACCTCCAGATAAGAGAGGATAGTATAATCCTAAGGTTAGACCCGGCATTTACCCCGAAGGTAGCCTCTACAAGAAATCTGAACCAGGAGGTAGTGTTACCCTCTTTCTGCGATAATCCCCGAAATGAGAAGGAGCGGCGGCTCCACTCGCTAGACGTGAGGCGCGCAGTTATAGAATACCTAGAGGCCACCAATAGTTGGCGTGTTGACCCGAACCTGTTCGTTCTCTTTGGAGGTAGGAATAAAGGGAAGAAGGCCTCTAAGGCGTCCATCGCGCGTTGGATTACCTCAGTAATCTCGGATGCCTACCAGGCTGAAGGCGCCAGCCCGCCTGATTCCTTAAAAGCCCACTCTACGAGGGCGGTATCGGCCTCATGGGCCGAGCGGGCGGGGGCGTCAGTTGATCAAATTTGTCGAGCGGCAACCTGGGCTAGTCTTAATACATTCTGCAAACACTACAAACTAGATGTGTTAGCTGGCCAACAAACCGCATTTGGGAGAAAAGTTCTCCAGGCAGTAATCCCACCCTGAGGAGGTGCTTTGGTACTCTCCATGGTGCTGTCAGGTGGACGTCCTGGAAAATAGGTATTAGACCTACCGGTAATGATGTTTCCAGGAGTCCATCCTGACAGCACGGGTAGTTCCCTCCCTGTTATGTTATACTATGTTGTATTATGTTATGTCATATGCTGTAATATGATTGTTTCATTAAACCGTTACTAGCATCATCCACCTTGTGGTACTTGTCAAATCACTGAGGGAAAGGGGGTGGGACATGGCCTTTTAACCTCTCGTGTGCTTTCCTGTCCCTGTAAGGAGGAGGAGGACGTCCTCCATGGTGCTGTCAGGATGGACTCCTGGAAACATCATTACCGGTAGGTCTAATACCTATTTTTTTGTCCGGCAACCAGAAAGATTTTCGGGTTAAATGAGTGTCTGGAGGATCCGCCAGAGAAAAAAACGTTGCAAGCTCCGTTTTCAAATCTTTGAGGATGGTGACGGACAGCAACTTTTGGCGGATCCTCAAAAAAAACGGATGCAATGGACGGCAATCCGTCACAATCCGCCATTAATGGAAGTCAATGGGGAAAAAAACGGATCCTCAAAAGAAAATTGAGGATCCGTTTTTTTTCAAAACCTGGCGGATTGTGACTGATTGCAAAAAACTGAAGTGTGAAAGAGGCCTAAGATAGGTAAATTCAGATTGACCTGGGCGCCATGGACACTCTTTAGAGAAACAGATGAATACTTAAAACTACTAAACCCTTAGGAAAATTTATCAAATTGCCCTAAGACCAACTAAACTTGGAGCAACATTGGTTGACCATTCAGACAATAGGGCAAAACCCCCTGCCGAATGGACATCAGCCCCTAACTGGAATTCCTACTCCATCCCACCCTTAATTACTCCCCCTTCTATCCACTCTACTTCTCTACCTAACTTTTATTCTTTCTACTCGGTTAAAAGTTTTTATTTTGTTACGACTGATGTGTACATCTTTTCCAGGGATCTACGTCAAAGATCTTGTCTGTGACTCATGAGTTTAAGCAATAAAACTTAGACGGATACTACCTGGTTTACTGCATAGCAACAAGTATCAAGCAGTAATATATGAGATGTGAATATACGATTAGTAAGATCAAACTGGAAATGTAAGAAACTAATAATGCTTGATTATATCAGGCACATGTAATGTTATTTCTCTTTGTTAAACCAATAAAAAGATGTTTAAAACAAAAAGACGTACCCTACCTAGATGACCTTTTAGTAGCGGGAACTCGATCGCCCAGTGTACTAATCGGGTGTATGCGGTCTCATCTTTGCAGAATCTAGGCTGGATCACCAACTTCCAGAAGTCCAGACCTGTCCCACTATCCCTCCAGATTTTTTTAGGGTTCCAGTTGGACTCTACGACCCAGAGGTGTCTACTTCCTCAGAGAAAAAATATTCTCATCAAAGATAAAGTTAGAGCATCAATGAACAGACCACGCAGGTCCCTGAGAGAGGCAATGTCGTGGTTGGGTCACTCACCTTCCTGTACCTCGGCTGTTCAGTGGGTCCAATATCACATCCGCACACTGCAACATCACATCCTCCAGGAGGACAGACGGCTTGGCAGTCACCTCGAGAGCAGGATAATCCTATCACAGGAAGTCTTGACTTCTCTAGTATGGTGGCTAGATAGTGACCACTTGACCGTGGGAGTTCCATGGGTAATATCGCCGTCCCATACTATAACCACTGACGCTAGCCCCCATGGCTGGGGAGCCCATATGGGGAATAGCTGCTGTCAGGGAATATGGAATAAGGAGGAACTACAATACTCATCTAACTTAAAGGAGCTGGCGGCAGAAGCATGTCAGGATCCTATCGGACAACACCACCACAGTGACGTATCTAAACAGACAGGGAGGTACTCGATCAGAGACTCTGATGTCTTCCGCAACAAAAATCTTAAGATTAGTCGAAAATTGGTTGTCGTCCCTTTCTGCCCTTCACATCAAGGGAGAGAACAACCAAGAAGAGGACTTCTTGAGCCGATACACTTCAGCAAGGGGAATGGCGCCTCAATCACCATATCTTCAGGGACATAATAGCTCTATGGGGGCAGCCTCAAGTAGACCTGTTTGCCACAAGAGAGAACAGACAAGTAAAAACATTCGCCTCCCTGTCCTTGGTGGATCATCCAGACATACTAGACGCCCTTCAGGTCCCATGGAAATTCGACTGAACCCACAATGCTGGAAGGGGCAGGACGCCGGGATTATGGAGTCTGCTGAGCAGAGTCCACTGCGGCTGGAGAGGAATGGGCTGACGATGGCAGGGTTCGGGATTCCTGCTGTGCAGCGCCGGAACCCGATGCCTAACAGTTTCAGTATGTTATAAACCTAGCATATGCCCTCCCTCCGATAATCCTACCACAGGTCATTCGGAAGATCAGACAAGACAGGTTGAGGATAATTTGATAGCACCGTTCTGGGCCAAGAAACCATGGTTCTGATGGCTATGAACCATGTCCGTATCAGATCCTTGGGTCCTGCCGTCGATCCCCAAACCTGCTCTCCCAAGGCACCCCCAAGTGGACAGCCTACACTTGTCGGTGTGGAATTTGAGAGGCAGCTACTAAAAACAAGAGTGTTTTCTGAGACACTAAATTACTACGCTCCTACAGAGTAGGAAACAGTCTACTACTCAGATTCGTACAAAAATATAGAGAAAAAAAAATTTTCTCTGCAGTTCCATACAGCCTCTCACTTCCGATAGTTCCTATCCTGGAATTTCTACAAAAGGTAAAGAACTGGGTCTAGCAGTAAATACACTAAAGGTTCAAGTGTCTGCATTAAGAGCACTCTACGGCCATAATATAGTCGGAATAGGTGGGTGTCCCGATTTTTATTACAGCTTGTGAACAAATGACCCCTGTTCACAAACCTTGAATCCCTTCTTGGGATTTACATTTGGGTTCTAGATGCCCTAACAGAAGGCCCTTTTAAACCAATAGACAATACTTCTCCTAAATACTTGTCACTCAACGGGGTCTTAGTAGCACTAACATCCGCTAGGAGAGTTGGCAACATTCAAGTCTTATAGATACACCCTTCCTATAAAACATAGGATAGGTTGATCAAAAAACCAGATCCCTCATACCTTCCTAAGGTATCAGCAAAATTCCATAGATCACAAGATACTTCTCCCCACTTTCTTTAGGGATCACTCCACTCCTGAAGAACAGAATTTCTCACCCATGACAGCACCACGGAGAGAGGGGGTCTGCCCATCAAGGACATGAACCTACAGATAAAAAGGTGCCACCTCTCCTCCGCCCCCAGTTGGGTTCCTGTCCTTGACGGGTGACCCATGGATCCTGCAGCAGCGGCGGCAGCAGCTTGCCTGAGGAAAGGACCAGGGCCATCCCATTCGCGGTTCTGGCAGCGGGGAGGCCCCTGCAGCGGCGAGGTCGGTGCCTGAAGCCGCCACAGCTGTAGCCGAGGGGCTGTACAGGGTGAGCGGGCGGGGGAGGACCGAGCCGCCGCTCTGGAAAGGAGAATGGGGCTGGGGGACGCTGGCACACACAGAGGCAGCGCAGCGGTAGAGAGGTTTACCAAGGTGGCGCTGCCCCGGAAATGAAACAACGACTTCTGGGTCCCCTCGGTCGGCGCATGCGCAGTGCGCGCTCCCCGGGGCTCAGCGGTGCAGACTGGGAGAAGGAAGGTGACGTCATGGCGGGATATTTAAAACAAGAACGCAGGAGCTGCTCCTTGCTGGAAGCATCCTGTAAACATGGAGGACAACGACCAGCACAAGGAGCAGCATAAGCAGCAGCACCATCACCGGCAAAAAGAAAAGGACGGGAGTGAGGACTGGTCCAGTAGCCACTCCACGCAGCAGAGCAAGTCGACTGCGAGGAGCAAGTCACCTTCCGTGGATAAGCCCATGAGGGATCCGAATCCACCTCCCGAACCGGTACCTGCATCCGCACACAACTGGGTAAGTGATCTACGTGAATGTCCCCCATTATAATAGACTTCTTTCCCTTAGGGAAAGAAGAAAGAAAAAACAAAGAACAGGGAATGCCCCACCTGTAGCAGACCGCTACCACCAGCTTGGGATAAAAAACTCTGCGATTCCTGCATACAGGAAGTTCTTTTGTGATGAAACCCCGGATTACGCCTCGGATCTAAGAGCAGTAATCCGTTCGGAGTTTCCAAGTGCCCTTTCATCCCTAAAACAAAAAGGAAGGGGAAGGAAAAGGGACAGAATAGTAGCCTCCCAGTCAGAGGCCTCGACGTCAGGGGAAGTTACATCACATACCTCAGGAACCGACGCGTCATCCTCAGATGAGGAAACAGAAGGGCATCATTGCTTTCCCCTGGACGAGATAGACATGCTAGTAAAGGCGGTAAGGTCTACCATGGGGGTAGCAGACCCTCGGCCAGATAGATCAGTCCAGGACATAATGTTCAGGGGACTAGGCCAAAAGAGACGGAGTGTTTCCGCTGAACGAGAATGTACAGGGCCTGATAAAAAAAGAATGGGAGAGACCAGATAGGAAGAACTCCACGGTTTCCTCTCTTAAAAGAAAATACCCATTCGATAAGGAGGAGGCGTCCACGTCTTGGGACAAAGCCCCGAAGTTAGATGTGGCGGTCGCCAAAGCCTCCAAAAAATTTGCACTCCCCTTTGAGGATATGGGTACTTTAAAGGACCCATTAGACCAAAAAAAGCTGATACTTTCCTCAAGGGCACTTGGGAATCAGCAGGAGGAAATCTTAGGCCAGCAAAGCGGCAACTTGTACCTCCAGAGCCCTCATGGTGTGGATGGACCGATTAGAGAAACAGCTAAGGGAAGGTACACCCAGGGAGAAGATCCTGGAATCCATTCCAGTGATAAGGGGAGCGGTGGCCTTCTTAGCCGACTCATCGGCTGATTCAGTAAGGCTGTCATCTAAAGCGGCAGCCCTGTCAAACGCAGCCCGAAGAACACTGTGGCTTAAATGTTGGCCTGGGGACCTACAAACTAAGATGAAACTATGTGCCATCCCTTGTGAAGGGAAATTCCTATTCGGAGAGACATTGGACGATATCCTCCAAAAGTCGGGGAATAAAAAGAAAGGATTCCCAAATTTAGGTCCTACAGGTTTTAAAAGGTCCTTTCGGAACAAAAAGTTTTTTCAAACGAGACCCCCGAGAGAACAGAAATGGGACGACAGAATGAGAGACAGGGGGTTCTTCTTTGGTAACTCGTCCCGGGACAAAAAGCCCTCCAAGTGACTGTTTGCCCAGGGTGGGAGGGAGGCTAAGCTTTTTTCTCCCAGCCTGGAGGAAAATATCGAACAACCCGTGGTTACTAAATCTGATAGGATCAGGGTTAAGAATAGACTTTCTCTCCCACCTCAAAAATATAGTGACCCCACTAAGATCATCAGCGTCGGAACAGGAAGCTCTCGAAAAAGAGGTCCTAAGCCTATTGAACAAAAGAGTCCTCCAGGAGGTTCCCCCACAAGAGAAAGGCATAGGGTTCTATTTGCCTCTCTTTCTAGTAACCAAACCGGACGGTACCTTCCGGACAATTATAAATCTAAAGAGGCTAAACGATTGTCAAAAACGAGAAATTCAAAATGGAGTCTCTCAAGTCGACCATCAAAATTCTCTTTCCACATTGCTTCATGGTAGTATTAGATCTCAGCGACGCGTACTATCACGTCCCCATCCACAAAGACTCCCGAGAATACCTCAGACTGGCGGTCTCCATAGGAGGCAAAGTAAGGGAGTTTCAGTACAGGGCCTTGCCATTTGGGATTTCGATAGCTCCGCGAATCTTCACGAAATTGGTGGCAGAGATGATGGCTCACCTAAGAGAACAAGATGTTCTAATAGTTCCATATCTGGACGACTTTTTAATAGCGAGCAACTCGGCGCAAACATGCAGGGAACAGAGGGACAGAGTGATGGCCACTCTACAAAACCTCGGCTGGCTCCTGAACCTGAAAAAATCAAGGCTGGAGCCCAGAAAAGTCCAGGAGTTCCTAGGCCTGACTAATACAAAAATGGTGGGGGGAACAAGAGGCGCAATAGTGCCCTATCACTAGTGACACTAGAAGTATGAGCGGTATAATACAGTTCCACTCACCTATTCCAGTTGTGTAACCCACAACTGGCTTGAGAGCATATCACAGAATCAGCTGCTGCAGGACCTCCACCAACCACTCGCACGTGGAAAAACCTTCAGAAAGTTGTGGGAAGCAGGGTGTGTTGCAGTCCGCGCTGCCGAGATTCACAAATCACCTGGGATGCAAGATGTTGTAGCAGTGTATTCCTTTATTTCCTCCTACGCGTTTCGGCGCCCTTCCTGGCACCTTCCTCAGGGATATCCCTGAGGAAGGTGCCAGGAAGGGCGCCGAAACGCGCAGGAGGAAATAAAGGAATACACTGCTACAACATCTTGCATCCCAGGTGATTTGTGAATCTCGGCAGCGCGGACTGCAACACACCCTGCTTCCCACAACTTTCTGTAGGCCTGACTAAGGACTCAAACACCCAGGAGTGTTACCTACCAGACCACAAAAAAGAGGATCGCTCAGATGGTAGCAAGAGCGACACAGAACCCTTCCATGACGCTAAGAAAAGCAATGTCACTAGTAGGGTCCCTCTCCGCCTGCCTGCCAGTGGTCCAGTGGGCACAGCTACATACGAGAGATCTCCAGTGGGATGTTTTAGCCAACCAGTCGGTATTAGGAGGTCACTTGGAAGGTTACGTTACACTAGGCTCCAAAACTATTCATTCCCTAGCTTGGTGGGGGAACAGAGACAACCTGTCCAAAGGGATTCCCTGGGTGATAAATATCACCACGGACGCCAGTCCCAAGGGATGGGGAGCACACATGAGCAACAGGGTGGCTCAGGGGGAATGGAGAGGTCAGGAACTAAAAGCCTCCTCGAACCAAAAGGGACTGTTAGCAGTAGCCTACTGCTAACACTTTCTACCAATATTAAGGGGCCATCATGTCCGCATATTTTCGGACAATCGAGTAACGGTGGCCTACATAAATCATCAGGGGGGAACCAGGTCCTGCACACTAATGAACACATCCTCCGAAATATTCACGCTAGCCGAGAAAAAACAACTATCCCTATCGGCACTACATATACGGGGAGCAGAGAACCAGACAGCAGACATTCTAAGTCGCACCCAGCTACATCAAGGGGAGTGGGTTCTAAAAGTCCATTTTTCGGAAGATCGTAAAAATGTAGCTGACCCCGGACATCGATTTGTTTGCCGACCACAAAAACAAAAAAGTGGAAGCATTTTGTTCCCTAGACCCCAGGGGGAATCCCCGGACCCTGGATGCGTTTATGCTTCCGTGGACACAGGACCTAATGTATGACTTGCCGCCGCCCATTCTTGTCCTGACAGTAATAAGGAAAGTCAGAGAAAACGGCACGAATGATATTGATAGCCCCGTTTTGGCCAAAAAGAACTTGGTTTTCCTGGCTGAGAATAGTGTCAGTAACCAACCCCTGGGTTCTACCAGATCTCCCCGACCTTCTGTCCCAAGGTCCCGTGTTACACCCTCGGGCAGTGAACCTCCATTTAACAGCATGGAATTTGAAAGGACACTGCTGAGGGGGAAGGGGTTCTCAGAACCTGGTTTCCACGCTACAAAAGAGTAGGAAACCGATCACAACCAGGGCCTATGGTAGAACTTGGAGGAAATTTCTATCCAGCTCCGGGGTAAGGGTTCAGGATGGAGTACAAATTGACAAAATTCTCAAATTCTTGCAAAAGGGGTTAGAACAGGGGCTGGCGACTAATACGTTGAAGGTACAGGTAGTGGCTCTAGGCGCCCTTTATAACCAGGATGTGGTGGGCAACCCTTGGGTAGCACGGTTTATGAGGGCTGCAGCCAGATCTAGACCAATAACCACCCAGAAGATACCATCATGTGATCTAAACCTAGTGTTGTCTGCACTAACAGGGCCCCCATTCGAACCCACCCAGTCAGCACCCCTGAAAACCTTATCATTAAAGACTATACTCTTAGTGGCCCTAACATCCGCTCCCAGAGTGAGCGATATTCAAGCCTTGTCAGCGATACCCCCGTTCACTAAAATCCTGGACGATAGTCATATTAAAACCGGACCCAGCATACCTACCTAAGGTGTCAACACACTTCCATAGGTCACAAGAAGTAGTCCTTCTTTCCTTCTGCCCAAACCCTAGGAATAGGGGAGAGGAAAAATTTCACACCCTACATGTGAAGAGGTGCCTAGTTCAGTACTTAGAGGCCACCAAGGGATGTAGGAAGGAAGGGTCTCTTTGTGTGTTTCCAGGGACCTCGGAATGGGCTCGAGGCATCCAAGAGTACCTTAGCAAGGTGGATAAGGGATGCAATTGCCCTGGCGTACTCATCCAGTGGGAATACCATCCCGGTGGGTTTAAAAGCCCTCTCTACAAGAGCAATGGCGACATCATGGGCAGAAAGATCAGAGGTATCAATAGAGCAGATCAGTAAGGTGGCCACCTGATCAACACCTACCTTTTTCAAGCACTATCGCCTAGATCTAGCCTCTACATCTGACCTGACCATCGGGAGAAGGGTCCTTCAGGCGGTGGTCCCTCCCTAAGCTACCAATCTCTGAAATTCTCTCCGTGGTGCTGTCATGGATGAGAGAGAATATCTTAGTTACTCACCGATAACGGTGTTTCTCGGAACCCATGACAGCACCCGCTTATTTCCCCCCCCCTTCATGTGTGCGGTGAGCACGAGTTAATATGTATAGAGTGGTTTGTTAGACACGGTGCTTCTCTAGAATATGCAATATTATAATGTTATGTATATACTTTTGTTGTTAACTAACCTGGAGACCCTCTGATGCTCTGTAACCAACTGGGGGCGGAGGAGAGGTGCCGCCTTTTTATCTGTAGGTTCCTGTCCTTGATGGGCGGACCCCCTCTCTCCATGGTGCTGTCATGGGTTCCGAGAAACACCGTTATCGGTGAGTAACTAAGCTATTTCACACCTTAAGACGTTAAGAGAATTGTCTTTAAAATACCAAAAGGTCCAGGAGCTGGAGGCAGTGTAGGGCTCTGTTCATATCTTTTCAGGGCTGAAAAAAGGGAAAGGGGTCACGAAGAGCACGTTATCCCGATGGATCAGGGATGCTATCCGATTAGCTTACTCCGTGAGAAATGAAGATCTCCGGAGAACATCAGAGCTTATTCCACTAAAGCAATTACATCAATTTGGGCCGAGAGGGGAGACGTTCCAATCGAAGCCATGTGTAAGTCGGCAATTTGGTGAACCCCTTCTACTTTCTATAATCACTATAGACGTGACCTCTCATCAGCTGTCCGACCTAAGCTTGGCAGGACTGTCCTTGGCATGGTGGTCCCACCCAGGTGATGGTCTCTGGAATCTCTCCAGTGGGTGCTGTCGTGGCGAAGGTTAAAAACCCGGATTACTTACCGGTAATGCTCTTTTAATGAGTCCACGACAGCACCCGCTCACTTCCCTCCCTATAAAGATAATAGCGATAGATACACCATGTATTAATAGGGTGTATTCCTTAAATATGGAGTAAATAGGCAAAGTTCATGCATTTTAAGTTTAACTTAACTATTGGCGGTCCTCCTGATACTCTGAAATACAACTGAGGAGGAGAGGCGGACCGCCCCCTTTTATGTCTCTGTAGGTTTCCTGTTCCTTTCGGGCGGATCACGCTACCTCCAATGGGTGCTGTCGTGGACTCCTTAAAAGAGCATTACCGGTAAGTAATCCGGCTTATCGTCTCCTTAATAAAATCACTATTAAATATCAGTATCCGTTACCCCTGATTTCTGATTTATTTTCCAGAGTTAAAGGTGCTAGTTGGTTTACCAAGCTTGACCTAAGGTGACATATAATCTTATTCGCATCAAGCACGGTGATGAATGGAAGACGGCGTTTAATACTCCTGAGGGACATTTTGAGTACCTAGTGATGCCTTTTGGGCTCACTAATGCCCCTTCCGTCTTCCAATCTTTCATGAACGATATTTTCTGGGACTTTGTGGATAAGTTTTTGATCATTTATTTGGACGATATTTTGATTTTTTTCCAGTGATTGGGATTCTCATGTGGAACATGTTCGGACTGTGTTCCGGATTTTGAGAGAAAATGCTCTGTATGTTAAGGGATCGAAATGTCTCTTTGGCGTACAAAAGATTGCGTTTATGGATTCATTTTGTCCCCGTCTGCTATTGAAATGGACCTGGCCAAGCTCCAGGCCATTTATGATTGGGTTCGGCCCACTTCCTTGAAGGCTCTCCAGAAGTTTTTGAGTTTTGCTAATTTCTACTGTAAATTCATAAGTAATTTTTCTGGTATTGTTAAACCACTGACGGATTAGACCAAAAAGGGCGCTGATGTGGTGATTTGGTCTCCAGAGGCAGTCTTGGCATTTCGGGAGCTTAAGCGGAGATTCTCTAGTCACCTTCCACAACAGCCATATCAGAGGATGTCTCCCCACCCTAATGGGGGACAGGAAATGCACAAGAGGTTAAATAACTCTCCCCTTCCTGCTACCTCCAGTGTTTTTCCTGTCACCTATGGGGCATGAAGAGGTCCGGATAGTACTGCTGTGGCCGGCGACCGGAGGCACTACGGCGGTTACCTGAAGCCGGGCGGCCAACGGTCGGGGGCTCCGCTCTCCACCGCATAATGGCTGCTCCCGTCTCCGCTTCAGCTGGACTCGGGACCCCTGCCCGCCCCTCCTGTGCCCGTCTGCAGGATAAAGCGGGGCAGTGATGTGCGGCCGAGGTCCTCTGTGAGCTCCCTGGCATCCTCCTCTCCATGTGGCAGGCGCACGCGTGCAGTGGAAGTGAAGGGGGACCGGCGCTGAACTTCTGGTTTGCCTCCCACCTGCGTTCCTGGCTGAAATGCTCATGCGGCCAGTATTACAGGGCCGCCGACAGCGTCTCGGGCCCCCGTCAGCGCTGGAGCTCCACCGACCCCTAGCGTCCCACCGACACCGGCCGCTAAGCAATGGAGGCCGGACCGGGACCAAGTGGGCGGAGCCAGCAACCCCAAAGGGGGTGGGGAAACAGGACGGCCGCTGAACAGCTGATGAATCAGCTGCAAGGAGGGGGGATTGGCATGATCCCCACCTGTGGACTGGCGGAGGAGCACAGAACACGCTGGATGGACCTCGGCTATTTAAACCCTGGTCTGGGTGCATCCAGGTAAGGCCATTTTCTGTACAGACTGTGACAGACTGTCCATGGAAGATGATAAACCCTCACTATCTGCTTCAGCGGAGCCCAGCGTTCACCCTCCTTCTGTAAGTAGTGGGGTGGGTCCCCCCTTATTCTGTCCAGGTGGTCTCTGAGGTGACTTAGTATGCCTTCTCTCTCTGTTTTAGGGAGACAAGGCCTCTGACCCTAAAAAGAAACCAAGCCGCAAGTGTGTGTGTGGTACCAAACTTCCCTCGGCATATACTAAGAAGCTATGTCAGCCCTGCACGGATGATATAATATGTGCAGAGCAGCCCTCCCTACTGGACAGTATAAAAACCCTCATCAAACAAGAAGTCCAAACTTCTATGATGACCATTGCCCAGACCACGACGCCACAGCCCCCTCCTACTAGGAAAAGGAAATCTGCTCCTGTGGAATCTGACTCTATCGAAATTGATACCTCTAACTCAGAGGATGCGTGAGAAATGAGAGTTCCACTTCTGCTCCCAAATCCGATAACAAAAAATACTACTTCTCATCTGAAGATATGGGTGATTTAGTTAATATGGTAAGAGGCACTATGGGATTGGAAGAGGTGGAAGTGGAATACTCTATACAGGATGAAATGTTTGGGGGACTGAAGCCCAAAGATCAAAAGGGGTTTCCCATTCACGAAAACATCTGAAATCTGGTTATGCAGGAATGCGCCCTCCCCGAGAAGGGACTTGGTGTCCCTTGGATGGAGATTGCTCCATATGGGAGGTCCCTAAAGTAGACATGCAGGTGTCCAGGGTAACTAAGAGAACGGCTCTTCCATTTGAAGATTTATCTCAGCTCAAGGATTCCATGGATCGGAAAACTGAGAGCTTGCTCAGGAAATCCTGGGACGCCTTCACAACCCTGCTTAAGGCCAATAAAGCCTCTACATGTGTAGCCAGGTCCCTATTCTGCTGGCTGCGTACACTGGAGGACCACCTCACTCAGAGAAGAAATCCTTGACTCTCTTCCCCTATGACAGAAAGCGACAGGGTTCCTAGCTGATGCTTCTGCTGAATCCATACGAGTAGCAGCAAAGTCTGCGGTTCTCTCCAACTCAGCCAGAAGAACGCTGTGGCTGAAATCTTGGGGAGGAGACTTTATGTCAAAAACAAAACTCTGTGTGATTCCCTTCCAGGGAAGTTATGTATTTGGCCCAGCTCTGGATGACATCCTGGAGAAAGCCACGGATAAGAAGTCGGTTCCAGAACAAAAGAAACCTAGGAAAAGATTTTTTTTTTTTTTTTTGTCCCCCCCGGCCTGTGGGGTTATCCGAAAGGAGGTAAGGGCAGAAATATTTTGGGCCCCCCAACAACAAAATTCTACGGGCAAACAATGACAGTACTCCGGTCATGGGCCGACTCTTGAATTTCATAGATGAATGGCAATCCATAACCTCAAACCAATGGGTCCTGTGCACCATTCACGACGGACTGAGATTGGAATTTGAGAGTCCTCCCCCTAAATGCCTGAGAGTAACCTCCCTACAAGCGCACCTCCAAAAATCCTTGCTGTCAGACCTAAAAACACTTCTGCAAGCAAGAGCGATCTCCCCAGTTCCACAACAGGAGATAGGCAGAGGCCACTACTCTCGCCTCTTCATAATTGTAAAACCCTCAGGGAAGCACAGGGTTATAATACATTTAAAACCCTTGAACCAAGTGGTAAAGTACAGACGATTCAAGATGGAGTCGGTCAAGTCAGCAATCCCCCTCATAGGACAAAATTGGGTGATGGCCACAATAGACCTGAGGGACGCTTACTATCACGTCCCAATTCATCCAGATCACAGGAGCTTCCTCAGGTTTGTGGTTTCCCAGGGTCCCCAGGTCAACCACTACCAGTTCAATATCCTGCCGTTTGGGGTGTCATCAGATAATGACAGAGGCAATGATCTTCATTCGCCAGCAGGGGATCTGCATTGTCCCATACCTAGATGACCTTCTAATAATGGCTCCATCCATATCTCGCCTGAACCAGGACGTAGAGAAATCCCTGGAGATTTCACAGTCATTGGGTTGGATCCCCAACCTGGAGAAATCAGGCCTTCCCTCTACAAGGAAGAAGTTCTTGGGGATACTCCTGGACTCAGAAAGGCGAACATCTTTTCTACCCAGGGAACGGAAACTCGACCTTGTTTAGAGGGTCTCCAAGTTCAGAGACCAGAGGGCACTAACCCTGAGAGACTCAATGTCCATCCTAGGTTCGCTTACAGCGTGCATCCAAGCTGTCTCCTGGGCTCAAGCCCATACTCTGATCCTTCAGTCCTATGTACTCCGATATTCGAAGAAATATCAGAATACACTGACCAAGAGAACCCCTCTTCCTGGTCATGTGATGGCGTCTCTCCTATGGTGGCTGGACTACCAGAACCTCCAGCGGGGGGTCAGCTGGGATCAGTTTCCCCTGAAAATCATCACCACAGGCGCCAGTCAGAGAGGCTGGGGTACTATAGTGGAGAATTCACACTTCCAGGGGATATGGCCCCCAAACGTAAGAGCCAGCTCCTCAAAAGTGAGAAAACTGAAAGCTGTAGAGGAAGCGTTGAAGGCAGCGTCAACCCTTGTCCAAAATCATCATGTATGTATCTGCTCAGACAATGTGACTACAGTGTCCTACATCCAGCACCAAGGAGGCACGAAATTCTTCAACCTAAAACTGGTGGCTGCAAGAATTTTTTCTTGGGCAGAGAAGCATCTGTTGTCCATATCAGCTGTACATCTAAGGGCATCGGACAATGCGTAGGTGGACTTCCTCAGCAGGAAGCATGTTCATCCCGGGGAATGGACCCTAGACCAAACAGTTTTTTTGACTCTGGTGTCAAGGTGGGGAAATCCCAATGTGGACCTTTTTGCCAGCGGTCAAAACGCGAAGGTGGAAACATTTTTTTTTTTTTTTTTTTTTCCCTTAGTCCCACCAACGGAGCATGGGAAGTAGATGCCTTCTCCCATCCGTGGCAGTTCGATCTGGCTTACGCCTTCCCTCCGATTCCCATGATAGCAAAAACACTACAGAAGATACGGGCAGAGCAAGTCACCACAATCCTAGTAGCTCCCTTGTGGCCAGTGAGAAGCTGGTACGGAGCCCTATGGAACATGGCTCGGGAAGGCCCAATACTTTGGCCCTCTAGGGCAGATCTCCTTCACCAGGGTCCTCTACTGCACCCAGACCCGCACAAAATGAACCTTGCGGCCTGGCTACTGAAGCCGGAATTCTAAAGGCTAAAGTTCTGTCCGAAAAAGTGATCCAAACTCTACAGAAGAGTAGAAAACCAGTGACTAATGCCATTTACTGGAAGGTTTGGAAGAAGTTCTCATCTTGGTGTTCCCCAATTGCTCCAGACCCCTTCCAACCTAATATCGCACAGATCTTGGAGTTTCTTCAAAACGGCCTAGATCTAGGACTCACACTTAGTACATTAAAGGTTCAGGTGTCTGCCCTTTGTTCATTCTGCGATCAAGATCTGGCAAGCCATCGATGGATCAAGCGTTTCAAAACCTCAGCAACTAGAATCTGTCCCAGACTCCGTAACCAGGTTCCCCCCTGGGACTTGAACCTAGTTCTCAATGGCTTGACCAGGGAGCCATTTGAACCACCGTCTTCCACGACTCTGAAAAACTTAATGCTAAAAACAGTGTTCCTTGAAGCAATTACTACCGCAAGGCACATAGGAGAATTGCAGGCCCTTTCAATACAGGAGCCATACTTGACCATCATGGAGGATAGCATCATCCTGAGGTTAGACCCCCTACTTTATGCCTAAGGTAGTCTCGAACTTTCATAGGTTCCAGGACATTGTATTGCCTTCCTTCTGTCCAAACCCCACCAACTCGAAAAAAGAAGTCTTTCACACCCTCGATGTCCGTAGAGTAGTTCTCTTCTTCCTCCAGCAGATGGAGAGTTGTAGGATTGACCAGAATTTATTCATTCAAATGTCCGGTCGGAATAAAGGCAAAAAGGCAGCAAAGAATACAATCGCGAATTGGATCAAGCAAGCTATCAGCCTCACCTACTCATCACAGAAAGTTCCTCCTCCTACATCTCTAAAAGCCCACTGTACTTGTTCAGTATCAACATCGTGGGCAGAAAGAGGGAACGCATCTTCTGGGCAGATTTGCAGAGCCACCAACCTGGTCATCTGTCCATACATTCACCAGACATTATAGACTAAATTTCAACAGGGATTTAACGTTTGGCAGAAGTGTTCTGCAGGCTGTTGTCCCTCTCTAAGAAATTGATTGTTGGTATTCCTCCGATATGACCTAAATTGGTCTCAAAATTACATAGGGATAAGGATATTGTGCTACCCTCAATCTGCCCAAACCCTTTCAACCTTAAGGAAGACACCTTCCACACTCTCGACATTCGCAGAGTGGTCCTATTTTACATACAGCAGACTGAAGCCTGGCGGATTGACCAGAATCTATTCATCCAGTTCTCAGGACAAAATAAAGGCAAGAAGGCGGCAAAGAACACGATCACAAACTGGATCAGAGTCTATTTGCCTGGCCTACTCATCACAGAAACTGGATCCACCAGCTTCACTGAAGGCATATTGTACCCGTGCGATAGAAACATCATGGGCAGAGAGGGGGAATGCTTCGTCAGATCAGATATGCAGAGCCGCCACCTGGTTGCCTATCCACACGTTCACCAGACATTACAGGCTGAATTTCAATAGGGATTTAACATTTGGCAGACGAGTTCTGCAGCCTGTGATCCCTCCCTATAGAAATTAGCTGTTGGTATTACTCCGCTGTGGCTGTCGTGGAAGGTGACTAGAGAAAATAGAATTAGTCTTACCGGTAATTCAGTTTCTAGGAACCTTCCACGACAGCACTAATTTCCCTCCGTATCTGATACTCTACTGGATGATTCCTGCACTTTGGTGGTAACTATACATGCTATTGTGTACAGAAAAAACAGTGAAGGTAACAGGAAAGAGAGGGTTATTTAACCTCTTGTGCACTTCCTGTCTCCCTTTAGGGCGGGGAGACATCCTCCGATATAGCTGTCGTGGAAAGTTCCTAGAAACCGAATTACCAGTAAGACTAATTTTATTTTAACTGCTGCTCCGGTCTTATGGCAACCTGACGTTTCACTTCCATTTCAGGTGGAGATAGATGCTTCTGAGATTGGTGCAGGAGCCGTTTTGTCTCAGAGAGATCCAGTAACCTCTAAGATGAATCCCTGTGCCGCCTTTTTTCGAAAATTTTCCCCATCTGAATGTAACGATGATGTGGGGAATTGGGAATTGTTGGCCATGAAGTGGGCATTTGAAGAGTGGAGACATTGGTTGGAGGGAGCTATACATCAAGTTGTGGTCCTCACCGACCACAAGAATTTGACTTATCTTGAATCAGCCAAGCGCTTGAATTCTAGACAGGCTAGGTGGGCCTTGTTTTTTCACGCATTTTAATTTTGTGGGCTCCTTTCTTCCGGGCAGTAGGAATGTTAAGGCGGACGCCCTTTCTAGGAGTTTCTTTGCGTATTCTCTTGATGTGACCGAGCCTACTACCATTCTAAATGAGGGTGTAGTTCTTTTCACCATCTCTTCTGATTTGAGACGTGCCCTGGAAGAATTTCAGGAGGATAAACCTGAACGATGCCCTATGGGAAGATTGTATGTCCCTGACCAGTGGAGGAGAAGAATGTCTGTCTGAAATTCATTGCTCCGCCTTAGCTGGTCATCCTGGTATTTTTGGTACCAGAGATTTGGTGAATCGGTCTTTTAGTGGCCTGCCTTATCTCGTGATGACAGGAATTTTGTGCAGTCCTGTGGGACTTGTTCTCGGTCCAAACCCTGTTCTCATTCTAGTGGTTTATTAATGCCCCTGCCGGTTCCCAGGAGGCCATGGACCCATATCTCAATGGATTTTATTTCTGATCTCCCTGTCTCTCAGAGAATAACTGTTATCTGGGTGATCTATGATAGATTTTCTAAGATGGTCCATCTTGTACCACTCCCAAAGTTGCCATCTTCTTCTGAGTTGGTGCCCTTGTTTTTACAACAGGTGGTTCGTTTGCACGGTATTCCTGAGAACATTGTGTCGGACAGAGAAGTCCAGTTTGTTTCCAGATTTTGGAGAGCTTTTTGTTCAAAACTGGGAATTCATTTGTCTTTCTCCTCTGCATATCACCCTCAGACCTATGGGCAGACTGAGAGAACAAACCAGACTTTGGAAACCTATTTGAGATGTTTTGTGTCTGCTGATCAAGAGGACTGCATCTCATCATTGCCCTTGGCCAAATTTGCCCTAAATAATAGGGTTAGTTCTGACATTTTGATGTCTTCTTTTTTCTGGAACTTTGGGTTCAGCCTGCCCAAGTGTGGATTCTGTGGTAGAGAGAATGCAGCAGATTTTGGATCAAGTAGTGGATAAGTTGTCTCACGCTCAGGAGAAGGCCCAACGGTTTGCCAACCGGCATAGGACCATTGGTCCTCGGTTTAAAGTGGGTGACATGGTTAGGTTGTCCAAAAAAAATATTCCTATGAAAGTTGCATCTCCAAAATTCCAGCCAAGGTTCATTGGACCTTATAAGATTTTGGAAATCCTTAATCCCGTTTCTTTCCGTTTGACTCTTCCAGGAACGTTTAAGATTCACAACATTTTTCATAAATTTTTGTTGAAAAGGTTTGTGGAGCCAGTAGTTCCCATGACTGCGCCCCATGATCCTGTATTGGTTAAGGGTAATCTGGAGTATGAGGTGAAGATATTGGATTCTTGTCTGGCTAGACAGACTCCAGTACTTGGTCAAGTGGAAGGGTTATGGTCAGGAGGATAATTCTTGGGTGCCTGCTTCTGACATTCATGCTGAGAGATTGGTTCATGCCTTTCACCGGACCCTTCCTGATCGGCCTGGTGGCTTTGATGAGGGTTTGGTGACCCCTCAAGGGGGGGTACTGTTGTGAACACTCTTGACCTGAGTTTCGAGGTTGGGCTCCCTCTGGTGGTTGCTGCGGGTAGTGGAGCTGGTCGGGTTGACAGGAGTCAATCACCTGAAGAGGATGAGTGGAAGTCAGATGTAAGTGAGCAAGCTTCCCTCAGTTGTTGCTGGTGATTTGGCTTTCTTCCTTTGCATTTTGAAGTCTGCTTGTCCCCTGCTTGGTCCTGCATCGTTCAGATAAGTTTATTTGTTTGCTGGAATCTTTTGCATTTGATCCAGTTTTTGCCTTTATCTGCTTTCTGCTTTGTTGTGTAGGTTCAGCATTGTTCCCTGCTGGGATCGGTGCTCGACCCCGCTCCATATGTCACAGCTTATGTCAGTCTGTACAATATTGCTAATCCCCTGTTATATCAGTATCTTTTGCTTTGCTTCCAGTTCACACCAGAATGCTGATCTAGTGCGGGAGTGGTCGTGTGGCCTCAGTATTTTTTCATATCTGATGTTAGATTTTTTTAGGGTTTTTGCGTGATTGCAGACAGTATCTTTCCTGTCCTGTTCTATCTAGACAGTTTGGGCCCCATCATTCTATTTTCTGCCTGTGTTTGTGCTTCATCTTCTCTCACTGTCAATATATGTTTGGGGGCTATCAAATTCCTTTGGGGTTCTACTCCGGGGCAGTTTAGCTTTCCCCTTTCTTGCTTTAGGCTTAGTTGACTCTTTGGCTGTGCAGAGGCATCTAGGGCATCGTAGGCACATCCCACAGCTTCTTCTAGTTGTGTTGTTAGGTTTAGGCGTCTGCAATCCGCTAAGTTACAAACCTTTCTGGTTTTCTGGTTGCCTAGCTTATTCCCCCGGTTATCCTCCTCGGTGACCCATTCATAAGTATTGCTTCCTAACTGGTCAGGTGGATTTCACAGAGGTTTGATTTACTTGGCATTATATTCTGTTTGAGTGTTCCCTTTATTTTTTGAGCAGTGTATATCTACAGCATTTCTATGATCCACCCAGTCAGTGATTCAGTCATAGAAGGAAATTAAGTTAGTCTGACATGACTTGTTAGTTACAAACCTATGCTGACTGTTAGAATCTGTTCAGTTAATGACTATCCGCCTTTTTCTTGTAGTGTTCTGGCTGCTGGTCTTTTTCCTCTGGTGCTTGATTTGTCTTGGGTCAGGTGATTGTATCACCCTTTATTAACCTGCACCTGTCTCCCATTCCTTGCTGGACAACAGTGTTAGTCCGCTTGAGTTCTGGCTTGGAGCTTTGCTTTCTGTGTGTTTAATTAGAGCAGCGCTGGTAACTCCGGTTCTGCAAGTCTTAGTTTCTGTTTTCAGTTTGTTTCTGCAGCCTTCACTTTGTTTTCTATTAGGAGGTGACCTGTTTTTGTGCCCAGTCCTTAGACCTTTCAGGGACCCCCTTCCCCCTATCTATAGGTCTTCGCTTGAGATTAACCTAAGATCATCGGTGGGTCTATTCACAGGGAATGAGTCGCCTACTCCATCGTAGGGTATCAGCCTAGTCTCAGTGCAGGATTAGTTTTCCCCCTCCTACCCTAGTCCTGTGCTGCAATACCGTAACAGTTTGTCCAGCCCGAGAAAGTATTAAAAGAAAAGAAAAAAAAAAAAAGCCCACCCGGATTTCTGCAAAATGAACAGCGTTCAGGACCTCGCTCAACGCATGCAAAAGTTAACATTGGAAGTTGCCAGCTTACATCAGTACGTAACTGCCCAGAAGTCTGCCCTGAAGAGCCTAAGGTGGGTTTGCCTGAATGTTTTTCTGGTAAACGGCAGGAATTGTTTTCGTTTAAAAATGCATGTTTACTTTATTTTCGGCTTAGACTCAGGTCTTCAAGGGCTGAATTAAAGCGTGTGGGGATTGTTATGTCCTTATTGTGAGGGGAGCTGCAAGTTTGGGCGTTTTCATTGCGTCCAGATGACCCTTGTTTGGTGTCAGTAGAAGCATTTTTTTCTGCTATGGGGTTAATTTATGATGATCCGGATGGGGTCACAACAGCCGAAGCTAACCTCAGATGGCTGACACAGGGATCTGGTGACGCTGAGGAATATTGTACCCAGTTCAGACGATGTTCTGCAGAAGTCAGCTGGAATGATCCAGCACTCAAAAGTCAATTTTTAGCAGGTTGGAATGACAGGGTTAAAGATTTACTCATTGCATACCTGCACCTGCTACACTTGAGGCTGCCATGCAATTAGCTATCAGGGTGGATAGAAGATTGAGAGACAGACAGAATGAGGAGAAGGCTTCAATTTTGCTGGGCCCTGTCTCTCAAGAGACACCCGTGGACTATGGGGAACCGATGCAACTTGGGGCGATGTCCTCTCGTTCCCAGGAAAGGGAGAGAAGTTTTTCTCAGGGGCTATGTCTTTATTGAGGTAAGACTGGCCATTTTATTAAGCAATGTGAAGGTCGCATAAATCAGGAAAAGAAAAAAAAAGGGTCAGAGTAAACCACCTGTTCGTATTGCATTTTTAAGGTCCGCAGGAGTTTCTTTACCTGGTAATTCTATCTGTCATGGTCATACTATGGATTTTCAATTGATGGTGGACTGTGGGTCTGCACTGAATTTGATCGATCAACAATTTCTAGACAAGTATAAGATGCCGTCTGTACCTTTTATTATCCCCTTTTCCTGTAGTGGCGATTGATAACACTCCTCTAGAGCATGGGTGCGTTTCTCGAAAGGTCACCGGGTTTCCACTCATTGTGAATATGGAGCACCAGGAATCTTTAGATTTATTTGTACTTGAAAAAATGGCCTTTTCCAGTCATCCTGGGGCTACCCTGTTTAAAAATGCGCAATCCTGTACTGGACTGGCCATCAAATACTATAAGATCCTGGGTTCAGGGGTGTTATGGGAAATGTTGTGATGTACACATTGCTGTTGTGAAAAAAGGAGCTACCTGAACCCATTCAGGAATTCTGGAAAGTATTTTCTGAATTTGAGTCACAAGCTCTACCACCGCATAGAGATCACGATTGCGCTATTGAGTTCGTCCCATGTGCTACTCTCCCTAAGAGTCATTTAATTAATCTGATGATTCCTGAGAGGGAGGCCTTAAAGGAATACCTGTGGAATAGTCTTGCTGCAGGTCATATAAGACCCTCCAAGTCCCCTGTGGCGGTGGGATTCTTTTTTGTAAAAAAAAAGATGGGAGTCTTAGGCCGTGTCTGGATTTCAGGGAGATTAATAAGATCACTGAGCAAAATCCTTACCCCTTGCCGCTAATTCCGGATTTGTTTAACCAATTAGTTGCCAAGTGGTTCGCTCAGATTGATCTCCGTGGGTCATATGATTTGCTGCGGATTAAAGAAGGCGATGAATGGAAGGCAGCCTTTAATACCCTAGAAGGTCATTTTGAGTATCTGGTAATGCCTTTCGGCCTTACAAATGCTCCGGCTTCTTTCAAAATTTCATTAACGACATTCTGAGGCTGTTGATTGGTAGGACTGTTATCGTTTATTTGGATGATATTTTGATCTACTCGCCAGATCTGGAGTCGCATTGGCAGAGAGTCTGCGAGGTTCTGCAGATTCTGAGAGAAAACACACTCTTTGCTAAACTGGAGAAATGCGAGTTTGTGGTACAGAAAATTAGCTTTTTGGGGTACATTTTTTCCAGTGATGGGTTTGAGATGGACCCAGTGACGGTTCAGGCAGTATTGGAGTGGCCTACACCTGAATGCTTGAAGTCAATTCAGAGAGTCATGTGATTTGCTAATTATTACAGAAAGTTCATAAAGAATTTTTTTGTTATCGCCAAACCCCTTAATGATCAGACTAAGAAGGGTTCCAATACTGTAAAATGGCCGCCTGAGGCTGTTAAGGCCTTTGAGCATCTCAAGGAGAAGTTTAGCTCTGCTCCTGTTTTGATCCAGACAGATGAGACTAAGCCCTTTCTGGTAGAGGTGAATGCCTCATCAGTAGAAGTGGGGGCTGTTCTGTCACAGGAGGGAGAAGATGGGGTACATGCCTGTGCGTTCTTTTCTAAGAAATTGTCAGAGGCGGAGCTCAAATACGATGTTGGGAACCGAGAATTGCTGGCTATTAAGCTTGTGTTTGAGCATTGGTGACATTTTTGGAGGGCGCTAGAAATCCAATACAAGTCTTTACTGATCATAAGAATCTGATCTATCTGGATATTGCTAAACGTTTGAATGCTTGTCAAGCTAGGTGGACATTGTTTTTTGCCTGGTTCCATTTCTCTGTGACCTATATCACTGTGACAAAGAATGTTAAAACTGATGCTTTGTCTCAAAGTTTCTCCCCAGTGGTTAATACTGAAAAGGAGGAATCTATTCTGCAGAAAGGGGTGGTGGTGGCAGCATTAGGTTCTGAGTTGGAAAATAGCATTCTTAAAGCCCAGGATGCAGCACCAACTAACACTCTGTATGGGAAATTATTTGTGCCTAAAGCTCTGAGGAGAGCTTTGTTTACTGAATGTCATGAATCTCGTTTGGCGGGTCATCCAGGGATTGCCGAGACTACGAAGTCGATTGAACAGATGCAGCCAAGAGAACACAGATTATTCACTGGGATGCACGCTCCAAAAGTCCCGGGACCCAACAGGAACCATAACTCACAGAAAAAACGAAGGAGGAACAGCATCCAATCCGGGTGAAAAAATTCAGTTCCTTTATTCTGCCATCAGTACTGTTGGCAGAATAAAGGAATTTAATTTTTTCACCCAGATTGGATGTTGTTCCTCCTTCGTTTTTTTTGGTTTTTTGTTTTTTTTTATTGGAAGTCAATCGGTCGGAGTTTCTGGTGGCCGGGGTGGCTAAGAGAAATCGTCAAGTGGGTGCATCAGTGTACCGTGTGCGCTAGGTCTAAGGCTTCTCATTCTCCAGCGACAGGGTTGCTGTGCCCGTTAGAGGTTCCTAGTTCCCCATGGACGCATCTTGCAATGGATTTGATCACCGACCTGCTGATCTCTGAGGGTTTTTCTGTCAGCTGGGTTGTAGTGGATCGGTTCAGTAAGATGTATCCTCTGGTCCCGTTCAATAAATTACCCTGCGCTAAGACACTTGCCAGGGCATTTGTGAAAGAGATTGTCAGACTCCATGATGTTCCCATGGACATTGTCTCCGATAGGGGACCACAGTTTGTGGCTCGATTTTGGCATGCCTTTTGTGACAGTGTTCTCCTTTTTTTTTTTTTTGTTGTACTGGGAAGCATCCATCTTTTGGTCCTTTTTCTAATATTGGGTCGGCCGTGTCTGAGGAGAGGAGACTTTTTCTGGAAATTTGGAAAGGGTTTGGACCAGTGTTCACCATAATCTGAATCAGGCTAATAGGAGGTCTAAGAAATATTTTGACAAGAGAAGAAGGGAGGCGAGGTTTGTTGTTGGGGACATGGTTTGGTTGTCCTCTAGGAATCTGCATTTAAAGATCCCTGGGTCAAAGTTTGTAGGACCCTTCAAAGTGGTTCAGATTGTCAACTCTGCAGCGGTCAGATCAGACATTCCTTTTTCCTGGAAAATTAGTTGTTTTCCATGTATCTTTGCTGAAGAAAGTTGACATGCCAGACAAGGTGGCTATGCCTTCTCCTCCTCCAATTGATGAGGACTGTGAGTTTGAGATTTAACGCAATCTTGATTCCAAGTGGCACAGAGGAGGCTTACAGTATCTCGTGTCCTGGAAGGGTTTCAGTCCCGAGGACAATTCCTGGGTGAAAGCTGTGGATGTCACAGCCTCAAGATTAATTAAGGCTTTTCACAGGAGATTTCCGAATAAGGCCCAGCTTAGAGGATCCGGGGGATCCTCGTTAAAGGGGAGGTACTGTTAGAATCTGTTCAGTTTGTGATTATCCGCCATTTACTTGTAGTGTTCTGGCTGCTGGTCTTTTCCCACTGGTGCTGGGTTTGTCGTGGGTCAGGTGATTGTATCACCCTTTATTAACCTGCACCTGTCTCCAATTCCTTGCTGGACAACAGTGTTAATCCGCTTGATTTCTGGCTTGGAGCTTTGCTTTGCCTTCTGTGTGTTTAATTAGTGCAGCACTGGTACCTCCGGTTCTGCAAGTCTTAGTTTCTGTTTTCAGTTTGTTTCTGCAGCCTTCTCTTTGTTTTCTATTAGGAGGTGACTCGTTTTTGTACCCAGTCCTTAGATCTTTCAGGGATCTCCTTCCCCCTATAGGTTTTCGCTTGAGATTAACCTAGGATCGTCGGTGGGTCTATTCGCAAGGAATGAGTCCTCCCACTCCATCGTAAGGTATCAGCCTAGTCTCAGTGCAGGGTTAGTTTTCCCCCCTCCTACCATAGTCCTGTGCTGCAGTACCATAACACTCTGCCTAATCCCTTCTTTCTTATCCAGGGACTTGCATACATGTTTAATAATTTTTTTAAAGATCTTTCCTGGTATAGAAGTCACTCACCCTCCTATAGTTCCCTGTGTCCACCTTCTTCCCCTTTTTTGAAGATAGGAACAACATTTGCTCTTCTCCAATCTTCTGGGTCTTCTCTTCTCCAAGAATTTTCAATGATTTTGGAGAGTGGTTCAAAAATGTCCTTTGCCATCTCCTTCAGTACCCTGGGGTGTAATTCATCTGGACCTAGAGATTTGAATTATTTTATGTTAGCTAAGTGTTTACTCACTATCTTTCTGTTTATAGATATCCTGGATTCCTCTATTTCCTTAATAGGACATCGAAGATCAGTTGATGTTACCTTTCTGAGAGAAAACAGATGCAAAATAGAAATTTAAAAGTTTGGCCTTCTCAACATCCTTTCTTACCATTTCATCATTTTCTTTCTGTAAAAATTCTATAGCATTTTTGACTTTTGTTTTACTTGTGACATATCCCCAAAATCCTTTTTATTGCTTTTGACATCTTTTGCAAGCCTTAACCCCTTTCCTACAATGGACATACTATTCCGTCCATGTGACCTGGGACCTAAGTCCCAAGGACGGAATAGTACGTCTAATGCGATCAGCGGCGCTCACAGCTGACACCCGGCACAATGTGTCAGGGGCGGTCACGGACCGCCCCCGACACGTTAACCCCTTGCACACAGCGATCAAACACTATCGCGGTGTACCAGGGGTTAAGGGGAAGCATCGGCAGGGAGGGGGCTCCCTCCGTGCTTCCCTGAGCCCCCCACAGCAGCGCAATGTGCAGCGCTGCTGTGGGGGACTCTTTCCCTGCAGGTCCCCAGATCCAAGATGGCGACGGGGACCTTTTGGGGGCCTGCAGGGAGCTGGCTTCCTCAGTGCCTGCAAAGCGCAGGCATGTTGAAGTCTGCGTCTATGCCTGTGATGGATCGCTGATCTGTCACAGTGATCTGTGATGTGACAGATCAGCAATCTGTCACAGGACAGTGATGTCCCCCCTGGGACAACCTAATAAAGTTAAAAAAAAAGTAAAAATTTAAAAAAAAATCGCTAAATTAAAAAAAAAAAATCCCTAATTCATTTTTTGGAAATAAAACAATAAAAGCACACATATTTGGTATCGCCGCGTCCGTAACGACCCGCCCTATAAAACTGTCCCATTAGTTAACCCCTTTAGCAAACCCCTTAAAAAATAAAAAAAGCAAAAAATGATTTATCATACTGCCGAACAAAAAGTGCAACAACGCGCGATCAAAAAGACGGATATAAATAACCATGGTACCGCTGAAAACATCATCTTGTCCCGCAAAAAACAAGCCATCATACAGCGTCATCAGCAAAAAAATTAAAAAGTTATAGCTCGCAGAATAAAGCGATGCAAAAATAATTATTTTTTTATATAAAATGGTTTTCATTGCATAAAACCACTAAAACATAAAGACCTAAATGAGGTATCGCTGTAACCGTACTGACCCAAAGAATAAAACCACTTTATCAATTTTACCGCACACAGAATGATGTAAACGCACCCCCCAAAAGAAATTCATGAAACGCTGGTTTTTGTTCATTCTGCGTCCCAAAAATCGGAATAAAAAGTGATCAAAAGATGTCACGTGCCCGAAAATTATACCAATAAAAACGTCAACTCGTCCAGCGAAAAATAAGACCTCACATGAGTCGGTGGGTCAAAATATGGAAAAATTATAGCTCAATATGTGGTGATGCAAAAACTATTTGTCACGGTCATGTGTGTCTGGACGCAGCGAATACCGCAAGGCGAACCCTTGACACGCGTGACCCTGGATACACCGCCTCCAGTAGGGCAAATTTAAATAATAAAACGTGCAGCTGGATACACCGCCTCCAACTGCGAATTTAGGTAATACACGTTATATGTACAGTAGTCTGGAAACCCCGCCTCCAGTAAGACTATTATAAATAATAAAGGGGAAACCTGGGTAACATTAACAATGGTGGGCCCTGCGATAGGGAATAGGGACGTGGAGACATCCTGTACTCCCCTGAGCCAGTGTCACTGCACTTCTAACGTTCCCTCTGCCGGTTCCGCACCGGGCGATGCACAAGAACCTAAAAACCCTAGCTCGCCCTGCACCTAAACCCTCCCTAGGGAATTGGTCGGTGCGGAAACTAATCCCACCACTGCATTAAAACACACATGAGGAAAGATGGCAAAACAGGGGAAACACCACTTAGCTTTGCTCTGTTGCGTATGCTCCTAGCAACAGAGCCCACCACCTGCGTGCATCTTCTCCTCAACCCGGATCCATCACCATAGTGCCGCCTTGGAGCAGAGTCCACCACCAGTTGTAGCTGCCCAGTAAACAGAGTCCCAAAGATGAGTCCAGCTTCTGCTAAAAAGTCAAGCATGCTTGAGTCCAACTTATCTGCCAACAAGTCCAGCATGCTTGAGTCCAGTCTTCAGCAACCAAGTCCAGCATGCTGAGTGCAACTCTCACCATAGTCGCCACTCCACCAAGTCATGCAAGCACTTCCTGCCAACACCATAAACTGCGACTCCACCACGCTATGCCAGCCCTTCTTCCAGACACCATTGTTGAACTCCACCAATCCATGCCAGCACTCCCTGCAGACTCCATAGCTGACTCAACCCCTCTGGCTGGGCTGCCCAGGACTCTAGTTCAGCTCCTACATCACCCAGGCTTGCTTCCCAAATGACGAACTATCAATATCACCAACGATCATCAAACACACCTGAAACTCTTTTATAGAGCCTCACACCTGATTTGTAATACATGCACATTAACTAAAGTGTAATACCACTCACCACCACCGGGGCAACTTAGAACAAATGACACCATGTGTAATAATTCTAATGGCCACTGGGGGGCAATCACACCACTTTGGCACCAAGCCAAAGGAAAAAAGTTCTTTGTCCATTTACTTGTCAGATCCACCTTGGATCATGACACTATTTTTACAATAAAAAGCGTCTTTTAGGGTGTGACAGCTGCCAAATATAAAAACCGTCATAAATTTGTATATCAACCCCCCCTGTTATCACCCCTTTAGTTAGGGAAAAATAATAAAATTAAAAGAAAATATTTATTTCCATTTTCCCATTAGGGCTAGGGCTGAGATTAGGGTTAGTGGTGTGTTGGGGTTAGGGTTGGAGTTAGAATTGGGGGTTTTCCACTGTTTGGGCACATCAGGTGCTCTCCAAGTGCAACATGGCATCTAATCTCAATTCCAGCCAATTCTGCATTGAAAAAGTCAAATGGTGCTCCTTCCCCTCCAAGCTCTGACATGCGCCCAAACAGTGTTTTACCCACACATATGGGGTATCTGCCTACTCAGGACAAATTGCAAAACAACTTTTGGGGTCCTATTTCTCCGTTGCCCTTAGGAAAATAAAAAATTGGGGGCAAAAATATCATTTTTGTGGAAAAAAATGATTTTTTTATTTTCACGCCCGGGCGTTACAAACTTCTGTAAAGCACTTGGGGGTTCAAAGTGCTCACCACACATCTAGATAAGTTCCGTGGGGGGTCTAGTTTCCAAAATGGGGTCACTTGTGGGGAGTTTGAATAGTTTAGGCACATCAGGGGCTCTCCAAAGGCAACATGACACCCGCAGACCATTCCATCAAAGTCTGCATTCCAAAACGTCACTACTTCCCTTCTGAGCCCTGACGTGTGCCCATACAGTAGTTTTCTCCCACATATGAGGTATCAGCGTACTCAGGACAAATTGGACAACAACTTTTGGGGTCCAATTTCTCCTGGTACCATTGGGAAAATAAAAATTGGGGACTAAATGTTCATGTTTGTGGAAAAAATACGATTTTTTTTATTTTCACGCCCGGGCATTATAAACTTCTGTGACGCACTGGGGGTTCAAAGTGCTCACGACACATCTAGATAAGTTCCTTGGGGGTCTAGTTTCCAAAATGATGTCATTTGTGGGGGGTTTCCACTGTTTTGGTACATCAGGGGCTTTCCAAACGCGACATGGTGTCCCATCTCAATTCCAGCCAAAAACGTCTATTGGCGCTGCTTCCCTTCCGAGCTCTGCCACGCGCCCAAATAGTCGTTTACACCTACATATGGGGTATCAGCATACTCAGGACAAATTGCACAATAACCTTTTAGGGTCCTGTTACCCTTGGGGAAAAATAAGAATTGAGGGTGAAAAGATCATTTTTGTGGAAAAAATATGATTTTTTTAATTGTACGGCTGTACGTTATAAACTCCTGTGAAGCCCTTGGGTGTTCAAAGTTCTCACCACACATCTAGATAAGTTCCTTGGAGGGTCTAGTATCCAAAATGGGGTCACTTGTGGGGGTTTCCACTGTTTAGGCACATCAGGGGTTTTCCAATCGCGACATGGCATCCGATCTGAATTCCAGCCAATTTTGCATTGAAAAAGTCAAACGGCGCTCCTTCCCTTCTGAGCTCTGCCATGCACCGAAACAGTGGTTCCTCCCCACATATCAGGTATCAGCATACTCAGGACAAATTGCACAATAACACTTGCAGTCCAATTTCTCCTGTTACCCTTGGTAAAATAAAAAAAAATGAACCTGAAGTATTTTTTTGTGAAAAAAAAGTTAAATGTTCATTTTTTTTGTTTTTAAATATTCAAAAAATTCCTGTGAAGCACCTGAATGGTTAATAAACTTCTTGAATGTGGTTTTGAGCACCTTAAGGGGTGAAGTTTTTAGAATGGTGTCACATTTGGGTATTTTCTATCCTATAGACTCCTCAAAGTGGCTTCAAATGTGATGTGGTCCGTAAAAGTAAAATGGTGTTGCAAAAATGAGAAATCAAATATTAACCCTTATAACTTCCTAACAAAAAAAAATTTTGGTTCCAAAATGGTGCTGATGTAAAGTAAATATGTGGGAAATGCTACTTATTAAGTTTTTTGTTTGCCGTATCTCTGTGATTTAAGAGCATAAAAATTCAAAGTTGGAAAATTGCGAAAATTTTCAAAATTTTCGCCAAATTTCTGTTTTTTCACAAATAAACACAAGTTATTTGAAAGAAATTTTACCACTAACATGAAGTACAATATGTCACGAGAAAACAATGTCAGAATCACCGAGATCCATGGAAACGCTTCAGAGTTATTACCTCATAAAGGGACAGTCGTCAGAATTGTAAATATTGGCCCTGGAGTTAACGTGCAAACCACCCTTGGTAATGAAGGGGTTAATTCATTGTCCTCTTTAGCTAGTGTGCAGTTTCTGCAGACAGCATTATATTCTTCTTTAGATATGCCTTCCTCTTTCCATTTGATAACCATTTCTTTCTTCCTTTTTAGCATGTTTTAGTTTTGTGTTCATCCATCCTGGTTTCCTTAAATACTTCCTATTCTTCCCTCTTTTTGGAATTGTTAACGATTGTGCTTTGAGAATCTCAATTTTCAAGATTTCCCATTCTTCCTGGACATTTTTGTCCTTAAGGATATCCAGCTATTGGATCCCTCCGATTCTATTTCTGAGTCCCTTAAAATCTGCCTTTCTAAAATCTAACATTGAAGTCTGAGTCTTCACAGGTCTTCCTCCTCTAGTTATCCAAAATTCATGACCGCAACCTCCTAGGGTCCCAGCCACTTTTACCTCCTCAACCATTTCCTCCCTGTTTATAAGGATTAGATCCAAGGTAGCAGATTCCCTTGTTTTCTCTCCTACTTTTTCGAAGATAAAGTTGTCAGCAAGATAGGATAAGAATTTGCTTGACCTAGTTAGTTTTGCCTGAGAGAGATTCCCAACAAATGTCTGGATAGTTGAATTGTCTGATGACCACTATGTCATATTTTTTTGGAGAACTTGGCTATTTGATTTCTAGAATTCGACCTTTTCTTACTGTTGACTCCGCAGAACCTCTTACTGTTTCTCTTATTCATTCTCGTCTCGACTATTGTAACTCTCTTCTAATCGGTCTCCCTCGTACCAAACTCTCCCCTCTCCAATCTGTCTTGAATGCTGCAGCCAGGATCATATTCCCCGCCAATCGTTACACCGATGCCTCTACCTTGTGCCTGTCCATCCTCTCCAGAATCCAGTACAAACTTATTACCCTCTCCCACAAAGCTCTCCATGGCTCAGCACCACCCTACATCTCCCTTGTTTCAGTGTGCCACCTTACCCACGCCCTCCGTTCTGCTGATAACCTGAGGTTAGCATCCTCAACAATCAGTACTTCCCACTCCCGTCTCCAAGACTTTACACGTGCTGTGCCAATTCTTTGGAATGCACTTCCCAGGTCAATACGATTAGTCCCCATTCCCCACAAGTTTAAGTGTGCCCTGAAAACGCATTTATTCAGACTGGCCTACCGCCTCAACACATTAACCTAATCTATCCCTTGGTGGCACAGTCAAAAGTTTTACCATAACCAGGTTCCCCGCATCATGTTCCCACATGCTTTATGCATCCATTAGCCCTGTGTGTCTGTACTGTTACACACTTAACATTATGGCTGGTCCAAACAATCAGGGCAATTGTTACCACCCACCTTTCGTGTCTCCCCTTTTTCCTCATAGATTGTAAGCTTGCAAGCAGGGCCCTCATTCCTCTTGGTATTTGTTATAATCTATGTGATTATTGTTATGCTGTAATGTCTGTTGTCTGTACAAATCCCCTCTGAAATGTAAAGTGCTGCGGAATATGTTGGTGCTATAGAAATAAAATGTATTATTATTATTATTATTTGATGCATAAAGAGTTCATCCTTATCTTCAGTTTGCACAGGTGGCCTGTAGTAAATGCCTACAATGGTTTCCTTTGAATTATTCTGTCCTTGTATTCTTACCAAAACAGTTTCCACAGAGAGCTTCAATCTCTGTGCAGATAGAAAAGCGGATAACATACCGTGCGACACCTCCTCCTCTTTGTTTATCAAGTCTGTTTCTTGCAAATAAGTTGTATCCTCCTTCTAGCCTTGTATTCCAATCATGAAACTGCCAGGGTTTTTGTTGCAGCTGCACCTGTGCTGTCCCTGCAGTGTACATCTATGTTCTGGGGCCCAAAAGGGTTAATTTGTAAAAAAAAAAAAAAAGTTTCACTTGTTAAAAAATAATAAAATGTGTCTTCGCTTTTTTTTTCTTTTTTAATTTTTACAAGAACTGTTGGAGCCAATTTTCATTTGAAACCTTTTATCTGTTTTGTTCTGGTGTATTTCCTATAAAAGGAAAGCCTAAGGCAAGAAATAAATCCCATAAGACACTGTACATGGAAACTTTGGGATCAGATCATTTCTGTCCACGTTGTTTGTGCCAACAAAAAAAAGCTTTTATAAAAGCCTCAAACTTCTGTTTGTGAATCACATGAGATTTAAGGTGATAGAAGATTACAGTGCGGGGAAGGCGGGAAACATTCATATAGACGGCTGGTGGGGATGGAATCAGTGATGGACTCCAGCCAAATATGTTTCTAGAGCTGTATAAGATGTCGTCCTCATCATGAAGTGCCGTATATGCTTGTGTATAAGCCGACCCCCTAATTTTGCCACAAAAAACTGGGGAACACTTATTGACTCACATATAAGCCTAGTGTTAATGCTGCCCTTTAAGATGCTCCATAAATATCCCCATATGCTGCTGTACAAGGGTTAATGCTACCCCGTAAGATGCTCCATAAGTACCCCAATATGCTGCTGCACAAGGGTTAATGCTGGCCCAAGAAGATGCTCCATAAATACCCACCATAATATGCTACTGCACAAGGGTTAATGATGCTCCATAAGATGATTCATAAATACCCCCAATATGCTGCTGCACAAAGGATAATGCTGCCCCATAAGATGCTCCATAAATATGCTCCATAAATACCCCCATATGCTGCTGCACAAGGGTTAATGCTGCCACATAAGATTCTCCATAAATACCCCTTATTTGCTGCTGCTGCAATTAAAAAAAATGACATTCACCTCTCTGTCACTGGGGGCAAGGTGCTGGTGTCCTGAGCGCCCTGCACCTGCAATATTTACTGGTCCCTGTTCCATTGCCGTCCACCGCTGTGTCTCCCGGGTCTCTGCAGTGACGTTCAGCAGATGGCGCACACTGACTATGTCATCGCTCCCTCTGCCATCACAGCAGGAGGACCTGGAGACACAGCGGTGCACGGCGATGGAACTGGGACAGGTGAATATTACTCTGTCCCCCTCCTGGCGCACGGTCTTCTGTGCAGTGGCAGCCCCTGCTTCTCCCTCTGTCATCTGCTTCCTGCATTCAGCTGGTCATGTGGTACCGCTCATTAAACTCATAAATATGCATATATTCATGAGTTTAATGAGCGGTACCACGTGACCACTAAACGCAGGAAGCAGACGACAGAGGGAGAAGCAGGGACTGCAGAGACGTGCCAGGAGGGGGTGAGTATGGTCCCTGACACCGCTCCCCCTCCACTGCCCACCCCCAGTATATGACTCGCGTATAAGCCGAGAGGGGGACTTTATGCCCAAAAAATGGGCTGAAAATCTCGGCTTATACATGAGTATATACGGTAGTTATTTCTCATGTCACATGTAATGAATAGCTCCTGCAGTATTACTAATGCTAAATATTAAATAATTGCTAAATATGTTTCTAGAGCCATAGAAGATGTCGTCCTCATCATGAAGTAGTTATTTCTCATGTCACGTGTAATTAATATCTCCTGCAGTATTGCTAATGCCGGTTCCAGTGTTTTTAAATGAGATGAGAATTAGCGTTATGGAAGATGAGTCTTAGGCCTCTTTCACACTTCAGTTTTTTTGCATCAGTTCAAATCCGTCAAAAAGTCAGACAAGCGGATCCGTTCTCAACTGATGTGAACGGATGGCACAGGATCCGTTTTCAGACGGATGCTGAAAATGAGGAAATTTAAAGGAACCGCTGGCAGAGAGAGAGAGAGAGAGAGATTTTTTTGGCCGGCACCCAGAAAGAATTTCGGGTTAAATGAGTGTCTGGAGGATCCGCCAGAGAAAAAAACGTTGCAAGCTCCGCTTTTAAATCTTTGAGGATGGTGACGGACAGCAACTTTTGGCGGATCCTCAAAAAAAACGGATGCAACGGACAGCAATCCGCCATTAATGGAAGTCAATGGGGGAAAAAAACGGATCCTCAAAAGAAAATTGAGGATCCGTTTTTTTCAAAACCTGGCGGATTGTGACTGATTGTAAAAAACTGAAGTGTGAAAGAGGCCTTAGAGAAACGTATTCAGCTGCCGACTCTGAGGAAGAAACTGCTTGTTGTCTGTGGCCTAAATATATAGGTTTTATTAGTAGATGTAAAGAAGGAAACTAAATACTGTAAAATAATAAATCTCATATGTTTCCCTTATTATCTCCAGTAATTGTATTATTACACAGGATTTTTATGATGCTACATCAGCTCATCTTCTCATTCAGGTCTCTACAATATCGGATCCTCTCAGTGGAGATCTTCTACATAAGAGAATTTTCCTGAATTACCCATCAAAGATGGATATGGACAGAGACAAGATGGCGGAGAGGATATTACACCTCTCCCTAGAGATCCTCTTCCGGCTTACTGGAGAGGTGAGAGATTCTGATGACATCACATTACATCATCCTTATCTATGGGAATAACAGATTCAACAGAACTGGAGAGGTGAGGACTCTGGAAATGTCTGTAGTGAGATTTATTAATGTGTCTCTCCATAACCAGGATTACACAGTAGTGAAGAAGACCTCTAGTGAGCGCTGTCAGAACCCTGTGTCTGAGGGATGGGGAAGACCCCTGAGCCCAATGATGGGGCCTCCACCTCACCCCCTGATACATGAAGACATCAATGACCAGAAGATCCTAGCACTCATCTACAAGATGATTGAGCTGATGACAGGAGAGGTGACACTGGTGGGAATATTGGGACATTATACAGTAATGCTATGAAGGGATCGGGAGGATGACGGTATCTTTGTATGTGTCAGGTTCCTATAAGGTGTCAAAATGTCGCCGTCTATTTCCCCATGGAGGAGTGGGAGTATTTAGAAGGACACAAAGATCTGTACAAGGACGTCATGATGGAGGTTCCCCAGCCCCTCACATCACCAGGTAATAGACAGGACTAAATGCACACAGCCTATAATTATCTTTGTTATCAATGAATTCAGTCCCTGTATGTGTTTCCTCCAGTTCTATCCAGTAAGATGACAACACCAGAGAGATGTCCCCGTCCTCTTCTACAGGACTATAAACAAGAAGATCCCAATGTTCCTCAGAATCATCAGGTAGATGGAGAGAAGGTGTCATGAGATCTCCCCTATGATGTGTAGACGGCTGTGAAGGTCTTGTGCTCAGTCTTGTTTTATTCACCAGTATTATATGTTTTATACTTGTGTAATGAGAACGGTGGAGATGGCAGGATTAGAGCTGATCATAGATGTGACTTCTCCATCTGTGACTTTTACATTATTTGTTTCAGGGTAAAGATCTGACCCATATTAATACTACAGAGACATATGTGAGGGGTGATGAGCGGTGTGAACAGGAGATTCCTATGTATGACTACCCAGGTGAGCAGTAACCATTAAATTCAGAGAAGTCACAGATTCTTTTCAGTCATCGCTGTGGCTGCTTTATTAGTCGTGTAGTACAGTCATATCACAAATGTGTGATCACCATTTTCCCTCCTGACAACAACATTCTCCTCCACCTAAAACTGTTCAAATGACTTTGGGTATTGAAAGCCCTTTTTGGAAGAACTTAGGACCTGGAGGATCCACTTACCCCCTGGAAATAAAAATGCTGACCCTCACCTGCCCAAATCTTAAAACTCTAAAGCCGAACGAAAGCGTATGTACAATGTGCAGAAAAGTTAGAAAATCACTTGAATTTAAAGTATTATGATGGGTCTGTAAGAGAGAGTGGAGGATAACGATGCTGTTGGCTTCCTAGATCCCTGATATCTTGTTGGATGAATCTACCTTCTCTCCCTTCTGTGCTGCTGAATGTGCTCATATGGTCCCTATAAGACCAGGTCCAGTCTTTCTGGCCAAACTTTGCCTTTATGATCGACATCATTAAAAGTGCAGTGAGGGCCAAGCGTGAATTTCTGGACAATAACAGAGTTTCCCTTTATCCTGACTTTTCAACTTGTATTAAAACTAACAAATTTCAGGGAGCATTGTGATAAACTACAAGTAAACGTTACACCTGTGCCATGATAGATCTCTAAGCTGTGCGTGGCTGATGGCTGTAAAATACATTTATTCACGCCTGCAGGAGAAGTGTTTGCATGGCTTGAGCCTTGGTTTCATAAGTTTGCAATCCCCTTTTTGGCCGGGGTTACTCGGTACCGGGCCGCTCAGTCCTTCGGGGCATATAACACGGCAGCGGTGACCTGGTCCGTGACCCTGGGCGTGCAATGTAAATAATAGATGGAGGCAATAGTTTATGGGAAAATATATTCGTGATGCCACTCGTGTTCGGCAATGAAGGTGATAGCCGACACTGCAAAAGAGAATATTGGTGATGCAGCAGAGTTGTTACAGCTCTCCACTAGCAGAGCTAGGTCCCAGGGCAGTTATAGAAGTTAGAGATGATGATGGTGGTTGTGGTGCAAAGCAGGTGATGCAGTAAATAAATCTGAGGACACAACGGTTTGCAGTTTCCACACTATTACAGTTCTCCAGTTACATTCCCCAGTCGGGGTGCTGTGTCCTCCGGGTCTGTGGTCCAGCCTGCTCTCAAATTATTTGGGGTACACCATGTCAGAACCCCCTTCAGATGTTCCTTCCCTGGCTGTCTCACTGCACTGGCTCCCTCCTCTCCTGCCCTGCACCTTCAAACACAGTGTCCCTAACCAGCAGCCCCGGATCCTGTCAGGCGATGTACTCTTGGTCCCCTTGATCCTATAGTGCTGACTTTTCAGTGATTGTGTGGGGATGTGGCTGCAGCACATGCAGATACCGCAGCCTCCGGTTAGCTAGCTGAGTACTCAATTTCTCCACTAGTCTGGGGCTGGTCACCTACTGCGACCTGGTCCCTCCATCCAACTGCTGTCGGCGTGGATTTGAGTGCCATGGGTGGATTCCTCACTTCTCGTGCCCCTAGGACCACTTCCTTCTCTACTCTTTTCTCTCACACTACGCTAGTGTAGGGACGTGCTCCTCTCTCCTTCAGTCCCCGGCACCAACTGTCTACTTCCCTCCAACTGACTCCTGTTTCCATGACAACTCCCTCTGACTCCTCCCCTTCTACTTTCTCCACCCACACACTCTACCTAGCTACTACCGGGCCCTGCGAGGTACAGTGTTGGATGTAAGTGTGTGGGTTCTGGATAGTGCCCCCTCCTTACCTGAGAGTGCAGTACCACACCTCTAGCTAAGGTGCAGTACCTCGGTGGCGACTAAACCCTCAGGGGCACCACAGATTCACTCCACGTCATAAATTCCATTATGTTTTCCATCCTAAGGAATTTGGATCACAGCACAATATCTCTTGAAATGAGGGGTGCTAATACGTTCTCTACTCTTCTGGTCATGACTCATAGTAGCGCCAATGGTCCACTATAAATGAGTGCAAGTCTGGTTTAGTGTTGGAGTTCTCCCCTCATACATATGTTGTTTTTGGGGATGTAACATAATTTTTATTCTATGTCTTTTTGTACATGTTCATTCTGTATGATAGTTTGATTATGGTGGGATTGGCCTGCCTCACTTATGTGAGTCTGTAACTCCCTGATAGTCTTAATAAAAAAAAAAGCTCTCCATTGCCTCTTCCAACTGCCTAAGATCTAAATTTAAACTGAACCTGTCAGCAGCATTGTGCACCGCTATCTACAAACTGTATCAGGTCAGCACCATTATACTGATTACATTGATATCTGGTGATGAAATCCGTCTTTTGGTTGTTGTTTAATCTTTATTTGTAGTTTTCAGTTAATGAGTCTCGTGCTCTGGGGCGGGGCTGTGGGTGTGGCTGTGGGTGGGGCTTTATGTGGTGCTCTGATTACATAAGGATCTATATTAGCTTATGACAGGTCTACAATCTTGGAATCAGTGAGTGGGCCTATATATAGAGCTACTCACTGTTCTGTTTGGTGACATGGTGTGTATCACACTCAACATGGACAAGAGGAAGCGAAGGAAAGCATTTTCCCAGGAGATAAGAAAGAAAATTATAGACAAACATGTTAAAGATAAGTTATAAGACCATCTCCAAGCAGCTTGATGATCTTGTGACTACAGTTGAACATATTATTCAGAAATTTAAGCTTCACGGGACTGTAGCCAATCTCTCTGGACGTGACCGCAGGAGGAGAATTGATGACAAATCAAAGAGATGGATAATACGAATGTTAAAAAAAAGAGCCCAGAAAAACTAAGGAGATTAAAGGTGAACTTCATGCTCAAGGAACATCAGTGTAAGATTACACCATCCGTAGTTGTATGAGCCAAAGTAGACTTCATGGGAGACAACCAAGGAGGACACCATTGTTGAAAAAAAATCATAAAAAAGCCAGACTGGAATTTGCCAAACTACATGTTGACAAGCCACAAAGCTTTAGGGAGAATGTGTTATGGACAGACGAGGCAAAAAATGGAACTTTTTGGCAAGGCACCTCAGCTCTATGTTCACAGTCGGAAAAATGAAGCATATCAAGAAAAGAACACTGTCCCTACTGTGAAACATGGAGGAGACTCATGTTCTGGGGCTGCTTTGCTGCATATCTGGCACAGGGTGTCTAGAATCTGTTCAGGGTACAATGAAATCTCAAGATTATTAAATGATTCTAGAGGTAAATGTGCCACTCAGTGTAAGGAAGCATGGTCACAGTCACAGGTCATGGGCCTTGCAACAGGATAATGACCCAAAACACACAGCTAAAAACACCCAAGAATGGCTAAGAGGAATACTTTGACTATTCTGAAGTGGCCTTCTATGAGCCCTGACCTAAATCCTATTAGACGTGGTTATACAGCTTGGGTCACTGGGCAATAATATTCCATAGATCTGCCACCAGCCGGGGCAGCATCTGGTGTACAAAATTATTGCACATACTTGGCCCCATGAAGCCTCTGGAATCCTTAGTTATGTGCTGCTACAGAGGGACTTATGGAGGTCAGTGCTAGGAGCTCACAGAGCATAGTTACTTTGTATCAGTTTCCTGATACATTATAAACAAACTCCACCGACTCCCTTCAGGCTGCAAGGCTTCTACAGCATTGCCGCGTGTCTCTGGTGGCGGTCTCCGCGCAACGAGACATCGGACTCCTCCCACCGGCGCCGCATGTGTCTCAATGCTGACATGGATGGACACCTCCGTGCCCACTACACACAAATAGAGACGCCTTTCCATGACACCGGCATGACACAGTGCACCCAGCTTTCCTAACCACAGCAAGATTAGCGCACCCAGCTCTTCTAGCTACCAGCTACCAAAACCCAAGGTAATAGTTTGAGCTTCTATGTTTAATTATATGCACTAGCATTAATACACATGTGGTGGCAGTCTGGTACATGTACTGTATAAGCATACCGCGGCTCTGAACACAGTGCACCCAGCTTTCCTGACGTTAGCAGGATCAGTGCACCCAGCTTTTCTAGCAACCTATACCCAAAGTAGTAGTTGTAGCTTCTGTGTATAACTACACGCATACACATTATCATCTTTATACATGTGGTGGTATTTTGACATATTTATTTCATGAGTAGACTGCTACTTTTGTGAAATTAAGGACACCCTCTCACAGTAGGGTTTTACTTCTAGCGTTAGTATTGTTGTATACTTACCACAAAATCCTGCAGGAGGACACCTTTCCTCCTATTTCTGAGCGCTGTTTGGAATATACACTTGTCCTTTATTTATTATTACTTTTGTCAGATTCAAGTTATTTCTGTGACCATTGTGGGATTTTCTGTAATTAAATGAGGGGTACCAACAATTTTGATCACGTGTGTAGGAGGAGTGAATATTTTGACTCCTCAGCCACTTTCTGGAAGTTAGCACGTAGTGGATGTTGGAGAGTGAAAATTACACATTTGCCATTTTATTACCCAACACATAGTGCCCAGATTGTGCTGCAGGAGACACACACCATAAACTAAGTGGATTCTTCTTACTATAATATTGCTAAATACAGGGATCCTAAATGTTGCTTTGAGCACACTGCAAGGGTCAGAAGTGAGAGCGGATATTGCTGGATTGGTTTATAGAAACCTTGTTGCTTTTCAACAGCCTTTGAGCCACTAATAGTGTGGGAACCTCTGATTTTCCATTGACACATGATGGACCTGAGTGGGGACGTTTTTTGTGAGATGAAAATTGGTATTATGTTTGACTACATAATATTGAATGTTCACTTTTGCCTCCCAAATATCGAATAAAAAGAAACCAAACCGTTGAATACCACACACTACTGGTTCATCTTATAAGGTTTTCTATTAGACTGTGAACTGTCATTGTCTTGGTAAATAAAGATTTTTACATGGCCTGCTATTTTTATGGACCGTTTATGTAGAAATGTTCAAAAATATAAAATGCAAGGATATTTTATTAAAAAATTATAATTTTTTTTTTATCTTAGCAGATGACTGTACCAGGAGATCGGAGGGACAGCTGACATCTTCAATTTTTAAATCTGATGATCTTGAGATCCTACAAGATACAACTGAAATGAATGCTGTTACTCCAGATATACCATCATCTATTCACAGCAAAGATCTGTCATCTGATCCTTTGAAAGAGGTCCCATCTTCAGATTCATTACCGACTACTAAGAAAAATCAAAGTCACCAAAGAGGCATTAAAAAACAAACTGATCCTAAAGCAAAGAAGTCATTTTCCTGTTCAGAATGTGGAAAATGTTTTAACCGGAAAGATAGTCTTGTTACACACCAGAGAATTCACACAGGGGAGAAGCCTTTTTCCTGTTCAGAATGTGGGAAATGTTTTAACCGGAAAGATCATCTTGTTAATCACCAGAGAACGCACACAGAGGAGAAGCCTTTTTCATGTTCAGTATGTGGGAAATGTTTTAATCAGAAATCAGTTCTTGATAGACACCAGAGAACCCACACAGGGGAGAAGCCATTTTCCTGTTCAGAATGTGGGAAATGTTTTAGTCACAGACTGACTCTTGTTACACACCAAATAACTCACACTGGGGAGAAGCCTTTTTCCTGTTCAGAATGTGGGAAATGTTTTAACCGGAAACCGCATCTTGTTAGACATCAGAGCAGTCACACAGGGGAGAAGCCTTTTTCCTGTTCAGAATGTGGGAAATGTTTTAACCGGAAAGAGCATCTTGTTAGTCATCAGAGAACTCACACAGAGGAGAAGCCTTTTTCCTGTTCAGAATGTGGGAAATGTTTTAACTGGAAATCAAATTTTGCTAGTCACCAGAGAATGCACACAGGGGAGAAGCCTTTTTCATTTTCTTAATGTGGGAAATATTTTACTTGGAAAGCAACTGTTAATAAACATCAGTGATGTCACATAGAGGAGAAGCCTTTTTTTATGTTCATAATGTTGGAATAGTTTTAAGCAAAATTGGATCTTCATAAAAAGGGTTTTCTCTTGTCATTCCTCGCATTTGCTGACAAAAGGATAAAAATTAAAACTAAAGGATTTCTGGGAGGCAGAGCCAAAGAATGGCCGCTTTTTAGCAGAGCTCTCCGCTGGCCTACTCTCATCCGTGGCCATGTCTTCGTTTGTGAGCGGAGAAACAGCGTTAATCAGCGGGGGGAATACCTGGACTGGGGGCTCATCTGTCGGGTCTGCCTCTCCAGGCTTCTCGGGAGGCTCCGGGCACAGGAGATGCCTGGTCAACATAGTACCTGCCGCGTGTGAGCGGTGAAAATAGAGGGACACTCTGGCACTTGATCCCCTTGCTCCTAGATTAGAAGACAGGGAAGCGGTCCCAAGATAACAAGCGACCACCCGCTGGGGGAAAAAACAAACAGTGAGGCCCTGAAGATCTGTCCATTATCGCATCTAGGGCCGGAGGCGGTGAGTGCAGTGGCAATGGTGGACGGTTAACTACAACAGATGCCAACTCCCTGCCACTCACAGCCCTCAGCAGCATCTCTGCACTACAAGCTGGCTGTGAGCTGCATTGTTTTAAGTTGCTGACCATCCCTCAGAGGTGACAGAAGCAATAAAGCATTCAAGATCTATATGATAGGGGATTATCATATCATACCTGAGACCCCTCTACAGAGTTCCAATAAATCATCCTAAGAATTCACAAGGGGATTACCTCAGAGACCAGACATAATACAGGAACTAGAGGACAGTTGATATTGATTTTATTAACCCCTTGACAGCGGTTTCATAGAATCGTAGAGTTGGAAGGGACCTCCTGGGCCATCTGGTCCAACCCCCTGCTCAAAGCAGGATTCGCTAAATCATCCCAGTTAGATGTCTGTCCAGCCTCTGTTTGAAGACTTCCATTGAAGGAGAACTCACCACTTCTCGTGGCAGCCTGTTCCACTCATTGATCACTCTAACTGTCAAAAAGTTTTTTCTAATATCTAATCTGTGTCTCCTCCCATTCAGCTTCATCCCATTGCTTCTAGTCTTTCCTTGTGCAAATGAGAATAAAGTTGATCCTTCTACAATGTGACAGCCCTTTAGATATTTGTAGACAGCTATTAAGTCTCCTCTCAGTCTTCTCTTTTGCAAACTACACATTCCCAAATCCTGCAACCTTTCCTCATAAGACAGGGTTTGCAGACCGGTCACCATTCTGGTCGCTCTTTTCTGAACTTGCTCCAGTTTGTTGATGTCTTTTTTAAAATGTGGTGCCCAAAATTGGACACAATATTCCAGATGAGGTCTGACCAAAGAGGAGTAGAGGGAAATAATGACTTCACGTGATCTAGACTGTATGCTTCTGTTAATACATCCTAGAATTGCATTTGCCTTTTTTGCTGCTGCATCACACTGTTGACTCATATTCAGTCTGTGATCTATTAGTATACCCAAGTCTTTTTCACCTGTGCTGTCAATTAGCCCTATTCCTCCCATTCTATATATGCTTTTTTCATTTTTATTGCCCAGATGTAGTACTTTGCATTTCTCCCTGTTAAAAACCATTCTGTTAGTTGCTGCCCACTTCTCCAGTTTATTTAAATCTTTTTGAATCCTCTCTCTCTCTTCTCTAGTATTAGCTATCCCTCCTAGCTTTGTGTCATCAGCAAATTTAATCAGTTTACCCTCAATTCCTTCATCTAAATCGTTGATAAAGATGTTGAACAATACAGGGCCCAGGACAGAGCCCTGTGGTACCCCACTTGAGACATTGTTCCAACTGGATGTGCAGCCATTTACGACCACTCTTTGGGTCCGATCACTAAGCCAGTTATGAATCCACCTAACAGTTGCCTTGTCCATTCCATACTTAGTCATTTTTTCAATAAGGATTGTATGAGAGACTTTGTCAAATGCTTTGCTGAAGGCAAGATATACTATATCTACAGCATTTCCTTGATCCACCCAATCAGTAATACCATCATAGAAGGGAATTAAATTAGTCTGACATGACTTATTAGTTACAAACCCATGCTGACTCTGTTTAATCACTTCATTCTTATCCAGGTATTGACATACATGTTGTTTAATAATTTGTTCAAAGATCTTTCCTGGTATAGAAGTCAGACTCACCAGCCTATAGTTGCCTGGGTCCACCTTCTTCCCCTTTTTGAAGATAGGAACAACATTTGCTCTTCTCCAGTCTTCTGGCACTTCTCCTGTTCTCCAAGAATTTTCAAAGATTATGGAGAGGGGTTCAAAAATTTCTTCTGCTATCTCCTTCAGTACTCTGGGGTGTAATTCATCTGGACCTGGAGACTTGAATACATTTAGGTTAGCTAAGTGTTTCCTCACTATCTTTCTGTTTATAGATATCCTGGATTCTTCTATTCCCTTAATAGGACAGTGAATAACAGTTGATGTTACATTTCCTTTCTGAGAGAAAACAGATGCAAAATAGGAATTTAAAAGTTCAGCCTTCTCAACATCCTGTCTTACCATTTCATCATTTTCATCCTGTAAAAATCCTATAGCATCTTTGACTTTTCTTTTACTTTTGACATATCCCCAAAATCCTTTATTATTGCTTTTGACATCTCTTGCAAGCCTCAATTCATTTTCAGCTTTAGATAATCTGATTTGTGCCTTGCAGGTTCTGCAGACAGCATTATATTCTTCTTTAGATATGCCTCCTTCTTTCCATTTTATAAACATTTTTTGCTTCCTTTTTAGCATGTGCTTAAGTTCTGTGTTCATCCATCCTGGTTTCCTTAAATGCTTCCTATTCTTCCCTCTTTTCGGAATTGTTAACAACTGTGCTTTGAGAATTTCATTTTTCAAGATTTCCCATCCTTCCTGGACATTTTTGTCTTTAAGGATATCCAGCCATTGGATCCCTCCAATTCTCTTTCTGAATCCCTTAAAATCTGCCTTTCTGAAATCTAACCTTGACGTCTGAGTCTTCACAGGTCTTCCGCCTCTAGTTATCCAAAATTCTAAAATAGCATGGTCGCTACCTCCTAGGGTCCCAGTCACTTTTACCTCCTCAACCATTTCCTCCCTGTTTATAAGGATTAGATCCAAGGTAGCAGTTCCCCTTGTTTTTTCCTTTACCTTTTGGAAGATAAAGTTGTCAGCAAGAGAGGATAAGAATTTCCTTGACCTGTTAGTTTTGCCTGAGAGAGATTCCCAACAAATGTCTGGATAGTTGAAATCTCCCATGACAACTATGTCATATTTTTTGGAGAACTTGGCCATTTGATGCATAAAGAGTTCATCCATATCTTCAGCTTGCACAGGCGGCCTGTAGTAAATGCCTACAATGGTGTCCTTTCCATTGTTCTGTCCTTGTATTCTTACCCAAACAGTTTCCACAGAACTCCCAGTCTCTGAAGCTTCAATCTCTGTGCAGATATACGCATTTCTAACATACAATGCAACACCCCCTCCTCGTTTATCAAGTCTGTTTCTTGCAAATAAGTTGTATCCTTCTAGTCTTGTATTCCAATCATGTGTATTGTCCCACCAAGTTTCAGTGATTCCAATGACATCATATTTCTTTTCCTGTGTTAGTAGTTCCAATTCTCCTTGTTTGTTGCCCATGCTTTGTGCATTAGTATAGAAACATTTTAGTTTGTGATTGGTTTCTCTTTCTCCAATATTTTTTTTAATTAGATTCTTTTGTCTTTGTTCTTCCTTTCCACTTCTAATAGCAGAGTTCTCAGTAGCATTTGTCAGGTGTATGGCTTTTTCTGGTCTTTTGCTTCCCTTCCCATGTTGTTCTAGTTTAAAGCTCTCCTTACAAGTGTAGCAAGGCGACTTCCAAATACCTGCTTTCCAGTCTTCGTAAGGTGCACCCCATCTCTAGCAAGTAGTCCATCGTATAAGTAGTTCACTCCGTGATCCAGAAATCCAAATCGTTGCTGACGGCACCATCGACGTAGCCAGTTGTTCACCTGCAGAATCTTATTCCACCTCCTTGTTCCATGGCCATCCACTGGGAGGATGGAAGAGAAGACCACCTGCGCTCCCAGTTCTTTCACTTTCTTGCCTAAGTCTTCAAAGTCTCTGCAGATGGTTTCCAGGTCGTTTCTTGCGGTGTCATTTGTCCCCACATGTAGTAGCAGGAATGGGTAGTCATCTGTAGGTCTGAAGAGTCCTGATATCCTGTCAGACACATCTTTAATTTTTGCACCTGGAAGACAGCACATTTCTCTTGAAGTTATATCCGGTCTGCAGATAGCGGCCTCTGTTCCTCTCAACAGGGAATCCCCCATGACCACCACTCTCCGTTTCTTCTTCACAACATTTTTCTTTCTCCATCCAGGAGGACTCTGAAGGCGTACAAGGTTGCTGTTTGTTGGCAAAGTCTTATCCTGATGTATTTCTTCATTGTTTTCCTGCGTGAGAGCCTGGTACTGGTTCCTGAGCAGTATGGGTGCTGACTGCCTCCTGATCCTCCTGCTTCTCTGGGTCACATGTCTCCATTCCTCTGTTTCTTCAGGTGCACTTCGAATTTCTTCTCTTTCTGTAACATGAAGAGATAATTCTGCTCTGTCCAAGAACTCTTCACCTTCCTTAATGATCTTCAACGTAGCCAGCCTCTCTTCGAGATTTTGCAACTTTTCCTCCAACAGGGTCACAAGCTTGCATTTGTGGCATGTGAAGTTTGGCTTTTCCACTGGTAAATCTGTGAACATGTAGCAAGAAATGCAGCTCACCAAATGGCTCCTGGCCTCTTCCATCTTGAGATTTCTTAAAAAGATGAAAGATGAGCCAAAATTCGCGCGTTTCTCCGATTTCCTCTTTTCAGCTGCAACGGCCAAAACCCAGTGATCGTTGAGCTCGCGGAGACTCTTCACTTATCCCAGAAGGCACTGGGAATATGCAAATGATCTCCTCAAGACTCTTCCCCTGGTTTCTCCGATTTCCTCTTTTCAGCTGCAACGGCCAAAACCCAGTGATCGTTGAGCTCGTGGAGACTCTTCACTTATCCCAGAAGGCACTGGGAATATGCAAATGATCTCCTCAAGACTCTTCCCCTGGTTTCTCCGATTTCCTCTTTTCAGCTGCAACGGCCAAAACCCAGTGATCGTTGAGCTCGCGGAGACTCTTCACTTATCCCAGAAGGCACTGGGAATATGCAAATGATCTCCTCAAGACTCTTCCCCTGGTTTCTCCGATTTCCTCTTTTCAGCTGCAACGGCCAAAACCCAGTGATCGTTGAGCTCGCGGAGACTCTTCACTTATCCCAGAAGGCACTGGGAATATGCAAATGATCTCCTCAAGACTCTTCCCCTGGTTTCTCCGATTTCCTCTTTTCAGCTGCAACGGCCAAAACCCAGTGATCGTTGAGCTCGCGGAGACTCTTCACTTATCCCAGAAGGCACTGGGAATATGCAAATGATCTCCTCAAGACTCTTCCCCTGGTTTCTCCGATTTCCTCTTTTCAGCTGCAACGGCCAAAACCCAGTGATCGTTGAGCTCGCGGAGACTCTTCACTTATCCCAGAAGGCACTGGGAATATGCAAATGATCTCCTCAAGACTCTTCCCCTGGTTTCTCCGATTTCCTCTTTTCAGCTGCAACGGCCAAAACCCAGTGATCGTTGAGCTCGCGGAGACTCTTCACTTATCCCAGAAGGCACTGGGAATATGCAAATGATCTCCTCAAGACTCTTCCCCTGGTTTCTCCGATTTCCTCTTTTCAGCTGCAACGGCCAAAACCCAGTGATCGTTGAGCTCGCGGAGACTCTTCACTTATCCCAGAAGGCACTGGGAATATGCAAATGATCTCCTCAAGACTCTTCCCCTGGTTTCTCCGATTTCCTCTTTTCAGCTGCAACGGCCAAAACCCAGTGATCGTTGAGCTCGCGGAGACTCTTCACTTATCCCAGAAGGCACTGGGAATATGCAAATGATCTCCTCAAGACTGTTCCCCTGGTTTCTCCGATTTCCTCTTTTCAGCTGCAACGGCCAAAACCCAGTGATCGTTGAGCTCGCGGAGACTCTTCACTTATCCCAGAAGGCACTGGGAATATGCAAATGATCTCCTCAAGACTCTTCCCCTGGTTTCTCCGATTTCCTCTTTTCAGCTGCAACGGCCAAAACCCAGTGATCGTTGAGCTCGCGGAGACTCTTCACTTATCCCAGAAGGCACTGGGAATATGCAAATGATCTCCTCAAGACTCTTCCCCTGGTTTCTCCGATTTCCTCTTTTCAGCTGCAACGGCCAAAACCCAGTGATCGTTGAGCTCGCGGAGACTCTTCACTTATCCCAGAAGGCACTGGGAATATGCAAATGATCTCCTCAAGACTCTTCCCCTGGTTTCTCCGATTTCCTCTTTTCAGCTGCAACGGCCAAAACCCAGTGATCGTTGAGCTCGCGGAGACTCTTCACTTATCCCAGAAGGCACTGGGAATATGCAAATGATCTCCTCAAGACTCTTCCCCTGGTTTCTCCGATTTCCTCTTTTCAGCTGCAACGGCCAAAACCCAGTGATCGTTGAGCTCGCGGAGACTCTTCACTTATCCCAGAAGGCACTGGGAATATGCAAATGATCTCCTCAAGACTCTTCCCCTGGTTTCTCCGATTTCCTCTTTTCAGCTGCAACGGCCAAAACCCAGTGATCGTTGAGCTCGCGGAGACTCTTCACTTATCCCAGAAGGCACTGGGAATATGCAAATGATCTCCTCAAGACTCTTCCCCTGGTTTCTCCGATTTCCTCTTTTCAGCTGCAACGGCCAAAACCCAGTGATCGTTGAGCTCGCGGAGACTCTTCACTTATCCCAGAAGGCACTGGGAATATGCAAATGATCTCCTCAAGACTGTTCCCCTGGTTTCTCCGATTTCCTCTTTTCAGCTGCAACGGCCAAAACCCAGTGATCGTTGAGCTCGCGGAGACTCTTCACTTATCCCAGAAGGCACTGGGAATATGCAAATGATCTCCTCAAGACTCTTCCCCTGGTTTCTCCGATTTCCTCTTTTCAGCTGCAACGGCCAAAACCCAGTGATCGTTGAGCTCGCGGAGACTCTTCACTTATCCCAGAAGGCACTGGGAATATGCAAATGATCTCCTCAAGACTCTTCCCCTGGTTTCTCCGATTTCCTCTTTTCAGCTGCAACGGCCAAAACCCAGTGATCGTTGAGCTCGCGGAGACTCTTCACTTATGCCAGAAGGCACTGGGAATATGCAAATGATCTCCTCAAGACTGTTCCCCTGGTTTCTCCGATTTCCTCTTTTCAGCTGCAACGGCCAAAACCCAGTGATCGTTGAGCTCGCGGAGACTCTTCACTTATCCCAGAAGGCACTGGGAATATGCAAATGATCTCCTCAAGACTGTTCCCCTGGTTTCTCCGATTTCCTCTTTTCAGCTGCAACGGCCAAAACCCAGTGATCGTTGAGCTCGCGGAGACTCTTCACTTATCCCAGAAGGCACTGGGAATATGCAAATGATCTCCTCAAGACTCTTCCCCTGGTTTCTCCGATTTCCTCTTTTCAGCTGCAACGGCCAAAACCCAGTGATCGTTGAGCTCGCGGAGACTCTTCACTTATCCCAGAAGGCACTGGGAATATGCAAATGATCTCCTCAAGACTCTTCCCCTGGTTTCTCCGATTTCCTCTTTTCAGCTGCAACGGCCAAAACCCAGTGATCGTTGAGCTCGCGGAGACTCTTCACTTATCCCAGAAGGCACTGGGAATATGCAAATGATCTCCTCAAGACTCTTCCCCTGGTTTAACCAGGTGAAGTCCTCACTCAGTGACACATTAATTTGTTTACAACTTAGAGGTTTATATTAGTCCTCTCAGACTTTCAAGGTTACTTAACTTCTATAAATAAAGGTCAGCAGCAAGAGATTAATATTCTATACGCTCCATATAGGAGTTATATGCTACACAGCAGTTTCTAATGTAACATTTTTTAACTGAGACATCACCGCCTTCTATCTTATCACCATTGTCGCTGGATATGGATAATTTTATAGGCAAACAAACTAAAGGAGGCCGGACCTTTTGTCGAAACCAACAAGGCTCATCTTTGCCTAAATCTGCCTCTGATAACAGTAGCGAGACTTCTCATTCAATAGCGGATGCCATCATGGAATCCTTATGCCCGAAATAGATTCTATATTTGCCACTCTTCAAACCTCAATTGACTCAATAATATCACAAGTTAATAGGGCACTCGCCTGGATGAGGCCGAACAACGTATCTTTGATTTGGAGGTTGTTACCAGGGAAATGGCAAAACGTCTAGAGGCAAAAGAGATAGTCGACACAGAGCTTCAGTCCATCGTGGACGATTTAGAAAACTGACCTAGACACAATAACTTGAAACTGATAGGACTTCTTGTTAGGCGTCGGATTTCTGCCTTTTCTCTGCAGGGTTCCAGACCCTCACATTCTGCTGCTGTTTACCCACTGCAGAGGAGATTGCCTTGCAGCAAATCTCTCCTGAGGCTAAGTTCTTCTGTCCTTCTGTGCATGCTCACGGGACGATCTCCCATTAGAGATCGGGAGTCATGTGATCAGGTCCTGCTCCAAATCTCATTCGTCCATCTCAGAGATCTGGAGGCGTGCGGAAGGTCCCGGCTGCTATAAAAGGCGCTCATGGCTGTTCCGCCATGTGCTAGTATAAACTATACTTGCTATGTGTGAATGGTGATGGATGAATGATTGTGATGACTGACTTATTATGAAACCCCTTCCCTCTGATATTACGCATGGTGATAGGGAATTAGTTTAGAAGTCAGTGGCAAGTCTTAAGCCACTGTGCACACTGCACTGCTACGCTAGCATCCGACATCGCGCTTGCTATCTGGCTTTGTCGTCGAGCGGCAGTTGCAGCCCTTCTTGGCGTTGGCAGCGGCAACGCCGCACACACGGTAGGTCTAGAGGGACGCAGCTCTTCTGTCTTGGGACCTGCTCCTGTGACCAGATACCGTGTGTGCATTTACCTGAAGCCTATGTCACTAACAGGTTCAGTGTTTGTATGCTACCTGAAGCCTGTGTCACTAACAGGTTCAGTGTTTTGTATGTTTTTGTTGCGGCACCTCTGTGTGTGAACAGAGCCCGCTCTGCGCACTCCGGGTGAACTTGAACCCGTGTGTATCATACCGCCATATTGCTCCTTTGTCATCACTCAGCAGCGGTTGTTACACCTACTGCACCACCCCGAGCAGCGAACGCACTTTATTATTTATTTTTATTTAGTGCGTTCCGCCGTTCCTAACACTACTGGAGTCCATACATCCCTCTAAATTGCTAAAATTAACATCTGAGTGGCTGCCGGAAGCCTTGGACATTCACCTAACATCAGGTTCAATGGCAGTTGAGAGAGCACATAGAGTACGCCCGCAGAGGTAAAGACAATGCCAGACCCAGACCGGTGATATTCAAGGTCCTTGACTTTCAAGACAAAATTTGTCTACTCACTGCTTACAGGAAGAAAGCGCACCTATCCTACGAAGGGCACAAAGTTCTGATGCTTCAGGACCATTCGGCCATGGTGATGACCAGACGCAGGGCCTTCAACCCGGTGTGTAAGTTGCTGGCTACAAAAACATCTGGTTCGGCCTACAGTATCCTGCGATACTGCGCTTTAACCTATCTGGGAAAATCTGGGCTTTTGATGACCCAGTGAAGGCTCTGGAGGTTGTCCTTGAAACTTCCCTGGTCAAAAGGAAAACAAATTTTTAATTATCTGCATCGAGAAAATTTTCATATTGTACTTTTGCAGGAGACTCAGTGGGTGAAGGGCAACCATCCGGTGTTTTCCAGCCAAAAATTTTATGGTATCTGCAGAAGCTTCTTTTACTAAAAAACAGAGGGGTGTCGCTATTATGATCAACAGGAATATTGGCCATGAGATGGTGGATGTGTAGAAGATCCTTCATGGAGGTTTGTCTGCGTTAAGCTGGTTATAGAGGGGACAACCTACAGTGTAATTAATATTTATGCGTGAAATTCGTCGGATCCGCTCTTTTAGGCTAATGTGCTATAACAGATTGCAGGTTGGGACACCTCCCATATGATTGTGGGTGGCGATTTTAATGAGGTGCATGACATCGAGATGGATAGATCTAATTCTCAATCTCATATACCTACGCAAGGGAGACTAATACAATCTTTTTTTGATCATCTGGGATTGTTGGATGTCTGGAGAGTGCAACACCCTGTTGAGAGATTACTCTCACTATTCACGTGTTCACAACTCCCATGCTAGAATTGATTACTGGTTGTTCACCTCACTCATGCCAAGAATCACACATACCAAATTTCTGGATGTGCACATCTCAGATCATGCACCAATAACGTTCAGCCTAAAACTAACCCAATCTATTTTCATAGGAAATGGAAGTTTCCATCATACTTATATCACTCAGATTATTTCAAAAAATTCATACAATTCTCATGGGATACGTACAAATCTGATAACCAAATACACTGTGAAACACCAATTCTTTTCTGGGATACCTCTAAAGCAGTGTTGAAAGGGCAAATAATTGCGTATATATGTCATAAATAAAACAGTTGCAGGAGCGGACTCTGGCAGCGCAGAGGGCTTTAACTTTAGCATATAAAAATCTTAAACTTAATAATTCACCCCTCACGAAAAAACAATATATCGAGGTAAAGGAATTAGCGGATGCACTAGCTCATGAATGGACAACTTATAGTATTGATCTCCAAAAGCAAAAATGTTTTAAATGGGGCAATAAACCTGGCAAATTACTTGTGTCTCTTACTAGACCATACAGAAAGGCCACAAGGATTCACAAAATTTGGACCAAAGGGGGCAGAGTGTTGACAGAGAATGAGGAGATTGTAGAGGAATTTAGATCATTTTTTGGCTCCCTGTACAAAGCAGAGAAAAGAGAGGCGAACGATATTCTAAACTTTATACAAACAGAAGTGGCACCTTTACTAACAGAGGAACATAGGGAAATCCTTAACGCTCCTATATCCCCTTCAGAAGTCATCCAAACTATTAGCTCCTTGAAGCTCTCCAATCTCCTGGCTCTGATGGGTATAGCAGTGACTTTTACAAAATATTGGAAGTATAGGGACACATCTTTGTGAAGTCTTTAATCAGTTTGTTCGATCGGGAACCCCCCCCCCAGAACGTTTCAATGAAGCAGATATAATGGTGCTCCCCAAACCGGGCAAAGATCCTTTACCAATGAAAGGATATAGACCAATCTCACTTTTAAACTCCAACTTTAAAATTTTCACTAAAATACTAGCAAATAGAGTCCAAAAAATAATCCCCAACCTGATATTGCCTCAACAAATTGGGTTTGTCCATGTAAATCCATAACATGCAACATATGGAAAGCTTTGGGAGCTAACTCTTAAGGAAATTCTCATGGCTGTTTGGAGTCTATTGTGGTCAGCCTGGATGCTGAAAACAGAGGCGTATCTAGGCTTCCTGGCACCCGGGGCAAGAATTTGGTTCGGCGCCCCCCCCCCCCCAAGTACATATGCGACTCGCACACTTAGCCATGTATCCAGGAGCTGCTCTCCCTAATGCTCTCAATGTTCAGTAAAAAACTGTAAGCAGGAAGAGAAGCTCGTTGTCAAGTATGAAAATCGCATATGAGTGAAGTGTCTATGTGATCACTACTGGAACCTGCAGAGCTGAATCCTGACATTGCAGGCTTCTGAATTCTCACAACGAATGCACTGCACACTTTTAGGATTCTCCCTTGCCGATGTACAGTCATGTCAGCACAAGTATGTGATTTATATACTTCTGGCCACATTCCGACTAGACGTGCCCGGCCTCGCTCTGTTCATTTTCATTGAGTGAGGCCACACATGTCTAGTCAGTATGTGACCGCATGTATGTAAATTACCAGCATGAGAGAATCCTAACAGCATACAGTGAGCACTGTGAGAATTCAGGAGTCTGCAGTCACATAGAATGACTGCAGACTCCGTACAAACCTGGAGAACCCCTTTAATGTTCCTAACAAATAAAAACATGAGAATAAGTCAGTAGCACAAATAACATTTACATCCAAGTACCTTATAGATGACGTCATCTCTGCAGTCGGTCTCCTTTTCTTCTTGTCCAGACCCCATGATGAGTTTTCTCATCCACAGCGGTCTCTGCAGACTTCCATCTTCTCTGGTCTTCTGCAGCAAATCTCCACACGATGCCCTTAAAGATAGAAGTGTCATTATAATGCTCCTGAATAAAAATGTCTGCAATATACTGTCGCCTCACACTATTCCCCTCCCTCCTCTATCATCCCTCTGTTCACCATACTGTCTCATCATATATTTACCCCCTCACTATACTGTCTGCTCACACATACCCCTGACTCCTTATACTGTGTCCACATACATTAACCCGTTCGCTCCCCATACTGCCTGCACCCAACCCCCATACTGTTTCCTCATACATACTCTGTGTCCTCAAATCTCCCCACACATATTAAATCCCCCATCCCCACTCCAAATCCCTCACACACATTAAATAACCCCCCATCCACACTCCAAATCCCTCACACACATTATGTACCCCCCACTCCAAATCCCCCACACATTAAATAACCCCCATCCTCACTCCCAAATCTCCCCCACACATTATGTACCCCCACTCCAAATCCCCCACATATTAACCCCATCCCTACTCATTAACCCCCAAACAATAACCCCCATCCCCACTCATTAACCCCCCCATCCATGCTCCCAAATCCCCCAACACATTATGTACCCCCCACACATTAACCCCCATCCCTACTCATTAACCCCCCAGACATTAATTCCATCCCCACTCAATCCTCCACAAATTAATTCCATCCCCACTCATTAACCCCCCACTCAATAACCCCCATCCCCACTCATTAACCCCCCACGCATTAACCCCATCCCCACTGATTAACCCCACTACACATTAACCCCATCGCCACACATTAACACCCCCCATCTTCGGTGGTTTCTTCAGCTCCACATTGGAGCACACTTACCACCAGCGCTGAGAGTTCACTGAGCACTCTGGGTGCCGGGGAGTGACGTCAGCAGCATGACAAGTCACGCTGCTGACGTCGCTCTGGCCCGGCGGTCAGAGCTGCAATTGTACTGGCGTCTATACAGACGCCAGTACAATTGTTCCCTGGGAGCCGGCACGCGAACCTTCTCTGTGCCATCTGTCAGCTTGACAGCTGACACACAGAGCCGCCGACTCTCAGGCCGTGGGGGCGGCAGAACGCAGCCGCCAGGGAGGACACTGTGGACCGCTGCATTGCAGCCCGGACTGCGCCCCCTGCCGGCTGCGCCCGGGGCAACTGCCCCGGCTGCCCCCCCTATATACGCCCCTGGCTGAAAAAACTGTTTGACATGGTTGCATGGGATTATCTCCTCAATATCCTGGAGTTTAGAAACTTTGATTCATGGTTCTGTGAGGCAATACAGTTGTTATATAAAAGCCCGGTGTCCAGGCTGGCCATAAATGGTATACTCTTTTCCACATTTGAAATCCAGAGAGGAATGCGACAGGGCTGCCTCTTATCACCCTTACTTTTTAATCTCGCTTTAGATCCTTTACTTAGAACTCTCCAAAATTCTTCAATATACAGGGGTATAGAGGTAGGTTCCACCTCACTCAAAACTGCGGCATTTGCCGACGATATATACCTATTCATCTCCAATCCCAATGCGGCAATACCAGTTATCATGGAGGCCCTAAATCATTTTGGTAAATGCTCATGCTTTAAAATAAATTATAATACATCAGATGCCCTGGCTCTGTTTGAGCAAGGGAAATTAAATAACTCGAAACTTCCTTTCCAATGGAGCACATCATCTATCAAATATTTGGGTGTCCATCTCCCGGCAGATTTGGCGTCCTTATACCATATTAATATTCGACCCCTAACTACGTCCACATTTAATCTAAACTCCTGGAAACACTACTTTGTCTTTTTCCAGATGATGTCATTTAAGATGATAGTATTTCCAAAACTACTGTATAGTTTCCAAACTACCTATTTTGTTGTTACGAGCGGATGTTAAAGCTCTTAATACTGCTTTTAGGAGTTTTATTTGGGGAGAAAAAAAGCGTACACGTATAAGTATAGGTCTAATCAAACTACAAGCCCCAAAGGAGGAGGGTGGCATCAATTTCCCAGACATTGGAAAGTACAATCTAGCAGCAAATCTCAGATACACCATTGATTGGTTAAGAGGTAACTCACATTTCTGAATGTACTTTTAGACCAACAATTAAGGCCTCATGTATCCTTACCAGTATTACTACATATGGCCAACAATGACCTTATTGCAGACATACAATAAGAAACCACCCCGCCTTATGGCAAACTATACAGACGTGGAGGAAATGCAGGAGACTATGTCATTTGAGAAGTGATGTCTCTCCCTTTGTGCCCTTACTGCGCACAAAGGGAGGTAAACCACCCTTATCTTACATTGAGCTGGCTGGGCAGGGTTGCATCTTGGCAGCTGACCTACTGTATTAGATGATAGATTCTCCACGCTTGTATTTGACATAGCAGCACAACGTTTCCCAACATTTATAAACAAGCCCTTCCTTTCAGGGCTGTGGAGTCGGAGCTCATTTTGGTGGAGTCGGAGTTGGAGTCGGTATAAAATGGACCGACTCCGACTCCTAAAATATATAATAAATTGGGTACAGTAGTTCAATGCAGAATATGCTGAATATTTTTTCATAGGAATTTGGGAAAGTTATGAAATGTTCTATAAATTACTGTTCTATTCCTGATCTAAGGCTACATTCACACACAGCGTTTTTCCTGCGTTTTTTGAGGATACGTTTTTCAGTTGCAAAAGCAGATCAGCTTTTTAAAAAACCGCATCACCTGAAAGGTATTTGAGCTCATATCTAATGTTTTCAATAGCAAAAGCAGATTAGAAATCTGCTCTATCTATCCATTTATCCATATCTGTCTATCCATATCTTATCTGTACCAAAAAGAATGAAAGCCGGGTAGCACACAGACTAACACATGAGGTTCTGCAGCAGCTGAGGTGTGCAGTATGAAATTCTGCTGAACTGTATGAGGTTCTGCCCCCCCTGGTTTGATCCTGGCTATGCCCATAGTGTGAATGTAGCCTGAGGATCTAGGCTTTATTTTAGCCGAGATAAGTCAGTGTGTGTGTGTGTGTGTGTGTGTGTGTGTGTGTGTGTATATATATATATATATATATATATATATATATATATATATATTATGTATAGTACAGACCAAAAGTTTGGACACATCTCAATCAAAGCGTTTTCTTTATTTTCATGACTATGAAAATTGTAGATTCACTCTGAAGGCATCAAAACTATGAATTAACACATGTGGAATTATATAATTAACAAAAAAGTGTGAAACAACTGAAAATATTGTGTCTTATATTCTAGGTTCTTCAAAGTAGCCACCTTTTGCTTTGATTTCTGCTTTGCACACTCTTGGCATTCTCTTGATGAGCTTCAAGAGGTAGTCACCAGAAATGGTTTTCACTTCACAGGTGTGCCCGGTCAGGTTTAATAAGTGGGATTTCTTGCCTTATAAATGGGGTTGGGACCATCAGTTGTGTTGTGCAGAAGTCTCGTGGATACACAGCTGATAGTCCTACTGAATAGACTGTTAGAATTTGTATTATGGCAAGAAAAAAGCAGCTGAGTAAAGAAAAATGAGTGGCCACCATTACTTTAAGAAATGAAGGTCAGTCAGTCCGAAAAATTGGGAAAACTTTGAAAGTGTCCCCAAGTGCAGTGGCAAAAAACATCAAAGTGCAAAAAATGTCAGTCTATCCACACCGAACTGCAGAATCTAAGAGGGATACTGCTTTTTTTGACACCACAATGGGCAATATTTTAGACAGCTCTCAACACAAAATCCCAAAACATCTTTAGGCCATGTTGATAATATGTGCCTCAGCTACCAGAGAGAGTATTTTGCAGCACTGGCTAAATCCATTGCCACCACCCAAATCTCTCATATACTCCAAAATAATGTATATTTTTTGAATGGACTGGTTAGGCTGGTTTCACATTAACATTTTTGCACGCAGCGCATCGAGCGCTATCGGTCGCATGCACCATGTGCCCCCATGTTTAACATGGCAGGAGCATGGTCTAGCGCTTGTACGCATTCAGCAGCATTTTCATGTGCATGCGCTTTTTCCAGGTGTGTGCCTAGATGCCCTAGACCCTACATGTTGCATTTTTTGTTCCGCCCAACCGCATTAAAAAAACACATACGGTCAAGTGCGCACGGAATGCTCTAAAATAACACATTACAGTCTATGGGGTTGTAGGCATGCGCTTGGTCATGCGCACTCCAGCGCTTTTGAGCGCATGCGATTTTTGAGTAAACAATGTCTAGACACTGGTTTAAACTGCCTCCTACACAAAGCAACATTGTTTGGGGGGGTAGTGTAGATAAAAGGTGTTTGCACTGGCAGACCACTATCTACAGACAGCCTGGAAAACAGAACAGCAGCCATAATTTCTGAGAAGCAACAACTTCAAGAATGTGAGTATTCTGAACTTAATGTCTGCCTGTCCTTTTTATAAAATTTTTTATGTACAAATGTTTTTGTTGTTGTATTGCAGCATGTCTTCTTCAGAGGAGTACACACCGTCCCGGGATGAGCTGGCCCAAGCAGAGCGTGAAGTGAGTACCTCCCTGCCCTACAGTTTTTTGGGTAAGTATTCGCAGCTACATGTACACGTGTGGCAAATTAATTTTTCTTCTTTTTCAGACCTCATCGGCCACGCCAAGTGAGTACGAACAGTAGGAGCAGCCAGTCCAAGTGTGGGCGGTGACACGGCCTGTAAGTATCGAATGATTGTGAAAGTCCCTTTTTTATTTATTTATTTATTTTTTTTAACCCTGACTTTTTTTGTCCTGTTTTTATCTTCAATCTTGCTTCTTTTCTGTATCTTTTTCATTTTAAAATCTTTACAAGATTCTAATGTTTTTCTTTTTTCTCTAGGATCCCCAATGGGACCAAGAAATCGCCCCGGAACAACGAAGCCCTCATCAACTTGGTCCAGGAGCGAGTCCCGTTGTGGGACAGCCATGATCCGCCGCACGCGAACACGTTGGTGACCAGGCAGCTCTGGAATGAGGTGGCCGCAGCGCTGATGGATGGCTGGGACAAGGCCTGTCAAAGGGTCTGCAAGGATTTTCGTAAGTATTTCAATGCTCTGTGATGCGGCAGTGACTCTTGTCCATGATCACACAGGTGTGTGTCCTGCTAGATATATTCAAGCATGGTACACAATTGTTCTATCATGGTCAACAATGAGTGCATTGTATATTGTATTTTGTGATGCCGCAGTCACCTTGGCCATGATGACACAGGTGTGTGTCATGCTAGATATATTCTAGCATGGTACACAATTGTGTTATCTTGGCCAACAGTGCATTGTCTATTAAAAACACATGTGACATGCACACATATGAACAAGTCGGTAGGACACTGTTCACACCACCCACTGAGTCAAACACAGAGAGCACAGAATGACAATTATGCAGAAATATCCTGCAGTAAAACATAACAATAGTCAGCAAGTGCTGATAAAAAGATAACAAATACAGGGTAATTAGTTGATACTTACACCACGTGCCCATACTAGGAAGCGCCTGTCTTCATCCTGTTCATTTAGACACTGTTCACATGTTCAGGTTTTAAATACATTAGATAGGGACTGCATCAATAGGGGTTACCTTGATGCGGTGGAGCAGCTTGGTATACATTTTTTTGCAAAAAAAGTATCGACTAAATACCCTGTATTTGATATAATCTTTTTATCAGCACTTGCTGACTACTGTTATATGTTTTACTGCAGGATATTTCTGCACAATTGTCATTCTGTGCTCTCAGCGCATTGTCTATTGTAACATAGTAACATAGTAATACAGTTTTGAAGGCTGAAGGAAGACCTTATGTCCATCTAGTTGAGCCTATTTTTAGTGCAGCTGTTCTGCATTGTTGATCCTGGGGAGGGCAAAAAACCCACAGAGTAGAAGACAATTTTCTCCATAGGTAAAAAAATTCCTTCTCCCTAAGCTGGGTCAACCATCTACCTATAATATTATGTTATTCGTAACCTTCTATACTGTTACTCACAAGAAAAGCATCCATTCCTTTCTTAAATTCATTCAGTGAGTTGGCCATCACCACTTCCTCAGGAAGAGAATTCCAGAGCCTCACTGCTCTTACCGTGAAGAACCCTCTTCTATGCTGGTGCAGAAATTGACTTTCCTCCAAACAAAGAGACTGCCCCCTTGTTCTTGTCACAGTCCTTGGTACAAACAGTTCATTGGAGAGATCTCTGTATTGCCCTCTGATATACTTGTACATATATATTAAGTCTCCCCTAAGTCTTCTCTTTTCTAGAGTAAATAGACCTAATTTTGATAACCTTTCTGGGTATTGTAGTGAACCAACTCCATTTATCATTTTAGTAGCCCACTTTTGAACCCTTTCAAGTTCAGTAATGTCTTTCTTGAGCACCGGCGTCCAAAATTGCACACACTGCTCCAAGTGTGGTCTGACAAGTGATTTGTACAGAGGGAGAATTATGTTTTCATCTCGTGTCCCCAGACCTCTTCTAATGCATCCCATGACCCTATTTGCTTTGGTGGCAGCTGCCTGACACTGGGCACCCCAATTTAGCTTCTTATTGACTAAGATGCCTAAGTCTTTATCCATGTCTGATTTCCCCAGCAGTTTCCCGTTTAGTAAGTAATTGTAGCATCTGTTTCTCCTTCCCATGTGCATAACCTTACACTTATCTGTGTTAAACCTCATTTGCCATTTTTCAGCCCAATTCTCCAATTTACTCAAATCTGTCTGTAGTTGCAAACTGTCCTCCTTTGTGTTAACTACCTTACATAGTTTTGTATCATCTGCAAATACTGATATTTTACTGTGTAAGCCATCCACTAGATCATTAATAAATATATTAAATAGTAGGGGGCCCACTACAGAACCCTGTGGTCCCCCACTAGTAACCCTGGCCCAATCTGAGTATGTACCATTAATAACCACTCTGTTTTCTATCACTAAGCCAGCTACCTTCCCATCTACACACATTTTCCCCTAGCCCAAGCTTTCTCATCTTACTTACCAATCTTTTATGTGGGACAGTGTCAAATGCTTTAGAGAAGTCGAGATAAATGACATCCAATGATTCTCCTTGGTCCATTTGAGAGCTTACACCCTCATAGAAGCTGATCAGGTTAGTTTGACAGGAGCGATCCTTCATAAATCCATGTTGATATGGAGTTAAACATTTATTAACATTGAGATATTCCATAATGGTATCCCTTAGAAACCCTTCAAAAATTTTACCCACAACAGATGTTAAGCTTACCGGCCTATAGTTTCCAGGTTCCCTTTTACACCCCTTTTTGAATATTGGTACCACATTTGCTTGCTGCCAATCAAAAGGAACAGACCCTGTTTCTATAGAGTCTTTAAATATAAGGAATAGAGGCCTGTCTATCACATTACTTAACTCCCTTAAGGCTACGTGCACACGCTGCGGAATGGGGTGCGGATTTGGCCGCGCGGATTTTATAAAATCCGCAGGTAAATCTGCAGGTCAAAAGACCTGCAGTTTTACCTGCGGATTGCTCTGCAGTTTTGCCCTGCGGTTTTTCATCTCCACAATGGAGGAGATGGCAAACCGCTGCGGATCCCGCAGAAAGAATTGACATGTCAATTCTTTCTGCGGTTTCAAAACCGCAGAAAAACCGCGCAGAAAAATCCGCACCGTCTGCACTGCGATTTTTTTTTTAGTCCCATAGGGAATAATGGTACTGTACACCGCAGCAAAAACTGCTGCGGACCCGCAGCGGCCAAATCTGCTGTGGAACCGCAGCAGTATCCGCAGCGTGTGCACACACCCTAATGCCCGAGGGTGAATGCCATCAGGGCCTGGTGATTTGTCAATTTTAATCTTACTAAGGCGGTTCTGCACTTCTTCCTGGGTTAGGCAGGTAATACTTAATGGGGAGTTTACATTATCACTCTGCATTTCCCCTGGCAAATCCTTTTCCTGTGTGAACACAGTTGAGAAAAAAGTATTTAAAACATTTGCTTTTCCCTCATCGCTCTCTATGATTTCACCCTCATTGTTCTTTAAAGGGCCGACACCATCAATTTTAATCATTTTACTGTTTATATAATTAAAGAATAGTTTGGGGTTTGTTTTACTTTCCTTAGCAATGAGTCTCTCAGTTTCCACTTTTGCTAAATGTATTTGTTTTTTTACACATTTTATTTTTTTCTCTATAACTTTTTAATGCTTCTTCATTGCCTTCTTGTTTTAGCTTCTTAAATGCCTTGTTCTTGTTATTTATTGCCCTTTTTACATCCTTACTTAGCCACATTGGTGTTCTTCTGTTCCTAGCCCTTTTATTTCTGCTAGCTCGCAGTGGGTGTGTAAAACTGATTTAAATATTTCTCATTTATTTTCTGTGCTCCTATTTTTGAGGACATTGTCCCAATCAATTCTGCGAAGGTCCTCTCCAAGCTGATCAAACTTTGCTTTCCTGAAATTCAGCGTTTTTGTAACCCCCTTCCAGGGCACCTTACTGACGGACAAGTGGAATTGTATTATATTGTGGTCACTGTTCCCTAGGTGCCCATCGACTCGTACTTCTGTTTTCCTATCTGGCCTGTTGCTTAAAATTAAGCCCAGAAGGGCTGTCCCTCTAGTTGGGCCCTGCACAAGTTGTGACAGATAATTATCCTTGGTCACTGACAGAAATTGGTTTCCTTTCTGAGATACGCAGATTTCAGTTTCCCAGTCTATGTCGGGGTAGTTGAAGTCCCCCATAATAATCACCTCATTGGGATTTGCTGCTTTGTCTATTTGTTTCAATAATACATTTTCAGTGGTTTCTGTTATATTTGGTGGCTTATAACAAACCCCTATGAGGATTTTATTACTTTTCCCTCCTTGTATCTCCACCCATAGACTCCACCTCTTCATTTCCCTCTTGTATATCTTCTCTTATTGTGGGCTTTAAGGTGAACTTTATATATAGACAGACTCCACCCCCTTTCCTTTTTTACGATCCCTCCTAAACAAATCATATCCTTGCAAGTTAGCCGCCCAGTCATAGCTGTCCTCTAACCATGTCTCAGTTATTCCTACTATGTTGTATTTTTCCTCATACATTACCAACTCCAGATCTATAATTGTATTGTGGTGTGATGCCGCAGTCACCTTGACTATGATGACACAGGTGTGTGTCATGCTAGATATATTCTAGCATGGTACACAATTGTGTTATCATGGTCAACAATGAGTGCATTGTATATTGTATTGTTTTGTGATGCTGCAGTCACCTTGGCCGTGATGACACAGGTGTGTGTCATGCTAGATATATTCTAGCATCATACACATTTGTGTTATCATGGCCAACAGTGCATTGTCTATTGCATTGTTGTGTGATGCCGCAGTGACTCTTGGCTGTGCTCACACAGGTGTGTGTGATTATAGAGACTTGGCCATCAGTGCATTGTATAATTCTTTTCTTTCTTTTTCCCCACAGTGAACAAAGTCAGAACTCGTTGGCACTCGATGAAGAACCGCTTCACAACAGGGATGTTCGTGATGAGGGCCAGGTTTGCAGTAGTTCAGCGGCAAGGACCAGAACAAAATATCAATATCATCGGGAGTTGGCGTTCCTAAGACCGGTCCTTGCCACCAGAGCGTAAGTATTTTGGTGTATTGTATTGTTTTTTTAATCAGTGCTTTTGTATTCCAAAGCAGTTGGCACTTATAAATGCATCATAATAATGTTTTTCTTTGCTTTTCACAGCACCTGGAGCTGCACCCTGCAACCTGTCCCTGGTGCGGTCCTTCATCAAGCTGCCTCGTACCCGTCCCAGCCATCCGACAGCCAGAAAGCATCTTGCAGGTCAGCAACACAGACAACTGGAGACCAGGAAGCTGGTCTTTCAGGTCTTCCCCGTCCCAGGTCTCTGGTTTTGCGGGCACTTCCCGCCAGCGGCAGAGGGCCTCGGACAGGAATGTCATGCCAGAGTTCCTTCACTTGAGCTTGGCCTTTCAGAATGGACTCAAGGCGCTGGCAGACAGAGTAGAAAGCTGTTTTGCCCTCATGGAACGCGGTTTTAACTACATGGACCACCGCTTCCGCTCTGTCGACAGTCGCCTTGACCGTCTAGAAGCCGACCTCAACAGACCAGCGCACCATTTTTTCAGCAAAATTGAACGGGCCATGGCAGAACACCTTAGTCCAGATCTCCAGCTGAATGTGATGCAGGCCTGCAAGAATGCTTTCTTGCAGGCTATGCAGCAGAGTCAGTATGGGCAGCAGTCAGTGGTGGCATTTCCACCTGTGCCACCACTGACTCGCTTCACGTCACTACCGACTTCTGCTGCATACCACTGCACGGCCACCTGCATTCCATGACTCTTACCCTCCCTCCACCATCATCTCCCACTGTGTCTCAACCTGCTTCCAGTTCCATCCCTGAGCTCCCTTCCCCACTACTTTTGTCGCCCCTTCCCCTAGAACCCCTTCCCCCTTTTAAGCCATTCCTTAGCTCTCCACATCCCAAAATTGCCTCCATCTTCCCCAAAACATCAGTCCAAATAAATTATTTTTTTTAAATAAATGTGAATTTATGGTTTACCATAATAATATTTGATTAATGTGTCTTTCGCCAGCTACACACACTGCGCCGTACACATACTGCGCCATACACTTTGTGTTTTTGTCACCACATAGCTCCATTACCTGATACATGTTTCTTGTGTCATTCATGGAGATATGTGTAGTCAAAAACACCACTATATGACTTGTATTTTCACCACCACTCTCTTCAGTCTGCTAATATTGCACAGACTGAATAGAGGATGGTGTTGAGTGCAAGGCACATCTATTGTTACCTTGCCATGTATCATAAAGAGTGAATTAATGATGGTGTGTTTTGACCATTATCATTTCACTCTTTGTGACACAAGGCCAGGGGATTCTAGCTATACCTTGTAATTAACCACATCATCTGTTCAGTCTCTGGCGAATAGACTGAAGAGATGATGGAGAAAATACATGTCATATGTACAATACCCTGGCCTCATATCATAACTATTTATCACACCTGGGCAGGTGAATACACGTGAGTTAGCCTGCAGCGTCGCATCAGTCTGCATTACCTATTGCACGCAGACTGTAGCAATGCTGTAGTTTAACTCATATGTGTATTCACCTGCCCAGGTGTGATAACGCCACCATGACACCCGGCCTGTGGATTGTAGAGATTGTATAAACTTTATCATCTCTCCAGTCTGCGTTTATACTGTATTCACAGTGGAGATCCTACAACTAATATTTATAAAGTAAAGGATAAAATTGCATCACAAAAGCAATATTTGTAACATCAGGCCATGTGATACAAATTTTAGTTGTATTATCTCCACCGTCGCTGCACATTGAACACAAAATATAGAGATGATAAAGGTCATACAACTTGTGTGTATGTAGTCACATGGCCATGAGTACTAGTACATTCATGATGAACAAAATACAGCATCATGAATTCACTGGTACACCTGGGCAGGTGATTATTGTATTGGAGTGTATAAAAACAGAGTGCACTCGGTACAGGTATCAAAATAGGTTTTTTACTAACATACACACAAGAAATCTATTTCACACCATTTGATCTTGCCATTCAACACGTCCTACTTCTGAGATAAAGTAGGCCGCAAATTGGTCCCTCATTTGGCCAACTTCAAAGGATGACCGGAGATGTGTATGACCTGTATACACCAAACACTACACTCTATACACCGCACACGATGTGTATGACCTGTATACACCAAACACTACACTCTATACACCGCACACGATGTGTATGACCTGTATACACCATACACTACACTGTATATACTGCACATGATGTGTATGACCTGTATACACCAAACGCTACTCTATATACTGCACATGATGTGTATGACCTGTACGTATACACCAAACACTACACTCTATATACTGCACACGATGTGCAGTTGTTAGGAACATCTGAGAGGAGGAACTCCAGAGTACCACGATACTGGAGCTCTTCACACTACAAGGCGCAATAGAGGAGTCGTTCAGGAGAGGTACATGTTGGCGGGGTGTTGGAGAGGAGAATCCTGACTTGCCCGGGAGGTTGATTGAGTCTCTGCCCCAGAGGACACAGCACGGAGGCAGGCACCAGTGTCTACCACGAACTGTGAGTAAAGCTTTGGAACTACAGGCCCTGGTGTCTTCATTCACTTGTGCGCCAATGCCGTCAGCACTGCTACATCTGGGTACCAACATTCCTCACACCGCCTGTGCCTATACACTGCCCTGGGGTTACAGCTTCACCTGTGGGGAGCTACACCATCTATGCTGCAACACACCATCAGCCCCAGAGGATCTGCACGCAGCGTTGGCTTAACATCTTGCTTGCCAAACACCACAGGTGGCATCACGAACTATTCCATTTCATTAGCTACAAACCACCATTGATTTGGGCGCCCAGAGCCACGGACCGGGTCACTGCTGCTGTGACACATCCCACTGACACCGGCCCGGTACCGAGTACCCCACAGCCCTGGGACGGGGGCGACCCAATTTTGGCGTCACGAACAGGATGACGAGACCCGATGCCATCGAGTTCTGTGCGCCTGAAATTTGTGAGACTTTGAACTTTTGGAAATGTGCAGAAGACCTGATTTGATAAACTCTAGAATGGACATTAGAAATGACCGCTGGCGCAGAGAAGAAGGGCATGAAGAGATGGGAGGTCCTAGGAAAAGACCGTGAAGAGTATTGGGCCTTCCCTGCCTGAATTACTATGTGACAGCTACATGGCCCACCCCCCCCCGAGGGGTTCATATACTAGCTTGGTATGGAGGCGCTGGAAGAAGACGCCGCCCCCGGAAGGAGGGGCAGAAGAAGCCAGTGGCGGGAAAGGGGCCGAGGCAGGAAGAAGAAAGCCATTTTGGAGAGTGAGGGAAGGAGGCCTGTGGAGCACGGGGAAACGGATCTCCCTGGCGCCATGGCTGAAGGGTCCGACCTGATTTCAGGGATGAATCACCAACAGCTGGAGGACGAGATTATTCAGCTGGCGGGCCGCCTGTGACTGAGGCGAGACGCGCTATGGACATTAAACCTGCAGCGTGCCCGGGAGGGGCCTACACCTGCGGTACCCGCGACACCGGTACCTGCCGCTGTTGCACCGGATCTTTTCCTGACAGACCTTGCGGAGCTTGGAGCCGCTGCCATGCCACCAGCAGCGTACTCTGTCCCCTCTTTGCCGATAATACCGGAGGAGTTGTACACAGCCCAGGGAGCTGAAGCGGAGGAAGAGAAGCTCCTGCCCGGACCTGGCGCGGCTGTGCAGGTCCCGCCAGCGACCCCCCGTGGAACCGGAGCTACCATGGGCTCCACCGCCGTCCCCGGTGTCACACCGGGCAGCGCCCGCTACCACCACGCCTGCACCGGAGCAGAGGCCGCACCGCCGGGAAGTCCCAGGTATATACCCCGGCCTTCCTAATGGATTGATGGGGAGGAGGAGGACCCTGCTGCTAGGGGTACGGTTGGAGCCGGCATGCCCGATCCGACATCTACAGGCCAGAGGGGGGTCTGGGTCGTTTTGGGATGGTGATCTCGGGATTCCTTCACTGCCAAGTCCCCAAGCAGTGGCTTGTCAGAGCCGACAAGCTGCGGAGGCCCTAGGAGCTAGACCTCGTACCAGAGCAACAGAGTCACCTATTGTGGAAGAGCAGCTGATGGGCATTGAGATACATCATGGATTCCATTTGCCACAGCTTCAAGGCCCTTTAGTGAGAAATCAGGATGAGGACAGTTCCAGAACCCCAGGAGGGGACCAGCACTAAGAAAGCTTTCCAATCTCGTTACCCAGGAGGGTTTGTATCAGCCCCAGAGGATCTGCACGCAGCGTTGGCTTAACATCTTGCTTGCCAAACACCACAGGTGGCGTCACGAACTATTCCATTTCATTAACTACAAACCACCATTGATTTGGGCGCCCAGGGCCACGGACCGTGTCACTGCTGCTGTGACACATCCCACTGACACCGGCCTGGTACAGAGTACCCCACAGCCCTGGGACGGGGCAACCCACATACACTACACTCTATATACCACACACAATGTGTATGACCTGTATACAGCATACACTACAGTCTATATACCACACACGATGTGTCTGACCTGTATACACCATATGCTACACTCTATATACCGCACATGGTGTATGACCTGTATACACCATACACTACACTGTTATGAATGGGTCACCGAAGAGGAAAAAACCTAAACATGCTAAGCCCAGAAAAACCAGACAGGTTGGTAACTATGCAAATTGCAGATCCCTGATCCTAACCACACAACTAGCAGCAGCCGTGGAGCGTACCTACAATGAACCTAGACGCCTCGTCACGGCCGGAGGACTAAATAAGCCTAAAGCAAGAAAAGGGGAAAACTAACTGCCCCAGAGCAGACCCCAAAGGAATAGACAGCCCCCACACAAGTATTGACGGTGAAACAAGATGAAAACACAAACACAGGCAGGAAAATAGGCTGAGCAAACGATGGGGCCCAAACTAACTAGAACGGAGAGGAAAGGAAAGACACTGTTTGCAATCTGCCAAAAACCCTACAAAATAATGTCCAACACTTCTGATAACAAAATTAACCCTGAAGTCACGAAACTTCTCCCACTATGTCAGCACTCTGAAATATTCTGAGACAGAGCAAAAAGAGGCCAATCTAATAAAGGACAAAGAGCAATTTGGCAAATACAGATAAATAAGAGTGGAAATTCAGCACAGGACCAGCCGGGGCTGGCTGACCACACAAAAAACTGAATAGAACAACAAAATCAAGTGTGAACATTAGCAGAGAAACTTTGCTTGAGCTGACTGGAACAGAGCTGAGAACCAAGACCTGACAAGCAGAAGGCATCACCAGCACCAGAGTAGGGCGTCGGCTGTCTTAAATCCAATCTGAGATTCCTGAGGTCCAATCGTCATCCTCATTATCAGGTGGCAGATCTCTACTGATTAAATCAGCCTCACTACCTCCTATTACCACCAGAGGGAGCCTGGAAGGAGTACTCAATGAACTCACAACACTACACTCTATATACCACACACGCTGGGTATGACTTGTATACAGCATACACTACACTATATATACCGCACATGATGTGTATGACCTGTATACATCATACACTACAGTCTATATACCGCACACGATGTGTATGACCTGTATACACCATACACTACACTCTATATACCGCACATGATGTGTATGACCTGTATACACCATACACTACTCTATACACCGCACACAATGTGTATGACCTGTATACACCATACACTCCACTCTATATACCGCACACGATATGTATGACCTGTATACACCATACACTACACTCTATATACCACACACGCTGGGTATGACTTGTATACACCATACACTACACTCTATATTCCGCACATGATGTGTATGACCTGTATACATCATACACTACACTCTATATACCGCACATGATGTGTATGACCTGTATACACCATACACTCCACTCTATATACCGCACACGATGTGTATGACCTGTATACACCATACACTACACTCTATATACCACACACGATGGGTATGACCTGCATAGACCACACACTCCACTCTATATACCGCACACGATGGGTATGACCTGTATACACCATACACTACACTCTATATACCGCACACGCTGGTATGACTTGTATACACCATACACTACAGTATATATACCGCACACGATGTGTATGACCCTGTATACACCATACACTACACTCTATAAACCGCACACGATGTGTATGACCTGTATACACCATACACTACACTCTATATACTGCACATGATGTGTATGACCTGTATACACCATACACTACACTCTATATACCGCACACGATGTGTATGACCTGTATACACCATACACTACACTCTATATACCACACACCATGTGTATGACCTGTATACACCATACACTACACTCTATATACCACACACGCTGGGTATGACTTGTATACACCATACACTACACTCTATATACCGCACATGATGTGTATGACCTGTATACATCATACACTACAGTCTATATACCGCACACGATGTGTATGACCTGTATACACCATACACTACAGTCTATATACCGCACACGATGTGTATGACCTGTATACACCATACACTACACTCTATATACCACACATGATGTGTATGACCTGTATACACCATACACTACAGTATATATACCGCACACGATGTGTATGACCTGTATACACCATACACTCCACTCTATATACCGCACACTATGTGTATGACCTGTATACATCATACGCTACACTCTATATACCACACACGATGTGTATGACCTGTATACACCATACACTACACTCTATATACCGCACACGATGTGTATGACCTGTATACACCATACACTCCACTCTATATACCGCACACGATGTGTATGACCTGTATACACCATACACTCCACTCTATATACCGCACACTATGTGTATGACCTGTATACATCATACGCTACACTCTATATACCACACACGATGTGTATGACCTGTATACACCATACACTACACTCTATATACCACACACGATGTGTATGACCTGTATACACCATACACTACACTCTATATACCGCACACGATGTGTATGACCTGTATACACCATACACTACACTCTATATACCGCACACGATGTGTATGACCTGTATACACCATACACTACACTCTATATACCGCACACGATGTGTATGACCTGTATACACCATACACTACACTCTATATACCACACACGATGTGTATGACCTGTATACACCATACACTACACTCTATATACCGCACATGATGTGTATGACCTGTATACACCATACACTACACTCTATATACCGCACACGATGTGTATGACCTGTATACACCATACACTACAATCTATATACTGCACACGATGTGTATGACCTGTATACACCATACACTACACTCTATATACTGCACACGATGTGTATGACCTGTATACACCATACACTACACTCTATATACCGCACACGATGTGTATGACCTGTATACACCATACACTACACTCTTTATACTGCACACGATGTGTATGACCTGTATACACCATACACTACACTCTATATACCACACACGCTGGGTATGACTTGTATACACCATACACTACACTCTATATTCCGCACATGATGTGTATGACCTGTATACATCATACACTACACTCTATATACCGCACATGATGTGTATGACCTGTATACACCATACACTCCACTCTATATACCGCACACGATGTGTATGACCTGTATACACCATACACTACACTCTATATACCACACACGATGGGTATGACCTGCATAGACCACACACTCCACTCTATATACCGCACACGATGGGTATGACCTGTATACACCATACACTACACTCTATATACCGCACACGCTGGTATGACTTGTATACACCATACACTACAGTATATATACCGCACACGATGTGTATGACCTGTATACACCATACACTACACTCTATATACCACACACCATGTGTATGACCTGTATACACCATACACTACACTCTATATACCACACACGCTGGGTATGACTTGTATACACCATACACTACACTCTATATTCCGCACATGATGTGTATGACCTGTATACATCATACACTACACTCTATATACCGCACATGATGTGTATGACCTGTATACACCATACACTCCACTCTATATACCGCACACGATGTGTATGACCTGTATACACCATACACTACACTCTATATACCGCACACGATGTGTATGACCTGTATACACCATACACTACACTCTATATACCACACACCATGTGTATGACCTGTATACACCATACACTACACTCTATATACCACACACGCTGGGTATGACTTGTATACACCATACACTACACTCTATATTCCGCACATGATGTGTATGACCTGTATACATCATACACTACACTCTATATACCGCACATGATGTGTATGACCTGTATACACCATACACTCCACTCTATATACCGCACACGATGTGTATGACCTGTATACACCATACACTACACTCTATATACCGCACACGATGTGTATGACCTGTATACACCATACACTACACTCTATATACCACACACCATGTGTATGACCTGTATACACCATACACTACACTCTATATACCACACACGCTGGGTATGACTTGTATACACCATACACTACACTCTATATACCGCACATGATGTGTATGACCTGTATACATCATACACTACAGTCTATATACCGCACACGATGTGTATGACCTGTATACACCATACACTACACTCTATATACCGCACATGATGTGTATGACCTGTATACACCATACACTACACTCTATATACTGCACACGATGTGTATGACCTGTATACACCATACACTACACTCTATATACCGCACATGATGTGTATGACCTGTATACACCATACACTACACTCTATATACCGCACACGATGTGTATGACCTGTATACACCATACACTACACTCTATATACCGCACATGTGTATGACCTGTATACATCATACACTACACTCTATATACCGCACATGATGTGTATGACCTGTATACACCATACACTACACTCTATATACCGCACACGATGTGTATGACCTGTATACACCATACACTACACTCTATATACCACACACGATGTGTATGACCTGTATACACCATACACTACACTCTATATACCGCACATGATGTGTATGACCTGTATACACCATACACTACACTCTATATACCGCACACGATGTGTATGACCTGTATACACCATACACTACAATCTATATACTGCACACGATGTGTATGACCTGTATACACCATACACTACACTCTATATACTGCACACGATGTGTATGACCTGTATACACCATACACTACACTCTATATACCGCACACGATGTGTATGACCTGTATACACCATACACTACAGTCTATATACCGCACACGATGTGTATGACCTGTATACACCATACACTACACTCTATATACCGCACACGATGTGTATGACCTGTATACACCATACACTACACTCTATATACCGCACACGATGTGTATGACCTGTATACACCATACACTACAGTCTATATACCGCACACGATGTGTATGACCTGTATACACCATACACTACACTCTATATACCACACATGATGTGTATGACCTGTATACATCATACACTACACTCTATATACCACACACGATGTGTATGACCTGTATACACCATACACTACACTCTATATACCGCACACGATGTGTATGACCTGTATACACCATACACTACACTCTATATACCGCACACGATGTGTATGACCTGTATACACCATACACTACACTCTATATACCGCACACGATGTGTATGACCTGTATACACCATACACTACACTCTATATACCACACACGATGTGTATGACCTGTATACACCATACACTACACTCTTTATACTGCACACGATGTGTATGACCTGTATACACCATACACTACACTCTATATACCGCACACGATGTGTATGACCTGTATACACCATACACTACACTCTATATACCACACACGATGTGTATGACCTGTATACACCATAAACTACACTCTATATACCGCACACGATGTGTATGACCTGTATACACCATACACTACACTCTATATACCGCACACGATGTGTATGACCTGTATACACCATACACTACACTCTATATACCGCACACGATGTGTATGACCTGTATACACCATACACTACAGTCTATATACCGCACACGATGTGTATGACCTGTATACACCATACACTACACTCTATATACCACACATGATGTGTATGACCTGTATACACCATACACTACAGTATATATACCGCACACGATGTGTATGACCTGTATACACCATACACTCCACTCTATATACCGCACACTATGTGTATGACCTGTATACATCATACGCTACACTCTATATACCACACACGATGTGTATGACCTGTATACACCATACACTACACTCTATATACCGCACACGATGTGTATGACCTGTATACACCATACACTCCACTCTATATACCGCACACGATGTGTATGACCTGTATACACCATACACTCCACTCTATATACCGCACACTATGTGTATGACCTGTATACATCATACGCTACACTCTATACACCACACACGATGTGTATGACCTGTATACACCATACACTACACTCTATATACCGCACACGATGTGTATGACCTGTATACACCATACACTACACTCTATATACCGCACACGATGTGTATGACCTGTATACACCATACACTACACTCTATATACCGCACACGATGTGTATGACCTGTATACACCATACACTACACTCTATATACCACACACGATGTGTATGACCTGTATACACCATACACTACACTCTATATACCGCAGACGATGTGTAGGACCTGTATACACCATACACTACACTCTATATACCGCACATGATGTGTATGACCTGTATACATCATACACTACACTCTATATACCACACACGATGTGTATGACCTGTATACACCATACACTACACTCTATATACCGCACACGATGTGTATGACCTGTATACACCATACACTACACTCTATATACCGCACACGATGTGTATGACCTGTATACACCATACACTACACTCTATATACCGCACACGATGTGTATGACCTGTATACACCATACGCTACACTCTATATACCACACACGATGTGTATGACCTGTATACACCATACACTACACTCTATATACCGCAGACGATGTGTAGGACCTGTATACACCATACACTACACTCTATATACCGCACACGATGTGTATGACCTGTATACACCATACACTACACTCTATATACCACACACGATGTGTATGACCTGTATACACCATACACTACACTCTATATACCGCACACGATGTGTATGACCTGTATACATCATACACTACACTCTATATACCGCACACGATGTGTATGACCTGTATACACCATACACTACACTCTATATACCGCACACGATGTGTATGACCTGTATACATCATACACTACACTCTATATATCGCACATGATGTGAAAATAGTCATTTTTCAGTAAGCTGGGGCTATATGTTGACTTTGGCCATGAAATAGCGGCTTCTATAATGCAGGTGAATGGGGTCGCATTGTGACCCGCTAGGTACCGCCACAAAGAATCAGAACCAGTTGTATTTTTTTTAAACTTGATTGTCACAGTTGCAATACCTTGTGGGTCATAATGCGACCCCGTCAATGGAGCAGCAGCCTAGAGCAATTTTTGGCCGTTTGTGTCACAGTCAATGTCACCTTCTTTGATGTAATGGACGTGAAAGGTATATAAATGCTATTCAAAACAATGTACATATTTTATATGACAGTTTCTTAGTAAATATTAATATAAAACTGATTAGCTGTGGTGCGGGGGGAACCAACTTTAGGACCCCTTAAATCCCCAAATAGTCACTCTACATTATGGCTATGTGCCCAGGTAGCGTTTCCGCAAAATTAATGAACATGCTGCGTTTTTTTCCGCTTAGCGTTTCCGCAGCGGAAAACCGCACCATTAGCACAACATGTGCGGATCCCATTATGTTACATTGGATGCCTTTCTTAAGCGTTTCCACAGCAGAAACGCTTGTCTAAAAGCACTGCAGAAATGCTTAAAAAACGCAACGTGGGCACACAGCCTAAAAGAGAGATATATGACTGAACTGCAATACCAGACACAGCCCATAGACAAGAGGGCGCTAACAAAGCAGAACTTTTCACAATCCCATTAATGTGGTGACCTCATATGTGCAGCCACTGGGAATGGAGAACCTGGTACCCCATGGATGATGGGGTCCTTAAGCCTCCTGCATGACCTAATATTAGCTCAATTATTGATCAAATCTAGCATCACAGATTAGGATTTAGTTCAGAAATAGCCACAAGATGTTCTGCAGCAGCTTGCACCTGCAAACCAAACCATATCACTAAGCAGAGGACATGGAGCATAGTCCTAATAGTCCAAAACTTTACCTACAACCTCTTCAACTTTTATGGGAATATTTGCTGAATATGTCAATATTGGCCAAGATGTTCTGCAGCAGCTTCCACCTTTACAAAACACACACTGCGTCATCAGGTTGAGTTGAGGCCAGGCCTTATAGTCCTACTTGGTAAATTACTGCATCATTTCTATCTACAAACTGTAATTGTTCAACTTCTATGGGACTACAAGTCCCAATACATCAAACACTAAATGTGGCCAAGATGTTCTGCAGCAGCTTCCACCTTTACAAAACACACACTGCATCATCAGGTTGAGTTGAGGCCAGGCCTAAGGGTATGTGCACACATAGTGAAATCTGCTGCGTTTCCGCAGCGGTTTTGGCTCTGCGGAAGTGCAGCAGATTCTGCTGCGTTGTACAGTACCTTTATTTTCAATAGAAAAAAAAAACGCTGTGCACATGCTGTGGATTTTTCCACGCGGTTTTGCTGCGGTTTACAATCCACAGCATGTCAATTGTTTTGTGCAGAAACGCTGCGGTTTTACACCTCATCCATTATGAGGTGTAAAACTGCAGATAAACCGGCTGCGGATTTACCTGCGGTTTTCTCTCCAAAATCCGCACACCCAAAAAACTACGTGTGTACATACCCTTATTTATAGTCCTATTTGGTAAATTATTGCATCATTTCTATCTACAAATTGTAATTGTTCAACATCTATGGGACTAAAAGTCCCAGTACATCAAACACTACATGTGGCCAAGATGTTCTGCAGCAGCCACTCATCTACATTTACCAGCATGTCATAAAAAACTTCTCAACTAGACACAGGTTGCAAACCTCATAAAGTGCAACCTTGCCAAGATGTTCTGCAGCAGCAACGCAAGGTAACAATTTGTAGCAGTCCACAAGTTACTGTTGTGGGACTATAATCCCCAGCAGGTTTTAGGTAAAGAGTAATAAGCTGTAGTTGCTGGAGAACTAGAAGTCCCAGCATATAAAGCTGGATTGATAGGGAAGAGTAGAAGTGCCTGTGGACTACAAATCCCAGGATAACATAGATTCACTAAATGCATAGTTTGGAGCTAACCATAGTGACCCTTGGAAGATGTTCTGCAGCAGCAAGGTAGTAGTACTCACACAGCTCTGCCAGAATGTCTCCTCCAGGAGCTCCTGCTGGAACATGGTCCTAAGGGAAGGTGTGGGGATCTCTCGGTGCCCGGAGGTCCCCTGTCCTGCTCTCACCTCTCGCTTCACACAGTCACCTGGAGGTTTCAGACAGCGTTCAGAGGCGTGTTTACATAGCACGCGCTGTACATGACAGCCTCTGAACCCTGTCTGAACTCTAGCGCTCTGCTGGGTGCCATAGCAACACCAGGGGTCTCAGCCTGCTCTGCAGTGTCCCGCCCGCCCCCTGTCAGCTGTGTGGCCGCCTGGCCGGCCGGCCACTCTCAAAGTCATACTTCTTTCACTGTGCACCCCTGCTTCTAGGGGGGGCAGCTGCCCACGATGAGTAGTACGCCCATGGCTGGGACTGGGAGTTCTAATTCTCACTGTGCCTCTGTTGCATAGCACTTATCTGACTGCAGGGGCCGGCGCCGCGCTGCCGCCCACTCCTGAGTGCCGCCTGAGCTCACTTCTCAACTTGGTTCATGGATGATGCGGCCCTGACCGCCAGTGACCACATAGCTCCATGGGCCCGGTCTTCAGCACTCAGTCTCGTGAGCACTCTAGCCAGCCTCCTCTCCGTCCTCAACTCACCCGGTAAGCAATAGTTGGGTGGGATACCGGCTAGTCAGTTCAGATGTCCTGTCGGCCTGAAGAATATCCAACACACTGCTGTTTCAGGCTCAAATGTGAGCCACACTCCCAAACTCTGAACACTGGGGGCAAATGAAGGCTCAAACTTGTATGGCCGATGCTGGGGTGTCTCACCCGGCTACACTGAGGCTCAAAATTGTCTTTTCCCAGGCAGAAGCCTGATATTTGATAAATTGCAGGAGAGAGCTCAGCTCCATGCGTCTGCTTGTGTCCTGGCCCCACCCTCCCTGCAAAATAGCGTTTAGAGCTAGGGTAACACACAGCAAAAAAGGTGAATGAAAGCCTCAAAAGCACGCTTTGTAGCCCACACGGTACATGAGACATATCACGGAGATACCACACTATAAAATATGTGGCCTGTATATTAATTTTTGACTGCAAAATAGTGTTTAGATCTAGGGTAACACACAGCAAGAAAAGGTGAATAGAAGCCTCAAAAGCACGCTTTGTAGCCCAAAGATAGATGAGGCATGTCACAGAGATACCACACTGTTCAATATGTAGTCTGTATTTTATTATTTTTTACCCCAAAATACTTTATAGACCTTGGGTAGCAGACAGCCAAAAAAAGTGGAATGTAGGCCTGAAAAGCAACTATTTGTAGACACAGATAGGCCAGGTGTCTGACAGAGATAACAGACTGCTCAATATTGTCATGATCCAGTGTTGGATCTGGCGGTATTAAATTGACAAAGTGAACTTTTTTTACTTTGTCAGGTTCAGGGTGTCTTGACTGTCCCCGGTGGTGGTGAGTGGTATCGCACCTTAGCTGTAGTTTTAGGTTAATGTGCATGACAGGTGTTAGGCTCTATAAAGGACAGCCAGGGGTTTTCAATCACTGTTGGTGTTAGTTGTTCATTTGCAACCAACCTTGGTGGTGGAAGTAGCTGAAGAGAGTGCTCAGCTCAATCTGAGTCCTGGTGTGGAAGGAGTCACAGAAGGGAGTTCTTGGCAGCTATTCAGGAGGAAGGCTGCAGTCGGTCGCTGGACTCTGTGCTGGAGCTTTAGCACAGAGAGAGCTAAGTTTTCTTTTTCCCCTGTTTGTGACTTTCCTTATGTGTGTTCTAGTGCAGTGGTGGGATTAGTCTCCGCACCGACCTATTCCCTAGTTAGGGTTTAGGTTTAGGGCTTGCTAGGGTATTAAGGCATGCGTGCGGCGACAGGCGAGGAGCCTGTATAGGGAATGTGAGGAGTGCAGGGACACTGGCTCAGGGGAGCTTAGGAGGTCTCCACGTCCCCCATTCCCTATCGCAGGGCCCACCACTGTAATTGTTCCCTGTGTTTACCCTTATTATTTAAATTCGCCAGCTGGAGGCGGGGTATCCAGTTTTACGTGTATTTCTTAAATTCGCCAGCTGCAGGTGGTATATCCGGCTGCACGTCCCATTATTGTTTAAATTCGCCCTGCTGGAGGCGCTGTATCCGGGATCACGTGTGTCATAAATTCGCCCTGCTGGAGGCGCTGTGTCCAGTCACAAGTGATCATTACAAATATGAGGCCTGGAGGTTTTTTTTTTTTACCCCAAAATGCTGTATAGACCTAGGGTAACAGACAGCAAAAACAGTGGAATATAGGCCGGAAATGCCACAATTTGTAGACCACAGATAGTTCTGGCGTTTGACGGAGATAGAACACTGTTAAATATGTGGCCTGGATTATTTTTGGCCACACCAAAATTGTGTCAACAAGTAGGCTATGACACTAAAAAAAACTGTTGGGAGTACTAAAATTGTAAAATATTTAGCGCAATGATAGCTGGAGTTGTTGCTTGAACAATGGTAGACCCACATTAACTAATAAAAGCACAAATCTGACCCTATCTCAGCTGCAGCTCTCCCTACACTATCTGAATCCTGAGCTGAATGCGCCGAGCAGGGCAGCATCCGGTCTCTTAGGCTACTTTCACACATCAGGTTTTCGGCGTCAGGCGCGATCCGGCGTCGTGCCGGAATGCCGGATCCGGCAAATGTTTTGTAAAACCTGAAGTGCCGGATCCGGTTTTCTGCCGGATCCGTCTTGTTCTTGACAGACAAAACCGGATCCGTCTCATCCGGTTCATCCGTTTTTCTATCCGTTTTTCGACGGATTACGCCGGATCCGGTTTTTAAAATTGACCCTTGTGGCCTTCCGAACGGGATTGGCTACTGGAAAACTAGATATAGCATGTTCCTACAGCCCTTCTTTGACCGGTTGTAGAGAAGAAAGTGCAGGTTGGAGAGAAGAGCAAGTTACTGGCGAAGATGGATGTTGTCATTGGAAATATTACCACTAGAAGTTCTGTGACGGTTTCAGGGACAATTTTCCACTATACTTTATGTCACCTCAAGGCAGAGTACACTGGGATGACAGAGTGTGAAAGATTTGTGCCCTAAACTTGTGTACCTTCTGGACCAACAGTATATACCTTTGCCAACCAAAGTTGGCTATCTTGTCATGGTCTTACTATTTTTAGCTTTAGGCCACAGGTGTGTACCTGGTTGTGTTTTATGCAAAGTATTTCACCTTTTAACAAAAGTTGTGTACATTGGTAGGAAATCACCAACAATATACACAACTTTTTAGGTGAAATACTTTGCTTCAAACATAACCAGGAACACAACTGTGGCAAAAAGCTAAAATTTACCCACAGTTATATACCTGGTTTTGAATACCTTTTTACCTTTGAAATACCCTGTATTTAACCTTTTTTTAAAACATAGTTCGCCGCAGAAAGAAATGACAGACAACCATTGTGAAACGATAATTTAACTTTTATTTAAATTTTTTTTTTTTTTTTATGTTTTTAAAGTGCAAAAAACTTTTTTAATAAAGGTTTTAAACCCAATGGGCATTTTTATTACAACAAAAAAACATTACAAATCTGTGTACTGTGGAGTGGAAATACTGCTGGAGGGGCTGCGGGACACTTCGACACTGGGTATGTGGAGAGAGGACTGGGATCGTGGTGGGGAAGGAACAGTTAGAGGTGAAGGTGTGGAAAAAGCTACAGAATGGGGGGACATGTGGGAGGCAGAAGAGGTGGTGGGCGGTGGAGTGGAGGGTTGGGCAGGGACTGTAGGAGCAGATGATGTTGATGGCAAGTTGTATGGGGAAGGAGTTTGGTACGGGGAAGGAGTTTGGGACGGGGAAGGAGTTTGGGACGGGGCAGGTTGCTGGAAGTGGGGAGATGTCTGGTACTGGTGAGGTTGCTGGTATGTAATAGGAGGGGGAGGATGGAAAGTGGCTGGAGGGGGTGCAGATGTAATAGGAGGGGGAGGATGGAAAGTGGCTGGAGGGGGTGCAGGTGGAGGAACTACAGTGGTGGGAGGTGGAGGTTGGGAGGTAACCTGCTGTAGAGCACCGTGGCACGAATGCATTACATGCATCTGCTGGGTAGGAGATAGTGTTGCCATGCGCTCCACAACAGACCTGAAAAAGGTGTGGTTTGGCGAAGATCTTGCTTCTGAATGCATGGTTTGCAGAAGTGTCTTCACCTCCAGAATGCTGGAGTTGATCTGCTGAAAGCCTGCGGAGATTTGCTCTGAGAAGACTTTGAGACAGTTCTGGAAAGATGCATTCAGATGCAATAACTCTTGCGCATAACTCTTTTCCTGACCCCTCTGCCGCTGCCGCCCAGTACCCGCAGGTGTACTAGAGGCGGCAGGGGCAGAAGGGTGGGGTAAAGGGAAAGCGATCTCCTCACCAGCAGCTTCATGTAATATAGGCGGCCACGATGCTCCTGTGCTGGTGGATGGGACAGATGGGTCGAATGTGTGGGAAGGCTGGGAAGGTGCAGATGTACCGGGGCGGTCGAAGTGTCCCTCGGTGCCGGTCTCCTCAGGGATCGCCTCAGAAGGGTCCAATCGTGCAGGCTCCCGAGTGCTGCTCACCGTGCTGTGTAATAAAGAGAAAAAAAAACAATTAAAATACTGACATGGTATGGCCCTGGCTGAAAAAAAAAGTTACATCTAACATTTTTTTCACATGTGGTGTGTAATATTTACCTTCTGGTGAGCATTGTTTCCCGGAGGAATGACAGGGCTTGTGCGTACTTGTACTTGCTCCTGCGTCCTCCAGATCCACTCGGGGCCCGCATCTCTTTATTGAACTCCTTCTTGAAACGATCCCTCACAGACCGCCACCGATTCACAATTCTGTTCCCTGAAACGAGAAAGGAGTGGTTAGTATACAACATCAGTGTTTCACAAACTCCAGTCCTCATGGTCCCCAGGGGTCATGTTTTCAGGATTTCCATAGTAAATAGAAATCCTGAACACATGATCCGTGGGGACCACGAGGACTGGAGTTCGGGAAACACTGGTTTACATCAAGCAACTGTTACTGTATATACTTACGCTCTTTAATCTGGGCCCGAGCTTCGAGGTCCTCCCAGCGGCCCACAAGGAGAGAACAGATTTCCTCCCAGAGTAGTTGGGTAATGATCAGGTCAGCGTGGCGGCGGTCAGCCATATTCCAGAGCGGCTCCCTTTCTCTGACGAGATCGATGAGGCGGTCCACATCAATCCCTCCATCCTCACCGTCAGAGTCGGGAGCACGCTGTGAAGGCTGTTAAAGAAAAAGACAAAAATAACATAATTAGCCTCCACAAAAGAAATGAAATAAAAAGTGCAAAAAAACAAAGCAAAAATATTTATACTTACACGCTGGTGACCGCCGCGTTGCTGTCGCCGACGACCCTGGGAGGCACTGCGAGGACCTCTTGGCCGAGCACCAGATTGGGAAGACTAGAGAAGAAAACAAAAAATGTTATGTCTTTGGATGTAGGCATTTGTTTGCTGTGTGTGGTCTGCAGAACATTGTTTTCTATGTGTTGTGTGTAGTGTGATGTTGTGTTTCTGCGTTTGATGCAAAAAACTTACCAATTGTGAGCCCACTCCAGGTGTCTGTCCACCCCTTCCTTCTTCTTCTGGGAGCTCCTCTTCATCTTGTGATTCCTGTTTTGAAATAAAAGGCAATGAATAGACATATATTACAGAGATAATGGATTTTGGAAATAAAAACTTACCGTCAAACGCTGACGATGCGAGGGAGGGCTCCCAGAAGATGTGCTGTCCTGTTGATGGCCAGACTCCATGGCTGTGGGTATTGCTGCTGCCAGTGATGCCATTTCTGCTGCTGCTGCTGAATCTCTTTGGCGGCTGTTGAATAAAGAGAAACAAAGGGCCAATTAATATCTTGATATTCCATGGCCCTAGTTTGGAGGAATGGGGGATTTGATAATTACCGTCTCTCATCTGCTTCTGGACTCCCCTCCCGTTCAGCATGCTGCTCCATTTGGGGTGGTGCTGATGGTGCTGCTTCTGCAGATGTCTGCTGCCTTCTCCTGCTCCTGGTTCTTGGCTTGGGTGGCATGTTGGGTGTGGCTGAGGGTCCCATTGTCTTGCTTTTATATATCTCCTGTGGGCAGAGCTACTGAGCATGCTCAGACCAAAAAAACCGGATCCGGCCACCGGATTCGGCTTTCGCCGGATCCGGCGCATTGCGGCGCTCATAGGCTTTCATTGTGTGAAAAAGCCGGATCCGGCGTGTCCGCTTTTTCGCCGGAGACAAAAAACGTTACAGTAGACGTTTTTTCCAGACGCCGGATCGCGACACATTGCGACACATTGCCGGATCCGGCGAAAACCGGATGAAACGCATGGCCATCCGGCGCGATCCGGCGCAAATGCAAGTCAATGGGGGGGAAACCGGATCCGGCATTGCATTTCGCCGGATCCGGTTTCTGTCAAAAGCGCCGGATCGCGCCTGACGGCGAAAACCTGATGTGTGAAAGAGGCCTTGTAGACCTGATAATGCTGTACGGCTAGTCAATCACTGTAATACCACAACAAAGATGGCTACGGCAATACAGTGCATGGCAGACAATCCCTGCATGTTGATTGGTGCTTCAAAGACCACCAAAAATGCAAGGTGGAGATCCGAGCTCCCGCCGAATAATCCTGGAAATGCTAGGTGCTCGCTGAGTACACCTAGTACAGTGCTACTCGGGCGAGTAACGAGTAGGTGCGAGCACGTTTGCTCATCACTAGTACCGGATAACAGAACACAGCTTATTATAATTGAAGGACGTAAACTGGAAGATACTCAGATTGGTGAGTCCAACCTTGGTGATTGCAAAGTATGTGTCTCAAATAATGTGTCCAGAAAAGAGTTCAGTCTGTTACCTAAATATCTGAAAAAAATGTCCTCCAGTAATGTCTCTCCAAGAAAAAAATACTAAATTATCTTGAAGATGCCATGATAGATAGCACAACTTACAAACAGTGGATATCTGCTGACAGATGGATTCTTGACACTCTTTCTAAAAGTGCAGAAGACTTTGTAGAACAATTTTGTGACAACTGATAGTCCTTAAAGGGTTAGTCAGAAACCCAAAAGTAAATTTTAATTAATAAATCTTTAAAAACTAAGAACTTTTGTAATTCAAGTCATGGTAAAATTCACCACCTGTCACTGTGCTCTCTGTGCTGTCCCATCTAAGATTATGATTGTATGCTTATATAGTTGTCATGTTACCTTTCTTTGTGTTCAGTTTTGCCTTTGGTCTGCTGCCACCTGCTGTCCTTTTTCTGTATATCAGACTGCAGCTTATTAATTCTTTTACATGCCTTCAACTTCCTGGTCAGTGACTCCTTCTCTTCCTGCCGGTGGCCATTACTGGATTCATCTTCACCCGGGAGAGACACGCTTGCCGGTCTGTGGAAGGCATCAGTTTTTTGACCACACACACTTCGTTGCTCACACAACTTGCTGAATCATCTTGCTGCATACCTTGCTGCACACACATTGTTTTACCACCTGGGTTGTTACATCTGCATTTCTGGAGAAGCTGTCCGTACCAGTGATTACGTGCAGAAATAGATATCTGTAGTACACACCTTCTCCAGCGACGTTCAACCCAACAATGTGGAAACGTCCAAGTCAGCCCAACTTACGGTGCCAGTGTTACCCACAGCATCTACAGAGACCCAAGACCAATGCCATAATGTGTCCCCTCAGGAGCAGCAATCATCACAAGACGACCACAAGATGCACTCCAGTCCATCTCCACAGTTCAAGCCGCAGTCATCGAAACCTCCAGAGGTTAAACCACAGCTCAACCCTGCAGCAACATCATTCTACCCGGGAACAATTCACTCTTCCATGCCACACAGCTTATACGCCCGAGAGGCAACACAAGCTAACATGGTAACAAGGAGTGAAGGATCGGACATGTCCGAGTTAGCCAGGTTTGTGGTGAGCAAAGATCTAATCAGCACCAGCCTCTCAAAGTTTGACGACTGTGCAGAGAATTACAGAGCCTGGGAAGCAACCTTCAAGGCTACCAATGCTGACCTCAATCTATCTGCAGAATGGGAGCTCGACCTCATGGTAAAATGGTTGGGTCCTGACTCCACAAACCATATCAAGAGTCTTCGGGCCGTCTATGTGGGGCAAGCTGAAGCCGGTCTCGCTGCTGCCTGGCTGAGACTCGAAAGAACCTAAGGCAGCGCTGAAGCCATAGAAAAATCCCTATTCAAGAGACTGCAGAACGTTCCAAGGATCAACCTTAAGGAAGCCCACAAGCTTCTGGACTTAAGCGATCTGCTTATGGAACTGGAACTCACAAAAGGAGACCCTCATCTGTCTGGATTATGCTACCTGGACACTGCCCATGGGGTTGTTAGGAGTCTGATTTCTCCCTTCTCTATGGTGAAATCTAGACCCTTACATGCTGCAGTCTCCTGCGGTTCATCTGCAGTAAAGGAGATTGCAGAGGAGAGTGCTTTGCGGCAACTCTCTCCAGAGGCTAAGTCCTCTGTTCCCTGCACTGAGCATGCTCATGGGACGAGCTCCAATTGGAGTTCGGGAGTCACATGTTCAGGTCCTGTGTCTAATTCTATTGGCTCCTCCTGGAGTTTGGGAGATTCCGGAAGGTCCCGTTTGGTATAAAAAGCGCGCATGACTGTTCTGCCATGCGCTAGTATTTCATACTGCTGCTGTATGTATGGTGACGGATGCTTGGACTGGTGACTGACATATTATGAAACCTCTTTCCTCGGATAATACGAATGTGTGAGTGATTGGGCAGCCGCCAGTAGCAGCCCTTGCGCCAGCGTGCTCCAGCTATATCTGTCTCAGCAGCTAGCGTCCTGCATCGCGCCAGCGATATTGCGGAGTCTCTTCTTTGGCTTCGTTCACACAGCGCTGCGATTGCAGTTCTCCGAGCGTTCGCAGTTGTGACGCCACACACCTCTTTTTCACGGTAGGTCCTTTTGGGAGTAGTCCTGATGTTTAAGGCTACTCCTGTGACTTTTTAATACCATGTTTATATCGCTGTTGTTCTGTGAGTTAAACAGACACAGCGTTTTTGTGTGCTTTAAGTTTGCAGCTCTGTGTCCTCAACTGAGCTTGCTTTGGTGCACTCTGGGTGCAGTTAACCCCGTGCACATTAATGCCACAGTGCTCTGCCTCTCTAGCAGCGGTCATATCACCTGCCACACGGTGGACCCCGAGTGGCGAAGGCACTTTAATTATTTTTTTTTTTTTTAGTGCATTCCGCCACTCCTAACATAATACTAGCGCCAGGGTCTGGCTAGAGATGGCAGATCAGCAGCAGCTGTTACAGCTTGTGCGTCAGCTCGAGGCTCTTCTTGCCACCCTCGAGAGGTCTCTCGCAGCTGCGCAGGCCACAGATGCTCCTGTTCAGGCACTCACATATGCCATAGGGCGTATGTCCGTGTCCTCCCTTGTGCCGACAGTTACCCGCCTCCCGTTGCCCGAAAAATTTTCTGGGGATGGCGCCTCCTGCAGGGGTTTCATCAGCCAGTGCTCAATACACCTGGAACTGCTGGCTGCACAGTTTCCTACAGAGCGGGCTAAGGTGGCCTTCATTATCTCCCTACTGTCGGGCAAGGCTCTGAAATGGGCTACGCCTCTATGGGAACGTGGTTACCTCGAGATTCGGACTGTGGCCAACTTGCTAACAGCTATCAAGCAAGTATGTCTTGGTCCTCAGGTCACACACGATACGTCTCTGCAGCTGCTCACCCTTACTCAGGGGTCACTCTCGGTTAGCCAGTATGCCGTCCGTTTTCGGACACTGGCATCCGAGTTGGAATGGTCCGACAGAGCGCTTATCCCCGTTTTTTTGGCGAGGTTTAGCAGATCACGTGAAGGATGCTCTCTCCACTAGAGAGATCCCCACCAGCTTGGAGGAGCTAATCTCCGTCTCCTCACGTATCGACCTCCGTTTTTCAGAGCGCGGTATGGAGCGGGCTCTCTCCAAGCGAAGAGCTGTCTCAGCTCCTAAATTTCTTGTACCTCCTGAGCTGTACGAGCCAGAGGTTACACCCCCTGAGACTATGAGGGGTGTCTCGTACCGATGTCACTACAGACTGATCAGGAATCTATTTGCGGTTGTCACCATGTATGTGCGGTTTCTCCGGAGACCAGCTCCCCACAATGGTCAGAGTCTGAATTGGTCACTGAGACTTTTGTCCCTCCTCATCTTAGGGCTCAAGTTCTCGCATGGGCGCATGCCTCCCATGCGCCTCAACATCGAGGTTACATGCAAATCTCGAAGCTCTTGGCTGGAGTGTATTGGTGGCCTCATAGAGCTCGGGATATTAAAAAATTTATCCAGGCTTGCACTTTGTGCCCATTGTAGCTCTCCTAGGCGGAGAGTGGTGACGGCCGCTGATTCACGGTGGCGTTCAGTTGCTTCGCCAGCTCCTGCCATCTCCCAGGTGTCTCTGTTGAAACCTGGTGACCTTGCTCCCACTGATGCCTTCCAGGTGTCCCGGTTTACTGTAACACCTACCAGGACATCAAGCTCGCCTTCGGGTGAGTTTGAGTCCAGGTTGATGGTTCGGAAGGCTCAGGGAGGAGGGGGCCCTAGGAGGGGAGGTAATGTTAGGAGTCTGATTTCTCCCTTCTCTATGGTGAAATCTAGACCCTTACAGACTGCAGTCTCCTGCGGTTCATCTGCAGTAAAGGAGATTGCAGAGGAGAGTGCTTTGCGGCAACTCTCTCCAGAAGCTAAGTCCTCTGTTCCCTCCACTGAGCATGCTCATGGGACGAGCTCCCATTGGAGTTCGGGAGTCACATGCTCAGGTCCTGTGTCTAATCCTATTGGCTCCTCCTGGAGTTTGAGAGATCTCCTGGAGTTTTGGTATAAAAAGCGCGCATGACTGTTCTGCCATCCGCTAGTATTTCATACTGCTGCTGTATGTATGGTGACGGATGCTTGGACTGGTGGCTGACTTATTATGAAACCCCTTTCCTCGGATAATATGAATGTGTGAGTGATTGGGCAGCCGCCAGTAGCAGCGCTTGCGCCAGCGTGCTCCAGCTATATCTGTCTCAGCGGCTAGCATCCTGCATCGCGCCAGCGATATTGCGGAGTCTCTTCTTTGGCTTCGATCACACAGTGCTGCGATTGCAGTTCTCCGAGCGTTCGCAGTTGCGATGCCACGCACCTCTTTTTCACAGTAGGTCCTTTTGGGAGTAGTCCTGATGTTTAAGGCTACTCTTGTGACTTTTTAATACCGTGTTTATATCGCTGTTGTTCTGTGAGTTAAACAGACACAGCGTTTTTGTGTGCTTTGAGTTTGCAGCTCTGTGTCCTCAACAGAGCTTGCTTTGGTGCACTCTGGGTGCAGTTAACCCCGTGCACATTAACGCCACAGTGCTCTGCCTCTCTAGCAGCGGTCATATCACCTGCCGCACAGTGGACCCCGAGTGGCGAAGGCACTTTAGTTATTTTTTTTTTTTTAGTGCCTTCCGCCACTCCTAACAGGGGTGAACCGAATCGTCTCAAAGCTGCCGCATAGTATGCAAGAGAAGTGGGCAGTATGCGTTTCCAGGTACAAAAGATCACATGATGCCACCATTCCTCCGTTCGATCAGTTCTGCAAGTTTGTCGACGAACAGGCCCAAATGAGGAACGACCCTAGCCTAGACTTCCTGGAGTCTAACACTACAGCTCCAGCAACACCGTCATCAAGGTATGAAAGCGTCTCACATAGATGCAAGGACTTGAGGAGCAGTATAAGTGTCAGAAAGACTAACCTGTCACCACCTGCAGTAACTGCCGATAAACAGTACACTATTCCATCGAGAGATAAGTCTTTCAATCGTGAGTGTCCAATTCACAAAAAACCACACTCATTGAACAAATGTAGAGGCTTCAGGTCCAAAACCATGCAGGAGCGCAAGAAAATCCTCAGCGAACTCGGGGTATGTTTCAAGTGCTGCGCCTCATTAGAACACATGGCCAAGGACTAAATCTGCCATTAAGTGTGAAGAGTGTCATAGTGACAAACACCCATCAGCTTTGCATCCAACCTCAGCCACCTAGCAGTCGCAGTTACCTCTAGTCCGGCTACAAGCCATGGCGGGGAGCCACAGAATAACGCCAATTCTGCCACGGCTGTCTCCTGCTCATGCTCAGAGGTATGTGGGGAGAGCCAAAGTGATAAATGCTGTGCCAGGATATGTCTAATCAGAGTTTATCCAGAAGGGCAACCAGAGAAGGCAGTAAAAATGTATGCCATCATGGACGATCAGAGCAATCGATCCCTAGCTGGACCTAAGTTCTTTGGAATCAAGGGACCAGCAACACCCTATACCCTGAATACTTGCTCAGGCTGCATAGAGACTAGCGGCAGGAGGGCACAAGGTTTCATTGCTTCTGTCAACGGAGGCGTCGAAATACCCTTACCTACGCTAATCGAATGCAATCAAATACCCGACCAAAGGGATGAGATCCCTACCCCAGAAGCTGCATTCCACCAACCACACCTTAGGCACCTAGTCAGTGTTATCCCAGCTATGGACTCAGATGCTGATATCCTACTTCTGCTCGGCAGAAACAATTTAAGGATACATAAGGTCCGTCAACAGTGCAATGGTCCTGACTATGCCCCCTAAGCACAGAGACTCGATTTGGGGTGGGTAATCATAGGAAACGTGTGCTTGGACCGAACAAGAGTCGATTCCTTTAAGACTTATGTACGCAGAGATGGACAAGCTACTTTCTGCAAACCATGCCCTCATCACTACGAGGTGAAAGAGAAGCCTCCAGATCCCGTACAGCTGCCTGATGTCATTCCTTCTCCCTATGTAGATGACTTGGGAAGATCGGTGTTTCATACAACTAAGGATGACAACAATGTAGCCCCGTCAATGGAAGACAAGGAATTTGTCAGGATAATGGACGATGACTTCCTTAAGGACGAGACCAATCACTGGGTTTTTCCCCTACCCTTCCGAGCTATCAGGGTAAGACTCCTGAACAATCGTGAACAACCCTTGTCTAGATTCAACTCTCTCCAGCGCACACTAAGCAACAAACCGGAGATGAAAGAACACATTGTCACCTTTATGAGCAAGATATTCTGGAATAACCATGCGGAGCCAGCGCCTCCTTTAAAGGAAAACAAGGAGTGCTGGTACCTACCCTCATTCAGAGTATATCACCCACGGAAACCTAAGGAAATTAGAGTTGTCTTTGATTCAAGCGCCAAACATCAAGGTGTATCTCTCAATGATGTCCTTCTCACGGGTCCTAATCTTACAAACAACCTAGTAGGAGTGTTGATGAGGTTCCGGAAAGAGCCCATTGCCATCACCGCCGACATTGAACAGATGTTCCACTGTTTCATAGTCAGAGAGGACCATAGGAATTTCCTCATGTTCCTGTGGTACAAGGACAATGACCCCAGCAAAGAGATGGTGGAGTATTGCATGAGGGTGCACGTATTCGGTAACAGCCCTTCCCCAGCAGTGGCAACCTATGGCCGGCGGAGAACCGCTCAAGGAGAGTCCGAATATGGAACAGATGCCAGAGACTTTGTAGAGAAAGACTTCTATGTAGATGATGGACTAAAATCTCTACCCACAGAAGAAGCGGCTATCGATCTGCTCAAGAGGACCCAAGGTATGCTATACCAAGCTAAGCTTAGATTGCACAAAATTGCTTCAAACAGCCAGTCTGTCATGAGAGCCTTTGATTCAAGTGACCACGCACCAGGATTCAAGGACATAGACCTGGGACCAGACTGTCCGCCTGTGCAGAGAAGCTTAGGCTTGAGGTGGAACCTGTCAGTTGACACCTTCAGTTTCCAAATCAACTGTGCAGACAAACCATTCACTAAACGTGGTGTCCTGTCAGTGGTGAATAGCTTATATGACCCACTGGGGTTCGTAGCACCAATTACCATACAAGGTAAATCCCTTCTCAGACAGCTTTCCGAAACCATCAAGGACTGGGATGCCTCATTCCCTCCTGAGAAGGAATCAAAATGGGAAACCTGGAAACAGTCTTTGTGTGCCTTGGATGAGATCCACATACCGAGATGCTACTCCAGAACCTCACTTGCTGCTAGCACTAGGAAGGAACTCCATGTGTTCTCGGATGCATCCATGGAGGCCATTGCAGCAGTTGCCTATCTGAAGGTGACCGGACCCGACAATCAACATCATGTTGGATTCGTCTTTGGCAAGGCTAAGTTGGCTCCCAAGCCTGATCATACTATTCCCAGGCTTGAACTCTGTGCAACCGTGCTTGCAGTAGAACTCGCAGACTTTATACAGCACGAGCTGGACACCAACATAGATTATGTGCAATACTACAGTGACAGGTTGTCTTAGGTTACATCTACAATCAAACAAGGCGCTTCTACGTGTACGTCAGTAAACGCATCGAGAGAATAAGGAGGTCTTCCAAGCCTGAACAATGGCACTATATCCCATCTGAACTTAATCCAGCTGACCATGCCACTAGATCTATGTCTATAAGGTCCTTTGCTAACTCTTCTTGGCTTTCAGGTCCTAAGTTTCTGTTGGAACAGAAGGGAAGTGAATGTGTCCAGGAAGTCTTCAGCATCCAGGATCCGGATGACGATCCGGAAGTCCGCTCCGAGGTCAATGCATTGGCAACGAACACTAAACCAACCTCCAGCCTCGGTTGCCAGTGCTTCGAATGCTTCTCCAATTGGATGAGACTCGTCAAGACTATCGCAAGGTTAGTCCACTGTTATGAATGAGTCACCGTAGGAGGCAAAAACAGAAATACTAGCTAAGTCCAGAAAACCAGAGAAGTTGGCAGCTATTGGATTGCAGACCCCTGAACCTATCAACAACAACTAGCAGTAGCCGTGGGGGGTTCCTACGGTGCCCTAGACCCCTCGATCACAGCCAGAGAACTAAATAGCCTAAAGACAGAAAGGGAAATCTAAACTGCCCCAGAGCAGACCCCAAAGCAATAGGCAGCCCCCAACATATAATGACGGTGAAGCAAGATGAAAAAACACTCACACAGATAGAAAGATAGGCTGAGCAATTGATGGGGCCCAAGCTAACTAAATAGGACAGGATAGAAAAGCTGCTGTCTGCAATCCGCCAAAACCCTATCGAAACAAGAGCCAACAGACTGATAGGGGAAAAAAGCCCTGAAGACGCTAGGCTTCAAAAAGACTATATCAGTACCCAGGTATTTTCTGAAGACAGAGCAAAAAGGAATTCAGCTCACCCCAGCAGGGAATGGCAGAAATCCAGCAAAACAAGGCAAAACAAAACCAAAACAAAAATGCAAAAAGCAGAGCAGAAAACTTAGCTTTTGAGGAGCAGGAATCAGACTGGTCTCCAAGAATCCCTCAGAGAAATCACCCGCAAGGCAGAAGGGCGTCGGCTGCCTTATATCCAGTCAGCAATTCCAGTCACCCAGTCATCATCATTCTGCTCAGCTGTTTGGTAATCAGCCTCACTACCTTCCTTCACCAGAAGAGGGAGTTCATCAGACCTCAATGGTGAAGGGGAAAATGAACTCACAACAGTCCACATTGTGAGATCGTATCACAATTCAGTTGGAGACAAAGACTGTCACGGCTGGCACATCTGCCATAAACCACTCTCTGCCGAGGACATTTCTCACTGTGAGTCCCTTATAATACGTTATGTCCAGCAGAGCGTGTTCAGTACTGAGTGGGAATGCCTTCACCACAAACAGCAGATCCCTCTGAAAAGCCCAATTGCCCATTTAAATCCAGTAATGGACAACTTTGGTTTGCTGAGAGTCGGTGGTCGTTTAAATCAAGCCAAGATTGCGGCTTCAGAGCAACATCCTTGCATCATTCCCAGTAAACATCATATCTCTGATCTACTGATCCGGCATTTTCATGAAAAAAATGAGCACCAAGGCAGGCAGATCACAGAAGGCAAGTTACGATCTGCAGGGCTTTGGATTATAGGTATGAAAAGACGTGTAGCAGGATCACTACATCGCTGTGTGCAATGTCGGAAAACCAGAGGAAAACAGGTACATCAACAAATGGCCGACCTGCCCTCTGACAAACTGAGTGCCGAACCGCCTTTCACCTACGTTGGCCTAGATGTCTTTGGGCCATGGATAGTATCTGCACTTGAGGTATACCACGCCAACAGCAAACGTTGGGCTGTACTATTCACTTGCATGAGTGTCCATGCCGTCCACATAGAGGTAATAGAGTCTATGGACACATCCAGCCTGATCAACGCTCTCTGGCGGTTTCTAGCGATCAGAGGACCAGTGAAACAGTTGAGGTCTGACCGCGGAAGCAACTTAATCAGTGCATGTCGAGAGCTGGAAATTGACATCAAGCCAATTCAGGATCAGCTGGCAGAAAGAGGTTGCACCTGGATCTTCAATCCTCCACATAGTTCTCACATGGGAGGTTCCTGGGAAAGGATGATCGGGATCTCACGCAACATCCTGAATTCTATGTTTATGGACGTAAACTATTCAAGGCTTACGCATGAGACCTTGGTTACTCTTCTAGCCGAAGTTTCTGCCATAATCAACTCAAGACCACTTGTCCCAGTGTCAATGGATCCCGAACTGCTGACCATTCTTACGCCGCTAATCTTCTCACCCAAAAGACCGGGAACCCGCTAACAGTTAGTGGAGAGTTTACTCACGCAAACACCTACCAGAAACAGTGGAAACGTGTGCAGTACCTTGCTGATTATTTCTGGAACCGGTGGAGAAAGGAATATCTTGTGACTCTCCAAGGAAGAAAATGGCGACAGAATAAACCGACCTTGAAAGAAGGAGACGTGGTACTAATGAAGGAACAACAAGCCCGAAGGATCTACTGGCCTATAGGAATCGTTACAAAGAATTTTCCTAGTCAAGACAGTAAGGTCCGGAAGGTGGAGCTGAAGGTCCTTAGTAGAGTTGAGCGAAACAGGTCGAAAAATTTCAAAAGTCACCGACTTTTGGCAAAGTCGGGTTTCATGAAACGAAACCCGACCCTAGGATGAGGTCGGCCACGAGGTTGGCGACTTAAGCCCCAAAGTCGAGTTTCAAAAGTTTGTTTTGCGCTCTTTTTCAGCCAATCAGGATCCACGGACACTGTGGGCAACATGATGACATAGGCAGGGGTCACCACCATCTTTCAGAAGGGCATGCAAGTCATTGGCTTGCTTTGGTGGGCGTCACAGGGGGTATAAAAGGGCATGCACGCCGACCTCCATGTTACTCATGCTGATCTTAGAATAGGGAGAGCTGCTGCTGCTGATGATTTTGTAGGGAGAGCGTTAGGCAGGGAAGAAGACACCAAAAAATGCTTCAGCTGCTAGCGATTTTGCCTGTACAACACACCAGTCACTGTGTGTGCAGTGCAAGTGGAGGCTATATTTTGCTGGATCAGCGGTGTTGGTTGTTAGGCTGCCTTCTAAGGCTTCCTGACGGCTGCATTGCTGTTTACCCACTGCTCTGCAAACTGCTTTTTTAAAAGCAATCCCAATTTTTTTTTTGTCCTGGTGAGGTACTGAGCGTGCATTTTTTCACACCATACAGCGGTGCACACTCCTCACACAGTACCGTGTAACGGCTGTTATCACAGCCACAGTGAAGCTATCTGTGTGTCACTCTGTAAGAATAAGTCGAGGACATGTTCCGTTCTTACAGACCTGCACCTTCTAGTTTTGTCTAGCTATCAAACAGTTAAATATATTTGCTGTTTGATCACATTCAAAACTATAGAGAGACAGCGTGTGTCAGTCCGTATACTTAAAAAACACAGAGCTTGACAATTTTACGTACACCGGACAGCCGTGTACGTGCACGCTCCTCTCTCAGTACCGTGTAAGGGCTGTTATCACGGCCACAGTGAAGCTATCTGTGTGTCGCTCTGTAAGGATAAGTCGAGGACTTGTTCCGTTCTTACAAACCTACACTCTAGGGAGATTGCTATTCTGCCCAATTCTATATACACCTTGTAGTTTGTCATACACTAGCCAATTTCTGCCTGTGACATAGCGCTGTGATATTCAGTGGGCCTCACACAATCCAAAAGTGTCCAGTGTCCACAAATGTGTGCAGAATTTTAAAATCTCCGTTATCCTCTAGTGACATTTTTCACACCTGCGATATCGAGTCTGACATTGCGCTGTGATATTCAGTGGGCCTCACACAATCCAAAAGTGTCCAGTGTCCACAAGTGTGTGCAGAAATTCAAAATCTCCGTTATCCTCCAGTGACATTTTTCACACCTGCGACATCGAGCCTGTGACATAGCGCTGTGATATTCAGTGGGCCTCACACAATCCAAAAGTGTCCACAAGTGTGTGCAGAAATTCAAAATCTCCCCTGTCCTATAGACACCTTGTACCTTGTTTTACATTACTATATAGTTTGTTGGATTTTGTCTACATTTCTACCAAAAATGAGGAAGGCTGGAGGAAGAGGCTGTGGAATTGGGCGGGGGTTGGCAGCTGGTAATGATGGTGTTGGTGGTGGATCTGATGGTAGTGGCAAAAGCAAAATAGGACCGAATGCAGGAGGTGTTGAGCCTGCGTCATCGTCTGGCTCCACAAGGCCTCGAAGGCTTAGCTTTCTAGGAGTTGGCAAACCGCTTTTAAAGCCAGAGCTTCAGGAAAAAGTTTTGGCTTACATTGCTGACTCCACCTCTATCGCCTCCTCTTCTGAAGTTGTAAAAAATAAAAGCACTGAGTCGTCATTGGAGGCTCATGTTCATGAACCACACCTTTCCTTGTGTCCTTCACCCCAACCAAGATTGAAGGATGACGCAGGCCATACTACTGATTACTCCATGGAGCTGTTTTCACATACCATGCCTGGATTATCAAGTGAAATGGTGAATTACCCAGGCTAAGATGAATCTGACATGGAGTGCACTGATGCACAGCCACTGATAGATGATTCTGCTGGTACATTCACTCAGAGCACTACATTGTCCTCGCAGTGTACAGAGCCAGATTCTGACCCTGATGAGACTCAGGTGCCCCTTCCCGCACACTATACCACCATACACGGTGACACAGAGGAAGGTGCACATGACAATGAAGAGGAGGTGATGGATGACCCAGTTGTTGACCCAGATTGGCATCCATTGGGGGAAGAGGGTGCTGCTTCCAATAGCTCAGATGAGGAGGAGGAGCATCCACAGCAGACATCAACATCGCAACAGCTGTTATCTGGCAGGCCCGGAGCACTCCAAAGACAGGTTCCAAAAATCAAAAGAGTTGCTGGACAGCTTGTCCAGAAGGTCAAAATATCACAGCGTGCTAGGCCGCAAAATGTCTGCCAAAGTAGGAAGAGTGCAGTGTGGCACTTTTTTGAACAAAATCCTCATGATCAGGCCAAGGTTATCTGTAAGAAGTGCACAAAGACCTTTAGCCGAGGGAAAAATCTGAAAAATTTGAATACCAGTTGCATGCTTAGACATTTAACCAGCATGCACTTGCAAGCGTGGACACAACACCAAACCTCAAGTACCACATGTGCAACTGCTCACAAAGAAGGTAGTCAGCAACGCTACATTGTTTCCCCCACTGTAAGACCACCGGTTAGCACAGCAGCAAATGTTGAGGTGTCGTTGCAAGGCCACAGCAGTCAGGGAATCCCACTGTTATATCAACGAAAGACTGAAACTAGGCCATCAGAAAGAACACCAACTCCATCACCATCATCAACCCTCTCTCAGTCCGCCCTGTCCAATGCTACTTCCACCATATGCAGCTCTCAAGTCCAGCTCACACTCCCAGACACTGAGTAGGTCAAGAAAGTACTCAGTCTCTCATCCGCGTACACTGGGTTTGAACGCCCACATTGCCAAACTAATCTCGTTTGAGATGATGCCCTATCGGTTGGTGGAAAGCGCAGCTTTCCGCGAACTCATGGCCTATGCAGTACCACGCTATGTCCTACCCAGTCGCCACTTCTTCTCTCACAAAGCCATCCCAGCCCTCCACCATCATGTGAAAGACCACATTGTCCATGCACTCAAGCAGTCAGTGAGTGGAAAGGTGCACCTCACAACTGATGCATGGTCCAGTCGGCATGGCCAGGGCCATTACATGTCCATCACTGCGCACTGGGTTAATGTGGTGGATGCAGGGTCCACAGGGGACAGCGGTGGTGGGACAGTGCTGCCTAGCCCATGGTATAGGAAACAGTTGGCTGTAGGCGTTCGACCCTCCTCCTCCTCCAGAAGCGAAAGCTCGTCCACAGAGCGCAGTCGTACGAGCACTCCATCTGCAGCTGCCACTGTTGCACACGAGGTGTCCCCCTATCGAGCAGCTAGTGGAAAGCGTCAGCAGGCTGTGTTGCAGATGATGTGTTTGGGCGACAGACACACCACGGAGGTGCTGGCCGAGTACTTTCAGCGACAAACTGAGTCATGGCTGGGCAGTGTACATCTTGAGGCAGGCAAGGTAGTTAGTGATAACGGCCATAATTTTGTGGCAGTCATAGCCCTTTCAAAACTCAGCCACATACCTTGCTTGGCTCACACCTTGAACCTGGTGGTGCAGTGCTTCCTCAATAATTATCCGTAGTTAACAGCCCTGCTCCAGAAGGTGCGAAGACTGTGCGCGCACATCCGCCGGTCGCCTGTACACTCCATTCGTATGCAGAAGCTGCAGCGATTGCTCCACCTTCCCGACCACCGCCTCATTATCGACATTGCAACAAGGTGGAACTCCACCCTGCACATGGTTGAGCGGCTGTGAGAGCAGAGGCAGGCCATAATGCATTTGTGGGAGGATACACGGCCAGGCACTTTGAGAGCAGACATGGAGTTGACAGGTGTGCAGTAGTCGAAGCTGAAAGACCTCTGTAAAGTCCTTCAGTGTTTTGAGGAATGCACATGGCTGGTAAGCGCAGACGACGCCATCCTAAGCATGAGCATCCCACTTATGCATCTGCTCATGCAAACTTTGATGCACCTTAAGGAGCAGGCGTCTGCAGCCAATGTTGACGAGGAGGAAGAGGTGGAGGGAATCCTTGATGACATTCAGCCATTGTCTGCTCAGGGACCTCTCCTGGACCAGGTGGAGGAAGAAGAGGAGGAGGTGGATGATGATGGGGTTGATTACTTAGGGGAGGAGGATGCATCTCGTGGGGCAAGTGAAAATGTTGGTGTGGCAAGGTCTGGTACAGGGTTTGTGCGTGACTGGAGGGATGTGGATTTGCCAGAAAGTGCTCCTCCACCCAGCACTCGCAGTGCATCATTGACACCGGGAACATTGGCCCACATGTCAGATTATGCCTTGCAGATCCTAAAAAGGGACCCACGCATTGCCAAAATGATGAACGATGACGACTACTGGTTGGCCAGCATCCTGGATCCACGCTATAAAGGCAAATTACAAAACATCATGCCACAGGAGAACCTTGACCTAATATTGGCTACTAAACAAGCAACTCTGGTTAACCGGTTGGTTGAGGCATTCCCAGCACACAGCAGCGGTGATGGTTCTCACACGAGCCGTACGGGCCGGGGGCAGCTTGGCAGAGGTGTTCGTCGTGCACACAGCAGAAGTGGCGTTGGAGACAGGGGTTTCATGACAATGTTGTGGACTGATTTTTCACGGACCGCTCACACAACTGTTAATACAGCATCGATGGAAAGTGACAGGAGACAGCAGTTTGTCAACTATGGTTAACAACTACTTTTCCTCCCATATCGATGTTCTCCCGCACAGGTCATTCCCCTTTGACTATTGGGCCGCTAAACTGGACACCTGGCCTGAATTGGCACAATATGCCTTACAGGAGCTCGCTTGCCCAGCTGCAAGTGTGCTATCGGAAAGAGTCTTCAGTGCAGCTGGATCAATCCTGACAGAAAAAAGGACCCGTCTGTCAACCCAAAATGTGGATGATCTAACCTTCATTAAAATGAACCATGCATGGGTTTCCAAGGATTTTGTCCCACCTTCCCTTGATGACACATAGGTTGCCAGTAAAATGGCTTGCTTTGGTCCTCCTCCTATTCCGCGAACTTGACCTATTTCGCCTTTTGCAGCAGCTGAATGACCCACATCTACATATGCCACTTTGTAAACCTCCCTAAGTGGGCGGCCCCCCCCATGGCCGGGGTCACCACCTAGCGCACAAAACCGTGTGAGTGCCGTTGCCCTGGACAGGTGGGTAGGCCGACTCTTGGGCGCGGGCACTGGCATAGGGTCTCTCATAGTGCAATCAAGTGTCTCTGACAGTGGTGGTGCACACCCGCCGTCAGACACACCGTCGTACTATGAGGGGCCCAGTGCCAGTACCGACGCCCACGAGTGTGCCCCCTTGCTTGGGCAGGGCCCCAGCATTTGCAATGTTTACCTCTCCCTGCTCCTCCGCTGTGTAGTCTGTGCTGTCAAATCCTTCACTGGGACTGCCACTACAAATTGATTGAACTGAAAGATGATGGTTAAGATGTAGCTATGCCCTGTCCTGCTGGCCGGGCTCTAGCTCCAGATGATCAGTGGCTTCCATTTCTTATGGACGTCGACTCACAATTACATGCAGTGGTGGTTTATCATCAGTTTTCACAGTTTTCCTACTCACAAACGTGTGACATTCTGGCGCACATTTCAAAATGTGCCCTCTCATGCCAATCAAATAGAATTGCCTACGGCCTGTGGCTTCTGTCTTTTGCACTCCAAAGTTACGTGACAGATCATGATAGCCAGTGAGCACCATGTTTACATCGCTCCCTGTGATAAAAATTGGATTGAGATGAGTAACAGTGATGGAATCAACGGAAGTGCGATACAGCAAGACTATTCACAAAAAAATGTTTTCACTGTCTCAACACACAAATTAATTGAGGGTCAGCATCGCCTATGAGAATTGTGACTGAAGTTTTTCCCGTGAATAATAATTCCTAGATTTCTGCAATCAATAGCCTTTGTCACTAATTGTATGCATCTCATTTCCTATTGCGGAGAGGCTGGACTGTATTACTGAGACAGAAATATATATGAAGATTTAAAAATAACACCAAAAGTATATAGTTGTGTACGCCTCAAATGCATTTCCTTTTTTCCACTTTTTAGATTGCTGTGTAATCCATACTGAGAACACGGAGATTTTACATGTTTAAATTATGCTATATATATACCTGCTATCCAGTGATAAAGTACCCTTTCTCAACTTTGTACAATCTGGTCAAATCCATACTGGGCCTGAGAACATCTGAGTCTGCCTCCTGATCTATAGACATATATTTTTAATGTGTAAACTAGGCTACATATATACGTGTTATCCGGTGAAACTGTACCCTTTATCAACTTTCTACAATGTTGTTAAACCCACACTGGGCCTGAGAACGGCTGCCGAGCTGTTAAGCAAGCTACAGCACCTGTGGTTTGGACACGTAATATTTTCAGGAACGACGGTTAGGCCTAACTCCGGAATTGCGGTTGACCTGAACTTACTGGGAAATCATCGTTCGCGGGGAATAATCTGAATCCCAGATCCCCATCACTAACGGAGTTCAGCAGGTTATCTGCACCTGTAAGCGACAAAAGCTGGTCCTTTCAGTGTAGCGTGCATGCAGCCCCGTACATGTACTGGAATGCTAGACCTGTTATTGCTCGATCTCACGTGCCACAGCCTCGCGTATCCCTCTAGTAAGCTTGACGCGTACCGCGGGGCCATGCCGGAGTCTCGGTCATTAACGGAATAAAGCTGAGAAATCGCTAGCACAACTACAAACGGACATACCACACCACACACAGAATCGACAAAGCTTGCAATCTGTTCATCTTTTCTGTAGCTTGTATGGTAGTGGTTTCCCGGGTGCAGTCCAATTAAGCCACAGGCTCCACTCCTGGTGGTGCCCTTTTGGACATTCCTTTAAGGTTCAGCTTTGCAATCATACTGCCCCCGGAAACCAAAAACTTTGCCTTCAGGGACGCTGTTTGGAGGTTCGTGGGAATAACTCCACCCGATCAGCAGTCGGCATATGGGTCGCCCTCCCAGGGCTGTGGGGTACTCGGTACCGGGCCGGTGTCAGTGGGATGTGTCACAGCAGCGGTGACCCGGACGGTGGCCCTGGGCACCCATGTAAATGGCGTGGTATAATGGTAAAGAGTTTATATAGATAGTTTGACGCCACCTGTGGCGTTCGGCAACATAGATGTTAGGCCGACGCTGCATGCAGATCCTCTGGGACTGATGGTGTTGTGCAGCAAAGAGGGTGAAGCTCCCCACAGGTGGAGCTGGAGTCCCAGGGAAGTGTAGATGTAGTGATGGGGGAAAGGCAAAGGCGGTGTAGGTGCTGGTACCCAGATGTAGCGGTGCTGGAATAACTGTAGGACACCAGAGCGTGCAGTTCCAAAGCTTTACTCACAGTCTGCAGGTTACACAGATGCCTGCCTCCGTGCTGTGTCCTCCGGGTCAGGACCTCTGCCAACCTCCGGGACCAGAATGGAAAGCTCCCTTCCAACACTCCACCAACATGTACCTTCCTGAACGTCTCCTTTCTAGCGCTTGTGGGGGAAGCACTCACAGGACCGTGGTTCACTGAAACGCCTCCTGTCTAACAGATGTTCCTCAGACTTTACTTGTATGGCAGACAGCTGTAGCCTTTTCCTTCTGCCTCGCACACGTCGATGCTGGGGCCTCCGAGCCTTAGTTGGGTACAGAGCATTTATAGCTGCTACTTCCCCCGCTTTCTGCTGCAGGAACGTCAGTGTCCCTACAAACTCAGAGACCGGAATCCGGACCATGCGCTCCAGCTAGGAGTGAGCCTTAACTCTGCTCATCCTCCAGCTCCCCTTCTCACGTCCACACACTTCCCCTTCCCTGCACAGAGTGCCCTAACTTACCTCCTCCCGACCACAGAGAGCAGCTCCTCAGCAGTCAGGTTCAGAGGTCTCCCTGCTGGCCTGGAGTGGGAAATGTGTTGTGTGTTGGTTTCACTGCTAGAGAGATCCTTCGTTGCTCCAAGCTTGACAACACACTCCCTAGGAGGAAGGCAATGCCACAGTGGCGACCGTACTCTTGGGGACGCCACAAGTGCACTGAGGCCCAGCCACTGCTGGATGATGCTGCTGGTACATTGACCCAGACCACTACATTCCCCTCGCACTCTACACAGCCAGAATCTGACCAAGAGGAAACTCCGGTTCCCCTTCCCGCATACTATACCACCTTACACGGTGACAAAGAGGAAGGTGCAGATGAAAGTGCAGGTTCCTTGAGCAGGTGAGGGGGCATACTTATGGGCAATGGCACTGGCACAGGGCACCGCATAGTACGCAAAAGTGTGTCTGCCGGTGGGAGGGCCTAAACAGCCAAGTGCAGTGAGATGGAAGATGGGGACGACAAGGAGTTCAGAGTAGTGCAAGGATTCCCTAGCAAGGAGACTTAAGTAATTGTTTTCAATGTTGGGACAGCAATTTTTGGGGAGCACTATACTCTGGTGAATGATATATGGGGCCCACCATACACTGGAGCATTCCAAAGGTGGACATCAGACACTGGAGCAGCATTTACAGGGCCCATTATACACTAGAGCAGTAGAAATGGGGCCCATTATATATGGAGCATTAATTGGGCCCATAAGACAGTGGAGCTTCATCCATTGGAACCAACATATACTGTAGCATTATGTGGAGCTCATCATATACGGTTTGAAACATTATATGGGAATAATGATTCCGTATGGAGAAATATATGGGCCTCATTACTCTGTGTAGCGCACTAAGCGCTGGCCATAATACTGTATGGAGTTATATATTGTCCGTTTTTGGAGGTATTGGAGAATTTAAAATGGATATCAGTCATGAGATGTAAGAAGTGAAGTATTTTTCATTGTACTATACCGCTATTTCTCTGCCGTATCGGAGCATCATGAGTTGTGGTATGTGTTAAAGGGGCGCTCTTTGGCCCTGGGCCCACAAAAAACTGGAGCCAGCCCTCCCCCCCACAACTGTAGCCAAATAACCCCCATTTTTCAGTGCGTAACTAGTGTTATGAAGTTAATTAAGGTTGACAAGCTTCAGTAACAAGAATTTATGCTTTTGGCATTCAAATGGGCACTATTGGTGTGTTTCCTGTCCTCCTCTCACTGCCGACTTTAATTCTCCATTGACTTACATTGGGTTTCGTGTTTCGGGACGACCCCGACTTTTCCCTATAGTCGGCCGATTTTGCTCGACCCGACTTTTGGAAAAGTCGGGTTTCATGAAACGAATCTCGACCCTAAAAAACCAAAAGTCGCTCAACACTAGTCCTTAGGAAAGGCGAGCCTAAGGCATTTCAGAGGCCAATCCACAAGCTCGTATTGATACTGCCAATTGAGGACATTCCAGTATGATGAATCACGAACAGAACACTGCCCTACTATTTTGTCCATTGGATTACAGTTGGGTCGGAGACAGTTTGGCCTAGTGCGGCTTCTCCGATCCGAAGATGGGTACCATTGGATTGTCTCAGGAACTGAGTGTCATCTTCTTTGTTTTTGAAGTTGTTATTATTGCATGCATATTCATGTTTCTTTTCTAGGTTATTGAACTTTAAAGAAAAAAAAACTATATAGTGAAATCCCTTATGGAATTTCAGACGGGGAGTGTGCTGTCCCATCTAAGATTATGATTGTATGCTTATATAGTTGTCATGTTACCTTTCTTTATGTTCAATTTTGCATTTGGTCTGCTGCCACCTGCTGTCCTTTTTCTGTATATCAGACTGCAGCTTATTAATTCTTTTACATGCCTTCAACTTCCTGGTCAGGTGACTCCTTCTCTTCCTGCCGGTGGCCATTACTAGATTCATCTTCACCCGGGAGAGACACGCTTACCAGGCTGTGGAAGGCATCAGTTTTTTTACCACACTCACTTTGTTGCTCACACAACTTGCTGAATCATCTTGCTGTACCACCTGGATTGTTACATCTGCATTTCTGGAGAAGTACTGTATTACCAATCATACGCTGTATGTCCAGATTTCCAATAAACAAGTTTGGACTTCACAATATCTGGTGTGTATCATCTCTCTGGACGCAAAACAGCAACAATGGTCCTGTCTGCTCTGCATTGTGGAAACGGAAGGTAGGAATCTTTCCCAGCCCCAATCAACTACACCTCCATTCGCCTCATGTGGGGACAGAACATACTGAACTTAGGGTTCTGCTTATATTACCCACTTCCTATGATGATTCATTTGAGAATCCTCAGTCTATGATGACACTCAAGCAATTCATCAATAGCAGACTGAAACTGCTGTCTCTCCACTTTCTACCCTGAAACATCGCATCCTTGAAGGGGGAAGGGGCTGGGACATCCTGACACTCCTCTTATTTTGTTTACTGACCTGAAAGGAAGAGTCATCAGTGATGCTCATTACAGGGGCTGGTCCCTGCAGTGTCTCCCTTGTGCAATGTCTCCACCAGCACCCTGTGCGATGAGAGCAGTGTCCGGTCTGTTGTCTGCTTACCTGAATAGTAAAAAGATGGCGCTGCTTGCAGTCAGAAATAAAATACAACAGTGTACTTCTGATATTTGAGTGCTTACTTCATGAATCATAGCTGTTCATTAGTTCCCCCAAAAATTGATTTCATTGATAACAACTGACATCCTACCTAGTTTGAGCAAGGTCTACTACTTCTCGGATGACTCTTCTGCACTGCATAAAAATAGGAAAAACTTTATAATACAGGACCATTCTTGAAGAAAACCTGTTGGAGTCTGCAAAAGACCAGAGACTGGGACGGAGATTTGTCTTCCAACAAGACAATGATCCCAAACATAAAGCAAAATCTACTAATGGAATGGTTCACAAATAAACGTTTCCAGGTGTTAGAATGGCCAAGTCAAAGTCCAGACCTGAATCCTGTGGAAAGAGCTGAAAACTGCTGTTCACAAACGATCTCCATCAAACCTCACTGAGCTCGAGCTGTTTGCCAAGGAAGAATGGGCAAGAATTTCAGTCTCTCGATGTACAAAACTGATAGAGACATACCCCAAGTGACTTGCAGCTGTAATCGCAGCAAAAGGTGGCGCAACAAAGTATTAAGTTAAAGGAGCCAAATAATATTGCACGCCCCACTTTTCAGTTTTTGAATTTCCACAAAAATTTTAAATAACCAATAAATTTCGTCCAACTTCACAATTGTGTCCCACTTGTTGATTCTTCACCAAAAATTTACATTTGGTATCTTTATGTTTAAAGCATGATATGTGGGAAAAGGCTGAAAAGTTCCAGGCATCGTGCTCCTGCGCAGGCGTACTGATCTGGTGAGGGCAGAGTACTGCAGTGTGGAGGTGCTGGGCCTCTCTGACCTTTCCCGCTGCCTGCGCACTGCAGTACTCTGCTCTGCCCTCAACAGCAGGAGCGCGACACGAAGCGAGCAGGAGGACGACATCGCAAGAAGATGGGAGGCGCCGGACCTGCGACACCAATCGGACCGGACCGCCCCCGGGCGAGTATAATAAAACTTGTTTTTCTCAACCTTCAGGTCAGATCGGGGGCTTATCTACAGCATTACAGGATACTGCAGAGAAGCCCCGAAAGGCAGTGGCCGCATCTTATTGAGAAAAAACGAGGGGACAGGTTCCTTTTAACAGAAAAAACCCACGGTGACTGGAGAGGTGGACGCCGAATATGAGGCTCAGCCGGACTCTGGAAGGGGTTAAATGAAGGAGATTTCGGCACTTTAGCTCCTGGTATGGAGTCGATAGCACAATCATATGCCGCCATATAGTAGCCGTCCGGTAACTGGTGATAATTCCCTCATGTGTGGGGTCTATTTGTCTCCAGAGAAATCACACGTTACATTCCACACACAACACTGTGTAGAAAAGGCGGCGCGGGGTAATTGTGCCAGTAGTGAGGGGGAATAATGGCGGGAAGGTCACTGACTGAGGAGAAGTCTCCATGTCTGCACTCCGGAGATCATGTGACCACTGACTCCTCCCCTCCTGTGACCTCATCACAGGTCCTGTGCGCACAAAGCAGCCATATATGTGGAGTGCGGGTGGAGGTAAGTGCTGGAGATTCCCCATTACTGAGCGCGGGGGACATTAACGCCTTCAGTAATGAGACGCTTTTGGGGTCTTTGTTGCCACTTTATAAGAATCATTGCATTTTTGTTCTGTTTCCTGTAATAGATACATACATGGAAGACAGGAAGTGAGGAAACGGATTGTTCTCATAGTACAGGGCCCCTTTCTTGGCCTCACACAGTGTAATGCCCCCATTATGTCCCTTATGCAGTATATATGATGCCCCCACACAGTGTAATGCCCCCATTATGCCCCTTATACAGTATATATGATCCCCCCACAGTGTAATGCCCCCATTATGCCCCTTATGCAGTATATATGATGCCCCCACACAGTGTAATGCCCCCACACAGTGTAATGCCTCCATTATGCCCCTTATGCAGTATATATGATCCCCCCACAGTGTAATGCCCCCATTATGCCCCTTATGCAGTATATATGATGCCCCCCTCACAGTGTAATGACCCCATTATGCCCCTTATACAGTATATACGATCCCCCCACAGTGTAATGCCCCCATTATGCCCCTTATGCAGTATATATGATGCCCCCACACAGTGTAATGCCTCCATTATGCCCCTTATGCAGTATATATGATGCCCACCACACAGTGTAATGCCCCCATTATGCCCCTTATGCAGTATATATGATGCCCCCACACAGTGTAATGCCTCCATTATGCCCCTTATGCAGTATATATGATGCCCCCCACACAGTGTAATGCCCCCATTATGCCCCTTATGCAGTATGTATGATGTCCCCACACAGTGTAATGCCCCCATTATGCCCCTTATGCAGTATATATGATGCCCCCACACAGTGTAATGCCCCCATTATGCCCCTTATGCAGTATATATGATCCCCCACAGTGTAATGCCCCCATTATGCCCCTTATGCAGTATATATGATGTCCCCACACAGTGTAATGCCCCCATTATGCCCCTTATGCAGTATATATGATACTCCCCACACAGTGTAATGCCCCCATTATGCCCCTTATGCAGTATATATGATGACCCCCACACAGTGTAATGCCCCCATTATGCCCCTTATGCAGTATATATGATGTCCCCACACAGTGTAATGCCCCCATTATGCCCCTTATGCAGTATATATGATGCCCCCACACAGTGTTAAGCCTCCATTATGCCCCTTATGCAGTATATATGATGCCCCCCACACAGTGTAATGCCCCCATTATGCCCCTTATGCAGTATATATGATGCCCCCACACAGTGTAATGCCTCCATTATGCCCCTTATGCAGTATATATGATGCCCCCACACAGTGTAATGCCCCTATTATGCCCCTTATGCAGTATATATGATGCCTCCACACAGTATAATGCTCCCATTATGCCCCTTATGCAGTATATATGATACTCCCCACACAGTGTAATGCCCCCATTATTCCCCTTATGCAGTATATATGATGCCCCCACACAGTATAATGCCCCCACACAGTGTAATGCCTCCATTATGCCCCTTATGCAGTATATATGATCCCCCCACAGTGTAATGCCCCCATTATGCCCCTTATGCAGTATATATGATACTCCCCACACAGTGTAATGCCCCCATTATGCCCCTTATGCAGTATATATGATGTCCCCACACAGTGTAATGCCCCCATTATGCCCCTTATACAGTATATATGATGTCCCCACACAGTGTAATGCCCCCATTATGCCCCTTATGCAGTATATATGATACTCCCCACACAGTGTAATGCCCCCATTATGCCCCTTATGCAGTATATATGATGCCCCCACACAGTGTAATGCCCCCATTATGCCCCTTATGCAGTATATATGATGCCCCCACACAGTGTAATGCCCCCATTATGCCCCTTATGCAGTATATATGATGTCCCCACACAGTTTAATGCCCCCATTATGCCCCTTATGCAGTATATATGATGTCCCCACACAGTGTAATGCCCACATTATGTCCCTTATGCAGTATATATGATGCCCCCACACAGTGTAATGCCCCCATTATGCCCCTTATACAGTATATATGATCCCCCCACAGTGTAATGCCCCCATTATGCCCCTTATGCAGTATATATGATGCCCCCACACAGTGTAATGCCCCCACACAGTGTAATGCCTCCATTATGCCCCTTATACCGTATATATGATCCCCCCACAGTGTAATGCCTCCATTATGCCCCTTATGCAGTATATATGATCCCCCCACAGTGTAATGCCCCCATTATGCCCCTTATGCAGTATATATGATGCCCCCCTCACAGTGTAATGACCCCATTATGCCCCTTATACAGTATATACGATCCCCCCACAGTGTAATGCCCCCATTATGCCCCTTATGCAGTATATATGATGCCCCCACACAGTGTAATGCCTCCATTATGCCCCTTATGCAGTATATATGATGCCCACCACACAGTGTAATGCCCCCATTATGCCCCTTATGCAGTATATATGATGCCCCCACACAGTGTAATGCCTCCATTATGCCCCTTATGCAGTATATATGATGCCCCCCACACAGTGTAATGCCCCCATTATGCCCCTTATGCAGTATGTATGATGTCCCCACACAGTGTAATGCCCCCATTATGCCCCTTATGCAGTATATATGATGCCCCCACACAGTGTAATGCCCCCATTATGCCCCTTATGCAGTATATATGATCCCCCACAGTGTAATGCCCCCATTATGCCCCTTATGCAGTATATATGATGCCCCCACACAGTGTAATGCCCCCATTATGCCCCTTATGCAGTATATACAGTGGGGCAAAAAAGTATTTAGTCAGTCAGCAATAGTGCAAGTTCCACCACTTAAAAAGATGAGAGGCGTCTGTAATTTACATCATAGGTAGACCTCAACTATGGGAGACAAACTGAGAAAAAAAAATCCAGAAAATCACATTGTCTGTTTTTTTTCATTTTATTTGCATATTATGGTGGAAAATAAGTATTTGGTCAGAAACAAAATTTCATCTCAATACTTTGTGATATATCCTTTGTTGGCAATGACAGAGGTCAAACGTTTTCTGTAAGTCTTCACAAGGTTGCCACACACTGTTGTTGGTATGTTGGCCCATTCCTCCATGCAGATCTCCTCTAGAGCAGTGATGTTTTTGGCTTTTCGCTTGGCAACACGGACTTTCAACTCCCTCCAAAGGTTTTCTATAGGGTTGAAATCTGGAGACTGGCTAGGCCACTCCAGGACCTTGAAATGCTTCTTACGAAGCCACTCCTTCGTTTCCCTGGCGGTGTGCTTTGGATCATTGTCATGTTGAAAGACCCAGCCACGTTTCATCTTCAATGCCCTTGCTGATGGAAGGAGGTTTGCACTCAAAATCTCACGATACAGGGCCCCATTCATTCTTTCATGTACCCGGATCAGTCGTCCTGGCCCCTTTGCAGAGAAACAGCCCCAAAGCATGATGTTTCCACCACCATGCTTTACAGTAGGTATGGTGTTTGATGGATGCAACTCAGTATTCTTTTTCCTCCAAACACGACAAGTTGTGTTTCTACCAAACAGTTCCAGTTTGGTTTCATCAGACCATAGGACATTCTCCCAAAACTCCTCTGGATCATCCAAATGCTCTCTAGCAAACTTCAGACGGGCCCGGACATGTACAGGCTTAAGCAGTGATACACGTCTGGCACTGCAGGATCTGAGTCCATGGTGGCGTAGTGTGTTACTTATGGTAGGCCTTGTTACATTGGTCCCAGCTCTCTGCAGTTCATTCACTAGGTCCCCCCGCGTGGTTCTGGGATTTTTGCTCACCGTTCTTGTGATCATTCTGACCCCACGGGGTGGGATTTTGCGTGGAGCACCAGATCAAGGGAGATTATCAGTGGTCTTGTATGTCTTCCATTTTCTAATTATTGCTCCCACAGTTGATTTCTTCACTCCAAGCTGGTTGGCTATTGCAGATTCAGTCTTCCCAGCCTGGTGCAGGGCTACAGTTTTGTTTCTGGTGTCCTTTGACAGCTCTTTGGTCTTCACCATAGTGGAGTTTGGAGTCAGACTGTTTGAGGGTGTGCACAGGTGTCTTTTTATACTGATAACAAGTTTAAACAGGTGCCATTACTACAGGTAATGAGTGGAGGAAAGAGGAGACTCTTAAAGAAGAAGTTACAGGTCTGTGAGAGCCAGAAATCTTGATTGCTTGTTTCTGACCAAATACTTATTTTCCACCATAATATGCAAATAAAATGAAAAAAAAACAGACAATGTGATTTTCTGGATTTTTTTTTCTCAGTTTGTCTCCCATAGTTGAGGTCTACCTATGATGTAAATTACAGACGCCTCTCATCTTTTTAAGTGGTGGAACTTGCACTATTGCTGACTGACTAAATACTTTTTTGCCCCACTGTATGATGTCCCCACACAGTGTAATGCCCCCATTATGCCCCTTATGCAGTATATATGATACTCCCCACACAGTGTAATGCCCCCATTATGCCCCTTATGCAGTATATATGATGACCCCCACACAGTGTAATGCCCCCATTATGCCCCTTATGCAGTATATATGATGCCCCCACACAGTGTAATGCCCCCATTATGCCCCTTATGCAGTATATATGATGTCCCCACACAGTGTAATGCCCCCATTATGCCCCTTATGCAGTATATATGATGCCCCCACACAGTGTTAAGCCTCCATTATGCCCCTTATGCAGTATATATGATGCCCCCCACACAGTGTAATGCCCCCATTATGCCCCTTATGCAGTATATATGATACTCCCCACACAGTGTAATGCCCCCATTATGCCCCTTATGCAGTATATATGATGTCCCCACACAGTGTAATGCCCCCATTATGCCCCTTATACAGTATATATGATGTCCCCACACAGTGTAATGCCCCCATTATGCCCCTTATGCAGTATATATGATACTCCCCACACAGTGTAATGCCCCCATTATGCCCCTTATGCAGTATATATGATGCCCCCACACAGTGTAATGCCCCCATTATGCCCCTTATGCAGTATATATGATGCCCCCACACAGTGTAATGCCCCCATTATGCCCCTTATGCAGTATATATGATGTCCCCACACAGTTTAATGCCCCCATTATGCCCCTTATGCAGTATATATGATGTCCCCACACAGTGTAATGCCCACATTATGCCCCTTATGCAGTATATATGATACTCCCCACACAGTGTAATGCCCCCATTATGCCCCTTATGCAATATATATGATGCCCCCCACACAGTGTAATGCCCCCATTATGCCCCTTATGCAGTATATATGATGCCCCCACACAGTGTAATGCCCCCATTATGCCCCTTATGCAGTATATATGATGTCCCCACACAGTGTAATGCCCCCATTATGCCCCTTATGCAGTATATATGATGCCCCCCACACAGTGTAATGCCCCCATTATGCCCCTTATGCAGTATATACGATGCCCCCGCACAGTGTAATGCCTCCATTATGCCCCTTATGCAGTATATATGATGCCCCCACACAGTGTAATGCCCCCATTATGCCCCTTATGCAGTATATATGATGCCCCCCACACAGTGTAATGCCCCTTATGCAGTATATATGATGTCCCCACACAGTGTAATGCCCCCATTATGCCCCTTATTCAGTATATATGATGCCCCCCACACAGTGTAATGCCCCCATTATGCCCCTTATGCAGTATATATGATACTCCCCACACAGTGTAATGCCCCCATTATGCCCCTTATGCAGTATATATGATGCCCCCACACAGTGTAATGCCCCCATTATGTCCCTTATGCAGTATATATGATACTCCCCACACAGTGTAATGCCCCCATTATGCCCCTTATGTAGTATATATGATGCCCCCACACAGTGTAATGCCCCCATTATGCCCCTTTTGCAGTATAAATGATGCCCCCCACACAGTGTAATGCCCCCATTATGCCCCTTATGCAGTATATATGATACTCCCCACACAGTGTAATGCCCCCATCATGCCCCTTATGCAGTATATATGATGCCCCCACACATTGTAATGCCCCCATTATGTCCCTTATGCAGTATATATGATACTCCCCACACAGTGTAATGCCCCCATTATGCCCCTTATGTAGTATATATGATGCCCCCACACAGTGTAATGCCCCCATTATGCCCCTTATGCAGTATATATGATCCCCCCCACAGTGTAATGCCCCCATTATGCCCCTTATGCAGTATATATGATCCCCCCCACACAGTATAATGCCCCCATTATGCCCCTTATGCAGTATATAAGATCCCCCCACAGTGTAATGCACCCATTATGCCCCTTATGCAGTTTATATGATGCCCCCACACAGTGTAATGCCCCCATTATGCCCCTTATGCAGTATATATGATGCCCCTACACAGTGTAATGCCCCCATTATGCCCCTTATGCAGTATATATGATCCCCCCACAGTGTAATGCCCCCATTATGCCCCTTATGCAGTTTTTATGATGCCCCCACACAGTGTAATGCCCCCATTATGCCCCTTATGCAGTATATATGATGCCCCCACACAGTATAATGCCCCCATTATGCCCCTTATGCAGTATATATGATGCCCCCATTATGTCCCTTATGCAGTATATATGATGCCCCCACACAGTGTAATGCCCCCATTATGTCCCTTATGCAGTATATATGATGCCCCCACACAGTGTAATGCCCCTTATGTAGTATATATGATGCCCCCCACACAGTGTAATGCCCCCATTATGTCCATTATTCATTATATATGATGCCCCCACACAGTGTAATGCCCCCATTATTCCCCTTATGCAGTATATATGATGCCCCTACACAGTGTAATGCCCCCATTATGCCCCTTATGCAGTATATATGATGCCCCCCACATAGTAAAATGCCCCCATTATGCCCCTTATGCAGTATACATGATGCCCCCACACAGTGTAATGCCCCCATTATGTTCCTTATGCAGTATATAGGATTCCCCCCACACAGTGTAAAGCCCCCATTATGCCCCTTATGCAGTATATATGATGCCCCCACACAGTATAATGCCCCCATTATGCCCCTTATGCAGTATATATGATGCCCCCATTATGTCCCTTATGCAGTATATATGATGCCCCCACACAGTGTAATGCCCCCATTATGTCCCTTATGCAGTATATATGATGCCCCCACACAGTGTAATGCCCCTTATGCAGTATATATGATGCTCCCCACACAGTGTAATGCCCCCATTATGTCCATTATTCATTATATATGATGCCCCCACACAGTATAATGCCCCCATAAAAGAAAAAAGATATTTCCAGAGTATCGCCATACCACCACACAGTATAATCTCACAGTACCACCATCCCACCACACACAGTATAATCTTTTCACAATACCTCCATTCTCTCCACACAGTATGTCTCCATAGTACCACCATCCCACCACACACAGTATAATGTTCTCACAGTACCGCCATCCCCCTACATAGTATAATGTTCCCACAATAGCAGCTTGCCATACACACAGTATAATGTTCCCACAGTACAGCCACCTACGTGCACAATATGGTACCCAACTACCCCACCAAAAACCTCACAGGTGATTAATAACAAATACTCAGTCTCATTCTTTGTGCAGATACTAATGAACCCAGGATCTATGAGATATTTACCATACAATAGTTGAATAGACAGAGTGTATCATCCATAAAGATAGCACACTGAGTTGCTATGATGCCCATGAATTGAGAGGACTAGTGGGGCTTGGTATTGGTCACCCTCTCCTTTCCATCATAAAAATTTCAGCTATACCCACACTTCCATGACTATGAATAGAATAGTGAATCAGGGAGTCGAAAACTCCTGATCCACCAGTGTAAGGCTAGTTTCACACTAGCGTATCTTCCATGCAGCGCTCGGCGCCGCTAAGCCCCGCCCCCATCCGGTCATCTCCTCCTACATTCGCACACGGCTGCATGAGATCTGCGCACCCTATCTTTAGCATAGGGTGCACAGACCGTGCACTGGCCATGCGCTAGTAGGATTTTTGGTGGGCTGCGCACTTTTGAAGGTGCGCCGAGCACACCAAAATGCAACATGGTGCGTTCGGCGCACACCGGCGCACCTTCAAAAGTGCGCAGCGCACGCAAAAATCCTGCTAGCGTACGGTCTGCGCACCCTATGCTAAAGGCCCCGTCACACTAAGCGATCTCGGTAGCATGATCGCTGCTGAGTCACAACTTTTGTGACGTAATAGCGATCTCACCAGCGAGATCGCTGTGTGTGACAGCGATCAGCGAGCGGCCCCCCTGCCGGTATCGCTGATCGCTGGAAGAAACCTCTGGACATTTCTTTGGTCTCCTGCTGGCCAGCACGCATCGCTGCGTGTGACAGGCGGGAGACCAGCGATCAGGTGTAAAAAATAATTAAAAAAAATAAAAAATATAGTTATTCTCACCTTCCGACGTCCCGCGCAGCCATCCTGCCTCTCTCCACGCTCCGGTCCCAGTGATCCTTTGCACGAATGACCGCGAGACTTTGTTATCCCTTGAGACTGTGACATCTTGCGGTCATTCTCGCAAAGGATTACTGGGACCGGAGCGTGGAGAGAGGCAGGATGGCTGAACGGGACGTCGGAAGGTGAGAATAACTATATTTTTTATTTTGATTCTATTTTTTACAGGGATGGCCAGCGATGCCGGGCGCTCGGCATCGCTGTGCTGATCGCTGTGAAGCTGTCTGTGTGACAGCTCACCAGCGATCACATAGCGACTTACTAGCGATCCTGACACCTTGATATCGGTGTCGGGATCGCTGGTAAGTCGCTTAGTGTGACGGGGCCTTAAAGATAGAGTGTGCAGATCGCATGCAGTCGTGTGCGATAGTAGGAGGAGATGACCGGATGGGGCGAGCAGGGGGTGGGGCTTAGTGGCTCCGAGCGCTGCGTGGAAGATACTTTAGTGTGCAACTAGCCTTAGTCTCAGACTCTGTGCACTACTAGCACAATGACGTCACTACATCACATCTGTAGTATGGAGCCTCAGTACTCACACTGCACAGACTGGAGCATTGCACCTTGGGAACAGGGTTGGGTGAGAAGTGTGTGTGTTTTTTTTTTTTTTAAATGTCAGGAATTGTGGGGGCTTAATATTAAGAGAAGAGTTGTTGGGACTCTCATAGTGAATGTGTGGCTGGTAGGGTCATTATACTGAGTAAGGGGTTGTGGTGGACTGTGAATGCCTCCATAATGACTTTGGATCCTTATTTTCTGTGGAAAGTTGTGGTGGCCATAATACTGTGTGAGGTGCAGTAGGGGCTGTCATACTGTGTGTGGTCTGTGGGGGCCGTCATACTGTGTGCGATCTGTGGCGGCAATCACACTGCAGTGTGTCTTCATGGCAGCGGAAAGCAAGGACTGCGCAGGCACCGAGTCCGGCACCTCAAGGTGAGTATAAATGTTTGTTTTTTTTGGTTTTTTTTATGTGTGCAGTTTAATAGGGGTGAGGGGGACCATTCATATCAGGATTGGGGGTGAGGGGACCATGCATACCAGGATAGGGGAGTGAGAGTGCAATGCATACCAGGATAGGGGGGTGAGAGGACCATGCATGCCAGGATAGGGGGGTGAGGGGACCATGCATGCCAGGATAGGGGGGTGAGGGGACCATGCATACCAGGATTGGGGGGTGAGGGCACCATGCATACCAGGATTGGGGGGGTGAGAGGACCATGCATACCAGGATAGGGGGGTGAGGGGACCATGCATACCAGGATTGTGGGGTGAGGGAACCATGCATACCAGGATAGGGGGTGAGGGTGTGGTAGGGGCCGGGCTTGGGGGGTGGTCCACTGCTCACCCTGTCCGTATGACACAGACACCAGGCGATGCAAGGACGAGGCGGAGACAGATTTCAATAGTAACAGTTCCGGATTTATTCGTCGTCCTCCTGACGAGCACAACCACGCACCGCAGCCTCTTTACAGTTCTCTGTCTCCAGGCCTGGGTACCTGCACCTTTGCTCCAGTCGAAGTAACGTCCCTCGCGGATCTTGCACTGGGGCTGTCCTAGACCAATCTACCGCCAGCTCTTCACCTGCGCGAGGTCGTCGTAAAATCTGTTCCCCCGGGGTCTCGTCTGTCCTGCGGTCCATCGGCTCAGGGCCAACCCCCTGACTGTCTCTTTGCTGTCCGTCCCCTGGTCGAGCTCTTCTCTCTTCACCATCTTCTACCGATCTTCTCCTGGGACTAGCCTGCCTGGAACCCTATCCTGTTCTATTTATCCCCTCTCTCACCGGGAATTCCCCTCCTGGATTCCTATCTCCCTGCCCCCCCATGACTAAGCATTTCCCAAGCCATAACCTGATGTTGAGTCCTAAGCTACTCCCCCTGCCATCTTGTGGTCATTTCTAGGTACTGCACTCTCCTATCCACCTTTCCCAGCTGTCACCCTTCTATCCTGTCAATCTCCGTCTCTAGTGCACAAACCGTCCCCTCCTGCTACCAGTCACGTCTGTCCGTCAAGTCACCTTCCCCACAAGGGGACCATGCATACCAGGATTGGGGGTGAGAGGAACATGCATACCAGGATTGGGGGGTGAGGGTACCATGCATATCATGATAGGGATGAGGGGGTACCATGCATACCATGATAGGGATGAGGGGGTGCCATGCATACCAGGATTGGGGGGTGAGGGAACTTTGAATACCAGCATATGGATAAGGGGGTACCATGCATACCAGGATTGGGGGGTGAGGGTACCATACATACCAGGATAGGGATGAGGGGTGCAGCACATACCAGGATGGGAGACCATATACCAATAAAAATGCCTGCCACCCGGGCAGAGAATGGGCTCATAACTAGTGTGTGTGTATGTATGTATATATATATATATATATATGTGTGGCACCCCTGAGGCTTCAGTCGCCACAGGGGTACTGCACCTTCTCCTAAGGTGTAGTGCCCCACCATCCAGGTAAGGTGGGAACTCCTGACCACACTCCACACCTGCATTCCACACACAGGATAGTTCAGTGGGGCCACCTAACAGCTTCAGGCTGGAGGTTAACAGAGCACCCCTCGTGGAACCCTGCTTCGTAACACGAGATGTGCTGGGAGGCGGGTGGAGTGAGATGATACAAAAGAGTGGGAAGAGTGAAAGTTAGTGGGCAGTTGGTTAGAGGAGAGAGAAGAGAGAAGATGGGTGTCTGAGGGACATGCTGCAGCAGGTCCCAGTGATCTGGGATGCTGGCACGAGAAAGACCAGAGAAAGAGATTGATAAGATTGATAACCTAACCTTCCATAAGAGAGAGAGAACAGATCGGAATGAATGAAAATAGAAGGACAGTGGGAAGCTGGTTGAAGAAAGATAGAGAACCCTTCCAGTCCAGAGAGCGCAAAGGCCGGGGCCCAGTCCCTGAGGTTGATTGGATCTTTATGTCCGGCAACAGACACTGGAGGAGTACTGAGCCGCTAACGCCTTGCTCCCATCATAGACTTGGGACACAACAGCAACTGAATAGAGAGCCGGGACGCAGAGTGGAGTCCCCGAAGCAGGCTACAGCTGTCTGTCATACATGTAAAGACTAGGAACACCTAGAGAGAGGCATTCCAGGGTAACTAAGTACTGGAGTGCTTCGCACCTAAAGGCGCATTGGAGGAGTCGTTCAGTGAAGGTACATATTGGCGGAGTGTGGAAGGGAGAATCCTATCCTGCCTGGAGGTTGGCTGGAGCCCTGACCTGGAGAACACAGTATGGAGGCAGACAGTTGTGTGAACTGCAAACAGTGAGTAAAGCTTTGGAACCGCATACTCTGGTGTCCTCCAGTTATTCCAGCACCGCTACACCTGAGTAACAACATCTATACCATTCTGCGCCTCTCCTCATCCATTGCACCTACACTGCCCTGGGACTACAGCTCCACCTGTGGGGAGCTCTACCATCTCTGCTGCACCACACCATCAGTCCCAGCGGATCTGCATGCAGCGTTGGCTCAACACCTTACTTGCCAAACACCACGGGTGGCGTCACGAACTATTCTACCATTAACTACATCACCACCATTGATATTGGGCGCCCAGGGCCACGGACCGGGTCACCGCTGCTGTGACACATTCCCGCCTGACACCAGCCCGGTACCGAGTACCCCGCTGCCCTGGGTGTGCGAGGGTGACCCAATTTTGGCGTCACGAACAGGATGACGAGACCCGATGCCATCGGGTTCTGTGTGCCTTGGATTTACAACTTTTGAAAATGTGCAGAAGACCAAATTTAATAGACTGTAAAATGGACATTAGAAATGGTCACTGGCGCGGAGAAGAAGGGCGTGAAGAGATGGGAGGTCCTAGAAAAGACCACAAAGAGTCTTGGGCCTTCCCTGCCTGAATTACTATGTGACAGATGCATGGCCCACCCCCCGAGGAGTTCGTATACTGGTTTGGTATGGAGGCGCTGGAAGAAGACGCCACCCCCGGAAGGAGGGGCAGAGGAAGCCAGTGGCGAGCAGAAGGGCGGAGCAAGAAGAAGAACGCCAGAACACCATTTTGGAGAGTGAGGGAAGGAGGCCTGCGGAGTGCGGGGAAGTGCAAACCCCCGGCGCCATGGCTGACTGCTCCAACCCGAACTCCAGAATGAACCGCTAGCAATTAGAAGATGAAATCGCTGAACTGACTATCCGTCTGCAGCTACGAAGAGAAGCGCTGGAGAAGCTGAGAGGGCAGCACGCCCCGGCGGGGCCTACACCAGCGGTACCACCCTCTCCATCGGTACCCGCTGCTACCGCACTGGACTGTCCCCGGGTGGCGCTGACCTACACATCTACTTTGACCGAGCGGTTGAGCACCACCGGCCCAGAGAAGTTACCGGAGGACCCGGGAGTGGAAGCAGAGCTCCCGCCTGGACCAGGCGCGGCTGTGCCGGTCCCCATAGAGACCAGAACCCGCAACTGCTCCATCATCTGCATCGAGGTCGCACCGCCAGGAGACCTCAGGTATGTCCGGTGCCCCTTCACCTGAGCAGACCTGGGGTTGCACCACCATTGCAGCGGCTGGCCAGGTCGTCCTAGATCTGGTCTGGGACCGGGATACCAGCCCCAAGAGGGGCTGGGTCCCGGCTGAGGATAGCTATGAGAGATGGGTGGGTCTGCCTACCCACATACCTCACATCTGGGTGTGGTTACAGCCTATATAATGGAGGCTGTTGTTTGGCACATGGTCAGTGTGTTGGGAGGGTGAAGGCCTCCTGTGTTTTTGGCTCCAGACCGAGCCTGAAGTACTGGACATTATCCCATCCTTTGTGCCCACAGGCTTGGCGGAGCAGAGCCCTGCTATGGACAGGCAAAGCAAAGTATAAATGATCAAAAGGCTGTTTATTTTCTGTTTGTGTTTTGGGGTTTATGAAGCAAGTACAATTGCTGGTGACATACAGCAGAAAATGCAGCTTTTCTATACAACACTGCAGTCGTACCTAATATACAACAAGAAAAAGAAACTCCACACGTTCATGTTAATCCAGCCTGGCACAAATGGGTTATGGGCATCAGACCTGGCATCAAAGTGGGCAATTTGCCCATTTTCACAGATTTGAATAAGTAACAGCTATTTTGAAGGGGTTAAATGGCTTTGGGCCACTGATCTAACACCTGAACTGGCATCAAAGTTCTGATGCCCAGAACCCATTTGTGCCAGGCTGGAGTGACATGAATTTCATGTGGGGCATCACTAGGTATGTATATCAGGTTACGATCAGTGGCCCAAAGCCGTTTAACCCCTTAAATTTAGCTGTTACTTATTCACATGTGTGAAAATTGGTTCTCTGCCCACTTTGATGGCAGTTTTGATGCCCATAACCCATTTGTGCCAGGCTGGATTAACATGAACGTGATGTGTGGCATCACAAGGTATGTAAATCAGGTGTCAGATCAGTGGCACAGAGCCATTTAACCCCTTCAATACCATACCTCAGTGCCCACTTTGATGCCCATTTTTGTGCCAGCCTTCTAATTTTTTTTATCTGTTTTTAAGTGTATTCACAAAAGGACACATGATTGCATATTATTATATACTTAGAATGTTTTATTTTTATTGAAAAACCTGAAAAAAAACAGAAAATAAAAAATAGCCGAATAAGAAACTGAACGAATAAGAAACCAACTTCAGCATCGTTGGAGATTGGCATCTTCTACTACTCCAGCTGTAATGTAGACTGTAGTCAGTGCTGGATACAAACGCCTCCATCAAGAGCAGATATTAGCGTCCTAAAAAAATGCCACAACTTTTCAACTGCTCTGGCCTCAACCAGTCACGTACGTGGCGGCGGCACGCCTGTCATATTCGCCAGTCATGTAAGCCATCATATATGCCAGTCATGTCATGTAAGCCAGTCATGTAAGCCAGTCATGTCATGTCATGTAAGCCAGTCATATACGCCAGTCATGTCATGTCATGTAAGCCAGTCATGTAAGCCAGTCATGTCATGTCATGTAAGCCAGTCATATACGCCAGTCATGTCATGTCATGTAAGCCAGTCATATACGCCAGTCATGTCATGTCATGTAAGCCAGTCATGTACGCCAGTCATGTCATGTACGCCAGTCATGTCATGTACGCCAGTCATGTACGACAATCATGTATGCCAGAAGTACGCCAGTCATGTGGGCCCATCATGAAAGACAGTCATGAAAGACAGACATGTATGCCAGTCATTTACGCCAGTCATGTATACGAATCATTTATGTCAGTCTTGTAAGCCAGTCATGTACACAAGTCATGGAGGGCACCAGTGAGCCTTATATAGAAGCTATATACACGTGTATACACCTGGAAGCCACCTATTGAAACTATATACAAGTATACACCCCTGGGAACACCTATATATGCTATATACCCCTATATACTCACCTGGGAGCCACCTATAGAAGCTATATACACACCTGGCAGTAGTCTACAAAAGCTATATACCCGTATACACACTTGGGAGTCAGCTATAGCAACGACCAAAGGGGCGGCAAATTTTTCGACCGCCCCGGGCGCCACAAACAGTTGCTACGCCACTGGGGTGGCCTCTCTATGTTGGAGAAACAGGACAGAGACTGAGAGCAAGGATGAGGTCTCATCGTCATACAATTACAGACAAAAAAACCCATTTACTTGTCGCTAACATTTCTGTCATCCAGGACACAACATAGGCAATATGAAAGTTGTCATTTTAAAAGGCAATTTTAAATCACAGACACATCGGAGAGTGTGGGAGCACAAATTCATTACAATCTTTGGTTCTATTCACACAGGACTCAATTTGTCAGAAGGTTTTATGATCCATTACCATATCTGAGCTATCTCCTCCAAGTAGCCCTTTGATCTCACAGAACTTTTCACACTACCTATCTAATCTTACCTAATTAAGGATTCTCTCTCCAAGCTCATTGTTTGTTTATTGAAATGTTGTTCTTTAGGCTGAGTGCACACATACTTTTCTGCCCTGCAGATTTTTCCACGCAGAATTGAAGAAATCCGCGGATTTCTTCCTTTTTTCTTGCGGTTTTCCCCTGCGGATTTCCCCCTGTGGATTTGGAGAATAGAGCAGATGGAAAACCGCACAAAAGAAGTGACATGCTGCTTATTTTGAACCACAAGAAAACTGCGCAGAAAAATCCGCAGCGTCTGCACAGCGTTTCTGCGCGGTAAAATCCACTGTGGATCCGCTGGATATCTGCATCGTGTGCACATGGCCTTAAACTGTATATAAATAAGGTTTCTTCAAATATTTTGTCATATCAGCCTGATGAAGGGACATAAGCAGTCCCAAAAGCTTGCTTTGTAACAACATTCACTATTATTTGTTAGCCATTAAAAGGTATCATACCCACAAGATTCCTATTTTGTTTCTCTCACTGAGAGCAATTTATATTTTTTTTTTTGGCTGATGTTTTGGTCACTTTTGACTGTTGGTTGTGCTTTCACACTCGTGGTAGCATGAGACGGTGAGACGGACTCTACAACCCACACAAGTGGCTCAGGTAGTGTAGGATGGCACATCAATGTGATCTGTGGCAAGATGGTTTGCTGTGTCGGTCATTGTAGTGTCCAGAGGCTGGAGGAGCTACCAGGAGACAGGCCAGTACTCCAGGAGACATGGAGGGTGCCGTAGGAAGGCAACAACCCAGCAGCAGGACTGCTACCTCAGCCTTTGTGCAAGGAGGAACAGGAGGAGCACTGCCAGAGCCCTGCAAAATGACCTCCAGTTCGGACTTCTCAACATCCTTTCTTACCATTTCATCATTTTCTTTCTGTAAAAATCCTATAGCATGTTTGACTTTTGTTTTACTTGTGACATATCCCCAAAATCCTTTTTTATTGCTGTTGACATCTTTTGCAAGCCTTAATTCATTGTCAGCTTTACTTGTCTGATTTGTGACCTGCAGCTTCTGCTGACATCATTATATTCTTCTTTAGATATGCCTCCCTCTTTCCATTTGATAACCATTTCTTTCTTCTTTTTTAGCATGTGTTTAAGTTCTGTGTTCATCCATCCTGGTTTCCTTAAATGCTTCCTATTCTTCTCTCTTTTTGGAATTGTTAACGATTGTGCTTTGAGAATCTAATTTTTCAAGATTTCCTATCCTTCCTGGACATTTTTGTCCTTAAGGATATCCAGCTATTGGATCCCTCTGATTCTCTTTCTGAGTCCCTTAAAATCTGCCTTTCTAAAACCTAACATTGAAGTCTGAGTCTTCACAGATCTTCCTCCTCTAGCTATCCAAAATTCATGGCTCAACCTCCTAGGGTCTCAACCACTATTACCTCCTCAACCATTTCCTCCCTGTTTATAAGGATTAGATCCAAGGTAGTAGATCCTCTTGTTTTCTCCCCTACCTGTAGGAAGATAAAGTTGTCGGCAAGAGAGGATAAGAACTTGCTTGACCTGTTAGTTTTGCCCGAGAGAGATTCCCAACAAATGTCTGGATAGTAGAAATCTCCGATGACCACTATGTCATATTTTTTGGAGAACTTGACCATGTGATGCATAAAGAGTTCATCCATATCTTCAGCTTGCACAGGCGGCCTGTAGTAAATGCCTACAGTGGTGTCCGTTGAATTATTCTGTCTTTGTATTCTTACCCAAACAGTTTCCACAGAACTCCCAGTCTCTGAAGCTTCAATCTCTGTGCAGATATACGCTTTTCTAACATACAATGCGACACCTCCTCCTCGTTTATCAAGTCTGTTTCTAGCAAATAAGTTGTATCCTTCTAGCCTTGTATTGCAATCATGAAACTGCCAGGGGTTTTTGTAGCATCCGCACCTGTGCCGTCCCTGCGGTGTACATCTATGTTCTGGAGCCCAAAAGGGGTTAATTTGTAAAAAAAAAAAAAAGTTTCACTTGTTAAAAAATAATAAAATGTGTCTTCTGTGTTTTTTTTTTTTTTTTTTATTAATTTTTACAAGAATTGTTGGAGCCAATTTTCATTTGAAACATTTTATCTGTTTTGTTCTGGTGTATTTCGTATAATATAGGAAAGCCTAAGGCTGGTTTCACATTAGCGTTTTTTCACGCAGCGCATCGTGCGCTATCGGTCGCATGCGCCATGCACCTCTATGTTTAACATGGCGGGCGCGTGGTCTAGCGCTTGCACGCGTTTGTCTGCATTATCGTGCGCATGCGCTTTTTCCAGGTGTGCGCCTAGACGCACTCGATGCACCCTATTGTATTTTTGGGTCCGCCGAAAGGCGTAAAAAAAACACATGTGCACGGAATGCAAAAAAATAACGCATTACTGTCTATGGGAATGCAGGCGTGCACATGGATATGCGTTCGTCTGCGTTTTCGTGTGCATGCGTTTTTGGCTTACAAATGTGTAGACACTGTTTTAAACCCTAGAGAATGAATGCGCATAAAAAAGTAAACGCATGCAAAAACGCATGATGTGCTATGCAAAAAAACACTAATGTGAAATTAACCTAAGGCCAGAAATAAATCCCATAAAACACTGTACATGGAGACTTTGGGATCAGATCATTTCTGTCCTTTGTGCTTGTGGAAACAAAAAAAAGCTTTTATAAAAGCCTCAATCTTCTGTGTGTGAATCAGAGCTGAGATCTAACATGATAGAAGATTACAGTGCGGGGAAGACGGGAAACCTTCATATAGACGGCCGGTGGGGATGGAGTCAGTGACCGACTCTGGCCAAATATGTTTCTAGAGCCGTAGTAGGAGATGAAGATGTCGTCCTCATCATGAAGTAGTTATTTCTCCTGTCCCGTGTAATGAATATCTCCTGCAGTATTGCTAATGCCGATTCCAGTGTCGGGAAATGAGACGAGAATTAGCGTTATGGAAGATGAGTCTATGAGAAACGTATTCAGCTGCCGACTCCGAGGGAGAAACTGCTTGTTGTCTGTGGCCTAAATATATAGGTTTTATTAGTAGATGTAAAGAAGAGAACTAAATACTGTAAAATAATAACTCTCCTCATATGTTCCCCTTATTATCTCCAGTAATTGTATTATTACACAGGATTTTTATGATGTTACATCGGCTCATCTTCTCATTCAGATCTCTACAATATCGGATCCTCTCAGTGAAAATCTTCTACATAAGAAAATTTTTATGATTTATCCATCAAAGATGGATATGGACAGAGACAAGATGGCGGAGAGGATATTGCACCTCACCCTAGAGATCCTCTTCCAGCTTACTGGAGAGGTGAGAGATTCTGATGACGTCACATTACATCATTCTTATCTATGGGAATAACAGATGGACAGAACTGGAGAGGTGAGGACTCTGGAGATGTCTGTAGTGAGATTTATTAATGTGTCTCTCCATAACCAGGATTACACAGTAGTGAAGAAGACCTCTAGTGAGCGTTGTCAGGACCCTGTGTCTGAGGGATGGGGAAGACCCCTGAGCCCAATGATGGGGCCTCCACCTCACCCTCTGATCCATGAGGACATCAGTGACCAGAAAATCCTAGCACTCATCTACAAGATGATTGAGCTGCTGACTGGAGAGGTGACACTGCTGGGAATGCTGGGACATTATACAGTAACACTGTGAAGGGATCGGGGGGATGACGGTATCTTTGTATGTGTCAGGTTCCTATAAGGTGTCAGGATGTCACTGTCTATTTCTCCATGGAGGAGTGGGAGTATTTAGAAGGTCACAGAGATCTGTACAAGAACGTCATGATGGAGGTTCCCCAGCCCCTCACATCACCAGGTAATAGACAGGACTAAATACACACGGCCTATAATTATCTGTATGTAAAGAATGAATTCAGTCCCTGTATGTGTTTTCTACAGATCTATCCAGTAAGATGACAACACCAGAGAGATGTCCCCATCCTCTTCTTCCACAGGACTGTAAACAAGAAGATCTCCATGTTCCTCAGGATCATCAGGTAGATGGAGAGAAGGTGTCAGGAGATCTCCCCTATGATGTGTAGACATCTGTGAAGATCTTGTGCTCAGTCTTGTTTTATCCACAAGTATTATATGTTTTATACTTGTGTAATGAGAACGGTGGAGATGGCAGGATAAGAGCCGATTATAGATGTGACTTCTCCATCTGTCTGTGACTTTCACATTAGTTGTTTCAGGGTGAAGATCTAACCCATATTAATCTGCTCCCACAGTACTGCCTTCCCCCATTTTCTAATGTTCCCATAGTACTGCCCCCTGGACATTATCCCATCCTATGTGCCCACAGGCTTGGCGGAGCACAGCCCTGCTATGAACATTTATACTTTGCTTTGCATAATCTAAAGGCTGTTTATTTTCTGTTTGTGTTTTTGGGGTTTATGATGCAATAAACCTACATGAACGTTTAACCCCTTCACCCCCAAGGGTGGTTTGCACGTTCATGACCGGGCCAATTTTTACAATTCTGACCACTGTCCCTTTATGAGGTTATAACTCTGGAACGCTTCAACGGATCTAGGCAATTCTGAAATTGTTTTCTCGTGACATATTGTGCTTCACTTTAGTGGTAAAAAATTTTCGCTATAACTTGCGTTTATTTATGAAAAAAACAGAAATATGGCAAAAATTTTGAAAATTTTGCAATTTTCAAACTTTGAATTTGTATGCCCTTAAAACAGAGAAATATGTGACACAAAATAGTTACTAAATAACATTTCCCACATGTCTACTTTACACCAGCACAATTTGGGAAACAACATTTTTTTTTGTTAGGAAGTTATAAGGGTTAAAATTTGACAAGCGATTTCTAATTTTTACAACAAAACTTACAAAACCATTTTTTTTAGGGACCACCTCACATTTGAAGTCACTTTGAGGGGTCTATATGGCAGAAAATACCCAAAATTGACACCATTCTAAAAACTGCACCCCTGAAGCTACTCAAAACTACATTCAAGAAGATTATTAACCCTTCAGGTGCTTCACAGGAGCAGAAGCAACGTGGAAGGAAAAAATGAACATTTAACTTTTTAGTCACAAAAATAATATTTTAGCAACAATTTTTTTATTTTCCCAAGGGTAACAGGAGAAATTGGACCCCAAAAGTTGTTGTCAAATTTGTCCTGCGTACGCTGATACCCAATATGTGGGGGGGAACCACTGTTTAGGCACATGGCAGGGCTCAGAAGGGAAGGAGCCCCGTTTGACTTTTTCAACCTAAAATTGGCTGGAATTGAGATCGGACGCCATGTCACGTTTGACGAGCGTCTGATGTGCCTAAACAGTGGAAACCCCCCACAAGTGACCCCATTTTGGAAACTAGACCCCCTAAGGAACTTATCTAGATGTGTGGTGACCACTTTGAACCCCCAAGGGCTTCACAGAAGTTTATAACACCCGGGAGTGAAAATAAAAAATCATATTTTTTCCACAAACATGATCATTTAGTCCCCAATATTTTGTTTTCCCAAGGGTAACAGGAGAAATTGGACCCCAAAGGTTCTTGTCAAATTTGTCCTGAGTACGCTGATACCCAATATGTGGGGAGGAACCACTGTTTGGGCACATGGCAGGGCTCAGAAGGGAAGGAGCCCCGTTTGACTTTTTCAACCTAAAATTGGCTGGAATTGAGATCGGACGCCATGTCGCGTTTGACGAGTGTCTGATGTGCCTAAACAGTGGAAACCCCCCACAAGTGACCCCATTTTGGAAACTAGACCCCCTAAGGAACTTATCTAGATGTGTGGTGACCACTTTGAACCCCCAAGGGCTTCACAGAAGTTTATAACACCCAGGCGTGAAAATAAAAAATCATATTTTTTCCACAAACATGATCATTTAGTCCCCAATATTTTGTTTTCCCAAGGGTAACAGGAGAAATTGGACCCCAAAGGTTGTTGTCAAATTTGTCCTAAGTACGCTGATACCCAATATGTGGGGGGGAACCACTGTTTAGGCACATGGCAGGGCTCAGAAGGGAAGGAGCCCCGTTTGACTTTTTCAACCTAAAATTGGCTGGAATTGAGATCGGACGCCATGTCACGTTTGACGAGCGTCTGATGTGCCTAAACAGTGGAAACCCCCCACAAGTGACACCATTTTGGAAACTAGACCCCCTAAGGAACTTATCTAGATGTGTGGTGAGCACTTTGAACCCCCAAGGGCTTCACAGAAGTTTATAACACCCGGGCGTGAAAATATAAAATCCTGTTTTGTTCCCACATAAATGATCATTTAGTCCCCAATTTTTAATTTTCCCAAGAGTAACAGGAGAAATTGGACCCCAAAAGTTGTTGTTCAATTTGTCCTGAGTACCCTGATACCCCACATGTGGGAGAAAACTACTGTTTGGGCACACGTCAGGGCTCGAAAGGGAAGTAATGACGTTTTGGAAAGCAGACTTTGATGGAATGGTCTGCGGGCGTCATGTTCCATTTGCAGAGCCCTTGATGTTCCTAAACAGTAGAAACCCCCAATAAGTGACCCCATTTTGGAAACTAGACCCCCTAAGGAACTTATCTAGATGTGTGGTGAGCACTTTGAACCCCCAAGTGTTTCACTAAAGATTATAATGCCCAGGCGTGAAAATATAAAATCCTGTTTTGTTCCCACATAAATGATCATTTAGTCCCCAATTTTTAAATTTTCCCAAGAGTAACAGGAGAAATTGGACCCCAAAAGTTGTTGTCCAATTTGTCCTGAGTACCCTGATACCCCACATGTGGGAGAAAACTACTGTTTGGGCACACGTCAGGGCTCGAAAGGGAAGTAATGACGTTTTGGAAAGCAGACTTTGATGGAATGGTCTGCGGGCGTCATGTTCCATTTGCAGAGCCCTTGATGTTCCTAAACAGTAGAAACCCCCAATAAGTGACCCCATTTTGGAAATTAGACCCCCTAAGGAACTTATCTAGATGTGTGGTGAGCACTTTGAACCCCCAAGTGTTTCACTAAAGATTATAATGCCCAGGCGTGAAAATATAAAATCCTGTTTTGTTCCCACATAAATGATCATTTAGTCCCCAATTTTTAATTTTCCCAAGAGTAACAGGAGAAATTGGACCCCAAAAGTTGTTGTCCAATTTGTCCTGAGTACCCTGATACCCCACATGTGGGAGAAAACTACTGTTTGGGCACACGTCAGGGCTCGAAAGGGAAGTAATGACGTTTTGGAAAGCAGACTTTGATGGAATGGTCTGCGGGCGTCATGTTCCATTTGCAGAGCCCTTGATGTTCCTAAACAGTAGAAACCCCCAATAAGTGACCCCATTTTGGAAACTAGACCCCCTAAGGAACTTATCTAGATGTGTGGTGAGCACTTTGAACCCCCAAGTGTTTCACTAAAGATTATAATGCCCAGGCGTGAAAATATAAAATCCTGTTTTGTTCCCACATAAATGATCATTTAGTCCCCAATTTTTAATTTTCCCAAGAGTAACAGGAGAAATTGGACCCCAAAAGTTGTTGTCCAATTTGTCCTGAGTACCCTGATACCCCACATGTGGGAGAAAACTACTGTTTGGGCACACGTCAGGGCTCGAAAGGGAAGTAATGACGTTTTGGAAAGCAGACTTTGATGGAATGGTCTGCGGGCGTCATGTTCCATTTGCAGAGCCCTTGATGTTCCTAAACAGTAGAAACCCCCCATAAGTGACCCCATTTTGGAAACTAGACCCCCTAAGGAACTTATCTAGATGTGTGGTGAGCACTTTGAACCCCCAAGTGTTTCACTAAAGATTATAATTCCCAGGCGTGAAAATATAAAATCCTGTTTTGTTCCCACATAAATGATCATTTAGTCCCCAATTTTTAATTTTCCCAAGAGTAACAGGAGAAATTGGACCCCAAAAGTCGTTGTCCAATTTGTCCTGGGTACTCTGGTACCCCACATGTGGGAAAAAACTGTTTAGGCACACGTTGGGGCTCGAAAGGGAAGTAGTGTTGTTTTGGAATGCAGACTTTGATGGTCTGCTGGCGTCATGTTCCATTTGCAGAGTCCCTGATGTGCCTAAACAGGAAAAAAACCCACATATGACATCATTTTGGATACTAGACCCCCAATGAACAAATCTAGATGTGCCCCCAACTAATCTAATGTAAATTAGTAGTGCATGGAGGTGTGGTACAATTTGAAGCAATCCTTCATGCACAGGCCAGGTTTTTCGGGGCAGGTGTCGCACTGGTAAGTGGTGTCCCTGCGTATTCCTTTTTTGTAACACACTCGACACCTTTTTTGCGGCTTACCTTTTCTTGGGGTTGGCGGGACCACCCCCGGAAAATGCTGACCTGGGACAATACGAGCACCTTCAGTTCCTGAAGTACTGGGGCCCGCTCCTTCCTGAGCGCCAAACATCATGGCCTTAACCACTACCTCCTGGAAATGAAGGTACGCCGTATCGCTGGGGCATGCACATTGTGACAGCAGGAATGCGTTGAGCATTGCCATTTGGACGATGTGCACGGCCAGCTTTTTGTACCACACCTTGGCCTTCCTCAATGCATTGTACGGTTGGAGGAGTTGATCGGAGAGATCAACTCCCCCCATTTTTTTGTTGTACCCCACTACACATGTCGGTTTGAGGACCTGTGTAGAGGTACCCCGTACAGTGCAGAGGGTACTGCCATCACCGTGTATGGTGGTCAAGAGATGGACATCTCTCTTGTCCTTGTACTTGACCACCAGCAGGTGGTCGCTACATTGGACTCTGCTCTCACCTTTTCGGAGCATCTGCCCAAGTAGCGTCTTCGGGAGGCCTCTCTGATTTTTGCGGACAGTACCGCAGGCTGCGGTACGTCGCTCAGAGAGGGATTTGTAGAGTGGGATGCTGGTATAAAAGTTATCAGTGTAGAGGTGATAACCTTTATCCAGCAGTGGGTGCACCAAATCCCACACAATTTTCCCACTCACTCCCAGGAAAGGAGGACACTCAGGGGGTTCAATCCGGGTGTCCTTCCCTTCGTAAACTCTAAACTTGTGGGTGTACCCTGAGGTACTCTCACACAACTTATAGAGTTTGATTCTGTACCTGGCCCTCTTACTGGGCAGGTATTGACGGAATCGCAGCCTTCCCTTGAAGTGAACTAAGGACTCATCCACGCAGATGTCCCTTTGGGGCACGTACACTTCAGCAAACTTTTTGTTGAAGTGTTCGATGACCGGCCGAACTTTGAACAGACGGTCAAAGTTGGGGTCATCTTGTGCGGGACACGCTGCATTATCAGTATAATGCAGAAACTTGTGGATGGCCTCAAAACGCGTCCGGGCCATGACCATTCGGAACACTGGAGTGTTGTATAAAATATCAACACTCCAATATTGCCGAATTTCCGGCTTCTTCAGTATCCCCATATGGAGGACCAGGCCCCAAAACTGCGTCATTTCAACTGCGTCTACAGGAGACCAGTTTAAAAATGTTGAACGCGGGTTTTGCTCCAAAAATTGACGAGAGTACAAATTAGTTTGCTCCACCATGAGGTTAACAAAATCCTCAGAGAAAAAGACTTTGAAAAAGTCAATTTCTGTGAGGCCGGTGGTGTCAAACTTGATTCCTGATTCTGCCACAAAATCAGGAATCAGTGGCTCGTAATTTTCGGGGGGCGAGGTCCATACGGGGAGCACTGGGTCAGCTGCGGGCATGGTGGGCGCTGCCTCATCTTCTGTCCTGGAGCGTCTGCGTGGCGGTTCCGCAGGACCCGAGGAGGAAGATGAGGAGGGAGAAGAGGAAGAAGAAGAGGATGAAGAATCCGAAAAATAAAGAAAAGTCGGATCGTCATCCAAATCGCTATCAGTTTCGGAGGCAAGTAAAGCATATGCCTCCTCCACTGAATAGCGCTGTTGGGATGAATTTGATGACATTTTTGTGTAAATATGGTGCTTGGGTGTACACTTTATTGAAAACTGTATGTGTACGTGAGGGGGGGGGAGTGATTGGTGTAAACTTTCTGTAAAGAAAAAGCTGTGGAAAAAAGTATAAAACAGCAGGCCCTAGCTGATAAGTGTCACTTATCAAAATTAGGCTGCTGGATGTGCGCACGGGGTGGCGCAAGGGGGGGTGGAAAAAAAAAAAAAAAGGAAAACGGCAAACTCTGATAAGTGAACTGTGTCACTTATCCAAGTTTCGCAGCTGCGGGATGTGTGTACGGAGGGGCTAAGGAAAAAAAAAGCGAGCTCAAGTGTTGATCGGTGAACTGCGTCACCAATCAACGCTCGGCGGCTGCGCACGGAGGTGGCGCAAAAGTGGGGTGGAGGGTAAAAATAGGGGGGAAGGGGGATGGGGGGATTGGGGTGGATGAAGAGAGATTGGGCAGGGATCAACAGTTAGGGTTGTAGTTAGGTGGCACAAAGGGGGGTGAAAAAAATGAAAAGCGGCAGGCACAAGCTTGGATAAGTGACGTGTGTCACTTATCCAACTTTTGCGGCTGCGGGATGTGTGTACGGAAGTGGCGCAAAGGGGGCTAAGGAAAAAAAAACGAGCTCAAGTGTTGATCGGTGAACCTCGTCACCAATCAACGCTCGGCAGCTGCGCACGGAGGTGGCGCAAAAGTGGGGTGGAGGGGGGTAAAAATAGGGGGATGGGGGATTGGGGTGGATGAAGATAGATTGGGTGTCACTTATCCAACTTTTGCGGCTGCGGAATGTGTGAACGGAAAGGGGGCTAAGGAAAAAAAAGCGAGCGCGAGTGTTGATCGGTGAACTGCGTCACCGATCAACGCTCGCCGGCTGCGCACGGAGGTGACGCAAAAGTGGGGTGGAGGGGGGTAAGAGGGGGGGTAAAAGGGGGGTAAGAGGGGGGGTGGAGGGGGGATGGGGGGATGAAGATAGATTGGGGGGGTGAAGATAGATTGGGCAGGGGATCAGGGATCAATTAACACTTACAATTGTAGTTTTCTTTCTTCTTCTTCTTCTTCTTTCTTCTGCAGGGATTGTGATGCTACAAGCTGTGGCACCACAATACCCAGCACAGGAGCTCTTGCTGCGTCCGACCTCTCTGCAGGAATCCTCAGCTAGAGTGAGGACCCCTGCAGACAGGTCAGACAGGTCAGAGGCAGGTCAGGGGGCAGGTCACAGAGCGGTCACATCGCTGCTGTGACCTGTCATTGGTGGGATCGAATGATTACATCGATCCCACCAATCCCTGATCTGCCTGGTGACCATGGCAACTGCCTAGAATCGGAGCTCACAGCTCCGATTACTAGGCAGGTCATGCCCAGGTCACCAGCAGGGCACAGAGCGGTCACATGGTGACCGCAGCTGTGCCCTGTGGTTGGCGCGATCGCCGATCTAATCGATCGCGCCAGCCAACTCCTGCAGGCCCTACTGGGCCTGCATCAGGCTCCAGCACGATCGGTGCTAATATAGCACCGATCCTGGCCGGTACTGGCAGGGCACAGCGGCGATATAGCGCCGCTGTGCACTGCGATTGGCGCGATCGATCAGATCGGCGATCGCGCCAATCCGAGTGCTTTTTGCTGGTGCCTGGCGTTGCCAGGCACCGGCTCTAGGATCGAGTACATCGGTACTCGATCCCCGCCTAGGACATCATTGTTTCAGCCAAGCTGATTGGCTGAAACAATGAGAAACGCTGCGATTGGCTGTTCAGAATTGAACAGCCAATCACAGCGCTCTGGATGCCGGGGGGGCAGGATCGCAGCCCGGGATGCCGACGCCATCTTTTCTAAGGTGAGATGGCGTCGGAATTTTAATGCGATCACCGCGACTTTAGTCGCGGTATCGCATTAAAGGGCCCGATGTACTATCCCGTCCCCGGTCATACGGGCCCGGGTACCGTGGACGGGATAGTACGTCGGATGGCAGGAAGGGGTTAATGGAACGTGCCTCCTGTTGTCCTCCCAACACACCTGAGCGAGTACAACCCCTACTATATATATATTTATATATATATATATATACACTCACTGGCCACTTTATTAGGTACACCATGCTAGTAACGGGTTGGACCCCCTTTTGCCTTCAGAACTGCCTCAATTCTTCGTGGCAGAGATTCAACAAGGTGCTGGAAGCATTCCTCAGAGATTTTGGACCATATTGACATGATGGCATCACACAGTTGGCGCAGATTTGTCGGCTGCACATCCCTGATGCGAATCTCCCATTCCACCACATCCCAAAGATGCTCTATTGGATTGAGATCTGGTGACTGAGGAGGCCATTTGAGTACAGTGAACTCATTGTCATGTTCAAGAAACCAATCTGAGATGATTCGAGCTTTATGACATGGCGCATTATCCTGCTGAAAGTAGCCATCAGATGTTGGGTACATTGTGGTCATAAAGGGATGGACATGGTCAGCAACAATACTCAGGTAGGCTGTGGCGTTGCAACGATGCTCAATTGGTACCAAGGGGCCCAAAGAGTGCCAAGAAAAAATTCCCCACACCATGACACCACCACCACCAGCCTGAACCGTTGATACAAGGCAGGATGGATCCATGCTTTCATGTTGTTTACGCCAAATTCTGACCCTACCATCCGAATGTCGCAGCAGAAATCGAGACTCATCAGACGAGGCAAAGTTTTTCCAATCTTCTACTGTCCAATTTCGATGAGCTTGTGCAAATTGTAGCCTCAGTTTCCTGTTCTTAGCTGAGAGGAGTGGTACCCAGTGTGGTCTTCTGCTGCTGTAGCCCATCTGCCTCAAAGTTCGACGCACTGTGCGTTCAGAGATGCTCTTCTGCCTACCTTGGTTGTAACGGGTGGCAATTTGAGTCACTGTTGCCTTTCTATCAGCTCGAACCAGTCTGCCCATTCTCCTCTGACCTCTGGCATCAACAAGGCATTTCCGGCCACAGAACTGCCGCTCACTGGATTTTTTTTCTTTTTCGGACCATTCTCTGTAAACCCTAGAGATGGTTGTGCGTGAAAATCCCAGTAGATCAGCAGTTTCTGAAATACTCAGACCAGCCCTTCTGGCACCAACAATCATGCCACGTTCAAAGGCACTCAAATCACCTTTCTTCCCCATACTGATGCTCGGTTTGAACTGCAGGAGATTGTCTTGACCATGTCTACATGCCTAAATGCACTGAGTTGCCGCCATGTGATTGGCTGATTAGAAATTAAGTCTTAACACACAGTTGGACAGGTGTACCTAATAAAGTGGCCAGTGAGTGTGTATATATATATATATATATATATATATATATAGTAGGGGTTGTACTCGCTCAGGTGTGTTGGGAGGACAACAGGAGGCACGTTCCATTAAACGTATATATATTCATATATATTCATATATATATTCATATTCATATATATATATTCAAACAATGTAAAAAACATATAGCCAGTTCCTCTTAATACAATAGTTGGTGTTCACCTTGTATTCTGCACGGATCCAGGCAGGGAGTATGCCCCAACAAATAGGAATAAGAGAGAATTGGGATCCAGCAAAAAGATGAAAGTTCACCAGAATTATAAAATCTTCTTCTTTATTTATCCATTAAATCATATAAAAAAACGTATGAGGAACTCCAAGCAATTGGTAACATTCCAGCAAGGGACTACATGTTTCAGCACTATGTGCCTTCTTCACGGTCCTATTTGAACTGAGCTCCAACACTGGCAATATATCCTCCTTTGTGGAACATATTCAAATGACCCTTAATTAAAAGCAGTGAAACAAACCAGTTAAAAACACCTGAGTAAATGGTTGAAACTCAGTTCAAAAATATTGCTAGAAAAATACATATATTGAACATGTTTTATACATAGACCAATGATATAAACATTAAGTAATAAATCAACAGTGATATGGAATAACTGCCGCAAAAATGAAAAAAAAATTTTTTTTATATAAACATATATGAAAAAACACATCATGAAATAGGCGCGATCTAAGTTTCAGAGACAATCACAAATATGACTCTCAAAGGAATAATATATTGGAGTAGGTTTAAGATAGAGATATAATCTTTAGAAACTAATGTAAGCACTGTATAAAAAAAAAAAAATATATATATTTTTTAATGTTTGCTTACTTAATATTGTGTAATAAGATCCATTCTACTGTTCAATCCGTCAGGAACTCTAGTCTCTAATAAAAAGATCCACCTACTTTCTCTAGAGAGGATTTTACTTTTATAATCACCACCCCTATGTGGTTTTGTAACCACCTCTATTCCCCTAAAGGAGAAGCTTTTTAGATCTCCTTTATGCACATTAGCAAAGTGTTTGGAAACCGCAGAGGCTCCTGTAATAGGCAAATTAACCGAATCCGACAAATGTTTTCGCATACGCTGTTTCAATGAATTAGTGGTGCAACCCACATATTGAAGTCCGCAAATATTGCAATCAATAAGATATATTACATTTTCTGTATTACAATTAATAAAAGAAAAAAACTCAAAGTTTTTTCCATTTTTTATAGAAGAAAATGTTTTCGTTTTAACAATATATTTGCAACACTTACAAATTTTTGCACCACAACCATAACAGCCTACAATTTTCATCCAATTTTGTTTCAATTTTTTGTCTGGATGAGTAAATAAACTTGCCGTCAACATGGATCCTATAGTAGGAGCTCTCCTCGCAACAAATTTAATTGAGTGTTTTTTTTTAATATTTCTTTCAATTCACCACTTTGTTCTAAAATGGGCAAATGTTTTTTAATAATGGAAACTATTTCTTGATACTGTGGACTAAATTTAGTGCTGAAAACTATACCCAAATCATTGTTATATTCTTTAATATTTTTATATTCCAACAAATCCTGTCTATTTAAATTGTCTACTATGCCTCTCGCTCTTTTTAGAGACCAATTTGGGTAACCCCTGGATTTTAATCTTTTTGCCAAAAATTCAGATTCTTTCATATAGGTATCTTTTTCTGTACTATTTCTTTTTGTTCGAATCAGTTCACCTGTGGGTATATTCCTAATTACATGGTTGGCATGACATGAATTTGCCATCAATATACTATTCACAGCTGTAGATTTGCGATAAGATTCCACCAACACTTTTTTCCGATTTGAATCTATTTTCAAGGTCAAATCAAGAAAATTAATTGACTCATTCATGTGACATGTAAATTTGAGATTGAAACTATTGTTATTTAAATATGAAAAAAAGGAAGATGCTAAATCCTTGTTCCCCCTCCACACAAAAACCAAATGATCAATGAAGCGTCCCAACCAAAAAATGTTATGTCTGAATGGATTGTTAAAATGAAAAATATACCTCTCCTCCCATACTGACATAGTTAAATTTGCTAAAGACGGTGAGAATTTGGCCCCCATGCTCACTCCCTGTATCTGCAAATAATATTTCTCATCAAAAACAAAATAATTATGAGTGAGCAAAAAATTAGTTGCAAGCAATAAAAAATGTTGAATTTCAAATGTATACTCACTGTATTTAGATAGGTAATATCTGAGGCTCTCCAATGCAACAGAATGTGGAATTGATGGATATAATCCAATAACATCACATGAAAGCCACAGAAAATCATTCCCCCATTCTATTTTTTCTACCATGTTAATAGCTGCTTTGCTATCTCTCAAGTGACTAGGAGTTAAAGCCACCAGGGGTTGTAGATAATGATCCACCCACTCTCCAAGGCGTTCACTAAAAGACCCTATCCCTGAAACGATAGGTCTTAGTGGGGGAGGAAAAATTTCTTTGTGCACCTTGGGGAGTGAGTGGTAAATGGGTATAATGGGATGGTCACAATACAAAGCTTCACTCAATTCCTCTGAAATAGCTCCTGTAAATACACCTTCCTGCAAAATTTTTTTCATTTCCTTATTAAAAGGGAGAGTGGGATTTTCATTTAATTCCCTATACACACTGGAGTTTCCCAATGCGGTTAAATTAAGTTTCTTATATAAACCCACATCCAGAATGGTAATTGATCCACCCTTATCCGACTGGACAATTTTTAGATCTTTATTCTTACTCAATTCCTGAAGAGCTTTATGCTCATGAAATGTCAGATTATGATGGGTCAGTTCCACTCTGTTATTTAATTCCACCAAATCCCTTTCCACCGCTTCTTGAAAAACATCCAGCATCGGAGGTCTAGATTTAAGTGGGTAAAATTTTGTATTTTTTACATGAAAAGAATCATTTAAATTAATCTGGTATCCTTTGGAGCTTTCAGATTCTAGTTGTCTCAAATTGTACAAACCCACCTGTTCCTCAAACGTAAGTAACCTTTCAACATCCCTAATTTTCTACAGAACAAAAATTGTCAGTACCAATATTATCCCCAAAATGACATTTTAAGGTTAAACTACGTGCTAGACGATTAACATCCATCACTGTGTCATATACATTGAATTTACATGCCGGGGAAAAACCAAGTCCTTTTGACAAAAGTGAAAGTTGCGGTGCTGAAAGTATATAACTGGAAAGGTTGTAGACTGGTACAGTTACTTCTTCCGTTTCCGGAGTTTGTCCTGATAAGCCTGTTCTCTTATGGCGTCTTCCTCCTCTCCTTCTAATCCGTTTTTTGGTTTAGCTCCCTCTTTGTTGTAATTTCTTTGGTAAGATTTTTTTCTTTTTTCCATACCTTTATTAGATGCACAAGCCACTGATGAATCTGAATAATCATCTGAAGTATCTCCAAAAGTAGTGTCCATATTTTCTTGAGTTTTTTGAAAAGTCACTTTATGTTTGCTGAACCAAGGTTTCCGTTTTTTTAATATTGATGACGGATTCTTACTCCAATTATATGCACATTTACTGTTGTAATCCTCCAAATCTCGTGTGTATTTTCTTTTTTTAGTCTCAATGATGGTATCCTCTAGTTTATTTAATTTTTGTTGCATTTTTTCATATAATAATTTGTAAGAATCATTGCCTTGATAAATTTCCAGAGAATCTTTCACAATCTTAATTTCATCACTGAGTTTTTTAAGTTCAGTCTCTTCTTCTTCAATGATTAATTTTATAAGACTGAGAGAGCATTCACTAAGGACATTTTCCCACCTGGTCTGGAACTCATCATTATAAGCTGTTGTGGCCACTTTTTTTAATCTCAGACCACGTGGGATCATCTTCCTCTCCCAGTAACAGCTGAGAGAATTATGGTCCCACCATAATTTCTGTTCCTTGATCATAATACGTTCCAAATTATACATGATGGAATTTAATCCCCCAGGTGCTATATCCACTCCATTGACATTATCATTGAATATCAAGGCAAGTTTATTGCGTCTTGTGTTGCAGTAATCCACTTCCATAGCAAAAAAGGATTTTTTGCTAATGGGATCAGTCATATGTAATGAAATTTCAAGTTCAATACTTTGATTATGGGTGCTCGGCTAATACTCCCAGAGGCAATATTCAAACAATGTAAAAAACATATAGCCAGCTCACCATAAAGGAGTTCCTCTTAATACAATAGTCGGTGTTCACCTTGTATTCTGCACGGATCCAGGCAGGGAGTATGCCCCAACAAATAGGAATAAGAGAGAATTGGGATCCAGCAAAAAGATGAAAGTTCACCAGAATTATAAAATCTTCTTCTTTATTTATCCATTATGTCATATAAAAAATATATGAGGAACTCCAAACAATTGGTAACATTCCAGCAAGGGACTACATGTTTCAGCACTATGTGCCTTCTTCACGGTCCTATTTGATCTGAGCTCCAACACTGGCAATATATCCTCCTTTGTGAAACATATTCAAATGACCCTTAATTAAAAGCAGTGAAACAAACCAGTTAAAAACACCTGAGTAAATGGTTGAAACTCAGTTCAAAAATGTTGCTGGAAAAATACATACACTCACTGGCCACTTTATTAGGTACACCTGTCCAACTGTGTGTTAAGACTTAATTTCTAATCAGCCAATCACATGGCGGCAACTCAGTGCATTTAGGCATGTAGACATGGTCAAGACAATCTCCTGCAGTTCAAACCGAGCATCAGTATGGGGAAGAAAGGTGATTTGAGTGCCTTTGAACGTGGCATGATTGTTGGTGCCAGAAGGGCTGGTCTGAGTATTTCAGAAACTGCTGATCTACTGGGATTTTCACGCACAACCATCTCTAGGGTTTACAGAGAATGGTCCGAAAAAGAAAAAAAATCCAGTGAGCGGCAGTTCTGTGGCCGGAAATGCCTTGTTGATGCCAGAGGTCAGAGGAGAATGGGCAGACTGGTTCGAGCTGATAGAAAGGCAACAGTGACTCAAATTGCCACCCGTTACAACCAAGGTAGGCAGAAGAGCATCTCTGAACGCACAGTGCGTCGAACTTTGAGGCAGATGGGCTACAGCAGCAGAAGACCACACTGGGTACCACTCCTCTCAGCTAAGAACAGGAAACTGAGGCTACAATTTGCACAAGCTCATCGAAATTGGCCAGTAGAAGATTGGAAAAACGTTGCCTGGTCTGATGAGTCTCGATTTCTGCTGCGACATTGGGATGGTAGGGTCAGAATTTGGCGTAAACAACATGAAAGCATGGATCCATCCTGCCTTGTATCAACGGTTCAGGCTGGTGGTGGTGGTGTCATGGTGTGGGGAATTTTTTCTTGGCACTCTTTGGGCCCCTTGGTACCAATTGAGCATCGTTGCAACGCCACAGCCTACCTGAGTATTGTTGCTGACCATGTCCATCCCTTTATGACCACAATGTACCCAACATCTGATGGCTACTTTCAGCAGGATAATGCGCCATGTCATAAAGCTCGAATCATCTCAGATTGGTTTCTTGAACATGACAATGAGTTTACTGTACTCAAATGGCCTCCTCAGTCACCAGATCTCAATCCAATAGAGCATCTTTGGGATGTGGTGGAACGGGAGATTCGCATCAGGGATGTGCAGCCGACAAATCTGCGCCAACTGTGTGATGCCATCATGTCAATATGGTCCAAAATCTCTGAGGAATGCTTCCAGCACCTTGTTGAATCTCTGCCACGAAGAATTGAGGCAGTTCTGAAGGCAAAAGGTGGTCCAACCCGTTACTAGCATGGTGCACCTAATAAAGTGGCCAGTGAGTGTATATTGAACATGTTTTATACATAGACCAATGATATAAACACTAAGTAATAAATCAACAGTGATATGGAATAACTGCCGCAAAAATGAAAAAAAAAAATTTTTTATATAACCATATATGAAAAAACACATCATGAAATAGGCACGATCTAAGTTTCAGAGACAATCACAAATATGACTCTCAAAGGAATAATATATTGGAGTAGGTTTAAGATAGAGATATAATCTTTAGAAACTAATGTAAGCACTGTATAAAAAAAAAAAATATATATATATATTTTTTAATGTTTGCTTACTTAATATTGTGTAATAAGATCCATTCTACTGTTCAATCCGTCAGGAACTCTAGTCTCTAATAAAAAGATCCACCTACTTTCTCTAGAGAGGATTTTACTTTTATAATCACCACCCCTATGTGGTTTTGTAACCACCTCTATTCCCCTAAAGGAGAAGCTTTTTAGATCTCCTTTATGCACATTAGCAAAGTGTTTGGAAACCGCAGAATGTTACCAATTGTTTGGAGTTCCTCATACGTTTTTTTTTATGATTTAATGGATAAATAAAGAAGAAGATTTTATAATTCTGGTGAACTTTCATCTTTTTGCTGGATCCCAATTCTCTCTTATATATATATATGTATACACTGCTCAAAAAAATAAAGGGAACACTCAAACAGAATATAATGCCAAGTAAGTCAAACTTCTGTGAAATCAAACTGTCCACTTAGGAAGCAACATTGATTGATGATCAATTTCACATGCTGTTGTGCAAATGGAAAAGACAACAAATTGAAATTATTGGCAATTATCAAGACACATTCAATAAAGGAGTGGTTCATGTGAGCCAGTTTCTTTGTAGCGCTTGATGGTTTTTGCCACTGCACTTGGGGACACTTTAAAAGTTTTCCCAATTTTTCAGACTGGCTGACCTTCATTTCTTAAAGTAATAATGACCACTCGTTTTTCTTTACTCAGCTGCTTTTTTCTTGCCATAATACAAATTCTAACAGTCTAGTCAGTAGGACTATCAGCTGTGTATTCACCATACTTCTGCACAACACAACTGATGGTCCCAAACCCATTTCTAAGGCAAGAAATCCCATTTATTAAACCTGACAGGGCACACCTGTGAAGTGAAAACCATATCCGGTGACTACCTCTTGAAGCTCATCAAGAGAATGCCAAGAGTGTGCAAAGCAGAAATCAAAGCAAAAGGTGGCTACTTTGAAGAACCTAGAAAATAAGACGTGTTTTCAGTTGTTTCACACTTTTTTGTTAACTATATAATTCCACATGTGTTAATTCACAGTTTTGATGCCTTCAGAGTGAATCTACAATTTTCATAGTCATGAAAATAAAGAAAACTCTTTGAATGAGATGGTGTGTCCAAACTTTTGGTCTGTACTGTATGTTTCGGCTGAACGGTCATTTGTCAGACAGCAATCTCTCCCGACTCCCCATAAACACAAATATTCCAGCTTTCCTGTGGTTTGTATGAGAGCGTCGCCTCCAGACTCCTATAGCAAAGGATTATCTACAGGAAGAACAAGTGGATTATCCTCTGAAATTCAGGATGCCAGATCCTTCTCTATCCTGACATCATCTGTCGGGAGGCCCCCAAATACATTATATAGTCACCCAAACCCCCCGAAATCCGTGCTTTCATGTAACTTTTGTCTAATGTGTATGGGAGCGTTAAAAAGTAACTTATTGGACGCTGCCTTTGGCCTAACCTAATAGACCTTTGTACATTGCGGGCCCAGATACCAATATTAGGCATGTAAGAATCGTAGTAATTAGGCCGCCTCATACTATCAAGTTCTTGAGGGAGGAGGGCATTCAGCCCAACTCTGTTACACCTTCTAAGATGCCATGTTTGCTTTTGACAGCAGCAAGTGGTGAATCATAGAATGTTAGAGTTGAAAGGGACCTCCTGGGTCATCTGGTCCAACCCCCTGCTCAAAGCAATATTCAGTAAATCATCCCAGACAGATGTATGTCCAGCCTCTGTTAGAAGAATTCCATTGAAGGAGAACTCAACACCTCTCGTGGCAGCCTGTTCCACTCATTGATCACCCTAATCGTCAAAAAGTTTTTTCTAATATCTAATCTGTGTCTCCTCCCATTCAGTTTCATCCCATTGCTTCTAGTCTTTCCTTGTGCAAAAGAATAAAGATGATCCTTCTACAATGTGACAGCCCTTGAGATATTTGTAGACAGCTATTAAGTATCCTATCAGTCTTCTTTTTTGCAAGCTAAACATTCCCAAATCCTGTAACCATTCCTCATAGGACATGGTTTGCAGACCGGTCAACATTTTGATCGCTCTTCTCTGAACTTGCTCCAGTTTGTTGATGTCTTTTTTAAATTGTGGTGCCCAAAACTGGACACAGTATTGCAGATGAGATCTGACCAAAGAGGAGTAAAGGGTAATAATGACTTCACGTGATCTAGACCAGGGTTCCCCAACTCCAGTCCTCAAGGCCCACCAACAGATCATGCTTTCAGGATTTCCTTTGTATTGCACAGGTGAAGCAATTATCACCTGAGCAATACTAAGAGAATCCTGAAAACATGATCTGTTGGTGGGCCTTGAGGACAGGAGTTGGGTAACCCTGATCTAGACTGTATGCTTCTGTTAATACATCACAGAATTGTATTTGCCTTTTTTGCTGCTGCATCACACTGTAGACTCATGTTCAGTATATGATCTATTAGTATACCCAAGTCTCTTTCACACGTGCTCTTGCTTGGCCCTATTCCTCCCATTCTGTATATGCTTTTTTCATTTTTATTGCCTACTCCAGTTTATTTATATCTTTTTGAATCCTCTCTCTCTCTCTCTCTTCTCTAGAATTAGCTATTCCTCCTAGCTTTGTGTCATCAGCAAATTTAATCAGATTTCCCTCAATTCCTTCATCTAAATCATTGATAAAAATATTGAACAATACAGGGCCTAGGACAGAGCCCTATGGTACCCCACTTGAGACATTATTCCAAATGGATGTGCAGCCATTTACGACCACTCTTTGGGACCGATCACTAAGCCAGTAATGAATCCACCTAACAGTTGACTTGTCCATTCCATACTTAGTCATTTTGTCAATAAGGATTGTGTGAGACACTTTGTCAAATGCTTTGCTGAAGTCAAGATATACTACACTGCTCAAAAAAATAAAGGAAACTCTAAAATAGATATCACTGAATGAAATATTTAAGTTGCAAATCTTTATTCATTACATAGTGGAATGAGTTGAGAACAATAAAACATAAAAATGATCACTGTAAATCAAAATTAATAACTCATGGAGGGCTGGATTTAGAATGATATCCAAAATCAAAGTGGAAAATCAAATTACAGGCTGATCCAACTTCAGTGGAAATGCCCCAGGGCAAGGAAATGATGTTCAGTAGTGTGTGTAGCCTCCACGTGCCTGTATGACCTCCCTACAATGCCTGGGCGTGCTCCTGATGAGGCGGCGGATGGTCTCCTGGGGGATCTCCTCCCAGACCTGGACTAAAGCATCTGCCAACTCCTGGACAGTCTGTGGTGCAACGTGTTAGGCGTCGGATTCCTGCAGCTACACAACAGGAATCCAGAGCCTCACATGCTGCTCTGCAGCAAGCCATTCCTGAGGCTAAGTTCCTCTGCCGCTCCACTGAGCATGCTCACGAGACGATCTACCATTGGAGGTCGGGAGTCACATGCTCAGGTCCTTCTCCGGATCTGATTGGTCCTTCTCAGAGATCTGAAAGGTCCCGGCAGCACACAGCTATAAAAGTCCCGCATGGCCGTTCGGCCATGCGCTAGTATAGACTTTACTTGCTAGATGTGTGAATGGTGACGGATGTATGATTCTGGTGACTGACTCATTAAAATTCCCCTCCTTCTGATATTACGCATGTGGATAGGGAATTAGAGTAGCAGTCAGCGCCAGTCAGTGGCAAGCCTTAGGCCACTGTGCACACCGCACCTCTACACTAGCGTCCGATTGTGCTACACCTCACGGCACTATTGTCTAGCGGCAGTGTCCTACGCCACTAGGCAGTTGCAGCTCTCTTTGGCGTCCGCAGTGGCGATGCCACACGCACGGTAGGTCTAGACGGACACAGTTCCTCTGCCTTGGGTCCTGCACCCGTGACCGGATACCGTGTGTGCATTTACCTGAGACCTAAATATATAAAGTGCTCTCAGTGAGAGAAACAAAATAGGAATCTTGTGGGTATGATACCTTTTAATGGCTAACAAATAATAGTGAATGTTGTTACAAAGCAAGCTTTCGGGACTGCTTACGTCCCTTCATCAGGCTGATATGAGACCTGTGACGCTAACAGGCTCAGCCTTTTGTGTTTACCTCTGCTGACATCTCTGTGAGTAAACAGTGATTACTTTGCGCACCTGGGTGACGTTTAACCCGCGTGCGCATTTCCGCCATATTGCTCATCTGTCACTACTTAGCAGCAGTGTTCACACCTACTACACGGTGGACCCTGAGCGGCGAACGCAATTAATTATTTAATTTATTTAGTGCGTTCCGCCGTTCCTAACACAACGTGACATTGGTGGATGGAGGAAGACATGATGTCCCAGATGTGCTCAATCGGATTCAGGTCTGGGGAACCGGCCGGCCAGTCCATAGCTTCAATGCCTTCATCTTGCAGAAACTGCTGACACACCAGCCACATGAGGTCTGGCATTGTCCTGCATGAGGAGGAACCCAGGGCCAACCGCACCAGCATATGGTCTCACAAGGGGTCTGAGGATCTCATCTCGGTACCTAATGGCAGTCTGCCTCTGGCGAGCACATGGACGGCTGTGTGACCCTCCAAAGATATGCCACCTCACACCATTTTTGACCCACTGCCAAACCGGTCATGCTGAAGGATGTTGCAGGCAGCAGATTGCTCTCCACGGTGTCTCCAGACTCTCACGTCTGTTACATGTGCTCAGTGTGAGCCTGCTTACATCTGTAAAGAGCACAGGGTACCAGTGGCGAATTTGCCAATCCTGGTGTTCTGTGGCAAATGCCAAGTGTCCTGCACAGTGTTGGGCTGTGAGCACAACCCTCATCTGTGGACATCGGGCACTCAGACCATCTCATGGAGTCGGTTTCAAACCGTTTGTGCAGACACATGCACATTTGTGGCCTGTTGGAGGTCATTTTGCAGGGCTCTGGCAGTGCTCCTCCTGTCCCTCCTTGCACAAAGGCTAAGGTACCGGTCCTGCTGCTGGGTTGTTGCCCTCCTACGGCCCCCTCCACCTCTCCTGGTGTACTGGCCTGTCTTCTGGTAGCATATCCAGCATCTGGACACTGCGATGACAAACACAGCAAACCTTATTGCCACAGCTCACATTGATGTGCCATCCTGGATGAGCTGCACTACTTGAGCCACTTGTGTGGGTTGTAGAGTCCATCTCTTGCTACCACGATTGTGAAAGCACAACCAACATTCAAAAGTGACCAAAACATCAGCCAGAAAGCATTGGTATTGAAATGTGGTCTGTGGTCCCCACCTGCAGAACCACTCCTTTATTGAGTGTGTCTTGATAATTGCCAATAATTTCCATCTGTTGTCTATTCCATTTGCACAACAGCATGTGAAATTGATTGTCTTTCAGTGTTGCTTCCTAACTGGACAGTTTGATTTCACATAAGTTTGATTTACTTGGCATTATATTCTGTTTGTGTTCCCTTTATTTTTTTGAGCAATGTATATCTACAGCATTTCTCTGATCCACCCAGTCAGTGATTCTGTCATAGAAGGAAATTAAGTTACTCTGACATGACTCATTAATTACAAACCTATGCTGACTGTGTTAGAATCTGTTCAGTTTGTGACTATCCGCCATTTTCTTGTAGTGTTCTGGCTGCTGGTCTTTTTCCTCTGGTGCTGGGTTTGTCTTAGTTCAGGTGATTGTATCACCCTTTATTAACCTGCACCTGTCTCCCATTCCTTGCTGGACAACAGTGTTAATCCGCTTGAGTTCTGGCTTGGAGCTTTGTTTTGCCTTCTGTGTGTTTAATTAGTGCAGCGCTGGTACCTCCGGTTCTGCAAGTCTTAGTTTCTGTTTTCAGTTTGTTTCTGCAGCTTTCTCTTTGTTTTCTATTAGGATGTGACCCTGTTTTGTACCCAGTCCTTAGATCTTTCAGGGACCCCCTTCCCTCTCTATAGGTCTTCACTTGAGATTAACCTAGGATCGTCGATGGGTCTATTCACAAGGAATGGGTCGCCCACTCCATCGTAAAGTATCAGCCTAGTCTCAGTGCAGGGTTAGTTTTCCCCCTCCTACCCTAGTCCTATGCTGCAGTACCATAACAGACTCTGCTTAATCACTTCTTTCTTATCCAGGTACTTGCATACATGTTGTTTAATTATTTGTTCAAAGATCTTTCCTGGTATAGAAGTCAGACTCACCAGCCTATAGTTCCCTGGGTCCACCTTCTTCCCCTTTTTGAAGATAGGAACAACATTTGCTCTTCTCCAGTCTTCTGGGACTTCTGTTCTCCAAGAATTTTCAATGATTTTGGAGAGTGGTTCAAAAATGTCTTCTGCTATCTCCTTCAGTACTCGGGGGTGTAATTCATCTGGACCTGGAAATTTGAATTCTTTTATGTTAGCTAAGTGTTTCCTCGCTATCTTTCTGTTTATAGATATCCTGGATTCTTATTTTCCCTTAATAGGACAGTGAAGAACAGTTGATCTTACATTTCCTTTCTGCAAGAAAATAGATGCAAAATAGGATTTTAAAAGTTCGGCCTTCTCAACATCCATTTCTTTCTCCCTTTTAGCATGTGTTTAAGTTCTGTGTTCATCCATCCTGGTTTCCTTAAATGCTTCCTATTATTCCCTCTCGTTGGAATTGGTAACAATTGTGCTTTGAGAATCTCATTTTTCAAGATTTCCCATCCTTCCTGGACATTTTTGTCCATAAGGATATCCAGCCATTGGATCCTCCAATTCTCTTTCTGAGTCCCTTAAGATCTGCCTTTCTAAAATCTAACATTGAAGTCTGAGTCTTCACAGATCTTCCTCCTCTAGTTATCCAAAATTCATGGCCGCAACCTCCTAGGGTCTCAGCCACTATTACCTCCTCAACCATTTCCTCCCTGTTTATAAGGATTAGATCCAAGGTAGCAGATCCCCTTGTTTTCTCCCCTACATTTTGGAAGATAAAGTTGTCAGCAAGAGAGGATAAGAATTTGCTGGACCTGTTAGTTTTGCCTGAGAGAGATTCCCGATAAATGTCTGGATAGTTGAAATTTCCATTGACCACTATGTCATATTTTTTGGAGAACTTGACCATTTGATGCATTAAGAGTTCATCCCTATCTTCAGTTTGCACAGGCGGCCTGTAGTAAATGCCTACAATGGTGTCCTTTGAATTAGTCTGTCCTTGTATTCTTACCCAAACAGTTTCCACAGAACTCCCAGTCTCTGAAGCTTCAATCTCTATGCAGATATATGCTTTTATAACATACAATTCGACACCTCCTCCTCATTTATCAAGTCTGTTTCTTGCAAATAAGTTGTATCCTCCTTCTAGCCTTGTATTCCAATCATGAAGCTGCCAGGGGTTTTGTTGCAGCCGAACCTGTGCCGTCCCTGCGGTGTACATCTATGTTCTGGGGCCCAAAAGGGTTACATTCTGTAAAAAAAAAAAAAAATATTTCACTTGTTAAAAAATGTCTTCTGCTTTTTTTTTTTTTTTTTTACATTTTGCACGAATTGTTGGAGCCAATTTTCATTTGAAACATTTTATCCGTTTTGTTCTGGTGTATTTCCTATAATATAGGAAAGCCTAAGGCCAAAAAGAAATCCCATAAATCACTGTACATGGAGACTTTGGGATCAGATCATTTCTGTCCACGTTGTTTGTGCAAACAAAAAAAAACTTTTATAAAAGCCTCAAACTTCTGTGTGTGAATCAGAGCTGAGATCTAACGTGATAGAAGATTACAGTGCGGGGAAGACGGGAAACCTTCATATAGACGGCCGGTGGGGATGGAGTCAGTGACGGACTCCGGCCAAATATGTTCCTAGAGCCGTAGTAGAAGATGAAGATGTCGTCCTCATCATGAAGTAGTTATTTTTCCTGTCACGTGTAATGAATATCTCCTGCAGTATTGCTAATGCCGATTCCAGTTTCGGTAAATGAGACGAGAATTAGCGTTATGGAAGATGAGTCTATGAGAAACGTATTCAGCTGCCGACTCCGAGGAAGAAACTGCTTGTTGTCTGTGGCCTAAATATATAGGTTTTATTAGTAGATGTAAAGAAGAAAACTAAATACTGTAAAATAATAAATCTCCTCATATGTTTCCCTTATTATCTCCAGTAATTGTATTATTACACAGGATTTTTAGATGTGACATCGGCTCATCTTCTCATTCAGGTCTCTACAATATCGGTTCCTCTCAGTGAAGATCTTCTGTTTAATAGAATTTTCCTGATTTGCCCATCAAAAATGGATATGGGCAGAGACAAGATGGCAGAGACAATATTACACCTCACCCTAGAGATCCTCTTCCGGCTTACTGGAGAGGTGAGAGATTCTGATGACGTCACATTACATCATTCTTATCTATGGGAATAACAGATGGACAGAACTGGAGAGGTGAGGACTCTGGAAATGTCTGTAGTGAGATTTATTAATGTGTCTCTCCATAACCAGGATTACACAGTAGTGAAGAAGACCTCTACTGAACGCTGTCAGAACCCTGTGTCTGACAAATGGGGAAGACCCTTGAGACCAATCAAAGGGCCTCCACCTCACCCCCTGATACATGAGGACATCAATGACCAGAAGATCCTAGCACTCATCTACAAGTAGATTGAGCTGCTGACTGGAGAGGTGACACTGCTGGGAATGCTGGGACATTATACAGTAACGCTATGAAGGGATCAGGGGCAATGACGGTATCATTGTATGTGTCAGGTTCCTATAAGGTGTCAGGAAGTCGCTGTCTATTTCTCCATGGATGAGTGGGAGTATTTAGAAGGACATAAAGATCTGTACAAGGACTTCATGATGGATGTTCCCCAGCTCCTCACATCACCAGGTAATAGACAGGACTAAATACACATGGCCTATAAGTATCTGTATGTAAAGAATGAATTCAGTCCCTGTATGTGTTTCCTCCAGTTCTATCCAGTATGAGGACAACACCAGAGAGATGTCCCCATCCCCTTCTACATGACTATAAACAAGAAGATCTCAGTGTTCCTCAGGATCATCAGGTAGATGGAGAGAAGGTGTCATTAGAACTCCCATTTGATGTGTAGACGTCTGTGAAGGTCTTGTGCTCAGTCTTGTTTTATTCACCAGTTTTATATGTTTTATACTTGTGTAATGAGAACGGTGGAGATGGCAGGATTAGAGCTGATCATAGGCATGACTTCTCCATCTGTCTGTGACTTTTACAATATTTGTTTCAGGGTGAAGATCTGACCCATATTAATACTACAGAGACATATGTGAGGGGTGATGAGTGGTGTAAAGAGGAGATTCCTACATATGACTACCCAGGTGAGCAGTAACCATTAAATGTAGAGAAGTCACAGATTCTTCTCAGTCACCACTGTGGCTGCTTTATCGGTTGTGTAGTCCAGTCATATCACAATTGTGTGATCACCATTTTCCCTCCTGACCACAACATTCTCCTCCAGCTAAAACTGTTCAATTGACTTAGAGCATTGAAAGCTCTTTTCTATAGAACTTACGACCTGGAGGATCCACTTACCCCCTAGGAATAAAAGATGCTGACCCTCGCCTGCCAAAATATGTAAACTATAAAGCCGAATGAAAGTGTCTGTAGAATGTGCGGAAAAGTTAGAAAATCACTTGAATTTAAAGTATTATTATGTGTCTGTAAGAGAAAGTGGAGGATAATGATGCTGTTGGCTTCCTAGATCCCTGATATCTTATTGGATGAATCTCCCTTCTCTCCCTTCTGTGCTGCTGAATGTCTCATATGGTCCTTACAAGACCAGGTCCAGTCTTTCTGGGCAAACTTTGCTTTTATGATCGACAACATTAAATGTGCAGTAAGGCCAAGCGTGAATTTCTGGACAATAGCAACAGAGTTTCCCTTTATCCTGCCTTTTCAACTTGTATTAAGACTCACAAATATCAAGGAGCATTGTGATAAACAGGTAAAACATTACACCTGTGTCATGATATATCTCTAAGCTGTGCGTGGCTGCTGGCTGAAAAATACATTTATTCACGCCTGCAGGAGATGTGTTGGCATGGCTTGAGCCTTGGTTTCATAAGTTTGCAGCGCCCTTTATGGCCGGGGTTACTCAGTACGGGTCGGTCAGTCCTTCGGGGGATGTGACCCGGTCTGTGACCCTGGGCGTGCAATGTAAATAAAATATGGGGGTAATAGTTTATGGGGACATATATATGTGATGCCACCCGTGGTGTTCAGCAATGAAGGGGATAGCCGACGCTGCTTAAGAGACCGCTGGGGCTGTTGGTGATGCAGCAGAGTTGTTACAGCTCTCCACTGGCAGAGCTAGGCCCCAGGGCAGTTATAGATGTTAGAGATGATGATGGTGGTTGTTGTGGTGCAAGGCAGGTGACGCAGTAAATTAATCCGAGGACAGAGTGGAGTGCAGTTTCCACACTTTTACTCACAGTTCTCCAGTTACATTCCCTAGCCGGTGTGCTGTGTCCTCCGGGTAGGTGGTCCAGCCAGCTCTCAAATTATTTGGGGTACACAGTGTCAGAACCCCCTTCACATGTTCCTTCCCTGGCCATCTCACTGCGCTGGCTCCCTTCTCTCCTGCCCTGCGCCTTCACGCACAGTGTCCAGAGCCTTCAGCCCTGGATCCTGTCAGGCAATGTACTCTTGCTCCCCTTGATTCTATACTGCTGCCTTTTCAGTGATTGTGTGAGGATGTGGCTGCATCACATGCAGATACTGCAGCCTATGGTTAGCTAGCTGAGTCCTCAGTTTCTCCACTAATCTGGGGCCGGTCCCCTACTACGACCTGGTTCTTCACCCGACTAATGTCGGCTTGGATTCGGGTGCCATGGGTGGATTCCTCTCTTATCGTGCCCCTAGGACCCCTTCCTTCTCTCCTCTTTTCTCTCACGCTATGCTAGTGTAGCGACGTGCTCTTCTCTCCTTCAGTCCCCGGCACCAACTGTCTACTTCCTTCCAACTGACTCCTGTTTCCATGACAACTCCCTCTGACTCCTCCCCTTCTACTTTCTCCACACACACACTCTACCTAGCTCCTCCCGGGCCCTGAGAGGTACAGTGTTGGATGTAAATGTGTGGGTTCTGCATAGTGCCCCCTCCTTACCTGAGAGTGGAGTACCACACCTCTAGCTGAGGTGACATACCTCTGTGGCGACTGAACCCTCAGGGGCGCCACAGATTCACTCCACATCATAAATTCCATTATGTTTTTGATCCTAAGGAATTTGGATTACTGCACAATATCTCCTGAAATTAGGGGTGCTAATACTTTCTCTACTCTTCTGGTAGTAGCTCCAATGGTCCACCATAAATGAGTGCAACTCCGGTTTACTGTTAGAGTTCTCCCCTCATACATACGTTGTTGTTGGGGATGTAACATAGAAAAAGACTTTTTTTTATTCTACCTGTTCATTCTGTATGATAATTTGATTGTGGTGGGATTGGCCTGCCTCACTTATGTGAGTCTGTAACTCCCTGTCTTTAAAAAAAGCTCTCCACTGCCTCTTCCAAATGCCTAAGATCTAAATTTAAAATGAACCTGCCAGCAGCATTGTGCATCGTTATCTACAAACAGTGTCAGGTCAGTGCCATTATACTGATTACATTGATACCTGCTGATGAAATCCGTCTTTTGGTTGTTGTTTAATCTTTATTTGTAGTTTTCAGTTAATGAGATTCTCGTGGTCTGGGGCGGGGCTGTTGTTGTGGGTGGGGCTTTGTTGTGCTCTGAGTACATATGGAACTATATTGGCTTATGACAGGTCTACAATCTTGGAATCAGTGAGTGGGCCTGTATATAGGGCTACGCACTGTGCTGTTTGGTGACATGGTGTGTATCACACTCAGCATGGACAAGAGGAAGCGAAGGAAAGAGTTTTCTCAGGAGATTAGAAAAAAAATTATAGACAAACATGTTAAAGATAAGTTATAAGACCATCTCCAAGCAGCTTGATGATCCTGTGACTACAGTTGCACATATTATTCAGAAATGTAAGCTTCATGGGACTGTAGCCAACCTCTCTGGACATGGCCGCAGGAGGAAAATTGATGACAAATCAAAGAGATGGATAATGCGAATGGTAAATAAAGAGCCCAGAAAAACTTCTAAGGAGACTGAAGGTGAACTTCAAGCTCAAGGAACATCAGTGTAAGATTGCGCCATCCGTTGCATGAGCCAAAGTGGACTTCATGGGAAACAAACAAGGACGACTCCATTGTTGAAAAAAAATCATAAAAAAATCCAGATTGGAATTTGCCAAACTACATGTTGACAAGCCATAAAGCTTCTGGGAGAATGTCCTATGGACAGACGAGGCAAAAATGGAACTTTTTGGCAAGGCATCTCATCTCTATGTTCACAGTCAGATTAATGAAGCATATCAAGAAAAGAACACTGTCCCAACTGTGAAACATGGAGGAGACTCTATTAGGTTCTGGGGCTGCTTTGCTGCATATCTGGCACAGGGTGTCTAGAATCTTTGCAGGGTACAATGAAATCTCAAGATTATCAAGGGATTCTAGAGGTAAATGTGCTACCCAGTGTCAGAAAGCTTGGTCACAGTCACAGGTCATGGGTCTTGCAACAGGATAATGACCCAAAACACACAGCAAAAAACACCCAAGAATGGCTAAGAGGAAAACATTGGACTATTCTGAAGTGGCCTTCTATGAGCCCTGACCTCAATCCTATTAGACGCGGTTATACAGCTTGGGTCATTTGGTAATAATATTCCATAGACCTGCCACCGGCCAGGGCAATAATATTCCATAGACCTGCCACCGGCCGGGGCAATAATATTCCATAAACCTGTCACCGGCCGGGGCAGCACCTGGTGTACACTATTATTATACATACTTAGGCCCATGAAGCCTCCGGAATCCTTAGTTACATGCTGCTACAGAGGGACTTATGGAGGTCAGTAGTGTTGAGCATTCCGATACCGCAAGTATCTGGTATCGGCCGATATTCGCTGTATTGGAATTCCGATACTTAGTTCCGATACTTTTTTCATATCGAATACCGGAATCGGAAGTTCCCATAATGCTAGGAGCCCGCTCGATTTGATTCAGCCAATGGGGATCCTCAGAAGTGTGGGCACATCCTGTTAGGCATGTAGGTATGTTAACTACTGGCATAGCTGTGATTGGCTGCTGAAATGATGTCATGATGCACTATAAAAACCGCAGCAGCCGCCATTTCGGGTTCACTCTGCTGTGAATTCAGATAGGGACAGGCTGCTGTTGAAGACTGTGAGGGACAGTTAGAAATAGCGATCATCAAACATATCTATTGCTCTTCCCAGGCTACATAATCCACCACTGTAGCATTTTTGTAGCCCAGCAGCGCTGTTTTAATAGCTGTCTGCAAGGGCTGTGTGAGTGCAGACCCACGCTGTGTAGTGTGTCCTGCAGGCACGTCTGCTTGTAGGCCGCCCAGCGTGTGTCTCTGCCTCATACACATTTTTCTTTTATTGCTGCTTTTTTTTCTCCTGTATAGTGTGCTTCCATACGTATCCATATACGTTGGTTGCAAACACTAAAGGAGTGGACAGCGGAGCCTTTCAGCAGCCTTTCAGCCATTTCTCTGCACTGTTTTTGGCTGTCTGATAGGTCTCTCTGTGTGTGAGTGCAGCTCACGTTGCAGTGTGTTCTACAGCCACCGCTGGTTGTAGTACATAGTCCTTTTTTTGCAGCTAATTTGTCCAGATTTTTGCTCCTATATTAGTGTGCTTCCATCCGCATCCATTGTCATTGGTTGGTTGCAAACACTATATAGGATTAGATAGAGGAGCCTTTTTGCTGGCTTGTGCCCTTCAGGGCCAGCCAGACTAGTATCACCCTATTTTTTGGAGCCTCATCAATTGCATTGTAGGTTAGCTTCCTGCATTGTAATCGCTCCAAAAAGTTTGTGATACTATAGCTTTCAAACTTTGGTCACATCCTTTTCTTTTTCCCCCAAAAAAAAAAAGGAAATAAAGTTCACCAAACACTCCACTTTAGAGTTGTGTAGGCCACATTAGATCATATTAAAGTGTAGTACACACACTCTTAGCCAAATTAGTGTTTCTTATACTGGTTAGCAGGTGTTCAGGAATAAGAACACTAAGCCACCCCTTTTTTACTTTTCTGCCTATCTTTATCAGTCTACCAAGATGAAGAAGGCAGGGAATAAGGCACGTGGTCGTGGCCGTGGAGTTTCAGCAGGGAGCGGACGGGGGGATTCAGCAGGGAGAGGACGTGGGGATTCGGTGTCTGCTGCGGCCACCAGTGACCCGGCATCCCCCACTTTTACCAGGCAACAGTCCTTCATGCGCAGCTTTGTAAGACCTCGCTGTACCCCACTGCTGCGTGACAAACAAATTGAAGCCATTGTCGGATGGATGGCAGCTAACGCATCCACTTCAATGACTTCCGCATCCTGCCAGGGCCAGAGCACTGAAGAGCAACCATCTGTCTCTTCACCACCTGCCAAATTGCCCAGGCAGTCTGAGAGCCCTGGACAGGAGCCATCTCAATCTTTACTTCTGTTCTCAGAATCTGTTGGCTTGGAAAGAGGTGGCCAGCCAAGCAGCATTCTAGAGCGTGAAGAAGAGGGAGTATGCAGTGATGCGCAACTGCTTTGTCCCTCTGAATCTGAAGAGGCAGGTGGCCCAGTGCCTATTGTCAGCACACCTCAGTGCTCATCTGATGATGATGTGACTCAGTTGCCATTTTCTGGTGCGTACGGTGCTGGCGAGACAACCCAGGACCAGCCGGTGCTTGAAGAGGGGAGTGGAGATGATGAGGTCCTTGACCCATCATGGCGTCAGCCACAGGAAGGTGGTGGGAGCAGCTCTGAGGAAAAGATTCCCCGAACAGCCAAAAGAGGAGGGAGAGGGCGGAGGCAGACTTGGTTGCCTGTAGCCTCCACTTTGGCACCCGTGAGGAGCAATCCTCTTCCAAAACACAAAACGGGCGCTCCCAGGACTTGCAGTGCATGGTCTTTTTTTGACACAGTTGCAGATGACATTTGCTTTGCCAAATGCAAGCTGTGTCATCAGAAAGTTAAACGAGGGAAAAATGTGAGCAACCTCAATACCACAAATATGTGGAAACATGTGCGTACCAAGCACGAGGTGGAGTTACACAGACACACTGAAGATGTAGGCCAACCTTCAGCAGCACCTACCACCTCTTCAGCTCGTGTTGGGGCATCTTCCTCCAGCTCACACACAGCTGGTTCGGCTTCCTCACTGGAACGCCATGGAAGAACCACTGCCACTGTTGTCCAGAGACCCAGTGAAATTGCACCCACTGAACCACATTCTCAGTCATCAGCACACTCCCAGGCCACTCACCAGCAATCGGTAGCACAGGCATGGGAGAAAAAGCGGCCAGGAATGCAGTCTGTACATATTGAGTCCTCCTCCTACTCTAGTTCCTCGGAATCAGCACTGCATGAGCCTGTTAGGCCAGATATGAGCACAGGTGTGGCCAAACGTCAACAGGCCATCCTTAAATTAATTTCTTTGGGGAATCGGAGCCACACAGCACAGGAGCTCTGGAATGCCATCAAGCAGGAGAGCGATGTGTGGTTTGTGCCAGGGAATCTCCAGCCAGGTTTGGTAGTGAGTGACAATGGCCGAAATCTAGTGGCAGCTCTGGGCCTAGGCAACCTCGCTCACATACCATGTCTCGCACACGTGCTCAATTTGGTCATGCAGAGCTTTCTGAGGGACTATCCGGATCTTGATGCACTGCTGCACAAGGTTCGCCTAGAGTGTGCTCACTTGCGGCATTCCAGCATGGCAAGATCGCGCATTGCATCTCTGCAACGCCGATTCCGCCTGCCAGAACATCGCATCATATGTGACCTCCCCACCAGGTGGAATTCAACGTTACATATGTTGGAGCGGTTGTGTGAGCAGCAGGCAACAGTAATGGAGTACCAGCTGCATCAGGCGCAAACAAGTCGCAGTGTGCGCCGGACACACTTCACCACCACTGAGTGGGCCACTATGAGGGACATCTGCCAAGTTTTGCGTGCCTTTGATGACCACGCGGATGGCCAGTGCAGATGATGCACTAGTCAGCATGACTGTCCCCCTTATCTGTCTGCTTCAAAAAACCTTACAAGCACTAAGTGAGGAGGTTTTTGAAGAGGTCGAGGATGAGGAGTCAGAAATGCCATCTGCTTCTGGCAAGTCTGCGCAACGTGCTTCCACACAAAGGCCCAGGCAGGGGACACTTAGTGAAGAAGATGACGAGGAGTCAATGGAGGAGGAGGAACACATCACTCCTGAGGAGGGAGGTACACAAGGCTCTAGTAGTCAGTGTGTACAGCGAGGGTGGGGTGATGCTGAGCAGGCTGAGATGCTGCCTCAAGCTGGGGACAGTGTTTCCGGTCCAGTTGGCAGTCTGCAGCACATGGTTGATTTCATACTGCAGTGCTTGTTAAATGACCGCCGCATCGCCAACATTCTCCACACGGCTGATTATTGGGGGTACACCCTCCTAGATCCTCGCTACCGGGACAACTTACAAAGCCTCATACCACATTTGAACCGGGAGCGTAAAATGCGGGAGTACCAAGAAACACTTGTGCAGGTCATCATGTTCTCCATTCCCCCCGCAAGTGTTGCTGGTAGTGCTTTTCAAAGCAGCCATGTGGGTAGAGGCAGTGGAGGAAGCTCTGCACAAAGAGGTAGCAGAGGCAGTGCCGCAGGACAAGGCAAGGCCAGTATGGCCCAAATGTGGAAAAGTTTTGTGGGACCGCCACAAACGGCTACACCATCACAGACGGCTCCAGTCAGCAGGAGGCAACGTTTCCGTCAGATGGTGACAGACTACTTGTCTTGCCCTGTTGGTGTACTCCCAGACGGCTCTTCCCCGTTCAAGTATTGGGTCTCTAAGCTGGATACATGGCCAGAGCTTAGCCAGTATGCATTGGAGGTGCTGGCTTGCCCTGCTGCCAGTGTATTATCGGAACGTGTCTTTAGTGCTGCAGGTGGTGTGGTAACAGACCGTCGCACGCGACTGTCCGCCGATAATGTTGACCAGCTTACTTTTCTGAAAATGAACAAGGCCTGGATCTCACCTGAATTTGCCAGTCCTCTTCCAGAATAAATAATTGGCTGGCAACAGGATCCAGGTCTCCTGTTGTGTTCATGTTTCTATGACCTGAACTTTATTTCCTGGGCTACAACAACGCCCGTTGTTGCTCAGAAATGCTGTCCACACAGAAAAAAACACTCGTTCATGTGAAAGTGGAGGTCCGGTGACATCCGCTGATCCCCCTGCTGTGTGGAGGGCAAAGTGTCCTGCTCCCTCCAAAGTCAAAATACCTCCGATTTACACCTGGCTCCTAGTAGGCCTCGGCCTGCACCATGATTGTCCCTGGGCTCCAACAACGCCAGTTGGTGCTCAGAAGTGCTGTCTACACAGAAAAAAACACTTGTTCATGTGAAAGTGGGGTTCGGTAACAACAGCTGATCCCCTGCTGTGTGTTCGGCAATCTCTCCTGCTGCCTCCAAATTCTAACAATGTCTTATCTTAAACTTCCTCCAAGTAGGCCTCAGCCTACAAAATAACTATCCCTGGGCTCCAACATCGTCAGTTGTTGCTCGGAAGTGCTGTCCACACAGAAAAAAACACTCGTTCATGTGAAAGTGGGGTTCGGTAACATCAGCTGATCCCCTGCTGTGTGGAGGGCAAACTGCTGTTGCCTCCAAATTGTAACTACTTCAGATTTAAACATTCTCTGATTTGGCCTCTGTCTCCACTCTGTCTCTAGTATTTCCCCTGACCTCCAACACCGCCAGTTCCTGCTCACAGTTGCCGTCCACGCATTCCACACTTGTTCCTGGTGTTCTGTTACGTGAGCAGATCCCCCAATGTGTGTCCGGCACTGTCTCCTGCGCTGTCCCAGCCTGTTTTCAGCACGCCTGCTGTTTCCGGGTAGTGTCAAGGTCACTATGCCACCAATCCGTTGTCCTGTCATCTTGCGGCCGGGTTAACCGACTCTACGGTGCCTGCAGTTTAGGTAACTCCTATGTGGGCTGCGGGAACTGGCACTGAAGGCTGGATCCGTAGTGCCAATGGGACATGGACCCCCCTGTAGGACTGTGGGTTTCGGTAACTGCGGCCTGGCTACTTTGCTTTGGATGGGTACCTTCTGCTACCCACCCGGGTTCCAGCACTGTCAGCTGGTTCTCGCCAGAGCCTTTGGCCTAGGTGCCTCCATCTCGGTATCCGAAGGTCCAGCACCGTCAGCTGGTCCTTGGTAGTGCTTTCTAGCACAGGTACCTCCTGCCTAGTAACCGGGGTCCAGCACCGTCAGCTGTTCCTCGGTAGTGCCATTGGCTCTTGTAGCTTTTGCTACCCATCTGGGTTCCAGCACCGTCAGCTGGTTCTCGGCAGTGTCTTTGGCACGGGTACTCCCTGTTGCCCAGCCTGGTTCCAGCACGCCAGCTGTTTCCGGGTAGTGTCAAGGTCACTATGCCAACAATCCGTTGTCCTGTCGTCTTGCGGCCGGGTTAGCCGACTCTACGGTGCCTGCAGTTTAGGTGACTCCTATGTGGGCTGCGGGAACTGGCACTGAAGGCTGGATCCGTAGTGCCAATGGGACATGGACCCCCTGTAGGACTGTGGGTTTCGGTAACTGCGGCCGGCTTGCGGCCTGGCTACTTTGCTTTGGATGGGTACCTTCTGCTACCCACCCGGGTTCCAGCACTGTCAGCTGGTTCTCGCCAGAGCCTTTGGCCTTGGTGCCTCCATCTCGGTATCCGAAGGTCCAGCACCGTCAGCTGGTCATTGTTAGTGCCTTTTAGCACAGGTACCTTCTGCTTAGTAACCGTGGTCCAGCACCGTCAGTTGGTCCTCGGTAGTGCCATTGGCTCTTTTTCCTTCTGCTACCCATCCGGGTTCCAGCACTGTCAGCTGGTTCTCGCCAGAGCCTTTTGCCTAGGTGCCTCCATCTCGGTATCCGAGGTCCAGCAACGTCAGCTGGTCCTTGGTAGTGCTTTTTAGCACAGGTACCTTCTGCTTAGTAACCGTGGTCCAGCACCGTCAGTTGGTCCTCGGTAGTGCCATTGGCTCTTGTAGCTTTTGCTACCCATCTGGGTTCCAGCACCGTCAGCTGTTCCTCAGTAGTGCCATTGGCTCTTGTTCCTTCTGCTGCCACTACGGGTTCCAGTACTGTCAGCTGGTTCTCGCCAGTTTCTCAGCCTTCTTGTACCTTCTGCTACATTTCCAAGATCAAGCTTTTTGAAATTGTCTTTGGTGATCCGTATTGATCTCCATGACGACGACCCTGATGACGACGACCCGGAAGACCACACCAAAGAAGACCAGAAATATGACCCTAAATAATATGTCCAAGATGACAAAGAACATGAAGACAACCACCAAGATACAGAACAAAAGACAGAAGAACAAGAAGCAGAAGAACAGAAAGCAGAAGAACATTAAGCATAAGATTAAAAATCATCATAGAAGAAATCAAAATTATAAGCAGAAGAAGACTAAGCAGTAAATGGGGGTGAGTCCGTTCCTCCTCGTGGTGCCCCTGGAAAATGCCTGCTGCTGCAGGCCAAACTGAACGCGGACAAATCCTGTTGTAAATCTTTTGTGACAGGCAGAACGTAAGGTGTAATCTTATAACTTTTATAGATAAGTACTACAGGAATGCCTGTCACCATAAGAAAATGAAGAAAAAGAAGAATAGGAAGAAGATGAAGAAATAGCATATGAAAATTAATAATAGCTGAATAAGAAGAATATGAAGAATGGAAAAAAAAATTAATGGGAAGAAGATGAAGAAGAAGAAGAAGAAGATGAATAAGGTGAAGAAAAAGTTGATGAAAAAAATGCTACTGCTGCGGATCATGAAGGAGAAAGTGTGGGAGAAGTACAAAAGAAGGTGAAGAGCATGGAAGTTGTGAAACATACATATCTGACAAAATATAAAAAAGGTTAACATAGTCAATATCTTTTTAACTCCGAACGTCTTGAAAAAAAAAATTGGAATTAATGCTATGCCATGTGATTTGAATAAACCACTATGCCTTTAATGTCTCCTCCACCTCCCACAATACATAATAATCTTTATTTTTTATATAGCGCTAACACATTCCGCAGCGCTTTACAGCGCTTACAATACATTCTACATGATTCTTATTTGTTTTCAATTATGTAGAATTAGCCAACAAGGAAATAAAGGCCTTTTTTTAATTCCGATACCGGAGGTCCCATTGACTTGAATGGGACTTCCGGTATCGGAATCGGCGATACCCGATATTTTTTTCGTATCGGGTGATACCATCCGATACGATATTTTGGGGTATCGAACGGTATCGCTCAACACTAGAGGTCAGTGCTAGGAGCTCACAGAATCTAGTTACTTTGTATCAGCCACCTGATACATTATAAACAAACTCCACCCACTCCCTTCATGCCGGAAGGTTTCTACAGCATCGCCACGTGTCTCTGGTGGCGGTCTCCGCGTGATGAGACATCGGACTCCTCCCACCGCCGCCGCGTGTGTCTCAACGCTGACATGGACGGACACCTCCATGCCCACTACAGACAAATAGCGCCACCCTTCCATGACACAGGCAGGACACAGTGCACCCAGCTTTTCTAGCTACCCGCTACCAAAACCCAAAGTAATAGTTTGAGCCTCTATGTTTAATCCCTTAATGACAGCCAATACATCTTTTTACTGACCTGAGATAAGAGAATATCATCCCCATACAGGTGACAATCCAACAGCTGTCATCTGTACACTATAGTTGACAACTTGCTGTATCAAAAACGTTCAGTGCTGGCACCGTCCATATCTGTTTAACCCCTTAGTTGCTGCTGTCAAAAGTGACTATATCAAATAAATGATTAATAGATTGTTGGGGCTTCCGCTTTAATCTAATTGACACACCGAGATCATGATTGTGTGGTCCTGATGTTTGCCATAGCAGTTCATGGCCAAATAGCGGCCTTAGAGTCTCTCGGCTATAGCGGTCAGTTTAGGAGTTAGTGACATTTAGGTGGTAGACAAACACTTTTTCATTCTAGCTATACCACTTTGCATTAATTCCTGAAAATCACCTGAAGGGTTTGAACACTACCTGACAGAAGTTTTCAATATGTCAGGGGGTGCAGTTTTCAAAATGGTATCACGTTTGGGGTTTTCCAATATATAGCACCCCCAAAGTCACTTCAAACCTGGATAGGTCCCTCAAAATAAATTTTGTAAATTTCCTTGAAAAAATAAAAAATTACTGCTACATTTTTAAACCTCCTAAAAGGCTAACAAAATCAATTTGCGTTTTAAAAATGGTGCTGATCTAAAGCAGACATGTGGGAAAAGTTATTTATTAATGTTTTTGTGTGACATGACTATTTGGATTAAAGGGATAATCATTAAAAGTTTGAAAATTGCATTTTTTTTTACATTTTTGTCAAGTTTCTGATATATTTTATAAATAAACACTAAACATATCACCCTAAATTCACCATTATCATAAATTATTATGTACCACGAAAAAACAGTCTCAAAATCACTGGGATATGTTGAAGCGTTCCAGAGTTATCACTACATAAAGTTACATTGGTCAGTATTGTATTGTATAAGTACACTGCGGCTATGGACACAGTGCACCCAGCTTTCCTGACGTTAGCAGGATCAGTGCACCCAGCTTTTCTAGCAACCTATACCCAAAGTAGTAGTTGTAGCTTCTGTGTATAACTACACGCGTACATATTAACATCTTTATACATATGGTGGTATTTTGACATTTATTTCAGGAGTACACTGCTACTTTTGTGAAATTACGGACACCCTCTTGCAGTGGGGTTTTACTTCTAGCGTTAGTATTGTTGTATACTTACCACAAAATCCTGCAGGAGGACACCTTTCCTGCTATTTCTGAGCACTGTTTGGAATATACACTTGTCCTTTATTTATTATTACTTTTGTCAGATTCAAGTTATTTCTGTGACCATTGTGGGATTTTCTGTCATTAAATGAGGGGTACCAACAATTTTGATCATGAGTGTAGGAGGAGTGAATATTTTGACTCCACAGCCATTTTCCGGAAGTTAGCACGCAGTGGATGTTGGAGAGTGAAAATTACACATTTGCCATTTTATTACCTAATACATAGTGCCCAGATTGTGCTCCAGGAGACACACACCACAAATTAAGTGGGTTCTTCTTACTATAATATTGCTAAATACAGGGATCCTAAAAGACAAGGGTCGGAGCGAGCCGCACAACCCCCCCAACAGTGGCTAAGTGGAGGCCCTTCATGACGGTGGGTTGGAGGGAAGGGGTTAATGATCCCAGGGAGTGGAGGAGGTGGATAGAGGGGATATATTAGGAGGCTCTAGGGGCGGTTACCTTTAGTTCCCGCTCTGGAGCCACGAGGGATTGTCCCATTCCCCGAACATGGAGTCCATAACTGTGGTCCTGGTGAGGCTGTGGGCGGCAGCAGAGGCGCAGCATGATGGATGGTTGGAGCAGCAGGTGGCCGGGATCATCGGGGGAGGTAGCGGTTCGTCCGCCGGTACTTCTCCCCGTGCAAGGAGGCGGGTCAGGCCTCCGGAGCGCCTGTCCCCGGATGCTGCGCCTATCACCCAGCGCCGGCGTCGGAGCCCCTCCCGGGACCCTCCGGCGCGGGTGCCTGCCAGTAAGCGCGCTGGCAGTCCCTGGGCCAGGAGGAATCCAAGGGCCGGCCTGGGTGCAGCGGGGGTCGCTAGGCCTTCTCCCAGGCCTCATTGGGAGGCGGGGCCTGCGCGCACCTTGCCGGCGCGGACGGATGACGTCATGGCAAGCCGCAATGGAGGTGGGCGGCCTGCCTCATCGGAGCATGGCGGCTTCATGAGGGCCAGCGCGGGGGGGGAATATCGGGCGGCAGCCCCCAGCGGTCGGGGCGGGCTAGTGCATCCTGTGATGTGGGCCCCTTGACTGGACCAGCAGCGGGAGTAGACCGTGGACGGAGCAGTAGACAGTCGTTGAGGGGTGCGGGCAGTGGGTGGCCACAGGCGGCAGCCTCCGTGCCTGTGCAGCCCGCTGGCCTCAGCGGGGGTCAGAGCTTGGAAGATTCCAGAAGAGAGTGGCCCGGGAGTGCAGCGGTGTCAAGGGAGCCTGTTTCAGCGAGTATCGGACCTCTGGAGACAGAGGGTCTTGCACGAAGCTCCGGTTTTGATGATCAGCGGGATTCGGGAATGGCGGCTGGAGGAGACACAGCGTCGTCGCAGCCCCGTGAGTATGGCTCCTTGTCTTGTCTGTCATCATCCCTAGTGAGGTCCCCTGCAGTCGGGAGCAGACTAGGGGGCCGGCCCGGGGCGGTAGGACAAATAGTGGGAGAACGGGGCCCGTCACCAAGCGGGGGGCTTGGGGAGATGTTAGCGACCATGCAGGATTTGTTGGCGTGGATGGAGGGAGTTAGAGTGCCATCGGCGCATTTAGCTGCCTGGGTGGGGTCGTAAGAGCGAGTGGCTGGCCTGTCGAAGGCGGCTATCGGGGTCTCGGGGGGCCAAGCGGACCCTGTGTCTGTTTCAGTTCAGACGGAGAAAGAGAAGGAATGTCGGATCCATTTGGACGATAGAGCCCACGGGGAAGTGTATGTATGCTTTGAGGGCCCACTGGGAGCTCATCTAAAAAAGGAGGTGCGGGAGAAGATCTGGAAGGATGAATATGTCGAGATATTTTCCCTGTTACTGCTAGAAAAGTTCAATTTGGATAAGGGAAAGAAGGATGATAGCAAAAAAGAGGAGGAAGAAAAACGGAGATGGCGTTTGATTCTACAAACGTTTGCAAATTGGCTCCAGGCGTTTGCAATTCTGGCTAGCGTGATTGGTGAAAAGGCACCTGAGAATTGTTCTCTTTTTTGTTATTTAGATTCAATAGGGGAGGCGTATAGGGTATAAGGGGGTCAGGCCTGGCTCCGTTATGACAAGCAGTTTAGGCAGAGGAAGGCGATTCGTCCGGCGATTCGGTGGGATCAGAAGGACATAAGTCTGTGGTTAAAGGTTATGACGCAGTCTAAGTTTGGCCATTCCTTTCCTGGGGGGGGCCGGCTCTTCATATGTGCAAAGCGGTGGTCAAGGGGCAGGCGGTCAGTCGGGTACCCAGAAGCAGGGTCTCTGCTGGCAATTTAACGATGGGCAGTGTAAATTCGGATCAAACTGCAAATTCAAGCATCTTTGCTCCCATTGCAGTGGAACCTCGCATGAAGCTTCCAGATGCTTTAAGAAGCAGAAAGGAAAAGCAGAGAGTGGTAATTCCAAAGGGGGAGACGCCAGTGAAACTAGCCTCGATGGCCCCTTATCTAAATAGGTTTCCGGATGGTGAAAAGGCGGATCTGTTGTCCGGTTTCAGGGATGGTTTTAGAATTCCTGACCCTTTTGAGATACCATGGGGGCAGAAGAATCTTAGGTCAGCTGATTTGTATGGTGCGGTGGTGTCAGAAAAGTTGGCAAAAGAAGTTCAGTTGGGAAGGATGTCGGGGCCGTTTAAGGATCCTCCGTTCGAGGATTTGGTCGTTTCGCCCCTGGGGGTGGTGCCGAAGAAGGAGCCAGATAAGTTTAGGCTTATTCATCACCTGTCTTTCCCTGGTGGTAGGTCGGTGAATGATGGAAATCGATCCGGAACTGTGCTCGGTGGTGTATATGTCTTTTGATGAGGCGGCAAAGTTGGTCTGGAGGTGTAGAAGGGGGGCACTTTTGGCGAAAACAGATATCGAGTCGGCATTTTCGGTTGCTACCGGTTCATCCAGAGAGTGTTAGGTTGTTGGGCTGTTACTGGGGGGGGGGATTTTTTGTTGATAGGTGTTTGCCAATGGGTTGCTCAGTTTCTTGCGCGTTTTTTGAGGCGTTCAGTTCTTTTCTCGAATAGGTTGTCCGGGACATGTCGGGTTTTGATTCCGTGATTCATTACCTAGATGATTTCTTGTGTATTGGTCCGGGTGATTCAGGCTGTTGTGAGAGGCTGCTTAGGGCCGTGGAGTGGGTTGCTGACCGTTTTGGCGTACCGCTCGCTCCATGAAAAACGGAGGGGCCTTGTACGTGCCTGTCCTTTTTGGGAATCGTGATTGATTCGGTGGCCTGGGAGTTCCGTTTACCGGATGTCAAGGTAGAGGCGTTGCGGGTTGAGGTGTCTCGTGCTAGACGGGTGAAGAAATTGTCATTGAGAGAGGTTCAGTCACTACTTGGTAAATTAAATTTTGCTTGTTGCGTTATTCCAATTGGTAAGGTTTTCTCTCGGCGTTTGGCGAGCGCTACGGAGGGAGTGCGGGCCCCACATTTTGTTCAACTTAACAGTGAGCATAAGGCGGATTTGGAGGTGTGGGACAAGTTTGTGGAGCAATATAACGGACGATCATTGCTCATGGATGATGCAGTTTTAAACGAGGAGATGGACCTGTTTACGGATGCGTCGGGTGGTGTGGGTTTTGGGGCGTATTTTAAGGGCAAATGGTGCGCGGCTGCGTGGCCTGCAGAGTGGTTTCAGCTAGGCCTCGGTAAGAATATTGCTTTATTGCAGATTTTTCCCATATTGGTGGCGGTGAACCTGTGGAAGGAGGAGTTTCGGAATAGAAAAGTCTGTTTCAATTGTGACAAAATGGGAGTGGTGTGCTCCATTAACAGCTTGACTGCGTCCTCTCCTCCGGTGACTCGAGTTCTGTGGCAGCTAGTTTTAACTTGTTTATCGCTCAATGCTCATGTGACGGCTTCTTATGTGCCGACTGTTAGGAATTCCATCTCTGATTCTTTGTCTCGTTTGCAGTGGGAGCGTTTTCAGACCTTGGCCCCAGATGCGGAGGAAGCGGGTCTGGAGTGTCCAGCCGGGCTTTGGAAGGTGGTCTCAGGGCTGCAGAACCCCTGATATGGGCATCTCTGTCTGCCGGTACTTGGTCGATCTACGAGTCAGTTTGGAGTTGTTGGGGACACGTTCGTATGGCAACTCTGGGGAGGATTATTTGGGCGCGTTGCTGGCATGGTTGGGTTTTGGGGCGGAAGAAGGTTGGTCGGTGTCTAAGGTGGGGCAGGTTAGGGCAGGTTTAGCTTTTGGATTTAAATTGAGGGTCAAGTTGATTTGACCAAGTGTTTTTTGGTCAGCCAGGCCATCAAGGGTTTCAGACGTCGGGGCAATAGGGTAGATTGTCGGCGTCCAGTGTCATTTGGTATCCTTAAACAGTTGGGGGCGGTGTTGGTCGATGTTTGTGTGTCACAGTTTGAGTGTTCGCTTTTTTGGGCGGCCTTTTCCCTTGCCTTTTTTGGGGCATTGAGGGTGAGGGAGTTGGTATCTCCAGGACGGTATTCCGGTGGGGGTTTGTTAGATAGGGACGTGTTGGTGGGTGCCAGTGGTTTGGAGTTTTGCATAAGGAGGTCAAAAACGGACCAGGAGGGTAGGGGAAAGAGGTTGGTTTTGGGCGCAGTGCCAGGATCTCTGATGTGCCCGGTGCGCTGCTTGCAGGATTACAAGTCATGGCAACGGTGTGGAGAGGGGCCATTGCTGCATCATGCTGACGGTTCTTTTTTGTCAAGTTTTCAGTTTGTGGCGGTTTTGCGTAAAGGCCTGGACAGGTTGGGTATTGATGGGTCTAGGTTCACTTCTCAAACTTTCATGATTGGGGCAGCTACGGAAGCGGCAGTTGGGGGTTTGGGTTCTAAGGTAATACAGCGGATTGGAAGGTTGGCATCGGGACGTTACAGGTCGTACGTTCGCACTGGGGCTTTGGGAGCGGAGCTACGTTAAATGAAGGACGTTTGGTTATTCTGCTGCGCGGTGGTTAATGTGGTTTTTTGTCATTACAGGTTGCACTCCGTTGCTGGTGTGGATCCTGAGCCATTCCTTTGTGTATTGGGGAGCTCAGCGTGCGGATGTTCGGCGAGAAGGGCGGCAGCTGGGTTTTTCGTGAAGTGTGGCGGTAATCAGATGGTTGGGTTTTAGGGGTATGGGTTGGAACAGGGTTTTGCAGGAGGTACATAATAGCACTAGGCTTGACAAGGACCCAGATATTTTAGTTCTTCACGCAGGGGGAAATAATTTGAGGGTCTGTCCTTTTCGTGAATTAGTCAAGGATATTAAGCACGATCTTCTGCGGTTGTGGTTGTCATTTAGAGGGTTAACTGTGGTATGGTCGGAGATTGTCCCGAGAAAGACTCGGCGACATGGGAGATCGGTTGTCAAGTTAAATAGGGCATAAAGGTTAATAGGGCGGTGTCTAATTTCGTGGTTAGGAATGGGGGGGGGGTTCGGCACTTTGACCTGGAGAGTGGGAGTGGGGTGTTTTGGCTGGCTGATGGTGTTCATCTGAATGATGTGGGCATGGATTTGTGGGCATTGGGTCTGCAGGACGGTATTGAGAGGGCCATAACTTTTCGGTGTGGGGGTCTCAGGCAATCAAGGTTTTCAATTGCCTTCGTTGTGGCGTTTGGGGGGAGGGGGTCCTTGAAGTTGGTGCTAAATTGGTTTTGGGGGATCTGTGGTAATATGGATTCCTCAATGTTATTATCCGTGGTTTGGGTCTGGTGATTTGGGGGGGACTTCCGGCAGTAGTTGGTCGGATACCCAAGAATTAAGTGGACAGTGCAACCCCGATGGTGTTTTGGTGCTCCCGAGCCAGAGGGGTAAAGGCTGGGAGTAATTTATGGTATGTGTTTGTCCACAAAAAGTATTCTTTACGTTTTGGTCACCAGATTTGGAGCTTCAAGGACCCTCCCCAAGGTTGCGTTATATATTTACTAGAGTTGAGCGAAACGGGTCGAAAAAATTCAAAAGTCGCCGACTTTTGGCAAAGTCGGGTTTCATGAAACGAAACCCGACCCTAGGATGAGGTCGGCCACGAGGTCGGCGACTTACGCGCCAAAGTCGCGTTTCAAAAGTTTGTTTTGCGCTCTTTTTCAGCCAATCAGGATCCACGGACACTGTGGGCAACGTGATGACATAGGCACGGGTCACCACCATCTTTCAGAAGGGCATGCAAGTGATTGGCTTGCTTTGGTGGGCGTCACAGGGGGTATAAAAGGGCGTGCACGCCGACCGCCATCTTACTTCTGCCGATCTTAGTATAGGGAGAGGTTGCTGCTGATTCTGTAGGGAGAGCGTTAGGCAGGAAAGAAGACAAAAAACTGCTTCTGCTGCTAGCGATTTGGCCTGCACAACACACAAGTCACTGTGTGTGCAGTTCAAGGGGAGGCTATATTGTGGTGTATCAGTGGTGTTGGTTGTTGGGCTGCCTTTTAAGGCTTCCTGACACGCTGGCATTGCTGTTTACCCACTGCTCCGCAAACTGCTTTTTTAAAAGCAATCCAATCTCCCTTATCCTCTCATCACTTTGGTCACAGGCAGCTGTGCCATCGAGCGTGTCACATAGCGCTCAGATATCAGTGGGCCGCACACAATCCACAAGTGTCCAGTGTCCAAAAGTGTACGCAGAGATTCAAAATCTCCATTATCCTCTCGTCACTTTGGTCACAGGCAGCTGTGCCATCGAGCGTGTCACATAGCGCTCAGATATCAGTGGGCCGCACACAATCCACAAGTTTCCAGTGTCCAAAAGTGTACGCAGAGATTCAAAATCTCCATTATCCTCTCGTCACTTTGGTCACAGGCAGCTGTGCCATCGAGCGTGTCACATAGCGCTCAGATATCAGTGGGCCGCACACAATCCACAAGTGTCCACTGTCCACAAGTGTACGCAGAGATTCAAAATCTCCATTATCCTCTCGTCACTTTGGTCACAGGCAGCTGTGCCATCGAGCGTGTCACATAGCGCTCAGATATCAGTGGGCCGCACACAATCCACAAGTGTCCACTGTCCACAAGTGTACGCAGAGATTCAAAATCTCCATTATCCTCTTGTCACTTTGGTCACAGGCAGCTGTGCCATCGAGCGTGTCACATAGCGCTCAGATATCAGTGGGCCGCACACAATCCACAAGTGTCCAGTGTCCAAAAGTGTACGCAGAGATTCAAAATCTCCATTATCCTCTCGTCACTTTGGTCACAGGCAGCTGTGCCATCGAGCGTGTCACATAGCGCTCAGATATCAGTGGGCCGCACACAATCCACAAGTGTCCAGTGTCCAAAAGTGTACGCAGAGATTCAAAATCTCCATTATCCTCTCGTCACTTTGGTCACAGGCAGCTGTGCCATCGAGCGTGTCACATAGCGCTCAGATATCAGTGGGCCGCACACAATCCACAAGTGTCCACTGTCCACAAGTGTACGCAGAGATTCAAAATCTCCATTATCCTCTCGTCACTTTGGTCACAGGCAGCTGTGCCATCGAGCGTGTCACATAGCGCTCAGATATCAGTGGGCCGCACACAATCCACAAGTGTCCAGTGTCAAAAAGTGTACGCAGAGATTCAAAATCTCCATTATCCTCTCGTCACTTTGGTCACAGGCAGCTGTGCCATCGAGCGTGTCACATAGCGCTCAGATATCAGTGGGCCGCACACAATCCACAAGTGTCCACTGTCCACAAGTGTACGCAGAGATTCAAAATCTCCATTATCCTCTCGTCACTTTGGTCACAGGCAGCTGTGCCATCGAGCGTGTCACATAGCGCTCAGATATCAGTGGGCCGCACACAATCCACAAGTGTCCAGTGTCCAAAAGTGTACGCAGAGATTCAAAATCTCCATTATCCTCTCGTCACTTTGGTCACAGGCAGCTGTGCCATCGAGCGTGTCACATAGCGCTCAGATATCAGTGGGCCGCACACAATCCACAAGTGTCCACTGTCCACAAGTGTACGCAGAGATTCAAAATCTCCATTATCCTCTCGTCACTTTGGTCACAGGCAGCTGTGCCATCGAGCGTGTCACATAGCGCTCAGATATCAGTGGGCCGCACACAATCCACAAGTGTCCAGTGTCCAAAAGTGTACGCAGAGATTCAAAATCTCCATTATCCTCTCGTCACTTTGGTCACAGGCAGCTGTGCCATCGAGCGTGTCACATAGCGCTCAGATATCAGTGGGCCGCACACAATCCACAAGTGTCCACTGTCCACAAGTGTACGCAGAGATTCAAAATCTCCATTATCCTCTCGTCACTTTGGTCACAGGCAGCTGTGCCATCGAGCGTGTCACATAGCGCTCAGATATCAGTGGGCCGCACACAATCCACAAGTGTCCAGTGTCCAAAAGAGTACGCAGAGATTCAAAATCTCCATTATCCTCTCGTCACTTTGGTCACAGGCAGCTGTGCCATCGAGCGTGTCACATAGCGCTCAGATATCAGTGGGCCGCACACAATCCACAAGTGTCCACTGTCCACAAGTGTACGCAGAGATTCAAAATCTCCATTATCCTCTCGTCACTTTGGTCACAGGCAGCTGTGCCATCGAGCGTGTCACATAGCGCTCAGATATCAGTGGGCCGCACACAATCCACAAGTGTCCACTGTCCACAAGTGTGTGCAGAAATTCTAAAACTCCCCTGTCCTATAGACACCTTGTATCTTGTTTTACATTACTATATAGTTTGTTGGATTTTGTCTACATTTCTACCAAAAATGAGGAAGGCTGGTGGAAGAGGCCGTGGAATTGGGCGGGGGTTGGCAGCTGGTAATGATGGTGTTGGTGGTGGATCTGATGGTAGTGGCAAGAGCAAAATAGGACCGAATGCAGGAGGTGCTGACCCTGCGTCATCGTCTGGCTACATAAGGACTCGAACGCTTAGTTTTCTAGGAGTTGGCAAACCGCTTTTAAAGGCAGAGCATCAGGAAAAAGTTTTGTCTTACATTGCTGACTCAGCCTCCAGCTCTATCGCCTCCTCTTCTTCAGTTGTAAAAAGTAAAAGCACTGAGTCGTCATTGGAGGCTCATGTTCATGAACCACACCTTTCCTTGTGTCCTTCACCCCAACCAAGATTGAAGGATGACGCAGGCCATACTACTGATTACTCCATGGAGCTGTTTTCACATACCATGCCTGGATTATCAAGTCAAATGGTGAATTACCCAGGCCAAGATGAATCTGACATGGAGTGCACTGATGCACAGCCGCTGATGGATGATTCTGCTGGTACATTCACTCAGAGCACTACATTGTCCTCGCAGTGTACAGAGCCAGATTTTGACCCTGATGAGACTCAGGTGCCCCTTCCCGCACACTATACCACCATACACGGTGACACAGAGAAAGGTGCACATGACATAGAAGAGGAGGTGATGGATGACCCAGTTGTTGACCCAGATTTTCATCCATTGGGGGAAGAGGGTGCTGCTTCCAATAGCTCAGATGAGGAGCATCCACAGCAGACATCGACATCACAACAGCTGTTATCTGGCAGGCCAGGAGCACTCCAAAGACAGGTTCCAAACATCAAAAGAGTTGCTGGACAGCTTGTCCAGAGGGTCAAAAGATCACAGCGTGCTAGGCCGCAAAATGTCTGCCAAAGTAGGAAGAGTGCAGTGTGGCAGTTTTTTGAACAAAATCCTCATGATCAGGCCAAGGTTATCTGTAAGAAGTGCGCAAAGACCTTTAGCCGAGGGAAAAATCTGAAAAATTTGAATACCAGTTGCATGCTTAGACATTTAACCAGCATGCACTTGCAAGCGTGGACACAACACCAAACCTCAAGTGCCACATGTGCAACTGATCACAACGAAGGTAGTCAGCAACGCTACATTGTTTCCCCCACTGTAAGCCCACCGGTTAGCACAGCAGCAAATGTTGAGGTGTCGTTGCAAGGCCACAGCAGTCAGGGAATCCCACTGTTATATCAACGAAAGACTGATTCTAGGCCATCAGAAAGAACAACTCCATCACCATCATCAACCCTCTCTCAGTCCGCCCTGTCCACCGCTACTTCCACCATATGCAGCTCTCAAGTCCAGCTCACCCTCCCAGACACTATGAGTAGGTCAAGAAAGTACTCAGTCTCTCATCCGCGTACACTGGGTTTGAACACCCACATTGCCAAACTAATCTCGTTTGAGATGATGCCCTTTCGGTTGGTGGAAAGCACAGCTTTCCGCGAACTCATGGCCTATGCAGTACCACGCTATGACCTACCCAGTCGCCACTTCTTCTCTCGCAAAGCCATCCCAGCCCTCCACCATCATGTGAAAGACCGCATTGTCCATGCACTCAAGCAGTCAGTGAGCGGAAAGGTGCACCTCACAACTGATGCATGGTCCAGTCGGCATGACCAGGGCCGTTACGTGTCCATCACTGCGCACTGGGTTAATGTGGTGGATGCAGGGTCCACAGGGGACAGCGGTGGTGGGACAGTGCTGCCTAGCCCACGGTATAGGAAACAGTTGGCTGTAGGCGTTCGACCCTCCTCCTCCTCCTCCTCCTCCAGAAGCGACAGCTCGTCCACAGAGCGCAGTCGTACGAGCACTCCATCTGCAGCTGCCACTGTTGCACACGATGTGTCCCCCTATCGAGCAGCTAGTGGAAAGCGTCAGCAGGCTGTGTTGCAGATGATGTGTTTGGGCGACAGACACACCGCCGAGGTGCTGGCCGAGTACTTGAAGCGACAAACTGAGTCATGGCTGGGCAGTGTACATCTTGAGGCAGGCAAGGTAGTTAGTGATAACGGCCGTAATTTTGTGGCAGCCATAGCCCTTTCAAAACTCAGCCACATACCTTGCTTGGCTCACACCTTGAACCTGGTGGTGCAGTGCTTCCTCAATAATTATCCGGAGTTAACAGCCCTGCTCCAGAAGGTGCGAAGACTGTGCGCGCACATCCGCCGGTCGCCTGTACACTCCGTTCGTATGCAGAAGCTGCAGCAATTGCTCCACCTTCCCAACCACCGCCTCATTATCGACATTGCAACAAGGTGGAACTCCACCCTGCACATGGTGGAGCGGCTGTGCGAGCAGAGGCAGGCCATAATGCATTTGTGGGAGGATACACGGCCAGGCACTTTGAGAGCAGACATGGAGTTGACAGGCGTGCAGTGGTCGAAGCTGAAAGACCTTTGTAAAGTCCTTCAGTGTTTTGAGGAATGCACACGGCTGGTAAGCGCAGACGACGCCATCCTAAGCATGAGCATCCCACTTATGCGTCTGCTCATGCAAACTTTGACGCACCTTAAGGAGCAGGCGTCTGCAGCCAATGTTGATGAGGAGGAAGAGGAGGAGGGAATCCTTGATGACATTCAGCCATTGTCTGCTCAGGGACCTCTCCTGGACGAGGTGGAGGAAGAAGAGGAGGAGGAGGATGATGGGGATGATTACTTAGGGGAGGAGGATGCATCTCGTGGGGCAAGTGAAAATGTTGGCGTGGCAAGGTCTGGTACAGGGTTTGTGCGTGGCTGGAGGGATGTGGATTTGCCAGAAAGTGCTCCTCCACCCAGCACTCGCAGTGCATCATTGACACCGGGAACATTGGCCCACATGTCAGATTATGCCTTGCGGATCCTAAAAAGGGATCCCCGCATTGCCAAAATGATGAACGATGACGACTACTGGTTGGCCAGCATCCTGGATCCACGCTATAAAGGCAAATTACAAAACCTCATGCCACAGGAGAACCTTGACCTAATATTGGCTAATAAACAAGCAACTCTGGTAAATCGGTTGTTTGAGGCATTCCCAGCACACAGCAGCGGTGATGGTTCTCACACGAGCCGTACGGGCCGGGGGCAGCTTGGCAGAGGTGTTCGTGGTGCACACAGCAGAAGTGGCGTTGGAGACAGGGGTTTCATGACAATGTTGTGGACTGATTTTTCAAATACCGCTCACACAACTGGTAATACTGCATCGATGGAAAGTGACAGGAGACAGCAGTTGTCAACTATGGTTACAAACTACTTTTCCTCCCATATCGATGTTCTCCCACACAGGTCATTCCCCTTTGACTATTGGGCCGCTAAACTGGACACCTGGCCTGAATTGGCACAATATGCCTTACAGGAGCTCGCTTGCCCAGCTGCAAGTGTGCTATCGGAAAGAGTCTTCAGTGCAGCTGGATCAATCCTGACAGAAAAAAGGACCCGTCTGTCAACCCAAAATGTGGATGATCTAACCTTCATTAAAATGAACCACGCATGGGTTTCCAAGGATTTTGTCCCACCTTCCCCTGATGACACATAGGGTGACAAAAAAATGGCTTGCTTTGGTCCACCTCTTCCTGGTACTTCACCTATTTCGCCTTTTGCATCAGTTGAATGTCCAACATCAACATATGCCACTTTCTAAAACTCCCTAACTGTGCTGCCTCCCCCCCCATGGCCGGGGTCACCACCTAGCGCACGACACCGTGCGAGTGCCGTTGCCCTGGACAGGTGGGTAGGCCGACTCTTGGGCGCGGGCACTGGCACAGGGTCCCTCATAGTGCAATCAAGTGTCTCTGACGGTGGTGGTGCACACCCGCCGTCAGACACACCGCTGTACTATGAGGGGCCCAGTGCCAGTACCGACGCCCACGAGTGGGCCCCCCTTGCTTGGCCAGGGCCCCAGCATTTGCAATCTTTACCTCTCCCTGCTCCTCCGCTGTGTAATCTGGGCCGTCAAATCCATACTGTGCCTGACACCGTCTGAGCCTGCCTCCTGAGACACATATTTTGAATGTGTACGCTATTCATACATGTTATCCAGGGATACGGTACCCTTTCTAACCTTTGTGCAATGACGTGCAATCCATACTGGGCCTAACACCGTCTGAGCCTGCCTCATGCTGTATAGACATATATTTTGAATGTGTACGCTATCCATACATGTTATCCGGGGATACGGTACCCTTTCTAACCTTTGTGCAATGACGTGCAATCCATACTGGGCCTAACACCGTCTGAGCCTGCCTCATGCTGTATAGACATATATTTTGAATGTGTACGCTATCCATACATGTTATCCGGGGATACGGTACCCCTTCTAACCTTTGTGCAATGACGTGCAATCCATACTGGGCCTAACACCGTCTGAGCCTGCCTCATGCTGTATAGACATATATTTTGAATGTGTACGCTATCCATACATGTTATCCGGGGATACGGTACCCCTTCTAACCTTTGTGCAATGACGTGCAATCCATACTGGGCCTAACACCATCTGAGCCTGCCTCATGCTGTATAGACATATATTTTGAATGTGTACGCTATCCATACATGTTATCCAGGGATACGGTACCCTTTCTAACCTTTGTGCAATGACGTGCAATCCATACTGGGCCTAACACCGTCTGAGCCTGCCTCATGCTGTATAGACATATATTTTGAATGTGTACGCTATCCATACATGTTATCCGGGGATACGGTACCCCTTCTAACCTTTGTGCAATGACGTGCAATCCATACTGGGCCTAACACCGTCTGAGCCTGCCTCATGCTGTATAGACATATATTTTGAATGTGTACGCTATCCATACATGTTATCCGTGGATATGGTACCCTTTCTAACCTTTGTGCAATGACGTGCAATCCATACTGGGCCTAACACCGTCTGAGCCTGCCTCATGCTGTATAGACATATATTTTGAGTGTGTACGCTATCCATACATGTTATCCGGGGATACGGTACCCCTTCTAACCTTTGTGCAATGACGTGCAATCCATACTGGGCCTAACACCGTCTGAGCCTGCCTCATGCTGTATAGACATATATTTTGAATGTGTACGCTATCCATACATGTTATCCGGGGATACGGTACCCCTTCTAACCTTTGTGCAATGACGTGCAATCCATACTGGGCCTAACACCGTCTGAGCCTGCCTCATGCTGTATAGACATATATTTTGAATGTGTACGCTATCCATACATGTTATCCGGGGATACGGTACCCTTTCTAACCTTTGTGCAATGACGTGCAATCCATACTGGGCCTAACACCGTCTGAGCCTGCCTCATGCTGTATAGACATATATTTTGAATGTGTACGCTATCCATACATGTTATCCGGGGATACGGTACCCCTTCTAACCTTTGTGCAATGACGTGCAATCCATACTGGGCCTAACACCGTCTGAGCCTGCCTCATGCTGTATAGACATATATTTTGAATGTGTACGCTATCCATACATGTTATCCGGGGATACGGTACCCCTTCTAACCTTTGTGCAATGACGTGCAATCCATACTGGGCCTAACACCGTCTGAGCCTGCCTCATGCTGTATAGACATATATTTTGAATGTGTACGCTATCCATACATGTTATCCGGGGATACGGTACCCTTTCTAACCTTTGTGCAATGACGTGCAATCCATACTGGGCCTAACACCTTCTGAGCCTGCCTCATGCTGTATAGACATATATTTTGAATGTGTACGCTATCCATACATGTTATCCGGGGATACGGTACCCCTTCTAACCTTTGTGCAATGACGTGCAATCCATACTGGGCCTAACACCGTCTGAGCCTGCCTCATGCTGTATAGACATATATTTTGAATGTGTACGCTATCCATACATGTTATCCAGGGATACGGTACCCTTTCTAACCTTTGTGCAATGACGTGCAATCCATACTGGGCCTAACACCGTCTGAGCCTGCCTCATGCTGTATAGACATATATTTTGAATGTGTACGCTATCCATACATGTTATCCAGGGATACGGTACCCTTTCTAACCTTTGTGCAATCACGTGCAATCCATACTGTGCGTGAGAACGGCTGGCGAGCTGTTAAGCAAGCTACAGCACCTGTCCAGACAAGTACAGGGATTCCCTAGCGAGGAGACTTATTTGATTGTTTTCTATGTTGGGACAGCAATTTTTGGGGAGCACTATACTCTGGAGAATGATGGATGGGGCCCACCATACACTGGAACATTCCAAAGGTGGACATCAGACACTGGAGCAGCATTTACAGGGCCCATTATACACTAGAGCATTAGAAATGGGGCCCATTATGTTTGGAGCATTATTTGGGCCCATAAGACAGTGGAGCTTCATCCATGGGGACCAACATATACTGTAGCATTATGTGGAGCTCATCATATACTGTTTCAAACATTATATGGGACCAATGATTTTATATGGAGAAATAGATGGGCCTCGTCATGAGATGTAAAAAGTGAGGTATTTTTCATTGTACTATACCGCTATTTCTCTGCCGTATCGGAGCATGATGAGTTGTGGTATGTGTTAAAGGGGCGCTCTTTCGCCCAGGGCACATGAAAACCTGCAGCCAGCCCTCCCCCCCACAAATTTAGCCAAATAACCCCCATTTTTCAGTGCGTAACTTGTATTATGAAGTTAATTAAGGTTGACAAGCTTAAGTAAGAAGAATTGATGCTTTTGGCATTCAAATGGGCACTGTAGGTGTGTTTCCTGTCCTCCTCTCACTGCCGACTTTTATTCCCCATTGACTTACATTGGGTTTCGTGTTTCGGGACGACCCCGACTTTTCCCTATAATCGGACGATCTTGCTCGACCCGACTTTTGGAAAAGTCGGGTTTCACGAAACGAAACGCGACCCTAAAAAACCAAAAGTCGCTCAACTCTAATATTTACAAATGTTGTATGTTACTTAAATAAAAGGCTGCTGTGGCCATTATATTCCATTCTGGTGTCCTGGTGTTATTTGGGGTTCAGGTGGGTGGGGAGTTTACTTGGGGTTAGGGGTTGGAAGAGGCAACTAAGCCGCACATTGCCAACTCCAATGTCATGTTGTTTGAGCACACTGCAAGGGTCAGAAGTGAGAGTGGTTTTTGCTGGATTGCTTTATAGAAACCTTGTTGCTTTTCAACAGCCTTTGAGCCACTAATAGTGCGGGAACCTCTGATTTTCCATTGACACATGATGGACCTGAGTGGGGACTTGTTTTTTGTGAGATGAGAATTGGTATTATGTTCGCCTACCTAACATTGATTGTTCACTCTTGCATCCCAAATATCGAATAAAAAGAAACCAAACAGTTGAACACCATGCACTACTGGTTCATCCTATAAGGTTTATTAGACTGCAAACTGTCATTGTCTTGGTAAATAATGTTTTTTACATAGCTTGCTATTTTATGGACCGTTTATGTAGAAATGTTCAAAAATATAAAACGCAAGGATATTTTATTAAAAAATTATAATTTTTTTTATCTTAGCAGATGACTGTACCAGGAGATCAGAAGGACAGCTGACATCTTCAATTTTTAAATATGATGATCTTGAGATCCTTCAAGATACAAATGAAGTGAATGCTATTACTCCAGATATACCACCATCCATTCACAGCAAAGATCTGTCATCTGATCTTATGAAACAGGTCCCATCTTCTGATTCATTACTGACTACTAAGGAAAATCAAAGTGACAAAAGAGGCATTAAAAAACAAACTGCTCCTAAATCAAAGAAGCCATTTTCATGTTCAGAATGCGGGAAATGTTTTAAATATAAATCAGATCTTGTTAGACACCAGAGAGCTCACACTGGAGAGAAACCTTTTTCATGTTCAGAATGCGGGAAATGTTTTAAGCAGAAATCAGAACTTGTTATTCACCAGAGAACTCACACAGGTGAGAAACCTTTTTCCTGTTCAGAATGTGGTAAATGTTTTAACCGGAAAGAGAATCTTGTTAGTCACCAGAGAACTCACACAGAGGAGAAGCCTTTTTCATGTTCAGAATGTGGGAAATGTTTTAAACAGAAATCAGATCTTGTTAGTCACCAGAGAACTCACACAGGGGAGAAGCCGTTTTCCTGTTCAGAATGCGGGAAATGTTTTAGTCACAGACTGACTCTTGTTACACACCAAATAACTCACACTGGGGTGAAGCCTTTTTCCTGTTCAGAATGTGGGAAATGTTATAACCAGAAAGCGCATCTTTTTAGACATCAGAGCAGTCACACAGGGGAGAAGCCTTTTTCCTGTTCGGAATGTGGGAAATGTTTTAACCGGAAAGAGCATCTTGTTAAACACCATAGAACTCACACAGAGGAGAAGCCTTTTTCCTGTTCAGAATGTGGGAAATGTTTTAACCGGAAATCGATTCTTTTTAAACATCAGATTGGTCACACAGAAGAGAAGCCTTTTTCATTTTCTTAATGTGGGAAATATTTTACTTGGAAATCAGCTGTTAATAAACATCAGCGATGTCACATAGGGGAGAAGCCTTATTTATGTTCATAATGTTGGAATAGCTTTAAGCAAAATTGGATCTTCGTAAAAGGGTTGTCTCTTGTCATTCCTCACATTTGCTGACAAAAGGATAAAATTAAAACTAAAGGACTTCCGGGAGGCGGAGCCAAGGAATGGCCACTTTTAGCAGACCTCCCTGCTGGCCTACTCTCATCCGTGGCTATCTATTCATTTGTGAGTGGAGAAAGTGTTAATCAGCGGGGGGAATACCTGGACTGGGGACTCGTCTGTCCGGTCTGCCTCTCTAGGCTCCTCGGGCACAGGAGATGCCATGCAGCCTGATACCTGCCGCGTGTGAGCGTTGAAGATAGAGGGACACTCTGGCGCTTGATCCTCTTGCTCCTAGATTAGAAGACAGGGAAGCGGTCCCGAGATAACTAGCAAACACCCGCTGGGGGAAAAAACGAACAAGGCCCTGAATATCTGGCCGTTATCGTATCTGGGGCTGGAGGAGGTGAGTGCAGTGGCAATAGCGGAAGGGTTAACTACAACAGATGCCATCTCCCTGCCACTCACAGCATCTCTGCACTACATGCTGGCTATGAGCTGCATTGTTTTTAGTTGCTTACCATCCCTCAGGTGACAGAAGCATATTGTGTCCAGTTTTGGGCACCACATTTTAAAAAAAGACATCAACAAACTGGAGCAAGTTCAGAAAAGAGCGACCAGAATGGTGACCGGTCTGCAAACCCTGTCTTATGAGGAAAGGTTGCAGGATTTGGGAATGTTTAGTTTGCAAAAGAGAAGACTGAGAGGAGACTTAATAGCTGTCTACAAATATCTAAAGGGCTGTCACATTGCAGATGGATCAACTTTATTCTCATTTGCACAAGGAAAGACTAGAAGCAATGGGATGAAACTGAATGGGAGGAGACACAGATTAGATATTAGAAAAAACTTTTTGACAGAGTGATCAATGAGTGGAACAAGCTGCCACGAGAAGTGGTGAGTTCTCCTTCAATGGATGTCTTCAAACAGTGGCTGGACAGACATCCGACTAGGAGGATTTAGCGAATCCTGCTTTGAGCAGGGGGTTGGACCAGGAGGTCCCTTCCAACTCTGCGATTCTATGATTCTAAGCAATAAAGCACACAAGGTCGATCTGATAGGGGATTAACCCCTGAGGCCCCTCTACAGAGTTTAAATAAATCAGCCTAAGAAGTCACAAAGGGATTACCTCCGAGACCAGACAAAATACAGGACCAAGAGGACAGCTGATATTAATTTTATTAACCACTTGGCAGAGGTTTAACCAGGTGAAGTCCTCACTCAGTGGCACATTAATTTGTTTACAACTTAGAGGTTTATATTAGTTCTCTCTGACTTTCTATTAATAAAGGTCAACAGCAAGAGATTAATATTCTTTATGCTCCATATAGGAGTCACATGCTACACAGCAGATTCTAATGTAACATTTCTTAACTGAGACTTCACCGCCTTCTATCTTTTCACCATTGCCACTGGGTATGGATAAATTTGTGGGCAAACAAACTAAAGGAGGTCGGGCCTCGTCTCAAAACCAACAAGACTCAACCTCGCCTAAGTCTGCCTCTGATACCAGTAGCGAGACTTCTCATTCAATAGTGGATGCCATCATGGAAGCCTTATGCCCGAAATAGATTCTAGATTTGCCACTCTTCAAACCTCAATATACTCTATAATATCACAAGTTAATAGTCAGGGCACTCGCCTGGATGAGGCCAAACAACGTATCTCTGATTTGGAGGATGTTACCAGGGAAATGGCAGAACGTCTAAAGGGAAAAGAAAAAAATCGTCACAGAGCTTCAATCCAAAGTGGACGATTTAGAAAACCGATCTAGATGCAATAATTTTAAACTGATAGGACTACCGGCGTCCATACATCCCTCTAAATTGCTAAAATTAACATCTGAGTGGCTGCTAGAAGCCTTGGACATTCACCTAACATTGGGTTCAATGGCGGTTGAGAGAGCACATAGAGTAGGCCCGCGGAAGGGATAAGACAATGACAGACCCAGACCAGTGATATTCAGGATCCTTGACTTTCAAGACAAAAATCATTTACTCACTGCTTACAGGAAGAAACCGCACCTATCCTACAAAGGGCACAAAGTTCTGATGTTTCAGGACTATTCGGCCATGGTGATGACCAGATGCAGTACCGTCAACCCGGTGTGTAAGTTGCTGGCTGACATCAGGTTCAGCCTACAATATCCTATGATACTGCACTTTAACCTACCTGGGAAAAGCTGGGCTTTTGATGACCCGGTGAAGGCTCTGAAGGTTGTCTGGGAAACTTTCCAGCCACTGTGAGCAAGATCCAGAGTGGCTTACTCAGTGGCAATACCATGAATCACATAAGGTGATGTCAACTGACATCTATTTGTTATGTTGTTGTTTTTTGCTGTATTTTTAATTCTGCATCTAACGTTAGGATGCGGTTTTAAGGGAATTGTTGAATATGGCACACAGTTACAAATTTTGTGGGAGAGGGAGGTTTTTCGGGAGAGGGTCTCTGCATTCGACTTCAGGTAATCAACAATCCAGGGATTCTAATGCCTACTCGCTGGGATGGGCAGGGATTCCATTATTATGTAACGGTTACATCTAATCATATTTCTCGCACTTGAGTGGGTTAATGGTAGATATCAATACGCAAAAAATATCCACGGTGACATCTCTCCTTTGGTGTTCCTGGAATGTCAATGGCCTAAAATCCCGGTCAAAAGGAAAAAAAATTTAAATTGCATCGAGAAAATGTTCATATTGTACTTTTGCAGGAGACATACTGGGTGAAGGGCAACCATCCGATGTTTTCCAGCCAAAAATTTGTTATGTGCAGAAGCTTCTTTTACTAAGAAACAGAGGGTGTTGCTATTATGATAAACAGGAATATTGGCCATGAGATGGTGGATGTGTTAGACGATCCTTCAGGGAGGTTTGTCTGCGTTAAGCTGGTTATAGAGGTGACGACCTACAGTGTAATTTATATTTATGCGTAAAATTCATTGAATCCGCTCTTTCAGGCTAATGTGCTAAAACAGATCGGGGGTTGGGACACCTCCCATATGATTGTGGGTGGCAATTTTAATGAGGTGCATGACATCGAGATGGATAGCTCTAATTCTCAATCTCCTCATATACCTACGCAAGGGAGACTAATACAATATTTTTTTAGATCATCTGGGATTGTTGGATGTTTGGAGAGTGCAACACCCTGTTGAGAGAGATTATTCTCACTATTCACATGTTCACCACTCCCATGCTGGAATTGATTACTGGTTGTTGGTCCCCTCACTCATGCCAAGAATCACACATACCAAAATTCTGGATGTGCATATCTCAGAACATGCACCGATAACGTTCAGCCTAAAACTAACTAACCCAATCTATTTTCTTAGGAAATGGAAGTTTCCATCATAGCTATATCACTCAGATTATTTTAAAAAATTCATACAATTCTCATGGGATACGTACAAATCTGATAACCAAATACACTATGAAACACCAATTCTTTTCTAGGATACCTCTAAAGCAGTGTTGAGAGGGCAAATAATTGCATATATATGTCATAAAAAAACAGTTGCAGGAGCGGACCCTGGCAGCGCAGAGGGCTTTAACTTAAGCATATAAAAATTTTAAACTTAATAATTCACCCCTCACGAAAAAACAATGTATCGAGGCAAAGGAATTAGCCGATGCACTAGCTCATGAATGGGAAACTTATAGTATTGATCTCCAAAAGCAAACATTTTTTAAATGGGGCAATAAACCTGGCAAATTACTTGTCTCTTACTAGACCATACAGAAAGGCCACAAGGATTCACAAAATTCAGACCAAAGAGAGTAGAGTGTTGACAGAGAATGATGAGATTGTAGAGGAATTTAGATAATTTTTTGGCTCCCTGTACAAAGCGGAGAAAAGAGAGGGGGACGATATTCTAAACTTTATGCAAACAGAAGTGGAACCTTTACTAACAGAGGAACATAGGGAAATCCTTAACGCTCCTATATCCCCTTCAGAAGTCATCCAAACTATCAGCTCCTTGAACCTCTCTAATCTCCTGGCCCTGATGGGTATAGCAATGAATTTTACAAAATATTGGGAAGTATAGGGACACATCTTTGTGAAGTCTTCAATCAGTTGGTTCGATCTGGGCAGCTCCCTGACCGTTTCAATGGAGCAAACATAATAGTGCTCCCCAAACCGGGCAAAGATCCTTTACTAGTGGAAGGATATAGACCAATCTTGCTTTTAAACTCTAACTTTAAAATTTTCACTAAAATACTAGCAAATAGAGTGCAAAAAATAATCCCCAACCTGATATTGGGGTCTAATCAAACTACAAGCCCCAAAGGAGGAAGGTGGCATCAAGTTCCCAGACATTGGAAAGTACAATCTAGCAGCAAATCTCAGATACACCATTGATTGGATAAGAGTTAACTCACATTTCGCAAATGTAGTTTTAGACCAACAATTAAGCCCTCATGTCTCCTTGCCAGCATTACTACATATGGTCAACGATGACCTTATTGCAGACATAAGAAACCACCTCACCTTATGGCAAACTATACAGACATGGAAGAAATGCAGGAGACTGTTGTGAGTTCATTTTCTGGTCCACCAGTTGTGAGTTCTCCTGCCAGGCTCCCTCTGGTGGTAACAGGAGGTAGTGAGGCTGATTTAATCAGTAGAGATCTGCCACCTGATAATGAGGATGACGATTGGACCTCAGGAATCTCAGACTGGATTTAAGACAGCCGACGCCCTATTCTGGTGCTGGTGATTCCTTCTGGCTTGTCAGGTCTTGGTTTTCAGCTCTGTTCCAGTCATCTAAAGCTAAGTTTTTCTGCTAATGTTCACAATTGATTTTGTTGGTCTATTCAGTTTTTGTGTGGTCAGCCAGCCCCGGCTGGGGCTGTGCTGAATTTCCACTCTTATTTACCTGTATTTGCCAATTTGCTTTTTGTCCCTTATTAGATTGGCCTCTTTTTGCTCTGTCTCAGAATATTTCAGAGTGCTGATATAGTGGGAGAAATCTAGTGACTTCAAGGTTAATTTTGCTATCAAAAGTGTTGGACATTATTTTTGTAGGGTTTTTTGCAGATTGCAGACAGTGTCTTTCCTTTCCTATCCTTTCTAGCTAGTTTTGGCCCCATCATTTGCTCAGCCTATTTTCCTGCCTGTGTTGGTGCTTTCATCTTGTTTCAACGTCAATACATGTGTGGGGGCTGTCTTTCCTTTGGGGTCTGCTCTGGGGCAGTTAGTTTTCCCCTTTTCTTGCTTCAGGCTTATGTAGTTCTCCGGCTGTGACGAAGCGTCTAGGATCATCGTAGGTACGCTCCACGGCTGCTGCTAGTTGTGTGGTTAGGATCAGGGATCTGCAGTCTGCATAGTTACCAACCTCTCTGGTTTTCTGTGGGGGACATTAAGGGAGGTGGGGGACATTTATGAGTATTATGCCTGTCGAACAAGCATCAAATAAACTTGATTCCTTCAAACCTGTATGACTTACTTTTTGGCAATGCTCTTTAAACCAATATTGTGAGTTTTACACCTGTCAAATAGCTTGTTACTTCAAGACTTGCATGATTATCGTTTATTGTAATGCTCTTTAAATCAATAAAACATGTTGGAAAAAAAAATGAAAACTAAAAAGTGGTCACTTAATTTTTGCCAGAGCTGTATATATAAAATTATCCCTCAATTAGAAGATTCACTGACAAGAGGATAAAACTAAACTTTATTATTCCAAATGTAAAACTATACCCATAATTCACCCCCTGAAGGTTAGTCAGAAGGTGACTAATAGAAAAAACATATACCCCACATCTCAGTATATAGGGTGAGGTGACGTATACACACTCACTCTCCAAGCCTCTTATTTCTATGGGTTTCATCGTCCTCACCAAAGGCGACTCTTCAGGAGACTTTATTTAATATTGACCTATATTCAAGGTAGACTAGACAAAAAAACCTAAAATCATGTTATCCAAAACAGTCAGAAAACTAGCCATATACAGGCAGATCCCAGACTTCAAACTATATAAAACCCCTGGCAAAAATTATGGAATCACCGGCCTTGGAGAATGTTCATTCTATTGTTTAATTTTGTAGAAAAAAAGCAGATCACAGACATGGCACAAAACTAAAGTCATTTCAAATGGCAACTTTCTGGCTTTAAGAAACACTGAAAGAAATCAAGAACAAAAAATGTGGTAGTCAGTAATGGTTACCTTCTTACTAACCTTCAGGGGTGAATTATGGGCATAGTTTTACATTTGGAATTAATAGTTTAGTTTTATCCTCTTGTCAGTGAATCTTCTAATTGAGGGATAATTTTATATATTCAGCGCTGGCAAAAATTAAGAGACCACTTTAAAATTTTCAGTTTGTCTGATTTTTCTCTTTATATTTTTGAGTAAAATGTAAATTGTTCTTTTATTCTATAAACTTCTGACAACATGTCTCCTAATTTCCAAGCAATACATTTTGTATTTATTTTCAGAAAATGATAAATGGTTAAAAGAACAAAAAACGCAGTGCTTTCAGACCTCAAATATTGCTAAGAAAGCAAGTTCATAATCATTTAGAAAACAATAATGTTTTAACTCGGGAAGAGTTCAGAAATTAAAATTTTGTGGAATACCCAGGATTTTTAATCACAGCTTTCATGTGTCTTGGCATGCTTTCCACCAGTCTTTCACACTGCTCCTGGTGCAAAAATTTAAGCAGTTCTTTGTTTGATGGCTTGTGACTATCCATCATCTTGATTACATTCCAGAGGTTTTCAATGGGGTTCAGGTCGCGAGGTTGGGATGCCCATGACAGGGTTTTGATGTGGTGGTCTCTAAATTTTTGCCAGAGCTGTAATTATATTTTTTCTTTTTTTTTTTTTTCTTCCACGTGACACGGAGAAATCTGCTGTGATTCTGCACAAAAAATCCACTTCATTGGGATGCGGATTTTGATGCAGATTGGATGCTTACTTTTTCCCTGTGGAAAATCAGCAGCAAATCTAGTGCATGGGAACGGGTGGTCTAGACTTACATCTTGTGTTGGAGGACATTACATTGAACTGACAGTAGATGGTGCAGTTCCATCAGTGCATAGTTAATGTTATGTGTTGTAACCTGTTATGTATGTTTCTCCCTGCTCTCTATGATATGCACTTTAAGTTCTCCAGTGTGAGTTCCTATTCTATCCTGAAAAGGTATATAAAGTGAACTTGGAACACCTCCAACCAAAAAATAAGTTTTCCAATTTTGACAACAATGGAAGACCAATTGTATGATCAGCTTTTGACAAACATCTAAGCCATATCGAGAAGAGAAAGGGATTATTTACTATGGAAAAAAGGAGGTTCTCACTAAAAGCCGGCTACTAAATATCCTGAAGGCCTTTCACGACAACCCAACTTCTGGTGGTCATTTTGGCAGAGATAAAACATTTGCCAAAATTTCTGACCGCTATTCCTGGAAGGGAATGAAAAACGATGTTCTCCAACATGTCAAAGCCTGTCAAAAATGTATTGTCACAAGTCCCAAAATCAGCAAAGAAGCTCCACCACTGAACAGTATACCAGTGCCTGGAAAAGTATGGAGCTTAGTTAGGATTGATATGATCGGTCCTCTTCAGGAGACATCAAACGGCAACAAATATATATTTGCTGTCATTGATCATTTCTTGAAGTGGACTGAAGCAACAGCAGTTCCAGACAAGAGTGTCATATCAGTAGCAAAATTTTTGTACACCGTTATTTGCCACTAAGGCTGTATGGACACTTTGATTAGCGACCAGGGAAGAGAGTTTGTGAACTCAATCATCGACAACCCGATGGATCATTTTCAGATCACCGCATTTCATCTGCCTACCACCCACAAATGGCCAGCGGGAACGTGACAATCGAACTCTCAAAGAATCTCTTAGCAAGCTTGTCAATGGCCAAGGAACCAACTGGGACCACTTAATCTCTGGTGTTTTGTTTGCCTATCACACATCTGTGCATGCCTCAACCAAGTGCGCTCCATTTGAGGTCATGTATGGACAAAAGGCTAAGCTTCCTATTGACCTCAATCCATCATCAAATGACACTGTGGATGTCATATCTCTTTCAGATGATGCCAACCCTGATGTGCTAAATACCCTTACAACCATTCAGAACAGGATCCACTCAACTGTAAGTACCAACATCCATTCAGCTCAGGAAATCCAAAAGTGTGCCTTTGATCGCCGACACAACAGCAACAAAGAAATCACTACTGGCACCATTGTTTATATCAAGAATCAATGTCGTGTTCATCGCATGGGTACAAAGTTGGAACCACACTGGGTTAGACCCTACTTCGTTGTGGAATCCTTAACCAAGCGACAAGTAAAACTTAAGAAAAATAAGACTGGCAAGATACTAAGCAACAACTACCATGCCAGTAACCTTAAGATTTACCAGGATAAAGAGACTTCTGTACCACCCCAGTCCCCTGATGACTGTCCCAGTGACTCTGCTACACAGAAACACAAGCAAGCCAAGACTTTCCACCCACTACCAAGTTCAGGAAGGAAGTATCTTACCACCACTCTTGACCTTATGTTTAGTAAGGTTGTGTACTTTGGATGCACAAGAGATCTTGGACAACCACGGCGCACATATAAAACCAAAGGTGATGGAAACTGCTACTTTCGAGCCATCAGCTATATCCTGACAGGAACAGAGGACAACTTACTCCCTTCTCAGAGCTAAAGTCATTCACCACATGAACACTGACTTGTACAAAAAACTACATGGCTACTTTAATCAAGATGTGAAAGAATATGTGAACACCTCTGCCATCTCTCATGATGGAGTCTGGGCAACTGATGCAGAAGTCATGGCCACAGCAAATCTGTTGAGTTGTGACATCATCATCCACACAAAAGTCAGTGACACCATGGATTGGTTGACCTATCCCGCAAGCTTCAATCTTTAGTCAACAACAGAACATGCACTTTATCTTGAAAACAAGCATAATCATTTTAATGTTGTCCGTGTTTACCTTTGAACGTTTATATTGTATTATCCCATCACCATCCATGTGTACGATTATCGTCCGAGAGCCTCTCTGGAACCAATAATCGCCCCAAGTAAAGGTATCTTTATAAGTTGAAGTTTCAGAATGTTATGACTTTTATTATATCCTGAACAGTCAAGTATTTTATGAACTGTTAAGGTTTTCTGGTTGAAGTAAAAAAAAGTCTGTGTGTTTAGAGTTTGAAACAATAAAATGTTGAAAAATTATGTAATTCTTGAGTATATCACTCACTGGTGCTCATAAACATGTCAAATCTGATCTTTAATATACTTTAATATATGGTACTTTAATCTTTAATATACTCAAGAACGGGGCCCCAGATATCACACAGGGGCCCCGTACATTGCACAGGGGGTCCCAGACAGCGCACAGGGGGGCATAGACAGTCTCTCCACCCCTTGCGCCTGGTCTCTGCCCCCTGTGCGCTGTCTGGGGCGCTTTGCGCTGTCTCTGCCCCCTGTGTGCTGCCGGGAGCCCTGTGCGCTGCTTGGGGCCCCGTGTGCTGCCTATGGCCCCTGTGCTCTGCCTGGGGCCCCGTGTGCTGCCTGGGGAACCTGTGCGTTGCCTGGGGCCCTGCACACTGCCTGGGGCCCTGTGCACTGCCTGGTGCCCCCATACACTGCCAGGAGCCCCTTGCGCTGCCTGGGGCCCATATGTGCTGTCTGTGAACCCGTTTGCAGTCTCTGTCCCTGTTTACTGCCAGGGGCCTGTGCACTGCCTGGGGCCCCGTTTTTGATGGTTCTCAAAAGCGTAAAAAATCTGATCTACAGCACCTGGGGTATATTCTGACCGGAGGGGTATAACCTGGCCTATGCCCCTTTAACCCCAGGTATATTCTGGGCGGGGGGGTTAATCTGGCCTGTTACACTGGGCCTATCTATATATCTTTTGTATAGTTCTATGGGCATGCCATCAGGCCCAGGAACCTTCCCATTAGAGACATAACTGCTTCCCGAATTTCTTCCAAGGTGATATCCCTATCCAGGAATGCCTGATCTTCAAAAGAGAGCTTGGGAAATTCAATCTGGTTTAAATATTCATCAATTTCCTCCAAAGTGTGGTTTAACTGGGAGCCATACAGCTCTCTAAAGTATTCTTCAAATCTACCTGCAATCTGATCTGATTTAAGCAGCGGGCTGCCCTCCTTTGTATTAATGGCCAAAATTGATGTGAACATTTGATTTTGTTGGACTATGTATGCCAGAAATTTACTTAATTGGTTACGTAGCTCAAAATAAGTCTGCTTAGTAAAAAAAAAAAGTTTTCTCTGTGGCTTTTCCCGTAAGTGCGTCAGGTACTCCATCCCCTTCCCAAGCCAATTATGTAAAGAATTATCAGAGGGATTATTAACATACTCAGCCTCCAGCGACTTACATTCCTCAGCAAGCTTCTGTTCCCCAATAGAGGACTCCCCTTTAATATATGAAGTTGTGGACCTGACACACTTAAAGCATATCTGAGGGGATGTATCCCACACCACCAATCAGGGAAGTCACCATGATCTGCTATAAAAACCTCCAATTGATCTGTTATTCTACCATGCTCCCCTATAAGGAATAGCCAAAACGGATGTATGCGGAACCTCTTGGGTCTGTTAGGGCCCCCTACATGAAGGCATACCACCAATGGAGCATGGTCTGATACAGCTCTAGGGAGATATTCAATTTTACTCAAATCTGAAAATACAGCATTATTCCCAAATACATGATCTATTCTAGACAAACATCGAGCAGCTGGTGTATAAGAGGAAAACTCTTCCTTGAGTAGATGTTCCTGCCTCCACAGATCAATCCAGCCCATCTCCGCTATAAAAGTATGTAAGGCAGTGTTGTCCTGATTACCAGACCTAGAATTTGCAGCGCTCAGTCTATCAAAATGTACATTGAGACCCATATTAAAGTCCCATACATAACATTTTAGCATCAGGATACTGGGATATATCCATTTTGGCTGGTGGTGGGTTGTAAATATTAAGCAGCACATAAGGCATCACATCTATAAATCTATATACGTGTATATAAAATTGAATGTATGTATGTGTGTATCCCCAACCAATCACAAAGCATCTTTCTTTTCACCAGAGCTGTTTAAAAGAAGCTGAGCTGTGATTGTTTGCTATGAGCAACAGTTTTCCCACTCAAGAAAACACCTCAGCAGACATTGACCGGGTGGGAGAAATCTAGCAACCCCGGGAACATAAACTCCCAGCCATTGTCTGCCCCCCAGAAAGGAGCAGATCACACATGACAGAGATGAATCCCCCCCCCTGCCCATATACTCATCACACATCCTCCAACCCATAGGCAGATCTTCCCTCTTAAAGGGGTCTCCGGTATGGAAGTTAGGGCAAATCCCTCAGCGCTCTGATACTGACCCCAGGCCTCTCTTAAAGAAATCCCCGGTATGGAATTACAACCATTCCACTCAGCACTGTAGTTCTGACCCTAGGGTCTCTTAAAGGGATCATTGGTATGGAAGTTAGGGCAATTTCACTAAGCGCTCTGGTTCTCACGCCAGTGTCTCTTAAAGGGACTCCCAGAACAGAAGTGAGGGCAAATCCACTCTGAGCTTTGGTACTGACCCCAGGCCTCTCTTAAAGGGATCTCCGGTATGGAAGATAGGGCAAATGCCTCAATGCTCTGATTCTGACCCCAGGCTTCTATTAAAGGGATCATTTGTATGGAAGTCAGGGCAAGTCCATCCAGTGCTTTGGTTCTGACCCCAGGCCTCTCTTAAAGGGATCCTCGGTATGGAAGTGAGGGTAAATCCTTCAGTGCTCTGATTCTCACCCCAGGCTTCCATTAAAGGGATCAATGGTATGGCAGTCAGGGCAATTCCACTCAGCGCTCTGGTTCTGATGCCAGGCTGATGGAATGATCTGTGATATTAGGGGTAGTAGTGCGATGGCTCTGGCTGATGGGACAATGTGGAATATTAGGGGTAGTAGGCCGGCTGCTCTGACGGGATGATGTGGGATATTAGGGGTAGTAGTCCAGTGGCTCTGACGGAATGATGTGAGATATTAGGGGTAGTAGTCCGGTGGCTCTGATGGGATGATGTGGAATATTAGAGGTAGTAGTCTGGCGGCTGCGAAGGTATGATGTTGAATATTGGTAGTTTTCCTGTGGCTCTGGCTGATGAAATGATGTGGGATATTAGGGGTAGTAGTCCAGTGGCTCTGGCTGATGGGATATTAGGGGTAGTAGTCCGGTGGCTCTGGCTGATGGGACAATGTGGGATATTCCTTTAATGGAAGCCTGGGGTCAGAACCAGAACGCTGAGTGGAATTGCCCTAACTTCCATACCGGGGATCCCTTTAAGAGAGGCCTAGGGTCTGAACCAAAGCGCTGGATGGATTTGCCCTGACTTCCATACCAATGATCCCTTTAATAGAAGCCTGGGGTCAGAATCAGAGCACTGAGGGATTTGCCCTATCTTCCATACCGGAGATTCCTTTAAGAGAGGCCTGGGGTTAGTACCAAAGTGCAGAGTGGATTTGCCCTCACTTCCATACCGGGGATCCCTTTAAGAGACCCTGGCGTCAGAACCAGAGCGTTTAGTGGAATTGCCCTAACTTCCATACGAATGATCCCTTTAAGAGACCCTGGGGTCAGAACCACAGCACGGAGTGGAATGGTGCTAATTCCATACCGGGGATTCCTTTAAGAGAGGCCTGGGGTCAAAACCAAAGCGCTGGATGGATTTGCCCTAACTTCCATACCAATGATCCTTTTAAGAGAGGCCTGGGTCAGTGTCAGAGTGCTGAGGGATTTCCCCTAACTTCCATACCGGAGACCCCTTTAAGAGGGAAGATCTGCCTATGGAATGGAGGATGTGTAATGGGTATATGGACTGGGAGGGGGGGATTCATTTCTGCCATATGCACTCTGCTCCTTTTGGGGGGCAGACAATGGCTGGGAGCTTATGTTCCCGGGGATGCTAGATTTCTCCCACCCGGTCAGTGTCTGCTGAGGTGTTTTCTTGAGTGGGAAAGCTGTTGCACATAGCAACCAATCACAGCTCAGCTTCTTTTAAACAGCTCTGGTGAAATGAAAGCTGCTTTGTGATTGGTTGGTGATACACACATACATTCAATTTTATATATATAGATTGACATGCACTGTCAGTTCTGCCTCCAACACCTCTCTCCTGCATATCCACTCCTCCGCTTCTGCCATATTCTGAAAGAAAATTACCCTCCCGCCATCTGCTACCCTTTGCCTGGCTGGGTATGCCACTGAATATATCCAAAGGAACTCTTCAAACATCTCTTGATCGATATAAATGAGGCTTTTCATTTCTGCAAGTCAATCGAGAAATCAGGAAACAACATTACAGTGACATTTTCATGTTTAATCACTTGGGCCTTCCATGCCAGTTTTAGGATATAATCTCTCTTTCCAATTAAGAAATCTGGCCAGTAGGGGTCTTGGAGGAGCTTCTGGAGGATTTGGCTTTCCAGGTACACAAAGTGCCCTCTCCACTGCATATACAGCAGAAAAGGTGGTGTCCAGGAACAACTCACATATCCATTTCTCCACATAGTCACTGGAGTTGTTCCCTTCTGCCCTTTCCGACAATCAAATGATACGGATATTATTCCGCCTCAGTCTATTCTCTAAAGCATTCACTCCAGCTCCTCACTCACCACCAGCGACCACATAGCTCCATGGGCCCGCTCTTCAGCACTCAGTCTCATGAGCGCACTACCCAGCCTCCTCTCTGTCCTCAACTCACCCGGTAAGCAATAGTTGGGTGGGATACCGGCTAGTCAGTTCAGATGTCCTGTCGGCCTGAAGAATATCCAGCACACTGTTGTTTCAGGCTCACATGTGAGCCACACTCCCAAACTCTGAACACTGGGGGCAAATGAAGGCTCAAACTTGTTTGGCCAATACCGGGGTGTCTCTCCCGGCTACACTGAGGCTCAAAACTGCCTTATCCTAGGCAGAAGCCTGATATTTGTTAAATTGCCGGAGAGAGCTCCGCTCCGTGCGTCTTCTCCCTTCAGTGTCCTGGCCCCACCCTCCCTGCAAAATATTGTTTAGAGCTAGGGTAACACACAGCAAGAAAAGGTGAATAGAAGCCTCAAAAGCACGCTTTGTAGCCCACACGTAGATGAGGCGTGTCACAGAGATGCCACACTGTAAAATATGTGGCCTGTATATTTATTTTTGACTGCAAAATAGTTTTTAGAGCTAGGGTAGCACACAGCAAAAAAAGTTGAATAGAAGCCTCAAAAGCACACTTTGTAGCCCACAGATAGATGAGGCTTGTCACAGAGGTACCAGACTGTTCAATATGTGGTCTGGAGGTTTTTTTTATTTTTTTACCCTAAAATACTGTGTAGATCTAGGGTAACAGACAGCAAAAACAGTAGAATATAGGCCGGAAATGCCACAATTTGTAGACCACAGATAGTTCTGGCGTCTGACGGAGATAGAACACTGTTAAATATGTGGCCTGGATTTTTTTGGCCACACCAAAATTGTGTCAATAAGTAGGCTATGACACTTAAAAAAAACTTGGGAGTACTAAAATTGTAAAATATTTAGGCAATGATATGCGATGCGTGTGGCGTGCAAAACACAGTGATAAATATATGAACTGTAGCTAAATATTTTTTGGCCATCTAAATATTTTTGGGTCAGCAAAATGGTGTAAAAAAAAAATGTTGTAAGACACTCCAAAACAGTACCACAAAAAAGGCCAGAATTTTCTGCACACTCAGATGTGATGCCTGGGATGGACAAAGCCGTTATAAAATTGCTGGATTTTGCTGTTGTAATAAAATGATCTGGCTGTAGTGTGCAGTGTGAACAAGCAAATAAATGTAGATAAAAGGGGGCTCTGGATTGCTTTGTAATAAAATTAGCAGGACTCAGGTGCAAAAAAAAATTATTCCTAGTCACGGATACCTGCAGCTAAGTATATATATATATAATAGGCAGCAGCAGACCGTAATGGACCCTTTTGATGTATGCAGTGAGATCTATATACTCTGTAACGTTCCCCCATGTGAGTGGACGGGGGTTACTCACTTTGCAGGTCTTGGAGGTAAACACTGGCACACGCAGGGTTAAAACGAGTCCATTCGGTTTATTTTCTCCATAAACCATTGAAGCATGAACAAAAGGCAAACGGTCTTACAGCAACACAAAAACAGTCCTTAGCTGGGCTTGGTTCCCTCAGGTCCTGTGCACAAACAGGCCAGGGCAATGTCCAGAGCAGAGCTATATCTGCAGACACAGGAAGGCTTCTCCTTCCTTAGAACACAGACCACTTCTGTAGTGTCCCACCTGGACACATGGAAGTCTGTCCACACTCTGACAGACTCCCTCACACTCAGACACATGTGCTAAACACCTCAGTTACGTAGCCCTGTAACCACACCCATAGGTGAGGTATGGATCACATGAGCTGGTCACATGGTCAGGACCTCACCACAGGTCCTGAACATACACATATCTTCAGGCAAAATGGGGTACAGTCCGCACCCCCACCCAAAGGTGAGGCAATATGGGTAGCCAGACCCTCCCATCTCTCATAGCTACCCGCAACCCACACACCGCACTAAATGACACCTTTAGTGTTCATGTACACTATAGACAAAATACTCCGGGTTGCATCGCAGGGAGCATCCATTCATGTGACATATACCTCCCATTAACCACGCGACCACCCGTCACACCACATGTTCCCCCCTCTGCCTAAAGCCGTGGGGCTTGGCACTTTCTATTACTCGACCAAAGATCCTTATCGGTCGTCTCTGCCAGTCAAATCGTCTATCAAAGTCAGGCCCTGCTAGTGAACCCTTCAGTAGGCGTTCATTATCCAACTCTGTCTCGTTCTTTGATAAAGATGGGCCCATGTCAGACCACAGCATCTCCGGCGGTCAGTATGGTGTTGCGACTCCCTTGCCCCCATACCTCTTGTCTGGACTGACTCTTTGTCACCACGTCTTCTACAGGGTCTCCCGCCTAGGTCACTCAGCTCTGAGCTAACTGAGGCATCACTACTTCCTCTTCCATCAGGCCACCTACTGTCATCTCTCTGCTGGCCATTTCTCCTAAGGTCTATATGATCCTGAGAGCAGCCCTTCCATTTATCGCTACAGTTGTGGCCAAAAGTATTGACGCCCCTGCAATTCTGTCAGATAATACTTTCTTCCTGAAAATGATTGCAAACACAAATTCTTCGGTTTTATTATCTTCATTTAATTTGTCTTAAATGAAAAAATACAAAAAGAATTGTCCTAAAGCCAAATTGGATATAATTCCACACCAAACATAAAAAAGAGGGTGGACAAAAGTATTGGCACTGTTCAAAAAGTCATGTGATGCTTCTCTAATTTGTGTAATTAACAGCACCTGTAACTTACCTGTGGCACCTAACAGGTGTTGGCAATAACTAAATCACACTTGCAGCCAGTTGACATGGATTAAAGTTGACTCAACCTCTGTCCTGTGTCCTTGTGTGTACCACATTGAGCATGGCGAAAAGAAAGACCAAAGAACTGTCTGAGGACTTGAGAAACCAAATTGTGAGGAAGCATGAGCAATATCAAGGCTACAAGTCCATCTCCAAAGACCTGAATGTTCCTGTGTCTACCGTGCGCAATGTCATCAAGAAGTTTAAAGCCCATGGCACTGTGGCTAACCTCCCTAGATGTGGACGGAAAAGAAAAATTTACAAGAGATTTCAACGCAAGATTGTGCAGATGTTGGATAAAGAACCTCGACTAACATCCAAACAAGTTCAAGCTGCCCTGCAGTCCAAGGGTACAACAGTGTCAACCCGTACTATCTGTCGGCATCTGAATGAAAAGGTACTGAATGGTAGGAGACCCAGGAAGACCCCACTTCTTACCCCGAGACATAAAAAAGCCAAGCTGGAGTTTGCCAAAACTTACCTGAAAAAGCCTAAAACGTTTTGGAAGAATGTTCTCTGGTCAGATGAGACAAAAGTAGAGCTTTTTGGGCAAAGGCATCAACATAGAGTTTACAGGAGAAAAAAAGAGGCATTCAAAGAAAAGAAAACGGTCCCTACAGTCAAACATGGTGGAGGTTCCCTGATGTTTTGGGGTTGCTTTGCTGCCTCTGGCACTGGACTGCTTGACCATGTGCATGGTATTATGAAGTCAGAAGACTACCAACAAATTTTGCAGCATAATGTAGGGCCCAGTGTGAGAAAACTGGGTCTCCCTCAGAGGTCATGGGTCTTCCAGCAGGACAATGACCCAAAACACACTTCAAAAAGCACTAGAAAATGGTTTGAGAGAAAGCACTGGAGACTTCTAAGGTGGCCAGCAATGAGTCCAGACCTGAATCCCATAGAACACCTGTGGAGAGATCTAAAAATGGCAGTTTGGAGAAGGCACCCTTCAAATATCAGGGACCTGGAGCAGTTTGCCAAAGAAGAATGGTCTAAAATTCCAGCAGAGCATTGTAAGAAACTCATTAATGGTTACCGGAAGCGGTTGGTCGCAGTTATTTTGGCTAAAGGCTGTGCAACCAAGTATTAGGCTGAGGGTGCCAATACCTTTGCCTGGCCCATTTTAGGAGTTTTGTGTGAAATGATCAATGTTTTGCTTCATTCTCTTTTGTGTTTTTTCATTTAAGATAAATTAAATGAAGATAATAATACCAAAGAATTTGTGTTTGCAATCATTTTCAGGAAGAAACTGAGTATTATCTGACAGAATTGCAGGGGTGTCAATGCTTTTGGCCACAACTGTATGTACTCTCTTATCTCCAGCTTGAGGACTTCCAGTCTTTAGCGAACCTCTTTGCCTTTCTATACCACAAGTTGAAGGTGGTGGCCATCTTTCCATTTCCTGCAGCTCTCTGTTGATCTGCTCCCTCTCAAGTCTTAGCTGCTCTACTACTTTCAGGTATGAGACGCGATACTCCAGGAGCATCCGGATATTCCCAAGGCTCTCCATGGACTCGACAACGAGGAATGGAACCATCCCATCTTCACTCATGTCCTGGGCTTCATCATCAGCCGGAATCCTCACTCTCATCACGCCAGACCTGTTCACCATCTCCTGCATCACTTTCCCAAACCTTCCAATGACTTTCCTCACCAGACCTCCGGGCACTTGAATGATGTCTTCTGCAATGCCCTGTTGACTTTGAACTTTCCTCGCACACTCTAGACATCGAGCGGCTTCTTTTTTCTTCAACAGGATCATCTGCTTTGCACGGAGGCATTGTAGATGCATATCCCTCAGGATAGCAACCCGCTTCCTTGTGACTTCCTTAGTTGACAGTATGACCAACTGCTTCGTTTCTGGTGCCCAGATCACACTACATGCTTCTATAGCCTTCCTAAAGGCCTCATACCCATCCTCAATGGCACACGCTTCTCGCATGTCTTCGGGTACCTCTATTATACACTTGAAAAGCGAAGTCTCCCCTTCTTGGACATACTGTTGGACCTCCTCATCCTGAGTGTCAGCGCAGTTTTCCAAGACATCGGCATCCCTTGTATGGCCACCTGCGTGACACTTCCCCAGCTGGATTTCTTCCTCCGTGGAGGCCCCTTCTTTGGTCAGCCTCTCCAGCTCACTCTCCTTCATTGTGATCAGCTCGGGAGAGCGCAACAGTTTGATTTCCCGGTCATCCGTGGATTTCTGGAGTGGGGCCTTAGTCTCCTTTATCTTGAGCTCTTGAAGAACTCCATCTCCCTCCTCTCTCCGGAGAATCTCCTGTTGATGCTTCTCTTGGGTCTGAATCCGGAGCTGAATGCGCCGAGCAGGGCAGCATCCGGTCTCTTATAGACCTGATGGCACTGTGCGGCTAGCCAATCACTGCAATACCAAAACAAGGGCAGCACGGTGGTTCAGTGGTTAGCACTGCAGCCTTGCAGCGCTGGAGTTCTGGGTTCGAATCCCTTTAAGGACAACATCTGCAAGGAGTTTGTATGTTCTCCCCGTGTTTGCGTGGGTTTCCTCCGGGTACTCCGGTTTCCTCACACATTCCAAAGACATACTTATAGGGAATTTACATTGTGAGCCCCATCGGGGACAGTGATGATAATGTGTGCAAACTGTAAAGCACTGCGGAATATGTTAGCGCTATATAAAAAAAAGAATAAAAAGAAAGAAAGAAACAAAGATGGCTGCAGCAATACAGTGCATGGCAGATAATCCCTGCATGTTGCAGGGTAATTTCCGAATAATCCCGGAAATGCTAGGTGCTCGCTGAGCACACCAAGTACAGTGATACTCGGGCGAGTAACGAGTAGGTGCGAGCACGTTTGCTCATCACTAGTATGTACCAGATAACAGAACACAGCTTATTATTGAAGGAGGTAAACTGGAAGATACTTGGTGAGTCCAACCTTGGTGATTGCAAAGTATGTGTCTCAAATTATGTGTCCAGAAAAGAGTTCAATCTGTTACCTAAATATCTGAAAAAAATGTCCTCCAGTAATGGCTCTCCAAGAAAAAATACTAAATTGAAGATGCCATGATAGATAGCACAACTTACAAACAGTGGATATCTGCTGACAGATGGATTCTTGACACTCTTTCTAAAAGTGCAGAAGACTTTGTAGAACAATTTTGTGACAGCTGATAGTCCTTAAAGGGTTAGTCAGAAACACAAAAGTAAATTTCAATTAATAAATCTTTAAAAGCTAAGAACTTTTGTAATTCAAGTCATGGTAAAATTCCCCTCCTGTCACTCTATACTGAACTTAGGGTTCTGCTTATATTACCCACTTCCTATGACGATTCATTTGAGAATCCTCAGTCTATGATGACGCTCAAGCGATTCATTATCTGCAGACTGAAACTGCTGTGTCTCCACTTTCTACCCTGAAACATCGCATCCTTGAAGGGGGAAGCGGCTGGGACATCCCGACACTCCCCTTATTTTGTTTACCAACCTGAAAGGAAGAGTCATCAGTAGAGTTGAGCGAAACGGGTTGGTCAAATTCATAAGTCGCCGACTTTCACTAAAGTCGGGTTTCATGAAACAAAACCCGACCATAGCGTGAGGTCAGCCATGAGGTCGGCGACCAGAGCGCCAAAGTCGCGTTTCAAATGATGCTTCCAGTGCCCTTTTTCAGCCAATGATGGAGGACGCACACTGTGGGCAACGCAATTACATGGGCATCGGTCACCACCATCTTTGAGAAGGGCATGCAAGTGATTGGCTCGCTTTGTGTGGCGTCACAAGGGCTATAAAAGGGCGTGCATGCCGACCTCCATCTTCTGCCGATCTTAGCGTAGGGAGAGGTTGCTGCTGCTGATTCTGAATGAGGGAGAGCGTTAGGCAGGGAAGAAAAAAAAAAACTGCTTCTGCTGGTAGCGATTTTCACTGTACAACACAACAGTTTGTGTGCAGTGCATGGGGAGGATATATTTTTGTGCATCAGCTCTGTTGGTTATTAGGCTGCTTTATAAGGCTCCCTGATAGCTGCATTGCTGTTTGCACACTGCTGTGCAAACTGCTTTTTTAAAAGCAAAAATACTTTTCTTCCTCTTTTCTGCACAGTTACCAAGCGTTCATTTTTCCACACTTTTGTGTGCAGCAGTCCTGCTTATTAGGCTGCCTGCATCCATACTTGGACTGAGAGCATCATTGTCAGCCTCCTAAAATCTCTAGGGAGATTCAAATTCTCTCCAATACTTTATACACCTTGTACCTTGTCATACACCAGCCAATTTCAGCCTGTTAAATTGAGGTGTAATCTATAGTGGGCCTGAGATAATAGTTCAGCCTCCTAAAATCTCTAGGAGATTCAAATTCTCCCCAATACTATATACACCTTGTCCCTTGTCATACACCAACCAATTTCAGCCTGTTAAATTGAGGTGTAATCTGTATTGGGCCTGAGATAATAGTACAGCCTCCTAAAATCTCTAGGGAGATTCAAATTCACCCCAATACTATATACACCTTGTACCTTGTCATACACCAGCCAATTTCAGCCTGTTAAATTGAGGTGTAATCTATAGTGGGCCTGAGATAATAGTTCAGCCTCCTAAAATCTCTAGGGAGATGCAAATTCTCCCCAATACTATATACACCTTGTACCTTGTTTTACAGTACCATATAGCTGGTGGTATTTTGGGTACATTTTCCCAAAAATTAGGAAGTATGGTGGAAGAGGTCGTGGAAGTGGGCGGGGGTTGCCAGCTGGTACTGATGGTGGTGGTGGTGCATCTGCTGGTAGTGGCTAAAGCACAATAGCACCTAAGGCAGGAGGTGTTGAGCCTGCATCATGGTCTGGCTCTGGAAGGCCTGGAAGGCTACCTTTTCTGGGAGTAGGTTAACCGCTTTTAAGGCCAGAGCATCAGGAACTGGTTTTGGCTTACATTTCCGAAACAGACTCCAGCTAATATGCCCTCCTCTTCTGAAGTTTCAAAAAATGCAAGCACTGAGTCGTCAAGTGGTGGCTCCTGGTCAGGAAGAACCCCTTTCCTTGTGTCCTTCACCCCCACCAAAAGTGAATGATGCAGCAGGCATCACTTCACATTAGTCCATGTAGCTCTTTCTCAAATACCATGCCTTGGTTATCAAGTCAAATCATGAATTCCCCAGTCCAAGATGAATCTGACATGGAGTGTGGGTCGCCAGCCAGGGCAGTGGGGTTAATCGGTACTGGGCCGGTGTCTCAGAGGGATGTGTCACGGTGGTGGTGACCCGGTCCGTGGCCCTGGGCGTCCATGCAAAGGGGTGAATAACGTTTATAGGTGAATGATACGTGACACCACCTGTGGTTTCTGATCAGATTGACCAGCGCTGCAGTGTCGCTTTTCTGGGACAGATGTTGTGGTGCAGCTAAGATGTAGAAGCCCTGCACAGGTAGGGCCTTAGTTGCAGGGCAGATGAAAGAGTTGGTAGATGGTGTGCAGTGCAGGATGTAGCAGAGCCGTGCACCAGGCGCAGGAGAAAGATGACAGACACAGTCGTGCAGTTCCTTTACCTGTACTTGTTAAGTGCCGTCCAGGACTCAGAGTATAGATGGAGAAGGAGTTGGTCAGCCTGAAAGCAAATTAGGAATTCTCTCTCTGCAGATATGTAGTGTGTCCTCTGTTCTAGCGCTTATCTGAGGTACTCGCAGTACTGAGTTCACTAAAGTTCCCCCTGTTGGAACTTTCTCGTATGGCAGGCAGCCGTAGCCTTTTCCTTCTGGCTCATACACATCGCTGCTGGGGCCTCTGAGCCTTAGTTGGGAACAGAGCATTTACAGCTGCTACTTCCTCTGGTTTCTGCTGCAGGACCATCATTGTCCCTGCAAACTCGGAGACCGGAATCCGGACCATGCGCTCCAGCTAGGAGTGAGCCTTAACTCTGCTCATCTTCCAGCTCCCCTTCTCACGTCCACACACTTCCCCTTCACAGACTGCCCTAACTTCCCTCCTCCGGACCACAGAGAGCAGCTCCTCAGCAATCAGGTTCAGAGCTCTCCCTGCTGGCCTGGAGTGGGAACTGTGTTGTGTGTTGGTTTAACTGCTAGAGAGATCCTTCGTTGCTCCCAAGCATGACATCACACTCCCTAGGAGGAAGTTAATGCCACTGTGGTGACCGTACTCCTGGGGGCGCCACAAGTGCACTGATGCTCAGCCACTGCTAGATGATTCTGCTGGTACACTGACCAAGACCACTACATTCCCCTCGCACTCTACACAGCCAGAATCTGACCCTGATGAAACTCAGGTTCCCCTTCCCGCATACTATACCACCTTACACGGTGGCAAAGAGGAAAGTGCAGGTTCCTTGAGCAGGTGGGGGGGCATACTCATGGGTGACGGCACTGGCACAGGGCCCCTCATAGTACGCAAAGTGTCTCTGCCGGTGGGAGGGCGAGGGCCCACCCTCTGTCAGACACACAGCCGTACTATGAGGGGCCCTGTGCCAGTGCCATCGCCAATGAGAGGGCCCCCCTGCACCACCGCCGTGACGTCTTCCGCGTTTCCTGACAGTGAAATTCTGGTCAGAGAGCGCTATGACATCACATCTGTATGCCCTCTGCCTAAACAGTCCAAGTACAGACAGATGGAAGATGGGGATGATGAGGAGTCCAGAGTACAGGGATTCCCTAACGAGGAGACTTATTTAATTGTTTTAAAGGTTGGGAGCAATTTTTGGGGAGCACTATACTCTGGAGAATTATATATGGGGCCCACCATACACTAGAGCATTCCAAAGGTGGACATCAAACACTGGAGCAGCATTTACAGGGCCCATTATACACTGGAGCATTAGAAATGGGGCCCATTATATATGGAGCATTATTTGGGCCCATAAGACACTGGAGCATCATCCATGGGGCCCATCATATACTGGAGCATTGTAAATGGGGCAGATTATATATGGAGCCTTATTTGGACCAATCGTACACTAGAGCATCATCCGTGAGGCCCATCATATGCTGGAGCTTTCCAAATGGGGGACATCAGACACTGGAGCAGCATTTACAGGGCCCATTATACACTGGAGCATTAGAAATGGGGCCCATTATATATGGAGCATTATTTGGGCCCATAAGACAGTGGAGCTTCATCCATGGGGACCAACATATACTGTAGCGTTATGTGGAGCTCATCATATACTGTATCGAACATTATATGAGACCAATGATTCTGTATGGAGAAATATATGGGCATCATTACTCTGTATGGTGCACTATGCGGTGGCCATAAAACTGTATGGAGTAATATACTGTCCATTTTTTTGGAGCTATTGGAGAATTTAAAATGGATATCAGCCATGTGATGTAAGAAGTGAAGTATTTTTCATTGTACTATACCGCAATTTCTCTGGCATATCAGAGGATCATGAATTGTGGCATGTGTTAAAGGAGCCCAGTGACACTCTTTGGCACTGGGCCCACAAAAATCTGGAGCCAGCCCTACCCCCCCACAACTTTAGACAAATAACCTCCAGTTTTCAATGCCTAACTATTATTATAAAGTACCATCCAAAAAAGAAAGAAGCAATGCCTAAAATTACAAACTTTATTTAAGACATAATAAATCCATAGATAAGAATAGACATAATAATGCGGGGAACATAACACACAAAGAACCTCACGTAGGGTAAATAGCAATGCTGCATGTATTATGGTCTTATAATTCCCTGGCAAACAGTAAAGCCACAGGAATGCACAGATTTGATTTAATAATAAGAACACAGTGGTGTATAAAAGCGCCAAATGAAATGAGGCACATGAAAATGCAAAAGACAAGCCAGATTGAGGATACTGGGTAATGTAACATACATGAGCACTAGTGGCAATAAGAGTATAAACCCAGCATATACCCAGGCATTGATGTAAAGTTGCTGCTAAAGCATATTTACCTTAAAGTGCGGGCAGGAAACCCCTGGCGCGCGTTTCGCGTTAGCTTTCTCAAAGGGGAACATAATTGGGCTGCCTCTGCACCCTTTTATATGACAGTAAAGTGAACTGGGAGGCGGCGTTGATGTTGGCTTCCTGTGCGCAGCCCGGGCAAGCATCGTCATTGAGCGGCGCCGTGTGAAGCCGCGCCTCCTCCAAACTCGACGCGTCAGAGCAGGAGAGGGGAGGCGGCAACACATGGACGCATTGTCATGATGACGCCAGAGACCCGGACAAGCGTCGTCACAGATCGGCGCCGTGTGAAGCCGCGCCCCTTCCACGCTCGATGCATCAGAGCAGGAGGGAGGAAGCGGCAACACAGGGACGCGTCGTCATGATGACGCCAGAAACCGGATCACGCACAGGAGACACCACATCAAACAGAATACCTGCGCTAAATAGAGGTAAAAATTCCCTATGTTTCCAAGCAAAAATATGTCCTTTATGAGGGGAAGGAAGGACTAAAATGTGAACGATAAATCCAGTTATTAATTAGAATATATAATATCAATATCAATAGCACGATAAACTAGATTATTTAGGTGAATATGCATTAAGTAAACAAGAGAAGTGCTAAGCTAGTGAAAAAATATAGTACCATTGGGAGAATATCATGTTAATGAAACAATCACAATAACTATATTTATATTTAAAAGGGAGTCTCCCAAAAGAGGAAGAAGAGAAAAAGGACATCCTAGTCCATATGCGATAAACGTCCACATAATATATAAAAGGTGCGAGACATATAATATATAATATAAAAATAATAACGATAATAAGTTCCTTCAAATGCAACAACTGGAAAAAGGGCAAGCGTGGAGCCGTGAAAAATCCTTCAGGGAGCGCAGAGAAGGGAGCAAACTTGGAACGCCACATCCACACCCAGCCAGGAGCAAAGGCAGCCGTTTTTCAAAACATCTAAAAAACAATCATAAAATTAAAATCCAAATAAAACAAAGACAAAAAGAGGATAAAGGGGGAGTGAAAAAACAGAGCTTATAATAGAAAATTTTTTACAAAAACAGTGCAAAGCTAATGACCTCATTAAGACCGTCAGGTTGCACAGAATGGATCCTGGATATCAATCGTGCTTCCAATTGTGCAAGCATCTTTCTCCAGTCACCACCCCTAACATCAACATGTACCTTATCTATTCCGAAAGCCTTCAAAAGATTGGCATTACAATCGTGCATTAATTTAAAGTGCCGTGGTATCGGTTTTAAAGAGGAGATGTCTTGTATATCTGCGGCATTCACGATGTCGCGGTAGTGCTCCCTAATCCTAGTCTTTAAAGGCCTTGAAGTTAACCCGACATAGATTTTGGGACAAGGGCAATGGGCATAATATACCACTCCAAAAGAATCACAGGTGATATGCTGCGTAATCGAGAAAGTCTCACCATTACTGGATTCAAATGTAGTGGCTCGTACCATATTGGGGCATGCAATACAACTACCGCATGGGAAGAAGCCCCAAAGAGGACCCCTGGATCCAAAAGCCCTCCCCGGTTGAGGACCGGGATAATAACTTCGGACGATATGATTTTTCAAATTAGGTGATTTCTTGCAAGTAATGGATGGATAATCCAAAAGACATTTAGCCAAACATCTATCCTCTTTTAATATGGGCCAGAATTTCCTTAGAGATTCCTGCATGCCCCGCCAGTTGGTATTATAAGTCGTAAGGAACCTTACCTTTGAATCTTGAACAGGTTTCGAATGTGATTTCAAAAGCTCATTACGGTAAGATTTTTTTGCTGCTTGTAAACCTTTTTTAATGCATCTTCGCGAGTAACCCCTTTCCTGAAACCTATGAGACAAATCATCCGCTTGCTCAATGAAGTTGTTCTCGTTAGAGCAAATTTTCCTGGCCCTAAGGAATTGACCCTTAGGTATACTCTTAATCAGGGAGCAGGGATGAGAGGAAGAGGCATGAAGGAGCGAGCTAACAGAGGTTTCTTTGCGATAAATATTGGTTTCCAAGAAACCACTCGAGGGATTAGTAATCAAAATATCAAGAAAATCAATAGAGGACTGACTATATTTACATGTTAACTTGATGTTCAGCTTATTGCCATTTAAAGTCCCGACAAAGTCAAGGAGGTCTCGCTCTGAGCCCTGCCACATCATGAGAATATCATCGATATAGCGGACCCAGAGCAAGACCCCCTCGATATGCGCAATGGGTTTGGTGAGAAAAATTTCTCGTTCCCACATGCCCATGAAAAGATTTGCATAGGCAGATGCAAAAGCAGCACCCATTGCAGTCCCAATTATGTTCCCCTTTGAGAAAGCTAACGCGAAACGCGCGTCAGGGGTCTCCTGCCCGCACTTTAAGGTAAATATGCTTTAGCAGCAACTTTACATCAATGCCTGGGTATATGCTGGGTTTATACTCTTATTGCCACTAGTGCTCATGTATGTTACATTACCCAGTATCCTCAATCTGGCTTGTCTTTTGCATTTTCATGTGCCTCATTTCATTTGGCGCTTTTATACACCACTGTGTTCTTATTATTAAATCAAATCTGTGCATTCCTGTGGCTTTACTGTTTGCCAGGGAATTATAAGACCATAATACATGCAGCATTGCTATTTACCCTACGTGCGGTTCTTTGTGTGTTATGTTCCCCGCATTATTATGTCTATTCTTATTTATGGATTTATTATGTCTTAAATAAAGTTTGTAATTTTAGGCATTGCTTCTTTCTTTTTTGGATGGTCTTTTCATGAAGCATTCTGTCTATTAGGCTTCTGTTGTTTTGGATAATTATTATAATTCTGTATCTTTTAGAGTTTTTCTCTGCCAGTATGGACTATAAAGCAAGAGACAAAAATTGGCTCTCTTGCGTGGACACTGTATTTTGTGGGGACGCCACGCAATCAGGTATTGGTGAAGGTGGTCAGAAAACGGAGCTTAAAAATTCTTTGAAATTTTTTCTTAAAAAAAGAACTAAAACATGGTGGAATAAGGCCTCGTTAGAGTCCTATTTGGCAAAAAATCTGATACCTAGGGGCTTGCGGATTCGAATTATGCCTTCTTTTAACACTGATGACCCCCTATTTAGAACTAGATGGGAGGATGCTTGTACTTCGTGTTCCAAATCCTTCATAGAACTCCTCATTGGGAATGATAGAAAAACTCTTGAAAAATTGGATACTGACATAGACTGTACCCATCAGAAACTATTGGAATGTTTATCCACCTCCGAGATTGAGACCCTCAACAAGGATTTGGATATCCAGTTTTTAACGTTGGAGAAGGAGGTTAAGGAGGTGAAAACTAGGAAATTTCAAAGAGACCTAAAGGATTTTAATGATGGTGCTGTTTATAAATGGTCTTCCTTTGATGCGCGGGGGCGGTCCACATCCTGTTCCTCCTCCATCTCGTCAGCATCCTCTAGGGAGAGTAATAAAGCGCAACAACAAACCTATAACCTGAGGAAAAACAATAACACTGGAAAAGGTCATACCCCCCAAAAAACACATGGGCGGACTATGCATAGTTCTGCCAGGATGCAGGTAATCAATCTGTCTTCCATAGAATTAACTCCCTCACAATTGGAGGTTTTAAGTTTGGGTCTGTCGTTTTCACCAGCCTCTCCCTTTGACTCATTCGTAGCCACCAAAGATCTCCACCTCTTTGCCCGCAAACTAGTTTTGAAAAAGCTGCATGATAAGCCAAGGATGGGGGAGGTTTGGACTGAAGATGAGCTGCGTGCTATTTCTATCCTTGAAGAATTGGGGGATGATCAACAAATTGCGGCCCCTCCAGGTAAGGATACTTTCCATCCCCCTGTCTCCAACAAATTTCCCCCTCTCAATCTTTATCCCCATATTGAACTTTTTGTCAAACTTGTGACAAAAGAATTTGAGAAGTTAAAGCCCTCAGGTTCTGGGGACAATTTGACCTTTTCACAGAGGGCAGCTCTTAATGAGCTTAAAAATCTTAAAGGAGTTGTCATTAAGCAGGCTGATAAAGGGGGTAACGTGGTGGTGTGGCCGATTCCTATGTATGAAAGGGAAGCCTTTCGACAACTTAGGAATGACGCATGCTATAAAAAATTAACATTCAACCCCACCCTTAAATTTAAAAGGGAGTTACAGAATATTCTTGATCAAGCCTTTGATACAGGCACCATCACTAAGGATCTCAGGGACCATCTGGTACCTCTTTATCCCAAAATGGCATGCATACATTTTATACCGAAGGTTCACAAAAATGCCTCCTCTCCTCCTGGGCGTCCCATTGTCTCGGGCAATGGGAACCTATGTGAGACTGTTTCCAAATTTTTGGATTTTTATTTGAAGCCTCTGGTAGCCAACTTTCCCTCCTATGTAAAGGATTCTGGGGACGTTTTGAAGAAAATTGATGGTATCCCGCTTGAGAAAGATATGTGGTTGGTCACCATGGATGTGGAGGCGCTATACACATCAATACAGCACCAGGATGGGATCATGGCCACTAAAACTTTTCTGTATATGTCCGAGCACAATCTGGATTTTATTGAATTTTTACTTTTGCTGTTGAAATTCACCCTGGAGCATAATTTTTTCATTTTTAAACAGAGTATTTATTTACAACAGCAGGGGACTGCAATGGGTGCTGCTTTTGCATCTGCCTATGCAAATCTTTTCATGGGCATGTGGGAATGAGAAATTTTTCTCACCAAACCCATTGCGCATATCGAGGGGGTCTTGCTCTGGGTCCGCTATATCGATGATATTCTCATGATGTGGCAGGGCTCAGAGCGAGACCTCCTTGACTTTGTCGGGACTTTAAATGGCAATAAGCTGAACATCAAGTTAACATGTAAATATAGTCAGTCCTCTATTGATTTTCTTGATATTTTGATTACTAATCCCTCGAGTGGTTTCTTGGAAACCAATATTTATCGCAAAGAAACCTCTGTTAACTCGCTCCTTCATGCCTCTTCCTCTCATCCATGCTCCCTGATTAAGAGTATACCTAAGGGTCAATTCCTTAGGGCCAGGAAAATTTGCTCTAACGAGAACAACTTCATTGAGCAAGCGGATGATTTGTCTCATAGGTTTCAGGAAAGGGGTTACTCGCGAAGATGCATTAAAAAAGGTTTACAAGCAGCAAAATAATCTGACCGTAATGAGCTTTTGAAATCACATTCGAAACCTGTTCAAGATTCAAAGGTAAGGTTCATTACGACTTATAATACCAACTGGCGGGGCATGCAGGAATCTCTAAGGAAATTCTGGCCCATATTAAAAGAGGATAGATGTTTGGCTAAATGTCTTTTGGATTATCCATCCATTACTTGCAAGAAATCACCTAATTTGAAAAATCATATCGTCCGAAGTTATTATCCCGGTCCTCAACCGGGGAGGGCTTTTGGATCCAGGGTTCCTCTTTGGGGCTTCTTCCCATGCGGTAGTTGTATTTCATGCCCCAATATGGTACGAGCCACTACATTTGAATCCAGTAATGGTGAGACTTTCTCGATTACGCAGCATATCACCTGTGATTCTTTTGGAGTGGTATATTATGCCCATTGCCCTTGTCCCAAAATCTACGTCGGGTTAACTTCAAGGCCTTTAAAGACTAGGATTAGGGAGCACTACCGCGACATCGTGAATGCCGCAGATATACAAGACATCTCCTCTTTAAAACCGATACCACGGCACTTTAAATTAATGCACGATTGTAATGCCAATCTTTTGAAGGCTTTCGGAATAGATAAGGTACATGTTGATGTTAGGGGTGGTGACTGGAGAAAGATGCTTGCACAATTGGAAGCACGATGGATATCCAGGATCCATTCTGTGCAACCTGACGGTCTTAATGAGGTCATTAGCTTTGCACCGTTTTTGTAAAAAATTTTCTATTATAAGCTCTGTTTTTTCTCTCCCCCTTTATCCTCTTTTTATTCTTTGTTTTATTTGGATTTTAATTTTATGATTGTTTTTTAGATGTTTTGAAAAACGGCTGCCTTTGCTCCTGGCTGGGTGTGGATGTGGCGTTCCAAGTTTGCTCCCTTCTCTGCGCTCCCTGAAGGATTTTTCACGGCTCCACGCTTGCCCTTTTTCCAGTTGATGCATTTGAAGGAACTTATTATCGTTATTATTTTTATATTATATATTATATGTCTCACACCTTTTATATATTACGTGGTCGTTTATCGCATATGGACTAGGATGTCCTTTTTCTCTTCCTCCTCTTTTGGGGGACTCCCTTTTAAATATAAATATAGTTATTGTGATTGTTTCATTAACATGATATTCTCCCAATGGTACTATATTTTTTCACTAACTTAGCACTTCTCTTGTTTACTTAATGCATATTCACCTAAATAATCTAGTTTATCGTGCTATTGATATTGATATTATATATTCTAATTAGTAACTGGATTTATCGTTCACATTTTAGTCCTTCCTTCCCCTCATAAAGGACATATTTTTGCTTGGAAACATAGGGAATTTTTACCTCTATTTAGCGCAGGTATTCTGTTTGATGTGGTGTCTCCTGTGCGTGATCCGGTTTCTGGCGTCGTCATGACGACGCGTCCCTGTGTTGCCGCTTCCTCCCTCCTGCTCTGATGCATCGAGCGTGGAAGGGGCGCGGCTTCACACGGCGCCGATCTGTGACGACGCTTGTCCGGGTCTCTGGCGTCGTCATGACAACGCGTCCATGTGTTGCCGCCTCCCCTCTCCTGCTCTGACGCGTCGAGTTTGGAGGAGGCGCGGCTTCACACGGCGCCGCTCAATGACTATGCTTGCCCGGGCCGCGCACAGGAAGCCAACATCAACGCCGCCTTCCAGTTCACTTTACTGTCATATAAAAGGGTGCAGAGGCAGCCCAATTATGTTCCCCTTTGAGAAAGCTAACGCGAAATGCGCGTCAGGGGTCTCCTGCCCGCACTTTAAGGTAAATATGCTTTAGCAGCAACTTTACATCAATGCCTGGGTATATGCTGGGGTTATACTCTTATTGCCACTAGTGCTCATGTATGTTACATTACCCAGTATCCTCAATCTGGCTTGTCTTTTGCATTTTCATGTGCCTCATTTCATTTGGCGCTTTTATACACCACTGTGTTCTTATTATTAAATCAAATCTGTGCATTCCTGTGGCTTTACTGTTTGCCAGGGAATTATAAGACCATAATACATGCAGCATTGCTATTTACCCTACGTGCGGTTCTTTGTGTGTTATGTTCCCCGCATTATTATGTCTATTCTTATCTATGGATTTATTATGTCTTAAATAAAGTTTGTAATTTTAGGCATTGCTTCTTTCTTTTTTGGATGGTCTTTTCATGAAGCATTCTGTCTATTAGGCTTCTGTTGTTTTGGATAATTATTATTATAAAGTAAATTAAGGTTGCCAAGCTTAAGTAATAAGAATTGATGTTTTTGGCATTAAAATGGGCACTGTAGGTTGTAGGTGTGTTTCCTGTCCTCCACTCACTGCCAACTTTTCTTCCCCATTGACTTGCATTGGGTTTCATGTTTCAGTCGGCCTTCGACTTTTCACGATAATCGGCCGATTGCATTTGACCCGACTATTGCGAAAGTCGGATTTGATGAAACCCGACTCGACCCGAAAAAAGGCAGTCGCTCATCTCTAGTCATCAGTGATGCTCATTATAAGGACTGGTCCCTGCAGTGTCTCCTTTGTGCAATGTCTCCACCAGCACCCTGTGTGATGAGAGCAGTGTCCGGTCTGTTGTCTGCTTACCTGAATAGTAATAAGATGGCTCTGCTTGCAGTCAGAAATAAAATACAACAGTGTACTTATGATATTTGAGTGCTTACTTCATGAATCAAAGCTGTTCATTTGTTCCCCAAAAAATTGATTTCATTGATAACAAATGACATCCTACCTAGTTTGAGCAAGGTCTACTACTTCTCGGATGACTCTTCTGTACTGCATAAAAATAGGAAAAACTTTATAATACAGGACCATACTTGAAGAAAACCTGTTGGAGTCTGCAAAAGACCTGAGACTGGGATGGAGATTTGTCTTCCAGCAAGACAATGATCCCAAACATAAAGCAAAATCTACAATGGAATGGTTCACAAATAAATGTATCCAGGTGTTAGAATGTCCAGACCTGAATCCAATCAAGAATCTGTGGAAAGAGCTGAAAACTGCTGTTCACAAACGATCTCCATCCAACCTCACTGAGCTCGAGCTGTTTGCCAAGGAAGAATGGGCAAGAATTTCAGTCTGTCAATGTACAAAACTGATAGAGACATAGCCCAAGCGACTTGCAGCTGTAATGGCAGCAAAAGGTGGCGCAACAAAGTATTAAGTTAATAATATTGCACGCCCCACTTTTCAGTTTTTGAATTTCTACAAAAATTTAAAATAACCAGTACATTTCGTTCAACTTCACAATTGTGTTCCACTTGTTTTTGATTCTTCACCAAAAATTTACATTTGGTATCTTTATGTTTGAAGCATGATATGTGGGAAAAGGTTGAAAAGTTCCAGGAATCGTGCTCCTGCGCAGGCGTACTGAGCAGAGTACTGCAGTGCGCAGGTGCTGGGCCTCTCTGACCTTTCCCGCTGCCTGCGCACTGCAGTACTCTGCTCTGCCCTCAACAGCAGGAGCGCGACACGAAGCGAGCAGGACGACGACATTGCAAGAAAATGGGAGGCGCCGGACCTGCGGCACCAATCGGACCGGACAGCTCCCGGGTGAGTATAATAAAACTTGTTTTAATTAACTTTCAGGTCAGATCAGGGGCTTATCTGCAGCATTACAGAATACTGTAGATAAGCCCCGAAAGGCAGTGGCCACATCTTATTGTGAAAAAATGAGGTGACAGGTTCCTTTTAACAACAAAAAAAACCCCACGGTGACTGGAGAGGTGGATGGACATATATGAGCCTCAGCTGGACTCTGGAAGGGGTTAAAAAAATGAGATTTTGGCATTTTCACTCCTGGTATGGAGGCGATAGCACAATCATATGCCACCATATAGTAGACGTTCGGTAACTGGTGATAATTCCATCATGTGTGGGGTCTATTTGTCTCCAAGCAAAGAAATCACACGTTACATTCCACACATAACACTGTGTAGAAAAGGCGGCGCGGGGTAATTGTGCCAGTAGTGAGGGGAAATAATGGCGGGAATTAGAGTTGAGCAAAACAGGCCAGTCAGATTCAAAAATCGCCGACTTTCGCCAAAGTTGGGTTTCGCCGATCGAAACCCGACCCTACCGTGAGGTCAGCCATGAGGTCGCCGATCAGCGCGCCAAAGTTGCGTTTCAAATGATGCTTTCAGCGCCTTTTCTCACACTATGATGGAGGACGCACACTGTGGGCAACGCGATGACATGCTCAGCGGCCACCACCATCTTAGAGAAGGGCATTGAAGTGATTGGCTGGCTTTGTGTGGCGTCACAGTGGGTATAAAAGGCTGTGAACGCCAACCGCCATCTTACTTCTGCCGATCTTACAATAGGGAGAGGTGCTGCTGATTCTGAACAGGGAGAGCATTAGGCAGGGAAGAGGAAAAAAAACTGCTTCTGCTGATAGCGCTTTTCACTGTACAGTTAGTGTGCAGTGAAAGGGGAGGATTTTAGTTGTGTGCAGCAGCGCTGGTGGTGATTAGGCTGCCTTTTAAGGCTACCTGATAGTTGCATTGCTGTGTGCACACTGCTGTTCAAACTGCTTTTTTCAAAGCACTCCAAATTTTATTATCTTGTCCTGGTGAGTTACTGAGCGTTCATTTTTTCACACACCGTGTAGCGGTGTACGCTCCTCACACACTACCGCGTACCGCCTTCTAGCACGGACAAATAGAAGCTACCTGTGTGTGACTCTGGAAAAAAAAACGAGGAGTTCTTCCGTTTTTCCAGACCTACACCTTAGAGACATGTCCGTTTTTCAAACAGTTTCGTATATCTGATGTTTGATTACGGTGTAAACTAGACAGAGACAGCGTGTGTCAGTCCGTATACACATACACGGAGCTTGACAATTTTCCTTACACACATCGTATTGAGCTGTCCGATTCTCCAACAGTATTGTATATCTGCCGTTCGCTTTACAGTCACATCTATACAGAGTCAGTGTGTGTGTGTGACACTCCATAAATACATATACGGAGATTGTTAGTTGCACAAAAATCATATACAGCTGTACACTTGTGATACAGTTCCGTATATCTGCTTGTTGGATTACGGTCCAATACCTACTGTGAGAGCGTCTGTGACTAACATAATATGTACGTTGATTTAATTTGTTCAATACACCTTACACAGCTGGACGCTCCTCATACAGTACCATCTCTCTGCTGGTATTTTTGGTACATTTTCCCAAACTTGAGGAAGTATGGTGGAAGAGGCTGCGGATGTGGGCAGGGGGGCGCAGCTGGTACTGATGGTGGTGGTGCATCTGCTGGTTCTGGCAAAAGCACAATAGCAGCTAAGGCAGGAGGTGTTCATCCTCTGGCCCAAGAAGGCCTGTAAGGTTGCCTTTTCTTGTAGTAGGAAAACTGCTTTTAAAGCCGGAGCATCAGGAACAGGTTTTGGCATATATTGCCGAAACAGCCACCAGCTCTATTGCCGCCTCTTCTGAACGGTCGAAACCTGCAAGCACAGAGTCGTCAGTGCAGAGTTCGGGTCAAATAAACCCCTTTCCTTGTGTCCTTCACCCCCACCAAAAGTTAAGAACGCGGCAGCCCACACTCCAGATAACTCTATGGAGCTCTTTTCACATACCATGCCTGGGTTATCCAGTCAAATCCTGAATTCCCCAGTCCAAGATGAATCTTACATGGAGTGCACTGATGCACGGCACTGCTAGATGATTCTGCTGGTACATTGACCCACAGCACTACATTCCCCTCGCAGTCTATTGAGCCAGAATCTGACCCTGATGAAACCCAGGTGCCCCTTCCCGCATGCTATACCACCTTACACGGTGATACAGGGGAAGGTAAAGTGGAAGGTGCAGATGACTTTGAAGAGGAGGTGATGGATGACCCAGTTCTGGACCCGAATTGGCATCCATTGGGGGAGGAGGGTGGCGCTGGCAATAGCTCAGATAAGGAGAAGGATCCGCAGCAGGCATTGACATCGCAGCAGCGGTTATCTAGCAGGCCCGTAGCTGTCCTAAAACGTGGAACAAAAACTAAAAGAGTTGCAGGACAGCTTGACCAGACTGTCAACTTAGCACAGCGTGCAAGGCCAGAAAATGTTTACCATAGTAGGAGGAGAGCAGTGTAGCACTTCTTTGTCCAAAATCCTACTGATGAGGCAAAGGTTACCTGTAAGAAGTGCGGAAGGACCTTTAGCCGAGGTAAACAACTCAGAAATTAGAATACCAGTTCCATGCTTAGACATTTAATCAACATGCACTTGCAAGCGTGGACGGACTACAAAACCTCAGGTAGCACATGTGCACCTGCTCCGACTGAAGGTAGCCAATAACGCTCCATCACTACCCCCACTGTAAGACCACCACAACCATTAAGCACACCACCAGCACTAAATGCGGAGGTGTTGTTGCAAGGCCAAAACACTCAGGGAATCACAATGGTTTTGCAACACAACACTGAATCTAGGCCATCACCACCAATACCATCACCAAGCCCCTCTCACTCCATCCGGTCCACCGCTACTTCCCCTCATATGCAGCTCTCCAGTCCAGCTCACCCTACCAGACACTGAGTAGGACAAGAAAGTACTCATCCTCTCATTCGCGTAAACTGTGTTTTAATGCCTACATTGCCAAACTAATCTAATTAGAAATGATGCCCTACCGTTTGGTTGAAAGCGAAGCTTTCCGCGACCTCATGGCCTACGCTGTCCCACGCTATGACCTACCCAGTCGGCACTTCTTTTCTCGAAAAGCCATCCCTGCCCTCCACCGGTATGTGAAAGACCGCATTGTCCTTGCACTGAAACAGTCAGTGAGTGGAAAGGTGCACCTCAAAACAGATGCATGGACCAGTAGGCATGCCCAGGGCCGTTACGTGTCCATCACTGTGCACTGGGTTAATGTGGTGGATGCAGGCTCCACTGGGGACAGCAGTGGTGGAACAGTGCTGCCTAGCCCACGGTATAGGAAACAGTTGGCTGTAGGCTTTCGCTCCTCCTCCTCCTCGTCTATCAGCGAAAGCTCGTCCACAGAGCGCAGTTGCACGAGCACTACATCCGCAGCTGGCAGTGTTGCACTCGAGGTGTCCCACTATCGAACAGCTAGTAGTAAGCGTCAGCAGGCTGTGTTAAAGATGATGTCTTTGGGCGACTACAGACACACCACGGAGGTACTGGCTGACTACTTGCAGCGACAAACAGAGTCATGGCTGGGCAGTCTACATCTTGAGGCAGGCAAGGTAGCCAGTGATAATGGCCCTAATTTTGTGGCAGCCATAGCCCATGCAAAACTCACACACATACCTTGCCTTGCTCACACTTTGAACCTGGTGGTGCAGTGCTTACTTTATAATTATCCGGTGTTAATACGCCTGCTCCATAATGTGCGAAGACTGTGCTCGCACATCTGTCGCTCGGCCGTACACTCCAGTCGTATGCAGAAGCTGCAGCGATTGCTCCACCTCCCCAAGCACCGCCTAATCATAGACGTTGCAACAAGGTGGAACACCACCCTGCACACGGATACACGGGCAGGCAGTTTGAGGGAAGACATGGAATTGTCGGGTGTGCAGTGGTCAAAGCTGAAAGACCTCTGTAAAGTCCTTCAGTGTTTTGAGGAATGCACATGGCTGGTAAGCGCAGATGACGCCATCATAAGCATGAGCATCCCACTTAAGCGTCAGCTCATGCAAAGTTTGACACACATTAAGGATCAGACGTCTGCAGTGGAGGAGGAAGAGGAGGAGGGAAGCATTGATGACAGTCAGCCATTGTCTGGTCGGTCAGGGAACTGTCCTGGACGAGGTGGAGGAAGAGGAGGAGGATGAGGGGGATGATTATTTTGGGCAGGAGGATGTTTCTCAGGGGGCAAGAGAAAATGTTGGCATTCCAAGGTCATGGACAGTGTTTGTGCATGACTGTAGGGATGTGGATTTGCCAGAAACTGCTCCTCTACCCACCACGGGCAGTGCATCATTGACACCTGGAACATTGGCCCACATGTGTGATTATGCCTTGCGGATCCTAAAAAGGGACCCCCGCATTGCCAAAATGATGAGGGATGACGACTACTGGCTAGCCAGCATCCTCAATCCACGTTACAAAGGCGAATTACACAACATCATGCCACAGGAGAACCTAGAGATAATATTGGCAAACAAACAAGCAACGCTGGTAAACCGTTTGAGGCTTTCCCAGCACACAGCACTGGTGCTGGTTCTCCCACGAGCCGTAGTGGGCACAATGGAAGAGGTGTTCGTGGTGCACACAGCAGAAGTGGCGTTGAAGACAAGCGTTTAATGACCATGTTGTGGAATGATTTCTCAAGTACTGCTCACACGACTGCTAATACTGCATCGATTAAAAGTGACAGGAGGCAGCAGTTGTCAACTATGGTTACAAACTACTTTTCCTCCCATATCGATGTTATCCCTCACAGGTCATTCCCCTTTGACTATTGGGCCTCTAAACTGGACGCCTGGCCTGAATTGGCACAATATGCCTTACAGGAGCTCGCTTGCCCTGCTGCTAGTGTGTTATCTGAAAGAGTCTTCAGTGCTTCTGGATCAATCCTGACAGAAAAAAGGACCCGTCTGTCGACCCAATATGTTGATGATCTAACCTTCATTAAAATGAACCATGCATGGGTTTCAAAGGATTTTGTCCCACCTTCTCCTGATGACACATAGGTTACCAGAAAAGTGCCTCTGTTTTTTCCTCCTCTTCCTCGGACTTGCCCAATTACACCCTTTACAGCAGCTGAATGTCCAGCCAACACATCTACATATGCCAATTTTTAAACCTCCCTAACTGGGCTGCCCACCCCTCCCCCAACGGCTGGGGTCAAGACCTGGCGCACCCGGGCAAGTGCCGTTGCTCTGAACAGGTGGATGGGCCCACTGATGGCCGACGGCAATAGCACAGGGCCCCTCATAGTACAATACAGTGTCTCAGACAGTGGGAGTGCCCACTCGCCGTCAGACACACCAGCGTACTATGAGGGGCCCTGTGCCAGTACCGTCGACCACGATTGTGCCCCCCTGCTTGGTCAGGGCCACAGCACTTGCAAGTTGCAATACTTACCTCTCCCTGCTCCACCGCTGTGTAGTCTGTGCAGTTAAATCCTTCACAGGGACGGCCACTTGAAATTTGGTGTATTGATCAATGATGGTTAAGATGTAGCTATGGCCTGTCCTGCTGGCCTCTACCTTCAGATGATCAATGGCTACCATTTGAAATGGACGTCAACTTACAAGCGGATGCAGTGGTGGTTTATGATCACCTTTCACAGTTGTGATAGCCACAGACGTGTGACATTCCTGCCACCATTTTTCAATGTCTCCTCTCATGCCAATCCAATAGAATCGCCTATGGCCTGTGGCTTCTGACTTTTGCACTCCAAAATGATCAGACACATCATGATAGGCAGTAAGGACCATGGGAACATCTCTCCCTGTGATCACAATTTGATGGAGACGAGTAACGGTGATCCACGCCACTGCGATAAAGCAATCCTTTCTTCACATAGAACCTTTTTTGCTTTCTCCACAGACACAGTAATTGAGGGTCTGCATCGCCTCTGCAACATCTACCGGGAGGTTTTCCCTTGATGATTAATTCCAAAATTTCTGCTAACACTCGACTTTGCGTCTATACTTGTATCCATGTAGTTTCCAGTAGCGGATATTCTTGACTGGCTTACTGAGACTGAAATATATACGAAGATTTAAAAGTACCACAACACTGTATACTGGTGTACGCTATGAATACCTTTCCCTTTTTCTACTTTTGTAATTCTGGTGTAATACATAGTGAGCCCGTGAGTGTCTGTGTCTGACTCCAGAAGCATAGATGGAAATTTAACCCTAGACTGGACACACCTGGTATGTGCTGATACAGTACCTTGTTTCAAAAATTTGTATTAAGGTCTCATCTGTAGGATAACCAACTGTGGGGGGGGGCCCTCTTCTTGCCGCAGACAAACACGAGACTGAGACAGTTTGTATTGAACAGGTCCGTTTTTAGTGCCCATCCTTCTGTCGACAACAGCAATTCAACACAGCCGTTTCACATTTCTCTGTACACAGGCCCCGATACCTACACTTCCATTGTAACTATAATCGTGGCGCCCTCTGTGGCTCTTCCACTGTGACTGGCCTAGGCCCAACCACCACAGTGATGCACCAGTCTGAGCACACGTCCGTATAATAGCCCCAGGCTGTCTTCTTCTGCGGCTACCTTCCTCTGGGCCACCCCCCCGTGGCCGCCGCAACTGTCAGTCCTCTCTGGAGCCTTTCCACTGTCTCTATTTCCTCAGCAGAACTTCCTCTTTACTGTGCTCCCTTCGCTGACTGACTCTTCCAGAACCTTCCCTCAGCCTTTTATACTTCCAGTTCTGGTAACTCCGCCCACCATCACAACAGTTTCTCTGACCAATGGCAGTTATTCAGTGTCACTCCTACACTCTCCACTGGCCTCCAATGGGCAAGCTAAAACACTGCACCTTTTCTCTTTATCTTAGCGGTTTCACACCTACACTGCGCTACACCTCTGCTTCTCACTACAGGCTAGTTTGTCTGTCAGTCCACCTTCCCTACATCATCCATAGTGAGTGAGTGTGTGTGGGTTACGCCTTCTATATATACGGTGAATCGGAGAAACAAATTTTTACACTATACTCGATACAGCTTGTATCTTGTCATACAATACCTTTGTTCGACATTTAGCATTACGGTCAAATCCATACTGTGTAAGCATCTGAGAGTGACTACGGGACTATTTATACGGAGATTTCAATTGTACCCTAAAAATATATACTTACTATCTTGTTATCCAGGACATTTTATCAACATTTTTTATTATGGTTGTTACGTGCTACAGAACCACTCAGCACCCAGAATATGTTGTGCAGTTATATGTATGTATAATAGGTTCTATGTGAGATGCATGTCCCTAATGCATCAGCCCACAGGCTGCGCCCCTGGGCAGAGGGGACACGATATTCTCCTTTTGTCCGCCCTCCCCCCACCTTTGTAATTCCCACAGTAAACATCGTCAGGCTCCGGCCACCTGCGGCTTTTGTAATGCATGTCTGGCCTGCCGCTTTTCTATTGGCCTGCCCTCTGTATCTGTGTGATATATTCTGTGTCCTGTGAGTAAAGTGTTGTCAGACTGGAAATACGTGGAGAAGCAGTGATCTTTTATATGCGCCCATGTAACCAAGGAATTCCAGCCAGCGTCATTCATTCAGACTCCAGCCAATGCAGAGCGGACCTCCAAAAACATGGGGTGGTACTGAAAGTGGTACTCCAGCTTAGTAGACCCCGTTACTTTGGTGGCAGCGGTGGGATATGATACCCCTTCTACAGGAGGAAAGGAATGAATGGAAAATAACTACGAGAAGTTAAAGAGGACTACATTAAAAGATCTGGTGGAAGCCCGAGGGTTGATCGCCAGCAACAAAACAAAAGCGGATTTGATAGCAGCCATCATGGAACACGACAGTGCAGCGCCCCCCAATGTGAATGTGGAGGAGACCGAATTCCAGAGGGAGGTAAAGAACAGACTGGCGTTCTATGGCCCAAACCCTGCAGTAGAGATCATATGAGAGGTGATGGCTGATGTGCGTACTGATCTGAAGGAAAAGATGGCCGAGCGGACCAGGATAGAGCTAGACAAGATGGAGATGGCAGAGCGGACCAAAGTGGAGCTGGCCAAGATGGAGATGGCAGAGCGGAGAGAGGAGAGTCAGCGAGCAGGGGGAGCTCTGGCCTTCGACCAGGTACCTTCAACAGTAAGCCACAAAAAGATCCAGTATAATGCCTTCCGACAGTTGGGGGAGGCAGAGGAAGACATTGATGGCTTTCTGCAGGACTTTGAGTGGCAGTGTGCCCTTCATCAAGTGAAGCCGGAGGAACGGGTTCAGATTCTGGCCAGCAAGCTGACAGGCCGGGCAGCGGACGCCTATCGCACGGTACCTGATGAGGACTGTATGGACTATGAGTAGATCAAAGAAGTGATCTTGGCCCGGTATGCGCTGACACCAGAGGCATACCGCCAAAAGTTCCGCGGACTTATAAAACGCGTAATCGATACCCATGCTGAATGGGCCTGTAAATTACGGTGGTCACTGCTACAGTGGGTACAAGGGAGCCAAGCAACCACTAAGGAGGATGTCCTCCAGCTCTTCCTGTTAGAACGATTCTTTAATGGACTAAACCCCGAGACACAGGAATGGCTTCGGGACAGGCGGCCAACGACTCTTGAGGAAGCCGCTCGTCTGGCCGATGAACATCATGATGCCAGGAGGCCGCAGTTGTCTGGATCAAAGGTGGTCACTAGGGGCCCGCCCATGGACCTGGAGGGCCCCAAACCACTGAAGATTGTAGGGGGACCAGCTAGAAACCCGGCCTACCACAGTCCCCCTGGGGCGCGATGCCACACCTGTCGTCAGCTGGGCCACCTGCAAAGACAATGTCCCAACCGGACTCAGCATACCCAGTGGCCAAAGGCGGGAACAGCTACCTTCAGCCGGGCTGCTGTACACTGCTACCAAGGCGAAGCTGACCCGGCATTGGGGGCTACAACTAACCAAGGGGTGGAAGAGATGGAGGAAGAGCTGCATGAAGTAGACTCCGTGCAGGCAGCCCGGGCAGATAATCGACAACAGCATCGACAGGTTGTGTGGGTTAATGGGAAACATATGCAGGGACTAAGAGATTCTGGGGCAACTTTGACCCTTGTGAAGCCTCATCTCATCTGGGACCAAGAGAAGACGGACCGGACAGTGGCAGTCCGTGTAGCAGGGGGAGCTATACATCGACTGCCCACTGCCAGGATTCACCTGAACTGGGGAGTCGGGGATAGCCTTGTTGAGGTCGGCTTGATGGAGGATTTGACTGCAGACATCTTGCTGGGAAATGACTTGGGGCCCATGTTGTCTGCATTCTCGGTGGCCCCTCTGGCTGAGACCTATCCTGTGACCACCCGGAGACAAGCTCGAGCTGCGGAGGCGGAATCACACTCAGAGGAGGCTCAGGTAAGACATCCCAGCCGTACACATATTCCCATAGCCAGACATATTTCTTGGGCCACCCCAGATGAATTTAAGAGGGAATTACAAAGGTGGGGGGAGGGCGGACAAAAGGAGAATATCGTGTCCCCTCTGCCCAGGGGCGCAGCCTGTGGGCTGATGCATTAGGGACATGCATCTCACATAGAACCTATTATACATACATATAACTGCACAACATACAGAGCAGCACCACACAGGGACGAGCCCCACTATAAAACAACAGCTGGTAGTTCCCAAGAAGTATAGGCAGGAGTTACTGCGAATCTCTCATGATATACCCTTGGCCAGGCACTTCGGCGTCAGTCTCACCAGGCATCGTCTGACACAAAACTTCTTTTGGCCGGGGGTAACCTATGATGTTCGTCAGTACTGCCAGACCTGTGACAGCTGTCAGCGCATTGGCAAGAGGGGGGATCGATGCAAGGCCAAATTACGCCCCCTCCCCATTGTGGAGAAACCATTTAGCCGAGTAGCGGTCGATCTGATAGGGCCGTTAGCCAAACCCAGTCCGTCCGGGAAAAGGTATATATTGACAGTGGTAGATTATGCCACACAGTATCCAGAGGCGGTTGCGTTACCTAACATACTGGCAGAGACGGTGGCGGCTGCCCTGCTCCAGGTTTTCTCACGGGTTGGATTTCCCCGGGAGATTATCTCGGACCAGGGTACCCAGTTTACAGCAGAGGTGACCAACCTACTGTTTAAGCTGTGCGGCGTAAAGTCCATTAGAAGCGCCCCGTACCACCCGCAAACCAATGGGTTGTGTGAATGCTTTAACAGGACATTAAAACAGCTCATTGGGACTTTTACCAGGACCTACAGGGACTGGGAGAAATTCTTGCCACACCTCCTGTTTGTCTATCGGGAGGTGCCCCAAGAATCCACGGGGTTCTCCACGTTCGAGCTGGTATACGGGAGACGGGTAAGGGGAACCCTAGACTTAGTACTGGAACACTGGGAGGGGGAGGGCCTCATAGAAGGGGTACCTATTGTACCCTATGTGCTGGAATTCTGGGACTGCCTACAGGAGCTGACCCAGGTTGTACGTGAGAACCTGCAGGCGACGCAGCGGCGCCAGCGCATATGGTACGATCGGAGGGCCAGAGAGCGCACTTTGGAAATAGGACAGAAGGTCCTGGTGTTAGAGCCCACTAAGCAGAATAAGTTTCAAGCTGCATGGCAGGGGCCCTACCAGTTAGTGGGGAAAATAGCCGACACAACCTATAATGTCGCCGATTGTGACGACCCCAGGGTTATCTGCATGTTCCATGTGAATATGCTGAAGCCCTACCGGGAGCGCCCTGAAGAGGTAGTGGCCATCTGTGCACCTGAAGCAGAGGATTTAGCCAGACTTCCCTTGCCGGATGTCTTAGGGGAAAGGACTCAGTTTAAAACAAGGGACCGGGTACACTTGGGTGAAGATCTAGGCCCCCGGGAGAGACAGCAGGCGGAGGCGTTGTTGAGGCTGCGACAGAGGATGTTTTCAGAGAGACCGGGGTACACTCGCCTGGCACAACACAAGGTTGAGACCCAGGATCAGACCTCCCTACGACAAAACCCCTTCTGCATCCCTGAGTCTGTACGAGAAGGGATGCGACAAGAGATACAAGAGATGCTGCGTTTAGGGGTCATTGAAGAGTCAGATAGTCCCTGGGCATCCCCCGTAGTGTTAGTGCCCAAGAAGGATGGGACTACACAGTTTTGTGTAGACTATCGTAAGCTCAATGAGAAAACAGTGACGGATGCATACCCCATGCCGCGTGTGGATGAGTTGTTAGACCGGCTGGTGGGGGCAAAGTATTTGACCACCATCGATCTATGCAAAGGCTACTGGCAGATTCCCCTTAGTCCTGATGCTATTCCCAAGTCGGCATTTGTCACCCCATTCAGCTTATTCCAGTTTCGAGTTATGCCATTCGGGATGAAGAATGCCCCGGCGACCTTCCAAAGGCTGGCTGACCGGCTTCTGGATGGTCTCCAGGACTATGCTTGTGCCTACCTGGACGACATCGCCATCTACAGTGCGACATGGGAAGAGCATCTAAATCACCCTAGAGACAGTATTGGACAGGATCCACCAGACCGGAATCACCCTGAACCCAAACAAGTGTCACGTGGGCAAAGCAGAGGTTCAGTATTTAGGGCATTGGGTGGGAAGTGGGAAACAGCGACCAGAACCAGCCAAGATTAAGGCCATAGCCAAATGGCCCATCCCACGCACTAAAAACCAGGTCATGGCATTTCTAGGGACAGCGGGGTATTACAGGAAATTCGTTCCCAATTACAGCAGCATAGCCAAGCCCCTCACTGATCTGACCCGTAAGAACCAACCCCGCCAGGTAACCTGGACCTCAGAGTGTGAGGAAGCCTTCCGCCAACTATAGGACGCCCTCACCAATACCCCTGTATTGGCCACACCCGATCCAACTAAACGTTTCCTGGTTCACACAGACGCTTCTATGTTTGGATTGGGGGCAGTACCGAGCCAAGTCGGGCCGGACGGCCAAGAACACCCGGTAGCTTACCTGAGTCGGAAACTACTGCCCCGTGAAGTAAGCTATGCGGCCATCGAGAAGGAGTGCCTGGCGGTAGTATGGGCACTCAAGAAGTTGCAACCATATTTGTATGGACGACAGTTTTCCCTCCTATCGGACCATAATCCCCTAGTCTGGCTTAATCGGGTCTCCGGAGACTACACCAGATTGCTGCGGTGGAGTTTAGCCCTACAACCTCTGGACTTCACCATCCACCACAGACCCGGCAAACAAAACGGTAACGCCGATGAACTAAGTCGACAAACGGAACTTGTACCAACCCAATAAACTTCGGTCATCCCCAAACTGATCCGTTGAGGATCAGACTGTGTATGCCGATCGCGTTGCTGAAAAGGGGGAGCCGTGTTACGTGCTACAGAACCACTCAGCACCCAGAATATGTTGTGCAGTTATATGTATGTATAATAGGTTCTATGTGAGATGCATGTCCCTAATGCATCAGCCCACAGGCTGCACCCCTGGGCAGAGGGGACACGATATTCTCCTTTTGTCCGCCCTCCCCCACCTTTGCAATTCCCACAGTAAACATCGGCAGGCTCCAGCCACTTGCGGCTTTTGTAATGCATGTCTGGCCTGCCACTTTTCTGTTGGCCTGCCCTCTGTATCTGTGTGATATATTCTGTATCCTGTGAGTAAAGTGTTGTCAGACTGGAAATACGTGGAGAAGCAGTGATCTTTTATATGCGCCCATGTAACCAAGGAATTCCAGCCAGCGTCATTCATTCAGACTCCAGCCAACGCAGAGCGGACCTCCGAAAACACAGATTGGTACTGAAAGTGGTACTCCAGCTTGGTAGACCCCGTTACAATGGTCAAAACCAAACTGAGTGAGTGTCTGAGGGTGACTACGGAAATATATACCGATAATTTCAATTTGGCCAACACTGTATACATCAGAACGCTTCTGATACAGTAACCTTTTAGGCTATTTAGATTCTGGTGTAATCCATATTGAGCCTGTAAACGTCTGTCTTTACTCCGGCAATATATTTGTAACTTTAAGATTACCCCAACACTGTATACAGCTGTATGCTTGTGTTACATAACCCATTTACAGCTTTTCATATTCTTGTGTAATCCATACTGGGCCTGAGAGCGTTTGTGTCTGCCTCCTGAAATGTTTACAGAGAATCAGAATGTTTACACTATATACCTTGTATCTGGTGATACTGTACCCTTTTTCAGCTTGTTATTTTATTGGATAATCCATACTGAGCCTGTGAGCGTCTGTGTATGCCTCATGAAATATATACGGAGATTTAGTGTTATCCATAGACTGTATAGAGCTGTACGCTTCTGATACAGTACCATATATCTGCTGGTATTTTGGCTCCATATTCAAAAACATGAGAAGTATGGTAGAAGAGGATGTGGATGTGGGCGTGGAGGGCCACCTGGTACTGATGGTGGTGATGGTGGTGGTGCATCTGCTGGTAGTGCTAAAAACACAATAGCAGCTAAGGCAGGAGGTGTTGAGCCAGCGTCATGGTGAAGCTCTGGAAGGCCTGCAAGGCTCCCTTTTCTGGGAGTAGGTAGACTGCTTTTAAAGCCGGAGTATCAGGAACTGCTTGTGGCTTATATTGCTGAAACAGCCTCCAGCTCTCTCGCCTCCTCTTCTGAAGTTGTAAAAAATGCAAGCACTGAGTCGTAACTGCAGGCTTCTGGTCAGGATCAACCCCTTTCCTTGTGTCCTTCACCCACACCAAAAGTGAAGGATGTGGAAGCACACACCTCAGATTACTCCGTGGAGCTCGTTTCACATACCATGCCTGGGTTAATTAAAAATAGGGCCCATTATGTACTGGAGCATTGTAAATGGGGCAGATCAGACACTGGAGCAGCATCTAAGGGGCCCATTATACACTGGAGCATTACAAATGGGGCCCATTATATATGGAGCATTATTGGAGCCCATCATACACTGGAGCATCATCCATGAATCCATGAGGCCCATCATGTACTGGAGCAGTGTAAATGGGGCCCATTATATATGGAGCATTATGTGGAGCTCATCATATGCTGTATGGAACATTATATGTGACTAATTATTTGGTATGGAGAAATATATGGGGCTCATTATTCTGTATGGCGCACAATGTGGTGGCCATTACACTGTATGGAGTAATATACTGTCCTGTTTTTGAGCTATTGTACAATTTAAATTAGATCAGTCATGTCATGTAAGCAGTGAAGTATTTGTCATTGTACTATACCTATATTTCTGTGCCGTATCGGAGCATCATGAGTTGTGGGATGTGTTAAAGGGGGGCACTGACACTCTTTGGCCCAGGGCACACGAAAACCTGGAGCCATCCCTACCCCCTCACAACTTTAGCCAAATAACCCCCAGTTTTCACTGCGTAACTATTATTATGAAGTAAATTAAGGTTGACGAGCTTCAGTAATAAGAATTGATGTTGTTAGCATTGAAATGGGCACTGTAGGTGTGTTTACTGTCCTCCACTCCCTGCCGACTATGCTTCCCCATTGACTTGCATTGGGATTCGTGTTTCAGTCGGACCCCGACTTTTCCCTATAGTCGGCCGATTTCGTTCGACCCAACTTTTGCGAAAGTCGGATTTCATGAAACCCGAAAAAAGGCAAAGTCACTCATCTCTAGCGGGAATGTCACTGACTGAGAAGTCTCCATGTAGCATCTGCACTCTGGATATCATGTGACCCCTGACTCCTCCCCTCCTGTGACCTCATCACAGGTCCTGTGCGCACAGAGCAGCCATATATGTGGAGTGCGGCTCTGCGGGTGGAGGTAAGTGTTGGAGATTCCCCATTACTGAGCACGGGGGACATTAACCCCTTCAGCACCGACACGCTTTTGGGGTTGTTGTTGCCACTTTATAAGAATCATTACGTTTCTGTTCTGTTTCCTGTAATATATACATACGACCCAACTATGGAAGACAGGAAGGGAGGAAACGGATTGTTCTCATAGTACTGGGCCCCTTTCTTGGCTGCACACAGTGTATTGTCCCCATTATGCCCCTTATGCAGTAAATATGATGCCCCCCACACAGTGTAATGTCCCCATTATATCCATTATGCAGTATATATGATGCCCCCACACAGTGTAATGCCCCCATTATGCCCCTTATGCAGTATATATGATGCCCCCCACACAGTGTAATGCCCCCATTATGCCCCTTATTCAGTATATATGATGCCCCCACACACAGTGTAATGCCCCCATTATGCCCCTTATGCAGTATATATGATGCCCCTCACACAGTGTAATGCCCCCATTATGCCCCTTATGCAGTATATATGATGCCCCCACAAAGTGTAATGCCCCCATTATGTCCCTTATGCAGTATATATGATGCCCCCACACAGTGTAATGCCCCCATTATGCCCCTTATGCAGTATATATGATGCCCCCACACAGTGTAATGCCCCCATTATGCCCCTTATGCAGTATATATGATGCCCCCACACAGTGTAATGCCCCCATTATGCCCCTTATGCAGTATATATGATGCCCCCACACAGTGTAATGTCCCCATTATGCCCCTTATGCAGTAAATATGATGCCCCCCACACAGTGTAATGCCCCCATTATGCCCCTTATGCAGTAAATATGATGCCCCCCACACAGTGTAATGTCCCCATTATATCCATTATGCAGTATATATGATGCCCCCACACAGTGTAATGCCCCCATTATGCCCCTTATGCAGTATATATGATGCCCCCACACAGTGTAATGCCCCCATTATGCCCCTTATGCAGTATATATGATGCCCCCACACAGTGTAATGCCCCCATTATGCCCCTTATGCAGTATATATGATGCCCCCACACAGTGTAATGCCCCCATTATGCCCCTTATGCAGTATATATGATGCCCCCACACACAGTGTAATGCCCCCATTATGCCCCTTATGCAGTATATATGATGCCCCTCACACAGTGTAATGCCCCCATTATGCCCCTTATGCAGTATATATGATGCCCCCACAAAGTGTAATGCCCCCATTATGTCCCTTATGCAGTATATATGATGCCCCCACACAGTGTAATGCCCCCATTATGCCCCTTATGCAGTATATATGATGCCCCCACACAGTGTAATGCCCCCATTATGCCCCTTATGCAGTATATATGATGCCCCCACACAGTGTAATGCCCCCATTATGCCCCTTATGCAGTATATATGATGCCCCCACACAGTGTAATGCCCCCATAATGCCCCTTATGCAGTATATATGATGTCCCCCACACAGTGTAATGCCCCCATTATGCCCTTTATGCAGTATATATGATGCCCCACGCACAGTGTAATGCCCCCATTATGCCCCTTATGCAGTATATATGATGCCCCACACACAGTGTAATGCCCCCATTATGCCCCTTATTCAGAATATATGATGCCCCCACACAGTGTAATGCCCCCATTATGCCCCTTATGCAGTATATATGATGCCCCCACACAGTGTAATGCCCCCATTATGTCCCTTATGCAGTATATATGATTCCCCCCACACAGTGTAATGCCTCCATTATGCCCCTTATGCAGTATATATGATGCCCCCCACACAGTGTAATGTCCCCATTATATCCATTATGCAGTATATATGATGCCCCCACACAGTGTAATGCCCCCATGATGCCCCTTATGCAGTATATATGATGCCCCCACACAGTGTAATGCCCCCATTATGCCCCTTATGCAGTATATATGATGCCCCACACACAGTGTAATGCCCCCATTATGCCCCTTATGCAGTATATATGATGCCCCTCACACAGTGTAATGCCCCCATTATCCCCCTTATGCAGTATATATGAAGCCCCCACACAGTGTAATGCCCCCATTATGTCCCTTATGCAGTATATATGATGCCCCCCACACAGTGTAATGCCCCCATTATGCCCTTTATGCAGTATATATGATGCCCCACGCACAGTGTAATGCCCCCATTATGCCCCTTATGCAGTATATATGATGCCCCACACACAGTGTAATGCCCCCATTATGCCCCTTATTCAGTATATATGATGCCCCCACACAGTGTAATGCCCCCATTATGCCCCTTATGCAGTATATATGATGCCCCCACACAGTGTAATGCCCCCATTATGTCCCTTATGCAGTATATATGATGCCCCCCACACAGTGTAATGCCTCCATTATGCCCCTTATGCAGTATATATGATGCCCCCCACACAGTGTAATGTCCCCATTATATCCATTATGCAGTATATATGATGCCCCCACACAGTGTAATGCCCCCATTATGCCCCTTATGCAGTATATATGATGCCCCCACACAGTGTAATGCCCCCATTATGCCCCTTATGCAGTAAATATGATGCCCCCCACACAGTGTAATGTCCCCATTATATCCATTATGCAGTATATATGATGCCCCCACACAGTGTAATGCCCCCATTATGCCCCTTATGCAGTATATATGATGCCCCCACACAGTGTAATGCCCCCATTATGCCCCTTATGCAGTATATATGATGCCCCACACACAGTGTAATGCCCCATTATGCCCCTTATGCAGTATATATGATGCCCCTCACACAGTGTAATGCCCCCATTATGCCCCTTATGCAGTATATATGATGCCCCCACACAGTGTAATGCCCCCATTATGTCCCTTATGCAGTATATATGATGCCCCCACACAGTGTAATGCCCCCATTATGCCCCTTATGCAGTATATATGATGCCCCCACACAGTGTAATGCCCCCATTATGCCCCTTATGCAGTATATATGATGCCCCACACACAGTGTAATGCCCCCATTATGCCCCTTATGCAGTATATATGATGCCCCTCACACAGTGTAATGCCCCCATTATGCCCCTTATGCAGTATATATGATGCCCCCACACAGTGTAATGCCCCCATTATGCCCCTTATGCAGTATATATCATGCCCCCACACAGTGTAATGCCCCCATAATGCCCCTTATGCAGTATATATGATGTCCCCCACACAGTGTAATGCCCCCATTATGCCCTTTATGCAGTATATATGATGCCCACGCACAGTGTAATGCCCCCATTATGCCCCTTATGCAGTATATATGATGCCCCACACACAGTGTAATGCCCCCATTATGCCCCTTATTCAGTATATATGATGCCCCCACACAGTGTAATGCCCCCATTATGCCCCTTATGCAGTATATATGATGCCCCCACACAGTGTAATGCCCCCATTATGTCCCTTATGCAGTATATATGATGCCCCCCACACAGTGTAATGCCTCCATTATGCCCCTTATGCAGTATATATGATGCCCCCCACACAGTGTAATGTCCCCATTATATCCATTATGCAGTATATATGATGCCCCCACACAGTGTAATGCCCCCATTATGCCCCTTATGCAGTATATATGATGCCCCCACACAGTGTAATGCCCCCATTATGCCCCTTATGCAGTATATATGATGCCCCACACACAGTGTAATGCCCCCATTATGCCCCTTATGCAGTATATATGATGCCCCTCACACAGTGTAATGCCCCTTATGCAGTATATATGATGCCCCCACACAGTGTAATGCCCCCATTATGTCCCTTATGCAGTATATATGATGCCCCCCACACAGTGTAATGCCCCCATTATGCCCTTTATGCAGTATATATGATGCCCCACGCACAGTGTAATGCCCCCATTATGCCCCTTATGCAGTATATATGATGCCCCACACACAGTGTAATGCCCCCATTATGCCCCTTATTCAGTATATATGATGCCCCCACACAGTGTAATGCCCCCATTATGTCCCTTATGCAGTATATATGATGCCCCCCACACAGTGTAATGCCTCCATTATGCCCCTTATGCAGTATATATGATGCCCCCCACACAGTGTAATGTCCCCATTATATCCATTATGCAGTATATATGATGCCCCCACACAGTGTAATGCCCCCATTATGCCCCTTATGCAGTATATATGATGCCCCCACACAGTGTAATGCCCTCATTATGCCCCTTATGCAGTATATATGATGCCCCACACACAGTGTAATGCCCCTATTATGCCCCTTATGCAGTATATATGATGCCCCTCACACAGTGTAATGCCCCCATTATGCCCCTTATGCAGTATATATGATGCCCCCACACAGTGTAATGCCCCCATTATGTCCCTTATGCAGTATATATGATGCCCCCCACACAGTGTAATGCCCCCATTATGTCCCTTATGCAGTATATATGATGCCCCCACACAGTGTAATGAACCAATTATGCCCTTTATGCAGTATATATGATGCCCCACGCACAGTGTAATGCCCCCATTATGCCCTTTATGCAGTATATATGATGCCCCACACACAGTGTAATGCCCCCATTATGCCCCTTATGCAGTATATATAATGCCCCCACACAGTGTAATGCCCCCATTATGTCCCTTATGCCGTATATATGATGCCCCCCACACAGTGTAATGCCTCCATTATGTCCCTTATGCAGTATATATGATGCCCCCCACACAGTGTAATGCCCCCATTATGCCCCTTATGCAGTATATATGATGCCCCCCACACAGTGTAATGCCCCCATTATGCCCCTTATGCAGTATATATGATGCCCCACACACAGTGTAATGCCCCCATTATGCCCCTTATGGAGTATATATGATGCCCCTCACACAGTGTAATGCCCCCATTATGCCCCTTATGCAGTATATATGATGCCCCCACACAGTGTAATGCCCCCATTATGTCCCTTATGCAGTATATATGATGCCCCCCACACAGTGTAATGCCTCCATTATGTCTCTTATGCAGTATATATGATGCCCCACACACAGTGTAATGCCCCCATTATGCCCCTTATGCAGTATATATGATGCCCCTCACACAGTGTAATGCCCCCATTATGCCCCTTATGCAGTATATATGATGCCCCCACACAGTGTAATGCCCCCATTATGTCCCTTATGCAGTATATATGATGCCCCCCACACAGTGTAATGCCCCCATTATGTCCCTTATGCAGTATATATGATGCCCCCACACAGTGTAATGAACCAATTATGCCCTTTATGCAGTATATATGATGCCCCACGCACAGTGTAATGCCCCCATTATGCCCCTTATGCAGTATATATGATGCCCCACACACAGTGTAATGCCCCCATTATGCCCCTTATGCAGTATATATAATGCCCCCACACAGTGTAATGCCCCCATTATGTCCCTTATGCCGTATATATGATGCACCCCACACAGTGTAATGCCTCCATTATGTCCCTTATGCAGTATATATGATGCCCCCCACACAGTGTAATGCCCCCATTATGCCCCTTATGCAGTATATATGATGCCCCCCACAGTGTAATGCCCCCATTATGCCCCTTATGCAGTATATATGATGCCCCACACACAGTGTAATGCCCCCATTATGCCCCTTATGGAGTATATATGATGCCCCTCACACAGTGTAATGCCCCCATTATGCCCCTTATGCAGTATATATGATGCCCCCACACAGTGTAATGCCCCCATTATGTCCCTTATGCAGTATATATGATGCCCCCCACACAGTGTAATGCCTCCATTATGTCTCTTATGCAGTATATATGATGCCCCACACACAGTGTAATGCCCCCATTATGCCCCTTATGCAGTATATATGATGCCCCCACACAGTGTAACGCCCCCATTATGTCCCTTATGCAGTATATATGATGCCCCCCACACAGTGTAATGCCTCCATTATGCCCCTTATGCAGTATATATGATGCCCCCACACAGTGTAATGCCCCCATTATGCCCCTTATGCAGTATATATGATGCCCCCCACACAGTGTAATGCCCCCATTATGCCCCTTATGCAGTATATATGATGCCCCACACACAGTGTAATGCCCCTATTATGCCCCTTATGCAGTATATATGATGCCCCCACACAGTGTAATGCCTCCATTATGCCCCTTATACAGTATATATGATGCCCCCACACAGTGTAATGCGCCCATTATGCCCCTTATTCAGTATATATGATGCCCCCACACAGTGTAATGCGCCCATTATGCCCCTTATTCAGTATATATGATGCCCCCACACAGTGTAATGCCCCCATTATGCCCCTTATTCAGTATATATGATGCCCCCACACAGTGTAATGCCCCCATTATGCCCCTTATGCAGTATATATGATGCCCCCACACAGTATAATGCCCCATTATGCCCCTTATGCAGTATATATGATGCCCCTCACACAGTGTAATGCCCCCATTATGCCCCTTATGCAGTATATATGATGCCCCCACACAGTGTAATGCCTCCATTATGTCCCTTATGCAGTATATATGATGACCCCCACACAGTGTAGTGCCCCCATTATGCCCCTTATGCAGTATATATGATGCCCCACACACAGTGTAATGCCCCCATTATGCCCCTCACACAGTGTAATGCCCCCATTATGCCCCTTATGCAGTATATATGATGCCGCCACACAGTGTAATGCCTCCATTATGCCCCTTATACAGTATATATGATGCCCCCACACAGTGTAATGCCCCCATTATGCCCCTTATTCAGTATATATGATGCCCCCACACAGTGTAATGCCCCCATTATGCCCCTTATGCAGTATATATGATGCCCCCACACAGTGTAATGCCCCCATTATGCCCCTTATGCAGTATATATGATGCCCCCACACAGTGTAATGCCCCCATTATGCCCCTTATGCAGTATATATGATGCCCAACACAGTATAATGCCCCCATTATGTCCCTTATGCAGTATATATGATGCCCCCACACAGTGTAATGCCCCCATTATGCCCCTTATGCAGTATATATGATGCCCCCACACAGTGTAATGCCCCCATTATGTCCCTTATGCAGTATATATGATGCCCCCACACAGTGTAATGCCCCAATTATGCCCCTTATGCAGTATATATGATGCCCCCACACAGTGTAATGCCCCCATTATGTCCCTTATGCAGTATATATGATGTCCCCACGCAGTGTAATGCCCCCATTATGCCCCTTATGCAGTATATATGATGCCCCCACACAGTATAATGCCTCCATTATGTCCCTTATGCAGTATATATGATGCCCCCACACAGTGTAATGCCCCCATTATGCCCCTTATGCAGTATATATGATGCCCAACACAGTATAATGCCCCCATTATGCCCCTTATGCAGTATATATGATTCCCCCACACAGTGTAATGCCCCCATTATGTCCCTTATGCAGTATATATGATGCCCCACACAGTATAATGCCCCCATTATGTCCCTTATGCAGTATATATGATGCCCCCACACAGTGTAATGCCCCCATTATGCCCCTTATGCAGTATACAGTGGGGAAAAAAAGTATTTAGTCAGTCAGCAATAGTGCAAGTTCCACCACTTAAAAAGATGAGAGGCGTCTGTAATTTACATCATAGGTAGACCTCAACTATGGGAGACAAACTGAGAAAAAAAAATCCAGAAAATCACATTGTCTGTTTTTTTTTTCATTTTATTTGCATATTATGGTGGAAAATAAGTATTTGGTCAGAAACAAAATTTCATCTCAATACTTTGTGATATATCCTTTGTTGGCAATGACAGAGGTCAAACGTTTTCTGTAAGTCTTCACAAGGTTGCCACACACTGTTGTTGGTATGTTGGCCCATTCCTCCATGCAGATCTCCTCTAGAGCAGTGATGTTTTTGGCTTTTCGCTTGGCAACATGGACTTTCAACTCCCTCCAAAGGTTTTCTATAGGGTTGAGATCTGGAGACTGGCTAGGCCACTCCAGGACCTTGAAATGCTCCTTACGAAGCCACTCCTTCGTTGCCCTGGCGGTGTGCTTTGGATCATTGTCATGTTGAAAGACCCAGCCACGTTTCATCTTCAATGCCCTTGCTGATGGAAGGAGGTTTGCACTCAAAATCTCACGATACATGGCCCCATTCATTCTTTCATGTACCCGGATCAGTCGTCCTGGCCCCTTTGCAGAGAAACAGCCCCAAAGCATGATGTTTCCACCACCATGCTTTACAGTAGGTATGGTGTTTGATGGATGCAACTCGGTATTCTTTTTCCTCCAAACACGACAAGTTGTGTTTCTACCAAATAGTTCCAGTTTGGTTTCATCAGACCATAGGACATTCTCCCAAAACTCCTCTGGATCATCCAAATGCTCTCTAGCAAACTTCAGACGGGCCCGGACATGTACAGGCTTAAGCAGTGGGACACGTCTGGCACTGCAGGATCTGAGTCCATGGTGGCGTAGTGTGTTACTTATGGTAGGCCTTGTTACATTGGTCCCAGCTCTCTGCAGTTCATTCACTAGGTCCCCCCGCGTGGTTCTGGGATTTTTGCTCACCGTTCTTGTGATCATTCTGACCCCACGGGGTGGGATTTTGCGTGGAGCACCAGATCGAGGGAGATTATCAGTGGTCTTGTATGTCTTCCATTTTCTAATTATTGCTCCCACAGTTGATTTCTTCACTCCAAGCTGGTTGGCTATTGCAGATTCAGTCTTCCCAGCCTGGTGCAGGGCTACAATTTTGTTTCTGGTGTCCTTTGACAGCTCTTTGGTCTTCACCATAGTGGAGTTTGGAGTCAGACTGTTTGAGGGTGTGCACAGGTGTCTTTTTATACTGATAACAAGTTTAAACAGGTGCCATTACTACAGGTAATGAGTGGAGGAAAGAGGAGACTCTTAAGGCTGGAGTCACACTAACCTGCGTAAAATACGGTCAGTATTTTACATGCGTAATACGGATGACAGACCCCTAAACAGTGCTCCGTATGTCATCCGTAATCAACGTGTGGTCGCGTATTTTGCGCATGTCAGCATCCGTATGTAATCCGTATGGCATCCGTATGGTGAGATTTTCTCGCAGGCTTGCAAAATGGACATATAATGGAGCCCTATGACAGTTTTAATAAAGAAATGAAAGAATAGATATAGACACATAGAATACATATATATATATATATATATATATATATATATATATATATATATATATGTATTCTATGTGTCTATATCTATTCTTTCATTTCTTTATTAAAACAGTCAGTGTGAGTTTACTGTATCGTGCACTGAATTGCCGGCTTTGCTAAAATACACCTGGTGCGTATTTCTCGCAGGTCACATGTGTGCTCCGTGTGTAATCCGTATTTTTTGCGCACCCATAGACTTGCATTGGCGTATTACGGGTGTAGTACGCTGACAATCGCAGCATGCTGCGAGTGGCACGGAGCGTAGGATACTGAGGAGAAATATACGGCTGGTGCGAGTGACCCCATAGAGAATCATTGGTCCGTGTCTAATGCGTGCTTTTTGCGCCTCTCACGCACCCGTATTCCTCGCCAGTGTGACCCCAGCCTAAAGAAGAAGTTACAGGTCTGTGAGAGCCAGAAATCTTGATTGCTTGTTTCTGACCAAATACTTATTTTCCACCATAATATGCAAATAAAATGAAAAAAAAACAGACAATGTGATTTTCTGGATTTTTTTTTCTCAGTTTGTCTCCCATAGTTGAGGTCTACCTATGATGTAAATTACAGACGCCTCTCATCTTTTTAAGTGGTGGAACTTGCACTATTGCTGACTGACTAAATACTTTTTTCCCCACTGTATATGATGCCCCCACACAGTGTAATGCCCCCATTATGCCCCTTATGCAGTATATATGATGCCACCACACAGTGTAATGCCCCCATTATGCCCCTTATGCAGTATATATGATGCCCCCACACAGTATAATGCCCCCATTATGTCCCTTATGCAGTATATATGATGCCCCCACACAGTGTAATGCCCCCATTATGTCCCTTATGCAGTATATATGATGCCCCCACACAGTGTAATGCCCCCATTATGCCCCTTATGCAGTATATATGATGCCCCCCACACAGTGTAATGCCCCCATTATGCCCCTTATGCAGTATATATGATTCCCCCACACAGTATAATGCCCCCATTATGCCCCTTATGCAGTATATATGATGCCCCCACACAGTGTAATGCCCCCATTATGTCCCTTATGCAGTATATATGATGCCCCCCACACAGTGTAATGCCCCCATTATGCCCCTTATGCAGTATATATGATGCCCCCACACAGTGTAATGCCCCCATTATGTCCCTTATGCAGTATATATGATGCCCCCACACAGTGTAATGCCCCCATTATGCCCCTTATGCAGTATATATGATGCCCCCCACACAGTGTAATGCCCCCATTATGCCCCTTATGCAGTATATATGATTCCCCCACACAGTATAATGCCCCCATTATGCCCCTTATGCAGTATATATGATGCCCCCACACAGTATAATGCCCCCATTATGTCCCTTATGCAGTATATATGATGCCCCCACACAGTGTAATGCCCCCATTATGCCCCTTATACAGTATATATGATGCCCCCATTATGCCCCTTATACAGTATGTATGAAGTCCCCACACAGTGTAATACCCCCATTATGTCCCTTATGCAGTGTATATGATGCCCCACACACAGTGTAATTTCTCCATTATGCCCCTTATGCAGTATATGTGATGCCCCCACACAATGTAATGCCCCCATTATGCCCCCTATACAGTATATATGATGCCCTCCACACAGTGTAATGCCCCCATTATGCCCCTTATGCAGTATATATGTCGCCCCACGCAGTGTAATGCCCCCATTATGCCCCTTATGCAGTATATATGATGCCCCCACACAGTATAATGCCTCCATTATGTCCCTTATACAGTATATATGATGTCCCCACGCAGTGTAATGCCCCCATTATGCCCCTTATGCAGAATATATGATGCCCCCACACAGTATAATGCCTCCATTATGTCCCTTATGCTTTATATATGATGCCCCCACACAGTGTAATGCCCCCATTATGCCCCTTATGCAGTATATATGATGCCCCCACACAGTGTAATGCCCCCATTATGTCCCTTATGCAGTATATATCATGCCCCCACACAGTGTAATGCCCCCATTATGCCCATTATGCAGTATATATGATGCCACCACACAGTGTAATGCCCCCATTATGCCCCTTATGCAGTATATATGATTCCCCCACACAGTATAATGCCCCCATTATGCCCCTTATGCAGTATATATGATGCCCCACACAGTATAATGCCCCCATTATGTCCCTTATGCAGTATATATGATGCCCCCACACAGTGTAATGCCTCCATTATGCCCCTTATGCAGTATATATGATGCCCCCCCACAGTGTAATGCCCCCATTATGCCCCTTATGCAGTTTATATGATGCCTCACACAGTATAATGCCCCCATTATGTCCCTTATGCAGTATATATGATGCCCCCCACACAGTGTAATGCCCCTATTATGCCCCTTATGCAGTATATATAATGCCCCCCACACAGTATAATGCCCCCATTATGCCCCTTATGCAGTATATATGATGCCCCCACACTGTGTAATGCCCCCATTATGCCCCTTATGCAGTATATATGATGCCCCCACACTGTGTAATGCCCCCATTATGCCCCTTATGCAGTATATATGATGCCCCCCACACAGTGAAATGCCCCCATTATGCCCCTTATGCAGTATATATGATTCCCCCACACAGTATAATGCCCCCATTATGCCCCTTATGCAGTATATATGATGCCCCACACAGTATAATGCCCCCATTATGTCCCTTATGCAGTATATATGATGCCCCCCACACAGTGTAATTCCCCCATTATGCCCCTTATGCAGTATATATGATGCCCCCACACAGTGTAATGCCCCCATTATGTACCTTATGCAGTATATATGATGCCCCCACACAGTGTAATGCCCCCATTATGCAGTATATATGATGCCCCCATTATGCCCCTTATGCAGTATATATGATGCCCCCCACACAGTGTAATGCCCCCATTATACCCCTTATGCAGTATATATGATGCCCCCACACAGTGTAATGCCCCCATTATGCCCCTTATACAGTATATATGATGCCCCCATTATGCCCCTTATGCAGTATGTATGATGTCCCCACACAGTCTAATGCCCCCATTATGCCCCTTATGCAGTATATATGATGCCCCCACACAGTATAATGCCTCCATTATGCCCCTTATGCAGTATATATGATGCCCCCAAACAGTGTAATGCCCCCCATTATGCCCCTTATACAGTATGTATGAAGTCCCCACACAGTGTAATGCCCCCATTATGCCCCTTATGCAGTATATATGATGCCCCCCACACAGTATACATGATGTCCCCACACAGTGTAATGCCCCCATTATGCCCCTTATGCAGTATATATGATGCCCCCACACAGTATAATGCCTCCATTATTCCCCTTATGCAGTATATATGATGCCCCCCACACAGTGTAATACCCCCATTATGCCCCTTATACAGTATATATGATGTCCCCACACAGTGTAATGCCCCCATTATGCCCCTTATGCAGTATATATGATTCCCCCACACAGTGTAATGCCCCCATTATGCCCCTTATGCAGTATATATGATGCCCCCACACAGTGTAATGGCACCATTATGCCCCTTATGCAGTATATTATTCCCCCACACAGTGTAATGCCCCCATTATGCCCCTTATGCAGTATATATGATGCCCCCACACAGTATAATGCCCCCATTATGCCCCTTATGCAGTATATATGATGCCCCACACAGTATAATGCCCCCATTATGCCCCTTATGCAGTATATATGATGCCCACACACAGTATAATGCCCCCATTATGCCCCTTATGCAGTATATATGATGCCCCACACAGTATAATGCCCCCATTATGCACCTTATGCAGTATATATGATGCCCCCACACAGTGTAATGCCCCCATTATGCCCCTTATGCAGTATATATGATGTCCCCACACAGTATAATGCCTCCATTATGCCCCTTATGCAGTATATATGATGCCCCCCACACAGTGTAATGCCCCTATTATGCTCCTTATACAGTATGTATGAAGTTGCCACACAGTGTAATGCCCCCATTATGCCCCTTATTCACTATATATGATCCCCCCCCACACAGTATAATGTTCCCACAGTACCAACATCCCCCATTATGCCCCTTATGCAGTATATATGATGCCCCCACACAGTTTAATGCCCCTATTATGCCCCTTATGCAGTATATATGATGCCACACACAGTATAATGCCCCCATTATGCCCCTTATGCAGTATATATGATGCCCCCACACAGTATAATGCCCCCATTATGCCCCTTATGCAGTATATATGATGCCCCACACAGTATAATGCCCCCATTATGCCCCTTATGCAGTATATATGATGCCCCCACACAGTGTAATGCCCCCATTATGCCCCTTATGCAGTATATATGATGCCCCCACACAGTATAATGCCCCCATTATGCCCCTTATGCAGTATATATGATGCCCCACACAGTGTAATGTCCCCATTATGCCCCTTATGCAGTATATATGATGCCCCCACACAGTATAATTTCCTTCCATTATGCCCCTTACACAGTATATATAATGTCCCCACACAGTGTAATGCCCCCATTATGCCCCTTATGCAGTATATATGATGTCCCCACACAGTATAATGCCCCCATCATGCCCCTTTTGCAGTATATACGATGCCCCTACACAGTATAATGCCTCCATTATGCCCCTTATGCAGTATATATGATGCCCCCCACACAGTGTAATTCCCCCATTATGCCCCTTATACAGTATGTATGATGCCCCCACACAGTGTAATGCCCCCATTATGTCCCTTATGCAGTATATATGATGCCCCACACACAGTGTAATGCCTCCATTATGCCCCTTATGCAGTATTTATGATGCCCCCCCACACAGTGTAATGCCCCCATTATGCCCCTTATACAGTATATATGATGTCCCCACGCAGTGTAATGCCCCCATTATGCCCCTTATTCACTATATATGATCCCCCCCGCACACAGTATCATGTTCCCACAGTACCATCATCCCCCATTATGCCCCTTATGCAGTATATATGATTCCCCCACACAGTTTAATGCCCCCCATTATGCTCCTTATTCACTATATATGATGCCCCCACACAGTGGAATTCCCCCATTATGCCCCTTGTACAATATGTATGATCCCCCCCACACACAGTATAATGTTCCCACACTACCAATATCCCCCATTATGCCCCTTATGCAGTATATATGATGCCCCCACACAGTATAATGCCCCCATTATGCCCCTTATGCAGTATATATGATGCCCCCACACAGTATAATGCCTCCATTATGCCCCTTATGCAGTATATATGATGTCCCCACACAGTATAATGCCCCCATTATGCCCCTTTTGCAGTATATACGATGCCCCTACACAGTATAATGCCTCCATTATGCCCCTTATGCAGTATATATGATGCCCCCCACACAGTGTAATTCCCCCATTATGCCCCTTATACAGTATGTATGATGCCCCCACACAGTGTAATGCCCCCATTATGTCCCTTATGCAGTATTTATGATGTCCCCACACAGTGTAATGCCCCCATTATGCCCCTTATGCAGTATATATGATGCCCCACACACAGTGTAATGCCTCCATTATGCCCCTTATGCAGTATTTATGATGCCCCCCCACACAGTGTAATGCCCCCATTATGCCCCTTATACAGTATATATGATGTCCCCACGCAGTGTAATGCCCCCATTATGCCCCTTATGCAGTATATATGATGTCCCCACACAGTGTAATGCCCCCATTATGCCCCTTATGCAGTATATATGATGTCCCCACACAGTGTAATGCCCCCATTATGCCCCTTATGCAGTATATATGACGCCCCCACACAGTATAATGCCTCCATTATGCAGTATATATGATGCCCCCACACAGTGTAATGCCCCCATTATGCCCCTTATGCAGTATATATGATGCCCCCACACAGTATAAAGTTTCCACAGTACTGGCATCTCTCACACAAAAGATATTTCCACAGTATCGCCATACCCACACACACAGTATAATCTTCTCACAATACCTCCATTCTCTCCATACAGTATAATGTTCCCACAGTATTCTTTTCCCCCATTTCCTAATGTTCCCATAGTACTGCCCCCTACATGCACAATATAGTACCATCCACCCCACCAAAAACCTCACAGGTAATTAACAAATACTCAGCCTCATTCTTGGTGCAGATACTAATGAACCCAGGACCTATGATATATTTTTTCCATACGATACTTGGATAGGCAGAGTGTATCTTTCATAAAGGTAGCCCACTCGGTTGCTATGATGCCCATGAATTAAAAGGGCTAGTTGGGTTTGGTATTGGTCACCCTCTCCTTCCCATCATAAAAATTTCAGATATATCCAGACTCCCATTACGGTGAAAAGAATAGTGAATCAGGGAGTCGAAATCTCCTGATCCACCAGTGTAAGTCTGCACTACTAGCACAATGATGTCACTACATCACATCTGTAGTATGGAGCCTCAGTACTCACTGCACAGACTGGAGTATTGCACCATGGGAACAGGGTTGGTTGAGTAGTGTGTTTTTTTTTTTTTTTTTTTTTTTTTTTTAAATGCCAGGAATTGTGGGGGCTTAATATTAAGAGAAGAGCTGCTGGGACTCTCATAGTGAATGTGTGGCTGGTAGGGGTCATTATACTGAGTAAGGGGTTGTGGTGGGCTGTAATTGCCTCCATACTGACATTGGGTCCTTATTTTGTGTAGCAGGTTGTGGTGGCCATAATACTCTGTGAGGTGCAGTAGGGGCCGTCACACTGTGTGCGGTCTGTGGTGGCCATCATACCGTGTGGGAGCTTTCATTCTGAGCTACGTGGGCACACAGAACAAATTCCTTGTGATGAGTCAGATGGGGATAAATAAGTGAGAAATACAGACCTTTGGTCTACCTGGTTGCAGTCCTGAAATGATATGGTGTTGTGTGCCAGGAAGGAGACATCAGATAGTACATTCTGATGGAAAGCAAAGATAAAATGGCAGTGAGAATTTGGATTGCCAGCAGAGAGAATAGTGGAAGCAAAGAGTAGGACGAGGTCATTAGCTCTGGTTTGCTGGACTATTTGGCTTAAAACAAAAGTTATGTACCGCCACATGTAATCGGAAGGTACCTGACTCTGCATAATGCAGAAGAAGCATTCATAAATTGTAGTGCCTCCTATCTGATGTATATACTTCTCATCAAGTTCTTGTTAAGTAAAGGAAAGTTTATTTTTGAACTTTTGGTGTCCCTCATTCTTCTCCATACCATCTGGTCCTGGCCTGCTAAGTACAACAGCAGCATGCACTCTGCAGAGTCGGGAGATATGACTTCACCAAATATAAATAAATATCTATAATATAACGGGCTAAGCGTCACTCTGTCTGAAGCCTCTATAGACTGCGCAAGCACGACGTGCCTGCACAGTCTGGACCCAGAGTGACGCATCCCCCACAGAGTGACGCAGACCCACAGGAGATCGCGGTAAGCACTGAACGCATACCGCGATCTCCGTAACACCTTACCGAACCAGGTGTTGCTGTTGCCGCTGGGGTCTTGCGTCTTCAGGTGTCTGGAGTGGGCATGTTGTAGCGCCGGAATCGGCGCCTGCGCAGTCCGCGCTTACCGCCAACATTTTGTTGAACACACACTGCAGTGTTTCTTCAAAAACATGGCGGCGGAAAGCGAGGACTGCACAGGCGTAGAGTCCGGCACCACAACACGCCCACTGCAGACATAAATCGGCACCTGCGCAGTCCGCGCTTACCGCCACCATGTTCTTGAAGACACACTGCAGTGTGTCTTCAAGAACATGGCGGCGGTAAGCGTAGACTGCGCAGGTGCCGAGTCTTGCACCACAAGGTGAGTATAAATGTTTTTTTTTGTTTTTTTTTTTAATGTGTGCAGTTTAATAGGGGTGAGGGGGACCAATCATATCAGGATTGGGGGTGAGGGGAACATGTATACCACAAAAGGGGGTGAGGGGACCATGCATACACGAAAGGAGGGTGAGGGGACTATGCATACCAGGATTGGGGGGTGAGGGGACCATGCATACCAGGATAGGGGGGTGAGAGGACCATGTATACCAGGATAGGGGGTGAGGGGACCCTGCAAACCAGGATTGGGGGGGTGAGAGGACCATGCATACCAGGATAGGTGGGTGAGGGCAACATGCATATCACGATAGGGATGAGGGGGTACCATGCATACCAGGATTGGGGGGTGATGGAACCATGAATACCAGTATATGGATAAGGAGGTACCATGCATACCAGGATTGGGGGGTGAGGGTACCATACATACCAGGATGGGAGACCATATACCAATAAGAATGCCCACCACCCGGGCGTAGAATGGGTACATAGCTAGTATATATATATTGTAGTGTGGCTAAGGGTCGAATAGTCAATTTGAGGTAGGTGTCGCAGAGATGGCTTGTCTCTGTGATGTGGCCCGGAGTGTTTCTCTAGTGCATGAAAGCACTAAGAGGTTCGTTTGTTGCACCTGGGTCTGGGCTGTGGATAGCTATGAGAGATGGGTGGGTCTGCCTACCCACATACCTCACTTCTAGGTGTTGCTACAGCCTATATAATGAATGCTGTTGTTTGGCACATGGTCTGTGTGTTGGGAGGGAGAAGGCCTCCTGTGTGTTTGGCTCCAGACCGAGCCTGAAGTACTGTACATTATCCCATCCTACGTGCCCACAGGCTTGACGGAGCAGAGCCCTGCTATGGACAGGCAAAGCAAAGTATAAATGATCTAAAGACTGTTTATTTTCTGTTTTTGGGGTTTATGAAGCAATAAACCTACATGAACTTTTAAAGTAATGTGCCTCCTGTTGTCCTCCCATCGCACCTGAGCGAGTACAACCCCTACTATATATATATATATATATATTTATATATGTAAATCAAACTTCTGTGAAATCAAACTGTCCTCTTAGGAAGCAACACTGATTGACAATCAATTTCACATGCTGTTGTGCAAATGGAATAGACAACAGATGGTATCATGACACACTCAATAAAGGAGTGGTTCTGCAGGTGGGGACCACAGACCAGATCTCAGTACCAATACTTTCTGGCTGATGTTTTGGTCACTTTTGACTGTTGGTTGTGCTTTCACACTCGTGGTAGCATGAGACGGACTCACACAAGTGGCTCTGGTAGTGCAGGATGGCACATCAATGCGAGCTGTGGCAAGAAGATTTGCTGTGTCTGTCAGTGTAGTGTCCAGAGGCTGGAGGCGCTACCAGGACACAGGCCAGTACACCAGGACACATGGAGGGTGCCGTAGGAAAGCAACAACCCAGCAGCAGGACCGCTACCTCAGCTTTTGTGAATGGAGGAACAGGAGGAGCACTGCCAAAGCCCTGCAAAATGACCTCCAGCAGGCCAAAAATGTGCATGTGTTTGCACAAACGGTTAGAAACCGACTCCATGAGGATGGTCTTCTGAGTGCCCGACGTCCACAGATGGGGATTGTGCTCACAGCCCAACACCATTCAGGATGCTTGGCATTTGCCACAGAACACCAGCATTGACAAATTCGCCACTGGCGCCCTGTGCTCTCTACAGATGAAAGCAGGTTCACACTGAGCACATGCGACAGACGTGACAATGTCTGGAGACGCCATGGAGAGTGATCTGCTGCCTGAAACATCCTTCAGCATGACCGGTTTGACAGTGGGTCACTAATGGTGTGGGGTGGCATTTCTTTGGAGGGCCGCACAGCCCTCCATGTGCTCGCAAGAGGTAGCCTGACTGCCATTAGGTACCGAGATGAGATCCTCAGACCCCTTGTGAGACCATATGTATCACGTGGCAGTAAGGGGAAAACAGGTGACGTGGAAGAAGGGCCTCTGATCTTCCCCTAAGGCTAAGGGGGTGACCTGACTCTCCTTAACAATTGTGTATGGGCATAACTGACGGTAACTCCAGCTGGTAGGTTGCTGGGCCGAGAATGGCAGACACCCGATAAGGACCGATAACTCAAGAATTCCAGAATCCAGCAGCACACTTCCACCGGATGTGATTGGTGGACACCCATATAAACTCGTTCACACACAGATCTGGACCTGAACGTTTATTACCACTTATGCGTTTGCCACAAAATGGTGAACTCTTCGAAGGACTGACAACAGAGGCGTCCCCCTGAGTCACCACACTCCCACCCCCAAGATTTTCAGAGGAAACCATCACCCTCCACTGACCCCTCCTACTAAGAGGACTCCGACTAACAGGGTTAGCTTATGGTGAGGGTTGAAACTGGTCCCTACTCCCGGGCAGCACCTCTGCTGCCCCAAATGGGGAAGGGAACAGTTGTAGCAAGACGGTGGAGACAGTAGCCCCTGGGCAGCAGCCCTCACACGACTGCCCCAGCTGACAATTTCCCCAGACCGCCAATCTATGTCACACACAGGGAAAACCAAGTGTAACATAAAGGGAAATGGGGAAGGGGGCCCAGACACTAAGGAAGGGATTTGGAGACTCCTAGGCTAGATCTATTCTCTCGCTAGAACTCCTTCCGAGTCCCTATATTGGTTCCTCACCAATCGCTGAGCTGGAACCTGAGGCCCTGAATTTCCCTGGGGTCTAGTCCTGAATAGGTAATGGGAGGGAGATGCGTGCTAGGCAGTCTCCGCTAAACTAAAGACGCTAAGGTGAGACAAACAGGCGAACACTTAGCTGAATAGCCAGATATGGATACCGGAAGAGTGATTCCAGACACCAAACTGGAGCACTCTGAGAAGGTTCAACACTCTAGCAAGCAGAAGTGGAAATGAAGCTATTACCCGCACTGGGTCACAGCTGAGCCCCTAACTAAATAGGTCCAAACTCCTCAGGGCAGGAGGAGGTCGACGCTGGGTCCTAGAGGCAGATGGTTCAGGGAGCAGTCTGTATAGACAAGCTCTCAGACCTTCTGATGCTGGATTTTAGCCTACCACCTCCAAAGCGCTCCTGACAATCTATCACCGGGTTGTGTTTCTTCAACCAAGGGAGGCCTAAAATGATAGGTGATGTTATTCCTCCAAAGAAATGCCACCCCACACCATTACTGACCCACTGCCAAACCGGTCATGCTGAAGGATATTGCAGGCAGCAAACTGCTCTCCACGGTGTCTCCAGACTCTCACATGTGCTCAGTGTGAACCAGCTTTCATCTGTGAAGAGCACAGGGCGCCAGTGGCGAATTTGCCACAGCTCACATTGATGTGCCATCCTGGATGAGCTGCACTACTTGAGCCACTTGTGCGTGGGTCGCCCTCCCAGGGCTGTGGGGTACTCGGTACCGGGCCGGTGTCAGTGGGATGTGTCACGGCAGCTGTGACCCAGTCCGTGGCCCTGGGCATCCAATGTCAATGGTCGTGTGTGGTTAATGGAATTGAATAGTTCGTGACGCCACCTGTGGTGTTCGGCAAGGGAGATGTTAAGCCGACGCTGCAGACAGATCCTCTGGGACAGATGGTGGGATGCAGAAATGGTGGTATAGCCCTCCACAGGCAGGGCTGTTGTCCCAGGGCAGTGTAGATGTGGGGACACCTTGATGGTGTAGTGTCCGGCACAGGGAATGTAGCAGTGCTGGCTGACGCAAGAAGGAACGGAGGACACCAGGGCTTGCAGTTCTACGTCCTTCTCCTTCTGTTCCTTCCCCGTGCCAGCTGGCTCAGGTCACTGAGGCAGCTGCAGCACTCCTTCTCTTCCTCTCCTAGGGAGCTCGTTCCACTAAGACCAGTCCTCAGCCTCGCCTGACTGACTGCCTTCTTCCGCCTTGAGCACCCCTCAGGCTGACCTCTTGTCAGCCTGCTCTCCTCCAGTCTCTCCTCCAGACTGACTCAACTGAACTCAACTGAACTCAACTGAACTAAATTCTAAACCTTCCTACTCTTTTATATCTAACTCCACCCACTTCCCAGCACATCTCGTGTTACGAAGCAAGGACCCACGAAAGTTGCTCTGCTATCCTCTAAGCATGGAGCTGCAATCTGGTCTATTGCTGAACTATCCTGTATGTGGGTGCAGGTGTTGGAGCGTGGAAAGGAGTTCCCAACTTACCTAGTTGGTGGGGCACTACACCTTAGGAGAAAGTGCAGTACCTCTGTTGCAACTGAGCCTCAGGGGCGCCACATGAGGGTTGTAGAGTCCGTCTCATGCTACCACGATTGTGAAAGCACAACCACCATTCAAAAGGGACCGAAACATCAGCCAGAAAGCATTGGTACTGAGATGTGGTCTGTGGTCCCCACCTGCAGAACCACTCCTTTATTGAGTGTGTCTTGATAATTGCCAATAATTTCCATCTGTTGTCTATTCCATTTGCACAACAGCATGTGAAATTGTTTGTCATTCAGTGTTGCTTCCTAACTGGACAGTTTGATTTCACAGAAGTTTGATTTACTTGGCATTATATTCTGTTTGAATGTTCCCTTTTATTTTTTTGAGCAATGTATATCTACAGCATTTCTCTGATCCACCCAGTCAGTGATTCTGTCATAGAAGGAAATTAAGTTAGTTTGACATGACTTATTAGTTACAAACCTATGCTGACTCTGCTTTATCACTTTTTTCTTATCCAGGTACTTGCATACATGTTGTTTAATAATTTGTTCAAAGATCTTTCCTGGTATAGAAGTCAAACTCACCGGCCTATAGTTCCCTGGGTCCACCTTCTTCCCCTTTTTGAAGATAGGACAACATTTGCTCTTCTCCAGTCTTCTGGGACTTCTGTTCTCCAAGAATTTTCATTGATTTTGGAGTGTGGTTCAAAAATTTCTTCTATCTCCTTCTGTACTATGGGGTATAATTCATCTGGAACTGGAGATTTGAATTATTTTATGTTAGCTAAGTGTTTCCTCACTATCTTTCTGTTTATAGATATTCTGGATTCTTCTATTCCCTTAATAGGACATCGAAGATCAGTTGGTTACATTTCCTTTCTGAGAGAAAACAGATGCAAAATAGGAATTTAAAAGTTCGGCCTTCTCAACATCCTTTCTTACCATTTCATCATTTTCTTTCTGTAAAAATCCTATAGCATTTTTGACTTTTGTTTTACATGTGACATATCCCCCAAATCCTTTTTTATTGCTTTTGACATCTTTTACAAGCCTTAATTCATTGTCAGCTTTACTTGTCTGATTTGTGCCCTGCAGCTTCTGCAGACAGCATTATATTATTCTTTAGTTATGCCTCCCTCTTTCCATTTGTTAACCATTTCTTTCTTCCTTTTTAGCATGTGTTTAAGTTCTGTGTTCATCCATTCTGGTTTCCATAAATGCTTGCTATTCTTCCCTCTTTTTGGAATTGTTAACGATTGTGCTTTGAGAATCTAATTTTTCAAGATTTCCCATCCTTCCTGGACATTTTTGTCCTTAAGGATATCCAACCATTGGATCCCTCCAATTCTCTTTCTGAGTCCCTTAAAATCTGCCTTTCTAAAATCTAACATTGACGTCTGAGTCTTCACAGGTCTTCCTCCTCTAGTTATCCAAAATTCATGGCCGCAACCTCCTAGGGTCTCAGCCACTATTACCTCCTCAACCATTTCCTCCCTGTTTATAAGGATTAGATCCAAGGTAGCAGATCCCCTTGTTTTCTCCCCTACCTTTTAGAAGATAAAGTTGTCAGCAAGAGAGGATAAGGATTTGCTTGACCTAGTTAGTTTTGCCTGAGAGAGATTCCCAACAAATGTCTGGATAGTAGAAATCTCCAATGACCACTATGTTATATTTTTTGGAGAACTTGGCCATTTGATGCATAAAGAGTTCATCCATATCTTCAGCTTGCACAGGCGGCCTGTAGTAAATGCCTACAGTGGTGTCCGTTGAATTATTCTGTCCTTGTTATCTTACCCAAACAGTTTCCACAGAACTCCCAGTCTCTGAAGCTTCAGTCTCTGTTCAGATGTACACTTTTCTATCTTACAGTACAACACCTCCTCCTCGATTATCAAGTCTGTTTCTTGCAAATAAGTTTTATCCTTCTAGCCTTTGTGAGGTAGCGCTGTCATTCAGGGTTGGGGGACACTCGCATGGCAGCAAATAATCACGTCCAGCACAGGTTTCCATAAAGCAATATCACAGTCCATGAGGTTTATTCATTATCATAAACCAATCACGATATGCAACAGTCTTATAGCAGACAGCAGGGTATCTTCACACTGGAGCTCTGCTCCCCTTTAGCCCTCCTAGTCACACAGGCTGTGCTTCATCTAGCCAACTGGCTATACAGTCTCTCAGTAGCAGTCCCGTCTCCGGGTTACCTTGCATGCCGCTTTACACTGCTAATGTTCATTCCCTCTCCCCAGGGAATTGTCAGGCACACATCGCCATTAGTCACAGCGTCCAGACGTGCTGTTAAGCAGGAAGCCACACGAGACCTTCCAAACAGACCAATCAGGTCTCTGCATTCCCCACGTGACCAGACCTCAGGTACCTTATATGGTCTATAACCACACCCACAGGTGATCATATGGCTATGACCTCACCCAAGGTCCAATTGCACACAACCACACACAGGCTTCCCTGACACCTTGTAACAGAACGTACTAGTCAGCAGTACCTCTGCTGATCATTATGATCTTTCAGTATCCTACACCTATCAGGGCAATGGAAATGCTTATACGGCTGTCCTGGGAAACCCACACAGCGCCCCCTAGCGGACACAGCGGTCACTGCACCACATACCTCCCCCCTATGTTCAAACCTGTGGGGTTGAACACACAGCATAACCCCCGGCTCTCGAGACTGGGCACTCACTACACCTTGCCAACCAGGTCGAGAGAACCGTCTCCATTTGTCATACGGCCTCATCTCTACGTTAGGCCTCCCCCGCTCCCAGCGGTCATAATACCGGTCACCGGTCATTGTCTTTGACCCCCCAGTCACGGTTTGTCTGCGTCATCAGACACTCTCTAGTCTCCACCTGTCTGCAGTACGCTTCGTCACCTGATCTTTCTCTCACTGACCGTCTCTCTCGGTTGGTGCGGTCATAAGTCTTAGTAGAGCCTGCTGTCTGGTCTGAGTCTGACTCAGTCAGCGTCTCACAGGAACTATGGTCTTTCAACGTCATCCTGCCAGTCGAACTACCCCTTGCTGACACTCTTCTGCCATCTGTCCGGTCACTTCTTGGAGGAACCGTTCGGGTCCTTACATCTTGGGTTGGAGGCGGCCGCCACCTGGTATTCTGTATTTCTTTATTAATTCGCCGACGGTCCAGCCTCAACTGCTCAATTTCTTGCAGGTACTCCACGAGCATCCGAAAGTCTCTCAGGCTTTCCACGGAGCCAACCACCATGATGGAAATCCTATCCACTTCCCTGGATACCTGGTCATCATCAGGAGGGATCCTCGCCCTCACCATACCGGAGATATTCACAAGGTCTTGCATTACCTTCCCGGACCTTCCAATGATTCTCCCAATCAGAGCTTTGGGTACCGGAACCACATCTTTCCTCAAACCCAACCGATCCATAGCCTCTCTTGCTATCTCTAGGCGTCGAGCAGCCTTCATATTACTCTGCCTAACCAATTGTTTGACACGTAGACACTGCAAATGCATCTCTTTCAGGACAGCTACTCAGTTTGATGTATCTTCCCTGGCTGATACTATCACCAACTGCCGAGTCTCAGGTGCCCAGTGCACCTCACACGCTTTGACCGCCTCTTTGAAAGCCTCATGTACCCCTTCCTCCGCACAGGCTTCTTGCATGTCTTCGGGTACCTCGATCACAGATTTGAAGGTCGTGGTCTTGCTCTCTTCCTGGACAGAAGACTCTGGCTTTACCACAGACACTTCCCTCACTACAGTTGACCCGACCGGGTGACTGTCTTCTTCGGCTCTTTGCTCACCAACTTCAGGAGATTTTATCTCTTCGCGAGCCTTTGCCAAGATAGGTACCGGCAGTTCCGTCTTGTTATCACTCGGACCCAGCTGCTGCACATCTCCGTCCAAGCTCTTCTCCCGCAGAAGACCTTCTACTACTCCTCTGAGTTCCTCCATCTCTTCCTTAAGGCTCTTGTTCACACTTTGCCAGGTGGACAGGTGACCTCTGAGCTCCAAAACTTCTTTCTCGAGCCCCTCCGCCTTGTGCTCGGCCAATTGTCTCAAGATTCTCTCTTGTTTGACGTGTTCTTCCACTGTCTCTTTTATTAGCTGTATCTTCTGATCTTGTTCTCTTTTGGCCAGCACATGTTGCACCACTAATTCTTTAACTATATCGTCAAAGGGTACCACTGAGTCAGTCCTATCAGTCGAGTGAACCCCCCGGTTACCCTCTGACTGTGTTTCTATTCCCGTTATCCTCTCGATCAGGTTACCACCAGTCCTGTCACGAGTTTCAGTCAGCACAGCATTAGATTCTGTCCTAGTGGTGGCTACTGTCAATAACACGTCACAGTAACACCACACTGTACGGTGAACCCCCAAGACACTCTCTATCCGTGTGTCAGCTCCGCTCTTTTTGTTTACCACACCATTCTCATTCCCACTGTGGTACGCTTCAGGTGACGTCAGGTCAGTAAATTCGTCTGACGCAATTCTTTCTCCGGTCGCCCTTACGTCTGGCCTGTCCACGTTAGGAGGCGTCAGCGTCTCAGTGTCTGCTAGCCCTACAGTAGAAACGTCTCCATCCTCCTGCCCCACATCTTTAAACATGACAAAGTCCCGGCGCCTCTCAAAGGTATGCACTAAGTTTGGTGGCATACTACCACCTTGGCACTCCCCCTTTGTCATCTCAATTAGGACTCTGTCCACCTTATAATTCACGATGACCCCATGGAGGCAGCGAACTCTGACGTTTTTCTCGGTCAGTGCTAAAATGAGTGGAGTTCCTGTCAGAGTCACCTGACTCCTTGAGTCCAACCTACCAGGGACTCCTTCCCGATGCAGCATCACGGTACACACCTGCGGCCCATCGTCACTATCCGGAAAGGATATCCCACATTCTGACCAAGTCATACACACACTGCGGTACTCCAGACATACCCACTGAGTCATCTAGTGGTGACATTTCTTTAAACTTGGCCCCTTTCTGGACCACCACCCCACTTTGGGTTGCCGCCCCCTCCCGGGACTCCACCCCTTTTTGGGTTACTGTGCCAATTTGGGACTCCACCCCTTTTTGGGTTACCACCCCGATTTGGGTTACCGCCCCCTTTTGGGTTACCACACCAATTTGGGTCACCGCCCCCTTGCGGGATTTCCCCATGTCCGTTCTGCAGAACTTCTTATGCCACAGTTCACACAGTACAGTTTGTCTTTTTTTTACGATACCACACAAGTCTGTTGGCACCACCACAACTCCTGCTGTCACCGATCACCGACACCACCAGCTGCTGTTCACACACCCAGCGGCTGGTGTCACTGCAGCTCCTGCTGCGCCATCTTCGTGGACCCGCCGATCCACCGGAAGCCGCTTGTCCCCTTCATAACCCCGCCGGGTTACCGAAAGCCGCTTGTCACCCTCGAAGATAAAAGAAACCACAAAAGCGCGCCCATAGGGCCTTACCAGTGCAGGTATAATGGGTATAAAGAAATAATACAGGGTACTCACCATTTATAGTTGTGTAAAGCCACAACTACTGTATCCGCTTAGTCACATGTAATAAAGCTGCAGCAGGATGGTGTAGACAGACAGCATCTGCTACCAATGCTAAAAGGGGAGATCCCAAAAAAGGAAAAACACCAGGTCCCTGTGCTGCGAGACCTTTGTGACCCCACTGAGCCACAGCAAGCACCTTCAGGTTTTGCAGAGGAAAAAGGAAAAACACATGCATGAAAAACTCCAAAAACTCACGTATCTTGTCTGTGCGCTATTCAGGATGTACCGTCTCCACATGAGACCATCCAACCCACAGGGCACACCGGGTGCTATTCAGGGAGCCGACCCTCCTCCCAGGGTCTCCCAACACACCGGCCTCACCAGGTCCAAGGTCATATCACGTGTTCCAGGAATCCGATTCCTCTCCCAGAACCTCCCAACACTGACCCTCCAGGACCTTGCTCACTGATCGAGGTCAGTACAACAACGAACACCTGTCGTTACCTGTGTCGGCCACACAGGTCCTTGGGTACCTCTTATCTGCAGAGGCACCCTAGCAATCACCAGTCTCTTTCACTGAGCTGCTGCCAGTATACGGCTTTCACCACAGTCAGCCCTCCTGGCTCAGCGTTGCCAGCACTGCAACATGTGCTGTTGGAACCGCAGCCCTTAGCAACAAATTTTTTTTTTTGTTTTTTTTTGGGCAGTCCTTTTCCGTTGCCCCCAGCAACAAGGCTACTATATTGCCCTTAGCAATTCTCCACCATTTGTGAGGTAGCGCTGTCATTCAGGGTTGGGGGACCCTCGCATGGCAGCGAATAATCACGTCCAGCACAGGTTTCCATAAAGCAATATCACAGTCCATGAGGTTTATTCATTATCATAAACCAATCACGATATGCAACAGTCTTATAGCAGACAGCAGGGTATCTTCACACTGGAGCTCTGCTCCCCTTTAGCCTTCCTAGTCACACAGGCTGTGTTTCATCTAGCCAGCAGGCTATACAGTCTCTCAGTTGTAGTCCCATCTCCAGGTTACCTTGCATGCCGCTTTACACTGCAAACGTTCCTTCCCTCTCCCTGGGAACGGTCAGGCACACATCGCCATTAGTCACAGCGTCCACACGTGCTGTTAGTGAGGAGTTCCTTCTCCACACGGGACCTTCCAAACTGGACCAATCAGGTCCCAGCACTCAACCCCTTGTGACCAGACCTCAGGTACCTTATATGGTCCATAACCACACCCACAGGTGATCACATGGCTATGACCTCACCCAAGGTCCTATTGCATACAACCACACACAGGCTTCCCTGACACATTGTAACAGAACGTACTACTCAGCAGTACCTCTGCTGATCATTATGATCTTTCAGTATCCTACACCTATCAGGGCAATGGAAATGCTTATACGGCTGTCCTGGGACACCCACACAGCGCCCCCTAGCGGACACAGCGGTCACTGCACCACACTTTGTATTCCAATCATGAAACTGCCAGGGGTTTTTGTTGCAGCCGCACCTGTGCCGTCCTTGCGGTGTACATCTATGTTCTGGAGCCCAAAAAGGTTAATTTGTAAAAAAAAAAACAAAAAAAAAATGTTTCACGTGTTAAAAAAATAATAAAATGTGTCTTCTGCTTTTTTTTTTTTAAATTTTTACAAGAATTGTTGGAGCCAATTTTCATTTGAAACATTTTATCTATTTTGTTCTAGTGTATTTCCTATAATATAGGAAAGCCTAAGGCTGGTTTCACATTAGCGTTTTTTCGCGCCATGCGCCCCTATGTTTGACATGGTGGGCGCGTGGTCTAGCGCTTGCACGTGTTCGTCTGCGCTATCGTGCGCATGCGCTTTTTCCAGGTGTGCGCCCAGATGCACTTGATGCAACCTGTTGTATTTTTGGGTCTGTCGAAATGCGTTTGTCTGCGTTTTCGTGTGCATGCGTTTTTGGCGTACAAATGTGTAGACACAGGTTTTAAACCCTGAAGAATGAATGCACATAAAAAACGTAAACGCATGCAAAAACGCATGATGCGTTTTTTGCATGCGTTTCTATTGCGCACGATGCACTGTGCAAAAAAATGCTAATGTGAAATTAGCCTAAGGCCAGAAATAAATCCCATAAAACACTGTTCATGGAGACTTTGGGATCAGATCATTTCTGTCCACGTTGTTTGTGCAAACAAAAAAAAAGGTTTTTATAAAAGCCTCAAACTTCTGTGTGTGACTCAGACCTGAGATCTAACGTGATAGAAGATTACAGTGCGGGGAAGACGGGAAACCTTCATATAGACGGCCGGTGGGGATGGAGTCAGTGACGGACTTTGGCCAAATATGTTTCTAGAGCCGTAGTAGGAGATGAAGATGTCGTCCTCATCATGAAGTAGTTATTTCTCCTGTCACGTGTAATGAATATCTCCTGCAGTATTGCTAATGCCGATTCCAGTGTCGGTAATGAGACGAGAATTAGCTTTATGGAAGATGAGTCTATGAGGAACGTATTCAGCTGCCGACTCCGAGGAAGAAACTGCTTGTTGTCTGTGGCCTAAATATATAGGTTTTATTAGTAGATGTAAAGAAGGAAACTAAATACTGTAAAATAATAAATCTCCTCATATGTTTCCCTTATTATCTCCAGTAATTGTATTATTACGCAGGATTTTTATGATGTTACATCGGCTCATCTTCTCATTCAGGTCTCTACAATATCGGATCCTCTCAGTGAAGATCTTCTACATAAGAAAAATTTTATGATTTATCCATCAAAGATGGATATGGACAGAGACAAGATGGCGGAGAGGATATTACACCTCACCCTAGAGATCCTCTTCCGGCTTACTGGAGAGGTGAGAGATTCTGATGATGTCACATTACATCATTCTTATCTATGGGAATAACAGATGGACAGAACTGGAGAGGTGAGGACTATGGAAATGTCTGTAGTGAGATTTATTTATGTGTTTCTCCATTACCAGGATTACACAGTAGTGAAGAAGACCTCTAGTGAGCGCTGTCAGGACTCTGTGTCTGAGGGATGGGGAAGACCCCTGAGCCCAATCATGGGACCTCCACCTCACCCCCTGATACATGAGGACATCAATGATCAGAAGATCCTAGAACTCGCCTACAAGATGATTGAGCTGCTGACTGGAGAGGTGACACTGCTGGGAATGCTGGGACATTATACAGTAACGCTATGAAGGGATCGGGGGGATGACGGTATCATTGTATGTGTCAGGTTCCTATAAGGTGTCAGGATGTTGCTGTCTATTTCTCCATGGAGGAGTGGGAGTATTTAGAAGGACACAGAGATCTGTACAAGGACTTCATGATGGAGGTTCCCCAGCCCCTCACATCACCAGGTAATAGACAGGACTAAATACACACGACCTATAATTTTCTGTATGTAAAGAATGAATTCAGTCCCTGTATGTGTTTCCTCCAGATCTATCCAGTATGAGGACAATACCAGAGAGATGTCCCCGTCCTCTTCTTCCACAGGACTGTAAACATGAAGATCCCAATGTTCCTCAGGATCATCAGGTAGATGGAGAGAAGGTGTCATGAGATCTCCCTTGTGATGTATAGACATCTGTGAAAGTCTTGTGCTCAGTCTTGTTTTATCCACCAGTATTATATATTTTATACTTGAGTAATGAGAATGGTGGAGGTGGCAGGATTAGAGCTGATTATAGATGTGACTTCTCTATCTGTCTGTGCTTTTACATCAATTGTTTAAGGGTGAAGATCTACCCCATATTAATCTGTTCCCACAGTACTGCCTTCCCCCATTTTCTAATGTTCCCATAGTACTGCCCCCTGGACATTATCCCATCCCATGTCCCCAGAGGCTTGGCGTAGCAGAGCCCTGCTATGGACATTTATACTTTGCTTTGCATAATCTAAAGGCTGTTTATTTTCGGTTTGTGTTTTTGGGGTTTACGATGCCATAAACCTACATAAACGTTTAATGGAACGTGCCTCCTGTTGTCCTCCCATCTCACCTGAGTGAGTACAACCCCTACAATATATATTTACACTGCTCAAAAAAATAAAGGGAACACTCAAACAGACTATAACGCCAAGTAACTCAAACTTCTGTGAAATCAAACTGTCCACTTAGGAAGCAACACTGATTGACAATCAATTTCACATGCTGTTGTGCAAATGGAATAGACAACAAATGGAAATTATTGGCAATTATCAAGACACATTCAATAAAGGAGTGGTTCTGCTGGTGGGGACCACAGACCACATCTCAGTACCAATACTTTCTGGCTGATGTTTTGGTCACTTTTTACTGTTGGTTGTGCTTTCACACTCGAGGCAGCATGAGACAGACTCTACAACCCACACAAGTGGCTCAGGTAGTGCAGCTCATCCAGGATGGCACATCAATGCGAGCTGTGGGAAGATGGCTTGCTGTGTCTCTCAGGGTAGTGTCCAGAGGCTAGATGCACATGATACAGGCCAGTACACCAGGAGAGGTTGAGGGGGCCGTAGGAGGGCATCAGCCTAGCAGCAGGACCGCTACCTCAGCCTTTGAGCAAGGAGGAATAGGAGGAGCACTGGCAGAGCCCTGCAAAATGACCTCCAGCAGGCCACAAATGTGCATGTGTCTGCACAAACGGTTAGAAACCGACTCCATGAGGATGGTCTTCTGAGTGCCCTGACGTCCACAGATGGGGGTTGTGCTCACAGCCCAACACCGTGCAGGACGCTTGGCATTTGCCACAGAACACCAGCATTGGCAAATTCACCACTGACGCCCTGTGCTCTTACAGATGTAAGCAGGTTCACACTGAGCACATGTGACAGACGTGGCAGTCTGGAGATGCCGTGGAGAGCAATCTGCTGCCTGCAACATCATTCAGCATGACCGTTTTGGCAGTGGTCAGTAATGGTGTGGGGTGACATTTCTTTGGAGGACCTCACAGCCCTCCATGTGCTCGCCAGAGTTTGCCATTAGGTACCGAGATGAGATCCTTAGGCCACTTGTGAGACCATATGCTGGTGTGGTTGGCCCTGGATTCCTCCTAATGCAGGGCAATGCCAGACCTCATGTGGCTGGAGTGTATCAGCAGTTCCTGCAAGATGAAGGTGTGGTAGGGGGCAAGGCTAGGGGGGTGGACCACTGTTTACCAGATGAGGAAAAGTCGAGATGGAGACAGCTTCCATTTGTAACAGTTCCGGATTTTTTTGTCGTCCTCCTGACGACCACCAAACACGCACCGCAGCTTCTTTACACCACTGTATCGCCAGGCCCGGGTACCTATTCTTCAGCTCCAGTCGCAGTAACGCACCTCGCGGATCTTTCACGGGGGGCTGTCCTAGACCAATCTACCCCCAGCGCTTCACCTGCCCGAGGTCGTCTTCCATTCGGTACCCCCGGGGCCTCGTCTGTTCTATGGTACGTCGAGTCAGGGTTTCCCCCCTGGCTGCCTCTTCTCCTTGCTTGTCCTGCAGTCCATCAGGTCAGGGCCACCCCCCTGACTGTCTCTCCTTTGTCCGTCCCCCTGGCCGAGCTCTTCTCACTTTCTCCGTCTTCTTCTGAGCTCCTCCCGGGACTAAACTCTCCTGGAGCCCTGCCTTCTTCTATTTATCCCCTCTCTCACAGGGGAATTTCCCACCCGGGCTCCTATCTCCTCACCCCCCATGACTAAGCGGATTCCTAAGCCCTAAGCTGATGTTAAGTCCTGTACTACTCTCCCCTGCCATCTTGTGGTCATTTCACGGTACTGCACTCCCTTTTCTGTCTTTCCCTGCTGTTACCTTTCTAACCTGTCAATCTCTGTCACTAGTGCACAAACCATCCCCTCCTTCTACCAGTCACGTCTGTCCGTCAAGTCACCTTCCCCACACTCCCCCACCCTTTGTCGATTGTCGTCCCGACAATCGTACGTCCTACCTATGTCGTTCTGAATCTTATCCACAGTCTGTTGTCGGTCCGGTCGTTGGGCCACACCCGCCACGGGGACCGAACTAAACCGGGAGCACTATGCTCCGAGCAGCCTACTGCTACCCGCCAGTGCGCACGCCATGTGACAACTTCTTTCGGGTTGGCGAGGTCCAGCCGGACTACTCTACGGCGTGTACCTCCCACTGCTCTCCCCTTCCACTACCTTCAACCATTTCTTCCTTTTTGGGGTGTCTGTGATGTCGGGGATCTGAATTGGGACCACTGTCTGGTTCGATATCTCTCATCTCCTCGTCCTTCATTAAGAGTCATGGTCGGCGTTTTTGTCACAACTACCTCGTACCCGGAACCTGTTACATACAGTCATGGCCAAAAGTTTTGAGAATGACACAAATATTATATTTTCACATGATCTGCTGGCCTCTGGTTTTTATGTGTGTTTGTCAGATGTTTTTATCACATACAGAAATATAATTGCAATCATATTATGAGTAGCAAAAGGTTATATTGACAGTTAGAATGAGTTAATGCAGCGAGTCAATATTTGCAGTGTTGACCCTTCTTCTTCAGGACCTCAGCAATTCTCCCTGGCATGCTCTCAATCAACTTCTGGATCAAATCCTGACTGACAGCAGTCCATTCTTGCAAAATCAATGCTTTTATTTTGTCTGAATTTGAAGGTTTTTGTTTGTCCACCCGTCTCTTAATGATTGACCACAAGTTCTCAATGGGATTAAGATCTGGGGAGTTTCCTGGCCATGGTCCCAAAATCTCTATGTTTTGTTCCCTGAGCCATTTAGTTATCACCTTTGCTTTATGGCAAGGTGCTCCATCGTGTTGAAAAAGGCATTGTTGATCGCCAAACTGCTCTTGGACGGTTGGGAGAAGTTGCTCTTGGAGGACATTCTGGTACCATTCTTTATTCATGGCTGTGTTTTTAGGCAAGACTGAGAGAGAACCCATTCCCTTGGCTGAGAAGCAACCCCACACATGAATGGTTTCAGGATGCTTGACAGTTGGCATGAGACAAGACTGGTGGTAGCGCTCACCTGGTCTTCTCCGAATAAGCCGTTTTCCAGATGTCCCAAACAATCGAAAAGGGGATTCATCAGATAAAATGACTTTACCCCAGTCCTCAGCAGTCCACTCCCTGTACCTCTTGCAGAATATCAGTCTGTCCATGATGTTTTTCCTGGAGAGAAGTGGCTTCTTTGCTGCCCTCCTTGAGACCAGGCCTTGCACCAAGAGTCTCTGCCTCACAGTGCGTGCAAACGCACTCACACCTGCCTGCTGCCATTACTGAGCAGGCTCTGCATTGCTGGTAGCCCGATCCCGCAGCTGAAACACTTTTAAGAGACGGTCCTGGCGCTTGCTGGTCTTTCTTGGGCGCCCTGGAGCCTTTTTGGCAACAAGGGAACCTCTCTCCTTGAAGTTCTTGATGATGCGATAGATTGTTGACTGAGGTGCAATCTTTCTAGCTGCGATACTCTTCCCTGTTAGGCCATTTTTGTGCAGTGTAATGATGACTGCACGTGTTTCTTTAGAGATAACCATGGTTAACAGAAGAGAAACAATGATGCCAAGCACCAGCCTCCTTTTAAAGTGTCCAGTGGTGTCATTCTTACTTAATCATGACAGATTGATCTCCAGCCCTGTCCTCATCAACACCCACAACTGTGTTAATGGAGCAATCACTGAAACGATGTTAGCTGGTCCTTTTAAGGCAGGGCTGCAATGATGTTGAAATGTGTTTTGGGGGATAAAGTTCATTTTCTAGGCAAATATTGACTTTGCAAGTAATTGCTGTTAAGCTGATCACTCTTTATAACATTCTGGAGTATATGCAAATTGCCATTAGAAAAAATGAAGCAGTAGACTTTGTAAAAATTAATATTTGTGTCATTCTCAAAACTTTTGGCCATGACTGTACATTTTTTTGTTAAACGCACTACTTATTAAATCAACTTTAACATACATGATTACCACTATTCTAATAACAATAGGAGTTACTCAACCGGAGTACCCCTCTCTCTTTTTTTTTTTTTTTGTCTTTCTCTTTTTTCCCAAAACACGTTAACATATTTTTCCACAGCATTTCCCGCCCAGCATTCTTAAAAGAAAGACTCCCCCTCCCTTTAACATTAGCACTTTTTCCTACATCCCCGCTGTATCAGGAGAAAACAATAAACCTTTTCCTCAACTTTGGATGCATAACTGTCCTCTTTAGGCCTGCACAACGGTGCAACGAAATCCCAACAGTCCGGGCCATCTCCTGACAGCGGATGTTGCGCCATTCCAGCAGGGGAACCCCACAGCCGTGAGGTTCCCGGGATGTCTCGACTGTTCCCGAGCCCTGAGTGTTCTTTTTGCCCAGGGCTCAGGGGCCATCTCCATCCTGAGAGATGAGTCAAAAGGGGTAGAAGGGGCCGAAAGTGGTTCCACGGCGCTCGTTCCGTGCCAGTTCTCTGCTTGGGAACCAGCAGTCCACCACCGGTGGTGGTGTGGACGCTCTCATTTCTGTCGACGTGGTGGCTTCGCTCCATCCGGCCCCCAGCTCCTGCAGCTCCAACCGCAGGTGAGGGAACGGGGTCGTGGACCGATGAGAAGCGGAGCGGTGAAGCTGGGGCCTGCTAGCGTGGTTAGCAGATGGCTCCGCAGAGGCGGCAGAGCCCGATGACCCGGCCGAAGCCGCAATCTGGAACAGGGCCGGAGCAGCCACGGACCTTGATAAGCAGGCCACAGCCACGGTAAGGCGTGCAGCAGAGGCGGCCGCGGACATCGGTGAGCAGGCCGCAGCTGGAACCATGGGCGAGGCAGAGGCGGCCGTGGGTGCCGCCGGGTAGGCCGCGGCTGGTGCCGCAATCGAACCAGGGGCGGACGCGGAGCAGGCTGCAACCGGAGTTGCAGACGGGGCCGGAGTAGCGGCCGGCTTCATGGACGGGGCCGCTGCTGAAAGGGGGAATGCAGCAGCGTCGGCTGTGGGCTGGCTCCGCACCGGCACCGTCGGGCGGGGTGGTTTGGGGACGTGGCAGTTCCGCACCGGCGACACTGGACATGGCGCCGCCGGGCAGGGTGGTTCGGGGACGGGAGCAGGGGCATCGATCAGTCCGGCGGAGGCCGCCGAGTCCTCCGCGGCCGAGCCTCCAGGAGCACAGGAGGCGGCGCGGCGCGGTCGGGTGGTGGGGGCCGCATGCGAAGCCGCTGGCAGAGCCGGGGGAACTCTCACCTTCCCCAGCGCTGCGGCCTCTGACACGTCATCCCTCGGCTCCTCCCGCAGCCTCCGTTCTTCACCCCCCCGGCTGCCTCTTCTCCTTGCCTGTCCTGCAGTCCGTCGGGTCAGGGCCACCCCCCTGACTGTCTCTCCTTTGTCCGTCCCCCTGGCCGAGCTCTTCTCACTTTCTCCGTCTTCTTCTGAGCTCCTCCCGGGACTAAACTCTCCTGGAGCCTCGCCTTCTTCTATTTATCCCCACTCTCACAGGGGAATTTCCCACCCGGGCTCCTATCTCCCCGCCCCCCATGACTAAGCAGATTCCTAAGCCCTAAGCTGATGTTAAGTCCTGTACTACTCTCCCCTGCCATCTTGTGGTCATTTCACGGTGCTGCACTCCCTTTTCTGTCTTTCCCTGCTGTTACCTTTCTAACCTGTCAATCTCTGTCAATAGTGCATAAACCGTCCCCTCCTTCTACCAGTCACGTCTGTCCGTCAAGTCACCTTCCCCACAAAGGCATTGAAGCTATGGACTGGCCTGCCCATTCCCCAGACCTGAATCCAATTGAGCACATATAGGACATCATGTCTTGCACCACAGACTGTCCAGGAGTTGGCGAATGCTTTAGTCCAGGTCTGGGAGAAGATCCCTGAGGAGACAATCCACCGCCGGATCAGGAGCATTCCCAGGCATTGTAGGGAGGTCATACTGGCATGTGAAGGCCACACACAAATGAGCATCTTTTCCTTATCATGAGGCATTTCTACTGAAGTTGGATCAGCCTGTAATTTGATTTTTCACTTTGATTTTGAGTATCATTCCAAATCCAGACCTCCATGGGATTCGTTTTGATTTACATTGATAATTCTTATGTTTTATTGTTCTGAACACATTCCACTATGCAGTGAATAAAAATTTGCAACTGGAATATTTCATTCAGAGATATCTAGGATGTGGTATTTTGGTGTTCCCTTTGTTTATTTGAGCAGTGTATTTATTTTTTCCTTTGGGTGGTCCAATTCCAGCTATTGCTGTGGGACCTGTGATTTCTATCTACACCGTATATAGAATATTAGGGTAGAATAAAATTGTTATGGACGTAACTTAACTAACATTGTGCAGTGACTCTGTTTTCCAGATAGTGACAGATACTTCTTGTTACTAAAACTGTGATTTTTTTTTTTTCACGTTTAACCCCTTTTTTTAAACCACTCTGATCAGTGCGATCATACAACATACAAGCCTCTGATGGCTCTGGTGATGCACTCTACTACTGTAGTGCGGTGTATCATCACAGCCTGTCAGTGTAATAATAATGGCCTCATACACATGAGATACGTTTCAGCTGAACGGTCATTTGTCAGACAGCAATCTCTCCCGACTCCCCATACACACAAATATTCCAGCTTTCCTGTGGTCTGTATGAGAGAGTCGCCTCCAGACTCCTATAGCAGAGGATATCTACAGGAAGAACAAGTGGTTATCCTCTGAAATTCAGGATGCCAGATCCTTCTCTACCCTGACATCATCTGTCGGGAGGCCCCCAAATACATTATATAGTCACCCAAACCCCCCGAAATCCGTGCTTTTATGTAACTTTTGTCTAATGTGTATGGGAGTGTTAAAAGGTAACTTATTGGACGCTGCCTCTTGCCTGGCCTAATAGACCTTCGTACATTACAGGCCCAGACACCAATATTAGGCATGTAAGTATCGTAGTAATTAGGCCGCCCCATACTATCGAGTTCTTGAGGGAGGAGGGCATTCAGCCCAACTCTGTTACACCTTCTTAGATGCCATGTTTGCTTTTGACAGCAGCAAGTGGTGAATCATAGAATGTTAGAATTGAAAGGGACCTCCTGGGTCATCTGGTCCAACCCCCTGCTCAAAGCAATATTCACTAAAGCATCCCAGACAGATGTATGTCCAGCCTCTGTTTGAAGACTTCCATTGAAGGAGAACTCACCACCTCTCGTGGCAGCCAGTATTCCAGATTAGATCTGACCAAAGAGGAGTAAAGGGTAATAATGACTTCACGTGATCTAGACCAGGGATCCCCAACTCCAGTCCTCAAGGCCCACCAACAGATCATGTTTCAGGATTTCCTTTGTATTGCACAGGTGAAGCAATTATCACCTGAGCAATACTAAGGGAATCCTGAAAACATGATCTGTTGGTGGGCCTTGAGGACAGGAGTTGGGTAACCCTGATCTAGACTGTATGCTTCTGTTAATACATCACAGAATTGTATTTGCCTTTTTGCTGCTGCATCACACTGTTGACTCATGTTCAGTATGTGATCTATTAGTATACCCAAGTCTCTTTCACACCTGCTCTTGCTTGGCCCTATTCCTCCCATTCTGTATATGCGTTTTTCATTTTTATTGCCCAGATGTAGTACTTTGCATTTTTCCCTGTTAAAAAGCATTCTATTAGTTTCTGCCTACTCCAGTTTATTTATATCTTTTTGAATCCTCTCTCTCTCTTCTCTAGTATTAGCTATGCCTCCTAGCTTTGTGTCATCAGCAAATTTAATCAGATTTCCCTCAATTCCTTCATCTAAATCATTGATAAAAATATTGAACAATACAGGGCCTAGGACAGAGCCCTGTGGTACCCCACTTGAGACATTATTCCAATTGGATGTGCAGCCATTTATGACCACTCTTTGGGACCAATCACTAAGCCAGTTGTGAATCCACCTAACAGTTGACTTGTCCATTCCATACTTAGTCATTTTGTCAATAAGGATTGTGTGAGATACTTTGTCAAATGCTTTGCTGAAGTCAAGATATACTACACTGCTCAAAAAAATAAAGGAAACTCTAAAATAGATATCACTGAATGAAATATTTAAGTTGCAAATCTTTATTCATTACATAGTGGAATGAGTTGAGAACAATAAAACATAAAAATGATCACTGTAAATCAAAATTAAGATCTCATGGAGGGCTGGATTTAGAATGATATCCAAAATCAAAGTGGAAAATCAAATTACAGGCTGATCCAACTTCAGAGGAAATGCCCCAAGGCAAGGAAATGATGCTCAGTAGTGTGTGTAGCCTCCACGTGCCTGTATGACCTCCCTACAATGCCTGGGCATGCTCCTGATGAGGCGGCGGATCGTCTCCTGAGGGATCTCCTCCCAGACCTGGACTAAAGCATCTGCCAACTCCTGGACAGTCTGAGGTGCAACGCGTTAGGCGTCGGATTCCTGGATCTACACAACAGGAATCCAGAGCCTCACCTGCTGCTCTGCTGCAAGCCATTCCTGAGGCTAAGTTCCTCTGACGCTCCACTGAGCATGCTCACGAGATGATCTCCCATTGGAGGTCGGGAGTCACGTGCTCAGGTCCTTCTCCTGATCTGATTGGTCCATCTCAGAGATCTGGAAGGTCCCGGCAGCGCACAGCTATTAGCGTTAACTCAGTGATCACTCTCGGTCAGTCAGTATGCCGTACATTTTCGGACACTGGCTTCCGAGCTGGAGTGGTCTAATAGAGCTCTCATCCCTGTATTTTGGAGAGGTTTAGCGGAGCTTGTTAAGGATGCTCTATCCACCAGAGAGGTTCCTGCAAGTCTGGAGGCGCTGATTGCTATTTCCACCCGCATTGATCTCCGCTTTTCGGAGTGCGGGCTGGAGCATGCTCAATCCAGACGGAAGGTTACTCCGGCTCCCAACCTCTTTGAACCTCTGGAGTCACCCGAGCCAGAGTGTTCACTTCCAGAGCCCATGGAGGTGTCTCGCACCAGTCTCGAGGCGCGTCCGGCACTAAGCGCCACTTGCGGTTACCACTGTCAACACTCTGTTCCCCAAGATAACAGGGCCCCGCAGTGGCAAACCTCTGTGCCGCCGGGCAAGACCTTTGTCCCTCCTTGCCTTTGGCCGAAGGTTCTCGCGTGGGCACACGCGTCCAGGGTGGGTGGTCACTGTGGCTACATGCAGACCACAAAACTCCTGGCAAGGTCTTATTGGTGGCCGCACAGGGCTCGGGACACTAAAAAATATATTCGGTCATGCGCCTCTTGTGCTCAGAATACCTCCCCTAAACAGGGAGTGAAGATACTTGCCGAAACTCTGCGGCGTTCCACTTCAACTTCGGTTTCTGGCGATTTTGCCGCTCCCATTGTCTCTCATGTGTCCCTTCTCAAACCTGGAGATTTTGCCACCTTTGATGTCTTCCACATGTCCCGGTTTTCTGTGTCACCTGTCGGGACATCAGACTTGCCTTCGGACGAGTCTGAGGCCTATGCCTCTGATGGGCACAAGGTGGTGGATTGGAAGGCTCAAGGGGGAGGGGGCCATAAGAGGGGGGGTAATGTTAGGCATCAGATTCCTGCAGCTACACAACAGGAATCCAGAGCCTCACCTGCTGCTCTGCAGCAAGCCATTCCTGAGGCTAAGTTCCTCTGATGCTCCAATGAGCATGCTCACGAGACGATCTCCCATTGGAGGTCGGGAGTCACGTGCTCAGGTCCTTCTCCAGATCTGATTGGTCCATCTCAGAGATCTGGAAGGTCCCGGCAGCGCACAGCTATAAAAGGCCCGTATGGCCATTCGGCCATGCGCTAGTATACACTTTACTTGCTAGATGTGTGAATGGTGACGGATGTATGATTCTGGTGACTGACTCATTAAGATTCCCCTCCCTCTGATATTACGCATGTGGATAGGGAATTAGAGTAGCAGTCAGCGCCAGTCAGTGGCAAGCCTTAGGCCACTGTGCACACCGCACCTCTACACTAGTGCCGTGAGGTGCAGCAGAATCGGACGCTATCGTCTAGCGGCAGTGTCCTATGCCGCTAAGCAGTTGCAGCTCTCTTTGGCATCTGCAGTGGCGACGCCGCACGCACGGTAGGTCTAGATGGATGCAGTTCCTCTGCCTTGGGTCCTGCACCTGTGACCGGATACCGTGTGTGCATTTACCTGAGACCTGTGACGCTAACAGGCTCAGCCTTTTGTGTTTACCTCTTCTGGCATCTCTGTGAGTAAACATTGATTGCTTTGCACACTTGAGTGACATTTAACCCATGTGCGCATTTCTGCCATATTGCTCGTCTGTCACTAATTAGCAGCAGTGTTCACACCTACTGCACGGTGGACCCCGAGCGGCGAACGCACTTTATTATTTATTTTATTTAGTGTGTTCCGCCGTTCCTAACATAACGTGACGTTGGTGGATGGAGGAAGACATGATGTCCCAGATGTGCTCAATCGGATTCAGGTCTGGGGGACGGGCAGGCCAGTCCATAGCTTCAATGCCTTCATCTTGCAGAAACTGCTGACACACTCCAGCCACATGAGGCATTGTCCTGTATTAGGAGGAACCCAGGGCCAACCGCACCAGCATATGGTCTCACAAGGGGTCTGAGGATCTCATCTCGGTACCTAATGGCAGTCTACCTCTGGTGAGCACATGGAAAGCTGTGTGACCCTCCAAAGAAATGCCACCCCACACCATTACAGACCCACTGCCATACCGGTCATGCTGAAGGATGTTGCAGGCAGCAGATCGCTCTCCATGGTGTCTACAGACTCTCACGTCTGTCACATGTGCTCAGTGTGAACCTGCTTTCATATGTGAAGAGCACAGGGCGCCAGTGGCGAATTTGCCAATGCTGGTGTTCTGTGGCAAATGCCAAGTGTTATGAATGAGTCACCGGAGGAGGAGAAAACAAAAATACATGCTAAGTCCAGAAAACCGGAGAGGTTGGTAGCTATCGGATTGCAGACCCCTGATTCTATACACCACAACTAACAGTAGCCGTGGGGGGGGTTCCTACGGTGCCCTAGACCCCTCGTCACAGCCGGAGAACTACATAAGCCTAAAGAAGGAAAGGGGAAATCTAAACTGCCCCAGAGCAGACCCCAAAGCAATAGACAGCCCCCAACATGTATTGTCGGTGAAAAACAGATGAAAACACAGACAGAAAGACAGGTTGAGCAAACGATGGGGCCCAACTAACTAGATAGGACAGGACAGAAAAGATGCTGGCTGCAATCCGCAAAAAACCCTACCAAAAATGTCCCAACCGTCTGATAGGGAAAAAGGCCCTGAAGTCGCTAGACTTCAAAATCACTATATCAGCACTCAGGTATATTCTGAAAACAGAGCAAAGAGATCAACTGATCAAAGACAAAAATGGAATTCAGCCAGTCCAAACCAGGACTGGCTGAATACAAACACTAAGGAAACCAGACAAAATCTCATGGAATAATAGCAGGGCAAAAACTTAGCTTTTAGTAGACAGGAACTAAACTGGATGCAAGAGCTCAGAGCAGAAATGATCACCAGCAGCACTGCAGGGCGTCGGCTGCCTTATATCCACTCAGAAATTCCAGATGTCCAATCACACTCCGCCTGTTCAGATGACAGGTTCTTCCCATCCCAATCAATTTCACCACCTCTCTTCACCAGCAGAGGGAGTTCATCAGACATCAAAGGTGAAGGGGAGAATGAACTCACAACAGCCAAGTGTCCTGCACAGTGTTGGGCTGTGAGCACAACCCTCATCTGTGGACATCGGGCACACAGAACATCCTCATGGAGTCGGTTTCTAACCGCTTGTGCAGACACATGCACATTTGTGGCCTGCTGTGGGTCATTTTGCAGGGCTCTGGCAGTGCTCCTCCTGTTCCTCCTTGCACAAAGACTGAGGTAGCGGTCCTGCTGCTGGCTTGTTGCCCTCCTACGGCCCCCTCCACCTCTCCTGGTGTACTGGCCTGTCCTCTGGTAGCGTAGCCAGCATCTGGACACTACGATGACAAACACAGCAAACCTTCTTGCCACAGCTCACATTGATGTGCCATCCTGGATGAGCTGCACTACTTGAGCCACTTGTGTGGGTTGTAGAGTCCATCTCATGCCACCACGATTGTGAAAGCACAACCAACATTCAAAAGTGACCAAAACATCAGCCAGAAAGCATTGGTACTGAGATGTGGTCTGTGGTCCCCACCTGCAGAACCACTCCTTTATTGAGTGTGTCTTGATAATTGCCAATAATTTCCATCTGTTGTCTATTCCATTTGCACAACAGCATGTGAAATTGATTGTCATTCAGTGTTGCTTCCTAACCGGCAGTTTGATTTCACAGAAGTTTGATTTACTTGGCATTGTATTCTGTTTGAGTGTTTCCTTTATTTTTTTGAGCAATGTATATCTACAGCATTTCTCTGATCCACCCAGTCAGTGATTCTGTCATAGAAGGAAATTAAGTTAGTCTGACATGACTTATTAGTTACAAACCTATGCTGACTGTGTTAGAATCTGTTCAGTTTGTGACTATCCGCCATTTTCTTGTAGTGTTCTGGCTGCTGGTCTTTTTCCTCTGGTGTTGGGTTTGGGTTTGTCTTAGTTCAGGTGATTGTATCACCCTTTATTAACCTGCACCTCTCTCCCATTCTTTGCTGGACAACAGTGTTAATCTGCTTGAGTTCTGGCTTGGAGCTTTGCTTTGCCTTCTGTGTGTTTAATTAGTGCAGAGCTGGTACCTCCGGTTCTGCAAGTCTTAGTTTCTGTTTTCAGCTTGTTTCTGCAGCCTTCTCTTTGTTTTCTATTAGGATGTGACCCTTTTTTGTACCCAGTCCTTAGATCTTTCAGGGACCCCCTTCCCTCTATCTATAGGTCTTCACTTGAGATTAACCTAGGATCGTTGGTGGGTCTATTCGCAAGGAATGAGTCCGCCCACTCCATCGTAAGGTATCAGCCTAGTCTCAGTGCAGGGTTAGTTTTCCCCCCTCCTACCATAGTCCTGTGCTGCAGTACCATTACAGACTCTGCTTAATCATTTCTTTCTTATCCAGGTACTTGCATACATGTTGTTTTATAATTTGTTCAAAGATCTTTCCTGATATAGAAGTCAGACTCACCAGCCTATAGTTCCCTGGGTCCATCTTCATCCCCTTTTTGAAGATAGGAACAACATTTGCTCTTCTTCAGTCTTCTGGGACTTCTGTTCTCCAAGAATTTTCAATGATTTTGGAGAGTGGCTCAAAAATTTCTTCTGCTATCTCCTTCAGTACTCTGCGGTGTAATTCATCTGCACCTGGAGATTTGAATTCTTTTATGTTAGCTAAGTGTTTCCTCACTATCTTTCTGTTTATAGATATCCTGGATTCTTCTATTCCCTTAATAGGACAGTGAAGAACAGTTGATGTTACATTTCCTTTCTGCGAGAAAACAGATGCAAAATAGGATTTTAATAGTTCGGCCTTCTCATCATCCATTTCTTTCTCCCTTTTTAGCATGTGATTAAGTTCTGTATTCATCCATCCTGGTTTCCTTAAATGCCTCCTTTTCTTCCCTCTTTTTGGAATTGTTAACAATTGTGCTTTGAGAATCTCATTTTTCAAGATTTCCCATCCTTCCTGGACATTTTTGTCCTTAAGGATATCCAGCTATTGGATCCTCCGATTCTCTTTCTGAGTCCCTTAAGATCTGCCTTTCTAAAATCTAACTTTGCAGTCTGAGTCTTCACAGGTCTTCCTCCTCTAGTTATCCAAAATTCATGGCCGCAACCTCTTAGGGTCTCAGCCACTATTACCTCTAGGGTCTCAGCCACTATTACCTCCTCAACCATTTCCTCCCTGTTTATAATGATTAGATCCAAGGTAGCAGATCCCCTTGTTTTCTCCCCTACCTTTTGGAAGATAAAGTTGTCGGCAAGAGAGGATAATAATTTGCTTGACCTAGTCAGTTTTGCCTGAGAGAGATTCCCAATAAATGTCTGCATAGTTGAAATCTCCAATGACCACTTTGTCATATTTTTGGGAGAACTTGACTATTTGATGCATAAAGAGTTCATCCCTATCTTCAGTTTGCACAGGCGGCCTGTAGTAAGTGCCTACAATGATGTCCTTTGAATTATTCTGACCTTGTATTCTTACCCAAACAGTTTCAACAGAACTCCCAGTCTCTGAAGCTTCAATCTCTGTGCAGATATACGCGTTTCTAACATACAATGCGACACCTCCTCCTCATTTATCAAGTCTGTTTCTTGCAAATAAGTTGTATCCTTCTAGCCTTGTATTCCAATCACGAAACTGCCAGGGTTTTTGTTGCAGCCGCACCTGTGCCGTCCCTGCAGTGTACATCTATGTTCTGGGGCTCAAACGGGTTAATTTCTAAAAGAAAAAAAAATATTTCACTTGTGTCTTCTGCTTTTTTTTTTTGATGTTTTACAAGAATTGTTGGATCCAATTTTCATTTGAAACATTTTATCTGTTTTGTTCTGGTGTATTTCCTATAATATAGGAAAGCCTAAGGCCATAAAGAAATCCCATAAGACACTGTACATGGAGACTTTGGGATCAGATCATTTCTGTCCACGTTGTTTGTGCAAACAAAAAAAAACTTTTATAAAAGCCTCAAACTTCTGTGTGTGAATCAGACCTGAGATCTAATGTGATAGAAGATTACAGTGCGGGGAAGACGGGAAACCTTCATATAGACGGCCGGTGGGGATGGAGTCAGTGACGGACTCCGGCCAAATATGTTTCTAGAGCCGTAGTAGAAGATGAAGATGTCGTCCTCATCATGAAGTAGTTATTTCTCCTGTCACGTGTAATGAATATCTCCTGCAGTATTGCTAATGCCGATTCCAGTGTCGGTAATGAGACGAGAATTAGCGTTATGGAAGATGAGTCTATGAGAAACGTATTCAGCTGCCGACTCCGAGGAAGAAACTGCTTGTTGTCTGTGGCCTAAATATATAGGTTTTATTAGTAGATGTAAAGAAGAAAACTAAATACTGTAAAATAATAAATCTCCTCATATGTTTCCCTTATTATCTCCAGTAATTGTATTATTACACAGGATTTTTATGATGTTACATCGGCTCATCTTCTCATTCAGGTCGCTACAATATCGGATCCTCTCAGTGAAGATCTTCCATTTAATAGAATTTTCCTGATTTACCCATCAAAGATGGATATGGGCAGAGACAAGATGGCGGAGAGGATATTACACCTCACCCTAGAGATCCTCTTCCGGCTTACTGGAGAGGTGAGAGATTCTGATGACCTCACATTACATCATTCTTATCTATGGGAATAACAGATGGACAGAACTGGAGAGGTGAGGACTCTGGAAATGTCTGTAGTGAGATTTATTGATGTGTCTTTCCATTACCAGGATTACACAGTAGTGAAGAAGACCTCTAGTGAGCGCTGTCAGGACTCTGCGTCTGAGGGATGGGGAAGACTCCTGAGTCCAATCACGGGGCCTCCACCTCACCCCCTGATACATGAGGACATCAATGACCAGAAGATCCTAGAACTCATGTACAAGATGATTGAGCTGCTGACTGGAGAGGTGACACTGCTGGGAATGCTGGGACACTACACAGTAATGCTATGAAGGGATCGGGGGATGACGGTATCATTGTATGTGTCAGGTTCCTATAAGGTGTCAGGATGTCGCTGTCTATTTCTCCATGGAGGAGTGGGAGTATTTAGAAGGACACAGAGATCTGTACAAGGACGTCATGATGGAGGTTCCCCAGCCCCTCACATCACCAGGTAATAGACAGGACTAAATACACATGGCCTATAATTATCTGTATGTAAAGAATGAATTCAGTCCCTGTGTGTGTTTCCTCCAGATCTATCCAGTAAGAGGACAACACCAGAGAGATGTCCCCGTCCTCTTCTACAGCACTATAAACAAGAAGATCCCAGTGTTCCTCTGGATCATCAGGTAGTTGGAGAGAAGGTGTCATGAGATCTCCCCTATGATGTGTAGACGTCTGTGAAGGTCTTGTGCTCAGTCTTGTTTTATCCACCAGTATTATATGTTTTATACTTGTGTAATGAGAACGGTGGAGATGGCAGGATTAGAGCTGATCATAGATATGACTTCTCCATCTGTCTGTGACATTTACATTATTTGTTTCAGGGTGAAGATCTTACCCATATTAATACTACAGAGACATATGTGAGGGGTGATGAGAGGTGTAAAGAGGAGATTCTGACATATGACTACCCAGGTGAGTAGTAACCACTAAATATAGAGAAGTCACAGATTCTTCTCAGTCACCACTGTGGCTGCTTTATCGGTTGTGTAGTCCAGTCATATCACAATTGTGTGATCACCATTTTCCCTCCTGACCACAACATTCTCCGCCACCTAAAACTGTTCAATTGACTTTGAGCATTGAAAGCTCTTTCCTATAGAACTTACGACCTGGAGGATCCACCTACCCCCTAGGAATAAAAGATGCTGACCCTCGACTGCCCAAATCTGTAAACTATAAAGCTGAATGAAAGCGTATGTAGAATGTGCAGAAAAGTTAGAAAATCACGTGAATTTAAAGTATTATGATGGGTCTGTAAAAGAAAGTGGAGGGTAATGATGCTGTTGGCTTCCTAGATCCTTGATATCTTATTGGATGAATCTCCCTTCTCTCCCTTCTGTGCTGCTGAATGTCTCATATGGTCCCTACAAGACCAGGTCCAATCTTTCTGGCCAAACTTTGCTTCTATGATCGACATTAACAGTGCAGTGAGGCCAAAAGTGAATTTCTGGACAAAAACAACAGAGTTTCCCTTTATCCTGACTATTCAGCTTGTATTAAAACTAACAAATTTCAAGGAGGATTGTGATAAACTACAAGTAAACGTTACACCTGTGCCATGATATACCTCTAAGCTGTGTGTGGCTGATGGCTGTAAAATACATTTATTCACGCCTGCAGGAGAAGTGTTGGCATGGCTTGAGCCTTGGTTTCATAAGTTTGCAGCGCCCTTTATGGCCGGGGTTACTCGGTACGGGTTGGTCAGTCCTTCGGGGGATATGTCACGGCAGCGGTGACCCGGTCCGTGACCCTGGGCGTGCAATGTAAATAAAATATGGGGGTAATAGTTTATGGGGACATATATTTGTGATGCCACCCGTGGTGTTCAGCAATGAAGGGTATAGCCGACGCTGCTTAAGAGACCGCTGGGGCTGTTGGTGATGCAGCAGAGTTGTTACAGCTCTCTGTGGGCAGAGCTAGGACCCAGGGCAGTTATAGATCTTAGAGATGATTATGGTGGTTGTGGTGCAAGGCAGGTGATGCAGTGAATAAATCCGAGGACTCAGTGGAGTGCATTTTCCACACTTTTACTCACAGTTCTCCAGTTACATTCCCTAGCCAGGGTGCTGTGTCCTCCAGGTCGGTGGTCCAGCCAGCTCTCAAATTATTTGGGGTACACCGTGTCAGAACCCCCTTCAGATGTTCCTTCCCTGGCCGTCTCACTGCGCTGGCTCCCTCCTCTCCTGCCCTGCGCCTTCACACACAGTGTCCCGAGCCAGCAGCCCTGGATCCTGTCGGGCAACATACTCTTAGAATCATAGAGTTTGAAGGGACCTCCTGGGCCATCTAGTCCAACCCCCTGCTCAAAGCAGGATTCGCTAAATCATCCCATACAGATGTCTATCCAGCCTCTGTTTGAAGGCTTCTATTGAAGGAGAACTCACCACCTCTCGTGGCAGCCTGTTCCAATCATTGATCACTCTGTCAAAAAGTTTTTTCTAATATCTAATCTGTCTCTCCTCCCATTCAGTTTCATCCCATTGCTTCTAGTCTTTTCTTGTGCAAATGAGAATAAAGATGATCCTTCTACAATGTGACAGCCCTTGAGATATTTGTAGACAGCTATTAAGTCTCCTCTCAGGCTTCTCTTTTGCAAACTAAACATTCCCAAATCCTGCAACCTTTCCTCATAAGACAGGGTTTGCAGACCGGTCACCATTCTGGTCGCTCTTTTCTGAACTTGCTCCAGTTTGTTGATGTCTTTTTTAAAATGTGGTGCCTAAAACTGGACACAGTATTCCATATGGGGTCTGACCAAAGAGGAGTAGAGGGAAATAATGACTTCACGTGATCTAGACTGTATGCTTCTGTTAATACATCCTAGAATTGCATTTCCCTTTTTTGCTGCTGCATCACACTGTTGACTCATATTCAGTCTGTGATCTATTAGTATACCCAAGTCTTTTTCACATGTGCTGTTGCTTAGCCCTATTCCTCCCATTCTGTATATGCTTTTTTCATTTTTATTGCCCAGATGTAGTACTTTGCATTTTTCCCTGTTAAAAACCATTCTGTTAGTTGCTGCCCACTGCTCCAATTTATTTATATCTTTTTGAATCCTCTCTCTCTTCTCTAGTATTAGCTATCCCTCCTAGCTTTGTGTCATCAGCAAATTTAATCAGTTTACCCTCAGTTCCTTCATCTAAATTGTTGATAAAGATGTTGAACAATACAGGACCCAGGACAGAGACCTGTGATACCCCACTGGAGAAATTCTTCCAACTGGATGTGCAGCCATTTACGACCACTCTTTGGGTCCGATTAGTAAGCCAGTTATGACTCCACCTAACAGTTGCCTTGTCCATTCCATACTTAGTCATTTTTTCAATAAGGATTGTGTGAGATACTTTGTCAAATGCTTTGCTGAAGTCAAGATATACTATATCTACAGTATTTCCCTGATCCACCCAATCAGTGATTCTGTCATAGAAGGAAATTAAGTTAGTCTGACATGACTTATTAGTTACAAACCCATGCTGACTCTGTTTAATCACTTCATTCTTATCCAGGTACTTACATACATGTTGTTTAATAATTTGTTCAAAGATCTTTCCTGATATAGAAGTCAGACTCACCGGCCTATAGTTGCCTGGGTCCACCTTCTTCCCCTTTTTGAAGATAGGAACAACATTTGCTCTTCTCCAGTCTTCTGGGACTTCTACTGTTCTCCCAGAATTTTCAAAGATTATGGAGAGGGGTTCATAAATTTCTTCTGCTGTTTCCTTCAGTACTCTGGGGTGTAATTCATCTGAAGTTGGAGACTTGAATTCATTTAGTTTAGCTAAGTGTTTCCTCACTATTTTTCTGTCTATAGATATCCTGGATTCTTCTATTCCCTTAATAGGACAGTGAAGAACAGTTGGTGTTACATTTCCTTTCTGAGAGAAAACTGATGCAAAATAGGAATTTATAAGTTCGGCCTTCTCAACATCCTTTCTTACCATTTCATCATTTTCATCCTGTAAAAATCCTATAGCATCTTTGACTTTTCTTTTACTTTTGACATATCCCCAAAATCCTTTATTATTGATTTTGACGTCTCTTGCAAGCCTCAATTCATTGTCAGCTTTAGATAATCTGATTTGTGCCCTGCAGGTTCTGCAGACAGCATTATATTCTTCTTTAGATATGCCTCCCTCTTTCCATTTTAAAAACACTTATTTCTTCCTTTTTAGCATGTGCTTAAGTTCTGTGTTCATCCATCCTGGTTTCCTTAAATGCTTCCTATTCTTCCCTCTTTTCGGAATTGTTAACAACTGTGCTTTGAGAATTTCATTTTTCAAGATTTCCCATCCTTCCTGGACATTTTTGTCCTTAAGGATATCCAGTCATTGGATCCCTCCAATTCTCTTTCTGAGTCCCTTAAAATCTGCCTTTCTGAAATCTATATCTTTATTGAAGCAAAAAGTTGTGTGTCAGCATGTGCTGTTCATTATTAGGCGCACTTGTGAGTCATCTGGCCCTGCATTGCTATTGAACACACTCATATATAAATAGTGGCTACATCAGCATTATAGACACTCCCCTGGAAGAAGGCTATACATGCCGAAAAGTACGTAGGGACTGGGACCTCTGGCGCTGCTGCACATTGCACTTTGTAGGTATAGATTTAACTATTTGCGTGTTTGCACATTTTTCATGTGAATTGCACTTTTTTTTTTTACTTGCACTGAGCACTTTTTTTGTACTTCCAATCAAGTTTAGTGTCATGGCTTTTGAATTAGTTTCACTTTCACATGTTATTTACTAGTCTTATTTACTTGTGCTTGATATCTATTTGCAGCGCCACTTTGTGGCTAACTTTTGTATTTATTGTATTAATTTTTATATATATGAAAGAAACTTTTTGCTTCAATAAAGATATATATTTTTAACAAGTATTTTGGTTTTTATTAAATCGTATCTTTTATATGCTTATGTTCATTGTGGTGTAAAACCATATTTTGTCCATCATTATTCATTTTATTTATTTTATTTCACAGTTATATATATTCTTTTATTTATCATCATTAGTTTATATATTGTTTTTAGAAACTTGTTTTTGCTTTATCTTTTGGATTTACTTTCTGAAATCTTACCTTGACGTCTGAGTCTTCACAGGTCTTCCTCTAGTTATCCAAAATTCTAAATTAGCATGGTCGCTACCTCCTAGGGTCCCAGCCACTATTACCTCCTCAACCATTTCCTCCCTGTTTATAAGGATTAGATCCTAGGTAGCAGTTCCCCTTGTTTTCACCCCTACCTTTTGGAAGATAAAGTTGTCTGCAAGAGAGGATAAGAATTTCCTTGACCTGTTAGCTTTGCCTGAGAGAGATTCCCAACAAATGTCTGGATAGTAGAGTTGAGCGAAACGGGTCGAAAAAATTCAAAAGTCGCCGACTTTCGCCAAAGTCGGGTTTCATGAAACGAAACCCGACCTTAGCGTGAGGTCGGCCACGAGGTCGGCGACTTTAGCGCCAAAGTCGTGTTTCAAAAGATGCTTTAGCGCCCTTTTTCAGCCAATCAGGAAGAACGGACACTGTGGGCAACGTGATAGCATAGGCAGCGGTCACCACCATCTTGGAGAAGGGCATGCAAGTGATTGGCTTGCTTTGTGTAGTGTCACAGGGGGTATAAAAGGGCGGGGACGCCGACCGCTATGTTACTCATGCTGATCTCAGAATAGGGAGAGCTGCTGATTCTGTAGGGAGAGCGTTAGGAAGGCAAAAAGAAAAAAAAAACTGCTTATGCTGCTAGCGCTTTTCACTGTAGTTACTGTGCAGTGAAAGGTGAAGATTTTTGCTTTTGTGCAGCAGCACTGGTGGTGATTAGCCTGCCTTTTAAGGCTAGCTGCATTGCTGTGTGCACACTAGTGTTCAAACGGCTTTTTTAAAAGCAATCCAAATTGTATTGTTTTGTCCTGGTGAGGTAGTGAGCGTTCATTTTTTCACACACCGTACAGCAGTGTACGTTCCTCACACAGTACCGTGTAACGGCTGTTATCACGGCCAAATTGAAGCTATCTACGTGTGTGACTCTGTAAGGAAAAGTCGAGGAGTTTGTCCGTTCCTACAGACCTGCACCTTATAGTTTTGTCCGTTTTTCAAACAGTTTAGTATATTTGCTGTTTGATTACATTCAAAACTAGAGAGGGACAGCGTGTGTCAGTCCGTATACAAAAACACTGAGCTTGACAATTTTACATACACTGTACAGTGGTGTACGTGCACGCTCCTCTCTCAGTACCATGTAACGGCTGTTATCACGGCCAGATTGAAGCTATCTAAGTGTGTGACTCTGTAAGGAAAAGCCGAGGAGTTTGTCCGTTCTTACAGACCAACACTCTAGGGAGATTCCAATTCTGCCCAATTCTATATACACCTTGTAGTTTGTCATACACTATGCAATTTTTGCTGGTCACATTGCGGTGTTATAGACACAGGGCCTGACAGAATCCAACTGTGTCCTGAAGTGTAGAGAGATTCCAATTCTCCACAGTCCTCTGTCCACCTTTCTTACAACATCCAGAATCTGCTTGTCACATTGCGGTGTAAAATAAACAGGGCCTGACAGAATCCAACTGTGTCCTGAAGTCTACAGAGATTCCAATTCTCCCCACTACTATATACACCTTGTACCTTGTTTTACAGTACCATATAGTTGGTGGTTTTTTGGGTACATTTTCCCCAAAAATGAGGAAGTGTGGTGGAAGAGTCCGTGGAAGTGGGCGGGGGTTGGCAGCTGGTAATGATGGTGTTGCTGTTGGTGGTGGATCTGCTGGTAGTGGCAAAAGCAAAATAGCACCTAATGCAGGAGGTGTTGAGCCTGCATCATCGTCTGGCTCCACAAGGCCTCGAAGGCTCCCTTTTCTGGGAGTAGGTAAAACGCTTTTAAAGCCGGAGCTTCAAGAACAAGTTTTGGCTTACATTGCTGACTCAGCCTCCAGCTCTATCGCCTCCTCTTCTGAAGTTTAAAAAAATAAAAGCACTGAGTCATTGGAGGCTCATGTTCATGAACCACACCTTTCCTTGTGTCCTTCACCCCAACCAAAATTGAAGGATGTGGCAGGCCACACTACAGATTACTCCATGGAGCTGTTTTCACATACCATGCCTGGGTTATCAAGTCAAATCGTGAATTACCCAGGCAAAGATGAATCTGACATGGAGTGTACTGATGCACAGCCACAGATAGATGATTCTGCTGGTACATTCACTCAGAACACTACATTGTCCTCGCAGTGTACTGAGCCAGAATCTGACCCAGATGAAACTCAGGTGCCCCTTCCCGCATACTATACCACCATACACGGTGACACAGAGGAAGGTGCACATGACATCGAAGAGGAGGTGATGAATGACCCAGTTGTTGACCCAGATTGGCATCCATTGGGGGTAGAGGGTGCCGCTGCCAATAGCTCAGAAGAGGAGGAGCATCTGCAGCGGGCATCAACATCGCAACAGCTGTTATCTGGCAGGCCCGGAGCAGTCCAAAAACGGGTTACAAAAACCAAAAGAGTTGCAGGACAGCTTGGCCAGACGGTCAAAATAGCGCAGCGTGCAAGGCCTCAAAATGTCTTCCATAGTAGGAAGAGTGCAGTGTGGCACTTTTTTGAACAAAATCCTAATGATCAGGCAAAGGTTATCTGTAAGAAGTGTGCAAAGACCTTTAGCCAAGGGAAAAATCTGAGAAATTTGAATACCAGTTGCATGCTAAGACATTTAACCACCATGCCCTTGCAAGCATGGACGGACTACCAAAACTCATGTACCACATGTGCTACTGCTCCCAAAGAAGGTAGTCAGCAACGCTACATTGTTTCCCCCACTGTAAGTCCACCGGTTAGCACACCACCAGCAGCAAATGTTGAGTTGTCGTCGCAAGGGCAAATCAGTCAGGGAATCACACTGTTATTGCAATGAAAGACTGAATCTAGGCCATCAGAAAGAACACCAACTCCATCACCATCATCAACCCTCTCTCAGTCCGCCATGTCCACCGCTAGTTCCACCATATGCAGCTCTCAAGTCCAGCTCACCCTACCAGAGACTGAGTAGGACAAGAAAGTACTCATCTTCTCATCCGCGTACACTGGGTTTGAACGCCCACATTGCCAAACTATTCTCGTTAGAGATGATGCCCTATTGGTTGGTTGAAAGCGCAGCTTTCCGCGAACTCATGACCTACGCAGTACCACGCTATCTTCTTTTCTCGCAAAGCCATGCCAGCCCTCCACCTTCATGTGAAAGACCGCATTGTCCATGCACTCAAGCAGTCAGTGAGTGGAAAGGTGCACCTCACAACTGATGCATTGTCCAGTAGGCATGGCCAGGGCCGTTACGTGTCCATCACTGCGCACTGGGTTAATGTGGTGGATGCAGGGTCCACAGGGGACAGCTGTGATGGCTCAGTGCTGCCTAGCCCACGGTATAGGAAACAGTTGGCTGTAGGCGTTCGACCCTCCTCCTCCTCCTCCTCCAGAAGCGAAAGCTAATCCACAGAGCGCAGTCGCACGAGCACTGCATCTGCAGCTGACAGTGGTGCACACGATGTGTCCCACTATTGATCAGCTAGTGGAAAGCTTCAGCAGGCTGTGTTGCAGATGATGTGTTTGGGCGACAGACACACGGCGGAAGTACTGGCCGACTACTTTCAGCGACAAACTGAGTCATGGCTGGGCAGTCTACATCTTGAGGCAGGCAAGGTAGTTAGTGATAACGGCCGGAATTTTGTGGCAGCCATAGCCCTTTCAAAACTCAGACACATACCTTGCTTGGCTCACACCTTGTACCTGGTGGTGCAGTGCTTCCTCCCTAATTATCCGGAGTTAACAGGCCTGCTCCATAAGGTTCGAAGACTGTGCTTGCACATTCGCCGGTACACTCCAGTCGTATGCAGAAGCTGCAGCGATTGCTCCACCTTCCCAAGTACCGCCTAATTATCGACGTTGCAACAAGGTGGAACTCCACCCTGCACATGGTTGAGCGGCTGTGCGAACAGAGGCAGGCCGTAATGCATTTGTGGGAGGATACATGGGCAGGCACTTTGAGGGCAGAAATGGAGTTGGCAAGTGTGCAGTGGTCGAAGCTGAAAGAGCTCTGTAAAGTCCTTCAATGTTTTGAGGAATGCACATGGCTGGTAAGCGCAGACGACTCCATAAGCATGAGCATCCCATTTATGCGTCTGCTCATGCAAACTTTGACGCACATCAAGGAGCAGGCGTCTGCAGCCGAGGATGATGAGGAAGAGGAGGAGGGAAGCCTTGATGACAGTCAGCCATTGTCTGTTCAGGGAACTGTCGTGGACGAGGTGGAGGAAGAAGAGGAGGAGGAGGAGGATGATGATGGGGATGATTATTTAGTGGAGGAGGATGCTTCTCGTGGGCAAGAGAAAATGTTGGCGTGGCAAGGTCTGGTACTGGGTTTGTGCGTGACTGGAGAGATGTGGATTTGCCTGAAAGTGCTCCTCCACCCAGCACTCGCAGTGCATCATTGACACCGGGAACATTGGCCCACATGTCAGATTATGCCTTGCAGATTCTAAAAAGGGACCCCCGCATTGCCAAAATGATGAACGATGATGACTACTGGACTACTGGTTGGCCAGCATCCTGGATTCACGCTATAAAGGCATATTCCAAAACATCATGCCACAGGAGAACCTTGACCTAATATTGGCTAACAAACAAGCAACTCTGGTAAACCGGTTGGTTGAGGCATTCCCAGCACACAGCAGCGGTGATGGTTGTCACACAAGCCATAGGGGCTGGGGGCAACTTGGAAGAGGTGTTGGTGGTGCACACATCAGAAGTGGCGTTGGAGACAGGGGTTTCATGACAATGTTGTGGACTGATTTTTCAAGTCCCGCTCACACGACTGGTAATACTGCATCAATTGAAAGTGACAGGAGACAGCACTTGTCAACTATGGTTACAAACTACTTTTCCTCCCATATCGATGTTCTCCCTCACAGGTCATTCCCATTTGACTATTGGGCAGCTAAACTGGACACCTGGCCTGAATTGGCACAATATGCCTTACAGGAGCTCGCTTGCCCAGCTGCAAGTGTGCTATCGGAAAGAGTCTTCAGTGCTGCTGGATCAATCTTGACAGAAAAAAGGACCCATCTGTCGACCCAAAATGTGGATGATCTGACCTTCATTAAAATGAACCATGCATGGGTTTCCAAGGATTTTGTCACACCTTACCCTGATGACACATAGGTTGACAGAAAAATGGCTTTCTTTGGTCCGCCTCTTCCTGGGACTTGACCAATTTCACCTTTAGCAGCAGGTGAATGTCCCACATCAACATATGCCATTTTGTAAACCTCCCTAACTGGGCTGCCTCCTCCCCCCATGGCCGGGGTCACCACCTAGCTCACGCAACCGTGCAAATGCCGTTGTCCTGGACAGGTGGGTGGGCCGACTCTTGGGCACGCGGGCACTGGCACAGGGTCCCTCATAGTGCAATCAAGTGTCTCTGACGGTGGGGGTGCACACCCGCCGTCAGACACACCGCCATACTATGAGGGGCCCAGTGCCAGTACCGACTCCCATGAATGGGCCCCCCTTGCTTGGACAGGGCCCCAGCTTTTGCAATGTTTACCTCTCCCTGCTCCTCCGCTGTGTAGTCTGTGCTGTCAAATCCTTCACTGGGACTGCTACTACAAATTTGGTGAACTGATAGAAGGTGATGGTTAAGACGTAGCTATGCCCTGTCCCGCTGGCCGGGATCTAGCTTCAGATGATCAATGGCTTCCATTTCTTATGGACGTCGACTCACAATGAGATTCAGTGGTGGTTTCTCATCAGCTTTCACAGTTTTACTACCCACAGACGTGTGACATTCCAGCGCACATTTTTAAATGTGCCCTCTCATGCCAATCCAAATGAATCGCCTACGGCCTGTGGCTTCTGTCTTTTGCACTCCAAAGTTACGTGACAGCGCATGATAGGCAGTGAGCACCATGTTTACATCTCTCCCTGTGATCAAAATTATATGGATATGAGTAATGGCGATGGGATCAACGGTACTGCGATACAGCAACACTTTCTTCACAAAGAAAGGTTTTCGCTGTCTCCATACACTAATTAATTGAGGGTCTGCATCGCCTCTGAGAATTGTGATGGAAGCTTATCCCGTGAATAGGAATTCCTAGATTTCTGCAATCACTAGAATTTATGTCAGCAATTGTATGCATCTCATTTCCTATTGCGGAGAGTCTGGACTGTCTTACTGAGATAGAAATATATATGAAGATTTAAAAATACCACCAAAAGTGTATACTGGTGTACGCTTCAAATACATTTCCTTTTTTCCACTTTTTAGATTGTTGTCTAATCCATACAGAGAACATGGAGATTTTAAATATTTAAACTATGCTATATATACCTGCTATCCAGTGATAATGTACCCTTTCTCAACTTTGTACAAGCTGGTCAAATCCATACTGGGCCTGAGACCTTCTGAGCCTGCCGCCTGATCTATAGACATAGGTTTTGTTGAAGTTGTCCCACTAGGTGAGACCCTACTTAATTGTCTGCTTTCGAATTGCAATGTGTTCCAGCCGGGAAATCAGACACAAATGCAAGCAATTGTATCAAAATGATTTCTGGTTTATCAGCTGGAAAATGCAGAGTATTTATGCAGAAAACAAAGTACACCATATCTAGCTAATAGGTTTGATTTGGCCAACACTGTTTGATTTCTGTGAGAAGCGACAGCTGTGGAGCTTGATACTCGCTGGTACATTGCAGTTTCCATTCATTAATCACGTCATCCTTGCTGATGGTCAGCTTATTGACAAGAATTAAATTAAAGAACAAGTAGGCACTTAATACAAGTTCAGTAAAAGCAATCATATACATTTCATTTTGATATATATTCATATGCCATATATTCTCCCCTTAACAGTCCCCCCTTGAAGATATGCAATAATCAAAAACCCTGATCTCGTTGAGCCTGTCGATCTGTCCTCCCGGCCTACCTATCTCAAAATGCTGGTCCTTAACTAACTAATCTTCACCGTATAAACGAGACAGCCCATCTCTAGTAGATGGACCCCCTCCTAAGGGACTTTGCACAGGAGGAAGTCATATCCTGGTCTCTCCCTTGCTTGCCTCAGGCAGACAATTCCGGGGGCTGTGGACAAGGCATTTCTCGCATGATTTCACATAGGGAATCTTCGAGGCAGCATTTCTCGAATAGGGGATCTTCGAAGTCTGCATGCATAGTCATCACTGTGGTTTCCATTGTTTTCATCATCATCTCAAGGCATGGAGCTGAGCAGCATAGAATTAAGAAAAATATGATCAAAACACATAAAAATAGCTATTGCGAACTTAACGGGTCAATAATCGCCTTTATGACATCCCCATTGTATTTTATAAACCGTTGTTGCTTATGGTATAGGTGGTTTATTCACTTTGCTTTCTTAGTTACGGGGATGGTGGGGTTAAAGCCAACTGCTGTCTTGGTCCTGACTTTGAATTTGTCAGGTACCCCCTGTGTGCCCACACTGGTATCTATGCTTCTTAGCCAAAATTTACCTTTTCTGTCACCATCCTCCCTCCCAAGATTAGTACTTGTGCCCAGTACATATAACCCTTGGTCACCTTCTGAGGGGTTCTCGATGGTGAGGTACAGAACTATGCAACCCTCCTTGGGGCAATGAGTAGCAGTGATGGGGAGTATGGAATCTGGAAGTCCCCTCTGGCCCTTAAAGGGGGCTTTGGACAGGGTCATGTGGCTTAGTAGGCTTATTCCCCATTTGTCTCTGCGTTGTAGGGCCTGGACTGGTTGTTGTCTCCAGTCCCTTTCACCAGTGTGCCACCCAACAAGTGTCCAATCCTCAGTTTGAACCTTCCCCTGTTTCAGCAGTAGTGACACAGATGAATTGTGTACTTAACCAGATGTGCTATGGGGCCTGGACATTCTACTCTTAGACAGTAGTTAAATTGATATGTTACTCTTGGGGTGGAGACATTATACCAGAATGTCACTATACCCTGCTCATGAGTGACTACCCCTTGGTGACTGACTACCCCTTGGGCTAGGAAAAGGATAAGTGCCAGACGGATGACGAGTGGCCGCCGCCACTGGACTCTGGATCTGGCATCTCCTTGCAGTGGGAAGCGTGGACCCATGGACTGCTGTGATAGTTGACAGGACTCTGAATGGGCTGTCATCTCTAGGTTCAAGGGTACGTCTGTTGAACCTCTTGGTGATGAAGACTCAGTCATCGGGCAGGATCCGGTGGGCTCCTAGGTCTTCAGGATCTGGGATGGAGAGAACTTGAGTACAAATTTTAGTCACATGTTTTATTTAGCTTAACAATAAACTTAGTCTGCATATAGACAACTATAGTGAGCAAAGTATAATCCTAAACTGTGAATATTTACAAGTAGGATCTTATAGGGCTGAGTTTTGTTGGACCTGCTAGTCTGTGTGTGCATGTGTGTGGGTCACGTATGTGTGCTTGCGTGTGTGTGTGTGACCCAAGGGAAAGACTAAAACTCTTATGCTATGACTCCCCTGTTTCCTGTCCAGCAGCAAGTATGTAGGGTTTTTTGTTCGAGGCCTTAAATTTTCCTTGTTCATCCTTAGGTGTATTTCATCCTGTGTAGCTTCATCTTGGGTCCATTTCTTCTTTTCTTCTTTGAATGCTTGCTTCTCCATAGTCATCCATGTAGTATAATAGATTTCCTTATAGATTGTAAGCTTGCAAGCAGGGCTTTCACTTCTTCTCTAACTGTTGAAATATGTTTCATTATATTTTTCCCCCAGGGTTATCCCTTTCCCTCTGTTTCTGGATCCATATTAGAGTATAGATGAGATGTTTCTATGTCAAGTGGTGTCACTGCTGGTTCTTTTGCTGTTACTTCAGCTAGTCTGCTGCCCACTGCTTCCCTTGAGGTGTCTCCAGTGTGTGTCTTTACCTTTTTCCACCGCAACTCTTCCTGGCATCAACAAGGACTCCATTAGTCCTTCTATGGCTTTGTGGTGTTTGACTGGCATTCCGTTAGCCGTGATGACGTCTCTTTCCCTCTAGATTGGTCATAGCTTCATGTTGAGTGGACCTCTTGTATGCTTCTGTCAAGGCCTGCAGTCCTGCCTTTGCGTGGAGGCAGTGTGGTCTGCATACCTTGGTCTATCCTCAAGGAGCATCAGATCAGGATCTTCCAGATGTTTTCTTGCCTCATGACAGCGAGACAATCGTGTTGAGCCATTTTAGAGTCGACTACCTCTTCCACTGGTGTGTCAGAGATGTGGTGTTCACCCTCTCCCCCTTTGGCAAGAGGTAGGAGAGTAGATGGGTTATGGACAGCACATCTGGAGATGGTGACGTTGTCCGGAAGCAGAGTAGGGCATTGCAGATGTAGGTGGCAAACAGGTGCTTTGGGCCAGGACCTTCAACTGTGACGCATAATAATGTCAGAAGCCTTGTCCAGCACAGGTGGGTTGCAAACTCGGCTCTCATGCAGGCTGAGACTCCATGAGCCACTGGGTCAAGTCTGGGAGAGTAGTAGCCAGGAGGGTTTTGTCTTCCTCTGTGAAGCTGTGTCAGGAATCCAGTTGCTTGGTCAGGCTTCAATATGACAAACAGACAGAACAGTTCGTTATAGCCTGGCAGTTCTACAGCTGGAGAGATGTGATTGCAGATTATCATATAAAACCAATCAATGGCCTCCTTGGTTAGCCTTTAGGTAGGTATAAAAGGGATTACATGGTTAGAGAGGCATTATTGTAGGAGGACGACAGTAGGACAGTCATCTTCCAGGGTTCCAGGACTGTCATCATGGCTTGGGAAAACATAGAGGGGCTATTTTGTGCCCTGTGAGGCATCATAGTCCAAGTATATTGCCGACTCTCATGTGTGAACACAAACAGGTACTGGCTTGCAGCATGTAGGGGGTAAACTGAAGAAGGCATCGGGCCAGGTCAATCACTGTAAACCATAGTGGGGTCCAGTACTGTGTCTTCATTGACAGCACACAAGTCATGTATCATGGAGAACTTAATGGGAATAATTGCAGATTGTGAAATGGACGATGGGTATTACAGTTTCCTTGATAGCAGTGCTCCTGGCTTCAGTTCCACAGTCTGGACTTTGAGCCTGCCGATCTCTTCCGGGCCTCGTGCCCGTAGTGAGTCTGGGATCAGGGCCATCAGTTCAACGTGTACATGATGTACAGGTATGTCCTGTAAAGCGAAGAGACCATATACTTCTGCAGCGGGTAAGTCAATGTCCCTGATTACGTTTCTGGCTGCATAGAGACCCACCAGGAATTTGAGAGGAGAATCCCCAACCTCTATCTGGGCGAGAGGTGTTGTTTCTTTCTTGTATTTTTGTGGGCTGTAAGAGTATATGTACTTTCATGGGTAAGTACATTCTACATGGAGGTTGTCGGGCTCAAGAGCTAGTCGCATCCTTGGCAAAAGGGAATATCCTGCTGTAATTTGAGCGAGCCTTTCTAAAACTGTCCATGAGGCAGAGTGTGTCTTCTGTATTTGACTCATATGCCATTTTGACTCATCCTTTTGTAAAATGGCATGGGATCTTGCACTGGGTCTGGCAAGCTGCTCACTAGGGTATCTATCACCTGATATCTCGAGGAGTTCTTGTGTGGGTAGATTGTGCACGAGAGTCTAAGCTTTGATGCTTAAAAGATGATGATGATGTCCCCTCACCATATAGCGATGGATGCTGTAGACTATCAGTCTGAGCTTATTGATTCACGTCTTCCCTGATGTGCTTGGTCATGTATCTCCATGTCATGTTCATCTTTCTCTTCATTATTCTTTTCATAGGCTGAATTAATTAATGGAGCTATAGTGGATGCTGGACAGGATGTAGCATAAGGTGTGCCATCTATATAGATAGTTGGAAAGAAGGTAGGGCTATTTGGGTTGGTCATCTAACAGTTAGAACAAGTCTCACGATATTCTGCATTTGACATCTGGCACATGTCCAGCTATCGGGAATGTATATAGGAGGTATTAATGACTGCAATGCAGATGTTGCAACTGACACTTTTCCCGTAGACGCCTGCTTGGCATAAAATCCAGGAACCTTGTCATACTCCTTTCCCCATCTCTTTCTTCTAACTTTCCTTACCATCTTATAAAATGCTTCAGGGTCCTGTAAGACCTCAAAGTACCTGAGGCTGGGACTCTGCTCTCTACTCATTAACACATTCTTCCGTTCCTTCTTATCTAATCCTCTTCCCTTCGAGATCGGAGGTTTCTTAACATACATTTTCTTTCTTCGCTCCGCTATGATTCGTTTTTGTCTTATAGGTGTTGACTGACTACTCCCACCCATTCTATCATCTGTATTCTGAGTGTGTCTGAGGGACATGTGTGTCTTATCTCTTGAGACAAGTTCAGTTAGATATGTGAACAGTTGGATATGTGACTGTGAAAGCTGTATGTACTCCTTATGTCCGAGTAAAGGGGTCTTCAGTGATATTGTGATGTCCCGCTGAGGACTCTCAATTCTGAATATTTTGTGATGTCTTGCTATCTTGAACACAGTGATATAGGGAGTACCACCAGGGTATTTCACAATTCTTGTGTATCCAGAAACTGCGCAGTCTAACAATACCAGATAAATTACTAGAATATCTGTTTCCGTAACACCTTTGCTTTAAAAAACATTTCAATCCTGTCTCACAGAAAAATGCAGTGACGTTAGTAAAACATTAACTAAAAAGTAACAATGGACTTTGATCTCACACTACCAGAGATATCTGTACAAATTAAAGCAATTACCATTCAAGGAATTCTCTCTCCATGAATAAGTTAAGAATAATAAGAATAAGAATAAAGTTGATCCTTCTACAATGTGACAGCCCTTTAGATATTTGTAGACAGCTATTAAGTCTCCTCTCAGTCTTCTCTTTTGCAAACTAAACATTCCCAAATCCTGCAACCTTTCCTCATAAGACAGGGTTTGCAGACCGGTCACCATTCTGGTCGCTCTTTTCTGAACTTGCTCCAGTTTGTTGATGTATTTTTTAAAATGTGGTGCGGCACCATCGACGTAGCCAGTTGTTCACCTGCAGAATCTTATTCCACCTCCTTGTTCCATGGCCATCCACTGGGAGGATGGAAGAGAAGACCACCTGCGCTCCCAGTTCTTTCACTTTCTTGCCTAAGTCTTCAAAGTCTCTGCAGATGGTTTCCAGGTCGTTTCTTGCAGTGTCATTTGTCCCCACATGTAGTAGCAGGAATGGGTAGTCATCTGTAGGTCTGAAGAGTCCTGATATCCTGTCAGACACATCTTTAATTTTTGCACCTGGAAGACAGCACATTTCTCTTGAAGTTATATCCAGTCTGCAGATAGCGGCCTCTGTTCCTCTCAACAGGGAATCCCCCATGACCACCACTCTCCGTTTCTTCTTCACAACATTTTTCTTTCTCCATCCAGGAGGACTCTGAAGGCGTACAAGGTTGCTGTTTGTTGGCAAAGTCTTATCCTGATGTATTTCTTCATCATTTTCCTGCGTGAGAGCCTGGCACTGGTTTCTGAGCAGTATGGGTGCTGACTGCCTCCTGATCCTCCTGCTTCTCTGGGTCACATGTCTCCATTCCTCTGTTTCTTCAGGTGCACTTCGAATTTCTTCTCTTTCTGTAACATGAAGAGATAATTCTGCTCTGTCCAAGAACTCTTCACTTTCCTTAATGATCTTCAACGTAGCTAACCTCTCTTCGAGATTTTGCAACTTTTCCTCCAACAGGGACACAAGCTTGCATTTGTGGCATGTGAAGTTTGGCTTTTCCACTGGTAAATCTGTGAACATGTAGCAAGAAATGCAGCTCACCAAATGGCTCCTGGCCTCTTCCATCTTGAGACTTCTTAAAAACGATGAAAGATGAGCCAAAATTCGATAGGCGCGCGGTTTTTCCGATTTCCTCTTTTCAGCTGCAACGGCCAAACCCCAGTGATCGTTGAGCTCGCGGAGACTCTTCACTTATCCCAGAAGGCACTGGGAATATGCAAATGATCTCCTCAAGACTCTTCCCCTAAAGTCTGTGCACAGCAAGGGCAGGACATGAGACTATTTTGAGTAGTCCCGTAATCGTTAACGTATCCCTTCACTGTTCTTGTTACCAAGGCAACTAGAGCTGACCTTTGTCACTGTAGAAAGCGGCAGTACTGTTAATGATCAACTTTGCTTCTGTACTTAATATCACAGTGAGGGGGGTTTAGCAATCGCCTCTTTCCTTTTGTAAAATATATATATATATATATATATATATATATATATATATATATATATAATACAGTATATATATCTGCCGTGTCAGTCACGTCACCAACCCCAATTTGTACTAAGGGGCGTATGGCCGGACGTGAGCACCTGTGTATGTGTAAATAGTTTCTTCGACCGTCTAAGGTCGGAACCAGGGCGATTGCCCCATAAAACACCCCCCTCCGTACTCCGTACTGTATTATTCTAGTAGCCCTAGTGCAGTATGGGATGGCTTTTCCAACAGATACTAGACACACCTTCTCGATTGGCTAGGTTAGTCAATGTGCACAAATACAGACAATTAAAGAATTATACATATCTGACCGGGTTCGTAGGCTCAGGACTTTCAGATGTGGTCAGTTGAATGTTCAGAGAAGACAGACGACTATCTCATCCCAGCCCGGACGTGAATACAGAAGGGTAGGTGAGATTATATATTTTCTCACCTGGTTTTTGGGCTGCAGTCCCATCCCTCTGAAGACATCCGTCCTGGGAGGAGATGTTTTTGCGGCTGTGATCGTCTGGGTGATCGTCGAGCCCCACGTTGGGCGCCACTGTTGAAGTTGTCCCACTAGGGTGAGACCCTTCCTAATTGTCTGCTTTCAAATTGCAATGTGTTCCAGCCGGGAAATCAGACACAAATGCAAGCAATTGTATCAAAATGATTTCTGGTTTATTAGCTGGAAAATGCAGAGTATTTATGCAGAAAACAAAGTACACCATATCTAGCTAATAGGTTTGATTTGGCCAACACTGTTTGATTTCTGTGAGAAGCGACAGCTGTGGAGCTTGATACTCGCTGGTACATTGCAGTTTCCATTCATTAATCACATCATCCTTGCTGATGGTCAGCTTATTGACAAGAATTAAATTAAAGAACAAGTAGGCACTTAATACAAGTTCAGTAAAAGCAATCATTATACATTTCATTTTGATATATATTCATATGCCATATATTCTCCCCTTAACAGTTTTTAATGTGTAAACTATGCTATACATACCTGTAATCCGGTGATACGTTACCCTTTATCACCTTTGTCCAATCACGTCTAATCCATACTGGGCCTGAGACCGTCTGAGCCTGCCTCCTGATATATAGACCTACGTTTTTAATGTGTAAACTATGCTATACATACCTGTTATCCTGTGATACGGTACCCTTTCTCACCTTTGTCCAATCATGTCTAATCCATACTGGGCCTGAGACCGTCTGAGCCTGCCTCCTGATCTATAGACATAAGTTTTTAATGCGTAAACTATGCTACATATATATGTGTTACCCGGTGAAACTGTACCCTTTATCAACTTTCTAGAATCTTGTCAAATCCATACTGGGCCTGAGAACGGCTGCCGAGCTGTTAAGCAAGCTACAGCAACTGTGGTTTGGACACGTAATTTTTTGCATTTTTTCAGGAATTCCGGTTAGGCCTAATTCAGGAATTGCGGTTGACCTGCACTTACTGGGAAATCATCATTCGCGGGGAATAATTGGAATCACAGATCCCCATCACTAACGGTCTTCTGCTGGTTATCTGCACCTGTAAGCGACAAAAGCTGGTCCTTTCAGTGTAGCGCGCATGCAGTCCCGTACATGTAACGCCATGATAGACCATGATAGTGCCAGAGCCTCGCGTATCCCTCTAGTAAGCTTGAAGCGTACCGCGGGGGCATGCCGGAGTCTCGTTCGTTAACGGAATAAAGCTGACAACTTGCTAGCACAACTACAAATGGACATACCACACCACACACACAATCGACAATGCTTTCAATATGTGCATCTTTTCTTGAGGTGGCATGGTTGTGGTTTCCCGGGTGGATTCCAATTAAGCCGCAGGCTCCACTCCTTGTGGTGCCCTTTTGGACATTCCTTTAAGGTTCAGCTTTGCAATCATACTGCCCCCGGAAAGCAAACACTTTGCCTTCATGGACACTGTTTGGAGGTTCGTGGGAATAACGCCGCCCGATCGCCAGTTGGCATAATTTATTGGTGGGAAGTCCGACGGTATATGATTGTGTTCGATTTCAGAATTTTTTTTTTTTTTTTGGTTGGTATTTTACATTTTTATTCCAGCCTTTCTTGACTTCATAAGGGAATGACAAGCCTATATCTGTAAATATATGCAAAACACAAGCCGCAGAGACACCACCACATGTTTCTCAACGCAAGCAATGACTAGGCAGACCTTTCCCCGGGAGGGTACAACCACGGGAAGGGCACGGGAAAGACCTGGCTAGTCATTGCTTGCGTTGAGAAACATGTGGTGATGTCTCCGCGGCTTGTGTTTTGCATGTATTTACATATTTCCCATAAGGGAGGGGGCATTGCCCTAGATTCACTGCGTTGAGAAACATGTGATGGTGTCTTCGCAGTGTTGGATGTTGATCTCCATGAGTTCATTCATCCTCATTTTTCACAGTCTTCTACTAGGCATTGCTCCTACTGGCCAGTTTCCTACTCCACACTGATGAGGGGCAATACCCCGAAACAGCTGTCTGTGGATGGATACCATGTTTTGGCATAGGTGGTTTCCTTCATTGGAGACTGCCCTTCCCGTGGTTGTTCCCTCCTGGGGAAAGACCTGGCTAGTCATTGCTTGCGTTGAGAAACATGTGGTGGTGTCTCCACGGCTTGTGTTTTGCATATATTTACATATTTCCCATAAGGGTGGGGGCATTGCCCTAGAATCACTGCGTTGAGAAAAATGTGATGGTGTCTCCACAGTGTTGGATGTTGATCTCCATGAATTCATTCATCCTCATTTTTCAAAGCCTATATCTGTGTCTCCTCCACCTCCTCCTTTTACTCCTCCACCTCTTTTCTAAATGTAGTTGCCCTTTTCCATATGTAATTTTTGTCTTCTGAGCATTTTCTCTGCTTTGGGACACCTTTTAAGAAGTTTTGTAATTGTTTTCTATGTGTTTGTATGTGTTTGTGTTTGCCTGCCATTGTTTTCAATGGGGTTCGACGAACATTCGACAAACTTGCCTCCTGTGTGATGAACCAAAACACTAGCGTGGTGGCTCAACACTACTCCTGATATATAGACATACATTGTTAATGTTTAAACTATGCTATATATACCTGCTATCTGATGATACTGTACACTTTGTCTACTTTTTATATTCTTGTCTAATCCATACTGAGCCTGTGAGCGTCTCTGTGTGACTGATGGAATATATATGGAGATTGACAATTATCCTTTGACTGAATAGAGCTGTACATTTCTGATGCAGTGCCATATATCTGATGCTATTTTGTGACTATTTTGTGCAAAATTTTGAAGTTTGATGGAAGAGGCCGCGGACGTGGGCGCGGGGGGCCAGCTGGTGATGATGGTGGTGGTACATCTGCTGGTAGTGGCAAAAGCACAATAGCAGCTAAGGCAGGAGGTGTTGAGCCTGCGTCATGGTCTGGCTCCGGAACGCCTGGAATGATACCTTTTCTGGGAGTAGGTTAACCACTTTTAAAGGTGGATCATGAGGAACTGGTTTTGGCTTACATTGCCGAAACAGACTCCATCAAATATGCCCGCCTCTTCTGGAGTTTCAAAAAATGCAAGCACGGAGTGGTCAAGTACTGGCTCCTGGTCAGGAAGAACCCCTTTACTTGTGTCCTGCACCCCCACCCAAACTAAATGAGGCAGCAGGCCACACTTCACATTAGTCCATGTAGCTCTTTCTATCATACCATGCCTGGGTTATCAAGTCAAATCGTGAATTCCCCAGTCCAAGATGAATCTGACATGGAGTGTGGGTGGCCAGCCAGGGCAGTGGGGTTAATTGGTACTGGGTCAGTGTCTCACAGGGACGTGTCATGGTGGTGGTGACCCGTTCCGTGGCCCTGGGTGTCCATGCAAAGGGGTGAATTACGTTTATAGGTGAATGATACGTGACGCCACCTCTGGTTTCTGTTTAGATTGACCAGCGCTGCAGTGTCGCTTCTGTGGGACAGATGTTGTGGTGCAGCTAAGATGTAGAAGACCTGCACAGGTAGGGCAATAGTCGCAGGGCAGATGAAGGAGTTGGGAGATGGTGTGCAGTGCAGGATGTAGCTGAGCCGTGCGCCAGGCGCAGGAGAAAGATGACAGACACAGTCGTGCAGTTCCTTACCTGTACTTGGTAGGTGCTGTCCAGGACCCAGAGTACAGATGGAGAAGGAGTTGGTCAGCCTGGAAGCCAATTTGGATTTCTCTCTCTGCAGATAGGTAGTGTGGCCTCCGTTCTAGCGCTTATCTGAGGTACTCGCAGTGCTGAGTTCAATGAAGTTCCCCCTGTTAACTCTCTTTTGGAACTTTCTCGTATGGCTGGCAGCCGTAGCCTTTTCCTTCTGGCTCACACACGTCGATGCTGGGGCCTCCGAGCCTCAGTTGGGTACAGAGCATTTACAGCTGCTACTTCCTCCGGATTCTGCTGCAGGAACGTCAGTGTCCCTACAAACTCAGAGACCGGAATCCGGACTATGCGCTCCAGCTACGAGTGAGCCTTAACTCTGCTCATCCTCCAGCATCCCTTCTTACGTCCACACACTTTCCCTTCCCTGCACAGAATGGCCTAACTTACCTTCTCCCGACCACAGAGAGCAGCTCCTCAGCAGTCATGTTCAGAGGTCTCCCTGCTGGCGTGGAGTGGGAAATGTGTTGTGTGTTGGTTTAACTGCTAGAGAGATCCTTCGTTGCTCCCAAGCATGACATCACACTCCCTAGGAGGAAGGTAATGCCACTGTGGCGACCGTACTCCTGGGGACACCACAAGTGCACTGATGCCCAGCCACTGCTAGATGATTCTTCTGGTACATTGACCCAGACCACTACATTCCCCTCACACTCTACACAGCCAGAATCTGACCCAGAGGAAACTCAGGTTCCCCTTCCCGCAAACTATACCACCTTACACGGTGACAAAGAGGAAGGTGCAGATGAAAGTGCAGGTTCCTTGAGCTGGTGGGGGGCATACTCATGGGCGACGCCACTGGCACAGGGCCCCTCATAGTACGCAAAAGTGTCTCTGCCGGTGGGACCCCCACCCGCCGTCAGACACACCGCCACACACCGCCGTACTGTTAGAGGGGCCCTGTGCCACTGCCATCGCCAACAAGTGGGCCCCCCTGCTTGCTCAGGATCACAGCACTTGCAAAGTTGAAATACTTACCTCTCCTTCGCCCATAAAACAGTGGAGCTTCATCCATGGGGACCAACATATACTGTAGCATTATGTGGAGCTCATCATATACTGTTTCAAACATTATATGGGACCAATGATTCTGTATGGAGAAATATATGGGCCTCATTACTCTGTATAGCGCACTATGCGGTGGCCATAATACTGTATGGAGTAATATACTGTCCATTTTTGGAGCTATTAAAAATGGATATCAGTCATGAGATGTAAAAAGTGAAGTATTTTTCATTCTACTATGCCGCTATTTCTCTGCGGTATTGGAGCATCATGAGTTGTGCTATGTGTTAAAGGAGCGCTCTTTGGCCCAGGGCACATGAAAACCTGGAGCCAGCCCTACCCCCCCCCCACAGATTTAGACAAATAACCCCCATTTTTCAATGCGTAACTAGTATTATGAAGTAAATTAAGGTCGAAAAGCTTCAGTAATCAGAATTGATGTTTTTGGCATTCAAAAGGTCACTGTAGGTGTGTTTCCTGTCCTCCACTCCCTGCCGACTTTGCTTCCCCATTGACTTGCATTGGGTTTCATGTTTCAGTCGGCCTTCAACTTTTCACGATAATCGGCCGATTTCGTTCGACCCGACTTTTGCGAAAGTCAGGTTTCACGAAACCCGACTTGACCCGAAAAAAGGCAAAGTCGCTCATCTCTACTGGATAGCTGAAATCTCCCATGACAACTATGTCATAGTTTTTGGAGAACTTGGCCATTTGATGCATAAAGAGCTCATCCATATCTTCAGCTTGCACAGGCGGCCTGTAGTAAATGCCTAAAATGGTGCCCTTTCCATTGTTCTGTCCTTGTATTCTTACACAAACAGTTTCCACAGAACTCCCTGTCTCTGAAGCTTCAATCTCTGTGCAGACATACGGTTTCTAACATACAATGCGACACCTCCTCCTCGTTTATCAAGTCTGTTTTTTGCAAATAAGTTGTATCCTTCTAGTCTTGTATTCCAATCATGTGTATTGTCCCACCAAGTCTCAGTGATTCCAATGACATCATATTTCTTTTCCTGTGTTAGTAGTTCCAATTCTCCTTGTTTGTTGCCCATGCTTTGTGCATTAGTATAGAAACATTTTAGTTTGTGATTGGTTTCTCTTTCTCCAATATTTGTATTATTTAGATTCTTTTGTCTTTGTTCTTCCTTTCCACTTCTAATAGCAGAGTTCTCAATAGCATTTGTCAGGTGTATGGCTTTTTCTGGCCTTTTGCTTCCCTTCCTATGTTGTTCTAGTAGCTCGAACAATGTGGGAAGGGAAGCAAAAGGCCAGAAAAAGCCTTTATCCTATACGGCTGCCTTTTCAGCGATTGTGTGAGGATGTGGCTGCAGCACATGCAGATACCGCAGCCTCCGGTTAGCTATCTGAGTCCTCAGTTTCTCCTCTAGTGTGGGGCCAGTCCCCTACTACGACCTGGTCCCTCCACCCGACTGCTGTCGGCATGGATTCGGGTGCCATGGATGGACTCCTCTCTTATCGTGCCCCTAGGACTCCTTCCTTCTCTCCTATATTCTCTCACGCTATGCTAGTGTAGGGACGTGCTCCTCTCTCCTTCAGTCCCTGGCACCAACTGTCTACTTCCTTCCAACTGACTCCTGTTTCTATGACAACTCCCTCTGACTCTTCCCCTTCTACTTTCCCCACCCACACACTCTACCTAGCTCCTCCCGGGCCCTGAGAGGTACAGTGTTGGATGTAAATGTGTGGGTTCTGCATAGTGCCCCCTCCTTACCTGAGAGTGGAGTACCACCTCTAGCTGAGGTGCAGTACCTCAGTGGCGACTGAACCCTCAGGGGCGCCACAGATTCACTCCACATCATAAATTCCATTATGTTTTTGATCCTAAGGAATTTGGATTACTGCACAATATCTCCTGAAATTAGGGGTGCTAATACTTTCTCTACTCTTCTGGTCATGACTCATAGTAGCGCCAATGGTCCACCATAAATGAGTGCAAGTCTGGTTTAGTGTTGGAGTTCTCCCCTCGCACATGCATTGTTGTTGCGGATGTAGCATAATTTTTATACTGTCTTTTTTTACCTGTTCATTCTGTATGATAGTTTGATTGTGGTGGGATTGGCCTGCCTCACTTATGTGAGTCTGCAACTCCCTGATAGTCTTAAAAAAAGCTCTCCATGGCCTTTTCCAAATGCCTAAGGCTGGTTTCACACTTGCATTTTTTTGCACTGTATTTTAGCGCTAAAAAATGCATGCGCTTTTTTCCCTATATTTTGCATGAGATGCGCTTATGTGCGCATACACATGCGTTTGTATGCATTTTTACGCACATGCGTTTTTTTGTGGTGTGCGCTCGGGCGCACAAAATGCATCCTGTTGCATTTTTGGGGCGTCCGACTTGCCTAAAAAAACGCATGCGCGCGGATTGCGTTTTTTACAGCAAGACACCCATTGTAAGTCTATGGGTGCGCATACATGCGCATTGGCATGCTCATGTATGCGGTTTTTTGCGCATGCGTTTTTTTGTTGACCATTGGTTAGACAATGGAAATTAGGGGTTTGGGTTAGAGTTAGGGTTAGTTAAGGGGGGTTAGGGTTAGGGTTTGGGTTAGGGTTAGCATGGCTTGGTTAAGGGTTAGGGTTTAGGGTTAGTTAGGGGTTAGGGTTTGGGTTAGGGTTAAGTAGGGTTTGGTTAAGGGTTAGGGTTAGTATGGTTTGGTTAGGGGTTAGGGTTAGTATGATTTGGTTAAGGGTTAGGATTAGGGTTAGTAAAGTCATGGTTTGTGTAATCCTAACCCTATCTTGATTTTTTTGGTGAGGCCAACTAATGTTGGAAAAAACCGCAAACGCGGTAAAAACGCATACAAACGCATAAAAACGCTGCGTTTTTTTTCATGCATGCGCATAAAAATGCTTGAAAAAAACGCAGCATTTGTATATGTTTGTATGCGTTTTTTCCATGCGTTTTTTTGCGGGAAAAACGCGCTGCAAAAAAAAAGCAAGTGTGAAAGTATCCTAAGATCTAAATTTAAAATGAACCTGCCAGCAGCATTGTGCATCGTTATCTGCAAACAGTATCAGGTCAGCGACATTATACTGATTGCATTGATACCTGGTGAAGAAATTCGTTTTGTGGTTGTTGTTTAATCTTTATTTGTAGTTTTCAGTTAATGAGATTCTCGTGCTCTGGGGTGGGGCTGTGGGCGTGGTTGTGGGTGGGGCTTTGTGGGGCTCTGAGTACATATGGATCTATATTGGCTTATGACAGGTCTACAATCTTGGAATCAGTGAGTGGGCCTGTATATAGGGCTACTCACTGTGCTGTTTGGTGACATGGTGTGTATCACACTCAACATGTACAAGAGGAAGCGAAGGAAAGAGTTTTCTCAGGAGATTAGAAAGAAAATTATAGACAAACATGTTAAAGATAAAAGTTATAAGACCATCTTCAAGCAGCTTGATGATCCTGTGACTACAGTTGCACATATTATTCAGAAATGTAAGCTTCACGGGACTGTAGCCAACCTCTCTGGACATGGACGTAGGAGGAGAATTGATGACAAATTAAAGAGACGGATAATACGAATGGTAAATAAAGAGCCCAGAAAAACTTAGGAGATTAAAGGCGAACTTCAAGCTCAAGGAACATCAGTGTAAGGGTACCGTTACACTTAGCGATGCACCAGCGATCCCGACAACAATACGGATCGCTGGTGCATCGCTAAGTGGTCGCTAGTGAGCTGCCACACAGGAAGATCTCACCAGTTACATAGCAGGGGTCGTCACAAAATCGGTGACGTTACAGCGATATTACTAGCGATATCACTATGTGTAATGGGCCCCTAAGATTGCACCATCTGTAGTTGTATGAGCCAAAGTGGACTTCATTGGAGTCAACCAAGGAGGACACCATTGTTGAAAAAAAATCATAAAAAAGCCAGACTGGAATTTGCCAAACTACATGTTGACAAGCCATAAAACTTCTGGGAGAATTTCCTATGGACAGACGAGGCAAAAATGGAACTTTTTGGCAAGGCTCCTCATCTCTATGTTCACAGTCAGATTAATGAAGAATATCAAGAAAAGAACACTGTCCCTACTGTGAAACATGGAGGAGACTATATTATGTTCTGGGGCTGCTTTGCTGCATATCTGGCACAGGGTGTCTAGAATCTTTGCAGGGTACAATGAAATCTCATGATTATTAAGGGATTCTAGAGGTAAATGTGCTACCCAGTGTCAGAAAGCTTGGTCACAGTCACAGGTCATTGGTCCTGCAACAGAATAATGACCCAAAACACACCGCAAAAAACACCCAAGAATGGCTAAGAGGAAAACATTGGACTATTCTGAAGTGGCCTTCTATGAGTCCTGACCTAAATCCAATTATACGCGGTTATACAGCTTGGGTCACTTGACAATAATATTCCATAGACCTGCCACCGGCCGGGGCAGCATCTGGTGTACACTATTGTTAAACATACTTAGCCCCATGAAGCCTCCGGAATCCTTAGTTACATGCTGATACATAGGGACTTATGGAGGTCAGTGCCAGGAGCTCACAGAACCTAGTTACTTTGTATCAGCCACCTGATACATTATAAACAAACTCCACCCACTCCCTTCAGGCCGGAAGGCTTCTACAGCATTGCCGTGTGTCTCTGGTGGCGGTCTCAGCGTGATGAGACATCGGACTCCACCCACCGGCGCCGCGTGTGTCTCAACGCTGACATGGATGGACACCTCCGTGCCCACTACAGACAAATAGCGCCACCCTTCCTTGACACAGGCAGGACACAGTGCACCCAGCTTTCCTAACGACAGCAAGATTAGTGCACCCAGCTCTTCTAGCTACCAGCTACCAAAACCCTGGTAATAGTTTGAGCCTCTATGTCTAATTATATGCAATAACATTAATACACATGTGGTGGCAGTCTGGTACATGTATTGTATAAGTACACTGCGGCTCTGGACACAGTGCACCCAGCTTTCCTGACGTTAGCAGGATCAGTGCACCCAGCTTTTCTAGCAACCTATACCCAAAGTAGTAGTTGTAGCTTCTGTGAATAACTACACGCATACGCATTAACATCTTTATACATGTGGTGGTATTTTGACATTTATTTCAGGAGTACACTGCTACTTTTGTGAAATTACGGACACCCTCTCGCAGTGGGATTTTACTTCTAGCGTTAGTATTGTTGTATACTTACCGCAAAATCCTGCAGGAGGACACCTTTCCTCCTATTTCTGAGCGCTGTTTGGAATATACACTTGTCCTTTATTTATTACTTATTTACTTGTCACAGAGACCAAATTCCTTGGTGTTATCATCTCTCATGATCTTAAATGGGGGAAAAACGTGGATGCTGTTATAAGAAAAGCACAACAGAGGATGTTCTTCCTGCGTCAGCTGAAAAGATATGGTTTGTCTAAGAATCTGCTGATCTTATTCTTTAATGCTGTCATCAGATCTGTGATTTGTTCCTCTCTGATAGTCTGGTATGGGGGAGCCACTGCGCATGACAAACTCCGCTTACAAAGGACTTTCAGAACAGCAGAGAGAATTATAGGTTCCCCCCTGCCTAAAATCCAGGATCTTTATGATAAGAGTATTCGATCCCACGCATTGAAAATTTCATCCGATCCCTCTCACCCGGGACACTCCTCATTCCAACTACTCCCTTCAGGACGTCGCTTCAGAGTCCCCAAATGCAGCACCAACCGCCATATGAACAGCTTCTATCCACTCTCTGTTCAACAATTAAATCGTCATGTGTAGACTATATACTGTATCTGTCTTGTTAGATGTTACTTGTTGTATCTGTTGTTATATATTATGTTGCCTCTTTGCCACAAAGAATTCCTTGTATATATGTAATATGTACTTGGCGATAATAAATTTGATTTGATTGATTGATTTGATTTATTATCACTTTTGTCAGATTCAAGTTATTTCTGTGACCATTGTGGGATTTTCTGTCATTAAATGAGGGGTACCAACAATTTTGACCACGTGTGTAGGAGGAGTGAATATTTTGACTCCACAGACACTTTCCGGAAGTTAGCACGTAGTGGATGCTGGAGAGTGAAAATTACACATTTGCCATTTTATTACCCCACACATAGTGCCCAGATTGTGCTCCAGGAGACACACACCATAAATTAGGTGGATTCTTCTCACTATAATATTGCTAAATACAGGGATCCTAAATGTTATTTGCGCACACTGCAAGGCTCAGAAGTGAGAGCGGATATTGCTGGATTGGTTTATAGAAACCTTGTTGCTTTTCAACAGCCTTTGAGCCACTAATAGTGTGGGAACCTCTGATTTTCAATTGACAGATGATGGGCCTGAGTGGGGACTTGTTTTTTGTGAGATGAGAATTGGTATTATGTTCGCCTACATAGCATTGATTGTTCACTCTTGCCTCCCAAATATCGAATAAAAAGAAACTAAACAGTTGAACACCATGCACTACTGCTTCATCCTATAAGGTTTTCTATTAGACTGTGAACTGTCATTGTCTTGGTAAATAATGTTTTTTACATAGCTTGCTATTTTTATGGACAGTTTATGTAGAAATGTTAAAAAATATAAAACGCAAGGATATTTTATTAAAAATTTATAATTTTTTTTATCTTAGCAGATGACTGTACCAGGAGATCACAAGGACAGCTGACATCCTCAATTTTTAAATCTGATGATCTTGAGATCCTACAAGATACAAGTGAAGTGAGTGCTATTACTCCAGATATACCACCATCCATTCACAGCAAAGATCTGTCATCTGATCCTTTGAAAGACGTCCCATCTTCTGATTCATTACTGACTACTAAGGAAAATCAAAGTCACAAAAGAGGCATTAAAAAGCAAACTGCTCCTAAAGCAAATAAGTCATTTTCATGTTCAGAATGTGGGAAACGTTTTAAATATAAATCTGATCTTGTTAGACACCAGAGAGCTCACACTGGAGAGAAACCTTTTTCATGTTCAGAATGCGGGAAATGTTTTAAGCAGAAATCAGATCTTGTTAGTCACCAGAGAACTCACACAGGGGAGAAACCTTTTTCCTGTTCAGAATGTGGTAAATGTTTTAACCGGAAAGAGCATCTTGTTACTCACCAGAGAACGCACACAGAGGAGAAGCCTTTTTCATGTTCAGAATGTGGGAAAAATTTTGCACAGAAATCAAATTTTGTTATTCACCAGAGAATTCACACAGGGGAGAAGCCTTTTTCATGTTCAGAATGTGGGAAATGTTTTAGTCAGAAACTGTCTCTTGTTACACACCAAATAACTCACACTGGGGAGAAGCCTTTTTGCTGTTCAGTATGTGGGAAATATTTTTCACAGAAATCACATTTTGTTACTCACCAGAGAATTCACACAGGGGAGAAGCCTTTTTCCTGTTCAGAATGTGGGAAATGTTTTAACCGGAAAGAACATCTTGTTAATCACCAGAGAACTCACACAGAGGAGAAGCCTTTTTCATGTTCAGAATGTGGGAAATGTTTTAAAAAGAAATCCGATCTTGTTAGTCACCAGAGAACTCACACAGGGGAGAAGCCTTTTTCCTGTTCAGAATGTGGGAAATGTTTTAACCGAAAAGAGCATCTTGTTAGTCACCAGAGAACTCACACAGAAGAGAAGCCTTTTTCATGTTCAGAATGTGGGAAATGTTTTAAACAGAAATCAGATCTTGTTAGTCACCAGAGAATTCACACAGGGGAGAAGCCGTTTTCCTGTTCAGAATGCGGGAAATGTTTTAGTCACAGACTGACTCTTGTTACACACCAAATAACTCACACTGGGGAGAAGCCTTTTTCCTGTTCAGAATGTGGGAAATGTTTTAACCAGAAAGCACATCTTATTAGACATCAGAGCAGTCACACAGGGGAGAAGCCTTTTTCCTGTTCAGAATGTGGGAAATGTTTTAACCGGAAAGAGCATCTTGTTAAACACCATAGAACTCACACAGAGGAGAAGCCTTTTACCTGTTCAGAATGTGGGAAATGTTTTAACCGGAAATCGATTCTTTTTAGACATCAGATTAGTCACACAGAAGAGAAGCCTTTTTCATTTTCTTAATGTGGGAAATTTTTTACTTGGAAATCAGCTGTTAATAAACATCAGCGATGTTACATAGGGGAGAAGCCTTATTTATGTTCATAATGTTGGAATAGTTTTAAGCAAAATTGGATCTTCGTAAAAGGGTTGTCTCTAGTCATTCCTCACATTTGCTGACAAAAGGATAAAGTTAAAACAAAAGGACTTCCGGGAGGTGGAGCCAAGGAATGGCCACTTTTAGAAGACCTCCCTGCTGGCCTTCTCTCATCCGTGGCCATCTCTTCGTTTGTGAGCGGAGAAAGAGCGTTAATCAACGGGGGGGAATACCTGGACTGGGGGCTCGTCTGTCGGGTCTGCCTCTCTAGGCTCCGGGCACAGGAGACGCTGTGCAGCCTGATACCTGCCGTGTGCGAACGATGAAGATAGAGGGACACTCTGGCACTTGATCCTCTTGCTCCTAGATTAGAAGACAGGGAAGCAGTCCCGAGATAACTAGCAAACACCCCCTGGGGGAAAAAAACAAACATTGAAGCCCTGAATATCTGGCCGTTATCGCATCTGGGCCTGAAGGAGGTGAGTGCAGTGGCAATAGCAGAAGGGTTAACTACAACAGATGCCATCTCCCTGCCACTCACAGCCCTCAGCAGCATCTCTGCTCTACATGCTGGCTATGAGCTGCATTGTTTTTAGTTACTGATCATCCCTCAGAGGTGACAGAAGCAATAAAGCACTCAAGGTCTATCTGATAGGGGATTAACCCCTGAGGCCCCTCTACAGAGCTTAATTAAATCCGCCTAAGAAGTCACATTACCTCCGGGGATTACCTCCGAGACCAGACATAATACAGGACCTAGAGGACAGTTGATATTAATTTTATTAACCCCTTAGCAGCGGTTTAACCAGGTGAAGTCCTCACTCAGTGGCACATTAATTTGTTTACAACTTAGAGGTTTATATTAGTCCTCTCTGACTTTCAGTGTTATTTAACCTCTATAAATAAAGGACAACAGCAAGAGATTAATAGTCTGTATGCTCCATATAGGAGTTACATGCTGCACAGCAGATTCTAATGTAACATTTCTTAACTGAGACTTCACAGCCTTCTATCTTTTCACCATTGCCACTGGGTATGGATAAATTTGTGGGCAAACTAACTAAAGGAGGTCAGGCCTGGTCTCAAAACCAACAAGACTCATCCTCGCCTAAGTCTGCATCTGATACCAGTAGCGAGACTTCTCATTCAATAGTGGATGCCATCATGGAAGCCTTATGCCCGAAATAGATTCTAGATTTGCCACTCTTCAAACCTCAATATATGCTATAATATCACAAGTTAATAGGGCACTAGCCTGGATGAGGTCGAACAATGTATCTCTGATTTGGAGGATGTTACCAGGGAAATGGCAGAACGTCTAAAGGGAAAAGCATAAAATCGTCACAGAGCTTCAATCCAAAGTGGACGATTTAGAAAACCAATCTAGATGCAATAACCTGAAACTGATAGGACTACCGGAGTCCATACATCCCTCTAAATTACTAAAATTAACATCTGAGTAGCTGCTGGAAGCCTTGGACATTCACCTAACATCGGGTTCAATGGCGGTTGAGAGAATAGGCCTGCGGAAGGGAAAAGACAACGACAGACCCAGACCGGTGATATTCAAGATCCTTGACTTTCAAGAGAAAATTCATTTACTCACTGCTTACAGGAAGAAAGCGCACCTATCCTACAAAGGGCACAAAGTTCTGATGTTTCAGGACTATTCGGCCATGGTGATGACCAGACGCAGGGCCTTCAACCCGGTGTGTAAGTTGCTGGCTGACAAAAACATCAGGTTCGGCCTACAATATCCTACGATTCTGCACTTTAACCTACCTGGGAAACGCTGGGCTTTTGATGACCCGGTGATGGCTCTGGAGGTTGTCCGGGAAACTTTCAAACCACCGTGAGCAAGATCCAGAGTGGCTTACTCAGTGACAATACCATGAATCACATAAGGTGATGTCAACTGACATCTATTTGTTATGTTGTTGTTTTTTGCTGTATTTTTACTTCTGCGTCTAACGTTAGGATGCGAGTTTAAGGGAATTGTTGAATATGGCACACAGTTACAAATTTTGTGGGAGGGGGAGGTTTTTTCGGGAGAGGGTCCCTGCATTCGACTTCAGGTAATCAACAATCCAAGGATTCTAATGCCTACTCGCTGGTATGGGCAGGGATTCCATTATTATGTAACGGTTACATCTAATCATATTTCTCGCACTTGAGTGGGTTAATGGTAGATATCAATATGTAAAAAAATGGCCATGGTGACATCTCTCCTTTGGTGTTCCTGGAATGTCAATAGCCTAAATTCCCGGTCAAAACGAAAAAAAAATTAAATTGCATCGAGATAATTTTTATATTGTACTTTTGCAGGAGACACACTGGGTGAAGGGCAACCATCCGGTGTTTTCCAGCCAAAAATTTGTTATGTGAAGAAGCTTCTTTTACTAAAAAACAGAGGGGTGTCGCTATTATGATAAACAGGAATATTGGCCATGAGATAGTGGATGTGTTAGAAGATCCTTCAGGGAGGTTTGTCTGCGTTAAGACAGTTATAGAGGGGACGACCTACAGTGTAATTAATATTTATGCGTAAAATTCGTCGGATCCGCACTTTCAGGCTAATGTGCTAAAACAGATCAGGGGTTGGGACACCTCCCATATGATTGTGGGTGGCAATTTTAATGAGGTGCATGACATCGAGATGGATAGATCTAGTTCTCAATCTCCTCATATGCCTACTCAAGGGAGACTAATACAATCTATTTTAGATCATCCTGGGTTGTTGGATGTTTGGAGAGTGCAACACCCTGTTGAGAGAGATTACTCACACTATTCACATGTTCACAACTCCCATGCTAGAATTGATTACTGGTTGTTGGTCCCCTCACTCATGCCAAGAGTCACACATACCAAAATTCTGGATGTGCATATCTCAGATCATGCACCGATAACGTTCAGCCTAAAACTAACTAAAGGCCCTTTTACATTTAGCGATGCACCAGCGATCCAACCAGCGATCCGACCCGGTCAGGATCGCTGGTGCATCGCTAAATGATCGCTAGTGAGCTTTCATACAGAAAGATCTCACAGCGATGCAGCAGCGACGCAGCGCACGATACTTACCATTCACACACAGCGATCCTGCGTCCTCCCGCCCGCCTCCACGCGTCGCTCGTCGTCACAGCAGGAAGTCTCAGCAGGAAGCAGACGACGAGAAATGGAGCCGGACATTCTCGCGCGATCAGCGATGGACAGCGGGGGGAGCCGGTCGCTGGTAAGTATCACACATAGCGATATTGCTAGTGATATCGCTATAACGTCACAAAACCAGTGACGTTTTAGCGATATTGCTAGCGATATTGCTTAGTGTAAAACCCCCTTTACCCAATCTATTTTCATAGGAAATGGATGTTTCCATCATAGTTATATCACTCAGATTATTTTAAAAAATTCATACAATTCTCATGGGATATGTACAAATCTGATAACCAAATACACTGTGAAACACCAATTCTTTTCTAGGATACCTCTAAAGCAGTGTTGAGAGGGCAAATAATTGCGTATATATGTCATAAAAAAAACAGCTACAGGAGCGGACTCTGGCAGCGCAGAGGGCTTTATCTTTAGCATATAAAAATTTTAAACTTAATAATTCACCTCTCATGAAAAAACAATATATCGAGGCAAAGGAATTAGCCGATGCACTAGCTCATGAATGGGCAACTTATAGTATTGATCTCCAAAAGCAAAAAAAATTTTAAATGGAGCAATAAACCTGGCAAATTACTTGCATTTCTTACTAGATCATACAGAAAGGTCACAAAGATTCACAAAATTCAGACCAAAGAGGGCAGAGTGTTGACAGAGAATGAGGAGATTGTAGAGGAATTTAGATCATTTTTTGTCTCCCTGTACAAAGCGGAGAAAAGAGAGAGGGATGATATTCTAAACTTTATACAAACAGAAGTGGCACCTTTGCTAACAAAGGAACATAGTCAAATCCTTAACGCTCCTATAGCACCTTCAGAAGTCATCCAAACTATCAGCTCCTTGAAGCTCTCTAAATATTCTGGCCATGATGGGTATAGCAATGAATTTTACAAAATATTGGGAGGAAGTATAAATACACATCTTTGTGAAGTCTTTAATCAGTTGGTTCGATCGGGGCAGCTCCCGGACCGTTTCCATGAAGCAGACATAATAGTGCTCAACAAACCGGGCAAAGATCCTTTACTAGTGGAAGGATATAGACCAATCTTGCTTCTAAACTCCAACTTTAAAATTTTCACTGAAATACTACTAAATAGAGTGCAAAAAATAATCCCCAACCTGATGTTGCCTCAACAAATTGGGTTTGTCCATGGTAAATTCATAACATGCAACATACAGACGGCTTTGGGAGCTATCTCTTACGGAAAATCTCATGGCTGTTTTGAGTCTATTGTGGTCAGCCTGGATGCTGAGAAAGTGTTCAACAGGGTTGCATGGGATTATCTCCTCTATATCCTGGAGTTTAGAAACTTTGGTTCATGGTTCTGTGAGGCAATAAAGTTGTTATATAAAAGCCCGGTGTCCAGGCTGTCCATAAGTAGTATACTCTCTTCCACATTTGGAATCCAGAGAGGAACATGTCAGGGCTGCCCCTTATCGCCCTTACTTTTTAACCTCGCTTTAGATCCTTTACTTAGAACTCTCTAAAATTCTTCAGTATACAGGGGTATAGAGGTAGGTTCCACCTCACTTAAAATTGTGGCATTTGCCGATGATATACTCCTATTCATCTCCAATCCCAATGCGGCAATACCAGTTATCATGGAGGCCCTAAATTATTTTGGCAAATGCTCAGGCTTTAAAATAAATTATAATAAATCAGGGGCCCTGGCTCTGTTTGAGCAATGGAAATTAAATAACTTGACACATCCTTTATACCTCATTAATATTAGACCCCTAATTACGTCCACATTTAATCTTCTAAACTCCTGGAAACACTTTACTTTGTCTTTTTCCAGATGATGTAATTTAATTAAGATGATAATATTTCCAAAACTATTGTATATTTTCCAAACACTACCTATTTTGTTCTCACGAGCGGATGTTAAAACTAAACACTGCTTTTAGGAATTTTATTTGGGGAGAAAAAAAGCGTACACGTATAGGTCTAATCAAAGTACAAGCCCCAAAGGAGGAGGGTGGCATCAATTTCCCAGACATTGGAAAGTACAATCTAGCAGCAAATCTCAGATACACCATTGATTGGTTAAGAGGTAGCTCACATTTTGCAAATGTACTTTTAGACCAACAATTAAGCCCTCATGTCTCCTTATCAGCATTACTACATATGGCCAACAATGACCTTTTTGCAGACATAAGAAACCACCCCACCTTATGGCAAACTATACAGATGTGGAGGAAATGCAGGATACTATGTCATTTGAGAATTGATGTCTCTCCTTTTGTGCCCTTTCTGGGTAACCCAGGCTTTATCGGAGGTAAACCACCCTTATCTTACATTGAGCTGGCTGGGCAGGGTTTCATCTTGGCAGCTGACCTATTAGATGATATATTCTCCACTCTTGCATTTGACATAGCAGCACAACGTTTCCCAATATTTGCAAACAAGCCCTTCCTTTTTCTTCAAGTAAGGAGCTTAACTTTGAAAAGTATAGCAACTAGGGGTGGAGATAGAGGGGGAACGTTTTGGATGACTTCCTTAGGACCGTCAGGTTGCAAATAGCCTCGACAAGCAGTATCTACACATTGTTGCGTAAGCAATGGTCATGGGAGGGCAAAAACACAGGCCCAGCACGATGGGTTAATGATATACAGAACATCACAGTTGGGGAAATCTTAGATGTCACTTTGATTCAACGGAAGGTGATCCCCTCCAGAAGTTATGCAGACATGTCTTTATTACTCCACACATTAAGTCTAGGATGTCTCCAGTGGGCACATTCACATGCTCCAAATTCGGGACAGGAAACATAGACATATTTCATCACATGTGGGGATGTCCCAAAGTGCGAAAACTATGGCAGTCTATCCACACCGAACTGCAGGATCTTGGTGGGATATTGTTTAATTTAACGCCGCAATGGGCAATATTTAATATTTTAGACAGCTCTCAACACAAATTCCCAAAACATCTTTAGGCCATGTTGATAATATAGTAACATAGTTAGTAAGGCTGAAAAAAGACATTAGTCCATCCAGTTCAGCCTATAAAATTCTGTCATAATAAATCCCCAGATCTACGTCCTTCTAAAGAACCTAACAATAACTGTAAGATACAATATTGTTACGCTCCAGGAAGACATCCAGGCCTCTCTTGAACCCTTCGACTGAGTTTGCCATCACCAGCTCCTCAGGCAGGGAATTCCAGATTCTCACTGCCCTAACAGTAAAGAATCCTCTTCTATGTTGGTGGAAAAACCTTTTCTCCTCCAGATGCAGAGAATGCCCCCTTGTGACCGTCACCTTCCTTGGTATAAACAGATCCTCGAAGAGATATTTGTATTGACCCCTTATATACTTATACATGGTTATTAGATCGCCCCTCAGTTGTCTTTTTTCTTGACTAAATAATCCTAATTTTGCTAATCTCTCTGGGTATTGTAGTTCCCCCATCCCCTTAATTAATTTTGTTGCCCTCCTTTGTACCCGCTCTAGTTCCATTATATCCTTCTTGAGCACCGGTGACCAAAACTGTACACATTACTCCATGTGCGGTCTAACCAGAGATTTCTACAGAGGCAGTATAATGCTCTCATCATGTGTATCCAGACCTCTTTTAATGCACCCCAGGATCCTGTTTGCCTTGGCAGCCGCTGCCTGGCACTGGATGCTCCATTATAATATGGGCCTCAGCTACCAGGAAAAGTTTTTTGCAGCACTGGCTAAATCCATTGCCACCACTCAACTCTCTCATATACTCCAAAATAATGTATATTTTTCGAATGGACTGGTTAGACACCCTGACAAATAAAGAGAAATTGACTGGGAAGTGTTTAAGTACATGGTCATTGTTCATCCCATCATCGTCTCAAGACACCAGGGACAAACTGAGGGCACATTTTGACAAAGCCCAGTTGTATCTTCAGAAAATTAGTGGCCATAATCCTATTCCTTGAGCTTGTTGATCGTTAATAAAATGCAGAGTTGTTTAAGGGGTTTATATGTTGGGGGGATGGGAGGGTTAAGGGAGGTGGGGGACATTTATGAGTATTATGCCTGTCAAACAAGCATCAAATAAGCTTGATTCCTTCAAACCTGTATGACTTACTTTTTGGTAATGCTCTTCAAACCAATATTGTGAGTTTTACACCTGTCAAATAGCTTGTTACTTCAAGACTTGTATGATTATCTTTTATTGTAATGCTCTTTAAATCAATAAAACATGTTGGAAAAAAAAATTAAAGCTAAAAAGTGGTCTCTTAATTTTTGCCAGAGCTGTATATATAAAATTATCCCTCAATTAGAAGATTCACTGACAAGAGGATAAGACTAAAGACTTTATTCATTCCAAATGTTAAACTTACCCATAATTCACCCCTGAAGGTTAGTCAGAAGGTGACTAATAGAAAACACATCTCAGAAAATAGGGTGAGGTGACGTATACACACTCACTCTCCAAGCCTCTCATTTCTACGGGTTTCGTTGTCCTCACCAAAGGCGACTCATCAGGAGACTATTTAATATTGACCCATATTCAAGCGAGACTAGAAGAAGAAAACCCTAAAATCATGTATCATGATATCCGAAACAGTCAGAAAACTAGCGACATATTGGCAGATCCCTGACTTCAAACTATATACTTTCATTATAAGCCACTCCAGTGTCAGGAATAGAAAGTATGTGAAGGCACAGTATAATTATTGTGTTTTTCCTCGTATAGAGACTGCCCTAGTTTGGTATAATAACAGCTGTCAATTAGTAGTGCAGACAAATGGTCCCAGGCTAAGCTCAGTGTTCAGATGGCCCAATATATACCACTCAGGGAAAACTTTCCTGCTCCAAAGATCATTAGCAGCTTATGACTAATGGCCATGCTGCGGTCTGTCAGGGAATGAGTGCAATATCATTATAAAGACTAGGGATATGTGCAGCCATAATGTCTGGGAGATCTGTGCCATTATTTACTATGAATATGGAAATGATCTCTGGAAGTTGTGTTCCCTGAGCGGTATATACTGTATTTTCACATATTTTCTATTCCTGACACTGGAGTGGCTTATAATGAAAGTATGTAGTGTGAAGTCTGGGATCTGCCAATATGTGGTTAGTTTTCTGACTGTTTCGGATATCATGATACATGATTTTAGGGTTTTCTTCCTCTAGTCTCGCTTGAATATAGGTCAATATTAAATAGTCTCCTGATGAGTCGCCTTTGGTGAGGACGATGAAACCCGTAGAAATGAGAAGGTTGGAGAGTGAGTGTGTATACGTCACCGCACCCTATATACTGAGATGTGGGGTTTATGTTTTTTCTATTAGTCAGCTTCTGACTAACCTTCAGGGGTGAATTATGGGTAAGTTTAACATTTGGAATGAATAAAGTTTTTAGTGTTATCCTCTTTCAGTGAATCTTCTAATTGAGGGATAATTTTATACATAAAGCTCTGGCAAAAATTAAGAGACCACTTTAAAATGTTCAGTTTGTCTGATTTTTCTCTTTATATTTTCTCTTTATATTTTTGAGTAAAATGTAAATTGCTCTTTTATTCTATAAACTTCTGACAACATGTCTCCAAATTTCCAAGCAATACATTTTGTATTTATTTTCAGAAAATGATAAATGGTCAAAAGAGCAAAAAAATGCAGTGCTTTCAGACCTCAAATAATGCTAAGAAAACAAGTTCATAATCATTTAGAAACAACAATACTAATGTTTTAACTCAGGAAGAGTTCAGAAATCAATATTTTGTGGAATAACCATGATTTTTAATCACAGCTTTCATGCGTCTTGGCATGCTTTCCACTAGTCTTTCATTCTGCTTCTGGTGGAAAAATGTAAGCAGTTCTTCTTTGTTTGATGGCTTGTGACTTATCCATCATCCTCTTGATTACATTCCAGTAATGGGGTTCAGGTCTGGAGATTGGGCTGCCCATGGCAGTGTTTTGATGTGGTGGTTAGGGATGAGCGAGTATACTCATTAGGATTCGGTACTCGGCAAGTAATGCGGTACTTGAATCCTCGCGAATATTTCACTACTCGCCTCGCAATATTTGGCACAGCCCAGCACAGTCCCCGCACAGCCCAGCACAGTCCGGCACAGTACCTGCAAAGCCCAGCACAGTACCTGCAAAGCACAGCCCAGCATAGTCCCACAAAACCCAGCATAGTCCCCGCACAGTACCTGCAAAGTCCAGCACAGTCCCGCACAGCACGGCACAGTTTTCACACAGGCCAACACAGTCCCGAACAGCTTGGCACAGTCTTCGCACAGGCCAGCACAGTCCTGCACAGCCTGGCAAAGTCTCCGCATAGGCCAGCACAGTCCCGCACAGCCTGGCACAGTCTTCGCGCAGTCCCAGCCCAGCATAGTCCCTGCCCATTAATCACCTTTTCCATAGACTTACATTGGACTCGCTACTCGTTACGAGTACGCGAGTATTAGGAGGTAATCGTAACGATTACATCGTGTCTGAATACTACACTACTCGCTCATCCCTAGTGGTGGTCTCTTAATTTTTGCCAGAGCTGTAATTATATTTTTTTTTTTTTTTTTTAGTGAACTCACTCCTCATGTTTGGCCTTACTAAAATAAAAACATTCATACTCTGCTGGTGTGGCGGCTCCACTTCAGTGATGTTGAGACTCACTGTCCCGGTGTAGCAGGCCAGATTAACCCCCCCCACCCAGAATATATCTGGGGTTAAAGTGGCCTAGGCCAGTTTATACCCCTCTGGGCCAGAATATACCCCGGGTGTAGTCTGGCCTAGGTCAAACTATACCTCGGGGTATAAATTGGCCCAGGCCAGATTATATCCCTCTGGGTCAGAATACACCCCAGCTGCTGTAGATCAGATTTTTCACGCTTTTTAGAACCATCAAAAATGTAGCCCCAGGCAGTACATGGAGCCCCAGGCACCACACAGGGCCTCATGCAGAGCACAGGAGCCACAGGCAGCACACGTGACCCCAGGCAGAGCACAGGGGCCACAGGCAGCACACAGTGCCCCCGGAAGCACACAGGGCCCCAGGCAGAGCACACGGGGCCCAAGGCAGCACATGGGGGCACCAGGCAGAGCACAGGGCCTCAGGCAGAGAACACAGGGGCCCCAGGCAGCACACAGGGGCAGAGACAGCGAATGGGTTCCCAGGCTGCACACAGGGCCACAGGCAGCATATGGGGGCCCCAAGCAGCACACGGGGGCCCTAGGCAGTGCACAGGGCCTGTTGCAGCACACTGGGCCCCCGGCAAAGCACAGGGGCCCCAGGCAGAGCACAGGGGCCCCAGGCAGAGCACAGGGGCCGCAGGCAGCACACGGGACCCCAGGCAGCACATGGGCCCACCACAGGCAGCACACGGGGGCCCCAGGCAGCACACAGGGCACCAGGCAGCACACAGGGGCCCCTGGCAGTGCACAGGGAGAAGAAAGCAAATGGGTTCCCAGGCAGCACACGGGGCCTCAGGCAGCACACGTGGGCCCCAGTTAGTGCACGGGGCCCCAGGCAGCGTACAGGGGCCCCTGGCAGTGCACAGAGCACCAGGAAACACATAGAAGCCCCAGACAGCACAAAGTGGGGCAGAGACAGCAGGCAAGGTGGAGAAGAGACAGCGCACGAGGGGGGAAGAGACAGCCTGCAGGGCTCTGTGTACTGTCTCTGCCCCCTGTGTGTTGTCTGGGACCCCTGTGCGATGTCTGGGGCCTCGTTCTTGAGTATATCACTCAATCAGTGCAGGGGTAGCACTGTGCAGCAAGGCATGTCCTCTGAAATCCGGACGAGTGTCTGCTCCAGTAAAGGGGGAATGGGAGAGCAGGGCAGGCCAGACAGGTGCTGGTAGTGGGGGACTCAATTATTAGGTGAACAGATTGTGACAGATTGCCCTAAGACAGGGATCATCGAACGGTGTGCTGCCTACCTGGCGCTCGAGTCTGACACATCGCTGATCGGGTTGACAGATTACTGGGAGGGGCTGGTGAGGATCCAGCAGTCATGGTGCACATTGGCACAAATGACAAAGTTAGAGGTAGGTGGAAGGTCCTTAAAGATGATTTCAGGGTATTAGGCTGCATGCTTAAAGCAAGGACCTCCAAGGTGGTATTTTCAGAAACACTTCCTGTACCATGTGCCACGCCAGAGAGGCAGCAAGAGATTAGGGAGGTTAATAAGTGGCTCAGGAATTGGTGTAGGAAGGAGGGGTATAGGATCCTGGAGAACTGGGCCGTCTTCTCAGTTGGCTACAGGTTCTACGCTAGGGACAGGCTGCATCTCAATGGGGAGGGTGCAGCTGTGCTGGAGGAGATAATGGCTAGAAGGTTGGAGGAGTGTTTAAACTAGGGACGGGGGGAGGGTATTCCTTTTATAGGAGGGGAAGACAGTGCAGATAGAGACCTAGACAAAAATAATGAAATCGGGGGTGGCATGGGGGGTGGGGTTAGAACAGTTAATAATTTAAGAAAAAATAGAGGTACAGAGAGATACATAAAGTGCATGTATACTAATGCCAGAAGCCTCGCCAACAAAATGAAGGTATTAGAGTTAATTTTATTGGAACATAATTATGACATGGTGGGGATATCTGAGACATGGCTGGACGAGAGCCATGACTGGGCGGTTAATTTACAGGGCTATAGTCTGTTCAGAAATGACCGAACAAATAAGCGAGGGGGAGGTGTGTGTTTATATGTAAAATCGTCCTTAAAACCCATCCTTCATGATAATATATATGAATCTAATGAAAATGTCCCTGTGGGTAGAGATAAGGGGAGGGGGAAAAATAATAAATTACTGATAGGGGTTTGTTATAAGTCTCCAAAAATAATGGAAGCAACAGAGAATATCCTCATAAAGCAAATAGATGAAGCAGCGACTCAAGGAGAAGTCATTATTATGGGGGACTTCAACTACCCTGAAATACATTGGGGAACCGAAACCTGCAGTTCCAGCAAAGGTAATAGGTTTTTGACAACTCTGAGAGACAATTACCTTTCACAACTGGTTCAGGACCCAACAAGAGGGGGGGCACTGCTAGACCTAATATTAACCAACAGGCCAGACCGCATATCAAATGTAAGGGTTGGGGGTCACTTGGGTAATAGTGATCACAAATTAATAAGTTTTCATGTATCCTTTAATAAGATGTGTAGTAGAGGGGTTACAAGGACACTAAACTTCAGGAAAGCAAATTTCCAATGGATGAGAGATGATCTTGGTGCAATTAACTGGGACGATATCCTGAGACATAAAAATACACAAAGAAAATGGGAGATGTTTATTGGCATCCTGAATAGGACCTGTGCACAATATATACCGTATGGGAATAAACATGTGAGAAATAGGAGGAAACCACTATGGCTAAATAGAGCTGTAAGGGGTGCAATAAGAGATAAAAATAAAGCATTTAGAGAATTAAAGCAAGTAGGTAGTGATGAGGCATTAACTAAATACAGAAGATTAAATAAATTCTGTAAAAAGCAAATCAAGACAGCAAAGACTGAGACAGAGAGACTCATTGCCAGAGAAAGTAAAAATAATCCCAAAATATTCTTTAACTACATAAATAGTAAGAAACTAAAAAATGATAGTGTTGGCCCCCTTAAAAATAGTCTGGGTGAAATGGTGGATGAGGATGAGGAAAAAGCCAATATGCTAAATGACTTTTTTTTCAACAGTATTTACACAAGAAAATCCCATGACGGATAACATGATCATTGATAAAAATTCTCCATTAAATGTCACCTGCTTAACCCAGCAGGAAGTACGGCGGCGTCTAAAAAAAACTAAAATTGACAAATCCCCGGGCCCGGATGGGATACACCCCCGAGTACTGCAGGAATTATGTACAGTCATAGACCATTATTTTTCATCTTTAAAGATTCCATAATAACATGGCCTGTACCACAGGACTGGCGTATAGCAAATGTGGTGCGAATATTCAAAAAGGGGACAAAAACTGAACTTGGAAATTATAGGCCAGTAAGTTTAACCTCAACTGTGGGTAAAATCCTGGAGGGTTTTCTAAGAGATACTATACTGGAGTATCTGAAGAAGAATAACCTCGTGACCCAATATCAACATGGGTTTACGAGGGACCATTCTTATCAGACTAATCAGATAAGCTTTTATGAAGAGGTAACTTCCAGACTGGACCAAGGGAACGCAGTGGACATGGTGTACATGGAATTTTAAAAAGCTTTTGATATGGTGCCACACAAAAGGTTGATACATAAAATGAGAACAACGGGGATAGGGAAAATATGTGTAAGTGGGTTAAGAGCTGGCTCAGGGATCGGAAACAAAGGATGGTTATTAAGGGAGCACACTCGGACTGGGTCACGGTTAACAGTGGGGTACCACAGGGGTCAGTATTGGGCCCGCTTCTTTTTAACATATTTATTAATGACCTTGTAGGGGACATAGAGAGTAGAATTTCAATATTGGCGGATGACACTAAACTCTGCAGGGTAATCAATACAGAGGAGGACAATTTTATATTACAGGAGGATTTATGTAAACTAGAAGCTTGGACTGATAAATGGCAAATGAGCTTTAATGGGGATAAATGTAAGGTCATGCACTTGGGTAGAACAAACAAGATGTATAATCATGTGCTTAATTGTAAAACACTGGGCAAAACTGTCACTGAAAAATACGTGGGTGTATGGGTGGACGACAAACTCACATTTAGTGGCCAGTGTCAGGCAGCTGCTGCAAAGGCAAATAAAATAATGGGATGCATTAAAAGAGGCATAGATGCTCATGAGGAGAACATAATTTTACCTCTATATAAGTCACTAGTGCGACCACACTTAGAATACTGCGTACAGTTCTAGTCTCCGGTGTATAAGAAAGACATAGCTGAACTGGAGCGGGTGCAGAGAACAGCGACCAAGGTTAATATTGAACTGGGGAGTCTGCAATACCAAGACAGGTTATTACACTTGGGGTTTTTTAGCTTGGAAAATCTATGGCTTAGGCCTCTTTCACACTTCAGTTTTTTGCATCAGTTATAATCCGCCAAAAAGGCGGACAAGCGGATCCGTTCTCAACTGATGTGAACGGATGGCACAGGATCCGTTTTGAGACGGATCCTGAAAATGAAGAAATTTAAAGGAATCGCTGGCTGGGAAGAGGAGAGAGAGAGAGAGAGAGAGAGAGAGAGAGAGAGAGAGAGAGAGAGAGAGAGAGAGAGAGAGAGAGAGAGAGAATTTTTTTTTTTTGTTTCCTCCGGCACCCAGAAAGAAATTCGGGTTAAATCAGTGTTTGCAGGATCCGCCAGAGAAAAAAACGTTACAAGCTCCGTTTTAAAATTTTTGAGGATGGTGACGGACAGCAACTTTTGGCGGATCCTCACAAAAAACGGATGCAACGGACAGCAATCCGTCACAATCCGCCATTAATGCAAGTCAATGGGAAAAAAACGGATCCTCAAAAAAATTTTGAGGATCCGTTTTTTTTCAAAACCTGGCGGATTGTGACTGATTGTAAAAAACGGAAGTGTGAAAGAGGCCTTAGGGGTGATCTTATTACAATGTATAAATATATGTGGGGACAGTACAAAGACCTTTGTAATGATCTTTTTACTCTTAGACCTGTGACGGGGACAAGGGGGCATCCTCTACATTTGGAGGAAAGAAGGTTTAAGCATAATTACAGATGCGGATTCTTTACTGTAAGAGCCGTGAGATATGGAACTCTGCCATATGATGTTGTAATAAGTTATTCCCTACAAAAATTTAAGAAGAGACTGGATGCCTTTCTTGAAAAGTATAATATTACAGGGTATATACACTAATTTCCTTAATATTGCATTGATCCAGGGAGCTAGTCTGATTGCCGTATGTGGAGTTGGGAAGGAATTTTTTTCCCCAATGTGGAGCTTACTGTTTGCCACATTGGTTTTTTTTTGCCTTCCTCTGGACCAACATATTAGGGCAAGTTAGGATAGGATATGGGTTGAACTAGATGCACTTAAAGTCTTCCTTCAACCTTAATAACTATGTTAGGTCGGCAATCCCGCTTATCAGACAGAATTAGGTAATGGCAACAGCTGATCTGAGGGATGCATACTACCATGTGCCAATCCAGCCAGAGCAGTGGAAATTCCTCAGATTCGCAGTCTCACAGGGTCAGCAAGTCAGCCATTTCCAATTCAACATCCTACCCTTCGGCATCTCATCGGCCCTGTGGGTCTTTTCCAAAATCATGGCGGAATCAGTCATTTTCATCCGGCGCCAGGAGATATGCATTATCCCATATCTGGACAATTTCCTTATCACTACACCATCTATCCCACATCTGAAGATAGACGTGGTGAAGGCCCTGGAGATATTAAGATCCCTGGGTTGGAATCCGAACCTAGAGAAATCAGAGATCCATCCCTCCACAAGGAGAAAGTTTCTGGGGGTTCTTTTGGACTCAAAGAAAATGACATCCTTTCTACCCAGGGATCGTCAAGTCGACCTTGCCCGCAGATGCAGGGACCAGAGGGCAACGACTCTCAGAGAATCGATGTCTGTTCTAGGATCTCTGACCGCATGTATCCAGGTGGTTTCCTCGGTTCAGGCCCATACACATATCCTACAAACCCACGTGCTTCTACATTCCAGAAGATGACAGATTCCATTGACCCAAAGAATTTCCCTCCCTGGTCATGTAAGATCGGCCCTGAGGTGCTGGTTGAACTACTGAAACCTTCAGAAGGGGGTCAACTGGGATCAGCTTCCCCTGAAAATACTCCACTCAGATGCCAACCAACGATGTTGAGGTGCACTAGTAGAGGGATCCTATTTTCAGGGACGATGGCCAGCAAGCATCACCACCAGTTCCTCAAACTTGAGAGAACTGAAGGCTGTAGAAGAGGCTCTAAAAGCGTCATTATCGCTAATCCGAAATCAACATGTCCGCGTCTGCTCGGACAACATGACCACAGTGGCCTATCTCCGGTACCAGGTAGGCACGAAGTACACCTGTCTGAAGGTAATAGCAGCCAGGATTTTTCCTAGGCAGTGGAAAACCTACTATCGGTCACAGCAGTACATCTGAAGGGGTCAGACAATACCCAGGCAGACTTCCTCAGCCAGAAAGACATCCATCCAGGGGAGTGCTGCCTGGACCAAGCAGTCTTCTCGTCCCTAACCTCAAGATGGGGTACTCCGGAGGTGGATCTATTTGCCAACAGATAAAATGCGAAAGCAGAGAGGCATTCTTCTCCCTCTACCACACGGATGGGGCACAGGGAATAGATGCCTTCGCATAACTGTGGAATTTCAACCTTGCATATGCCTTTCCACCCATACCCATGCTGGCAAAGACATTACAGAAATTGCAGACAGACTGAGTCCCCACAATCCTAATCTCCCTTCTGTGGCCCTGAAGGAGCTGGTACAGTGCCCTACTGGACATGGCTCAGGAAGGCCCCTGACTTCTACCTCAAAAAGTCGACCTCCTTCACCAAGGTCCTCTACTACACCCGGACCTACAAAAACTGGACCCGGCAGCATGGTTACTGAGGCCAAAATCCTGAGAGCCAAAGGACTTTCGGATAAAGTGATCCAAACCCTCCATAAAGGCAGACAGCCAATAACCAATCCCATCTATGCCAAGGTCTGGAAAAGATTTAAGTCCTGGTGCTCCCCAAACACCCCTGATTCCTTCCATCCCAATATAGCACAGATCTTAGACTTTGTACAAAAGGTCTAGAAATGGGCCTTAGTCCTAGCACACTGAAAGAACTTGACCCTTAAAACCATCTTCTTGGTTACAATCACTACGGCTAGACGTATAGGAGAATTGCAGGCCCTGTCAATACCAGAACCTTACCTGACAATCACTGAGGATAGTATTATCTTGAGATTAGATCACTCTTTTCTACCTAAATTGGTCTCAAAATTACATAGGGATAAGGATATTGTGCTACCCTCAATCTGCCCAAACCCTTTCAACCTTAAGGAAGACACCTTCCACACTCTCGACATTCGCAGAGTGGTCCTATTTTACATACAGCAGACTGAAGCCTAGCGGATTGACCAGAATCTATTCATCCAGTTCTCAGGACAAAATAAAGGCAAGAAGGCGGCAAAGAACACGATCACAAACTGGATCAGAGTCTATTTGCCTGGCCTACTCATCACAGAAACTGGATCCACCAGCTTCACTGAAGGCATATTGTACCCGTGCGATAGAAACATCATGGGCAGAGAGGGGGAATGCTTCGTCAGATCAGATATGCAGAGCCGCCACCTGGTTGCCTATCCACACGTTCACCAGACATTACAGGCTGAATTTCAATAGGGATTTAACATTTGGCAGACGAGTTCTGCAGCCCGTGATCCCTCCCTATAGAAATTAGCTGTTGGTATTACTCCGCTGTGGCTGTCGTTGAAGGTGACTAGAGAAAATAGAATTAGTCTTACCGGTAATTCGGTTTCTTGGAACCTTCCATGACAGCACTAATTTCCCTCTCTATCTGATGTTCTTATTGGATGATTCCTGCACTTTGCTGGTAGCTATTCATACTAGTGTGTCCAGGAAAACACTGGTGGTTGCAGGAAGTGGAGGGGTATTTAACTTCTTCGTGTTCCTGTCCCCTGTTAGGGCGGGGAAGACAACCTCCTGTGTGGCTGTCGTGGAAGGTTCCTAGAAACCGAATTATCGGTAAGACTAATTCTATTTTCTGACGTTTTGGCTTTTTCTATCGCTATGCTGTTTAGCAATCAGGTTAATTTTTTTTTATATTGATAGATCGGGTGATTCTGAATGCAGTGATACCAAACATGTGTATGCTTGATTTTTTTTTTTTGTAATTTTAATGGGGCGAAAGTGGATGATTCGAACTTTAACATTTTTTATATTTTTTTATATTTTAAAAAACATTTTTTTTTTTTTACTTTTGGCATGCTCGAAACTGCCATAACTTGATCTGGCTGACAAGTGCCAGAAAAGATGTTGGCTCACCGCCGGAGCCCACATCAAAGGGAGGGTGTCCGACATCGGCATACTATTACGCCCGTTGTTGGAAAGGGGTTAAAATATAAAAATACCAAACACCTTATAGGAAAGGGGAGGAACTGAGAACTTCATTTAGACCATTTGGACTTAAATTATTTATTTGCCAGATCTATTTAGTTTCTAATTGTGCCAAGATCTTTTTCCAGTCGCTCCCCCTATTGGTAACCAGGACCCTATCGGTGCCAGAGACACGGAGTAAGCTGGAATCTCAGTTATGTTTAGTCTTGAAATGTCTCGGCAGGGGTTTTAACCCCTTTCTGCAATTAGACGTACTATTCCGTCCATGTGACCTGGCACAATTTAACCATGGACAGAATAGTATGTCATCGCGATCCGCTGCGCTCACGGAGGGACCGCGGCAGGGTGTCAGCTGATTCTCACAGCTGACACATGGCTCTAGGTGCCAGGAGGGGTCACGGACCGCTGCTGGCACTTTAAACCCTGAAATACTGTGATCTAACAAGATCAGTGTGAAAATGGATGCAGCTCACACACCATGGTGTTGATAAAAATCTTATTCTTTTGACTTTATTTAGAAGAATTCTTTTTAAAATGATGATACATCAATTAGGACGTATCAGATAACATTGCAAATATGAAATAGGGGGCGATGAATGAAAAGAACCATACGCGTTTCAAACAAAAAAGTTCTTGAACACTGGTCACAAGGCAGGATTCCCCTGCATGGGATCCATTTTCACACTGAACAAGTTGTCAAAGGCTGTGCAGCAGCAGGACTCCTGTGCTCCTATCCTGGATTGGAACTACGCCTCAGGGGTGAGCTGATTGTTTCATTTATCTACATTCGTTCTATAAATCCGAAGATAAAGCAAAAACACTTTTCTAAGAATAATATATAAAATAATGATGATAAATAAAAGAATATATATATTACTGTGAAATAAAATAAATAAAATAAATAATGATGGACAAAATATGGTTTTACACCACAATGAACATGAGCATATAAAGATACGATGTAATTAAAAACCAGCTTTCATTCTAACAAGATCGCAGCATTTGGGAACCGGCACAAGGGCTGACGACCCCTCTGCCTTTGGATCGGAGACCCCGCAAAGTGGAGTGGGGTCCCGATTATTGCCATGATGAGGCGGATATCATTATAACGACATCCGGGACATCAGAGCTAAGTAAACTTGCTGATCATGCATACTGCATAATCAGCAAGTCTCTCCCTGTCAGTGCAGCAGTGTCAGTTTCTATAGCATGCAGATGCTGCTTCATCTGCATGCTATAGAAGTGATCAGCCTGCAAAAAATGATTGTCCCCTAGTGGGACTAAGTAAAAAAGTTAGGAAAAAGTAAAAAAAAAAAAACTTTTAAAATAATTGTAAAAATATTTTTTTAAAAAAATCAAAAATAATGATAAAAGAATCAATACATATTCTATCTCTAAATAAATATTTGAATGAAAAAACAATGAAACTACATATACTTGGTATCTCTACATCTGCAACAACCCAACCTTTAAAACTGTCCCACTAGTTAACCCCTTTAGTGTACACCATAAAAAAGAAATGCAAAAAACAATGCTTTACCATCACACCTCCGAACAAAATGTGGAATAAAATGCGATCAAAAAGGCGGATATAATAAATATAGTACAATAAATATGGTTGAAAACGTCATCTTGTCCTGCAAAAAACAATTTTCTATAAAATAGTTTTTATTGTATAAAAGCGCAAAAACATAAAAAAATATAAATGAGGTATCGCTCTCATCATACTGACCCGAAGAATAAAACTGCCTTATCAATTTTACCACACGTGGAGCAGTATTAAACCCCCCAAAAAGAAATTCATGAATTGCAGGCTTTTGGTCATTCTGCCTCCCAAAAATCGGAATACAATGCAATCAAAAATGATATTTGCCAGAAAATGATACCAATAAAAAAAAAACGTCAGCTCGTCCCGCAAAAAAACAAGACCTCACATGGCTCTGTGGGCCAAAATATGGAAAAATTATAGCATCTTTTAGTGTGTGGCAACTGCCAAACATGAACATTAGTTTTCAACCTGGACGGTGCCAAGATGCAACCATCCACGCTGAGAACCACTGGTGATTGAGCTGCTGGAAACGCAGCATCAGTAACCAGGGGTCACTGGACTACATTTCTAGCTGGGATGAGCTGCAGTGAGATCCCTGCTAGCACCATGAGCGCTCACAGCTCATGGTTCTAGCGGGGATCTCACTGAAATCACCACAGTTACATCTGATCACTGGACTCTGCTCCCAGCCGGGCTGAGCTGCGGTGAGATCTGGGGTCACTTATAAAATTCCCATACCAGGAAATAGATTAGTTCCAAAAAAGGGGCACTTGTTGGGCATTGCCACTGTTAAGGCACATCTAGATAAGTTCCTTGGGAGGTCTAGTTTCCAAAATTGGGTCACTTGTGGGGCATTTCTACTGTTTAGGCATATCAGGGGCTCTCCAAACGAGACATGATGGGGTATCATTGTACTCAGTACAAAATGGAAAACAACTTTTGGGGTCCAAATTCTCCTGTTACCCTTGGGAAAATAAAAAATTGGGGGCTAAAAATTCATTTTTGTGGAAAAAGTTTTTTTTTTCATGGCCGGACATTATAAACTTTAGTGAAACACTTGGGGGTTGAAAGTTCTCACCACACATCTAGTTATGTTCCTTAGGGGGTCTAGTTTCCAAAATGGGGTCACTTGTGGAGGGTTTCCACTGTTTAGGCACATCAGGGGCTCTCCAAATGCGATGTGCCATCTGATCTCAATTCCAGCCAATTTTGCATTGAAAAGTCAAACGGCGCTCCTTCCCTTCTGAGCTCTACCATGCACTCAAACAGTGGAACCCCCCACACATATGGGATATCGGTGTACTCAGGACAAATTGTACTAATAACCTTGGGAAAATAACAAAATTTGGATCTGAAGTAAATTTTTTGTTAAAAAAAGTTAAATGTTCATTTTTTTTAAACATTCCAAAAATTCCTGTGCAGCACCAGAATCTACTATATAATCATCTAATTCTGTCTGTCTGTCTGTAACGGAAATCCCGCATTGCTGATTGGTCGCGCACGGCCGGCCGCGACCAATCAGCCACAGGCGAAGTCAGACGCGAATTGGCGCGGCATTCGAACGACGCAAGCCACTGCTACCGTCGGGAGATCTGTGGCGTAGGTCATTGCCTGCTGCACAGAGGTTGGCATTCGAACGACGCAAGCCACCGCTACCGTCGGGAGATCTGCGGCGCGGGTCATTTCCTGCTGCACAGAGGTCAGCGGCGACGCAGCCGGGAGATGACCGGCGCAGCGCTAAATGTGCTGATGGTACCCAGGGTCCAGAGGAGAGGAGACTGGGTACCATAAACCTGTAAAAAATAGAATTAAAATAAAAAATAGTGATATACTCACCGACTGCCCTCGGACTCTTTCCCTCGTCTCATCATGTGCCCGGCATCTTCCAGTCCCAGTAATGCTTTGCGCGAAAGACCGCTGATGACATCGCGCTATCGCAAGAGTGATGTCATCTCCGGTCCTTCACGCTAAGCATTACTGGGACTGGAAGATGCCGGGAGCGTGGAGAGGAGATCGGGGGCCGTCGGAAGGTGAGTATATCTCTCTGTTTGTAATGGAAATCCTGCGTGCAGAGCACTGTTGTGAATTCGCTTTCTGGACTACCTCTGGTTACTACTGGAGGTAGTGGAGCTGTTCAAATTGACAGAAGGGTTGCGAGTTCTCTTTCTGGACTCCCTCTGGTGCTTACTGGAGGTAGTGGAGCTGATCTGATTGACAGAGGCTTGCCACCTGATAATGATGAGGACGATTGGAGATGTGGGGTTTCAGACTGGATTTAAGACAGCCGACTCCCTCTATCCCTGCTGGTGATTTTTTCCTGCCTCCTGAGGTCTTAGTTTCCAGCTCAGTCCCTGTATGCTCAGCTAAGTGTTCTTTTGCTATTCTGTTCACATTTGATCTGGTTTTTTCTATTTCAGTTTTGTGTGGGTCAGCCAGCTCCGGCTGGGGCTGTGCTGAATCGCCATCCATATGTTACTGCTTGTGCCAGTTTGTTTTTGTCCCTATTGGATTGGCCTCTTTTTGCTCTGCTTTCAGAATATACCAGAGTGCTCATATAGTGGGCGAAGTCGTGCAACTTCAGTATTTTTTGCATCAGACGTGTTGGCCTTTTTTGCAGGGTTTTTTGCGTGATTGCAGACAGTGTCTTTCCTTTCCTGTCCTGTCTAGTCAGTGCGGGCCCCATCATTTTCTCAGTCTATTTTCTTACCTGCGCTTGTGTTTTCATCTTGCCTCACCGACAATATACAGTTAGGTCCATATATATTTGGACAGATACAACATTTTTCTAATTTTGGTTCTAGACATTACCACAATGAATTTTAAACCAAATAATTCAGATGCAGATGAAGTTCAGACTTTCAGCTTTCATTTGAGGGTATCCACTTTAAAATTGGATGAAGGGTTTAGGAGTTTCAGCTCCTTAACATGTGCCACCCTGTTTTTAAAGGGACCAAAAGTAATTGGACAGATTAAATAATTGTAAATAAAATGTTCATTTCTAGTACTGGGTTGAAAACCCTTTGTTGGTAATTACTGTCTGAAGTCTTGAACTCATGGACATCACCAGACGCTGTGTTTCCTCCTTTTTGATGCCAGGCCTTCACTGCAGTGGTTTTCAGTTGCTGTTTGTTTGTGGGCCTTTCTGTCTGAAGTTTAGTCTTTAACAAGTGAAATGCATGCTCAATTGGGTTGAGATCAGGTGACTGACTTTGCCATTCAAGAATATTCCACTTCTTTGCTTTAATAAACTCCTGGGTTGCTTTTGTTTTATGTTTTGAGTCATTGTCCATCTGTAGTATGAAACGACGACCAATCAGTTTGACTGCATTTGGCTGGATCTGAGCACACAGTATGGCTCTGAATACCTCATTATTCATTCGGCTGCTTCTGTCCTGTGTCACATCATCAATAAACACTAGTGACCCAGTGCCACTGGCAGCCATGCAAGCCCAAGCCATCACACTGCCTCCACCATGTTTTACAGATGATGTGGTATGCTTTGGATCATGAGCTGTACCACGCCTTCGCCATACTTTTCTCTTTCCATCATTCTGGTAGATGTTGATCTTGGTTTCATCTGTCCAAAGAATGTTCTTCCAGAACTGTGCTGGCTTTTTTAGATGTTGTTTAGCAAAGTCCAGTCTAGCCTTTTTATTGTTGATGCTTATGAGTGGCTTGCACCATGCAGTGAACCCTCTGTATTTACTTTCATGCAGTCTTCTCTTTATGGTAGATTTGGATATTGATACGCCTAACTCCTGGAGAGTGTTGTTCACTTGGTTGGCTGTTGTGAAGGGGTTTCTCTTCACCATGGAGACTATTCTGCGATCATCCACCACTGTTGTCTTCTGTGGGCGCCCAGGTCTTTTTGCATTGATGAGTTCACCAGTGCTTTCTTTCTTTCTCAGGATGTACCAAACTGTAGATTTTGCCACTCCTAATGTTGTAGCAATTTCTCGAATGGGTTTTTTCTGTTTTTGCATCTTAAGGATGGCTTGTTTCACCTGCATGGAGAGCTCATGTTTCCTTCACAGCAAAACCTTCCAAATGCAAGCACCACACCACAAATCAACTCCAGGCCTTTTATCTGCTTAACTGATAATGACATAACGAAGGGATTGCCCACACCTGTCCATGAAATAGCCTTGGAGTCAATTGTCCAATTACTTTTGGTCCCTTTAGAAACAGGGTGGCACATGTCATGGAGCTGAAACTCCTAAACCCTTCATCCAATTTTAATGTGGATACCCTCAAATGAAAGCTGAAAGTCTGAACTTCAACTGCATCTGAATTATTTTGTTTAAAATTCAGTGTGGTAATGTCAAGAACCAAAATTAGAAAAATGTTGTCTCTGTCCAAATATATATGGACCTAACTGCATTTTTGGGGGCTGTCTTTCCTTTGGGGTCTGCTCTGGGGCAGTTTAGATTTCCACTTTCTTGCTTTAGGCTTAGTTAGCTCTCCGGCAGTGCCGAGGCGTCTTGGATCATCGTAGGCACGCTCCACGGCTACTGCTAGTTGTGTGGATAGGATCAGGGGTCTGCAATCCGCTTAGTTACCAACCTCTCTGGTTTTCTGTGGCTTAGCTTGGGCTTGCTCTTCTCCTCGGTGACCCAATCATAACAGAGCACTGTGCCCTCCCGACGCGATAGCATCGCGCCTCCATCTAGTGGTTAATAAACTTCTTCAGTTTGGTTTTGAGCACCTTCTGGGGTGCAGTTTTTAGAATGCTGTCACTTTTGGGTATTTTCTACTTTATAGACTCCTCAAAGTGACTTCAAATGTGATGTGGTCCCTAAAAAAAAATGGTATTGTTAAAATGAGAAATCGCTGTTTAACTTTTAACCCTTATAGCTTCCTAACAAAAAAAATTTTGGTTCCAAAATTGTACTGATTTGGGAAATGTTACTTATTAATAGGGATGAGCGAGTATACGCCTTGGGATTCGGTACTCGGCGAATAATGCGCTACTCGTGGCACTCGAATCCTGGCGAGTAAATTTCACTACTCACCTTACAATATTCGGCACAGCCCGGCACAGTCCCCGCACAGCCTAGCCAGTCCCCGTACAGCCCAGCACTGCCCGGCCAGTCCCTGCACAGCCCAGCACAGCTCAGCACAGCCCGGCACAGTACCTGCACAGTCACGCACAGCCCAGCACAGTCCCCGCATAGCCCGGCCAGTCCCCACAGAGCCCAGCACAGTCCAGCACAGCCCAGCACACACACAGCCCATTATTCGCATTTCCCATAGACTTACATTGGACTTGCTACTCGTTACGAGTACAGCAAGTCCGAGTATTTCACTACTTGCTCATCATTACTTATTAAGTATTTTGTGTCACATATCTCTGTGATTTAAGGACATGAAAATTCAAAATTATAAAATTGCGAAATTTTCTAAATTTCCATTTCTTTCACAAATAAAAGCAAGTCATATCAAAGAAATTTTACCACTATCATGAAGTACAATATGTCAGGAGAAAACAAAGTCAGAATCACCGGGATCCATGGAAGCGTTCCAGAGTTATTACCTCATAAAGAGACAGTGGTCAGAATTGTAAAAATTGGCCCGGTAATTAACATGTAAACCACCCTCGGGGTTAATTGAGTCGGTCTTCAATCTTTTTAGAATTGTAGATGTCCAAGACACGTTCTCTTACTCTGACTCTAAGGCCTCTTTCACACTTCAGTTTTTTTGATGCCAGTCACAATCCGTCGGCTCGACAGATCCGTCGCAGATTGTGAAAAACTGATGCGACGTATCAGTTTTTTTGCGGATCCGACTGGCCTACCTGGTAATAATAATCGGAGCATGCTCAGTTTACAAAAACGGAATCCGTCGCTGGATTCGGTCATTTGATGGACAGCGACAGATTCGGCGCCCATAGGCTTCCATTCTAGCAAACGACGGACGGCGCCGGATCCATCGCTGTCCGACTTTTCGACGGAGACAAAAAACATTACTTTGTCCATCGTCTCCGGCTGCCGGACACAAAATTTCCAACGGATACGGTGAACGATGGATGAAACGTGAGGCCATCTGTCACAATCCGTCGCTAATACAAGTCTATGAGAAACAAATGGATGCGGCGGCATCATTTTCCGACCCCGTTTTTTTTCTAAAACTGCCGGGTTTCGACTGACGCCAAAAAACTGATGTGTGAAAGAGGCCTAAGTTTCCTTGATGTGATTCCTATATATATTAGCTTGCAAGGACAAGTGGCAAAGTGTAATGAATGGAAGCGGAGGCAGAGATGGTGACGTTCACATCCGTTTTTATTTTTTAAGTGGAACCTTGGGACCACGGTCCGGGGGCTCCGAAGGGGGCGTGACTAGTGAGCCCCGGGTACCCGTAGTAAAGCCCCTCAGGCAGGGACAGAATGGAATACCCAGAGGACACAGGTGCTACCTCCAGTTAGACCCCGAACACGTGGCAGCTGTCCCAGCGGGAGCAAAAGGGATAACAAAGGTTACAGCAGAGTCCGTAATGAGCTGGGTCCTGGATCCGGGTAGTTGGTAAGGAGTCGGTTCCAGTGACCTTAACACAGTCCTTGGACTCGGTTGGCTGTAGGCAGAATGGGATGGCTTAGGCCCAGATGGTTGCAGATATAACCAGTAACACAGGATACTGATATGCTGTGGAGACAGAGAGCATTAGACAATGCACAGAGACTGCATATGCAGCGCAGACAGGACAGCATGAGAATCGGATGTAGCAATGATAGATACTCATTGCTCTGGCGCTCTCCCTATGGAGGAGAGGCCAGAAATAGCAGCCAGTGCGCTGCCATTGGTTAATTGCATTTTTTGAATAATGCACGCTGCCCCTTTAAGAAGGCAAGAGAGCGGGCGGGCGGGCCCTAATAGGCTTAGCTACAGATCTCCTCACAGAACGCCAGGAGGAGGAGGCAGGAGGGAGGACAGAACGCTGAGCAGCAGCATGAGAGGCTAGAGGTGAGTGCCCAGAAAGGAGAGCAGCGGCAGGCCTGGACGCAGCGCTAGGTGTAACAGCGGCAGACCTGGGCGCAGCGCTAGGATGGGGACTGGGTGTAACATTATCCCCCTCTTTACACCCCCTCTTCTTCAAGCCTGCATAGAACCGTTTAAGGAGAAGAGGTGCCTGGATGTTCTCCCTAGGCTCCCAAAATCTCTCCTCAGGACCAGAACCCTTCCAGTCCACCAGGTATCCGGCCAGGATATGTTTTACCTCAAAAACATTGTCCTCTGAGACAGGGTCAGGAGTGGTACCCGGATCCTTAAAGAAGGGACTCAAAACAACTGGTTTGAGGAGAGAAACATGAAAGGAGTTAGGCACACGTAGGGAAGTGGGCAACTTCAGCTTGTACGAGACTGGATTGATCTGTCTCAAGATCTCAAATGGTCCGATGAACCGGGGACCCAATTTGTAGGATGGCATCTTTAAACGGATGAACTTAGAAGAGAGCCATACCTTGTGTCCGAGGCGAAAGATAGGTGCATCCAAACGTCTCTTGTCCGCATGCCTTTTCATAGGCTGGGAGGCTTTCTCCAGAGCAGTTTTGGTATCCTTTCAGACCTTAGAAAAATCTTCGGAGAAGGTATCGGCAGCTGGGACGCCAGATGATCCGGAGATGGGAAGAGGTATTCCAGGTTGCAATCCGAAGACAATCTGAAAGGGAGACATTCCAGAAGATTCACTTACTTGATTGTTGTAAGAAAATTTGGCCCAGGAGAGTAAGTCTACCCAGTCGTCATGATGGGCGTTGACAAAGTGACGCAGGAATCCAGCCAGGATTTGATTTGTCCTCTCCACTTGTCCATTGGACTGGGGATGGTATGCTGAGGAAAAATCCAGTTCAATTCTTACCAGTTTACAAACTGCTCTCCAGAATCTTGAGGTGAACTGGACTCCTCTGTCAGACAAGATGTGGAGAGGGAAACCATGGAGACGGAAGATGTGACGGATGAACAGGTCCGCCAACTCAGGAACAGTTGGAAGACCGGGTAGTGGAACGAAGTGAGCCATTTTAGAGAAGCGATCCACCACTACCCACACCACAGAACAGCCAGATGAGATCGGGAGATCTGTGATGAAGTCGATCGCGATATGTTGCCAGGGAGCAGATGGAATTGGAAGAGGCTGAAGCCAACCAGCGGGTAGATGCTTGACCGTCTTGTTACGAGCACAGGAAGGACAGGCTGTGACGTACTCCAGAATGTCCTTAGCCATGGCAGGCCACCAGTAGTACCGGGAGATGAGTTGCAGAGTCTGTTGTGAGCTCATTTTCTCGTTCACCTTTGATGTCCGTTGAACTCCCTCTGCTGGTGAAAGGAGGTGGTGAAACTGATTTGGATGGGAGAAACCTGTCACCTGAACAGGTGGATTGCGATTGGACATCCGGAATCTCTGAGTGGATATAAGGCAGCCGACGCCCTGTAGGGTTGCTGGTGATTTCTCTGCTCTGAGCTCTGGCCTCCAGTTCAGTTCCTGTCTTCTAAAGCTAAGTTTTGCTCTGTTATTGTTCCATGAGATTTTGTCTGATTTGCTTAGTTTTGTGTTCAGCCAGCCCCGGCTGGGGCTCTGCTGAATTTTCATTTTGTCCCTGATCTGTTAAATCTCTTTTGCTCTGTCTTCAAAATATATTGGAGTACTGATATAGGGATTTTGAAGTCTTGTGACTTCAGGGCCGTTTTTCCTATCAGACTTGTTGGGACATTTTTGGTAGGGTTTTTGCGGATTGCAGCCAGCATCTTTTCTGTCCTTTCCTATCTAGTTAGTTGGGCCCCATCGTTTGCTCTGCCTGTCTTTCTGTCTGTGTTTGTGTTTTCATCTGTTTTCACCGACAATACATGTTGGGGGCTGTCTATTGCTTTGGGATCTGCTCTGGGGCAGTTTAGATTTCCCCTTTCGTTCTTTAGGCTTATTTAGTTCTCCGGCTGTGAAGAAGCGTCTAGGACCATCGTAGGAACGCTCCACGGCTACTGTTAGTTGTTGTGAATAGGATCAGGGGTCTGCAATCCGCTAGCTACCAACCTCTCCGGTTTTCTAGACTTAGCTTTCATTTTTGTTTTTTCCTCCTTCGGTGACTCATTCATAACAGAATCACCAGCCATACCGCAGATTCTAGGGTACTCAATAGCAGGAAAGAATTGTAAAAAAAAAAAAAAAAAAAAGAGTTTGTCAGAATTTTTTTTTTGTGTGTGTGTATTTTTTCCTCTATGTCTCTGAGGCCGTAGGCGGAATTTTTTTTTTCTCTTTCTCAATGGAGATGAAGCAATTGTCTGATCGTGTGGAGCAGCTCACTGCTGAAGTGCGGGGAATTTCCGCCTATCTTGCTCATTCACATGCTGCTGAACCAAAGATTCCTACTCCTGATATGTTTTTTGGGCATCGGTCTAAATTCTTGAATTTCAAGAATAATTGTAAATTATTTTTTGCCTTGAAGCCTAACTCATCGGGGAACTCCGCGCAGCAGGTTAAAATTGTCTTCTCTTTGCTGCGCGGCGATCCCCAGGATTGGGCGTTTTCTTTGAAACCTGATGATCCTATTCTGAATAATGTGAACGCATTTTTTCAAGCCTTTGGGTTGTTGTATGATGAACCTAATGCTATCGATCAGGCTGAAAAGACCCTGTTGGCATTAAGCCAGGGTCGGGATTCGGCAGAGTTGTACTGTCAAAAATTCCGAAAGTGGGCGGTCCTTACTTCCTGGAATGATGGTGCCTTGGCAGCCCTCTTTCGGAAGGGTTTGTCAGAAACTGTAAAGGATACTATGGTGGGATTTCCTGTTCCCTCTGGTCTTGACGATTCTATGTCATTAGCCATTCAGGTGGATCGGCGTTTATGTGAACGCAAAACTACACGAGAGATGTTGCCACCTATTGAACAAATGTCTGAACTTATGCAATATGATAGTTTTATCTAGGGCGCAACATCAGGAGTTCAGAAGGCATAATAAGCTGTTTTTTTTTGTGGAGATGCCTCGCATATTATTTCTGTCTGCCCTAAACGAGAGAAACATTGTGCACACACGTTTTCTGTGAGTGGTGTTCAACCTAAGTTTCTTCTGGCAATTACTCTGATCTGCTCCCTGTCCACATTTTCCGCCAAGGCTTTTGTGGATTCAGGAGCAGCTCTGAACCTGATGGACTTGGATTTTGCTAAACGTTGTGGATTTCCTATGGCACCTCTGCGGACGCCTATCCCTTTGAGGGGTATTGATGCTACTCCTTTGGCGAAGAATAAACCTCAGTTTTGGACCCAGGTGGTAATGCGGGTCGCCCCAGACCATCAAGAAAATTGCAGATTTTTGGTGTTGCATAATTTGCATGATACCATTGTTCTGGGGTTTCCCTGGTTGCAAATCCATAATCCAGTTCTGGATTGGAAATCTTTGTCTGTGGTGAGTTGGGGTTGTCGGTGTGCCCTTAGGCTGGTTTCACATTAGCGTTGAAACAACGCTGCGCACTGCGTCGGTAAGCCTCGCCCCGATCCGGCTCCCTCCCCGCCCCATCCGGGATCACTGCCTACTATTGCATTTGCAGGCATGCGATCGGCGCACCCTATCTTTAGCATAGGGTGCGCAGATCATGCGCTGCCAGTGTGAAAGTAGCGTGCTGCGCACTTTTGACGGTGCGCCGTGCGCGCACATGTTGCATTTCGGCACGCACAGCGCACCGTCAAAAGTGCGCAGCACACTACTTTCACACTGGCAGCGCATGATCTGCGCACCCTATGCTAAAGATAGGGTGCGCCGATCGCATGCGTGCAAATGCGATAGTAGGCGGTGATCCCGGATGGGGCGGGCAGGGAGCCGGATTGGGGCGGGGCTTACCAACGCAGTGCGCAGCGTTGTTTCAGCGCTAATGTGAAACCAGCCTTAGTGATGCTCCTGTTTTCTCCACCTCTCCCTAGTCGCATGATGTTCCTGACTATTTGCCTGACTTTTATGATGTATTTAGTGAGAATGAGTCTGCGTCTTTGCCTCCTCATAGGAGTTATGACTGTGCAATTGAGCTGAACCCGGGGTGTAAATTCCCCAAGGGTCAGCTTTTCAATTTATCTGTACCCGAGCACGAGGCTATGCGATCCTATATTAAGGAGTCGTTGGAGAAGGGTCATATTAGACCATCCTCTTCACCCTTAGGTGCTGGTTTTTTTTTCGTAGCTAAAAAGGATGGTTTATTAAGGCCTTGTATTGACTATCGTGCCCTCAACAAAATTACTGTTAAATATCAGTATCCGTTACCCCTGATTTCTGATCTATTCTCCAGAGTTAAAGGGGCTTGCTGGTTTACCAAGCTTGACCTCAGGGGGGCGTATAATCTTATTCGTATTAAGCATGGGGATGAATGGAAGACGGCGTTTAATACTCCGGAGGGACATTTTGAGTACCTGGTGATGCCTTTTGGGCTCACTAATGCCCCTTCTGTCTTCCAGTGCTTCATGAACGATATATTCCGAGACTTTGTGGATAAATTTTTGATTATCTATCTGGATGATATTTTGATCTTCTCCAAGAATTGGGACTCTCATGTGGAACATGTTCGGACTGTGTTCCGGATTTTGAGGGAGAATTCCCTGTATGTCAAGGGATCGAAATGCCTTTATGGGGTATAGAGGATTTCATTTTTGGGATTTATTTTGTCTCCGTCAACTATTGAAATGGACCCGGCAAAGGTACAGGCCATTTATGATTGGGTTCAGCCCACTTCTTTGAAGGCCCTCCAGAAGTTTTTGGGTTTTGCTAATTTTTATCGGAAATTTATAGCTAATTTTTCTGGTATTGCCAAGCCATTGACTGATTTGACTAGGAAGGGTGCTGATGTGCTGAATTGGTCTCCGGAGGCTGTTTCTTCCTTTCAGGAGCTGAAGCGAAGATTCACTTCTGCTCCGGTTTTGCGGCAACCTGATGTCTCACTCCCGTTTCAGGTGGAGGTGGACGCTTCTGAGATTGGTGCAGGAGCCGTGTTGTCCCAAAAAGATCCTGTGACATCTAAAATGAATCCTTGTGCTTTCTTTTCCCGAAAGTTCTCCCCATCCGAACGTAACTATGATGTGGGGAATCGGGAACTGTTGGCCATGAAATGGGCATTTGAGGAGTGGAGACATTGGTTGGAGGGAGCCAAACACCAAGTCGTGGACCTTACTGACCACAAGAATTTGATTTACCTGGAGTCGGCCATGCGCTTGATTCCTAGACAGGCTAGGTGGGCCTTGTTTTTCACACGTTTTGATTTTGTGGTCTCTTTTCTTCAGGGCACTAAGAATGTCAAGGCAGACGCCCTCTCTAGGAGTTTCCTTGCTGATTCTCCTGTTGTGACTAAGCCTGCTACCATCTTAGGCGAGGGGGTAGTTCTTTCTGCCATCTCGCCCGATTTGAGACGTGCTCTGGAAGAGTTTCAGGAGGACAAACCTGAGCGTTGTCCCAGTGGAAAGTTGTATGTTCCAGACCAGTGGAGGAAGAGAGTGATGTCTGAAGTTCATTGCTCTGCATTGGCTGGTCATCCAGGTATTTTTGGTACTAGAGATCTGGTGAGTCGATCTTTTTGGTGGCCCGCCTTGTCTCGTGATGTCAGGAATTTTGTGCAGTCCTGGGGGACTTGCTCCTGGTCTAAACCTTGTTCTCGCTCTAGTGGCTTGTTGATGCCTTTGCCGGTGCCCAGGAGGCCATGGACCCATATTTCAATGGATTTTATCTCTGATATGCCTGTCTCTCAGAGAATGACTGTTATTTGGGTGATTTGTGATAGATTCTTTAAGATGGTCCATCTTGTACCACTCCCTAAGTTGCCATCTTCCTCTGAGTTGGTGCCATTGTTATTGCAACAGGTGGTTCCAACCGACGTAGGACCGTTGGTCCCCAGTTTAAGGTGGGTGATATGGTTTGGTTGTCATCAAAACTTTCGGGAAAAGAAAGCACAAGGATTCATTTTAGATGTCATAGGATCTTTTTGGGACAACACCGCTCCTGCACCAATCTCAGAAGCGTCCACCTCCACCTGAAACGGGAGTGAGACATCAGGTTGCCGCAAAACCGGAGCAGAAGTGAATCTTCGCTTCAGCTCCTGAAAGGAAGAAACAGCCTCCGGAGACCAATTCAGCACATCAGCACCCTTCCTAGTCAAATCCGTCAATGGCTTGGCAATACCAGAAAAATTAGCTATAAATTTCCGATAAAAATTAGCAAAACCCAAAAACTTCTGGAGGGCCTTCAAAGATGTGGGCTGAACCCAAACATAAATGGCCTGTACCTTGGCCGGGTCCATTTCAATAGTTGACGGAGACAAAATAAATCCCAAAAATGAAATCCTCTGTACCCCAAAAAGGCATTTCGATCCCTTGACATACAGGGAATTCTCCCTCAAAATCCGGAACACAGTCCGAACATGTTCCACATGAGAGTCCCAATTCTTGGAGAAGATCAAAATATCATCCAGATAGATAATCAAAAATTTATCCACAAAGTCTCGGAATATATCGTTCATGAAGCACTGGAAGACAGAAGGGGCATTAGTGAGCCCAAAAGGCATCACCAGGTACTCAAAATGTCCCTCCGGAGCATTAAACGCCGTCTTCCATTCATCCCCATGCTTAATGCGAATAAGATTATACGCCCCCCTGAGGTCAAGCTTGGTAAACCAGCAAGCACCTTTAACTCTGGAGAATAGATCAGAAATCAGGGGTAACGGATACTGATATTTAACAGTAATTTTGTTGAGGGCACGATAGTCAATACAAGGCCTTAATGAACCATCCTTTTTAGCCACGAAAAAAAACCCAGCACCAAAGGGTGAAGAGGATGGTCTAATATGACCCTTCTCCAATGCCTCCTTAATATAGGATCGCATAGCCTCGTGCTCGGGTACAGATAAATTGAAAAGCCGACCCTTTGGGAATTTACACCCCGGGTTCAGTTCAATAGCACAGTCATAACTCCTATGAGGAGGCAAAGGCGCAGAGTCATTCTCACTAAATACATCATAAAAGTCAGCCAAATAGTCAGGAACATCATGTGACTGGGGAGAGGTGGAGAAAACAGGAGCATCACTAAAGGCACACCGACAATCCCCAACTCACCACAGACAAAGATTTCCAATCCAGAACTGGATTATGGATTTGCAACCAGGGAAACCCCAGCACAATGGTATCATGCAAATTATGCAACACCAAAAATCTGCAATTTTCTTGATGGTCTGGGGCGACCCGCATTACCACATGGGTCCAAAACTGAGGTTTATTCTTCGCCAAAGGAGTAGCATCAATACCCCTCAAAGGGATAGGCATCCGCAGAGGTGTCATAGGAAATCCACAACGTTTAGCAAAATCCAAGTCCATCAGGTTCAGAGCTGCTCCTGAATCCACAAAAGCCTTGGCGGAAAATGTGGACAGGGAGCAGATCAAAGTAATTGCCAGAAGAAACTTAGGTTGAACACCACCCACAGAAAACATGTGTGCACAACGTTTCTCTCGTTCAGGGCAGACAGAAATAATGTGCGAGGCATCTCCACAAAAAAACACAGCTTATTACGCCTTCTGAACTCCTGACGTTGCGCCCTAGACAAAACTCTATCACATTGCATAGGTTCAGACATTTGTTCAACAGGTGGTAACCTCTCTCGTGTAGTTTTGCGTTCACGTAAACGCCGATCAACCTGAATGGCTAATGACATAGCATCGTCAAGACCAGAGGGAACAGGAAATCCCACCATAGTATCTTTTACAGTTTCTGACAAACCCTTCCGAAAGAGGGCTGCCAAGGCACCATCATTCCAGGTAGTAAGGACCGCCCACTTTCGGAATTTTTGACAGTACAACTCTGCCGAATCCCGACCCTGGCTTAATGCCAACGGGGTCTTTTCAGCCTGATCAATATCATTAGGTTCATCATACAACAACCCCAAGGCTTGAAAAAATGCGTTCACATTATTCAGAATAGGATCATCAGGTTTCAAAGAAAACGCCCAATCCTGGGGATCGCCGCGCAGCAAAGAGATGACAATTTTAACCTGCTGCGCGGAGTTCCCCGAAGAGTTAGGCTTCAAGGCAAAAAATAATTTACAATTATTCTTGAAATTCAAGAATTTAGACCGATCCCCAAAAAACACATCAGGGGTAGGAATCTTTGGTTCAGCAGCATGTGAATGAGCAAGATAGGTGGAAATTCCCCGCACTTCAGCAGCGAGCTGCTCCACACGATCAGACAATTGCTTCATCTCCATTGAGAGAAAAATTCCCCCTATGGCCTCAGAGATATAAAGGAAAAAATATGCACACAAAAAAAAATAAAAATTCTGACACTTTTTTTTTTTTTTTTTTTTTACAATTCTCTCCTGCTATTGAGTACCCTAGGATCTGCGGTATGGCTGGTGATTCTGTTATGATGAGTCACCGAAGGAGGAAAAAACAAAATACCAGCTAAGTCCAGAAAAACCAGAGAGGTTGGCAGCTATCGGATTGCAGACCCCTGAACCTATCCACAACAACTAGAAGTAGCCGTGGGGGGTTCCTACGGTGCCCTAGACCCCTCGATCACAGCTGGAGAACTATATAGCCTAAAGACAGAAAGGGGAAAAACTAAACTGCCTCAGAGCAGACCCCAAAGCAAAAGGCAGCCCCCAACATATAATGACGGTGAAGCAAGATGAAAACACTAACACAGATAGAAAGATAGGTTGAGCAAATGATGGGGCCCAAGCTAACTACATAGGACAGGATAGGAAAGCTGCTGTCTGCCATCCGCAAAAACCCTATCAAAATGAGCCAACCGACTGATAGGAAAAACAGGCCCTGAAGTCGCTAGGCTTCAAAAGACTATATCAGCACTCAGGTATATTCTGAAGACAGAGCAAAATGTCAACAGATCAGAGACAAAAGAGGAATTCAGCTCACCCCCGGCCGGGGATGGCAGAACTCCCAAAAAACAAGGCAAAACAAAAACAAAACTGAAGACTACAAAGCAGAGCAGAAAAACAGCTTTGAGATGCAGGAATCAGACTGGTCTCCAAGAATCCAGTAGGAAAATCACCAGCCAGGAAGAAGGGCATCGGCAGCCTTATATCCAGTCCTCAATTCCAGCCACCCAGTCATCATCTAGCTGCCCAGGTGTTTGGTAATCAGTCTCACTACCTTCCTTCACTAGAGGAGGGAGTTCATCAGACCTCAATGGTGAAGGGAAAAATGAACTCACAACAAGATGCCCTCTCTAGGAGTTTCCTTGCTGATTCTCCTGTTGTGACTAAGCCTGCTACCATCTTAGGCGAGGGGGTAGTTCTTTCTGCCATCTCGCCCGATTTGAGACATGCTCTGGAAGAGTTTCAGGAGGACAAACCTGAGCATTGTCCCAGTGGAAAGTTGTATGTTCCTGACCAGTGGAGGAAGAGAGTGATGTCTGAAGTTCATTGCTCTGCATTGGCTGGTCATCCAGGTATTTTTGGTACTAGAGATCTGGTGAGTCGATCTTTTTGGTGGCCCGCCTTGTCTCGTGATGTCAGGAATTTTGTGCAGTCCTGTGGGACATGCTCCCGGTTTAAACCTTGTTCTCGCTCTAGTGGCTTGTTGATGCCTTTGCCGGTGCCCAGGAGGCCATGGACCCATATTTCAATGGATTTTATCTCTGATATGCCTGTCTCTCAGAGAATGACTGTTATTTGGGTGATTTGTGATAGATTCTCTAAGATGGTCCATCTTGTACCACTCCCTAAGTTGCCATCTTCCTCTGAGTTGGTGCCCTTGTTTTTGCAACAGGTGGTTCCAACCGGCGTAGGACCGTTGGTCCCCAGTTTAAGGTGGGTGATATGGTTTGGTTGTAATCAAAACTTTTGGGAAAAGAAAGAACAAGGATTCATTTTAGATGTCACAGGATCTTTTTGGGACAACACCGCTCCTGCACCAATCTCAGAAGCGTCCACCTCCACCTGAAACGGGAGTGAGACATCAGGTTGCCGCAAAACCGGAGCAGAAGTGAATCTTCGCTTCAGCTCCTGAAAGGAAGAAACAGCCTCCGGAGACCAATTCAGCACATCAGCACCCTTCCTAGTCAAATCCGTCAATGGCTTGGCAATACCAGAAAAATTAGCTATAAATTTCCGATAAAAATTAGCAAAACCCAAAAACTTCTGGAGGGCCTTCAAAGAAGTGGGCTGAACCCAATCATAAATGGCCTGTACCTTGGCCGGGTCCATTTCAATAGTTGACGGAGACAAAATAAATTCCAAAAATGAAATCCTCTGTACCCCAAAAAGGCATTTCGATCCCTTGACATACAGGGAATTCTCCCTCAAAATCTGGAACACAGTCCGAACATGTTCCACATGAGAGTCCCAATTCTTGGAGAAGATCAAAATATCATCCAGATAGATAATCAAAAATTTATCCACAAAGTCTCGGAATATATCGTTCATGAATCACTGGAAGACAGAAGGGGCATTAGTGAGCCCAAAAGGCATCACCAGGTACTCAAAATGTCCCTCCGGAGTATTAAACGCCGACTTCCATTCATCCCCCATGTTTAATGCGAATAAGATTATACGCCCCCTGAGGTCAAGCTTGGTAAACCAGCACGCACCTTTAACTCTGGAGAATAGATCAGAAATCAGGGGTAACTGTTATGATTGAGTCACCGTAGGAGGCAAAAACAGAAATGCTAGCTAAGTCCAGAAAACCAGAGAAGTTGGCAGCTATCGGATTGCAGACCCCTGAACCTATCAACACAACTAGCTGTAGCCGTGGGGGGTTCCTACGATGCCCTAGACCCCTCGATCACAGCCGGAGAAATAGCTAGGCCTAAAGAAAGAAAGAGGAAAACTAAACTGCCCCAGAGCAGACCCCAAAGCAATAGGCAGCCCCCAACATATAATGACGGTGAAGCAAGATGAAAACACTAACACAGGCAGAAAGATAGACTGAGCAAAGACAGGGCCCAATCTAGCTATATAGAAAAGGACAGGAAGGCTGCTGTCTGCAATCCGTGAAAAACCCTATGAAAATAAGAGCCAACAGACTGATAGTGAGAAAGGCCCTGAAGACGCTAGGCTTCAAAAAAGCTATGTCAGTACTCAGGAATATTCTGAAGACAGAGCTACAGGCAAAAGGAGATTCAGCTCACCCCAGCAGGGAATGGCAGAATCCAGGAAAGCAAGGAAAACAAAAACAAAACACTAATGCAAACAGGCAAAGCAGAAAAACTTAGCTTAGAGGAGCAGGAATCAGACTGGAGTCCTAGAAGTCCACAGAGAAATCACCCGCAGGGCAGAAGGGCGTCGGCAGCCTTATATCCAGTCCGTGACTCCACTCAGCCAGTCATCCTCATCAGGTTCAGGTGCCTGATAATCAGGCTCATTACCTTCCTTCACCAGAATAGGGAGTTCACCAGACCTCAGTGACGAAGGGGAAAATGAACTCACAACAGGTAACGGATACTGATATTTAACAGTAATTTTGTTGAGGGCACGATAGTCAATACAAGGCCTTAATGAACCATCCTTTTTAGCCACGAAAAAAAACCAGCACCTAAGGGTGAAGAGGATGGTCTAATATGACCCTTCTCCAATGCCTCCTTAATATAGGATCGCACAGCCTCGTGCTCGGGTACAGATAAATTGAAAAGCCGACCCTTGGGGAATTTACACCCCGGGTTCAGTTCAATAGCACAGTCATAACTCCGATGAGGAGGCAAAGGCGCAGACTCATTCTCACTAAATACATCATAAAAGTCAGCCAAATAGTCAGGAACATCATGTGACTGGGGAGAGGTGGAGAAAGCAGGAGCATCACTAAGGGCACACCGACAATCCCCAACTCACCACAGACAAAGATTTCCAATCCAGAACTGGATTATGGATTTGCAACCAGGGAAACCCCAGAACAATGGTATCATGCAAATTATGCAACACCAAAAATCTGCAATTTTCTTGATGGTCTGGGGCGACCCGCATTACCACCTGGGTCCAAAACTGAGGTTTATTTTTCGCCAAAGGAGTAGCATCAATACCCCTCAAAGGGATAGGCGTCCGCAGAGGTGTCATAGGAAATCCACAACGTTTAGCAAAATCCAAGTCCATCAGGTTCAGAGCTGCTCCTGAATCCACAAAAGCCTTGGCGGAAAATATGGACAGGGAGCAGATCAGAGTAATTGCCAGAAGAAACTTAGGTTGAACACCACCCACAGAAAACGTGTGTGCACAACGTTTCTCTCGTTCAGGGCAGACAGAAATAATGTGCGAGGCATCTCCACAAAAAACACAGCTTATTACGCCTTCTGAACTCCTGACGTTGCGCCCTAGACAAAACTCTATCACATTGCATAGGTTCAGACATTTGTTCAACAGGTGGTAACATCTCTCGTGTAGTTTTGCGTTCACGTAAACGCCGATCAACCTGAATGGCTAATGACATAGAATCGTCAAGACCAGAGGGAACAGGAAATCCCACCATAGTATCTTTTACAGTTTCTGACAAACCCTTCCGAAAGAGGGCTGCCAAGGCACCATCATTCCAGGTAGTAAGGACCGCCCACTTTCGGAATTTTTGACAGTACAACTCTGCCAAATCCCGACCCTGGCTTAATGCCAACGGGGTCTTTTCAGCCTGATCAATAGCATTAGGTTCATCATAAGAGTTGAGCGATACCGTCCGATACTTCAAAGTATCGGATCGTAATGGATCGGCCGATCTTAAAAAAAAGTATCGGTATCGCCGATTCCGATACCGGAAGTCCCATTCAAGTCTATGGGACTTCCGGTATCGGAATAAGAAAAATCCTGTTTTTCCCTTGTACAGCCTCTCTGGGGTCTGTACGGGCCTTTCGGGGGGCTGTGCCGGCCTGCCAGGGGGTCTGTGCAGGCTCTGGTGGTCTGTGCCGGCCTGCCGGGGGGCTGTGCCGGCCTGCCAGGGGGGCTGTGCAGGCTCCGGTGGGCTGTGCCGGCCTGCCGGGGGGCTGTGCCGGCCTGCCGGGGGGCTGTGCAGGCTCCGGGGGGCTGTGCCTGCCTGCCGGGGGGCTGTGCAGGCTTCGGGGGTCTGTGCAGGCATCGTCCGATGGGACTACAAGTCCCATCGGGCGATGCCTGCTACCATGACAGTGATTGACACATTAGCCAATGATGGGACAGTAGTAGTCCCATCATCCGGCTAATGTGTTGAATGTAAAAAAAAAAAAAAAAATTACATGCTACATACATACAACATGCATACTACATACATGCTACATTCATACTACATACTACATACATGCTACATTCATACTACATATATACTACATGCAACATACATACTACATATATACTACATGCAACATACATACTACATATATACTACATGCATGCAACATGCATACTACATATATACTACATGCTACATACATACTACATATATGCTACATACATACTACATATATACTACATGCATGCTACATACATACTACATACATACTACATATATGCTACATATATACTACATGCATGCTACATACATACTGCATGCTACATACATACTACATGCTACATACATACTACATATATGCTACATACATACTACATATATACTACATGCATGCTACATACATACTGCATGCTACATACATACTACATGCTACATACATACCACATATATACTACATACATACTACATGCATGCTACATGCTACATACATACCACATACATACCACATACATACTACATACATACTACATACATACTACATGCTACATACATACTACATATATACTACATGCATACTACATACATACTACATGCTACATACATACTACATATATACTACATGCATGCTACATACATACTGCATGCTACATGCATGCTACATACATACTACATACATACATGCTACATACATACCACATATATACTACATACATACTACATACAATACATTCATACAATACATACATAGACATACAGTACATATAACATAGAGTAACATACTTACCAATACTTGTCACATTGTTCCCCGAAGCCATTGTCTTTTACGGAATAAATATTAACATAACAAACCACAAAAATACTCACCCACGATCCGAAGCAGTCCACGAGTGTGTCCCACGACGATCTTGGGTAGAGAACTGCAGCATCAGCTGTTGCTGCCGTTCTCTACGGGCTGCAGGAATCCAATGACGGAAGGTAGGTATCCTTCCGCACTGTATTCCTCCGCCACTTAAAAAAAAAAGTCCCTAGTCTCACTTTATGCCATTGCTGTGTGGGAATTTCCCACGCAGCAATGGCATAAAGTGAGACTAGGGACTTTTTTTTTTTTTAAGTGGCGGAGGAATACAGTGCGGAAGGATACCTACCTTCCATCATTGGATTCCTGCAGCCCGTAGAGAACGGCAGCAACAGCTGATGCTGCAGTTCTCTACCCAAGATCGTCGTGGGACACACTCGTGGACTGCTTCGGATCGTGGGTGAGTATTTTTGTGGTTTGTTATGTTAATATTTATTCCGTAAAAGACAATGGCTTCGGGGAACAATGTGACAAGTATTGGTAAGTATGTTACTCTATGTTATACAGTCATATGTAAAAGTTTGGGCACCCCTATTAATGTTAACCTTTTTTCTTTATAACAATTTTGGTTTTTGCAACAGGTATTTCAGTTTCATATATCTAATAACTGATGGACTCAGTTATATTTCTGGATTCAAATGAGGTTTATTGTACTAACAGAAAATGTGCAATCTGCATTTAAAAAAAATTTGACCGGTGCAAAAGTATGGGCACCCTTATCGTTTTCTTGATTTGAACACTCCTAACTACTTTTTACTGACTTCCTGAAGCACTAAATTGGTTTTGTAACCTCATTGAGCTTTGAACTTCATAGCCAGGTGTATCAAATCATGAGAAAAGTTATTTAAAGTGGCCACTTGCAAGTAGTTCTCCTATTTGATTCTCCTATGAAGAGTGGCATCATGGGCTCCTCAAAACAACTCTCAAATGATCCGAAAACCAAGATTATTCAACATAGCTTTTCAGGGGAAGGATACAAAAAGTTGTCTCAGAGATTTAACCTGTCAGTTTCCACTGTGAGGAACATAGTAAGGAAATGGAAGAACACAGGTACAGTTCTTGTTAAGCCCAGAAGTGGCAGGCCAAGAAAAATATCAGAAAGGCAGAGAAGAAGAATGGTGAGAACAGTCAAGGACAATCCACAGACCACCTCCAAAGACCTGCAGCATCATCTTGCTGCAGATGGTGTCACTGTGCATCGGTCAACAATACAGCGCACTTTGCACAAGGAGAAGCTGTATGGGAGAGTGATGCGAAAGAAGCCGTTTCTGCAAGCACGCCACAAACAGAGTCGCCTGAGGTATGCAAAAGCACATTTGGACAAGCCAGTTACATTTTGGAAGAAGGTCCTGTGGACTGATGCAACAAAGATTGAGTTGTTTGGTCATACAAAAAGGCATTATGCATGCGCTGTATTGTTGACCGATGCACAGTGACACCATCTGCAGCAAGATGATGCTGCAGGTCTTTGGAGGTGGTCTGTGGATTGTCCTTGACTGTTCTCACCATTCTTCTTCTCTGCCTTTCTGATATTTTTCTTGGCCTGCCACTTCTGGGCTTAACAAGAACTGTACCTGTGTTCTTCCATTTCCTTACTATGTTCCTCACAGTGGAAACTGACAGGTTAAATCTCTGAGACAACTTTTTGTATCCTTCCCCTGAAAAGCTATGTTGAATAATCTTTGTTTTCAGATCATTTGAGAGTTGTTTTGAGGAGCCCATGATGCCACTCTTCATAGGAGAATCAAATAGGTGAACTACTTGCAAGTGGCCACTTTAAATACCTTTTCTCATGATTTGATACACCTGGCTATGAAGTTCAAAACTCAATGAGGTTACAAAACCAATTTAGTGCTTCAGGAAGTCAGTAAAAAGTAGTTAGGAGTGTTCAAATCAAGAAAACGATAAGGGTGCCCATACTTTTGCACCGGTCAAATTTTGTTTAAATGCAGATTGCACATTTTCTGTTAGTACAATAAACCTCATTTGAATCCAGAAATATAACTGAGTCCATCAGTTATTAGATATATGAAACTGAAATAGCTGTTGCAAAAACCAAAATTGTTATAAAGAAAAAAGGTTAACATTAATAGGGGTGCCCAAACTTTTACATATGACTGTATGTACTGTATGTCTATGTATGTATTGTATGAATGTATTGTATGTAGTAAGTATGTAGTATATATGTGGTATGTATGTAGCATGTAGTATGTATGTAGTATGCATGTAGTATATATGTAGTATGTATGTAGCATATATGTAGTATGTAGCATATATGTAGTATGTATGTAGCATATATGTAGTATGTATGTAGCATGTAGTATGTATGTAGCATGTAGTATGTATGTAGCATGCAGTATGTATGTAGCATGCATGTAGTATATATGTAGTATGTATGTAGCATGTAGTATGTATGTAGCATGCAGTATGTATGTAACATGCATGTAGTATATATGTAGTATGTATGTAGCATATATGTAGTATGAATGTAGTATATATGTAGTATGTATGTAGCATGCATGTAGTATGTATGTAGTATGTATGTAGTATATATGTAGCATGCATGTAGTATATATGTTGTATGTAGTATGTATGTAGTATGTATGTAGTATATATGTGTTATGTATGTAGTATGTATGTAGTATATATGTGGTATGTATGTAGTATGTATGTAGTATGTATGTAGCATGCATGTAGTATGTATGTAGCATGCATGTAGTATGTATGTAGTATGTATGTAGTATATATGTAGTATGTATGTAGCATGTAGTATGTATGTAGCATGTAGTATGTATGTAGCATGCATGTAGTATGTATGTAGTATGTATGTAGTATGTATGTAGTATGTATGTGTTATGTAGTATGTATGTGTTATGTAGTATGTATGTAGTATGTATGTAGTATGTATGTAGTATATATGTGGTATGTATGTAGTATATATGTGGTATGTATGTAGTATGTATGTAGTATGTATGTAGTATGTATGTAGCATGCATGTAGTATGTATGTAGTATTTTTTTTTTTTTTTTTTAACATTTAACACATTAGCCGGATGATGGGACTACTACTGTCCCATCATTGGCTAATGTGTCAATCACTGTCATGGTAGCAGGCATCGCCAGATGGGACTTGTAGTCCCATCGGACGATGCTTGCACAGACCCCCGGACATCAGCACAGCCCCCCGGCAGGCCGGCACAGCCCCCCGGCAGGCCGGCACAGACCCCCACAGGGTGCACAGACCACCGGCAGGCCGGCACAGCCCCCTGGCAGGCCGGTACAGACCCCCACAGGGTGCACAGACCACCGGCAGGCCGGCACAGCCCCCCGGCAGGCCGGTACAGACCCCGGGCAGTCCACACAGCCCCCCGGCAGGCCGGCACAGCCCCCCGGCAGGCCGGCAGAGACCCCCGGAAGGCCCGAAATGACGGCGCATCATGATGCGCGCACACACCGCGCATCATGATGACGTCAGGCTGTCAATCAACTTTGAACTTCCGATTCCGATGCCGACTTCCGATATTGAAAAAATATCGGAAGTCGGTATCGGAATTCCGATACAGCAAGTATTGGCCGATACCCGATACTTGCGGTATCGGAATGCTCAACACTATTCATCATACAACAACCCCAAGGCTTGAAAAAATGCATTCACATTATTCAGAATAGGATCATCAGGTTTCAAAGAAAACGCCCAATCCTGGGGATCGCCGCGCAGCAAAGAGATGACAATTTTAACCTGCTGCGCGGAGTTCCCCGAAGAGTTAGGCTTCAAGGCAAAAAATAATTTACAATTATTCTTGAAATTCAAGAATTTAGACCGATCCCCAAAAAACACATCAGGGGTAGGAATCTTTGGTTCAGCAGCATGTGAATGAGCAAGATAGGCGGAAATTCCCCGCACTTCAGCAGCGAGCTGCTCCACACGATCAGACAATTGCTTCATCTCCATTGAGAGAAAAATTCCCCCTACGGCCTCAGAGATATAGAGGAAAAAATATGCACACAAAAAAAAATAAAAATTCTGACACTTTTTTTTTTTACAATTCTCTCCTGCTATTGAGTACCCTTTTATCTGCGGTATGGCTGGTGATTCTGTTATGATGAGTCACCGAAGGAGGAAAAAACAAAATACCAGCTAAGTCCAGAAAAACCAGAGAAGTTGGCAGCTATCGGATTGCAGACCCCTGAACCTATCAACACAACTAGCAGTAGCCGTGGGGGTTCCTACGATGCCCTAGACCCCTCGATCACAGCCGGAGAAATAGCTAGGCCTAAAGAAAGAAAGGGGAAAACTAAACTGCCCCAGAGCAGACCCCAAAGCAATAGGCAGCCCCCAACATATAATGACGGTGAAGCAAGATGAAAACACTAGCACAGGCAGAAAGATAGACTGAGCAAAGACGGGGCCCAATCTAGCTATATAGAAAAGGACAGGAAGGCTGCTGTCTGCAATCCGTGAAAAACCCTATGAAAATAAGAGCCAACAGACTGACAGTGAAAAAGGCCGTGAAGATGCTAGGCTTCAAAAAAGCTATGTCAGTACTCAGGAATATTCTGAAGACAGAGCTACAGGCAAATGGAGATTCAGCTCACCCCAGCAGGGAATGGCAGAATCCAGGAAAGCAAGGAAAACAAAAACAAAACACTAATGCAAACAGGCAAAGCAGAAAAACTTAGCTTAGAGGAGCAGGAATCAGACTGGAGTCCTAGAAGTCCACAGAGAAATCACCCGCAGGGCAGAAGGGCGTCGGCAGCCTTATATCCAGTCCGTGACTCCACTCAGCCAGTCATCCTCATCAGGTTCAGGTGCCTGATAATCAGGGTCATTACCTTCCTTCACCAGAATAGGGAGTTCACCAGACCTCAGTGACGAAGGGGAAAATGAACTCACAACAGGTAACGGATACTGATATTTAACAGTAATTTTGTTGAGGGCACGATAGTCAATACAAGGCCTTAATGAACCATCCTTTTTAGCCACGAAAAAAACCCCAGCACCTAAGGGTGAAGAGGATGGTCTAATATGACCCTTCTCCAATGCCTCCTTAATATAGGATCGCATAGCCTCATGCTCGGGTACAGATAAATTGAAAAGCCGACCCTTGGGGAATTTACACCCCGGGTTCAGTTCAATAGCACAGTCATAACTCCTATGAGGAGGCAAAGGCGCAGACTCATTCTCACTAAATACATCATAAAAGTCAGCCAAATAGTCAGGAACATCATGTGACTGGGGAGAGGTGGAGAAAACAGGAGCATCACTAAGGGCACACCGACAATCCCCAACTCACCACAGACAAAGATTTCCAATCCAGAACTGGATTATGGATTTGCAAGCAGGGAAACCCCAGAACAATGGTATCATGCAAATTATGCAACACCAAAAATCTGCAATTTTCTTGATGGTCTGGGGCGACCCGCATTATCACCTGGGTCCAAAACTGAGGTTTATTCTTTGCCAAATGAGTAGCATCAATACCCCTCAAAGGGATAGGCGTCCGCAGAGGTGTCATAGGAAATCCACAACGTTTAGCAAAATCCAAGTCCATCAGGTTCAGAGCTGCTCCTGAATCCACAAAAGCCTTGGCGGAAAATGTGGACAGGGAGCAGATCAGAGTAATTGCCAGAAGAAACTTAGGTTGAACACCACCCACAGAAAACGTGTGTGCACAACGTTTCTCTCGTTCAGGGCAGACAGAAATAATGTGCGAGGCATCTCCACAAAAAAACACAGCTTATTACGCCTTCTGAACTCCTGACGTTGCGCCCTAGACAAAACTCTATCACATTGCATAGGTTCAGACATTTGTTCAACAGGTGGTAACATCTCTCGTGTAGTTTTGCGTTCACGTAAACGCCGATCAACCTGAATGGCTAATGACATAGAATCGTCAAGACCAGAGGGAACAGGAAATCCCACCATAGTATCTTTTACAGTTTCTGACAAACCCTTCCGAAAGAGGGCTGCCAAGGCACCATCATTCCAGGTAGTAAGGACCGCCCACTTTCGGAATTTTTGACAGTACAACTCTGCCGAATCCCGACCCTGGCTTAATGCCAACGGGGTCTTTTCAGCCTGATCAATAGCATTAGGTTCATCATACAACAACCCCAAGGCTTGAAAAAATGCGTTCACATTATTCAGAATAGGATCATCAGGTTTCAAAGAAAACGCCCAATCCTGGGGATCGCCGCGCAGCAAAGAGATGACAATTTTAACCTGCTGCACGGAGTTCCCCGAAGAGTTAGGCTTCAAGGCAAAAAATAATTTACAATTATTCTTGAAATTCAAGAATTTAGACCGATCCCCAAAAAACACATCAGGGGTAGGAATCTTTGGTTCAGCAGCATGTGAATGAGCAAGATAGGCGGAAATTCCCCGCACTTCAGCAGCGAGCTGCTCCACACGATCAGACAATTGCTTCATCTCCATTGAGAGAAAAATTCCCCCTACGGCCTCAGAGATATAGAGGAAAAAATATGCACACAAAAAAAATAAAAATTCTGACACTTTTTTTTTTTTTTTTTACAATTCTCTCCTGCTATTGAGTACCCTAGGATCTGCGGTATGGCTGGTGATTCTGTTATGATGAGTCACCGAAGGAGGAAAAAACAAAATACCAGCTAAGTCCAGAAAAACCAGAGAGGTTGGCAGCTATCGGATTGCAGACCCCTGAACCTATCCACAACAACTAGAAGTAGCCGTGGGGGGTTCCTACGGTGCCCTAGACCCCTCGATCACAGCCGGAGAACTATATAGCCTAAAGAAAGAAAGGGGAAAAACTAAACTGCCCCAGAGCAGACCCCAAAGCAAAAGTCAGCCCCCAACATATAATGACGGTGAAGCAAGATGAAAACACTAACACAGATAGAAAGATAGGTTGAGCAAATGATGGGGCCCAAGCTAACTACATAGGACAGGATAGGAAAGCTGCTGTCTGCCATCCGCAAAAACCCTATCAAAATGAGCCAACCGACTGATAGGAAAAACAGGCCCTGAAGTCGCTAGGCTTCAAAAGACTATATCAGCACTCAGGTATATTCTGAAGACAGAGCAAAATGTCAACAGATCAGAGACAAAAGAGGAATTCAGCTCACCCCCGGCCGGGGATGGCAGAACTCCCAAAAAACAAGGCAAAACAAAAACAAAACTGAAGAGTACAAAGCAGAGCAGAAAAACTTAGCTTTGAGATGCAGGAATCAGACTGGTCTCCAAGAATCCAGTAGGAAAATCACCAGCCAGGAAGAAGGGCATCGGCAGCCTTATACCCAGTCCTCAATTCCAGCCACCCAGTCATCATCTAGCTGCCCAGGTGTTTGGTAGTCAGTCTCACTACCTTCCTTCACTAGAGGAGGGAGTTCATCAGACCTCAATGGTGAAGGGAAAAATGAACTCACAACAAGACGCCCTCTCTAGGAGTTTCCTTGCTGATTCTCCTGTTGTGACTAAGCCTGCTACCATCTTAGGCGAGGGGGTAGTTCTTTCTGCCATCTCGCCCGATTTGAGACGTGCTCTGGAAGAGTTTCAGGAGGACAAACTTGAGCGTTGTCCCAGTGGAAAGTTGTATGTTCCTGACCAGTGGAGGAAGAGAGTGATGTCTGAAGTTCATTGCTCTGCATTGGCTGGTCATCCAGGTATTTTTGGTACTAGAGATCTGGTGAGTCGATCTTTTTGGTGGCCTGCCTTGTCTCGTGATGTCAGGAATTTTGTGCAGTCCTGTGGGACTTGCTCCCGGTCTAAACCTTGTTCTCGCTCTAGTGGCTTGTTGATGCCTTTGCCGGTGCCCAGGAGGCCATGGACCCATATTTCAATGGATTTTATCTCTGATATGCCTGTCTCTCAGAGAATGACTGTTATTTGGGTGATTTGTGATAGATTCTCTAAGATGGTCCATCTTGTACCACTCCCTAAGTTACCATCTTCCTCTGAGTTGATGCCCTTGTTTTTGCAACAGGTGGTTCGCTTGCACGGGATTCCTGAGAATATTGTATCTGACAGAGGAGTTTGTGTCTAGATTTTGGAGGACTTTCTGTTCCAAACTGGGAATTCAGTTGTCCTTCTCCTCTGCGTTTCACCCTCAGACCAATGGGCAGACGGAGAGAACAAACCAGACTTTGGATTCGTATGTGAGATGTTTTATTTCTGCCGATCAGGATGATTGGGTTTCATTTTTGCCCTTGGCCGAATTTGCTTTAAATAATAGAGCTAGTTCTGCCACTTTGATGTCACCTTTTTTTTGTAACTTTGGGTTTCACCCTCGATTTTCTTTAGGGCAGGTGGAGCCTTCTGCCTGCCCAGTTGTTGACACTGTGGTGGAGAGAATGCACCAGATCTGGGACCAAGTGGTGGATAAGTTGTCTCTCTCCTAGGAAAAGGCCCAGCGGTTTTCCAATCGGCGTAGGACCGTTGGTCCCAAGTTTAAGGTGGGTGATATGGTTTGGTTGTCATCCAAAAAATATCGCTATGAAGGTGGCTTCTCCTAAGTTTAAGCCTAGATTTATTGGACCTTACAAGATTTTGGAGATTATTAATCCGGTCTTTTTCGGTTGGCTCTTCCTGTCACATTTAAAATTCATAATGTGTTTCATAAGTCCTTGTTGAAGAGGTTTTTTGAACCAGTAGTTCCTGTGGTGGCACCTCCTGACCCTGTATTGGTTAAAGGTAACATGGAATATGAGGTAGAGAGGATACTGGATTCCCGTCTGGCTAGACAGAGACTCCAGTATTTGGTTAAGTGGAAGGGTTATGGTCAGGAGGATAATTCCTGGGTCTCTGCCTCTGATATTCATGCCGAAAGATTGGTGCGTGCCTTTCATCGGGCTCACCCGGATCGCCCTGGTGGCATGGATGAGGGTTCTGTGACCCCTTCCTCAAGGGGGAGGTACTGTTGTGAGTTCATTTTTCCCTTCACCGTTGAGGTCTGATGAACTCCCTCCTCTGGTGAAGGAAGGTAGTGAGGCTGATTACCAAACACCTGGGCAGCTAGATAATGACTGGGTGGCTGGAATTGAGGACTGGATATAAGGCAGCCGACGCCCTTCTGCCTTGCTGGTGATCCTGCTGGATTCTTGGAGACCAGTCTGATTCCTGCATCTCAAAGCTAAGTTTTTCTCCGCTGCTTTGTACACTTCAGTTTTGTTTTTGTTTTGCCTTGTTTTTTGGGAGTTCTGCCATCCCCGGCCGGGGGTGAGCTGTATTCCATTT